>NC_133575.1:22640037-25140037 GCF_048773025.1 Camelus bactrianus | reverse complement strand
TGAGAAAGCTCATTTTAAAACACTGTATTTGTTTATTTCTTTTCCCAGCTATCTATATATTTCAAATTATAAAAGTTTTATTTACAATGAGAGAATAACTAGCAGAGTTGCAGCTGGAGGGTGTCTGAAGTGGGACAGAGACTTACCTTTCACAGCACATACTTTTATTTTCCCACTGTACATCATTACTTTGTTCTGTATGTATGCTTTACTTTAAAAACAAAAATAGAATATCCTGCTGAGAAAAATATGTATGCATTCTATTTCACAGTATACACAAAAATATAATACAGATCTTAATGAGAAAAGGCAAATTAATAAAGCTTTTACAGCAAGGTAAAGGAGAATATGTAAATGAATAATGGTTAATGGAAAAGTTCTTAAATAGACATATAAAGCACTAATCATAAAATAATAAATTGGGCTATATTGTACATCAGTGACTTCTCTACACTGAAAGGCAACATCAAAAGAGTGAAAATGAAAACCACAGACTGGGAACAGATATTTGAAACACACGCATAACTAATATAATGTGTGTATCCATAATCATGACGAATTCCTACAAATCTTCAAGAACAGACAATCTGACAGAAAATTGAGAGAAGGGGCAGAAAGAGGGCTTTTGGGCTGCTGACAGTATTTTATATCTTTATCTGAATAGTATTCATAGAATGATCAATTTGTAGTAAATAACAAATGTGTTTTATATTTCACAATAACAGTAAGACTTTTGTCATCTTCACAAAGTAAGAAATACAAATGGCCAATAAACCTGGAGAGTTTGCCAGCCCCATTAGTAGTTAGAAGCTCGTAAATTAAAACTAAAATAAGATATCATTATATACCACCCAGAGTGGTTGAAATTAAAAGTCTGATAGTACCAAGTAGTGGTAAGAATATGGAGCAATTGGAATTCTCATACAATGCTACTTGGACTATAAATTGTAAATAGGAGTGTAAACTTTCATATACTACTACTATTAGGAATGAAAATCATTTGGCACTCTTTGGTAATATTAAAGATAGCCATAACTGATGTCCCATCAGTTTCACTCCTAGGTATATATTCTCCAGAAATGCTTATGTACACATCCAAGGAGACAGGTACAGGAATGTCTATAGCAACATTATAATAGCCCCAAACTAGAAACAGCCTAGATATTTAGTAACAGGAAAAAAATACCATACAATGAAATATTATACAACAATGTATAAGCAACACCATGAATTAATATTAAAGGTATAATATAGAGCAAATGAACCATCACACAAAAGAATACATATTATATGGTTACATTTATAAGAAGTTCAAAAACAAACAACAACCAAACTTTAGTGTTAGGAGTGCATATCTAAATTACAAACTTCTAAGGGAATGATTACCAAAAAACTTAGGAGGGAGGTTATATTGTTCAGGGAAGAGGAGACAGTGATTAGGAGGGGAATCAGGAGGGATTTCTGATTGCTGGAGATTTTTAAAATTTTCTTGTCTTGGGTTATGGAAACATGGGATTATATACATTCTTCTGTTATATTTTACAAAAAAAAGGTGTTTAAAAAATAAATATATATCATGTAATCAGAGTTAGGCATAGTCAGCCATGGATTCTATGCTGGAGTAATGATTCAGCTTATATAAACAATACCATTGTTTGTTTAATTACTTTAAATATTTAAAGTTGTTTCTTACATGTCTGATCTCCACAGGAGAGACTATGATAGTGCTTGGATTCTATATTGGTAATTTGATTTACATCTGAAAATCTAAGCCAAATAGAAGCAGAATAATAATAACAAAAACTTCTACTCATATTTGTTGAGTCCTACCAGACACTATTCTAAGAAATTTAAATTCATTCATATATGTAACCCTCAAAATTAGCTTTCGGAGGGAGGCACTACTTTTATAATCACTATTCAGAGAGGTCACTTACTCGCTCAAGGCCGTAAGGTAAATGATGGAGCCAGGATTCCAACCTCGGCAGTCTGACCGCTGTGCTCTACCTGCATGAGGAGGCAAGGTCATGGGTTCAGATATAAGCCTGTGTCCAGTGAGTGGTTGCAGTGAGACAGTCAGCCAGCTAGGGTGGAGTCTAATTGTATGTGTGTGGATCTGGGCTCAATATATAAATTAGGCATGTGAGGACAGATTTTTGACTAGAAATCTGGGCAGGGTCTTAGGAGTAAGAATTCAAAGGGACATGAGAGCGCTGAGGAAAGGTGGAGCCATGGGAGACTTCCTCAGAGTGAGCCACGTTCTGTATAAAATAGCTCACAACTGCTAGTATACTTAGGTTTTAGTGAATGATTTGATTACTGAGGGGGAGGATTGGGATACGGGGTGGGGAGGTGGGAAGGGGAGTAAAGTACTATGGTTTGGGGGAAATGACTAATTAAACTTTTGTCAACACCTACAGTTTGGACCATGAGACTTTAGCCAAGATCCCTCCCACTTACCTCACTGAAGATGAAGAGTGTAGGTAGAAATAATCAGCAGCCCAGTGCTGAGTTTGCAGACCTTAAGTATAAAGCCACAATGGATATGTCAGAAGGCTACCGGGGTGTTATTTATTTAAATCTATTTCATGGAATTGACCACCACCTTAATGGCCTGAAAGTGTTAAAGTATGTCCCAAAGTACCTAAATTACTCCCTAAATGTAATTTATGCTCAAGAATAATCTGACTAACTTGATTTAGAACAGCAGGAAATAAGTTATGCTGCACATAAATGAAGCAGCAGTGTAATTTTAAATACTGCTTGCATAGTGAATGAGAGTTTTAATATTTGCAAAATTTTAAAATCACTTGATTTATTATCCATATGTTTATGCTGACATTTTTTGTCCTTTATTTAGTTGGGTCTGTATTTCCTCTTACTGCCAGGGAAAAAAAAAAACCAACTGTTTTTTCCTAATAATAATACAGAGGGTAGAACTTCTATTTATTTCCCTGAATGCTATTTTTAACATCTCTGTGTGTTTCTCGTTGTTGCTACCTTTTTCCTCAATCATGGATAGTCGAATTAATGGAATGAGAGGAATTTATGGAGCATAGTGTCTGATTAGAGATTAAATTTATAAATGTGACATTGTAAAACTAGCAAAATTTATATCTATTCATTTGGAATTTTCTTTGGTGGGAAAGAGTTTAAGTGTAAAAGTAGTCACGATAAAAAAATGAAATTTTACATAGCAAACTCAAGAATAGATTTAGACTTGGCTTTTAACAAAGCATATTACAATGCTGAAAAATATATTTAAAATTTTTATGTGATGCTTGAAATGGAGTTTAAACTATTACTACTCACATTAAATGTCATCACATGTAAAGTACATGCTTTTATTCTTTAGTATTTGAATAGAGTTACTCACTTTAACATGAATTTTAATAATACAATTAAATCAACTTTACAGTTTTCAAAGTTTTAGCATTTGCAGGCTATATTGAATACTCTAGATATTTACAAAGTGACATTGTAAGTAGTTCACATCAAGTCTTTTGAGTATGCAGAGGTTTAGATGGTAGGAGTTAGGGAAAAGGGAGCAAAGAGAAAGAGGGCATTTCAGGAGTATGGAACTAATGTACAAAGTCATGAAGTCCTGAGGCAGTAGCAGGGCATGGAAGACCTCAGAGAGTCCTTTGTGGCTGACACTTCCATCCTGTCTCATTTTTTGTGGCCCTGGAACACAGATGTAAGTGGAAAACCCTGAGCCCTCAGCCTATTTCCCGTCTCTTCCTATCTCCAACTCTGTCTTGCAGAACTAAGGGGTGGCGTGATCAATTGTATGGGCCCTGATGGTTTTCTTCTCTTGAGGAATTTAGAGGAAAAGTAAACTGTGAAGAGGAAGAAGGGTTGGGGTGAAAGGAGGCTTTGTGGAATCTGGTGGAAGATGGTAATTGCCAGTGGAGTGAGTGGTGGAGCCACACATCTGGAGCAGCCTGAAATGACAAGTGGGTATTTATGGCACAGATGTTGGAAAAACAGTCACCTCAGAGTAGCTAAAATGATTGGCAAGAGGATCAGTCTGGTGATAGGGGAGAAGAAAAAGAAAAGTAAGAAGGGGACTGTACTGATGACTGATATGACAGTGGAATGGTAAATTGTGAAGAAATGACAACTCCTCTGTGGTCTGGTTAGCTTCACCCTGTTTCTCAAGCTATGATCACAGTAAGAGACTTGGAGGTGGTAGTCGTTAGCATGTGAAACTGCCTTTTAAAGAGCATTATGCTTAGTGAAATAAGTCAGGCAGAGAAAGATGTTACCTATGTTATCACTCTATGTTTCCACTTGTATGTGGAATCTAAAAAAAATAATGTATCTAACAAAACAGAGACAATCACAGATATAGAGAATAAATGCTTACCAGTGGGAAAAGGGAAGAGGGAAGGGGCAAAATATGGTTATGGGATTAAGACATCAAGTACTATGTATAAAATAAATATGCAACCAGGATATACTGTACAGCACAGGAAAATATAGTCATTATTTAAAATATAGCCCCAACTCTAAAAGGAGTATAGTCTATAAAAATATTGAATCACAATGTTATATACCTGAAATTCATATAATAATGTAAATCAGCTATACTTCAATTAAAATAAATAAGCAAATAAAATTATTTTTAAATTGTATTTTTCTGAATACCAAATAGGAAATGCCCATTGTAGAAAAACTTGGCAACATAAAAAATATATAATGAAAATTAAAATCAACTATACTCTTATCAAGATGGAACAATGCCAACTATGTCCTGTCGATTTTTAGATTCTCATTCAACAATAACTCATTGACTCCAATGATTCAAGTGCCTGTAAGACATATTCAGTGTAATTCTTTTTTAAGGGGAATAAATTCTTAAGATGTATTAAGGCAAACATTGTGTATTAGATACCACTGAAAATATTTTTAAAAATTATTATTAAATATACAAAACACTTCTAAGACCATTTTGTGGCTGATGGTATAGTATTTGATTAACTCTAAATGCCATTAATTTTTTATGAGGTATAGTCAGTTTACAATGTTGTGTCAATTTATGGTGTACAGCACAATGCTTCAGTCATACGTAAGTATGCATATATTCATTTTCATATTCTTTTTCACTATGAGCTACTACAAGATATTGAATATAGTTCCCAGTGCTATACAGTAGAAACTTGTTTATCTATTTTATATATACCAGTCAGTATCTGCAAGTCTCAAACTCCCAGTTTATCCCTTTCCTCCCCCTTCCCACTATAACCATAAATGTGTTTTCTATATCTGTGAGACTGTTTGTTTTATATAAAAGTTCATTTGTCTTTTTTTGTTGTTGTTTTTAGATTCCACATGAGTGATATCATATGGTATTTTTCTTTCTCTTTCTAGCTTCCTTCACTTAGTATGACATTCTCCAGGGACATCCATGTTGCTGCAAATGGCATTATGCTGTTTTTTATGGCTGAATAGTATTCCATTGTATAAATATACCACATCTTCTTTGTCCAATCATCTGTCGATGGACATTTAGGTTGTTTCCATGTCCTGGCTATTGTAAATAGTGCTGCTGTGAACATTGGGGTGTGGGTGTCTCTTTGAAGTAGGGTTCCTTCTGGGTATTTTTTTCACGTGTATATTGACCATTTGTATGTTTTCCTTGGAGAATTGCTTGTTAAGGTCTTCTGCCCATTTTTGGATTGAGTTGTTTTTTTTTTAAGTTGTATGAGCTGTTTACATATTCTGGAAATTAAGCCCTTGTCAGTCTCATCTTTTGCAAATATTCTCTCCCATTCTGTAGGTTGTCATTTTGTTTTGCTTATGGTTTCCTTTGCTGTGAAAAAACTTGTAAGTTTAATTAGGTCCCATTTGTTTATTTTTGCTTTTATTTCTGTTGCTTGGATAAACTGCTCTAGAAAAACATTGCTGAGATGTATGTGAGATGTTTTGCCTATGTTTTCTTGTACGAGATTTACTGTGTCTTGTCTTATGTTTAAGTCTTTAAGCCATTTTGAGTTTATTTTTCTATATGATGTCAAGGAAGTATTCTAACTTCATTGATTTACATGCTGCTGTCCAGTTTTCCCAACACCATTTGTTGAAGAGACTGTCTTTATTCCATCGTATGTTCTTTCCTCCTTTGTCAAAGATTAATTGACCAGAAGTTTGTGGGTTCATTTCTGGGCTCTCTGTTTTGTTCCATTGATCCATATGTCTGTTTTTGTACCAATACCATGCAGTTTTAATTATTGTAGCTCTGTAGTATTGTCTGAAGTTTAGGAGGGTTATTCCACCAGCTTCATTCTTTTTTCTTAAGTAGTGCTTTGGCAATTCTGAGTCTTATGATTCTGTGTAATTTTTAATATGATTTGTTCTATTTCTGTGAAAAATATCGTGTGTAATTTGACAGGGATTGCATTATATCTGTAGATTGCCTTGGGCAGTATGGCCATTTTAACAATATTCATTCTTCCAATCCGGGAGCATGGGATATCTTTCCATTTTTTAAAGTCTTTAATTTCCTTGATGTTTTGTAGTTCTCCAGTTGTAAGTCTTTCACCGCCTTGGTCAGATTTATTCCTAGGTGTTTTATTACTTTGGGTGCTATTTTAAAAGGGATCATTTGTTTAGTTTCCTGTTGATTCATCATTAGTGTAAAGAAATGCAACTGATTTTTCTACATTAATCTTGTATCCTGCTACCTTGCTGAATTCTTTTACTAGCTCTAGTAGTTTTTGTGTGGAGCTTTTAGGGTTTTCTATATATAGTATCATGTCATCTGCATATAGTGACAATTTTACCTCTTTTCTAATTTGGACCCCTTTTATTTCTTTTTCTTGTCTGATTACTGTGACTAGGACTTCCAAGACTATGTTGAATTGAAGTGGTGAGAGTGGACAACCTTATCTTGTCCCAGATTTTAGTGGGTAGGTTTTCAGCTTTTCATCATTGAGTACTATGCTGGCTGTAGCTTTGTCATAAATAGCTTTTATTATGTTAAGATATGTTCCCCGTATACCCACTTTGATAAGGGTTTTTATCATAAATGGGTGTTGAATTTTATCAAAAGCTTTTTCTGCATCTATTGAGATGATCATGTCCTTTCTTTTGTGGATATGGTGTATCACATTGATTGATTTGGGTATGTTGAACCATCTTTGTGTTCCTGGGATGAACCCAACTTGATCATGTTAGACCTTTTTTAATGTGCTGTTGGATTCTGTTTGCTAATATTTTGTTGAGGACTTTTGCATCTATGTTCATCAGTGATATTGGCTTGTAATGTTCTTTTTTTTGGTAGTATCTTTGTCTGGTTTTTGTATCAGGGCGATGGTGTCTTCATAGAATGAGTTTGGGAGTACTCCCTCCTTTTCAATCTTCTGGAAGAGCTTGAGAAGGACCAGTATGAATTCTTCTTTGTATGTTTGGTAGAATTCCACAGTGAAGCCATCCAGTCCTGGACTTTTGTTTGTAGGGATTTATTTTTTATTTTTATTTTTATTTTTGCTAATTGTATTTCATTTCTACTGATTGGTTTGTTCAAGTGGTCAATTTCTTCTTGATTCAGTCTTGGTGGATTGTATGTTTCCAGAAAGTTGTCCATTTCTTCTAGGTTATCCATTTTGTTTCCATATAGTTGTTCATAGTATTCTAGTATGGTATTTTGCATTTCTGTGATATTGATTGTAATTTCTCCATTTTCCTTTCTTATTTGATTTATTTGTGCTCTCTCTTTTCTCTTCTTCATGAGCTTGGCCAGAGGTTTGTCAATTTTGTTTACTCTTTTCAGAAAACCAGCTCTTGCTTTGATTGATTTTTTTCTATTTTTTTAACCTCTATTTTATTTATTTCCTCCCTGATCTTTATTATTTCCTTCCTTCTGCTGATTTTTGGTTTTGTTTTCCCTTCTTTTTCTAATTCTTTTAGCTGATAGGTTAGATTGCTTATTTGAGGAAGGCCTGTATCACTATGAACTTCCCTCTTAGGACTACTTTTGCTGCATCCCATAGATTTTGTTTGGTTGTGTTTTCATTGTCGTTTGTTTCAAAGTATTTTTTAACTTCTTCTTTGATTTCATCATCATTGACCCATTGGTTTTTTAGTAGCATGTTGTGTAATATCCATGCTGTCATTTTTTTTCTCCTTTGTTTTTCTGTAGTTGATTTCTGGTTTCATGACATTGTGGTCAGAAAAGATGCTTGAAATAATTTCTGTGTTCTTAAATTTGTTGAGGCTTTTTTGTATGTGAGTACATGATCTGTCCTAGAAAATGTTCCATGTGCACTTGAAAAGAATGTATATTCTATTTTGGGGGTATGTAATGTTCTGAAAATATCAACCAAGTTTGATTGTTCTGTTGTATCATTTAGTTTCTCTGTTGCTTTATTGACTTTCTGTCTCGAAGATCTGTCCAGTGATGTTAATGGGGTGTTAAAGTCTCCTACTATGATTGTGTTCTCATCAGTTTTTCCCTTTATATCTGTTGGTATTTGCTTTATGTATTAGGTGCTCCTATATTGGGTGCAAATACGTTAAGGAGTATAGTATCCTCATCTTGTATTGCTCCTTTAATCATTATATGATGTCCTTCTTTATCTTTCTTTATGGCCTTTGTTGTAAAGTCTATTTTGTCTGAAATCAGTATTGCTACTCCTGCTTTCTTGTCATTTCCATTTGCATGGAATATCTTTTTCCATCCTCTCATTCTCAAGCTAATGTGTCCTTCTCCCTAAAGTGGGTCTCTTGTATGCAGCATATTGCAGGTTCTTGTATTATCCAGTCTCACTCTATGTCTTTTGACTGGAGCATTTAGTCCATTGACATTTATGGTACTTATTGATAGATGTGTGTTTATTGCCATTTTGAACTTAGTTTTGCAGTTGTTTGGTGCAGTTTGGTGCAATTGATTTAGTGTTTCCTTTTTGTTCCTTTCTTTTTCTTTTTGTAGTTTGTTATTTTTCCTTTGTATTGTCTTGGTTTCTTTTTAGTTTTTGTTACTCTACTGTAAGCTTTTGGCTTGTGGTTACCCTGTTTTGTACATCTATTAACCCATTACTATATCTGTTTATTTTAAACTCATAGTAATATAAGCTCAAACCCATCCTACCAAGGATGAAAAAAGAAAAAAAAAAAGAAAAAAAAGCTGTATTTTCTTGCTCCTCTTTCTCACCCTTAGTGATTTAGATGTCCTCTTTTACAATTTCATGTTTATTCTGTTGTAATTCATTGTAGTTATTGCCTTTCCAATTATGGTTTTCTCATTTCTGTAGCATCCTGCTTTTCTATTTAGAGTAAACCTTTCAATATTTCTTTTAGCATAGGTTTAGTTTTGCTAAATTCTTTTAGTTTTTGCTTGTCTCTGAAGTTCTTTATATCTCCTTCTATTCTAAGGGATAGCCTTGCTGGATAGAGTATCCTAGGGTGCATCTTTCTCTCATTCAGGACTTTGAATATATCTTTCCACACCTTTCTGGCCTGTACTGTTTGTGTAGCAAAATCAGCTGAAAGCTTTATGGAGGTTCCCTTGTAACTAACTCTTTGTTTTTCTCTTGCTGCCCTTAGAATCATTTCTTTATCTTTAATCCTGGCCATCCTAATTATAGTATGTCTTGGTGTGAGTCTATTTGGGTTCTTCATGTTTGGGACCCTCTGTGCTTCCTGTACTGGATGTCTGATTCCTTCTTTAGGTTTGGGAAATTTTCAGTGATGATTTCTTCAAATACCCTTTCAATCCCCTTTGTTCTTTCTTCTCCTTCTTGGACCCCTATTATGCATAGGTTGGCATGCTTTATATTATCCCATAGGTCCCTTATATTGTTTTCATTGGTTTGTTTTTCTCTCAGCTGTTCTGATTGAGTGACTTCTGTTGTCCTAAATTCTAAGACACTTATTTGCTCCTCTGCGTTATCTAGCATACTTTTTACAGTCTTTAGGTCAACTCTTATCTCAGCAAATGAGTTTTCCATTTTTAAAGGCTCCTTTTTATAGCTTCAGTTTCCTTTGTGATGTATTCTCTTTGTCTATTCACAATCTCTTTTAGTTCCTTCAGTACTCTGCTTCTTCATTTTGCTTATATCTCTCTGGCACTACAGCTTATGGAGTATTAGTTATCTACTGTGATCCTGAAGGAGTTTATTTATTTATCTAAAGTGGAAGTGGAAATAAAGCTAAAAAAGTTTAAAAGAAAAAAAGTTTTGAAAACAGTATAATCGGTAACAGAACAAAATGAAGAGAAATAAAAACCAAGTTGAGACAAGTTTTTTTTTTAAATTTTAAAGAAGAAAAGACTTGCAAACAATATATAGTCAATAATAGAAGAAAACAAAGAGAAATAAAGATCAAATTGAGACACTTTTTTAAAATTTTTAAATTTCAGAAAATTTTAATAGGGATTTAAAAAATTTTAACAAATTAAAAATTTTTAAATTAAAGAAAAAGAAAAAAAAAAGGTGGGTGTGTTGCCATGGAGGCTGTGGGCTCTTAACAGTTTTCTCAAGAGGTCCTTCTTAAGTATGGTTGGTTGCCAGGTCTTCCTTCCGTGCCTTTTGCCTGTTAATCCCTTTGGTTGGGGATGTCGCTGGTGTGGTGGCCAGAGCCTGCCCTGGCTATTGAGTGGAGCCCTCTTTTTCTTCTGTGGTTGTCGCCACTCCTGCCCTAGCCCTGCTGCACGAACTCAGCTCGCTAGTTCCAGAGGCCCTCCGTTCACGGCCCTGGTCTGTGCTGCTCGCAGTGCCGCGTTCCCAGCACTGGCAGGCGAGCGGGGCACGCCCCCTCCCAACGCTGCGTTCTGCTCCGTGCTCCTGCACGGGAGGTGGGCGGGTCGCTCGCCTGCTACTGCCATAGGGTCTGCAGTCTATAGACGGGCTTGGAGAAGACCGCACCAGCCCTCGCCCCTGCTCTGTGACAGAACTCTATACTCTTTGTTCGTTTGTCTTAGAGGCGCCAGTTCACAGAGAAAACAAATCTCGGTCCTGCCTAGGTGGTTGTGGAGCCCCTAGGTACGGATTCAGGTTTCAACCCCACCTCCACCTGGGCTGTGGCTGAGCCCCGCCTCTCTTCTCTGGAGAATGATCCAGAAATGGTGCTGCGAGAAAGACCCAGCGGATGGCGCCACAGGTGTGTGGAGATAAAAGGCTACTAGCCCTTCCCTCCAGGGCATGCCAGCCCTGTTACTTTGCTCTTTTTTTGTATTTTATGAAGGGCCCAGGTTGTTCTGCCCTGTGCACCCACTCATCCACAGCGCACAGTACCCTGCAGTCCCCCAGGGCTGCCTCCGTGCAGCCGCCCCAGTCCTCCCCCCAGCTTGGGCAGCCTGTCCTGTCCCCCACCTGCCTCTTTGCCTCTAGGGCTGGGGTTTGCGGAGACCCTTTGTGCCCGTTTAACTTAGTTCTGTCAGTCAAGGGGTGCCCAGGGCAGATCCGAGCCTCGGAGGCACCCCCTCCATCCCGCTGGCCTCTCCATTGGAGGGGGGAGACCCAGCGAACGAGCGCCAGTCCTCCTTTGCTGCTCCCTCCCCACGGGACCGGTCTCGCACGATTTTCTTTTTTCTCCTTTCTTTTTTCCTTTTCTCCTACCGGATTTGTAACAAATTTTGTATTTGGAAGAAGGCAATGTTCTGTCAAAGTTCAGCAGGTGTTCTCATTGGCTGGGTGGGTCCGTTGTTGTCACTTTTCGTGAGTCTGTGGGAGAGGGTGAGCTAGGAGCCTCCTACTCCGCCATCTTGGCCCTTCTAAATGCTATTAATAATTAAAGAAAGAATTCTTATTTTTAAGCTAGCTATAGTTAGAGATACTTTTTTGGCTGTCATTGGCTGCCTTTTTATGCTACCAAAATACTGTCTATTTTAGGTATTTTTAAGGTAACAAATACAGTTAATCATTAAATGCAGTGTCTCACAGAACACAATGTACAGGTAAATACATAATTAAATAGATGGAAGAATATTAACAAGAAAAAGTAGGGAAAAACTTTACAATTATCACTTTTAATTGTTTAACTGCTAAGGTGAGAATTCATCTTAAAAAAAGAAAATTCCAGCAAAGAGAATGTAAGGCAGTAAAAGGCACCATTGAAACCAGACAGATCTGGGTTAGAATCCCCTCTCTGCTAATTAACATCTATTTATCTTTTGGTAACTTATACAGCATCTCATGTTTCTCTAGTGGAAAATGGGAATAATAATTGTTATGTTGCTGGGGATGTTGTAGGAGTCAATGAAATGGAATGTATAAAAGCATATAGCCCAGTGCCTGGTTCATAGGAAATGTTTAATAAATGTGAATTCCATTTCTTTCCCAGTAAAACAGTAGGGATTTGTGGCATTATTTGGGTTGTAAAAGTATTTGAAGTTCCTAAATGGAGGTAGAGATCTGAGAAGATGTCAAGATATTCAAAACTGTAATCCCTTGCATCTTAAGAGTAGAATGCAGAGAACTTTGACAGACTTATTTGTTGCCTCCATACCTTTGAGGCAGTCCCACAGCCAGGAATCTTCAAGATGGCTTTTATTTTAGTGCTGGCAAATACCTGTTTGGAGAGGCCCTGGGAGACCCAGTAGATCATGAGCCCCATAAGATTTTAAAACTTACCTTACGTAGTATTTTTCACCTTGACTGTACACTAGAACCACCTGGGTGCTTTTAAAAATACCAGTGTCAGGATCTCACCTCCAAAGATACTAATTTAATTGGTCTAGAGTATGGCCTGAAATCAGTGTTTTATTGCTGTTTTTTTAAATGCCCCAGGTGATTATTATGTGCAGCTGCCTTAGGGTAAACATTAAACCTTTACTCATAATTTCTGCCTCAGTCTCTTCTGTCACCAGAATATGACCACCTGCCTCCTTCTTAATACTCTTTTCATATGAGATGTTAACACATTACCTTGCACTAAATTCCTTCAGTATTCCAATTTAAAGTATTAGGGAATACAAGGAGACGTGAAGGGTAAGGTAAGACAACACGCATCATCTGTTTTAGACTAGCCTATCTGTTAGTTGGCAGATTGCTTACATCTGAGCCTATGTGTGAGTTACATCTGTCATCCTGGATGCTTGAGAATCTCAAGGAATACATTCCTTCAGGTCAAGAGCAATACTGAAATTGATAGACTTTATGAAATCGTTTAATGTTGATCCATAACATATTTTAAAATTGAGTATCTTGCTTCAAAATAATTTATTAGATGTTAATATATTTTTAAATTCCAGAATTAAAAAAAATTAAATGTGCTCATAGGGAAGAAAATATTAATACTCCATAATAGCTGTCTCTATTTTTGTTTCAATTATGAAATATATTCAATTTTAGAGGGAAAATTACAATCTTTTATTTTTATTTGTTCTTTCTAGTCAATATTAATTACTTCTGTTAAATGAAATTGAAATATACAAATGAGGAATATCAAAATAACATTCTTGTCAATACAATAAAAATTTATGCTATGTTGCTGTTACTTGTTTTATACACTCATATTTTTCTTGATCCATATTTTTTACTTCTAGGCAATTTGACAGATCTGTTGAAAAATGGCGACGATTTCATTATGATATGAAGATTTTTAATCAATGGCTAACAGAAGCTGAACAGTTTTTCAAAAAGACACAAATTCCTGAGAATTGGGAACATGCCAAATACAAATGGTATCTTAAGGTAAGTTTTTGAGTTTACATCTTTCAAACTGTCTATCTTCACCACAACATCACGACTGCTTAACTTCTTTAAGTTTAGGTTGTGAAGGAAAATGGAAATGTATAATTCCTGACTTTTGTTGTCATCACTGCACGTATCTTGATGATCATTTGGGAAGACTATGCAATGGACATTTTGTGTCAGAATGAGAGTTAGTCTGGTTTTATCTGATGAACTGCAAAGCATAATTGAATCTTTGATACAAGGAAGTATCTTTACAGCAGGGTGTCCTGTGGCTTTGGGGCAGTGTGTGTCTTTACCTTATGTTGGATCCTGTCTAGGAGGAGAACGTGTGTTATACTTAGCAATAATGTAGTTGCTAGAAATATCCATCATAAAATTACAGTTCTGTTTCCCTAAAGACAATGTGTGGTGATGTAGCAATATTTCTATATATTCTATTGACAGAATGCCTTCTGAGATAGTCCAGAGGCCAAAACAATGCAGAGTTAATTAGCAGTACTTATCGACTGTTTTATGTTTTTTGTTAATGGAAATGCAACATATGGATTATTACCAGTGTATAGTTTAATTCCAACTTGCTGTGTCTTTTGAGTATGCAGGTCAAGATAAATTTGATTGTGGAGGTTATAACTTAGATTACAAAATATATGGCTTAGATATAAGAAATACTATGTTTATTGCATCATCTTAAGTATTTTTGTGACTTTTTTTAGCTCAGATTTTTCAGGTAGCAATTTTCAGTCAAGTAGATTTGAATTGTGGCCCGATTTTAGTGCCAGAAAACACTGATTTGGTTAGATGAAAGCACAGAAAAAGGCAGTTTATTAAATAGTTAGACATTTCAAAGTGCTGGACTCATAAAAGCGATATCCTATTCAACTTTACAATTCTTCATTCTCAAACATTACTTGCATAGCAGGTATGCATTTTTGATATTAAGAATGTAAGCATTTAAACACCTATGTGTGTATAATCTGTGTAAACATAGAAAATGAATAATGTAAAAATCTTGTCTAATTATGTGTCTATCAATCAAAATTCTATACATGTCAGCATTGGCATTGCAGATGGAGGAAATTCATGGATTTCCAATCTGCCATCCTACAGAAAATACATTTTGTAATAGCACTAAAGTGAATTTTGAGCTAATGAAGCATCCCTAGGTCTCTGACTTAAAGGCAGAAATATAAGAAATATAAAGTATTCTTGGGGAGGTGTATAAACCTCTTGCCATTTTCAAAGATATCTGATGCAAGGTAGTTATATATTTTTAATCTGTTTTTATTTTTATAATAATATATACTCATCATGAAAAGTAAAGCAATGTAGAAGTATATATATATTTCAGGTGTGCATCTCACTCAGCAATGGATACAGAAGGTTTATTAAGGAGTGCTTTTGGGAATTGAGCAATTAGTTTATGATGTTCCTTGGTATAGTTTTGTTCATGTTTCTTGTTCTTGAGTTCTGTTAAGTTTCTTGGTTGGATCTGTGTGTTCATCAAATTTAAAAAATTTTGAGGCATTATTTAAAAAAAAATTGTCCCCTCCCCCTTTCAGGGACTCTGATAGCATATATGATTAGGTTGTTCACTGATATTCTGTTCTTTTTGTTTTCAGTCTTTTTTTCTCTGTAATTTTTTAACAGTTTCTTTTGTCAGCATCTTTTTCAATATGTTATCTATAGTTAATCCCATGTAGCATATATTTTTAACATGGACATTATTGTTTTGTGTGATTCAACACATTGTTGAAGTGTAATTTGGGTAATTTTACATCTTCCATATCTCTGCTCAACATGCCAGTCTTTGCTCTACCTTCTTGAAAATATGGAATGCAGTTATAACTTATAATGCTCTTTTCTACTAATTCTGTCATCTGTGTTTATTTTGGGTAAGTTTCAGGGTTTTTTTTTTTTGCCTCATTATGGGTGTTATTTTCCTATTTCTTTGAATGGCTGGTAATTTTTGACTGGATGCTAGATGTGAATTTTAACTTGTTGGGTGCTTTATATCTTTGTGCAGATAAGTACTATTGACCTTTGTGCTATAAGACTGTTAATTTACTTGGAAACAGTTTGATCTTTTTAGTGTCTTTCTTTTACACTTTGTGAGTTTTGAGCAGGACATCTGAAGTCTAGAGCCAATTTGTCCAACTGCTGAAGCAAAACCCTTCTGAGTACTTTCTCTGATGCTCTGTGAATGATGTTTTCCAGTGTGGCTGGCACTATTCCCAACTATATGTGAGCTCTGGTGGTTGTTCCCTTTAATCCTTTTGTGTAGTTCTTTCCCTAGACATGGGTAGTTTCTTCTCATTTAGGAGCTGATTGGGACTCAGATGATGACTGGAAGGGAGCTCTCTGTAGGTCTCCAATGTCCACTCTCTGTATCTCTCCTCTCTGGTACTCTGCCCCATGACTCTAGCCATCTTGACCTCCTCAGAGTCCCAACTCCATTTCGTCAACTCAAGGAGACCTCCTGGCTTTGTGAGAGTGCCTTCATCCTTTGTCATAGCCTGGAACTCTCTCTAGACAGTAAGCTAGGGCAATTGTAGGGCTCACCTCATTTGTTTCTAATTTCTCATAGATCACTGTCTTTCGTTGCCTGAATGTCCAATGTCTTCAAACCATTGTTTCATATAGTTTGTTCATTTTTAACAGTTTTTAGCCAAAAAGTTAAATCTGATCCCTGTTGCTCCAATTTGGCCAGAAGCGGAGATCCAAAACAAATGCTTTTATGTCGTTTGATCTTTTGGTATGTGTTTACTTCCATACAATTCTAAAACTATACAATAATTTTAATTGCCTTGAGAATGTCAGAGGTCTCCACTTCTTGACTGTGGGGTTTAGTTAAAATTTTAAACATTTTATCACAACTTTTTCCCCTTAATTGTAGAATTTCTTTAAAAAGATTATTTCATTTAGTCTATTTTTTACTCAATGTATACATAAAATAAGAAAAGGAATTCTGAATGTCAGGAAAATTTTTTCTAGCTAAGTAACTGTGAATTATATTACTAATCTTCTAAGGAGTTAAGATATTTGATTAGAAAGGTCCAGAATCATGCACATACACATTTGCGTGCATTCATGGACACACAGGCACAAAAGACACCTGGGATTGTCTTTTCATTCTCATGAGTCCCAGAAAAAGTGTTCAGAAAGACACTGTAAGGCACTTCCACTGATAAGACAAATAGAATCTGTGGTAATTTCAGCTATGTTGGTTATTATCATTGTTGATTAAGTAATAATGAGTAAGAGAAAGAGTTTATATTTTTGATGAGAAATTATTTTAGTTAACAGAATGTAGACAGATTTGTTACCCTGAACCAGTAATGGTTACTTTAAGAATATCAATCAGGCAGGCCATATACTAAACAGATATATACAGGGGTACACTGGAGTTTGAAGCCTCGTGTGTATAATTTTCAGCACAGATATAATATCTAGATATGAAATAAAATAATAGATAGGTACATGTTACAAGTTTGTCTCTATGTACTTCTGTCGAAGTTCATTTTATTTATCTTTTTAACTTAAAAAAAAAGACAAATCAATTTCCTATTGACACTTGGTGTTGTAATTAAAAATAAAGTGACCACCAATACCAGAAAGATCATTTGGTTCCATGTAACTCAACTATTTTTTTCTCCATCACAAGTGAATGATACAATTAAATATATGAATTAATATTTTTCAAGATATTCCAAAGAATATGCCATGCCATGCCACCATGGGGAACCTCTAAAAACATCACATTTTTTTACATGAGAAAATACCAAACATGTTACATGCCACTAAAAATTGGTTTGTTAATAAAATTTATTCAGTTATTTATGTATCTATTTAATAGTCAGTCAACAAGTAGTAATTGAGTGCACAAGCAAAATTTGATTACCCATAAAATAGTGCATGCCACATTAGTCTCTAGGGGACGTTTAGAAAATTGGCTAAGAGGTTGGAAGCCAGATTCAGAAAGTATGGGCTCAAATCTCAGCTCCTGTAGTTCCTTTAATAGCTGCAGAATCTTGGGAAAGTGTCTTAAGTCTCTATGTTTCTGTTTTCTCTTTTCTTAAATAGTATTAAAAATGAAATGTGCATAAAGCACTTAGAAATGCATTTTCTGCAAAACAATTGCTCTTTAAATGTAAGATCTTATTATAGCTAATCATACTTCATAAGTGACTAACCTATATCTATGAGAACAAAAATGTATTTACTGATTTTCTGTGCCCAAACAGCTGAAATGCAGATTAAATAACCTGGCAATTTCAGTAAACCTCATTTTTATGACTTACACTATTTTTTGATGTATATAGTTCTTGGATTAGGAATTGAGGAAAATTCCAGTTTAGCCAAACAAATCTTCCTCAGAAAGCTGACACATCTGCTTACTTTTTAGAGCTAACAAGAATAAATGTTAATGGGAGGTTTCAGAGGAAAAACTGAGTACCATGAAGGGAAGTTATGAAAATAATATTAACTCATATAAGTGACAGAGTGAATTGGTATGCCAACAAGAACATTGGCTGAAAACAGAAATGTAGAACTCATACCATGCCCTGACATTTAGCTCTACATGTTCTTCTAGAGTAGAAAGAAATAAGTTTAAATCATGGGCTGTTATTTTAACAGAGTTCAAAGTTCTTGAAGTTGATGGTAGAAATAATAAAAATCACTATTAGATCGCATGTTTAAAAGAGTATAATATTCTTGCTATTAATGGAAATGGAACCTGTTTATTTTATGGGATAAGGCTGTTTAGTGAAACATACTAAAAATTAACAGCGCTTTCTAAAGAACGTTGCCATGAGCAAGCATGAGACCTTGAAATCCTAAGAATTCCTTTTAAAATTAACCTAAGAAAGTAAACAGAAGTAGAATTATTTAGATGAAACTTTTTCGGCTTTAAATCAATGAGTGGCAAGCAAACATAGGGAGTGAAACCGCAATGTGTTAATGTGACATGAGTTAACTGCTGTTTTTAGGCAGTATATTACCTTCTTAATTAGTTTTCTGGTGTATCTTTCAATATTACTGTGTTTCACTCCTCCATAATATATATTATATGGTAGAAGTGCAGTGTATTTATATATATATATATAAAACTGTAAATAAATTCAATTAAAAGCTTTTTACTTTTAATGTAATGATACATTTTAATTCATTGTGACTTAAGTCAACTTGGATCAAGTATGTCATATTGCAATGTTCATGTAAACCATCAAATCTCAAAAAAACTGCTTAAATGCATGTTCTAGTTAAGAAAAATACATTTTTTCTTTTCTGAAATTGGAAATTTGCATGGAGAATGGAAAATTACATATAAACAGTAGAGTTGTAACTTGTGAACATTACTGTGATCTCTCAGGTGAGGAAATAAATCAGGGGGAAAAAAAGGCACTGGTGTCTTGGAGTTTGAGGAGAGAAGGCAAGGAAGAGTCTTAGAGAGTCAAAGACAAGTTTAGCTGCTCTTCAGCTCTGCTATACCCTGGCTATTTGTGATGAAAGAAAATTCTAAAGCACTTTGCAAAGGACCCAGTTCTTACAGTTAAGGTTGAAAGAACACATTAGTGTTAGGTAACTCTTGCCCCAAAGTTTGAGACAAGTGAGTCCATAAAGGGTAACTTCCTCTTAGAGGAAACACCCAGAGTTTCTAATTCTTCTCACCCTGCTTTCTGAGCTTGCAGCCTAAAAAGCCCTCAAGTAGTGGGTGCCATCATTGAAAAACCATTGGTTTGCCCAGAAACAAAGAGTGCTGTATGGATGTATATATGTCCCTAACTCTTTCTGCTCTAGTGAGTTTTTCTGCTTTTATTTGAGTGTACATTAATACTTAATTAGTAATCTACTTCCCCAAAGGATTCTATAGGAGATAACTAACTTTGAATTAATATGGATTGAATCAAAGGCTATCTAGAAAAAAGGCATATGGTGTAAAAGACCAAATTGAATACAAGTATGTTTTCTGTATAGTCAGTTTTTACAGTGCTGATTCTACCAGCTGGCTGGTGAGTTTGACGGCTTCTTAATGACCACGCTGCTGGGATTCAAATGCTGATAGAAACTTTGACGGAAAAATCATCAGAATAAAAATTTCTGCCATCTGTTGCCCTTCATTGGGACCCCAATGTTAAGAATAATTCATACTATTGCTGGTCCTTTATATTTTCGCAGCAGTAAAACTATGTAAGATTTTGTTTGGTGATCACAAAACTACCCTGATTTCTGTAACTAGATGATGTACACTAACAAGGGAATCAGCATGAAAATTTACTGTGAAGAGAATTTGTCTCTAGTTACTCGCTTTAGTGTTGCAGTGATGTGCAAGTATGGGAGTACACCTTAAAGTAAGCTTTCCAATGTTACTAGCTGCTAGTGGCATGAGAATTTAGTCTCTTAAAACAGTTAAACAGTTGGGTATTTCCTTCTTATGTAAATATTGTTAGCCTTTTATCACTGCTTAGAAGTGCCTGTACAACTTCTTGGCTCCTGTGCATGTTTTCAGAAGTAGTAAATAACAGATTTAATGGGAATTCAGAGAGGGACTCTAAATTGGTACCCATCAAATGTGTCTTTCATAAAATAAATATATTAAAATATTCAGATAATTTAAATGACTTGTTCTTAAAGTTCTGTTGTCCAGCATAGTATGTCTAAGAAGATGACAGATTGGTATACATTATGGGAAAGAAGCAAGAACCAAAACTAGAACTTACTGTAATAGCCACAGCAGTAAAGAACTGCTTAAAATGCATGGAAAAACATATCATCCCTAAGGGATTCTTATTCTTAAAGTAAGAAATTATCAAGAGAGTAAGAATCTACCCAAAAAAAAAAAAAATGAAGCATGCTAATTTCAAATTCTAAATTAGAAAAAAAAAAAAAGCCCTGCTCCCATCAACACGGAAGCAGTGTGAAGGAGAAATTATTTAATGAAAAATTGGATTAATGCTAATATAAGCAATTTTTATGAAGTATACTACTTTGCAAAGAGGATGTTCCAGCCACTGATCTCAGTGCTGATTTTCTTGCATACTTTCTCAATATTCCTTCTAATGCTAGTTCCTACTACTTAACTTGCTTTTCTCTTTGCTAGAGGCTCTACCCTATTCCCAGTCTTTATCCCCTATGTCCTAATCACCTTCCTCTAAGGACTTTTATACACTTTTCTTTACTTACATATGTCTGTGTTCTGATGTTATCTTCTCAGATATGCCTTTTGTAATTTCTCGTGTTTGAAAGAGATCATACACACATACATATATATACACATAGGCTTAATTTCTCTCCAAATTATCCTGCTTTACTTTCTTCATAACACTGTCATTAGCTGAAATTATAATATATATTTGCATGTTTATTATCTTTATTTCCTACTAGAATGTAAGTCTTGTAGGGACCTTGTCTTTCTTGGTCACCAATATATCTTCAGTACATAGAACAATCTCTTTGTACATAGCACATATAATACTCATTATAATGAATAATTTGGTAAATGAAAGAATTATATTTTCATGCTATTATTTTCTTAGGCAAACTATCCCCAGACTTGTCCTTTCTCCCATTTTTATTCCATCTCATATTCATGAAATTCTTCCTTACATTGAGCTGCCCCCTCCTCTTTTTTGTAGAGTACTTGAAATTTTCCTATTTACTTAGAGTTTAACAACATTATGGCTCCATTCTCTTACCCTCTAAGCATATCATAAATATCAAAACCCATTCAACAAGTATTTGTGTGAGCCTACTGTGTGCAAGACAGATTCTTTGCTTGCTACTAGGAATACAGACTTGACAAAATGCCCCCTTTCCCTTAATAAGCTCACAGGCTCATGTGTTCAGCATAGTAAGGCCAAGGTAGAAACACATGGCAATATGTAAACACTCCAGAAAGTCCTGGAACCAGCCTAGGGGAATGGGAGCTTTTTCTACAGCAGTTATCTGTGTCCTTTAGTCTTTCTTGATGCTCCTCCATTATACCTCTGGGATTCCCAAACTCAATTGGGAGAACAAGACTTTGGGAAACAGGAAAAAGCAATGCTGTAAAAGGCAGCATAAGGAAAGAGCTAGTTGTGAACAAGTCATACCAAGAGAGTGAGAAAATGTTCTGACATGAGTTGTAAATTTTGAACGATGATAAAATTGACAAATTATAGTACGAGAGGCCTGTTCACAGATGAGTTGGTTCAGGATGAACTATTCATCAAGCTGAATAGCAAGTATCTAGTCATAAGAATAGTAAATCTTCCTACTATATACAAATTATAGGTACAAGCCAGAAACTGGGATTGTTTGCAAACATCATAGTTAACAAATTTTTAAATTCTTTCTCTTTTGTGAGGCTATAATTGAAGCTATTTTATTAGCAGTGAATTTATATTAAGGTCTTCTGATCAAAACCAACAAGGAACAAGGACATGGGTGACTGAAACATATTTGGTGAGTCTGATATGAATGTATATCTATATGGTAGCATATTTCCCCCTTGAGGTTTTATTAGCTCGCTATTACTTTTTATTTGTCAATAGACAATTTTAGTTTATAAATTTACAGTACTGCAAATTTTAGTTCCCTCCTTGTCCTACACTTAGTCATTCATTTTACTTAACCAGACTCATTTTGAAGAATATTTCAAACTGAAGCTGAAACAGACTGATGTGCTACCATAGAATCTAGGACTCTGTGTGGAACATTGAGCTGGTTATTATTAGAATAGGTATCTCACCTATGACATCCCTTGGATGTCTGGCATCTAAAGGAATTTTGATATAATACCTAGTACATTAAATATTATTGATCCTATGAATATTAAATTCTTCAGAAGAGGAATCGTATGGGGCCAAATCCTGCCAGCCACCTGTTTTTGTAAATAAAGTTTTATTGGAGCTCAATCACAACTTATTTATTTACAAATTGCTTATGGCTACTATCTGGTGACAAAGGCTGTAATAAGTAGTTACCACAGAGACTGCCTGGCATGCAAAGGCCAAAATATTAACTATGTAGCTCTTTGCAGAAAAAGTTTGCTACCTCCTGCTTTAGAAGATAGAATAATGAAAAGTTGCGATAAAAATGCAAGTATTCCTTCTTACTCTCTCTTTAAACATTCTTTGTTACTTGAGATAATGGAGAAATAGACTTCAGTCATGCTCATCAAACACCAAAAATCACGGTAACAAAAACGTAAATCAATATCGGCTTGTTATTTAAGTCAACATTCAACTTCATGCATTAAGAGAAGGGGTTTGATTAAAATTAAAAAAGAAACTTTAAAGTCACTTAAATACTGTGCAGTGGAAGTAGACATTTTTGAAGAGTGTATAGCAACTGTTCTCCCTACTTGATAGTACCCCCAGTTTCTCTTGGGTACCTGAGCAGCCTTCATGAGACAATCAATCAAGTATTCTATCCAAGAGGGTTACATCTCAGTGGTCCTAAGCATAGACCCTAAGCCTGGCTAATTATATTCTTTCTTGAGACTTTTCATCTTAAAGTAAGTGATAAGGTTGGAATTCATCCATTCTAATGAGAATGCTACCCTTGCTGTGGTGACCCTCTTAGGCCCTGCCTGTTCCAAACCTGATTCTTTTATTTACCCTTCCATCCTGTAAACCCCTCCATTCCCTTACCCTGAATTTCCTTATTGGCAGAGGCAGTTTTTGTTGCTTATAAATGAAGAACTCTAATGGAAACCTACTGTTATCAGAGAACCTCTTCTTTTAGCTGGGTTCCTTTTGTAAAGAAGTTTTCTTTCCTTGGAGAGCCTGCAAAACACAACCATTTGCATGTAATGAACAGTTTGCAATACTTTGAGATTGATGTGCAATTTCTATTTGACAAGAGAGAAACAATTAGGATCAACTGTGGTCATACATTCCAGAATAGTGATGTTGTTTCCACACTTTAAGTGTTGTTGGATCATTGTATAGGATTCATAATTTTGTCCTGTTGTACCCACTTTTGCATTACCATTTAGTCTTAATTTAGTTTACACAATTAAAAGTTTTTAGGTAATTTGTTCTTATTGCTACTTACACATTAAAATGTCTACAGGCTGTGAAAATGAATAAATTTAATGTTTCAGTATAGTTCTCCAAATCCTGGCATTACAATTAATAGTACAGGCTTATATTGTATCGTAAATCCTAGTTAGCATGGATTTATTTTGAAAATCCCATTTTACTGCTATTTTTAAATAATACATTTACAAACATTTTATCCTTGAATTTTTGTTTTTAAATAATACGGCTTTTGTATGTGCTCACAAAAGGACAATATATGTATTTTTAAATACTAATAATGGATTACTGAAACAACCTTTAAAACAGCACAATTGTTAAAAAATAATAAGCTCTACAGTATGATTTAACAAAGGCTTGTAAGCATTTGTTTAAGAGCTGTATACTATAGTGAGCAAATTCTACCAATCCATAGTCCATAGGAATTTGCAATTTTTATCTCATAATCAGGGCTATTCCTAAAAGAATGTTTAAAGCAATTCAACCAATACATAACCACCCAAGATAATTTCACTAAAGGAGGCTGGACTATTGAAATCTTTTTTTCACTAAATGAGGCTGGACTGTTGGAATCTTTTATAGTCTCCTTGGGTATTGGTAGGAACAGAAATTTTGAAATAGAATTGTAATGATGTTCAAAGAAGAGTACATCACACCATCCACTCCACGATGTGTGGTGCTCAGGAGGCTAACATTTAGTTGTCCCACCCAAGGGATGGAGCTGCCCATAAGATTACTTGTATTTTAGACAACTCGTGTACCACCACTATGTTGGAACATTTAGCCCTAGCTAGTCCTTATATTTCAATTAACCCTTAAAATCAATATATTTATTCAGCTAACTTTTACTTTGGAGCTGCTCTGTGTCAGACTCTGTGCTGGGCGCTCAGGGCATCAAAATTAACACAATCCCAGTCTACTCACAGAGGAGTCAAGGTTCACTAAATTGATGGACATTGGGGATGGGTTTTGGACAAGAAAAGAATAAATTACTGGCAAGAAGATTGGGAAAAGCTTCACAGAGGAGGTGATGAGGGCAGGGCCTACATCCAGAAAAAGGGAAAAACACTTTTAAAGTGATAGTGTTACGAAAAATTGTGATATGATTAGGACATGATGAGAGATGTACTCTTGGGCAGATTATAAATCCATGGAAAGAAATGATGCTTAGGACTCATTTCCTTTTTTGTTGGTTATGTTTTTGTTTTTCTATTTTGTTTTAATCTAGTGGGCTAGTTATTTTCCAAACTCTGAGTCATGAAATCAATTTGTGGATCACTACCAGCATTGTTTAGTGAAACAAAATAGAAAGCATCAGGGTTCATCACACACAGGAAAGTACTGTTTCATAGTTTTTGTTTCTATCGAGTGTATGTGTGTGTGTGTGTGTGTGTGTGTGTGTGTGTGTTGGGTTGTTTCTGATTGAGTGTCACAAGGTATCAATATGATGACTGTAAGAAAACAATTTATTTAAAAAAAAATTAAGAAGCCAGTTTAAGAATGGTTAATTTGGGAAGATGATATAAAATCAGTTTTACAAAAACATGCATAGAAAGATGTAACAGAAGGTTTATTTTACTGCAGTAGTGTTTAAAGTTGATCTTAGTGCCTTTCTATTTAAAGATCATAAGAAATTTTATTTGATGTGATTCTCAAAAGAAAACCCAGAAAAGTAAGTAGAAAAGGTATTCTTACAATGTAACATTTTATAAGGTTCAGAACAGTTAAGTATTTTACCCCAAATCACAAGGCAAATAAATGAAGACCTCGGGATATGAATGTCACGTTGCTTACTGACCATCAGCTAGAAGTGTTGGGGAAAATAATAAAGAGGATAATATTCACCACCCACTATATAGGGCAAGGCCCTTCTAAGAGGCCTTACAGATAATAAGTAATAAAGATGAAACTTCTTTCATCCATAAAAATGCTATTTAGTGATAAGTATAACCATAATTAAACCCCTCTTATGTCATTATCAGTAAGGATGAGACATAACATCTTTATTACTATGGGTTATAATTTGACCCATAGTACATCAAAATCAGAGTATTAGGAGGGGTTATTTTTATTATTAGAGATGATGTTAGGGTTGTTAATGATGACAATAACATTAGTCATAATGTAATAAGGTGCTTTATAATTTATGAAGCACTTTCAGTTACATAGTCATATTAATCTTTTGTTGAGATATAGATTTAAGGGATTCTTTATTACTATAAGATGCAGGTTATTGAGGGAACAGAAAATACAAGGACACCCATTTACTTCTCCATGATTTGGAACAAAAGTCAAGTTTTGGTAGAAGGGCAGAATTTGGTCAGTAGCTGTCATATATGGAAAACATAGGCATTGGTCTGTGTGTAGTGAGGGCTGGTGTTCTCCAAGAAAACCCTGTTGGTGAAAGGCCCTTAGTTCCCTCAGGGCAGATTCCCTTTGAGAATCGTAGCCCATTATTTACTGTTTGCCTCCCTTTCAGAATGCTCTCTGGATAAAACTCACCATGACATATGTGGTCCCTTCAAGGCCAGATTGTTTTCCCTTAACATTGTATGGCTATGGCTATCATCAACATTCCTCTGCTTATTCAACATGTTTTTGTCAAGTGTCAGGACAGTGGTGTATACCAAAAGTGTCAACACTGAGTCAGACAGCGCTTCATGTGCAGTGGCCTTACATCAGTAGGGGAGGCAGACTGTCTCTGGGTGAGGGGATGAGGAATCTATCACAGTTCCAACACTCAGGGAAGTTAGTCTAGTGCAGAGAGGGATAGATATATAAACCTCAAAGTTGATATAACCCAATTCTGAGATTCTGTACTCACGGTATTTATAAAGTCCTATGAGAACAGGGAAGAGAGATGACGAGCTCTATCTGGAAGGCTAACGAAGTCTTTTCACCATAAGCAGGCAGTTTTTTCAAGGAGAAAGATGAAAGAGTATCCTTGATCGTGAGAACACATGTTCAAAAACCAGGTAGCCACACAAAATGTAGGTTGTTAGGAGAACGGAAATGACTTTAAGTGGCAATAACTTACGGAGCTCAGGTCTCAGGCGGAAGGTGGTAGTTCAGGCTGGATAGGCAGCTTTGGAACACTTTGTGAAGGACCTTACAAGATACATGCATGTAAATGAGCAATTGATATTTTTAAGTGGAGGAGTGTCTGTACAAGATTTGAAGCTTTAAAGGTAAGCTTGTTTAGGATACTTGTGGTTTCTTGTGTACTACCAAGTTTTTTGCATTATAACTTTGGTGAGAACTTTTAAAGACAAACTGGCTTAATTCTTGAATAAGTGCAACTTCAACTCATTATTAACAAGAACATGTGTGACAGATTTTGTGATCCTGTTGTGCTTATTTTGTTTCTAGATATTCCGCATGTAAACAATTTTTAAGTGGTTTATTTCTACTTCATTATCCGTCTGAAGGCATTGTGTGTGTGTTTTCTGTTTGAAAATAAAGCAGCCAGTATGATTCAGATGGACTTAACTGTGATCATAAAGTATTCAAGAGTCTTACATTAAAAGACAACATTACTAATTAATAACATAGGGAGAAAACTGGGGTTTTTGCATCTCATTGTCACCTTTCCTCAAATCAGAGATTAAGCTCTAGCTGCCAAAAGAGGCAGTGGTTACCTGCATAGTGGTTACCATCATGGGTTCTAAGCTGGTTGAATTTTGCCAGGCAACACTCTCAATATAGTTAAACACAAATTTGTAGAGGAACTACTGTGTGCTAAATACTATTCCAGGAAATAGGGATCCAGTAGTGAAACAAAACAAGTGTGTGTTCTCATAGAGTTCTCAAAAGAGAAGTAAGGGAAGGATTCTGTAGTGATATCCCCATCTTTAATTTCCTCCTCCAAAATAATCTTCTCTGAGAAATAAAATCCCTCATAAGCTATATCTGTCAACACTTTAATAATCATTTAGCAGTTCTCAGTCATTTCTACCTTTTGGTTGATGGGAACTTAGAAGCCCAACTCTCTCATTGCCCTGAACTGTTCATGAAATAGAGAGGGGAATGACTTTCCCTGTATAAGTGTTGGGCTATTGCTGTCAATCAGAAAGGGCCATAAGCAAGGTGCCAGGGTCTAGGAGATTGGTCCTCCCATCAAGAGGATGGAAGGAGTGGAGGGAAGAATGAATAGTGTGAGAGATGAAGGGTCATCTGCTGAAGAAGAAATTACAGCTATAACAGGAGTAGAAAAGTTATCCTTAGCATCTTCCCTAGACAGTCTTTGGCTTTGTTTGCATGGTCAACATTTCACTCATTTTCTCGTTTATTTCTCAAATAACTGAATGAAATAAGAATTTTAAATCCAAATTCTGGAGAGTTAAGGAACTTTCCAGGAGATAATCCAACTATCATCTCCTGGGCAGAGAGTTCTACAGCTTGTGTAGAAATTGTTTCACCCTTACAGGAAAAAGAAAATACACAGGCTGAGGCAGTGATGTAGTCACTAATAGTACATCTGCGAAATAATGGAATGAAGTATTGTACCATGAACAATATATTCAAAATTCCTGGGCTCTACCTCACTTTGAAATGTCCCATTTGTGTGAATGCTAAAGTTTTTGTGTATCTTCCAAGTTCTAACAGCATCACATCTACACTGAGCTGATTCAAGCTTTGTTAGGGAGAAAGATGTGTTCATGGGATGAGTTCTGGGGTCTCTTTCAAGTAGATAAATGTTTTCTAAAGTTGCACAATCTTAAGAATCACAATATAGTTCTCTCTCTTGAGCTGCCATGTCCAGTTCAGTAGCTACTAGTCACACGGAGTACTGATCTTTTGAAATGCAGCTAATCTGAATTGAGATGGATAGTGAGTGGAAAACACACACTGGGTTTTGAAGACTTAATAAGAATAGAGAAGGAAGTAAACTATCTCATTCCAGGTTAAAATGATACTGCTTTGTCATCCTGGAGTAAACAAAATATACTATTAAAAGTAAATTGACCTGTTTCTTTTTACTTTTTTGATGTGGCTATTGGAAATTTTGAAATTTCACATGTGATTTGCATTCGGTTAGTCAATGCTGCTCTTCAGAGTTTGATGGGCTTAGTTTAGAATCAAGTTCTATTTAGTAAGCCAAAGTGTTTTTGTTTTTGTTTTTGTTTTTTTAATAATCAGGAAACTTTGGGATGTTTTGTAGGGAAATATATAAGTGATCCTCATTGTAAAAGCTGGTGGGAAAAGCTGACTGGAGTGAGGATGGGAGGAGAAGGGATTAGAAACTGCTCCACTTTCCCAGCATCATCTCTTTCCTAGCCTTTTCCTTTTCCTTCTTTCATCCCAAGTCAGCACTGCAGAATTCACAGTCAGTGTTCTGACTTAGGAACAGACTTAGAAGTGTAAATAGTCTCAACTCTCCTCCAGGCTTTTATACTTAAAAAGGGAGAAGTTGTTCAAGATCAAGGGTAACTGTACAATTTGTGGAATAAGTGGAGGGGGGTATGTTTTTGAGACAGGAATTTCAGATACTTCTGATATGCAGCTGCTAGGATCCCTCCCTTTTAACAGAAGTTCAAATAGGAATAAAATGTGTGGAATTGGCATTATTTGGTAACTTGCAACTGCAAGTCCTCACTTCTGCTAGTGGCTTCACATCCCAGAGGGCTCAGTGAAAACATTCATTCTAAAGAGGAAAACAAGAGGGGTTGGCCACAGGGAACATTTGCAACTGTCAAAACTTTAAGTGAATGTGTAGTGAGCGTCTCCTGTAGTTTACTCAAGCTGAAATTTGTAGTCCAGCTCCTAGCTGAACTACTAATTATTATCTATCTTGACAGTGCCTGAGGAGAAAGGTTATCAAAAGGAATCAATGTCCAAATTATAGTATGTATCTTGGCCATGAAGTTATTGAATTTTAGCCAATATTTGTTATTCTTTCATTTATGGTATGAGAAAGCAGTGTAATGAACCTAACTCTCACTGTCCTGACGCGCCTCTCTCATCACATTCACAATAAGCAGATGTCAATACTCATACACTTTTCATATTTCTAAAGTTTACTTTCTTTTTCTTACGTCACTTTGCTACTGACGGAAAAGAAAAACAAAACACTCTATCGATTACAAAGCTGTTTCATCTTTAGTCACTTAGATTCCTTTGTATGGCATTCAAGATCTTGCATGCATATGGCATCATAAGCTAAATAGATTTTCATACACCATACTTTTTTTTCAGATAAATGTTTATATTTTCAGACTATACATGTGTTATAGGTCAATTGGGGACATTTTGGAAAATAGAAGTATAAATTTAGGAAGTCCATAATCTCATTGCCTAGTGTCAAAGTGAAATTTTGTTAAGAAACAAACTTTTCATGACTTATCATGATGAATACACATTAGATTTTTTTTCACACAATAATGAAGGAGCCAGTAGTTAGACAAAGCAGGCTCAAAAGAAGATACAAGAAACAAATGCATCTTTAACCAGTTGATTTAAAAAAAAAGAATTCTGGAGTAAGATTGATAAAAATAGATTCAAAGCAGTTAATATCCTACAGCCTCTAGGGTTATATTTTCTACTGGATAAAAAGTCATTTGCATCATATACGTTTTCTACAATTTAGCATTTAACTTCGCCGAGTTGTAAAATGTCTGGACCCCAGTTGATAGTGAACAGTAAGTCAAACAGATTTGCATTTCTGTGAAAAAGGAGAAGCCCTTTTGATGGTGTGGGGGACATTTAGATAAGACCCTACTTTGTTTTTTGAAACATATATAACCATCCTTTGACCGAACCTCCAAGTTTTGGGTAATTTTTTCTTAAATTAAAAATAAGTACTGTTAACTTTTTAAATGTTTTTCCTCCTAGTCTTTTTTCTATGAATTTTTGACATACAGTTGAAATGTGCTGTATATTTATCATCCATTTCCAATTCTACTGGAAAAGCTTAAAGATCTTCATAAATTAATATATCTCAAATGTTTACAACTCCTGAAGTGTTAAAGAAAATACATCAGCAACACTGTCTCACAGTTTGAGGACACGGTATTATGAGAAGTTTTGACACTTAAAATTCAATAGTGCTTTTTTTGGTATAAAAATTGTGACAATTGGATACTTCCAGTAACCACATAAAAAGATGTGTGATTCCAATCACAAAAAAGCCACGTTTGTCAATAGTAACAGATAAGTCTACTCATCTAAAAGATAAATTTCGTTGATTTTGTTACTTCTTTTTTAACTACCATGATGATAAATGGAAAGCAGTTGATTTGGTGCCTCTGAAATTTCTCTCTCTATAATTTTTATCACTTCATATCATTTCAAAACCCTTTATGAATGCTACCTTTGGGTATAAGAGAAAAAACATTGTACAGTTCAGGTAAATAAATTGCAGGAATAAGTCTTAAGATTTAAATATACAAATTACCAAGGTGTCTAATCCAAGAAGCGGTCTGAAAACTTGTATTTAAAAGCAGTAGTTATAACCCCAAAACAGTCTACCAGTTTATTATAATCCACAGGAAAAAATATAAAGCAAACTTTTATAAGTAAATAGGATTTTAAGTATAGGTCAAGAAGAATATAGAGAATTAGAGACATATAGATACATGTTCCATATATTTGGATTCAGAAGTCAGAACTCATAGATATGCTATGTAAAATACAGATTACCTGATTAACATACAAGTGCCAGCAAGTTTCTTTAGCAGTAGTTTAAAATCGAATTTCTACTTAGGAAGAATATCTCTAGATTTATAGTGGTGTACTGCTGCAAAGAACTTGAGTCATCTCACTATCAATTTAATTTACCCTAGGCTTAGGGAGCCCCTGCTATGTGCCGGGTCAGTGTCAGGGAATTAACAATAGGTAGGGACAAGTGCAGGGATTCTTTACTCTGTGTGTGTGTGTATGTGTGTGTGTGTGTGTGTGTGTGTGTATATGTATAGAACATAAATATATAGGATTACAAAGTCATCAATTAAATAAAATTATAAAAATGGGTTTACTGTTATGATGTGCTACTATATGAGCTTCCTTATTGATACATTAAACAATAATATCTAATAAGTACTGCAGTTTTTTGTTGCTGGGGTAAGAACACATGAGTCTACCCTCTTAACAATTTTTAAATGCACAATAAAGTATTGTTAACTATAGGTACAGTGTTGTACAGTAGATCTCTAGAATATATTTGTCTTGCATGACTGAAAATTCATATCCATTGAACGGTGCCTCCCCATTTCTCTCTCACCCCAGCCCCTACTCTCTGCTTCTGTGAGTTTGACTATTATAGATACCTTGTGTAAGTATTTGTCTTCCTTTAACTGGCTTATTTCATCTAGCAGAATATCCTCCAGGTTCATCCATGTTGTTGCAAATGGCAGGATTTTTTTCTTTGTTAAGGCTGAATGGTATTCCATTGTATGTATATACAGCATTTTCTTTAGCCATTCATCCACTGATGGACATATAGGTTGTTTCCATATCTTAGCTATTGTGAATAGTGCTGCAATGAACATGGAAGAACAGAGATATCTCTTTGATATCCTATTTTCATTTCCTTTGACTTTGTATCCTGAAGTGGGATTGTTACATCATATGGTGGTTCTATTTTTAATTTTTTAAGGAAAGAGACAGAGAGACCCAGTGGAAGCTAACACTCTGTGTGTCAACTGAAAGTGACTGTGCTTCAGCCCAGATGGGAGAGACAGTGACAAAATGATTAAGTAAAAAACAGAGGGCTCTGACTTGTTCATTAAAATTTAAATTCTTCTGTCTTACTGGCTTCTTTATCTCATCATCCTAAGAGTACATAAATATGTGCATGACTGATCTAAACTCTTCTCCTTTCAATGTGATCAATAGATTGAACAGTGGACATACTGTATAAGAAATAATAAAGACAGCTTAATCAGGACATGCACATTATGTGTAGAATCCATAATTATTCTGAAACATGATATAAACTAAATATTGAGTAATGGGTAATTTTTTCATATTATAAGCATTTTATTTCATAATACTAATGCCTTACATGTATATACCTCTTTAATGTTTATATATTACTGTAGTTAAGTGACTTACAACAGTCAAAAAGTCAAAAAGCTTTAGGGCTGACATCTGGACCCAGGTTTTCTTTCTACTAGGCCAAGGCTGTTTTTACATGGCTCACCAAAAAGGGAGAACCACTGTGGAGTGAAGTTTCTTTGATATATGGAACAATAATGTAGAAGCTTAAGGGTATTATCCAAGTTGTCATAAGCCTATTATTTCCTTTACATTACAGAACTAAAAGACAGCATTAATGGCTAAATACCATACTTAGCAATACTTTATATTGTTCAGAACTGAAAATGTGCCTGAAATATACATTGTTTTATTTTTCCCCAAAATAGCTTCTATAATATTTGAAATCTGACAAGTAACCTAATGATTTCATGGCATACTTTCAAGTGTAAATGTGTAGTTGTTAAAGGCACAGGCAAATAATCAGACACCTTAACCAAATAGCTAGCAGAGGTACCAGACTTGAGTGAATGAATGGAGAGATAGAGCAAACAAATGACTTCCAAACAAACGACTTCTTTGGCAACCTTACAGATACTCAGCCTTACAAGCAGTCTTTTCGATACCCTACAATTCATTTCTAGCAAGTCTGACGTTTGGAACAGGGCCTGCAAAAAACTGACTGTGGGCTTATGTTTCCCGTAACTACACTGAGAGAGAGGCCAATAGACTACCCTCTTCCTTCTTAAAACAGTAGTATCTTCTTTCTTCTGTGATATTCACTCTCCTACCTTTTGCTGTGCCTCACTGTCTGCTCCTTCTCATTTTTAACAGCTCGTTCCACCTCCTCCTCCTCTTGATCTTTAAGGCACTGATTCTCCAGATTTTGATCCTGCTTTCCTATCAGAACAAAAATTTAAGCATATTTCTTCTCATAAATGAACATTTATTTATATATTTTATATGAATATGTTTAAACAAACATACAGAGAGCTATCAATCAATAACTTTAAATAAAAATAAATATAGGAGTGTTAACATTTTTCTTTCGTACACCAATCAGTTACACTGAATCCCTCGGGGATGTGCACAACACAATTTGAGACCACACCTTAATCTTTAGGTTTCCCAGGGCTATACTCTCTTTTCCAAGATGACACCATCAATTTCTGTGGACTTAAATAACATCTTTAGTTTGGTGAATACTCAATTTATCTCTCCAGTCCAGATTTCTCTGAGCTCTAAAGCTGCACTTTCATTTGACTCTATGATACTGTTTCTTGGCCTTGATACAAGCAGCTTTGACATTTCCCTTAAAATGTCTCCTCTGCCCCCCAACCCCAATCTACTCTACATCAATGTATTATTATCATCTATTAGGTTAGCAAGAAATCAGCATCAATATGATTGCTTAATTTTCTTCTCCTTTTATATCTAATCCATAGGCAACGAATGCACCGCGATGTCCATCTTCAAAATGTATCTTTTATTTGCTTTCTCTTCCTCTGCTTCCCCACCATCTTAGGCCAGGTCACCTCTGCCCTCTTGTCAGATTAGACCACAGTATTTTAGTATTGCTGCTATTGTTCTCTTCCTATCTAATCCTACATATAGAGCACAGGACTGATCTCAAAATGTCAGACAGAGAAGGACATTTCCATACTTAACTCCCTTCATGGACTTTTCTTACAATTCAACTCCAAATGCCTTATCATGACTTAGTCTGTATTGAATTACTGAAAATAGTGAATATACTATATTCCTATCTTTTTCATGATTTTTCTCAAGCCCCTCTTCTCCATTCATATATTCTAGTCATGCCAGTCTCTTTTCACTTTCTGAAACACCTCAGGGTCTTTGCACATGCTTTCCCTTCCCCTTCTTTCTAGAATGCTCTTCCCTTTTTTCTTTATGTTGTTAGATGCTTCTTTCCATTTAGGTAATCACATGAAATGCCACCACCTTCTGCTCCTACCCTCACTACCTCACAAAAAGTTGATGCTCATGTTAAACCATTAATAGACTTCTACTCAGCAATGAAAAAAAGGAACAAGATATTGATGGAAGCAACAGTATGATGAATCTCAAAAACACTATGCTGAGCAAAAGGACACAGACACAAATAAAAAAACACTTAGTTGAAGTTAAAGAACAGCAAAACTAATTTGTGGTAATAGAAGGAAGAAAGGGTTGGGATTGACAGAAGCCTAGGGAACTTTCTGGGGTTACAGAAAGTTCTGTATTATGTATCAATTGGCAGTTACATGGATGTAGTCAATTCTCAAAACTCATTAATCTAAACACTTAAATTTGTGCATTTTATTGTATGTAAATTATGCCTCAATTGGAAAAAAAGAGCAATATCTTTATTCCCAAAATTGTATCAGCTATTGAAGTTCTTTTGAAGATTTGATTCAAATGAGATTAATTCTCTAGCCATCATCGTGTGATAATTTTGCCTGTTGTTGAGTCCATTTTAGATCATTGAAAGTTATACCCACAATAAAAATGTATTTATGATGGCTGCATAATATAAAGTCTATCTCCATTGTTCTTTAATAGCTTCTGAGATTTCAGCTTCTTAACAGCTTTGGGAAGAAGTGGTACAACATGGTGGAGCAAGCATGTGTTTTAGAGTAAGATGGCTTGGTATAGAGTCTCACGTCTACCAATTGTCTACAATGTGGACATGCTGTTGGGTCTCGATATCTCCACTTGTAAAATGAGCATAAAACCTGGCTTACAAAACAAAGATTCATAAATTATATAGGTCCAGAGAGCTCCCTAAATCTTGTCCACTGATGCCAGGTTAAAGGCTCTTACTGGGGACTAGAATAAGTTGAGATGTCAAAATGAAAGCATATTTGTCAAAAGGCCTACAATGGCTGACCACCACACAACAGACACGTTCTAAAGCCTACTTTCTACCTTCTTTCTTTTCTATACGAAGTGTTTTGTATTTGAAAAAGGAATACAAATCAAATGGTTATTTACCTTCTGGCAGTTGGGATTGATTTATTTAAGACATGTTAAAAGAAGAACAGCAAAGGTGTACCACTAAAAGTGCCACCAATACACATGCTGAGGTTGAGCCATAAAGCTTTTATTTTAAAATTAATTTACAAAATATAAGGGGTGTGTTAGAATGAACTTGGATCTCTGAAAGGATGTACAAAAGACATAAAATTATGTTGGCAGATTTTGGAAATGTTCAAAATAATGTTTTATTTTAGTGTATTTGGTGCTCATTGTTTGAATGTATATTTGGGGATGTGTGTGTTTAATCAGGAGAAAAGCTAAAAATTAACAGTAACAGTGTGTTTACTTTGTGGGCCTATACTAATAGCTCAAATCTCACTCCGTTCCCAGAAAAGGCTGGGTTATGCATCTTGGAAGATGGTTGATTAATAGGAAACGGGGAAAATTTATCTGTAATCATTGTTATTATAGTCCACATATACTAGTAAAATTTTCCAAAATAGCCATGCCAGTTAACATATATTCAATCTGAAGGCCAGTAGACAAAAAGACTAAAAGAAATATAGCAATCTTTGCTTTATATCACTATAATCCTTCAATATGTTTAAATGAAGATTCACATGTGAGTGTATGTCATGTGTTTAGAGAGAAATAAAAGTGACCCTTGAACAACACAGATAGTTGATCTGCACAGATCCACTTATCTACAACTTTTTTCTAGCAGTAAAGACTACATTACTATACCATCTGTAGTTGGTTGAATTCATGCATACAGAACCACAGATACCAGGGCCGAGTATAAATAACATGCAGATATTCCAGATTTTCGACTGCTTGTAGCATCTGCACCCCTAACCCCCTTGTTGTTCAAGGGTCAACTGTAAATCTTTTAAATTTAATTAAAATTTACTCAGTTTGCTGAATATTGATACTCCATATGGATATGAATTCAGTCTGTGCTGAGTTGGGGGGGGTCTGTGCATATTCTCTGTGACCTTTGGCTATTTTGACAATGCTGATAGGTGTGTTTATTCTTGATTTTTCCTCTCATAGTGATGATTTTAAGAGACAGTAAGCCTTACCCCCTGTCAGTTGTATATTCCATTCATCTGGATTTCCGGTCTGACTCTCCTGCCTGGCCTCTGGTAGGAAGCATGGTGTTAGAGGACACCATGAGCTAGGAAAGGCAGACCTTGGTTTGCATCTTGGGGATAGTATATGCCTTACAGAATGAGGGATCCGGGGACCCTCCTTGAGGCCGAAATTCTACATCCATGTTAAGAACCCCTCTGTTATTTTGCTTCTTGATCTACAAAGTGAAAATAATTACTTGGGTCATGGTGAGATGGTGAGGATAATGTGAGACAATATTTTTATAGTGAGGGCCCCTTATTACTTGCTCTTATGGTTTCAAGTAATACTTGTCACATTTATAATCTTATTTTTAACTATCAGTGTTTTGATCAATATACTTCTTACCTAGGATATCATAAATTCCAGTTGTGTTCCCAGGACCTCTCTTGGTATCTGGCAAAGAACAATGGTTAAATAAATATTTTTTGGAAGAGAAAAAGTGGAGGAAACCATATGCATTTATTCTCACTCAGTTTTTCCCTGTTCTTTCACCTGAATAGGTGAATAGAATGAAAGAATAGTCAAATCTTACATGATATTTTAAACCAGGCAGAGAAAAGATGGAAGTTGTTCATAGAGTGAGAGGCCTTGTAGTTGTGTCATTAAGCAAATGGAGGATCAGGGAAGTTTAGCATAAAGGAGAGGAGATGAGATAGCTGTTTTCAACCATTTCAAGGGTTATTACATAGATAAGAATTTAATCTTGTTCTGAATAGCTCCAAGAGGTACAAAGATCCAAAGCCTCTATTTCAGCTTCAGGGAAGCAGACTTTTGACTTGACAAAGTCCTCTAATAGTAGAACTTGCAAAACAAGAAATTGGGTGCTTCAAGAAATAGTGTATTTTCTAGCACATAAGATATCTGAACATAGGCAAGATGATGGGAAGTTGGAACCTGGGAGTAATAAAAAAAAAAAAGAATTTATGAGTCAGTTGAGTGATTAGGAGAGGTGACCTTTAAGTTCTGTGGAATTCTAGGAGTCTGTGATTCTGTGAGTCTTATTCTCCCAACAAAAGAAAGGAAGGGCAGAAGGTGGGACTGAGAGAAACAGGATGAAGATATTGGGAAGCTGCAAAAAGTAAGAGGAAAATGTAAGGCAGATCAGAGGATGATTCTGTCTATTTCAGACATTTGCCTGGAGCCAGCCCTCTATAGTTAGAGAGCCTTGGTGAGCTAGTTGAAAATCTTTAACAACACCAGCACAGAAATAACTAACAAAAATTAAAGTTTCAAAGTATTCTAACATACTTCTCAGTTGATTTTTTGCCACAAATACCTTAGGGCGTATCTACATAAAAGGCATAAATTTACTTTTGTCAGTGGTAGAAATGCATGCATGCCTCTTAAGAGAGTCTGTGACTCTGTAAATAAAAGCACAATTGTAAAAATCCTGAGGTGAAGTATATATCAAATATTTTAAATATGTCTGGTGAGAAGACAACAATAATCTTAATTAAGTGCTTAGATACTCTGACAATATCACTGTGAAACCTCAATTAAAGTGTCTACTATTCACTCATTCAACTCATGGTTAATGAGTACCTACTATGTGTCACTTATTGTGTAAAGCACAGGGGATATAGCATTGAACAAAACAGATGTGGTCCCTGATGGAGTTTTCAATCCGAAGTGAAATTAACAATGAAATTAAGAATGCAGTGAATGAGAAGTAGAGACATAAAATAACTGTGCAATTAACCACAGAAGCAGCTCTGAAATTTGAAAGAAGCCAATTTGTCCAGGGCTATGTTTCTCAACTTCTGTACTATTGACATTTAAACCACATAATTCTTTCTTGCAGTGTTCTATCCTGTGCATTATAGGGTATTTAGCAATATCCCTGATCTCTACCCACTAGAAGACAAATAGCTCCCCCATTCTTGTTGTGACAAGGGAATGTCCCAGACATTGCCTAAGAGATCAAAATCATCCCTGACTGAGAACCACTGGTCTAGAGGGAAATCTTTCTGAGGAGGAGACAGCTGAGAAAGCTGGTATGTGCTAGATGTTAGTCTTAGTCTTAGTAAAACAGTGGAATATGGCCCCTGCGCTCAAATGACTGCAATCTAATAAAAAAAAACAGGTAACCAAAAAATTAATACAGTGTGGTAAGTGCTATGGGAATATTGATGAAAGGCTCCTAGCCCACAAGTGTGAATTTATATTTAGGCTTTTTGGGGTTGAAATCTTGGTCAGATACTTACCAACCAACTTAGTATCTTCAGCCCCAGTTTTATCTTGTGTAAAAGGGGGTTAGGAAGGCAACCCATTTCCTAATCATTTTTTGAGGATAACAAGAATTCAGGTAGGAAAAAGACCTTCAGAACTATACCTGATGAACACACACCATTCTCAACATTGAAAATTATGAAACTGTTTCTTCACTTTTCAAAGTTTTCAAATTTGCTTTGGTGGTTCTAGCTCATGGAATAAGTTAAAAGGAATAAAAGAAACAAGTATTATACATACTTTTTAAGAATAAAAAATATTGTTAAATAGAATGTTTATGTATATACTAAGAAAACCCAGGAGATCTAATTATTTAATGTGAGAAATAATTCTAAAAATATGTTAAAATGAATGGATACAATACAAATATATCAAGTCAATAGATTTTCTTTATACTATCAACTACAACTGTAAATAAAAAAATCCCATATATAATAATGACAAAGTATAAATTAGTAAAGTTAACAAGGTTATAGGTCCTATAGGGAAAGTAATCTATAAAAATATACATAAGGACACACACACAAAAAGTAAAAGCAAAGAAATATTTTGTTCTAGGATTCAAGGCTTACTGTCAATAAGGTTGTAATACTTATGGAATTAACATTTCGATTTAAGGCACTTGTAGTCAGAATGCCTTTGGTGTGTTTTTGGGAACTGGATAAAATACTCCAAAGTTCATAGGAAGCATGGTTGCAAGTTTATACAGAGAATACTGTGTGTGTGTAAATTGCTAAGAACTTTATGAATAAGTAATATGTTTCTGAAATATTTACCTTTCCAGATTTTGACTATACTTTGATTGAAGGTAATTGTAATGAAAACCATACTGTACTGGCACAGAGCTAGACAAATAGATCAGTGAACTAAAACTGAGAATTCAAAAAAACTATCCAAATAAGATAGAGAAGATATTTCAGTTCTGTGTGAATAGCCTGTTTAATTTAATGAATGCTGTTGCTATTGTGTAACCGATTATTCATATATGGAGGAAACAAAAAGCCCTCTATCCTTAATGGTATATAAAAATAAATTTCAAGTAGTGTAAGGAGCTAACTAGAAAAATAAACTCATAAAATGATAAAAGGAAATGTAGGCCACTGTAAGCTTACGATGAAAGAGGGAGTTTTAGCAAGGAAAGAAGCTGGAAAACATAAGATTGGCAGACTGAATTAAATGAAAGTTTAAAGCTTCTATGTACCAAAAGAAACAATAAATAAAGTAAAAAATAAATCAATAGTGTTCTTACAGAAAGTATTTACAAAATCTATGACTAATAGGAGTTAATATTACTAATATGCAAAGAGGATACTATAAAAGTCAAATATATAGCCTATAACTATATGAAATAATATTAATTGCCAATAGTAGAAACTAAGCACAAGATTTTGCAATACAAATATTATGTCTCTGGTTTATTTTTTTCTATCTTTTTGATGAAACCATTTACAACCAATTAAAAAATTATAATTTAGCACTACCAGAAACAGACATGATCCAGTCAGTACCATTATGCTGCAATTGTTAAATAAATAACATTTTATTCATTTTTTTTTACAATTCCAATAGAACATTACTGAAAAGTGTTTACATTTGATGGCAAATTTAGATTTAAATACTGTGCTTGTGCATCCAGTTTATGCCATTTATCCCATTTCTCCCCCCAGTAATTTGATTATGTTTAATTAAAGGTTTAAAAAAAAAGAATATCTGGTTCTGAAATTTTTAAACATTTATTTTGAAGGGTAGATTTTTTTATGTTTTAGGTTTACAGCAGAATTGAGCAGAAAATAGAGTTCCCACATAGCCCTCCCCACCCACACATACATACTCCCCTCAACATCCCCCATCAGTGTGGCATATTTGGTACAATTGATGAACCAACATGGGCACATTATTATCAACCAAAGTCCATAGTTTACATTAGGGTTCACTCTTGATGTTGTACATTCTATGGGTTTTGACAAATGCATAATGACATGTAGCCACCACTATAATATCATACAGAATAATTTCATTGACCTAAAAATCCCTTGAGCTCCATCTATTCATTCCTCCCTCCGTCCCTCTCCCCAAACCCCTGGAAACTACGATCTTTTTATTGTTTCTGTAGCTGTGCCTTTTCCAGAATGTCATTTGGTTGAAATTGTATAGTTTGCAGCCTTTTCTGACTGGCTTTTTTCATTTAGTAATGTGTCTTATAAGTTTCTTCCATGTCTTTCATGGCTTGATAGCTCTTTTTTTTTTTTTCACTGCACATATACTTTTAAATTTACATATATGTAAATTTAATAAATAGCTTTTTATACTTACACAGTTATCAAAGGACTAAAGCCAACCACAAAATAAAAACTAATTCAAAGAGATACATACACCCTGCTATTAACAGAAACATTATTTATAATTGCCAAGACATGGAAGCATCCCAAGTGCACATCAACAGCTGAATAGACAATGAAGATGCAGCATACATATATGTAATGAAACACAACTCAGAAGGGTAAATTTTTTTAAATTGCCTTATAAAAACAGCAAGTTTCCTTTTTTCCTTAGAGGCTTTATTCTCAATTGGTTTTTAATTCATTGATAGCATATTGTGATTAAATTTCCCCATGGTCTTTCTATTTCTGTTTTCGTAGTAGAAACCAACTTGGATACATTTACTGCCCTTCACAGAACAGTGTTCTGCAATATATTTTTTCATACAAATATATCTCTTTTTAAAACTTGTATAAACCCCTTCACAAAGAGAATTTTCCCAGTTGGATCACCTCTGACTCATACTTCCTGGAGAGGTGTGAGGGTGGAGGGGAACGGCTTTAAGAAATGAAGAGCAAAAATGTAATGCTTTCCTGTGATACAAATATATGAAATGACCCTGAATGACATCTCTACTCTTGTCTCCTCATATTTCCCACAGGTATGGTTCTGGTCAATTATGAAAATTGACATTTGCAGTGGGCCCTTCTGTAAAAGAGGTGCCAACTCAGAAACAATTTATTTTAGAATCAGAGAGGGTATAAACATATGTATCCCCTGTCTCTGAAGTGTGAAGGTTGAAAAGCAAGAGGATGATCTTTCAAGTGTCTAAAATACTGATTTGTGGCATAGTTTTTACAGAAATGTTTCAGATTTTTTTTTCCAGAATGGTCTCTTATGCTTTCGGTCACTTGATGCTAAAACTTGAACCTCTTTATTTTTGATTTTACTTTTTTAAAAGATATTTCATAGTAGTATCTAACTCCCTTTAAATAGTCAATGCTGAAAAAGTAGGAATCATTCTGCAAAATAAAATCTGATGTTTTCCGTAACGTCACAAGTTTTGCCTTTGTTTGCTTTGTTTCTATGCAATGAATCTTCTCTACCTCCCTCTCCCCCAGGTATTGTCCCAACTCAACATTTATAAAAGATTCATTTTAAATCTCTGTGTTTATTTCAGGAGCAAAGATATTAGATGTTCAAATTAGAGTTATTTTTCAGTATCAAGCTAATAACTTACATAAATAAATCAAACTTTAGCAAAACAGCAGTCTTGCATTCAACAAAATCTTCCCAATGCACATATGCCAAGCCATACATATGTACTCATCATCCATCACTCCCAAGGAATTCACAACAAAACGATCAAATGAAGTGGAAAAACTAGAATAAAAATTGTTGGTCAGTCCTCATCAGGGTATTTTATTATCTTTAAGAAAAATTTAAAAAATAGTTTACATGAAGCAGCCCTTAGCCCTGGCTAAGATATTTTTTAGGTCAATGTTTAAAGTTAATTGTTGATCTTTATTTATAAATTAAAAGATGAATTAAAAATGTAGAATCTATCAGGTAGTCTGTATTGCATCAGGTGAACTATATAAAGTGTAACAGTGAGTTACTTTGCCTGAGAAATTTGAGTTCAATTTATTTAAAGTGCCAGTTCAAATATTTTAAGGAAAGATGAACTGAAAAAAATAGAGTAGAACGTGTATGTTTATAAAATGCAGTCATATAGAATACATTCAGATTTCTTCACTGTGAGCACCAGGGTAATGGAAAAAAATAACAACAGTAACAAAAGCAGTGTGGTATGTCAGATTTCACCTTTTAATTTAAAAAATTACTCACCTCAGAGGGAATTTTCTTTTTTGGGTTAGCTCAGTTACTTCAGATCTTGTTCATTTGAATGGTTGATTTACTTTCCTTCTGAGATTTTTCTTGGATAAGAAGAAAGAAATAGATTTTGATATGTATCCTGAGTGGAACTAATTGTTTATTACTAACTTTAAGATCTCTGAGAGCCAGAAAAAGTGGAACTATGAAACCCTACTGCACTCATAAATCTCCAAATGAAGGGATACATTCCACTGTATGCAATGTTAAGTTAAAACCATGATGCAGCATTATTAACAACAAAATTTGTGGGTCTCTCTGTGCTATATATTTATTCAGTTTTTTTAAAAAGGCCATTATGGATTCAATTGCCCCCTCTGCTTTGCATTATTTTTTGTATAAAAGATTTTTAAGGCTGATAAGCCCAAGTATACCATTTATTTTCTTCAAGTAGCATTCAACTTTTTCTTTTAACAGAAAACTTGCAACATTGCTTACAGTAAGCACTTAACATTTTTGTAGAATGACTATAATGGATGGTGGTTCCAACCTTGACTTTTTGTCAATTTTGCTTTCCCATTAGATTTAACCAGAGAGCTCTAAATAAATACATGTCCAGGCCCCAGCCCAGAGTAGTCAAATCAGAATTCCTGGGGAATGAGGCTAGGGTATCATTATTTCTTTAAAGCTGGGTCTAAAGTGCAGCCTGGCTAAGAACCCTTGAGAAGAAACCGATGCTCGGAAAGGTTGAGAAACTTGCCTACACAGTTATTGTAATGCTGACCTTAAATCACAGTCTGCTTCCCTGTTCTAGGACATTCCACTCTATAGGACTACCTCTTATAACTGCATTATTTTCTACTGAAAGAAACAAATTCAAAGGCTAGAGGATAGGAGAGAGGGAGTTAGGAATTATACTTAGGCACACATTTCAATAGGGCTATTTCCTTCATAACTGCAACTTTCCTTATTTCAACACATAACTATTTAGCTGTAAGATACAACTGAAGAAGTGCACGCACAAGTTATCAGGTGATTTGGGTATGCCAGTTTATATTTTTTGTCGAAGTCAGTGACTGAACTTCTTAAAATAGTTGTCCTCACACTGGTGTACCTGTTACCCAGGGGTCCATGAAGGCCTTCCAAGGAGTAGGCACAGGTACTTTTAAAGGACTTTATTTCAAGATCTTAAGCTTTCTTTTGTACTCTTCACTGAACCTGAATTTCCTGAAAAAAAGATGCCTGCATTCAAGACATCAGGCTGTTTCTCCTTTATCTAAACCACTTCTCCCACTTTAAGAAAGAAAGCTTATCTCTCATTCATCTAGAATCTTACCTGGCCTTCTTCAAAAAAACACCAAACAAACAAAAAAAACACACAAAAAAACAAAAACAGGAATGACTGTAGTGAGTGGGTAATACTTCTTACAATGAAGGTGGTTGCTAACTCTTTGCTTTCAGTTAAACCCAAAGAGAAGACCTAATGTGTTGTCAACTGATGGATCATTAAAAATAAGGTTTGATGATGGATCACTATGTATTTTTACCATTTGACACAGAAGGGGCTCAAAGAATTAGGCAGCAGTACTATAGTAAAATTTCTTCCATTCCCTTCTACTCACTTAACTGAGTAAGATTTATCAGTATTACATCTGTAAGAACGAAAAATAATACAATTGATACTGAAACTTTCCCAATTCTAGACATAATGTATATTCTTCTATAGGTATATGAATTAGTTGTTAAATCCCCATTTGTCTTATTAAGAGAAGCATTTTCAATAAAGCTTCATTTTTATGTTTACTGTTTACCAAATTTTATAATGTATTATATCACTTTGATCAGTTATGTACTATTAATAGTTATAATGATAATCCAAATTTTTTTACACTAGAGCTTATGGTGACAGAAAATATATATTCAATGTATATACATATTGTTATTTCAGAAAATTATGACAGGTGATCAGTAAAATCTTTCAAGCATAAAATATTTATCTTTTATTTTAAAATATCTATATTTACAGTGTGGTTCAAATAATATCCTTTGCAATCATTTAAACTAAGAATGAAAAATTCCAGATGCAGGTTTTAAAATCTGCAAATGGTAACAAGTTTTTCAAAATTGTTCTTCAGAGATTACATAAGCAAGAAAGTTTAGAGACTATTTGTGTATATATATATGTGGTATTTATGTATAAGTTTGTATGTATATACATTCCTCATAAGACCTAGTATGAGATGTAGAGTGTCACCAGGCCAGAGAAATCTGCTCACGTTCACCTCTCCTTTTGGAGTTCATTTATGGTGCATCATCCAGAATAACACTACAAACTACAATTTGGCTTGAGAATATACTAGATTTATCTTCCACATAATGAGACTGTAAAGTATTGCAAGATATATATATACACATTTTGGTATACAGAAAATATCAAAAGATCATTTACAGTTACATATATATAACTAGCAATACTTTTATATACATATATGATACAATATGTATATAAAAGTATATATCAAATGAAATGTAATGTTAAATTAAAACATAGCTTCTATGGTAATATATAGTCTTAAAGATTTTCCTTTGGTTTTATGGAAATGATGTGAAATTTTTTTCCTGAAGTAGTATTGGCATTTTCGGCTTTGATGGAGGCAAGAGCTAGAGGGAAAGAAGAACAAGAGAAAGAGTATAAGGGACAACGCTTTACTGGAAGTCAAACCACAAGTTTATATGTCAAAGCTGACAGATTTCCCCTTTTTGGTTTGCTGTCATTGATGCTTTCAGATGCACCTTGCCCGTGGCTGGGTTATTTTCAAAGATTAAAATGCTAAATTGGAAATTAAATGCATCTTAATTCCCAATTTAAATTTCTATTGTTTTTGAAAAGTAAAAGATTAAAAGAATTATATAGTTGCAATTTTCGTGGAAGAAGTAATTCTGGGAAAGGTAAAAATGGACAAATGGGGGTGATTTATCTTATTGGAGAGAAGAACCCAAGCTATCATTATTTTGAGATTGGTCTGGAAATCTATTTTCACATGGAAAATATACTGTATTTTAGTAATTTCCTTGTCATTTTATTCTCTCCTTTTCAGTTATAACAAATTATGAATTCCTTATTCCATTTGAGAGCTGCCTCCTATTATATTAGCTCTTCTAAAATGATCAAGAAATAATAGGCTACACAGTATTCCACATATATCAAAGCAATTATTTTAAGGTTTGAATATTAAACTCTTGACCCTTTAAAGTCAGTAATATTCCAGGTTGTTTTTTTAAAAAAGAAAACTATACTCAACTAATAATGAATCTGTCCACTTAAGCAACTCAACAAACACATTTAAAATCAGGTTTATAAAATGCCAACTCCTGACAGTAGGATTTTCTTTTTTCAAGTCAATTATCTTAGCAGGCTGAACAGGAGGCAACATTACATCTAATGAAAGTGTCCGAGGAAGCTCTGCTGTAGTTTTCTCGTGGTCTCATTGGGTAATCCTTAATGGCTACTAGGAAAATGGTCCAGATAAGGAAGAACTCTTTCTTATTAGATAGCAGCATTGCTTGGCCATGTTTCACTCCCAGCACATAAAATGTATTCTCTTCACATGCCAGATAAACTTCCCTCAGTGTATATAACCATCATGGGCTATAGCTTATATGAAATGATATGAGCCAGGGGCAATTTCCAGCATACCACTCACTTTTATAAAATCATAATACAAATGAGATTGATGTCATTGTTTGAATCTGTTCTCATTTATAGAAAATGAATCCATTTGCAATGATTTGTATTTTAGCTATTATAAATAACCAAAGACTCATGACATATTGTACACATTGTGGTAATGGAGAACCATCATCCTGATATGTGTCCCTCAGAAGTCTCAGTGATGGTTGAACAGATCCAGAGCTTCTTCATGAGGAAGATTCCAGTTCAGTTTGAAAGTAGCCTCCCAGTGCACTTCTCTGTGAGAATGGGAAGGTCTTCACCTGGGCACTAATACATGTCAGGCGTCTCATTTTCCTAAAAGTATGTTAATAACCACCCACTCATTCAGTATCTGAAGCATATCTGTCTTTCTCAGAACTCACTATGACTTTATCATAGAGTTTTAAGTGGTCTGTTATCTTACCTCTATTGAAAACCTGGCTGGAGGTGATTTTAAGGGTGATACTACAACTAAATGATCACTTCTAAGAAGCTGCTGACCCTACAGCTTTATTATTCTGTAATTCCAAGGACTTGCTATCCATTTTTCCCTTAGTAAAGTTTAGGATCTTTCCTTGTACCAGAAAGCTGCATACCTGGGCCACGTTACCTTGCCTTTCCCGGAATAGAATAATAAGAGTTTTATTTTGATATTAAGTGCCCAGACTCCATCAGAGATCAATCAAGAAAAGCATTTACAATCATTTTTCATATTTGATACATATTTCTCACTAATCCTATCGCTTCACATGATCAGGATTATTAGTAGGTGCTCCCGTGAGGATTTAACATCAAGACAAAAAGTTATGTCGTATGAAGGATGGGGTTTATTATTTCTTTTAGGGGTATTTTCTCCTTAGACCCGGGCACTGATGTGGCCATCTATTGTCAATTTAACTACTGAATTTTGCTTAGAGGAACAGATTTAATAAATATGAATGTTCTTCTGGCTGAGTTATGTTAACTTAATACATGTTAAACTTACTATTGATTCATGGGACATTTTGTGCCTAAACAAAGGAATGAAAACAATTTCTCCAGAAGGAGTCTGATACCTAGGAGAACACTTCTGCTTTCTTTCTTATTTTTTCATACTACCACTTCCAAGATTATAAAAGAACTTTAAAAATAAAAATCTCTTCTACAGTTGTTAGTGTCTGGCTTTTGTGGTAGATTCAATGAATGTAATTAAAACCATTTTATGGATGGTGCCCAGCGTACCCTGGCACCAGACAAAATGAGGCTATTCAGAATTATATTTTAGTGTCACTTTAAAACAGAGAGGTAGAGACAGAGAATTTGCATTGCATTAGATTTTCATTGGCATGGAATGGCTAAGGGATATACAGTAATTACATTATAGAGGAATACATATTATTCTGATTTTTAACAATAGTTATCACATTAATATATTCCACACTACTATTTCTAGTGCACATTGAAAATAATTTATTGACATTAATTATAAAAATGGTCTTGAGACTGTTGACTTGGAGAGTGTTGTGCCTATAAGACAGATTTCCACATGCTTATTACATATCTTGATCTGTATGTCCTGAATGTCCCACTGATGCAAAAATATCTCAGTCCTTTCCAACATCCCCTTGTATTAGCTAGCTGATGATTTCATCATTTTCCCAGTCACTCAAGCTGAAAAGAAACTGCAGTCATTATAGACTCCTGTTCATTCTGCCTCTTTCTCACTCAAATCGGTACCCAAGTGCTGACAGTTTGACCTCTGAAATGTTTCTCAAGGCATTTATAATCTGGTTCTCATCTACATCTTCATTACTGTCTTCTCTCATTTCACTATTTTACATCATTTAATTTTCATCCATACCACTATTATCCAACAAATATTTATTTAGCTTCCTCAGTAATAATTACCATTATTATTAATTATAACTAGATGCTGAGGGTATAAAAGTGAATATGACAGACATGATCCCAGCAGGGATGTCAGACTGTACACAAATAATGAACTATGATGAGTCTCGTGAGGCAACCATGAGAGGGAGAGAGAGGAGAGAGCCATTTGGGGGAGAGTTAGAAATCCGAATTAGTTTCTGGGTCAGAGGAAAGTTCTTTGAAGAAGTGATATTTGAACAGGGAATTGAAGGATAGTTAAGAATTGACCACACAAAAATGTAGTGGGAGTAGGGGGGAATTTCCACACAGAGGACTACCACATGGAAAGATCTAGGAGAGTGTCACACAATACAGGGACTAAAGGCATATTTGGAAGAAAGAGGACTGAGAGACCAAGCTGAAAAGGAAGCGGAGTCAGACCCCTAGAGAGCCTTTGCATCCTGTCTGAGAGGATTTTCATTGCCCTCTGGGCTTTGGCAAGTGGTTGAGGGATGATCAGCAGTAAACAGTCATGGTGCGAGTTGTGATTCAGAGACCTCTTTTGCTGAAGAGTGAAGAATGGTTCAGAAAGAAGTCTGAAGGAAAAACAAAAGAGGCTATTACTGTAATTCTGGCAAAAAGTGACAGTGATCTTAACTAAGATGGTGCTAGTGAGGATGCAAGGAAGTGGGCAAATCTGAGAAAAATGCAGGAGGTAGAATTAATGGAAGTTAGTGTTAGTTTGAATAAATATAAGGTAGAGTCTAAATGAATAACCATGTGTGATTCTCAGTTTCTGACTTGATTTTTCTAGGGAGATGACTACCATTTATGGAAATGATAAAGTAGTAAGTGCTGTGCTGTAGTATGAAATAATGAATGACTAAGTGCATAACAAGGGGAAAGAAAAGGATTTGGAGAGAAGGGGGGTTGAGTTTGTTAATTTTGAGATATTGGTGAAATTTTAAATGAAAGGCTGAGTAGGCTGTTAGAGAAATGAATGTGGATGTCAGGAAGAGAGATGGACACTGTGACCTGGATGTCTTCCCATAAGCATGTCATACTGCCTCATATCAATGTACTTGTCACAAGCATTTGCCTAGAGCATTCATCCCTCACCTCTCTTTCTATACTCAGCTAAAATATCACCTACAATAATTCTTCCCTGTCTCCCCCATCCTCTAATTTTCTGGTATGATTAATTGCTGTCTACCTCTGTTCCCAAAATATTGTTCCTCAAGTGATTCAGTTTGTGATTTGTGTGTGATCATTTTTCCAACCAGATTAGGAGTACCTTAAGGGCAGAAAAAGTGTTTTCCTCTTTTACATCCATGCTTACACCACATCTGGACCACTGTGGATCTAGCTTTCTAAGGTAAATATATTCATTAATGTTTTGAATGGCCACTATATTCTAACCAATGTTCAGCACACTATATACGAGAGAGTAGGTCTATGCTCTCATAATCCCAGATTCTAGTAAGATGAGCTAGGAGACAAACTGGGAAAAAAATAACAGAAAGTAGGAGAATTGTACAGAGAATTAAAAGAGAGATATGAAGGCTTGAAAATTGTTTTAAGACCTCTGTGAGGTGTTGATTTTTAAGAAGGTAAGATTGGCCAAAAAGGAGCCATTCAGGTAACGATCTGGGGGCAAAGCATTCCAGGCACAGGAGATAGCTGGTGCAGAAGTCATAGCAATGAACTAGCTTTGTATGTTGGAGGATTGAGAGAACCAGGATGCCTAGAGGGTTGTTAGGGGAAGATGATGAGTTATGTATTCCCCTTGTTTTTGAAGCATATCTCATACTTCAATTGACTTTATTCTTAGCCTCATCTCCTGGGTGCAATATTTGAAGTAAATGTCTTAATTAACATGAGACTATCTATACAGTAATGCCCAAGTGTTGCAAAGATTTATCTAAAGGAGAAATTTACTCTCCTCATATAGCCATCCTGTGGAAACATATGATGGGAATCAAGAAATGAATTTTGTTTATGAAAAGTAAGAGTCGTACAAGTGGTCATAGCAACTTCAAATTCAAAAGCACCTGAGAATAACCTTTAAGGGAGATTTAAAGGCGAGAAAATAGCCTAGAATGCATGAAGATAGATTTGCTTGAGGTGATAGGTTTAAGCATATATCTTCATGAGTGTGTATAAGTTTAAGTTTATATTGGCCAATTTTATTTGCTTGTTTACTTGTTTCCAACATGTCTTGTCTTAGGGCCAAATGTTTCCCTAGGGAATAACCACTCCAGCTCTGCCAGGTGCTATATTTTTTATATTTGCAACCTTCAATTCCTTGTACTAAAGTACCTCCAGAATAGAAAATAAATCTTTTCAAAGTTTCAAAAGAGGGTCTCCATATATTCCCCTTAAAAGTACCAGGCAGACATATTTCTAGGTTCCTAACATACTGCATGTTGCCAGAAAGTATATTCAAACCTTCACAAGTTATTCATGCAACCATGCACACTTACTAGTGCACTTCTGCTTTGGTCGCTTCTTGAAATTGGAAGCTACGCCTCTTCTGAGAAGGGGAGGGGAGTATCTATGGGAGAGGAAAACTAATTTTACTTTTAAAATAAGATGTATGTGAACCATAGCTGTGTTTTGTTTTTAATTTATCATAGCTCCAAAAAGAGACCGATTGCTTTAGAGCACGGGTCAGCAACCTTTTTCCGTAAAAGGTCAGATAGTAAACATTTTAGATTTTGTGGGCTATAAGGTGCATTTTGCAACTACTCCATTCTGCCACTGTAATGTGGAGGCAGTCATAAACAATATGTAAATGAAGGTGTATCGCGGTGTTCTAATAAAACTGTATTTACAGAAAGAGGCAGGGGCCACATTTGGCTTGAGGGCTGTAGTTTGCAGACTCCTGCATTAGAGCTAACAATTTGTCAATAAGCATCGACCGTTTGGGGAAGCCTATAATTAGAGACTATAACACCAAAAAGATTTATCTCTTCCTTTTTCTCTCTCCTTTTCTGGTTATGAAAAGTAAGGGCTAGAAATGTAGTTAATGATAAGGTCCATCAGTGCAATTACAGTGGTTAGAAACACAGTTGGCAGCCTGTTGGTCAGTCTTATCTAGTCTCTGGCAACTTCATTTTCACAGAATAAATTTATATATTTGTAATGTCTTTTTTCTGGCAAGAGAATTATAAATTAAAATCATGTGGGGTCACCTTTTGTTTATAACCTTGATGGTGCTTAATCAACTCTCTCACCAAGTTTCTAATTTGTTTAAAGCAAGACCTTTTATCTAATTGTCGACTCTTGCAGCCTTTTCTCTTGGCCATTTTTTCTATAACAATTAACAATGCATTTATGTAGCTTTATGCCATCTGTTTTTATTTCTATTCACCTTGAAAACCTGAATGCAAAGTAGTGCTGTCAATTGTATTTCACCTTATTCATACATGATATCTTACCATACTACATAAAAAATGGAACAAAATAGTCTGGCAACAGGTTGAATGCACATTAATCAAATAACAGGAGAAGAAAAGTTTTCAGTCTTTCTTTTTAAAACTCAATTTCCTAAAGCATACATATAAACATTCAGAATTGCAGTTAGAAGGAAAATGCCCTTAGAATTAAACTATTTTAATTGATTAGTCTAGTGTATAAAATGATTTTGCAGGAAACATCAGAAATATACAGGCAGAAGATTAGTTGCTTAGTAACACTTGCTTTACTAAAAACCCCTCTATGATTTTTCAGGCAGGAATAGTTGATCATTATTTAATGTGTGAATGTGACCTACCTCTTCTAGGTTACGACTTTGCTCATGAGGAGTGTCTTTTTTCTCCAGTGATCCTTTTTTTTATTGTCATTAGGTTATTGAAATAGTGTACCCCAAAATACATATGTTGCTGAAAATGTGAAGGTATCTAATTTATCTATGTATGTATGTGTGTGTATATATATATATATATATATATGTATGTATGTATATATGTGATTATGTGTGTGTGTGTGTATATATATATATACACGTATATATTCTGTATACATATATACACAACTGTCAGGTGTCTCATCCTGCAAAGGAAATTGAGTCAGAATTAAGAAAAAATATATGCGTTTGTAGTTTTAATGTCTTTAAAACAAAATCCCATACTTACCCACGTCATTCTGATACCACCAAATGATAGCATATTCAAGATACATTGTGATTTTTATTTTGATCCACATCTTTTAAATTATGCAAAACCTTCAACTTTTACCTAATTTCTCAATTCAAGTTACTTAAATATATTCAATTTCATAAACACATTTCAAATGGCCTCTATATATGAGCAATGTTGTAAGAAATCTGCCCCATGAATAGAGAATTGAATAACTGGTCTCTGACTTCAGTAAACTCACATGTGAGTGAGTCATACAGGCAAAATTACAATGTACTATATAGTATAAATCCAAGATTAAAACCTTGTATAATAGAGGATATCTTAAGAGGGAGAGCACAACAACAAATGATTTTGAGTGTGGAACTTGAAAAAAGTTTCACAGTGCCAGTAATATTCAGGTGATCATGAGAAAGAAATAGAGTTCACTGGCTAGAAAAGGGAGAGGGAGGACATCTTAACTAAATTTAGACTCTGTGGCATTTTCAGAATTGATATATTCAAAAAAGTATAATGTTATATTCTACCCCTTAAATTATATTTCTATATAGTATGAACGATATAAATATTTAAAAGCAAATGCCTGACATAATTTCAGTGATTTCCATCATGTGGCCTGTGATATATTTCCCTTTCCTTTTTTCTTATATCATTATGAACAATGATATGAAATTAAAAAAAAAAAGTTTCCCCAAACAAGTAAAAGATTATTGAGTTTGTAATGAATAAAGTCTACAAATCATTCAGGGAAATTCAGCCCTTTCTTTCCTTCTTGTCTTATTTCTGAAACCACGTGATTCCCTGAGATGAATAATCAATCGTATATTTGATAACTTCCTAATTAAGGCTCAAACAGTAGCAAGCTATTATTTTTTTTTCTCCTATTTTACTAACCCCATCTGTTTTTTTATATGAGCTATGGACATGTTGAATTGATTAAGTGGTCCTCTACTTTAAGGGGGAGGAATGCTTCTTGTAACATTAAGAAGAATTAATTTTCTTCTTTAATTAGCCATTTTTAATTTTGATGGAGTAACATTGATAAGATGAATATTACACTTTGATAAGTGAACAGTAGATGTTGATAATGTGAATACCACACTTAAAACATAGTGTTTGGTCATATTACATGATTATGAAATGTATAAATTATAAAAATAAAATTTAAAATATGATGAACATCTTAAATATAGGTCTATGTATATGTATTTCAAGAAAATTTACACATTTTTGTTCATTTATGCAAATTATCTTATATAGACTTTATCTTCATGTTTCCTTTCTCTTGTTTCTTAGATGAAATTGAGTGTTGCTTTTCTATAGCTGCAACAAAGCACATGAGAATTCTTACTACAGCTTCACTGAAACTCACTATTGTACTAGTTCAACAAAGTGTGAATAAAAGTGTGTGAGTTAATGATTCTTTTAAATCCTACTACTAGCGTTAGGCAAGGGAAACAGCAATAAAAATAAAATTAGAGACAAAAGCATTAATAGAGGAAGAATTAATCTGTGGAAAATAAAGAATCTGATATCTTTATTGGGAAGATATTAGTGCTCAGGAGAAAATTGGCTGACATAGTGTTTGGTGGGAATAAAGGAATGTTATTGTGTATTTCTTCCCCCTAAAACTTTGCTTCTCTGACTATCTTTTTATATATCAGTTAAATTATGGGATATGTAATGTTACTTACCTAAATATATAAAGCTTCATATTTTATGAAGCATTTCAAAGACCTATGATGGTTAATCAAATGAAAATATATTACAGGTTAGCTGACCAAAATAAAATATTTATTAATCTTCAGAAAAACAGATCAAGATTTTAGTTATTTTCATGTTAATATATTTATTCATTTATCAGAGAAGATTTGTCTACTAATATGACTGTAATTAGTTTTATATGTAGATATAGATATGTATCTCCATTTGCTCCTATTCCAATCTCATTTTAAAGGATACTTGGTGTAAATCCAATTCAAGAGAGTGTATCAGTTATGATCCAGTCAGAAGAACAGCTGCTCTAGCCTAATACAGTGGTTCCCAACCACAGGTGATTCTGCCACTCAAGGGACAATTGGCAATGTCTGGAGGCATTTTTGGTTGTCACAAAAGCAGAGGTGTTATTGATATTTAATGGGTGGAGGCAGAGATGTTACTAAATACCCTGCAAGGCACAGGACAGCCTTCCACAGTGAATAATTACCAGCACCAAAATATCTGTAGTAATAAGATTGAGAAACCCTGTTCAGGTACAATAAATTTAATACAAGAGACAATTTACAAAGATGTTGAGACCATTAAAAAGCCCAACAGGGAGTAGTGAAGCAGCCCAGAGATTAACATCTAAGGGAAAGAATTACCACCTCTAGGTTTTTAGGAATAAGGAAGTAGGGGATATTTACCAGGTCTTGAGAGCCATACCAACTGGGCTGTAGCTGGTTTCAGAATGGGCACTGCTGGTTGGGAGTTGGAACCAAGGAGGGAGAGTTTTTCCAGTGCACACTGGAACCATAGGGAATTTGCAGCCCCTGCTGGGGTCACCAGCAGAAGCAGAGAGAAATGGAAAGAAATATCCTTGTTCCTGTCTTCCTCCCACCTGCCAGTCTCTTATCTGTGTTTCTCATTGACCAAACCCAGTTGGAAGCCAATTAGCAAGGGTTTGGGGGAAAGAAATGCAGGTTGCAAGGAACGTGAGAGGAATGAATCTGAAAGGAAACAGGAAAATTACAAGCACAAAAAATGGGAGACATAAAAATTTCTAATTTTATTATTCCAGCATCCGTGGTTTTCTTAAACCCTTATTTTTTTCTCTTTGGGAAATATGAAAATATATCAAAAGTATCAGGTGTGGTAGAGTTATAGCATGAATACCAATGGATGTAGCCCATCAATTCTCAGGAAAAAAAAAAAAACTAGGGAAAAAGAAAGTACTTGCTGAAGCAGAGATTATAGGGGAAAACATTCAGGAAAAAGATATTCTTATCACACATATTGAAATTAAATCCTTTGGTTGATGATTTTTCCTTCCTTTCTTTCAAAATTGAGAAGATAATATGTGCAGTTTTTCCTTTGCTGTCATTATATTGATGTCAAAAGTAAAAAATGTACACGTACTAAGGGAAAACAAAATGAGTGGAAACAAAAAAAAAGAAACATGATGGAATAAACAAATATTACAACACTCTTATCTCAATTAAAACTGAAAATGACACCCATCTTTTCTCTAAATAAAAATTAGGTAGCTGAAGTAGTGGAACTTTGTCTTCCATGGCAACTCTAGAGAAGGGGCAGATGGCATGAGATTGTGGACAGATGGACCCATGGAGAGGCCACATTTATAGTTATTGTTAAAATTTTACTTCCAGTTTCACCCAAACCTCCTACAACATTTCATTTTCAGATTGCCAATATTTTCTCAGTTCACCAGCATTACCTTATATGTGGATGCATAGAAACCTCTTGTTATGAATTTATACTTCTCAGTCCATATTTTAGGAAATTATTGTAGATGTTTGACTTAACCAAAGTGATGGAAGTCAGCTTGACTAGAGCAATGTACTGATATATAAATCAATGTAAGACTTTATATGAATCATGTGGAGGACAGAGTTTATGTCCTCAATCCCAATCTCAATGTCTTACAGAAATCAGTGACAAGAGTGAGAATGGTTCAGAGAAAATTGTCACAGCTAAAAGTTAAACAACGCAGTGTGCTTATTCTGTTGCTAGCAGGCCAGTGTTCTTTTTTTTCTTTTTTTTAATGGCTGTTACTTAAGTAAAGTTACCTGGGGAATCCACAAGTTTCATTAATATACACCCCATAGTTATTAACAGATGGGAGATAAGCCAGGATAAACAAGAAATATTTACTAATGAAACCAGTTGGCCTTGTGATGGCATAAAATACATACACTTAGGGTGTTAAGAAGTCAAGATAGGAGTGATGTGAATAGGTGATTATTTTTTTTTAATATCCCCTTTTATTCCTTTCTTTCATTCTTATAGTAAGTGGTTTGTTGGGAGACTATGAGAACTTTGTTCTTTAGGACCTCAAGGGACAAGTCCATAATGCAAAGTATGTGTGATGATGAGCAATATTCATAATGAAAGCGTATATAGATCGATTAACTGCCTTTGCCTAGGCAGTAATTTTTAAACAAAGCCCTAAAATCATTAACTATAATGGAGCCCATTCATACCATCCATTTTTGACAAATCCATGCCTCCTTCAGGGACTTGGCATCTCATAGGTTGCACTGCCTTGAAAGAGGAAGATTCTACAATTCTTGGTACCATGACCAGTTATGAATTTATCCATTAGCCTAGTACAGTTTAGAACGGAGATGTATTTCTTTCTGTACGATTCATAACTAGGAGCTATGCATAATCAAGGACAGATCAGTCAATCAACTCAAAGCGGGAACAAATTACAGAGGCAGTGTACTTGAGTCCCTAGCTAAGTAAACAGAAAAAAGAAAGGAGTGGAGTCATATGGACAGAAGAGCTATGGCTTTCAGAAGTTTAGCAAGGATTGAATATATTTTGTGTAGTTTTTGCTAACCTGCTAATTTTTGGAAGTCTTTTTACTAGACTGGGGTAAGTGGTACTGGCATGTTCATGCATGAGAAAACATCAAGGGAAGACTTTAGTTCAAGGAGGTGATAAAGAGGAGAGGGACCAATTATTTGCACTAGCCATCAAAGACAGGAAAATAATCAGCTTGAGCTCAGAAGAGAAAATTTAGGTTAAATATTAAGGAAAATTGGTTATATATCGAAACTGTTTTCTTCAAGTCATTTCCTTACTATCCTACTTTCCCTCAGGGAATTTAAATTTTTTTTTAAACTGTAATTGGTCAAGGCTTGATTTAATGTCAGTCTGTTAAAGTTATTTTTGAGATTATTAAAATTGCTTGAACTCTTTCACTTCTAGAAGAGAAGCAGAAGAGTCCAATGGTAAGGCTGAAAGCAAGATATCAGTGTGTAGAGACCATAAGGAGGTAGGACGCAACTAAGTAGGATCACTGCCCAGAATTCCAGAGATCAAAACATTATGTGTTAGTCTAGGATTGGGGAGGACTTATAGCAGGTGTCTGTAATCTAGCTTGGGAGCCTGGGAATCAAGTCAGGCATCTTAACCAGAAATGGGCCAGTGGACAAATGGCTCCTCGAGAGGTGGTTTACCATGGCAAACAGAGATCATGCCAGTGCACAACTATTCTAGGGCTCTTCATGTTCTCATCTTTGGGCCAGCAGGCCCTTCAGTGATGGGGCAGGCTCCAGCCTGCAGGTAGGATCCACATAACTGAAGTCAAAGGATGATGCAATAGGCAGCCCCTGCTTCTCTTGTATAAATGAGTTGTTTTTCCCTTTTAATGAAAACATCTTTTTAATAAAATGTCTTTTATGAAATATTGACCTGAAAATTCCAACCAAAAGAGAAAAATGCAGAATGAATGATATTTATTTTTAAATTTCCCTACTGTTCCTTCCAATGGGAAGTGGGGAGAGGTGGGAGAAGAACAGCCTTTTAGCAGTTCTGTGAGTGGAGAATGAGAAGGGAAAGGGAAGAAGGTGAAAGCAAAATATCTCAGAGGGATAAACTCTCACATTAAAGGCCTCTTGCCTATCCTTAAATACATCCATCTCCAGTATGTGAATGAATGTATTTCTTTAATAGTCATTCACCAGATATACATATTGAGCACTAACAACATACTAGAGACTTTATTAGGCCCTTGGGTTATCAAGATGTCTAAAATATCACTCATAACTTACAGAGCTCAGACTAAAAGAGCCAGATACAATAGGATGTAATGTTATGGAACTCTGGCTATGTGTTAAATACTTACCTCCTTTCATTCTCAAAAGAATCCTGGCAGGTAATCCTAATTATTATTTCCAAGTTATAGTTGAGGAAACTAAGTCTTCAAGAGGTTAAGGAACTGGGCCAGTATCACAAAGGTGGAAAGTGACAGTTTGATTCCATTATATGCCAGATTTCAGAGCCCACACTTTCAACCATACGTGGCATTGCCTTTCTTGTGTGCGTGTATCATTAAACTCCCTTCAAGTCTATACTTGAATTGCTACTCCCAGCATGCAGAATCAGACCAGCACTATTTATACAATATTTCAGCTCATTTGTAGATGAAATATCATTTGTTTACTAACCTGTGAACTCTAACCATGTTAGATTCCTGTGGTTAGGGACAGGCTTGATTCCAGGGAAGAGGATATGCCTAGATGCAAAGGTAGGCGGTGAAGCCAACCCAGCTAGAAAGGTTAGAGAGCATCTAGCAGATCATTAAACAACTGCCTTTCAAATGTGCAGAGCACAACCCATTTGTAACCTGGGGACTGTCTGTATTGATTCTTCCCAGGAAAGTTACTTACTTTTATCCATGTGTGCTATGTTCTATCCGTAATACAGTTTGACATGGTAACACTCAAGTGCATTATAAAAAGAAAAACAGCTGCTGCTAATAATGCTGTTTGTTTTTGTTTGTATCATGGAAGCAGTAAGAACAAATTTTCTTTCTCTTTTCCCAGGTGTTTTTTTTAATAGTGTCAAAGAATGTGAGTAATTTTGTCAGAGTGAAAAGTGAAAACGAAAACTTTCTCGTTAAGCCATTCTGCATGACTTTTCCTTTTCGTAGCTTTACCTGTTCACTCATTTATTCATTCATCAAATATTGTTAAGAATAAAACTAAAGCAGGGTAAGGGAGATAGAGAAAGAGTGCCAGGATTGCTGTTCTGTATATGGAATACTAGGAAGGCCTCTATAAGGTGGTCTTTGAACAGGAATCTCAAGGAAGTGAGGGAATTAGCTATTCAGATGTGTGTGGGAAGAAAATTTCAGGTGGAGGAAAAAGCAAATGCAAAGTCTTGAGAAAGGGCACATGTGTCTGGTATTTTTAAAACTTTAAAAAATTTTTTAAATAAATAAAGACTCAATAGGAAGTCACAGAAATAGTTTAGAGAGTTGTGTAGTACTCTTCACCTAGCTTTCCTTAATGACTAACATCTCATATAAATATATTTAATATCAAAACCAGGAAATTGACATTGGTACAATCTACTGGCATTATTCCAATGTCACCAGTATTTACAAATACTCATTTCTGTTTGTATTGTATGTAAATTTATATCATGTATAGAATCATGTAACTACCACCACTATCAAGATACAGAATGGTTCTATCTTCACAGCCTCTGTGAAGTGTCTTGAGCTACTCCTTTATAGTCATGTCATCCAGACCCCTCATCCCCATCCCTAATCCCTGGAAACCACTAATATGTTTTCCATCTCTATAATTTTGTCTTTTCAATAAATTAATATGAATGGAATTATCATTTATAGAAAGAAGTGAGATAAACTGACTCAGGCTTTGATAGGACACCCTAGCTGCTGAATGGAAAACAGACAATAGGGTAGCTAGTAAGGAAGCAGGGGCCGTTGCAATAATTCAAGTGAGAAGTAATGGTGGTTCTAAACTGGAGTGTTTTCAGTGGATATAATGAGAAGTAGATGAATTCTGGATATCTTTGAAGGTGGCACTACCAGAGTTTTCTGATGAATGGAGTGTGGGGTGTAAAACAAAGAGAGAAGCCCAGGATGACTCCAAGATGGATAGAGTGGATAGAATGGAGAAAATGATGGAAGGAACAGGTTAGATGATAGATGGGTGGAAGTGGAAGTAATAATTTGTTGTTGTACCTGTTTGAAAGCTTGTTAAACATCATAGTAAAGTAAAAGAGAATGTAGTTAGATACAAGTCTGGGATTCAGGGAAAAAGCATGGGTTAGAGATAGATGTTTAAGAGTCTTCTGTGTGGAAATACTATTCAATGGCATGCACTCTTGGAATACATGGCTGTTTAGACAGGGTCTTCATAACAGTACCTGTTGCTCCATATCTGTGATAGTCTTTAAAATGATTTTGGGCAAAAGTACAAAGGCTATCACTTGAATGTACTGTTTTTGGTGCTCCATTTTAATTGGTCAGTATGAAAACTGCTCGTCTCTGAGAGTCTTTGATACAACAAGAATATTAGAATGCACCATTCTTCCTCCATGTTCATGGTTGTAGGGGATCTTGAGTGTTTAATGGCAGAAACTCTGGCCACAATTTGGTACTTCCATATGGGAAGCCAAAGAATTTCAATGATTTACACTGAGGAGTATCTCCTATTGGGAGGACAGGGGCAATGGGATTACAATGCCACACGATGGTCTGAAGTTCTCCATTCCTCTTGCTGATCTTTTTTTTTTCCACATTTTTTCTTCCTTTTTGAAGCTTCTCATTCACCTGGGCTTTGGCTTTCCACCCTTACTTGGTAGTGTTCTAACTCTAGGCCTTAGGCAAGTTATTTCACTTCACTTGGCTTCAGTGTCCTCATCCCTAAAATAGACGGTTTGGTGATATCTTCAGTCCTAATATTCAGTGGTTCTAAGAACTGGAGTCCACTGTCTTCTTGGATATTAGTCTTATTTCTACAACCCTCCCTTTTTTGTTCTGCCTTTCACATACTTCAGAGAATATAATGGAACAGCCTCTTTCCTCAGGGTTTATTCTTTATGACGGGCTTCTCAATTCACTTAACTCATCTGTTCAAAAATATTAGTGACTATTGTGACTTTAGGTAAATATACATTTGCTAAGTGTCTTTAATAATCCCAAAGAAACTAATATTTACTTACAGCCCATTAAATTCCAGGTACCATATGCATTTAACTCTCCAAACAACTCTGCAAGGCAGCTGTTATTATTATTACCGTTATGTAGATAAAAGAACTAGTTATAAAAGAAACACAAGGTTTTGTACAAAGTTCCACAGCTGGTAAGTATTGATGGCTGGAATTGAACCTTGGTCTGATTGCTTCCAGAGCCACAGTTTCCCCGTTAGAACATCCTCTCACTGAAAATGAGCCATGTGAGAATCCTAAACAAAATGACCTGTGGTGAAAGGAGTCACGTGTCACCAAGAAGGCTGAACATCACAGCTTGATTCCACTCCAGTACTAGGCTGGCTTCTCCTGGGGAAGTTTTCCTAGATCTCTGTTCCCTCAGGGAATCTGTCAGAGTCCAAGGTATAGGGTGTCCTCCAAACTTTATGAGACTATAAGAGTGTAATTAAAGAGTCTTAGAGTAACACCCAACCATTAACACTCAGGAAGTAAATGCAATGTCCCTACAGTCAGAAAGTTACTGAGTCAGGGACATGATGGTTTTACATTTAGACACAGTGGTCACTTTTTCCTACAGTGATTGTAGCCTAGTGGATCATAAGCAATCAAAGCAACCCAGAATACCTAAAGTAAAGCTGAGCACTCATTGCCCACTGACTTGCACATAGGAAACAAGACTAGAACATACATGAAACAGGCTAGCTAGATTTCCAGAGCTCCTAACACCAAATCTGTATGAGTTCTGATAAGACATTGGCTATTATTAAAAAGCAGAGCCTCCACATACTTAGAATTTATTGTTTTCCTTTTCAGTCACCAAAGGACAATCCTTTGCATATGTTACCAAAAAATGGTATTGATATCATCTCTATTATCTAATATTAAAGTTTAAATTTGCAAGCTGTACATCTCATATTGTTGATTTTCAAAACCAATACTGATTGGTATCTTATACTACAACTGGTACTGAGTCAAGTTCCAATACAGCAAATATCATTGCAGTAACAATTTATAAAACTACATCAACAAAACCTTTCTTGTTTGAGCCACCAGCCTGATAGTGTGAAGCAATTCTGAGTAAAGCATCCTAGGAGATTCTCAACGATTATTTGTCCTGGCCAACACAACTTGACTTCATTTAAAAATGTAGTCATCAGTGTAGGAGTATTTCTGAATCAAGCTTGAGAGGTCAAATCAAAGTCAGCATGCAATAAATGTTTGTTGAATAAATAGTGAATGGAGAGATTCATCTAATCTACCTTAAGTAGCACTGAATTCCCAGCTGTTAGTTGAATGCCCAGCACATAGATCCTGAAGAAATGAATGGATACAGAGTAATTTTTTTTCTGGAATGTAAATTAAGTCATGTTCCTTCTCTGCTTAAAATCATTCAGTACTTTCCATGGCCTCTAGAATATTATTTTGAGCAGTTCTTCTCAAACTTTGATGTGTATAAAAAATCACTTGGGGATCCTAGTGTTGCTGGTGGATCCAAACAGTTTCCCAGGTTCTTGTCCCATCCCAGAAAGAATTCAGAGACAAGACTTAGAGGTTAAGAAAAGCAAAGTGAGGATTTATTAAAGGATGGATAGTACACTTTCAAGGGGAGAGCCGGCAGGCTCAGGTGAGCAGCTGCCCTGAGTTTCTTTGGCAAGTTAGTTACATAGGGTGTAAAAATGAATGGGTGGAATATTCATTGAGGAGGGAAGGGCTTGGGGTCGTATTTGCTGATTATCATCCCAACTCCACTTTCCCAAAGGGAGGAGGGATTTTTGTCCTTATTTAGTCTGGATCGGAAGTGTCATGGCGTTGTTTGAATGATGGGTACTTCTGATGTGCAAGGCTAATTTTATTGAAATGAGGGCATAATGAGCAAAAGGTTACATTTGGACACTAGAAATTCCAGCCTTTTCCCACCTTTCTTTGTCGGCGTCTTATCACCCCCAAAGGTGTGACCACTTATGGCCCAGAGGTTCCTGCTGCTGCTTCTCTGTTCAGGGACTCCTGGTGCTTACATGATGTATGGTTTCCTACATTTGGCTTGTGCTCCTCCTTTTTGCCCATTTCCTGCCATTTGGTCTGTGTCCCCCTTTCTCTGCTCATATCTAGCTCTCTGCCTGCTCTAACACTAGCAATAAGAAGATTTATTCAGTAGGTCTGGGGTAGGACCTGAAATTCTCCATTTTTCTAACAAGTACCTAGATTATAGCAATGATGCTGGTCTGAAGACAACATGCTGAGTAGCCTTGGCATAAACTATGTAACATGACATGAACAAGTGTTCTTTTATGATTGGATATGTAGCCTCACTGTTGCCCCTAAATGGATGTTTGCTCCAATTGGGTATTTCCCTGAAAATTCCATAATCTTGCAATATCTGTCTAGGTGCTGGATTTTCCCCAATTGTGAACCTACTTCCTTCAAGTCTTAACACAGGTATTGCATCCACCAAAAGATTTTTCCTTGTCCGATGGCTGGATTAATGTCAGTCTCATGTACTTCCAGTTCAGTATTGGGCATAAACCTGTCATATACCTTATTATAGTCAATGGTGGTACCAGCACTGCCATCAAGATACCTGAGTGAGGAGATGAGAGGGATTGAAGGGGTTTGTTGTGAAAGATTTGCAGAGAAAAAAACATACTGATTGTACTTAAATTATGTATTTATTTGGGATGGCAAATAAAAGAGCTGAAGTCTCTGAATCCACCCATTGACACCATGGCCTATCTCTGTAATATGCTTTTGATTCACATGTCTGTTTCTTCCAAACATGGAATGCTGATTCCCTGAATATTACCAGTGTAATCTGTTCATAAGACAGAATTGAATTTGTTCCTTACCACAGTAAGGAAGACCACCACCTTGACAGATCTTTGCTAGCGTCTCATAGGAGGAAGAGTGAGGTTGGATTTTATTGAGAATTGACACTTTGGTTAAAGGAGCCTTTTTCAGTGTGGGGGAACTATTAGGATTGCGTAAGGATCATGACAGTACAACTTAGTTTTGATGGAAACAGCACAGCGGGGATTTTAAGTTAAAAGGTTTAGAGAGTATTAGGGTGTGAGCTGCCTATTCTTGCTTTCTATCAGAGTTGCAAAGAGTTGATGGGACTTTAGGGAAGTTACTATAATGAATAGTCAAGTTATTTACCTAGACAAGATTCTCTGAAATAGGGACGTTATGCTAATGAAGATAGTGAAATGGTTAAAATTTTTAATGAAGATAGTAAGCTGTGTGAGCTTAAGGGGTAGGTAAGTTTGGTTCTCAGTGTCCAGTAGGTTTATGGTGGTGGATGATTTTGGTTTTGTTTTTTGTGTTTCTGGTAGATGCAACCGATGTTCCAGGTTCTTGTTCCATCCCAGAAAGAATTCAGAGACAAGATGTAGTGGTTAAAAAAAGTAAAGTGGGGATTTATTAAGGGATGGATAGTACGCTCTCAAGGGGAAAGCGGGCAGGCTCAGGTGAGCAGCTGCCCTGAGTTTCTTTGACAAGTTAGTTACATAGGGTGTAAAAATGAATGGGTGGAATATTCATTGAGGAGGGAAGGGCTTGGGGGAGGGAAGGGCTTGGGGTCGTATTTGCTGATTATCATCCCAACTCCACTTTCCCAAAGGGAGGAGGGATTTTTATCCTTATTTAGTCTGGATCGGAAGTGTCATGGCGTTGTTTGCATGATGGGTACTTCTGACGTGCAAGGCTAATTTTATTGAAATGAGGACATAATGAACAGAAGGTTACATTTGGATGATGGAAATTCCTGCTTTTTTTCACCTTTCTTTGTTGGTCTCCAGGCCAAAAGGTGTGGCCCCTTATCAGCCCAAAGATTCCTGTTTTTCTTTCTCTGCCCAGGGACCCCTGGTGCTTACATGATGTGTGATTTCCTGCATTTGGCTTATGCCAATTTTTTCTGCCCAATTCCTGCCATTTGGTCTGTGTCCCTCTTTCTCTGCTCATATCTAGCTATCTGCCTGCTCTAACATTTGCATTTATTTTTTATTGAAATATGCTAGATGATTTTGGATCTCAAATAGTTTGAGAGCTTCCTGAGGACAGGACAGGGTATAATTTCCAAAGTCTATGCACTGCACAGCACCTGCCAGAGAATAAGAATCCAGTAATTATTGGTTGAGTAGATACTGAGGAAAAGGTTGAAGTAGATAAAAATGGCAACAGAACACAAGCTCACTATCATTTGGAAGAATAACAGTGTTTTACATTGAGATTTGCTACTCTGTATGGGATCCACAGACCAGAAGCATAAGTACTACTGGAGAGCTTATTAGAAATGCAAAATCTCTGGAGCCACCCCAGACCTAGTGACTAATTACACAGACTCTGCATTATTAAGACGATCCCCAGGTGATATGTGTTACATTAAAATCTGAAGAATACTGCTTTAATATCTATTTAATCCTCACCTCCTGTTGAGGTATTATTAGTCCCATTCACAGATGTGGAAGTTGAAGCCAGACAGTTTAAATAACTTGTGCAAGGTCAAACTGCTTGTGGGTAGCTAAGCCAGGACTCTCTTAAGTGTTTTGGCTCCAACACACACGTGTCAGCTACTACCCTAGAATGGAATGCAATATGGTAATGCAAGAGAAAGAAATCCACTAAAAATTTAAATAATGATACACACTTTGGGAAGTACATTTCTTTTCGATTCTAATTTCTCTTTCAAGTTTTCTTATGCATAAAAATATGAGCAGGAGGTCTGAACAATGTTTAGGTGTTGTGCTTTGATCCTTTTGCCATTCAAGATGTTTGATTTGCATTCTGCAAAGGATTCTGATAACCTCTGGGATGCAGACCACGCCATTAGCCAAGAAAGGGCTGATCCACTTTCGTTTGAGAGCTGGCTGACTGTGAGTTGCTCAAAAGGAAAGGATGTCTATTTACATATAACATTGATTATTTATAAATAAAAGGCCCCCAGTCTTTCTTCTATTATAAAATCTATAGTTAGGGAGCCAGGAGGAGGATCAAAAGTGCATACATTTGCATCTGCCAAACTGGATAACTTGTTCTAGCATTACATGGATGGCCCTGAAATAACACCTCAAGTATCAAGCTCTATCCAATTGAATCTATCCAGAAGGCAACTGCCAATGATATTTAGTTGATTGAAAAAGTAGACGACTCAACTAGCAATTCCTGTAAAATCATATGCCTATGATAGTTATCTTGAAGGTACTAATATCAAGTGTATTTCTCCTTCAATTATCATTCATCTGGTCATTTGACAAGTTTTTATTGAACACCTGTTATAGGTGTAGATACTTCGAGTGAGGTTGTGGGTGTAAGTAGATCTTCCTAAGAATATGCATAACATTGGTACTCTAAACTGGGAGATGTGTGTATATAAACTGAGGATTCCTTCAGAGGATATTTAGAGGTGGAGTAACAGGCAGTAAAGAACACAGTAGTCAGTTGTTGTATATAAAGACTTCAGCACCACTTAGGTTATTAACTTCCCATTTTGCTTCCAGTGCACTTAATTACTCTGTTTATAAGCAAGCACATAGTAATCTGTAGATATCATCATAAAGAGCACAATAAAACCTGCCACATCAGGGATGTCATCTACCAAATTAGATGTGTTCCTCAGCTGCCCCAGCATGCACACAGCTGTGCCTTTAGACAGGTGCTTGCTAGAGATTGCTTCCAGGTGTGCATCTGTGGGAAGGCCCTGTGACGTAGTGCACTTTGGAACCTTTCCCTATGGCTTCAAGGAATTAACATAAGGTCTCCTTGCCAGCATGGGTTTTGTTTTAGGACAGCAACATGGCAGAGAATGTGCTGGGGAGTTGAGGATTATTGAGAGGTTGTTGTAGAAGAAGTAAAACTTCCTCGAGGAATTATATTCTTTTATTCAGTCCATCGTGTGAGTTTAGTGTAAGGTTTTAATGCACAGCTCCAGACAGTGAATAAGTATGTATGCACATATCAATGAGTTAAAATAAAGTCTGTTATTTGTTTGTTGGTGAATAGATCAGTATAATGAAGTCTTATGAGAAATTGTTAGGGCAATAAGCAAATAATACAGATGGTTTTCAACAAACTTTTTAAATGTTGTGTCAATTGATTCACTTATATCTTTTTTACTTTCATTACAGTGTATAAATAATTCAGCAACTTCTAATTTTACCCTGCTATCATTTCAACTTTCTCTATTTAGCCAAATATGTATCGAATGTCCACTGTTTTCTAGATTCCAGGGCTACCGTTAGTTTTCATCGAGACCATTGATGTCTCTCATGTTGCTCATAATGAATGATCCACCTCACAGCATTGGGTCTGTAGTTTACCACAATGATTTAAAATTTGTTAGAGAAAGAAAAGGGGGTCTGTCTTTGTCTAGGCATATATGTTGTAAGTGCTTCCAGAAACAATCTCCATCGGGGAACGCAGGCTTTTTGTGGAATGGAATTGAGTCCAATCCAGGATCCAGCAGAGCTTCAGCCCGGGTTTTCTTTGGAGCCTTTGCTACACACAAAGTTGGCTGATGTGCCATTCAGCATCCCAGCAGCTCTTTCTCTTCACACTAGCAATGGCAAAGCTTTGTGCGGAGGCTTTGCTGGCTGCTCTGAACTAAAACCATCCGTGGGGACCATAAGAGGTTTTTTGCACACCTTATTAAGGTAGGCAATTGTGTGTCTGTGTGCGTGTGTGCCTAAAAGCCAGAAGACATCTGTTGAGAGGAAAGTGCTCTTCCGTGGATCTGGCTGCCTCTATGTAAATCTTCTATTCTGATGCAGGAGCGTGTGAGCAGTAGGTGGGAGGAGATGCTTTTGTACTTGGAATGCTGAGGTCCGGATTAAGTGATACTGCAATAGCTAGTTAGAGGCTGAATAAAGGGCTGAGCATCAGAGCATTCAAAAAAACATCCTTCCATTATTCCTCTGCTGTCAAGTTAAACTACATCATTGTAGGGAAATAAAAACAAACCAAAACAAACAAGCAAACAAAAAAAAACAGCAGTAAGGGCAAGTAGCCCAAATGTAAGGGTCTTTGAGCAGCTCTGGCTGTCCAGCGTTTGAAGTCTCCTTCTTACAGCCAATTTGTTTGGCTCCTCTGGAGGGGGCAATTCATATCCACTTCCCTCTCTTGGAGCATTTCCTTCTATACTCCAACAGGGAACAATAGAGTTCAACAGTAACAGGCAATTTTTTTTTCAACGCTTGTGCCCTCTTCTGCTTTTAAAGGTGTTTTTTAAGAGACTCCTGCTAAGGGAGTCTTGGTGTCTGGGTGTTAAGGCAGCAATTAACTTTTAGTATCAGTGCTTACATTAAATTTTCTCCTTTTGCTTTCCTAAAGCGGTCATTAAAATGCAGTGTGAGTAGTATCAAACTTTATCATAAAAATCTGCTTTGTTTAGAGCACCTTGAATTTTTTCAAAGCTGCCTTCTTCATTTATACATGCATTGCTGCCTTTCTTAGAATATCAAAAGTCTTTGCACCGCCACAGTAAGAAATACTAGGTGGAATCATTATATTGTGTTTTATTTGAGAAAAATACTGTTCTCAAAAGTTTGATTTGTTCAATTAAAGTTTAAAGATGTAAATTTCTTTATAACAGATTATTTAAGTTGGACACTATGACATTGTATACCTCTTGACTTCAAATATTTTTGCAATTAACATATGGTTAGATGATAAAATAGAATGATTTATCTTTTATTTAGAGTTGAAAAAGTTATTGAGTGACGTTTTACTTCCAGTAAGAGTTTCGGAAAGATGGACAAAACAGGTAACTGAACTTCATAGATATCTTTACACTTCTAAATTTTACCTTTATTCACTTGGGTTGTGATTTAATCATTGCAAATGCTGCTGCCTTGAAGTAAATGGATTATTTATAACATGTGCTGTGTGTTAATAAAGAGGAAATAGTTGTGGGCTCTCTGTTGTGCATTTGAATGTTGTAATTTTTTGTCATATTTATAACCTCTTTTTTTCTTTCTTGAGGTGTACTTTGGAAATGAGGCATGCTCAATAATAGGCTGACATTCAGCTTCTACGTTTTAAATTTAAAGGCTGTCAGTGTTGTTATCACATCTGGAATGTATGGGGAGAAAAGATACCAAGTTATATTATTTAGATTAAATTGTAGAATTGCAGATTGATAGTTTTCAATGCATTTTCATTATAGTTTCTGCCATGGAGGCAGCGTGAGGGCTTTCAGGAAGATGGAGTGGTGTAATTACCAGGTGCACACGTTCATTAATCCTTCCTGGCTAGAGAAAGCTTCAAGTTCTTCTCCAATGGCCCATTCGTAAAGCTATAAATATCTAAATTGTGTCAGCCAAGAAGTCACACAGAATGGTGGCTCTTTTTGAGTTCAATTTCATGCACTGTTGCTTTGGTCTTGTGAGGAAAGCTCTGAATTCCTTAGGATACTCTTGCTTATAAAGTTCAAAAACAAACTATCAAATCATTGAGGATTTAATTTAAAATATACACTCTTCTTTTGCAAGTAGGTGATTGCAGTGATAGGGATCATAAAATATTTTCGCTTCTTTTCTTTAGAGCTCCTTTCTTTTTACTTTGTATGGTCAAGATTATAACTAAGACTTTGGTGATATCTTAAAAGGATTTATGGCTTACGGTCCAACAGTCTCCATACTACTTCAAACCTGATTACCCTTGTATATTATCTTCAGTAATGGAATGTTTGCATTGCATGTGGAAGCTGTATAAGATTTAGTCTAAAATAATATGTTAAGTATTCCTTAGGAGTGCTTACTTAATAATTAAATATTCCTTCATAAGAATAATTACAAAAAAGATGGGTTTTATGTACAAAAATAGAGAAATATAAATTTTAAAATAAATGTATGGCAGTACATTCCAATGATACCTTTCTTCATATATATTCCCTTGCTCTCATTTGAAATAACTAAAAGAGATATCATCAAGGAACCTGTTACTTCTTCAGAATACATCTAACAGATCATCTAATAAGAACAACAGGAGAGTGAATGTAAATCCCTTCATTTGAAGGGTACCATTTAACACACGCACAAATATATTTTAAAGCTCATGATATTGTTTCCCTTGCATGCTGTAAAATAAAGGAGAACTGGCATATACTCCAAGTGAGTGTATAAAATATATTTATATTTTAATGGTTTACTTTAAAGGTCCAAAAATGTTATTGAAGTCATTTTCTAATTTCTTCATATGTTTGAATGTTCCAGAGTCATTGGAAATTGTTAAGACATTTGTAGAAGATTTTATCCAGAGTATTGAAGAAAAAATGTCCCCTCTTCCTAATGTTGCAATTTCAAAACCTGTGGATTTTTTACTTTTAAAATGATGGTGATTAATATGATCTTAAAACAAATGTCCAAGAGCACTTTTATTCTCTAGAGAATGTAATAACCACATATGTGTAGTCAGTAAAAGAAAGGGCAGGGCCTTCTTCTATTTGAATTTGAGTACAAAAATGTGAGTATGTGTGGGTGTGTGTGTTGTGAGTGTGTTATTTAAAAGATAAGTGAAGAGACAAATATAGGATACAGGAACTTTTGCTGTGGCTTTTATTCTCTTTAAAACCCTGTGAAGCCCTTGAGCATCTCCTTTCTGAAGGCACTTTAGGAACTGTCCAGCACCAGGATCAGACTAAAGATAATTGTATTCACCAGAAGGAGAAAACTTACTGTTAGGGAAAGTCAAGTCGTTTTAAAAACAATGGTTACAGCTTTTGCAAAAATGTGAACATTATTTATACCACCTCTCTTGTCTTTACAAAATCAATTTCTAACACTCACCTACTTCCAAATGGAATATATTCATTATCTTGAAGGACCATTGCAATGAGGCGTATATGTGGTGTGCATTCTAAAAGAAACTTTGATTAAATCATGGAGAAAGTTCTTCTGCTCTCTTTTTTTGTTGAGTAAAGTATTTTAACCCTTTTACATTCACATTGTTTACCATTTTTTGGCTTTGCACATGTGCAAAGGCATTCATGTTTACAAGAGCATATATGCTCACAGGCAACGATTGTTTAAACAGCTCTTTGAACACATAGGGAAAAATCACTGTGCTCTGGCAGTGTAGCATTGACAGCCACTTTTTTAGATGGTGGAGAAAATTAATTAAGTGCATACAATTTCTAGCTTCAAGAAATTTTATCTCTGGAGGCTAGAAATACTGGTGTGCATACAATAATGAAGATTCAGTGGGTCCCTAATAAAGTGGAAGAGGAAAAGTAAAACTAATTGCCAGCAAACAGCAAAAGTAAACTTTGGCTCATTGTCATGTTGGTATTTGTATAGTATCTGTCAATAAAGTTCTCCATGGATTTGGAATGATGTTCAAGAACCACATCTAGTAGAGATCACTGTGGAGTAAGGACTTCCATCGCTAATTCTTGCTGCCTGTGCTTATGGAATTGGAAGTAATAGGGAGGAATCATAGTGTTTCCTAGAAGGAGCAGACTGGCTTCCTTGCCCGACTATATAACACGGCCTACCAAACACGCAATCTACAAAAGAGACAGCTGAGGAATCTCCCTTGATGATTGTCTCTTTGTCACTGAACTCTGACCACACCTCTGACTTACAGAGGCAAAAGGAGGAGAAAGTGGTCTCATAATCTAGTCCTTAAAAAAGTGTATAACTAGATAATTTGAACAGCTCCTAAATCCACTCTTTCCCCTGAGAAAAGGAGGGTCATCATACCACTTTCTTAGCCATTTATTTTGTATTCCTAATTTAGGAGAATGGAAAGGGAAACTATTGTCTTTTCTTACCATGGTGGAGATTTTTTGATTTCTGGTTTAATCAAAATATCACTTTAAGAGACAGTACAGCCTCTCTTCAGCCGTTTTATCTATTATACATCAACTTCAATTTTTTAATTTTATTTTACACCTTTCTTCTATCTTAAAAAGTATAATAGTAATACATACTCACCGGAACAAGTCACATGAGGCAAGGTTACACAGAGAAAGATTTAATAGTCTCCCTATCCCCTCCCCTAATATTAACATTTAAGTAGTATGTGTTTCTTCATTCATTTTCATTCAAGCCTAAATTTTCATCCAAGGATGAAGAGATATGACACATCTGTTTATACCTGGTAAAGCTCACTTTGCTTACCCTTCTCCTTAGCTGCTTTCCTTGGAGTTGACTTTGTTTGTCCAAAGATCTTTGGAACAAGTGCTCATACGCAAAGGAGAAGACATTCACTGACTGCTCTTATCATCAGTAAGTTTGAAAGAAATATCAGTATCTGGGGGATCACCAAGGAGGTCAGAAACATCCTTTCTGCTGCCATTATTCTTATTACTGTTATCAATAAATCAATATAACATCTTACATTTAATAGCTAAAAGATCCTGGCCCCTGTTCTTGTCTTTTGAGATGCTTTCTGAATACTGTGACAGTGAAGGTGGTGAGAATGTGGCCCCCCTGAGGTACTCCGATCCTGAGATAGCACCATCGCCTCCATAAACGGTGCTAGGTATTCAAGCATTTTATAGGCTTTAGAGTTTAATACTGCAGTGATATCCTAATTTTGGAATTATGCTTCCAGCAGCACTAGTGATGCCAATAGGAAAAATAATTGGTGACAGTAGCTTTTAAGTTTTATGCATTGGGCACTGTGGTTATTTCTTCACAGTATTACTTTCCATCCTCACAACAACAGAGTTGCTGGGCTGAGTGCTAGGCACACGTCACCCTGTTTCATCCTCATGATGACCCTCCATATGATTTTAATCTCAAATGAACAAAGAAGCTCCCTGTAAGTGATGTTGTTAGTGCTCTACTTACAACACTTTATATCCATGTAATGTTTTCCTGGTATGCTTTCACTCCCAAGAGCCAGCACCTACATTTCTTTGTTGGAGGGCTGCCCTTAGAATGCCAGAGCCCACTTGGTCTGCTCAAAGGGAGAGCTGGATATGTCTTGGAATTTATGTCCCTGTGTGTGGGAAGCCCTTAATCAATGACTACTGGTTGCAGAGGAATAAATACTTGAACTTTTTTGCCTCCAATTGAGAAATTCAGAAGTATGACCTACATTGTCACACTGAGCTTTTATGCCACTCACATGGTTGGCCGCTTTCTCTTCCCAGTCTCACTTTTCTACTCCCTTACCATTGTTTCCTGGAAATGTGTTCTATTATATCACTTTTACAATGAAGCTTTATCTCAGAATCTCCCTTTAGGAAACTTTAGGAACTAAGATAATTCTCTAAAGATGAAGTTTATTGGTTAAAAACGTCTAAACTCTCTTAGTAAATGGATGTGAGAACTAATAATGATACTTGTAAACGATTGAGAATTACACTTGGCAAATACTCATGCTCATTAAACATTACTTGTTTTACCATTAGGTATGTTTTATGATTATGATATGACACTTTTTTGGGTGTCTAATATAAACTTTGTAATTTTATTGCTGTTAAATAAGCAGGTAAAATTCCTGTTTAGAGAAAAAGAGGTATAGGTATAGGTTGAAACTTGAATAGAAGAAAGAAGTAATTGACTGGCGCCTCACTAGATGCCTGGCTGTTGGCTCTCTGTATCCTTTTACCCTTGGCTCATCAGGAGAAAACCTTGGAGACATTTCTGCTAGACTCAGCAGATCAATTTAACAAAGACTAATGGCATTTTGCTTGAAACGTATTTAGCCATAGCTGCCTTTTGCTAATTTCATAATTTGTAGTTTGTAGTAAGAATTAAGCACATTCTTTTTTAAAAGTAGTGTAAAATAAAATGCATATCACTTTTTCACTTTATGACTTTAACCACATCAAAGTATTCAGTGTGAAGACAGTAGCCAAGTGAACTGTTCTCCTTGTAATGCTCAGAAACTATTTTAGCAGTGGTAAAATTGCTGCAATTTATATTCATCAAATTGCATGATTTGACTTATTTTAGAAAAGTTATTAACTTCTGAAAAGAAGTCTTCAGAAGCATTCAAATGAGTACAAGTTAGCACTACTAGTATACATGAAGTTCATTTAAAAATATACTGCTGGAAACTGTATTTAGCTATAGTATTTCTACAAAGATTAATTCCTATTTCATTTTGTAGCAATTTATTTTGTATTTATGCATGTCTGTAGCTTTCCAGCGTAAAGAAGAATGATCACACTGTCTTTTAACAACAATCTTTTTCATCAAAGGGGTGATATTCTGGAAAAAAAACAAAACACCTCATTCTGCACTGTTGATAAGTCATTTCACAAGTCATTTCTGATTTGCGGTAGGTAGAATCATGTATCTATCTATTCCTCGCAAGTTTATTGAAAATGATATGAACAATTTCAAGTTAACAAAATAACAACTTGAAATTAATTTTCATAATATTTTAACAAATCTTAAGCCTCCTCATTTTCAACCTTTTAAACAATTATTGTTTTCCTATTATTAAAGTAATACAGTCCAGTAGTGATAATAATAATTAATGATAATAATAACTAACATGCATAGGTCTAAGTAGTTTACATGGATTTACTTATTTAATCTTCCAAATAACTTGTGAATTAGATACCGCTACTACTCCCATATTAAAAATGAGGAAGTATAGATATGAGTTAAGAAACTTGAGTGTACACAGTTTACAAATGGTAAAGTGAGAATTCAAACCCAGACAGAGCTAGCTAGATTTTTGGTATGCTTATATGAAAATCCAAGTACCAGTTGGAATCTATAACTAATATTTTGGTGTGTAAGTTTTTGAACCTTTCTCTATGATGACACATATGCCACATACACACACACTCAAAAAATCCCTATTCACTACTTATTTTTCTTGGTAACTTTACAGTGTAGCTTATATAGCTGTTTTATTTTGTATCACATATTTTTTTCTAAAAATCCATGTCTGTCACTTATCAGCTCATCTGTTTAATAAAGAATATGAGATGATCCTAATTTGTACATATAACCAAATGATCAATTATTTGGTGTCCACCCAAAGCCATATGGGAATCAGTAAAGTATGTAATTTTTCACTGTATATTACATATATCACAAAGATGTTGCCTCTAATATGATGAGAATTAAACACAGAAATATTGAGAGATCTATTTTTAATTCACAACTTTGTCATATATTATCTGTGTCACCTGAAACACTGATTATCTCAGTATCCAGATATCAAAAGAAGGATTCCCTAGGATCTGCTGCAAAATAAAACAAAGCTGGGTGTGGAGGTGGGATAGAGATGAAACAAAACTGGCCTTGAGTTGATAATTGCTGGACCTGGGTAGGGGGTATATGGAAGTTTATTGTACTATGTTGTCTACTTCTGTATATGTCTACAAATTCACATAAGAAAAAGTTAAGAAAGAAGCATAATAATTCTTGACTTCATAGAATTTATGGAAAAATCAAATGATAATTTACTTTTAAACTCTAAACACATTATCAGTACAAGTAAGGTATAATTTGAAAATAACATATTTTAAGTTTTATACTCAAAATAAGATGAGTTGAACAAGCTGCACTACACAAAAGACAAGTAAGTTGCACATAGTGATAGAAGGAAAGCAAACATTACTCCATGGTCCAGTGACCATCACTACGAGTTCATCACCAAATTTTCCAAGTTTGTTGGTTATATATTTGATTATAATGTGCCAGACATTCTGGTTAGCACCTTCATGCATTGTCTCATTTCATCTTCACAACAACCCTATGAGGTATAAGTTCCACCATGGCAGGAAAACAGCAGCTCACAGAGATTGTGCAGCAAGTAAACATCTGAGCTGGAGCAGACATCCTGCTGTCATTGGTTCTGGTTTCTATTCTTGCCTTTGCAACTTAGCAGCTCTAAGATCTTGGGAAATTTAAACACATGCTTTAAGTCTTAATTGTCTCATCTGTAAAATGGTATCAATATAAGTACTTTAAAGGATTGTGTTCATGATAATATGTCTTAGAGTGTATAAAACAACTGCCCTTAGACACACAGAGTGTGCTCACTAACTGATAATCTCATTATTAGGCTATATCTAATCTATGCATAAAAATTACATGGAAATATGTGACAGATTGTTAAAGAGCCTAATAACAGCTACAATGAAAAATAATTAACATTTACTGAACTCTTACCATGTGTCAGGATCAACTAACTTAAGGCTCACAACAGTCTCATAAACTAGGTACTATTATTGCCCCTTTTAATATATGATAAAACTGAAAGAAGAGAAGTTAAGTAATTTGACAAAGATTATACATGCTATCTATCCATCCTTCTAGCTGTCTATCTACCTGTCCATTTTTCCATTCATCCATCAACCCAGTTACTTCTCTCCCTCTCTTTCTCTCTTCTTCACTCTCTCTCTCCCTCTCCATCTCTATTTGTTATCTGTCTGTCTATAGTTTATAATTATATGAACATATTTTGCAGAATTAGAGGACTGAAAAATAATCTTTAAGTGAACTTTCTTTTGGTAAAAGACCACACTGAGACTTAAAAAGCAGTAAACACTGTTCTATGCACTTATGGAAGGGATGTCCTCAACAACAGATACACAATGTAACAGTGCCATGGCAGGCTCTTAAAATGTACAAAGAAATCTCACGTACATTATCTCATTTTACTCTTAGCACAATCTCTGAGGTTACTATTATCATTTTTCCCATTTTACAAGCTAGATTTCATGTGGCTTCAATTTTAAAATATACCAAGTAGAGTATGGTTAATAAATATTCTGATGTCTTGCTCTTATAACTCTACCAATAATTCACAGCAATTGGTGAATGAAAATAATAGGAAAATAATAACTTTGATATTAGTATTAAATTATAATCATATCATTAGAGCATTTCAATTTGTGATTTTCAAGAGGCTGTAATGTGGTGGCTTCTCTGACATGTGTTTGAATTTATTTTAGGCATTGTAATTCAAATGTATACATTATCTAAAATGTGAATGCACATTCACATAGAGATAACAAATTATAACAGAGAAATAGCTGTATTTTACTCTTTGTGATTTTTAACTTAACAGTAAATCATTGTTGTCTTGGAAATTGAGGAAATACAGTGTGTGAGGTGAACTTATTTTTTCTAGAATACCAACACATTTTAACATAGTTCTCTGGCAGAGCAACTGAGCAGGAAGCCTTCAGAGCTACTCGCTACTGCAAGGAGCATGCTGTGCTGAACTGAAAACACCTTCCCTTTCCAACTCTTTGGAACTGTTTTTTTTTTTTTTTTTTCTAAGAGGCTTCAAATGCTACTAAATTTAACATCAGTTGGAGGCACACCCAGGCATAGTACAGTGAAAGCTCCAGTGACTAAATATGTTGCCATTACTCACAATATTTGTGTGTATATGTGCCTTATCTATTACACCCTTAGAAGTTATGGGAATAGCATTGTTATTCACAGTAACAAGCCACTTCCAGCAAAATCCTAACAATGACCATTTTTTAAAATAACTTACACACATGCAGCAGGGGTTTGAATACATATCTAGTGATAAACCTTTGTTATTTTTGTGTTTCCTTCATACTGTTTGAGCCAGAGAGGATTTTGTTTTGTTTTGTTTCACTTTCCTGTTTGTGTTTGTATACTTTTAAAAGAAGATGAATTTCAATATGGGGATTTTATTTTTGAAAGGCCAGTATGTCCTTGCCTAATCTCATATATAATTCAACATAATGAAGATTAAATATGCTCTTTAGCCATCATGATTTTACTTATTATTCTGTTCCCATTTTTTAACCAAAGATCCTTCTCAGTGGATTCTTTTTGTCTTGCCTACACATATTTTTGTAATATGATGTCATAATAAGATGAATCCTGACTTTCAAATAGAATCCACATCTATTACTTCTAAGTGCTGGTTGTATAAATGAATTAGAAGCAACTTTTATTTAAAACAGATTTTAAATTATTTTACCAGAAATGTTATTTTGGGAATGTCTCTGTAACAACTTCTATATAATAAACATGCTAAGGTTTGATGTGCCTTCGCATTTCATACTATTTTAATAGAAAAAGTAATGGAGACTTTTCTCATGAAAACATACAGAGAGAAAAGTCCTGGCTCTAATAATTTACATTTTCCATTAAAACTCTAGTGAGGATCCTTTTGAGTGGAATGGAGAAGAGTTCAGCTTTAAAGGTGGCAGATTTGAGATGATTCTATGGCTACAGAACTGTGTTTGAGGGAAATCAGTTGCAACATCTTCTACAATTGTGTCACCTAGATTTTGCCTTAGAAATTAATGGATTTCCAGAGAATATCACGACCTCAAATTCTGTATCATAATGGAGAATAGAAGTAGATTAGGGAAATTATTTGCATACAATTTATGGGAGATAGGCAAGTCTTAAGAGTTTAATTGGGTACCCAGCACTAGGATATTCTTCTGTGTCTCAGTCATACTGGAAATACAAGGTTTGAGTTATACACAGTAATCAATTAGTGAACGTTGGTCTTCAATATCTAGTAGACACTTAAAATATAAGGATTTATTTGTACTTTGAATTATTGTGAGAAAATCTGGCAGCTTACAACATACAATTAGTTGCCATTATTTGAATTGCATGGTTTCAATGTATAGAATCAATTACTTGACTACTGAAGGATCCTGTCCTGTTCTCCAACACTCCCTGCCCCATGAAAGTGAACTATGCTGAATAAAATATGCAGATTTTCCAAAATGAGAAGTTCAGTCAAAGATTCCTAGTAATTCAGGGCAGTAAATTCCTGTGCAGTTCTGTGTAATAAGGAAAAGATTCATGTGGGGAGGAAAAACTTCAGCTGTGACATTTAATCATACTTAATATGTTTGTATTAAGCTCCTAATATAGGACTCAGTTTTAAGTGCTGAGGTTACAACAAGAAACAAATAAGGCAGGAACACAGCCTTTGATTTCATGGTCTGGTAGACCTACAGAAGTCTTCTAAATTTACTGAAGAGAAAATAGGAAAGATGCTCCAAGCAATGTGGGCAACTACATAGGCAGGATGGAGGATGATTTACCCAGAAGACAATGAGAAGAAAGCTATGTTCAGTGAAGGGTGATTTAGGGAATGTCATATAAAATATTAGCCTTGAACGCTGAACTAAGACTCAGTGAGAGACTAGGTCATATTGACAGTAGGTTTTTAAATGATAATGGTGGTGGTGGCTGCGGCGGCAGTAATTATAACTACTATTCTTTATGCTGGGTGACTAACATGCATGGTATTATTCCAACAGTGATACACAAAGCTTTAGCTTTAATGTATCTATGAGGATACTGAGGCTCAGAAATTAAGTAACTTCCCCAAGATCACACAGCAAGAAGTAATGCATCTGAAATTTAGAACCATTGCTACCTGACTTCAAAGACTGTATGACTTTTTCTCCTCTGTTTTGCAAAGAAGGATAAGGATGGTTCCCTATCATCATGGAATGAATCAGATTTTACTTTTACTTTAATGCCTTGCATTAAATGAATAAAGTACAATATTCAGCGCATATTCTTAACCATGATTTTGTTTAATCTTCTCAACTTTTCCGTGAAGTGTATAGTATAGATAGCATCCAAGGAAACCCAAGGGAATTCAGCAAGTGCAAGTAAAAGAACCAAATTTTAAAGCCTTTTGTCAAAACCTCTCTTTTTCTCAGAGATGGAAGGGCAGTGAAGGTGGATGAGGTAGGATGGGCTATTCCCTGTGTAAGCTTTTGATAATATTCAAACAAAAGGAGAGTCAGCACATCCCCCTTGATGTGGGAAGCTTTAACACAGTCTTCAGAGTGTCTCTCTGGAACAGATATTCTCCTCTGCATTTTCTCTCATCAGTACAGCCTCAGGGCTCCAAGGAGAGGCCTGACCACATGGTCTGGGGACACCTCCTCCACCTGCACCATTCATTAACATTATTATATAACTCAGCTCTTTGTCTCTATTCTCCATGGCTCTTATTTACTGCCTCCTTGATTTTTTTCTATCTCCAGTTATGATGTAAGCACAATGAGGAAAGGCATCTTTTCATTTTTTTCATTAGTATATCCCTTGTGTCCAGCAGCACTGATGATATAGTCAGTCCTCAGTATCTAATTATGGAAAGAATGAATCAAGGACATCAAGCCAACATCCACTGTATCTTTTGTCTCCATCTCCCTTCTCCTGCATTGTTATCATCCTGCCATTCCAGTCTGTGCAGCTGGAACAAAGAGTTTTGATTTCCTGGAAAAGTTTCCAGCTATTATCTACCATCCTCACAAGGGCCATCATTTCTTATGAAGCAACCACAGATTTTTTTTTAATTTAAATCAAAGTTTTCTATAAGAGTATATATTTATTATTTCATAAACTATGCAAGATCTCATGTGTATGTTGAACTTTACTATATTCAGTTCCAGATTTTTTTTCTTATAAATACTCTTTAGCAAATAGTTCTTTAAAATAGGACTAAAATGATTTAGGAGATCTCAAAAGCAAAGGAAGACAACAATTGCAGGCTTAAGATTATGCATACTAATTGTCATTGAATAAAGAGAGCACACTGAGGCCATTCAGAAGTGGAGAATTAACTATTTTTGTTTAATTTTAAAATATTAAATGTTACTGCATAAGCAATAATAGACTTAATGATGAGGTGAGGTAATCAGAACTCCTATGTTCCATGAAGAGGAATAAACTTTCAAGAATATAAACCCAAGTTACATCTATCTTGTATGAGCAAATTTTAGTGGTGAAAGTACGTAATTTCAAATTTTCTTTTAATAACCTATATAATTTTGAAAATTATTTCTCTGCTGTTCTTTGATAACAGAAATTATGTCAGTATGAATTTTGAAAAGTGACTCCTAATGCCTTTTCTTAAGTGAATTTTCCAATACTCTACTATTGGGAGTTAAATTTTACCCCAGTGTTGACAATTTTCATATGCTGCTTTTTAAAATTTTTTTGTGAGCAATATATCCTCATTGTATAATCTTGTAAAAAATTAACACAAATGTGGCTAGACCATTTAAAAACCAGTATGTTCTAATTCAGCCTATTTAATCACTTCAGTTAAACATATCAGGAACAAACTCAGTTCCATTTAAAGAGGAAATACAGTTTTATAGATATGTGTCATAGCACCATATTACCTTACAGCATCTTATAAAAGGTAAATTCAAATCACATCTTTAAATATATTGCAAATTCAGCCATAACTTAAGGTTAGTGACTAAATATTGGCAGGTTTAAGAACTGATATATAAACAGAAGACTAAAACAAGGGTGAAATAAATAATTTTAGTGTATCACTCTCACAGAGGAAATTGATTCACATCCTCTGAAGCATTTTGAAGGAAAAAAACTTCTCATAACTTGTTAATATAGTAACTTATGTTTTCTTTTTTATTTCTAGTATACAAGAAAGAAAAATTTCCTCTTAGGAATCAGCCAGACTCTTCCCTCTTCTTTCATTAATTTCTAAAGACACACCAAATTTCTAAAGAATTTTAAAAATGTTTTAAGATTGTTTATTGTGAAATAGCCATAAACACGCAAGGAGTTAAAAAAAAATAGTTCAGAAAGTTCCTGTGTACATATTACCCAACTTTCCCCAGTGGTAAGTTCTTAAATAAATATAGCACTTTATCAGGCCCAGAAAATTGACATTGGCATGATACAATTAACTTGGCTGCAGATCTTACTTAGATTTCACCAGTTTTTGCATACAGTCTTTGATTGTATATCTTTATGTATTGTTCTGTGACATTTAATTCCTTATTTAGAGCCATATAATCACCACCACAATCAAGACACAGATCTATTTCATCACCAGAAGGAAGTTTATATGATGACTTTTACAAAGTTAACACAAGTGTGTCAAAGCCATTATTGTGTTATATACTAAGTATGTTTTAACTTCTTTAAACTTAACTGATCATGTATTTCAGTATTGTAACACTAGGTTTCTCTCCCTAACTGTGGTAATCCTGATAAATTGAAGTTGATGAATATGAGAACATCTAACTCTTCCTGGCTCTTTAATTATGTTGACTGAGATTGTAATATTTTGGTACCTTCTTGTTGGTCACTTGCTTGATTGTGATAATTTGAACTTGATGAGAATAGTGGAGCAGCCAAGATTAGCAAAGAGGATGTGAGTCTCCTATAATCAGCTTAATCATTGCCCAAACAGGGGGCATCTACTGAATTATCCCTCTGGAAAATGTGAAGAATATGAAAATGAATGATATTCTCAGATTTTCCAGTACATACACCCTGAAGAGTGCAGATAAAGCAATTTAGGAGCTGTGTTACTTCTTGGTTTCAAAAAATGTTTCTCTTGGTATCCTAAGTAAGTCATTTACTAAATGATAGGGCAATTGGCTGTCCTTTTTGAATAGACTGATGATGATGCTAATTCAGCAGAGTAGGATATAGACAATGCGTTTTCTTCCTTAGAGTGAAAAAAGCTCTGATATTGCTTAATCCATATGCCAGATACTTGGCTTAGACATGGTAGAAGGAAAATTGAATGGTCATTGACCTTAATATGGTGTAGTTGTTAGAAACTGGGGCTTGAGATTCAAAATTCCAGCTCTGCTACATAATAGCTGAGTCTTCTTGGCCAAGATATGTTAAGTGCTCTGCACAGTTCCTGGCATCTACCCACTATGCACTCCATATGCAATGGCTATTATTAGTCAAGGATCTTAAAGGCTGGTTGATGAGGCACATGCTAGAAACAAGAGCCAATTAGATGAGATAAAGTAATAAAGGATACATATGTTTAAAGGGGATTTAGAAGAGGAAGGGGAAAAGAACTAACATGCCATGGCCCACTGTGTATCTGATACTGTGCCGGGTACCTTAGAAAGTTTATTTCTTGTTACCCTCACAGGAAATATGCAGTGTGGTAATAGTTATTCACATTTTACAAGTAAGCAAACAAAGAGTTATAAAGTGAAATGAGTTGCTTCAACACAGTTATTGATTCAAGTCAAAGTCTGTATGACTTAAAAAATCGTGCTATTAAGGTCTAGAGTAGTGAAGCGTGAATTCATGAAGAAGATGACTCAGAGAACAGACAAGATTTGAATAGGGAAAAACAGAAGGAAGTGAAATAGAATAGAAGGAAGAGAATTGTCATAAGTGAAGTTTCAATGGTGTAAGTCCAAATGTCATATATAAAGTCTAATCAAACCACTTAGTGGAATCAGAATCATTGCTCTGTTAGAAACACTTGATACACTTTGGTTGGAGATTCAGATGAGAAACCTTGAGGAGACTATAGTCTAAGCAGGATTTTAGTCCTTCCTTATAATCATATGAGGATGTTTGATAACATAGAAATGCCTGGACCCCACCAAAACCTAACAAATCAGAATACTTGATGTTATTAGGTATATATCAGGTAATCATAGACAGTCTCATAGCTGGCCATAAAACAGGCAGGAATGACCTTATAAATTTTGTTAAACAACTACATCTAAGAATCACAGCAGGGTTGACAGGTCTACAAACAGCAAACTATGATGTATGCCAGGATCTAGGTGTTCTGAAGGACTAGTCTAATCCAGCACCATGGACAGCTCAAAGACCTTGTTTCCCCAAGAACCTGAAATTAAAAACTACTTTCATTTGCAGGCAATTTTTTCTTTAGCTTTGCCAGCTCTACCGTACAAGTGTTACCTTTTATTTTAAAAGGACATTCCCTGTTAATGCACATCAAATTTGTCCTTATCAGTCACTTAGCATCCTTGTATAATGACGTGTCTCTTTGCTGGATTAGGATTTCCTTTGCAGAGTTTATATTGGCTCACCTCTTTTGTTCATAAAGTTTTCATTCACTAGAAGACTTTTTTTTCCATCTCTAGAGTTCTGAACTTCAAATGAGTTTATGGCTGTTAGGAGTTATTTTGCCCTAATAATTGATACTTTTTCTGTCAAGGGGGCATCAAATACTTGGTGTAATGGCAATGGAATACACAAATCAAGTGGGAGGAATTAATGAGGATAGAAATTCCAAGATTTGGATCTCCAAGATTAATCTCCTATAGCTTAACTCAGCATTCTAAATGAGATTAACATATTTGGGAACAGAATAACTCATGTTTAAAGACATTTATGTTATCTGTGCTAATGATGCATATTGTAGATAATAGTGTGCCTTTCTAGACAGCAGTAAAACATTGAGAGCTTTACCTTGTCCATCAGAGAATTAGAATACGTATATCATCAGATGGTTGGTTTTCAAAATCAGTATTGTTCTCACAAAATGTGAATCCTATTTTTTGAAGAACAAGTCAGAACTAGGTACCAGATTGTGCTATGTTCAAGTCACAATTTATCTCTAATCTATGGTGGTTTCTCAAGCACTGCTGCTTGTTCACTTTTCCTTGTAATCTACATTAATTTGCTACCTGGCTTTTTGTAGATTGACCTCAGCTGCCAGAAATGGAATGTTCAATGTAAAGGAATATATGCCTTACTGAAAGTAACCTAAGCAGGGAGGAGAGTGTGACCAATTGTCTAGGTAATAGGTAGTGACAACAGAGATATCATCCTAGTATAAATGACTTCAGTTTTTCTGTTCTCAGTGGGCATTATATCTGAAGGCCTGGCTGGGATACACCAGATGAGACAGACTGACAGGGACTAGAATGCCAATGGGCCTCCCAACTAGAGGGACCAAATGTTGAAGAGACATACCCCAAATGCAGCCATTTGAGGTTTCAGAGTTGGTTTACATAGAACACAATGACAAATGTTACTAAAAAGAAAACTGTGATTTCCAGTTATTGCCAACTATGAAAAGTTAAATATCAGAAAATTCCAATTAAATGTTATAAAGTACATCATTTCCTATAGCTTTAATGTTTAGTTTGTGAGAATCGATTCCTAATGATTTATGTAATCAGATATTTCTAACACCATGAACTCTAAACAGTTGTATTATGCCATTCCAATTAATATACTAATTATAATATGTCGTCCATTAAGTTCATGATTAAATTTTAGTATTAACATTTGCTTCCTATGTATCTTGATTTGTGCAGTTTATGTGTATAGTAATGATAACTGCAAATTAGGAATCCATTAATATTAAATGAGTATATTTTGATAGGAAATGTAAGTTAAATATTTGAGGTATCCTAAAATATTCAACAACTTTAAATTTGTATTTGTGTGAACTACTTTAAAGTAGCTAATAAAGCATGCATGTAAATAAAAATAAGCAACTTAAGAGAATGATTATGTGAACATCATTTATTATTCCAAGGCATGAATTTCTCAAACACACCTTTTATTACTGTTTTAAGAAAGAAATCATTTCCATATATTTGCATGTAGATCACTTTGAGTCTCAGAGAATTTTACATAAACTTATTTTTTATTACTGCTATAACTGACAGAGCTAGTGGACTATTAATTTGGAAAGTTGTACATAAAAACACATCTATAACTTAAATGACCAAGGATACCTTTTTGGTTTTGGAAATGTGGATGCAGATTAAATAATTATAGAATCCTTGTTAATTTTTAGATCTAGACAATTTTAGCAATAACTTTCAGAAATGAAAAATATGTGGGTTTTGGCATTTTGGTAGAGTATCTTTCCTTTGGAACTCTTTTGTAAAGTCTTGACCAGAAATGGTCACACAAGTAAACTCCTATTTCAATAATATATTTCATAGGTGAACTATGATACTAGTTCTTACTGCAGTCAGCATGCAACTCACTATTTGTACACAGGCAGCTTACATCAGTAATGGACACAATTTTCACCTCTGAGGATCCCTTAACTTCTCATTCTCACGTGGACCCTATTTTCTCAGTATTTTGCCCACAAAGAAAACTACGTTTATCACTTATTTTTTATTAGTCAGACTTATATAAGTAAGTAACAGTAACTACTCCTGATAACCCATGAAATAACCAATGATCTATTGAAATAATATAATCCTGGGGAGTGGGGAAGGAGAATGCTAATTTAGTCGAGTCTCTTAAACCTTGACCTTAAATATATAATTCCTTTTAGTTTCCTGAAGTGGTGAAAATCTCTATTATTATCTTCATGGATGTTCCCTTTGTCTACATCCCTGCCTCTGTGTCCTGCCCTCAGTAGAAAAACATAATGTGTGTTTATCCCTCTCCATTATAATCTCATGTCTTTCTCTCCTTCCGTTAATTTCTACTCAATCTGCATGTGCCTACTTTCATCATCTGTTTGCTCATTTCCTTCAATATTCTAAAACTAATTCTGAGATTAGGCAACTGAAAGTAATTAATTCAGCATCAGTTTAATTCAACAAATATTTATTGAGTACCTGCTATGTGTCAGGCACTACTCTAGATATTTGAGATGCCTCAGTGAACATAACAGAAAATATGAAGACCTCTGGATTCTCTGGGGCTCAGACAGTAAAGACACAAAACCTGTAAATTTTATAGTCTGTTAAAAGATGATGAGTACTGTGGAAAAGAGGTAGAGCAAAGTAGAGGGTGACTTATGCTGGGGTGCATTCTAACTTTAATAGCGTATCAAGATAGTTCTCACAGAGAAGGTGACATTTGAGCAAATTCATGAAATGAGGCAAGGGAGTGAATCATATTAAATGTCTGAAGGAGAAATGTCTTGGCCTGAGGGAGCAGTCAATACAGAATTCCTAACTCATCAATTTATCTACTATTCCTGATACTTTATTTACATGTGGCTAAAGTGAAGTGAGAGATGTATAGGAGAGGTTATTAGCAAGTTAATGGTGGACCATGGAGGCGATTGTAAGAATGTTCTCTTTCCTTCTGAGTTAGATAGGAGCCTATGGAAGATTTTATGGATGAGATCTGACATGTATTTAAAGAATTACTCTGGATGTGGGGAAGAGGGGAGGCTCAAAGCAAGTTAGAAGGCTCTTATGGTAATTTTGTCAAAGATGATGGTGGCACAGATTAGGATGGTAAGAAGGAGTGATATTCAGAATATATTTGATGCTGGGGTCAACAAGGATTTCTTGATGGATTGGAAAACTATGGGAGAAATTCAGTCATCTCACTAATGGCTCCAGGGTTTTTTGCTCTAATCAATTGAAGGGATAAAGTTGCCCTCAAGTGAGATGGTAGACTGCAGCTAGAGCTGGGTGGTTTTTGGAGGGTTTCAAATTAAGTGTGAGATATCTGTTAACATCTCAGTGGAGATATGAGTAGGCAATTCACTGTATGAGTTTAGAGTTTAGGAAAATGTTCTAGGTTGGACATTTAAATTTGGGGGTTGTTAGCATAACATTTTAAGCTATAAGATATTATGATCTCACCAAGGGAAAAGTATAGATAGAAAAAAGGAGAGGATTAAGAATTCCAACATTAATAAGTGGGTCAAAAGAGGAGAAATAGCAAAGGAGAATAAAAAGAAGTGACTAGTGAAGTTGGAGGATAAATAAGAAAATGTGGTATCTTGAAAACTTGACCTTCTACCTTAAAAAACTACATTTTAGGGGCTCATTTAACTACATTCTGCCATTCTAATCACTATGTCCTGACTTTCTATCTATAAAAACAAAATGAAAAATCCGTATTTTTTGATATATAGCATGTTAATAATTCCAAAGGGTGTATTCAGTGAATCTTAATAATTCAGTGGTGTGATGTGGAAAAATATAGAATTTATAGGGAAAGGAACAGAAGTTAGTTCAGGAAATGACTTGAATTAACATTGATGCTATGTCTTCAGTATAGGTCTGCCTGTTCTACATCTCAGCAGTTGAATTAATGGCAAGATCCCTTAGTAGGGAAAAAAAAATTGTGAGCATTTGTGTCTACATGGCTGAATTAAATCCCTCCAACAAATGATATATAGTTAACACAGTATCTTGAAAAGAACTCTAAGTGGGATTCAGAGAACCTGAATTCTAACTATGGTTCTGCTGCTGACTGATTGCATTAACTTCAAATCTATCATTAACCTCCTTGTGCCTCATTATCTTCATTTCGCCAAATAAGAAAAATGAAATATTTCTCCTTTCCTACCTCACTTGGATGTTGTGAATATAAATGTGTGAGAAGTGCTTGAGATGCATAAAATTTGATGGAGTGTTTTATTCATGAATTCAAGGCATCTGAAGTAATTTGACCATGATGGAAAGTTGCTTCCTTGCACATTTTTTTAAGAATGACATTTCTGTTACTGACCCACCTATTTTTGCAGCGTGTTACCTACTCCTAAGTATAAAGCAAACACAAATCATTACATCTATTTATTTTATACATTATTTTGTATTATTTCATAATATTCATCATTCACCTAGTTACTTATTCAGTGTGTATTAATTGACCACATATAGATAAAGCCTCAATTCCTAAGTAACAATAGGGGAGCCTTCCATTTTTATATTCCTCTGGCATTTAAAATGTCCTTTAGTAACCATGATCTCCATTGATCACTCAATTCCATTAGGTTGATATGACAGACATTTTTTTCCTGTTTTAACTTTTATTTATTTACTTATTGTTTACAAGTTTTATTGAGGTATAATTGACATATAACACTGTAAGTTTAAGGTATACAATGTGATGATTTGACACATGTATATATTGTAAAATGTTTACTTCAATAAGGTTAGTTAACAATCCTTCCCCTCACATAATTACCATTTTGTTGCTGTTCTTAAAAACGTTTAAACTCTACTCTCATAGCAATTTTCAAGTATATAACAGTATTGTTAACTAACTATAGTCACCATGCTGTAACTTAGACCCCCAGGACTTATTTATCTTTTTAACTAAAAGGTTGTATTCTTTGGCTAATATCTCTTTCGTTCCCCCATCCCTGCTCCCTTGACAACCACCATTCTACTATTTCTCTAAGTTTAACATTTTTATGTTCCACATATAAGTGAGATCATGCATCTATGCACATATGAGAGATTCCATGCAGTATTTGTCTTTAACTTATTTCACTTAGTGGAATGCCTGCAAGGTCCACCTATGCTGTTGCAAATGGCAACATTTCTTTCTTTTATGGCTGAATAATATTTCATTTTATATCATATTTTCTTTATATGTTTGTCTGTCAATGGATGTATTATTTGTTTCCATGACTTGACTATTGTGAATAATGCTGCAATGAACATGGGAGGGCAATGAACATGGGAGGGCAGATATCACTTCAGTATCCTGTTTTTATTTCCTTTGGAAATATACGCAGAAGTGAGATTCCTGGATCATATAATAGTTCTAGATTTAATTTTTTGAGGAACCTCTATACTGTTTTCAATAGTGGCTGTACCAATTTCATTTCCACCAACAGTGCACAAGGATTCCCTTTTCTCCACATCCTCACTGGCATTCCTTACCTTTTGTCGTTTGATAATAGCCATAGTAAGACGTGAGAGATGATATCTTAGTTTGGTTTTGATTTGCATTTTCCTAACGATTAGAGATATTGAACACCTTTTCATGTACTTGTTGGCCATTTGTATGGCTTCTTTGAAGCAAAGTCTTTCGTCTTTTTTTCCATAGTTTTGTTTGTTGTTTTGCTGTTAAGTTGTGTGTTTCTTATATATTAAACCCTTATCAAATATATGGTTTGTAAATATTTTCTCCAAGTCCATAGGTTACATTTTAATTTTGTTGATTGTTGCTTTTGCTGTATGGAAGCTTTTCAGTTTGATATAGTCCCACTTGTAGATTTTTGCTTTTGTTGCTTGTCCTTTTGGTGTCGTATCAAGATTGATGTAAAAGGAGCATTTTCCATATGTTTTCTTCTAGGAGTTTCATGGTTTCAGGTCTTATGTTTAAGTCCTTAATCTATTTTGGGTTATTTTTTTTTTTTACGTGGAGTAAAATAAAGGTCCAATTTCATTCTTTTGCATGTGAATATCAAGTTTTCCAAATACCATTTATTGAAATGACTTTATTTCCCCACTTTGTGTTCTTGATTCCTTTGGCAAATACTAGTTGAATATATATTTGTGGGTTTATTTCTTGGCTTTAGATTTTGTTCCAATTGGTTTACGTGTCTGCTTTTATGCCATTGTTATGATGGTTGATTACTATAGCTTTGCAATATAGTTTGAAATCAGAAAGTGTGATGCCTCCAATTTTGTATTTTCTCAAGATTGCTTGGACTATTTTTGGTCTTTGGGGTTCCTGATGAATATTAGGATTTTTTAAATGTTTCTGTGGAAAAAGTCCTTGGGATTTTGATAAAGATTGCATTGAATCTACAGATTGTTTTTGGCAGTATGGACAGCTTAATAATAATAAATCTTCTCATCTAAGAACATGGAATATCTTTCCATTTATTTGTATATTCTTCAATTCTTTTCATCAGTTTTGAAGTCACTTCCTTGATTAAATTTGTTCCAATTTTATTATTTTTGATGCTAACGTCAACAAGATTGTTTCCTTGTTTGCAGGTAGTTCATTATTAGTATATAAAAATGCAGAGATTCTGCATGTTGATTTTATATCCTGGACTTACTGAATTTGTTTATGTCTAACAGGTTTTTGTTGGAGTCTTGAGGATTTTCTATATATTTGATCATGTCATCAGCAGAGATATTTTTACTTCTGTTTTCCAATTCGGATGCCTTTTATTGATTTTTCTTGCCTAATTGCTCTGTCTAGGACTTCTAGTAGTACGCTGAATAGGAATGGTCAGAGTGGAAACCTTTATTTTGTTCATGATCTTAGAGGAAATATTTTCAACATTTTACCCCTTGAGTATGATGTTAGCTATGGGTTTGTCATATATGGCCATTTGTATGTTGAGATATGTTTCTTCTATAACCAGTTTGTTGAGAGTTTTATCATGAAAGTGTATTAAATTTTGTAAAATGCTCTTTCTGCATCTATTGTGATAATCATATGATTTATTCTTTTATTCTATTAATGTGGTATATTACATTTATTGATTTGCATATGTTGAACCATCATTTAATCCCAGGGAAGAATCCCACTTGATCATGGTGTATAATCATTGCAATATATTGTTGAATTAGGTTTACTAATATTTTGTTAAGGATTCTTACATCTATATTAATTAAGGTTATTGATCTGTAGTTTTCTGGTAGTATTCTTTCATTTGTTTATTTAAGTATAGTTAGTTTACAATGTGTTCATTTCTCATAGTGTTCTTATATGGCTTTGGTATCAGGATAATGCTGGCTTCCTAAATAGTTTAGGAGTGCTCCTTACTCTTTAATTTTTTGGAAAAGTTTGGGAAAGATTGGCATTAATTCTTCTTTAAATGATAGAATTCTTCAGGGAAACCATCTGGCCCTAGACTTTTATTTGTTTCAAGATTCTTGATTACTGGTTCAGTTGCCTTACTTATTATTGGTTTGTCTAGATTTTCTATTTCTTCCTGATTCAGTCTTGGTAGGTTGTACATTTCTAGGAATTTATCTATTTTTTTCTAAGTTATCCAATTTATTGGTGAATAATATTCACAGTGGTCTCCTGTGGTCCTTTGTAATTGTGTCTTATCTTTTGTAATATCTCCCCTTTCATTTCTGATTATTTGTTTGAGTCTTCTTTCTTTCTGAGTTAGTCAAGCTAAAGGTTTGTTAGTTTTGTTTATCTTTTCCAAAACCCAGCTCTTAGTTTTATTGATCTTTCTTATTATTCTTCTAGTTTCTATTTCATTTATTTCTGCTCTAATCTTTGTTATTTCTTTCCTTCTGCTACCTTTGGGTTAGTTTTTTCTTGTTTTTCTAGTTCCTGAGATATAACGTTAAGTTGTTTATTTGAGATATTTTATTTTTTGTAATGTACACATATATTTCAATAAACTTCCTTCTTAAAACTACTTTTGTTACATCATAAATTTTGAAAGGTTGTGTTTCCATTTTTGTTTTCTTGAAGATTTTTTTGATTTGCCTTTTGACTTATTTGATGCATTGGTTGTTCAGGAGTATTTTGTTTCATTTTCACATATTTGCGAATTTTCCAGTTTTTCTCTGTTATTGATTCCTTTATTATTGATTTCTAGTTTTGTACTATTGTGGTTGGAAAAAAAATACATGACATGATTTCAATCCTCTTGAATTTGCTAAGACTTATTGGTGACGTAACATAAGATCTGTCCCAGAGAATGTTTCATGTGTACTTGAGTAGAATGTGTATTCTGCTTCTGTTTGATGGGGTATTCTGTATATGTCTGTTAGGTCTATTTGGTCTGAATAATAGTTCAAGTCCAATGTTTCCATATTGATTTTCTGTCTGAATAATTTATCCATTATTGAAAGTGTGGTATTTAAGTCCTCTACTATTATTGCATTGCTGTCTACTTCTTTCAGATCTGTTAATATTTGTTTAATATATTTAGGTGCTCTGATGTTAGTGCATATGTATGTATAAATGAAGAACTGACTCTTTTATCATTATGTAATGAACTTCTTTGTCTCTTGTTACAGATTTTTGACTTAAAGTCTACTTTGTCTGATACAAGTAAAGCTACCTTTGCTCTCTTTTGGTTTCCCCTGTGGAATATCTTTTTCCATTCCTTCACTTTCAGCCTGTTTGTGACCTTGACTTGAAGTTAGTCTCTTGTAGGCAGCATGTGTTTTGCCTTATTTTTTTACATATAGCCACTCTAGGCCTTTTGATAAGATAATTTATCCATTTACATTTAGAGTAATTATCGATAGGTAAGTACTTACTATTTCCATCTTATGAATTGTTTTCTGGCCATTGTGTTGTTAATTTGTTCCTTTCATGCTCTCTTGGTGTCTTCCTTTGTGAACTGATGATTTTTATAATATGATTCCCTTCTCTTTATCTTGTGTGTATCTACTACAGGTTTTTGTTTTGTGGATATGAGACTTTCTTGAAACATTTTATTGATATAACCCTCTACTTCAAGTAAACAACTTAACTTTGATCACATCTAAAAACCTATCCTTTTACTTTACTCCCCTGCACATTTATAAAAATTGTTGATGTCATAATTTATATTATATATAATTTATCCATTATATGTATCCTTTTTATATTATGTATCCATTAACAAATTAGTGTAGCTATAACTATTTTTAACACTTTTGTCCTCTAAGCTTTATACTGGAGTTAAGTGCTTAACACATCACCATATTACAGTATTAGAGGATTCTAAATCTGACTACTTACTTTTACCAGTGTATTTTATATTTTCATATGTCTTTATGCTACTAATTGGCATTCTTTTATTTCAGTTTGAAGAATTATTTTCAGCACTTCCCGTAAACAGGTCTAGTGATTATGTACTTTCTCAGCTTTTGTTTTTTTGGGGAAATCTTTATCTCAACTTCATTTCTGAAGGCCAACTTTGTTGAGTAAAGTATTCTTGGTTGGCCATTTTTTTTTCTTTCAGCACTTTGAATAAATAATCCTATAATCTCTTGGACTGCATGGTTTCTGCTGATAAATCAACTGATAGTCTTATGGTTATTCTGTTTTATCAAAGAACTTTTGTTTCTCTTGCTGATTGTAAATTTCTCTCTTTGCCTTTTATTTTAAACAGTTATTATAGTGTGTCTTGAACAAGATCATTTTGAACTGAAATTATGAAATGATCTATTATCTTCATGAACTTGGATGTCCAAATCTCTCCCCAGATTTAGGAAAATCTCAGACATTATTTCTTTAAATAAACTCTCTGTCCCTCTCTCCTTCTCATCTCCTTCTGGAACTCCATTGATACATAGATTGTTTCTCTTAAAGGTATTCCATAAGTCTCATTTTCTTTCTCATTTTTTTAGCTCTTCTGACTGGATAATTTCAAATGACCTGTCTTCAAGTTCACCAGTTTTTTTTTTTTTCTTCTGCTTGGTTTAGTTAGTCTGCTGTTGATTTCTTCAGTTCAGTCATTGTATTCTTCAGCTCCATAATTTATCTTTGGTTCTTTATTATGTTTTTTTTGTCTTTGTTGAACTCATTTTATTCTTTTACTGCTTTTCTGATTTGGTTAAATTGTGTATGTGTGTATGTGTTCTCTTGTAGCTCCCTGAACATCTTTAGAAAAAATATTTTAAATTCATTGTCAAGAAATTTATGTATTTCCATTTCCTTGGGTTAGTTACTGGAAGTTTACTGCATTCCTTTGGTGGTGTCATGTTTCTCTGACTTTTCATGATTTCTGTTGCCTTCTATAGGTATCTTCTCATTTAAGGAAACAGTCACCTCTTCTAGACTTTATAGATTGACTTTATAAGTGAAGACTTTCACATCCAGGTGGGGCCCACTGGAGCATGTGCTGACCATAGGTCTAGTGATGTAGAGTGCCAAATGCAGGGGCATATGGTAGCTCTGAGTCCAGGAGGGCATGTTGTCTCATCAGCTCATGCCACTGAGGTTCACAGCACTGGCAACTTTGTGGTCTTTGGCAAGCACTGCAGAAGGTCTACATTGGCTGCAGGGGCTATCAGGATCCTCAGCAGTACCTCCAAGTCCAGCAGCTGGAGACCAGGGCAGGCAGTATGGTGGCTGAATCTGGTGGTGTGCACATACTTGCCTACAGGCTCCTGTGTAGTGGCAACAGCCAGTTGCAGACACACACACAGTCATGGGAGATAGGGCCAGCAGCAAATGCCTGGGCCAAATGTGGAGATCTTGTCGGCTTTGGGGGCCCTGGATGTCAACATGCATGCCTATGGCTGCAGGGTTTCCCCATGGGTGCATGCAGTGTAGTCAAGACTGGTGATAAGGGTCAGTCTAGGGGGCATGCAGATGCACAGTCAGGGGGCTAGCTGCAGGTGAACTCAGTGGTGCAGGACAGTCACTGTCAATAGGGCTAAATCTGTGTCTATAAGCAGGTGTGTGGGCCTTGGCTGTCAGCGTGTACTCCTCTGGCTGCAGGATCTTGCCACATGTTTGTACACAGGAAGAGGGGCCAGTGGTGGGTGTGAGCCCTGTGATGTGCAAGTGCATGGCTGGAGAGTTCAGCCCTGAGTGTGCACAGGCAATGGGGGTCAGCTATAGGGGTCTAGGTTGGCATCTTTCACTCACTCAACTGCAGAGGCCTGAGCTGGCTACAGGTGTGAGTCCCAGGCCCTGGTGGGGGCGGGGGAGGGAGCAGGAAGGGAGCAGCAGAATCTGGCTGACGTTAGTAACGGTGAACATCTCTTGGGTGAAACCGGTGAAGTCTGCACGTTATCTGTAGTGGCTGTGCTGGCCATTGGTTTCTTCAGTGGAGAAAGCTGCTGGGATCATTTCCAGAGCAGGTCACTGGGTATTACAGTCACTTTCACTGCATGGCTGATAGTAGTATCTCTGTTCTTCTTTATTCCTAGCTGTCTCTATATATCTCAGATTTACCAGACTCTAGATGAAGTAAAACTGAAGTAGATCCTTAGTGCATTGCCCAGAAAGGCTGGGGAAGCTGGTCACTCACACAGCTCTCCCTTTCCTGATGATAACTCTTTTTAGCTGGGGAGTTCCTTCTTAGTGCTGAGCAGTTTTGGCCTAGGGGATGGAATGATGCAGGCAAAGTGAAGTGGTTTTTCTTTTACTTTCTGTGTGGTTATTTTCAGGTTTTTTGATTCACTGTGTTACTAAGTTTCTTAAGTGGACTCCTGAGCTCTCTGAGAGCTATACTTGTTTGTGGATAGCTGTCTATTTGTTAATCTTTTTGGGAGTCTGGAGGCTGGGGTCTTCTCCTTTTGAGAGGTATCAAGTTTTGGCAACTACTTTACTGGTGTTATGATTTCATCATAAAATGTGCTTTTATTTGATGATTCTCTTGGTGACATCACCTCAGGAAAGAGCTTTCCTATTTTAAAATGAGGAAATTGTGACTCTCAGATTTCTGTAACCTCCAACTAATCTTTGAAAAAGCCAGATCTGGCACTGAGGTCTTCTGACACACAGTGTAGGGTACTCTGCTACACATGGCCTTCAGCTATTACTGAAGAGAACTAGATATTTTCCATAAAATACATAATACCTGGAGGGCACTGTGGTCTAAAACAGGAGTAGTGGAACATAGAATTGTAAAATTATCTTATTTTTAGAGTGTCTTCTTTTTGTTGATATAGACTTCCCCTGATTAAGAAATCATTCTAGCAACACTCAATGTCATTGTGGCAATCAGACTGAGATACCCTTTACATGATTTGGAAAACTCTTATGTCCATCATGATATGGACAAATTCATTTTTATTTAGTTAGGTAGGCATATAGTCGTGACTTCAAAGTCTAGCTATGCTGGTTGCTATATCATCTTGAACCTGTCACCCTTTCTAAACCTCAGTTTCCTTATCCTTAAAATAAAGATAACAAGACAATGAGTACCCACTTCAAAGGGCTATTTATTTGTTCAATCGCACATCCTATTGGGCAAATGTTGTTCTAGGTGATTAAGTAGTGGATCTTAAAGGACATTCTTTTTCTGAAGGCTATTACATACTAATTAAGGAGATGTAAAAAATGAAATAATTTTTGAATACTGATAAGTCCTATTCAGAAAAGTGGGCAGTGTGGTAGAATGTGACTATACTGTGAGTTGGGAGCTAACACCAGAGAGAGAAGTCCGAGAGAGGACTCTTGAGTAAATGACATATGAGAAGGTGCCTGAACACTGAAATGGAGGAAGACATCTAATGAACATCTAGACAAAGGGAAAAACTGTGTAGAGCATTATAGAAGGAATTATCTCGGCCTATTTGAAGAATAGCCTGAGCAGTCTGTGGTGATACTGGAAGTGAGTGCCAGGAAATGTGGAGAAAGATCTGGTTGAGGTGAGATGATACGCAGTTTTCCAGAACAGGATAACTAGTTAGAGCTTTTTTCAGAAATTAAATTGCAAGGCCATGGGGTTTTAATAAAGATCATCATGTGATATGATTTATGTTTAAATATATTTCTTCTTGAATGTAGCCTGAATTATGGGAATTTTTGTAAACATATAATAGTTTGTACACATAAAATGCTTAGCATAGTATCTGCTACATAGAAAATGATAAAAAAAAATACACATGATAATTACGGCACTGATGATGGATGATGGTGAAGATAGAGTTTGTTAAGGGTGGTGGTGAGGATGATGGTGATTGTATTTAATCCCTAAACCTTCTGAAAATCTATATTTGACCTGTAAATATGGTAGCAAAACTCATAATCTGCTCTTACTTCTTCACAACTTGGTCCAGTTTTGAGTGATAAGGAAAATTGCTCGGGTGGCTGTGCCAGCCTTGAGTGTCCTCACTCCCTTGTTAGATAGAACTCTCCACTAAGATTACAATACTAAAGACTTCTCTGACCTAAATGTCACTGAGACCTCAAAGAGAAGAGCAAAACTAAAGCATAAAGGGGGACAAAGCCAGTTTAAAAAGACTAAAAGGGTTCTGGGACCAAATAAATGTCTTTTTTAAAAAACGAGGAAGAGAAGATAGAAGAAAGGATACTTCTTTTCACAATCTAGCCAACCTCTGAGAATAAAAGTATTGTGTTATAGCTTAGTCACTGCACTGTCACTGTGGCCACTTGCTAATGTCTCTCCTTTAAAATGGCTCAAACCCATTGCCTCAAATCAGAAGCCAAGGAAATAAACTTGGACATAACATTTCCTGTAGGAACTATCAATTTCCCACCGAATTTTTGAGTTAACTCTAGACTCAGCAAGAACACTGATTCAGGACTTTTTTATAACAAGCTTTCAATTGCTTTCAGGATATAATTGTTATTAGTGATTATAACTCTTCAATTTCTCTTTTGTCACTGATGCATTTGAATTTATTCCTGAATCAGTAGTTACGGTCCCTTTTAAGTGGGGATTGGCTGGTACAGGTGGTAGGATTGTAATTTTAAACTCATGAAGCATTCAGGGAACATCACATACTCTTCTGAATGTCAAATTGGCCACAATATTTTCACATTTTAAGAATGCTGGCAACTACTCTTTTGGTGTTATAATTTCATAATAAAATGTGCTTTTATTTGATGACTCTGTAAGTTTTGGTTGGATGAGTGCAGTACACTGCCTCTTTCTAGCAACCAAATTAAACAATGTTGAAGAAAATAATTTAAGAATTGTCAGTATGTATACTTTTGTTTGCGATGAAAAGCATTTCACTGCAAAAAGATCTCATAACTTAACTAAATTCATAACTGATGCATTGGTTTGAAAGTGGAAATATAAAGTTTTAGAATAGGAAAGATAATAAAGAAGAGGCTCTTCTGGGTGTCCCCAGCAAACTTAAACATTTTTTGGTATTTAATGTTTGGCTAAGTTGCTGAGGTTGGGGGAGCGTGTCTTAGTTGTGATTAACTATCAGAGTAAGCTAGATATTACATTCAGTTTCTGTTTTAGTTTCCTTCCACACCCTGTGCTTGATAATTTATCATAAAGATTTGGGCATTTTAAAATCTTCTCTCTATCCTGGTGTCTTTCCATTTGGCAAGTCAAAGGACTTTATATAAAGAAGAACTATGCAAATTATAAGAAGGAATATTTTAAACCCTGAGTTCCTATTTCATTTTTTCTTTCTTAAACATATTTTCCCTAAATGATGAATGTGAGTGTTGAAGGGTGATAAATACCACCTGTAGGCTTTAGAACATAAATGTTGAATTTGACACTCAGAGTTTAAAGGCATCATGAAAATTTCTCCAGAACTAATGTTCAAGCAATTTGGGTTTTACAAGCAACTCGGTAGTTTTGAATGATGTAGTTATTTTGAAAAAGTAACCATAAAAAGCTGTGTTCAGGGAATTGCTACTTTGCATTTATCAGAAAAATGTAAAAGTCAATTGATTGGCTTGCTATTTGGAATATACTTTAATTTTTTAATGTATATTCCAACTCATTGGTATTTAATTCATGATTTTGTGCACCAAACTGAATCTATTAAAAAGATTAGATATTTATTTTAAATTAGAGGCATGTGAAGGAAAATATAAAAATTTTAAATACCGTTTTAGCCCATTTCTAGGCATTTACAAAATATATTTCCAAGGAGCACTTATACAAATTTCATAAACATTTTATTATTAAGCATTTCTTTGTTGACTGTAGTATGCAAAGTATCTACACCATTTTAGCAGCTAGTTTTCTTTTTAATCATACAGTGTTATTTATTTTACAGTGAAACTATTACATATAGAAAAGTATATCCATGTAAAGTTGAAAGCAAATTGCCATGTAGTTACTATACCTGTGAATTGCCTATTTTCTATGTATATTTTGCATTAGGTAGTAATGATTACATCTGAAAGAAAGTGGATGATCTTTGTTTTTACTGAAGGGATAAATAATGTATATAACTAGCACTCTTGAGCAATACAATTGCAAATACATGTCTTTTCATCTTTTGTCCAACCATCTTCTTGCAATGAAAGCATGTAATTGATGGTTCAAATAAATGCCTTGTCCCTTTAAGTGGCATATTGGAAGAGGAAGATAGATCAGAAATACTTTCAAAGGTACTTCAAACATTAATGGTATAGTTGTTTCAGTATTTAGGTGATTTAACAAAGCTGTTGCATTTTATTATATTTATTACAGAAAATGTATTTATCAGAATGCTGTTGAGAGCCCATATGTCACAAAGGATGAATTTCTTGAATTATTAGATAGAAGCTGATGATACCATTTCATTTTTTTTCATCCAGCATAATGGAATTTGTGAATCCTATTCATAAAAATAAGTTAAGCTATACAGGTAGATGTATGTATACTAGTTAAGAAATGGGTGTGCCCTTACTAATTAGATATTTCAGTTAAAAGGGTTATCATTAAATTTAATTATTTTTTTAAAGTAGAATGATAGTAAGTATAAAAAAAGCTAAAACTGTCCTGAATACAAGTTAAACTCTTTGATTCAGTATCTACCTTAAAATCCCAGAATGTTCCAAAATGATCATAAAAGCCACAACACCTTATCCTTGTACTCATGAAGTAGAGAAGAGACAGTTAATAGAAATTTCTAGCTGATAGACTGTTATAGAGTAGAGAACAATCTGTGTTTTTGAAAATTAAACATAACAATTTGCCCCCTTCCCCTATTAAGGAAGAGTTTCTCAATTGTGCTAACACATCAAGTGAACTATTCAATTAGATTTTAAGACCCAGGTGTAAACATCTGGTTAAAGTTACATATTTCAAAGCAACAAAACACCAGAAACCATTGGTTTTAAATCTCACGGCTGGAGAGTCATTTGTAACAGAGGTTTATCTGTCAAGCATACAGAATTGCTAACACTGTTCTAAAGATGGGAGTGTGGGTGTTTGAGCCTTGAAAATAGCTGTTTATGTCTTTCAAACTGAAATTGATGGTTAAAAGTATCTTCTCTGTCAGGTTCTACCAAATCAACTTTTGCCTCCTTGAGTCTTAGACTATCTTACCTATTCAACTTGGATTGCTAATGTCATTTTCCCCGGAACTACTGTCTGTCCCTGTTGCAAAGCACAGATATGGCATGCATAATTGCTGGGCTATAAAACGCATGTACCAGTGCTCTCTATAGCTTCTGTTCAAGAGAGTCTAGTTTATAAAATCACCTTTGGCACAGAACCAAGAACAGCCTCATATTTCCCCTGTCCCCTTTCTATTTATGGGTGTGAACACACCACTTGGCTGACTGCTACTTAGGCAAGGAATTGCTCTCAGATCGGAGCATGCATCAGATTCACTAGGTGGGGTTGTCAGCCCAACCCTGGAGATTCTGATTCAGTAGATCTGAGATGGGGCTCGAGTATTTATATTTTTAACAAGTATGTAGGTGATGCTAATGCTGTTGGCCCCAGGATGACATTTTAAGAAACACTGATGTAGAAGTCAGAGAATTGAACTCCAGTTCAGAAGACCTGTGTGTCTGCTGCAGCTCTACTCTTGATATCTTGTAAATGGACCAAATTTTCAAGGTTTTAGTTCTCTTCATCTGTACCACGGGCGGTTAGGTTGGTTTTCCAATTTAAAATTAAGTAGGGTATAATTCTGATTGACTACACAATGTACCAAAGAAGGATGAATATTTCACTTCATTTTTTCACTCTGTCTCCTATTCCTAGTTAATCTCATTAATGCTCTTGGTTTAAATCATTAACTTGCCTGCAAAATCTTACCTGAATTCTGCCCTAAATGCTGATCTTACATACCCATCTGACTAATTGACATCTCCACTATTGAAGGCAACTCAACAAACACCAAATTTTAAGATCTTGTCCTTCAAACCTGATACACATCCACTTTGCCCCATCCCACTGAACATCACCAGCCAGTTGAGCAGGCTTAAAGTCTGGGATTCATATTTGATTCCTCCTCTCTGTCCTTCACCACCATATCAAATCCCACTGATTTAACCTTCTTTATATCACTACAGTTTTCCTCTATGTCTCTCATTATCCTAGGGTAAGCTGCCATTATCTCTCATTGGGATGACCACAATAACCTCTTAATTAGATGAATTAAAATAAATCTTCCCCTCCCCACCAGTACATTCTCTCTACAGCCAGAGTACTATTTCAAAAATGTAAACCTATCCTTATCATTAGTTCTACTTCAAAAGATTCCTACTACTTTTAGCCTTAACATGCTCTTCAAAGCCCAACATAGCCTTTGCTATGTTTGCAGTATTATCTTTCACTTCTTTCTTCTCATTCTTTTTTTACTCCAACCACGCTAATTTTTTTTTTTTCCTAAACACAATGCTGTGATCCCTTTTGACTTTGCATGTATTATTCCCTCTGTCAGGAACTTTGCTCACGATCTCCACCACCACTCCCACGCTCATACACACACTTAGTTCTTCCTGCTCATCTTACAGAACTCACTTGGCTGTCACCCTCTCAGGAGGATTCCTCTGGATCTCCCACCACCAAATTAGATTAGGACCTCTTGCTACATGATTTCTTGGTTCACTTTATTTTCCTCTCATAGTCTTTACTTCAGTTTGTAATTTCATATTGTTTGTGTGAGCACCTGGTAATTATCTGTCTCACCCACTAGACAGTGGGCGTACTTTGCTCAGCACTGAATCCACAGAACCACAGTGTTTGCACACAACAGACATTCTAGAGAAATTTGTCAAATTGATGAATGAAAAATTATACCTTAAAAATTTCTAATATGAAGCCAAAAGTGAGCTCCTCCTTGGAGTCTAACTTTTAGAACTTTAAACCTATGTAAGCTGAACCAATAGCTTTACTAAGGTTTAAACTTTAGAAAGTAATTTGGTCTCTTTTGCATGTGACTCTCCTGAGGGCTGAGCCCCTCTTCGAAATAAGTCAATATAACAGGGTCATTGAGACAAACTACCTTCAGACAACCTTAGTTCAAGTCATGTTTCTTATCTGTGTGGCTTTGGAGAAATTAATCTTTTTAAGCTTTGGTTTCCTCTGTCTTTAATTTGTAGATGTTGATAGTGTCAAATTCTTGAGGGTATTGTGATGAATAAATAAGCATAATTCATGGTAAGCACTTTGTATAGTGCCTGTGGCATCCTAACTATTCAGTACCTTGACGCTATTAGCATTATTCTATTAGGTATTTCCAGGATTCAGGTCACTTTCAGGCATGTAGTAGATAGGAGCACAATAAAAGATTTTATTAAAGTGTATACATTCTGTGTGTGGTATTTGTTTGGCATTTTAATTCTTTAAATATATCTAAAAATTCTTTATATATCACCTCACAGAAGTTAGCTGTCCTGTTCTCCACCTGTGTAAATCATTTCAGATGAAAAAAAATCAAGAATCTAAACAGCAAAGTCAGCAATGTACCTTAAGTTTTGGATAACTTCATAAAATGCCTACCAATCTACAGATTAAGGTGAATGATGTATATTATTTAGACTTTGTTTAATTTAATAAACATTTTATTGAGCATTTACTATATACTACCCATGATAGACATCAAGAGAATAAACCATGCCACCATTTTGTAAGGAGCTCACTATCTTGTAAGAGAATGGATTCATGCAAATAATGATGTAAGTTAAAGTGGTAAATTTAGGCTGGCCTGTGAAACAAACGGTTATAGGTATATATGAGCGGTGCAGTTAATTTTACTTGGGGAACGTCAGTCATCTGAGAATTCTATCCATTTTTTTCCTTTAAACTTTCATGCTTCTATTTGTTTTTTCACAAGCAGAACACTTGTCATGACATACTCAGAACTTTTCCCTTCATGGAGTAGAGCAATGGTTTTCAAAGTGTGGGCCCCAGATCAGTATCACCTGCAAATTGTTAGAAATGAAAATTCCTGGGCCCCACCCAAGACATACTGAATCAGAAACTATTAGTGGGGCCCAGAAGTCTGTAAACAAGCTCTGCAGGTAATTTTGATGCACGCTCAAGCTTAAGAACTAGTGGAGTAAAGGACCATTTTGTAATAAAACAGATATTTCTCATTAGCATCAATTTTGATCTTAAATATGCAGACACTCACAAAATTCACCTAACTAGCTTTACGTTTTCCCCTTTCCTGTATACATGTGTTATCCCTATACACAAAAGGAACAGACACTTTATCTGAGACAGTGTAAGACAAGGCCTGTCCTATTTGAGGACCGGCAGCTGTACTCTTCCTCAAGGTCACTGCTTACCTTCAGTACTTTTGAAAAGTACATTTTAATGCGAATGCCCTTTTTCTTTTCAAGAGCACCTGAAAGGGTGAAATCTGGTTTGGTTCAGTGGCAGGACATTTATTTAGATACAATTATTTTAATTTATCTTATAATGTTCAATGTGAGAAGAAACATTCTTATCGGTAGCACATTCTTTAAATAGCAACAGTACAAAAATCACCATTGAAATTCATTTGACTTGTTTTACCTTATTTTGTGTGTGTGGCGGGGGGAGGCAGAGAAAAATGGCTCACATCAGGGAACATAACCTGCCTGACAAAGTGCAGTTTATTTATTCAAGAAACACTGACAGAAGAATTATAATATGTCAGTTTATATCGCAGGCCCTGTGATGAGGACAGAGAACTCAGGGATGAATAAGAGATCTCAGGAAACTTCATAGACTCGTGGAGGATAGATACTTAAAACCATTCAAATGGAGTAGATAAGTAATCTAATAACAGCTACCATTTATTGAAGGCCTGCTATTTAAGAAGCATTCCATCATATGCTTCGTACTCTTACTACTTAATCTTTGCCATAGTTCTGTACAGTTGGAATTATCATCATCAATTTACAGCTGATAACACTGAGACTCCAAGAGGTTAAGTAACTTGCCCAAGATCTCACAGCAAATAAGTGGTGCCGTTTGGATTTGAATCCAGCCTTTAAGCTCCATTAGGGCAGGAATTGTGTCTGTTTTGTTTACCATTATATTCCCAAGGCCTAACATAGTCCCTTGAACAAAATAGATGACAGTTAAAGAATTGCTGAATGAATACATGAATAAACCTAGGCCTTTCCAAAGACCTTTAGTTATTCAGGTAGACTGCTATGAGCAATGTGTTAGAGGAGTTAAAAAAAAAACAAAACAAAACAGAGAATGTACTTTGCCTGAGGGAGCTGAGGAAAGCTTTTCTTCAAATGTGAAGGAGGAGTACAAGCTGGTTAGCCAAGGAAAAGGCTTGGTGGTGTGAATCAGGCAGAGTCCGGGCAAAGGCAGAGAAGTGTAAGAGTGTGTGGCATGTTGATGAAGACAAAAGAGGATTAAAGGAGAGAGGGGTGGGGAGGAGGCAGCCGGGAGGAGGCTGGGCTATTGTGTGTTATGCGTAGTGCTGCAGATACCATCTGTCTTGTGCTGAGCATTTCTCTAAGTGCGATCCATATACCCCCTTTCAGAATTATCTGGATGGCTTGATGAAAACTGTAAATGCCTTACCTTCATCCCAAAGCTATTGAATCAGAGTCAGTGAGTGAAGACCTGGATTCTATATACTTTGCTTAAAAAACACAGTCCCCAGCTGATGGATAGTCAGTCATAGCAGCTTAGAACCACCTGTGGGCCTGTGGGTCTCATGTGTCTGTGCATCAGAATCACCTGGAGGGCTTGTTATCACACAGCCTGCTGGGCCGTGCCTTCGGAGTCCTGGTTCAGTAGATCTGGGATATGGCAGGAATTGGCATTTTGAACAGGTTCCTCGGTGACGCTGACTCTGCTGGCCTTCATCTCATCTTGCTTGGAGAACCAGTGCTTTAATCTCAGCTACACTCAAGTAAGTGGATATGCAAACAAGCTGTTTGCTTTTATACCGGCAAATGAATAGGCCTGAATTTTTGAAAGCCCTTTTCTGCAGTTTGGCCAATAGATTAGAGGAAATAATAATAATTTTATAAAAATTTAATTGTTTTATTTAGATTTAGTAAAGGAAATTTTGTTGAAACATGTTCATGTAATAGAGTGATTTGTTTCTGAGAGGTAGAAATGAGGGCGTGAAGTCAATGTTTGATAATGAGCCTCAAAGCTATCACTATGATCAGAAAATTAAAGTTGGACTGAATAAATTCCTAATGATTTCTAGAAGTTGCTTACCAAATGGTGGAAAGTAAGGAAATACACAGGAATCAAGAATGGCCAACATTCCCAGTGGAGTCTTGCTCTTGTAGTTGTCTTCTGTGTCATAGCTGAGCTTCTCTGGTTTAGAAAATACTGAACTACAAGTTTAAATTCTTAAACTACAAGATGCTTAGTTGCCTAGAAATAGGACATGGGAAAAAAATGTCTCCTCAAAGTCATGTCATCTTTCATCCCTCCCATGAACAAAATTGGGGTCTTGGAAAGCTGTTTTGTATTTACTGTATTTCATTGCTTCTTAGACACAGGCTGTTTTTAACATCTCTGAAAACAGGTATATCTCAAAGTTTGATGTTGCAGTTGTGAATTAGTTATTATTGCTTGCACAGGTGTGGACTTGAGAATTACTATTCATGTTGTAAATAATTAAATATTTAAATTGATTTGTGTGCGTTATTATGGTAATAAAATATTTAGATAGTTGAATTCTTGTCTTGGCTCTGATATTAACTAGATAGGTACTTTAGTTTGCTTAACTAATCTGGGCTTCAAAGTCCTGGTCAGTAAAATTGCAACACGAGTTCCTCCTGTAAAATAATCTGAGAAGTCTATGAAACATATGAATATAAATGTTGAGGTATTTTGAAGTGGGACACCAGGAATCCACTTGCCACTATGTGAGGAAGAGGGGACCTTGACTGGAGGCTATGATTTCCCAAGAAAATTGTTGATATTGTCCACCTGAGGAAAGCTGAGACAGCCCATACATTAGAAGCATACTATCTAGCCCTCAATGTTGAAAGAACAAAATAATTTTCATCTTTTAGGTGTAAATATCATTGTGATACAAACCTCTGTGTATCTTCCACCCTAATTTTTTTCATTCTAAAAACTTAAGCCCAAGTTGATTACATCCCTCCCCACTGTACAAATTTCTACTGGTGCTTCATGCTTCTGAAATCCACATTCCTTAGCTTTCCATCCAAAATCCATTAAAATCTGTCTGTCCCCAACCACCATGTCACAGTCATGTCCCCAACATACCTTCTAAACCCACCACACAACCTTCCTACTGTTCCCTCAGTACAGTAGGCACTCTACTCCTTTATGTCTTTGTACATGTATCTCCTATGTAAATACTTTGCTCTTCTTTAAATCACTCCCCTTAGGCCAGCACCATCAGCAGCATCTGGGAATTTGTTAGAAATATAGATCCTCATGCACCATCTCAGATCTACTGGATTGGAAACACTGGGAGTGAAGCCCAGCAGTCTGTATTTTAACAAGCCCTCTTGGTGATTTGATGCACACTAAAGTTTGAGACCCACTGATCTAGAGCATTCTTTTATAACTCTTTCCCAGCAATTATTGGATTGAATTACAGGGACAGGATCTCCTTGAAAGCCAGGAACATTTCTTTGCCATCTCACCATCTTCAGGGCATAGTACACTCTCTAACCCATAATTAAATCTCAATAAGTGTTTTCTGTGCCAATGAGTCAGTTAATCAAATATATTGTTTTTGCCCTTGAGGTATGTGAAATTTGTTTGCAGAAATAAAAATATAACCCTATAGGTTAACAAGAGTGATGTATTGCTGTCGATAATAAAATACTAGATTCTATTATAAATGCTAGTCACTGTCATTGGGAAAAAATTGAAGTTTCAAATAAAAGAAAGATTATCGGTAATTAAGTCACCAGGAGATAGCTTTGCCACAAAGATCGGGAGGTCGAGAAGCAGAATAAACTGTTATGAAGGGGTCTGAGCTAATGGAGGACTGGAGAGTGCAAGCAGTAGTTAACAATGGATGCCAGACTACACAGATGGGACTTGATATAATAAACGAAGAGAAAGAACATCTCAGGTGGTAGCAAGCCCTGCATTTAGGTAGTATCCTAAGTTTACCCCAAGAAGAAACAGACTTAAATAGCTGGACTTTGATTGAATAGGAACCTGACTTAACACAAGTAGTAAAGCTATAGATTATTTATGCAGCTATCAAATTGCCACAAAAAAAAAATTGCACTGCAAGCATTAGTTTCTGTAGGAACCCAGAGAAAGACATGACTTATCTCCTTAGCAAAGTAGCACATTGTTCATGATCCTGCAATTGTCTTTACTAACAGTATTTTAGAAATATTAGTCGGTATGCTTTACTCAACTCTAAGAAGCTGTAGCTCTTGTAAACAGATTGTTTAAAGGAACAGGTCCATTTATCTTTAGAAAAAGGCAAGGAGAAAAGAAAAGATTGGAACATGTGTTTCTGCCCAGATAATAATGAAATATGGGGTGAGTTCCTGTCTTTAAAAATGTATTTTCTCTATCCCTCTATATATATACATGTCCCAAGATTATGATTGAATGTTCACATGTGTGTGAAAGTGGTAATTATTGGGCTGTTTGATGGATATTTTAAATATATTTGTTGATTTGGTGTATATACTACCTATGCAGTATAATCAGCCTTACTTATCATATAAACATGGAAAACTATTGTACTGTTTAGGCTGTTGTGTGTAGAATGTCCATCTTATTTCCATCTGAAGTTGAGTTTGAGTGGTCTGGCTTGGATTTTGGATACTTGCATTGGAATACTCAAGGAGATGCTCATTTTCTTCCTTCAGCATCTGATGTGGTACATGTTGCCTCCGCTTTTCTTGCCATGATAATAGTAATTTTATAAATTGGGATCACTTTACAGAATCATAAATGATAAACATTTTACCACCAGATTTACTTAAGAACCTGAAGAAAAATTTTAAAAGCAGATAGAATGTCCTTTTTATGATTACATGGGAATTTTGCATGTAGCATTATGCCTTTTCTCCTCAGGGAGTTAACCATGGGGAACTGAAGCCATTAGCCACTTCTTCAGTGCATAAACATTTTGGCCTGGGTAAAGAGGCAGAAAACATAGTTTCTCCAGTTAGAGACTAGAGGAAGAGAACAATATGGGTAGTTGTGTTTACGAAAGAATTCGTAGAACTTTTTTATTTTAAATTTTAAAACCAAATATCTAGCTTTTATGATTTCAAAATCAGTTATCACATATTGTTTGTATGATGACAGAAGGGAAACTACTTCTGCTGGATTTATGAAGGTAGTATATCTCCCATTCTTTTTTAATGTGGGAACTAGTTGATGCCAGAATCAGCTTTTAGCCCCAGCTTTCCACCCTTTGAGTTTTGGTCTTCCGTTTGCATTATCTTAGGAAACTTTTATGGGATAAATCTACGAAGATGTTATTTTGCAACATGTTGTGCAGTTCCACATCTTACTGTGCAGTACAGTGTACAGTTTGTCTCCCCAGAGAACGTAAGGGTGAGTTGAGGGTAGCACCAACTAAGTAAGCCTTAGCCAATCAGGGAAAAGCAAATGAAATTTTGATTGGCAAAATAATTTTGAAAATGCGTTGTCTTGATCTCAGAATAAATGAAACTGGATACTGGATAAGATCCAATTTTTAGAAAAAGTAGTACCAATTGGAAAATAGTTATTTCAAAGCTTGGTCTTTCTGTTTTCTTTATCTGATAGACATGACTGATTAAATTTTGATGATATTAGTGTTGTTTGGGTGCATTTGTCAAGAATTTACCTCAGTCAGCGCTCACTTAGAACGAAAAGTATTTTAAGCAGTGTTTAAGAGTTTATATTGAAAAAAACTAGAAATAAAATAATTAGTCTTGCCCCTCTATCAAAATGTAATAAGAAAATTACATTCTGCTAACTGTTAGATTAGGTGTCCCCTGTATTCTATAATTTCCCCTTCTTGATCCTTAACAGAAAACCTTGTAATTGCCTTCTTATTTATCACTATCAGCCACTAGAGTACAAACTGCATGAGGTCATGATTGTTGTCCATTTTATCATCTCTTTATCCTTGGCATACTCACAATGCCTAGCACAAACTAAGCACTCCCAAAATACTTAAAGGAAGAAAAGAGGAACAGATTAATTCTGCAAGGACTGCTTACCTGTGTGACAGCAGGCAAATCATTTTTTCTCTCTAAATTTTTTTGAATTTTTGAACCTGTAAAATTATTCTCTTCTAGCTCTAATATTCTGTGATTTGATAGTTTCCGCAATCACATTTTCTTTAATAAATTTTGCATGATGTTAGCTATTTTTATACCAGTTATTACACCTTGTCCTAATTTCTTTCTCACCCTAGGAAATAAATGTATCAAATGAATTTCCCATTTTTGTCAGTTATTGATACATATCACTGTTGGGTATCTCCATGATTCACTTTCACACTGCATATACAACAAGAGTTGAGGGAAGAGATCATGTATCAGTGCCTCCCTGTCTATAGAGACTTTTTGATAAAAAAAGAAATACATATTCTAAGGTGATACTCTGGAGAGTCTCTAAATGCAAAGTCATGTGTTGTGGCTTTTCTCAGGCGAATTGAGTTTAGAGAGGGAGAGGCCCAAAAATCGAGCAGAAAAGACAGAGGCTGAATCAAATAACGTGAAACTTGAGCTCACAAGTGAATACCACTTTTTTCACAATATGAAAATTGTATTGGTTCATTATAAAAGCTTTTGAGGAATGTAGAAGAGCATAGAGAAGAAATAAATCTTTTTCCTTTAATATCACTTTCCAGAGGAAATCACTTTTAACATTTAAGTACACTTCATGTTGAAAACATTTCCCCATAGTCTATTTTCCTTTTATGTACATATGGATTTAAAAACTATATTTTCATGAAAATGGATGATATCATACATGCTGTTTTGTAATACGTTATCTTTAATTTACAACATGCAGTCTGTTTTAACATGCTGGTTGTGTTCCAAAAAAATTTTTTAATCTCATGTAATCAAAACCTGTCTTAAAGTAACTATTAAAAATAGATTGAAGTAGAGAGTTGCAGACTATCAGTATCAAAATTATATTTCCATTTTTAAAAATAACTGAAAGTATATGTTTATAAAACCTGCAGTGATGATAAAAATCTAAACTTTGAATGAGTCTTGCTTTGGTTCCATGGCAGTGGCCTTTTTTCCTCACTGTTATTCCCTCAGTCTCATTAACCCATCTTCCTATAAATGCCATCACTTTATTACATTTATCAACTGTCATTAGGACATGACACTTTTCTTTTTTCTCTTTCCGGCTAGTGTTTGTTCTTGTTGTGATTTTCTAAGATTGTGACCAGTGGCAATCCGAGTTTTGTAAATGATATTTTCTAATTAATTTATTGTAGTCTCCCCAGGAGGATTTAGAGCACTTCGCTGTAAGATAAATTTCTGCAGCACAAATATTTTTCTTTGCTCTGAAGTTTCCTTCTTCCACATTTTTAAATGGCTGGATGGTATTGTGTTGTATTTATGCCGATATTTATTGAAGCAGTCTTACCTTGTTGGATATATAAGTTGTTTCCAATTTTGCAATTATGAAAATCCAGAGGCAAGAATACTAAATTGTTAAGAATATAAAATAAAACAACAAAAAGTTGGCTATCATCTTGATTGGACCCCATGAGTTACTATTTACTTGTTTGTGGTGACGGTTCATCCTTCATCATTTCAGCACACAAATGAATTTTTAAGTTGAGGAGATGCACAGGAGGGTTTTTCCCCTCCAAGGCAGGTCATCTGAGCATTGAGTGTCATCTTGATTAGGTATAACATGTAATGTTATGAGACATCAAACCCAGTTGGTATTGTTTCTGGAATTCAGAGGGGCCTTGGACATACTCCAGTTTCATGATACTGTTGCTCAGTTTGCACCTACTATTACTGCTTTTGTGTTTTGTCATCACTTCCTGTGATGGTTAATTTTATGTGTCAACTTGACTGGGCCACAGTTTGCCTTGATATTTGGTCAGACATTTTTCTGAGTGTGTCTGTGAGGGTGTTTCTGGATTAGAGTAACACTTGAATAGGTAGACCAAGTAAAGCAGATAGCCCTTCTTAATGTGGGTGGGTCTTGTCAACTAATTTGAAGGTGTGAATAGAACAGAAAGGCTGACTCTCTCCTGAGTATGGAGGAATTACTTCTGCCTGAGTGCCACCTCACTGGGATACTGAATTGAGACATTTGCTTTTTCTTGCCTTTGAACTTGAACTGAAACATCAGCTCTTTCTGAATCTTGAGCCTGCCAACCTTCAGACTGGAACTATATTGTCGGCTCTCCTGGGTCTCCAGCTTGCTGACTCACCCTGCAGACTTGTCAGCCTCCATAATTGCATAAACCAATTCCTTATGATAAATCTCTTTGTATCTCATTAGTTATGTTCCTCTGAAGAACCCTGACTAATACACTACACATTGCCCTTTCTACTGCCTTAGAGGTCCCCACAATATAACCCTCCAATATTTATTGAAGAGCATAACCCTCCAATCTTGTGATACCACCTCTTTCTGCTAATTTTTAATGATCAAATAGTAGTTATATAGGTCATGTATAAATCATTTTGTTTATAAAGCTTTATAGTCCCATCCACTGAAGAACATGGAGCCTATCTCTTTGGGATCAGACCAGAAGGAATTTAAATCAAATAGTCAGTGCCTCATCAAATGTGTTACTCTTTAATCAGTGTCCCCAAACAGGGCATGTGCCATTAAAACATTAGTTCTAGGTGATTTTCCTGCCTTCTCAAGGATCTGTGCAGAGTTGGGGAAAGATACTTCTTCCCTTTGCCTAAGCAAGTCCATTTTGTTGTAAAGGTAGATGTAAGATTTGGCCCAAAGGGAAAGGATTCGGCTTTGCCTAGGCCCTGAATAAGTATTTCCTTCTACTTCATGGTATTTTTTTTTTACCTGCCATTTGTTCACATTACTCAAGTGGAGGCTTTGAAATAAAGAGTTGGAACAAGAAATCCCCCAAATGTGGCAAAGTATGGTGGGAAGTACAGTGATGAAGAGAAATGGCTGAGATTAAATGAAGCAAAATTGAACTGGACACCCTGATACAATTTTGGGTCCTTGGCTCCCTCAGGGCAGGGGGTAGAACATGTCCTGCTAGATGGTAGTAGGAATAAATTCCTTGATAAAAATGTAGTTTAAAAAACCCCATAGACTTCAAAAGCTGAAAAAGATCAGCATGTTTCCTTTAGATGAGGAAACCGAGGCACAGAGAGGTCAACACCCCTAGTGTTTCATCTTGAAAAATCCCAGTTAAGTCTGTTTTAATAACCTGCTACTAAAAATTAGGGAAATCATTAATTTTAAACTTTCACCTTAAACACAGCATTTTACCTTTTCTTCATTATCCTCATATCCTTTCATTGAGTTGAGCTCATTAAGGACTATGGAATTATGATTATAGATTGAAGTTAATTTTATATCTGTCTTCTGGCATAGTATTGACTCTAAGAGAATTTTCAAATTATTTTGAAAATGTTGCTAAAATTGACATTTTAACAAAAAATGTCATGTAAGTACTACAGAAAATATTTTTTTATTCTCCTTTATTAAATTCAATATTTTCCAGGTGGAACAATCAGATGGATTAGAAATTTTGAGTTAGACTTATTAGACAGCATAAGTATGTTTTCATTATTAAATTAAGAAAATATAATTTTACTTTAAAGTATTTGACATTTCTAGCCTTTAAAAAGTCAACATTTACTCACATCTGAAATTTGCAGAATAAAATTTTGAAAGCCTTAAATTATTAACATTATTTCAGGGGGAAAAAGCCATTTTGCCACAGAACTTACATTTTTCTCTCATGAATTAAGTTTGATACAGAATATTCATTATGATGTAGTTTAAACATAATAGAGGCTAGCTACTTCCATGAAAATACTATTCATTGAGTTTTCTGCTTTGACACTGAACTGACCTTGTAATTAATGTTGTACACTGTCCTCCATTATATGCCAGATTATAAAATATGACTTATTGGCAACAAAAAGGCACAAAGCTCTGAAATGCAATTTATAACCATGAAAAAGGACTGAGCTTTGAGTGACAGTTAAATTTGAATAGATTGGATGAGTGTTATGAAACATGAATAATGATACATTCAATTTTAAACTCGAGTTTTTTTGTTAAATCATTAATATGATTGTTTTAGAAGAAAATCTGCATCTATCATGTGGCCAGTAAGATATGTATAAATGCAAACCTTTGTTTTGTGTGAAGTAATTAAATGAAAGCTAGTTTTCACATTAATTCTTATAGTTTTAAAAATTTTTTAAATCACTTCAAGTGTCACAAATAAGCTTATTAATTTTAAGTTATATATGTTACATTTGTGCCTAAGCTGTTAATATAAGTTCCCTTAGAGTAACTCTGTTTAAATTTTGATTTTTTATTGTCTAATATTAGTTACTATTTATTGAGTGCTTATTGTGTGCAAATATACTGCACTGAGATTTTTGTATACATTTCCTCATTTAATCTTAAAATTCTCATCTGAGATAATTCTGTTTACAGTTTGAATACAATCTCTCTCCTTAAACCAGGCAGACATTTTTGGTTGTTGTAATGAGAGGTCCTAATGTTACTAGCACTGCTGGATATAAGGGTTCAGACTCCTTGAGATGCATGAACAATCCCTCTCAGTGCCCCTGAGCATTCAGATATGTGAAAGCCATGTTTATAGTTAAATGCACCTAGAACCGAAATCCATTTTACATATAAACAAGAAGTGGATTTTGTATGAGTGATTATTTTTTTGAGGAAGAGAAAAGACCATTTTAATAGTTGCTGAATTTTTCAGGAATGTAGCAACAATGTTCAGAACTTTACTAGGACCTTTACTAGGTCTTGGATAGTGATGCCAGTCCTACTTGAGTGTTCCATACAGGATTATTTGGAAATGTCCACATTAAAGGAGATTCTACACGTAGGTGCAAGTGTCTGACTCCTTCAGTAAGTCTTCTAGTGGGGCTATTCAAACAGTTACACATTCAAAACTATTTGGAACTTAAATAAATATTGTAGTATTATAAATTATTTCATTTCTCCCATATCGTTAGAGCACTCTACAAACTAGGTTATGTGATCTATTCATTCTATTTCAGATTATTAAATGTGGGTGTTACCAGAGATTTGGCCTAGAAGGGCAGACCTTGAGCCTTACACAGTTCAGAACAACAAGTCTAAGGCCTGTGGACTTTTAGTATTAGAGGACACAGGCAGACAAATCTGCCTTCCAGTCCAGGCTGGTAATGTTATATTGTTGTTGGGCAAGGTGCTTTACCTCTGTAGGTTTTAGTTCCTTCATTTGGAAATTGAGGCTATTAACAATGCCTTTATCATAGAGGTTACTGTGGGGGTCATGAAGCACCTAAACAATTATAACAAATAAAATGATCAGTACTTATCACTTATTTAGTAGTATGTTGTATAACTTCCCCAGTAGATCAAATCTGTATTTTCCACATCAAAGAGTATGTAGTACAAAAATCATACCTAAGTTAAGAGACTGCAGTAGGCTGATGAGAGAGGATACACATTCTTAATGAGAGAGGAGGCCCTTCCTCAGTTGTTGTTCACTCCACCACACCCCTGAACTCTGAGGAAGGTGCTGCCATGGCTACTTCTGCTGTAATTGCTCTCCAGTGATGGAAACACAAAATACTTTAACAGAACACTATGCCTGTCAGTTTAGCTCCCTGCTTTCTGCCCATAATATAGATGACATAATCTTATACTTTGGTTATAAAGGGTAACCTAAATCAACAGGCACCAGGAATAAAAAAAAGTAATCGTTATACAAGATTGTGCACTGTGAGAAACTGATACAGGCAGATCAACTAGGTAAGTTTCTCTTAACCATTTACTAGGACCTAGAAACAACTTTCTCCACTTTGTTGATACATATAATGGGCCTTTTCTTATATTGTATATCTGAAACCTATCTAAGTCAGGAGTAGTAGTTGCCTGAGAAATATTTTGGAAAATTGTGTTCATTCTTTTAAAGCAAGACTATTTATTAAGAGTATGTTTTTAAGCAAAATATTTATAAACAGTATTCAGAGTGATGCAGGAAAACAGATGTGGGACATGAGAAAGTATGTGTCCCAGGCTTCGATTGAGCCCCTTGGACGTGCCCCGCCAAGTATGGGTCCTTGGCTTTGTGCGGGAAAGAATTCAAGAGCGAGCCACAGTTGAGTAAAGGTAGATTTATTCAGAGAGATACATTGAAAGGCAAGAGAAAGGCCACGAGGTGTGGGGGGGTTGGGTGCTCAGATTAAAAGTAGGTGCACATTCCACAGACTGAATGTGGTCCATCTCCGAAGAGGGAGAGAGAGGGGCGGCACGAGGCACTGTGTTTTCAGTTTTTATGGGCTTGGTTGCTTCATATACTAATAAATGGAAGGACCAGTCTAAGTAGCCTGGGGAAGGGGCTGGGATTCCCAGGAAGTTGGCCATTTCCTACTCTTTGACCTTTTGTGGCTAGCCTTGGGACTGCCATGGTGCCTGTGGGCCTGTTATTCACCATGTTAATATATTACAATGGGCGTATAATGAAGCTCCAAATCTGCTAGAAATTAAATCTCATCTTCTTGAGCCTCAAGGCCTACTAGGGATTGAGTCTTTCACCATTTTGATGTTAATTGCTGTAGCATTCCTCGAATGGCTGTGCCCTGCCCCCTTCCTGTCTCAAGAGGAATTTCAAGCTACAGTGATCAATCACTAGAACATCAGAAATCAGTTGTTTTACAGAGCTTCAGATTATAATCGAAATGTCATCAAGAGTGTAAGACAAACCTTCAAGAGAGGCCATTTATGTGCTTTCGTTTTCAGCTAATTTATAGAGTCATCATGAGAAGAAAGAGCCCTCTCTTAGTAAAATTCACTTAATGGTAGATTAACACTTGATATTTAATCTCTTATCTCATTCTACTTTATATCCACATTTATTTAAGTGCTAATGAGTGTGGGGCAGCTATGAAACACTTTATTTCTACAGGATAGTTCTCATAATATCTGTCATTGATTATTTCTCATTTATTATTAGCATATACACACACATATAAAATAGTGATTTTTAAAGTGTGCTGTAAATTTGCTGGAGCAAGAGGTAACAATTTGAAAGCTGTGAAGGAGATTACTAGACATGTCCAACAGATAAGCCTTGTGCAATACTGTCTCAAAATAACAGTGCTACCATAGAGGAGTTGTACCAAGTTCAAAATTAATCACAAAAAATAACCTAAACGATGCTTGGTTGGACTAAAAATAGTTTCTCCAAATTAAATGTTCCATGAGTTTGAGATCAATTTATACCAGAAGATAAAGTTCTCTTCTACGTTATCAGTGATAAATCATGTGTTTAAATACCCCAATTTTTTCCCAAGACATTTTAAGACGTTTATATTTCTGATCAAAATTAAAATGTCTTACTTATAAAGCTGAGAATAAGTAGCTTTTCTTTTAAAAGTGAGCACTCACTAAATTCATAGGAAGATTTGTCTAAGTCAAAATCAATTTTTATTTCCACAAACGCCTTATCAGCTCCATTTGAAATTGTTTTTTCTTTCTTATCCTAAAAGGGGTACATCGTATTTCACATCAGTTTTTCTCAAACCAGATGTCCATTTAAATAAATATTGATAAAGTATGCATCTGTATAACTTCTCATGTTACATTTCATAGGTAGCTGATAGCCCTATTTATTACTTTAAATATTATAGATATAATATTTATTTAGCCTAAAGTATATGAAACTGTCATACAACATGACGTAAATATGTTTTTTAAATGTATATATATATATTTAAATATATGACTTTTAATAGTCAAGACATTTAAATTTTTTCTGTCTTCCCTTTATCCATCTGATTTTTGAATGAGTTAGGAATATATGAAGCTATTATAAACTTAATTTTGACAAGCAGGAACAAAATTATATCATTCTTTCTACTCACTATGTGCCAATAAGTTCATATACTTTGAAATAATTATAATAAGCGTACTGTATGAAAGCAGTGTTTTCACTGATTATTAAATCTGTAAAAGCATAGAACTTAATATGTCTCTAAACATAGGGATGAAATTTCAGCTTATTAAAAATAGCTTTAAATTTACAATTCAATATGCATAGAATCTTTTTATAAGTATTTTCAGCAATAAGAAAGTTAGAAATATTTAGAAGAAAATATTTCAATGAATGTTAAGCACAAGCTGTGTTCACAGTTTATGTAAACTTCTGGAAGCCAATTGCAAGGGGAGAAAACAGTCATAGTGATGATGAAGATAAGAACAAGAATAACAGCATGAATTGAGGGCTTATTATATGGCTGCTGCACGCCTTTCCCATCTATGAAGTGTGCTAGGTTCCTTATTGCTTTCTTCCAACCTGAAGTTCAGAGAGGTTAGTTTTCCCATTGTCACCTAGCCATTGAGTAGTAAAGCCTGGATTTGAATTCCAGCTGCCTGTCCTCATTCTGGCCTTTCAGTGACCACTGACTGCCTCTTCAATATAAAACTCAAAATCTAGTTGGAAAAAAAGTTAGAGAAAATATACAACGGACTATAACAAAATGTAAAAGTACATAAACACATATATGATGTCTGTACATCTAGACCATAGAAAAGACTATTATAAGCATTTTACATAATTTATGAAGAAAAAGTGTTAATTATATTATCTATGGTGAGCTATGCATATGTTTGATTAAACTCTGGCAACCAAGCATCCACTTGCAGGAATAGATACAGAATACTGAATCTTTGGCTCAAAAAACTTAAAAAATAAAGATGAATGGATGAATAGGAACATGGAACCGGGTACAGTGTAAAGTCCTGCTTAAGTAATTGATGCACTCGCTGCTGGGTTATTGTTCCGGGCAAAAGGAGCATAGTGAAGAGAGACGTGAAGTTCAAAACAGAACTCTTAGAAGGAGATGATAGCAGGAGGGACGCAGAGATGGTTCCAAGCTCCCGAAAAGTAGGAATTGAACAAATACCGAAGGGCTAAGCCTTTGAAGCGTGCACAAGAGGCAAGAATCTTTAGTCAGGAAAGAGGAAGCAAAGAAAAACCCTCTACAGAAAAGATGAAAAATATTTTAATAAGCAAATTGACAGATAGAAAAAGATATATACCATGCTTTGTTTTCACATTACAGCTGAAGACAAACTGGGGTTATTTGTGCTTTAAAAAAGCATAAATCTAAAAAGCAATTGTAGAGGAAGAAGTGATAAAAATATCACTAGCTAGGAAAGCTAGCCCCAAGGTTTCATTCAAGCTTCCTTGTGAGATAAATACATTTACATTTTTTTTAGTAGCCAAAGAAGGATATCTAGAAAATAACAGACAATGCTTTTCTTTTTTATATACTTTGTTGAAAAGAGGGTAGGCTATCTGACAAAAGCTTTTCAGTTAATGAATTAATTAGTAGAAATTAAATGTTTATTTCTAAGTAGAATACACTTGTATACTTTTTGAGAATTTTTTCCTATTAGTCATTTAAATTCAATTCCATTAAAGCTATCAGTATTATAGCAGATTTTAAACAGTAATAATTGAATATATTAGAAATACGCAAATACATATATGTGTATGACATCTGGAAACCAGGGGAGGATGGGTCATCTGAATGCATATTGAAGTCTTGGAAAATTTGCTTGTTTTAGTGATGGTTGACTGGCTTGTTCTATGGATGCAGAGTTTTGTTTTAAGCAAGTAAATTAAGTACCTAATAACCATTCTGGTAAATGTAACTGGGACCTAAGTAACTTGGACATCAGCTCTCTAGGGACACATCTGTAACTTTGTTTCTTTTCTAATATGGTGCAGTCTTTAGTCTATATTATGCTCAAGCCATTCACTGTTAATTAAATATTTGAAATGGTTTATTTTGCTGTGTTCTGTGACTAGAACTCTTGAAATGGTCTTTACTATTTATGAAAGCTTTCCACTGTTATCAGTGTCTCCTAACCATGGTCTCCCATTTTTTTCTTGGTCATAATAATTCTTAGTTTATCGAAATTAGTAACAAATATTTTTTCTCATGGCTAGAATCTTGGAAACTGTTAAGGAAACCATTGAACATAATTTAATGGTGTTTTAATTTCAGTGCTATGTCAAAACAGCACATAGTTGTCTTTTATTGTAGAGGTTCTAAATTCAGAGATCTGAGTTTGAATCCTGACTCCATCACTTTCTAAATGTGTGACATTGGGCTTGTACTTTTGAAGCTTTGGATTCGCCATCTGAAAATTGAGGTTGCTGGGATGATTAAATCAGATAATGCATGTGAAACATTTAGCATAAAGTTAGGGAATTTATCATTTTAAAATTTTCATTACACATGAAACATGTCAGATATTGTGCTATGTACTTGGAATACAAAGATGAATAATATACGATCTTTGACTTTAAAAAAGTTATAATCTAGCATAGCATACAGGCATGTAAACTGCTTGTCATTTTGCTAGGCATATAGAATATGTGCTTAATAAGTGCTTAATATATACCAGCAGCTTCTACTGTTATATTTTTTACTAGTATTATTATCATGAGGTTTCAACTGCTCATAAAAAATAGAAATTGTTTCAATCCAGAGAAAATTAAGTGAGGAACAAGTTTTTTTGCAAAACTAATATAAAAGAAGTAAGAATTAAAATGAAGGAGTGACATTTATTTGTAAATTAGTTATCATTTACATTTATAAATTTTATAGGACTTTTAGAAAATTTGTTATGATATCTAGAGAAATAAAATGCACTTTGATGTAAATAATCATTGCCACTGCTGTTCATCTTTTATCCATAGTTTACTGCCTGCCTCCTTTTTGCCAAAACCTCTAGCCAGCCATGTGGAGAGGATTTCAGATGATTCCTATACAAACCTATTGTCAAGAAATTTAGGATTTTCTTGGGGAGGGAAAATAAATACTTTAAACAACTAAAGAATAATTAATTTCCTCAAAATAATTTTTGATGAATATTATTATATTAGAAGAATCTATCATTCTGGCTTCCATATTTCTGCTTCTCTGATAAATATACTCTTGAAATTTTTACTTGAAACCACAGAGCCGTCTTGAACTCCTTTTTGCTTTCACCTCTTAGGTAGTTGCTCACCAGATCTTCTTTCACCATCATCTCTTTCATAAGTACCATCATCACTACCAACATCCCTATCTGAAAAAGAGCCCTTCCTCCAAATGGAGATATTTCACATTACTCACTAACATTACTATTTTCAAAAAGTGAATTAATTTTGTTTTAACAAATAAAAGAATAGAAGGAGTGGAAGTAGTTGGAGGAAATGGACCATGATTCAGAAGTCCAGTACTCTCTTACTTTCTGAAGTCATACAACTTCTTTGGGCCTGCTTCTTAACCTCTGAAAGGAGGAATGTTCTTCAAACCCTTTGAAATCTTAATTATAAACTTCCAGCCATGTCACCCAAAACTTATGATTAACTGTCCTCTGAACTTCTCTCATGCTTTTCCACTTCCATGCTCTCTTACTCACTATTTACCTTCCTGCAATTTACAAATAGCATCCATCACGCTAAGACCCCTGCTCAAGTCCCACTGCCTCCATGAAGAGTTCCCTTACCTACCCCCAAAAGCCACCTCTTCCTCTAAATCCTATACAGCTCATCTGATATTTACAATGTACAGCCCTAAGCCACTAAGAATCCTTTCATGAATACATGATGTGTTGCCTTAGCTTAAATAAAGATCCTTGAGAATGAAAACCATATCTTGCCTATCTTTCTTATTTTCTGTAACCTCTAGGCCTATATTTTTCAGTATAGTAGGAATCCAGTAACTGTTGCTTGATTCTTTCCTGCATCTCAGGATAACACTCTATATAGCAATAAAGTGTTTTTCTATAAGGAAGCCCTATGCTAGGGAATATTGTGTATTAATGCTGTTGAAGAAAAATCTGTGTAGCTAAAACAAACTGAATGTAATAGACATTTCTTCCTATTTCCCTTGTCCTTTGTTTGTTGAGCTATTTCACAAAAAGTAATTAAACATTTTGATCTTTAACAATATTGTATATTCAGTATTAAAATGTAAATACAGAAAAATACATATGCTTCAGTAATTATCTTGGCAAATTCTTCAGTTATGCAATAGTGATGAAACTCCAGCATGAATACAGCTCATAGTGCATTCACAGATTTTTTTTTTCACTACCGCCACTAGTTTCATTGCCATCTCAAGAACCATTTATAAGTTGTTCTAAAAACTGTTAAAGAGTATAGTTGGCCATACCACTTCATTAAAGGCAAGGCACATAAAGATTTTTTAATCTGTTAATAACGACTGAGTTTTTTTTTTTACCTACTAACAATCAGTGGGACTCTTGAAATTATTTCCTAAGAGAGTAAATATTACAATTTGTAAGGCATGATTATCCTCATCAGTTGTAATTATGCGGCATTATGTTAATGAGTACAAAACCATTGTGGTTCTTTTTTATATTTCTTAAAATAAATTCTTCACTACCTGAGTGATATTTCCAGTAAATCTAGATAAGTGTTGTTTTTAAAATGAAGATTAAAATGATATTTCAAACCAGTTTTTGTCTTGTATAATATGTGTAAACATTTTCATGTGCTATTTTCGGTTAAATATAGAGATAGTTTTATTCAATATCATACTCTTAATTGTATAGGCCATTGTCTTAATTCTAAAGCAAATTCATTTTAATCCCATTGCAAAAGAGGAATAAAACTATTTACCTACCTTATTCAATAACACAAAAGAAATATACTAATATGCCTGTTGATAAGTCATAAGACCCATGTGTTAAATTGCCTCTCAGGGATTTTAATGTCTTACAACTCTAATTTTTTTAAGATAATTTCTAGTTTGGCATTGGTTGGCATGTCTTACTTTTGTAATTTTAAATTTTTTATAAAATAATTTACATATTGTTTATAACCCTCTAATAGATTTTTTAATGGCATCGTATAGAGCCAGTTGAATGTTGTTGAGTACTTACATTGTAAATGCTTTCTTAGTAGAAAACATCTGGCAGTTTAATTTATAGTAAATACATTCATATTATTGTCAGCTGTTAACCACTGAGTCATAGAATTGAATAATTCTATTGTGAAGATTAAAGTGAATATTAACATAAGAAATCATTCTTTCCATTATGTTTAACACCAGTCAGTAAATCTATTGAATGCAAAAGCTAAAATATTAGTGGTGGTAGTACAGCACATAAAAAGATCCTTCTAAAAAGGAATAAATTCATTAAGCAGTAGAAGCATGGTGAATGAGCACATGGTGGCTCAGTATGAGAAAAGCCAAAATACAGTAAAAAGAAAGGTTTTGCTGTTGCCATTGTTACTCAGATACCTTACATAATTAGACCTTGACTTTTAAGTTGTGAAGAGAATCAGGCAGGAAGATTTCCCTAAAGACGAAAGGAGTTCTCTCCCGAAATAATTCTAAAGTCAGTTCTGTGCTCCTTAAAAAATAAAATGAAGAGAATATGAAAATATAAAGAAAATATAAATAATAAAGCCAACATACTATATTGGAAACAAAATCACATAACAAGTTCTCCAGCTATTTTATTAATATGATATTATATAATACGATATTTTTCAGCCTTGGAGTCTACATGTATCTAATGTTACATCATTTCTCTAAATTAAACATGTACAGAAAAATGAAAAAAATGAGGTAGCTTATGTAAAGCTTAAAGTCTAGCCCCTGCAACTATTTCATAAACCAAAGGAAGCTTCTTTCTAATCAGAAAGTTATTTAGCAGTGGTTCTAACACAAATTCCATTCAGTGCTTTTTGCTGCTATTATATCTCTCTCCGTGTCAGACTGAAGGTGAAAGAGACCTAGAAGGGACCTTGTCTGAAGTGTCCCTCATTTTTGATGTTGCTGCTTGAGTGAAAGGTAGAAGAGTGCACTCCTAGGGAGTTTCCATAAGGTAGAATAAATCAATAGATTTAGGAGCCCTACTGGCTTGCTGGGAGTTGCCCGTGCCTCACCTAGACTGAAGTATATTATCACGTGTAATCAAATCCTAAGAAACCTTTTAAGCTACTGGAAATTGAACCCAGAATATGTCTTTAAGCCAGCCTTTTCATCTTGATACCAAATCATATCATGAGACAGTCTGTCAGGGATGTTGCTGCTCCCTGGGCAAACCTTAGATGTTGAAATAATATTTTCTTGAAAGTTCTGTGTACCAAAGGAAAGTTAGCCATGTTATATATGATGGTATTAGTATTTTCTAAGATAATCTGATAAATTATCGTATTTCAATTTTGGCTATTTTGAAGACAATTTTTTCAGAAGTATTAATTAAACCTAAGCCTTAATACTCATCAATATGTTCATTATTAGTTATCAGAAGTTCTTGACAAGTTCTTATGATAATTTTATTTCCTTATTTTCATTTTATGTAATCAATTCATATTCTCAATATATGGATAGTATTTTTGATTCTAGTGTATGTTTCATATCTTTTTAAATAACGTAATTATGAACTGTCACTTTTAAAATCTGTGGACAGGACCATTTTGAAATGTTTTGAACTCAGGAAATCTGGTGGCTTTAGGTTTAGCTCAAGCTGTAGATCACATGTGGAGATTAGAACTTCCAAAAAAAAATAGCTTAAGCAGCCCTTTGAGTGTTCTAAAATAGGGACACTTTCCAGAGCATTGGTTTCTAAAGCTTCCATTATTTCTTGATGTTGAGTTTTCAGGATTTAGCTACAATATTTACTCAACATGTAAGCTGTGGGTTTTTTTATCGGTCATATTTTTATACCTTTCTTAATCAAACTGCTGATCTTTGAAAAATATATAAGCTTCCATGACTCTGGAAGAATTCTCCTTAGTGTTTCTTTAATGTGATTTTTGATGAATAGAATACAAATTTGATTCAAGAGTAACAGAGATTTTGCAAAGAAAAACTAAGAACATCAGCATTTCTTAATAGTCTGTCAAAGCCATCAGCCAGCAGTTAATAAGCACTGTTGTTCCATAGGTTCCTTCTCTGCTTTCTCTGAAAAATCATCTTCTGATATTAGGCTACCACTGTGTTCTCATCATGCCTGGGAAGATGTGTGACATAAGGAAAGGGTATGATTTCTGGTTAGAAGAGCTTCATTAAGCCAAAGATAGGCTACTTACTAGTTGTCTTATCATAGGCAAATGACGGAGAATATTTACCTCTTGTAATATCTGCTGCTGGGAATTAAACACATGATCAGAGCTATCAGAGAGGGCAACTGGCTGGCTTCTCTGTCAGTACCTTGTGGGATGGACTGTGGTAAAGCATCTCCCTTGACTAGGGTCTGTCCCTCAACTTTGGGTCAGCTCACATAGTTTGGATTATCCTACCACAGCAAAGCTAAAATTAAAAGTCATATCCAGACAAGAGCACCCTTTCATTTATAATACTTGTTTTACCTTTTCAAGGACAGAATACTTGAGTCTGCCAGAGTAACTGAGTAACTGATTTCATGATCAGAAGTTGCAGCATTAGAACAATGGATTGAGATGGTTTTAAAGGGCATTTCCCTGGGGCTGTAGAAAACCCTGAGAAATTATCCCTGCCTTGTAAGTGAATTTGCCACTCTAGTGGCTGTAAAGTAGGAGGTTTCCTTCCCCAGAGAGATAAATTTGTGCTCACTACTTGCCCATTTCTCAGGCTTGCCTTCTCTAATAAGTTATTCTTCCGTCACCTTTGTTAATGTCATAGATTAGAGTGTACTTTTAACACGTTTTCCTTAAGTATCTAAATCCTACTCTTCCTGCTTTTACTCTGAAGGTAACCTAACCTCCCTCCCAAGGAACTTGTTGAACTTTCTAAATCTGTGTAGTTGGGGTGACTTTTCCAGGTACACTATGCAGGTAATCTTTGATGCAAGTTCTTGAAGATCCCACTGTGTCATCTGTTTGCATCAACTTTAACTCCTGGTTTCTTGGCAAAGACTCATTTAACATGATAATGTAGGTGAAAACCTTTATTAACTCTATAGCACCAGATATGGGTTGTTATTTCTAGTAGTAGCTATAAGATTCCAGTTGGTTTTCAAATCTTTCACTAAGTGTTCCATGTATATAGTTCTTGTCTACTTTAAATGATAACTTCTCAGAAGAGTAGGGATTTAAACATCTCTTGCTTTCAGCACATTGAGTAGTAGAGTAGATGGTTTAGAAGAGATTGGTTGTGATCAGTTGGGGTGAAGGTAATGGTTGACAAGAAACTTTTGCAAGTTGACAAAGCTGTTCTTCATTTTGGTTGTGATGATGGTTACATGACTATGCATTTGTCCAATAGAACTATACACTGAAAGGAATGAATTTTGCTATGTATAAATTTAAAATATGCCTTTTTTTTAGGAAAAGAGTATTGCTTATTGATTAGATCTTCAGAAGAAAACACTTTTCAGTTTATGTTTCAGCATAGGCTTCACATCATCCAGAAAGTCTTTTCTTCCTTGCCTTCACATGTAGGTAGCACTCACTGGTTTCTCCTTTGGGTTCTGGTTACACACTGCTTGAACTTCACTCTTAGCACTTGTCATAGTAGATTGAAATTCTTTGTTTATATGCAATAAAAGGAAAGAGTTGAGACCATTCAGTTTTGTACTGGTGGTGCCTAGCAGTATTTGGCAAATAGTAGATGCTTACCTATGGAACTTCTGTTTTAAGAAAAAAATTATTTCACAGATCCTTTCATTTTAATACCCATTTTAGTCTTCGAAGGACCTCTGCCTCAAGATCAGTCCTTGCACTTTGTCCGTCATCTTCTCTCTTTCTATTGATCTACCTAGGTTAGCCCACTTCTTTTTGATCTCAGGAAAGTTAAAATAAGTAAATTCTACTATTTTACCTTTAGTTATTGCTTTATAAAACAGCCTTTGTCCAGCCTTTGTCCTCTGCTTATACCAGCTATTGCTGTATTTTGGAAATAATAAGGGCTCCTGGTTGAGAGCTTGAATTAGGAAACTATGTGAGATTACTTTTCAGACTTCACGATCTTTTGCCTGTCTGACCTTGAACAAGTGGCTGAAATCTCTGAGTCTATTTTTTTAACTATAAAATGGGGGAGTAGCAATGTCTAGTCCATGGGGTTTGTATGAAGATTAAGAGAGAAATCACTTATTCAGCACTTAACACAGTACATGGAACACAGGAAATCTTCCAGGGATATTAAATGTTATTATATTTCCTCAAAGAAGTCCACGTGTTATTTATATTAGTAGCTTAATTTAACATACGAAGAAAAAAGACATTTACCTTAAATGATTTGCCACAAGATTGTAGAACTAGTATTGTTTAGCCATATCCTAGGCTGAGGTTATATCCAAAAAAAATTTTTCCCACTCATTACCTATTACCAAATTTCACTGTTTTCAGAGAAACTCATTACCAAATTCTGTCTGATTCATCTCTATATTCCCAGCAGTACCTAAAATATCCAGAGATACCTCTGACCCATCGTCCAGATGTAACAGAGCAGGAATCCTCCAGATACAAGGCTTAGACTGGCCAATTTTCCAAGGTGTAGGGATGCTTTGATTACTGGTCTTACTCTTTATCTTCATGAATTCCTAAGGTTTATTCCTCAGGTGGTCACAAGTTGACTTTTGGGCTATAAGCTAGAGAAAAAAAAGTATTTCTCCATTTTTGAAATATTAATCTCTTTTCAATCGAATTGAACAGTTTAGGACACAAAGACCCCTCTTAATCCATAACCAGCCACCAGGAGAATTTCAGGTCTGATTAACTTAGACTATAGAAGGATGAATGTCCCAGCAAAAGCTACAACACACAACATAATGTATCAGTAAGGAGAACCTCTACATTATATTTTATATTTTAAAGAAAAGTTTAGAGCAGTTTTAGGTTCGCAGGAAAATTGAGAGGCCAATACAGCAGCTTTCCATATATTCTTTGTCACCACCCATGCATAACTATCCCCATTATTAACATCATTCACCAGAGTGGTAGATATGTTACAACTGATGAAGCCACACTGACACATCATAATCACACAAAGTCCATGGTTTACCTTAGGGTTCACTCTGTGATATACATTGTATGGGTTGGACAAATTTATAATGGCAGGTATCCTTCACTGTACTATCATACAGAGGATTTTCACTGTCCTAAAACTCCTCTGTGCTCCATTTACTCATTCCTTCCTTTCCCGCACTCCTTCAACTCCTGATAACTACTGATTTTTTTACCATCTCCATTGTTTTGCCTTTTCCAAAATATTATGTAGTTGGAGTCTTAAAATATGTAGCCTTTTCAGATTGGCTTTCTTTAATTGGTAATATGCATTTGTTTCCTTCATGTCTTTTCATGGCTTGGTAGTTCACTTCTTTTTCGTGCTGAATAGTATTCCATTGTTGGGATGTACCACAGTTTACTTTTCCATTCACCTACTGAAGAGCATCTTGGTGGCTTCCAAGTTTTGGCAATTATGAATAAAGCTGCTAAAATCATGTATATGTAGCTTTTGTGTAAACATAAGTTTTCAACTTGGGTGAATACCAAGGAGGGCAATTACTGGATCGTAGGGTAAGAGCATGTTGTTTTGCACTAACTACCAAACTGTCTTCCAAAGTGGCTGTACCATTTTGCATTCCCACCAGCAACATTTGAGAATTCCTGATGCTCCACATCAGTGTTATTTTTGAACATCCAAATCATGTTTCTTCTTTTATGTATCTTTTTCTTCTATTTCATTAAAATATGCTTCTGTGTGGGTTCTTTAGTAATCCTAAAAGATCTTGAGTTATAGTCAAATAACTTAGTTAATAACTTGAAGAAATAAATGTTACTGCTGAGTGTATGTAGCATTTTTTCAAGTATCATTCAGAGGTTCACCTCAGGAAAAAAAAAAAGACCCTGAAATGACTCAGTGACAGCTTTGCCACCTTAACTTTCAAATGTACAGGTTCTTCTGTGAAATTTTGTCAACAAATCCATTGTATTATTTTTCTGAAACAATTAGATGTATGTTCCTACATCAGTGGATAAAATTAAGGGGAAAGGTCTGTACTATTAAATCATTCATTATCACAAATTGTGAATCACTTTTTCATTTTACGTTATATTCCTTCCTGGTAATTAGGAAGGAAGTGGTAGTCATTATAGGCAAGAATAATGATACTACTTTCCTATCAGTTCTGAAAAATGAAAAATCTTAAAAGTGAATAGGCTATGAAATAAAACAGCCAGAAAAATAAGAATTGTGATGGACTTTAACTTTGGAGAATTTGGGGGGGATAATGTCCATGATGTGTGCAAAGTATTCCTTATGAGTCCACTGTGATTGGAGCTACAGGCTACCTAAGGTGTTTTTTTTTTTTTTCCCTTAAGCTATCTTTTGTTCTGTTTACTCAAAGCCTGTCTATTTTGGAACTCCAAATTAAAATTAGACCCATCAACTATGCAGAAAGAAATCTTAATTAGATTGTTGATACAGACGAATAAGCATGTAAATTAGAGTGTACTATCACTGTTCACATGTGATACAGACACCAGTATGCTTCTAGGAATATTGGCCTCAAGTAAGGATGTCTTTTCTATACTCCTAAAGAATCAAGGAAACTAGGATGACTGTTCATATGAATGCACCCATGTTGCTGATACCTCGCTTTCTTTCCCACAAAGTATGGATGCCAATAAATGTATTCAGTTTCTGTGTAAAAGCCTGAATCACCTGTGCAGTGGGGATAATCATACTGACCAGGCAGGCCAGTTGTATGGATTAAAGATAATACATATGAGACACCTGACTCACGATTTGTTTCATAGCAATACTAAAAAGACAGAGGCTTTGATATTCCAGCATCTTAGAGACCTATACCTTTAAATTTTTTTCTTAAATTGCATATACATACAGAAAAGCACATATATCACAAGTGTAGAGCTCAGTACATTTTCACAAACTGAACACAGCCATCTAAACCATACCTACTTAAAGAAACAAAACAAAAAAAAGCACTCCAGAAGCCTGGTGATTCCCCCTTCTGGTCATTAATCCCCCAAGAGTAATCAATAATCTGATTTGTACCAGCATAGATTGGTTTTATCCTACTATTTGTTGTGCTGAATCAGATCATATATGATCTTTTGTGTCTGGTTTTTAGCTCATTGTAGTTGTGTGATTAATCCATTCTCTTGTGTGTAATCGTTGAACAGGGCTGCATAATATTCCATTGGGCGAATAGAGCAGTTCTATTGCTGATTGAGCTATTATGAATAGTGCTACTGTGGACATTCTAATATGTCTTTTAGGATAAAGACTTACATATTTCTGATGAGTATGCACCAAAGTGAGTTTGCCAGGTCTTAGGGTACATTATACACATTTAGTTGTAGTAGATCTTGCCAGATATCATAAGTATACAGTTAGCAAATTTAGTGATCTGTACTTTTGCTAAAGTCACAGTTGTGAGCACTATTATATTTATGTACATATGTATCTATCATTTTGCTTAAATATGTAATTAATGTAATTTTAGATAAATAATTATGCATATTTAAGTGCATTTTTTCATTTAAAATAAGCATGTATTCTGCAATTAATGCTCACTTTACAGAAGATTTGTCCATCTAAACTTGTGGCAAGTACCCCATCTCTTAGAATAATTTGACTTGCGTTTCTGGAGTGTGTGGTCAGAATGATAACCTAAATACTCAGGATATCTGCAAGCCCATATGGATCCTTTAAGAGCTACAAAATACTGGTTCTTCCTCTGTGCCTATAGATCCCTGGGCCAGGTTGTACAGTTTGAATATTTTGGCTTCTCTGCCTCCCTCAGTTGGGTGCTTTTGGGATCAGTTCACAACCTGTGCCACTATACTTGGTGGCCCTGTTATTACTCCCTGTACTTCTAAGACATCATTTCAGGACATCACTGTTGTTCTCTGAGTGGATTTGTTACTCCCTGAATTCCATATTCCTAATAACAGGTCAACTTCATCTACTGAAATAGCTTATGTTAGATTCAGTGGTCGAGGTGCCAACTCAGCTACGATTTATTTGTCGATTCCCTACTGCAAACGATAGATACTCAAATTCAGTTTGGGATCATAGCCTCTTTATAAAACAGATACTGTTTGTGCTTAATAACTTTAATCTCAAATAAGTATCTTAGTAATAATCTTTGAAATAGACTTTACTCATCTGTAGGTCTGCTTTTGGCATATACAGAGTCTCTGTGTGAATTATAAAGGTCACCCCTTTTGGCTTGATGATCTGAAATATGTTCCCTCTTTGAGGAGACACATTTGAAAAAGGTACCGTAGCCTGGGGGCTAGAGGTGATGGGATGCAGCCCTAAATCAAGGCACATGATTTAGAGAGGAAAACATGTTGTCTTTCTTAATCCCCCACCCTGCTTTGGGTTGGAGTCTTTATTTAGTGCGCCAAAAGCCCAACATCTCTGCTCAAATGAAACACAAATACACACACGTACGCGTGTGCACACACACACACTTACTCACTCAATGCATTGTCTCTTTGTTTAACTATATCCTTCTTATTTTTAATGAAATAAACTCCAAAGCCTTTTCATTAACCTGAGTGTGGGAAATATTTGCTGCTCAAGTATTTAAATTTCGAGGCATTTATAATTTAGCTTAATTGTCAGAAAAGAACATCTTGACGAAATACAATTATAGACAAAAAGAAAATTCAAAATATATAAGATTTAAGGTGGAGTTTGCAGCCCTCCTCGAGACAGTAGAACGAGAACTTTGGAAAGAGAAAAAACAAAGTTTTATAAGTCTGGTGGGAAGTGTAACGAAATAATTATGCATATATTCCATTCACAAAGCTTTTGAGGCAATCTTTGTGTGTAAACATGGTGTGGCTGCCATGAAGACAAAAACAGAAGAGCAAGTGAAAGTTAGAAATGAAATGTTGGTTTTAAATGGTTTATCTCTTAAGTGTTGGTGATTTGAGCTCTATTCAAAGGTTTGATTAGAATATAATCAAGTATTGAAATGTTTTGTGGAATGTCTTTGCTAGTTGTTTTGTAAGCTACCTCAATCCATGAGAGTTACAGGCCCCCATCCATAACACTATTAGTTTTGCCTTATTTACATAAAAGCTTTTTGATGCAGCTGACCATCAGATTTATTTAATAGGAGCTTTAGTTTAAACTCAAGGGTTGCTAGTTAGAAACTGACATGGAATATGTTCATAAGATAATGGAAAAGGGATTATATAGAACGCTAAAAAATACTATTGTGAAAACCAGAAATGACCTTCTATTGTTTTTTGAGAGATAGACATAATGGTTTCTGTACATTTCATTGAGGGTGGTGGCTGACACAATAAGCGGTGCTTAATTAATATTGGACTGACTAAATGAGAAAGCCGCTAGGAACATATGAATAAAATGGTGTTTACTTTGAATCTGATATTGGCTCCATTGCCTAGAATCCCTCTGGAGAGCTCTTTTATTTCCCTTACCATAAATAGCTTGTGTAAGTTAAAAGCACCATCTAAGGAACCACTTGGCACCCTTGAAGCTTTCACCACACATATGGGGGTATAGGACTGGGAGGAATCTTGTCTTTTGGGTCTTCAAGTCCTCTAGAACTTCTGAAAAGTAGAGTAGCCTAAAAACAACTAATTTAAGGATGAGTTGTAATTGAGAATGCTTTTTTTCTGAGGGTTAAAAGAGCTAGTTGGAAAGAGAGTAAGGAAAAAGAGTCGCATGTTAATCTGAGGGGCTATTTTATAGAAAAGAGATTAGAATGTAAGTTTTGATCAGAAAAAGAAAAGTAAAGTAAATGAGTGAAAGTAAAAAATGCACAGATTTTTTAGTTTTCACAGAGTGCAGTATTTTCATATGTGGTAGACTGCTGGAGTTTTTTGGAAAAGGTTGAATGATCTGATGGAGAAAGCCTAAGTCTCTGCTCAGTAATCATCTACTAAAGGATTATACAGTTAACATGCTTTATATAATTTCAAAAGTTAATGTACATGAAATAATAATATACATAAAATCCATGTACTCTTAAAATAATAGACATAACTTCTTCTGGCAGCCAAGCAAATAGAGAAATAATACAACATAATATTGTTCTCCTTCCTTTCTTTGAAATACTGGGTTGGTGTGACCAGTTGGATTCTCTGGGAAGCAGACTCTAAGATGGAGTTTAGTGTGCAGGATACGTCTTAGGGAATGCCCTTTGGACCAACACCTATGCAAGGGAGAGATGGGAAGCAGGAGTGAGCAGAGAGAAATTGAGCTTCAGTGCAGGCCCAATAGGAGCCTGGGTTTCAAGCAAGCTGACATTTTCAGCCCGTAAGGAGACAGTAAACCCAATAGTTTAATAGGCAGCAAAAGTATGATCAGCATGGTATCAGCTTCCTCTGTCACTTGTCCCACAGATGACACCAAATGAAAGGGACCAGATGAAAGGCGACACAAGTGATGTGGCACTCTGTTGTTGAGAAGACAATTCATTCTGCAACTAAGCAGTTTTATAGCCTGCAGCTATGCTTTAAAGGGAGCTAAGGTAGAAAGTCACATCTCTTACTATGAACAGAAAGGCAGGTGAGCAACTGCCCTATGGCAGCCTCCCTCAAAAAAAGGGTACACTTCTTTTAAGATGCATATCTTCCCATGTTCTTGGAGGATCACAGAGCATTCACCAAGACTTAGGTTAGTCTGAAGTTGCACTTGCCTGTGTGGCTACTTGCAGTGTCACTGGGCACATCCCTGGAGCTGTTTCCCAACACTTCGCTAACCACACGGGATGCTCTGGAGCTAGAATGGCCCTTCTGTGTGGTCATGAATTAGGCAGAGATTGCTGGGCCTTTCTACTCCAGCATTAATCAGTCCTCGTCAGAAAGGGTCATGACCTCGGGCAAGGGGACTCTCTACAGCTGAGGCAACCCCCCAAAGGGTACTGCCAATTGTACTGTGCAGCTGCTGAGGCAAAATTTCTTCACTGATGGGGGATCAGAATAGTTCATCACTGTCCACTCTAGTAGTCAAGTCATTTTTCCTCCTTATCTCGACATTGTGCTCATTGCTAAGTAATCATTTTTCAGAACTTTTTAGGTCAAGTTTTACAAATGATGCATATAAATAGATATTTCAAATACTGAAGAGAAACTTGCATTTTAATTGTTACAGAAATGCACTCACTAAAAGGGCTAGTTTCTTCTGGGTATTTACATAATTTTATTAAAAAAAATCAATCCATTTTTAATTAGCTGTTTTTAATAGGCAGTTAAGGTAAGATATTATATGCCACATATTAAAGTAATGGACATTTAACAGCTGAGTTACTTAACTTTTAATGGAAATGCTGACAAACCTTTAGCTGTAATTATAGCAACACTGTGATTACAGAAGGAGGTACCTCTTCTTGTTGTTCGCAACCCTACAATTTCATATGCCTATGATGAAAAAAAGTCCATTATTAGCCAAACAGAAGTTATACTTGGCACTAGGCATTACTCATATCCTTGCTAGATTTGAGCCATATTTCAGAGTGGTAGCCAGTTAATAATACATATTTCTTTTATATTGTGATGTTAGAAAGAATAGTTCTCCAGTTTATAGTGGCATCTATACAAGCACTAGCTAGTCTTGTCCATTCTGAATTAGGTAAATGATTCTGAATAGAAATATTCTTTATCCTCCAGCCCTATAATGTTTTATTTGTCATATCAGATCAATTTTTAAAAGGATTAGAATTCAGGATTCAACCAGTGTTTATCAAACACCTATTGCTGGATGTGCACTCTGTGGGACACTGAGTATATGGTCAAGGTTTATACTGTCATGGAGATTATATTCTCATATGGAAGCTAGGAAACAAAAATCAAACTAGAAAAATACAGAGAGACTTTAGAATAGGGTCAAGTAATAGATGGTGATTGGGTAGCTACCTTGGTTTGGATGGTCAAGAAAATATTTTCTATATATTATCATTTAAACTGAGATTGGAATGACAAAAAGGGGCCAGCTACATGATAATCAAAGCATGCTAGGTAGGGGGAATACTAATGCAAAGAATCTTGGGATGAGCTGACATATTCATGGAACAACAGCAGCAATAAAAAGCCAGTATAGCTAAAGCATAGTGGGCACATAGGCTGGAGAAGTGGTCAATGATCAGTTTATATAAACCTTCTGAATCATGATAAACAGTTTAGATTTTTTATAATTGTGACATCAAGTGATTGGAGAGTGTTGACATTATTCTGATTATAGAAGATGGATGTAGGTTGTGAGAATGGAGTAAAGAGACCAGTCATTAAATTTAGTAGTCCATGTGAGGGATAATGGTGGCTTGGACAAGGTCATAGTGGAAGACAGAAGTGACAGATTTCAGGTTTGAAGTCAGCAATACCTGTTTGATAAGAGAAAGAGAGAAATGAAGGATAACTCTCAGATGTTTAACCTGAACAATTGTGTTGGTGCAGATGCCATATATTGAGTGGGGAATATATGAATAGGAACATATTTCTAAAAAATATATCAAGAATTTTCATATTGACATGTTAATTTGCAGATGTTTATTTAGACACATTATAGTAAATGTTGAATAGGCAACTGAATATGAATTCGGATTTCAGAGGAGAGCTTGCGGCTGAAGATTTATATTAAGGAGTTGCTTAAAGCCATGGCATTAGGGATCTTCAGGATAAAGAGTATAGATCAAGAAGACAAATGATCTCAGAATCAAGCCCTGAGGCACTTGGGGTATTCAACATAGAATATGAGAATTAGAAGGAGAATCAGGAGAGTGTGATAGCATGGAAGACACGAGAGGAAAGTGTTAGGGAAGGAGGGAGTGACGAGCAGCATGAAATGTTTTGAGGGGCTCAATAAAATAAAAACAGAAGTAATCACTGGATTTGACCACATAGTTTTCAGTCATCTGTACAAGAATTGTTTCAGTAGAATGGTGGGACTGAAAGGCACAGAGAATGGTTTGAGTAGATAATATGAGGTGGGAAATAGATAGAAAGATTATAGACAATTCTTTCAAGTTTTACTGTAAAGAGGCACAACAGGCTAAATGATGATAAAAGAGTTAAGGATGATAAATCTCAATCTTATAAATTTAAAGTGCTAGCAAGGAAACTACAGTAACTTATTTTTCCTACTAAAACTATCCTAAAATATTTTTGAAAATTTCTGTCTTATGTTCCATTGTATCAAATTTCTGTAACTTTTGGAGAATTCAAAGAGATATTAAGTTGTTAAACTTTATGTGATTAATAAGATAATAACTACAGGATGTTTTCCTTTAGTTGAAAGATACCCCCTCAGCCTAATTGCTAAAACATTAAACTTGCATAATATAAAAGTACAGTTTGGTGCATTTTCACAAACTGAGCACACTCTTGTAACCAGCACTTAAATTAAGAAAAGAACCTTAACAACACCTCAGAGACTCCTTGTTACCTCCTTTCAATCATTCACTGCTATACACATACATAAATATTAGCATGACTTCCAACAGCAACAGCATAGATTAGTTTTGCCAGTTTTTGAACTTTATATAATGGAATTTATTTGATCTGATTTTAAATATGTAGATTGACATCGTAAGGCACTCATTGTCTTCACTGATGATTACACTTAACCCTTTGCCTCCCTCCTCTTTACACAGACTTTGAATTGCTTTCCCACTTCATTATCATAAAACCTAATGGTTTTCATACTATACATTATTACTGTTCCTCCCTACTCTATTTTTTGACACTTACTGTAGATTAGTCTTAAGGTTCAGTTTGCGAAACTCCTACAGTAGAATCACCTAGGGAGCTCGTCAATAATGCAGATCTCTGGGCTCCTACCATGGTCTACAGATCTGCAAGTGAGGCAGATAACCCCCTTCTCTTCTATGTCTCTGTAATGTAATAATGCCTTCCCAGAATGTTCTTTACTGGACTTCATCTTAAGGAAGTCATATGTTTGCTTTGTGGCCCAAGCTCAAAATTTCATGAAATCATCTGAAATTTCCCATCAGAGGTAATCTCTCTCTCTCCCCCCTGTCTAGCACTATGAAAGCATTTTCTCCATCTGCCTTGTATCATAGTCACTTGCACACCTGTTTGTCTTCCTACCCAGGTTATGACCCTCTGGAGAGCTATTGCTTTGCATTCTTTTGTATCTCCCATAGCACCCAGCACAGTGCCTTGCATAAAGTGAGTGCTAAATAACTATTTGTTGAATGGAATCCATAAACACCGGGAAGATGTCACTTCCTTAGAATAACTGAAAGATTAAATATAGACTCCCAAAAGATCCATTTTTTTCCGTTGAAACATTACATTGGCCAGAGGGATAGGAAATCTATGGGTGTAGAATTAAGTATCTGTAGGAACAACAGTTTCACAAGAAAGGCTTTGTTAGAACTGTGTTTTTTCAGACAGTTGTGATACCTCACAATAAATAAACCTCAGCCAAGAAATAGGTATTTCCATGTTAGCCCACCGATGCCCTAATTTCACTTGATTTGTTTACAGGAATGATACTATTGAAAGCATATAAGTGTATGTGTGTGTGTTTTAATTGTGTATTGTTTCTGTTCCATTATTATTGTAGAGCCTCTGCATATACCCTTGTTTAATTTTATAAGAGGTCCCTAGCCATCTTTTTTTTCTTTTTTAGAATGAAGAGAATAAATATCTACTTACCATTAAAACTTACTTATCCTTATAGTTTGAAAGAAATGGAGCAGAACAATGAAGTAACATTAACTTTTCTTCTCTATGTTTCCAATATTAGAGTTTTCTCTGAGCAATTTTATTCCCTTACTCTCCCCTCTCTCTTCTTTGCTTTTCCCCTTTAGAGCCTATTCAAAAATCCTCTGAAAATAAAAATTTCATGGTTTTGTGATTTCATGACAACAGGAGGATGTAAATATGAATTCCATGACTAAATTTCCAAAAGCCATTTCACTTAGCTCTCCTCCCTACTTCTGTGTTTCTTTTTTTCTCCTTCACTTTCCATAATTGAACTTTTGGGGTCCAACTAGAATCTGATTGTCCTTTTTATTTTTTCCTCTTCTACATGCTTTCTCCTAAAACAGGAGTTAACAGACTTTTTCTATAAAGGACCAGACAGTAAATATTTTAGACTTTGCAAGCCATCCAGTTTCTACTGGAACTACTCAATTATGCTGTTGTAGTGTGAATGCAGCCATAGACAGTGCATGAGTCTTATTCTTGTCAAACATTATTTATGAACACTAACATTTGAATTTCATATAATTTTCATGTGTCACAAAATATTATTATTCCTTTGATTTTTTTTTCCTGAACCATTTAAAGTGTGAAAACTATTCTTAGCTTCTGTGCCATGCAAATATCAGTGACAAGTGGGGGTTGCCCCACAGGCTGTGTTTTGCTGACCCTGTGTTCTAAATGAAATATTGATAATCATTCTCTTTTCAAAAAACTTCACTAATATCCCTTAAGTAGGGAATGCAATTTTTCATCATCCCTCATTTTTTTGAAAATACATCACATGTTGTTCCAGTATACTAGCTGCTGGGGAAAGCAGAAGGCTTAGACCTACTCTTCATTGGTTCTAAAATTGCATCAAAGAGGCAGGACATATATATGAACAGATAAATAGGACCATAAAGTAGTATTGCGTTTTATGGCTGTTGTTTAGAACTACAGGTTTTTAAATGATATGGTTTAAATGATGGATTAACTATATATATTTTTTCTGATTCATATAAAGGAAGTTTGAGAATTTTTCATATGCATATCTAGTCCCGTATTGAAGGAAAAAAAGTTACTATCTAGGCTTTAGATCTTAAAATTCCCTTTGTCTATCCTTATAGAGTATAGCTGAGAAGTTATTTTACTTAATTCCGAAAAAAAAGTTATAAAATATTTTAATATTTTGTAACTATTATAAGGTCAGGTAATAATTATGCCAATCTTTGATTGAAATACGTAATTATAGTTAATGCTATAGTTTTTTTAGGAGATGTGAAAATGTTTCAATCAGAATTTTATATATGTATCAATTAAAAATAATGGTTCATTATTTCAATTAGTATACATTTTTATAGTTTCGTTCTTTTATCCTGTAAGTTACAAAATAAAATGTCTTTGTTGTGTCTTTTCAACACTTTTTTGATTATTATTATTTGAGAAATTAGAGTGCTGAGTAAGAGCAACTAATATCTTTTTAACACTTTTGATTATCATTATTTGAAAACTTAAAGGGTGTTGCATAAGAGCAGCTAATCAGATCTTTTTGCATGTGGGTTGGTTGAGTTTCCTTTGGAGTCCTTCAGGAATTGTAGCCATAGTTTGAAATATAAATACATACTCTATATGCTTAGGCAAAGTATCAAAAGATAGGGTTGTGAAATACTAATAGTTCATCTATGATTTGTAGTCATAATGTTTATAATATGAAAATATGCATACAGTTGCTATTGAATGTAATAAGTTTCTAATTTACCAAAAGGCAAAAGAATAAACCTAGAGAATTTCTCACGCATCTTCCAACTCTGTAATTTATTACTCACATATAGTAATTTGCCAAATGATGCCCTAGTGAATCAAAAGAATTAATGCCTCTTCCTAAGTAACTTTCACTGAGAGGCTGAAAAACTCTGCAGCATTTTGCCATTTAAAAAAGAAACCATCCATGTCTCAGAGACAGGGATACTAGAAAATGGAGCTAAAAGGGTTGCTTTTCTATTCTTACTCCAAGAATCCCTCCCCATCCTGGTTCTTTGCTTAAGAAATGTTAAGTGAAGTCAAGAGTTCATTTTTTTATAATACACGAATTTAGCAGATTAGCCTTGTGATCTTTTTTTGTCATAATCATCAGATTTATTCCTAAACATATCATTTATTTGTTGGGTTGATCTTGAGCTAATTCTAAACCTTTCTTGGCAAACAGCATCAAAGATAGCAGTTCTGCCTACTTCAGAGGCTGTCCTGTTGGTACTGTGCAAAGTATAAAACACTAAAAAATATTGATAAGTATAAAATACTAAAAAGTAGGAAATGACAAAACTATAAGATGATAAAGCTGCATGTTGAAGGGAAAGGGAAAACTAGGAAAAGAAGCCAAATCTGGAAAGATTCTTTTTCCAGGCTACATAAGATTTTCAAAAAATGGTTTATTGCCCTTAAGTATTTAGTAAGAGTTTACTAGAGTATTGATCACAATAGGAAACCTCAACAGAGGATAGCTTGTCTTGAGCCAAACTTTCTAGGCTAATTTGATGAAATAAAATTAAATGAGTAAAATTGTATGCAGTCATTAATCCATCCCACCATTAATAAATGGTTTATTGAAATTTTTTTTTACTGTTTCAAATGAAAAAAGATCAAAATATAGAGAGAAAAGCATTCAAACCTATATACAACATAGGTAAAACTTGGTCGGATAGTTGTAGAACTTTTTCTACTGTTTTTAGAAAGTATGTTGCCTACAACTATATTGCTACTAGAGTATGTTTTTGTATTCATTCAACACTCAACTCTTCCGTGACCATATATGGGAAAAAAGCCCTTTAAGTATAAAATAATCATTATTAACTTTGAAAAATCCAAATGCTCCTGTTTTATGCCATCATATCAAAGTGACTAAATAGAATTTTGAAATATAATAGAAGTCATGATTTTAGATACTTTGATTTATGTCACCACAATCCATAATAGTGTCCACCAAACTTCTAACATTTCAGACACTCCATCTCAATTATTTCATGATAAGGATTGGGCCATGACTCTTTTATACAATGGCAGAATCCCTAAGATCTCTCTGAACAGTCCTGATTGTAAATATTCTGTCCAGTTGTCAGATCAATGCATCCTAATTTGAGATTTTTAAAATTGTAACTCTATGCCTACTGCACTCAGTCTCACCTGCTTCACTTCCATATAAAGGTGGTTAATCTTAAATAATATTTAAGCCACATATGCTGTTTCACTGTTTTAATTCAAGATTAAAATGTTCAACTGTCACATTAGACCATTTTTATATGAGTGTTACTTTTCTAATTACCGTATTGCTCAATTTTATTACCATTTAAAGAGATCCATGTTGATTTCTATGCCCAAGGAATTTTAGTCCTTTTCTTACTCATACTTTTGGATATTTCATCATGCAATGCTTGCTACACACACACACACATACACACAGTGTGTTTAGTGTTCTATTAAGATAAAAAAAAGTCTGTGTTATCAAGTTAAACATTACTTTCAACCATCTAACCAGCAAACTTTAGGATTGTTGATATTAAAATGTTACATCTGATTATATTTCCTCATTTAAACAAATCAATTTATTGTGAAGAAAGCAGCAAGTTTTTAAAATTCACATCACATTCAATTATTAGAACAAACCTTCCGTTATAGACTAGAACTAGTTTCAGTCACAGCCTTGGAATTACAGCCTGACAAATTCTAAACAGAGGAGAATAGAGTTTAATAACAGTGGATCTTTAGCTATAGCTGCTTCAAGAAAAAAAAAAAGCAATAATATATGTTCACATAGCACTGACAAAGAGAAACACAACTTTGGATGGGAAAGAACATGCATTAGTCTTTTTGACATATTCCTGTGGTGTGATTTATTATGTAGACAATCAGCTCAACTTCTCAAGTTTGATATCCTTGGAATCATTTGAAATTTAAATTTTAATGAAAGTTCATTAATTCCAAGGCCAAAAGAAGAGATTCTAATTGCTTTTGAGAATCAGACTATGAAAGAATTCTTTGGCAAACTTGCACCGTCTTTTCTCTCGTTTATCATTGGTTGCTTTGTAGGTACTTAATTGAAGGTCCTCTGATTATCAGCATGGGTTGACATCAGTGCACTCCATGCATTTTAAACAGTAGGCCAGATGTTTAAAGGATGAGCCGAAGCATCAGTAGTGTGCTAGCGTGAATAATAAAATTTTAATTATCTATAAGAAGCAAATGAAAAGCATAAGCTTTTCCCCCCTTCAGCCTGGAAGAGAAGATGAATGCCCAAGTGGCATTTTAAGAATGTGTTGACTGAATTGTGGGAGAACTTGGCAAAAAACTGGTAGTTAGCTAGTGTTTATTCTAGTTAACCATACACTCAGACACAAGGGTATACACACACACACAGGCACACACACACAGACATACACACAATCATATGGGGATTTGAGATAGTCTGAAGAAATTTGAGGGATAACTATATAAACAAAATCCTTTAATATGCTGAGAAGAAATGGAAGAGGGGCAGGATGTGCTGACCCATGCTTAAGGGATGTACTGGTACAATGTTCTCCAAAGCTTAAATCAATGTAGTACTTTTATGGTCGGAATTAATGATTCAACAATTTGAAATTATTTGAAAATTAAAAAAAAAAGGGGATTCTGAACCTAGAAAGCACATCAACTCACAGCATGTAAAACTTCCAGAATGTGTGCATTTTGCACTCATATAAGAGAAATGACAAGTAGTCAGGTGGGTAGAGAAAGGAATAACTCTTTACACATGTGCATACATTTGTCAATAATATTTCTTAAAATACAACAAATTTATATGTAATTTATCTAAAGTTGCATCTTTATTTTTAGTGTGTAATAAATAAATTTTCCTTTTCTAACTTTAGGGTTTTCATAATTTAAATATCATTTATACTTTTATATCAAAGAATGAATTAGTATCATTCTGATACAAAGATAAATGTTTACCTCATATACATTGAAGTGTTAAATGACTCGTTTGTTTATAATGATGAATGGGTAGATCAAAACTGTTAACATCTACTTTGAGCTTTGGGCTACTATCAGCTTGTTTCAAGTTATTTGTGGAATTTTCTAAATTATCTCTATTTAGGCCAAACACCTTGCAAATTTAAACTGTAAACTCAGAGATTATTTTTTTAATTCTCCATTCAGAAGCATTTATTATATCAAAAGAATTTATATAATGTAGTTTGCAAAATTTGGGGGACTTGATATTTAGTAAATCTTAATGTCAAACTTTCTAACTTTCAGGTTGTCTTTAGTTTCATATCCACTATCTTTGCATACTTGCCAAATGAGCTCTAAGTAAGAAATTTACATTTATACAAAGCTATCTAATAGTAATCAACTAATCATGAACATCTTTGGAAACTATGAGAGAAATAATGATTTGTAGGTGTACCCTTTCTTGCATGGAATACTGGGATTCCACTTTATGAGTCTAGACTTTTTAGACCAAGGGAAAAAAAAATGACAAGGAAATTATTGACCCCAAGTCTTAATCATTAGGTTATCATTTTATTCCCAATAGCATAGAGAAAAATTTTAGTTTGAAGAAATCTTCATCAAGTCTTTAATCTTAATAATCATCATAAAAGAATTTCAACCCTAGCTTCTAACAGAGCTTCTGAGGTCCAGTTTATTGACCAAGCAGCAGTTGAGGGGGTTAAAGCTTATAAATTATTCCTCACTTCAAAGGATAGATTATGTCTTTTTTAACTTCAACAATATGCCTAATGAGGGTATATTTGGAATTTGTTGAAGGATATCTATGTATAAGCATGTGTGTGTGTGTGTGTATTGTGTTAGACATAACTTAAAACATTATTTAAATAGAAAATCCTGCACACAGTTAAATGGCAAAGAATAACATGTGTTCTGTCTACACATGTTGTGCATTTGCCTGGTTGAAAGTTCAAAATTGGATTGACTTCATTGAATGTTGAATGCTGAATAATTACTTAGTGCTGACTCACTATTAAAATAACCATCTCAAGCTTTGTCATAAACTTAAAAACCTCAAATTAGTTAGTGCCTCCTTTACTAAAACAGCAGATCTGATTTTGATGACTTTTTTTCCTTTAAGTATAAGTTTCTAATCCATAATTGAGTATCAGGTACAACTCGACACTCAATTTCTCTTTTACTTTTTGGGCTGCTTTGGTTCTGTTTTCCACTAAGCTTCTTTTCATAAGAGGATGCCATTAGTGTGCAGGTTAAACTTTACTTAATGTTTTAACCTATTTAAAATATTCACCTAAAAGGATTACTACAAATTCTTCATGTGACAAGCTGTTTGTCTTAAAAGATCCATTTAAATCGAATTTGTATCACTTTTGCACAGACATAGGAAACAAAGTATGGTTATCAAAGGGGAAAGGGCAGGAAGGGACAAATTAGGGGTTAGAGATTAACAGACACACATTACTACATATAAAATAGATAGACAAGGACCTACTCTATAGTACAAGAAACTATATTCAATTTTTTGTACTAACATATAATGGAAAAGAATCTGAAAAGAAAAAATACATATGTATGTATAACTGAATCACTTTGCTGTACACCTGAAACTAACATTGTAAATCAACTACACTTCAATAAAACAAAAAATTTTAAACTCAAAGAAATTAAAACAAAAGGATTAATTTATTCTAAAATTCTTTTTATTTGTAATTTTTAAGGAACCTATTTCTAAGTACTGAAAGTAACACATGCTCATTATACCAAATTAAAAATATCCAGAATTGTATAAAGAGCTGATAAATTTCTGCTTCTCCCCCATATAACTCAATTAAATGTTGGTATGAATCATCCATTCACACCAATACTTAATCTGTACTCATATGAACATGTACATATATATGAATATACACATATATAAGAATATATATATGAATAATTACATACATCTATATTCTTTCCTTTATAAAATGCAAATGAGATTGTATATTTACTCTGTATTCAACTTTGTCACTTAACAATAATTCAAGGATGTAGTCCTACATTAAAGTCTATACTCTCATGTATCATGAACTCCTTTCTCTATTCTAACTTGTGTTTAGCATTTCTTCATACAATGCTGTTGTTTGTTAGTTGGTCTTCACTCTTGGACACTGCATAATTTTCATCCTTATCAGCTACCTACACTTCAGATAACTGTTGGATACTAAGCCAGTCCTTACAGATACCAACAAAGTAAGAACAATAAAGTTAGCTATCACTTCCAGTTAAGCCAAATCACCCAGGATATGTGTACACATTTTTCTAGGAAGTTTTAAAATTGAAACCTCAAATCTATAAACCTATGAGAAAACTGGTCTATATTATTAAGTGGAATAATTTCACTAGATGGTCAGTAAGGCATCACCCTCATATGGACTCTGTATTTTGTTAGGATAAAAAGTTAATGTGCTTCTGAAGAATTCAAGCTACCCTCTTGGCCTGCATATTCTGGCTTGGCTTCTGATCTATGGGAAGGCCTAGCAAGTTTTTCCCATGAGTTTCCTTCCTTTCTAGCTCATCATTTTACTGACAGAGTACTCTTTCATGGTGGTGTTGTGGCTATAGAATTGTTTCAGATGCTCTAATCTGTTCAACCAAATGTGGCAAATATAACAGTCCCAACAAAGACAAAAGAACCACAGAGAATGACTGAAAAATAGTCCCAGGGAACAATGGCACCTCCACATTTCAAGGTTATACACAGTGTTTCAGGCAATTTTCAGTACCTTATGCTGAATCGTCCTATAATTTCAAATGCATGTACTCAAAGTTATTTACCACTACTGAAATAATGAATCAGACCCTACCAGGCATGGCTGATACACTTATAGCTAGAGTACAACTATAGAAAGGAAATAATGTTTTAATTTATACAGCCATAATAATGGCTGTTTCACACTGTTTTCAGAACTATGAATTGGCCTATTTAGTCATTTCTTGTCATTATACTGAGCATTTTATTTTTTACCAGCTGAGATGAGGAATAGGAGCCCAGTGTGCAGGTGAAATTGATAATAGGAGTCATTAAAATGTAGAATAAGTCCTAGAGATCTGCTGTACAACATGGTGCCTATAGCTAACAATATAGTATCGGACACTAAAATATGTTGAGGATAGTTGTCATGTTAAGTTTTTTTAACACACACATGCACACACACAAAAAACACAAAAAAGCAAAGGGAAATTTTTAGAAGTGATGGATATCTTTTGTACCTTGATTGTGGTGATGGAATAACAGGTATATGCATATATCTAAACTGATCAAAATGTATGCATTAAGTATGTGCAAATTTCTATATAAATTATACCTTGATGAAGCTTAAAAAATTGGAAGAGTCAGAACAGCATTAGTCAAAATATTTCCATGTAGAAACTAAACAAGTACTAGCCTGATTCACCTTTCTCTCCTTTTAGATATTTTGATAATGTGAAATTCATTTTGAGGTGTCTTGAAAACAGCAAAGTAGATCTGGAAAATTGTATTATATCTCTTGCCTTACTCTGCCTCTGGCCTGGGATCATAGTTCTCTATTAACTCCAGACCTTATGGAGAAAATGTAGAGAAGTGTATCAAAAAGAATGCCTGGACTTTCTTCAAAACATAATAGTGAATTTTTTGTTAAGGGCTTCCTATGTGCCAGACCCAGTGCTAAGCTGGGCTTTGTTATTATTCTTATTGTTACTTATTTATAGGTAAAGAAACTGGAGCACAGAGAGAGACTAAGTGATTTGTGCAGATTGTCTCAGCTAATACATGCTGCAGTCTGAAACTGCCCAGACTAACTTCCTTTAAACTCTATCCACCCCTGTTTCTTCTCTATTCAAAGTGTTTCAGCTCCAAACCTGCAACTCTAAAGGAAGGAAATCCTGAATGGAAAGACTAGGTTTTGGTCACTTACAAATTATCTTCCTTCTCCTGTTCTTTGTCTCTTTCTCAAATTCCAAACTTTGATTAAAGTCGTCTTTCACTCTGAACACTGCAGAATTGCTAAGATAAAATTGTTCAAAGAACTAAATTCCAATTAACTTTGCCATTGATTACTATGTGACTCTGGAGAGGTGTTCTTTCTTTCAGGTTAATTGGGACTTTATAGTCTATCTCAAAGATTTAAAATAACACTGAAGGAAATAGCAAACTGGGATACCTCTCACAATTCATCCATTACTCTCTTGTGCTTCAAATGAGGATAAAAAATGGCTATGGTTAGACTGGGAGAAAGATGGTAGATGAAGTGTCCTGTAAACTGGTTTTGTTTTTTATAATAACCATCCAAATAATTACAAGGTGAATCTCTTTCTGCTTTTATTTGCATTTCTTTTAATTTTATTTTTATTACAGTATAGTTGATTTGCAATATTGTGTTAGTTTCCGGTGTACAGCAAAGTGATTCAGATATATACACACACATATATATATACACACACAAATATATATATATTTAGATTATTTTCCATTATAGGTTATTACAGGATATTGAATGTTGTTCCCTATGTTATACAGCAAGTGCTTGTTGCTTATCTATTTCATGTATCTGCATCTGTGTCTATTAATTCCCTACTCCTAATTTATCCCTCCCCTACTCCCTTTCCTCTTTGGTAACCATAAGCTTGTTTTCTATGTCTCTGAGTCTGTTTTGTGTAAGATTCATTTGTATTATTATTTGGAGTCCACATATAAGTGATATCATATAACATTTGTCTTTCTCTGTCTGGCTTAAATTCGTAGGTCCATCCATGTTGCTGTAAATGGCAATATTTCATTTTTTCATGGCTGAGTGTGTGTGTATATGTATGTATATATATATAAATAAAATATGTGTGTATGTATGTGTTTGTGTGTGTGTGTATATATATATATACGCACACACATATACACATTCACTCTACATCTTCTTAAACCAGTCATCTGTTGATAGGCATTTGGGTTACTTCCATATCTTGACTGTTGTAAATCGTGCTGTTATAAATGTTGGGGTGTATATATCTTTTCAAATTAGAGTTTTCATCTTTTTTGAATATATACCCAGGAGTGGGATTGCTGGATTATATGGTAGCTTTATTTTTAGTTCTTTAAGGAACCTCCATACTGTCTTCCATAGTGACTATTTGCTTTTCTTCTTAATGTTTAGTGAAGTTGAACACCTTTTCACTTGTTAGCCATTTGTATGTCTTCTTTGGAGAAATGTCTGTTCAGTGCCTTTGCGCATTTGAAAAATCAGGTTGATATTTTTGATAATTAGTTATAGGAATTCATTAAATATTTTAGATATTAAACCTTTATAAGATATATAGTTTGCAATTATGTTCTCCCATTCTGTGGATTACCTTTGTATTCTATTGGTTTTTTCCCTTTGCTATGTGGAAGCTTTATAGTTCGATACAATTGTGCTTGTCCTTATTTGTTCGTTTGAATATGGAATGGTGGTGTTATAAATCTTAAGCAATTTACTGATCATTCACTTTTCTAAAAACAAACACAAACATGAGGATAAAATAAATACACTGAAAACTCCCTAGCCCGGAGGATAGGAAGAAGCCCTGGACAGGGAAGTTGCAAATGTTTTTCTTTATACCCGATGTCTGAGCTTCCTTACTCATTCTAGGGTCCCAGATTTTGTCACCTGTTACAGGGGATAGGAAAATTAAACTACAAGATTCTTGTACAAGAGGGTCACAATATTTACATATTTAGTCTAGGAAACTTTTATTTTCTGTATTCATAACTCCAAAGAATTAATAATTCTGTATTTGTGTATGTGTAAATGAAAATAAGCAGCTTTGGCCAAAAAAAAAAAAAGTATTGCTTTCTCTCCAGTATAAAAGACAATCAAAAACAATTATAATCATTTATTAATCTGGGTTTTAATTGCCGAGTACCCTCCATTCCATGGAGATTTTTTCTTCTGTCATGCTTCCTTTTTAACACTCATCGGAGTTTGTAATTATTCATGTTGTTGTTGTTGTTGTTGTTATTATCATATTTGATCAACTACTTAAGTTACAGCTTTTTACAGGCAGGTACTGTGTTTTGTTTACTAATTTATCTTCAGAATATAATACTATGTTTAACATATAGAAGGAAGGCAATATCAAAAGAAGACAGGATGGAAGGAATGAAGAATGTTAGAAAGGAAACATTAGATAGAGTTTAAACAGGATATAATTTAGACAGGGACTGAACTAGCAATTAGAAGAACAATCAGATACTTTTACTATTAAAGATCCAATTTTAGAATTGTTCTGTAAAATTAAGATATACATTCTTACACTAAATCAGCTGAACTGAACAGATAACGTAGTTGTCTGTGATGATATCTGCTAAATCACCACCTTATTGAATTTCCATAAGTATATCTATTCTTTTTTTTCTGTTGGGTCTTCCCTTTCAATCTGAAATAAAGATTGGATTACCTACCAAAGATTTGATGATATTTTATCAAATCAAAGAGAATGGTTATCACAATAATGAAAATATTAATTGTCAAAATAATAATAAAACATAATAAAACAACCCAAAGAGACAAAACCAAATAAACACTACTAGCGTAAAGCTGAGAAACATACAGGAAAGGAAACATAAAGGAAAAATACAATGCAATAAAAGCAAAATTATTTCAAACTGTTTAAGGGACAACAAGTGAGTTCTTATGCAAAATATGAGTAATTAACTTGGTGCATTTCAGATATCAGGAATGTGGGGTTTATTTGTGAATTCTATAGCTTTAGAGAGATATGGGAAATAAGGAAAGGTTACTTAAAGCTAACCTCAGAGATTAAAGGATAGAACCAATGGACTCTAATTTGGAAGAAAAATAAGGCATCAGGGTATCATGGCATCATGTACATAGTAATAAACTATTTCCATAATCTTTCTTCCTGTGTGACCTTTTTGACTTTCAGTTCCCTTAAATTAATACACTCTCTAAACTCATGTTTATAATAGAGTGATGTAGTGAAACTTAAAAAAATTTGTTTTGGCCTTAAATACACACACACTCACTCACTCACTCACTCATCCAGAGAGATCTCGCCTAAGCTTTTACTTTGCTTTCTGTTTCTCATTCCACCTGTATTTATTCCTCTATTTTTTCTTCCAAGCAATAAAAATTGTCATTTTTGTAAGCAAATTCCACGTTCCTCTCCATTTTTGATTCCCTCTGTCCCTTGCTCAAGTTCTGCTTCACAATGACCGCAAAAATGGCAAGGACATGATTCTCTTTAATAGTTGGAAGGGCTAGGTTGTGAACAGGCACAAATTAATTATTTTTTATCATTGTGAAAAATAAATACAATAAAATATAAGAAACACTTTGCAGAGTAAGTATAAATTTCTTATTTTATTTAGCAGGTCACTAAACACTCTTTGGTTAAAGAGGACATTCTTATATAGGCCACATAGGAAGAGAATCAAGAACTAATTGAACTCACTCAGTCATCATACTCAATGTTCCTTTTGTTAAGACAAGGATACTAAGGCCCAGAGACCGGGAAAGACTTTCTTGAGAATTATAAGCTGGACTAAAACACCAGTGTGGCAACCTCCTAGATTCCAAAGAATCACGATACCCATACTTTTTGCGTTCTTCAGAAAAACAGTGAGTCCATCAGTCTGGCAAAGAAATCCTATAAAATTTTAGGCTCTTCTTTTGCCTCCGAAATGAAATTTGATATTCCAAACCTGATTGGGAAGTTTTCCTTATACCTTGTGTCAAGGCAGGCTGTTTTATAACACTTAATTTTTAAATACATTTTTTTAATATGTTAATCTGAATGTTCCCATTGTTTGGAAAATATTTTTAGTTTTTGCTGAGCAGTCACAATTACAAACATGTAATAATATGTCAAATTTAAACATGAAGTTAGTTTGTTTTCCAGAATGTAGAACCTTTGTCCTTTTAGTGTTAGAATTTTAGTGATCATCTAATTCAAACTTACTACTTTACAGATGAAAAAATTGAGTGTGATATAAGTTAAGTGATTTTCTCCAGTGAGCAAGTTGTTAACAGTAGCTCTGGGACTAAAATAGATGCACTTAGGCTCCCAGGCCAGTATTTTTTCTACTCTACAATGCTGCCTTTAGTGTGGTTTTAAAATAGCACCATTTTTGCCATAGTTAGTGTTCTTCCACAGTTGCTCAATTTTTTGTACAAGGCAACTGGATTTTAGAAGCAGAAACAGGAAACATCTCCCTGTGTCTCTGGCAGCTCATTTTGTTGTCCCTTGGTCTCTCTCTTCTGTCACTGTCTCTCTGTCTCTGTCTCTCTCTCTGTTAATGGCATTGCAGGAAGGGTACGCTATTAGAGCATATATCACCCTGTGGCATTCTGTTTACATAGAGAAATGGATGGGCAAAGTGAAAAATGTCTTTCACCAAATGTCCAGCCTTCCATAGGCCATTTCCATAGTATCAGCGATGTCCTGTACGGGGCCTCAGGGATGTGTAAGCGCATCACCAGCAAGTAGTCAACTATTTCTAGCTTTAGCAAACACTTTTCATGAATTCTTTGAAGAGAAACCACTTCCCCAAAATGAAAAAAAAAATGTGCACAGGCAGCTAGGTCTTTTAAGTAGAAAAAGGAAATATCTGTTTGTGCCTCTGGCTCATTTTCTTTGTCCTTCAGTGGTCTGTCTCTGTTTGTCCCTCCCTCTCTCTCTTTCCCTCCCCCCACCCACTCACACACACACACACTACTTCATTATAGGTATGTGTGAATAATGCTGGCTTGCTGAGCATAGGCTTTTGAGTGATGCAGAGCCTTTTATTCCATTTGTGCATTTAACCCCTCCTTTTGACTTGGATACACAGCCTTTAAAAAAGAAATACACAATTAGAGGAAAACAGGTATAACTCCTGCCTTTCAAGAGTTTACAGAACTAGGAAGAGAGGCATGGACAAAGATAAAACAACGATTTTAGACAGGATAAAATGCAAGTTATGAAAGAAGCATACAGATAATGTCTGGAGGCCAAGAAAGGTGCAATTCAGGAGGTTTTCTTCAAGGAATGCCATTATAACCAAACCTTAAAAGATGAGAAGGATTTAAAGAGGTTTAGAACATAGGGAACCTTTGGCAGAAGGAACAAAGACACAGTGACAAAAGTCAAGGTCGTGTTCAAGACTGAAGAGCTGATTTTTGTGCCTTGATAGAGGGCAAGAACGACAAGGCCTCTGTAATGGGACAGCAGCCTGGGGCATACTGTTGAGAGCCTTGCCTGCCTTGCTAAGAAGTGGTGAAAGAAGCCAAAGGAGGAAGAAATGTACCTTGTCTTATATATTTCTTTCTCTTACATACATTTTGAGGGAGAAATTTATTCAGTTTTGATCTAATAAACTACAATAGGACCAAATGATAAAATTTACAAGCAGCCCTGTTTCAGCACACTTTATGGAATAACTTTCTCATCATTACTCTGCCTAGTATTTTGAGCATAAGAAAGCAGTGAGCTGAAACCCTCCAAGCCAAAATTGACTTGCCATCTGTCAAAGTTGCCTAGGTGGTAATCCCGCATTTGAAAGCTGGTTAGATTCATTGACCAATTTCTTTCATTCTAGCTCTGTTACATGAGTCCATGATTCTAAGTATTATGCCTTCTCTCAATTTGGGTCTCCATTTCTTCTTTTCAGTTAGGCAATTTGCTAAAATATTTGATGAAGATAACTCTGGCAGTGGTGTAGAGATGGATAAGAGAGAAAGGGGGAAGATTCTAGGAAGCAAAACTCACAATTTATGACTCTTCCTTATTGCCTAAATCTTCCCAAAGTCTTTCATCAAGAAAGAGGCATTTTAACTCACCTTTGGGGGTTTGTCTTTATTCTGGAGCAATAATGTGTAGGTGGAGACATGCTTTAGTGCATAATTAAAGAACCCATTTCAATTACAGTTTGTCCATTGCTGCTCAAGATACTGTAGATATTGGAGTCTACTGCTGTCATCCATTCCCAGTTAACATCTGCCTTAGACTTATTTCAATATGCTATGTTATAAAAGTTGATTGTTGTTGATCCCACCTTCCTACTTAATTTCAAGCAGGTTTCTTGATGACCTGATTAAACCAATGAAAAGCTGAATGAAAACGTTTCTAGCCAGTAGTATAATGCTATAGATTTTTTGTGGTAGTCAAGGCATATTGATGCCACACTTTTATATGTAATATCACAATGTGCATTATCCTTCTCATCTTTTTCTTTGATTCTGAATATCTAAATGTGGAGACCAGTAAAAAAGATGAGTAATTTACCCTGGGGGATTTTACCTGCTCAAATTGCATACCTAAATGGCTGCCTAAGTATGAAAGCTTATTTTGCTGGTACTTCATCTTGTGTTTCATTCTTGTGAGTTACACTTGCAGAAAAGAAAATATTGTTGCCTGAGTCTAAAAGTCTAGGGACATTTTTTTCTCCTTTTCCAAAACCATTTCAAAAAGTGTACTTAGGTTCTTTCATGACTACCATTACAATGAGCATATAGCCACGTTGGGCTTTGTCTTGTGAGTACAAAGACCCAGAGTTTAAAGAGCAAGGGGTGCTTGTACCTTCCTCCTGTGGTTCCCTTGTGACAAAGGGAGATCTGTTTGGCTTGTGAAGAAGATCATAGTCTGGCACCCCAAATGTCAGATATCAATAAAATTATTATACTTGCCTTTCTTAACTTCTCCAGGGTTTCCCAAGTCATGAGACCCTAAGTTTCTGTCCCTTGATCTTCCTTGTTAATAAGCATGTGAAAATATTTTAAATAGATTTTAATCATCCTGGTTCACTTGTAAAGTAGGCCTTAAATATCACTAGATTAAAATATCAATATTGAGCAGTTTGGAAGGAACAGATCTTCTATATATTCATTCTTGCCATTCTTGTATGTCTACTATGTTCCAAGAAAAATTATTTTAGGTTCAGTACTCTGTGTACTTGCCATCATAATAATAAGTCATTTCTTTTGGTTTTCTAAATTATTTATTCAAAAATTTCCTCTATAAGAAAATAGTATCATTATACCTACATTTCAGTCCTACAGCAGTGTATTTTCAGTTTTTTCCTTACATAAAATGTATAATTGAAATTAAAATTATATCTAAGTTCCAGGAGGCATTTTTGTTATAAGAATGCACATCAGTAAATTGTGAAGTTATTTGTTTCTTCATCATATTATCAAGTTTGTGTCTTTTCATGATGATAGAGCTGGATAATAAACATAGAATGAAATTCAAACTACCACTTTAGGATACCTCATTATGTGTGCATGTGTCTAACCTACACTTTCTTTTAAAAATATTTATCCATTTGAAAATAACTATCAGTCATTGTGAGATCAAGAAGGCAGCCCAAGGCAATGCAGACAAAAACTGTATACATGATTAATATTACTTACATAGAGATGTGTCAGATAAGACTATAGGCATGTTCTATTACACCGTTTTACAGGGATACCCAGAAAGTCAGAGTGTTTTTATTTAAGCTAATTTAGAGAACTCACCTAGTTTATACTTCTAATGGAAGCAAAGCTTTTTTAAAATTCTTATATTTTCATTATTTTGTATTGATGTATACTTGATTTAAAATACTATATTTGCTTCAGGTGTACAACATAGTGATTCAGTATTTTTATAGATTGTACTTCATTTGAAGTTATTACGAAACAATGGCTATATTTTCCTGTTCTGTACAATATATCCTGTTGCTTATCTATCTTATACATAGTATTCCTTTATCCCATAACCTTATCTTTCCTCTCCTCTCTCCCCTCTTCCCACTGGTAACCACTAGTTTCTTCTCTATCTGTGGGTCTGATTCTGTTTTGTTATATACATTTGTTTTATTTTTTAAATTCCACATATAGGTGATAACACAGAGTATTTGTCTTTCTCTGTCTGACTTATTTCACTAAGCATAATACTCTCTACATCCATCCACCATTGTTACAAATGGCAGAATTTTGTTATTTTTATGATTGATATATATATGTATATGTATGTATGTATATATGTGTGTGTGTGTATCACACCTTTATCCAGTCATCTGTTGATGGGCACTTAGATTACTTCCATATTTGGCTATTATAAATAATACTGCTATGAACATTGGGGTGCATGTATCTTTTGAATTAGTGTTTTCATTTTCTTTGGATATTTACCCAGACATGGAATTGCTGGATAGTTCTGTTTTAGCTTTCTGAGGAACCACCATACTGTTTTCCATAGTGGCAACACCAATTTACATTCCCATCAACAGTGTCTGAGGGTTCCCTTTTTTCTACATCCTTGCTAACATTTATTTATGATCTTTTTATGATAGTCATTCTGACAGGTGTGAGGTGATATCTCATTATGATTTTGATTTGCATTACTCTAATAATTAGCAATTTGAACATCTTTTCATATGCCTGTTAGCCATCTGTATGTCTTCTTTGGAAAAAGGTCTATTCTGGTCTTCTGCCCATTTTTTTCACTGGATTGTTTATATATATATATATATATATATATAGTTGTATGACCTATTTATATACTTTAGGTACTAACCCTTTATCAGTCATATCATTTGCAGATATTTCTGCCGTTCCATAGGTTGTCTTTTCATTTTCTTGATGGTTTCCATTGCTGTGCAGATCTTTAAGTTTAAATAGGTCCCACTCATTTACTTTTCCTTTTTTATTTGTTTCACCTTAGGAGACAGATCCAAAAAATTATTGTTACGATTTATGTTAAAGAATGTTCTGCCTATGTTCTGTTCTAGGAGTTTTATGGTTTCAGGTCTTATATTTAGGTCTTTAATCCATTTTGAGTTTATTTTTGTAAATGCTGTGAGGAAATATTCTAATCTCATTCTTTTACATGTAGCTGTCCAGTTTTTCCAGCACCACTTGTTGGAAGAAACTGTCCTTTCTCCAGTGTATATTTCTGTCTCCTTTGCCATAAATTACTTTATGTGCATGTGTTTATTTCTGGGCTCTCTGTTTTGTTCCATTGATCTATGTGTCTGTTTTGGACATAAGATTTTTAAAGATAGGTGGGTTGAAAAAGCTCAGGTGGTGAAGTATTTTTAACAGAATTAAAAATATCTAACTTACCTGTAAAGTTTTTGTGATATTATTCTAACAGATTCCTCCTTCAAGAAATTATTCCTCATTGAATATAAGATTTGCAATTATAGTCAGTAATTTCTGTTTTGTTCTTACTATAACATACTCGTATATGAGTAGTACAGCTGCACACTTAGTAGGTTTAGTTGTACATTTTAATATAGCAGCCAATTCAAAGCTCTCATTTATTAACATTTTAAAGTGGTTTTGAATTAAGTAAAGATAACTTTGATTTAAATAAATGGCATACATAGTGATTAAATTTTATTTTCAATTATGTAGTAAATCAGTAACTTGGCACTAAGTTTGTAAAATATGTAATTTCTTGTTATAATATATTTCTTCTCACTTGACATAAGGAGAAAATGGAATTTTCTATAGACTTAAGTAACTCCCTAGAAGCCTGTTTTGGATTATAGAATATTTGGTTTAGGCAAAAAGAAAATAAATGCATCATGTTCAAGTTTGAAAATGACTAGTCACATTGGGTATTAAACTAAAGGTAAATATAATCAAGATTCTAAAGACATTTCTGGACCTGACCATTTATTTTATTAAAATGCATAATTTTCTGTGATGCATTTCTTTATATTCATACTGTAATTTTTAATTAAAAATAGAAATGATTTTATTAAGGAACTAGCAGAATCTGATTTGGGTAAATACACTTAACTAGGAAAGTAATTAACTGTTTAAGGGAGATAATTTATAGAGAAACATGGTTCATTGTCAATTTACATCAAGGTACAGAATACAACTCAGAGTGAATGAATACCATTTTGTTAGCGATAGGATATATTGTAAAGAATTCCTCAGTAAGAGTACAAACATTACTGAAAAAAAAATTTCTTCCTAAAAACCTGAATGCTATCCAAGTGTAGAACCTCAACAAGTTAATTCTCAGCAATCACTAAAGCCCAACACCTTCCATTTTCCAGTTCATTCAAGCAACATTTTTGAGTCCTTGGGCTGAAAGATGTAAAGAGCTGTGAAAACTCTTAATGGTATCTGAGGTGAACTGTGAATCAGTTTGACCCATCATTTCCACTTCTACATCTTGTATATATCCCCACTGCTGTATTGGGTTCTATATGTTTTAGGCATATGTTTGTGAAGGAGGATCTCTTATAGAAAATGGAGAATCTGAAAAAATCAGGAATTAATATATCACTTCAGGTCTTTTATTTTAACTTGGAATTCAGAAAACCTTTTCTTGTCAAGCTTGTCAAATCATTTCCATTTGATAATTGTATACGTGCTAGCATTTATCTCTACTTATCTTTTTATGCTCATTTCCTATGATTGTGTGTGAACACTGATTTATCTCAAACTTTGCCAAAAATAGAAAGAAAACTTCAGTTCCAAAAGCTTTATAAGCTTATTTCCAATAATAATAAGAATTTTTTAAATGTGTGTGGCACATGTAGGAGTCAGTTGAACATACTATTCCTCTTTGTGAGAACTCTAAGTGAATGCCGGCTGTTTTTCCCAATTAGATCTGGCTTTGAGATCCCATTATCACCATTCATCTGCTCTCCCCTCACCCTAACTGGTTTAATCCTCCTTGTTCAGTTAACACATTTCCCCAAGTCTGTAGTCTAAGCCATGTAACTTGCTTTCATTCCCTTCCTTGTTATTTGTGTCTCCTAGTATCCCATATATTATTCTTTCTTTACTCCATCAGTCTGTCCTTTCAGAACTTCAAATTCCAGCTCAGGTATTTTTTTTTTTAGTGTCTACTCTTCATCAAAAAAACCCCAAAAAACAAAAAAACAACATTTCTTATAACGCTACTTGAGACCCCATCAGTCTTTGTTCATGTGGTTTCACTTTATTGCTAGACTGCCTTCATATATATGAAGGTTTGAAATTTTGAGGGCAAATCTCAGTGGCCATTCATTTTTGCTCTCATTCAATCAATACTTGTTGACCAGCTCTGTGCCAGGTTTTGTTTTTGGTAGCAGGTACACAGCCATGAATAAAACAATGTCCCTCTCTTGTGGAATTTACATTTCAGCAGGGGAGGCAAACAGTAACCAAATAAAAACATGATAAAATATCAGATTAGAACTGCTATGAAAAAATAATCAAGGTAAAAGGGGAACAGAAGTGGTTTTTAGACAGAGTAGTGGGGAAGAATGCTGAGAGTGTAACATCTGAGCAGACATATAATGAAGTAAAGGAAGGAAACATGCTGCTACCTGGAGAAAGCAAGCAAGGATGAGGGACCAGTTAAGCGCGAAGGCCTTGAGATGGGAATATGCTGCTCCAGACTGGTTGGTGTGATATGATAAATGAGGATGGACCTTATGATTAGAAATAGTATCTGTCATGAGAAAACAAAAGTATACATGGCAGCAGAAGGTTGAATATAAAAAGGCACAGTTCAGATCCTTGCTCGAGTGTTTAGTTTTCTGTGTGATCTTGGGTAAGATGATAAATTTTTCCAAGCCTCACCTTGCTCCTTTGAAAAAGGAGCATGACACCTGCCTCACAGATTTCTTGTGAAGAATAAGTAAGCTAATATATGTAAGATATCTGGCATTATATCACACTCTTAATGGTAGTTACAGTGATTTATTCATTATTGTTTTTGTTTTTATTTATATGCATAAACATTTTCATAATATAAATAATAAATATTAATAGCAGAAACTGAAGATATGAATTATCAGGAGTTGGGACCACTCAGTTCAATGTATTTGTTTTAATTCAATCAGCAAACGTGTGAGGATACCAGTAATTATATTTTAATACAGTCTTCCATTTCACTAGTTTTTACAAACTGATGAACTACTAGAATGTAAATGAGTAAACTGCATACTAGCTCTTAACCACAGACATGAAAAATTATATGTAAAATTAGGTATCAGACTTCCAATTTGTTACTGTCATATTCCATGGAAGTGTATAATCTGTAAACTTCTATGGTAAAGGTCTGCAGAACTGCCTAATGCAGAGTCTTGGTAACTATCTCACATTTGACCTCCAAAAATAGTAGATTAAAATGTCAATTGATGAGCAATCTATATTCACTAACCACATGCAAAGAACAAGGAACACAGTGGCCCACAAAGTTCTTAAAACTAAAGCACATTCCAAATTAAATATGTTTATTTTTTATTCTAAATAATGTTTGCTCGACTATTTCCCATAGCCAGAAAAATTTTAGGAATGTCTTAATACTTACATACCTGTATATTTTAAAATTCGATCACGCATCACTTCTAAGCCTAAATCGTCTCATCTCTAATAATAAGATAATAAATTTATCTTGCAAGGTGTTTGTTAGGATGAGAGAGAATTTATTTCACTCAAGGTAAAAATCTATCATATATCTAGCTAGCTATCTAGCTATCTAATCTACCTATCATCTGTTTATCCATGTATGAACCCATCCATCTATGAAGATCACCATTCAACAAATGATAGTAGATGTTAGCAGTAGAAGAATTAACAACAATATTAAAAGGAAGAATATTTAGGAAGAAAATTTCTCTCAAGCATACAGTCAATTATTTCTCTTTTTGGCATATCAAACCTTAAGTCTCAATTTTCAATAAAGTGATAATAAAGATTGTGACTACTAAAAGGTTCATATTTGTTATTTTTTGTCGTCTTACAAACATAAAATATATCTTTAAGCATTTCAATGTGCCAACTTTTGACTAAGCAAGTACTATGCATATTATCTTATGGCTCGTTTTTGTCAGTATATAAAAAACAAAAATTGGAGTTATTATGAAAATTGTAGTAGATGGGCACTAGGGAATTATGCAAAATAATTTGTAAATTTAACATGAAACCAAAACATCTGTTAAAGTCAGTTTCCCACAGGTAATGTGACAGAGAGTATGAGTTACAGACTGTAGAAAGGAAAAAGGTCTTCTTCCACAGGGAAAGATACTGAATGCAATAAATAACTTTACTTCTTCATCTAAACATTACTTAAAAGAATAACTTCTGCCATTAAATCTACTTTCCCTTCCTCTCTTTCGAACACTACCTTCCCTTTTACCTCTTGTATTGAACCCCAGCCACTGGGATTTTCTTTTGGTTTCTTGCACTAGTGTAACTAAAATAGGAATATCATAAATGTCAGACTCTTCAAATAACTTGGCAGCTTTTTTCTTTATTGTTTTCTTCGCTTTTTGGAAATGTAGATTTAAAACTTAAAGGCCAAAAATACAGAATGCAATTGTATTCTGCCATTTCTTCATTCAGATTGATTTATTTAATATATTATTAATCTTTTAATGTAAAAATAAAACAGAACACAATGAAACAAAACCCTTATAAGGAGACTTTTCAGTGCTTAACTTTCTGTGTAAGGAGAAGGGTAAATGTGGGAATGAACATTAATGAAATCCATGCTGTTCTAGTCAAGGGTTAAACTGAAAGGGAAATAATCACTTTCTACCTATTCACTTATATTACTCCTAAGTGGCCAACTAACACCTTATGTGATGCTTGCCTTCCAGGGCATAAATGTAGGTAAACATTCCCCTACCTATGCTACCATTTATCTGGAAAGGATTCTATTCACTTAATGTCCATTTAAATAAATTATTCTGTTGTTAGGGAGGGAAATGGCTCACAGGCCAACAGGTCTTCCATTGTCTGCCCTAGAATATATACCTTTCTCTGTGGGTAACTTCCATTTATTTTGCTTGCATCTTTTGCAGTACAGAGACAAGTTGGGTTACATAGATTTGTGGGAGCTATGAATGAATTAACGAATAAATGAAGGGAGTTAGTAGTTAGTCATTCCATTCAAATATTTGGTCAGTTACTAATAATTGTACCACTCCTATATGATTAAGCAGAGATTATAGTTTAGGAATTATTTTTTAGAAACTATTTAAAACCTTCATAGACAGCACTCTGATAATAGCAACAAATCATCTCATTTTTTTTGTCTAGTCTTATTTTGTTATTTCCTTTTAAATTTATATTGAACACATATCAAAAAGCTTACAGAACTGTAATTTGAATTTTTGAAGCAGAGATCATTTCTCTTTCTTAACATAAAAGTAAAACAGAAAGTAGATGCAGTAGGAATAAAACAGTTGGAGAAACAAGAAAATCAAAGATAGATGGGGAGAGTGGGCCCATTTCCAATTTCATTTCAACATGTCTACATTTAAAACATTCTGTCCAAACCATTGCTATTTCATATCATTCATGAAATATGAACACAAGAAGATTAACGAATACCATTTCCACTTTAAAGCCAGTGGATGGCATATTTGCATTGAAAAATATCCATCATCATCATCAAAGATGTTTAGGTGTCTCTTTTCCAGTAGACTGCTAACTTGCTATGTGACCTCAGGCAAATTATTATTAAACATCCTACTCCTCAGCCATCTTCTGTTGAAAAGGAAAGGCTTAAATTAAGTTTCTCAAGGCCAAAGTTTTCTGAATGTATGTGCAGTATATAATAGCCACCTGGCTGTTTGCTGACTTGACCCCTTACCTACTTTGGAACTATACCCATGGTTTTATGTGTGCTTCTTTGGTGTTTAAAACTCAGTGTTAAGCAAAATAGCCCCTTTGATCATTTTTGAAATTCTTAATACTTGTTTCTTGAAGCTGGCAAATATTCTCTTCCAAATGCCACGAAGTTAAATAACGTGTTGCTTAATGAGGATTTTAATGTAGGCATGCCATAGGAAGCCTACTTATCTGGTCTACTAAAATACTCTACTTGTGAGAATGTCAGATTATTACCCACCAGTTTGTTTAACATTTTTATTATAAATTTTTAACATTTATATTAAAACAATAGGAATATAAGGCAACATTTTCTAAAAAAATTGAGTCACTTTCCAAATTCATATTAGTGTTAGGTGGAAGTAAACATCTGATATAGTAGTTAAAATTCATGGGCTTTGGGCATACTGCCTAGGTGAAAATCCTAGATTATGACATCACTAGTAGTATGACCTGGGAGAAGTTAATCTGTCTAAGCCTCAGTTTCTTTTTCTCTAAAATGGATCTAAGAATTCCTCATAGGCTTGTTTTAATGATTAGGTAATTCTCTGTATGTAACACCCTTTGCACAGTGCCTGACATCTAATAAATCTGTTTATATCTATTTTTCTTTCTATTATAATAATTTATGGAAGAGAAACTATCATGCATCAAATCAACTAAAATAAGATGCTTTTGTATTTGTTCATTTCAAAATGAAATATACAGGAATTTCACTCATCTCCTAGGTGCCTTTTAGAGTGGGGCATTGCATGGTTAGTTTGTGTAAAGGTTCAGTGAAGTTTCTCATAATTATTTTTTATTGAACATATGGAAACTCTTAAGCATTAGCAAAAGTCACTATTTACTGAGCTGTATCCAGAGGATGGTAGTTATGTCTGTCTCTTATAAAAATAAACACATGAATAAATGCACTAAGAAATATATAACCTGTCATTTTCATCTCTGGGCATTTCAACAAACCATATCTGCATGTTAAATATATCCATTCTGGTCTTCATATGAGAAATTACTTCTTTCCTCTTAAATGTGCTATGACACATTTAGGGGGGAAATGTAATAACTGAGACCATTTCCTCTCATTTTATACTTAAAAGATTGTAGATTGTCCTGTATCAGTTTATTTACTTGTATAGCCATAGGCAATTTCTAAAATATTTACACTTTTAAATGTTCCATATTTCTGTGAATATTGAGATAATATAGTTGATTTTGGTAAATATAATGATAATCAAAAATAGACATTCTGTCTCTCTATACGTATATAAATATGCTTATAATATATAACATACTGATTTTGTATAATTTTATGAGATATAATTAAATAATTATAATTTCTATATAATTTTATAAGTATATATAGTTAATGTGTATTATATGTATTATAAGCATTGACCTATTCAGATATTAGATATTATGGATATATAAAAATATTTGCAAATAGTTAAATAATTTCTGATGAATTAAAGAATGTATTCTTATAATTCTACCAATAAACTGCTAGTGGAAACATTTTTATGCTATAAAATAATTAAATCTTTAATTAGAACTTTTTTAAACAAATAATGTGCAGCATTTAAGAGCATGAATGCTGTAGTAGACAGACTTGGATTTCTAATCCCTGGCTCCACTACTTGCTATCATTGTGATGTTTTGCCAGTTCAGTTCTCTATGACACCATTTCCTAATTTTCAAAAAAGTAATGTTAATACCAATGCCATAAATTATTAAAAAGACCATTTTACAATGTTGTGTCAAATTCTAGTGTAGAGCACAATTTTTCAGTTAATAAAGATCTTGGAATATAAAAAAAATTATTAAAAAGATCAGTCAAGATAATGGATATAAGCACTTAGCACATTGTTTGACATATAGCAAATACCCAATAAATAGTGACCCTATAGTATTATTATTTACTTAGTGCTTTTTTTTTTTTCTAGATTGAAGTAAGACTAGCTCCAGGCATAGGCTTTTCAACACCTTCCTATCACACCTCTCCCCACAGATGATGTTAGCAGTTGGGCACTGCATTGTTATGTGGACCAATGTGTTCTTCCATTGTTGAGTATTTTATCAAGATTATTAACCTGATCATGCCTATTACAAAGACAGTGTAAAGCTGAAAGTGTTAGAAACTGGAGACCTATCATAATAATGAAACAGAGATATAAAACATGTAAATTGTGAGACAGTGATGAGTGTAGTAGAAGTGTTTGAGATCCATCAATTGACAGTATAGAGATGGGTGCTCAAGGACAGACAAGATGTGTCAATGTGTGGAGAATGTGCTGCACTTACAGTGATGCACAGGAAAGGAGGAAAAGTGAGAAAATACCAAAAAAATTAAAAACTCACTAATTTGTTTATATAGCTAGAGGAAAAGCAACATCAACTAGATGCCAATTAATCCAACATTAACTCAGGGCAAGGCAGGAAGTTGTTCTTCAAGAATTTGGGGGACAGTGTGGCTGATGTCACTTTGGTCTTAAACCACAGATGCCTCATGGGCTCTGGGCCCATTTGAATTGGCACCACCTGGCAGTAAGTGGGAAAGTCCACGACTGCTAGGGTATCCCTTCCAGTACTTGTGGAGATCACTAGGAAAGGGAGAGAGACCTGCCTTAACAGATTTTCATCGTGGGCGAAACTGGTCTATTTTGAGAAAAGTTGTTCAATAGAACATATGTCAGTAAGGAAGAGGAGATCATGCTAGTTTTAAAGCTCAAAAGGGCTGGCTTACACTCTAATTTGGGGGGAAATGCATCCAGTGAATGCAAGCTTAATCTCCTCTTAATCTTTCTTTTGAACAGATGGATTTTATCCCTTTCTACTTGAGGGTAGAAAATTTAACCATGTTAATCCCAGATTTCCTCCATGTGTTTCATTTGAAGATTGTTCCTTCCCTTCTTCTTCCAGAGCAGACATCCATGTTGCCAAGTGTTCATGAAGCATGTATGGCCTCCAGGGGATATGTCTACATACATTGTTACCAACTAGTTGCACAGCCTTGTCTGCACAGACCTTGGGGTCTGGATGTCTTTGCTCATGGGCATCTGCTGATGTATCCACCAGTCTAGTGTAAGGCCATATGGTCCACGATGTTTTTCACTGACATATCCCCCTGTCACGACTGGCTGTTTTTCTCAGCTAACTACACAATCTTCAGGGACAGTAAAATTATGGTCACTGTCTCGCTGCATTTCAAGGTCTCAAGAGATTGGGTGAGGCTGCCTTTGCTACTTCTGAAATAATGTCAATCAGGGTCTCTCCTCATAAACCCACTAGCATCTAATTTCCCTATTTCTTCTCTAATTCTGTCTTTTCTCCTCTTGCTCAAAGAGTTCTTATATCTACTGTGGTGGGGAAAACTCGTCCTTAAGTTATTTTTTCAGATATTTCTCAGGCCTGTACTTAAACTGAGGCATTTAAAAAAATAATCAAAAGCCAAAAATATGATGAAATGAATTCCTTCTTCCACAGAGTAATCATCCTTTTGGAGCAAAAGGTCTAGTGACCCCACTAGTGAAGTGTCTTAGGGAACAAGGACGGGAGAGAGATAGAAAAGAAGAATAGGGCATTCTTGGTTCCCCCAGTCAGATTACAGTCTAGTGAGGAGGGGACACACACACACACAAACACACACACACGGGCCAGGTTATGGAGGACTTTGTCATTCCAATAACCTTAGATTTGATTCTCTAGGTCAGTTGTCATCAAAGTGGCCCAGGAGAATGCATGCTAAACAGCTGGCTTGTGAGAAAAAGACCATAATATTTTAATTTATATTTATCTTATTCATTACAAATTACTATTTTCAGTGCCTATTTTATCACATACATGATAAGTACTAATGTTAGTTTTGTCACAAAACTACATTAGTTTTATCTATGTAACTAAATTCTGTCAATGTAATTTTAAATTGCATGCTTGTGTATACAATTTATTTATGTTTTATGCTCAAAATATTTTTACTGATGAGGTACATGAACAGTTTGAGACCACACTCTAGGTAGAAGGTAATCAGTTTTCTCTTACATATTTAAATATGAATTGTGATTTGCTAAACCATTTATTTGGATACTGCTAACCCATATCTACGTGTTTGGTATTACTTTTCTACTTGTTATAAATATCCTCTGCATAGGCAGATGCCCTGGGATCTTGGGCTTGGGGTTACCCAAGAGATGAGAGTGTCAGATCTTGGGATACAGAGATCTTTTGTTGAGTTTATCTTAGTGACAATGTAATGGGTTTGACGTGTTTCATGGACACTGTGCATTTTAGAAAGTGGAAAGACTTGGAATCAGGGAATACTTTTGATCCTATGCTCTGCTAATTACTATCTGTATTATTTGAAGCAAGAAAATGACTTTTTTGTTTCTCTGTATTCCTCATCTATAAAATGGGGAAGGGTGTATACCGTCCCATTCCTTTCATGAGGCTATTATGAGGATTTAATAAGACTGTGACACAGCTTTGAAAACTGTAATACACGCTATTGATATGGATTTGGAAATATCTTGTCAGTTTGCATGTACCAAATTTGCGTGTGCTACAGGTTTCTGGCTTTCCATTCCAAAAATCTCCTACAAAAAAGCAAAGGGGCCTTCTTCCCAGGGCAATAGGAGGGCAGGGGATAGATTTAGCATGGATTATAATAACAGCAATAGTAACTTTCACTTCTTGAAGATCTGTTGTATACTTTGTTAGCACTGTATATGCTGTTTCTGCTTCCCTTGTTCATTTACCTGGAATGAATATTTCTCCCTCCTTTCTGCTGGATTTCTGTTATTCCTGCCAGAAAGGCTCTATGGTTCTCATTTTCAGCTGAGAAAGAGATTCAGAGAGAATCAGTAAGTTATATAAAATAAACACACATCTATGCATGTTTTTCTTAACTTTTGCCTCTATTCAGGAATTCTGTGTACTGTCTCCTTTTCTGATTACAATCTCCTGTGTAAACAAATCCAACAGACACAGTTACAGGGAGATTGCAAACCCTCTGGGGGCAGAGGCTCTCTATCAGTGTCTATATTTTTGGTTGAGTTCTAGTCAGCCTGTGACTATGCAAAGACTACAGGTTAGTTTGACTTGGAGTAAATATTCCAAGTACTGGACAAAGCAGATTTTCAGTGATTGAACTGGATTTTCCCATTGACATCTTTCTCTGTAGGTGTCGTACACAATTGAAAATAACATGTAGTGTATGATTCTAGATTAAAATTCAGGAATCCTCCCAGGGCACGTCTTTGCTCTCCAAATAATTCAGACTTCTTATCCTGATCAACAAGGGCCCTGACACTTGGAGCCTTGTCTACCCTTCTAACTGGTTTTGTCCCTGATGACCACCTCACTTAGAAGTGCTCTTCATCCAGCCATGCTGAGCTGCTAGAGTTTCTCCAACATCCCACATTGGTGTTTCCTCTGTTCTCTGTGTAAGATACCATTTCCCACAACCAAATAGCTATGTTTTCCTAATAGACTTTTGCTCCACATTACAGCATCTTTATTAATATATTTATTTGGAAAGTGAAAGGAGTAGAAAAGATACTGGGATGACAGGTATAAACCAGAAGTTTCCCAGAAAAACCCAGACATGTGATCTCCCTAGTCCAACATCATGGCCTTTGGAAGTCAGTGCTGTTCAGCCCAGGCAGTTAGTAGATCTACCCTGATGCCCCTGTTGAGTTTTGTAACATTACTATATGATGCTTTATTTCTGTTTGATTTACTCCCTAGACTTTACCTAAAGGGCAATGATTATTTATGGCTTATTCTTCTTGGCATCTCACATGTCCAGTTCAGACCCTGGCACATATTGTAACTGATTAGAATATGTTTGTTGAATGAACAAGTCATTGAGCAAAAAACCATGTGATTAACCATGGTACTCTCAGTTCTACTTTTGTTTGGATATGTGGTTGCCAAACTAACACTATAGCTTAAGAAATTCAGTTATGAAATGCCAACAGAACAACAAAAGTTAGCGTAATTAAGCTCCTTTATCAAATTGTTAGAATTGAAAAATAAATGAGTAGTTTATTCCATATATGAACATATACCAGAAACAAAGAATTTCTAGAAGTCTGAAGATTCAAGAATGACATCATTGAAGCAAAATAAGTTAAAAACAGGCTCTGTCATAGGTGCTTCCTAATTTACTAGATTCAGACTGTGTGCATGGAACTATTAAGGGTATTGTGGGCAGTTACAAAGAGGGGTGTCTAATAAGATTTTCTGTGGAAAATCTAAGCATACCAATAAAGCGGAGCATTTCCAGAGATTGATATTCCTCAAATCTTGGCATTCTATGCACTGTTACACTTTTCGTCTCATCTGTCTGAATCAGTGGAAGGAAGCTCTAGCTGAAAATTATTTTCTTTAGTGTGTTATATCTTTAATAATAAGAGCCTCAAGAATCTATCATTAAATATAATTACTCCTCGATTCATAACTCTCAACATTTGCACAAATAAATGCTCTGTCTCTATCAGCCTGTCTTGCCCATGGAGATTTAGTAAAGCACACCAGTTTTACAAATGCAATTTTAGAGATGGTAATTAATTTGTAAAATATTTTATGTTAACACTTCAGTGGATATGTTCCATGGGAAAATACTGTCACCACATTTCTGGCTCATGAAGGCATACAATATGTGTATTTCCTCTATGTAATGGCATCCCATCAGCATTTTGAAAAGGATATCCCCCATTCCATGAACATTTAAACAACCACTACTATTCTCCATCATTAAAACAACCCTTCAATTCAATGTCCTCTACCAGTTATTTCCCTCTTGACTCTCCTTTACAGATACACCTCTTGAAAAACTTATCTATATTTGCTCTCCCCACTTCATGCTCTTAGCCATCCTGTAATGCACTGCATGTTGACTTCTACCACTAAAGCTTCACAGGAGGTGCTCTCATCACCCAGGACACTGATGGTCCTTCTGTTTCTAAATTTGGTGGGGTTTTTTTGCAGTCTTTATTTTACTGTCACCTACATCCTGTTCAAAACACTCTATTCCTAACTTAGAGGACTTCACACTCTCATCTTCTCTGTAACTCACAAAGAGCATCACTTTCTTTAAGCAGTGATATTCTTCAGCGTTTTATTCTAGAACCTCTTTTTCTTTCTACTTGACATGCTTTCTCTGGGTAATCTCATCTCTGAATGCAATTACCACTCTTATGTTGATGACCCTTCAACTGTAATTACAGCCCAGATAATTTTCCAGAGTACTCTGTAAGAATAAACAAATGTCTACTGAATCTTTCTGTATACATTTCCCACAGAGATTTCAGCTTAAAATACTCAAAACTAAGCATCAGCACATCTCCTATAAACCCTGCTTCTTCCTCCTGGTTCCCTCAATTATTTAATATGACTTCCTCATACTTAGTTGAAGAAAGTTGAAGTCTAGATACCATCCATAAGTCCAATTGATCACTGTTGTGTTGATTACTTTAAAAAAATTCTCTCTAGAATGTCTTCTTTTCTCCAGCCCTAAACCTAACACCAAAATCAGATGACCCTGACCTCTTGCTTAGAATTTAAAACATTGTCTCTTGCCTACATTCTGGAATTCCACTCTTGCTGCTCTGCAATCTATTTCCACACAAAGGTAAATAATTTTTCTAGAGCAAAAATCTGAATATGCCCATTTTCTGACTAAATGCCATTATTAACCCTTGTTCTTCCTTGGATAGAGTAACAACTTTGAGATGTGGTTTATTAGCCTTTTTTTCTGTAACCACAAATTATTTCCTCAGTTGTCCTCTCTCCCACCACACTCCACCATAACTGCCAACATCATTGTGCTTCCCCTTTCCTTCCCAGATAGACTCATATCCTTTCAGCTTCCTGAATGATTCCTCCTCTAGTCTCCTCTCTCTCTCCCTCTCTCTCTCTCTCTTTTTTTTTCTTGGTGACCCTAAAAACTACTCAAGCTTTCAAAAGGAAAAATCTCTATAAAAATTCCCAGAGCCTGTGATCGTAATATTTCACTTTTTCTTTTTTTCATATGGAACTGAATTCATTCACAGTGGCCTTAACCATCACCACTGCCTACCTCTCCCAGTCCTTCTTTAACTGATGAGCTTGTATATCTTATTCAAGGCTTAATTAAATATTCTTTCCACCCTGACCCCCTGCATCTGATGAAGTGTATTTCTTTATATTCTTTAGAAGCCTGTTCCACTGTTAAAGATCTTGCCTCACTGTCATATAAGGTACTAGAATGGAAGTCATGAGAAGGGGAGAACTGGGTCACTTGCATCACATATTTATGTCCAGGGCTTAGCACCATATCTGACACTAGCAAATTCTCAGTAAATTTTTTTTCAAATAAATAAATAGTTTTAACAAACTAAAAAGATTAAGAAGTTACTGTGTTTTGGTAATTTGTATGTCTTTATTAGAGTTTGAATTGAGTCATTTCATATCTTTATATTTAATTTTATCCCTTTATATTTTATTATTTTATATTTAATTTTATCACTTTTTCTTTCCCTTTTCAGAAATGTTTTAAATCAAATTTTCCTTAGAACTCAGCATCAGTTGAATAGAAAGATGCTTTTTTCATCTTTTGGGAAAACAACTGTATCTTGGATTCTTGATTAGGATATAAACAGGCTTAAAATGGTAGTTTTTGTCTTCAGGTAAAGTACTTCTAAACTTTTCTAAGACTGAGTAAATTATGGGTATGAACAATAGCTCATTCATTTGCATACACAATTCTAACAGAAGGTCTGACATATAGGAACAAGTCAGTAAATATTTGTTGAGTGAAATTGAAAAATAAATAGAAAATAAAATCTTCTTACCTACAAAACAACAAATCACAATTTCCTTCTGTTACAGTTCTTTAAGAAGAGAATTAATTTTTAGTCTTTAAAATGTTAAGTGTTTGTTTTTATGTCCTATTTACATGGCTTCTTTTCATGAAAATTAAAGTAACTTATGGAAAATAGCATACATATCTTCCCTTACCAGAACATTTATATTTTGAGAACTGATACTGGATTTGTGTTAAAAAAGCAAAATGAGTGTGAAATTCATGGTTGAGTTTTTCCCAATGTTTATTTCAATGTATTAAATTTCCATTTTAAGTTTTCTTTGAATATTCTATTTTTGACACCATGAAACTGTATTAGATCTTAGCATGTTCAGCAGTTTTAGAGCCATAATTATTTTAATGGCTACTTTCAGCATATACATTTTACATAGGACAAACAATCTCAAGAACATGAAGAGTACAGTCTATATTTTTGGTTTCAAAATTATAAATTTTAGATAAAATAACATTTTTAATTTGTCAGTAGGAAATATAGCCTAGTAGATAATTTATGAGACCCAGTGTTTAAAGATTTGTAACCCTGCAGTCCAATTTATGTTATATTTATAGGACTTGGAGTTAGTCAACTCCATTTAAAACAATTCATTTAGAAAACATGACCAAATTAGCAAATCTTACCTGTCGTTTTAAAAAGTTATATTTGTTGTGTGGAGCTTTTATTTTTCTGAAATACTAATGAACTTTTGATTTAACTATTGAGCAGAGTTAGAATCGTGATTATAGAGCCTCAGATAAAGAAGTAAATGGATCCCGAAAGATTCATACAATAGGAATGTATACCAGGGAAATGCTTTTGAATGTGTATAGCTCTGCTTATGGCTTGTGTTGTTTCTAGCTTCCTTTCCCCAAGAAAAAAATTAATGCCTCTGAAAGCCTCACAGTTACAAAAGCCCTTTTGTGTAAAGGACCGCCTCACTCCCCATACCACCTTAGTCCCAGAAGTGAAAGAATGACTTCTTTTGATGCTCCATGTTACTTAGTCCTCTCAGTGGTTATATAAGGTCAGAGCTGCCCTGAAGTAACAGTACAAATGGTGGCCTGCACAGCATCTGTTTAATATTTATAAGGTATAAGTCAAGTTAACATACTGTTAAATAAAGTACATCATACCCCTCTTCCTTGACAAATATACCATCATGATGACATGGAAATCTAGGTTCAATTTCGAATTCCTTGATTCCTTGGAGTTCTGTACTAGAATGAGGCAGCTTGAGAAGAGCTGATCCCAAACCCTTTACCAGGGGGCAACTGCTTTTTCCCCCACTTCCTTCACTCCATCCCACACCCACATGTTCAAGGTTCTTTGCACTAACCCCTGGCAAAAACTTGCCCATTGGCCATACCTGAAAGCTGATTTGGAGCCATTTGGCTAGGGAATTCAGGGATCTTGGGTGCCCAGAACATGAGAATGTGGATTTCTGATGAGTGTGTTGGCCTGATCCTATAAACACCTCACATCTAGAGAAGGATCAGAACTGGGCCCTTAAAAGCATGCGTCCCAGTGTCAGGGGCTCCTCTTCTCAGGACCTAAACTTATCACAGGATAACAGCATTGAGCCTTTGTGTGCTAGTGGTCTGCTAACCCCGAGGCAGTAACACCAAAGTAGTTTATATTTAAGCTTTTTCCACGTAATTCTTTTCTCATTTTTGTTACTCATTACCCAAAAAAAAAAATCAGTAGTTTAATTTTACATGTTTAATAAATAGCTAACATGTACATTCCAGATTGAACCTTTGAAAGACATTGAACATATACAGTGACCAAGTAATAAGAAATACTGTAAAAAGTGATACTCCCTATTCTAAGCCAACATATATGAAACCGTAGCACTTGGAAAATGTTGTTTAAAATAAGAATAAAATACATCCTAAATCAATTTATTTTCATTTCAGTTGTATAAAATCTCTCAGTCTACCTTAACCTTATTGGAACACTAGATAGATATGTTAAAAAAATATATAATCCCCCTACAGGGAATGTGGGTCATAAGAGAGAATGCATTGAACACAGATAATATTGAGGTTAAAAATAGAATGCTGGCAAATTAACAATAATACATTCAAATATATCAGTTTTTTCTACTATAAAATAATAAAATAATTTTGCACTAACATATTTGAACTGTTAGATGTATAAAGATTTTTGGTGAATGAGTGCTAGCTAAAAAATAAATTTTAAAATGCAAAAAAACCTGAGGAAGTCAGAAACAATATTTGATTTGGGGGAGATGAAAAAGACTCCTATAAAAATGAATTGTATAGTGTTAACAGACTGTGTATGAAATATTAATGTCATATTGTCCTGAGCTTCCCTTCTGCTGTTTCCATGCAGATGACTGAATTTCAAAGAGAGATATGGCAGGAACAATTATATTGAGTGAGTGTTACTACTTGGAGTTGTTTAAAAAGCATTTCTTCTTTTACCATGTGTTTATTATTTTGTTACTTTTCACTTTATAGTCAGAAAATATTACGGACAAATATGTGAGAATTGCTTAACTTGCTTTTGAGACATTAATTAATTTAACAAAAATACATTGACTGTGTGAGAGACATCCTTTTGGTGGATATGCTGATAATTGTTCTGGTAAGAAGTCTGCTATGAAGTCCAAATTTGATTGCTCTAGCAATAAAGCATATAGCTCAGACCCAGATACGCCAATGTAATCCAAAGTAATAGACTCAAGGATGAACACATGACCTATTAGGAAGTGAATGAGACTCAGGGAGACTCATTTCTGGGAAATTCCTTGTCTCTTACTTTGGACCAAGTAATATACAGATGCATTACTCAGAGCTTCTGTAGCTGCCCCAATACCATGAGAGAAGGTAACTTGAGATAAGGTTGACACTCAAGAGAGAGATCAAGGAACTGAGAGATACAGTGCAAGATCCTTGATCAAACTTCACTTGCCGTCCACCCGTGCACTTTTCAATGAAGTGAACCAGTAAATCCCTTTTGTTTTTGTTAATCTGAGTCCAGTTTACTGTAATAGGCAACTGATAACTATCTCAGCTTGCTCTCTCTATGGCAGGCACTGAGTAATGCAGAATAAAGTAGTGTATGCAGGAGAGTAGAATTAATGAGTGCAGGATCTACAATTAGAATAACTACATTTGAATTCTAGCTCTACATTTACTAACTCTATTTAAGTCATTTAACCTCTCTACAGTGATTCCTACATTGCAGGTTTGTTGTGACAATTAAAGCACACTAATTCTGTCATAAAACAAGTACACAGTAAATCTTAGCTGCTATTTTTATTAGGTTGCATTGTGGCATTTCAGTCAAATCTTGTAACTGTGCTATAAGGTATTATCATCCTCAATTTATGGACAAGGTAGCTGAAGTTTCAGTTGAATGTCTTTCCCAAAGTCATATAGCTAGGGAATAATGGTGCCAGATTTCAAACCAAACCTTGTTAATTCCCAATTCCTTTCATTTCCCCCCTCAATTGAAATGTGAGAGTCACATGGGCAGGAGTATTTGACTGAACACTGCTGACTCTGCATCACATGGAACAGTCTCTGGTCCATAGTAGGTACTGAATAAATATCTTTAGGGTGAATAATTTTACTAAGTCCACAATCTAGTAAAGGAGACAGACACATAAAAAATATTTCAAAATTCTGCAGATTATATTGTAAAAGAGTTATGTATAAGTGGTGAAGGAGGAGGGAATAAATTTGAGAGGAATATTATGGCTACTGTTGTAGTTCCTTCTCATGCTTTGATTAGAAAGGTCAGCATTGGTCACACAACAAATCAAAATTAGCTAATAGCTTGTTTGAAGAAGGTGAAGGTGAGCATTTGCCATAAACATTTCCTAGAGTCCACTGTCATGTGTTTGATTTTCCAATATCCTATGTCTTTGACTTTTACTTTCTCTGTATTTTTACATTTTAACCCCCAGTATTAAGTCTGTAAGCATGTATTTCAACCCCTAGCACTTTATCATTTCATCATCTCCCCTTAGGTATTAGATAGAATTCCGAGATTTGAATTTGTAGTCAAGTAGTTTCTTTCTGGTGTTTATATCTCTGGGACCAGGATCTGATTGCCAACCATGTAGACAAAGAAATTAATTTCATCAGCTGAACCTAATCCACAGCCACCATACTGGTGGACAGTGACAAGAATGTCAGTGTAGTGATTTCTACTGGGAGACAGATGACCTGAGAATATCACCCTGCCAGCCACATGGACTAAACTTTTCCCCATGACTAAGTTCACTTAAAAAAACAAATTAAAGAACAGAAGATGGGCAGCACAGAATTGGAGAAAGGCAAGCAGATGGTTATAAGGAACATTTATCCAAGCTATGCCAGAACCAAAAGAAATTAAGTTTATTCAGTATAAGAATTGTATAGAATAAGAGTATCCATTTTTGTGTGTCAGTACTTTCCAAGTTCTTGTTATGCTAACCTGAGTTTAATTCACACCAGGCAGCATTTATTACATGACTATTTGTTAACATTTTAACTTAATTTTATTTTTCATTTTATTTTTATTTATTTATATTTTTATTTTTATTATTGCATGTTGTATCCTATGATGACTTCCTTCTAGGAACTTAATGGTATCTTCTTGACTAACTCCTTATTTCTCTCCTCCTTTCTGATTCTGACATCTTTCTTATTTCCTAGTTCCCCCTCCCCCACCCCCAGCAGGAATGAAGGCAAGATGTTTATACTAATGTCTGTGGTGTTTATTATTTGTCTTAGTTTTTTTTTTAAGTTTGACCTTTGTCTAAGTAAATTACATATTAAACTGCTTCTTGAATTGATTTATTCAATAAATATTCTCTGAGGACTTTGTAAAATACAGGTCAAGTTTAGTCAGGCATTAGTAAATAATTCTAAAAATTTGTAGATGGGTACTTTTTGAGTTTGAAGGAAGAGGGAACTGTTTAATGAGGAGAAAAGAGCCAGCAGAAGTAAATACAGTTCACCCCTGTCACTTTCCCACCTGTTTGATCTCTGCCATATGACTTGATGATCCTTGAATCTCAGGTTTCTCTTCTGAAAAACAGCAAGGCTGTTGGGAGAAATAAGACAATTCTTGGACCTTGATATGTTCAATAAAGAGCCTTAATTGTTAACATTATTATGTTCTTTAGATTATGCGTACCCTCTTAGCTTTTTGGCAAGATGCGTTTATGAGTACTAACTAAAAAACATGTTGACTCTCTGGAAGGAAAGTGCATGCGCTAATACGGGGAAAAAAAGCAAACAGTGTCTCGTTTGATAACATAGCATCACAATGAGGAAATCAGTGTGTAGTGATTAGCATCACTTGCTTATAATGCAACTTTGGGATTTCATTAATGAAATACTTCCTCAGACACTTCATTAGTGTTTGATAAACTTTAGTATTCTTCTTCAGTTCAGTTCTAGGAGGTGGTCAGCAGCTTTCTTGTTGCCAAACCTGAAAAAAAAAAACAACACTTTTTTTAGTCCTCATTATACTTGAGCGTTCTCTAGCGGGCTCTGTGGATGAAGATGCACTCTTTCTTGAGGGAACTTAACTTCTGTGACACCACATTCTCCTTGTTGTCCTTATACCATCTTGGCCCTAGAAATCCCTCCTTCTTGATCCCATTTACTGGAATCTCTCCCTACAGATACTCCTCATATGTTGGTGTTCCTCATGGTTTGTCTCAGACTCCTCATACTACAGTCTCCTTTGGTCCTTCTTATCCATTCCATGGTTTCAGCTACCAGTTTTTGCTCCAGGCTGGAATCATCTTCCTTCTAGACTTGTGTATCCAGCTGCTTCCATTCAGACTTTCACACACCCTCCTAAATGGTGCATGTTCAAACACTGAGTTCATAATTTCCCCTCTCCTAGCAAGCATGTTTTTCCTTTTGCTTTCTTATTTCAGACAAGGGCTCCACCATCCCCCAGCTATGCACCTTCATTTATCAGATCCTGCCATATCTATAGTAACTCTCTTTTTTTTTGTTTGTTGGTCTTTTTTTTTTTTTTTGAAGTATAGCTGATTTACAATATTGTATTAGTTTTAGGTGTTCAATATACTGATTCAATATTTTATAGATTATACTCCACTGAAAATTATTTTAAAATATTGGCTATATTTCCTATGCTGTCTATTATATCCTTGTATCTTATTTATTTTATATCTAGCAGTTTGTACCTCTTAATCCCGTTTCACTATTGTGCCCCTCTTTCCACGCCTCTCCCCACTGGTAACTACTAGTTTGTTCTCTGTATCTATGGGTCTGCTTCTGTTTTGTTATATCCACTCACCTGTTTTGGGGTTTTTTTTTTTTAAGATTCCACATGTAAATGAAAACATACACTCTTTGTCTTTCTCCGTCTGACTTGGTTCACTAAGCATAATACCTTCCAGGTACAATCAACTATCTCTTGAATTCATTCACTTCTTATTTTTGTTTTGCTCCTCTACCTAGGTGGCATGCACATCCTACCTGCACTAATGCAGCAGCCCCATCGTCACCAGCTCTTCTCCCTGCCTCCACTCTTGTCCCTCCAGTCTGTTTTCCACTCTGCAGGTGATATTTATGAATGCAAATATGACCTTGTCACTCCCTTGTTTAAAGACTCATTCATGTTTGCCTTTGTGTCCGTAACTTCAACCCCAGGAGTTTCACATAGCAGGTGCTCAGTAAATCCCTGCTGAATGAATGAACAAGTTGTGTAAACATTGGCGAGTCTGTCATGCTCCTTCTTGGGTCAAGCAGGAAATTTTGCAGTCAGGGAAATCTACTTGATCCCTTAGTAAGTATTTCATAGCCTTTTTAGCTTCCTTCAAGAAATGGTGGATGTATCTCTCCGTTACTTGAAGTGTCTCAGTTTTTGTTAGATAAGGACCTTCACAGTCATCCAAGAGATCTCCTAGGGCCAAGGGACTCCACAATGTTCTTTCTAAGCTAACAGGCTAAAGGGTTCAATTTTGAAAGGTTGTAGTTCAGGGTTCTTACAGTGGGGCTATAACCTGAGTGACATCCTCTTTCATGTCATGCTGAGAATGAGGCCTCCAAGTCAAGCGTGTTAAGAAAGAACCCAAGATTGACAAGGAGAGAAATTTAAAGAACTGATAAGGCTCTCCAGTTTCCCCATCGTAAGGACTTCTTTCCTTCTTTACACCAAGCCTTCTTTCTCTGACAGAATTCATTCTGTCTTCTACTTGTTTAAGGAAGGAGAGGTAGTTAAGAGTAATGGAGGTATAGCATCTCTATTTTCACTTGGAAGCTAGAGAACAGAATTAAAGATATGAAAAGTATCAATGCTTTCCTTTTTTCAAAAATATTCAACTCTTTGCATCTCTTTTCTGTCAAACTTACACTGTGGCAGAGACAACTAACCGTCTACCAAAATGTGTGTTCTCCCTTTCATAGTATAGAGTTGTTGCTAGGATGAAGCTACCAAGGCAGCAACTACACCTCCCAGTCTCCCTTGCTTCTATTTAGAGTAGAAGTGACTAGTTCTTACCAGTGAAGTCAGAGTGGAAGTTACATTTCAGGCATACCTTTTCCAAACTCCCTCCTCCTCCCCACTCCCTGCCCACACTGACCTTATGGGAAGATTCCAAAGACCTAGGAGGTGAAGAAGCCTAAGATAGAAGGACCTTGATTCTCTAAATCACTGTGTGAAGGAAAGGTGTGCACAGACAGGAATGCCCATTTTGGACTATGCTGCTTTCTTTTCTTAAGCCGTTAAAATTGTGGGATCCATTTGTCATAGCAACTAGCATTAACCTCACTAACACACATATATATATATACTTCTGTGTGGTCCAAAGAGAAATACAAGCATTTTTTAACAGCAGAAGAAAGAGAAAAAAATATTTAAGAGGAAAATATTCTGATACTCTGTTCAGTTTTAAAACAGAGTATAATGAGTATTATTATTACATGTTTACTGTATGTCTTAGAAGAATGTTAAAATCCTGGGCAGCTGTATTACATTAATTTTCAATTCTATATGTTTTTTCTTCAAGGCTTAGTACCACTGATACATACCACTTTATTTGTTTCTTTTAATTTCCAAATTTAAATGTGTAAGTTTGCCTTCTAGGCAGAAATTAAGTCCCATTGTGGAATGAGATTAGATCAACACTTCACAAAGATCATTTCAGTTCTTTGTAACCTTAAATGAAGTAAGCTAATAAAGCATTAAATTAGCATGTTGTAAAACTTTCTGGAGTTTTAATATGCTTTTAAGTGGCAGCTCTGAGCTTACTATCTCTAAAGCCAAAGTCAAAATCAGTGTCTTTCAGTTGATATAATGGAGATGAAGCATCATTTTATCAAATTTAATAAAATATTCTGTTTCTGAATTATAAAATACAGATTACCTAATAATTCCCATATAAATATGCTTACCCAGAAAAGCCTATTTTCTCTAATCTGTAGCCCTGGAGTCTTTGGACCATAAATATGTTGGGTTTTTTTTTTCCCAAATTCTTTAACTGTGACATTTTCCTTCAGAATAGCTCAACTATTTCTACAGAAATTACACACTTCATTTATATTCAGCCAAGTGAAAATGTAGAAATGATTATAATGATAACTAGCAGTTGTTTGGAGTTTCAAAGTTTACAGAAGGCTGTTATGCTCACTTTCTCACTTGTTCCTCCTGTAAACTGCTTAGGTAGACAACTGTCACTACCCTTGTTACCTGGAGGCACTGGGGCAGAGGGAGAGTGCCTGACCTCCTCAAGCTTATACAGGTGCTAACTCAGACAGCAGTTTTTCTACACTGCTACAATGCTTATGTAATTATCATATTACGGACGATTTAAGAGAAGGACTTAAGAAAATAAATTCCCCCTGAGAAGTAAATTTAAATTGTTCATTACCTGTATAGCATTTATTGAAAGAAAAAGTATTCCCCATCCTGTGTAGTATTTTACTATTGCTTATAGTAATCTATACACTCAATATTGGGAGTCTAATTTTCCACATAGTGAAGTGTTATAAATCATTGCTCTCCAACAGAACTTTGTGTGATGATGGGAATGTTTTATCTCGGCTATACATGCCTATTGAGCAATGGTAATATGGCCAGGGAGGCTAAGGATTCCATTTTCATTTTAGTTAATATTAATTAACACATTGAAATTTGAAGAACCATATGTGGCTAGTAGTTACCTTGTAGAACAGTGTAGTTATAGAAAACTGAAATTTATTTTTTTAATGTTATACCTATTTTTAAATTTGAATTTTTCATTAAAGTATATTTTATAAAGTATGCTTTTATTTGATATAAAGTCAAATGCAAGATTCCTCTGTTAATAACAATTTATTGAGATGTACTTAATATGTACACATGTGTTTATAGCAGCATTATTCATAATAGCCAAAAAGTAGAAATAACTCAATGTCCATCAACTGATAAATGGTTAAACAAAATGTGGTGTATCCGTACAATGGATTATTATTTGGCCATAAAAAGGAATAAAGTACTGACATGCTACATATGCTACATATTATGCTAAGTGAAAGAAGCCACAAAAGGCCATATATTATATGATCCCATTTATTTAATGTTCAGAATAGGTCAAATGCAAGATTTCTGTACTTTCACCCAGAGATAGTCTTTAAGTATCCTTATACATGTTATTTGTTGCCTTATTATAGTTATTTTAACCACTTAAATGCCTGTATTCTGCTTGGTTTTTACTTACTGGAGAGACAACTAAGTATGGTGAAGAAAAACACAGGTGGGTGCTTAAGGCTCTCAACCAGGTTCAATCAAATCAATTCTGATTTAATTTTAGTATTCGGGTCCCCTATTGCATTTATTAGAGAAAAGAGGAATTTTGCAACGTAAAAGATGATTGAAAGCAACCACCACACTTGTGAACATATGATTATGAAATAAGTGGGAACTTGCTGCATTTCAGAGACCTAATTTCTGTTCACATCCTCTTCAAAAATACTTGATGATGATGATGACAGTAGTGATGATGATAATATTGATACCTAAGAGTAACAGTAATTTTTTTCTGTGCCAGATACTAGTCTAAACAGTTTCTATACATTAATTTAAGCAATCACAACAATCCTATAAGATAGGTTCTTTTAATATACTTACTTAGCAAATGAGGCAACTAGGTTAAATTACTTGCTCAAAGTTATACAGCCAAAACAGAGGTTCCAGGGTCTCTGCTCTTAACCATACACTCTACTGCCTATCCTAGACCTTAACCTAGCGTTTAAATCCCTTTCCTTTTCTAAAACATTAAAACTGTATATTCTATTCAGTGCACTCATTGAGGAATAATATTTCCCCCTTGCCATTTCTGAGAAGATACCCATGTCAGGTTTACTCTGTTAGCTTCCTTTTATTTTTGGCATACCATTCTTTTCCTTTAACTTTGTGAGTGAAATGGTTTTTTGGTTCATTTCTCTGTTTTAATCAACGCAGTTTTATTAACTGAGATGGATATGCACATGTCAATAAAACTACTGGATGAAAGTCTTCAATTAACTAGAAGTCTCACTCAAATGCAGATTATCAAACACCATTAGTGCGGAGTGTAGAACAACAAAACTAAAGCTAGTTTCCCTTTTATGGCCTTCTTCAATGATGGGCAAAGATGAAAATACCTCCCAGGTCTTGGGTACCTACAGTATGTAAGCCACTCTGCATTTAATGCTCCTGGGAAATTTTCAAAGTAGTAGGATTCTTACTATATAGTAGTTGAGAAAACTGAGAATCATAAGTTAGGAATTTCCTCAAAGTTTCATAGAGAGTAAATGGAAGGATGCAAATCAAGGTTACTTTGGCTCCAAGCCCAATTCTTTCTTTAAAAAACAGTATCACATTGTTTTCTTGTTTGTTATCACCCAGTCTGTGTATCTCCTGTTCTGCAGGATGATCAAAATTCCTTGTCAGAGTCTGAACTTCCTTTCTGTTAAATCTACATAATGTACAAATAGAGAGGAGCTATGTGTGTGTGTTAATGTTTCTATCATAGTGTCAACCAATTAAAATAAATGTTGAATTCAATATACCAATAATCTTTTAGTTCTCCTTTACTCTTAAACATTCTATATGGCTTGTACATGATGTTGAGTTTCTACCAGAATTTAGAAAACAGAGAGGCTGTTAGATATTCACACCTCATTTATTGACATGAAGTATTTATATTAAATCCTAAATTAGATCATCCTTCTGGTTTGCAAATTGTATGGTCAGCTCGAGTTCCACAGAGAGATAATTCCTAGTATTGGTGTTCTGTAGCTTCCCAAATAATTGTAACAGTTTAGAGCAAAATCTTTACATTTTATAGTTGCTACATTCAATTTTTTTATACTCATTCATGTAGTATGAATTAGGATTTTATTGAATTTTGTTTTCTTTTCAGTATTTGTGTGATAATTCAATATATCAACTAGTCACACAAATTTACTTTGGGAACACCCAGTCTCTTTTCCTGGATTTTTAAAGCATATTACCAAAAAGTGTGTGTGTAGTCACATGCCATTGTTTTTTGGATCTTTTAGGGAATGCAGAGATACCACTTTCAAAGAAAGACTTAGCTAGATGTCCATAACTGAATATGTTACGTTGAACTTGTTTATATCATGTTTGAAAAGTAAAACTACCTCTACATGTGTCTTTAATGGTGAAAAGCTGGCTTTTATTATATAATTAACATATATATAATTAAAATGTTTACTATAAAATATATGATATATATAAAAAGAATGTAAAAATTTATAGTAGGGTTTAAAGCAGTGTTGTCCAATAGAAACATACTGTGGTCATATATGTAATTTTACATTTTCTCTTAGATGCATTAGAAAAAGTAAAAAGCAACAGAGAAATTAATTTAATAACATAGTATATTTAAGCAGATATATCCAAAATGGGATCATTTAAACATATAATCAATAAGAAAACGAATTACTTATATAATTAACAATTTTCTGAACCAAGTCACTAAAATCCAGTGTGTATTTTACACTTACATCACCTTTCAATTTGTAGCAGTCACATTTCAAATACTCGATAGCTACAGTCAGCCAGTGGCTTCCACATTGGACAGTGTAGGTTTAAAGAATAGTATAAACATCTATGTTCCACCCTCCTGCGTTCAAAAAATAGAACACCATCAGTATTTTGGAAGCCCAGTTTTTTTTCCCCCTCCCAAATCACCACCCTTTCCTCCTCAGCCAAAAGTAACCACTGTCTAGAATTTTGAGTAAGTTGTTTTGTTTGTTTATTTATAGATTTTACTACCTATATTTGCATCTTTAAACAATAGATTGTTTTACTTTCCCTGGATTTGAACTTTATATTAATGGAATCACCCTGTCTGTAGTCTTCTCTCAGATTTTTTCCTCTCAACTTTATACTTAATATGTTTACATCAATCAATATGTATCCCATTGTATGAATATATATTTCACATGTTGATAGACATTTGGGTTGGGTTATCTTCAGGTTTTTTTTTTTTTAATCACAAGCCGCACTACATATATATTCTTGTATAGCTGCATTTGCAAGGATTTCTCAAGAGTATATATTTGCTAGTTGACCTGCCAGGTCATACACCATGCACACAGAAATGGAAATGACTGATTTACTGCAATTCGTGGTGCACACAAATTTTATGTGAACTATATTTAAGACTTTGAATTAAAAAAATCTTTATGGAAGCCAATTAAATTGAGCTGTGTTTGCACTTTCTAAATACAGCACCAATAAGATTACTCTTGATGCTTACTAGATCAATTCAGTTGCTTAACTTCACAGCTAGCTTTTAGTGTTATATAAAAAATACATCTCTAGCTACTTACTAAATAGGTATAGTTATTAATTAAGATTAGTTTTGTCTGTGTATAGAGAATTCAAAACATCCATTGATTAAATAAGATAGAAGTTTGTATTACTCAAGTAAAGGAGGTCTGAGGTAGAAAATCAAGGAAATGGGATTATTTTTCTTTCTACTCTACCATCTTAAACCATTGTTTTCCTAACTGCAGTTTACTCCATGTTCCAAAATGGCTGCCAGAGTTCCAGTCATCAGGTCTATACTACATTATAGACCTAAAAATATACGAGAGAAGGCAAAAGGGCACATCTACTATCTGAATCAAAGAGCAGTTCTGCATGTACTTTGAAGTAGTAGTTCTGCATGATTACATAACACTCCTATTTACATCTTATCAGCCTTAACTTGTGATATTAATCATCATATCACTGAGTTTTTTGAAACTTACTGTTGAATTCATGACTACTTTGGCACTATATTATGGCTATATCAAGCTCTAGGAGAGGCAAGAAGAGAAGTAATTAAGTTGTTTGTTGCCTGGTTGGTTATTTGTAAGTCAGGGGTGAGGAAAAGCAAGTGTTAATATTCAGAACATTGATTTTGATTTCTTAACTTAGTCATACCAAAAAGGAATGCTATTAATCATTCAGGAGAATTAAATCAATTTTAACTTGATATACTGTCATGAACACTTTCAAAGTTAAAAAAAGAAATAGTATTTTCTTCAACCCCCTTACTATTCTAATACCCCTCCCCTAATGTTTGATTCAGTTTATAAATAGTAGAGAAATTAAAGGATTCAAAAGAAACTGACACATTTTGAAATTAACTTTATATATTTTAACAACTTTTTTGAGATATATTTCACATACCATACAATTCACCCATCTAAAGTGTACAAATCAGTCATTTTTAATATATTCAGAGTTGTGCAACCATTACTAAAAATCAATTTTCAAATATTTTCCTCTCCAAAAAGAAATCCTATACCCATTAACAGTTACTCCTCATTTACCCCCAGGCCCTCTCCTCTCCCTGTCTTTAGGCAAACATGCATCTACTTTCTGTCTCTATAGGTTTGCCTATCTAGGTATTTAATGTAAATGGAATCAGACAATGTTTGGTCTTTTGTGACTGGCTTCTTCGCTTTAGCAGAGTGTTAAGTTTATCCATGTAAACATATAAAAATACTTCGTTTCTTTTTATGTTCAAATAATATTCCATTGTGTGGAAATGCCACATTCTGTTTATCAGTTTTGTTATCAATTAATGGACATTTGGGTGGTTTCCACTTTTTGGCTATTATGCATAATGCTGCTGTGAACATTCCTGTACAAGCTTTTGTGTGAATATGTTTTTATTTACTAGGAATTGAATGGCTGTTTTGTATGGTAACTCTGTATTTAATTTTCTGAGAAACTACCTACCAAATTGTTTTCAAATACAGGGCACCATTTTACATTCCCACGAGCAGTGTTTGAGAGTTCTAATATCCCCACATTCTTTCCAACACTTGTTATTTTATGTTTTTTAAAAAATTATTACAGTCATCCTAGTGGGTATGAAGTGGTACATCATTGTACTTTTCATTTTCATTTCCCTGATGATTAATGATGTTGAGCTTCTTTTATATTCTTATTAGCTATTTATTTATCTCCTTTGGAGAAATCTCTATTCAAATTCTTTGTCCATTTTTATTTGGGTTATTGTGTATTGATTCATTGAGTTTAAATAAAATTATGAATATACTTTTTCATCAAAAGAGAAGCTATGTAATAATTCTTATAATTATTTTTACTCTGTAAAAGAAAAAAAATGCCCTTTAGATATGCCCCAAACAAGAAGTAAGTCAATTGTTTTCAAAACCAATACAATTTCTCAGTTATTCTACATACATTTGGGTTAATATTTTTCAAGGTGGCACATCAGAAGCTGGATCTTGCAAGAATAGATAAGCCTTCTTTGGAATAAAAAGAGTCACTCTGAAAGTTCATTCATTCATTCAGAAGTACAGTTACTATTATAAATTTATTGCTAGATACTGCAAAAGAGTCCCTAGAAGAGCGGTGACATTAAAATAGAATATATATGCATTGAGTGCTGGAAGAAGATTTAGAGGAGTGCTAGGTGTGATTGAGAAGTTTAAATAGGTCCAGGATACTAGACTCTTGTGTGGAGCTTGTCTTCTCACTGGAGGGAGGGAATTTGCATCCACGAAATAGGTAACTTACGTTCCAAAGTTTGGGGGACTATACATGTGAAAATAAATGGGACAGAAAGTATTATATTGTTATTGTTGTTTAAAGAATGAAGAAACCATGATGAGAAGCAACAGGTGAGGAGTAGAGTGTGATTTGGCCTTGGATCATGAGCAGAGTTTACAGATAGTGTTGTATTGGAATCACTCTAGGACCTTAAAAATAGCATTTCTAAGGCCCTACGGAAATATGCCTTCAAGTGAAAGGAAACAAAATGACTTCAGCTCCTATGTAAAGACTTACAGATGGTTTATTTAGTGGCCAAGCAGTGACTAGAGTAGCAGGTCCATGTGGAGGAATAAAAAAAGGACAGTTAAGATGAGGACAAACTTATAGTGGGAGGGGTTGCTAGTGTGAGGAGCTCAGATATGAATCAATGGCAAGAAGTCCCCTTTGGATGCTTTTGAAAAGGCTGTGGTGGGGAAAAAGTGATACTCTTAGGAAGATTAGATCTACAGTAGTAAGCATGCCAATTTATTTAGTTATGCACCCTATATATATAAAACTGAATCACTATGATGTACATCAGAAACTAACACAACATTGTAATGTAAATTGACTATACTTCAATTAAAATGTTTTTTAAAAATTAAAAAAAAAGACACGTGCAACAAAACACAGGAAGGTTTTCAGAAAGACACTTCCAGGAACTTAATCTACCCTTCTTTCAGCCCATCCTGATGGCACGTGGTTCTGGCACCACTTCCAGGTCAGTTCCTGGTCAGTTTATATCCCATTCACTTCTCACATTTGCACCTTCATCATGGTCTCTGACACCTCTTCATAATGCTAATCCAAAATCATAAAGGAACATTTTAGTACTAACCCAAATATTCTGCTTATGAAACTAGATCCATGTATAATGCATTTATTAGAAATGCTCATATTTAAAAAATAGTTAAAATTAAAATGCTGACATAGTGTTAGGTCTCACCTAGTTAAAAAACTAGTATCTGAGTGATTGTGCTGTGGCAGGCAATTGATGTTGAAATGCAGGCTCCTTGTTAAAATTTTACAGTGTTTTAAATTTATGAGGAAGTCCCTTCTACCTTTTTTTTTTTTTGGTACCACATGTAAGTATGCTTAACTAAACAGTTGAAAATTACAGAATTAGGGATGCTAGACTCATCGAGTTAATCATTTGCTGTGCTTAACACATTTTAGCAGAGTGCAGGTTGTAAGATGAGAAGGAAGTAAATGATGTTTCAGTCATGGATTTCTTGACCCTTTCCCCTGATCTTTCCCCAGATGTCTCTAAAATCTTAATTTGCTTCTAAACCTTTCTCTCAGTTTACATTATTTTCTGTAAAATGTAACAGTGACAATGTTGTTGAGTATATTGTCAAACATTAATATTTTGAGCAGGGCTTCCAAACTCTCTTATTTACCTCTTACTTCTCCCTTACCTATATCCCTTTTTGAAGGCAATGCAACATTTTAGTGCATTTTATTATGCTTCTAAATTCCTTAAAAATAACTCATTTCATCCCCCCTTTTTCTCATCAGTTGGTAATTGACAATGAGTGTTTGCCCAGAGTAACCAATCAAAAGGTGTGAAAAAGAGTCCAGATTTATCTGAGGAGAAACTCTTTGGAGAAAAGAAGGTGAATGGCATAGGATTTCAAACCAAGGAGATTTCCAAAAGTACTAAATAGTCTCTAAATTTAAAAAAATTCTTATTTGTTCACTGAACTTTTTATAACAATATTTTCAATGACTTACTCTGTTGACAACTTTGGCAGGCTCAAAGTGAATATTTACAACTACTTATCCCAATTATTTACTTTACTGAAGCCTTGAATCTGTTTATTTTGCATCCATAGTTAAAGAAAAACTCTAAAATGCATTTGGTTTTCCTTTGAGTCTAGGACTCTAGCCACTTGGTCACCACACGTGCAGTGACAGGAAGGAGTGGATCTATAGCCTGTGCCTCCTTCCTCCAGCCAGCTCTCTCCTGGGACAGGTGGAGTTATTATAGAACAAGTCTTTGAGCTCCTTGACTCATCTAAATGCAGGTTTCAAAGCCACATGACATTAGATCCAAACTTTGGCTTTGCCATTTACTAGCTGGGTAATCTAGGTCAAGTTTCGTAACCTCTGTATCTCTGAAGTATGAGGAAACAATACCTGTCGTTTCCTAGGCTTGTTGTGAAAATTAAATAACATACACTTTATAGTGCCTCACAACAGTCACTTCAAGTGCCAGTAGCCTTCTCTTTTTTGAAATAAGTGAAGGAACACATGCCCATCCCCAGCAAGCCTGAGAATCTGGAGGTGGAAGATGTCTCACAGCTGCTTATTCAGTTGTCTTCTCATCTCAGTCTTCCTCATCTACTTCTTCCACTCCTTCTCCTAGAAAGGATCAAAAGCATCTCACAGTTGGCAGTATATTAAAGGTCACCAGTCACCAGCAGCTTTGTTCATCACTTTTGTTCATCAATTTATGAGCTTCCTCATTATACCTTCCTTGCCTTAATCCTCTTTATACCTCAGCACCTAGTAGGGCACTTCAATTTGTGTGCATTTTCAGTACAGCTTTTTAGAAATCATTTTCCTGAAAGGTTTAACCCTTTCTCTCAAAGGGTTATATGTGATCTCAGGATTCAAAGGATATTTTCCAGATGCCATTTCTGGGTTACAGTCCCTACCCCAACTCCTCCATGCCCTCCAGTCCTTAAACTTTGTATCCTCCTAGCCTGCATTATTTTCATCTCTTCATTTATCTAACACGGGTATGTTCTGTTTTTGTTTGTTTCTTTTTTTTTGTACTGTGAATGTAATAGAGCAGAGACCAGAACTCACTCAGTGCTATATATTCCTGGCCCCCAACACTTCTAGGAACTCAATAAATACTTGTTGAATGAATGAAGACAAAGTGAAATGCTCTTGTATATCTGCCATTGTATTTTTGTTACCTCTTCTGGTGTTTTACCACACTGAAAGTCAGAAATGGAAATAGGGATATGAATAAGAATATTACCAATAAGAATAACAGCAGCAGTAACAGTAGTAGCACAGAGGTTTTGCTGGGAGTTTATTGTGTGTCAGGCACTGGTCTAAATACTTTACCCGTCTCCTCTCATGTAATCCTCGCACCAACCATAAATGACAGTTATTATTATTATTTTCATTCTCCAGGTTGGGATACTGAGGAACAGAAAGTTTAATTCATTTGAGGAAAAAACATGCAAACGTATATAGTCCAGCCTCTCATTTCAGAGGAAGAGAAATAGAGGCCCAGAGAGCTAAATCTACTTGCCTAAAGCCACACAGCAAGATGGAGTGAGATTTAGAATTTTAACCCGTATCTCTTGAATATGATCCCAAGCCCGTTTCTGTATAATGTGTGTCATACCTGTGTCATTTATGACTTGTCTCTGTTGTGTTTTAGTATAGTTGAAAATGACAAAATTAAACAGTGACTCTAAGAGGGTTTATAAGAAGTTACATAGGACAAAACTTCACCAGACAATTATTATTATTGAATATCACCAGTTCAAATGTTCATTTTTCTATTTAAGAATAAACAAGATTGCTTAGCCACACAGCTGGAATTGGAACTTCAGAAAAATAGTCTAGTATTATTCGTAGCCCCATTTACCAACCCATTTTACAGAAACACATTTGTTTCATCTGGCAGATATTTACTGAGCACTTACACGTGCCATACACTGTAAAAATGCTGATGATGGAACTGTGGGTAAAATTGATCCTCACAGTGCTCGTGGTCAGGGCCAGCTCACAGACTCGTGAAAGATCACTGAAAGCTAGAGGCACGTGCTTTCCACTGGCGAGAAGTACAGAGGGCTCAGGAAACATTGAGGAAAGGCTCCCAATACAGCAGAGGGTGAGGATTCATATTTCACAGGACTTCTCTTGCCCAGCATTGCTCTAAGTGCTGGAGAGAGAAAGATGGACTAGATACTGCCTCTGTCCTCAGTGCTTGTGCCATCTGTGGAGGAGAGCTGGATGATATCCAGTTCTCATACAGTGTAGCAAACACGATAATCGAAATGTACACCCGGAACTAGGCATCACAGAAGTGGGCACTGTGACTGGAGGCAGGACATTTGGGAAAGACCTTACCCAGGTGTTGATATCTTAATCTGGATCTTAAATAGATGAGTAAGGGTGATCCAGAAGCAGGAGGAAAATGAGAGGTTTTTGCAAGCAAGCACAAGGGTATTTAGATGAGACAGAACGTAGTAAAATCCCCAGATCCTTGAGTTATCGCTACCCCATTAGGCTAAAACAGAGGCGCTTTCCTTTGTCTATAATTTCATTGCTGCAGAATGCCTAGCAGAAGGCCATTTAATGGGGCTCTAAACTTAAGGCATTCGTGAATTAAATCACAAAATATCTACAATGGCCAGAAGAACCACTGCCTCCTTATGCCAGCATTACTGACAGGACCAGCACCTGCTGCTCCGGCCAGCTGGAGGGTTGGGTGTTGCTGCTGAGGTAATACTCATGAACTGATGTCCTGCCACAAGTAGTTTTTTTCATGCTCCACAAACAAAATCTTAATGTTCCATCAGCATCTAATGAGAATTACAGTTATTAGTTAAATAAAAGAACCATTAGGTAAGGAGCAGAACGGACAACACACAATCCATCAATTTGGTGAATGTTGTCAGATGGTTTCTGGGTGCAGGGCAGCTGTGCATCCAAGTAGACAGTGAGACTATTTATGTCCTGTGCCTTATGTACTTGTTTCCGTAATCCAAGAGTGTTAGAGCAAGCTGTTATCAAAAAGTGTTTGGAGGTGAAAATGTTTTGAAATCCAAAAGTGAATTAAAGGGAAGTATTTTAAAATGTAAATATAAACTGATTACTTTGTTTCCAGAATAGTGATTGTCAAAGTAAGGTCCCTGAACCATCAGTTGGAGCATCACCTCGTCACCTAAGAACCTGCTAGGCCTGCATGTGACCATCCACAGAGCTATTGAATTGGAAACTCTGGGGATGGGGGTCCAGCTTTAACCAGCTTTCCAGGGGATTCTGAGGCTGGCTAACGTTTGAGAGCCACTGAACTAGAGCATTGCCACTTAAGGGTCAGCATGATCAGCATCAACTGAGAGCTTGTTAAAAATGCAAATTCTTGGATCCCATCCCAAGCCTACTAAGTCAGAATCTTTGGGAGTGAGGCCAAGTGAATTGCTTTAATAAGATCTCCATGTGATTCTTATTCATGTCAAAATGGGAAGCGTTGAGAACCATTGGTTCTCAGCCTTGATTGCATATTTAAATCACATGGGGAGAGCTTTTAACTAGTCCACGCCCAGCTCACACATCAGACCAATTAAATCAGTACCTTTGGAGATGGGACTCCAGCCTCGGGTATTTTTAAAAGTAGCTAAGGTTGAGACACACTTATCTAGAATGAAAGATGTTAAGGTGTTTGAGAGTAAGTAAAGACCTTGGCCAAAGAACAAGAGTGTGAAGAAACACAACCTCCTCAAAAGGAAAACATAAGTCAGATATCTGTCTTTATTCTGGCTCTTGTGCTTTGATTTCATGTTCAGTATTCTTGAGTTATTCTGAATATGTGTAGTAGTATTAATAACGGAGTCTTCATACTAACTGATCATGTTAAAATTTGCCTTTAATTTAAGTAGATTTCAACTTTTCCTTCTGGCCTCTGTATCTTTTTAATATCTGGCCCAACTATAACCTTCCCAAACATTTTGTTAAGACTCCCCACCTTGCCTTTTGATCCTTAGTTGTGCTGCTGATTTTCTGCACAGGAGAAGTACACATTATAATTCCATGAAGCTTGCCTTCAGGGGATCCCTTCCCCTGAAATGGTATCCCTGCCCCCACCCTTCATTTAGGGAGTGTCTACTCCTTCCTTAAGGCAGTAATTCTCAACTTTGATTACACAATGGATTATCTGGGGAGCTTGGAAAGATACTAATGCCCAAATTCCATTTCCACAAGTTGTAGTGTTCTGTGATGAAGCCGGGGCTTGGGGATTTTTAAAAAGTCCTCCAGGGTGATTTTAATAAGCAGTGAGTATAAGAAACACTGCTGTAAGGGCAAGTGCAAACGCTACCTTCTTCAAAAAATGTGTTAATTCTGTTCTGCTTTCATAAATTGACCCATCCCGGAATCCCTAGTAAATAGTTGGCTGCATCCAATTTAGCAATCAATGTGTGTGTATGTGTGTGTGTGTGTATATATATATATATATATATATATATATATATATATATATATATATATATATATATGTTTTTTTTTTTTACTTTGCTAATTGTTTCTGTGTATTCATTTGTATTCCAAAATCTGAGTTCCTAAAGTTCTGAGGTGTTGTCACATTCTTCTATCCCAGGTAGCAACTAACACAGTTGTTTACTAATAAGGATTACTCATGACTTGACTATTACATATGAGGTGATATCTAGTATCATACACCAAAGAAGCGGAGGGTATCTATGAGATTACCCAGGATTCTATGTATATTACAGTGAGAACTGTTCTACTGAGTACTTACTATCAGATACTGACTGGCTTTTAAAAATCACATCAGTCCTGGGACATGCAAGGTGAAAATCTTCCTTGCTTAGCAGCTGAGAAAACTGTGCTGGACAGAGGTTAAGCAACTTTTCTGAGGTTGTAGTATGTGGCACCTAAAGGGGGCATAGTTCTGGGATTAAAGTGAATCCCATAGTTGTACTGAAAGGGCCATATTTGCCTTATATCCCTAACTTGGAGGATGCCCATTGGGTCAATTTCCAGTGCTTCGATTCCTGGATATATAGAGTTATTTTGAAATAACAAACAGACTTAAAATCTATTATGTATCCTACACTTAAAGTATTAGGTAAATTAGTGTGTATTTTTAAGGAAAAAGTGTCCTGCGTGGAGTATAATTGAAAATCAGCCGACAGTTTATTTTTATTGAACTTAAGGAATAATACCCAGTGACCATTGTGGAAGAGTGATATAAAGCTTCTCAAACAGTGCAAATCAAAATTTACCATTTAACTGCTTTTTAAAAATGTTCTCTAAAATATCAGAACTTTGCATTAGGAAGCACTTTAAAAAATAGAAAGACTGATAAGCACTTTGATTTCCATATAGATTAAATTGAACTTGTAAACAATTTTATAAAGTATATTATAGAAACCAAGAGCTAGTCAAATTAGATATCTGTCAGAATACATTGTGTATGTCCAAACAAATACCTGTTGAGAAATAAATGAGTTATTTTTCTTTCTATCGTTTGTGATTTCTTGTCTATCTCTTCAGTAATGAAATGTCCTCAGTGTGATTTGTTTCCCATTAAGCATTCTTAAGACCATGTAAATATGGTAGCTTCCAATTCTCTTATTTCTGTTGATCTCACCACTGTTCTAATGTAGACATAATCAGTCTCTTATCTTCTCTTCATTTTATAGGCATCGGTATCTAGACTAACTTTGTGAGCTTGAGACAACAATAGCAAGTTACATTTTCACAACTCAGCAGTCATTCATTTAATGAAGAATTCACTGGCCACCAACTAGGAACAAAATACTAGCTAGGCCATGTGAGGTACACAAAAATGTGTTAATACGACTCATGCTCTCTAAGAGCTTACACCTATTAGGCAAGATAAGTCATATGCTTATGTAATATAGGATAGAAAACAAAGGCCCTAGAACATACAGTTTAAGTACAACTTAAACTTAAGAAAAGAGTGATTTTTGACTAGATAAATCATGGAAGGCTTTATGGAGAAACAGACATTTGAGCATACACAGGAAGTATCAGTAGGACCAGGCCAGTGTTAGGGAGAAGTGAATGCCATTCCACCCTAAACAGAGATACTCGGGGAAAATGTGAAGGGCAGTAGAAAACCAGCCAGCAGAAGTAGACCCAAATTACAGTGCATGCATGCATGCCTGCCTGCCTGCCTGCCTGCCTATAGTACTTTCTAAACATGGTGACTGTAAGTTGCTGTTTGGTCAGAACAACACCAGTTTGTGCTTGTTTTCTCTGTAAATATTTAACTTGCCCTCCTTCATTCTCAAAAGTGTCCTGGTTTGGATGATACATTAAATTATCACTCTATTTCTAAGAGAACTACCCTGAGTCCGCTGACGCTCAAAGAATGGGTTTGGGTCCCACATAACTGCCCACCCCTTAGCTGATAAAACCTAGAACTTGGCATCAAAAGATAAGTTTTCCAATCAGATTCCTATGTTTTATTTTTTTGTTGTTGTTGTTCTTTTGTAGAAATGGGAAACCCAAGAATCTCATGATTGGTTCAGAAGCTATACAGCTCCAGTTACATGACAGTGTAGCCATGAAAGCTGTGTATAGGTCGGAATTATGAGGGAGCAGACACTGAACAAACTGTCACAGCTAGATAGGTGTAGAGCCAAATGAGAGACAGACATCTAAGGCATAATGATTGAAGAGAACTGCAGTGAAATTGCCTGAACTTCTACTAGTAAGATTCCTACTGATACCATGAAGTTACAACCACCTCCATCTCCCTTCTCTGTGATGCCTAGCCTTATGGCAGCTGCTGTTACTGAATTCTCCTGAGATTCTCCTTATTGTGCTACCTAACATTTTATAATAATCCTTTCTACCTTTCTGTCCATCTAAGCTAGCGCAGGTAAGCTCTGGAGTCCATGTTTCTGGTAAAAGAGAAGGGAAAGGGGTGAAGGCAGAGGGTCCAGTTAGCAGAATGTTGTAATATTTCAGGGAAGAAGCAAGGGTATTTCAGACTACCATCTGAGGAATGGGAATGGAAAGGAAAGAAGATAATAGAAGTGGAATGTATGAGGCTTTGCAACTGATTCGATTGGAGGGGTAAAAGGAAATAGGAAGCCAAAGATGATTCAGAATATTTTGATTTTGATTGTTACCACCTACGAAGACAGTAGTGCCATTAAGAAAAAAATGGCTCCAAACATCACCATAGTCATCATCACCATCATCATTAAAGGAAACTGCTCTAAATAGCTCTAAGAAGGGAAGCATTTAAGTACATAGGTGATGAAAGACCTAAGAAGCCAAATAAGAAATGATAAAAAACAATCGAGATTAATACTAGCAGGAAGCTGCTCCCATTACCATGGCTGAGGGTTTAAGCACCAGGTGATGTTACTAGAATTCACAAGTTGAGGTCATCTGGTGGGCGGTAGAATCAGGTGGAGACTGTCTGGCAGGAGCTGCAGAAACAGAAGGAGGGTGTGTCCAGCAAGATGTTAGGATGCTGAAACACCAGAGGAGATTGAGCCACTGCCAGAAAATACCATCTAGAGCAGGGAGAGGAAGAATACCCTGAATTTTCCTTTTTTCCTTCACCATTCTCTCATATTTGTCAAATCCACCCAGAAGTTAATTGTCAAATGAGTCTAGGAAATACGGTTTGTAGGAGAACATGAAATGGATCTTAAGGGACAGATAATGACTGGTACAACATCTGAGCTGGTACAACATCTGAGCTTTGTGAGGCAAGAGTGAAAAACAGGAATAATACAGTGTTTATCTGGAAGATTTCAGTCACACATATGCAAAAGAGAGAAAAAAAAGAAATGTTTGCTCAATGAGCTGTTCTGGCTGGCCCTGTAGGTGGCTGTCCTATGAATAAGATTTTTAGACCAAACAGTGATGACTTCAAATGTCACTGTCATGTAGTCACAACAAAAATACCAAACAGGAATTAATATTGACTTGATCTGTCACAGTCATCAACTGTTTGTTTTAAACCAATGATTGTCCACGTAACTGTCTGCCAAACTGCCAGCAGCATTAGGACTAATTTTGTAGATTAATGTAATGGCTCCCCCCACTAATAGTCAGAAAGTTGTGTCAAATGAAGAGTGTGTACGTAAGCGAAGAGTGTCTACATAAGAATGGTTGGTTGCGCTCTGTTCACTACAGTTATTAGGATAATAATCCAGTTAGCTTTTGTGTATTGCTAACATGTTCAAAACCAGATCACGTTTATTTAGTTGTTCACAGAACTATCCTTCATTGAGTACCTCCTGTAGGAGCAAGGTACAGAGACTATGAGTAAGACAGTCCTTGTATTCCAAAGAGCTCTTAGGAGAGGTATACAATAAGCAAGTAATTGTTATTATACATTGATAGAATATTATCATGGTGGTAACCACTGAGTGATAGCTAAACACATGGAAGAGGCATCCTAGTCTAATTTGGGGAAATTAGAGACTGTTTTCAAGGATACAGCATCTGAGTTGGAGTTTGCTACAGGATGATGTGTATTTATCAGGGAGAAGTTAGCAAGCCAGGACAGTGCAGTGATCCAGAAAGCCTGAATCGTTTGAATGTCTTTGAGTATTTCAGGTTTAGAAGAGACCAAAGTAAGCATAGGCCAGGTAACAAGGATCTAAAACAGTAATATATTGGTAAATGTTTGACAACTGGCTCTTGGAGGAGACACAGTCTGTTTTGTAGCATTTCTCAAATTTTATGGCACAAATATTCCAGCATGGCCAATCTTAAGCTACCAATGGGATGTCATTGACTGTAGAGCTGGGAAGAGATGGGCAGGAGCACAGCATTATAAAGTTATTTCCATCATAGATACAACAGGTATAATATTCAAATATTTGTGTTTTATTTTACCAAGTACTTTCAGTAGTCATTCACTTATTCATTTATTCCTTTAAAAATATATTTGAGCCTCTACTCTGTGTAAGGCATGGTTCTAGTTGCTGGGAGTACAACATGGGGAAAAATAGAAAAACATCTTTGTCCTCACTAAGCTAAACCAAACATCACTATGCTCATTTTACAGCTGAGAAGTTGAGGCATGTGAACATTAAGTAACGTGGTTAAAATCATACCATTAGTATGTGGAAGAACCAAAAGAGGGAATCAGCCCCCTAATTCTAAATCCAGGGGGTCATGTCCACTATATCATGTTACCAACAATTGAGCTGGATTTTATCAGAGCATCTCTATTTTTACTGCCATGTGGTGGGACAAGTAAAATAAATTTCTGTGACCTTTCAAATAAATTTGGGTCATTTTTCTTGGACAATTACCTAATGTGAACTTTAAAATACTGTAATTAATAATGCTTATAATACCCTGGAACTCTGTAGCAGCTTCTTTCGAAGAACTTCTAGGAGCCTCCAAATGTATTAAACTAAGTTCTTCAAGTGAATGAGTTATTATCTGAGAGTAAGATAGAGTTTTAAAAATGCATTAACCCTTTCAGGCCCACAGACTCCTGTTTTTTTTTTTTCTCCCAAAGAAAAAATACTAGTTTCTTTTGATTTTCTCTAGAGAATATAAAACTCATTTTCATTGAATATGTAGTCAACAGAAATAATTCAGTCATGAAGGAACTTTTAAAAACATTTAAAATTTATAAATTTAAACACATGCATAGATCCCAGTGATTTAAAAAGGTACATTGCTTCTTTGCTCTGTGTCTCATAAAAGAAATTATAATGAAGCTGTGCACTATAAAAAAAAAGGGCGCTGACTACAATGGTGGTACTTAAAAAGCCATACATTTGGAGAACTATTTGTTTGCCAGAAACCCCCCAATAAGAGCAGCCAAAACTTTGACTAACTTAACTGACTCTTATCCTTCAGACACTTGATGTCTTCTTATGCCTTTCCAGCCATGTGCAATCTTGATATCTCTTCCTTCACTCATTTTCCACTTGCACTGTTTCTATCTAAATCTAGGAATTTAACGTCTCATACTTGATGATTGGATTAGCCTCACACTCTCCCCTTTTCCAATCTCACTACACCATTATTTTTTTAACCTTCCTAGGATATGTATTAGGTTCATTATGTAATTTACCAGCCCCCAAAATATCAGTGGCTTTCCAGTCCTCACAAATGTAAGTCCACACACATACTCTGATTTTCACATTTTTGGTTTAAGCAAACGTTCCAACCTTCCCACTTCTAGTTCCTTAGAAGAACCTTCAGTTCTCATCCTCATGTCTCTTCCCCCATATGGACTACGATGCTTTGCTTTTCTTTTAATCCTCCAAGTTTAGCTCAAAACATCATTCCTCCGTGAAAACTTCTAATTTTTTTTCCACCTCTGACTTCCTGTAGCACATACTTTTCATACGTCACTCTTGAGACTTCGTCAAATCTACAATTTAAAAAAATTACACTTCTTTCCATATCAGACTTTCAAGTCTGTTCATCTTGACCCACAACCATATTGTAGGGTCCTCTAGGTCAGAGAGGATGAGAGAGGGGAAGAGCACAGTTTAAATCCACACATACTGTGTTAAGTTCAAGCAAGTTATTTAACCCCAGTGAGCCTCACCTGCCTCATCTGAAAAACAGGATATTACTGCTAATCGTACAGAATTGCTTTTTGGAATTAAATAAAGATATATATGGGAAAAGATTCATAGTGTTTGGCACGCAGTAGATACTCAGTAAATGCTAGTCATTTTATCTCTCTACAATGCTTCACAGTTCTTGATTCATATTACTCTTTTTGTATTTGTAAGAATGCGTCATATTTCAACTCCTGTCATCTAATCTTATTTCTAATCTCTCCTGGTGGGAAGGAAACACCTTAGAGGAGAGAATATCTGTGCTTACCTACATCTCAGAGATGTAGGCTGCTCTGCTTACACAAGGTGCATCTTTGCTCACAGTCATATCCAAATTCACCATGCCCTTATGCTCTCAATGGGCAGGAGTAAATACTTCTGAGCCATAGCAACAGCCTATGTCCAAATTTTTACATGCATAAGATAATTTTGTATTTCTTTTTGGTGAATGTTATGTTACATATATGTCAAAACCTCACCATTATAGTAGGCAACAAGTAAAAGAAAAATTCTTCAATAGTCTTAATATTTTAGCTATCATAAACTCTGTTTTTTTTCAGGTATAGTCAGTGTAAAATGTTGTGTCAGTTTCTGGTGTACAGCACAATGCTTCATTCATACATGAGCATACATATATTTGTTTTCATCTTCTTTTTCACCATCATCTACTATAAGATAGTGAATATAGTTCCCTGGGCTATACAGTATAAACTTGTTTATCTATTTTATATATACCAGTCAGTATCTGCAAATCTCAAACTCTTAGTTTATCCCTTTTCACCCTCTTCCCTTCTGGCAACCATAAGTTTGTTTTCCTATGTCTTATGAGTCTATTTCCGCATAAACTCCGTTTTTATCATTCAAGCAAATAAGGACTTAACTGTTAGCCAAGTATGGAGGGATTCTGTTCTTACTTTGAAATTTTGAGTTTCACAGTATTAATACTTGAAGAACGAAGTGTTGTTGGCATCTGTAATGGGTGACAGGACATTCATTGGAACATGGATCACCAGCTTAAAAAGCTGTTTGTGCCTGCCCTCAGTGCTGCCATGTCTTCTGCTTATAATCTTCACCACTAGTCAATGTTTAAAGTCCACCAGCATTTGGCATGCTTTGCTGAAAATGTACATATGCTGAAAACAAACTTTGAATCCTTAGCCATTTAGGATAACAACAACCATACTCCCTGTGTTAGTTTCCTGAGGCTGCTGTAACAAACTGGGTCGCTTAATGGCAATGTATTCTCTCATAATTTTGAACTCTAGGAATCCAAGATCAAGGTCAGCAGACTATCTGAAGGCTGTAGGAGAGAATCCTTCCTTGCCTTCTCTTTGCCTCTTCCATCTTCTAGTAGCCCCAGGCATTCCTTGGCTTGTGGAAGCATAATTCCAGTATCTCCCTCCCTCTTTACATGTCCATCTTCTGTGTGTGTCTCCCGGTGTCTTCTCCTCTTTTTATAAGGACAACAGTCATTAGATTTAGATTTCACCCTAAATCCAGGATGATTGCATCTCAAAAACCTTAACTAAAGATATTTGCAAAGAGCCTATTTCCAAATAAAGAAACATTCTGAGATTCTAGATAGATGTGAATTTGGGTGGGTCAGAGGACAGTTCAACTACACTCCCCTTAACAATTCTGGAGAACGTAGTAATAAAGACTTCACATAAATTAGTGAATGGAAAGCTCATATTTAACGCTACTGAAAATTTTCTCTACAAGCTCTTATACAGAAAGCCTTGTAAAACATATATTTGCTTGACTAAAACCACAAATCTGATACTTGTTCTTGTGTTCATTATTATTTTCAGACTTAGAAGGGATATTGTATGTAAAATATATTCTGTAACTGAAGCAACATATTCTTAATATCCTAGTGTTTATTTTATTTTGTGTCCACACTACTTAATAAATACCTGAGGGGAAACTGGAAATTGTTTAGACCAAAATTCATATTGGTAGTACCATACTGACAGCTTCTGGAAATAACCATAGAAACAAAATCCTCTCAGCAAAAGTACCCCCCACACTAAATATCGCTGATACGTATTTGTTAGGAGGTGCTAGGGAGGGACAGATACTATTACATAGATACGGTGGAGTGGCATCTAGCTGCCTTCAGACAGGTCTTTCAGGGGGTATCCATAGGTCAGTGGTAGAGCACGTGCTGAGCATGCACTAGGTCCTGGGTTCAATGCCCAATACCTCCATTAAATACATAAATAAACCGAATTACCTCCCCCACTTAAAAAATTAATAAACTTAGGTGTTTCAGAATTGAGCTTATTATATCTGGAAAACTTACCCAGGACTCAGATGCTTTCATTGAAAATCTATACACCTCTGCCTCCTACCCTAAAGCCAAGGTTTATGGGAAGATTTAAGCAATCAGAATCTTCAGAATATTTAAAGTCTGGCACATCCACCACTTCATAAAATAGACAGGGAATATCATGCTGATTAGAAAATAATTACCTAGAGTAGTATGTATATGGGTATTTTATTTAATATTATTTAACAATGATATTACATGTTATCATGTTGAAAAGAGACATCAGTCACAAAGTTTGAAAATATTTGACATCAAATATTGTTCCAATAAGAATGTTAGTGATTTAGAGCAATGATGTTTGATATTATAAAAAGTAAAGAGATCTAATACTCCTAATTTCTAATCTATACCCAGCTCTTTCATTAATTCACCCCATCTCCATCACCAAGCAGTGAGCAGTCCCCAGTAGTTAGGGAATGTCTCCTTGAATAAGTGGCATCAATATTTCTTCGCATTTCAGGACAAGAGCAGTGCTAAATCCTAGCTTGTTGTTCAATTCTCCATTCTCATTATCCTAGTAACACATCCATTCCAAGAAAGAATTCATCAAGATCAGAGGAGGGATGCATACAATTTTTGTGTAGTACAGTATTTAAAATGAAACTGCTTTTGGCCTGTGTGGTCTCAGTGGGTGCAAGGCGAAATTCAGGATGCTAGCTCATCTCACACTGAGTTTAATAAAGGGTGTCCTATAAAAAGCTAATTTCTTGCCACTAAATTGCTTTTTAAGTAATGTTTGCTGTTGCAAGAGACCCTTTCATAGCACTGACTCTGGGAGCCATGTTTGAAAGGCTAGATGTGCTTTGTGAGATAAGGTAGGATCCAGGTGGAATTCTCCTTACGGGATGACAATGTATATATCTAATATTGTCCTTTGAGACTAGTTTGCATGCAGTTGCGGGTACGGTACTGTTCGGCAGCCTGCTGCAGATAAGAATGAGTGATGATGCCCTAGATTTTAATGGAACTTTGAGAGTGCATGCAGCAGTGGGGTGCAGTCTTCAGCAAAGAAAAATGAGCTGACTTGCAGGCATGAGAGGTCATCAAGAAAGATAAAGAAATAGGGCATCCACTCTAGGCTAGGCAAGGCTTTTTAGAGGATATTATGGAAATGAGAAAGAACCAATTTAATTTTTATAATGCCACTCCATTTAACTTTAAAATACAAGGTCAACGTACTGTGTTTTTCATAATGATTAAAGATTTGGAATGCTTTTGCTGTTGAACCCTCCTGTATTTGTTTGGCAGAAAAGGAATGTGACAAGGAATAAAACTGGGATCAGAAAATGACAGAAACAATGCTCTGTCAACTGTCCAACACAGGTTTAAATGAAAAGAAAAACAATTCTGATGGACACATTTATCCTTAACTTGACAGAGGGATTTATTTTCCTAAGATCCTGTTCTTTAAAGTTAGTTTGATCCCAGGATTGTAACGTATCTCTTTTTTAAAAATGCATGAATGAGGTCAATTGCAAATCACATATCCATGGATCAAACAGTAGAATCCTTGTGGCTGAAATTTGTTTTGACCCATGATTTAGTAAACTATTCCTCCTTAAATGTATTGAGAGAGATACAGTTACTATAAAAGATTATAGTTTGCATCTTGTTGGTTTTATCAACTTCATACCACTACTTCTCAACATGCAATATCTCCTATATATATGGTTAATACATTTATGAAAAAGAACAAAAGTATTTGAATTTTATATATTTCTAGGTAGTGTTCCTAGATGTAGAGGAGGGATAACTGGTATAGCGCAAAAGATTTTTGAACTTGAAATCAGAAGACTTGTCTTTTCCTCGAACTAGGTGTCTGACCTTAAATAATATGCTTAACTTCCTAAATTTTAGTTTGCTCGGCTTTCTCTATAAAATAAAGTGCTTACCTATGCCTCAGGATTATGGCCAAAATTAAATGATTATAAGATATTTATAAACTGAAAAGTGCTATAAAAGTTTAAAACATTGTCATTATGTTCTCTCTCTAGAATTTTGACCTTAATTTTCTTAGACAATGTCTGAATCTAGAAAATTTTACCCACAAGCAGCATTTAGCTTTAAGACAAGTATGCTTATATCTTTACACAAAAGACTTCTTACACATATATACCAAAACGTAAGTTTTTCAAATATTCTATGTCTTTATAAGGATTTTATGTGGGCAGAACAAAATTTTATCAGCTATGCTAAAGAGGGGAAAGTCAGAAGAAATGAAGATAATGAGAAAGAACTGAGTTAATCTAAATACAGAGGTATAAAATTTGAAAATATAAGCAAATGTGAGGTAAATTGATGGCATATTTTTTCTTACAAAATAGTTTAGATAATTAAAATATTGCTTAGGTAAACAAGATAATCCTAAATTCTGTGTTTCTTCAGGTCTAAGATTTACTATTATTCATTCAGAAATTATCACCCACTTATTATAAGAAAAGCACTGAGATAAGTCTTGAGAAGATGCTAAGAAGATCCTTTATAAGCTGTCTGGCATAGGCAAAGTAAATTTTTGCTTTGAAGGGCCTATATTTTCCAGCACTGTCCGTTATAACATTAAGATTGTTGAAATCATTACCCTGTGGGTGTATCTGCCTGGGGTGCAAAAATTGTTTAAAAACTTCATGATTTAGTGATTTTTACTTAGTCATATAACAAACACTAGCTTTAGAGATGACAGGGACATTAGGCGTCATGTAGTTTAACCGCTTCACCTAATAGACAAAGACATTGAGCTCCATTTCTTAAATTCAGTTATCTGGTTGAAGATACCTAATAGCAGAGCTAAATCAAGAATCTCTTGGGATTCAGAGTTTTTGTTTATGTATGACTTTGCTTGGGAATTAAAAACAGTGCCTGTTTGCTGAGTTAAACTGAAATTTTTCTTTGGGGGAAAAAAGCAACCACAAAAATAGACTTAACTTCCCAACTATGGGTCACAACAAACTAAAAAAAAATGTCTGTAAAAATAAAGTCTAAAGCTTTCTATAAAGCCAGGAAGGCTTCATGAAGAGGAGGAAAAAAATGTCCTAGGGGCTTGCTATAATTATGGAGAAACCTAAATGAATAAGGCAGTTACAAGAGAGCAAATTTTAATATGGTAAAAACAATACTATTACTAATAGTTAAGCTCTTCCTTATTAAGTGCCTATTATGGACATATTGACTAGGTACTTTCTCATTCCATCCTCACTTTCAATCACATATAGGACAGATTACCTCTCCAGTGAAAGGTTAATGAATGGAAGGTAAATGGATGAGCAAACTAAATTTAGGTGTATTATGTCTACCACATGGACTGCTGCTGTCTGTAGGACTGTGACTCAGTCCTTCCTGGAAGACAAACAAAACTATCATCTCTGTTCTAAAAAAAAACTAAGGCCCCACACATACCTGTGCTGCTTACAGACTGAAATGTGAGATAAAGGATGTATGTTTTTAGCATGAATTTAACAAACTAAAATATATTTTTAAAAATTTTGAGATTAAGAAGTTTAACTAACTCAAGAGATTTCACTGCTAGATATAAACATGATTTGTTATACCTTTGATAACCTTGGTGAGGGAAAATTAGTGTTTCTTCCACCTTAGAAAGTGAATGACCACAAATGGCTCCATTCTTTTGGGAAGAGATTCTCATCCCTTGTTGCTCTGTTAATAGTTTACTGAATATTCACCAGGAAAACCGATGGGATTGTTTTTGCAGACCCAAGATAATTTATTCTGATGAGCAGAGACATACCTTTTAGTGCATAAATTGTCCCTTTCATGCCCTTTGTGATAAACATTACCGTAGATAACAAACATGCGGTAATGACATTGAATTAAAAGACAACAGAGAGGCAACAGTGACCGGCATTTATTAAAGTAAAAGTACAGTGTGAACACATATGCTTTGAATTCTGCTCTGAAGATTAACAGGCAGAGAGGGTCAGGTTTTGAAAATCATGGTGAGCAGGAGGTTCTGCAAGTGGAATTCCCTAGTCAAGATTTTGCTGCACCTAGAAAAGAACAGCTTGCAGAAATCTGATTTTTCCTTCTAGATGTCAAACTGCTGGCCATATTCTATCACAAGGTTTAGTTTCCAGGAAGTGAGATCAAGAAATGATCTCAATTCCTAATTAACCCTTAGAATTTCTCCAAGTAATAAGTGCATGACAGTCTTCACTTTCGTGCAGTGTGGAAATGGGAATTCATCACACAAACTATTTCTCAAGACACTATTTTAGATTCATGTAGCATTAGTGAAACCATTTCAGGCTAGTATAACTCTGTACTTATATTTCACAAATAACTACTCTGTAAATAGGGGATTAACTCAAGAGAACTGATTTTTCCTCTGATTTCAAAAATATCATCAAAGACAAGCTTATTGAAGTTGTCACTGTTCTTTCTGAACCTTTGTTGTGCCAGGAGGAACAGATGGCAAAATCAAAGATGATTAGAGAGTCAGTGGGGTAGGGGTGAGTACGGGGAGGCCTGCCCAGTGAGGGCTGCCAGCGTCTTCCCTGAGCAGTATGTTAACTCATGACAGTTTTAGAAAACTGTACCCCCAACTTGCTTGCTGTCCAGAGACATACCTGATGCTTCGTCTTCTGATTTTCAGCAGCATTCTCTGGTCTATTCACTGGAAAACTCAAGGATCAAATTTTAAAGTGCAAATAAATGCATCCCTTTTGCCCCTTTTTTATTTTATCGAGGTATAATTTACATGCAATAAAATTTACCCTTTTAGATACACAGTTTGATGAGTTTTGACAAGCATCTGTAGTTGTGTGACCACCACCACAATCAAGATAGAGATTATTCTCATCACCTCAAAATGTTCCCTCATACCTCCCTTGCAGTGAGTTCCCTCCCCACCCAGCCCCTGACAAACATTGATATGTAAAAGCACTTTTTATCTGAAAGGCATTATATGTATATGGCAGTATCACTGGTAATAATAACAAGATCTTTTCATTGGTTTTCTGGTTTTCTTGAGCATCTTTATGTGCCAGTCTGTATGTAATACATTATTCTATGGCCCCTCCCTCCCTTCAAAGGATAAATTTACCAAAGTGACAAACGGGCAGTGTTGTAACACTCCTATCTCAGAGAAGATTCTGCAGTGCTTAGAGTGCTCTGCAATGTGGTTATTGAGTATTTGAAGTGTGCCTAGTGGAAATGAACTGGATTTTTAACTTTATTTAATTTTAATGAATTTAAATTTATATAGTCACATGTGGCTAGAGGCTAATCTACTGGAAAGCACAGCTTCTATACAATGTGATAATTTGATATGCTATAAAGCAAGAATTTAACCAAGGGCTAAAACTTGAACATCATCAATGTTATTGGTGTTACACAGAGTAACCTTTTAATCGAAAAAAAATTCTTTAAATAGTCAGAGTTAAGAAAGTTTTCTTCTCAAGGGAACATACACTGACTTTTAAATTCCAAATACGTAAGAACTGGCATTTAGGGGTAATTCATGAGAATGTCCTTTGGGTTTTCCATACTTACTCTATACATAAATGTCTAATTTTAGGTGGAAACTTACAGATTGCTGTTCTTATGTGGTCAAGCATTTCATGTGGTTCAAGCTATTCTTTGTTCTGATAGAGACATAGATTAAGTATAATTCATTTAAGCTGTCAGAAAAAGATTTGTCTTCATGATATAGAAGTCATTTATACTGTTTTAAATATATTCGCTTTTTAAAAGTTCCAGAGTACTTTGGAACTCAGGCTCTCATAGTCTACCAATCATGTATCCAAAAGCCATTTTCATATCTGTTTCAAATTGTGTATGAGTATTTCAAGGTCCGCAATTGGAAACTGCATTGGGGTTATTTGTTCCAAGAGGTTTTAACCATCTGGTCATGACCAGGTCACATAGTGTGGGGAAGTCTCCAACGATAAAGTGTTGATTCAAAATTGTGACTGCCTTCTGAGAAAAAAAATCTACAGTTCTGGATTTTGAATACCCATTATGCATATAATTGTGGTGAGAATTTGCAACTAATAGGAACACATTCTAGAGAAGAACCTATTGAAAAGGAACTTGGTTCTGAGTAAAATTCCACTTCAGGCAGTGTTGCTATTGAAACCATCATGGTGATTTGTCCCATATGATCATTAAGCTTTGTCAGAGCCACTTTTTATCCATTAGGAGCTCACTCCACCCACTGGCCCATTCGCATTATCACAACATAATATGGAACACTCTATGGAGTTCAAGAAGTAACTTCTTAACTGGTTGGCTGTAGAGCTTTGCCTTTGCAAAGTCCTTTTCTTGCACATAGCAAAAGGAATTGTTTAAAAATTGTTCATTAGTCCCTGGACTTCCTCTAGAATAATAAAGCTTAACAGTAAAGTAATCGATCTTATATGTTAGAAATGACCATTCATTTACATTGAAATAATTTGGAAAATTTTCCTTTAATATTTTTTGTTCTATTTTGAAGATAATGGCCATTTGATTATTAAGATTAGCAACACTCAAAAGGGTAAATTCACATTCAAATGGTATTATTTTGTTTTATTTTTGTGCAATGTTTTATGTTTAAATTATAGGAAAATGTTAGATGGTGTTTATTACTTTTAATCAGGATAAATTTCTCATGAAAAAGTTTATAATTTTCATCTGTATTTTGGATATAAGTAAGGAAATACATTTAAGAGGTTGTCTGCTTATTTCATGGCATTATAAGTTCCAAGAGATTCAGTGCTAAAATTAATGCAGAACTGTTTTAAATGGGAAAGTGTGGAGTTGGCAATTAGCACGAGAGATTGCCTAAAACACAAACATCAAAGTGTTTTACCACTGGTTTGTTGATGCCTTTGCTTGCACTTTTCTGAATAGACTTGATTTTTTTAATTTATATTGATAATCATCAGCGTCAACTCTCTGCTTTCAGGCAGGAAATATTTACCAGTAATTCCCGCATGAGCGAAGCGAGGAAATAAATTGCACATGTCTCAAACATACACATAATGTCAAAATGTACAAAAACTGTCTTTGAGGGAGAACCATTGTCCTTATACTCATCTTCTGTTAGCATGGTTGAATATGCGTACAGACAAATAATGCTATTTACTAAATACTTTGTTTTTGAAATAAAAGAGTTCACAATTCATGCATTGTAGAATTTCTAAGTACTCTTTTGTGTCTTTGAGTTTGCCAATGAAATTTTTATGAAGGCAGAACTTTTTTTATCTACTTTAATGAAATTGTAAGCCTTCTGTGAATTCTTTTATTAATTTTATTCTGGAGGAAATCGGACCAGGTTAAGGAAATCAGGTCAGGTTAAGACACGATCCCTGCGGGAAAGCTCAACTACAGACTGTGATTTAAAATGGGAAAAAGATCCTGAGTTGTTTTTTTTTTTTCTTTTTTACATCAGCTTTTCTGTTTTTAACTACTACCCAATACCATCTTTATATCTCCTCCATTCCATTAAAATGTGTTTATGGGTATGGATTCAATTAATGCTTTTCTTGTGATGATATTAAAATTAACTTCATCTGTCAGGCTGTCTGAGCTAAAAGTACACAGTCATATTTTGGTAACAGTTAAGTCTATGTAAATATGCCCACACACATTGACAATGTTTACCATTTATTGTGTGAATGAAAAGCAATGTAAATATTGTTTGTTCTACTAAGGAAGCCCTACATTTTAATCAGATTTTTTTTCTGTATTTATATAATGATAGAGCATCTGGAATTTTTTAAGTAACGGATTTTTGTGTTTTTTTTTAAATCACCACCTTTTCTTAATCCATTTAATTAATTTTTCATGTTAATTTTGGGGGAAGGGGAAGATATTTCTGTTTGTTTATTTATTTTAATTGAGACACTGGGGATTGAACCCAGGACCTTGTGCGTGCTAAGCATGTGCTCTACCACTGAGCTCTACCCTCCCCAGAGATTTCTGTGTTTTTAAGTGTTTGAGTATTTAAAATCATGAGGAAAAATAAGAACTAATTTAGCAAATTTCTTCCTCTTCATTTTGATGTATTAGAATGTAATTTTTGTCACAGACTGATGAACAGTGGTAAACTCTGTAAACCCTGCATGTGTGCACTGTGGTGCTCATTTATTCTCATCCTCTCACTGAATGGACTAGGAGTTCACTTCAGAGCCATCCAGGTTTCACTGTCCAATGCCTTCTCATGCATATAGTGTGAACATTAATTAGATGAGTTCCATGAAGTGCTTTAAGCTCTTTGAAAGATACTCTCTGAATAATTATTCTTAACTCCCATATGCTCTTATGATATAAACTATTCTGCTAGGAAATCCTTTTTAGGGATTATCGCTTAAAATGAAATTTTGTTATTAAAAGCAGGAAGAATATACATCCACTGACAGACTAAAATATGCTGTAGGCAACTGCTTTTAAATATGCAGAAATCTTGAGTTGTGGAGCCATTCAGACTCCCAAAATACTAAGCAATATTAAAAATTGGTAGCAAATTTGGACTATTAGTCATTGCATTAGATCGTGCTGAAAAAGCCACGTGCCCTTTAAAAATAAATGCACCTGTCTTTATTCTAGAGTTAGATAACTTTAGGCATGAAAAGAGTACAAAGAGAGAATTATGTTATTGCTCTGAGATGAAAGTATGCTTAATTCACTCATTTGACAACAGTGAGTCTTCAAAGAGGTAGTTCTCAGTTCAAGCTACATGCTGGGAATCGTCTAAGAACCTCTAAAAAAATAGATATGTCTAGGACCCACTTGCAGAAACTTGGATTTAATTTATTGATGTGGGGCCTGGGAACAGGAATGTTTTAAGCTTCCTATAATGAGTGTAGCATGCAACCTAGATTGACCGAAGTTCAGCCTAAGAGCATGAGGGACCTAACAATCACCTGATCCAATACAGGATTTTACAGATGAAGACCATAAGACGCAAGAGGGCAAGCTGGCCAGTCTAAGACGGAATGCACAAGTGATGCAAGATCCAATGTAAAGCGTGGCTTGGTGATTCTAGCCAGTGCAGGCATGAGAATTATCTCTAGAGCTCACCCAATTCAGGCACCTCTTTGCAGCAGCACTTGACTGAGATTCTTCTAATTGGATCATTCTGAGGTTAAAAAAAAAAAGATTAACTGGAAACAACTGAACCTGCACTAGAGCATGGAAGATAAACAGTTTACAAGTTATAAATGATGAAAATCCATGGAAGTGCACGACCTTTTCTATTGATATAGATGATGATGTTGCACTGATGTGGTTAGGGTTGGTGGCTTCTCAGTGTTGATCCTGGTTTTGAGGCAGTTCATTTTTGTTATCTAAGCTCATTATCTACTTCTGCATTCATTTATTCACTCACTAATTTATTCAATCTGTTTTTTATTGTTTTGGTTCTGTTACATGCCTGGAACTCTATTTGATGCTAAGTATACTACAGTGAACAAGAAACAGTCCTGAGGTTTAAGGAATCAAGCCTTCCAACTACTGTCTTTTATCACATCTGATATAAAATCAAAGGCCCACTTATTTTCCTTGTTAGCAGTTGCTCAAAATTAAGTGCTTAAAATATGGATTTGGATTCAAATAGAGAAAGTTCTGCATCTATGTTTCCATTGACCTTGCTGTTTTTGTTCCTAATTCCCAACATCCAACTTTACTAAATTTAGGGCTTAGAAAGGATACATTCCCTATAATTGGCTTTTTGAATGATGTTTGGAGTTAGTTACTGTCCTTGGAATTTGTAGAAATGACCACTAAATAAACAATGTTTGAATACTAAATTGTTATAGAAAATTCTCCCAGATTATCCACAGCCCCACCCACCCACCGTGAATGTTTCTTAATAGTGATTTTAATTACCCTAAGTAGAGAGATGTCAATGAGCCTCAGTTTACCTTCTTCAAAGCATTGGTATTTTAAAGATTTACACTTACTGTATGTTGATTACATTGGCACCACCACTCTTGACAAAAGTCTAATTCACACTATTTTCCTTTTTCCAGTTCTTTTTATGCCAGTGTTGTGTTCTTTGGCAGTGATAAAACCATGCTCAATCACTTTTGTTAAGGAGCTCAGCAGTAATGTTTGTAAATTTTTTAATGTGACTTGAAGGTTTTTTTTTCTCCCTTATATGTTTCTCAGCAAGGAACATTTGGGCTAAAGAAGAAATGGTACTCAAATACCGTGTGTACGACTGTGGGTGTCATTAGTGGTATAGGGAGAAAATAAAAAATAGTGCCAAAGGTGCATTTAACAAGTAAATGAGGTCTTTAGATTCACCACGGAAGCTGCGTGTTCTATGGTAGGTAGTTAACACGTCAAGGGCAAAGTTGCACTGTATCAGTTGGGCTATAAACTTGAGCTAATGTGAAAATATGGGACTGTGTTGCGGAGTACACAAAAAAGAAAACTCATTTTTCTTAATTATCATCAATTAACATTTACTGAGTGACTACACATGAGAGAAACTTAATTTGCTCCTGAACAGAGAGAGTTATTTGCACAATTATTCCCCCTTTGCTCCTCCTTCTCTACCTCTCTTCCTGCCTTTCATTCAACAAAGAAAAAAAAATACATAGCGATTTTTGGTTAGCCAGTGCTGGACTCTCATGTAAAATCTTCAAAGATGTGTTAGAAAATATACACAGAATGCTTAAGTTTTCAATTTCTGTTTGCATTTTATTTTTCTTAACAGAAAATAAGATCTTTCCTATTAGTAGTTGAAAAACTGGGAAAGCACACCTCAGACAAAAGCAGCCATAATCCTACAAACTTACTGAGATGTTTGTGTATTTTACCTTGTTTCTAATGCCTTCATTTTACTAAGGCATCTTGTCACCTGGGTGTTGACTGATGAGTTTTAAATGTTCCTACTCATTTTTCACCCTGTGGATGTACTTTACTACCTCTTGCCCCTCTGCCATAAATGAGTAAATAAATATTTCAAATAAATCAATACCAGTGTAATAACTTATACATCCACACATGCAACTTAGTACTTTAGGGATGCCATCCTCTCCCCAGAGTCACACATGAGTTGAGAAGCACTGTAAAGAAAGCTACCAGTGGTATTGCCCACACTCTTGACAGTTCATCATCATTCCTAAAGAACTACTTGGAGCTAGTGAAGAAATGTCCCAGATCCCTTTGAATGCTTTACCTTCTCTTGAGTTCACTTTGAGAACCAGGTACAAGGAAATTTCTCACTTGACCTTTTAAACCTGTGAGAGAAGTTGCATTGAAGTTTTGTAGGCACAGGATTACAATGAGGAGATCAACAGAGAGAAAATCATTTCCCTGTACATGTGTAGTTAATCTGGAGTGGTGAGGTCAGATATAAAGCGAGTGCCTGTTCCTGTGGATAGGGAAATGTATACCAGTTTCTGAGGAGTAATGATGCCCCAAGGTTCTTGCTCAGATGAACAACTTTAAGTCAGTTCTTCTCGAGTTAATGTGTGTCTGTGGGAATCTCATCTCTGGGGGAGCAGCCCTGTACCTTGTCAGGTGCTGAGCCCAAAGAAGGTTAATAAGAAAAGAAGGCCCCTTGCCAGGCTGTTCCTCAGATGATACATGGTGTTATTAGTATGGGCTCCATAAGAGTTTTCTCAGCTGTCCTCCCAACTTAACATGTGTTGTATCAGTGTCAGAGGATTTTAATGGAGAAGTAAAATATATAGGAAGAAAGGAACAGCATTCGTAGGAATTTGACCTAATTTACTTTATGCACCTTTAGCTCATTTGTACTCATTTTACTTCTTAGGTCGACAACCAAATTTTGTTTGCATACAACAGGAACAGATCTGTGACTCCTATTTTTAGCACAGTTAGACAAAAATGGAGACACATTAATTGTCTTCCTTATCCAGTTTAAGTGCTGCAAAATCTCCCAGGCAATGTCAAGGGCAACTTCGGGATAAAATTCGCGATTTGGATGTACCAAGTTTCCCACGCTTTGTCGCTTTGGGTGTATAAAATTCCCCAGCTTTCTTCTGTAGTTTATGGAGTCTCATGGTGGGAATAGCAGGTTTTTAGCTAAAATTATTATGCTGTCGAGTTGGGTCTCTGGTGCATCCTGAGGAGCTTGCATTATTTACAGAGGCTGGGCTCTCATTTTCCGTCCTGTTGCTTCAATGCCTGTTATCATTCTTGACAAACTCTTCTAGCCTGTTGTCTGTTTTCTTCTGTTTGCTTCCATTTATTTTCCCGAACAACCAGCTGAACAAAGATTTACATAGCTTTTGTTTAAACAAACCCTGTACAGCCGATAGCACAAACACTTCCGACATAGTTACCTTTTCCTATTTTAGTCCCAGGTTCTGTTTACTTGCTATAATTTTTTGTGCTTGTATTCTCGTCTTTAAGTCCCTTACAGACTCACATGAAAAACCAGAAACCACGCTACTCAAATGTCATTAAAATTGAGATTTTTAGCCACTGTTTCAGCTTGTAAATTTACTTCATTTCACATAATACAGTCTCAAAAGACCACAGAGAATTCAGCCTCAATTATCTCTGTGTTGCAGATGATGATTTCCAGTCTTACCCAATCCCAACGCAGCTTGCTTGCCATCCAGGAGTTGATTTTGTTTCCATCTGACATTAGGGAATTAAAAAGATTGAAGATTGACAAGCAGCAATGTTCTTATTAGAAAAGTAATCAAGGTTTAGAGCCTGTCTGTTATGAAACTCATAGCATCTGAAAATGCCAAGGGGTTGGCTACCAGTGACCCAAGCACCTATTTAAGAATCTCCCTCATGATAAGGGAACTAAAGTGATTAACATACTGATAAGATTTTCCTAAAATAATCTATTTATTTCAGAATTATTCTTTCAACCCTTAATTACTATATTTTACTATAGTCTTCTTTCTACCTCTGCAGCACATTTAATTACCTATATTCCCCAACCTGTACCATATTAAATTTTTCATGGAACTTTTAAAGGTAATTTATTGAAAGGATGGCTTTGAGTGTCATTATGTTCAATGAAAGCCCTATTTTGACAAAGGGGTTGCTAAATTATATTGAAATCTTTTTAATCCACTGTGCTTCTGCTTAGATATAAATGCAAATATGTTCTTGACATTTGTGATTGGATTGAACTTGAGAAGTACTACCATATTGATTCCTTCTGCAAATAAAATATAATTAGATTTCCCCCAAACTTTCTACATTCTCCCAAGAGACTGGCTGGCTTTGTATTGTAGGCTTTCGGTGAACATGAAGGATATTGCCCTATTGTAAAGACCAGTTCTTTTTACATCAGTAAAGAATTTTAATTTATTTTTAGTATCATTTCCATTCACACCCATCTCCTCTCACCCTCTGCCTAACAAAACGTGTAAGATCTAAAAGAAAGAGAAGCATAACGATATCTTACAATATTTCTAATAATAGACATTTGCTATAGAAATTTATTGTATAGCTATATAATGAGGTTAGGTACCTGAATATAAGTCACTTTTCAGCTGTCTTATTAGATTACTTCTCAATCACCGATTAAAACTATCAGAATCTTAAAGTATGCAGGAAATTGTAGGAAGCCTATAATGCATGCAACAAGACAGTTTTCTAAAGGCAGGAATATATTTCTTGTGTTTGTTTCCTAAAAATTGATCTAAGGTAGTATTTTAAAATATTATTTTAAGTAACAAGTCAATTTGTATTTTTTGTCTTCTGTGAGAAAAGCTCTATGCTAAGCACGTACGAGGAAATAAAATTATATTAGACATGTTTCCTGCTCTTAAGAAATTTGCTGTCTAAAAAAAGGATATGGAATATGGCATACAGATAATTATTACACAAAATAAATTGGCAGTTCTGAGGCTAGAAAGGCTTTTAAAAATATATATAGTATGTGATACTTGAGTAGGCCTTGGAGTTTAGAAATAGGAAAAAGTGACTTTTCACACAGGTTAAGGGTGAAATCAAGCATAGAGAATGTACAAGCTACTTCTTGTGATGTTACATATAAAATAAAACACCAGTACATAAGGGATATATGTACAAGGATATTTGTTGCAGCTTCGTTCATAGTGGGGGGAAAAAAGCTAAGGGAAAAAACAGTGACTTTCAATAGAAAAACTACTGAATAAATTTCAGAACATCAAGCATAGACTCTTATGCAGCTATTAAAATATATGAATTTGAAATGTACCTGTTGACTAGGAAGCAATAACACGACATAATGTTTATTATAAAAACCACATGCATAACAATATTTAGAATAAATTATCAATTGTATTTTAAAATACAATCCTATTTAGAGATATATGCCTTATTTATATAGTATAAGTATGCTTTCTATGGTTATATAAATTGAAGGAAAACATTAAGTGCAAAACATGGAAATATATAATTAAGTTATTTGAACAGGGACATTTTGTGGATGGAGAAAAGAAGGGTGAGAAAAGTAAAAAAAAATAAGAGATTGCATATCATATTTATGCAGCTATTTTAAATTATAAATATATTTTAAAATCTTGTAAAATGTGAAAATATAATGCATACTTAGAGGCAATGATGGAAGATACATTCAGAAAAGTTGCAGCATTTTCTAAGAATTTTCATGGTTCTTTTCACATTTACAGAAAATTTTAATGACCTGACTATGGAGGAAATGCTCTAATTTTAGCGTATCTCTTAACAACTTTGTTTTTTGGTTTCTATTATATGTCTTCAAAACTTCTTTCATCACTGACTCCTTATCAAGAGGGCATAACAGTTTATTCTTTAAAAAATTAGATACATGAAATCCTAATTTATCCCAACGTAAACTCTTTACCATCCTTTCTCTTTGAGTTTGATTTTGATTCCTGTTGTTGAAATTCAACCTTCTTCCTTCAGATAGCCATCCACAGGTCTCACTCCCTCACTTTCTTTAGGAGTGTCTATTAGCTCCCATTACCATGACTGCCATAACACTCTCCAGTTCTCACTCTCCATCCCCTTATAGTGTTCTTTACATTTCTTCATATTCCTTATCTCCTTAGGATATTATACATCTATTTTCTTAGTTTTGTTGTCTGTTTCCTTCACTTAATGTAAGCCCCATGAAAACTCATTGCTGTATCCTAAGCATCAATACCTGGTACATAGGAGACACTCATTAAATAGTTGAAGGAACTCTCAAAATTATTGCTCATGTAATTGTCCAGTCCATTGATTCCACTGCCATTTGAGCCTGTTCAATAACATCCCTTCTCCTCCTCTTTAAAAAAACAAAAACAAAAACAAAAACAAAAATAAACTCAGAAGCCATTTAGCTGCTATTCCTACAACGTTCCTAAATCCTTTCCTAGCAAATCTCTCCCCTCTTCATCTTAAATATGTGCCCCCACCAGATTTAGGCTTGGTGTTTTCTCTTTCTCTCCTAGCCTGAACTTTGTTTTTATTCCCTTTGCTTGGCTTTAGCTATCCCATCTGTTTATCTTTATTCTCAGCTTTATCTCCAGTTCTATTACCACTCATGCATGGGTGAACCTCTAAGAGCCTCACACTTGGGTATCCCTATAGTATTGCAATCTCCATATGACTTTAACAAAACCATCCCTCTTTCCCCTCCAAAGTCACCCCTCAGTTGACTTTCCTGTTTCATCCAGTCTCTGGAGGTTCAGCACCTCCCTTTCTCCCTTCTCTACAGGCCACACTTGGACTTTTCAATACCTCTTTTCAGTTTTTTCCAAGTTCTTTCTTAGATAGAAGTCATACTACCTTAGATTGTAACTGCCTCTAATCTCGTCTCTCTCCCTTCTCATTCTCCTCTCCAATCTATTTGTAATACTATGATCAGCTATAACAATCAATTCTATCATGTCATTTGTCTGCTCAGACCTTCAGTAGATCATCTTTATTTATGGAATCTGGTATAAAATTCTGGTCCCCCGGTATTCAAGGCCCATTCTAATATGGTCTCCAAATTATGGTCTCATAAGTCTCCCAGTGTTTTCTCACTTCCTAAGTGTTGTATGTACTATCAGACATGTCCCCTCAACTCTTAAAATATATTTGGTTCTCAGGAAAACTCACAAATTACTCCTCTGTAGACCTGTTTGCCACCCATCCTTGAAAAGATCTCTCTCTCATCTGAACTATAATCACTTTTGTCTGTGTACAGTCCACTTAGAGATTAATCAGGTCCTGCCAAATGACATGTTTTCCATTGCCTTGAGCCTTTATTTAAAGCTTAATTTAACTCTTCATATGATTACATCTTGTTTCCTAACATTGTGTTACGCGTCTAGAGAGTAATAAACTAGTCTTATATTTATTTTACTTCAGATTTCATAGATTGCCTTGCACATGGTAGGAATTCAGTAAACACTTGCTGACTTGAGTTATTAATGCCTTTGTCTATTTAATCTAAGGAAATATTGGTACTATTAAAACTGTACCACAAGGATTTGAGTAATTGAGCCATTAATTTTTAAAATAGACTGCTTAACTTACTATATTGGTTTTTCATAGTCACAATTTATTTTGTGTTGCTAGTATATTATTTCTTGTGAAATACCAAAAATCTTGAAGAAAGAAAATTGACAGCTATCATCATATTTAAACAGGAGACCTTGAGTGCAGTATCTCAGCAAGTATGGTGACTATGATAATATGCAATGACAAGAAGAAAAATATACATAGCACACACTTAACCCGCTACTCTACGATAACGATGAGTGAATAATAACAGACACACTTAAGGGAAAAAATATGTTATTTCAAAAATTATACCTTAAGGTTGACTACAGGAGGAGCCATTTGAGTGAACTATCTAATAAAAGAGCATTTTATACAGTGTGATGTTTTTACCCCAAAGAACTGTGAAATGTTTCATTGAAAAAGGTCAAAATGGCAAAGTTTTTTTTGTACAAGTGGTTTCTTGCAGTATATTTTCATATCTTTCACTTATAAAGACATTCTGCACCAGAAAGTTTATTCAAAAACCATTTTTGTATATGTCTTCTAATGAAAGCACGATGTCAAAATGATTTTTATTGTTGAGAACTTGTAGAGGACCTCTTCATACAGTTTTCCTGTGAATATCTTCATAAGATTAAAGCAAGTTTCCAATAAGAACTGAATATGCAATCTAACAAATACCTCTCGAGTTTTCCTTTTTTAACTCAAATTTGAGATTCTTTTTTGGAGTCAGTTATCTTCATTAGGTTTACAAGATCATTTCTGAATTGCAAATATTTTCTGTTCTGTGTTTTTCTCCTGTATTCCTCGATTCCATGCTCGCTGCCACAGAGAGACAGAAATCATGGGCGCTTTTTTCTTATAGCAATAGTGAAAACCTTAGTAGGAAATGGTAACTTCTCCATGTCTGTCAGATAGATGCATTTGAGCTATCTTCCTAAACTGAAGAAAGCAGGATCTATGAACTACACAAATTTATAGTCTTCCAAGTTTACTTTAAGAACATTTGTGTAGGAAATTTGATATAGTATAAAGTAAAACTACATTGGGCTTGAAGTTGAACTACTAGGGTGATAATCTCAACTTCATCAGTTTAACTTAAATCACTCCATTTCTGTGATGAAAAATTTTATCTGTCGATTTGACTGAACCATGGAGGTGTCTGGATGTTTGGTCCCACGTTATCCTGGGCTATTCGGGGTATGTCTGTGTGAGTGTTACTGGAGATAAACAGATGGATAGGTAGGCATATTTACACACTCACATACCTTCTCTTGGTTCTATTTCCCTGGAGAACCCTGACTAATATAATTTCTCTGAACATCACTGTTCACTCTTCAGAATTGCAAAATAAATATAAAAGGTGGCCCCAATATTTCATAGGGTTAATGTGGGGAAGTTTTTCAAATTAGTGTATATACTTTCTAAGCTGTAAAATACTGTAGGAATTTAAGATAGCATTGCTCTTAGTGTTATTATTTTTAAATAGCATTTTTTTCTGGTGAGTCTTTTTTTTTTTTTTAATATACTTGGGCACACCTTAGTGTCATTTTAGTCTAGCTAGTGTCCTAAGGCAAAGACAATACAATGCTTTGCCAAAACTTCAGACATACCTGGCAATTGTAGGTGCCTTGAAATTAACTACAAGGGAAAATTAACATTAAGTACTACTTTTTCTGCTTGCTGGACATGTGAACAAACGATACTTACTTTTTTCCTTATACCTCCACTATGTGGAGCCTTTTCAAATCTTATTTTGAAACTAAAGTTCATGACAGGCTGAAATTAATATATAGAACTCTCCATAGTTATTATCCATTCCTAGTACTCAGAAAGTACCTTGGAGCACCTGGTTGTACTGAGCATGGAAATACTACATAAATACAGAAAAGGAGAAAACACGAACAGTGTATTAGAGCCCTTCATACATGAAAGGTACTAAGATGCCCCCAAATTAAATGCATTTGCTTAGTGCATTAAAAATCAATTGACTGGCCCAACACTATTCAGTCACAGTAGAGTTCTGTCAAAGCTGGACATAATTAAACTCCAAGTATTCCTTTGGTGACTGTTGTTTGTTGGGTAGATTGTATCATATTTGAATCTCCATAGTCAAAATCCTATGGTGAGAAACTTATCCTGATGAGAATAGTAATTCACCATAATAAGAAAACCACTTTCAATACGCTGAATGTTACCCAGGATAGATAGATATAACTTGCCACAGCAGAAACTTGGTCAACACAAGCAGGCTCTGGCATTTGGCTTAGTTGTTATTACCATTACTCTTCTTTACTAAAGACACAGCAATTGCCTTGGCGCAGGACTGAGTTTCCCTTTATATATAATCTGGCAAATATTTTGCCATCTTACAGGAGTAGGAAACAGACCCAGAAACATTCCTTAGACTTGTAAAAAACCCATTCACTGTTATTAGAGGCATGGACAAAAATTTCTGATCCAGTATGAACACGTATGAGGAGAAAAACTTAGTCTGAAAGGCTACTTAGAAAAATCAAAACCAAGCATTATTCATTATTCATTTCATCCTCTGAAAATCTGGCTGCTTCAACATTTGTCATTCTCCTTGTTGGATCCAAAATCTTTAAGAATTGATTAAAAGGCAACAAGTAACTTGCAATACTGCAGTGCCTTTGGATCAAATCAGTAGCTAATAAGGACAGCAGGTAATCATCACTTGTAATTTAAGGCCAAATTAATACTCGAACAAATTCAACCAGTATCTCACATTACAAAATAAAAAGTGCTTCTGAAAACATGTGTAAATCAATTTTTATAAGATATTTTTTAAGCAATGCATACTGCAGCTGGAAAAAAAAATTAAAATGTAAAAACCAGGTGGTCATAAGATCTCATTTTATCCTCACAGCAACACTAGGCAGTAGGTGGTAGTACTGCTACTTTTTAAATTTTACAAATAAACTTAAAAAGTTCAAGTGACTTGCTTGAAGTTGAATAACTGATGAATAGACAAATTATTGTCTTCTAAATCTTACTTCTCTGGAGTTTTATCAAATCAGTCACTTGCCATTCTGTGATCAAGCACGAGTTTTCCTTCAATTTGGATAACTATATAATAAATTATTTAGTCACATGTTCTATCTGGTGAACTATTTTCTCAAGGCAATATATGTCTGATTTTTGAAAAATTATTTAGATGCATACTAGAAAATAAGCAGTGAGAGTTACTAGTAAAATTTTTTCAAAGTAATTAAAAATTATTTTATTAGTACAATCATCACCTCTACTAAAAAAGAATTATGGAAGGGATAAATTTGGGAGTTTGAGATTTGCAAATGGTAATCACTGTATATAAAAATAGATTAAAAAACAAATTTCTGCACAGGGAACTGTATTCAGTATCTTGTAATAACCTTTAATGACATAGAATATGTAAATAAATACATGTATATATATGCATGACTGGGACATGATGCTGTACACCAGAAATTGACACATTGTAACTGATTATACTTTGATAAAAAAATATTATGTACTTGTATAAGGCAGAAGAGACATAACAGAGAAAGAGAGATTTTTAGTATAAAGTCCACTGTATTTGAATATGGTTGTGATCTTGTCCTTCTTTCTCTATGCCAAGAAAAGATGATAAACAAATGGATTTAAGAGCAATAGTAAGCTAAATCATGACATTTTCCCTCCAACACTCATGAATACAAGTAAAGGTCTTAATGGTTTAGCAAACCGTGCTGAGCTTGGTAAGTGATTAAACAGTGATTTCTAAAAATAATAGCTCAATAGCAAGCATTATTTCAAATGTCTTCTACCCATGACACACGGACAGATAAATGGACAAATAGAAGACCCTCCCCTTCCCACACGTACCTAGAGGCACCCCATTTTTATCACAGTTAACAGGGTTCAAACATTGTGTCATACTCTGTTTTTCTCAATGTGTAACACACACGAGAACACGTTAGTTTTAGTTCCGTGTCTGTTGAAGCTTATTTTTAATATTTCGGAAAAGGCCTTATGGTGGTTTTGTTTTATTTTTTGGTTTTGCCTATAATTTTTAAAGTTTAGCATCAAAATTTTTGAAGAGATATTAAAGTACCTTTTAAATTAAAATAATCATAATCTTTCTCCCCGTATGTTGCCGTTAAGTTTTTAATTTGGCTTTCAAACTTCCAGTGATTTTTTCAGAATTTTTTCCTATTAAAAAAGTAAAATAGTATTATATACACTATTATATCTTCTATTATATTTCCTGTTTTCCTTGTGTTTTATTTGATAATTGCTTTAATTATACATTTTTAGTTTAAAAGGCAGTGTAATAAAATCTCAAAATGATTGTAAATAATTAACTTAATTATTCTCTAATTATCGAGCATTTGAATTGTTTCCAAATTTTAGTGGTTGCAGTGACCATTCTTGTTATGAATCTGTATATTTAAATTCATTTCATGCCACCCTCTCTTGTTCCCAAGCTGCTCCAGCCATTCTTATTTTCTTTCAGCTTCTTTTTACTCACACACATATCAAACCCTTTCTTGACTAGGGAACTTCACACATCCTATTTTCTCCATCAGGATAGAGAGTTAACCCTGTCATTCCTTGTACATCTTCCATTTCAACAACCTCACCCCTAAAGCCTTTCCAGGCCACCTAATAAAAAGTTATAACATTATCTAACAATTCCCTAATTATTGGGTGTTTCCTCCATTGTGCTCTAACAGCATCCTGTGTTTTTCTTTCACAGCACTTAACGTAATTTTTGTGTGTGTGTGTGGGGGGTGTGTGTGTGTTTGTGTGTGGAATTTGTTGTTTATCTATGTCCAGGTTGAAATGCCATGAGGTCAAAACCATCTGATGTAAGATGCAGCACACTCAATAAATACTTACTGAACAAATTAATTAATTAATCATCTTAGTCTTAAAGATGAATGGTTACCTTATTTCTTATGTCTGTGTATTTAAATATATAGAACTAAAGAGATAATGTTGATTGTCAATTAAAATCTACGTGTCAGTGTTTAAGCATGTGAGAGATATCTCAATCTACACTTACCGAAAGCCTTTAATATAGGGGCAAGAGAATTATTTTCTTAAATATTGATTTTCATATTAAAAAATAGAATTGACTTTTCAAAGCAATCTCTTTTACATAACCATCCATGCTGAGGAGGGGGGCGTTTCTTTTTTAATATTGTCAAATTGGCAAATGGAGACTGTATTGATATGTGCAGAAATTTTTAAATCATGCAGAAGTTTGGTTTTGGCTTTCAGTTGTGAATGGCAGAGCTTCGATCAAATTACCTTCCTATGCTGAATTAAGAATAGTGGAATGTAGATTTAATGTTTGTGGTCTGTTCTGAGTTTCCTTCTCGTTTTGTGAATTCTTCTCTCTTTGACAGATATAATAGTAACTTATTACCACATTTATTCTTTCACATTGTTTTCAACTCTTATGGTGATCTTCAAAATAAGATATGATTTTAAAATACCTGCAAAATGAAATTATTGTTCACATATCATTGGTTTTTATGGCATGCATGAGGTTTGTTGACCTGTCATTATCACAGTATAATCTATTACTACAAGAACATATTAAGACAAACCATCCCACATAAATGTTGGCCTGAGTAGACATCACTCTATTATAGCAACATTTCAGATAAGCCTCATTCAACCTTGTATTTTTATAGAGAAAAAGGTAATGTGCACATTTTCATTTCTGAAGATTGGCCAGTATTATTTATTGAAAAATGCTAGCATAAAAACTTGTCCATTTGTACAACACCTGGTCTTTCCATATATCGTCAATAATATAAATGTAAGTATAAAGCTTCCCCTACCCTCCAGTGTGTATCTTGCCAGGAAATGCATCTGAAAGAAATTAGAGCCTTGTTTGTGTTTTTTCATCATGTCAATACAGGACTTTTCAATAAAAATAAATTACTTTTGAGCATATTTGTTTGGATAACAGAAAAAAGAAAAGATCCATTTGATAGATAGTGGACAGAATTTTCATTAAGTTTAACAGCAAAAATAACCACAATTGCATCATTCACCTTCTGATTTCAAAGGAGATAGAAAATTAGATGCAATGAACTCTACACAAATGTTCACTATGCATATTTTAACCATTAAATACATTATCAGGAATCATGTCAGCATGACATTCTAATACAGCGGCTTTACAAAAACATGTAATCCAATCTAGGAATGCTGTGGTCCTCTCTAAATCATCATCAAACATATTCTGGGTAGATATTTCTCATTATTTTGGTCTTCATTTTTTGACATAATTATCACATTTAATTAAATATGCAAACACTATCAAAAAGAAAGACAAAGTAGTGTAGTCTTTTAATAGGAAAATCAGTATCAAATAAGCTTTTTCTCCCAAGCAAAAGAGCTATAATGATGAAACACTTGGTTTATTATTTTCATAATTTAAACGTGTATGTAATTTGCCCAGTTTTGTGAATTTTCTACTTTTCATGTGTCTGCATGTCTCTGTAATATCTAAGTAATTAAGCCAGAAAAGTGGCAACACTGAGTAGGGAGAATCTCACTGAAATGTGATTATGGTCTAGAGCCTGGTCCTGGGTCTGACACCTGCAGGACAACATAGATAAATCATTCAGGCTCCCAATTCCTCACCTTTTTTTTTTTTTTTTCTTAAACCACTAGGTTGAAGTATGATTGATATTTGTAAAGTTGTACATATTAATATATATACTTGATGATACTAGAGATAAGTATGCATCTGTGAAACTATCACCACAATCTATGCCATAAACATGTCCATCACCTCCAATTCCTCATCTTTAATGTGGGGATAGTAACATGATTTTTTTTTGCTTACCTCATGCATTTGTGAGGGTCTCAAATGAAATAATCATCTGACAGCACTTCATAAGTATGTAAGACTAATGTATTACCTCTATAAGATAATTGTAATCATTCTTTTAGCATCATATTCATAGTATCTTTGCCTGTTTGACACAAATTTTCTACATGATGAATGCCGTTCCTGGTTTGAACAAAGGGCCATACCAGGAGTGATGAATAGGTAAATACGTTGTTGCTAAATCTGAAATGTATTGTAAATGTCTCAGGTTGAGCCTTTTCCCTTTTTATTTTCTTTTTTACAACTTTCTTTTTATGTTGAGGATGTGATACTGCTTTAAATGTAGAGTAGAAAGCTAACTTTATTTGTTTGCCTTTACTGATTAAACATCTGAAGTGCTTATTTAAAGGAGCAAATTGAGTTTTAGATTTTATTGATTTATACCCTTCTTCAATCCACAGAGGATTTGAAACAGTGTATAACAAGCCTTCAAACTATAAAATGAAATATTAATAGAAAACAATGGAACCAAGGGAGATACACAGTAATGTGTTCTATTAAGGCCAAGAATAAGGAAAAGGAACATAAATATGGAAAAAGCATGACGTAGAGCAGGAGTTTGAGGAAATGCCTCCCAATCATGACAGTCCTTATTAGCCCTTTGTTTTGAATGTCAAAATGAAATTAGAGCTGTTTCCAGCTTTTTTTCCTAAAAAACATTTGCCATAATAATTCTAAGTTGTCCTCACTTGAATATTTGTCTCAGTTTTTATAAAAAGCAGCATACTTACAGGCCATCAAATAAACTGGACCTATGGAACTTGTAAAAACCATTTTCCCTTGATATTTTCATAGTAAATATTGATTTATGTTAAACTAATATGTAGGAAAATAACAGTAAAGAAAGCTATGAAATGATGATGATATTAGAAGAGCTTAATAATATTACTGGAGATGTGATGAATTATTATCCTTTACAATTTTGGATGTATTTTGTCCACTCTACATGGCTGTATATCTGCGTAAATTGAATAGTATCTACTTGAGCAAATAATGTAGTGAATTATATTTACATGTGCTGCTGTTTTAGTAGATAAAATGAGGTAACCTTATTTTAAAATACTGCATTTGAATAATTAAAATTATAGCATTGGGAAAGGCTATTTTGTGTATTCTTTCAGTCTTAGGTAAAAATAAAATCCAGATAAAATAACCTTGTTTGAGATTATAATAATTTATTTCCCAAATGAATGTGGCCTTTTTTTCTGATTAAAAAGTATACATTTTCATTGTAAAAATGCTTTCAAAATGATGAAGTAAAACAAAGAGTAACAAAAAATATCATTAATCTCATTTTCCAGAGATGACTATTCAACATTTTTCTGAATGTTCATGTAGGCTAATTCAAACACACTTCTCTTTTCATAAATCTCCCTCCTATGTAGATTGTTCAACACCCCTACATCTTACTTCTTACACTGTTCTTGTGTAACGAAAACGTATTTTGGCCATGTCAGATACACAAAGTAGTTCATACCCCGATCACTGTCTCTGTTCATTACTAGCCAGAGGCCCTCACATTGGTTCAGGTGGTAGGCAATTGGACATTGCGCTGCTCTTTGTAGAGCGCTATGAAGTCTTAAAGAGTTACTTGATTTTAGCAACTGTGGACAATTTTATTAACTGAAGAAAGAAATTAAGTTGCTTAGCAATGTGAAATCAAGTTTCATACTGAAAAGACATTAAACCACAAATACAGGCACACATGTCCACCACAAGAACAGGTTGTCATACAAACCCATATCAGCTGCCTCCCATTATCTTTGTTAACAGGTGTTTGTTTGTTCCATTTTCATTCATCCAGAAGTGCTCTTTAGCAGGAATAGGTGGAAACCAGTTGCACTGACTTCCCATTTTTGAAAATCAGGATGACATTTGCCCACCTCCAGCGTTAACATACTTCCTCAAAGACTACTGACAGCAGGGTAGGACCATATTGTTCAAGTTCTCTCATTTCCCTGGAATATAATTGGTGTGGGTCCAGAGATTTTAGCTCATTTAGAGCAGCAAGGTGCTCTCTTAAAACTCCCTCACCTATTTTGGGCTTCATCTCTCCTGCCCAGTTACACCTTTTGCAGTCTGATGAACATTCTCCTTGACAGAGCAGACAAGCGGAGGAGCTGAGCGCTTCTGCTTTCTGTGTTATCCCTATCCCTAACCTTCCCCTTTTGCCCTGAGCAGTGAACCTACATCTTTCTGGTTCTACTTTCTCCAAATGGAAGTGTAAAGGCCCTGAATGTTGTTTTTAACATCGTCACAAGTTTCATTAACAGGCTCAACTTTTCTGCACTGTGTACAATTCTATGCTGTTCTTTTTATATTTGCCCTCGGTTATGCGTCCCTCATTACAGATCATGTTGATACACTTTTAGAGTCTGAGCTCATTTAGATTCACCCCTGTGTGGTGGCATGCATCTTGTTAAACACCACACATATTTTAAATGACTCTTTGGGATTATTTGCTATTAGGTTGTCAACATTTTATTCTTGAAAGACTTACAGCCTTCTTGAGCCTTTTTTTCTTGCAGAACTTAAGATCACGAGATCACTTTTTACCCTCTATTAATCTAATAAACACTATATATATATATATATATATATATATATATGCACACACACACACAGTTTCCTAAAAGATGAATGCCACTTGGCTACTCATACACATTGTCCAAATCGATAATCGTGTATAGGAATAAAAGAATAAATAGTATAACATCCCTGATGGTTCACTAAGCCTGTCCTCACATGACCTGATTAGTCTTCTGAACTCTTTTAAATTCTGTCTGCAAGGGACTGAGGTTTAGCAATCAGCCTTTCTTAGTTCTTTTCCTGAATAAGAAAGATTGATATGTGCTTTGTGAATTAGGAGAGAAAGAAGTTAAATTTGTTAGAAATTTTCACTGTTAACATGGCTAAGGTAGTGTTTAAGCTAGGAGACGTAAGTACTTGAAAGTGATATTGTTCTTATTTCTTTTGTTTTTTAATTGAAGTATAGTCAGTTACAATGTGTCAGTTTCTGGCGTACAGCACAATGTCCTAGTCATGCATATACATACGTGTATTCATTTTCATATTCTTGTTCTTATTTCTTAATAGAAGTAAACTTTACGAAAGGTGAAACAGATTTGTATGGGAGGGGAGGAAAAGTATATTCTTATATAAAATTTGAACCTGTTAAATTTAGTTCAGCACTTCGTTCTCTTAAGATACTTCACATAATATTCAGATTCTGCCATGTAATTATTTTCCATGCTTTCTTGTTCTGTATGACTTTAGCAAGTAAATAAGGAAGTATAGAATGATGTCCCAAAACCTGGGAAACACATAGATACTGTATTCATTTTAAGTTTTGTCAAGTGACTATACTCATAAAAGCAATACCTCCATGAAAAGAACATTCCCATCACTGCATGCCACCTTCCAGTCAGTCCCTACCCATTATAAACATCTGTTGTTCCAATTTCTGTCACAGATTTGTTTTGTCATGTCTTGAATTCATACAAGTGGAATTTTGCAGTATGTACTATTTTGATCAACATACTACTCTTGAGATTCATTCATGTTGTGAGTGTATCAATAGTTCATTGCTTTTTTATTGCTTGTTAATATTCCATTGCATAAATGTATCATGATATTGTTGCCTTTTCTCCCATTGATGGACATTCAGGCTGCTTTCAGTTTGGGGATATTATGTATAATGACACAATTAATGTTTGTGTACAGGTCTTTTTGTGAGTGTTTCTTTGGGGTAAATACCTAGGAGTGGAATGGCTAGGTCAAATGTTTAAATTTATAAGATACTGCAAAGCACTTTTCTGAAGTGGTTGTACAGTTTTATACTCCCACCAATGACGGTAGAGAACTCCATTTGCTCTCCATCCTCACCAACATTTGATATTCACAGTGCTTTTAAATTTGCCATTTATGGGACATGAAGTGGTCTCTTGTTACAGTTTTCATTGTATCCCTCTGATGACTGACAGTATTGAACATCCTTTGATGTTTTCACTGGCCTTTCAGGAACAGAGATCATAGGCTTTTCTTCTTATTGGGTGAGAGTAATATTATTTTGAGGCCGTTGATATAACTTGGAAATCAGAAATGACAGAAACATTTTCCTACTTGGTTTCTTTTCTTTTTATTTTCTCTGAAGACTCTGTTGTAAAGCAGTGTTACTGCTTGGGCATCAGTGCATTGCCTTTGTACAAGCATTGCTCCCTGGCCATCCTTGTCACTAAAATGAAGTGGTGAACATTTTAATTTTTTTAACCAGCTGCTGAAGATTATCTCTTTAGAACCATCAGCACTTATTTGTTGGTTCGAAGCCTACTAGGTATTTAAAAATACAGAAATACAGTGTAATTATTATTTTGACCGTATGTAATACGCCTGTTCACTTAGTCATGTAGCCAACAAAACTTTACTGATTAACATGGTAGACAACTCAAAGATAAAGAAAACACTCTCCTTGCACTAAAGTTCATAAATTTGCAACCACAATAAGGCTGTTTAATTTTATGTAGACTGAGAAACATCCTACAATCGATGTACAGTAGGGATTTACAAGATAGATAACTTATAGTTGAAAATGTATTCATAAATGTGATAGTCTTTTGGGTGTGTCTTCATTTATCCATTTAATAAATGTGTTTGGAGCACTACCATGTAGCAGGTACTTTTCTAGGCACTAGAATGAGAAAAAAAAATGATGAGTCCTGCCTCATGGAGCCCATAGTCTAGTGGACTGGTATGAAAGGATTACGTAAGTAGAACTTAGGGCATTTGTGATGGAGGAGAGAGAATGGAAAAGGTCTGGGGGATGGCGAAGGTACCACTGTGATTTGTCCATGGATGAAGAATTGGGGAGTCAATTAGAGAAGCCTAGAAAGGTTTCTCTCAGGATGCTATGAGGTTCTGAGTGTTACCTAAGCTATTTGGGTTTCGTTAAGCAGGTACTGAGGATTCTACAACTGTCGATCAAGAAGATTAATCTGGAAAGAATATATATGATGTTTTGGTATGAGAAAGGGTGAAGAAAAAGAGAAGGAAGTTATTTCTAATGTAGGTGAAGAGTGGTCAACAACAGAGGTGGAGGGATGGGGAGAAGTCACAATGACGGAATCAACTGGGCAAGAGGTATAACAGGATCAGTAGAACTTGGATTAAGGAAAAGAAAGGAAAAAGGGATAAAATAGGGATGAACTGGCATTTTTCAGCCTTGTAAGTGGGAGAATACAGATGTCATTTAACTGGTTACAAAGTGATGTTAATGCTGGCTTGAATGTGTTTTCCAGGTTTAAGTCAAATGGAAATTGCTGAAATACCAAGGAGTGGTTAAGAAGGAAACTTCACTAGACATTAAAAATTTAGAAAACATTAACATTTGATAATTGAATCTTTTCCATTACACAAATTAGATTTATAAGGAAGTCAAAACCACTATAGTTTTTTACCTCTTTTTATAATTCTCTCTGATCTTTTAGGAATTTAAATGGATAATTCTGGAAGTTTGAACAGAAGAATTCCTTAAGTCCTCTGGTTGTTTTATTCTTAGGTTTTTCTGATTGGTATATAGTTCAGTAAGGTACAAGTTGTTGACACTGTGCAAATATGCTAATACTGTAAAGAATTCATTCTTGTGCCTAATTTGTCTGATTTCTAGAGGATAGTCTCAGTCAACAAGAGATACATGATTATTTTTTTTATCATGTCTCCTTCTCATCTAATTCCATGAAGGAGAGGAGCATTAGCATACAACAGATAATGAGTTAGAAAATAAGAAAGTTAACCTCAGAAATGAAAGCTTAAAAAAAGGGTAGCCGATGTTTAATGCCTGTGTAACTTGGCAAGAGGGACATATACGGCTTAGTGATGCCCAACATGTGCTTAGAGGTGGATTGTTAGTGGATGTCTTGGGGGTTCTGTAAGCTAAATGCTTAGAATCAATTAATTGATGTTAGACACAGAGATCTGTTTTTATCCCTCTTTATCTTATTTCTGGGCGTTTCCATTCTCAAGAGTCAGAGAAAGTAAACCTTACTTTGATAACTTGTTTTTTGTGGTAAGAGATGAGACTTTGATAAAACACAATTATTTTTAATGCCTTTTTTCTATACCAGGGTGTTGTATATATTTCAGAATTTTACCTTTAACATTTCTCAGATTGGAAACCATTCAAGAGTAGTGTACCTAGAGTATCTCGCCTAGTCTTCTGCTCAATTTATCAATGAATGTTTCTTGAACCATTATTAAGGTTAGTGGTACCTAGCACTATGTCTGGTATCCTCAGGCTTTTATAATCTTAATTACCATAACCTCTGTGCTTCTTTTCCTGACCATCTCCCCAAATCCACATACATATATATATATACACACAAAATCATATACACAATCACACAAGTAATTGCTCATGTTTGCATAGCATCTCCATAGCTGCATTATAATATAGCATTGTATATAGTCATTTGCTTGCTAAGCTCTCCTCCAGGAGATTGAGTATTGAAAGGAAAATACAAGCTTACTTATCATTGTGAAGGCATCAAATACAAAATAGTTACCTATTCATTGGAGTGAATCATATTGAAGAGAATATTTACCTGCATTGACAAATTTACCTATATTAAATATCCATTTAGAAATTGTCATAGTTAAAACACATAGAATTCCTATGAGTGCACAAAATGAGTTTGTTAATGGACAAGTGTAATTCTTGATCTCTCAAAGATTAACATGAATATATTTTAAAGTCATCTTTGTCTAATGATTTTTAGCAGTGAGTGGATAAACGATAGGGTGAGTAGATACAAGCAGCTTTGTGAGAGCAATAATCAGTTCTTTTTCAAATGGAAAATTGTACTACCTCTCAATTTTGTACATTATGCATATCATGAGATTTCTGTCTTTGCTAGCAAATGAAAAGAATAATGTTTCAGTCTAGAGATACAGCAAAGGTCAGTCATGACATTACTCCTCTTACTTTCTTATGTAGCAACTGACATGCAAATATTCAGGGAGCCCCAAAATATGTTTGGATTATGAATGCTACCTCTGAAGTTACCCACAGTGCTTCCAATGAAAATGGAGAAACTACCCACGTTCAGAGACCAACCCACATCACAAATCTTAGACTTAGCTCTGCCAAGAATGATCTCAGTTATATTTTCCATCATAATTTTTCCTCCGAGGTTCAGTCCGGTCTCTCCAACTGCCCAGTTGATATGTTTTCCTTCACTCACATCTCCAGTGAATGACTAAATCCAGTGTGTTTACCTCTGAGATATCACTTAGTTTCACCCACCTTTCTCTATTTCTGCTACTGCATCCCCAGTCCACACTACTGTTTTCCCTCATCTTAACTACAGCAATATTGCCTGCTTGGTCTCTCTACTTCTACTCCAGAGCTACTCCAGTCCATTCCTTCTGCAGCCAGTGGTAAACAACACCTTGCATAGTGCCTGGCTGATAGGAGGTGCTCAATAAATAGTTGTGTAATCAGTGAATGACTGAATTAGTGAAAAATATTTGATAAGCATGGCAAGTACGAACAGGAACTACAACTTTTCAGAGCCAGTGAGATTAAATCAAACATTTCTAGTCCTTCATCAATTCCATTTCCACATCATCTTGCTTTTAAAAAACAGTATTGTTGCTTTTTCCATACACTCACTGGATCTTTTTTACCTACCAGATGGCTTTTAAATAAATAAGTGTATGGCTCCAAACTGATAAGACCTCTAGAAGAACAAATAATTTGAAAATGATCTGTGTCTCCTTTCTAATATTATGCCTTAAGAGCCAGTTTTTTATTGTGTGCAATATGTTCCATAAGGAAATATCTCACGTTTTTAAAACAATCCTAGTAATTATGTAGAAGGAATTTTACACCTGAAGTCATGTGTTCTGTTGTCAGTATCGCTTAATAAGAGAGCAAGCATGGTCTTAGCCAAGAGCCTCCTTTTGATCAGAGAAAGGTCAATTTGTTTTCTTAACAAATCTAAGTAATTGGAAAGAAAAACAGCTCTTGAATGTTCCCAGGTAGTTCTCCTGAAGTTGTAATGAATGATTTAGAAGCCAAGAAGGATTGAATAAATCTGTGAACCTAGAGAGGCCTAGCATTGATTTTAGCAAAGTAAAACCTATTAACTTTGCAAAGTTGTGTGCTTTATAACAACAGCTTTCTTTCAAGCAAGGACCACTAATTCAGATGCCTTCAGAGGGCAGTAGAATGCATGTAGGCTCCACCTAAAGGCATTCGAATTATTAAAGTTCTAATGGCAAAACACGTCTGAGGACAGATATAACTTGTAGCCTTCAGTTTCAGATCCCCAGAGGCAGAGGTTTAACATACATCCTTTTTTTCTCCCCGTTGAAATTTGCTCGAAATTGAGAAATACATATTTTGGGGGTTTGTTCTACCAGGACATTATTTCTTGGGGAAGAAAGAAAAAAAAAGCCCGAGATATTCTCATAAAGCATGTAGTACTTAAAGCACTTTTTGACGAATTCATTTGGTATGCACATTAACAGCAGTGATAATAATAAATGTATATATCACTGATGTGGATAAGATAAACACATACGAAGGAAATTTCATTGTGATTTGATATTAGGTAAATGTCTCATTAAAATAAATTGCTACTGTACATAATTTTCCTTTAGTTCATTGGCAGGGTGTTTGCTTTGGAAAAGGAACAGTCTAATTCTAGTTTTAAGGGTACTTCTCATTATTCTTTTATAGCAACCATTATCAGGAGCAGATGGGGAATTATACCAACGAACATATCTACTATTACACCACACAGGAAAAAGAGTACTACATGAAATCTAACAAGGCCCCCTCCTGCCTTCAATTCCTGTAGCAAACTAACAAAAACATTCATGTGGTTTCAACATTATTATTAGTGTGACACAATGAATGTTTACTGAAAGGCAAAACAAATGAGACTAAGAGAAATAATAGGCTAAAAAGGTGCATTTTATTTTTGACTGATCATTTATGATAGCTGCTCCTCTTTGATTTGATTTAGTTGGCAAATCCCAAATAAAAGATCTGTTGGTCCTTACATAAAAGTTGAATTTGAGATACAGTTCAAATTTGGAGACATTTTATGGTCAAAAGAAGAAAAAAAACTCCTTCAATATTACTTAATACTCAGCTGCAAAGTCTAATACAGAATAAATGCTACCAATGAATGACACTAAATACAAATATTTTATAAATACCTATACAAAAGACAGGCACTTAGCTCTCTCTGGGCTCTTAAAGGGCCCAAAAGAAGAGGGAACACTTAGCTGAGCATTACAGATGAGTAATGAGTTTGACCTGCAACACTTACTTCAGTTGAGGAAGTAGAAAGCCATTCACTTTTACTTGGAGTTGGAGTTCAGGTTGAAAATAGGGAGCAGTGTCAAATAAGAAAACAATAATCCCAAAGCCTGTGGAAGGAATCCACAAGCACATAGAAAGATAGACAGTATGAGACAGCAATGGAATATCTTCCAGGCCAAGGCACAAGATAAAATCCCAGAAGAAGAAATAAGTGATGAGGAGATAGGTAATTTATCTGAAAAAGAGTTTAAAGTAATGATGGTGAAGATGTTCAGAGCACTCAAGAGTATAGATGCACAGAGGGAAGTCTTTAGCAAGAGTTGGAAAATATTAAAAAATAAAAAACCGAAACAGAGTTGAAGAACAAAATCACTGAAATGAGTAACACACTAGAAGGAACCAAGAACAGACTTTATGAGGGAGAAGAACAGATCAGTGAGCTAACAGACAGATTAGTGGAAATCACTACTTCAGAACAGAAAAGACAAAAAAGAATAAAAAGAATAAAAAGGAATGAGGATAGTATAACAGAACTCTGGGACAACATGAAATGCTCTAATATTCACATTATAGGGGTCCCAGAAAGACGAGAGGACCTGAGAAAAATTTTGGAGAGATAATCACTGAAACCTTCCCCAACTTGGGAAAGGAACAGTCACCCAAGTCCAGGAAGCACAGAGAGTACCACACAGGATCAACCAAAGAGGAACACACCAAGGCACATAGTTATCAAATTGACAGCAATTAAGGATAAGGAGAAAATATTAAAATTAACAAGAGAAAAGCAATGAATAACATACAAGGGAACTCCCATAAGATTATCAGCTGATTTTTCAGCAGAAACTCTACAGTCCAGAAGGGACTGGCGCAATATATTTAAAGTGATGCAAGGGGGAAACTTACAACCAAGAATACTCTATCTAGCGAGGGTCTCATTCAGACTTGATGGAGAAATCAAAAGCTTCACAGATAAACAAAAGCTAAAAGAATTCAGCACCACCAAACCAGCTTTACAACTAATGTTAAAGGACGTCCTCTAGTCATTAAACCATAAGAAAAGAGAATAAAAAGAAGAAAGAGAAAAAAAAAAGACCTACAAAGATTGGTTTGGCTGTTTGGGGTCTTTTGTGGTTCCTTATACATTTTGGAATTGTGTTCTAGTTCTGTGAGGAATGTCGAGAGTATTTTGATGGGGCTTGTGTTGGATATGTGGATTGCTTTGGGTAGGAGTGACCATTTTGATAGTGTTGATTCTTCCAATCCAAGAGCACAAGAAATCTTTCCATTTCTTTGTGTCATTTTGGCTTTTGGAGTATAAGTAACCTTGGTTAGGTTTATTTCTAGGTATTTTGTTGTTTTTGATGTAATGGAAATGTTTATGCTGGTTATAAAATTCTGGTTTTTGAAGTGAAAAAAAGTGAATGAAGGGCCTCAAATGGCAAAGTATCCTTCTTTCTTATGGGTGAGTTGTATTTGATTACATATATATATATTATGTATATATAATATATATATATATATATATGCTGCATCTTCATTATTCAACTATTGATGTGCACTTAGAATGCTTCCATATCTTGGCAATTATAAATAATGTTGCTGTTAATAGCAAGGTGTATGTATCTTTATGAATTAATTCTTATTTTGTGGTTGGCTTTAGTCCTTTGATAACTATGTACGTTAAAAAGCTAAAATTCTAAATGTTCTTAGAAACAATGAATAGTACGTATAGGTAAAATTAAAAAATATTTGTGCAGTGAAAAAAAATGAGCTATCAAGCCATTAAAGATATGGAAGAAACTTAAAAGACATGTTACTAAATGAAAGAAGCCAGTCAGAAAAGGCTACAAACTGTACGATTCCAACCAAATGCCATTCTGGAAAAGGCACTGCTACAGAAACAATAAAAAGATCGTGGTTTCCAGGGGTTTGGGGAGAGGGAGGGAGGGAGGAATGAATAGATGGAGCACAAGGGATTTTTTTAGGCCAATGAAATTATTCTGTATGATACTATAGTGGTGGCTAAATGTCATGACACATTTGTCAAAACCCATAGAATGTACAACATCAAGAGTGAACCCTAATGTAAACTATGGACTTTGGTTGATAATAATGTGCCCATGTTGGTTTGTCGATGGTACCAAACATGCCACACTGATGAGGGATGTTGAGGGTAGGGGAGTATGTACATATGGGTGGGGAGGGCTATGTGGGAACTCTGTATTTTCTGCTCAATTCTGCTGTGAACCTGAAACTGCTCTAGAAGAATAAAGTCTATTTAAAAAAAGCCAAAAACAAGCAAACAAAAAAGAAAATAGGGAGCAGTAGTAGAGCAGAATACAAAGGCTTAGAGACCCCTCAGACTTTTCCTTGTATTTGGACTTGTAGTTAATAGGTAGGTATCAGTCTTGATCTCATTCTGGGCTCTCAACCTTGATTCCTGATTCCAGCCACTTTCATTCTTTACAAAAAAAAAAAAAAAAGAAAGAAAAAGCCATTTTCCACATTTTTTCCCATCCTTCCTATTTTTTTTTTTCACTCTTGCCTCTCTCTACCTCTTTAACTGCTGGATTTCTCAAATTTTAGCCATCTTTAAATCCCTGTGACTATCCTCATGAGATGCTCTCGCAGGACTGAGCTAGGTTGAACGTGTCCTGTTGCTGAGCCTGCTATTTTCCTTGAGTATTTATTTGCCCATTTGTGTTGCTTCATTACAAACATTCATCATCTGATAAGAGTTGAAAGATAATTTCTGGACATGTTAAAACCTCTGAGGGTAGTTGTGACTATATAGTCTAAGAATTAACATGAGAGGCAAATTTGTCTAATTTATATTTGAGAAAAGGACCAGAAACATTTTTTCATACTCTTACTTGAATTCTAGGGACAGAGAGGAACAATGGCAGTGACCTTAAGCAGGACAGAAAGAGTAAAGCAGTAGGGAAATGATAATGCATCAGATTTTTATGAAATTACACCATAAACTTCTACCTGGCAGTTTCACAAGTCTCTAGAGGCTTCATATTATTACATATTCTCACTTGACCAGTGAGTAAACTGAGCCAATGATGACTCTGTCTCAAAATAAAACGTTAACAAAATTATAAGAAATCACAAGATTGGATTTTTGACAAACCTACTTGTTCACTGAAGGTTTGTTTTTTCTTTTTTTCGCTTCTGTTTCCCTCAGTCTTCATCTTTTTTCCCAATCACTTTTTAGCTCTTCTATTTTCCTATTCTGCCCAGTTTGTGATACTTTGCCAATTCTTTATCTCCTACATAGCTTATCCAATTTGTCATTGTACAATTTCCCATAACTGCTTCTTAGCTTATTCTTTGTCTTCATTTGTCACATTTTATTTTCCATTTATTGTGTTTTCATACAGTTTAGGAAATTTTTGCAAATACACTTTTTTAAATTTATGCAATATTTTCATATAAAATGTACTAGTTTCTTTGTCTTAGATTTTTTGCTATATAAAAATGCAGTCATTCCTTGCTTGCTTGTAATTCCTCTTCTCTTTCCCCAATTTGACCAGACTTGAAGGAGTTAGATATGTGTCTTATTTTCTATAATTTAGGAACATTTCTCAATGTAAAAAGCATATAGGAAGTTGAGAAGAATTCAGTAACTCTGAAATATGTCCCTCCTGCTCATTTGTCTGCTCTATGTAATTCCTGCCTATCCTTTCTTTTATAGTGTATCTATTTGTACACCTTTGTTCCCTTACACCCAGAGATTCTGACTCAGTTGGCTGATGGTAGAATTCTGGGCTTTTCTATTTTTAAAAAGTTTTCTAGGGGTGTCTTAAGATGCAGTCCTTATTAAGAATGATGCTTTAATATTAGAATCAAAACACAAGATATCTAACCATAGTGAATAATCCAGTAAATTTAATTATGATTTTTTTCTGTCTAAAACTAAGACTAGATGTTAATTGCCAAAGATATAGATAAGGATGCCTATGACTACAGAACATTAATGTGATATCAAAGCTTGAAAATTTCACTAAGAATGAATAATTTTGTACTTAGTTAGAAGCTATAGAATTAAAATTAATATGTTTTTCACTAAGTGAATAAAGTTGATGTTTTCCATTTAATCTTGTAAATCAAATTTTATCTTTGGGCTTAGAGGCTAACTGTAAAACAGCATGTAGAAGTTATTACTTCCTATTTTGATCCATCATTTTGCTGTCTTAATGCTTTATTTTGGAAAACTCTCCCCAAGTAGATCATACATTATAAATACTTCTCCTGATTACAAAATCTTTTCACACAAATGCAGTAGACTATTTAGTGAGCTCTTCTTTCACAAAATTAAAAAATCTGGAGGCCCTGATTTGGGACTCTATATAAATGAGATTTAGATCTAACAATTTTAAATTACTGCTTCATTCTTAGCTACTCAGTCCCATCTCTTATAATAAAACCTTTGTTGATTCTACAATTGGGTTGTAAAAGTCACTGTAACCATCAGCCATGAAGTAGAAGGCCCGAGATCAAAAATACAAAGCAAAGGGGCTGAGGTCAAAATTCTGAAGCACCTTTAGTTTATAGCATTATAAACCAGCAACAAAAATTCTTTGGTTACTTAACAAAGATTCAGAAAGCATTTACTCTGTCATCCTATTTCTCAGTGTATTGTTCCCGGACCAAGGATATCAGCGTCCCCCTGAAGCCTGTTGGAGGTAGAGAAATTCTGGTCCTCTACAGACCCACTGAATCATGATCAGCAGTTTGACGAGATTTCCAGAAGATTCTTGTGCACGTTAGAGATGCACTACTATAGCACACATCTAATAGGTGTTCCGTGAATTTTTAGAAAGTATTTCTAACAGTTGTGGGTATTGGACACCATCTGGGGTACGAATTTGAGTCATCATCTTTCTCCTCCAACTGCTTCCCTGACTTCTGTGTTTCAGGCCAAGATTTCCCCATTTCAGTAGTCATTCTTGATTGTGTGGTCCTGCTAGTTCCCAAAGCCTGTTGATTCTGCCTTAACAGTTCATGTTACCTCTAGTCGTTCTTTTCTGTCACATTATCAAAACTCTAGTTTTAACCCCAATACCTATCTCCCAGACTCGATCCCTAGCTGTTCTACCTGTGTCCCTGCCTTAACATTAGCCTAAACTCTACCTCAGAATTACCTGGGAACACAGCTCTAGCTCTGACACTCCTGAACTTAAGTCATTTTCTGTTGCCCTCCAAGGAATGGCAAACTCCTTAATACAAAGTGTAGTCCTCTCTGCCCAGGCCCAATATACACAGAGTCACACCTCTCCCTAAACTCCCACTGTCTTACAGTGACATAGAGCCCAAATGTATATTCCTGATCAGATTACATTTGCTCACTATAGATCTTGCCTTCTGCCATTCCCTCACCCCCCAACCCTCCATGTCCCTAAGACCTACTCATTCTTTAAATTCCAAATTCCCCCAGAGAGCTCTCCTCTTCATCCTTTCACTGAGATAATCCCTCTTTGAATCTGTAACTTAGGGAGCACCCTGCTTTCTGTATCCTACTGTATATAGTATAATGAACTATCCTTCACAAATACGTCTGATCTTCTCAGCTGGATTATACATGCCTAAAACCTAGAAAACTGTACCTCTTTAAATCTCTAGGAGGTCCAGTGATAAGCATTAATACTAATAATACCATAGCAGTGATGGGATCTCCCCCCTCCTTCCTCTCCTCCCCACTTCTTGCATTCATAGATTCATGTATTCACTCACCAGATACTTGAAACCTCTCATGCACCAGAAGTTGCAGTAAGCATTAGGGGCATGGCTGGGGATAGGATACAGTCTCTGACCTCAAGGAATTTATGGTATAATGGGAATATAGACACAATTTGTTATGAATGGGTGTACCTGTTACTAAGCAATGACTGTCTCATGCAACACCAATCTGAACGGGTGCTAAAGAGGGAGATGTAACTAATGGAACAAAGTCAGCTAATTGCAAGGAAGTGTCACATCTTTATTAGGGCACATTTCATGCATATTTAAGAGAGTATGGTCAGGAAAGCTTATGAATAGCTCAGTAACTGCATAGATTCACTGTGAGGTACTGTGTCCCTAGAATAATGGTCTGTTACCTTTTTGCTGATGTGTTGAGTCTTTGAACTGCTGAGGTTATACTACCAAACATTCAGTATTCAAAATAATACATGAAAGTAGTAAATAAACAAACAAACAAACAAACAAACAAACAAACAAAAACCCAAGAAATTTATGTGGAGTGAGAGTCTAAGGGAGCTTCGACCAGTCTCAGAAGAAATGCTCTCTTTCATTTATTTGGAAAGTGTGTCCTGGAGTTTGCTATGTACTTGGCATTGGGGCAGGGGAAGATAAGAGTATCAGATGACTAGAATCACACGTATCAGGAAAGTGTTCTGTGCACTGACTTTATCCCATCCATACATACGGATTTGTGAGTCTTTTAGATTTAAATATGATAGATATCTCAAGTTCTTATATTATTTCATTTTCTAAACTTCAGATTTAGTAGTGTGTTATTTTAATTGCTTCACAAATTCTAGATTATCTTTTGTAATAAAGTGTAGAGTACCATTTGTATTTAACAGTAAAAAGCATTTTTGTTTTTATGCCTATTTGGTTGTAACAGTCTTTTTGAATAGAACTATTTTTCTGACACTCTACCCTTAAAGTTTCATCCAGGGTAAAAAGTAGAAGATATTTAAGCTTGACACCATCAATGACTCATAAAAATGTTCTGGTGGCTATAGATTATTTTTAAATTTATCACTGTACCTTAGGGATTTCTTGATGGGCTGCCCCTGAAAGCAATTAATTGTCAGTTTAATGTGGTTTTATAATACAAATTACATAAATGGAAACAGAATTTGGAATCTATTTGCTTCTAACATAGTAATGAATTTTTAAAAAACATCTCTAGAGGTTTTTCAAAAATACACTGGCTAAACTATGTTCTTTTTCACCTCTCATATCAACAGTCCCAAAGAAATCTAAATACTTTCTTCACGTTTAAATTTTACAACACTTCATAGACTATTAAACATGGAACATCCTTGTGGGGACAAGAAATCGAATTTGCTCTTGAGAAGGTTTCCAACTAATTGATTTGTAGGACATTATAACATCCTGTAGCTGACAAGCTTTACAAATACAAAAACTGGAGCTGAACTGAGAGGGTGCTTTTTTACTTACACATAAAAAGGTGTCTTTCTGTCTTGTATCCTTTGGATATAGGCATGTCAGTTTCATAGAGAAACTTTCACATGGATGTTTTTTATTTCTTTCTCTTCCAGTAGAACTGCATGTGATAGCACATTGTTTAATCTTTTCTCAAACAAAAGGACATGGGGCTTCATTTTTGTTTTGCCTTTTTGGTATCTCACAGGAACTCCAGGATGGCATCGGGCAGCGGCAAACTGTTGTCAGAGTATTGAATGCAACTGGGGAAGAAATAATTCAGCAGTCCTCAAAAACAGATGCCAGTATTCTGCAAGAAAAATTGGGAAGCCTGAATCTGCGGTGGCAGGAGGTCTGCAAACAGCTGGCAGAAAGAAAAAGGAGGTAGGGTGACAGATAAAATAGGAATTCTAAAATTTTAACAGAGTTATTTTAGCTGCCCTTAAAAAAAAGATACTGTGAAAGATTATAACTGGGGTGAAAAACACTAACGTTAAGGAGCTCATCAGAAGTTAATCAATAGCAATAATTAACTTTTTTTTCTCAAATACTAAAATATGTAGCTGTTGCCAGTTAAATAGGCAGTGCTTTTCTACTGTTTTAAATTTTCAAGTTCATTTTAAAAATTACACAGGATTGTTTAAATATGAATGTCTTCAATATATTCCATCTTCAACAAGCTGAGTCTCAATTATTTTTTAAAGAAGATGGGAAGAGAAATCACAAATGACAATTTTGTAGGAAAGGCTGTTCTTTGGCTAGATTTTTTAACAGCTACAAACGTGACTTGTGACGCTTAAAACCATGATAGTCTTATTTACCTTTTAGTTCCGGACATTTGTTAGTACATTTTTTTTTTATTGACATGCAGTCAGTTACAATGTGTCAGTTTCTGGTGTACAGCACAATGTCCTAGTCATGCATACACATACATATATTTGTTGTCGTATTTTGTTAGTACATTCTTGAAGAGGGACTTGGGCTGAAAATGTTTAACTCTAGAGGGGAAAGGAAAACCTCAGAAAGGTTATTGTTGAATTTAGTCATCATTTAACGTTCCCTTGGAATGCATTGAAAGTACAGAAAGCCACGCGTATGCTGCTGTGCTTGGAAAGCATAGGTATTTTTATAAACGAGATTTTCTACTGTGCTTCCAGTTGTTGCTAGTATTTCCTGTTTCATAAGGGAGGACTTGGCCTTTATTTACCAAATGAGACCATTGTTACAAACAATGAAAACTCAGTTTTATTGCCAAGCTCTTGCTTCCTACCTATCATTTACATAATAGGTGAATTTTAATATTCAGAAAGCTAGAACAACTCATTGATGAGTGTCTTTGGTGAGGAGGTATTAGAAAGGTTTTCGAATTAGGTCCATTGTCTTCGCCCACCTCTTCTGGACGCCTTTGCTCATGTTGCATTGTTCAGAGAGTAGATATAATTCATACTACTGTACAAAATGGATGCATTAGTTGACCTACACACACACACACACACACACACACACACACACACACATCTTGCTGAATTTAAAAAATAATAGCATCATCTAAAAACATTCTTGTTTTAAATCTTGGTTTAGACAATGTTGTAGTTCATACATAGATAATATAAAATAAAGACCCAAACTTTGTAATTAAATTGCTTCCTTGGGAAACTCATACACTTTTTCTCCCCAAACTGAAATCCTTCTGTTAAACACACAGCTATCCCATTATTTAAACAACACATATGTTTACACTATGAACAGGTTTAAACCTGTATAATGTCATTTCTGAACTAGACTCAGTCTACTCTAAAATAAGATGTTAAGAAGTGAGAATATTAAGGAAAATTGAATAGCATTATACAAAAATATGTTGAATTAATAAAGTAGATTAAATTGATTGGAGGATTATTTTTCATTATTATATATAAAGCATTTTTTCTGAGTTTTAAAATAAATTACTCATATATTTGAGTAAAGCATTTTAATATTTTCTATAACTTCTTACCTGGATTTTTAAATTCTTGTTGTATGTTATTGACTTCTAAGTGCAAATTAGAACTTAAAAATGAATTTAGGGCAATATGCCTATTTCATCACATAAGCTCTAAAATTTTAGATCTTTCTAAGCTTATATGAAAGTGGTATATGCTGACTCTGTTGTGAAATATTACACAAACTGTAGGTTAATTACAGCCAGGGATTTGGCTGTAACTCGTTAGAAACACTTCTCCCATTTAAACATTTTGACCTACATTAAATATTGCACTTTTGTTCTTTAAAAAGTCAAGATCAGTTCTTTGAGGTTTTTTTTTAACTCATCTTTTAAACTTGTCTACTTCATGCTACATTTTAAAAATAAATGTTAGCATATTTAAATTTCCACTGAGATCACTTTTGTGACATACTTCCTCAGGATTTTTCTATCATTTAAATTTTATGAAATGTAAAAAAGTAATAAAATATAAGTGCCATTTCTACAAATACAGTCAAAGCTATTTCCAAGCACCCAGTAGCAAATAAAGTAAAAATAAGTAAAATAATATTTTATAAAGAATATGTTAACCCAACAATTGTGGGAGGGCTGTAATCATGAAACTGTTACTAATCAGTGACATGTTTTCAGTGCAATCCAAGCAGAAGTTAGAAGGAAATAGAAGTTATTTATTGCACAGGTGAAAAGTAATATGACTATTCAAGTTGACAACAGTATTCTTAGTTTGCACAGGGCTTTAAATGCAGCTGTTGGAAATATTTAATATTAGTCTATGTACACGAAAGAAAATATATGATTTAAGTAATTAAAGTCTGTAGAAACTATTTGGAGCCTTATAGTTCCATAAATTTTGGACATTTCTCTTTGAAAATGTAAGATATCAGAAATACGAGAAGATTGTCAGAAATTTTCACATAGCAATGAATGTCCATTAAGGTTAGTCTATGTCGGAAGTAAATGAAGTATAAAATATAGTCACTTAGCTGTGCAGTTTAATATAGAAGATTTGCTATTGCCTCAATTGTGTGGCAGAGGAACCAGATAACATCTGTAGGTTTAAGCATGATAGTAGTGAGTTTAATGATGACTTAGCCACCAAAATGGGCTTTGCTAAATGAAGAAGATGCAAATGAAAATCTATTGGCCATAAAGGGAAGTCATAGATTAAAACAAAGCAAATGAAGACTCTTAGGCCTTGGTCCGCTGATAGAATTCAAAGGGTGCCATGAGCTTGAATGGGGGAAAATACCTCTTTGTTTTCACTAACCTCTAACTGAAATTGAGCGTCCTCTTCCGTTTTGAATATAGACAACAAACCAGTGTAACGCTAGGAGGATCTGTGAAGTCATAGATATTTTCTTATCTCAGGAGAGTTGTTACAGGTATCTCAGTTTTGTTTCATGCTTATCACTACTTCAAAACTGCAGTAGTTATGAGATCTACTGCAAGGTCTTATTAATGTGTTAACAATGAACAAGCATGTATTACTGTGTCACAGATTTGTGTTTCTATTTTCTAACTGCATTTCAGTACAATTGACTTCCTTTGGGGTCCTATGTATTTTATATCCTGACTTTAAAAACATTATTCTGAGAAGGAGTCACAGGCTTTACCAGATTGCCAAAAGAGTCCATAGCATATTAAAAGAAAAAAATAAACAAAAACAAAAAAACACTATTTCTAGCCAGCTGTTCGTTTATCTGCCTGGACCTCCTTGTCGTTTGCTATAGTTTTACTCCTTATGATGGTATAGTCACCATTCTCAAACGTTACTGTACGCCAGAATATTCCAGGAGATGCTCCAGTCAAGGGAATGTAGGTCGGCAGGCCTTCAAGCAATGGATCGCCGACAACATAATAAAGTGTATTTTACTTAGAATAACATCATTTGATAAAAGGTTGAATGAAAGAGAGAAGCACGGCGATGGGAAATGGAATTCCTAAATTGAGGCATCTCTGTGTTATAGCCCATAGCAATAAAAAATGATCTAAAGATATTTCTCTCTCCTCTTTTCTTAAGACACATGTGATATTACTTCCCTCATTTCACAGATAAGGCAATTGTACTGACATATTGAGGAATAACAGTTTTAACTTCAGTGTTACCTGATTGAAAATATTGCTTGAAATTTTTCTTCTCCACATTTTTTAGTGAAAAATTTCAAGCATATTGAGAAGTTGAAAAAAATAGCTTAATGAACAGTCATAATACCTTCTTTTCCTCTTCCTAAATTTCTAGATTCAGCAGTTAACATTTTACTATATAGTTTTTCTTTGCCTTTTCCCTACCTCCCCTGTATCTACTTTTCTCTAATATAGGAAATAATACACACACACAAATCTTTTTTTGTTTTTACAGTATCATGTAAATTATAAACACTCATACTTCACCACAAAACACTTCAGTATGCATCTCCTTAGAATAATGACATGCCAAATATAACTATGCTTGTTTATCATGCCCAAGAAAATTAAAATAATACCATATTATTGTTTAATATCCTGTCCATATCCACATTTATCCAATGGTTCAAACATGTCTTTTATATCTTTTTTGAGGTTTTTTTTGTACCAGTATTTCATCCTGTTTTATGCATTGCATTTGGTTCTCTCAGGTAGGAAAAAAAGTTCTTCTCTACTCTCAGGTTTAGTATCTGGAGCCTGCAGGTCAAACTGATAAAGGACACATTAATAGAAAAGGCATATACATTTAATTTGATGTTAATATTTTTTTGTGGCACATAGAATAGTAACATCAAATTTAATACTTGGGCTTCATAGAAAAGGAGCTGCATAGAAAAGGGAAAACCCCCAAAGAAGTGCTGGGTCTAAGAGCTTATATACCATTTTAACAAAGAATGATAAATGGTAGAGATGTGAGAAGACAAAGGAAGAGTTGTTTGGGCTTCTAGGGATGATAGACTGAGAGAAGGTAAATATATGGGAAAACTAATGGAAGGTAAGGGATATTTCAGTAAGGTTTCTTTGTGCAGATTCAAGTCAATGCCATCTCGGGTGATAGAAGTCATCTCCTATTCCTGGTACGGGAAAGGGGAGTGCAAGTAACCTTCACAAAGGGAAATTGTTATGCATTTAGGCAGAAACAGGGAAGGAAGAGAGCTTTTCCTACATGTGCTGTTCCTCAGTTGCCTTCAGCTCAAACTCATCCTTAAGCCAAAGTGATATATTTGGGGGTGGCATATTCTGATCGCCTTCAGTTCTTTAGTCTCTTTTATTTTAAAGCACTTCTTACCTTCTTTTTCTTTTTACTTATATTGACATTTGAAAGAGTCCAGTACAATATCCTCAACAAAATTTCACCTTTCTAGACTTGTCTGATTTTTGTCCTTCATTGTATAATTTGCCTTCTGTTCTCTGTATTTCTTATAAACTGGAAGGTGGGTGTAGATAAGGCTTGAAAAGATACAATTCAAATGTTTTTGGCAAGAATACTTCATATACGATGCTATGTATTTTGTATCACATCAGGAGATACATAATGTGAGGTGTTCCCACTCTAAATGCTGCTGTTTGATCACTAGGTTAAGGTGGCAACCATCAAATCTTGAATATAAAGTAATATATTTTTATTACAAATTTGTAAGTCATCTAATGGCCTTAATATCCACTGATGATCCTTTCTAACTGAACTGTTAAACTGTGGATGCAAAATTATGATTTTCCTAATTCTGACATGATCCTAAAAGCTGATTTCTTCTATTAAAAAAGAAAACGTTTTCCTTTCTGTCCCTTTGATGTCAGTATGGACTTATGGATTTGTATTTGTTCAATATGTTAAAATGAGTTAGTTACCATTCTTGTTGATGCTCACTTTTACCCAGTTTAACTAGTGGGAGCTCGTTGAAGCTTCCTGCTTAAATATCCCAGGGCTTACCTTGTACTTTCCCTGCCCCAGGTTTGGAATCAATCATCCTCCAAGGGTCTCTGATTTCTTTCACTGAAGAATGTTATATAGAAAATGAGATCTGGGCAGTAACACCTTTTCAAAGGAATACTAGCACTTTTCTGGCAAGCAGTACTAGGAGAAAAAATGATTTCATGGTATTTTTGCAAGGGTGCAAAAATCTCTGTCAGAATATGTCAACATTCAAAGTAAGGCTAAGCATACTAAAAAGCCCTTATTGTGTAAGACTTGAAGTAAAATCAGTAACTTCTTACTCATTTCACTGCCTTTACTTCTGAATTTTTGAACCACAATTTACCTGTGTATAATCTATGCTAGTTTGCCAGGCAAATTAATGGTGTAAATAAGCTAATGGGAGGCATTCCTGAATGTACTTAAGGGAAGAAATTGTTTTTTAAAGACCTTAGCTCATTGTTTGCATGCAAATGGATGCTGCTAATTAGAAATGAGCCTTATCTAATTCATTAAAGTTGGCCTAGTAGGACCTCTTCTTGAAAATCTCTATTAGCAATTCATATTACTCTATGCACTCTTTATAAGACAACAGTTTTCTCTTAAGTCTTCTTTAATTTTGGCTTCTCACTAATTCAGACTCCCGTAACAAAATAGCCTTCATACATCACTTAATTTCTACAAAATGAAAACCCCAAATTTTATTATAATTCACAAGTCTCTTGACGTTGTATGTACCAATCATATCCATGTAAACCAGTGCTAATAGCCTTCTCACATATTCGCACTCACCCTGCTTGTTCTATACTTGAACTTCCCTAGTTTCTTATCACTGGTTTTGACTCTGACTTTCTTCATCAGCCCAGAGTTTGCAGACCAGTGTCCACAAGCTGCATCCAGCTTGGAAAGCGTAGGCATGGTGTTTTCATATAGACACTGTTATTAAATAACTACCAACATTTAAAAATTGAGAGGCTTCATATTAAAAAGAAGTAAGAATTTCTGTCTCCCTTTGAAAACTTAGATCTGGCTACTCAGACACTCATTCCCACGTTCTCTCAAGGCATCATCAGCTCCAACTAAGTAACAGATGTTTCAGACTCTTGCTGTTCAGAGTGTGGTCTCTGGACCAGAGCACGGATATCACCTGGGAGTTGCTAAGAAATGCAGAATCTAATAAATCATAGTCAGCATTTTAACAAGATTCACAAGTGATTCATGTGCACCTTAAAGTTTGAGAAGCACTGGTTTCGGCCAGCAAGCTTTCTCTTCAGTTTACCACACTTGTCCCATCTCAGTCATTTATATTAATTGCTTTCCCGTAGACATTTGACTTCATAATACTTTATATAGACCCTTAAGCAACGATAATGGTGATGGTGGTGTTGACAACACTTAATATTGCCAGACATCTTTCCAGCTGCTTTACGTAGCTCATATATTCTTCATAACAACTCTGTTCTTCTTTCCATTTCTGTGGAAGGGCAACTAGAGTACAGACTGCTGAAGTTATTTTCTCAAGATCACATAACTAGCAAGTATTTGAATCAGGATATAAACTCAAATAGTCTGACCCTAGCATCGTTAATCTAGATCCAATTTTGCATTACTTATCTTAGCTTTCACCTTTAGTATTCTCTAGGATATACTTCCAGTTTCTGCCTACCAACCTCTCTCTTACTAAGCCCATCCCGTTAGCTGGCCACACTTAGTAGCCAGTGAATAGGCACAGAATCTCTTCTGACCTGTCTTTGCAACCATGTTATCCATCATTTCTACTATTTCAGCTTGTATCTCAAGCATAAAATGACCTGAAGTATTGTGTCCTTCAGCTTTTGCAAAAACCATTTATTTTTTGCATTAAATTTCCTTTATCCTTGTTTTTTGCACAAAATCCTACGCATCCTCCAGAACCAAACTTAAGTGCTACTTCCTCAAAAGAATCTTACCTGCCCTTCTCAAGAAGAAGTACTTTTTGTTATCTTAAGTTCTTGTTTTTTCACAATGTTAATGTAATGTTTTACATATCTGTTATATATCATACCTACATATATTTTATTTGCCCAGCAAGATTCAAAGTTTCATGAAGGCAAGGAAGCAATATTGTATTCTCATCTCTCTAACCCAATGATATTTAGCAGAAAATCTAGTAAGTTGTAGATGACCAAAAAAATTTTTTTTCACTTTAAATTGTGACAATTTTTATTTACATTCAAATTAGGCTTTTAAATCTTTACACTTGAAATTGTTAAAACAGATCTTACAGAGCCAGAACCATTTTAAAAAATGTTTTTATAACATTACATTTCCATGGAAACGTTTTTAGTTCTGAAAATTGGACTCGATCAATTTTAATCTTAAAAATGAAAGGAGTTCAATTAATAACTCTAACTTAAGGTGTTCTCTGGAATGTAATACTCATAAGAGAAAAATGACTTCAATTTCTGTAGCTATTTACACCAAAAAGCAGCTCTTTGACTCAAACATTTTGTACATTTGTTTGTCTCAGTCTTACTGTGTTGCAACTAGTAAATTCTACATGATTTAAGTAGGAATTAGCCTTCAAATTGAGTATTTTATCCTCATCCAACCTATAACCACAAGATATTTTAGATGCAATCCATATCACCAAAGAATTATTTTTAGATTGATCAGAGAGGATCATACAGACATTATTATCCACAGGTGTCTATGGAAAAGCTGGTCTCTTCCCATCTGTTCTCTGATGACTCTTGAAAAGCTTTCAAGGACATTCATAATTCTTCATCAAAAGACTATGAAAAATTAGCTTCATAATTAATCTTTTTATGTCACATTTTATTCTTTGAAACTTGGCAAGTTCTAGTGAAACTGACTAGCTGGATCTAAACATGTTGTTGCATTTGCTGGTACAGACAATATTCACTCTCTGCAGATACACAAGTGAATGCACACTATGCATGGACTTCCATCAACTTTCACGGTGCTGGGGAAGTAGGATTAGAGTAGGGAGGGTGGTGTCTGGCATGGGCCTTGCAGGATGGCAGCAGTCTAATAAATAATCAATGGACACAGCAGAGAAGGAAAGTGACATAAGCAAAATCAGTGAAACCAAAAAGGGTAGATTCCTTGAAGGACTACATGCAGTTCAGTACAGAGAAGCTCTTTTAAACCCCCTTTAATTTACTCATCTAGCTTTTCTAAGCTCTTCATTCTATGTGTAAAAGCAGCAGTCAGATTCCTATTCCAAACTGAATGCTGGATATTAGTAACTTAAATATTTTTTTGAAAGTTTTTCAAATAGACTTCCTGGAACCATGCACCTTGCCTCCAACCATTTGAAAGCATGATTTGTAAGAGTCATCCATGTTTTCTTCCCAACCCATTTATACAAGTAATTCTTGTTATTATAACTTTCTTATTTAATTAAATATTATATAAACTAATAAAATAGGGATGCAAAGAGAAAGAAAACTGCGGTTTCTGCGAAAACTAAGTTGAATGTTTTGGAGTGCTTCATCAAGATGATTAGAAAAAAATGCTGTTCGATTAGATGTTGATGAAGCAACTATTTAAAATTGGGGGTAGAGGATAGAAACCACAAAAATCTGGAAGGGTTTTGCATCTAGGTTCTTTATGTCTCTAAATCTTACTCTTCCTGTAAAGAAATAAAAACTAAAAGGCATAGATTATGCAATATAGGAGTGGTTTTTACAGGAAAGAATGTGTAAACTTCAGTCAGTTCGTTACTTCAGGAAAAGTCTTGTACCCCATACCAAATGAGTGGTAAGTTAATGATCATTTATATGTCCTAAGTAGAAATAAAATGTTTAAATATGTACAAATGACTTTATACAATCTTTCCAATTTAACAGTATTTCCTCCAGAACTACCTATCCTGTCATCCCAATCAAGTTTAGTAAGAGGATTTCTCTTCTAAAGGACAAAGGGTGGTGTCGTGATAAATAGAGCAGTCAGGATGGGCCAGGTCATGGAGGATTTTGTACTTCGGAAAACTTCTTTCTGGGGTGGAATAGAAGAGCATTGGAAGGTTTTTCAATAGATGAGATTTGGAACCATATAGGCCCCTCTTATAGTCCAGCTCAGGGTAAAATGAAGAAAGTGAGACAGGCAGCGGGGTGACTCAGTTAAGTAGTTTTGTAGTATTTCAGATTAGGGACGCTGTCTGAGCAAAATGAAATTTGTAAAGATGGGACAGATTCAAAATGATCAGTAAAAGTGAGATAACCTGGTAATGGATTAGATGAGAGGATAGGAGGATGAAGGGAGGATTTTAGGATGACCCCTTCCCCAAGTTGCTGGCTTGGAAAACTGGCTGAATGGAGTGCTGTTAGCTGTTTTAAAAAATACAAGGGAACACACCCAGATGGAATAAAGGAAGCAAATCAGACATAGAGAGTTCAACTTGGCGTAAGATAGGTTTGAGGAGCATGTGAAACAACTGTAACAAGGTAGTCAGAAAACATGTTGGATGTGCCAGGCTGAAGACATTGAACGTTTTTCTTCTCGGTGGAGCCATGGTAGCAATCACCCAGTCAGCTTTCTCACGTCATTTACTCACTAGCTGGTAAACAAAACAGAGTTCCCAGAGTACATATTAACCAAGGAGCTCTGCTGTGGAGAAAGGGTTCAGGTGTCAGGAAGCTCCTGTGGCAGACTGAAGTAATAATGTGATCTCCGTGGGTCACAGACTACCACCCTTAACTATCACAAATCAGAAGGACTGGTCAACAGAATGTTGGGTGTAGACCAGGAAAACATATTGATCGCAACATACAGAAAAATAAGCTTAAGTAAAGTTCTTATCTTACTAATTGCAAAACAGAAATGTACCCTATTATGTTTGGGGAATCCTGGTGAAAGAGAAGGTGTCTATAAGCATATTTAAAGCATGGATATGGTGTTCAGTGAAATGCATACAGTCAATACAGAGATAGCTAGAGAGCCTGCAACATGAGAAATAAGCACAAAGCAAAGTGTGCTCCAGTAAGACTCCCCGCTTGGAGTCCTGTACCTGGACTCTCCCTTTAAGGTTATTGCTGTCTAAAACCTGTCTAGTGTTGTACATCTAACTCAGCAGCAGCTACACCTGGACCCCACCATTTTCTTACAACAGGCCAAAAGGCATTTTGCATTCTTTTCATTTTCCTTGCTGCTGGGGAAACTTGAATTGACTACCTTCAAAGCCTGTCCTGTGAGACATAATTCACATTACAAACAGTCATTTCCAAAGTGCTTTTTAAGTTAGAATTACAAACCATTGTACTATTAAAAAAGGAACACAATTATCCACAGGTCAGTAGACCATCTTTGTGTACAAAGGAAAACCCAGTCTAGAGATAAAAATGTGTTGATCACTTTAATGATTTCTTTTTTGGGTTTAATATAATTAAAGGATGCCTTAGATACGTGTGCTAGTCTATTCTCAAGTTCCCTTTATCAAATCTCTTCTCTTTTACTAATTCTGAACTGTTGTAGTTCGGCCACTAATATATATCTAAAGTTATCACAGTTTTTTTCCACATAGGTTAATTTGAATTAAAATATTTTTCTCTTTTTATCTACTGATAAATATGTTTTTTAAAAAAAAAAAACCCTTTCTAAAATGGAAAATACCATACATCTGTGAGCTGCAAATCTAATAATTTTTCTCTCGTTATTATAATGGCGAATGTATAACTCCCTCCTTCTCATTTTCAGCAAAGGCCTTATCTCTTATTTCACAGGAACCTTGCCCCAATTAATTATTCTCTTTCCCTCGAATGCACACAAGCATAAGTGTATCCTCACTCTTTCTCTCCTGGCTTCCTAGCCCTGACCAAGTAAATGTTTTTAGCTCCCAGATTAAAAAATAAATTACAAGCACTCCTTTCATAATGTGCTCCACTGTACTTGTCAGGGTTCTTAGCCATGAATAAGAATTCAGTTCTGCTTAATGTAAGCAGAAATTGACTTTATGAGAAGGATAAAGACCTGCTCCCATTCCCAAACAGAAGGCTAAAAAATGTCAGCTCAAAAATGGAGAGAAACCTAGGAGAGGCCCAGCTCTAGGAATTATCAGCCAAATCACACCCTGTGTCTGCATGCTGCCACAGACCACTCCACTACTACAGGCTTTGGGGGAGAATGCCACCACTACAGGAAAGCGTGCTAGGTGATTCCTTGCAATTTTCTGTCACTCATTCCAGGTTCAAAAACTGAACTTCTTCCTTCAGATTCCTCTCTGATATTAGGAAATACCCCCACATATGCAGAGTATTTAGATTCTGGGCAGCCAAAATTGAGAAAGGGCTCTTACTTCTTCCTAGTTATTATTTCCAGTTGAATCCTCCTCTTCCTAGTCACTAATACTTAAACCCACATGTTCTCTTTTATCTGACCTCTTTTCTTTTTTCACTCTTGGTCCACACCACTGCTCTGATACCATCTTTGCTGAGGCTATCAATGAACTCGTGTAGATAAAGCCATTGGATATGTATCAGTCCTCCTGAGGCCTCAAAATCAATATACAACACTAAATATGTTCTGTTCCTCAACAGAATGTACTGTGAGTGGCATCAATATCTATTCACTTGCCTAAGCTAGAAACTGGGAAGTTACAGGAGTTAATATTAATGACTCTTAGTTTTGTGTGCTTTCCCTATGAATGATTTTTATCAAGAGTTTTACAAATGTTTCCCTCTGTAATTTTCCCAGCAACTCAGTTGTAAAGATCTTTCATGCCCACCCTCTCTCCTGATTCTGAGATGGTAAGCAGAGGATGGCAGTATTCCTATATCCATTCTATAAATTATAATTACAGTTCAAAAAGATAAGGCTAATAATCAAAGTTATAGAAGGCTCAAGAACTAAAAGTCATTGATGCGGACCCCAAGTCTGTGCCTTTTCTACTATGATCATGTTTACCTATGTGAACAAAACAGCTAATAAGGATGACAGGGACAAGACAAATTAACCACAAATGTTCCCCACTACCTTTACTAACTCTCTGTCAGCCACTTCAGAAAGACTCAAGCCTGTCTCTCCTCATATTTCTGCTTCCTCCAATATCTAAGGATGATAATATCTGGTAGTATCAAATGATGTGGAATTTGCATAATAAAGAAGACTAGAGAAGACTGAGGAAAGGGCAAATACATAACTAAAGAGGCAAAGTTGATCTGCAAAATAAAGGGAACAAGAGGAGAAGGGGGATGATGCTGATTGTGATAACTGTTTCTTTTCTGTTTTCCCAGTAGTCTGACCAATTTCTCTCTGCTTTTGTACTCATCACATATAATAAAGTCAATAATGTTTATAAAATACTTTAAAAATGCATACAAACCGAGGAAATACATCTTAGTCAAAAATAAGACATGTTACCCAAAGGTGGAATAACTTTGACCACTGACACTGTTTCCTTGCGGGAAGGAGAATTTAATGCACCTTTGCCTTTAGGTGCAGCACATCAATGAAACTTCTTAGTTGAAAATTCATAAAGAAAAGAATACTCTCATAATTTTAATTTTTCTTCAAACGTGTCATGTTTCGCATTAATATACTTTAGTATGATTATTGGTTTAACGTCTGTTTTGCCCATCATGCTATGAGTTCCATATGGGTAAGAAATGGGTCTGTGTTGTTGACCACTGAATATCCACCACCTAGTACATTGCCAGCACTCAGTAGACACATAATAAATTTTTGACCTAGTCATAGATACATTTCAGTGCTTATCACAGTAAAAACAAAAAACAAAAACACATGTATGTACATGTCTGCCTTTCAGTATTTTGTAACCACCTCATGGTGTAGAACAAATATTGTTCACTGCATTGTAGACACTCAAAGATTTCTTGATAAAAAGACGTTAAATTAATGACAGGCCAAATCGTCTGAGTATATTATTATCTCAATGTGAGCAGTATATATACATACATATCCTTTGAAGGTGCCCCACTAAGCCCAGCATGTCACACAGAGTCACAGTAGATATTTAGGGAGTTCATTAATTCTCAAAGTTGGCCCTCATGGTGCTTGGCCTACATTCTTCACCTTACTCTGTCTCTTATAAATTCATTGGTAAATTTGTAGACTCTGACCACAATGTTTGATGGTAAAGTTCTTCATACCTAATAGATTATTTTAATTTTTTATTTCATATTGTGTTATTTACCTGTGTGGGGTCTTTATTTATGATGATGATTTATTGATATGCATGATAAGCTGTCATTATTTATCCTCAGTGACAGGAGATAAATCTTTTCTCCAGAAAATAATTTCATCACTTATCCTATGTGGTCCTTAAGCTTTGGTTATGCAATTCTTCTACAGCATTAGTTGTCAAACTTTTTGGTCTTGGGACCCTTTGATACTCTTTGAAATTATTCAAGACCCCTCTCCAAACTTTTCTTTATGTGGGTTACCAGATTTGACATTAAAACTGAGAAGTGTCTAAAGTATTTATTAACTCAATTACAATTGTAATAATCCCACTCTATGTTAATGTAAATAATAAACGTTTTATGAAAAATCACAATTTTCCACAACAAAAAACATTGTGAGAATGACATTTTTTTACATTCTTAAAAATCTCTTTAATATTTAGTTTAAGAGAAGAGAGCTGATTTTTATATCTGCTTCTGCATTCAATTTGTTACCATGTCACCTATGACATAGCCTCTAGAAAACTCATAAAAGGATGAGAGAGAAAATGGCAAAAATCTCAGTATCAATATGAAAATAGTTTTGACCTCACAGACCCCCTGAAAGTATCTCAAGGATCCCCAGGGGTGCTAAGACAACACTTCAAGAACTGCTGTTTGAAGGAGTATAACTATTCTTGTACCTCCTATGGCTATATTTTTTAAAGTATGATGATGATCTGCATTTCTGAAAAACTTACCTGGAGTTGTGTGCAGATTTTAAATAAATCAAATGGAAATACCCATTCTTGTCGAGGATGAAAGTGGTGAGCAAAATACGTCCTTTCTGTCTCTCAAAGGAACTTTGGTTTTCCTTGTCTGTATAATGTATTTATATTCCACTGTAAGTGTACATAGTGCTGGACAATAGATGACATTTTGCTGGGGGTAGAAATTATGAATACCTGGTGGAATTTAAAATATAGTCACAGTAATAAAAGTCACCATATAACCCACAGAAAAAGACTGAGTAACAAAAGAATGTGAAATTATAAAAGAAGTGATAAAGTTAGGTCAGGAAGAAAGAGAAAAATAAGGAAATAAACTTGAATAACATAAAAGCAAAGAAGAAGAGGAGGAGGCAAAGGCCTGGGTCTTTTTTTTTTTTTTAATAAGTATTTTCCATGTTTGATTATAAGTGAAATAAACATAGCTTCTCATACTGGGTAACTTTAAATTTTAAACAGAATAAATATTTATAATTAGGAGCAATGTCTAGCTTTCCTATTAGCTATTCTCATGTTGTATCCTGTGAAATAAAAACTATGTGAACTGTTCATAATTGTTTCAGAGTTTAAAGGGGTTTTAATGGTCATACACATTTTCATGGTCACACATACAACTAAGTTAAAAGGTTGATACAGATTAGTCTTATGTCAGAATTCTCATACCTTTAATTCCCTAGTATGTGTCTAATAAAGGGATTTAGTATACAGCAGATGTCGGCAAACTTTAGTGAAATGCCAAATAAGTGCTTTTGGCTTTGTGAACCATTCAGTCTCTGTTGCAACTACTTAATTCTGCTGGCATAGTATGAATGCAGTCATAGACAATGTGTAAATGAATGGACGTGGCTGTGTGCCAATAAAACTTTATTTTCAAAAACCGGTGATGGCCAAGATTTGGCTCATGGTCCATAGTTTGTAAGTCTCTAGTATGTAGCTTTCCCCAGCTTGATTTAGTTAATTTTACATAGAACTTCCCTCCCATAACACATTCTGTTTTTCATGGAAAGTCTCCCAAGAATAATATGAATAATGGTATCACTCTCAGATGCATAACTGAGATGGTATCATTCTGAGGTCATGAATTTAAGAATTGAACAAACACTATATAGTAGGTACTGAGAATAGAGCATGATCACAGTAGGCAGAATGCCTGTCCTTATGGTACTTGCATAATATGCACAGACACAGGAAATTACAATAAACCCTATGATAGAAAAATTATGAGGTGCTATGGGACTATATAACAGGACCCGTAACTTAGACTTGATTAGGAAGGGATTGCTAATTAATTGAGGAAAGGTTTGTAGAGGAAGGGATAGCTAAACTGAGACTGAAAAAGTAACCAGAAGCTATCTAGATCAAGATATGGGGAAGGATATCCCAGACAGACAGAAAGAGTGTGCTAAGTCCTAACATGGATATGATCCTGGATTGCGAGGAAGGGTGACTTGTTCACTGGACCATGGAATGCAAAGAAAGAGGAAGAAAGAGAAGTAAGTAGAGATGAGATCCTAAAGAGGTTTTTGATCCATATTAAAGAAGTTGGATTTTATCCCGTTGGCACCAGGGAGTGTTTGAAGGTGTTAAGGGCATGATCAGAGACATATTTTAGAAAGATTATTCATTCTAAAGTGTTGAGAATCAATAAGAAGACATCAAGGTGGGAGGCAAAAACCAATTAGGAAACTGCTTCAGCAATCCAGTTAGAGAGGGTGAGAGCAGTGGCAGGGAGGATGGATAGAAGTGGGCAAATTCAAGAGAGAGATCTCAAGTGGAATTAGGAGGACATGTTCACTGATACACCCTGAGTGTGAGGGAGACAGAAGAATCAAGGATGCCTGTCAGATTTCTAGCTTGAGAGACTGGGAGCTAGCACAGCCATCCATGGAAGCTGACAGAAGAGCTAGCTAGGGAGTGAAGGTGATGGTGTTTTGAACCTCTGGGAAGGGAAAAATCTAGCCATGATTGAAAGTAGAAAAACTGAGGTCATTCACTCTTCATTACATCTTCCACCAGGTGGTAGTGGCTTTGTTACAGGCTTTACTGATAAAGTATGGCACTCGGCCTCTGATAGATGATGATCCAAAGCATGCACAATGTTTTCAGAAATCTATTTCAGCATCTGTGTAGACAGCACACAACAAAAGTATGGAGGGAGTTCTGGGATTCAGTTAGCTAATTGAGCCTACTAAGTAGGGTTTGAGAAGAGTTCAATCTGAGATTCCCCAAAAAGATTATTCTAGAATTTTTTTAAATCTTAAAAACTGAGTTTGATAGAGAATATGAGTTATGAAAGCTTCGGGATTCTGCATAGAACCTCTTAAGATTCGGCTTTTTAACCTTTTTTTTTTCTCCCTACTACTCTCTCCTTCTTTCTTTCTTTCCATTCTGAACATTTTTTCCATTTCTTTGTTGTTTCTGGAACATTCTAACCACACTCCTGCCTCAAGATCTTTGTACTTGTTTCCTTTGTTTAGAGTATTCCTCCCCCCAATATTTACATGGATTGCTCCCTTACGTCCTTTATTACCTAACTTAATTCAAACCACTGTTAAAAAAAGAAGCCCCACATTTTAGTGTCTTAACACAATAGAAACTTCTCACTCATGCAAAATTCAAAAAGTTGCCTGTGATCAGCAAGCAGCTCCTCTCCAAACTGTGTATTGGGGACCCAGGCTACATTGATTTTTGTGGTTCTGACATTTTTAACATGTGGCTTTCAAAATCACTATGCTCTTCTACATTAGAAAGAAGGAGGCCAAGGAATATCAGCTGTGTGGGGGTGAGGTGATGAGCCAAGCTTGGAATCAGTGCTCGCATTTCATGGACTACAGTTGACTTATGTAGCCACACCTACTGACAAGAGAGGGTGGGAAATGACAGCTAGCTTTATGGTTAAAAGAGGAGAGGCAAGTTTTCTGAAGAGCAGCTAGCTAGTCTCTACCACGATGGTTTTACTCAAATACCCCTTCTCAAGGAAGCCTTCTCTGATCACCCTTTATAAAATGGCAGTCACCTTCCAGCTCCACTCAATATTCCCTCTTCCTGCTTCAGTTTTTCGCTCTGTAGCTCTTACCCCTATGGCACAATCAGTATTTCACTTCTTTACCTTGTTTCTTGTCTGGAATGTAAGCTCCACAAGGGCAAGGATTATTGCCTACATTCACCACCATATCATTGGACACTAGTAGACCTTCAATAAGTGTTGGCTGCATTGTAATCATACATCTACTTCACCTAGAAGCAGTCCCATCTGGTGGCACATTTACTTATAGAGTGGCATTTTGACTCTAATTGTGTTTCCTCAACAAAATTTGTCAAGGAAGTTTGTCAGAAGAAAGAAATAGAGCTGTCAACTGGCTCATCAAATGCTCAGTTTCAAATACTCCCCTTGTGTACTCATACACTGTAAATATGTCTATGTATATAATTATGTTGGCTTAGGCAAAATCGTGAGATAGAAATAGCAGTTCAGTATCCGGAGTCTTCCTTTAAAAAACAAAAAACTTTTTATTTTCTCTACCATTTGTTGAATACCATTAGTGAAGCAATAGCCTAAAACTGGGATTTCTGAGAGCAAATCTAGTCCATATAATATTATGAAGTGTTTATTTTCCCCATTTTAAGATGAAGAAACGTAGGTCCATACAAGGTTAAATACCTTGCCCAAGTTCACACTCTTAACTAATAACTTGCAAGGCTTAGATTTCGACTTCTTTTCCTTTCAGGAACTCTCACTCCTAAGCTTCATGATTTCCCTTCTCATTCTCCACATCTACCCACAAGTTGCTACTGTTTTCCTTAATACTGAGAAATAAATGACTGAGGAACCTTGATATGTTATGTCTCTCAGTTGCACTTAATTTTTATAAGGCACAAACTGTAGACAAAAATGAATGAATGTCTGATTGTGTGATTCTTGCACTAACCAGATATGGGACACATGTTGGTTTAAAAATAGAATTGATACCTTGGTTCTGATTCTGACAATGTGCTAGAGAAGGTATGACTTAGAGAAGTTTTTGTGTGTGCCTAAGCATGATTTTATTTTCCCTTATGCGTTACCTTCTATTTGAATCTTTAAGTTTCTCAAATTACAAGATACTTGTTTTATTTTGCTCAAAACAACAAAGTACTGTCTGAGAAAGACATATTGGCTTAATCTCAATTGGTGCTTATTTTGGTTGCTTGTACAAGTCATTTGATAGAGAAAAAAACAACAGGAAGAAAACAAGTGTAATAGAAGTAGTAATTAACTAGGGTGGTATGACATCATCATTTCAGGAGTTAAATGCCATTATAAACAAACTGTGGAAAGATTATTTTAAATGTAGCTCAGTAAGTGGTTGCATCATTTAGCTCATGGACATATGGCACAGAAAAAATAAATACTGTCTTTACATAACATGAAACTCTGTTACGTAAATCTGTGTTTGTTGCTTGGAATAGTTTCCAGTAGAACATTACACATGGCTTCAGCAGTACTATACCTCAGGTCACATGGGTGGAAGTGAAGTTGACACCATCTAGAACACTGAAGTAGGTAACTGAAAACCTGCATGCATCAATCAGGATGGCAGCTCCAGTGTTGCAGATACACGTGGAGAATGTTATACAATCGTATAAACTATGAATGGGGAAGTGTGACCTTTCTAATATAATAACCTTATTATATAATTTTAAATTAATGATCTTTCTAATGTAATATGTTATATGATTTTAAATTAGGATGCACAATCGAATTAATGACTTAAGCATTTTATGTAGACCGATGATGATTCTATCTACATTTTCCAAAGTTTCTGTTACAGTGTATCAGAAACTTAGAAAGGAACTTCCTATTTGGAAAATGGGATAGTCACCTTGGATGTATAGGGAATATAAATCCCTGGGGCTTCAATTTCTTAATTGGGACTATTCAGAAGATAATACAAGTGATGTATTGAGTGTTAAAAGAAATTGACATGTGAAAATATCTAGCACTTGGCCTGAAACACTTGGTAGAAGCTCCGCCTCTAAAATCCTGGCGTGTGATTTGGCAGTCCTTTCCTCTTACCGTAAGAGCAGCCCCACAGAAAAAGTTCGTTAAGAGTTAATGTTAAATTCATTGAATTTAGCAACACATGGGTAACTCTTCCTTTCTGATTATGCAAATCTCTCCCCATCATAATATGTGCTTCCTTCAATTGCATTAAGAGCATTTATAATATAAATGGCTAAAGAGCCAATATTTCAAACAGAAGCCATTCTTTTCCAAAAAAAAAAAAAAAAGCTAAATGTATTGAAATGTCTTTAAAAGTAAAATATTTAGCACTTAATTGCAGATGGGTAATGTTAAATATCCCATTCATTATTATTACTACCACATGCCTGAATAAATCCTACCATAAGCATTAAGCGAGTAGGTAAACAAAGAAATAACACTTCATGTGATGAATGCCAATATAAAGCCGTTTAAACTGTTCTGTCAAGAGACAAGCCTGGAAATGCTAACTGCGTTCCTTCGCTTTTCTGCAATCATCTGAATACATAAATTCAAATTGCAGCTTTTAAAACTTCAAATTGATGCTTTTGAAATTTCAGAAAACACATGCTCTTGGAAAAGCATATTATAACAAGGTCCCCGTGGGATTTTGGCACCATCTTTTTTTTATATTTCAAAGTATAAAAAAAAAACCTAGACAAGAAATGACTACCAAATGTTTTCATATTTTAAAAAATGCTGTACTCTTTAAAAAATTAAATCATCAAGAAAAAGTTTTCTAAAAACATGTAAAAAAAAAAAGATTATAGCAAATAGCATAGCCAAAGCTTTTAATTTTTTAGTGATGAGTTATTCTTTCTGGGAGTTCTTAAGACTTTTCCAAATTAGTATACAGTTAATATCCATAAAATCATATGCAAGTCACTGTCTTTCAAACTGATGCTGAAGGTTAATTAGAAAACGTACTTAATTATTTATAGTGCACAGATGAGTCCCAGATACTCTGTATCCAAATACACTGTAAACATAGAAAATTTAGCAGATTTATACTGGAAAGACAGTAGTTCTTCACAAATTAATTTATTGATTTAATGGAATCCGTATCAAAGTCCCCAGTGAAATTTATTTTGTAATTTGACCAAATACATAAATTAGAATAGCTAAGGTAGGAGAGAATTTTAACCTGCCAGGAATTAAACATCCTTTAAAGCTGCAATGATTGATGTAGTGCACTGCTGTCACAAAAATCTATGATAGATCTGTGAACAGAATCGTATTACATATAAAACACAAAATATAATGAAGAAATCACCACAAGTCAATAGAGAACAGATTGTGTTGGGAAAAAATATCAATTTCTGAAAAACCCCTCAAGATTTATACTTAACTATATAAATTTGAGATACATTAAGCATTTAGGTTTTTTTTTTAATGAACGTATAAAGATCCAGAGTAAAGTAAAGGCAAATATCTAAACAACTGTAGGATGGTCACAGTTTTCAGAGTAGAATCAATGCAGGAAATAACAAAGGAATTGATAAAATTTTATTTAGAAACAAAAATATTTTTAAAAAGATTAAAGGAGAGCTGGAAAAATATTCTCAGTAAATACATTTTTAAGATAATGTGAAACGAGCCCTTAGAAACAAATAAGAAAACCCGGAGGGAAAATGAGCAACACACATAGTTTGACAGTAGAAACAGAAATGACAAATATGCACATGTATACAAATTGTTTAACTTTTCTATTAATACAAAATTTAAAAAGTATACCATGACAAACTGTTTTTCTTCTATCAAGTATATAGATTGTAATGCTCAATAACGGTAAAAAAGTATGTTGAGACTTTCATATTTTATAACTTGTTTTAAAAATGTATATTTTGTAACTGTTGATGGAAGTGTTTGCATATCCTTACTACCAGCATTGCAAAGTAATTTAGCAGTGGGCATCTGAATTCTTAGTGTTATTATTGTTAACTCTTCTTCCTTATTCAAGAAAATTAGCAGATACATGAGCCAAAATGCATAAACAAAAGTATTTGTTACAGGGTTATTTATTACAATGAAAAATTGGAACCAAACTAGATGTCTAATGACAGAAAAATGGTAAAATATGGTGTACTCATCTATTGCTTATTACTCAGATCTTAAAAATCAATTTTCAAATAGTAATGACCTAAGGAAATACAGTAACGTATTAAATGAAAAAATAGGTACAAAATGCTTATATTGAGTTTGATCCCAATTAAATATATAAATCTCAATTACAATGAATAAGTTTATTTCTACTTTTTCTCTTGGCTGGATAGTCTTGACAGGAAAAAATATGCAAGTAATTAATTTGAAATATGTCTGAAGTGGAGGTAGAGGTATTTGCTTTTAGAATTTTATTCTAGGTTTGGGTCTTTTTCTTTAATTTTTTTTTGCATATTACTCTTTTCTACTCCAAATTTTTGTTAGGTTTTGGGTTTTTTATCCCTTAAAGTCATCAGTTTCTGATGAAGGTTGAGAAAATCCTTACCATCTGTCTAGATTTTACAAATGTAACCAGGTTTTTGCAAAGTTTTACTGAGGACTGGAAGAAGGGAGAACCATGTTCTCCTTCAGCTGAGTATTTGGTGGGCTGAAAAACTCCTTCACAAATCTGTGTAGCTTTTGGAGGGGCCATAAGAACACACTAGGCATTCCTTTGACTTTCTGTGTCAAAGTAGGGAGGTTGAGGGAGGAGCAGGAGCCACAGGTTACCCATTCATAGGAAATCAATAAATGGCTGTGAAATGGACCTTTCCTTCTTTTATTTTTTCAAATTAAGCAAGCAGGAGGGAAAATTGTCTATCATTAACCTGAAAATTCAGAGGATGCCAGATATGAAGTGTACATTATTAGTTCAAAGGCTATATTTTATCCACCGACTCATTGCTGATGACTCTGGAGTCCATAATCTTAGTTTTCCTCTCTCCCTTGAGTTCCAGATCTATTTTTTTAAACTAGTAATTTCCCCTAAATATCTGAGACAATTAAATGTAAGCTCAGCTGGAGTAAATAACATCTATTCAGCCAGATAAGGTAGAATCACTCCTAGACCATATGTAAGAGGTTGAACAAGTGAAGGGCACAGTCTCTGGATGTAGATGACCCAGGACTGAATGCTGGATTGACCACTTACTAGCTGTTTGGTCTTGGGCAAAATACTGTAGATGAGGGGAGACTAGTACCCACCACATAGTAGTGATGTGGGGACTTGGTGCTTGATGTAGTGGCTGCCCTGTAGTAGGTGCTTTATAATTATTCGCTGCTAATGCTAGTCTCCCTCCCTTTACCAACAAGTCCTGTTGAATCTCCTTCTACATTTTAAACTTATCCTGTCATCTGCTTTCCTCTTGCTACATCTTCATGATTTGGACCTTTATTACTTTATCACCTGCCTGTTGTGATTGTCTCATACTTGATTCCTCAGTCTCTTGTTTTACCACCCTCGCCCACATCCATTCTCCACACAGTATCTGGAGTGAATGAATGAAGTAAATCCTCCTCTACTCAAAACCTTTGAGTAGTTCATCTCCTAGGGATTAAAATAAAATATTCTAGCTGCTTCATTACCCTGCCCACAGCCACCTCAGCGGCTTCATCTCTTGACCCTTCCTCCCTAAATCTCAAATACTTCAGTAACCAGCAATGTCAATATCAGGCATTAATGTAGGCATCCTTACTTTACATGTACAAGAGAGCCAAAATATTTGTCATTGGCAAGAACTCATATAATCAAACACTAGTTCCCATGGAAATTAATGCCAAGTCTTTACTAACTCTATTAACACAAAATGAGCTCAAACACCAGGCAGATAATGCCAATAATAATATCTGTTCATAATTACAAACTAAAGGTAACAGTAAACTGTCATTATGTTATGATTTTTTTTTTAATATCCTGAAACAACCAGCAACTTGGTAGCAGCCAAAAGAACCTGAGTTGTTATATCCGTGATGGGGGCAATGCAAACAAGCCAAACTTTATTCTGAGCTGCACAATTTATCACATTCACATCACTGAAATCAGGCTGGGTTTTACAGTTCCTGCTAGCCAGGCCACATGTGGTTTAAAAGAAAATCTAAGAAACAATAGTGTAGCCCTCTTATGAAGTGCTACATTGTCAGCACTCTTGATATTACACAGGATGACACTGTATGGAAAATGACAGACATCACTCTAAAGGGAAAAGTGATGTAGAAGACTCTGACTCTAAATGTGAAGACATTTTAAGAATACCTCACCAATTTTTTTCACTGATATTCTACTTTTTAAATGAATAAAGCCACTAAGTAATGTGTCATCATTTAATCAGCAGTATTCCCTATCCCAACCCACATGCTGATAGCACTTACATTGGTATTAGATAATCTGCAACTGAAGGTGTCTTTCATTTGGTGGAATACTGTGGTACACGTTGGTGAGTAAATTAGATCATGGTTTAGAATTAGTTTTGCAAAGAATGGGAAAGATTTTTTAAAAACAGAAACGCATGTAAGGTTGAAAAGAATGATGGCAGAATTCATTCATTTACACAACAGTTATTTATTTAACATCTGTTCTGTGCCAGGCATGGTTCCAGAAGCAAGGATATCTGTAATAAATAAATCAGACACAGTCCTTGCCCTCAGGAAGCTTAATTTCCTGAGTGTGATATAGACAGTATACAAAATAACCAAATTATACTGTATGTTAGTTTTAAGAACTAAAAGGAATGATAAACCAGGAAGAAGTAACAGAATTTTGAGGGGAGAAGTGTAATTTAAAGTCTTTAGGAAAGACCTGCAGGAGGTGAGGGAACCAGCAGTGACTGATATGTGAGGGAAGGCAATTCTGGGCAGGAAAAAAAAGAAACAGCAAGTACAAAAGCTTAGAAGTGGGGGCTCATCTGGTGTGTTTGGGGAGCTCAGTAAGGAAGCCAGTGGGTCTCAAGAAAGGTAAGAGTAAGGGAGAGTGGATGGAAATGAGGTCAGAGAGAGAAGGAGAGAGAGAATCAGCAGAATTTATAGATCATTGCTCTTCAATAGAAATATAAAGTGAGCCACATATGTAATTTAAATTTTTCTACTTGATGCATTTTCTTAAAAAAAAGTAGAAACAGGTGAAGTGAATATATTTTATTAACTCACTATATTAAAATATTATCATTCTGACTTGTACATGATATTAAAAGTACCAATGAGATGTTCTACATTCTTTTCTAATATTTTAAATATAGTTTTTTTTTTACACCAATTTTAAATTCACAGCAAAATTGAGTGGAAAGTACAGAGCTGATTTTTTTGTACCTAAATCTTTGAAATCTGCAGTGCATTTTACACTTACAGCACATCTCAATTCACCTTACATCATTTTAAGTGATCAGTAGCTACATGTGAAGGCGCCTACTATATTGTACAGCCCAGATCTAGGCCCTCATAGAATGCTGAAATTGGCTTTTGCTGTCAATGAATTGGGAACCAATGGAAGAGTTTTGAGTGGAATGGTGACATAATATGACTTGAATTTTCACAGGATCCCATACTATGACTTGGTCTTTTATAGGATCTACTATTTTGAGAATAGACAAAGAAGAGTATGTCTTCTCATGTGCCTCAGACAGACTTTGGACAAGCTCCCATCAAAGAACAAAACTGAGTGCAGACCAGCATAAATCCAGTAACTGGATCTGGTTTGGGGAATTTGTGTAACTGTAGTTCTCTTAATGCCCTGTCTTCGCAGAGGCTGTGAATAAGATCTCTTTCCATGCTTCAAGACCCAGATAAACTATTGTGTTCACTGGAACATCTCCTGTGTCCTGCCCCAGAAATAATATATGCTTTACAATATTCCATCATAGTCCTCCATATACATGCTTGTTTCCTCTTAGGGACTGTGAAATCTTCAAGGCAAGGTACATGACATGTCTATCTTTGATTGTAATGCCCAGTAGAACTCCTGAAAGTTAGTAAGCCCTCAATAAACATTTAACTTGAAGCAAAACAAAACAAAAATTTAAGCCAAACAGCCCCCAAATGGAAGTAACTCAAATATCCACGAACAAAAATGTATTTACATACTTATACAATTTGATACTATACACTGAGGAAGATAAACTACACACAACATGGATGATGATTGTAAACATTATGTTGTATGAAAGACAGTGTACATGATTCCATATATGTAATGTTCAATGCAGACAAAAATAATCAAAATTAATAGGATACTGATTACACTTCAAGGTAGTGACTGCAAGGGTCAATAGGGGCCTCTGAGTTTCTGCCAACATTCTATTCTTTTTCTTTTTTTGTGTGTATCCATTTTTTAAAACTATATTGAGTTATATGGTTATATGTACAGTTTCCTATATGTATATTATACTTCAATTAAAACTTACATACAAGAGATATATAGCTCCCAAAACAAAGCAAAACCAAAAACTTGTGAATTATTTTAAGTGCAGCCCATTTTGCTGAGTTGTGTTACGATTCAATATATAAAAATAAATTTATGGCTAATTGAGTAACATACAATATGTGTGTTTTTATAATTAAATCTTACACTAGTACAACATATGTTAAGTATTTTAAATCGTTTTCCCTCTTTCCTCAAAAAAGATTGTGAGTCATAATTTGGAAAACATTTCAACATGCAGTAATTCGGTGATTTTATTTTAATGCTCTTGCTTTTACTTTTACCCCATAATTTTCCATAAGGTTATTTTATTTAAGCATTTTAAAACATGCAACTTCATATTACATACTTAATCTAGTGAAGTTGTCCTCAACCAGGGACAGTTTTGCCCGCAAGGTGGTATTTCACAATGCCTCAAGATATTTTTGGTTGTCAAAACTTGGGAATGCTTACCAGCATCTGGTAGAGAAAGACCAGGGATACGGCTAGACCTCCTACAATGCCCAGAACAGCCCCTCACAGCTCAGAATTATCCAACCCTAAATGTCAGTAGTGTGGAAGCTGAGAAACACTGCTCTAGTATAATAATAATGTTACTGGAATTTTTTTTTCTTAACCAATTTTAATCTCTTACCTTTCAGAGATTTTTGAGATACTGAAATTGCTCTGTGAATACATTTGCTTTAAAAATTGTATATTGTTAACATCTTTTAAACTGTTTACTTTATTGAAAATGTGTGCCTTTTTTTTTCAGTTTTCTTTAAAAAAAAAATAATAAGGCTTGAGAAGTATGTTGTTTATAACAATTTTATTCTTCTTTCTCCAGGCTAGAAGAACAAAAGAATATCTTGTCAGAATTTCAAAGAGATTTAAATGAATTTATCTTATGGCTGGAAGAAGCAGATAACATTACTAGTAGTCCACTTGAACCTGGAAATGAGCAGCAACTGAAAGGAAAACTTGAAGAAATTAAGGTAATTTTATTTTCTAAAATCCCCCAGGGCCTACTTGCATAAAAAGTATATGAATCTTTTTTTAATGTATTTAATAATTGATTTCCTGCCCATTAGGTTATTGATAGTTCTGCACTAGCTTTCTCACAACTTTCTTTTGTCTTAACTTAGTGTTTCTTAATGACTGTATATATATATATATATATATATATATATATTTTTTTTTTTTTTTTTTTTAAGTGTGTGTGTGCCTGTAAAACGCATGGTGGTACCTTTAAAACTAATTTGAAATTTATTTTAGACTTAATGGAGAATTCCACAGGTCCAAATTATTTAAGAAACTGGGGAGAATCTTTATAGAAATGAATCTCATTTCTTAGGGAGGATCTTAATTGCTGAATCAATCTCACTACTACAACCTCTAATTAAAGGTGTTCGATTTGCCTGAAGCAATGTTTTGTTTTGGTTTGTTTTGTCTGGGGATCGGAAGAGGAGTAAGGACCGGGGACATAGTACCAGTTCACTTTCTACACTGGTTGAATGGATTTGCAGTTTATTCAAGTGGCTTTTTATGCCCATCTACTGTGATGTCTGCTTATTACTGCTTACCTCACCTGGCTGACTGAGACGCTTTGATTGTACAGTTGGATTAACTTTCATGGTTTTAGTTTGAAGAAAGGAACTCTTTTGGATCTGTTTTACTTTAACTCTTGAAGAGAAGGTGAAAGGGAAAGAGAAATTAATATTAAATTATCCTCTATTAAGTACTAAGTATTAGATATATTTACATCTGCTGTTTTATTTAATCTCAAACTTTCAAAATGGTTGTTATTATCCTCATTTTACAAGGTCACACAATCAAAGGGAAATGGAGTTCTTTCTTTATCAATGATTCAGTTGGTTTTCACATGCAAATAAGACTCTAGGGTCAACTGTTTATTTCTGTGAAATAAGAAATTTGTACCTGAGTAGAGGATAAAGAATTAGGATAAAAATGTTGCTTAATTCAGTAAACAAATACTGAGCACCTAATATATGTCAGATATGCACTGTGTATTTGAGAGTCAAAAGAAGTTTTTGATCCATAGTTCATTTGAAGATATTTATGTCATGGAAAAATAAACTCAGTCAGTTCTTGAAAGTTCATCTTTTCTAAATGTACTGAGTGTTATTTTTAGCAATATAACCGAAAACTCATTTAAGAGACATGTTTAGTGACATTCACTTATTAATAAATATGCATTGATTTCCTTTTTTCTTAGACAGTCTAGATCAGCACTGTCCAATAGAACTTTCTGTGATGATGGAAATGTCCCACAGAATCAGTTTCAGTAGCTACTAGCTGTATGTGCCTTTTGAATACTTGAAAGGTAACTAATATGACCTAGGAACTGAGTTTTTAATTTTATTGAATATTAATTAATTTAAATTTAAATAGCCTCATGTGGGTAGTGGTATTGTATTGAATACTGCAGCTATAGATGACACAAATAAATTAAAGACAGTTAATAAAACTATGGTGGTTTGGTAGGTCATGGGAAAGGGCATTTTTAATGAGATATTAAGTGAATAAGAGAATTTCAGGGATGTGGAGTCATCAAAATTAAGGGTTCTTAAATGCAACCGCCCAAGTTTGAATCACAGCTCTGCTGCTTGCTACTTTTGTATCCTTGAACCTGGTATTTAACCTCTCTGTTGGTATTTGACCTCTCTGTCTCAGTTTCCTTCTATGTAAGATGAAGTTGATAGGATCTAACTTACAGAATTTTTATATAAAAATGTTAGTTATCTCTTAATATGATGTGCTTTCTTACTCACTGGTATGTTATAGCATGAAGGCTTAATACCTGAGAGGATGATTAAATTCATCCAGATTGTTCTATTTTGGATAGAGGTGTGTTTTTAGACTCTTGACACTGTTTGGGATATTATGTTAGAGCTCATTCATGCTATGTAACATTTTTCTCTTGAAAAAAAAGTCTCTGAGGGATAAGATACCCTGATCCTCTCTTAGACTGGCTGATTTACTCAGGAGTGGGTATTTCAGTCCACCCACTCTGCACTCTGTAGAAAACTTGGTATTTGAGGTATCAGTGGGCCTTCCAGTCTTGTTTTGTTTTGTTAGACTAATCAATAGAGGCAAAGACAAGGTAGTTGGCATTGTGCTGTAATTTATTTTAAACGTTGTTGCATTTGTCTGTTTCAGTTACTGGCCGAAGAGTTGCCCCTGCGCCAGGGAATTCTAAAACAATTAAATGAAACTGGAGGAACAGTGCTTGTCAGTGCTCCCATAAGCCCAGAAGAGCAAGATAAACTTGAAAATAAGCTCAAGCAGACAAATCTTCAGTGGATAAAGGTTAGACACTAACCATCTTCCTTGTCACATTTGTTAAATGTTGCAAGCATTTGCATTTGTTTTGTTTCACAATGCTTAATTGGTGGGGGTGGAGGAGGGGGACTGGTTTGTGGATTGTTGTTGTGGGTTTTTTTTAACTTAACCATTTGATTTGGTTGTATGATTTGTTGTGGATGGAAGGAATGGTGATGGTAGATGATGGTACATTATAGACCACATTCCAAGAGAGGCACCATTATTACTTTACATGAATTATTCTGAAGAATTAGACTGGAAAAGAGATGAAGTAATTAATTCAGTATTCAAATGTATATTGACAATATGTAAGGAAAATGAAGGTGGTTCAACTCAACAAGTATCATAAATCAAAATTACTTATCCTTACCTATAATATCTTGATCAATGATTAATACATGCTTACCTTCTCCAAAAAGGGTTTTATTTATTTTTATTTACTTATTTATTTACTTACTTGTGAGTATTTGTCTTTCTACCTTGGATACTTTTAAAATCTAATAGTTCAAAATGTTAATCAAATTAATGCATACTAACTGTTTAAAACCATATGAACTTAAAATGAAAAACAACATCAATTGATCCATCACTTTATCGACAGGCAGTCCTCTTCCTACTGTACTGCTGTGGCAGCTTTATCATAAATTAAGTGAATGTATATGTATGAATCTGCTCTGAATTCTCTATTCTGTTCCATTTGATTACCTCTGTCCTTCAACTAGTACCACACTGGCTTGATAACAGTCATTTTTCAGCAGCTTTATTGGGATATAATTTATATACCATACAATTCATCCATTTTAAAATGTACCCTTCAGTGAGTTTGGTATATTTACTTTTTTAATTGTGGTAAAATATGTATATGTAACATAAAATTTGTCATTTTAACAATGTTAACATGTACAGTTGTGCCATTTACTATATCCACAATGTGCAACCATTGCCATTATCTATTTACCAAAAATTTTTCATCACCCTACACAGAATTTCTATAACCATTAAGCGATAACTCCCCATCTCCCTACCCTACTCCAACAAAATAACCTCTAATTCCCTTTCTATCTCTACAAATTTGCCTATTCTAGATTCTTCATATAAGTGGACTCATACTATATTTGTCCCTTTGTGTCTAGATTAATTTAACTTGGCATAAGATTTTAAAATTTCATCCATATTGTAGTGGGTATCAGAACGTCACTCCTTTTTATGACTGAATAATATTCAACTATGTGTGTATGTATATGTACAATGTATTTATGTACATATACACATATCTATGTGTGTATATACATATATGTGTTTATATACATACACACATATATACATACATATGCATTTTTATATACAATATGTATGACACACACACACTTGTTTTATAAAAAAAATTTGGGATCTGGTAGTGTAAATCCTCCAACTTTGTTCTTGTTAGTCCAGACTGTTTTTGCTATTTTGATTCTTTGGTTTACCAAATAAATTTTGGAACCAACTTGTCAATTTTTACTAAAGCCTGCCAGGATACCGATTTGAATTATGTTGAATTTGTAGATCGATTAAAATTTTATACAATATTGAGTCATCTAATCCATGAAAATGATTCACCCCTTCATTTGTTCAGATCTTCTTTAATGCCTTTTTACAGTTTTCATTCAAGAGGAACTGCACATGGTTTATTAGCTTTAATCCCAGATACTTGACATTATGTTCCCATTATAAATGGGATTCATTTCAAATTTTAATTTTTCTTGTTGCTGGTATATAGAAACAGAATAGATTTTTCTCTGTTAAGCACATATTCAGAATCCTCGCTAAATTCAGTTATTAATATTAATGGTTTGTAAAACCTTTTGAATTTTTTTAATGTACAGAATTGTGTCATCAAATAGAGGTAGTTTCTCTCTTTTCAATCCTTATGATTTTTTTTTTTTAGCATAAACTTGGACCTCCAAAACAATGTTTAAAAGAAGTGGTGATAATGGGAAGCCTTGATTCTTCCCTGTTTCAAGTGGAAAGCTTTCAGTAATTGATCATTACATACGATACTTCTTGTAGGACTTTTTATAGATCCTCTTAGTCAGATTAAGGAATTTCTTCTTAATCCCAATTTTTTATTACGAATAGATATTGAACATATCGTATACTTTCCCTGGATTTATTGAAATGATTATATGATTTTTCTTCTCCATGTGAATGTTATGAATTACAGCCATTGTTTTTAGAGTGTGAAACTTCTCTGGGATCCAGAAATAAATCCTATTGGTCACGATGTCTTGTACTTTTTATAGATTGCTGGATTCAACTTTCTAATATGTTCTTTAGAATTTTTATATCTTTGTTCATGACAGGAAATGGTATGTAATATGTTTTAGTCCTTCTCAAGTATTAATAACAATGTTAGATGAGTCTTAGAAAACAAGTTGAGAGGTGCTCTCTTTTTTTGGGGAAGAAATTGTTGAAGATTAGTGTCATTTTCCCTGAGATGTTTGGAAGAATTCATTTGTAAATCCCTCAGTGTATGGGGTGTTTGGTTTTGTTTCGTTTGGTGATACTTTTTGATAATTGGTCAATGTCTTCAGTAGATACAGGGATAGTTAGATTTTTATTTCTTTGTGTGTCAGCTTTTGTAAGTTGTGTCTTTCAAGGAATTTGTCCTTTTGTAAGCCACTTTCTCTTTGGGGGCTGTGGAGTTTGTTCATACAGCAGTGATATATTTAAGAATGAGGAAATAGAAGGACAGCAAGCTCTAAGTACCTGGGTGGGTCTTGTTGACTGCGGTATTTTACTTTATGTGCTAAGGTAGAGAGCTCAGTCTCTTGCTGAAAGAGGTCTTCTAAGTCTCTTTGTATAATGCAGTAGGCTTTATTCTGAGGTGTTCATACCAATGGCTTAGATTCTTTCCAGATGAGAAATTCAATTTCTTCAGTTAAGAACCACACACTTTTTGTTTTGATTTATCTTTCTTTTTGCCTGTAGGTAAGTGCTGAGAGAAGACCATTTATTGTGTGGTAGTTTTGATATAAAAGCAAATTTCCATCTACAGACTTTCAGAACCCAAATTTTACACGCTTCTTAATCCCAAACACTGGCATCTTTTATCCAAATGCTCTGCAGGTTTTGCCAAGGTCAGATCTAAGGCTTCTTCTCCTTCACTTTATATGTCCCCATATGTGCTGTCTATATATGCTTTTGACCTTACAAGGGTATTTTGAAACCTTTTATCCACTTTTGACCACAGTTCTGCTACCTTACTGAGCATATTGAATACCTGTTAACTTTGTTCAATCCAAAATATAAAGCAAATTGTCATCGTTTAACCCAGGAGCAAATCCATGCCAAGAAGATATTGCAAAACTATAATTTTCATGTAATATGAAATGGCTTTTTTCAAAAATGGCACAATTGCTTCTAAAGAATCACTTGTTATTCATCAGTACCTGACTAAATTGAGAGGTATATGAAGAAGTTATACCAAAGAAAGTTTCTGTACATAGATGATTTGAAAAGAAAATAATAGAGACTTAATTTTGAATTGTGTCAGGTTGTTCATTACATTTTTAAATTGATGATTGATGCTAAAGTTCCTGTAATAGATTATTTACATGACTGATCAAATATTTTTGAAGTGAAATAAGTACCACCTTATAACATTAAATTCAAAATTTGTGTTTTGATGTCTATAATTTAAGCAACTAGGTATTTGGGAAAAATCCCCTTTTATTTTTATATATCAACACTTTCTTTCAGTTGTGTGAATAATCAGAATTTTTTAAGAAATTAATTTAATTTTTTTCCAACTGAAAAATGTAAATTTCACTTTTCAATTTCAAAATAGCTATGTAAGTATATAGATACTTGGTTATGGAGAGAATATATTTTCCTAGTAATTAAATTTTGTAGCCACATAACAACGCAAATAAAATCATTACTTATAGGAAGGGGAAGAAGGAGGAAAGATGCCCCAAAATATTCCACTGTATCTCAGTATGACTTGATATTACAAAAAGAAACAAAAAAATTATAATTGTAAGGAAATATGAGTGAGCTATGTAAAACTAACACAGTAGCAGCTTTGTGAATAGTGAAACATGAGTCAGGGTTTTATCTGTTCTGGAACAGAGTAACAAGTCAAGTTTTTATGATGGAAAATTAAAACTAAGGCTATAAACACCATCTTGTGTAGATTTATATTACTTTATCATCCATAATATTTGTGTCTCATCCCAAAAGTGTAATTTTAATACTGTACCTTTGCCACCAAATGTCACAGAATTTGGAATCTTATTCATTAGTCATATTAAAAGGGAATTAATTGTCTCTTCTCAATCCTTATGCCACCCTATCCCTGTTGGTTTAAATTTAGGAATAGGAAGTGAATGATCAGTGCCAGATTTAGGTCAATACATAAATGAAAGTTAAAAAAAAAAAAGGTAAGATGGTCAAGGTGATTAAGAGACATTCTTGACCATCATTAAATCTCAATTTTTCAGTCATTTGAAGAGGGAAGAATAAAAGAGACCCCTTCCCTGTATTCTCCAGCCCCCCATCTCCATTACAAAGTCTACAATGTGTGTTAAAATTCTGACTAGTATCTCATGGTTGCTAGGATACAAACACGCCCATTCCTCAACAGATAGTATCTCCAAAAATGTCCTACCATGACAGTCGTTGGTGGCAGTTACCTTTCTCCACAGCTAACTCTAATATGTTGAACCCTGTGTATTTAGCCAACTGACCAATTACTTTGGCATCTTTATCTTTCTTACTGAATAGAGAAAACAGCAATTGGAGATAATACAGCTATCCTTTTAAGGGAGTCCTATAATGGGTTCATTGCAAAACTGTGTTGACTTGCTTTGGCTCAAGTAGTGGCTCTTCATAGCAGAGATGGGAAATGTTACTTTGAAGCTGAATGGCTTCCTCCAGATAAGGATCATGAAGTGGTATCCTCGTTTTCATCTAATGCATATTTTGAGCTTTACAGTCTTTAACAATATTATCCTTAAGATCTACAAAATGGGAATGTTATTAAAGTAGCCTCTGTGTGTTTTCTTCTCTCTGAGCATCTCATTCTGATCATACACGTCTGACTTTGTGTTGATTTCAATATTTATTACTCGTCATACTTCTTTGTACATGCTCTGAACTTGTGTATATGTGTGTGGGGGGAGGTTCTCCCTCCCTTCCTACCTCTCCATATCACTCTCTTCCTCTTTCTCTGACAATTGTGTCTTTGCCTATGAATTACCATCTTTGCAAGTCTATCATGAATCCCCTTTTCTATATGTGTATTTGTATGTGTCAGGTTTTTTTCAGCCTGTGTAGTGTATGTGACACATTCTTCCCTACTCTCTCTCTTTTTTGACTCTTTATCTTTTAATCCTTCTTTCATCTTCTCCTTGTCATTTTGTGTCCCCTTTTTTCCCCACACGTTATGTGTAGGTGTTTTTTTTTTTTCAATTCCCTATTATCTAGAACCAAAATATATTTTATCAGTCTTTATTTTTGAATCGTATTGTATGCTTCCTGAATTGAAAGATGGAAAGATGGAACATTTATTTTGTAGACTCATAAGGTTATTCAGATGGCAGGAGCCTAACAAAGCTGAAAAACTCTCACATTTTCTAGATTAGAACACTGAGTCTTAGAAAGGTTATGTGACTTATCTGAGAACACATTGTCTAAATACAAAAGTTATTCCAAAATGAACAGTTTTTTAACTTTTCAGTGATGCTCAAATGATTTTTTTTTGTAGATAATGTACTAGAAACAAAAAAAAAAAACATGGTTTCTCATTTCATTCCATTGATCCTTTGAAAGTAAAAACTTTTTTAAACAAAACTGTTCTTTTTAAGAAACTGAGTTTTTGTTTTGCTTTTTGCCCTTTTTGGAAAACTGGATGCTATGTTTTCAAATTATTTTCCAGAACGTCCTTTCCTATGGAACATTTGTGATTGTGTAATACAGGAAAGCATATTTATGTTTCAGAATTAGTTATATGTCTACTATTTTTGACATTAAGTAACTTTACATTCCTATTAGTTATAATAAATAAATTTCATTTTGTTGAACAAATTTAAATTTTTGCCTCATATTTTGCCATTATTAAGTAATGCATATAAAGACTTAAAATGTTTTACAAACACAAATAGGAAATTTTTTTAGAAAGTGAATTTCAGTTAAGTATGTCTTAATAAAAAAAAAATCTGATCCACTTTACCTAGAAGAAATAAGGTTTAAAAATATATGTAGCATAGGTTTAATAGAGGAATAATTTTTGTAATATTGATAGCAATACACGTATTGTTTGCTAAATAGTTTGAAGCTGAGAGTTGAGTGAGGTAGTAATAATTAAGTTTACAACAAAAGCATCCTTGACTTTGCCTCTTATAATTTCACACTGAAACGGGGGTCCTTACTAGGTTGTGTGTCATGAGTACCTCTCAGTTGGCTCTGACAATCATGGTTTTGCCTATTACCTCATCATAATTTTCAGTAGCTCCCTCTTTCACTCTCATGAGTGTTCCCCTTTAGAAGATTGAAAAAAATGTATTTGGTCACTCAGTTATGAAAATGAACTCTTAAGGTGGGCCTGACAAAGTCCTCAATAAGTATTATTATTCTTATTGAATAAGAACATCAATGCTATGGTTCTTTTGACACTTTAGTGAAGTTAAGAAATCTGGCCTGTCCAAGAAACCTGATTGCCATTACTACCAAATTAATCACAATTTAATGACAATAAGTTTATAATAATATGTGGCTTTTAACATTCCAAATGATTGAAATTTCAGGCAATGCCAAGAATGTGGGTCAGACGTTTTACAAACAAATAAAAAGCAAAAGGAGTTGGGAGGAGGCAGTTTATCATGGTGATGAATAGTAAGGTTTATGGCTTACAGATTCCACGCTTTCCCCCAAATCCAGACAATTGTAGAATATACTTTCCAGGTTGTGGTGAAAATTCAGCGAGACGGTGCATGGGAAATGCATAACACAGTATCTGGCACACTGAAATTGGTCAAAATGTTAGCTTTAATTTAAAAATTGGTGCAGTGCTAAAACAGAAAAACACAAAGACCAAACACAAAATTCCTGCTGAGTCACCTTTTTTTTTTAAAGTGTGGTAAGAGTACTTAACATGAGATCTACCCTCTTAAATTTCTTGAGTATGATACAGGATTGTTAACTATAGGCACTATATTTTATAACAGATCTCCAGAAGCTTTTCATCTTGCATAACAGGAACTATATCCATTAAACAACTTCCGTCTCCCTCTCCTCCTTGTCCCTAGTAACCAGCATTCAACTCTGTGTTTCTATGAGTTTGACTATCTTAAACACCTCATATCAGTGGAATCATGCAGTATTTGTCCTTGTGTGACTGGCTTTTTTTGCTTAGCTTAATATCCTCTAGGAAGATCCACATTCTTGTATATGAGAGGATTTCCTTCTTTTTAAGGCTGAATAATATTCACCATCTTAAACAGTTATAAATATGGCTCTTAGGGAGAAAACTGAAATACATGTCACCACTATGAATCCAAAAGCTGAATGAGAGGAGAGACAGAGGCACCAAGACCATGGAAGGACCTTAATGGAAGGCGCAGAGGGATTTTAGCCTGTGCTCTCCCATTCCATTGACCTCATTATTCTCATTATCTATGATCAACCAGCATTTCAGGTCAAAAGTATTGGGAAATGATGAATTTTTCTCATTCCATTGGCTATGAAGTCCATGTAGTCCATGATTGTTTTCAGCACCAACATTTTCACGTTTTAAGCATGAGCATAATTTTAGATGGCCTTTTTAACACTGAGCATCTTTGCAATTTACTCACCTGCCTTTAACTCAGAAATCCAGACAGAGTGTAACTGAGCCTCCACACTGCTTCCCTGCCCCTTCCTCTACCTTCATTCTCCATGTTGGTTTCCTCCTTTTTGGTGGGGTGATGAGAAAGCATGTGTAGTAGAAAGTTTCACTGGATCCAGATAATGGTCTATTAGGAAACATCAACCTAATGCTAGACAATTTGTTCATTTCAGTCCAATGCTATTTTTAAAAATATGAGCAAACAAAAATCCAGCATGCATTATAAAGCACTGATACTTGTGCAACAATTCATTTCTATATTAAAACTTTACTTTTCCACTATATACATACTGACAATGTGCACTGTGTATGAAAATTTGTCATTTCAATATGATGTGGACCACACTTTATTAAAAAGGTAAACTAATTTCAGACGAAGAACAAATGTGACTATTCTTGGAAAATTTCTTCCCTGTTCATAATGAATTTTAAATGAAGAAAAGTATAATGATGATTTAAAAAGGAAAGAAATTCCTAACTCTGACGTCCAGCGTAACATTTTTGAAGTAAGTCCTTTATTAAGCACAAAGATGTTTGCCCTATAGCAATGAATTTTAGAAGGGAAAAGAAATGATATAATAAGAAGAGATTTTGCTGGTATAAAAAGTTGTTCCTTTTGTTTCTGGAATGCCTTCTCTTTAGAATGACTAGATTATATAGTGTCAACCCTGAAACTAGAGGAGTTGCCTTTCTAATAATTTAATAATCTTGAAATAGCCTTAATTGGAGGTTTTCATACACCAAATCCTTAAACTGAGGTTGAATAACAAATGAAGATTAAAGCTGTATTTGAGAGCACAGGACTGTAAATTCTAACCCAGTTTCATTTATTATATTGTGTGCAAAGCCAATAAGTAATGCAATGATAAAATAGAGTAACAGTGCTATTTTTAGTAAAAGATCAGGATCATACCCAAAATGAACTTTTCTGTCATATCTTTATACTCATACTGCAAGATGTATGAGTTTATGTACCTAAAAGAATTTAATACTAAATCCTGACTACTATATGCATGTCAGCAGACCCTTAATGCTTCAAACTCTAGAAAAGGGACACTGTATGCTGGAGTGGTTGATGTATTCCATTTTTGTTGTAGACCACCTGCCAGGGCTTATAACAGATCTGTAATGGATTTCTTACTTTTTATTGTGTAGAAAATAGATTGATAGATTAAGCCTGGGGCCAGTGAACCGTGGAACCCCAGGTTTGCAGGAAAGAGTTTATCACCCTTTGATGTTATTTCTGTCTCATGTCAGCTGAGAAGGATGAGCTAGATTATCTGAGAGTAAGCTGGATGCCAAAATCAGCATTCCCCTCATTTATCCACCTTATAGTTCAGAGCAAGGCCGCTGTGTGGATTATGAAGGGACTGATAAGAACCTGATGGACAATTTTTGTTTTGCTGCCTTTAAATCTATTTACTGATGTTAGAACTAATTGCAAGATGTCAAAGAGACAATTTCATTGTTTGCTGCTGGAGAAAATCAATCTGTTTTGCTTTAGAAGTAAAAGTATTTGAACTGAATGGTGCAGTTATAATTTTTGAACGTTTTCAGTTATCACTGGGAAAAGTATACACCATCTTTGGCATGGTTGGCCAAGTGTGGAGGGAAAGAGATGGACCAGGAAATGGTCCAGAAACCAAAGTCATTGCAAGGATATTTCAAAAAAGCTGTTTGTCCTGATAGTTGTGATCTACAGGCAACCTGTGACTGATGATCATACCTTAAAGGCAGTCTAAAAATAAATTTTTTATGAAGGTGACACATTCTGCCTTTCCATGATGTGGGTGACATCAACAATTTTGAATAGAGCAATAATTCTCAGACTTATTTAGACATTTATAAAAGAATGATAATCTGTAACTCAATCACAATTTAAATGACCATCCTGAAGATTGCTTTGATTGCTATTTCTATTACAAATCCTGGACCGATACAGTTATCTCCTTGACGCTGCTTTATTGTTGTTGTTGTTGTTTTTAACTTTTTTTTATTGAGTTACAGTCATTTTATAATGTTGTGTCAAATTCCAGTGTAGAGCACAATTTTTCAGTTATACATGAACATACATATATTCGTTGTCAGATTTTTTTTTTCACTGAGAGCTACCACAAGATCTTTTATATATTTCCCTGTGTTATACAGTATAAACTTGTTTATCTATTCTATATATGCCTGTTAGTATCTACAAATTTTGAAATCCCAGTCTGTCCGTTCCCACCCCCTACCCCCTTGGCAGCCACAAGTTTGTATTCTATGTCTGTGAGTCTGTTTCTGTTTTGTATTTATGCTTTGTTTTTTTGTTTGTTTGTTTTTGTTTTTTAAATTCCACATATGAATGATCTCATATGGTATTCTTCTATCTCTTTCTGGCTTACTTCACTTAGAATGACATTCTCCAGGAGCATCCATGTTGCTGCAAATGGCATTATGTTGTCGGGTTTTATGGCTGAATAATATTCCATTGTATAAATATACCACCTCTTCTTTTTCTAGTCATCTGTTGATGGACATTTGGGCTGTTTCCATGTCTTGGCTATTGTAAATAATGCTGCTATGAACATTGGGGTGCAGGTGTCATTTTGAAGTAGGGTTCCTTCTGGGTATATGCCCAGGAGCGGGATTCCTGGGTCATGTGGTAAGTCTATTCCTACTCTTTTGAGGAATCTCCATACTGTTTTCCATAGTGGCTGCACCAAACTGCATTCCCACCAGCAGTGTAGGAGGGTTCCCTTTTCTCCACAGCCTCTCCAGCATTTGTCATTTGTGGACTTTTGAATGATGGCCATTCTGACTGGTGTGAGGTGATACCTTATCTCTCTGTAGTTCTGATTTGCATTTCTCTGATAATTAGTGATACTGAGCATTTTTTCATGTGCCTATTGATCATTTGTATTTCTTTGGAGAATTGCTTGGTTAGGTCTTCTGCCCATTTTTAGATTGGGTTGTTTGTTTTTTTCTTATTATGTCGTATGAGCTGCTTATTATTTTGTTTATATCAGTGATACGCCGCTTTCTGCTAGAATCATTGATGACGCTGGTGAAGGGAGAAAGAAAAATTAGTTTTCAGGTGCTGTATATACTCATGCATTGGCAAGAAATACAAGATAACCCAGGAAATGGGAAAATGAATAGAAAAGACACTCGATGTTTAAGATGTTACAGAGTTTGAGAGCAGATGAAAACAAGTTTTAAGTACTAAAATAATTAAGGAAGATGTTAACATTAACCTCTTCAATTGTTTATCCTAGAAATGAGAATGCAACGTGATTAAATAATCACTTCTACTTTGAATGAAGAATCAGTTCTCTTAAGATACTGCTTTCCAGTTTCTCACTTAACTCCTATGTGGTTACTTCTGAAATGTGATCTCAAATATTGTAATGGTTTGTGTAATGGCTGTCCCTCCTCCATCTTCCCTCCCTCCTCCACACCTCATCTCAGTCCTAGAAGGATCATTAAAATTGCGGTTAATAACTTAGTCCCAGTGCAGATTCACCATTCACTAGCTCGTTTGCCTCCATTTCCTCATGTTTACATTGGCAGTGCCTTATGAGGCTGGTTTTCTCATCCCCAGGGTTCACTTGAGGAACTAAGGATACAGTATATATTATAATACTTTCTTATATTTTAAATTGGGATTACTGTTAAAAGACAGGCATCATAAAATTCTAATACCAGTGGTAAGGAAGAGAGGGTCCATTTGTAATCATGTAGAGCAGCATTTCTGAAACTTTAATGCATACATGAAGCACGTAGGGACTTTGCTAAAATGAGGTTTCTGACTCTGTGGGTCTTGTGTAGGGTGAAATTCTGCAGTCCCATCAGGCTTCCAGGTGATGCCAATGCTCTAGGCCTTGGTCTCCATTTTACATAGTAAAGACATAAAGAATGGCTGTCAAGAAGCTGTGTGTGATTTGATCAGAAGTCCCATTCAGTGGAATATTCAGGCAGTGTATTTCGAGATACTGGCGAGGCTTTTTGTAAAACCTTTTGTCTCTTAGTAGGTGTGAAGCACGTCCAGCCAACCCCAGAGGATACATATTCAACTTTTACAGAACCCATGAGCACATGTGTATACCTTTGAAGAATTGCCCTTTGGGGATTTATACCCAGACATGCCCTCCTCAATACCTTGTGCTCTCAGATCCCTTCCAGGTCCTTTCCCTCCTATGCTGTATATTGCAAGAGGCTGACATCAGCCCACCTTATTACCCGGGCCTCCTTGCTCTCCTGCTTCTGGATAGATTTAGCCAATAGGAGGCATTGGCAAGGGACTGGAGAACAGAGAGGAGAAAAGTCAAGGTGTTTTTTACCTCCTCCACTGCTTCAGGCAATGGCTGAGAAAGAGTATGTAGCTATTAAGTCTTGTAATAATGATCTTCTAAAATCCCTTCTCCACTGGTTACCTCCATTAGTTTGCTGTGAATTTTTGTTCAGGTGTCTTTGCAAAGCATTGTGCCTGCCTTCAGTTACACTTAGAAAATTAGCATTTTATTAAGATTTAAGACTGGTATTTTTAAGAATTCTCAACCACGCCTTACTCCCATTTCTGGCCTTTCCCTAGATATTGGTTATCCAGTGCTACAAAGTGAATCACGTAGGTCGCTTACCCCATAGAACTTACTGACTTAAAATGCTAGCCATTTATAATTGCACACAGTCTGTGGGTCACCTGGACTGATATAGCAGAAGCTCAGATGATCTCAGGAGGGCTCACTCATGCATTTTCAATCAGCTGATGGGTTGCTGGGGGCAGGCTTATCTAGGGTGAGCTCAGCTGGGATGATTCACCATTGCTCCATTTGATCTCTCATCCTCCAGCAAGCTAGCCTAGACTTTTTCCCATGCAGAAAAATAGGATTCTAATATAGGAAGCAGAAGAACATCTTCTTGAGGCCTAGGCTTGGAGCTAGCTCCTTGTCATTTCTAACACAGTCTGTTGGCCAAGCAAGACACAAGGCCGGTCTGGATTCAAGGGTTACGGAAATAAGCTATACTTCTTGATGGTAACAGCTTTAAAAGTCATATTGCAAAGAAGTGTGCATATAGGAAGGTCATCAATGCAGTCAATTGACCATTACCTTTAATCTCTCAGGTTTCTCACTCATCTCAAAAGCAAGATATTCAGTTAGGATATATTCCTTAGTATTCAGCCTTCTAATCAGCTAATCTTGACTCTCATATAATGTTAGCTCAGAATCAACACTCTCAAAAGCCAGTAGTGTTGAGGGTCACAAAGTTTTTCAAGGATACTTTATGCCAAATCCTCGGAGGGTAGCAACATTCATTTATTAATACAGTCAATATTTATAGAGTGTCTCTGATACGGTAAGTATCATGCTAGGAAAGGAGGATAGAGTTATGAACAAAATAGAAAGTTGTGTTTATAGAACATATATTTGGTGGGAGAAGGCAAACATTAAAACTAATTCTGTAATTATAAATGCAGCTGTTCTCATTGTCTTTTTAGATTTCTTAGGTTGGAGGCTGAGCTACTGTGATAAAGAGACTCCAAATTTCAATGCCAAGCAATATCTTTGTATCTTTTTCACATACAGCCCAGCGTGGGTACATAGTTTCTGCTCTAAAAAATTATTCAAGGAAACCACGCTACCAAGATAGCTATGCTATCCTCACTACATTGCTACATTTAAAACTTTCCACAACAATGCCGCAATTGTCCTTGCACTTTCTTTCCCATCAGTAGTGCACGGTCACTACCTCCCCAAGACAGATCACCCATAGTCCCATCCACTTACTAAATCCAGCTCAAAGCCCATTACCTGTGGGTTATATAATATCTTCATCGCAGATGTGGCTCCTCATTGTCCAAGAACCTATAAAGTGAAAGTCGTACCCTCTGCTCCTACCATGCCCAAATCTTAATGGTGGAGCAAGAACAAGCCCAAAGATAATAAGAACAGGACCATCTCTTTAAAGCTTATATTATGAATCTGGTGCTTTCCCACACTCCTCCCCATACCCCTTACATCAAACCAAGATTTCAAATAGAAGCGAGGAAGGATGATTGAATAGAACTTCTTTGAAGGCAGAGATGGAAGGAATAAGATGGCTTTCTATATAATCCCACCATCTAAGTAATAATTGCTTAGTTTGAATTGTGGTGACAGCGTAAGAGCCTATAACAGAGGGCCTGACACAGTGCAGAGGAGGAGGGAATGGTTGTTTCAGGTAACAATGAGACAAACACATAGTAGTTACAATAATTTGGTCTGGAAAAAAAAATCTCAGTTGAGTTCCCTAGTTCTAGATACTTTTACCGAAACTGCTCAGGGTTAAGGGCAGCCTTTCCCTGGATGCACAAGAAGTTTATATTTCCTTTCTCTCATTCTACCTCTGACCTGGATGCCAACCTTGTCATTGACTTATTCTTCACTGGGACCCAAAGTCATTATATTAATCCTGGAAGAGACAGAAGGCCACTGCCTCCACTAACAATTTACGTAATTATTTTCCTACAATTTGATGCTAATTAAAATGTGAAAAGAGTGGTGATAATATCCACAAATGTAATAAGGTCACTTTTTATTCCTGAGAGCTAAAATAATGTCACCAGAAAGGATTTTGTGTATATTCACCTAAGAGCAGGAAAGACGAAGAGAGACGGAATAAGGTAAGAGAGCCCAATAGTCATCACATAGTCTGGCAGCGGCAGTGCAGAGTATTTATTTCATGGACTTTTTAAAAATGGGCTTCTGTTTGGCTTTGGATATTTGACTTGTTTCTGCATAGTTCTGCATATTACTAGCTGGCTTAATTCAAATTTTGGTTCCACTCTGTTCTAGTTATATAGGCTATGTAACAAACTGCCCTAAAAGTGATTTAAAACAACAAAACGTTATTATATGTCATGATTCTGAGAGTTGATCACAGTATTCTTCTGCTTTACATAGGGTCAGCCAAAGCCCTGGGAAAGCTAGAAAATCCAAAATGGCCTCCCTCACATGACTGGCAGTTGGTGCTGGCTGCCAGCTGGGAACTCACCTGGAGCTATTGGCCAGCAGCCTCTGTTTGTTTCTGTTTGGTCTTCTCCATGTGTCTTCTTGGGCTTCCTCACAGCTTGGTGTTTGGATTCTATGAAGAAGAGTTCCAAGAGATCACCAATGTTCAAGTGCTTTTCAGGCTTCTGTTTGCATCACATTTGTTAATATCCCATTGGCCAAAGCTAAGGCGTAGGGCCAAGCTGAGTCACAATGAGAGTGGGCTATGCATAGACCTGGATTCTGGGAGACATGATTAACTGGGGCAGCCCAATGACTGTGTACCACACATTCCTTACTAGCGGTGTGGACTCTCTGTGTCTTGGTTTCCTCATCTGAGTATAGAGACCAAAATGATGATACAAAAATGGACTAAATAGAGAGATGTAACACACGTAAGCTTAGATCTGTGCCTGGTATATAGTAAAACACCAATAAATACTAGCTATTTTTTTAGTATTATTCCTACAGAGCTGAAAAAAAGTTTTCCAGACAGTGATAAAGCCATAAAACAGTGACAGATTAAAAACTTCTACCTTAATCTGCCTTCCCCTCAAGCCCTTCAGCTGCGCCATTGTGTGAATGTTAGCCATGTTGTGAAACCGCCAGCACACTGCTCTGCAGTGCTGGGTTGCTCCTGGCATGAGCCACTACTAGTCAGAAAACTCCAGGCAAACATGCCTTGTATACCTATTAGGGGTAGGGGATGCTGAGGGCTCAGCCAGGGCAAAAGTTCCTTGGTAAATTTGTCTAGAAGATAAAATTCAGGCTTTCCAGCTCCTTTGTAATCCAATTGTGGCTATTTCCAGTATTTTCTCCCATTGGTCATTTTCACTCAGGTTGCCATTCTGGTGAGACTGCCCAGTGTTCCTTTTATCCTTTGTGTGTCCTACTCTGCCTGGTCTACCTAGAACGTCTAACTTCTTTCTTTCACTTTTACTCCACAAATCAAAGTCTGACCACTTTATACTCCCATGATGCCCAACAAGACTCATCTTGTCTTCCTGTTACCCTCAAGCCTCCAGCAGTATTTCTGTTACTGTGTTCATTACTTTCTACCTTGTGTGTGTCAGCCATTCAGTTTGTATCATTTCTTTATTTGTTTATACATCCATACCGAGTCTGCAGTAGACTGTCCAGAAAGAAACTTAATCCTCTTTGGAGTGTTCCTCACTCCCTAAGAGAACTGAAGAGTTCTGGCTGTGTTAAGAATGATAGATAACATTTACTGATAGTTTACTGTGTGTTGGATACGATTATAAGTATTTTGCTTTGTTAGGAAGAAAATAACCTAAGACTACCCAATATTAGTCTAGAACAAAGCGAAATTTTGTGGTAACCTGTCACATACTGAAGGGTCAGTAAATATTCACTGTTAAATTGATTAATGATTGTTGATGTGGTGTGGTGGTGATGATGATTTTTATTATGTGAGTAGAAAAGTAACTTTTTCCAATAAATCTGTGTCCATATCTTTAGAAAAAGATAGAAATTCCATCCTAATTTATGTGCCTTTGAGAGGACACCCCTGGCACTAAACCATCAGGCAAATGCCACCATCTGTGTGATTTCCTTCCATTTGCCAATGTAGGCACAGCAGGTACTATTAGGTTAACCTTTTCTTTCACCAGCATCCTCTTAAAACAGTAAACACTTGGGCTGCTGTAAGGCTCTAATCCCAAACTGCAAATTTAAAAATCTCTCTCGTTCAGAACATAATGATTGAACTAATACTGGATCACATTACTTTGCATTACAGGATTGCAAAAGATGGTTTATAGGTATTAGAAAAAAGAAAGAGAAGTATTACTCACTAACATTAACCAAGAGATTTTATGGTGTAAGAATAAAATGATAAAATTAGTTATAGTAAAATGGTGTGAATTTTCACCTTCTGTGACACTTGGAGGATTAGTCCTAACCCATAGTTAACTGAGTCAATTGATATATTGATTAGTACTTTTAATGTTGCAAGTGACAGGAAAACCTGTGTATAACTGACTTAATAAATATCATCAGGGTTCTGGTTCCATTTTTAACAGTTTTCTGGGTTTTGCCTTTCTGTGTCAAGTTATCAGCTTCATCTGGCTACCCTTATGGAGGCAAAAGTTGCCTGCAGCAGTTTCAGGGCCCAGCTTTTGCAAAAAACCTTTTCTTCGGGGTCATTCTTTCCCAAAGCATCCAAGAATGATTTCCTTAAAACCAATGAAGGTAGGTAGAGGGTTAGAAAGTTCCCTAAACAAAAAAGAAAGGAAGGAAGGAAGATGAATGGATGGATGGATTAAAAAAAGGTAACCAGCTAATATCCATAATATTGTTTGGACTCAGTAGTGATTACAACATTGTGTCGATGCTTTCCAAATGTAGGCAGGTTGTAGATAATCATTTAAACAAAAATATGTTTTTCTCTAGCAGGTACTGTCTGTGCCCCCAACGCATATCTCATCAGCACTTATTCCTAAACATGCTGACAGATTTCCAAGTACCTGAACTTGCTTCTTTTTCTTACGGCTTTCTCTGCTTGTCCTTGGAGCAGCGCAGAAAAGTAGGAAAAGTAAGGTCCTTTAAGGCCCCAGTTAGTGGGTGAATTCCCTATCCTCCTTGCCCTTCAGATGTGATAAATCCAAGGTTTGCTTCCTACCTCTTCTCCCAGAGCTCCCAAGTAGTATTAAGCTTCAGCTGCCTGCAGTGATGATTTGCTTGATAACGTACCCTCTATTGGCAGTTTTCCTTATTTTGCTTTTTCACACCCCACTGCTATGTCCTGGGATCACATCCCAAAATTACTTGAGTTCACATTTTTGCTACAGGGTCTACTTCCAGGCAGACTCAAATTAAGACAAATGGCTTTTACATGCAGGTCCTTAGGAGGCGACCATGGATATCACTTGAATCAGAATTCCATATCATTGCTTTTCACCTTTATGTTAAGTTAGGATGAAAGTGTGTTAATTCTTCCCTGACTTTTTTCTGTTCTGTGTCACTTGTATTCTCAGTTCCCAAATAAAGTATGACCACAACCAGGGAAGGAAATGAAATTTAAAGTAAATGTCCTACTTTAGAAGTTCTAAGTTTAAGATGGGGGCCTGAAATTGAGATTATAAACAAAAGTGTAAATCAGCATGAAGTAAAATGTGATACTGGAGTTGGTAGGGGAGGGTTGCTTGATTTTACCGCAAGCATTAGAGCTGCTTAGTGAAGGAATTGCAACGAATTGTGTATGTGGAGAATAGACAACTGACATTACTCAAGGAGACTTCTGGAGAAGTTCACTGTAATGTTTTACTACATTAGAATAAGAATGCATTTACTCAATATTATCATGATATCAAAACAGTGATAAATGGATACTGTCTTTAAAGACAACTTGAAATTAAATGTATCACATATTTCTATTCAGCTATCAAGGGCTGTGTCATTCCTGGCATTATAAGAGAATTCTACTGTTTCACTTTCAAAACCTTCCAGAGAGACAAAATTTCTCAGTATGTGTCTTAGATGGAAGTATACAATTTGAGGGAAAAAGGAATCAGGAAAAAATAACTTTTTCAGAAAATTCACTTAAAATCATCTGTAAGAGCTGATAGAAGTCTTGGATGGTGTTTTATAGAATGGAGTTTAGATTGTGAAAAAAATTTCAATTTAGTTTCAGAAAGTTAAGATCTGACATAGAGTTTTAAAATTCATTTCATGATTTTCCATGCATTTCAAAACCTCAGACTCATTCCTTAAATGGGAATGGCATAGAACTATTATTTTTTGTGTATAAATTGTACATTTCTCAACGGTTTTCCGAAGTTCCAACATGTTTTCATCATCTCCATGTTATGTAAGAGTACATATACCTCAATTTCCATATTGTAATTCACTCTACTTCTTCCTCACTCTTCCATCTCATCCTCTCAAAACCTGTTAATCTCCTTCCCTCATTTTCCTTCACCTCTCTTGTTCCTTTTCTCCCTTCTGTCTCCCCATAATTTATGTTCTTTTTTACATGAAATCTCTTTCTCTTTTGTTAGCACTTACGTTCTTAACTTGTTGAAGGGAGCGAGTTTGCCAATTCTCCACTTTCCTTCCATTCTCTCACAGGGTTTATCTTTTATATGTGTTGAAATAAACAGTTCAAAATAAACCCTGCTTCTAATTTAACATGCACAATTTAGTCACCGAGTGAGAGTACCCCCAAAGAACCAAGTTTAATTTTTTTCTTGACCCCGAGGCAGTAGTTTACCTAAAAGCAGTCTTAACAGATTTTGGCATTCATGGCTACAGAAAGCTGTGGAGAATTTTTAAAAGGATGATTTGAAATAGCAACAACACAAAGATAACTCGAGTGGTTCAGATGTAAAATGCTGAAATGAAAGTGTATGAATGACAGTATTCATTCATCTTTATCATTGTGCTACTTAAAATTTGAGAATGAATTTTTGGTATGTGAGAATGTACATGAAACCCTAAATGGTTTTACCATTTCATTTGAAAGTGTATTTGGTCTCGTATTTCTGAAATTGAAACTTTAAAGTAGCCTTTATTTCTCAATAACTCATTAAAATATGGCTCTTTCCTACATTTGTAATATTATCACATCATATCTCAGTATTATCATATTTGCCTCTTAAGTTTAAAAGATTGCATATTAGCTATCTATTGCTTCATAACAAATTACCACTAATGTAGTCTTAAAATAAAATACATTTTTAAAAAACTTCAAGATATTGGAAGGATCAGAAGTCTAGGCTTATCTGGATTCTCGGCTTCAGAGTCTCTCACAAGGCTCTATTCAAGGCATCAGCTAGGGTCGATGCCTCATCTGCAAACTCAGCTGGATATAGATCTGCTTTCAGGTTCACATGATTGTTGGCAAGATTCAATTCTTTACAGGCTGTTGGGCCAAAGTCCTCAGTTTCTTGTTGACTGAAGTCACCCTCAGATCCTTGCCATATATGACTCTCCATTATGACATTTTGTGTCATCAAAGTCAGCAAGACAGAGAAACTGCTATCGAGGCAGAAATCACGACCTTATGCAGCCTAAAGTGAGATCCCATCATCTTTGACATCCTCTTGTTGTTAGAAGTAAGTCACAAGTCTTACCCACTCTCAAGGGGAGAAATTATGCAAGAGCGTAAATACTTGGAGGTGGGAATCACTGGGTGCCATCTTAGTCTGCCACCGTATTTTCTCTGCCCCTCTGCCTTTTGACATTTGAAAATACAGCTAATCATTTAGGGATCTCCACAAAGATATATTTTATATTTGCAGATGCACCACTTTTAGCATTAGGGAAATGCTTGTCATAGACCTTTATGTGAAATAATACATTATTTCAAGAAATTGAATTTGATTTTTTTTCATATTTTGAAAAGTATATGGGATCAGTGGAAACTAGACTATCATAAGCAAGATTTGCATTGGATTACTGTAGATTTTCCCTATGAGATACTATGGGGCTAAAACCATGGAGGCTTTAAAATTAAAGTGACTCAAATTCATCTAGTTTTCATGCAGAATTTCTCATACTAATTTAAATGCTCAGATTTAGTATATGGTGATTTTCTTTTTATAAAATAAATATCCATGAAATACCAGTTCTTCTCTTAAGGGTATTATGACAATTATTTCCTAGTGAAATGTAAGGATATCCTTGAAATAACTTTATGCTTTCATTTATGTTATGAACTCCATATTGAAGTAATTTTTTCAGTAATTAAAATTCTTATTACATCCGTGAAGAGCTCTGTCTCTGTTGATGAAGTTTTATTGCAAATGGAGAACCATAATTTTTTTATCTATAATGTCATTTTAAAAATACATTTGACTTGTGTGAGTAGATGTTTGTACTCACATTTTGCTTTTATTATTCACAGAAGAATTTTTATATATATTTTTGAATAACTAGGTTACGACTTTGGAGTGGAGGTGGTATAGGGCAGTATTTGTCGTGTCAGTGACTCTCAGCTTCCACATTTTTCAAATGAAAACTTCAATCTTTTTAACATAGCTGGTTATATAATACGTCATATGTTGGTGAGAGGAAAATAATCAAAATAAGAGACCAAGAAGAATAATAAATATATGTTCAAAGTTTCATCAGGCTTTATTTGAATGAAATTTTGGACACAATATCCAACTTTTCCTTTCACATTAGTGCTTTCCAATATGGTAGCTACTACCTCCTATATGAGCACTACAAACATGGCTAGTCCAAACTGAAATGTGCTGCAAATATAAAATACTCACCAGATAGCAAAACCTTAGAATAAAAAAGTAAAATATCTCATTAATAAATTTTATACTGAATACAGGTTGAAATGATAACAGTTTAGCTATATTAAGTTGAAGAAAGTATATTATTAAAATTAATCTTTCCTGTTTCTTTTTACTTTTTAATATATAGAAAATAATAAATTACATATATGGCTCACATTGTATTTCTTTCGAAGTGCATTGGTCTAGGTAAACAATGGCATCAGTAGTGTTGAGAGAAGCAATAACCTGAGCATTTGTCTCTATGGAGAAGAAATTACATTAACCCTACAATATATATTTGTCCCCGAGTTACTTAGAACTGAGTCATTCTGTTTTGTTAGGGATAGGTTTTTATTCAAAACCTCTGCCTGCTGTAACCAACCATCTAATCAACAAGCAAACAAAAGCCTTGAAAGGGGAAAAAAATCACTTTTTCAGTCTATTCCACACACCTAGTATGGAAAAGAAAAACAACACAGATACAGAACTAGAAGTATAAGGGATATGTCTTTAATTTCTTTTGGACTTAAAGTGGAGTGCTTGATATCTAGATGATGCTCAACCAGTTATTATTGAATAATTGTGGTATGAAAATCAGTTACATTTTTTAGCAGCACATTAGTAGGAAAATACATGTTAACTAATTTTCATCACCTAAGCAGCAAATTGATGCTGCCCTTATATTGCTCTGCTTGTCCTCAACTTACTGGATTACTCAGCAGTGGCGTCATCTGCACCATTATCTGTAAAATTTTTCAGAACTTCACAGTTGATAAACCAGTATATATTTAACAGTGTTTCCCACACATTATCGCAGTTGAATCTCACAAAAATTATAGGAGGTAGATACTGTCTCCTTTGTTCAGAAAAAGAAATCCAGGTTCAGCAAGGTTAATTGACCTTGTTTAAGATCAGCATGTTGCTAAGTGACAGACAGTGTTCACTTTCTCACAGAACTTTGCATATCAAAAGAGGTTTATGGAATTAACCTTGGAGAGCAGGAGTTAAGGGGTGAATATTTTATCTTGTTGCCAGTCTTAATAATCATAGATTTGATACTGAGACTGCTAGTCATCTCTAATAAAGGGAAGTTAGTTTGAAGGTGGTTGATTGATTAGTGATTGACAGAAATATTAGTTTTCAGAATGAATTCACTAGAAAACTAAAACATTGGGTTTATTCATTCAATAAGTAATTGAACATTTGTTATGTGCATGATACCAGGCTAAATGGAAACTTAAAATGAGTATGGATTACAGTCAGGTAGGAGACAGAGTAACCTTTCAGCCCTCTCTAAGCCCTCTATAACCTTACAGTCTAGCTGGGATGATAATCATTTAGATGGTTGAAATGGCAACAGAGGATAGTAATACAGGAGATATATGAAGACAAATATTTTCTCAAATACATTACAGAGGAAGCAAAATAGCCTTTGACCACAGTGTTAAGGGAAGCCCTCATGCAGACCTTGTTCCCGTCTGAAGTAGGATTTGAAGCAGTCAAGAAAAGAAGCTCATTGCAGGTGGAAAAATTGTAAACAAAATATTACAGTAGGATTGCACCTGAATACAGTCAGGTGATTGTGTTAGAAATTGGAAAAGCACGTTCGGGCAGAAATTTGAAAATCTTTATCTGACAAGCTAAGGGACTTTGAATCTTTCTTTTCTGAGTAAGACACGGTGGTCATTAATGACTGTTGAGTATAACTCTGTCCCATTAAGGACAATAGACTTAACTGCTTCGAGCATCAGTCCACATCAGGGAGCTAAGGGACCTGCTATAGATTGTCTTCAATAATTGCTTCATGAGGAAAGGCCTTGACTCTGCTGGGTAGGTGGTATATCTCCCTGGTAGAATACATCATAGCCTCTAGAGGAGCATGGGTAATTTGATCTTTCCCTATATGAACATAAAGGAAACCCTGGTAAATCAGTCCAGAGGGGAGGGACTCCTTGTTAAGAATTTAGTTTTATTTTAGAAAACTCAATCTGATGGCAGTGCAAAGGCTGAATTACAGCAGGTAGAGACTGGAGGTCTAAAGACCACTTTAAAACTTTTTCCAATAGCTCAAGTGATAAGGGCTTGAACTAGCTTCCTGCTCTGGAAATGTGAAAGGCCAGGCTGAATGTAAGAGATATGGTGTAAAATAAATGGACAATCCAGAGCGAATTACATATGGGAAAACAGGAAGCAGGATGAAGGGGAATTGTGAAGTTCAGGTACTGCAAGAATTATGGACTCTGTTCTACAAAAGAGAAAATTGGTTTAGGGAGATTACCCAATACAGCTGAGACCCGATAGCTCCTAAGTAGTAAAGCAGATCATTAAACCTAGGCCTTACAGCTCTTAAGTTATTTGTTTTACTACACTACACTTGACTTCAGTTTCAGATTTGGTAAATTTGAGGTGAAAGCAGAATGAGACTGGGAACAAAATGTTAACAGAAATAGTCTAATGTACTTACTACAATAGACATTGCAGTTTGTATGGATTTCAGCAGGGATGTTTGTACTACTGGGATCTAGGCATTTATTTACAAAATATAAATATAAAAATTGGATTTAAATATAGGACTCCATTGCAGATTTGGTGAGTTAGATTGTCTGGTGTGGAATTTACATATGCATATTAAAGCAAAACAAAACAAGAGCCCCTGCCCCTTTGATTCTGCTGTGGGTTCTGGTTAAGAATATAATGGGTAAGAAAGTAAACCATTATTCTATGAAATTTTTATTGTCATAGTTAAGATTAATTAAAATGATTTTGTAGGCCCTTCTGCCTTTTAACTCTGAGGGACACAGAATCCAGATTTGAAAATCACTATCATATTTCAGAAATACATTTATATTTACCCCTTATTTTTATTTTATTGCTTTCTTCATTTTTCATCACATATTTGTTCATCAATTGCTTTTGATAGACTTCACTTTCTTTCAATCTTACAGATGAGATTGCTCCTTCTAAAAATCAATAGGAACCTGCTGATTTTATTTATTCTAATATGAAGGCACATAAAATGAATATGGCCAAAAAAGGTTAAAAAGTAAGCCTGTTTTTCTAAAGACTGGATTGTCAACTGAAGCAGAAAATTATATTCAGTGCATTGGATTTATGCATTGTTTTAGTCTTCTCCAACCAATTTAGAAATGCACTTTCTTATAAAATTGAGATTATTACAAACCCTGTGCTAAGCAGCTGAAATAATGTGTCTATGCCAAGGTCATATCTTAAAAGTTTGGAAGAACATATTGCAATTGAATATAAGTTCATGAATGTACTCTGTATAATTTTCTGACATATTTCAGTAACTTAATTTTTATTTTTTACCTAATATTGTCTTAATTTTTACTTTATCTTTGACAATGTTTCATACATATTCATTGCTTGAATAAAATTAAGCAGACATTATTCTAAAGTCAATATTGGGTCTGCTAATGAAAATGGCTAAGTTAATTAACTAAACGGCAACCCTCACTGAACTTATTCAAAGCTATTTCCCTTTGTGATGTGTTTTCCTGAAGAAATGATGCATAAAAATTAAACTTTTATTCTCGATTGTTCTATATCAGCCTCTATATTGTTACTTTACATGTTACAACCTGTTGCATTATGAGTAATTATGAGATCACCTCAATTTAATGGCAGCAGATCAAAGATAAAACCCTCAGGGATCATTTAAACCATCATTCTTGAGGAAATGATTTTTTAATATTGTTCTATCAGAGTTGGCTTATTGTTGATAATATAGTTGGTAATGCTGTATTGTATATTTGAAATTTTCTGAGAGTAGAACACAGGTGTTCTCACAAAAAAGTACATATGTGAGGTGATGGCTGTATTAGTTAACACATTTGGGTTAATGTGATAGTTCATAATGCATACGTATATCAAATCATATTATATAATTGAAATATCTTATAACTGTCAGTTATACTTCAATAAAACTGAAAAAATAGAGCAAAATGAAACTAAACTAATATTTTTAACATATAAAAGTAGTTTTAAGTCATAGATAGATAACTTCATATTTTGTCAGTTAATTTTTGTTTATGCATCCATAAGAAATAATAGTTTTCAAAAATGGAAGGGGAAAAAATACCCATTTTAGCAGTGCCTATACCAAATTGTCATTTAGGATTCTGAATAGAATTGTTTCCTATACTCAACAAGGATGAAAGTCTAAGCAAAAGTAAATCCTGGTTTTGTGGCACATTAAGTACTTTTCACTTTGGCGGTCTTCTTTAAGTCAAAGAATACAACAGTACAAATACAAAAGTAAGTTTGAACATCAGTATTTACATAAAGAAATCATGACAATGTTTAAAGAAGCTGACAAATTACATATATGTCATAAGATTGAGAAAAATGGCAGAATGTTTTTTGGTAGTTAACTACTCTATACTGTATCATACTTCTTTCCCTGTCTCCCTTGCTGCATCCTCTTTTAGCACCTCTTCATGTAAGAGAATCAAAAGATAATATGGTCTTTCCTCTAGCATGGTTCATTAAAATTTGACCTTTATTGTTGAGAGTTTAGAAAAGTTCCTTTCACATTCACAAGTCATTATTGGTGATATCATGTAAGTTATTAGAATTATCAACTTCAGGAAGTTTCTTTAACATATAAAGTGTAAAATGTGGGATCATTTTGAGTTATCTTATACAATGACTACTAAAGATGTTCAATCTAGCTGCACTGAGCTCTGCTTCTACAGATCACTCAAACTTCATTAAGGAAAACAGGTATCATACAAATAAATCATGGACTGTTTAGCCCTGCTTTTTTCAAAGAAATGGAGAAGAATAATGTCTTAGTTTAAGTGAACTCAAGAACAAAATCTAAGACAAGAAATTAAAAGCAGGAATGTTGATCCTCAAAAGTAAGACTGAAAGAATAGGGTTAGTGAACAGAAAAGGATGAAATCCCAGAAAAAGTACTCCAGTTTTGGAGAATTCACTGAGGTAAAATAAGTAGGAAGATGTTAGCAATGTACAAAGGAACTAACCATCACACCCTAGCTATGTTTGAGGTGATGCCAGCCACCAACTATGTGTTATGAGTGAGATATTTGTAGAGCAAAATGAGCTCTGTTCACGCTGTTAGTAAGGCTTGGCTTCTTAATAGTTTCAGGTCCTCCCTTCACTCTACTTCTTCTGAAGTCTACTTTGTTGTAACTCCATTTAAAAGTATTTGTCCCTATAGCATAAGTTAAGTACTCCATATGATGGTGTGCAAAATTCAAACCCAGCCCATCTGCCACCATTTTATTACACATTCCTATCATAACTGGGGTTGCAAGAATTAGCAAATGAGGGCAGAAGACCTGAATAGATGTTGTTCCAAAGAAGACATACAGATGGCTAACAGGTCCGTGAAAAGATACTCAACATTGCTAATTGTTAGAGAAATGCAAATCAAATCCACAATAAGATATCACCTCACACCTTTCAGAATGGCTGTTACCAAAATGTCTATACCTAACGTGTTGGTGAGGATGTGGAGGAAAGGGAACCTTCCTACACTGTTGGTGGGAATGTAAATTGGTGCAGCCACTATGGAAAACAGTATGGAAGTTCCTCAAAAAATTGAGAATAGAACTACCATATGATCCAGCAATCCCACTCCTGTATATATAGCTGGAAAAAATGAAAATTCTAATTTGAAGTGATACATGTACTCTCGTGTTCATAGTAATATTATTTACAGTAGCCAAGATGTGGAAGCAACCCAAGTGCCCATCAACAGATGATTGGGTTAAGAAGATAAGAGACACACTCAAATGGAATAGTATGCAGCCATTAAAAAGAAGGAAATTCTTCCATTTGCAGCAACATAAATGCACCTAAAAAATGTTACGCTTAGTGAAATAAGTCAGAGAAAGACAAATACTATATGCTATCACTTATACGTGGAATCTAAAAAATATATAAATGGGTATATATGCAAAACAGAAACAAACTCACAGATAAAGAAGACAAACTTGTGTGTATCAAAGGCAAGAGAGATGAATTTAGGGTATAGGATTAACAGGTATAAATGATTATGTATAAAATAGATGAGCAATAAGGATATACTGTATAGTACAGGGGATTATAGGCATTATCTTGTAATAACCTATAATGGAATATAATCTACAAAAGTACTGAGCCACTATGCTGTACACCTGAAACTAATACAAAAATTGTAAATCAACTCTAATTCAATAGAAAGTAAAATAAAACATAGAAAGCCTAGATTTTTTTTAGTATACATATGTATCAGATACTGCCCGAAAATATCGCTAGGAAGTACACATTGTTTACTTGAAATTCAAATTTAAATGGACATCCTGTATTTTTACCTGGCAACACAAGTCATAAGTAATTCTTTTCTATTCCCCACATATTGTGAAGCTTGGGCCAACATTCCACCTTTTCATGGGCTGCCCAGAATTGCTTCTGCTATCTTAAGCCTTAACACACAACTCAGATAAGGTTTCCTCTGTGATATGGTCCTTCCCGTCTGCCATTTGTCTCTCCATTCTCCCTCCAGGAGACATGGGCCCTCCAGATTCCATGTTTCCAGAGTACTTTGTGTCAGTCTTTATTAAAGTACTCGTCACTTGGTAATTTAATTATGTGGTTCAATGTCTGTCTTTTCTTCCTGAATAAGTGCTCATTGAAGGAAGGAATTATTTACCTAGCTCACTGTCTGGCATATAAAAGGCCCTAAATATTTTCTCTTTAACCGTTAATCAATCCAATTATTGTTTTTAATTATTGAAAACAATTTCAAAACTTTTTTATTCATGGTTCACCTGTGAGACATATCGAGATTAATGCTATCTAGACTCTTGAGTAATTATATAAAAGTGATGATAAGGAGCATGACTTCAAGTGAGTTCTAATTCCAACTTCAGTTTGTACAGACAAAAAGTCACAGTATCTTTTGTTTTAAGAGTCTGATCACAATGTAAAAATAAAACCATTCATCCAACAGGGGTGCTCTAAGAGACAGCTGTGTGTGTGTCTCAGAAGAGTTTCTACTTCACATGAAGCCTCCAGGGAATGAATCAGGAATATGGAAGTTAAGAGCAAGTTCTGCATTTGCCTTTCAAAGGAATGATTCTTCCCTTTACATTCACAAACACTGTCTCGATACCCCAAAACTTTGGTTTCCTTTCAGGACTTGAGATACTCTGAATTTCCCTGACCTGATCCTGAAAGCGATGGCTTCCACGGCCTGAGAATGACTGTGTCTCAGCTCTCTATTGGAAACCAGAGCCTAAAATGTTGCCACATCATCAGGAATGTAGCTGCAGCCTTAGCCAGAGCCAGGAGATGCTTCTCCTGCACCAGCAAAGCACTTGGGCTGGACGGAATTGTTGGTCATTTGGTGTCGGTCATTGCACTAGATCCATTACACAGGTTATCTGGCGGGAATCCCAGCTTTGGAGGAAGGATGTTTAAATCCTGTAAATAAATGACTGAAACACCATAGCAGTTGATTGTGTTAAGCCTGTATCCAGAATTGCTTTGTTAGGCTCTATTATATTGCTCATTATTTTAGCGTGAGGAAAATTAAGCTTACATCTGCTTTGGGTGACAAGGTATCCTGTTGTCATGGGGTTTTCCACATTTTAGGCCAATGTCACAGGCTTCTAATAAAACCTCAGAGAACATCTTTTAGGTTCGTGGGCATCCACGTGTCAGACCAACACAGTCTTTGTCTTCTTTAAACTCACTGACACACTCAGGGCTGTGTACATTTCTCTGTTCTCTGCCAAAGATGAAATTTATTCATAGAACAGTCAAGCTAGAGAAGACACCTCAGTGCCAGTGCAATCCAATCTCTGTATTTTTCATTAGAGAAAGTTGAATTCCCAAGATATTTGTTGAAGGACCCCAGATAACACAAATAGAGGCAGAGATGGTGTTAGCACCTGGGTCACCTCTTCTGGTCCTCTGTTGTCCTTCCCCCTCCCCACCAGTATTGATCCAAACCCCCTGACTCTCACGTCCCTTTCCCAGCCACATTTCTCTCCCTCCCTCCCTCCCTCTCTCCCTCCCTCCCTCCCTCTCTCTCTCTCCCCTCCCCTGGGTTTTGCTGCTCAGCCCTACTTCACAGGAAGTCACCACCATGCTTCCTCATCTGAGACCCACGAAAGGAGCCCAGGTCTGTATCTCTCTCCTCTCTACTTTTCCCTTTCTCTTGTGTGACAGGGACATTATCCATGTATAGCTGGTCCTTTGATCAGTACTCTCCTCCTCAGATAGGAAGTTACTAAAGAATAGTGTTGCATGGTATGCCATCTGTGGGCCAGAAAGTTAGGATGGCCATTGATGTGCAGATGAAGCTGTACAGCTCTGGTTTCTAGGCATAACATGGTTGGAAGTCAGTCCCCAAAGGAAGTCTTAGTGCTCAGTTAAACATGGCAGCTGGAGAATCAGGAGATGGAATTAATATACATGAGGTTGCTTCTTCCCCATCAGTGTAGGAAACATGTTGGGAACAGCTGGACCCAACTGAGACAAGCTAATAATTTGGTGCTCTTTCATACTACTTGCTTAAAATATTTCTTCAGCATTTATTTAGTGAAGGCAAGAAGAAAGTAATTTTCTACTTATAAAAAAAACTTTACCTCTTTTACTATTATAAGGAACTTAGTAGATGTACTAAAAGCCACAGGCATATTTTATATATATGGATTATATTTCATTTAATATTTTTTGGCCATTTCTCGGTGTGTAACGTTATGCTGTCCAACAGAAATAAAAAGCAAGCCACACATGTGATTTTAAATGTTCTAGTAGCCAAGTTAAAGAGTAAAAATAAGTAGGTGAAATTAATTTTAGTGTTTTATTTAACTCAATGTATTCAAAATACTATCAATTTAACACTGTAATCAGTATGAAAATATTAAGGTATTTTGCATTCTTTTTGTTGCACTAAGTCTTTGAAGTCCGCTTTGGATTTTACACTTCCTTTCTATCTCTGCTCCAAATAGGCGCATTCCAGGTGCTCAGCAGCCACGTGCATGCAGCTAGGGACAAGCAAGCATGTTGACGAGTGTGGTGCAATGCTCATCAAGGCTAAGAGTAACTGACAGGATATAATAATATTTTTAAAATTTATTTTTCTGGCTTAAATCTTGGTGCATCATTTCCTTTTTATAAAGTTCTTTATTCCATTCTCATTTGCTTTTTTTCTGAATGACTCAACTTCTGGGAAAGCAAATGAAAGAAATTTAAAGTTAAATAACAATGTAGATCATTTGATCTTGCTAAGCATTTTCCGCATGCAATATTCAGGTTCCAAATTTCAACTGACTGCCATGGCAGGCTTCAGCTAGCTGGTCCCAGCTGGATGGCCAAGCCAAAGCAGACATTTGCACATACTGGCCATAAACTCCCTCAGCAACAAGCCAGGAGGATGGTGGATTTTTAATCATTTCCAATGGAGGGCACTATATTTCATATTGTTTCAAAGTTGGATGAGGCGTTTGCTAAGGAGATGAGTTAATGGATGCTACATTTTAAACGTTTTTTTTATATACATTGAACCCCAAGCATCAAGCCCACCAGTTCACCCTTGAAGCAGCTCTGGGAGACAGGCAGAGGAAAGGGCTGGAGGTTAGAAGTACTGGAGTTGGAGCCTCAATTCCTTGGTGATCTAGAGCATGGTCAGCAAACTCTGTAAAGGCGCAGATGGTCAATATTTTAAGCTTTGCAGGTCTCAGCAGCAGATATTCATTCAGTGCAGCCTTTAAAGTGCAAAAGCAGCCATAGGCAATATGGAAACAAATAAATTTGGCTGGCATCGATGAAAAATTAATCAATAGTCAATCTAAGAAAGAAACGAAAAATTGTATTTGCACCAAACTGAGGATTATAACCCAAGAGACAATTGATTAAGGATCTCTGAAAACTATTCTGCAGAAGTAAGAGGGAAGACCAGTAAATAGGTGATCGTGGTGAAGGAGTACATGTAATTCAAGCACACATCTTGGTAAAAGGTTACTGCTATTTGCAAGGAACAGATATCTTAGTTAATGGTTTTAGTGCTTTTCTAATTGTGGGAAGATGTGGGAAACTAGGTTCATAAAATTTTCTCCTGAAAATATCTATCTAAGGACCAGTTCTGCCAGCTGCAGAACACAAAATGCCTTATCCTGACCTTTGCCATGAACTTTCAGGGTGCATTGTAGGCTAGCAATTGCAATGACTAATGGCTTGATTCTTGTAGAACTGGATGGTAGGCAACATTGTTTTATTTGTAACCCATTCCCTTTGCATCTTAATTTCAACCAAGATTTGGGAAGCATTTCATGACCAATTTGTCCCACACTGCTAGGAATGCTGATTCCCTGGTCAGGTGAGGATTTTGTTGACAGGCCACTCAATGTGCTTTTACTGGACCAGGCCCTCCTAACAGTAGCCAAAAACCTCTGGAGTGCCTGTCTTACTAGTCTGTTATGGTCCAGGAAATGGTTCCTTCTTGTTGCTTCTTCCCATATCTAGGATTGTACTAGTATAATCATTGATCTTACAGAACTATCTATTTTGTCAATCATTTCAAATCACTAAGTCATCAGTATTTTTATCTGAGGCTCTGTCATGCATTTAGTAATGGAAGTAACAATAATCCTGTAAAACAGGCAGGATGCAACTAATGTCACTAGTATCATTAGTAAGGTCCTAAGTATTTAAGCTAAGAACTTCAGTTAGGTTCAGCCGAGTATTTCCCCAGGTTGTCTGACCCAGTCTTTTCTGCACCAATTACTATTTTTAAGGGAAATGATATACTGACTTTGTACATAATGTTCACCAAAAATGTCTGCACATACTGGGCAAGTGGTGGGTCATCGTGACCCCTTCCAGGATTGAAAAGGAATGTTGTCTTCTAGCGAGTTGCGTGGCTAGCGTCAGAAGAAAGATAATTGATATTTACAATTGAGCAGGTATTTGTGCTGTTGAAGAGGTCTGGTTAATGCGTGATGCAGATGCACACTAGAGGGGAGGGAGGAGGCCCAAATGGGCAGAGAAAAAAATTTTTCTTGTTTTGCTTTAAAATGTGAACTTTATTTCATCACCAGTTTCCAATAATATTTTATTTGTGGACACAAATTTGAATTTTATATAATTTTATGTAATTTTCATGTATTATATGTCTTGATTTTTGTCAGTTATCTAAAATGTAAAACACATTTTTAGCTCTCCAACTATGCAAAAATAGGTGATTGCTTGATTTGAACCATCAGCCATAGTTGATTGTCCCCTGGCCTGGACCCTTGTTGAACTAGGCTTAAAACAACAGTCATGAAAGAAAACTGAATTGCTTTGGCCCTGACTTCTGCCCATATTTTTTTGTTTTTTTCCAAAGAAATCAAATTTTTTTGTCTTCTTCCAATTTCTTTCTGTGCTCTTTTCTCTTGACTAGCACAAAGAAACATATCCACCTTCAAGTTTTATTCTCTTTCCTCATATTGTCTGCACACCTAGTCAAGCTTCGACCTACTATATGCCAGTGACACATCCTCCCATTTTTGTGTTCAAAACCTATAAACACCATCCCTAAGCATCACTGTTTCCACGACTAGCTATCGTATATCATATTATTATTTTATTTGTGAGTAAGATTAAAAACTCCCAGAGACATTGACTTTCTTCATCGTTAGGCATGTTTCATTTCATGGGTAATGCAATATGCATTTACTTCATGGTATAAATGACAATAATGCATCAATTTGGAATAATATCGACTATTATACAGAGAAAATAAAAATGTGAGTTAGGCAGACTATATCATTTTTATTAAAATACTTTTTAATCTTGATCTTTTTAAGCATCATGATAAAATGATTTCATTCAGAAGAGGACAAAGAAATAGGACTCCTTTTCAATGTGGTGATTTTCTTTCTCTAAAGAAACAAGTTTTGGAAAACAACAAACCGTCTAGCCAGAAAATGTTGAGATGAAAAATAGCAGTTCATCGTCATGTTGGCAAAACTGTCAAACGTGTTTATGTATTTGAACACTCCTGGATTAATTATTGTCTAACATATTTTGTTCTACTTTAGAAAGAAATCATGAGGATTAATGTCTTTTAGATACATCAATCCTGAACTAAGTACTTCAGCATAGCTTGTAGCGCTGTCCAGAATAACTTTTTGCGGTGATGGCTCAGTTCTCTGTCTGTGCTATACAATACAGCATGGGTTCTGAGCATTGGAAGTGTGGCAAGTGCAACTGAGGAACTGATTTTTTAATTGTATTTAATTTTAAGTGGTTTAAGTTGAGTGTTATATTTAAATAGTTAATTTTTTTAATGAAACTTCTAAAATTGAGGCTATGTGATGATTCAGTGTATTTTTTCCCTTTTCTTCTCCAAAGATCGTATTTTGGACTATAGTAATCTATGTAAAATTAACAGAAGAGAAGCTTTGATTTTAAAAAAAATTCTATTATTAAAGTAGCTAATTTTTCCTGACATCTCAAGGGCTGTCTTGATAAATATTAACCTACTATAATTTGTTATAATTTCTCTTCTTTGGTTAAAATTACACAGATCCTGGCTTAGTTTCCCATGAATTTTGGTCAAATGAACAAAAATAAACAAACACAAAATAAGAAACAATGATTTTTCTTAAGAATCCAAAGGACCTTTTTCTATATCAGCTGGGCTGCTGCTAAGATCTTTTAAGCAAATACGAACAAAGACTGCTGATGAAAGAGTGTAAAATTCAAGTAGCTCTTTCCTTGTGTGAGAATGACTATGGTCTGGGAGAGAAGGGGAAAGGAAAAGACAGGGTTAATCTGTAACAACACATTCTGTGGTGTGTATATGTGTCATGTAAAATTACATTTTAACTTCTTTGTGAGTTTTATTGTCCTCTGGGTTTAAACAGTTTGTGATCAAAATCACATTATGTAGTAAAGAGTGTGTGGGTAGTTGGATAGTTAGGTGGGTGTAAATCCCTATAAAATCCATTTAGAAGATAAATGATAGCTATTGAAGTTTGGGCAAATCAATTTCACCAGTTCACTTTACTTGTCTAATGCCTCTGGGAGACATTATGGGGCTTGTTACCTAACTTTAGGGGAGGTTCAAATCAAGGTGAACAGTCAAAAAACCTTTTCCTTGGACTATGTGCATTATTAAGGATTATTTTACCGTGGAGTTCGTTGCTTATACTACAAACTAAGAAGTTAATGAACAGGAATACAGGCTGGGAACACCAAGGTTTATTTAAAAGCCAGTATGAGTTTAGTGTAGTAATAAGGGTAGAGTTCTCCAAGGACTACAAACCTTTTTATTGTACATCAAATTTTACTGACTTTGAAATCTCCCTCAAAACATTCATTTACCTCATCATGTATTACGCATTTTAGATCTTCAGCAACAATAACAAAATTCAGTTTGTGGTAATGAAGTGCTTGTGCAATGAAATTAATATACACTGTGATTTGATATAGAAAATTTACTAGTACATTCATTTAAATCTGGTAGCAGTATAGGAAATACAGATTTTTAAACATTGTAAGTGACAGCCACAAAAATTTAAAAAGAAAAGCCCACTTACTTTTAAACATAAATTTCAAGCATTATGCCACTGAGGGGTGACTGTCCTAAAAGTGAATTGTAATTGGAAACTTTAAAATTGTATATGGATTTATAATTTTTAAATGTCTGGTGGAATATAAGCATGATATATTTTTCAGTTGTATAGTCATTATTCTTTTATTAAATTCCCAGAGGAAAAGAAAATAAATGACCTTCCAGTGAGGGATATTTTACCATGAGACACTGGTAAAAAATAATTGACTATTGTGCCCCGAGAATATCTTTCCTAAGCTCTGGTTCTCTAGTAGCTTTAATTTATTGAGGTCAAAAAATATGCAGGGTGAAAAGAGGTCTCCAAATATTTCATACCAAATGTATTTTATCTAAAGGAAGATAATGTTCTATGTGAATTATTTAATTGATATTATTACATTTTGGAAGTTTAAAAAAAAAACTTTGGTTGGCTAGAGAGTATTTATTTAAGATGCATTCAGAGTGCACTGTTATTTAGCTTTTTTCAAGATGGAAAAGCATTGGCAGTGAAGATTTATATTTAGCCGTACAATGGGCGAGTTGAATCAAGTAAAAAAGCAATAGATTTATGGATAGTATCTGGGGCAGTGGCCTGAACAAAAATAGTTAGTAGGTAAATAGTCACTGAATTAATTGGGTGGGCAGTGTTTCTGCCAGTGCTGTAAGTAATGTAAATCTAGTCTTGACTCTAACTCTAGAATCCATGGTATCAGCATAGCTAACAAAATTAGTCTAGAATTGAGTCTTCTACATGTGTTCCTTAGTCCTCTTGACTTACCAGGTCCTACCCTTTCATACTCCTGTATTCCTCAAATCATATTTCACCAGTCCGCTGCCAAGCAAGACCTGTTCTCGCTGTACTGGGAAGCTTGAGTATTCACACATACACTAAAACAAGAAGCAGAGTCAGAAATGCAACATATGTGAGAACATAAGTACTTTGAAGACAGCTCTGCTTTTATTCCTCAGCTTTACCTTCCCCCTTATGTGTTCTATTAGCAAATGATTGGTTTATGTGATTGTTCTTTATATATATATATGTATATGTAATATATATATATATATATTTCTGAAGCATAGTCACTTTACAATGTTGTATCAATTTCTGGTGTACAGCATAATGCTTCACTCATACATGAACATACATATATTCATTTTCATATACTTTTTCACCATAGGTTACTAAAAGATATTGAATATAGTTTCCTGTGCTATACAGTATGAACTTATTATTTATCTATTTTATATGTATTAGTATCTGCAAATCTCGAACTCCCAATTTAACCCTTCCCACCCACTTTCCCCAGGTAACCATAAGTTTGTTTTCTATGTCTGGGAGGCTGTTTCTGTTTTGCAAATAAGTTTGTCTTTTTTTAAGATTCCACATATGAGTGGTATCATATGGTATTTTTCTTTCTCTTTCTGGCTTACTTCACTTAGAATGATGATCCCCAGGTCGATCCATGTTGCTGCAAATGGCATTATTTTATTTTTTATGGCTGAGTAGTATTCCATTGTATAAATATATATGACTTCTCTATCCAGTCATCAATCAATGGACATTTACATTGTTTCCATGTATTGGCTATTGTAAATAGTGCTGCTATGAACATTGGGGTGCGTATATTTTTTTGAATTGAAGTTCCCTCTGGATAAATGCCCAGGAGTGGGATGCTGGATCATATGGCAAGTCTATTTTTATTCTTTTGAGGAATCTCCATACTGTTTCCATAATGGCTGCGCCAAACTACATTCCCACCAACAGTATGGGAGAGTTCCCTTTTCTCCACAGCCTCTAACATTTACCATTTGTGGACTTTTGAGTGATGGCCATTCTGACTGGTGTGAGGTGACACTTCATTGTAGTTTTGATTTGCATTTCTCTGATAATTAGTGATAGTGAGCATTTTTCCATGTGTGTATTGGCCATTTGTATGTCTTCATTGGAGAATTGCTTGTTTAGGTCTTCTGCCCATTTTTGGACTGAGTTGTTTGTTTTTTGTTACCAATTTGTATGAGCTGTTTATCTATTCTAGAAATTAAACCTTTGTCAGTTGCACAATTTTCAAATATTTTTTCCCATTTCATAGGTTGTCTTTTGTGTTTTATTTATGATTTCATTTGCTGTGGGAAAGCTTATAAGTTTAATTAGGTCCTATTTGTTAATTTTTGCTTTTATTTCTGTTGCCTGGATAGACTGCCCTAGGAGAACAATGCTCAGATTTATGTCAGATATTTTGCCTATGTTTTACTCTAAGAGGTTTAGAGTGTCTTGTCTTGTGTTTAAGTCTTTAAGCCATTTTGAGTCTATTTTTGTGTATGGTGTGAGGGAGTATTCTAACTTCACTGATTTACATGCAGCTGTGCAGTTATCCCAACACCATTTGCTGAAGAGACTGTGTTTACTCCATTGTAATGTTCTTTCTTCCTTTATCAAAGATTAATTGACCAAAAGTTTGTGGGTTTATTTCTGGGCTCTCTATCCTGTTCCATTGATCCATATATCTGTTTATGTACCAATGCTGTATTCCCATCAATTTCTCCTTTTATGTCTGTTAGTATTTGTTTTATATACTTAGTTCCTCCTATATTGGTTGCATATATGTTACTGAGTGTAATATCCTCATCTTGTATTGCTCCTTTGATCGTTATATAGTGTCCTTCTTTATCATTTTTTATGACCTTTCTTTTAAACTCTGTTTTGTCTGATGTGAGTGTTGTTACTCTTGCTTTCTTGTCATTTCCATTTGCATGAAATATCTTTTTCCATCCTCTCTCACTTTCAATCTATGGTGTCCTTCACTCTAACGCAGGTCTTTTGTAGGCAGCATATTGTAGGCTTTTGTTTTATTATCCAGACTACCACTCTGTGTCTTTTGATTGAAGCATTTAGTCCATTGACATTTTTGATAATTATTGATAGATATGTTTATTGTCATTTTAACTTTATTTTCCAGTTGATTTGGTATTTCTTCTTTGTTCCTTTTTTTCTTTCTTTTACTGGTTAGATAATTTTCTTTTGTATAAGTTTGGTTTCTTTTTGGTTTTTATGACTCTATTGTATGCTTTTGATTTGTGGTTACTTTGTTTTTCAAGTATGTTAACCCATTACTATATCTGTTTTCTTTAGACTGGTGGTCATGTAGGCTCAAACACATCCTAAAAAGAACAAATTAAAAAAAAAAATACGGAAGAAAAGAGAGAAAAACCCTATATTTTCTTGCTCCCCTCTCCCACCTATTATGATTTTGATGTCTTATTTTACATTTTCTTGTTTATTCTCTTACAACTCATTGTAGTTATCACATTTCCAATTAGGATTTTCTCCTTTCTATAGTGTCCTGCTTTTTTTTCTATTTAGAGTAGACCTTTCAATATTTCTTTTAGTATAGGTTTAGTATTGCTGAATCCTTTCAGTTTTTGCTTATCTGTAAAATTCTTTCTCTCTCCTTCTATTCTAAAGAATAGATAGAAGATCATAGGTTGTAGCTTTTCCTCATTCAGGGCTTTGAATATATCTTGCCACTCCCTTCTGGCCTGCAGTGTTTGTGTAGAGAAATCAGCTGAGAGCCTTATGGGTGTTCCCTTGTAATTAACTCTTTGTTTTTCTCTTGCTACCTTTAGAATCAATTTTCATCTTTAACTTTGGCTATCTTAATTATAATATGTCTTGGTATGGGTCTGTTTGGGTTCTTCTTGTTTGGGACCCTCTGTGCTTCCTTTACTTGGATATCTGTTTCCTACTTTAGGTTTGAAATGTTTTCAGTCATGATTTCGTCAAATACCTTTTCAATCCCTTTTTCTCTCCTTCAGGACCCCTATTATGTGTAGGTTGGCATGCTTTATATTATCCTATAGGTCCCTTATATTGCTTTCATTGGTTTTTATTTGCTTTTTTGTCTATTGTTCTGATTGGGTTACTTCTGTTATCCTGTCTTCTAAGTCACTTATTCATTCCTCTGCATTGTCTAGTCTGCTTTTGAGTGCCTTTAGCTCAGCTCTTATCTGAGCAATTGCACCTCACTGTTTGAATTTAATTTCTGTATTTCCTAGTGAAGTTAAACAATTTAATAGATTTATAAGTCAGTTATAGTTGCTTTTTCATGAATTGTCTATATCTGATCCTTTTGGTTTTTTTGAGTATTTCTTCTTTTTCTGTTGATCTATGACAATGGCTTTATCTTAAGACTGTCTAAAATTATATAAGATAGACTGTTTTGGTTTTGATTTTTTTCTTTTACTTATTTATTTTTATGTTACAGAGTTTTATATTATTATAAACTTGATCACTTTAAACTTTTTAAATAAAAATTATAACTTTTACAACAAATTAAAAGAGCACTTACCCATATTTTTATTAATTTTATGGTTTTATTTTTTACATCTAAAATTTTATTCACCTGGTATTTGATTTGGCCTTGTATGAAATAAGAATTTTAAACTTAACTCAAGCATGATCTATATTTTTAAACATGAAAGGCTCAGAATTCAGCATTTATAGTTAATTTGTTTGGAAATAATGCTAACTTATTATACAAATTGCTACTTACATGAATTGACAATTTTCTATTACTATTCTTAATCATATAACCACTTATTTTATGTATGTCTTTATTTTACATTGAATGACAAATCTACCAAAATATGGAAATTACTTTTTACAGTTATATGAAGATCATTTAATCATGACTTTGGATTAGTCATAATTCAACAATTTATTCAGTAAGCAATCTAATTTATCTTGTAGTCTCTATATAATAGACAATCATGAATTAATAAATGTTAATAGTAATTTGTTTCCAAAATATGTTTATATTTGAAGTATGATGAAATACATTTTAATATGAAACAATATACATTAAGTTGACTTCTAAATGTTTATCTCATTAATGATAATGAAAGTTAAAGATATAGATTGTTCCCATAAGAATGAAAACTTTTGAAAAGCATGTATTTTAATATTCTGTTTATCAAGTAATACATTCGATTTTGAAAGATAGCAGGAAGTATGTTTTGAGAGGGCAGATAAAAGGAAAGGGTGGAATTTGGAGTCTGGAAAACCCAGATATTTAAAGCCAAGTTTTTTCACTTACTAGTAACCTTAGAAATATTATTTATAGTTTTGAGCCTTAATTTCCTCATTTATTAATTTTAGAAGATAATATATATAAGATCATAGATGAGATTAAGGGAAGTAATAAGTAAAATCTGTTACATAGTATCTAAAGCATATTTTAAATCTCTGTTATAACACTAATTTTTGTTGTTGTTGCATGTATTTTGGAGGGCTAGCCAGCCACCCAAGCAGTACTATCCATATATTTTAATTTAACATTTAAAATATATAAAATAATACTCTTTTTGTATGATAACTTGGAAATGGCCAAAATATATTAACTATTAAATACAGTTATCTTTAATTGATAAACTGCCGAAAATTAGCTTAATAATTTGGTGCATATATTTTCAGTCATTTAAAAAATAAGTGTATGTGTATCTACTTGTAGATACTTATATGAAAAATATACACAGAAAATCAAAGACATAATTTATGTGTGGTGTATAACTTATTTTTTTTACTAATTAATATGTAATGAATATTTTTTCAGTATAATAGAATGTTTTAATGATATGTACTTTAATAGGTGCAAAGTATTCCATTATATGGATGTAACTTTTTCTACATGGGGGATTTTGTTTTAATTTTTCACTAGTAAAAATGACAGAATTGAGCATTCTTGTCACATATCTCTGTATATCTCGGATATTCCTCTTGACAATTTATAGAAGTGGAGTTTTCTAGTTGAAAGGAATGAATACTTTCAAGACTTTTAAAATGTTTTCATGTAATCTTTGAAATTGAAGGACAAGAGATGCATAGAAAATAAGAAATGCACCAATAATAAGAATATAAATTGACCAGATTTTTAAAAGTTAGCATACCTATGCTAACTAGCAACTAGATCAAGAATTGGAATATTACCCTAGGAGTCTCCCTCATACTTCTTCCCAGTTATTAACTTTTTTCCAGCTACAACCCTCCCCCAAGAATAAGCATTCTTCCGACTTCTAATACCTGTATTAGTTTTGCCTGTCTTTGAAATTAATATAAATGGAATCATAGCATATATACCCTTATGTTTAACTTCTGTTCATCATTATTTTTATGAGATTCTTCTATGCTATCGCATGTACCATAGGCTGTTTTCTTAGTTTCTTTACATATTGTGTGAATATTCCATAGTTTTTCTATTCTTCTGTTGCTGGACATTTGGGTTGTGTCTAGTTTGAAACCATTATGAATAACGCTGTTATGATTTGCATGTCCTTTACTGTGTATATGTACATATTTCTTCAGAATATACTTGGAAACAGAATGCCAGGATCATAAGATATGTATATGTTTGGCTTTGGAAATACTGTCAAACAGTTTTGCAATATGTTTGTACCAATTCACTCTCACCAGCAGTGTATAAGAGTTCCCATTGTTCCACATCTTCATCATGAGTATGTATCATAATTTTTTTTTTTAGTCATTCTGGCGGATGTGACCTGGTATCTCATTGTGTTTTAATTTGTGAGCCTCTGATGATTAGAGGCATTTTTATATCTACTTATGTGAAGTCCTTGTGCAAATCTTTCGCCCATGGGAAAAAATAGTTACCTGTCTTTTTCTTATAGATGTCAGAGTTCTTTGAATACAAGTTCTTTGTCAGATATATGCATTGTGAATATCTTCTTCCAATCTGGACCTTGCTTTTTTCTTCTAATGGTATCTTGATGAATGAAGTTCAGTTTGTCAGTCTTTTCATTTATGACTAGTGCTTTTTGTGTCTTATTTAAGAAATAATCACTTACCCTAAAATTATCACGATATTTCCTGTGTTAAAGTTCTTTCAGAAGCTTTTATTGTTTTGTCTTTTCCATTGAAGTCTGCAGCAATCTGGAATTGATTTTTTGTGTGTGGTATAGAGTAGGAGTCAAGATTTTTATATATATATATATTAATATACAATTAACCTGGAACCATTTAGTAAAAAGATCATCTACAATCCACTTAACTAAAGTGGACACCATTGTCATAAATTAGGTAAATATATGTAATCTATTTGTTTCCACAGCAATACCACACATAATTAACTGTAGTAAATATTGATATCTGCTTGTAAACGTTCTCAAATTTTGTTATTTTTCAAAATTGCCCTGGGTGTTTTGGGCCCTCTACATTTCCATGTAAATCTTAGAGTTGACATGCCATTTTTTATTAGAAACTAGCTGCTACAATTTTGATTGGGATTGCAGTAAATTTACACATTAATTTGAAGATAACTGATATCTTTACATTATTGGAGTTTTCAGTTGGTTCCTTCTATTAGCTCCTTCCAGTAGAGGAACAAGGTTATATTCCTCTGTTTGCTTAAGTTTTCCCTAATTTCTTAGTACTGTTTGTAGTTTTTAGGGTGGAAGTCTTGCATTTTGATATGAATTACTCCCTACAAATGTAAGAATTTGTGCTCCAACAAACATCATAAGAGTGCTTACTTTGCAGAACTTTGATAAATACCTCTTACAAAAGTCAATATAATAGGCAAATGATGATTTACATTGCTGTTTTAATTTGCAGTTCATTGAATGCTTAGTTGTTGGACTTTTGTTTATTAGCTGTTTGCATTTTTGTCAAATTCCTATTTATAATCTTTATCTAATTTTCCAGTAGATTCGCCATCTCTTCCTTCTTTGGAAGATTTTATTATATGTAAGAATATGACCCTTTGTCGGATAGGTGCTACAAGTATTCCCAGTTGTTACTTGTTTTTAATTTTGCTAATTGGCTTTAGTTTCCAGATAAATAAACAAATATTGTATTTAAAAGTTTATTTACATCCCTGTCACTTCTGGAGGGCTGCTTGACATCAATATTTTATTCCAGTTCTGTTATTATTAATTTTTTACACTTAACACTTGAATTTCTCTAGAATATTTTTGGTGTAAGATATGAAGTCAGTATTTAATATCTTTATTTCTAAAACAGACACTTCTGTTTATCATAATACTAAAACTTCTACACATTTGAAATAAAAATTCAAAAATTGAAAGAAAAGGAGGCTAATCTTGTGAAATTAGGTCAATATTTGGTTAGATACTAACTTAACACATAAGGAAATTCAATGTGTTTAATTGTTTTCTTTCGCCACAGGGGACAGGTTGTATGAAGAGTTGATTTCATGATACTTAAAAAGAGTATTTGGAAAAATCACTCATTTTACTAGTAAAGTTTTTCTGTCCATATATTGGTAAGAATAGTAAATAGTAAATAATAAATTGCTTTAAAATACATGGAAACTGGCACAAAACTTAGTTTTATTTTACATCACAAATTATTCACATCCATTATCTTTTTCCATGAACTACATAGATGCCATCAATTCCTGAAGACTGTTTTGAAGGGAGGAGAGGGAGCACAAAAACTATATACTAGAAGGTCTCAAATTCCACTCTATCATTAACTAAGTGATATTGTATTAGGAAAATACTCAGAAGATTTTTGACTGATGGCTTTATATGTGGTATATCCTATTAATAATGATTTGTTATTAAAATACATAATTTCTTATCACTCTTTTTGGTACCCCAAAAAACTAGTAGTTTCCATTTCTGAATTAACTTATTTTTTTGCAAAGGTAATACATTTTTATTTTTTAAAAATTAAGAAATATGGTGAAAAATCCCCCACCCCATCCACCATCTGCCCTACCATCACCAAGCATTGATTTTAGTTCCAGTAATACATCTATGACATGAATTCCTAGAAGTAAGAGTTCTGTGCCAAAGGTTATAGGCATTTGATAGATATTGCCAAATTGTCTTCCACAAGGGGTATGCCAGTATGTACATCCCACTGGCCATGTATGAGTCTGAATTTTCCACAGCTTTGGCAGCATAGTGTGTTTTTAGACTTGAATTTATGTCTGTACAATAGCTGAAAGCTTTAGATCTCACATTGTGGCGAAAGCATAACTTCTCTTTGTACATTTAAAATCGAGTTGTGTTTTCTTTTTGTAAACAGTCCTTAACTTTTGTCCAATTTTCTTTTGGGTTGTTGGCCTTTTTCTTATTAATTTGCAGAAGTTCTCTTATGGGTTAGGAAAATTAATACATTATCTGAGATATGAGCCACAAACTTTTTTTTCATAATTGTCATTTGTCCTTTAACTTTGCTTTTAGTTTTCTTTGCCATACATAAATTTCTGATTTTATGTAGTCCAATCTACTAATATTTTTGTTTTTTACTTAACACTGTTTAACTTGAGGATAAAATTACATTTTTATGTCATTGCCTACACTGGGCATCTGTTGTTTCTTACATTGAAAAAAAATTAATCCTGAATTTGGAAATTGTTGGCCTTTCATTCAGCAGATATTTATTGAAGGCTTATCATGTGGAGGAACGTAGTTCATCCAGAAATTCAATGTAAATAACAAATTAAATAGTGTAAGATAAATGCTATGATGGTGAGAAGCACAAAGTCTGTCCTGTCCTATCTCTGTTACCAGGAAGGGATGGGTTGGGAGTATGAAAAGGAAACTAACAATCTTAGTTAAAATGTGTACAGATTTCTGTGCTTATACATGAAGCCTAAGTGAAATGTGAAGTCTTTTATGATCAGATATAAAAATGAGTTCACAGCTCGATTTTAGAGATTTTGAGAATCTATGACGGTGATTATCTCCAGTAGCTTCAGGATCTAGGGGCTCTTAGATGCTGTAAATTGAAGGTATAAAATGCCTTTTACATGTACTTGTGAGTAGAAAATGACCCAATAAAAATAAAATGTTTACTTCCTTATAAATGCTGGAAAAGATAAGTTGAGCAAATTACTAGATTATTATATGCTTGGAATTATATTTGTGATATCAACTACCACACACTCACATACACACACACACATATATATATAAGTAGAGTTTAACACCATGGATGTCCTTATAGGGCAGAACTCATGAAAGACATATAGGCCTTCATCCAATACCATATCTACTTGGCTTTCTAGTAGGATATAAGCCAAACAAAGCAGGTACGGCATCACGGTTCATTATTCACGGGCTAATATTCCACGCTACCAACACACATTGCTTCTTTTGACTCCTTAGCCACACAGGGAGAAGCTGCCAGGGGTGAAAAACAGAGTTTGTGCAGGTCACTTTAAATAGAGGCCACAACCTCTGTTTCCTTTCCATCTTTTACTGCTTTTATTTAGTCATACAGACCCAAGGTTTGTATTTCAACTCACAGCTTCGCCAATCCAGACATAGTTTCATACAACAAACAAAGAAGACCCAACATTTCCCTTTCATCTTAAAGTTAATGTTTCAAGGAAACACTGTTGTAGGAGAAGAAGGTCAGTCCCAGGCTGGCCAGCATCAGCCCTGACTGGATGTTAACCCTATACTCGTGCATATATGTGTGTGTGTGTGTGTGTGTGTGTGTGTGTGTGTGTATGTGTGTGTGTGTGTCTATATATCAATGTACTTACAACATATGTCAAAATGTACGTTGTCTACATATAATAAGAGCTTACGTAAAATTCCTTCCCCTAAAATTAATTGATTGCTTATTTTATCCATGAATGTATCTCCTTTTCACCTCACACTTTTGGGTCCAATTAAAAAAGATAATGTTCATTAGTTAGTTCTTTTAAAAGTTTCTAAAACAATAGTTCCAAAGTATGGGGCATTGTTTAGATGAGGTACCACTATGTTAGTATGCTTATCTAGTTTACTTTAAAAATATTCTCTATTATTATTCATAATGTGATAATATTATATAATAGAGGTATATTATGACATCTGTGTTCATATTACAGTGCAATGTTATGTTTATATTATCAGAAGAGTATTGTTAATAATACAAAGAGTTGCCATTGCAATTTCACATTCTTTATTCCTGTGTACCCTTGTTTTAGCCCTTGCTAATCTGAAGAAAGAGGCTTTACTCTTGCTTAGACTTGAACTTGAGCAATAATCACTAACATTTAATTATTTAATTATCATTTACTATCATGCTGAATATTGCTCTAAGCTATTTACAAGGATTACCTTATTTAATCCTTGCAGTGACCCTATAAAGCAGGTGCTATCATTGTCCCCATTCTATAGAGGAGGCATTGAGAGTTAAAGAAGACTTGACTAAAGTGCTATGAAAAGTATGGAATCACGACTTAAAACCAAGCAGCCAACTCTAGCCTTCACAGTATTGAACCGCATACCATACTACTTCCTAAGTTATTTAACATTCTTCAACCTGGGATAAAATTATGAGAGGATATGAAATTAGGATAATAGTATCTATATAGAGTTGTTGAGCAGATTAAAGATGGCAATAAATGTCAAACTTCCAAACATGGTGCTTGGTGCATAGTAAACCCTTAATAAAAATAACTAATAATCATTCCATGATAGTTTACTCTAATTCAAATGTTCTTTTTACTTTTCATTCCAATCGTCTTATACTGTTTTACTTGGTTATACTAGATCTCTCAAGCTACAGCTCACAAAAATGCTTATTACCTTACCAATTTTCTTTGTGCATAAAAGATTTTCCTTGCACAATTTTCCGTAACATAAAAGAAAGTTAGTGGCCAGTATAAAGGCAGAGTGTCTGGCATACAATACACAAGGCATCGTTCTGTTTAATGACTGAGTGGGTAAGTGAAGCGTACACTCCTTTACTTTTATCAGTTGGAGTTGGGTGTGTATTTGTGTGGGTGTACACATTGTGAATTTCCAAAAAAAAAAAAAGCGATTCTTGTCTTTGAAGGGTAGAATTTTTGGACTGTTAATCAGTGATTTGTAATACATGGATTAAATCCTAACATGTAACACATGTAAGTAATCAATACCATGCTGTTAAAATACCAAATTCAGTAAATTTCTATAACATGTCATAATGATTAACTTTTGAAAATCTTTCTTTTTTGCATTTCAATTTAAACCATGAGAATCTTCTACTTTTTTTTCCTTGCAGGTTTCTAGAGTTTTACCTGAGAAACAAGGAGAAATTGAGGATCACATAAAAGACCTTGATCAGCTTGAAGAGCAAATAAATCATCTGCTTCTGTGGCTGTCTCCTATTAGGAATCAGTTGGAAATTTACAACCAACCAAATCAAACAGGACCATTTGACATTAAGGTAGGGACTCTTTGCTCTAAATATTATTTTCCAAAAGAGTGGCAATATCACTGAACTAAATTTCTCATTCTTTATGACCATCATCATGATCACCATCATCATTGTTGTAATGTTAATTATAAAATTAATTATGATTATTACTTGACTAGCATTTTCTGTTTTGTCTTCAAGTGTTTGCTAGTAATAATGTATTCATTAAACTCATATCATTAGAATGTCTTCATCATATTTGTTACAGCAATCCATTTTCCATCCCTGCTTTAATTGTACTTAATATGTATTTGTAGACTTCTTATATAAAACTGAAGTCATTTCAGACCAAGTGCCTACAACATGTAGGCTGTTTAGTAGACATTATATCCTCTCAGACTCACTCCAGTTTACCTTTCTGTCCTCTTATTCTGCCAACCTCTTCTTCTATTCTAGACTGAACAAATTCTGTGGTATCTTTATATACATGTGGTTTCATGCCACATCTATGTTCTTGATCTTCTCTCTTCTTTAAATGACCGCTTTCTCTTTTTTTTGCATGATGAATATTCCTTCATCCTTCAAGCCAGAATTCAATGTCATTGCTTCCTCAAAGCCTTCTTACATACCCCTAGTAGAGTGAAAAACCCTTTTAGGATTTCTTGTAAACCTCGGTATCTATCTCCTTCCTATAGCCTAGTACATTTTTTGAGACTTAAATTTTAGAGACCTGAGTACCTCATTATGCTGTTCTTTGAATGCAGAGGGCATTTTCTTACTTATCTCCCTTGTTCTACTTACTTCTGAATACTCCCATCCCAGGGCCCAGTGTATGGTGTGTACTTGTTCGCATTTTTAAATCAATGAATAAAGATGTTAATGAGGCATCCAGGGTAGTAATGAGATGTTATAGGAAAGCTTCGGGCTCCAAAGATGCCAATTGGACACCATCATCTCTTCCTTTTAGTGTCCCTGTACACATTGATTGTTCCTATCTTTTCCTCCTTTCGCAGGAGCCCATTTCAAGAATTTTTCCCTGTTTTGCATCTCCTGTGAACCAACAACATTAAGTAGTCCACCAAATAAACCAATTCAGTTGAAAGTGCAGCTTATTAATTAATGTAATGATGGGGAACTTAAGACTAAATAAGATAAGTAACATCTATGAGAAAAGTTTTTTCTTTTAATTCATTGACTTAAATTATTCAATTTATTTACCTCTCAGGATTATAATAACCTAATGTTTTTGTCTACATTTAATTGATGTTTTGCTAGGAGATAAGGATAAAAGGAAGTGTGAGGATCTTTTAGAGAAGAGAGAATGAAAGTTTAGGAAGGATGGACTTAAGTGAGGAAAGGAGGGAGATTCAAAAAGTTTTGCCACAATTAAAATGATTAATATTTGTAAAGTACCCTCCACCCTCTTTGCCTTCCTTCTTCCTGACATGTTTACATCTACCATTCTGATAGCTACCCCTAAGAGCAGATGGTACTGTATAAGTCCCAGGTAGACATCATTTCATCAGTGCAAAACTAGGCTACTCAACCAGTGGCATGGTCTTGGGTTCAGTCTGACAATTAGATTCTAGTCATAGTAGGCTTTACCCCAAACAAATTTAGTTAGCTTTAAGAAAGTATACAGGACAAGTAACAACACAGCCAGTACAATGATGACACAGTGGAGGTCTTGGCACCAAAGTGTGACTTCTGATGGACCAGTGACACTGCCTTTGGGTCATGTGTGCTCATAGGAGTGCAAAGCACATCATCATTGAGAGAAGCCATCAGTTCTGGCATCCCTTCAGTTCTTCTACCTAGCTAGCATGTAGTGTCCTCAGAGGTATTTGACCAGCGCCCATTCTCCAGTGCAACTGCATCTCATCAATACTGATTTTTCATTACTCAGTGAATAATCTCAGCAAAGAAGTACAGTTACTTGGTTCAGTAAACAATAATCTCAGCCAGATTCTCAGTGATCTGGAATCAAGTATATCCTTAAGTATTTCTTGTTTTAATATTACAAGAGGAAAGGCCATAAACTCTTTGTTCTCAGCCAGACGTAACTATTTATAACTCAGAGAGAAAAGCACATTCCTTTACTTTTAAATATAACCTTCAGTTAAAATATGTTTCTTCATTAAAATAATGAAAAATATGTTCAATGTTAGCTATCTCTGTACATGGAATATATTTAAGAGAAAAGATAACAAAATGCTCTGATACAAACGGACTCAACCGAAGTGACTTTAGTCTGTGCACCCCAGAAGAGTTCTCAAATATTAAAAACTTTCTTTGGGCCTTTCTTTGTCCGCAGTCCATTGGTTCTTGCCAAACAGGTCCCTGCTGCTTAGAGTGAAAGCTACTCTCAGCTCTGTTAATCACTTTGCTTTATCAGAGCTACACGACACCACTCTCACTGCTGTGTGTAGTTTCCGAGAGTCATGATATTTGCCTCCTGCAGCTCAGTCTAAATCACTGAGGCGGCTGCTTTTTCCCTAGCAGTAGAACTCCTTGGCTTCAGTCCTCTGTACGTATTCTGAGTTTTTCATCTCTGGAGTGTGGATTTCAAAAATATTCCTTTAGCCTTTTTCTTCTGCTTGTTGCTGTATCCAAGGTAAAAAAAAGATCATAAAATCGTATATACAGTGACTTGAAAGATTCTCCTCATAATCCTCAGACCCCTAGCTTGTAATCAGGGAATAGTCACCTGTGTGAATAATTTACTGACTTACCTAGTTCTTTGTCCCTCTTTGTTCAGCTTCTATCTATAGTCACTGTCTCGTAATTGATTTACTAAGATTGTACAGAGTTCGTCTGCTACGAGATATGTGATTTTAATCCCTACAGCCTGATATAGTTCTCTGCTTAAAGCGATTACACTTCTTTTCTCGGTTAAAGATACATGGGAAAATGGACTTGGCTTAACTTTAAACTACTAGAAACCAAAAAGTTTGTATACAGCTTTGAACATTTGCCCATTTTTCAACACAGAGAAAGAAACACCTTTAAACAAAAATCTTAAGAATGAGTTAATGCAAAGAAAGTAGATGTACAAGGAGCCTCCATTTCCTAAATTTAGAGAAATTTTCTTTGTCTGGCCATGATGGCAATGGTTACCTCTGAAACTAACGGCCTAAAGCCTTGCCATCCAGGTCATTTGTTTTCTCAAGTCAAACTCAGAGCACCTGTTTGAAAAATATGTAATATCCTCTGTGAGCCTCAGTTTTGCCTGCTTGGCACTTCATGCTTATTGATGAACAGCTAGCTGTGTAATGAAACCCAAATAAAGAAAGCCTTAAGGGCTCTGTTCTAATACATTGTTTATGCTGGAGTGAAAATTGACTGCACATCGCTTGGTTTGTGCAATTTACTCCCGAAATATTCCTATTCAGGAAATCCTACAAATAGCAGTATTCATCTTGAAAATCACCTCACAGAACCCTTAGCAAGCTGAGGAACATAATCAATGAGATCGTGATGTGGAGGGTGCAAATTAGGCATAATCACAGCCCTTTCCCATCAGTCAGCCCACTAGAAGGCATGCCTTTGAATTTTGATTTCAAATGTACTCTCAATTTAGACACAAAATATGTTGATTTTAGATTTTAGAAATGATAATTGGATGCTAACAACCAGGGACCAGTTAAAATTTCTATAAAGGGTCTTATGCTTTTAATCTTTAATGAGTGCTTTCAAAAATGACCTGGAGGTATACTATTTATCTGACATAAAACTGCCTAACTACTGCTTTCCAAACTTGTTATTAAAATATGAGGTTGAGGCTAGACACATAATTTGTGTCGTCTTACCTACTGAAATATGCTCATATTGATGACAGGAAGGATTTTTTTCTTCCTCTCCAGATTGACTTTCCTTCTGTGGTCCATTAAAAAAATGTGACATAGTGTTGTATTGCCTCTTCCTTACTATGTAAAAAACTTAATTGTCCATAATGTCAAATCCACACTGAAAACTACCAAAGGACACAGTGGTAGTGACTAAATGTTAAAGTATCTGAACACCAAAAACCTTCTCTGTGTGTATCACACTGCTTTGAGTGTTGCCAAAGAAAACTTGCGTGGAACAATTTAATACACAAGTGAGACTTTATTCACAATTATTGCAATAGGAGAGAGAGAGATTGAACTTAACCTTCACTGAAACAAAAGGCAAGAAAGGTTTTAAGCTTTGGGATGAGCTATTGGGGAGGTACTGGAGGACATTAAGGGGGAGGATGGTTAATGTAATTAGGCCATCTGTGTTTGCTACTTGTCACTTACTGAAAGTAAATTACTATTCTCCCACAAGGACTGAGAGACAGGATACTATCCTTCCAAATGTTTACATTTTGAAAGGATGGCTCCCAGGTCTTTGAAAAGATACTCATAGGCTGTAAAAGATTTACATCTCAAAAGGGCAGAGAAGGAATTTACAATAGAACCTTTTCTAAAGTGAATGCACTAAGAAAAGAGATGTCAGGCCTGTAATCAAGAAGAAACCTGTCTCAATATTAATCGAGCTAAGGAGAATGTTAAGGAGATCTTTGTCAGTCCCTTTTTTTTTGTTCAAGAATAAACTAGGCTTCCTGTTGAACGACTTAGGAAAGCTAGTCCATGTAGCTCATTTTAGAAACTTTCTGTTGTTGAAAAACTAGTTGAACTGACTCAGACTTGGTAGGAGAAGATATTTACTGAATGGTGTCATCAAAAAAGTATTCAGTGATGGTGATTTTTCTATGCAATTAAGAAGACTGAAGATTAATTGTTGGAGCAGACTCTAAACCTAGTTTCTGAGTCCAGTGGGTAGGCACTTAAGAAATTTCCTAGATGTTGTATGGAAACATTTTTAGGCAATAGAGTGAGGACAGCAGTGGCCGGTTGATGGATTTCTTGGTTTGCAGTTTGAATGTTTTTGGTGATGGCATAGACATCAGAGAGGTTTTAGTAAGGCGGTCCATAGTCATGGTTATTTTCTGGGGCAGAGCACGGAAGATGTGGGAGTTCTGGTGAGCTCCCCGAGTAGCCCACACAGCAGCAGCTCCAGGCATGAAGGTTGTCCATAGATAATCCGCTGTGCTGCTGAGTCTTTCGAAGTGTATATCAGGTTATCCAGCTTCAACTCTCAGGGCTTCTTTAGATCCTAGGGAAGAAAATTTAGCTACAAGACAGTCTATACTCTAAATACGGATCTGGGCAGTCAGCTTTGAGTTCTTAGTTATGCCAAGTTAGGAGAATGGGAGAAAAAATTAGGAACATTAGTTTGGAAAGTTGTAGCCAGATACTGAAGGAAATGGGAATAATTGAAAATTTGGTAATGACTGACAAAATGTATACAACAGCAGGATCCAGTCCAGGTTGCAGGTAGGTAACAAAATCATGTACTTTACAAAGAAATGCAAAATAGCTCAAAGGCAATGAACAGGACCAGAATCTGATGACCCCCAAGAGTGTGCTATAGTTTTCTATTGAAACATAAAATTTTTCAATACAGTAACTTCCCATTTGATAAAAAATACTCAAAGTAAGATTATTCTTGTTTATAAAATAGGGCTGGGGTCTTTATTAACATAGATGGAGCAGGAATTGTAATTGACCACATAGGCTTTTTCAAGTCTTTCTGCTGAAAATTTTCACAAGGAATTTCATATTTGGCTTTTAAAGGTCATGAGTTTAAGACACCAAGCCACAAACTTGACATCAGATTTTTCCTGCAGTGTCTATAGATTTGGATAAATTCTTCTATTCTTAAAGTCTTTAAAATATCCTAAGATTTCCTGGGCCTGCCAGGAAGTGACCTTCCTTATTTACCTGCAATATTGGACATCCTGTAAGCCAGATACCAGGCCAGTTTTCCCAAGAAGGCTTTGTAAGCATTGTCTCCATAAAGTCAACTGTGGTTTTCCAAACCTGTCTGATCATGTCTGATTCTGTGCACATCATTCTTAAATATGACATTCCAGTCAGAGTCTTGGTTATATAATCAACTTTCTCAATTATATCATGTTACAAGAAGGACAGATTCTTATTGAAGCTATGCAAATAAATATATTGCCATGAAAAAAAGAATATTCAATAAGAACTTTGAATTCTGGACGGATCAGGCAGGGAGAAAAGCTAAATGTTTCATCTTTGTTCACAGCAGTATAATCTAATGAATTGTTATGAGTTATAGATAGCATAAGAAAAAGGAAAAAGAAGTTCCTTTAAGAAAATAAAACAATAAAATATTATTTTTTTTTTAAAAAAAGCCTTGATCACATCATCCTTCATCAGCTCATTCAGTTCTTTGTGACTGATTCTTGTTTCACATGATCTCAGGTTAGAAGTTTTACAAACCTATCAGCTTCTCCACTAGAGTTCTGGAAATCCTGACTAATCCAGTGGTTTGTTCACAAAGTTATTTAAATAAAGCTATCAGAAGCCTGCACCCTAGAGTACCTGACTAGTCCTTTCCAAGATAGTCCCTTTTTCTTGGAGACAAGCTTTCTGGCCTATAGCTGACGGGAAGCACTTTCATGGAAGCCTCAGAGTAAAACAACAGCTATCTGTAAATGACAAAAACTTCAAATAATCATGGTTAAAGATCTGATGAAAGTTCATTGGACAAGGAAATTTTGTTTTTTCTTTGGTACACACCATTTTAATGTAATAACTGAAATTATTACTGATAATATTATACTGTCACTTCTGATATTAGGTAGAGTGGCACCTGGACATTTATGGACAGCAAGGGCATTAACAAATTTCTTCATATAATTACTGAAATACTTACACTTATAAAAATTTGACCCATACAGCTATAACCTAGGGAAGCATCTCTTCTTATTTGATGATACATTTCATGCAACTCAACATACCAATAAACCTAATTATTTTTAATCTCTCTCTTTTCAGAAGCTGAAAGAACAAATCCTTTGAGCTTTTCAAGGCAGCTTGAGATAAGATTTCATTTAGGATTTGATATGTGAAAGGCAATATATCAAATGTTGTCAAAAATATGAAAAGGTTTGAATACTTGGCTAAATAGGATCATGAGTCCATGAAACAATGCTTGACTACCTATTTAGAAAGAGACAATAAAAAATTTCAAAGATAAATGTAAGAGGTAACACGATTGTAAAAGATTTTGGCTCTTTCAAAAGTGAGATGAGTCTATTCTCTTAAATAATTAAGGACTTGACAAAAATCAACATAAAACATAAGAAATTATTCTGGTAAGACTCAGAATCATTGTTGCCTAGGTGGGTTACTCAGAAGGTAAAGAAAAACTTTTTTTACAATCTCCATGGAATGTGTTCTGAGAAATAGTAGGTGAAATTTATTTGATGAAAGGCACAATACTGTCATTCACCATGCAGCTAGACAACAGAGGTTTATTGAAAATTTAAAATTCCCCTGAGTTTAGGTTGGTTCTGAGCCAGAGTATAATTCTGACGGTGATAAAACTTTGAAGATTGTTGAAATTTGTAGGTAACACATTTTAGTGAAATTAGGCATTGACTTTTTTCTCTTTGAATACTGGGCAATCATAATTCCTCCTCTTACTTTCCACCCTCTCTACTCAACTCCAAAAACCATTGTTGAGTTGAAGTAGCATGATAATGGGGGGGGGGGAGCAAAAGACCCAAGTTTGAATCTCATCTCTGACACTTATTGGCTGTATGGCATTGTTTAACTCAATTGCCCTTCTTAACCTGGCTTTCCACTTCATTAAAAAGGAAGAAATGAGCCAATTTCCTGGGAACACTATTGGATTAAGGTGGGAACACATTTTCCTAAGGCAGTAAATGGGAAATGAGAAAGACAGTGAATGGGACCTTTCCTTTTGTAGCTGGAGTTTTGGTAAGAGCCCTTAACAAGAAAAATTAGGATTCCAAAATGTCCCCTCTTTCAAAAGAAAGCAGCAAGTTGCTACCAGAAAACCACTCTGAAAAAATTGCAGATAGTCATGACATTTCATCATTCACCAAGCAAAAATGCCTATATAAGGAGAAGATTAGAAACTTGAGAAGAGTTTCTTCAATTGAGAATTTCTGAATCAGCGAATTCAAGCAGGAATAACAATTTGTTGGCCAAGAAGAAACTGGTATGACTTTTACTGGTCTGTTTCTCATGAGTGAAGGAAGAAGGTGATTTTTCCTCCTCCCCTGCCAAGTCAAGGAGAAGGGCTCCAAAAGCACTTATCTGTTACAGTACTGTTCAGACCATTCTGCTTATAAAACTCTTAAGAATAGTTTAGAAAACTGAGCATCCGCTAACACATTTTAAAGTTGACATCTCTTTTCTCCCTTGGCATATTGTAAATATTGACATTTAAGCAGTGTTACATTACTCTTTTGAATGTATCCAGTAAAATCCAAATATCATAGCACTATAATAGCTACCATCATCCACTTAAAAAACAAAACAGGTTCATCTTTAATAGTTAGAAGTTTCGTATCATTCCTCTTTATTCTTTAAATCATATTTCCATTCCACTTCCCCAAAGAGTTGTATCCTAATGTAATATATATTTATCCTGTAAAGTCTTCTATTAACCACTCTATCATACTTCTGTATGACAAATACACCCATGTGGATTGAAATTCAATATTTAAAACAATTTTCTGTGACTGTAAGGCTCTAGGTATTTTAAAAAATCTTTTAGATTGAGTTATGTCTACAATCATTAATAATAAATATACCTAGTAATAACCAAATTACCTAAATATCTGTAACTTTTGATAAATAATTACTAAACATACCCAGTGGATTTTTGTTGAAAATGAATCTGTTAATGAGATGGATGAGTAAGTTCATGATGGTATATTGATTAAAGGAGGATTTCAGTCATTAATATTTTGAATTGTGTTTTGATTTGGCACAAATGTGTCTTGGGTAAAATATGCTATTGAGATACATCAGAGGAGGTGTGTTTATATTTTGTAAAGTTGGAGGACTGTTGTTAACAAAAAAGTAGGAATGATAATTGGAATGATGCATGTACCACAGAAAGAAACCCAGGCAAATCCCCTGTAGAAGCTATGAATAGGGAAACTTCCTTCAAGAACACCATCTATGCCCACATATCCCTAGGAAATTCTTTGTGTACCTCAAGGGGCATACTGCAGTCTGACGATTGCCACTCTAGGAGAGATGGGCATTCTATGAGAAGGGAAGACAACTCAGTCCCTGGCTAGACACTTGTTAAACCGTCAAAACACCACCAGGTTTATCTGACCATAGTCCATGCCTTTAACCATAACTCACTTCTTTACTCTAACAATACTTGACTCACATTGTTGACTCAGGCTAAATTTATTAGTGTCTAAAATCACCAATTCTTTTTCACACGTGCTACTTCTAATTGACATTTTCTCCATCTTGCCCTTGTGTAGCCTACTTTTTTGAATTAAATGCTGGTCTGGTCCATCAGCCCTTTCCTTGGCACTACTCAAGCTTATCCACCAAAGTCCCTGAAGCTTATGCTTCTTCCCATGTCCTGATCAAGGCAGAGAATACACAAGAAACCCATTACCATTGGGAGTCAACATCCATGATTAGCATTGCTGCTCTGTGTCTGGTTCTGGTTCATCTCTAGTGATTTTAGCTTCTACATTTGTACTGACCCTGTCTCTGTGTACTCATGGCCTCCCCGCCTCAGTTCTAATTATTCTGTCCCACTACTACCCTCTCCCTCATTCAGCTCCCCAAGAAAGAAAAGCTGCTCTTAACCCCAAACTACTTGAAGCCTTAATAAATTTGTTAACCAGTTAATCCAGTTGATAGTAAAGATGGAGAACTCGTGATCTTAAGCTCCTGATTATTTCATACACTGTATTACAATCTCTTAGTTTCTTTTCAAGTTGAGATTTGATATGTCTCCCTTCCTTAACTTCATCTATGTTGTGAAAACGAATTTCTAAACTGAAGTGAATCCTAAGATGGAGCCCTTCAGCACATCAGGAGAAACTTCGCTCTATTTTGACATCAATTCAGCCATCAAATTTCCTTGGGCAGTTGTTCAATTCGTTACCAAATTCTAATTGCTTAATTTCCTACCCTGTTCATATAGTTCCATCTTGTCCACAAAGGGTCATTTGGAGATTTTATCAACTGTATTGCTGAAATACACATTAACTTTATTTTCCTATACCTCTGATCAACCTAAGTAAAGAAAGACATGAGACTAAGGTAACGAAATTTTCATTCAACTAACAAACTATTTATTGATTAACTACAATGCCCTACTATGTTAAAGTGGCCCTCATTCTCAATTTTCTTAGAAGTGAGTTGATACATAAATATATCTCAGTGTACTTAATGCAATCAATGCAAAAGCATTTATAATGCATAGTAGTGCGTATTCTTATAGGATGCTGTAATAGCCCAGAAGAGTGATACTTATCCCAGTCAGGGTATTGTTTAGAGCACGGCTACCATATGTGGTCCCTAGACAAGCAGAAGCAGCATCATCTAGAAGCTTGTTAGAAATGCAAATTGTTGGCCTTCTCCACAGACCTCTCAACTCAAAATAGATATAAGTGAACCTCAAGAAACTATTTTAACGAGCCCTCCAAAAGGTGCTTTGACTTACTAAAATTTGAGAAGGTCTGATCCCAAGGCAGCCTCCTGGATGATGTTAGGCCTGAACTGGGTCTTTAAAAGATGAGTAGGGACTGATAAAGTGAAATGTGTGTGAGGAAGAGGAAACGGTTTCCAGAGAGAGGGAGGCAACAAGAAGAACCAAGATATGGAAGTGATTAATGGCGTGAAGGATGGAAGAAAAATAAATACAATGATGTTGAAGTATAAGCCTGGTTTTAGTGAGGCTTGTAGGCTGCTTTAAGGAGCTTAAAAATGATCTTTGAGAGATGTGGGAACCATTAAAGAGGGGTAACTGGCAAACTTTCAAATCTGAGGAGCATAGGACCAAAAAAGGATGAGTAGTCAGGAGGTGATGGAGAGAGCTGAGGAGCAACATGGTCCTGGATGAGGACTTGGTAGTAGGATGAAGAGGAGGAGACTATTTTTTTTTCCTTTTTCAGTTTTATTGGGTAGAATTATTATAGTTCGACTGCACATACACATTATATTGCATGTAAATACATATATACAGTAGACTGCACTTTTTTAGTTTACATATATGTACTAATTATTGTTTCTAAGAACAGATTAAAGCTTAAGCTTTTTAAACTTACATAGTTATCAAAGGAATAAAGCCAACTACAAAAAAAGAATCAACAGAATGCAGTAATCCAATCATAAAGGACAGTCAATGTACTTACACATATTCAATAAATCAATCGTCTTAGTTATAAATAAGTAGTTCATTTGTGTCCTTCTTGTTATTATTTTTTAGATTCTTCATATACGTGATGTCATATGGCACTTTTCTTTCTCTCTCTGTCCCACTTCACTTAGAATGATAATCCTCAGGTCCATCCATATTGCTGCAAATGGCATTATTTTATTCTTTTTTTATAGCTGAGTAGTGTTCCGTTGTATATATGTACCACATCTTCTTTATCCAGTCATCTGTTGATGGACATTTGGGTTGTTTCCATGTCTTGGCTATCATAAATAGTGCTGCTGTGAACATTGGGGTGCAGGTGTCATTTTGAATTTTATTTTTCTCCAGATATATGTCCAGGAGTGGAATAGCTGGATCACATAGTAAGTCTATTTTCAGTTTTTTAAGGAACCTCAATACTCTGAGGAGGAGACAGTTGAAAGAACAGTATTTCAAATTGTTATTGGTGACCCATTGATAAGTTATGAAATCAACTTAGTGGGTAAAATGAAATAGAATAAGATAGTATGTGCTACAGGAGAATATAATCATATTTATTATATGCAGTATGGGTGAGGATTTTGTAAATATATTACTTTCACTTAGATATCATTTCATGTTTGTTTCTCATTTTAAGAGAATCTTCACAGTCCTTTTATACAAAATGAGTTAGTATTCTGTCAGTAAGTTCATACCAGGTTAATTATTCTAAGGTTGAAAATAAATTAATCCATCAAGATAAACTTTAAAAGTATATTTTATTTATTGAAAAAACAATGCTTTCTTGTACGAAGTTAAAATCTTCCCTTGTATCTCCATCTTTCAGCCACCCACTTTATGTCCCCATGGCTGCCAATGTTATCACTTTCTTCAATAGCACTCCAAGGATAGGGTATGAGTGTATGAATGTTTAAGTATGTATTCTCTCCTTTAAAAAACGGGTGGTAGAATACTATTAACACCATTTCTGAATAGTACTTTTTTCCACTTAATGATACATACTGACAGTTATTTTCCATATTATCACTTCAAGGAAATTCTCATTTTTGCAGTCATATACTATTGTATTCTAAGGATGGACCATGATTCATTTAACCAGCATTCCAGTTAATGAACATTTAGTTTGTTTTCAAGTGTTGCTCCTGCTACAATATTATGACAGCGTGTAACTCTATGCTCATGTCATTTCTCACATTGCAAGTATCCCCATAGGATAAGTTCTTAGAAGTTAAATGACTGGGTCAAAATGGCATTTGTTATTTTAGTACATATGGCCAAATTGCCCTTCATAAAGCACTCCCATCAGTAAAATGAAGGAGTTTCTTCCCAGAAACTTTGCCAGCTCTGTGTGTCATCAACCTTTTTGATCTTTGCTAAGCAAGAAAAAAATGGCATCCCTTTGTAATTTTAATCTGTATTCATCTTTTGAGTGAGGATGACCTTTCTTCAGAATCAAAAAATGTTTCAGAGTCATTTATATTTCCTTTTCTGTGCATTGTTCATTATACTCATTGCCAATTTTTTTTTCTATTATGTTATTGGTCTTTTTCTTATTAAGGTAAATACAGTTTACAATGAAGTAAAAACTTTTTTTTTTTTTTTACAACAAGCGTGTTGATGAATGTTTCTTATGACAAATAGATTCTAGTCTGAAGGTTATAACCTGAAAATACTAAAACAAACCTTGGAATTGCATAGGAGTGGTCTTTGCCCTTTTTAGCAAACAATCCTGTACAGAAACTCAATGTGATGACAAATTATAGAATAAGTACAGATTTAATTTTTTCAAAACATTGGGAACAAGTATGTAAATATTTGCCTTCTCCATCTGTCAATCTAACCGTATGTAATGGCCATGATGGCATTAGTCTTATCAAAGCACCTGTGTCAACTGACTCCCATTCTTTCAAAATATTTCATCAACTTCTTCTGGCATTGCATTTTCTAAGGTTAAATAACTATTTAGAAGCTTAAAATTTTATTCCCACACCTTATTTTTCCTTTAGAAAATAAAAACTACATTTTTCCAATCTTCCAGACCACCCATAGTGGTTTGCCATTTGGTTTGCCAATTTTATTAGTGTCCTGAGATGTAATTTATCAAGATCAAGAGAGTTAATTCTGAACAGCTGGGGACTTTCTAATTTCTTTACCCATCTTGGGCAACAGTTCCCTCTCATTGCTATTTATTTTATTTTTTGCAGTCAGAATATCATTCTTCTTGACATCCAAAAACAAACCCAATAGGAATTAAAGGGTTCCCACTTTTATTTTCCATTCCCCAACGTTGCACCATCTTTTCCAAAAGCAGACCTATCCTTTCCTTGATCATCCTATTGCTCCAAATATACCTTGAAAAGTCGTTTTGTACCCTAAACCTTTTTTATACTTTCTTGGAATCGTGCTTTTACTGCACTACAATTTTAATTTTTTACTTACCAGTCTTCCACTGCTCCATTAAAAGCATGTTTACATAACGATATATTCTATGGGAGAACATTTGAAGCAATGTTAGCATTATTTTTTCTTAATTTCCCTCAAAAGAAAGCTGTGCCCTGCATATGGATGCCATCCCTTTCTGAGTATGTGTGAAGTAGAAAGATGGGAACGCTTCCAATAGTTTTGAAACAACTTCTGTTTAAGCGAATGAATGGACCACCTGGTTTACTAACTGTGCTACCCAAGGGGTGGCTTTGATTGGCAGACCCAATACAGGATAGAAACAATGGAGTTAAATGAAGAAGGTTTTGAATTTGCGAGTTACCACCCTTGGTGACAGTGGGTGTTCGTAGAAAATAGCAGGCTGAGATTTCAGATGCGTTCAGAAATGTGCACTTGCAATCTGCAATACTCAAAAAGTACCATTTTTCTAACCACAACTTCAGAAACAAAGTACAACTGCCTTTCTTACTTGTCTGTCTCAAAAAGCTGTATCCATGAAGCTGTTTATTCATTAAGGTGTATGAAAGATAAATGATATCCATAAATTAAATTCTGGGATTAACACTTAGGCCTTCACAGTTCTGGTATATACCATGGAGAGCCATGATTCTCAAACCTTAATGTGGGCAAAGTAACCTGAGGATCTTGTTAAAATTCAGTTCCCTAGTGATACTGATGCCACTGGTCTGGGACTTGAACTTTGAGAAATATTGTCATGGATTCCTTAAGTAGGCAAATAGTCATAAATATAATAAATATGCAGGAGGAGTTGTATAGATACGTCTTGGGGTCAGATATTGATTTACATAAATGGAGCTTCTTTATTTATTCCTCACTGATTTTCATAAGCTTCCTCCATGTTGCATAGTGAGGAAAAAGGATCTCACTCTGAAACAAATTTACCAATCTCTTTATATGAGTTGGTAGCACTTGGATAAATGGCCAGTCTTTCAGATTTTTAATTTCCTCCTGCTCCCCTCTAGGATGACATGTGGATTGACAGGTAAGAGAAAATTACATGGCATATATGACCTATAGTCCCCATGTAGGTCTCTGTTCTCTCCTTGACCCTTTGGTCTCTGCAGCAATACCCTTGGTCTGCCTGGTGAATGTCTACCCTATTGACTTCATGGCTGTGAATTTGTACTTTCATCAGGAAATGCCATGCTGTGCTCACTAAACTATATTGGTTGCTAAAGGAATCCTTAAATCTGTGAGTTACCACTGAAGAATATTTAAAATTCTAAATACATATTTATTACACCTCTAAAAGCAAATGTGACTATCATTATGGGTAAGGATGACTGCCAAGAAGTTACAGTAACATAAAGCCACTCATTACACTTATTTAGGGGGAAGGTGTGGACTTGGTATTTACAGATAGAACATTGCATCAGGCGCCATGGGAAAAAACAAACAAGAGAACCTGTGGCCATAATCTTTATGATTTTATTTTTAAAAGAGAGGAAAAAACAAATACATAGAAAAATCATTTAACACTAAAGAGAACACTTTAAGGAATATTTATTTTAAAGTAAAGCTATTTTGCTGTTCAATTGCTATCTCATAAATTTATACCAGTTTAAACTTCCACTCATATTAAAAAGTTAAAAAATATTACCAAAATGATTGGTGGAAATTAACTTAAAGATGAACATCTCTAATGAAACTCTATAGTATTCTGAAGATAGCACTTTAAGGAATACTTGAAATACTTAAATTCAGAATAAACTTAGAGTTTATTAGTGAGAAAATATATCACAAGTCACATGATTCTTTCCAGCAAAGACATAACCAATACTTATGTACAAAATTTGTTTAGAAATGCCAAGGCAATATTTCCTCTTGAATATACCTTTCTGTATCTTGAGAGTTCATTTATCATATTAATTGCTTTGTCATTGAAAACCAGGGTATATTATAAATCTAAATTCAGTTCTATGTTGTATATTGAAAATACTTCTTTCTTCTAACAGACAAAATTAGCTGATGTTACTATTTTCTTTAGTCAGTTATACAAGACTTAGAAATCATCTTTGTATTCTAAATACTTCCAAATTGCCACCTTTCTGCTCTTTTCCTTGTCATATATTTATCTCATTCTTCCTGGCTGTCCTTTGCGCAGTAGCATTAGTATGACTAGACTCATTCATTCACACGTTGGAAGAAATTTTATATATATATATATATATATATATATATATATATATATATATATATATATGTATGTATGTAATATACATATTATATACATATATAATATATTATGTATGGAGTGACACATATTATGAAGGATACCAAGTACTTCAGTGTATATCTAATACATATTTTTTTGTAAAAGGAACACCGTAGTTGTAAATTAACTACTTAAATTAACACTCAGAGCAAATGCATTTAATTTGCTCTGTAATTTTGAAACAGTATATATGTTAAAAATGAAGAGTTTGCATGCCCAATATTTCTGAAGCCATAGCTCCCAACTTCTGAACAATTTGTTGCCTCCTCTGGACATAACGGATGTTCAGCAATTACTGCTCAAAAGAAAGCACAATGTATATAGTTAATAAAACGAGCCATAATTGTTTGAGTTGGACTATTTTAATAATAGCTTTAATTTTAAGATTAAAAAGCTCAAAATGCATTTATAATAACTGATTATATAACATGCTAGTCATGAAAATTAGATTGATTTTTTTAAGTTAATAATGCTGTTAAATATTCAAAAGGCAAAATATGGAAGCATTCACAAGAAAGTGTAGGATATAACTAAAATTCTATTTATCGACCCATGAAATTACAAAGCCATGTGTGCATATTTTTAATTGTCAGGATTTTTTGAGAGAACTTTTGTGAATAACATGTAGAGAAATATGAATAGATAAGCATCTCTGTCTTTTAAATTATTTGATGAAGTAGCTGATAAGAAACACAAAATTAATAATTCATGGTAACATGACAATACGTCTTCTAGTATTAGCATAGTAATAGGTATTAGTGATTTACATAATTGGAAACATAACACAAATACAAAAGTTATGCACATTTATATACTGTGCTTCACTCAAAACTAAACAGATGTTATCTGAGACACTTCACCACGTGTATGACATTAGAGCTGAAGTCAGATTTGTCAGAGACAGCATTATTCTTTTATTATCTTTAATATCTTCAATGAGTCAGTTATGAATAGAAACATTAAGTTTGCTTATGACTAAGTTAAATAGGATTTTGAATGCCATACAAAATAAGAACAACGATTTAAAGTGGCTTTAGAATAGAGAAGTAGTCTGTTAAAAATATTTCTGATTTGAATAGGAACAAAACAGTAGAGCTATGAGATTATGGATGAATGATGATTAGGTTGTTTTCAGTTTTTCACTAATGTGAACAATGTTGGAAGAACATTCTTTGTAGGTCTCCTCACAAACCAATGTGAAAATAACTAGAAGTAGAACTACTGACTCACTAGAGTATGCACATCTTTATTATAAATCATAAATTGCTTTCCATAGCAACAGGAAATGGCGTGACATTATTGTTTGAATTTGCATATCCCTGGTTGTTTATTGGCCATTAAATTTTTTGCCTCTAGAGTTGACTCTTCACATCCTTTGCCCGATTTTCTATTAGATTGCTTGCCTTTTCTTACAGATGAATATGAGTTCTCTATATATTCTGAATTTTAGCAGTTATGTGCATCTAAAATCCAGGTCCACAGTTCCTTATATAAGGTCTCAAAACCTTATCATTGACTTTACAGGAAACCAATGAAAATGCTCACTTTGCTGGAGTGGTAGAAATCATAGAAAGCTGAAAGAGTATAAAAATTAAGAATGGCAGGCTAGATGAAGACCTGGGACCCAAGACAAAGGCTAATGTGTTGTGTGAACCAAAGAAGGGGCTTTATTCCGTCATGTGTGATTTTCCTTGATTTCAGAAACCTTCGTGTTTGCTTTATTTTCTATTTCTGTTTTAAGGAAAAGTTATTCAGAAGAAAATCTCAGATGTTTTTGTTGCTGTTTTTTTTAAATACAAGTTTAATTCAGTTACCCATTTGATTTTTTGTGTTTATAAGTTATTGAAGAATTTAGAAAGGTTGTTTTAGATAATGATTATAATTTTGGTACAGCACTTAACAGTAAAAAACAAAGCATCTTTGATTTTATTTGAAGTGTATGTCAATCATGAAGTCAGAACTGAATTTCTCTTTTCTTTGCTTTTAATGAAAATGTTCCTAACTGCTGTTTTATTTTTTTAGAAGACACTTCTAGTGTTTAATAGTACTTACATTTTTAGTAAATAGTCTCTATTAAGACTTCAAGAACTATGTCCGATTACCACATGGGTAATAACTTAAGAGTTGTGTCACATAGATTAAAAATACTGCAAATAACACTGGCCAAGGTGAATGTACAAAGCAAGAAAAAGATGATTCAGGGACCTAGAAAAATTACTCTCTGTTGTATATGTCTCTCTGTCTCTCTATTCCGTAGAATCCAGTGTTCCTTAATCCCTTTGGGTTATTTAAATCAGTGTTTTTAGGAACAGTTCAGCCAGAAACTGAAGTATGTGTTTATGGCTAGAGTTCATCAGAACCACATTCGAATGTGGTTTGAGCCAATAGGGTGCATAGTAGTTGCGTCTGAAAAAAATACATGTAAATGGATGGTGTTGCAAATAGTTTTCCATATAAGAAAAAGAAAAGAAAGGAATTCATATGAAATTATACTATTTCATGTACACTGGAAATGCAGACCATGAGTAGACAGACTTTGATTTGTTCATTCACATTGTCAGTAATTTAGTGGTTCTCAATCCGGGGTGATTTTCCTCTCCAGGGGAGTTGGTCAATGTCTGGAGATACCTTTGGTTGCCACAATGGGGGGAGAAGGAAGTGCTACTGGCATCTTGTGAATAGTGACCAGGGATGCTGCAGGACATCCCACATTACAGAGGTCAGGTGCCTACAACAAAGAATTACCCAGAACAAAATGTCAGTAGTGCTGAGGTTGAGAAACTCTGATTTCAACTAAAATTTCATGTTAATCAAAATTATATTGTTCTAGTTCTAAATCCTGTGATTCATCAAATAAAACTTGTATGTATGTATTATACTTAAATCCATATATCCTACAGTATAGTAATTCAGCGTGCAGGATATGCATCAGACAGACCAGGATTCAAATCTCATATCCACCATTTGTTAGCTTATGCCATAGGCAAGTTTCTTAAGCTCTCATGACTGTAGTTTTTAATCTGAAAAATGACAATAATGTCTATAGAAAGGCTCTGCAGTGGAGATTGAGTAAGATTAATTAAAATGATTTATGTTAAGTGCATAGCAGAGTGTACTTAGTAAGTTCTCAGTAAATGGTAGCAGTTAGTATTACCTTTGCCTCTACTAAATCATTTGATCCTGACCTGCTATGAATATCCTGGTCACATACCATATTTTATTGTTTCTAAGACACGACTGATTAGAATATGCATCATCATTTTAGCTGTCACTAAGAAAAAAGTGCTGCCAATTAGACTCTGACATACCATCATTTATAAAATGCATCCCAATTCAGAGCAGTAAATTTGTAGAAGTAAAATGTGAGTCTTCGAAATGACTGTTGTAAAGCCCATCAGTGAGTCTTCTTAAGAGCAACTGAACAAGGCTACCTTTAACCACGTTCAGCCACAAATTCTCTTAGAAGGGTGTAGGAACAGAAACACAGCTTCCCAGGGAGGCGGGATCAGGTGTCTCTCTTGAGTGGGATTAGAATACACAGCAGTCTGTGCTGCCTTCACAGAGCCATCCAAGAGCTATTCTCTTTGCAGCACCTGCCGACTCCCAGATGATAGTTCAGGAGCAAAGGAAGGAGGCTCAGAGGTGCTGTGTCAGCCCTGGCCTATAAGCTTTTTGGGTCCCAGGAGCCAATGTTCCATAACATAAAGTTTCCAAGATCTTTGAAAGGTATATGCTCAGTTACAAGAGGCACTACACTCAGAGGATTCCCCAAAACTATGGCTTTCCATTAGGTGTTTGTAGTTCATATGTAGTACTCCTAAGCCAGGTATAATTTATCAGTCCAGATTTTTTTTTTTTTTTTTGCAGAAGCAGTGTTGTCTACTAACACATTTGACATTACAATTTTATCAGGTTTTCAGGGAGAATACAGCTAAAAAGTTCTTTGAAGGTCAAACTCTCATGCAGAGGGACAAAAGATGTTATTAACCCTTTATGCAGTGTGATATATGTCTTTTTTTAATCCATGCTGTAATTAAAGATAGTGAAATTAGAGAATTGAATTGAATTGAATTGAATTGAATTTGCCCCAGCTCATGAATTAAGAAGCCTAGAACCACATGTTATTGTCCCTAGTCGATTGCTTCTAAGAACACTGTAATATATCAAAGCAGGAGTCAACAAACTGTAGTCCAAGGGCCAAATGCAGTCCTGTTTTTGTAAATCAGTTGTTATTGGAGCAGAACCATACTTATTTGTTTACATATTATCTGTGGTTGCTTTTACATGACAGTGGCAGAATCCGGATATGACAGGAACCATATGGCCCACAAAGCCTAAAATATTTGTTTGTTTGTTGAGCCCAGTTCTAAAGTAGAACAAAAGTTGTTTGACTATCTCTATAAGTCTATATATGGAGATAAAAGGCAGAATGTCACTCATGTTTTATCTTTTAAAATAACTACCCATATAATTTTTCTGTGCACCCGAAGGTTTTTAGAGCCACAAATGTCAGTCCTTACCATTTCTCTAGATTAACGGTTGGCTAACTTTTTCTGCAAAGGGCCAAATGGCAGAGGTTTTAGAGTATATGTTAGGATTTATGGGCCATATGTCTCTATTGCAATTAATCAAGTCATGCCAGGATTGGAATTTAGATAACCAGGCTCAAGAACCCACACCTCTGTACCCCTAAGGACTTAGGAACATGGTAAAACCTGGAGAGCAACAGTTTCATTGAATGAGTCTGCCTAAAGCAGTGTCCTGTATGGCTTAAACCAGATCAGAGATTTAGTCCTCATTTAAGAACTGTATGTATAAAGATTTTTATAGTATGTGTGTCAGGTTTCCACAAACAAGTACTTCCCTCCCATCACTAGAGATTTAACTAACCCCCTTGGGAGTCTGCTTATAACTTCTATCTGTTCTCTATATTCCTTTAGTCTAATCTTAACACAGCAGCCAGAATGATCTATTAAAAAATAAGTCAGATCACATCACTGCTCCGCTGAGTGATTTCCTGTGCTTCCTAACCTCAGTCAGAATAACAGCCCAAGTCCTTACACAGTTGCCCTGCAGGAACTACCCTCCTCGATCTCTCTGACTTGCTTGCCGCTACTGTCCCCTTGCTCACTAGGCTCCTCTCACCCTGACTTCCTTATATTTGTACTGATCATGCCAGACACACTCCTACCCCAGGACCTTTGCTATTACTTGCTATTTCCTCTGCATGGATTGTTCCTCCCTGAAACAGCTGCTTGATTCATTCCCTCACGTCCTCCTAATCTTCATTCAAATGCTATCTTCTCAGTAAGGCTTTTTAGCTTGGAGGTACTTTCTCAAATGTCCACCTCCCATCTTCCCTTACCATCCACATACATCTCCCATTCCCACCAGATACTTTATTTTTTTCTCTTTAGCACTTTTATCCTCTCATGTGCTGTAATTTATATTTTATTGTTCATTGTCCCTGTTAGAATGCAAACTTCCTGAGAATAGAAAAATTTTGTCTGTTTTTTCACTGTTATATATCCAGTGCCAAAACAGTATTTAGAACTTAATAGGTGCTCTTATATTCAGTATATATTTACTAAATGAATCGACTAATATGCTGGGTGGAGGGTTTGGGTAAGATTTCATTTGCCAAAGGCATTCTACTGCCAAACAGACTTTGAAACCCCATCTTTATGAATGGAGAGCTTCTGTTTTCATTTTTATTAGTTGATGGTCACACATATGTCCACCCTTTCATTGGCCCTGAACATTCCAAGTGTGTACCTTAGTAGCTTAAACCTTCTTGGTTGCATAACACTTGCCACTTTAAAAATCAATACAGCATTATATTTTGTTCATCTGGACAGATTATTTTTGAAATCCATAAATCTCTAAATCAGAAAAAAGCCTCCCTTTGGTGGGCTGCCCTTGATTAGCTCAGAATGGAAAGAGAGAGGCTGTCATTCTTTCTCAATCAGCTTGGCACGTACTTGACAGCCTGCAGTTACAGTGAAGGAGAGCCGTGTTGCTGTGGTCTAGCAAACCTAATTGTAGATAAATAAAAGAACAGTCACCCAGCATGAGGAGAAAGAGGAAGAAACTCAACTGCACAATGTTGTGTTTTTCCATCCATCAGCCTTCATTTGTCAGCACCTGCTTGACAATCTAGGCCAAGGAGTCAGGCTCTAACGCGATATCAATTCCATTTCATTTTTCCTCTCTTGCCGCCCTTTTTAGCAAACAGTTTGTATGTGGAATAAGAGATGGTGCAGTTGATACATGTGACCAGGGCACATTTATTTTAAAGGCTTTTTTTTTTCTTCCCAGAAAGCCATGTATTTGTTTGTTTCACTGTTATGTTGTAATTGTCAGCTCTTGCTACAGTAACAAACAACCCCCAAATCCCAGTGACTTATAGCAACATTTATTATTCATTCATGTGTCTGCAGATCAGCAGCAGCTTTACTCTATACTGTGGGTCAAGTTCAGGTTTTCTCATTCTGGACTGTGGATCTGCTCCAAATGTCTTCTCATTTCAGAACCCAGGCTGAAAGGGCAGCTCCTCTATGATACATTATTCTCCCATGGTGGACGACAGAAACTAGAGGTACTAGCAAATCTTGAATTGCCTTTAAAGACCTAGCTCAGAGCTGTCATACAGTCATGTCTGCCCACAGGCCATTGATCTAAGTGAGGCACATGGTCAAGCCCAAAGTCAATGGGGAAGAAAGTGTATTCACCCACAGGGCAGACATAGTCATGGAGTCAATGAATAATAATGAACTAATACACCGATCATAGTCTTCACAAATATCTTAGAATTTCATTGCTTCCAAAATCCTTTTTCTCTTTTTTTTACATTTCTGCTTCTCTGAAATTGAGATGTTTCCCACAATAATGCCTCCAAAGTTAATTTTTTAAACTTTCTTAGCAATTGGTAGAGTAACAGTGGTCCTTACAATCCATGATATCTTAAACTTAATAGAAAAACCATTGATTGTGGTGGTTGACCAAATGGTCAAATGGCAGAAAATATTCTTCATAAATAAGAAAACAAAGTGAAGGGGCACTTATGTTTGCTAAGGAAAAAAAGGTGTCATTTTTATCTTGATCTTCTTTGTTTTCAGTAACGGTATACATATGTTATTCTGACCAGCTTATTTGAATGGAAAACTGTGCATTGATAGATCTTCTTTCTATCTATCTATCTATCTATCTATCTATCTATCTATCTATCTATCTTTATCTGTCTATTCATATATTCATATGTATTCATTTTTAGGACATCGATTAGAAATCAAAGTGTTGTTCCCTTGTTTAAAACTCTTTTGTAACTTTTCCACTAAGGTCCTGACAGTGATAGGAAAGATCCTTCTTTTCTCGGGCTCTCGCCTTTTACTCCTGCACCATTTCTTCCCATTCCCACACATGGGGTCTCCACGCCACCTCTGGTTCTGGTCTTTGCATTCACCAGATTCTCTCTTGCAGTACTTTCCATCATCCATCCCTTTGTCAACCAGGTGCCTGAGCTGTTTGTGTTCCATGCCTTTGCTCAAGCCTTTCCTCCCCCACAAGGCTTTTTTTGTCCCTTAAACACAGACCTGATGAGTTTCTTCTCTGTGCCCCATTGTACATGGTGCTTTGCTGGTCATTATCCCTGTTGCAGTCTAAGTTTAATATGTGTTTGTATCCTTCTGCTTCATAATATTCACAGTTCCTAGCCAAGACTTTGAACTATAGTAAATATTAAATAAATATTGTCAAATGAATGAATGTTGGAACATATGTGAAAAGACTGTTTATACCCTCCTTATGTTGTGATATATATATAGATATTTATCTATCTATCTTACACTATCCTTAGGGTCACCAAATTTCTAGTTAAAAAAAAGAAATGCATGCATACAATCAGTTTAATACTGAATTAGAAATACAATATTCAATGAATAAATCCTTAGAAAATACAAGTACATTAGTTTGCTTATGAATTGCTACTTTCATCCTCAAAGGTGTTATTTAGTCTTTTTTAATCACTAACCATTGCTTCATTGCTTGTCAGACCAACAACTCCCCAATATTAGTGCTGTTTAATGAGAAATAACTAAGACTAAAGGTGCTCCATTTTGAAAGCCTATCAAGGCTGGATTTCTAAAAAATACACTGCAATATTCTCCTAGTGAGTATAAATGAAGGGTGATTCCTGTTACCTATTTAATAAAAATTATTGTCTTAAAATTATGCATGAGGTTGTAGTGACCTCTCAGTACTGTGCTGGGGAAAAAAAAAACAAACTCTAGTTACATCTAAGAGTCTTAACACTGTGTGCACAATCTTACATTGCAGGGGATATATTAAGAATAAGACAGAGGAAAAAAAGCCTAAATGGAAATATTCTATTATTAGAAGTGAGATTTTTTTGGTTGAAATCCCTTGAAGACTTTGTCTGAAAGTGCTGTAAAGTTGAGCACTTACTATTTACAAAAACTGGCCAATATAGTTAACTGTGTTTCCGTTTTGGTGGTGACCTCCTTCACCTTATCGTAAATCATATAAAGATGTGAGGCCATTTGTGAGATAAAAGGTTTACTCAAACCAGTTCTTTGACCTGGATATCATAAGTTTGGCTATCATAAACCCACAAAGAGACATCCTTGGAGCTTTTTAAAGGCTGTGTAAGAATTTATTTTTCTGTGGGAAAAGAGAGAATTTTCTCTTATTTACAACCAGGAAGGATACTGTAGAATGTATTGGAGTTAAAAAGGAGGAGAAAAAATTAACATTATAGTTAGAAATATGACTGCCAGTTTTAGCATATGCGTGTGCACGCGCACACACATGCTATAGTCAACAATGTAAGGGGTAAAGTAGAAGTTTATATATAACCTGGTAATAATATCAGCTCTGCCATTTACAAGCTTGGAGGCCTTGGACAATTGACCTAATCTCCTTTGGTTTCAGCATCTGTAAAATTAGATAATACCCTTTTTGTAGTACTGTAAATATGATGGAAAAAATGTATGAAACACATGGTAAAGTTTTAGCAACCCTCGTTTGTTAACCTTACAGCAGTTAATCTTGGAGCAGTTTACTGGCATTTTCATCACGGCTAATGGTCTCAGCAGCCTTTTCATATGTGTGCACAGTCATGTCATTTTGCTGTTTTTTTGTTTGTTTGTTTTCTTTGCTTTTCAATTTTTCCATGCCAAGTTTCAGTTTCATGAAGTGATAAAAATTTTTGAATTTATTTCACATCCACTTCTATTTTTTCCAGGATTATTATCAGCTTCTAATAGTGTATTTCTTTCACAGTCACTAAAGAAAAACTATACTAAGAAACATTTAAGTGAACTTAATTAGATTTACTATAGTTGACCTTTCCAGCAATAATATTTGACCCTCAATCACTGACCTATCTTTTAAGTAATAAATTCACACTGCAAATAAATGTAGTATGGTAAATTGTAGAAATTTATCTTCAAAATGGCCTTTCTAAGGTGATTTGTCAAAGGTACGTATAATTAGATATCTTGTTCACAAAAACTTACGAAGGAGAAGTACCCACGAAGAATTAAGAGCTGAACATGATTTCTCTCACCCATTGCTCTATTGCTGTAGGGCCAAGTGTAAATCTTATCCAGGTACTTAAACTCCCCATTATTTCATTAAAGGATGAAGAGATGGCAATAGTGTTGATGGAAGGAAATGCTACTAGGAAACATTTCTGTAAAGGGAAATGATGTGACTTTGCAATGCTTATTCATCAGAGAACTCAATCTAGGGCTAATTAAGTTGCCTGGAGAGGGAATATTTGACTTTCTGCAAGTGCAAAACCTGGACATTTCACGTGTCATGCCACCTTCTCAATCCATTGAGCAAGTACGTCCTTAGAAGTTGGAGCTCTAAGTAATACCTGGGCTGCCCTAATGTCACCCTTGCTACTGTTTCTGTTCATTTGCCACTGAGAATATCATGAATTAAAATCGGTGTGTTTATTTCCTAAGCGACTTCCTTGTCATATTAAATGCCATCTTTTAACCCTGGTCACTTGTCCATGCCTTCTGAATAGTAACATCAGTTCTTTGTGATCTTTGGAACTCTTTATTGGCAACTGAAGACTAGGATCAGGAAGAGAAAGGTATTAGTGTTAATCATTTGCAGCACACCTGAAGCATTGCTAAAATTATTGACTAAACGTGTGCTCATTTTCTGAAGGTATAACATTTACACTGGGTGCACTTACAAACAATTGTAAAGGAAGAAGGAAATACCCAACCCTCACAAAATACACTCGGGTTTTGAACTCGTCAAAATTTTCAAGATTTAAAAAAATCATTCTTAGAACTTTTCATCATAGACAGTGAATTAGTACTTGCAATTTTAGGTTTCTTTCTTCCATAATTATTGTCTCTAAAGGTAGGGGTGTGTGTGTGTCTGTGTGTGTGTGTCTGTCTGTGTGTCTGTGTCTGTGTCTGTGTGTGTGTGTGTATTTTGAACACATACCCATCTAATACCCAGGGTTAGTGTTAATGTTAGGGACGCTTTTAACCAAACTACCTACCTCTCACTGCTATTTACTGTAAGAACTGAAGAAATAATCCTCCCCGAGAGCATGTGATGAGCACCCACAAGTTACAAGACACCCTCCTGTGCCATATAACATGACAGAAAGTTGGGTTCCAAGGACACCTGGCTCTGATGAGCTGAGAGAGAACAGGTGCAGACACAGTATACAAAGGAAACCGTGGTATGAAGACACGTACACACAGAAGTGCTGGGAGGCTACAGAGCAGGAGATGGAGGAAGAGGGATATGGGTTAATCAGGAGTTGCTATCTGGGGAAGATTGCCCAGGCCCTGACTGACGCCTGACATTGATTAATCGATACTCCATCCCAGTGTTTAACAAGTGTTCCATCCAGAAAGTCTTCTGTAATATTTAACTTCACTTCCTTCAGCTTCAATTTATGCACATCGCTTTTGTTGTCTCTTCAAGAGAGCTAGACAGCAGCCAGTAACAAAGCACTTTCTATTCATACAGCTAAAGAGGGTATTTTGTTTTGTTCTGGGTTTTTTTTTTTTTTTTTTGGTCATGCAGTTGTGCTTCAGTCTTCTTCAGACTAAGGAAAAACAAACACATTTTTTAAAATAATCTAATCATTCCTCAAAAGGCCTCTTTCGTTTTGACTGCTTAATAATTAATAAGCCTTAATACTGTTCTTTAGGTGTTCATTCTTTGAAAAGAAAATTAACCATATTGACAATGATGTGGAAAGATTTATTTGGTTTCTATTTTGAAACAAAATTTTGGATCCCAAGCCCAGAAAAGAATCCTGTTAAAATAAAGAAGTTTGTAGAGTAAAATGAACATTAGGATTACTGAGAGTACTAAAACTAATAATAGTATTTATCCATAGTAATCCTATGTAATCCTATTCATAAATCATACTTCTTGTTACTGAATTTTACTCTTTCGAAAAATGTAAAGTGTCTCTGTTTCTATAGGATAGTACTATGGCACAACTCAAGAAGATATTGAATGCATTTTTTCAAACTTCTGTGGGTTTCGCAAAGCCATGCATTTCTTTTCTCTGCACTGAAAGCTACTTTATGCCCCGATGTACCATGCAGAAATTGATCTGCAATACATGTGGAGTCTCCAAGGGTATATTTAAATTTAGTAATTTTATTGCTAACTGTGAAGTTAATCTGCACTGTATGTGCTCTTTTCCCCAGGAAACTGAAGTAGCTGTTCAAGCTAAACAGCCGGATGTGGAAGGGATTTTGTCTAAAGGGCAGCATTTGTACCAGGAAAAACCAGCCACTCAGCCAGTGAAGGTAATGAAGCAACCTCTAGCAATATCCATTACCTCATAATGGGTTATGCTTCCCCTGTTGTACATTTGCCATTGCCGTGGTCTATTTATAATCAATGAAATAACTTGTAAAGAAATATTGGCCATCCTGCAGTAGCAGAGGCAGTGCTGTCTTTTTGATCAACATAGCCTATTTATATATTGTGATCTTAAGGGTATTAACGAGTCATTGCATTAAAGGACTCATTTCTGTCCTGGTGTGCTGCCATCAATACAAAAAGGAGTCCCACCTTCAAGGTAGATTAAATTCTTTGAGGCTTTATTGCTTTGCTTGCCAGCCTTGATGCTTTTCATATTGTTTGGCTTAATTCAAATCAAGCTACTGCATCATACTGTCTGTCTCCAACAGCTATAGAGAATCACAATATGATCCATGACCTTTCTTTTCTCTGTTGCTCTTTCTCATGAAAGTGGAAGATCGGCATTCGGGCTTTAGGACTTTAGTGGGTCAAGAATTTTTAGTGAAATGTCATGTAAGTGCTTCTGTCTTCAGTGAAACGCTGGCCTAGGAGAAAGCTTTCTACTTCTTTCCTTTCCTCATGTGCATTTTGAAGTCTAGGACACAGTTATTCACAGGCTAGTACATAAGGAGAGAAATGGAAAACCAGCTAAATTTTCCTCAAAAATAGCTAATCAATGGCTTCCATTTGCAAATGAGAGACTGAGAGTCCAGTGATAAATAGACGTTAGGTATAGGTTACCTTATTTTCTGTGCCTGACCAAAATTATAATGGCTCCCATTATGATGAAGGTTCCCGAGAGCCTATAATGGTGGCTGTTTATTGATCAGTCCTGGTTACTCTAGCTAATGTTGCAGGCTGAGATTTAGTGAGCCTCACCTTTATGTTTAAAACTGCTCTAAAACAGTACAGGTCAATAACCTCATTATACAGAACTAGTTTGTCCTTGCAAATAACATTACCATGACTTACACTCTGTCTCCAAGATCACCACTTATGCTTGGCCCAAGCTTCATTTCTAGAAAATTGTTTGTTTTCTTTACAGTTTACAAGGGCTTTTCCTTAGGTAAACTTAAAGTTTTAGCCTAAATGTAATGTCCAAACACCAGATGCTGAAAGGCACAGATTTCTCTGTTGGTATCGATAGACGTTTATTCAGGAATATGTTGCCCCCACTCCTAACATCCCCCCAAAATAATTTGCATCCAGTCCAGGCCTGGTATGATAATTTTCATAAAGTAACAGTGTGTACAGTATTTAGATTAGAGAGCTAGAGAAGTTCCTGAAAGCAGCAAATTTCAGGGTTTCTGTTGATGCTCTAAAGAAAGCCAGTCCCCAAGCAGGCACTTTTCTTGATTAACAGAATGACCTTAATAGCAAGCAATGAGACGGACAAATGGACCATTTTGTAGGTCCACTCCACCTACTCTTGTTTGATCTGCAATGACTTTTTGCAGTGTTTGGCATAATTGTTACAAACTACAAATATGCATTTAAATTGGCTTTTACTTTTATCCTTGTGAAAAACAGAGAGTCTTAATTGAAAGTCAATCCGAAAAATTTTGTTTTCATTATATGTAAACAATCCAAGCAGTTAAGGCTGGCTTAATCATACCCTCAATTCCCGGGCCACTTTGAGATCAGAACTGGGATCGGCCATTTCTGAGCATATGCAATGTCTCCTGTCGTTTTAGTGATATAAACCTTTCTGAAATGAAAGAAAGAGTAAGAAGGTATTTGTGAACTTCCTTCTCTTTTGAATTTCTTGAAATCATTGTGTAGAGTCAGCACTCTTCTTTTCTCATTCCCTCCTCTCCCATTTCCTCTCAAACGAGTTCACTTGGGAGAAGCAGAAGTTAAGTGAAAACTCATTCCTGCTCTCTGATTTATCCCTCACATTGGGGGAGGAATCAACATACCAAGTTCATAGTGGCCAAAGGGCAAGATTGATTTGGGAGATTGGGGGTGTGGAGAAATAGTGTATTCACATGCAGCTTTTGATAAGGGCCATGACCTTGGAAACACTTGAAGGTTAGCTGGAGCTTGTGGGAGCCTAATACCCTAGAGGCTCAAACACTACCTCATAGTTCAAAACATGGAACCCAGCAATACAAGGTAGCAAAGCAGTGGGGTCTGTTTCAGTCTGTACTTGGATTTAAAACTTCTTCTTAAAGGTTAGGGATGATTTTTCCAAAGGATGATCCATTGCTCTGATAGTACATAAACAAAGCCTGTTTTTAACTTGGATTTCATATATCAAAATTGTAAAATTTTGCTGTTCCTAATGCCTTTCCTTCTTAACTTTGGGTTTTCTCACTTCTTAATAGAAGGGAAAAGGGTACGAATAGCCTGCAATACATTTTCATAGAAGTTTGGCTTTGTTTGGGGGAGTAGGTACATACAGAAACTATAATAATTATAAAGAAGATGGTGATATTCTTTAAAAAGAAAATGAAAATCCCTCATGATGTGTATATAAGATCCAGTATTTAAATGGATAATTAGTACGTCCACCACTTGCAGACATTCTAATTAAGGACACATCGGAGAATGATTCTTTTTCTTAGAAAATTGACTGTCTGTTGGCACCTCCACGTTCTGCGTCAGCCAGGCTGTCTTCTTACCTCCTACGCTCACCTCCCAAGCTGAGTCCTGTTTGGGAGTGAGGCTCATTCCTGTTCAGTTTTTTCCTTTTTTCTTCATTTTATCAACTTCTCTAGGCCTTCTTTGATTTTCAAAGATGGTAAATTTTTAGTTTGTTTTTTGTCATCCTTGAATAACCAACTTCTTTCTCATTTTCTTTGAGGACTTCATGTTAAAGATAAAACATATATTCTGAGACAGTTCTACTGATGACATAAATGTAGCACTACATCTCTAATGTAAGAATACTGGAAAAATCTTAGAATAATGTGATTGAAGAGATAAGCATCTTTGTTTTTCTTTCCATCTCCTCTCTCTCTCCCCTACACACACACACACACACACACACACACACGTACACGTACACACACACACTTTTATTTCATTTGATTTGTATATTGTTCCTTCATCTTAATTTTAGAAGCTGTTGAAGACTGGTTGGCTAAGTTCAATAAATTGTTTAGTATTTTGCTAACATTATACCTTTGATCATAATATTTTATAATAATGCTATTGATGGAATCGTTTTAATGTGTTCTGTTTTCCACTGAGTAATGAGTAGGTCTTCCATAGCACCAAATTTAGCAGTTAAAAAGCAACAAAAACAACTGCCATCAGTTGCAACACTATTGACAACTACCCCAAAAAAGCCACTTGTTATTTAAGACAATTTTAACTCTCTTTTCAATTTAAGCATTTACATGAGATTTCCTTCTATTCATACTTATTCTTTAGCTTAATGTGGAACAACACTACTCTTTCTCTTAACAATGTTAAGTGTGTGTATATATTTTGAAATTCTTATGTCACCTTGCATTATTAGAACTGAAAACATCAATGGAATTTAAAATGTCTTGGTTACTTGGTGAAGCAATAAGATCACACCAGTTGGTTTGTTTTGCTAACTTTTTAGATTATCCAAAAATATCTTGTTAAGGTGAATCTAATTATACTTTTTTTTTTATTACTGCTCTTCAATTTTTTAAATGTAAGAGAAAATAGAAGGTGTTAGGAGCTTGCTTTATTTGGCCAAAGGTTTCCACCCCAACCTTTAACACACACACACACACACACACACAAAATTGCTGTAAACAAATGGTCAAGATGGCAATTATAATCTTCCAGGCATCATTTCTTCAGATATAAGCTGCAAAATGACAGCATCATTAGTCATTTTCAATTATAGTCAGTCACAACCAGGGATGTTTCATCTTCCCAGCTGTTTTGTTGTTAATTAACTAGGTTAAGCTGTTTCTTTCTCCTGAGTTTGTTCTACTGCCAACATCAACATCTTAACATTTCCAGGATTCCAACATTCCACTTCCTTAGGTTTATTTTGTTTTTGCCTGGTAATTTAAAATATATTACTCACAACAGATGTGTATCTGAAGATTTATAAATGGTATAGCAGATCAAGTGGTGTCTGGTTCAAAATATTTGCAATTATATATTATACTTATTACAGTATTTGGATTTTATAAATCATCTATCAGATCAAAAAGTTTTTGTTGGTTACATCAGAAATCAATAGCCAGATAATAGACATAAATCTGTCCCCCCCAGATCAGCAGGTCCATTTTGACTAACGCATTTGATAAGCACATTTTCCATGTCAGTGATAACAGAGAAAGTTAGGAGAAGGATTATAGAAAGAGAGTAACAATATTAGAGAGATTTTATGATTTATTAATATATGAGTAGCAGAATTTCATTTTTTTTAATGCAAGTTAGTTTTACAACTGAGGCAAAAGCCTTGACTATAAGAAGTTGAGTAAATGCTAATCACTTACCTTTGAATATAAGGAGAGCCCCACTTCCCCATTGAGAAGATAAATTTATAATAGATTTTTGAGCAACTGATAGAATCATTTAGGAATGTGGATGAGATTGCCAAGTGCCTAATTATATTTAATTTCTTAGTTGATGAGCACTTCCTTGTTTGAAATCTCACATTTTATAAAATAACACACTAATTAGAAATATTGCTTTTGTCCCATTTATATTTTATAAAGCAACTTCATTCACACTCTTCTTATATATATTCCAGAAATCTGGAGCCTACAGTCTTCCTTCTAAGTTATTTACAGTACAGCACTGTTGGAATCCCCATATAGTACTGTTAAAGCTCCCTGTCCAAAAGCAACTAGGAACATACCTATAATCAAAGAGTGAGAGGGGGAGGATATATAGCTCAAGTGTAGAGCACATGCTTAGCATGCATGAGGTCCTGGGTTCAATCCCTGGTACCTCCTCTTAAAATTAATAAATAGACCTAATTATCTCCACTCACAAAAGTAAGTAAGTAAGTAAATAAATAAAAAAAATTTTTAATGAGGATCGTTTAGCTTACTGCAGCAAGGGAGAAAGTCCTCCAGAGACTGTGGGATAAAAGAGGGCAATGAAAAGAGCTGCTAGCAGGGCTTAGCTGGCTGGATGATTCGAAAGAGGAATTAGGGAGATGGAAGCCAGTTTGGATTAGATGCTTTCAAAAAATGGAGTCAGTGTGGTGATCGGGTATCTTAACAATTTCTATCTAGAAGGCAAAAGGATTGAAGCAGGGCAGAGCTGTCTGTCACTGTTAAAGAAGCAGCAGTGCCTCATATTAGTCATTTTTTTGGTGCCAGAGTGGCCTTGTCTCTGTCTCATTCCAAACATGGCCCTGGGGTGCCCTTGTCTCTGTCTAGTTTATTTTCTATGACAGTTTTTTATGTACTTAAGTTAGGACCATCACACCTAACCTAGCTGCCAGTTACCAGAAGGGCCATTTTTCACTTCCTTGGTGTGATCACTGGAATATTTATCTCTAACTTCAACGTCCATTCCCAAAATATTAGGAGAGAGGATCTTTTCATTTTTCTTAGAAGTGTATTATTTACCACTCCAGAACAACTTATTGTTTTGCTTTTTAAAACTATTCTTAAATGACTTGTTTACAGTGGCCTTCACCACTGAGTGTGAGGTACCCTAGGGATAATTGCTAATGGCTTATCAGCTTTCTTTACTTCCTTGCTTTTATTAACAAATTCTCGCAGATGAGCTATAAGCATCCCAAATTCATATCTCTTGAGGTTATTTCAGGCTACTATGCAAGTTTGTTGTCCAAATAAAACAATTGAGACACAAAAGACATTATAAGCTAATACACACTCTTTTCTGAGGAAAAATTTGGGGAAAAAAATCTCAATATAGGCTTACTCATTAGCTCATGCTGGAAGTGGACAAGCGTTTTAGAGATCTGAATTTCACCCCTAGTCCTCGGTTGTATTAATTGCATCTATAGAGACATAGATGTTTCCATTACAATATTGACATGCATATCTGTGTATATACAGCCATAGGTGGATTCATTTATTGATGTAGCAGATATTAATTGCATGCCAAACACTGACACAGGAGAAAAAGATAAGATTTTAAAACTTTGAAAATCCCAAACTCAAATAAAGTTTAAAAAGTATTCCATTTTAAGTTAAAAAGGAAAGCTATTTTCAGAAATGATTTTTCTTATTATTAATTTCTGCTCTCCATAAGGAAGAAATTTTACATTGCTTCATATAATTGTCTTAACATTTAATGACTATTTCCAAGTCAGTTAAAAACAATGGAAAATAATATTCAGCTGCAAACGTCCCTATAATGAAACTAGTTTTGCCCTTTTTAGAAAATGATCTCAGAGTTTCTCCTTTTTGGTAAAACATGAATCCACTATGATTGTTGAGTTTTGAGCCCTCATGAAGAAAGCCTGGGACCTGCAATTTGCTTAGCATATTCAAAGTTTGAAAACTTGGGAAATCTAATCAAGAATAGGACTTGATAACTGTTATCCCACTGATTTTATATTTAAAGATGTTGGAATTTAGACATACACTTGGTTCCCTTAAATTTGGTTACAAATTATTAACATGATTAGCAAATCATTATCTTTTACAAATTTTTACTGAGCATGGCTCAAGTTTATTATGTGGAGAATACTGCATTAGTCGCTGCAGCCAAACATTTTTTTGCTACCCGAAGGAACTTTAGAGCCTAATAGAAAATAGAGAACAGAAAATATGAGCATATGCCAGAGGACCAAAAAGCAAAACAAAACCAAACAAAAAAGAATTTCCATAATATATAAATAATAAATTTCAAGTCTAAAGTGTACCAGGTACTTGAAGAAGTTGCCAGAGTATTTTTGTGACCAGGTGAATCAAAATCTATAGCCATTTTTTGTGATGTTGTTTGCTAATAATTTTGAAAGATTGAGGAACATGCAATTCTGAGCTTATTGCATTTCTGACAGTTTGCAGTATCCTCAGATGTTTGTGGTACATTGAGGGGTAGTACTTGATTTTTTAAATCTGTATATCTGAAATTATATGAATACCTCCTTTACCCATCTGGAAATAACAGTGAGAAGATAACATTCTAATAAATGAATAGACCATTCAGAGTTAATGGATTAATAAAAGGGAATTGAATATATAAACATGTTACTTTCAGAATAACCAAACCTAGTCTTTTAAGCATCAAAGTATTTTCATTTTAACTGTTTTAATGAAAACTTTTATTTACTATCTTCTATTTTGCTTCATTAAGCAGTGAATAATAACTAACCAACAATGTTATAGTACTTTACAGTTCACAGAGTTCTTTTCACATAAAATATCTCATTTAGTTTCTCCAACAAAGCTATGAGTTAGGTGGTAGTGTTATATCCACCTTTCAAGGATGATAAATCTGAATGACCTGCCTGATTTGCCAATGATCACACAACCAGTAGTAATGAGTTAGGACTGAAATCCAGGACTTCTGATTCTAAAACAGAGTGTAATTTAAACTTTTCTTAATTTTCAAGGTCATCTTTATAAGCATCATTTATTGTTCTGTTTCATTATACAATGATGCACATGGAATCAGTGTTTAGTACGGATCACTGTTGCTTCAGTTGACACCCAGATGAAGTAGTTAATTTGCTTTTAAAAGCCAGATTGTAAGATAAATACTTTAAATATTAGAATCAGATTCAACACAGTGAAATACTTGTACCATGAAAAGAAGGTGAAACCTAAGCCAGCTATAGAAACAGCAAACTTCCATGTCTCTTCACCCACTCACTATGGGGCCATATGCTTACTGAGTGGAAGAGTGGGCAGATCTCAGCAGTATGTAAATCAGCCTATAATCTCTCTCTCTCTCTCTCTCTCTCTCTCTCTCTCTCTCTCACCCACCATATATAGGATACATAGGTGACTTCCTATAGGTTAAATGATGTGTGATGAGACCTCACCATCTGCTGCACTGTTATCCCTTCAATGAATGACCAAGATCGCTACATTTTCTAGTTATCTACTTTTACATTTATTGTCTCTTCCCTATTATCTATTGCTACTTCTTATTAGCAACATGGTTACTTCTAGTTCCTCTTAATATTATGTCCCTGTGAACTCACTGCAACTTTGCAGGAAGATCAAGAGACCAAATATATATTAATTCACTAGCCTTTGATAGCATTTAATTCTCAGTGTTTAGTTCTGATGTCAGAATGGAAAAACATCTTCCATATGTCATGACTTTCAGTGATAGTTTTCCTCACTGATCAGAGGCATTTTTTTGTTTGTTTTTGAATTCAAGGCTTCTATTTTAATAAATAAAAAGAGTTATATTCATTGATGTGATGGTAAATGTTTAACAGCATGCACTCTGGGAGAAGAAATTCAAAGCCTTGATTTGACATGATGTCAGACACAATGGAATAAATAACCTCAAGAGCATAGATGATAGTAAAAATAGGAAGGGATAAAGTTTTAGCATTTATTTTAGGATTTATTCCCTTGGCAGCTTTTCTTAAGTGGGGTTCCTCAAGAGAATTAAGTCCTATAGAAAATTATTTTTTTCTTATTTTTGTCAAAGATGGTGCATATCTAGTCCATTGCAGATGCTTAGGTACCTCATTACTTATAATGGATGCCTTAGTCTTTGGTCTTGGACAATTAGCATCAGCATCAACTGGAAATTTGTTAGAAATGTACATTTTGGGGCCCCACCCAAGACCTCGTAAATCTAGAGCCCTGGGGCTCAGACCTAGCAATCACTGGTTTAATGACGCCTCTAGGCGTTTCTATTGGTCCCAAAGTTTGTTTACCACTGCTTCGGCACGTTAGGATAAATTCTCCCCCAAGTCCATTGAGAAAGTTTACCATAGGACCTTTTGGTCCTCTGCTCCCAGCTAGTGGAAAGGGAAAATACAGGTGGAGAAACCTCACTCATTTTTCAAAAGTCTCAGCTCAGAACTGACAGATATTACCTCTGCTCGCTTTCTCCTGGCAGTAAGTAATCATACAGCCACCCAGCGGGGTACTGGAGGCAGCTTGTATCTGCTCATGAGAGTCTATTATCAGATTTTCAGGCATTTTGTGAGCCACTTGACAGTCTCTTGGTAACTTAAAATTGGCTATCGTGGGAGTGTTTACACCACAGAAATGAGCAAATACTAAGATCAGTTCTTTTTTTCCAGAGAGCCAGTTTTTAATACATACCAGCACACCCCTGACATAGGCTTGGCTGACTCCTCCAGGAGCTCTGCAGCTAAATAGACTCTCAGCCTGGTCCTACTTGGAACCAAATTGACTGAGCCTTTATACTCTCACCTTGATCAGTCCTTAAATTAGGGCTGCCCTGGGAAGGGCCTGCCCTTGGGCAAGGCAGATATCTGCAGCTGAGACGGTCCCTAAAGGGACTGAGGACTGAAGGATGTCTGCTGACATCTTTTTTCACCATTTGGAACAAGAGTTCTTGCTTGAAGCAGACTCTAAGAGTCTGATCCCCATGTGTACCACGGCCCTTCCCTCCAAGGGATTCTAATATAATTGATCTGGGATAATTCAGGACTGTAGGATATTTTTAATGTTGTCTAGAAAAGCCCCGTATGCAGCTACACTAGATACTATTTAAGAGTCAAGCCAGTGGGTGAGACGACACTGTTTTTTGTTTCTTTGTTTTGTTTTCATGAGTGTTTGCACTCTACTTCTTTAAATGAAATTGTGCCTGGAGCAAGAACCTGTATGAAGCAAACAATCAATAAAATTTTGTGGCATGGTTGGCTAAAATAATTACAATAACTTTGAAAGAAATTCTACTCACAACAAGTAATTTAGAAGTAAAATACAATAGAAATACAATAATGTATTCACAAAATAAATTAATAACGTTGTGAATTAAGTTACTTCAAGGTGGTAATCAAATAAATAACATGTATGCTTTTCTATTAAAGAAGAAGTTAGAAGATCTGAGCTCAGAGTGGAAGGCGGTAACCCATTTACTTCAAGAGCTGAGGGCAAAGTGGCCTGGCCCAGCCCCTGGACTGACCACCATTGGAGCATGTAAGTATGCTGGATCACATTCTCTATGGCTGTAGACTTTTGCTCAGAAGGACCATAGTGAGGTGATCCCTGAGTAAAAGGGAAAATTGGTTGCAATTCTGAAAATAGGAATTAACTTGTGTTATTTACTATGCAGAATGTCCTAGAGTAGCTTCCTTGGATATGGACTCTGATTCATGGTATTGGACAACAAAAGTATACTGGGGTGCATTCTGCGGAGATACACCTGCGATACAGAAAGGTCCATGTCAATAGACAGCAGAAGAGGCTGCAGGGTGATTTGACTGCAACAGAGGTCTCAGCCAGTTCCACAGGAGCCTTAGAACTGGGCTGGCTCTGCAGAGCTGAACTGAATTACGGGGAGAGGGCCTGGCCTTTGTATTGCTGAACCAGCCAGTCATTGCCACTGGGAGGAAAGGTGACCTTAGAAGAGTCTTCTGGGCCTAAGGCAATTCCCAGTGAAGAACACCATCAAAAACCAGTACTCGAGTAGCAAGGATGGGTGTGTTGTCCCTGAAGAGGGAATCAGGGTAGAGCTCCAGAGTGGCTTCTAAGAGTAAATGCATGATGATTCCATCTCAGTGACTCCTGTATCACTTACACAATAGCCTATACAAATCTGTGAAGCCACGGGAACACACCCAGTCCTAGCACCTCCCTCTGTCCCATTTGAAAACAATTTTAAGAACTCTTCCAATTTTGGTTCAAGAGAAAGAAAAATGGACCGTGACTACCACAAGTGGACTTGGGGGAGGAATGTTTCTTCATTTAGCTATAGTTTTCACTTTTGTTTTTCCTGCATCTTTTCAGGCTATTTTATTTCACTTTCTATTCATTTGTTAGTAGAAGGTAGGCATAAAATCTCATGGCAATGTTAATGCTGGCTTTGAATCTTAGGAAAAAGAAGCCAGAAACCGTTTTCGCTGTACCAATTCTATAATTAGGCAGAACTAAAAACATCTTTGGTTGGTTTTTTGTTGTTGTTTTTGTTTTTACTTCCCCTTTTTTTTTGGAGGGGGGCGCTTTGTCTGCTTTTCAAAGATCAGATGAAGTATTAACCTATGGTGATTAGTTGTTGAAGTAAACTTGATTTTTATTTTATATCAAGTAGAAATATACCACAGTGGAAAGATTACAGCCAGGGTAGCACAATGATAATTCGATAGAGGATAAATAGTGCTTGGGTTAAAAGAGGCCATGCAATATGGGGACAGTGTGTCTCTTGTACCCACTGGGGTTTCTGAGAAGTCATCAGAGTTAGATTTAATGATATTGGATACTTAAAAAAGACATGCAAGCATTTCCTTTGTCAATCTGGGACACTAAAATTGCTATATCAGGGTTTATATTCAACTAATTACATCAGGTTTATTTCTTTCTGTGACCTGTAAGTGTCCGTTCCCTCAGCACATATGCATAGTTAGTCTGTATATAATCATTTACTGGTATTTGTTCTCTAGCTTTCTCCTGTATGTTCAGCCTCAGATTCTTTAACTCTGTTAAGAGATTGGGTTCCAATGATTTAGTTGTAAGTTTGTTGACCTCTGAACATGATTATGGATTTATGTGCCTATTTAAGCCACTTTACACATGGTAGGAAGGTTCCAAAGCCAGGGCACAGAAATCTCTTTAATCTGTAAAGTACCTCGATGTGACAGTATTATTTCTACTGGAAAATAGATTCAAAGTTCCAGTTTTGATTCCCAGAAACATATTTAATTCATCCACTTAATAAATATTTATTGAGTAACCTCTACGTATTGGGCATTGTAGTACATGCTGAGGATGCAACACAGAATAAGTTAAAGTCCTTCCGTTCATGAAACACGTACATTTGACCCTTGAACAGCATGGATTTGAACTGTGTGGGTCCACTAATATGCAGATGCAGAAATTTTTCAGTACTAAATATGATAGTACTACATGATCCATGATTGGTTGAATCTGTGCATGTGGAGAAACTGTCTAAATGGCAGACATGTGGATACACAGAGCAGACTGTAAGTTACACATGATTTTCAGCTGTCAGCGGTCCTATTCTCAGCCTGGATCAAGGGTCCACTATACTCTGATTGGAAGAGAAATGATAAGCTAATAAAGAAGAACACAGATACTATCTTGATATCGTTAAGAGTTATAGAGTATAATCCACAGACTGATATCAAATGGGCACTTGTTAGAAATGCAGACTCTCAGGACCGACCCCAAACCTAGCAAACCAGAATCTGCATTTTAAGAAGATTCCAGGTGATTCATGTGTACACTGAAGTTTGAAAAACACAATTGTGGAGAACAAGAAGGCAGGGTAAGAGGGAAAGGGAACAGGAATGAGGATGTGATTTTCTGTAGTTTGGTCAGTGAAGCTTTCCTATTAAGAGAATACTTGAGAACATCAGACAGCTGATGGAAGTGAGGAAGTGAGCCATGTCTCCATCTAGGGGAAAGTGTTCCAGGCAGAGAGAGGACAGCCACAGCAAAGGCCTTGACGTGGAGTGAGATAGAGGAAGGTCAAGGAGACTTGTGAGGCCAGAGCGGGAGGGTAAGGGGTCGTGTGGCCAAAGCGGTGGGAGACAGCATCTTTCATCTCTCCTACCCTACTTCCTTCTCCCTCAGCTAAGAGTCTCATCTTCCCTACCGCTCCTTGCTCCCTTCACATTGTGGCCAGCAGGGAGAGTCTGGGAATGCCTTCAGTCCAAGCTACTGATGATGACTGGTGGAGCTGGGACCAGAGCTGGAGAAAAACTGAGGGAGAGAGGAATTTTGTCAAAAGCAGGACCCTTTCATCCCCTAGAGCAAACTGATACAGGAATGGGCATAAAGTAGAAATGTTAAATGCACAGATGTTAAATGCAAAGAATCAGTAGGGAGTCACGTAGATTCAGAGTTGCTTTTATTGAAATAAAACGTTATTTCTTTAACTTGGTGATTTAAACACCAGAATTAAGAATTGTTTATATTCCTGACTTCCAGAAAGTTAATCTGAAATAAATACAATAGAAAAAGGGGAAATCTAATTTATAATACAGTTCTGATACATGGTTATTATTTCCTGTGCTGTATTGTAATACAATATCATTTATCATTCATCATACTAAGTTTTTTTCCATTGCACTCCTGCTATGGTGCTAACTGCTTTTGCACATATGTCTTTATCCTCAAAATACTTGCCAAGTATGTATGGTTATACACAATTTTTTTAAGGTAAGGCTCTCAAGGCTTGGAGGGGAAATAATTAGATGAAGGCCACATACATGGAAAGAAACCGAGCCAGGATTACAATCCAAGTATGTCAGGCTCCAAAGCCTGTGTTTTGTTTGTTTTATTTCACTGTGCCTTGAGCTCTCTCTCTGTCCAGGAACCTAATGAAAATTCTAGATATGAAGGTAGCTAGCCAGTAGTAATGTTATTTAACTCAGTCTTGGATGTATGGGGAATAAAAGTGAGATATGTTTCTGTGTCTCTTCTACTTAAGGAGTGGAAGAAATAAGTTGACTCTATTTGAATTTCTTAGAACTATAGAACTCTGAACCTAGAATGGTCATCAGAAATATCTAGATGAATATTCTATATGTGTGGAAACAGAGGCCCAAGGGGCCTTTTAAAAAAATACTAAATAAACACCACGCTCCTTTATGACTGCTTCCTTAAATTATGTGATATGATGAGATGGGCCTGCCTGAGCCATGTAAATTATTTCCATTTGCAGGACACATAGGCATTGTAGGGGAAAAAAAAACTTTTTTGCAGTTGTTGCTTAGATACCTGACTGTATCAGTTATCTGTCTCTGCATAAAAACATTCCAAATGTAATGGCTTCAAACAAGAGTTATTTACTTGCTCATGATTCTGTGAGTCTGCAGTTTGAACTGTGATTTGCTTAATAGGTAGTCTGTAGGTCTTGCTAGGGGTCATTCCTGTGCATGCAGTTATCCGGCAACTCAACAGGAGCTAGATGGATTCACTCACCTATGTGACAGCTGGCTGTTGGCTGGAGAACCTTGGTTCTTCATAAGGCCCCTCATCCTCTAGTAGACTGGGCTGGGCTTCATGGTATGGCACTCTCAGGGCAGTGTTTCAAAAGGATGAGGGTGGAAGCTGTAAGACATCTTGATAACTAGACTCTGGAATTCATACAACATCACTTCTGCTACAGTCTATTTATCAAGCCAAGTTTAAGTCCAGCCTAGATTCAAGGGGTGGAGAAATAGACTTCACCTCATGAAGGGAAGAGCTGCAATGTCCCTGCAAAGGGATGTGCCTACAGGGATGGGAGGCTTTTTTGTGGCCATGTTAACACCCAAACCACTACATTAGGGAAAAGGGGCAAAAGCAGAGTTAAAAGTGTTGGTTAATATGCAATGTCCTGTGTCAGTGGTTCTCAAACTTTATGATACATCAAAATCACCCATTTCTTATTAAAGCACAAATTATAGGGCTTCAACCCCAGAGTTCTTGATTCCGTATATCTAGGATGATGCTTGAGAATTTGCATCTTTACAGAGTCCCCAGGTGATCCTGATGCTGCTGGTCCTACTGCCATAGGCCTGTGGTGAGTGGGGAAGGAGTTCATGCCTACTCCTGTGTGCAACATGGTATAGAATTTGAGTGAGATCCCGTGCTGTGAATGCCAGAAGGAACCCACATTATTTCAGCACCACCACTCCTTTCCCCACGCACCCCAGGACTTTGTAGCTTGGAAGTTCAAGTAGATGGACAGCACACTTAGCCCAGGCAGTATTTGCCTAGCAGAGCAATTTAGAGACCTATGGGGGAAATAGCCATGCTTATACAAAGCTCCCCTAGAGACTCTTAGAAACGTTTAGGTAGGCAGGACTTCACATGGGACTAAAGGCCTGCTTGGCAGATGGAGGCACAGAGCCAACAAATCTGGTTGTAAATGTCAATGTGAATTCTTTCTTATCCACAAGCTGCTGGGTCTGGAAACATTCACATTCCACAATACCCAATTTAGCATTTCCGAAAGAAATTGCATATAGAACATGCTTAATGTGAAGACTCCAGATCAGGATATTGGAGTTCTTCAAGTGTCCCAGGGTAATAACTATGAAATGAATGTCCATTGTATAAATAGACACATAGAAGTGCCAGTTAATAGAGGTTTCTAGTTGATTAAACACTGGTAAAACCATCTCTTCCTGTAATTAATTTTGAGAGAGCAAGTCTCAAGTGTAATTAGGAAAGTGCTGCATTGGAGGTCAAGAAGCCTAAATTCTAATCTGATTTGTGCTACCAAATAGATAAGGGATCAACACACTCTTTTTGTAAAGAGCAAGATAGTAAATATTTTCAACTTTGTGAGCCATGAGATCAACTTTGTCATTGTATACTAAAAGCAGCCAAACCATAGACAATATGTAAACAAACAGGCATGGCTGTGTTCCAAGAACATTATTTGCAGAAACCAAAAGGGGCAGTTGGGTCAAATTTGACCTTTAATGGCCTACCCTTATCCCCTCAGCACTTGTCCTTCTCGTAAACCCTGAGGCTTCTAAATGCCTATGATTCTGCCCAGGCACTTTATCTTGCCCTGGGAGAAGCTCACCCACTTGCAGAGTAGATTGGAAATACTGGGAAGGAAATGTCCCTAGAATAATACTCAACCACTAATGGACCGGAGTTGATGGGTAAGTATCCCATCTTCTTCATTCCTGGGGTAGGACAACCCCAGGGCATGTTTCACACCAGAGGTCTCGGGTGGGTTGAGCCACAGTTGGCCGCAGTGATAACCTGTTCATTAGCATGCCCTGTCTAGACTTCCTTCCCATTCCTGCTTATCTCCTTACTCTTCCACCACAGCTTTCCGGTATCATCTGCCAATTAAACTACTTGTTATCAAATCCTTGTCTTAGAGCCTACTTCTAAGTGAACCTAAATTAATACAGAAAGTCTTCGAGTTAGTGCCATGGTTATACCTTTTGAATGAGTTTTGTTGGGATGCCCATTTTGCAGATGAGAAAACCAAGGGTCAGAATGATTAAATAATTTGTCCAAAGTTACAAAGCTAGTGAGTGGCAGAGTGGGTATTCAAAGATACGTCCCTGTGATGCCAAAGCTTATGTTATTAGTCAGAACACTGTATCTCAAGCAGTGATTTATTTATCTTCATTTGAATTTTTGAAGGCTATACTTAATTAACAGATACATATAATGTTATTTATACATTTATTATTTTAACTTCAGTTGCCTGTCTAGAGTTGAATAAAACATCCCAAGACTATTTCAGTAGTACCTTAAATATCTAGGCAGTTTGATAAAAGCATGAGGTTAATTGGAGCTTAATATAATCTTGACATGCTATTTATTTGTTTGATTTGAACTGTGAGAAAACTATTCATTTATTGTGAAATGGCCTTTGTTTATCTGCAGTGATCACGAGAGAAGGAGGGAAGGAAGCTGTCAATGAGTTCTTGCATTCTCACTTCCCCTTTTGTGTCCCATCCTTCTCAGATACACAAGGAGTGCCACCCACACCCTGTCCTGTTTTGGCTATGTTTCCAACTGTTAATTCTGCTTTAGCTGAACCGTTAGGATAAGGCATATCAGTTTCAGCCAAGTCTTTCTCTGTTTCATTAACAGATGACTGCTTTACTGAAAACACCTAGGACATGGCTATGCCATTATTGGTTTCATAGTTAAAACCCCTAAACCTTAAAAACTTCTTTAAAGTCCTAAAACACTAGGAATAAGATTTTGTACCAAAAAATGCGAGGTCCCCTAATCAATTATAATAACAGGATAAGAAATTAATTTTCATCCTCCCCAAGAGAAGTCAAAGCCTTGAGCAACTACAGAGACCCTCCAGCTCTTGGCAGAAATAAACTAACTAATTAATTAATTAAATTATATTGTATACATCAGTGAAGTGAGGTATCACCTCATCATATAATGAGATATGTCACACAATACAAAGGGAAGTGACACCAGTAAACCCTGGCTGGGGAGGCCCAGTATTGCTCATGTTGATCCAAAAGAAGTCTTTAGATGTAGGCAGTGGGAGTCCTTGGTCCCAGGCCAGGTTCTTCAACAATGTTCCCTGGTTTGCAGGGAGGATATAACAGTAATGTCAATGTTAATATTCAAGACAGTGATAGACTGTGAAAACTAGAGTATTTATATGTGAATTATCCATTTTGTGATGATGGAGTTCCCTTTGTTCTTCCTCTCTTAACCTTTTGGCAGTTTTATTGCTTGGTTACCATCTCCAGTTAGGGCTGAGCTTTAGGGTCTGAACTGGCAAAGGAAGTGAAGCTCTAATCCATCATTTCTAATGCTTATTGGAAGCATTCCTGGAAGTTTCATTTTGTGTGTGTGTGTGTGTGTGTGTGTGTGTGTGTGTAGGAGGAGAAGGAGAATAACATCAGTGTTTGAATAAAGTATTCTGATCATTGGAGATTTTTCAATTAGCCACATCCTGCATTTTAACAGAAATAAAGGGATTATTACAGTAAAATTACCTTAGCCTCCTTATATTATTTAACTCCTTCCAAAGTGGGCCTTTGCTGGAAATCACTATAGAATATACTATAATTTTGAATTTCTTCTCAAGCTATTATCAAGGAGAAATTAGAACTATTGAAACATATTCATGAGACTAGGCACCCTGCAGCCCACAAAAGTAAGGCTTCTCCATGTGTTGCTAATATTTTCTGAAATTTCACTGAATCATTTTGAAATTGAATATAACTTAACCCTCAAAGAAAGAAGATTCCAAAAGGAAATTGTAGCAGTTTGCATGTAAATTGTAGATTCTAAGATTGTAATCTCAGAGACCTTTGAGAGATCATTCATTCTTCTCCACTGTCTTCAGTACGCGTGCGCGCATTCTCTCTCTCTCTCTCTCTCTCTCTCTCTCTCTCTCTCTCTCTCTGTCTCTTGCTCTCTCTCTCTCTCAGAAGCAATCTTCAGGTTAAATACCTACTCTCTTTAAAAATCAAGAATAGGCGGAGTTCCGCCACTACTGTTATACTCAAGACAATCTTTCAACAGCCTAACTCAAGTTCTAGTTATTATCTGAATCATAAAAAGTACATTTAGACATTCTTTGAAGTCTGTTACTTAATCACTCTAAAAACTTTCCTTTCTGTTTCTAGCATAAATCAGGTGAGTCCTCATGGCCTGTGAACAAAAAAGCTATCTCAGATGTTTACACATCTGTTTCTCAAGTGTTTAAACATCTCTGTGGCCCCACTTCTACCCTCCCAAGTGTGTTTTCCATACTTCTCTCTGTTGCAGGCTTCAGAAATGGACCCTGTTCCCTGATTACTGTTCTACACGTGACTCAGTCACATCACAAGGTCTACATACCCTTTTCCTACCTTTATATGATGGTATCGTTCTGCCTGCTGTGATGTTCTACTGACTGCTATTGAATTTGACAGCTATTTGAGTACCTGGTATTTTTCTGCCACATATTAGCTTAGCTAGTCATGTCTGTCTGTATTGGAACATCTGAAAAAATTTCCTTTGTGATACAAACTATCTTCAGTTTTCCCCTTTTCTTTGATACTCCTCAATCCTGAGGGAACAGGGGTGGGACAAAAAAAGGGAAGAAAATTTTGGATAGAAAAGTTAATAGTAAACTCCGCAGGGGAACTCAGTTTCAGGGGGACTCAGTTTCAACTGTGTGCCTCCATCGGTCCATTGAAAGTATCCTAAGGCCATAAATGACCCCTGTGTTAAAATACCATTTCAATTCTCAACTTTCTTAAACTCTTACCAGCATTTAACGCAGTAGGCCACTCCTGTTTTGAAACATTTCTTCTGTCCCTCACATACATAGCACGACACTCTGTTTTTCCTCTCACCTCCTTGGCTGCTCTCTCTCAGCTTCCCTGCTGGCTCAAACTTCTCTGTCTAGCTTTCAAATGTTTAAAGTAAGGTTGGACTGCTTTTTTTTTCCACATTGTTTAATCTCTTGGGTAATCTCATCGACTTGCATGGTTGCAAGTACCAACTATATATTGAAGTTTCCCACTTTGTTACTTTAGATCTATACCTCTCTTTTGAGGCTAGATCTATATACTAATTCAGAAATATAACAGTGGAAAAGAAATAAACAGATATTCCTGTCCTTGTGGAGCTAACATTTCTGTCAGGATAGACAATAAAGAAAATAAATACAGTATGTTTTCATGTTCTGAGGTGATGGGAGATGAAAAGAGAGATGAAACAGGGAAGAGTGTAAGGGGCATGGGCATAGGTATGGGGTATGGGGTGGAGCTTATAGAGTCTTCATTAAAAAGGTGAAATTTATGTGAAGACCTGAATGTGTTCGGAATGTGATCTATATGGATATCTAGGGAAAGAACATTCTAGGCTGCAGCATTCCAGGAATGGCATTCTAACAAAGGCCATGAGATGGGAACATGACTAGAATTGGAAGAATTTCCAGTGTGGCTGGAGCACAGTGAGTGAAGAGGAGAGCCGTTAAGAGATGAAGTTAGATCAGAGAGAGCTTTAAAGGCCACGAGAATGACTTTGAGTTTGTATAAGCTGAAGACCTACCGGAGGATTTTGAGCCCAGCGGTGAGGTGACCTGACATATGTTTTGCCAAAAACTTTCTGCATGTGTTAAGAATAAACTGTAGGGAGAAGAAAAGGGTGGAAGTGAGAGAGAACCAGGTAGGAGACTAAAGCATTAATTTAGGTGAGAAATAATGATAGTTTCATCCAGAGTAGGGGCAGTGGAAGTAATGAGAGGTAGACAGATTTGGGGTGCATCTGAAAGCTTAGAGCCAACAGGATTTGTTGATGGATTTGATATGTGGAATGAGAAAATGTGATGAGGTTTTTGACCTGAGCAAATTGTAAGAATGATATTGTCATTTACGGAGTTAGGGAAGATGGTAGGAGGTACAGGGTGATGGCAGACAGTATAAACAGTCTCTGATTTGTGCAAATTAAGTTACATGAGTCAACTAGTTAACCAAATGGAGGTGTAGTGTAGGTAGAGGAATATATGACCTGGAGGTTAGGAGAGAGCTCCAACCTGAAGATAAAAATGTGCATTTTTTAAGCATAGAGCTGAGCCATGAGATTGCCTAGTTAAAGCCAAGAGGTGACTGTATTATATCTTGTAATAACCTTTAATGAAAAAGAATGTGAAAACAAATATATGTATGTATATGTATGACTGTGACATTATGCTGTACACCAGAAATTGACACATTGTAACTGACTATACTTCAATTAAAAAAAAAGTTCCCTTCTTAAAATAAAAAAGAGTAAAAAGTTAACTATAAGGAAAAAAAGAGGTGAATGTAGGTAGAAAAGAGAAGATATACAAAGATTGATCCCTGGAGGACCTCGATGGTAAGAGGCAGAGGCTATAGTAATAAGTTCTGAAGTAGGAGGAAAACCAGGACAGAAACCTAGAAGCCAAGTGAAAGAAATGAATTAAGAAGAAATTGATAAACTGTATCAGATCCTGCCTATAAGTCTAATACCATAAAGCCTGAGAATCAGACTTGAATTTAGCAAACTTGGATAGAGTAGAAGGGGGATGAAATGCTGATCAGAGTGAATTCAAGAGAACTCTTCACCACCATGTCCAAAACTGCACTAGTGAATTTACTCTTCCCGATTCTCCTCTTTTATTTTCTGTCTCAAGAAAAAGCAACACCAGCCACTCAAATCAGTACCAGTAAGTGATCCTGGATGGACACCTCCTTCTCACTCACTTTTCTCATCGAATCAACAACCAAGTCCTACTAATTTTGTTACTTAAATATCTTTCAAATTATTATATCCATCTCCATTCCTTCCACCACCATCATATTTTACCTGGATACTTGCCTCCTAGCCGATTTCATTTACCTCCCTCTAATCCATCCTCCATATAAACATACTCCATGAAGAATAATAACATAAAATGTAAATCTCATTCAATTAGAATCCTGTAATGGTGCCCCATTACTTTTAGAACAAATCTCCAAATCATTAAATGGCCCACAAGGTCTTACTTGATGGTTCCCCTGCCTACCCTTCTTATTCCACTGTCCCCCTTTTTTTTCAAAGTCCAGCTCTTCTGGCTTTGTTCAGTTCCTTTAGCCTGTTTGCCTCTTCCTGGGCTCAGGGTTTCCACACCTACTACTCTCTTACCTGGATGATCTCTCTCCTTATTCATCCTTTAAATCTCAGTTGCACAGGACTCTTTCCTTGAGCCGCCTATTATACCATCTCAAAGCATACCTTTTCTCTTTCATATCCTTATCATTTTTTTGATCACTAAATTATTTATGTAATTACTTAACTTTCATTTGCTGATAGACTATGAGTTCCAAGAGGATCCTATTTTATATCTTGTTTATCAACATATGCCCTTTTGTGTACGCAGCTCTTATTCAATGACTAACATGTGGTAGGTGTTCAACTAATATATTTTGACCAGATAAACGGTGTATTTATTTTAGAGTCAGATGAAGTAAGTCAATCTCCCATGTAATTATAACACCATAGAGGTGAAGTGATTATATCCTTCTCTAGCTGTTTAGTAGCAGAATCGGGACTCAAGCCCATATCTCCTGAGTTTGATCTCGGTGCTCTTCAATTTTCTTCTATATCTCAACTGTTTTTTTCTGCTTAGACACAGCTGACAGATAAGTTTATTCTCACATAGTCAGTGGTAAGTACCAATTTTGTTAAGACTGCAGTATTGATCAAGTAGAGATATGCTATGGCTTTGTTGCAAATCTTGTAGGCTAAATCTAACCCCCATCTCATCCCTTAACTCTCATTCTTGACTATGCCTTGATATCTAATTTGAGATCCTCTATTATAGTCTAGCATGCTATATTCCTCTGAAAATGTATACAGTTTATTTCTTCTCTCATCTTCAGTATTGTAAATAAAATATGTTTTAATCTCATTTTCTGAAGTACTTGCCAGTCTATGATGAGTTCATTAAACAGACATCCAATCTAGCTATCCTAATATTGATGCAAAATTGCTAACAGCACTAACTACACCAGTGCCTAAATTGAAATATAACCTACCATAAGAAAAAACAGTCATAATTATAATACCTTCAATTCTTGCTTCTGAGATAATTATCACGACTTCAAGAAAATCATTGTTCTCCAACATTAAAAAGCAGAAACTGAATAACATTCCACTAGAACATTAGGAGACAGTGTTGAAGTAAAATAATCTCCAGTGTCACTTCAACTTCCCAGGATTATTCTTTCTTCTTAGAGAAATTTATAGATAAAAGGTATAAATAAACTTCCTATGTTTACTGTGGATTATAAATGGAGGAAGTAATTTTTCTTCTCATATTAAAATGAGTGAGAAAATTTGTTTCTTTGATTATGAGTATTTAAGTATATTTTTTAACCCTTTGATTTGGTGATAATCATTTTTGCTTACTAAGTCCAGCAAGACCAAAATAGGAGTAAGCCCTCTCTTATTTTTCTTACTGATTCTTGTTTGGTTAAGGTAAAATGTGCCTTTTTCTTTGGAACTTGCACTCCATGTTTAACAAATAAAGACATAACTCAGAACTGAATCATGCACTTTGATTTGAGATTTTTTTTTCAAGGTCAGGACCCAGTTTCACAAGAAATTGTATTTTTTCCAATACGGCTGGCATCCACTCCCACCAGCTGAAAGACAAACTTGTCTAATAAAGCTTTCAGATTCAATTTGCTCTCTGCATACAGCTTGAGGATCTCTGGAGGTCATTCACAGCATGTGCTGCAACCCCAACAGGGAGAAGTAATGAAAAGATTCTGGTTAAAAAGCTGACTCTATCCCTTCTAACCTCCTTGAATGGGAATATAATAAGGAAGTTTATAGACACAAATCTCTGTGATTCTGGGGATTTCCATCTTGATCTCTGACTCCAAGGAACATTTGAATGCATGGATTTGTATCTATTATCTGGGTGAATAAATGCTTCATATTGAGCGTATTCAGGAAAATGTTCTTTACAAGAAAGGTCTGATGTAAATCAGGCAAAACAACATTGTCACTTCATGTTTAACTCTGTTTATTGTCTCTGAGGTCTCGCAGTCTGGTTCTATTCCAGTAATACCCAGGTATATCATAGCTTTTTTCAGAAATAATACCTCCTTTCATTTCAACTACTCCCCTGACTTTTGCATTGACCCGACCACACCTAGTATTTATCTTAGAGCCAACATGCGTTAATGCCTTGTTCTCTACCAGGCATTTCACTAAAAATTCTTTGTGGATTGTTTTGTTTAATCTTACAGCAGCCTTAGGAGATAGGTTCCAGTTATTTCCTTTTTTACCGTAGGAGGAAAGTAAAGCTTAGAGAGAGTTGTTATCCTAAAGACAATCAGCTACTAAGTAGGCACATCGTGGCCCTAGACCCATATCTCCCTAAAGTCCACGCCTGTCTTCAAAGCTTTACATCACACATACTTGGCTACAGCAGTGCAGGTGATGCAGGGGGCTCCATAGACTGCAGAATCAACTCTACCATAATGCTCGTACTTTCGTAATATATTTTCCAAGTGAAATTCAACAGCAGTACTCCTTCTTTCCCCTTCTTTCTTGTCTTGCATGACATCTAAATCTCATATTAGAGCTATGTGGGTGGACTTAGGTCTTAAATAGTAGCACACTTGAAGCTTAGTAGTAACCTTGTAGGTATGGAAGAGGTTTCGATAAAATGAAATATATAATAGCTTCTTTTCTTTTCTCTTTTTCCCCTGGAAGGTAGGGCCATGAGGACAAAAAAAAAAAAAAAAAAAAAAAAAAAAAGAAGGCGGCGTTGAGATGATAAACCTGATTCTCCAACGGTGTTACTATTTAGCTTTATTTATTCTCCCAGTTCTGTATCTGTCAGTCCAAGGTCAGACAACCAGTACAGCAGTGGAATTATAACAAGTAAATCTAGGGAAGAACATAAGGCATGATAGGTCCGGTGCCCTGCTGAAGTTCAAAATCAATTAAAGAAATCTATTTAAACAGTGCTTCATTTAATCTCTTCTTAAAGAATACCACAACCTCCTTGGTAAACTCTTTTTTTTGTGTTCAGAACTGATTTTTCCAAAAATATTACCTGGTATTTTCTTTGTTCATTTGCTGGTGGTGAATGAGTGGACCCTACTGTTTACTTTGGCAGGAAATGATTGCAATGAATATTACCTTGGACTTCATCCAACCAAGCACACAAACCAGAAACCCAGGGTTTCTGGAGAGTTCTCCATCTCTTCTGGAAAGCCTCCTCTCCTACTCTCAAAGTCATAGATGCCCCTCCAAGTAGTCCCCCTGCCTCTCTTTGCTTCCCATCTCCAATTTCAACCAGCCCACTTCCCTCCTCCTTTTTATGCTTCAAATAGTAGGTGTCTTCTTAAGATTTCACTTGGATGGTGTTCTATGCTTAAGAAATACTAAAAGTCACTATACTAGATGATACTGAAATTTCTGTGAAAATAAAAAGGAGTGAAGTTAACAGAACTCATCAAAATGGATGTTATTGACCTCTCTACTAGCCAGTGTCCCACTGAAGTATGCCCTTAGACTGGAATATATTTTTCACAACTGGATAAATCTGAGGCATTATACTAAAAGCCACTATGAGAAAGACTGGGTGCAAGTGGATTGAAATGAATGAGTGGGCAGACCTGAGCGGGCAGAAAAGATGAGAACAGTAATGCACCATACTAAGACATGCACACTCAAGGAATACATTGGCAGTGGCAGAGGAACTATATGAATGATAAGACTGATCAGACTGCCACATGAATATCAACTAAAACAAGTTACAGCTACAGTGAGTGAAGCTGGACATGGGGAGAACAAAACATTGAAATCAACAACATTGAAATTGATCATAAATAATAAAATTCCTTACACATTTATAGTATCTACTCTGATCTTTAAAATATCCCTAAAGAATGAAAATTATCCTTTTGCTATAGTTGGGAAAACTGAATAAACAAGGACTCAAGACAGACGCTTCTGTCTTCCTGTTTCTAGTCCGTTCTTCTAACTACACTAGTGAGAATAGGAATTTATTCACCAAATCATAGCACACTGCATTTAGGGAGTGCCTTTGGAAGCTTGGAGGATGTAATTTGAGACAAATGAAAAATTCTTATTTTATAAAGTAAGTGATTAGTTTGGAGAATGCATTATTTCAGTGAGAGGTATAGGTTAATGATGCAAATCACTTCAACAAGGTTTTAGATCAGGGGTTGGCAATTTTTTTTTTTTTTTTTGGTAAAGAGCCAAATAGTAAATATTTTTGTTTTTTCAGGTCAGAAGGTCAGCTCTGCTATTGAAATGCAAAAGCATCCACAATCAGTATATAAATGAATGAATGTGATTGTGTTTCTATAAAACTTTATTTATAAAAATGAGTGGTGGGTTAGATTTGGACTCAGAACTGGAGTTTACTGACCCCTCTTTTTGATAAGTACTTAGAAATAGGTTCATAGTAGTTAATAAATAGAATATGGATTTTTGAGTGTATTTCTCTAATCTTTTTAAGGCTTCATCCAAGGAGAAAAATATTTGTTACCAATAGTGTTTTTTAATAGTTACTCAGAAATAAGAATACCATTTGCCTAGCATAGGATGAAAATTTGTAAATCCCCCATAGTAAAATAAAGAGTTGGTGTGACTAGTTGGTACAACTATTAAGAATGTTCCACTGTCATTTGAAAAACATTTAGTAGTACTTATATAAATAGAATTAAACCTAAAACATTTTGTTCTCACTTTAGAAAACATTTTCCTATCTCAGAAGCAAAAACACCATAAAAAGAGGAGGATAACTAGATTTTAGATTTTTTAATTATTATAAGCATGTATGTTTAATTAATGAAATACCATTAGGTATACATGCATACAGGTAATCATTTCTGTATCATCTGGAATCTCATAACTGCTCACAATTCTAGGTATGACAATGATATACATCACATCTGAGCTTGCTTTGAACACTGAAAGCAATAGCACACTTCTACAAAGGTAGAATGGTCTCCCAAAGAAGCATTACAGATCAGCAGAAAACGGCTATTATAATGCCATTTCAACTGACTAACACTTAAATAATGAACTAGTTGGGAAGAGATAAAGTATATAGTTAGAACCAGCAGGAGATGTCACTATCAGGGAGATGAGAAGCCATTTCCCAGCACACTCTTTTTTTTTTTTTAAATAGACTTTATTCTTTTAGAGCAGTTTCAGATTCACAACAGAACTGAGCAGAAAATACAGAGTTCCCACATAGCCCTCCCCACCCACACATACATACTCCCCTACCCTCAGCATCCCTCATCAGTGTGGCATATTTGGTACAATTGATGAACCAACATGGGCACATTATTATCAACCAAAGTCCATAGTTTACATTAGGGTTCACTCTTGATGTTGTACATTCTGTCGGTTTTGACAAATGCATAATGACATGTAGCCACCACTATAATACCATACAGAATAATTTCATTGACCTAAAAATCCCCTGTGCTCCATCTATTCATTCCTCCCTCCCTCCCGCCCTCTCCCCTGGAAACCACGGTCTTTGTATTGTTTCTGTAGCTGTGCCTTTTCCAGAATGTCATTTGGGTGGAATCATAGTTTGTACCCTTTTCAGACTGGCTTCTTTCACTTACTAATATGTCTTTTAAGTTTCTTCTATGTCTTTCATGGCTTGATAGCTCATTTCTGTTTTACTGCACATATATTTTTAAATTTATGTGTAGGTACTGTTCATTGTTTCTAAGAACATTTAGAGCTTTAGCTTTTTTAAATTAATATAATTATCAAAGGACTAAAGCCAACCACAAAATAAGAATTAACAAAAAGATACATACACCCTGCTATTAACAGCAATATTATTTATAATTGCTAAGATGTGGAAGCATCCTAAATGCACATCAACAGTTGAATTGATAATGGAGATGCAGTATATATATATATATATATATATATATATATATATATATATATATATATATATATATAATCGAATATAACTCACCCATAAAAAAGGATAGTTCACCATTTGTGGACCTTCATTCACTTTTTTTTTTTTCACTTCAAAAACCACAGTTTTATAACTGACAGAGACATTTCCATTACATCAAAAACAACAAAATAACTAGAAGTAAACTTAACCAAGGAGGTTACGTATACTCTGAAAACCGAAATGACACAAAGAAATGGAAAGATTTCTTGTGCTCTTGGATTGGAAGAAGCAACACTATCAAAATGGCCATACTACCCAAAGCAATCCACAAATCCAACATGACCCCCATCAAAATACTCTCGACATTCCTCACAGAACTAGAACAAACAATTCCAAAATTTATAAGGAACCACAAAAGACTCCAAACAGTCAAAGCAATCTTTTGTAGGTCTCTCTTTTTTTTTTTTCCTCATTCTTCTTTTTGTTCTCTTTTCTTGTGGTTTGATGACTAGAGAAGGCCCTTTAACATTTGTTGAAAAGCTGGTTTGGTGGTGCTGAAATCTTTTAGCTTTTGTTTATCTGTGAAGCTTTTGATTTCTCCATCAAGTCTGAACGAGAGCCTTGCTGGATAGAGTATTCTTGGTTGTAAGTTTCCCCCTTGCATCACTTTAAATATATCATGCCACTCCCTTCTGGCCTGTAGAGTTTCTGCTGAAAAATCAGCTGATAACCTAATGGGAGTTCCCTTGGTGTGTTCCTCTTTGGGTTGATTCTATGTGGTACTCTGCACTTCCGGGACTTGGGTGACTGTTTCCTTTTCCAAGTTGGGGAAGATTTCAGAGATTATCTCTCCCAAAATTTTCTCAGGTCATTTCTCTCTGTCTTTTCTTTCTGGGACCCCTATAATGTGAATATTAGAGCACTTCATGTTGTCCAAGAGTTCTCTTAAACTATCCTCATTCCTTTTCATTCTTTTTTCTTTTTTCTGTTCTGAGGTAGTGATTTCCACTAATCTGTCTTCTAGCTCACTGATCCATTCTTTTGTCTCATTTAATCTATTCTTGGTTCCTTCTGGTGTATTGTTTACTTCAGTGATTTTATTCTTCAGCTCTGTTTGGGTGTTCTTTATATTTTCCAACTCTTTGCTAAAAACTTCACTCTGTGCATCTATACTCCTCTTGAGTTCACTGAACATCTTGGCCATCATTACTCTAAACTCTTTCTCAGATAAATTACCTATCTCCTCATCACTTATTTCTTCTTCTGGGATTTTATCTTGTGCCTTGGCCTGGGAGATATTCCTTTGCTACCTCATATTGTCTGTCTTTCTATATGTTTGTGTATTCCTTCCACAGGCTTTGGGATTACTGTTTTCTTATTTCTAGTATCTGCCCCTGGTGGCTGAGGCTGGACTAGAGGCTTATGCAGATTTCCTGCCAGGAGGAGCCATTGCCTGCCCACTGCTGGGTGAAGCTTGGTCCTGGACCTCTGGTGGATAGGGCTGTGTCTAGAGGCCTTTGTGGCTTAGCAGGTCTGATGATGGGTGTGGCTGTGTTCCCACCCTGTATGTTGTTTGGCCTGAGGCTTCCCTACAGGCTGTTGGGTGGGGCTAGGTCTTGATGCTGATGATCCAATCAAGATGTCAGCCTCCAGGAAGGCTAATGTAGGTTAATACTCCTGGAATGTCTGCCACCAGATTTTATGTCCCCTGAGTGAGCCACAGCCGTCCCCCACGTCCCCAGGAGATCTTCCAAATCTAGCAGGCAGGTCTGGCCCAGGTTCCTATGAAATCATTGCCTCTGCCCTTGAACCTGGTGCACATGAGTTTCTGTGTACATTTCTCAAGCAAATGGAGTCTCTGTTTCCTACAGACCCTTGAGGATCCCAGAGCCAAGTCCCCCTGGCCTTCAAAACCAGATGTCCTGGGGTCCCCTTCTCCTTCCAGTGCCAGGACCTGGGCTGGAGTGCTTGATTTGGGCTTAGAGCTCTCACTCCTATGGGAGGGCCTCTGCAACTTAACAAATCTTTAGCTTGTGGGTTGCCCACCCAGGGGGTATGGGTCCCAATTATATCACCAGCATGCCCCTCCTACCATCCTGCTGTGGTTCCCTCTTTATGTTTCCAGTTGCAGAAGATCTTTTTTGCTAGGTTCCAGTCTTCTTTTGATGGTTGTTTAGCATTCAGTTGTGGTTTTGTTGTAGTTGCAAGAAGAGGCAAGCTTGTAGTCCTACCACTCCCGCCATCTTGACTGGAATCTCTGCCAGTACACTCTTAGTTATTGGTGAAATTCCTTCTCCAGCTGTAGGTTCTAATTTTATGTGCTGAAAAATAACATTTTTCAAGAGAATTAGAAGACAAGCCACAGACTGGGAAAAAATATTTGCAAAAGACACATCTGATAAAGGACTATTATAAAAAATATACAAAAAACTCTTAAAACTCAACAGTAAGAAAGCAAACAGGTTAATTAAAAATGGGCTAAAGACCTTAACATATACCTCACCAAAGAAGATACACAGATGGCATATAAGCGTATGAAAAGATGTGCCATATCATATATCATCAGGGAGGCAGCTGTGCTCACCACTATACCACCAATGCCTCCTTTCATATATCATCAGGGAAATGCAAATTCAAACAAGGAGATACCACTACTCACCTATTAGAATGGCCAAAAATCCAAAACACTGACAACACCAAATTTTGATAAGGATATGCAGCAATAGGAACTCTTAATTTATTACTGATGGGACTGCAAAGCGGTATAGCTATTTTGGAAAACAGTTGGCTTTTGGGGGGTTTTTCTTTTTTACAAAACAAAATATACTCTTACCATATTATCCAGCAGTCCTGCTCCTTGATATTTATCCAGAGGAGTTGAAAACTTATGTCCACACAAAAGCCTGCACATGGATATTTATAGCAGCTTTGTTCATAATTGCCGAAACTAGGAAGCAACAAAGATGCCCTTCAGAAAGTCAATGGATAAATAAACTTTATTACAGCCAAACAAGAGAATATTCAGCACTAAAAAGAAATGAGCTATGAATCCACGAAGAAACATGGAGGAAACTTAAATGCGTATTACTTAGTGAAAGAAAGAAATCTGTAAAGGCTACATACTGTGTGATCCCAACCATATGCTATTTTAGAATAGATGTAACTATAGAGACAGTAAAAAGATCAGTGATCGCCAGGGGTGCTAAGGATGGCAGGGAGAGAAGAGATGAATAGGCAGAACACAGAGGGCTTTTAGGGCAGTGAAAATACTCTGTATAATACTATGATGATGGATACATGTCATTATACATTTGTCCGAATCCATAGGATATACAACACCAGGAGTGAACTCTAAGGTAGACTATCGACTTTGGGTGATTATTCCCTAAGCTATACAATGTAGGTTCATCCTTTATAAAAGTGTGCCATTCTTGTGAGTGATGTTGATAATGGAGAAGGCCTTGCATGTGTTGGGGCAGGGAGTATGTGCAGGAAATCTCTGCACTTACCACTTTCTCAATGCTTCTTAGGAACATGGGAAGGTTCTGGCAGAATCCAACTCCTATTGACCAGAGTACAAACTTCAGTAATACACACTGTACGGTTCTTTCCTCCTCCTTTGTCTCACTTTTCTGGTCCTTCATTTCACCTTCCCAGGAATCAGCTTCTAAATAAACTACCTGCACACGAGTCCTGTCAGAGAATCCAAAGACAATAATGAGAAAAATGGAAGGGACCAATAGACGAGAAAACTATGGGAGATGAAGACATATCCTCTATATGCCAGACAGTGTATTTAACTGCCTGCTTAACAATTCCACTTAGAGTCTCAAAAATAACCTAATGATCTTCTGTAATCAAATTCATGATCTTCCCCTGTAATATCCCCCACTCCCACTACAGGTTCTATAACACTACTTATCCAGTAGCAAAACCTTGGGAGTCATTCTTGACACCTTCCCACTTGACTCCTCTTGGACACCCATCAGCAAGTCTAGTTAATTTTTCCCTCCTCAATCTTTCTTGGATCTGTTTACTTCTCTGGATTTATCTTGCACTACCCCTCCCCAGTCTTTCATTGTCTCTTCCTGACCTGATACCATTACTTATATTAGGATGACCATTGTCTTGGTTTGCCCTGAGCAGACATGGTTTACGTCCATTGTCTCGGTGTAATTAATAGTGCCCCTTTCACTCATAACACTATCCAGGTTTTTGTAATAAATTATATGATGATTCCAACCTAAGCTAATCTCTCCTCATTCATTCCTTCTCCCCTATATGATATAGCCATGTGATCCTTTCAAAATATAAATTTGGTAGCAGAACGCTCCTTGAAACAATTCAATGGCTTCCAATTGTTCTCAAATAAAATATATAATAGCTTACAAGACCTTGTGTAGTATGACCCTTCCCATTTCTTCACCCTTATGCCAGAAATCATGTATTGCTTCCTCTCCTATCTCCATATTGGCCTGCTTTTTTTTTTTAAACTTTGTTTTGTTTTGTTTTTGAGTGGCTGCTTTTTTCCTGCTACAAGCCATTGCACCTATTGGCCTCTCTGCTTAGGACACTTTTTCCTTGCTTTTCCTATCTGATGTCTAATTACTTTTCAGGTCTCAATTCAAATGTGCTCAGGGAAGACTGCCCTAACCTCCCAGACTAGGTTAGCTGCTCATTGTTACTGTAAATAGCATCATTCCTACTTCTCTTTCAGAGTATGTATCAAATCCTCTATTCATTTCTGAGATAATTTGAAATTATATTGGTCCCCCTACTTGACTGTATGCTGCTTGAAGACAGACTGTGATCTTTACTTGTCATTGAATCCACATTACCTGAGAATAAATGGGGAAATCAGAAATAAAGATTCTGAGATTACACAGGATAATTGCAAGCAGGACTACGTACAGAGAGGGAGCCTCTGAGCCAGGGGCCAGAGTCTTCTGGAAATGAGAGTGAGTGTCAAAGGGGAGTAGCAAAGAGAAGCGGGAAATGAATGGTGGTAGGAAGAGGGGAAGCATATAAAGAAATGGAAATAAAGATATAATGAACGCAAAGCTAGGTGGAGGAGCTCAAAAAACTTACAGGGTTTAAAGGTCTTGCCCAAGCCATCGTAGCTAATGGCTAAATTTTAATAGCCATGGGCCCAGCTTGCTCCCCTCTCACTCTCTTATGCTTGAGCTGGCTCTGTTTTACTTTATTGCCTTTAGCATTCTTCAAAATAATTTTATATATTTATTTGTTTCCTATCTCTTTTCTCTATTGAAATGTAAACTCAGTGAGACCTCTGACTGTGTCATATTTCTGTCTGTATCCTCTGTGTCTAGAATGGTGCCCAGGGCCCACTGCGCTTGAAGAAAATGTGTTGTTAAATGAGTCCTCAGTCCGGTGATATTTGCATTCATCCCATATGGAATCCAGAACACTTTGTCAGTTTCTGGTTTTATAACTTGTTTTCTCATTCCTACTCCCTCCCGCCTCCCGTCTTTGCTGCACCTCTGTGGACCAGTTTTCCTCAGCTGTCTTCTCCTCACACTTTTCCGCTAACTTCCTCCTGCTGCAAATTATACTCAGAAAAAGACTGTAGCCACTTTTCATTGATTTTGATGTCAAGGCTTTGATTGACAACTCCATGTGGAGAACTTTGAACTGCCTGCTGACTCATTGTTTGCTTTAAAAAAAAATAATAATCTTCTTCCTGAATCCACTGGGTAAATTTTTGCTCACAAAAGAGACAAAATCTCTAGAACAAAAACTGTATGAACATTAGAAGTATTGGTCCTGCCTTGATTTCTAGACTCAAAAGTGTCATAGCAATTGTAAAAAGGGGAAGAGGGGAGGTTTTGAAGTATTTTTATCGTTCAACCCAATTTTTACCCATTTTATTTTGTAGTTTAAATGTAAGAGCCATGAAATACCTTTCCAGTATATTATCATCCTCAATATTTCTACCTGTAAGGGAAGAACAAAGACATTTTTTTGAGAATAGAAAATATTGCAGGGATAGAAAAAAATCAGTTTAAAGTGTTTCTTTGGCAGTTGTCATACAGCCTCTGTCTCCAGCTCTGGTCACTGAAGAGTCATTGTTTCCTTGAAACAATTTGGTTGCTTCCATTTCTCATCACCTATAAGTCTTTTTGGTTGTTTATATTTCATTCAAACATATCTCTTATCTCCTTTGATTTTTGTGCTCAGTCCTTCATTTTTTTACTTCCTTTGTCATCCTGTGTGACATAAAAGATCTGCCACCCCAAATCCTTTAATATATTTGTCTTAACCAGTGTTTATTTTCTGAGATTTTATACTATCTTCCCTACTTTATGGTTTATTTGCTTCTTGAGATTAGATTAGATTATGAATACTATATTAGATCAGTTCATTCTATTTTTATGTAATTTTTACCTGGCATTCTTAGTAAAATACGTATTTTTTGAAATTACAACTTGCCTTGAGTATTAAAGACAGTTTGTATTAACTGACAGGCAAGATTTCATTAATTAATTATTACGCTCTTTGTTACAGTTCTGAAACCTCACGTTCGTTCAGTGCCTGTGACATTCTCAGCCAAGCATTACCCATGCTCCTTCCATTTAAATTCTCTATTGTCTTGGTTTCTGAGGTTGCATGTTCTCTTGCTTTTAGTTTGGCTTTCTTTGACCTCTCTGGTCACTTATTGCCGTTACCACTTAGTTGACATTTTTCCCATCAGTCCCTTAAATGTTGGTATCACCCAAGACTAAACCCATGCCAAGTCTGCATCCCTTCATGGCTGGCATCTGCTCTGATTGGTCATAGCTCATGCCATATTTATTATCAGACTTCTTTTGTATTTTCTAAGATTGTGTTTAAATGCTCATAATGTAAAATTTACCATCTTAAAGAATCTTAATCCCAGTTCGGTGTATTAGAGAATCTAAGGAGAAGACTTCTGAAACTGTGCTAATGGTTATGTCTACCTCAGACTGTTCTCCTAAACTCCTGACTTATATTTTCATCTGCCGATCAGCTACCACCTAGATGTTTTACAGATATTTCAAATCCAGCATACCCAAAGTTGATATTATTATTATCTTTTGAAAATCTACTCCTCTTTCTATATTCCTGATTTTGGTGGATGACACTACTATCCACCAGGTTAGAAATCAAAGAGTCGTTCTGGTACTTTATTTCTTAGTATTAAGCAATCAATTGCTAATCTTACTGATTCTATATGCCAAATAACTCTGAACTTTCTCATTTAGCCCTACTATTTTGTCTTTGTCATTTATTCAGCCATCATCTATAAAGCCTTATCATTGGTCTTCTCATCTCTCTCAACCCATCTTGCACACTGGAGGGTCACTGAAAATGAACTTTTTAACATGCCAGTCATATTATATTAGTCATTTTAAAATAGTTTTCTTTCTTTTTTAGGATAGAAATGAAATGTCTCAGGTTGGTATACAGGGTCCTTTACACTTTAGTGCCTGCTAAGGTGTCTAGGTTGTTTCCTGCATCTCCCACCACTCTCTTGATAATCAGATAATACTAATCAGTTTGCAGCTCCCCAGTCACCAAATGCTGCCTTTCTTCTTTAATGTATACTGTTCCCTCCACTAGAAATGCAGTTGTCACCATTCACTTTTGCTAAACTCAACCTTTAAAGTCTCAGCTCAAAATACTGTTCGTATAAGTACTCTCCATTCTGCCCAGGCTTCTAGAGGGGTGCAGGTACTTCTTTCTTATGCCACCGTTTTGCTACTTACCTCTGTTTCAGCAAGTTTCATTATATTTTACTGAAATTTGTTGTTGGTACATATGTCTCCCACTAGAATAGAAACCTATTAAATGCAGTTGTAATGTCTCATTTATTTTTGTAACCCTGATAACATGGATAATAAAGATGTTCTGGGCTTCAAGAAAGAGAATACCCATTCAAAGGGATTTCAGCAATAGAGATAGTGAATCTCACATCACTGGAGGTACAGAGATTAGAGCAGGCTTCAGAGACAGTCCAAACAGAGCCCTGACTCTCTTTCTCTATTTTATTTGTTACGGTTTTCACTCTGGGTTACTTCTGACCTCCTCACTAGTTTCCCTCTAGGTTTCAAGATGGCTGACAGCAGCAAATGGAGCAACATGGTTTTTTGTAACAGTGAGAGAGAGAGAGTCTCCTACCTCAAGAATAGATTAAGAAATTTATCTATCAGTCAGATCAGCCAACCTAGGTCATATATTACTCCTGTACCAAGAATAGTCTTCAGAGTGTTCCATGGGCTGGTTGACTTAAACTTTGGGTTTTTAAACCAAAGTTAAGGAGAAGGTATTATCTTGATTGGGCTTAGAATCTAAGCCTTAGGTGAACCTAAATCCACCTCTAGAAATGAGAGATGGAGTCCATGGAAGCCTGAAAAGAATTGGAGTTCTCCTAGGTAGTAGGAATGCCCCATGGATGTAGGGGTATCTGTGGAAGAATAATGTTTAAGTCACCAACAACATTCACTAACATGGTCATGGTGCTGGGCACAAAGTTATTTAGTTACTGTTTGTTCAGTGAACCTATGAAAGACAATTGCAAGCTGTGTATAAAGTAGGTAACAATGAGAAATATTTTTAGAAGAATTAATCATGCATAAGTTAATCATTCGCATTGGGAGACTCTTCCTAAATTTAGCATCTTGTCCTTCCCTTCACCTTTGCCTGAATCTTATCTTGGCCTTAATCTGGTAGTTAGTAGGAGCCAGTTTTAAATGTTTTAACAGTTGGTTAAACAACATTAATTAGAATGTTTATAGCTCAGATAAGGGGAAGAAAAGCCTAGCCCATCATAAGAAAATATTGTCAAAGAAAGTGATACTTTCATGCAGCTATTCTGCCTTTTAGTGTATTCTCAGTTTCTGCAGACCTAATAAAAAGGGATTATCTCAGCATCCTATAAGTTTAATAACAAGAAACCATGAATAATGGAAATCATTTCAAAACATCTTCACTCACATCTAAAATATGAAACAGCTAAATCAGAGGTTCTTAATAATTTAATCAGTGAAGCATAACTGGAGGATTCAGAAAAAGCACCTCAACTATTAAAAGATTCTTCAGCTGCTGCTTAATGTGGATATCAAGTTATTTCTTACACTGGCAAACAGCCAAGCCATTCCCTGGTCACATCCACTTTTCAGCATTTAGTGGTCCTCTCAATCATCCCGATCACAGCTCCAGGAATGTTTCACGGCAACTCCACAATAATAGTATATTACTATTAGGTCTTGAATTTTGAGGTAGTTTATCTTCCAGAAAAGATATGAATAGAGTAATAAGACCAAGTAGAGTGAGCTTTATTAATGATGCCCAAGATTTTAGACATATACTATAACCTTCAATCAATTTTAACAACACTTCTCATACCCTAGTTTTGCTCTAAACCAGTCCAACTGTGTTATAGTCTCAGATAATATGGTGTTAGAATTTTTTTCTTTCAAGATAGAGAGTTGTCAAGAAACTTGTATGTAATAACTTCCTTAGCATTTAATCCTAAACAGTGAAACTTCTAGTACTTCCTATATAATACAGACTCAAGTACTGTTTTTATCTAGAATGTAATTTTCCTTTGTCATGAAGTATGTTCACAGTTTAATGGAAATAAGAATAATTTGATTATCTCTTTCTTATAAAAGCCTTGGAAATAAATATATCAATATATTCATCTACATGTCTCTCTTGCTAAATAAGCCCAGACCCTTCTTATTCAATAATAATATTTGAATGAAAGCCATTTTGTTAGACTAAATTCAGACTATCAAAGTTACATGAACACTGGAATTTGACACAACATTGTAAAATGATTAAAAATCAATAAAAAATGTTAAAAAAAAAAAAAGAAAAGCTTTCTCATTTATGAGCCCATTACTTCCTTTTGGAAAATATATTAAATGAAATGAAATCTCTGTGTTGATTTCTGATGATAGAAAATATTTTGAAAACTCTTCTATAATTTGAGAATTTTGCCGAGTGCAGATAATTAGAATGATTTTATAGACTAAAATAATTTTTAAAATAAGAGATGCAATTTGTTTTTCATAATCTAAGTAGAAAATCTTAAAATATTATTGTGAGCTAAATAATTCATATGAAGTGATAAAAAAAATTGCTATCTGAAGTTCCATGCTATGTAGTGATTTCCAGTGGGTTGATGATACCTACTCCACTGGATGGTTGCATGGTTCAAATATGTAAAGCTTCTATTATCAATCTCATGTTCTAAGAAACTATTGGGGAGAGGCAAATCTCTTAAGTCCTAAGTAAGCTTAGCTGATCACATACATCTGTTTTCTGATTTGCAAGGACTCTTAGACACACCTCTTGGGAACATGAAAGATCTACTGAATTAGAGTCAAAGTAATTCAGTCTAAGATTTACAATATTCAGAAATGACAGGTTTTAAAGTTCTGCACTGAAATTCCCACAAATTCCTTCCAATCCTAGAATTTTATAATTGAATCAGTAGACAATAATATAGGGAAATATGTAATCAAACAAAGATTTTTTTACGTAAAACTGCAGTCAACATAGGAGCTCAGAGAAGGGGAGTATCAGAGGTAAATCAAGTCGTCAACAAAGATTTCATTGACATGAGATTCTCATCATTAAGAGTAGGGAGGATTAGAATAGGTGAAGAAGATATTTAAGCCTGAGGAACAGCTGGAACAGATTTATTTTCTGAAGAATGAAAGTGTATTGAGTATTGCTTGAAGAGACTGGCTAGCCTGAATCAACATGGGCATTTGGGGTAAGTAGTAGGAAATAATTTTCTGTAAGTAGAGTGGAGGCAAATTCGGGTATTTAGACATAGTCCTGTAGTGTTTCTCCACCTTTGTCTTCTCACCCCTACCTCACCAATCTCATGACACATGGTAGTGACATTCACATATCTACATGGGGGTATTCACGTTAGGGGCTACAACATACATAAAAATGAGTGAAAAAAGCAGCAGGATAGCCAAATTCAAGCATACTAGCTCCGACTGTTCCCTTTCTCTTCTGATCAGAAGAGCATATCAAAATGTTAAGTGACTGAGAGTACCATTATATTGACAAACTTGAATCTGCTATAATTTTTAAAACCTAGTAAACTATTTCACAAATTCAGTTTTTTCTGCCTATGATACAAGCCATCGTCAAAAGATTTTGATACCATTGTTTGGCAGCATTGTAACTGAAATCAACTGTAAGGGGAAGGAATGGGAGTTTTGAAGCTACTTGATCAGAGTAATATTGTTAGGCAGTGAGCAACATGGTAGAGGTTCTCAACCTAGGGACTGGAGATAGCTGAGATTTCTCAGTGTTATTGAAAGCAGTTCTCAAATCCTTGAGCAAGTGTTGTCTGTGGATCAAATTAGTTATGTGTCTCCACATATATGTAGTAGGTATTTTCAAAGCAATGTGAATCATACTGCAATTAATAAAATGCAGTATATTAAAACATTACTGAATTCAGAATAAGTTGATTTTTGTCACTATTTTCTCAATCTAGGCATACGAGATACATGATTATTATGCAGAGGCACATAACATTTTTGCGATTTCAAAGGCATGCTCCTAATGTCGTAAACCACTGGCACAATAAAAAGATTACTAAATTGAGAATTCAGAGCTCTGGATTCTGGTCCTCATTTGGCCTCATGCCAGCTGGGGGGCTGGAAGTCTTTTGCAAAGCATTCAACCCTTTGGGCCTCAGTTTCCTTAATTGTCAAATGATGGGATTCTCCCAAATGGGACAATTTTTGATAATGCTATCAGACAGAGCATCTTTGGTTTTCAGTGTATAAAATAAGTATGAAAACCTTTTCAAGATTCTCTAACATATATTTCCATGGCATTGAAAATTATTACTAATAACTTATTTTTTATAGAATAATTTGTTTATTTATATGATTAGGTGATGATAGAATCTGATCCCCAAAGATCATCCCTGAAAGTGAAAGAGCCCTGACTCTTTATTGTTTCACCTAGTAAAGTCACCCAGCTGTGGTACCTCAGGCCCCCGTTGTCTATAACAAACATTAACCATTTCAGCAATACAGTCTCTCAGTGCTTAAGTCCGTATGTCCTTCCTTTCCATTTTTACATCAAATTGAATGGGAACATCAAGCTGACAATAATAAATTGGCCCTACTTTTTCTTTGAGAATTGACCTTTCTGCCTAGCTCTTGACTTCTGTTCAGTTCTTATATTCCATAAGAAGTATACTTTATGAATTAAATTTATAAAAATTAACATTTATAATAAGAATGACTATTGGAGTATAACATGCTCATGCCTTTGAGGTAGGATAAAAGTAGCAAAAACAACTTTGGTGTCCTTTTTTTCATTCTTTTTACCAAATTACAAGGCAAAATGAAAATTTTTACCTGTTCAAAATTATATATGTATATATGTACCTCAAAAATGCATAATTCCTTTCCTTTCTGTTTTATCTAGTTTGATGAATCCTGAATAAGAGTTAGTGTTGTTTCAGTTGGGTTTATTTCTTTCATGTGACTGCCTTTTATGCAACAAACTAGAGATTCTGTAACATATAACATAATGAAGAATTTCCCCCTTTGTGTCTTTTTGCCTTCAAATATAGGTGATACTACATTCTTGACTTTTACTTTCTCCTATAGGCTGTAATTTTAATACTAGAGGAAATATATTTTACTTCTAGTTCTAACCAAAATATCTTGGGATAAAGGAAACATCAATTTTAAAGAGTTATTACCTTTCTCCTAACAAAAATAAAGCATGATTTTCTATTGTGGACTGTGTAATTAACTTTACCTTAGAATGTTTATTTGAATCTTAAATATAACTTCATTTTACTTAAAAGTTTATTTTCAAGTACTGTTTTAAAATGCAAGATTTGGTGTAATCAATATCTTTTATGTAAAACATTGCCATCATGGAAAAAGTATCAGTATTACTAGGGTTTAATTATGATTTACTGATTTTTTTAAGGAATGAATAGTAGCCCTGATCTGATAAAATTTTTCCTGTTCTTAAGTAGCATAAATAAGAGATTCAGAATGAACCAACTGTGCAACACTACAGCTTCATGGATCTTTTTAAATAAACAAAGTAAGCATGTTCCTGTTTCAGAAACCATAAAACTGTAGATTCATAGCTTTCCCAACCTCCCCTTACACTCTTAATTTGAGACCCATTCATCCAAAGGATTAGGACAATGAGATTCAGGTCCAAATCAATAGCAAATATATGTATGAAAACCGTCATGCTAATGCTCCTGGGAGTGTTGCCATTTCAATAGCATGATTTATAACCATTGAACAATGTTTTTATTTATAATTACCTCTCCTACTTTAGAAAAGAATTTGAGATGGTTTGGTGGGCATGATTTAAGGAAACAAACATCATAATCTTATTTTTGTGCTTGTAACAAGCAATTTTCTGTACATAATTGGTACTTGTTTTCTACCTTTGATTTTTGGTTCCTATTGTATAGTTAACAGTTACTGTCCTTGTGGGCATGGTGTACTTTTCTACAAGTTAAATGAAAACATGAATTGATTTTGATGTAGCTAGTTTCACTACTTCAGTTTGTGTGCTTGCCATACCTGCAGTTCATAACGTGTTTTCTGACCCAGAACTTTAAAAGCTAGGTTTAGCCCAGCACAATCACTTCAAACCAACATGAGATACTCGTTACATTTCCAATGCCATTATAGAGACGGAGTTCAAGACTTTAGCATTTTGACTTGTCAGGCTCTTTGGTGTTTTAGTTATTGGATTTAGTTGTTGGATTTCACTTAAGAAACTGCAACTCAGATGGTAAATTGAAACTCAAGTATAACCAAAGAGTATAAAACCTTTTTTATAAGCCTTTAAGCAATGAATAGGCCACTGATTCTCTGCATGGATTTTTTTTTTGTCATTTTCCAGAACATTCAATTGAATACTGAATTGTATAATATTTGATGCCAATGAATAATTAATTTTAAAATTAAAATTAGTTAAAATTATTCCAGAATTGAATGACTGGAAACATCATGTTACTTCTATGTATTAAAAATGATCTATTATGTGTATAGGTAGGTGTCTTTGTGTCACCGGATAGTATGTTCGACTGGATTCCTTGGAAGCATTCTCTGAGACAGAAAGTTGCATGCAGAAAATTTCTTGGGATTTATTCTTGGTAGCTCCACCTGCAAGAAAGTGAGGGAGGCAATACTCGGCAGAGGGAGGGGCTAATCCACAATGCAGCTGCTACAGTAACCTAGGCCAACATGACAGGGAGCTTTGGAGCTGGGTTCATCCTTTAAAGTTGTCTTAAACTGAGGCAGGTGAGCTGGGACTTAATATCCTCCTACTAACCAAGAACAAGCCCCAGGGAAAAATGCAGCTGTGACCCTTAGCAGTCATTATTCATAGTATCTGGGGTGTGGGTCCATTGACTCCAGGCGAGAACATCCATGGAGCACAGTATCCACTATGGAGAGGCATAGGCATCATCTTTTTACCCCACAAAGGTTAGAAATATGATACAAAGGAGAAGGAGTAATGACAGAAGAATAAATTGGTGATTTTTCACTGGGCCTTAATATATAAGAACCACTGTTATTTATAGAATGGTCTTTATTTTTAAATCTCCTTAACTCAGAAGAGAAAGGAAAAAGTCCTTATAAATCTCCTTAAGTCAGAAGAGAAAGGAAAAAGTCCACACTTTTCCTGGTCCATGGATTCCTTTTTTAAAAATTGTGGTGCAAAGCACATAATACAAAATACACTGTCTTAATCATTTAAAATATACAGCAATGTTATATGCACATCATTGCATAACAGAGCTCTAGAAATTTTTCATGTTGCAAAACTGAAACTCTATAGCAAATGACAGGATTTCCTTCTTTTTTAAGGAAATGCATTCCATTGTATTCATATACCACATTTTCTTTATTCATTCACTTGACAGTGGACATTTCATTTTTTTTCCATCTCTTGACTGTTGTGAATAATGCTGCAATGACCATCAGTATCCAAGTATCTCTTTAAGATCCTAGTTTCAGATCTTCTGATACACTGTACATTCAGAAGTGGGAATGCTGGGTCATATAGTAGTTATACTTTTAACTTTTTGAGGAAGCTCCAAACTGTTTTCCACAGTGAGTGTACCACTTTACATTCACACCAACATTTCACAAGGGTTCCAATTTCTCCACGTCCTCACTGACACTTGTTATTCTTATTCTCATTCTCTCTCTCTCACTCACTGACTGTGATTTTGATTTGCGCTTCCCTGATGATTAGTTATGTTGATCACCTTTTCATGTGCATATTGGCCATTTGTCTATCTTCTTTTGAAAAATGTATATTCAAATTGTTTGCAGATTTTTAATTGGGTTTTTTTTCATGAATCCCTCTTTCATCACTCAACTCAGAGCCTTTCTTCTTAAAATATAGATTACTTGGGAAATTTCATCTAATTTGCTAGATTTGGATTTTGAAGAAGTCTTTTACTTTATCCAAATCTTACTTTCCTCTCCCAGAAATTGGTAGCAGTGATGCTCTCTCTGCCCACACTCGAGTGTGGTGGTAAGGAATCATTGGAGAAAATTACTAAAAAGACACTTTTATACTGTTCAAAGTTCTGTACAAATACAAGATATTATTATGAATTCAGACCCAAAGAATCTACACATTAAGACTACTTAATACTGCTTCATTGACGTTGGAGCTAATGATTCACCTTTGTTCTGCCTGATGAAATTCTAGATTGAAACTCTAATGAATCCTCTCTCCCTCCCTCCCGCTCTCTTATATGTCACTTAAGGACTCTGCTTAGTACATTATGCTTCATTCTAACCTGGATGACAACAGCAGCAAATGTTGTTTGAGAACCTACTGTCTGTCTGGCATTAGTTTGGGTTGGTGAGGAAGAAAAAGATAAATTTGATACTTCAGATAGCTTATCTCATCTCATGGGCGAGGCTTGTGAGAGCCTGGCACATGTATAACAACTTAAAAAATGCATCACTAGTTATTTTGGTACTTAGGGTCAAAAAACATAGCTTACCCAAACAAATATGAGACTCATTTAGAGTGAATTATGTAGAGAGCACTGCTTACCTGGTTTTGCTCATGCTTGACTGTAGAATCTTATCTCTAATACCCAGGTAGTTGCAATTCTGGTAAAAAGAAACAAAGAACAGATTGGATCCTTTAATTCAGGAGCTTTTTAAGGTGCTAAAAATGTTCATAGACTAGCAGTGCATTTTCTGTAATGAGAACTGTACAGTATGGTCTAGCGAGTTATACCCAAAAGGATATATGGATATTATTCTGATACCAATTTTGGAATTGATGACCATCCTTCATCAATAGCATGGTCCTTATTATGATCTAGTCTGGCTTCTCTTCCCTTGTCTTCTGCACTGGGCTGCCTGCTTCATGGCTCTCATTATTACATTCTCTACTTTTTTCATTTACATAGTTATAAGTGTACTAGCAATGAATTTCTACTAAAGGCATTGCTTTTCAAATGTCCTATAAAATGCTGGCTGCCTGATTTACAGGTATCTTAGAATGATTATGTACATTTTCAATTCTCTGTATTTCACACTTGGAATTGAAGGCTTTTTCTTTCTTAACCATATTCTCTTTTCTGGATCAGCATTTGTTTTAATTCTTTAGCAATGGGAGGTCCCTTTTAAATCTTGTTTTGGATAGGTAAAAGTGAATATTGTATCAGTTATTTATTGTTGTGTGAGAAGCTACCCCTAAATGTAGTGGCTTAAAATAAGAATCATTTGTTTAGGTCATGATTTTTTGGGTCTGCTTTGTGCCAGGCATATCTAGATGGTTCTTTTGTTAGTCTCAACTGGACTCATTCATGTATTCATGATCAACTGGCAGTCAATGGCCTCCCTCATGTGTCTGGCACTTGTTGGCTATTGGATGAGACAATGGATGTGACAGGGCCACTTGCCTGCCATCACTCAGTAGGCTAACATAGTGGTGAAAGATTTCCAAGCATAACCCAATGGCCAAGCATTTCTCAAGCCTTTGCTTGAGTCATGTTTACTAACATCCACTGGCCAAAACAAGTTAGTTGGCCAATCCATATTCAAGGAATAGAGAAATATACCACAACTCTTGATGGGAGCATCTGGAATATCTCATTACAAGGGTGCAGATGCAGGAAGAAAAAAAATTGTGGACATTTACTCTCTACCAGAGATGCCTTCATTTTTGTCATCATGACATTTCCTGTGTCATATTATTCCCTGATAGCTATAGCTTCAAGTGTTTATTTTTTTTCAGTGCCTGCTCAATATCATGTGGATAAGAGAAGCACTTAATTTCACTTAACCTATACTTATGATAAGTAGCACAAACTTGGATAGGCATAAAGGATTTCCAGTACAAAAGCGTGTGCATGCACGCAGAATGGGGAGGGGAGGAGAGAGACTGAAAAAGAGAGAAATTAAAAACCCTTTCAATGAGTAATTCTCAACCAGAGTCTATTTTCCCACATCAGAGGACATTTGATAATGTCTGAAAACATGTTTGGTTGTCACAACTGGGAAGGTGCTCTGGCCAATGATACTGACAAATATCCCACAATGCTCAGGGCCACAACCCACACCAAAGACTTATCCATGCCAAAATATCAACAATGCTAAGGTTGAGAAACCCTGCTTTTTAGTGAGTGCAGGTTGGAAGAATTCATAAATATGAGTTATGAACCCATATATGAGTAAGAATTCATATAGGAGAGTTAGAAGATGCAAACTAAAAGAGGAAAAGGCAAGGTTATTTCTGTCTTCAAATTAGTGAGGAAAGGATGAGTGTTTGGGTGAAGTCAGGTTGGCGATATTCCTCAAGAATAATATTTAACTTGTGAGAGGAAGCCAGATTCACTTAGTTTTTATAATCCATATTTTTATGACTAGTTCAAGATGATCTTCTCTTTCTAATTAGAGTGGATATTAGATTATTTTGTGGGTCCTATGTGTTGTAAGCTATTGTTTTGGGAGTCAAAGGTATTTGAGTAGTAATTTTTATATATTGAGTGGGACTTTTTCTACATAAGAAGTGTAGAAAAAGTATCCAATGTTCATATTATCCTTAGAAATAGGTATAGTGGATAATGCCTTGGCATTGTCACTTGTTAATGTAAGATGCTGAGCAAGTTATTTTACCTTTTAGTAAAATGGGAATAATGCCAACTCTGCAAATTGCTTAGTAAAAATTAAATAAAACAAGGCTTGTAAATAACTTTGCCTGGCACACAGGAAATATTGTGGTGATAGTGTAGGTGACATTCCCTCTTCCAAGAAGCAGCATATATTTCCTATTTGGATTATATTCTTTACTAGTAGGGAAGAATCAATTAAAAAATGATAAAGTAGCATTGCTAAGCTTTAAAACTCTGTGGCTGTTCCAGCTAACAAGTTTGTTTCTAAATGCAGAAATACAGTTGGTTATCATGAATCCTTGAGTTCCAATTCCCTAGGATTTGTCCATGCATAGCACAAGCCGTTATTTGGCTAAAATGTAAATAATTCATGATAGTTGAATCACATATTTTATTTCCTCTTTAGAATGATGAGAAGGAATATAGACAAAAATAAATGTTTATGGGTTCGTTAGCATTTGTTTCTAATTTTCCACATGTACCTAGAGGCTACAAATATTTAGAGAGAAGTGAGGTTCTTTTTGAATCCTACGTGATTTCTTTTTTTTTTATTGAAGTATATTTGATTTACAGTGTTGTGCTATTTTCTGGTGTACAGCATAATGATTTAATTATACATACATGATTTTCTAATTTTGGTAACATGTACTCTCTCTTACATGTTTCATTAAGCCACATGCCAGCCTTTTAAATATGCAAAAGAAAACTATTTCCCCATGTTGGTTACCTGGAGGATGGTTATTTTATCTATTGGTAGTACGATTAACTAGCTAAAACAGTCTTTCCTATGACTCTAGTATTAGACAGTAATGCAATTTGACTGCTTGTACGAAATGGTACTTTTTAGATATTTGTGTTAGTGTTAGTCCAATAATTTATCATTTAGTCAGTTGACCGATTTTTCAAGTATCAAAGTAAAGGAAACAAAAAAAGTTACCCACATTCATTCAAGGAAGTTAGAAACAGTGTGTGCTCCTTGCTTTCTTATCAACCAAAGGAGACCTGTGAATTACAGAAAACCACGTGTGAATACTTCAAAGGAAGTGTTCCAAACACATTGTGTGTGTGTTTTTTAAAAGATTTAGTAGCTCCTTTAAAGCTCTAAGTAAAGCTGTTAGTCTGACTAATCAGGTGCCCCTGAAACCAATTAAATTTTTAGACTAGAGAAATGTTCTTCAAACACTTAGTAAAAAAATGAGAGTTCCCTCTTAAAGCCAACACCTTTTAATTAACAAAATACTCAGAGCAAAGCTGTGGTTTGCAATAGTATATTACACCTACTGTTATTCATTCTTCCATTCCAATGTGCCAAACTTGATTCCTTTGAGCAATTTTGAGTTTGATTTTCTGTACGCTTAACTGTGGAAGGAAAATACAATTTTTAGTCGTTTTTTTTTTTAATTTTCTGATGAATGCATGTGAAACACATTATGCTACAGTCGTTAGTAGTCAGACTTGACAGGCTCTGTGTGTATATGTGCACGCATATATCTATACATATATACATAAATGTTAATGGTGTGTGTATCTATCTTATCTGCTTGGCTTAATAATACACATTGTAATACATGGAGTTCTGGCATGAACTGATTAAGCAGAAAGGACACCAGCATCTCTTGCTGTAGGAATGGTTAATAGTATGACACCATAAGGACTGTTTTCTGCCATGACCCCATGCTGGAAGAGGTACTTCCTACATCAGACTTAAGGAGAATGCCCTTGGTCTCAGTATTGGTTAAAGAAGAAGATATTTGAAGCAACCATTCACCTGGCCAGTTCCTTATGATCCTAGACAGGGGCCTGAGGCAAGGCGCAGACATCCAGGCAAGCAGATCAGACTGTGGAGGCATTAAATGACACAGAGAAAAGGATCCCCACAGACTAGAAGGGAAGCCATTTCCCATGCTCCTTACAGGGGAAAACCTGGACTTGGTGTTTTAAGACTCTGTGTAGTCATTTATGTATCCTAACTCCTTACATGATCACAATTATAGGTGGAGAGAACTCTCAACAAATCCTCTTTCCATCTTTTAAATTATAAAGTTAACAGAAAACTCCCCTGGGATGACTAAATATCCCTGCTTGACCCTACTTGTCAAGATTCTGTTGTTCAGTCTGGGCAAAACCACTTAAACTGCCTCCTTACAGATCTGACCAGCCCACACTTTACCTAACGGGGTGATTTTCTCAGGTTTCTAGTAAAAGGACAGTGGAAAAGATTCAGGGAGGTTAAGTAACCCGCCCAGCATTACACAGCAAAAAATATGGCAGACCAAGAGTTTAAATCCAACAGCCTAGCCCTAGATAGTCTGTTTTATACTCTGCTTTCTTTTCTTTTCTTTTAATAGTGCTGCTGTGAACATTGGGGCTACATGTATCTTTTATTTCCTTTTTTTTTTTTTTTCATTGAAGTATAGTCAGTTTACAATGTTGTGTCAGTTTCTGGTGTACAGTGTAATGTTTCAGTCATACATATATTCGTTTTCATATTCTTTTTCATTATAGATTATTATAAAATATTGAATATAATTCCCTGTGCTATACAGGAAAAACTTGTTTATTTATTTCATATATAGTAGTTTGTATCTGCAAATCTCAAACCCCAATTTATCCCTTCCCACCTCCTTCCTCCCGGTAACCATAGTTTGTTGTCTATGTCTGTGAGTCTGTTTCTGTTTTGTAAATAAGTTCACTTGTGCCTTTTTTTTTTTTTTTTTTTTAGATTCCACATATGAGTGATATCATATGATATTGTTATTTCTCTTTCTGGCTTACTTCACTTAGAATGATGATCTCCAGGTCCATCCATGTCGCTGCAAATGGCATTATTTTATTCTTTTTTATGGCTGTACACGGTGCTTCTTGATCCAGTGTTTGTTTCCTGCTTTTTCCCCCTTGATAGAAAAGTGTGGAATGTAACAGTTGATTGGTTTTATTTTCTCTCTGTAATGTTTGACTTTCCATTTTCTTCCCTAGGCAGTGGCTCTTTCTCCATTATTTTCTTGTTCTTAAAATTGCTAAATTCACCTAAACAGCCAGAGCCTAGGCATATTCTGTGTTCTAGCCTTTGAGAAAGCATCCTTCGAAGCTGTTGTTATCTCATGGCACTCGCCATGCATAGAAGGCCTGGAAGTTTACCAAAAAGCTTACTATGCATAGACTGTATTTTTGTTAGTTTCGTTCATTTATTCAGAGGACTTCAACGGAGCATCTGCTAGATTCTAGGACCTCTAGGTGGTGCAGGGGATAGAGCAGTGAGCAAAAGGGTAAGTTTCTCCTCCCTTCCCCATTGGTATAAAGAGATGTTCAGGTACTGAGGGCTGGAGAAGAAGAGACAGCAATGGCCTGCCTGACCCATCTACAAATGAGATCCTTTGCCCATGACTGGGGCACAGATGACCGTATCGCTCAACCTCTCAACCCTCCTCTGAATCTGTTTCAGCTGATTTGAACTTAGTGATACTTCTTCCTGTTTCCACATTGGAGAACTTTGTGATATTATCATCCCAATGTCATTTGTTTGTGCCTTTTGGTCATCTTGGATCATTCTGTTTTTCAGTCTCTGGCCTTAGCCTTTCTTTTCAGTAAGCTACTTCTTTTTTCCAAATGTGCTTTCCGGAAAACAGTTTAAGTCTGATGATTCTCTGCATTCTCATCCTTCACTGTATAGAAATTTAAGAGGACATGATCATTTATACTTCATTAAGCACTTCTTTGTTGGTCAGGAAAAAAAAAAATCTCATTCCTGCTCTCTTTTGAGGGTCAATTTTCAATAAGTCAAGTCAAAAAAAAAAAAAAAAAAGCATTGTCTGACACTTCCCAGAACCTTGAAATCCTCCCAAACTACTGTACATTGCCCAAGTATCTCTTGTGTATCTATTTTAAGAACAATTTGTCTGTACTTCCTAGTCAGCCAGGCACTCCACAGCTAGCTCCCACAGTGATGTTTTAATTTTGCTCTCTTTTCATCCTCACCCTTGCATCCTCTCCAGGGATTCAGCTCCTCTCTTGGAATCCCTTTTAAGATTTCTAGATCTTGTTGGCTTTTTCCTCCTATACTGTTGGGTCACAGGATGCATTTCTGCTTCAGATAATGTTTCATTCTTTCTAGAAAAAGCCTCAGAGTAGTGAGACAGCTTCCAGAAACTATTTCTTCTCTGTCTCCTCAGTATCCTCTTTAGTTGTTACTTCTTGGCATTAGTTTTTTATTGACACCTCACTTTTTTTTTTCTTTCTGCCTTGTTCAAGATTATTTCTTCCATTTGTAGGAACCTCTTGTTCTCTCCAAAAAGCTTGAAAGACGAGGCATTCCTTCATCCCTTTCATTGTCTTTGCTGAAAAAAAAAAGACAACCTTAAAAATGCAAAAAGTAACATAACCGTGAAAAGTAATTTAAGGCCACCTCAAAATGGAATGCCAATATGGCACATTTTCCTCATCTTTCTAGAACAGTTCCCTTGTCCATGCCTTTCAGATCTGGTGTTGTGTTCTACAGCTTTGAGATGAGATGATGTGTTCTACAGCTTTCCCTCAGAGCTTCCCTTCTGAACTTTATAGTCCAGTACATGTTTGCTGCTGGTCTCCTGGATCTGGTGGGCTCCAGAGGCCATTGCCTATAAACTAGATGAGATGTTCCTTACTCCTCATCTCTCGCCTGCGATAACCCAGTTGTTTGTTGGTATTTAGTATCAATTCACATCAGCAAGTTCAGCCTCCTTCAGCACATATAGGGTCACACAAGACCTTTGACTGAGTTTTCATCAAATATTTTACATATTTTTACCCCTTCTCTCTAACTTCTCATCATATTTATCATTTTCTTATTTATCAGATATTTATAAAAATACTAATACCTAACAATATTACCTACTAGTGGCAGGAACTGTGCTAATACTGTTCTTGTTATTTTTCGGGTATTGTTCTATATGCATTTTTTGTATTAGTCATTGAATCTATGCAACTGCCCCCATGACCTTTACCCTATTATTGTCCCTCCTTTACTGAAAAGAAAACCTGAAGTTTAGGGGAGTTAAGTAACTAAACCAAGGGCACTGAGTTCCTAAGGCAGAGAGAGGAATTCTCTGCCAGATGTTTTTACTCTGGAACTTCAGAACTTAACCATTACCATAGGCTAATTTATACTATGGTTTTGAACACTATTAACATGAATTTAATATTTTAATAACCTTGAAACAATGTTTCATTATCCAAGTAGAAAAACTTTACTAGTTCTGATTTTCCAGAAATAGTGTAGCTTGGGTTTTCTTCACTGCTAGCCACTTTATTACCAGTCTGAAAGAAAAGGAAAAAAAAATATAGAAGCTGCTCCCAGAACAAAATACAGAGCAAAGACAAGAACATTTCATTGGCTTTGATTTCCCTAGAGTCCACCTCCAAAGTAATTTACTTCCTAGTCCAGGAAATCGTTAAGTTAGAAATAAGAACTTATCCAATCTTTACTTTTTTTCCCTTGAATGAAATAAATAAATAAATAAAACTTATTCACCTGGCAAAGTCTGAATACTTTATATTTTTCTTTACCAATTCCACAATCTATATAACTGCTATGGAGAAGGACTTTTTAAATTAAATTAATTGCTTAGCCATGAGAATAGTCAAAATCGTTTTGAAAGATTGTTAAATGTATATTAATGAAAAGTTAGTCTTTGAATTTTCCTATCATGTAATACTATATAAAATACCCACATTTTTAGGGGGAAAAATCATATAAAGTCATAAATAATACTTTGGCTCAAATTGTAGCCCTTAAAGTTGTTTTATTGTTACTGAAATTGGCTTCTTAGCTTGTGTTTCTAATTTTTCTTTTTTCCTTTTTGCCCCCCCCCAAATATTTAGCTCCTAGTCAGACTGTTACTCTGGTGACACAACCTGTGGTTACCAAGGAAACTGCCATCTCCAAACTAGAAATGCCATCTTCCTTGCTGTTGGAGGTACCTGCTCTGGCAGATTTCAACCGGGCTTGGACAGAACTTACCGACTGGCTGTCTCTGCTTGATCGAGTTATAAAATCACAGAGGGTGATGGTGGGTGATCTTGAAGACATCAACGAGATGATCATCAAGCAGAAGGTATGGGGGAAAAAGATAAAAGCTGACAGAGGTTTATCTTTAAAGTGATTTTCCACAAGTCAGTTCACTCTCCTAGACCATTTTCCATCAGTATTCAGGAAGCTTTTCTCTGTCAGCAAACACATTACTCTCCACTCTGTTCAGCCTAAGTATGATCAAGGAGATGAATTAGTGCAGTTATCTAAAACAGCCATAAGTTACAAAGGAATTATACGAGTAAGAAAGCATAAACCTTACAAGTGTAGTTAGCTTAATTAAATTCGCTAAAGAACTGGTATTTTAAAAATCTACTTAATATCAAATAAGTACCTCAATTGAGTGGTTTGTATTGAAACTTTATTTTGGCACTCTTCAGCCATAATATATTACAGAATCAAATACAGTAATCTGGGAATTGATTATTCACTCTTCTGGGTTGTCTCTGCCAGTTTTCCTCTTCCAATGATAAGGATAATTGAAAATTAACTCTAAATGAAAAAGAGAAAAGTAACAAAACATAATATATTTTTAAATATCTTAGATCTTAATATTGGTATTTATGTAATGCCATACTCAAACATGCTGTTTAGTACGAAGATTGCAATTCTCAGCCTCATCAGAATCCATTCTACAAAATTATGACATTAATGAGAAACATAACAATACACTGATATAAATATGATTTACCTAGTTAGAACAAATATACTATATATATCTTTTATATTTCTGGAATGAATAAGGAAAGCAGTTTTCAAAGGTATGTATGCTATGTATTTTTACTTATAAATGATTTTCAGGACTTTTCTAAAGAAGTAATAAATTATACTGAAAATGTTTAGCTGTCACAGAACTACATTTTGAAAAAGCAGAGAGTAAGACAGACAGATTTCTTTTCAAAATGAACTTCAGCAATTCAATAGGAATAAAAATAATTTGATAGTAAACAACCTGCATTTAAAGTATCTTAATCTTAGACTTGAATCTGGTGAGGTTTTGTTTTTGTTTTTGTTTTTGTTTTTGTTTTTGTTTTGTCATTTCCAAATGACATGATTGTGGTCAACTTATTCTCTGGATGTTGGTTTCCTCTTCTGGATGCAAGGAATTCACATTCACATTTACCATATCATGTAGCATATATATGAATATAAAGATATGTAAGTATTATATAAATGTGTATACTTTGTTTTACTACTGCTTTTTAACAAATATTTGGAGCCACATTTTTCCAAAAAAGCAACTGAAGCTCAGATGTCACACTCCTAGTTAGTAGCTAGTAGCAGAGTAAAGGTTCAAATCCAGTCTGTTGGGTTACTAAGCCTGTGTTCTTAACTACATATGCTGTCTGCCAGTATAACTGTAAATATGACTACCCTTGGTGATATACGTGTATTTGTATGGGTAGTCTATGTCAGGCCCTATGCTAAGCATTTCACAATTTCATTGTGCTGATACATACAGAAACAAGAGGTACAGTCTTTTACAGAATCATACTGAGTTATACCAATATTTCTGGGACTATTTCTAACCAGAGGAGACCAGTATGTTATAATGTTTAAAGCAAGGGGTTTGGAATTAGATTTTCTGTGTTCAAAGTTTGACTCCTCTGATACAGCTTTGTGACCTTGGGTAAATTATTCATCCTCCCTGAACCTGAGTTTATCTATCTGTACAATGTGGATGATGATACGATTTGCCTTATAAATGGTCATGAGGATTAAATTGGGTAGTGCTTGAAAATGCATCCCACCTTACTGCAAGGATTCACCTAATGTTAGTAGTTAATATTAGGTTCTACAGCAAGCTAGGTAAATCTGCCTATTTATGGCATTTGTGTAATGCAAACTATATGTCATATAGTAATATTACATGAAAATAAGAGTTCGTTTCCTCATCTGCACCCCATTCTGTGATTGACATTATGGCCTCCTATAAAAGCCACTTGATACTGGAATGGGAAAGAAAATCCACACTCCCTTGTGAAAGGTTTGTCAGCTTAGCCTCTGAGGAAGGCATTGACCTGCTCAGTAGTCTTCCTAGTACTCCAAATCAATTTGTCTTTTTCAGAAAGGACTGTTAATTTGATGTCTCTTCAAAATGATAGTCTTTAAATACAGATTCAAAATTAATTCAGAGTAGAAGTTCGAGTGCCATGTCTGAGGTCATAGAAAGCCAGTACAGGCATCAGTTGGTATCTACAGGGGATTGATTCCAGAACCTACTGTGGATAACAAAATCCACAGGTGCTCAAGTCCCGTGGTCAGCCCTCTGCATCTGTGGATTCTGCATCCACAGATATGGAGAACCAACTGTATGTTTATTGAAAAACTCCATGTATAATTGGACCTGCGCAGTTCAAACCTGTGGTTTTCAAGGGTTAGTTGTATTCATAAGTGTTTATACACACACACACACGTGTACGCCTCTAATCTCCCTTCTCGTACTAAATAGTGGGGATGTTTTTCTTGCTTCTTCCTCTCATATTAAAAAAAATTATAAAGATACTGTCAATTCTGGGCTTGTATAGCTTCAGTCATTAAATGGTCAGTAAAATGACCCTAAGTAAACATTAAACAGATGTGTGTGCGTGGAAGGTGACAAGAAAGAGATGTTAGTTCGTGGAAGTATTTATTATAATATCAGGAAATAGATATTTCCTCTATGTAGAGTTTTAAATAAAGCAATTCAAACTCAAATGTTAGAGGTGTGAGAAATGAGGCAGTATTCCACAACTGCTTTTTAAACTTTAAAACACTATCAGTGACTATTTATTCATATATTTTTTAGTAAATTTTTGTTGAGCTACTACTAAGTTCCTGGGAAATTAGATAAGATAGGAATGCACAGATTAAAGAAGGTGAAGAAAAAAAGCAATAATAGCACTATGATAGAAATAAATTTAAGGATAATACCTAGTACATATTTATCATTAATGATATGCTAGTCACTGATCTAAGTGCTTCACGTGTATTACTTAATGCTTACAGCATCATTGTAAGACTGATACTAAAGCACAGTGAGGTTAAGTAACCCACCCAAGATCAAGTGTAAAGAGACAGCAGTGGGATTTGAACCCAAGCAGTCTAGTTCCAGAAAACCCACCCTTAAGCACCATGGTTTTCTGTTTCCCTGGGAATGCTTGGATGATGCTCTGGGGACTTGTTCACAGAGAGGACATCTAACTAACCCAAGAAGGAGAACAGATGTCCAGAAAAGCTTCTTAAAGAAGATAAAACCTGAGCCAAGTACTAAAGACCAACTTGGAATGAACCGGGTGGATAAAATGACAAACGTGATCCTGACGGAAGGAAGGAGCTGTACCTTTTTCTGAAGTACTAAACAGCACAGTATTATTATAGAAATTGTGATTCTGTGTGGCTGAAATTAAAGGGATGAGGAAGAAATTGATGAAGTTAAATAGAGAGGGGTGGGGCTAAAAAATGGGGATCTTTCCTTGCCAGACTAATGAGTGTGTTGTTGAAACTATAATTGACATACAGTATTATATTATTTTCAGGTGTACAACATAGTGATTTGATATTTTTATCCATCTCAAAATGACCACCATAATAAGTCACCATGCAGAGCTATTAGAATACAGACTAAGGAGTTTTGATTATGGTCTGCAGGCAGTGGCAACACTTAAAAGGATTTTAAACAAAGAAGTAAATTCATACAATGTAGCTTAGTTGCATATCAGGGTTCTCTTGATGCAAGCAATAGAAGGCACCCTCTTAAAATCAAGCAGAAAGTAAACTTGCTGTAATTAGCATGAAGGCAATGAACAAAGAGCGAGTAAAAGAAAAGAGATCTGAGCATGCCTGGGCATCTAGTTAGGTACTACTTGAGTCTCTTTGTGATCCTCTTTTTTTCTTCATACTGTGTAACTGTTGAGAATTTAAAGTCCTTGAAGAAGGAGTCCAGCTGACCTTACTTGGTTCACACACCTGTTTCTTAGCTGGAGGAGAGCAGGGAACTTTGATTTAAAACCCTCTCCTACTAAAGCTCCTCACAATTAGGGAGAGAGAATTCCCCCCTCCAAAAAACTGAGATCTCTTGAAAATAGAAGCAGGAAAAGATGCCGAACAGCAATAAAGTATAAATATCCACTGAACTCAAGGCAAAAATTCATAGAATAGGATGGAGGACAAAGTAAATAAAGGAGATTTGTAGGAGGTGATTTTCATGATCTAAGCAATATGTTTATCTATTTCAAGTTTGCAATGTGGAGACCTGAAATAAAGCCATATATGCCCAGTACTCTAAATATAATTTTGTTTGACACTTAAACTTGCCGTAATTGAGTCCCAATAAATATATATTGCTTGATGGGTAGTACTAATGAAATGTGATAGAGAAGTTTCACTTTTGACAGAGATTGGAGTTGAGGGGTTGTAATTGTAGTTGCGGAGCATCACAGGTTAGAGAAGATGATCTAACATTTTATGACTCTGGAAGAACTTAGTTTTGAATTTATTAACTTCAGATCAAACTTTAGATGTGCAATGTTTAAAATATTGTTCCCAGAAAGGGAGTAAGGACATGGCATTTGAATAAGTTAACTTTTCATAGTTCTAGACCTTGAATTCAAAATCACATATTTGATATTAGGCTTCTATTCTCCTTCAGCATAACTTGTTGAATTATCCTTATTTTTCAAAAAGAGGGTGCTGCTACCATTTTGAAATGAAAATTATTTTTACTACGTGAATTATATTAAGCAAAATAATGGAAGTTAAAATTAAAACGATAATTTTTAAAGGGTTATAAAATGTAGCCATTTCAAAAATTTTAGAGTAAAGAATATGCTATTATATGGTAGAGGAGTAAAGATGTGAAATATGCAAATTAAGCCTTTAAAAGTAAAACATACATGAAACTCTAAGTTTATTTTTCAAACTTGTGAATTAATAGCAGGGGATGACTTGTAATTTACAGCTTAGTGTCAGAGAACTGGTGAAAAATGCTTTTCCTATTTCATCACATGTTTAAGTAAAATTGCTCTGAAATGAAATTGTTTTGACAATTATTTAGTTTCCCTTTACTGACATAATCTATCCAATGAAGGGGAAAATATGTCTAGAGTTTTTCTCTGAAAGTGTTGATTGAAAATGACCTTTAGGGAAAGGAAGGAAGGAGAAATAGGAAAAAAGAGAAGGAGGGAGGAAAGGAGGGATGGAAGGAAGGATGGATGATGAGAAGGAGAGAGATTGGGGAGGCTGGCAAATCTGGGAAGAGGTTTGTGGCAGTGGGTAACTGTTGCTATCAACAGATAAGATTTAGGTGGTCGTATGGTATTTTTTCTTCTACTGGTGTCAGATTGCCTGTGCTCAGTAAATTATTGTCTTTTTTCAAGTCATTTTAGCCAGGTGTTCAGGGTAATTCCCCACTAAATCTGAACCACAGGCACCTGTATTGAATAAAGAATTGTCTCAGCGAAGAATTTTATCCTCTAATAAGACCTCTCCAGGTTTGAGGTGGAGACAAATTGGCCAATCTGGACAAGATGATAATAGCATTGTTCAAGATTCATTTTTAACTGCACATTATAGTACTACCTAGGAGATTTCATTATCCAAAGATTGAATAAGCAATTTTAGTGGGTGCAGTGTGTATTTAAATGGGAAATAATTACTTGGATATGCTTAATTTTTTATTGTTAAGGTCAAAGTCTTTAATAAAAAGTCTATGATTATTTTTTAAACTCTGGCTTTATCTACACAAAGAGCAATTGAACGGCTCCAGAATCATTCTGATTATAACTTTTGTTGAATAAATTCAGCCACAGTCTGACAACAAAGAAACTTGTCCAGCATGGACCTAGAAGGATTAGTGGAACAATGTGGGGGGAAAAATGACATTGATTGTTTAAACTAAAAACAAAATAAAGAATATTTCTTGGTGTTATTCTATTGCCATGAGCATAGCAAAAAAAAGTGGGTATTACAAATAGTTTCCCTTATTCAGCAAATGAGAAAGTTTATAGACATTCTAATAAGTTAGTCTAAGGTTACTTAGTGAAAGTAGATGTTCTAATGTAAATACAGAGCTCTTGGGAATAATGTTTCTTCTTTTTCTTTTTTGGTAACACTCACTGTTAAACATGTCCTCATTTCTCCACCAAAATTATTATGAAACTAAATACAGTTTATTTCCATGGGTGCCCAGTGAATTTCACAAGTTACATGACAGTCATCTTAGTGTGAAGAGTTAGATTATTCTGTTTTTCTCTTTTCTAAACCAACCACCTAGCTCTCCTCATTTCATCTGTTCATTTCTGCACAACCTTGTTGAAGAAACACTATGCCAGAGCTTGCCATCTTTCCATTTATAGAAGGTGTCTGTTGTGTTCTGCAAAGAATAATGTTGTAATATTTGGCTGAGGATATTTGCAAGTTTGTATTGCAATTATCTTCTGACAAATGTACATGTCTCCTGTAGAAAGCTCCTAACTCTGTGGATCACTGTTCCACATGGATGCAGTTCTCTTTCCTTACCTAATGAAAGCCAAATTCACTGTTATCTTCGCAGAAGATTGTTAAGATATGTATGTCAGTAATATGACTTTTACACCCTCTGATCGTGACAAAATAAACTCCCATAAACACGAAGGTCATAGAGTTACAAACACAAAAAAGACCCGTTTTCAAAATTTTATAACAATTTTTATGGAAAATGATATCATATACTTTTTTGCTTAAAGATAAACATAAGTTTTACCAAACCACATATTTCAATGTCTATGAATGGAAATGTATATCTTACTATATTTCAGTTCAGTTCCCTGTAAAATTTTCTGTCAAAACCCTTATCAAGTAAAACTGAATCATGATATATATGTGAATTCTGGTAAAAACCAGTATACTGTATTTTCAATGAAATACCTGTGGGATTCGGAAAAGGAAGTTTGTGTTTGTCATTGTTTTTAAATAGTGAATTATGTTTACAAATTTCCTCACTTCGGTTTGGATAGGGATTCCTTTATGTGAAATGACTTTTATAATTTTCATAAAAATACATAAAATCTGCAATCCTCTCTTTTATAAGAAAGCGGTATAAGTAATTCAATGTCTTTTAATCTTTTTTGAAAGCTGTATAATGTTATTATAACCTAAATATTATTACCTGCTTTTTGGGCTTTTATAATTCGGGTTCCTTGAAGTCTATAATAGAAGTTATGATGTGTTATAATGTAAGTTCTTATTACTCTTAATGTTACGGTAATGTTAGGTAATGTTAATGTTAGGCACGTGGTTCTTTGTTCACTCATTCCTTAGTTCAACAAATTGTCTTTGAAAACCCATGTTACATAGCACATTAGGAAATGACATTGCAAAGAGATAGTGGAATAAGAGTTTGGACTTGTATTTGATTTCCTGTGTATGTTAGCAGAGAACTGAGAATGAGATGAAGCAGTGATCACACATCAATATTAGTAAGTTTTTGTTCATTTACCCACGCTATTCTCTACATGATTTCTTAGGTTACTGTGATACACATACATACATGTATATCTATATATATACATCTATGTAAATGGTCTACAATGAAAATAAATACTATTAATATTTCTCTTTCCTCCCTCAGATGTCTACTTCGGAGACCCCTGAGTTACAATGTCAGGCAGATTCATTAGAAATATAATGACTATCTTTTAAAAGCCTTTGTCATAAGACTAAGTTTTCATTCATCTGTTATTTATTGAACACTTGCTGGTGAAATACATCAGTGTTATCTGCTCTCAGGGATTAAAAAGAAAAATAACATAGGCTCAAATTTTAGAATGTATCTTCTGCGAGGGAAACATAAAAGGCAGAGAGTAATAATTGCCACAGGAGAAAAAAATGCTATAGTGTTTTCAATCGTATACATATCAGAATGAATGAATGAATCAATCTATCTGTCATTTATTTTCCTCCACTTAACATGTGCCCGCCTCTCTCATATAGAAGACAATTAAACTAGACTTCTCTTTCCAGATATCTCGTTGATGTTTATTTAATAACCTAGAGGTTAAAATTTTTTTCACACGATATATTCTGATGTTTTAAAATCTTATAAGCTAGGCTAATTGATTGGTAAATTTCCAAGGTGAGCATGGCTTCATTGTTTTTCAGAGAGAAACAGTAGGGTGTGGCTGTGTTTTGTGATCTTTGATGAATTCACTGAAAATAATATCGGGTTTTCTAGAGTGACTGGAGTTAATTGTTTACTAGATTTATAAAAATAACTTTGAATATAATTTTAGTAATTCATAAATCTTTCCAAATTCCCTTATCTTCGTATTTTATTTTCTATGTAAATAAGTGGCATCCTATTCAAGAATTACTTTATTTCCCATAATTTATTAAAGGAAAAAGATACCTTCTGTATTATTTATCTCAAGAATAGAAATCCTTTGATCTACCTGACATATTCTCCCTTCAATTATGGAAGCAGAATAGATTTTGTAATGATAGACTTTACCTTCCCCCCTCACAAACTGATTTAATCTCTGTTCAAGTCTAGGATTATTTTTAAACTTTCCAATGAGAAATAAGAAAAAGTAAAGCCATGGGGAAGGTTTTGGGCAAAAGTACACAGATAAATCTCTACTTAAGAAAGTGAAGAGAAGAGAATAATTTACACTTAACTCCTTCATGCTTTTTCCCCCTAAAACTGAAAGAACTAGAATGTGGTGAGAGAAAATAATCTGTAGCAACCCGGTTGAGGCAAAGCTTTTCTGTCATGTCATATTATATGAAAATCATAAAAAGCTGTCACTTTTAGAACCGTAAATGCCTTTTGAGAAATATGACATGAAAATCAAACTGCCACTTTACCACACTTACCCATGTTCGATTTTATATTTTTTTAAGTTATGTAATAGGTGTTAGGCACTAGAAGACAGTTACTGGGGGAAGATAATAGCAGTTGGAAAGAATGCAAGCAGGAAAGAAGCTATATATAATGAGATTTTACAGTAAAATTGTACTCTCAATCAAAATGACGATGCATTTTATTTTTAACATTAGGAAACTTTTTAGATGAGAACCATGCAACCATTTCAAGGTGTGAGTTCTCATCAAATCCGATTATGAAGTAACCACACCAGTAACTTAGGGTTCCTTCTTTCCTCCTTAAAGTTGATTATAATGATTAGAAATGTAGAGTTGACTGATTTTTTTGGAGCACTGTGTTCTTAGAGATCTTGCCCTGCCTTCTCAGTGAAATTTATTTTGATAACTCCAATCTGTATTGGTCTTTTTAATCAGTGATTCACTATAATATAATTTTGCCCATTAACCATATGTTTTCTTGTAAAGCTATTTCTTTTGTCTTAAACCTCTCTTAAAACATGCATTGTCATTTGAATTTTTCCATTTTGATATTTTAGCCTTTGAAATGAATTTAAATTCCCTTAAAGACAGGTATTGTAGTCCATTTGCTATAGCAGCTGAGGACATACAAGACGTTTTATAAATATTGTTGATTTACTTTGTGTTCATGGGTGACTAGTTTTACTTAGCATTTGGAATGTAACAATCTGTTATAGAGCTATATGCATATTTATGTTTTTTTTTTTTAATGCAGCATGATTTGTGTCTGTTTTTGGTCAGTGATGAATGAAAGAGTCCTAGGAATTAAATTTGCCACATCAAGCAGAAACTATTATAATTTTAGCCTCTAAGAATTTTAGAAATTAAAGGACCTTTATTTCCCCAATTAATACTGTTAGGATTATGTTTGGCTGGATGTGACAAAATCCTCAAAACAATAGCTTATCCAGATAGGAGTTTATTTTTCTCACAAAAGCAAGACCCCCAGAATTATGTATTCCAGGGTAAATCCAACAGCCACAAATTTGTGTGTCCCATCTCCCTTTGCAGCCATCCCTAGCCATCCTCAACATTTGGCTTTCATCCCTTCCTATGGTCTCAAGATGGCTACATTACCTCTAAGCTCTATGTCTGTGATTTAAAATGGAAAAAAGCAAAATGGGGAGAGTAAATGCATGTGCCAAGTGGGTCAGCTCCTGCATATAAGGACAACAAGAGCTTTTCTGGCTGTCCCACATAGAAGAGGTCTACTTATACCATAGAAGTGTGTCATGTGACCACTTCAAGCTCCAAGAGAGCCTGGGATGATAGAGTATTTTAAATAGATATTTGTGTTTATTTATTTATAATTCAGAATAAAACTAATGACCTAATCCTAAAACCTTGCTGTTTGAACAAAATTTGAATTTTTTTAGCTAAGAAGGAAAAAATGGATATTGGGTAGGCAACTCATTATGTCTGACAATGTACTCTTAACTAATGCCTATTTTTTCTACTTTAGACTTAAGCAGCTTTTAATTAGCTAAAAATGATGTGATTATTTTCTTCTTGGTTGTCTCATCACAGATGGCATGAAGGTGTGAATATAAAAGAGTAACCCTCATATTGATGTTCAGTAGTATACATCATTTATTGTACTTTACAGTCTGACTGCGCAAAGGTCACTGAAAACAATGTAAATTAAGTGGAAAATTGAAATGTGTTTATATTTCCTTTTCTGTTCTCTAGGAATAACTTGCTAATTAACCACATGCATTGTCTATAATTCTCTAAATCTGCCCCATCCAATACAGTAGCCACTAGCCATATATAGCCATTTAAATTTCAGTTAATTAAATTTTTTAAATTAGTTCTTTAGTTATACTAGCAATATTTCAGATGCTCGATAGCCACATGTGACTCATGACTGCCATATTGGACAGCACAGATATAGAACATTTTCATCACTGCAGGAAGTACTATTGGAAAATACTGTTCTAACTAGTTAAAACACACATGTTCTTTTTTTAAGTTTACTTCAGACATCAATGAAATAAATTGAAGGAAAAATAATATAATTCATTTCTATCTTCTTGCCTCTGAATATATATTAAGTTGGAGAAAGAAAGCAAAATCACTTTCCTAATAGCCTCACTAGCCTGACAAATTCTGAAGAGGTCCATTAGCATCAGTATACATAGAATTAGGTCATTGGTTTTCAAATTCTGAATTCTTAAGACTCAAACACACTCATGGAGTTGAAGGAACAATATAAGCAATTACAAGATGGCCCATTCTAGCATGATGATCAAACAGGAAAATAAGTACTAGGGCCCACTTTATATCAATATTTTTTAAAAGATTAAGTTTTTCTTCCTTGTCTGAATTGCCCTTTTTATAACATCTTATATCTCTTTCACATGGTCTTCTTGAACTTTCACCACAAGCCCCGGCATTTGCTTGGCCATCATGCTCTCTTCATTGCAGCGCTATGTCAAGACCCAAGTTTGTAGACTTTTTCCTTCTTCCTCATCTTATGCTCCAGCAAGAATGACCACTGTTGACTTTTATAATCTCAGTTGTCTATTTCATGCTGTTAAAAAAAAGAAAGGAAAATGATAAGTGTTAAAATTTGGACCAGGAAATATACTCTTGTTCCTAAGTGATAGAATATCTCAACGTTGCCCAGCTATTGTCTGAAACGCTAGTCCATCAGATGTTCATAGATGTTCGTCCTCAGAAAGTCAAATCAGCTGAGAAATATGCATGGGCTTGGTCTATCATAAAGATCCACAATGTGCATCACCATGACAGAGTCACTGAAAAGTCCTACAGGAATGTTAGCATCATTTAGGCCAGTGTTCATTAGTCCTTTCTCCATGAAAATCATTTGTGTGGAACATCTTGAGGACACAGTTTAGAGAATGTAAATTTACCTTAGTCTAATGTGCATGTCTCTGAGTCAGTTGATTTCTCTAGATACATCTTTTTTTTACCAAATTAATCTTTCAGAAATCTTTCCTTTTAGCACCATCTTTAATGTGGAAAGCTGTTACTAAGATACTATTTTTGCTTCTCCTGATATACCTACCAGAGACCAAGTAACTAGGTTTGCTCCAGAATGAATATCGGAGGGGAAGAATTTAGCACAGCATTCTGTAAAATTAGTGTTGTCTGTAAAATATATTTATATATTACATATAAGAATTTATCTTTAAAATATTGATTCATTATTAAAATCTGCAGGGAAGTTTTAAAAAGTACACAATGTAGGGGAGCATTTAAATGCGTTAAAATGCCTGTGTACATTTTAGCATTTTCCTGTATAAAATCTAAAAGACAGAAATCACACACTTTGCACATTTTGTTTGAAATGGAAAGCTTTGTCTCTTCCTTTGAAGGGTTTAGTTACAAAGATCCACAATGAGAATATATTTTTTAAAAAAAACCCAAATACTATTTACATTTATTCTCATTCTTGTAAAGTTAATACTTTGTTTTTTAAAATGCATAATATATTAATAAAGTAGTATATGTATAAACTTTTGAATAAATATGAATTGGTATGTAGGGGATCAAAATTTTTTTAAATGGGAGGAGGATATAGCTCAGTGCTAGAGTGGGTGCATAGCATGCATTAGGTCCTAGGTTCAATCCCCATCACTTCTGTTAAAAATAAATAAGTAAGTAAATAAATAAAAATGAACCTAATTGCCTACCCCCACCAAAAAAATTTTTTTTTAAATAATAGGTGTGCATAATCAAAATTTGATGACTGCTATCCTCAGTGTGTCAGATGTGAGCTGTCCCTGGGGCTGTAGGTAGGTACACTTGGTAGTTCCGGTTGTATTAGTAAGTGTTCCTTCAAAAGAACCTGTAGTATGATATGAAAGATAGATTTAGCTGATATTAAGGTCTTTCTCATTTATTTTCTTTAACTCATTTTACCATATAGAAACACTTTTTCAATATAAAGCAGACAGATTGCAATCACAGATGTTCCCCAATCCTTTGTCTCTTTAAATATGTTTTTTACAAGAAGGAGGCATGTTCTACCTTATTTCTCTTCTTTCTCTGAGCCTTAAAGCTTACGTTTCAAAGGAAAAGTTAATTTGTTTAAAAATGCTTATAAATATCCTTTATTTGACCGATTTTCAAATTGCATCCTATCAGCTTTTAACATTTTGTATTAAACTTCTTATCTAATTTCTAAGACATAAAAAAAAGTCATATCTGTTTCTTTAAAAAGAAATATATATTAATTTCCTTACTTTGGAAGATTCTTCACATAGTTTGGTAGTTGTAATTTTAAGCATTTTGTAAGATAAGGGAGAGATTTTTTTTTAATCATTTTATGTTTATGGTCTCCCAGTACATAGCTGATTGTTTGAAATCACCTCTACTTACGTGGCAGTTCATTGTATGTGATCATGACACTTACATGGTGTTTTTCAACCTTCCGTTGTTTTTTGGTTTTGTTTTTGTAAGGAATAATCCCAGTCCTAAAGCCCTGTTTTACTCCCCTTTTGTCCTTAGTTTTATTTATTTTTGAAATCAAGACCAGGTAGCCTATAATTCTTTCAAGGAATAGAATATATAACTGATCTCTAAATTCTCTAAAGCTGGGATACAATTTTTTTCTACCATCATCAGAAACTATGCAGATGTCAATTATAGTTTTCCTGTTAGAAAAGCAATTCCTTGCCTTCAAATATTATTACTATCTAATCATGCTATCACATTCTTAAATTCTACCTTTATGAATGAACTTATTTGGCTTTGAGCATTGGATCTAATTATTCTCTGTTGACATGAAAATTTCCTAGAATAATCTTTTATAACCTTATGATAAAACGATAAAAACTTATGATAAAAAATTAAATCATTTCCCAAATCCAAACGTGTAAGGAATGTCATGTCTTTGTTTTTTGAGAATATCTTTAATTGTAACTAATAGCAAATCCAGTTCAAACTGGATTTAAGGAGAAAGGGAATTTATTGACTTATGTAACAAGAACATTGTGTGTGGGCTTAAGGCACGGCATGCTTAAGGCTCCAGCTTCATTTCTCAGTTTCGTCCTTCAACATTGCCATAGCAATTATAGTATACATTTTACATAGCATATCATATTAAAAAGGAAAGAAAATTTTTCTTTCTTGATTCTCAAATGAAAGTGCTGAGCTTCTCCATGATAGAACTGGCTTAAGTCATAAATCCATGCCTTAACAAATCATTGTAGCAAGGAGGATGGGAGTTCCCACCCTTATTAGTTGATTTCACAGAATGAGGTGATGTCAAGGTTACCAACACACCGGCTGTAGTCACTACTCTGTTGAAGGGTGCTGACAGTTGATAAAGAAATATTTCCCAGAAGAGCCAATATTTAAACCAAATGTAATTGCTTTATATCCAGACTAACAATCTTATAAACATGGTTCATTTTTGTTTCATTCTATTTTCCTATTTCTTGATTGTGTTTTATAAGTAACTGTGGAATGTAAAAGCTGGAAGGAGAAAGAAGACATAGAACACCATCTTTTTTGTCATTTCAGCAGGACTACATATTCATTGTCATGCATTACACATCAAAAGAAATATAATGTATTACATAAACATGTATAAATAAGGATTTCCAACACTGATAAACAGGGAATATTTTGTTATTACCTTACTTCATTCCTTGTTCCTTTTCCTGTTTTTCTTTTTCAACTCTTAGATGACATCTCCAGATATCAGCTTTTATTCAAAACAAAAATTGAGTATCATAGTAAAGTACACTGTTGTTATAATTTGGATACTGCACCCTCTCCTCAAATAAGAGGAACTCTAATACTAAGGGAACATTTTTCCTTTTTTCTCATATTTGTAGCAATACCATGAACTTTTCTGGAGTCAGGCATCTAAAACCTTGCTTTGTGTGTTATTGATAAGTGACACAACCTTTTTGATCCTCAATTTGAGCATCTGTAAAACTAGGATAGAAAACTCTGAGTCACATTGTACTTATCAGGCTTAAAATCACATTTTAAGATCTTTGTAAATAGATCTCAGTTCAGTAGTTACATTTGTTCTGTGTGTTACTTCTCTTCACATATTCATTTTGTTTTAGCGTGGCAGTGGTATTTTACATGATCCATCAAAGTAAACAATAAAATAAAGTCACTCTGAAAGACAAATATTAATTTTAGATGATTAAATATGTTTGTATGGAGGGTTCCTCTTGCTAATAATAGCAATTATCCTTGGTGAAAAATGATGGACACTTAAAAAACCAGTTAATCATGCTGGCTATTTTCATAGCACAAATAAATCAAACTTTATAATCTGAGATGGAATCAAAAGGACAGTGGTAGTGTTTCAAAGCCCCTTGCCATTTGATGCTCCAAATTTTTAAAGCGAGAGGGAGAAAACCTTGTTTCACTCTAATTGTTTTCCAAGTGCTTCTGAAATGTATATTTTCCTAATAGATGAGAATTTTTAACCTGGATTAGAAGGAAACTCTTGGAGTGTGTGGAGAAGGGCACCTTTTGTTGAAAGAGATTTTCAGACAACAAAGTCTGATGAGTGTGCCTTGGGTCAAAAATGAGATGGTTTTGAGAAATGCAGTGGCTAGAGACAAGTGTGTTTGTGCCCGGAGAGATATACAGGGAATCCACTCCACTTTATTTCTTCCAAATTGTTCTTACCTTAAGTCCCCAAGTACTTGATGAAGGAGGAATGGGAAGAAAATGTGCATGCTATATAGGAAGGTTTTCTCCCTATCCTATGGAGATTTTAGAATAAGAGTGTTATAGAAATCAGTGCCAAATGCCTAGCATTTATTTACTTACTGATAATGTCAATGCCTGGGTTCTTGGGGAGCAGACCCTGAGATGCAGGTGAACATACAAGATGTTTATTTGGGAGTATTCTTGGGGTTAACAGGAGAGGGAAGAAGGAGAATTTGGTCTGTGATGCAGTCACAGCAGAGGCCTCATCTGGCCATTCATGGAGTTCTGAAGCTGTGAGGAGATGCTTCAGGATTGTTACTATTTGAAAGGGGAGGACTGGACCTTTATAACTCCATGTCAAGTCATTTATTGAATGTGAGCTTGTCAAGGAAGAAAACAATTCTGTTAAAAAATATACTCAGGGAAGCAGTAATAGGAAATCTGAATCTTGAGCGAAAAGACAATGGAGAACTTGTCAAAGAGACAAAATAAAAACATCAGAGAAGAGAATTTTTTGCAGCCCAGATATGCCCCCATGGGGTAAGGGGAAATGGTCTCGTCACAGTCCTTTATCTGAGCCCCAGGTTTGCCTCTCCATAAACCAGTTTCTTGTACTCAGTAATGGTAAAGCTCACTGTTTCTCCCTCCCCCCACCCCCAACACGTACACTCAGACACATTTAGATACACAAACACATACACACAAATATACTTCATAGGACAATTAAATAAATACCAGTCTGTTTTCTTAACTAAAATACTAGACCTGATTATTGTTTGGACTGTGGAGAAAAAAATAATAATATGGGTAGGTATTTTGAGATTAAAGGTAAGGCAGGATTCAAAATTATTCAAATGATAGAAATAGTACACAGAAATGGAATGAAGTCTTTAAAGATCTGGTTATTAAACCATGTTAAACAAATACAGCCATGAGGAATCAAAAGAGAAATTTCGTGTTATACTCCAAGAACAAAATCAAGTGTACTCTTGAATGGAAGGAGGTGAAGGTTATGGGGAACACTTGTTTCTGTATACTGGTTACACTTCCTGAAAGAATAGTCAGTTTTAAAGTGTGTGACTTGCACAGTGTTGTGAATTGGAGGTCAATACTGTTGTGCATGGCTGACTGCTAGGTTATTTTGGCGATATAGCAGTAGGATTAGTTACTCCCCCATACCCTCACTATCATGTGTTATGATCACAATCTGTGTGAAAGCTTCATTTAAGGCAGACATAAGAATATTCTAGAGTCTAGGGGCAAGATTCAGTTAAGTAGAACATCAGGTAATCAGAATCTTTGGATTCAGTGTGAAGACAGAATAATTTGGGCATCAGATCTTGGGTACTATTCCAAAAAGTACATGCTCTGTGGCTTGCCCTTCGTGAAGATGAGGAATGTCTCTAACGTATTTTAACCAAAACATATATCTTGAGTAACACTAATATCCTAAATGAAAGTCCATTTCTCACATTCATTTTGCTCATTTGCAAGGCTTCTGAAGTTGACTGTGATTAAAAATAGTCTGAATGCTCATAGCACCTATCTGAGGAATCCAGCCTTTCTGCTGAAAGTCTGACGCCATCCCCCATATGAACTTCTGACTGCAGCAACTGACTGCTAACACAGTCACACTATCACATATATAGTATCTATGCAGAAGTATGTTAAAGTAAATTACAGACTTCAGAACATAATTCGTAATTTTTTGTTAACAGAATAATGGCTTTTTTTTTGTTTTACCACAGACATTTTAGCATTCATCAAATCAAGAGTCTCCAATGATTCATTATCTTCAAGGTCAGATTTCTTCATCCAACTTAACTTCCTTGCAGTAATCATCATGGGCAGTTGAAATAGATATAGGTTTCTCTTGATTTAGGTTATTCAGCCTTAGGAATATATCTGGTAAACAAGCCAACTCTGGGTCAACAAGTGTATTTGCCAGGATTTTATCCTTGTTTATAAATATTTTAAGTGAGACATTTCTTTCATCTTTACATCCTAAGTACATGAGAAATTTTATCATTTTTAATGGTCCAACTACAAAAACAAAACACAAAGCCTTGAAATCAAAAATTCTTTGTATATATTAAGAAGAGACAATCATTTGGTGTCAATTCAATCACAAATGAAATGCTGTCATGTGAGAGCATCTCCCTGACTCATGTAGGGGTAATGGGGCATGGAATTTACAGATTCGGTGGTAACTGAGAGATTGAAAAGATCTGTAGCTTTTTCTTACAACTTTACTTAATGAAACCCTCAGTTTGTGGTGTGGAAAGAGCTTATTGTTTTCTTTTCATGCAAATCATTTTTGTTTTTATCTGTTTATGTAATAGTCTGTAATTTGGAGTAATATATTCTTTTTATTTTTTCTGGGACTGTTGTGAAGTGGCAAGCAGAAAATGCTCTAGCAGGAAATAGATTAGCAAATATCCCATAAATCACAGCTCTCGCTCTCACCCTCTCTCCATCCCTCCCTCCTTTCCTTTCCTCCTTCCATCCTTTCTTCCCTCCTTCCCTCTCTTCTTTGTTTCCTTCTTTCCCCTCTTTCTTTCTTCCTATCTGTATTTTCTGCTTTGTCAATAAGAAAATTCTGTATTGTAATCAGGCCAGCTGAGAGTGAATTTGCTCTGAATTCACACGTGATTGTTGGTAGACTCCTGGGTTGGAGCTGCCTCGTGCTCTGTATTTGGGTCAGGGCTCTGGAATGGCATCCTTATTTGATAGTCCCCTTCTCCCAACTTCATGATTAATTCCAAGATAGACAAAAGTAATAATCCTAAATTATTTGTCACAGTTAATTTCTGGTAACATTGCTATTTTTAAAAAAAATAAACATCTATCCAGTATCCAATTTTACATGAACGAATGCAGGCAAGTGAGTCAATGATGTGATTCTTAGGCTGCCGGCTGAGCGTGTGTGGACAGGTACAGCCATGTCATAGACTTCAATTGTAACCTTCTATCCTCTATACCTTTTTGTAGATCTGAAATAGTGCATCACTATGTTCTATAAAACAATCTCATCACATTTTTAAAAGCTAGAGTGGGTAGTAGGAAAGGGAGGGAGGATCATAGAAAAAGTTTATCAACGTGCTACTTCAGCTCCAAACTCTCACTCTTAATGTCATCACCACTAACATTTTAAATTTATGCTTTTACTATTTTGCAGTTATTTTCTTTTGATTTTTCTTGTTGATGGAAGCCTTGAGGTATAATATTTATGTACAGGATTTATGCAGGATTCTTCTGCTAAAGATATGATGATTTATATATTATAGTTTGAGAAACATCATCATTTAACAATTTCATAATTTGGTTTTGCTCAGGATGATCAGAAAGAATAAAACATATGCGTGATTCATCTCATGAGAATTAAAACAGGAGGATTAATACCATTTCAGGTCTTTTTTGATATTGGCGCATCTATAAATCAGCAACATATTTTTTTCTAGTTTGAGGTATAAAATTCTAGACTTCATTAAAATCTCACTGGCATTTCACCACCCAATGATTCTGTATTTGAATTTTCTTCCTTTTTTTTCTTTTAAACCTATGAAGAGAAGAGTGGAGAAAAGCAAAGAGGGCACTGGTAATTGCTCTCCTCTCTGTTCCTATAGCATGCATTTGTTTAAACTTATTGAGAAATATTTCACAGGTCTCTTCCCTCTGCTTACTTTGCTTGTCTACATATTTCTATGTCATCATTTTTGAAAAAGAGCATCTGCCACCGTTCTGAAGGTCATTTACCTGAAACTGATACAGAGCAGCATCTGTTCAAACAACTGCATAGTAATTATCTATCGGTCATCATTGTTCATTAGTTCCCTGTTTCAGGATCGAGGGTCTGCCTCCCCTACCTCCCCCACACTCCAGAGCACATTATCACAGAACCTACTGATTCACTCACATCCTTGGGCTAAATTGGCCACTCACTGTGTTCCTGTTGTTTTGTGTATGGTAGTGAAAAGATTTAATTGGATATCGTTGAAAAGACACGGAGGCTCTCTCAATTTTCATATGTGGTGCTTCCCTCTCCCTCAGCACCACCTCCTTTCCTTGATGAGAAAATTGCTCTCTCCATGGTAACAACAACAACAACAAAAAGTTTTCAGATTTTTGGTAGTAGTTGTTGCAGAGAAAAGAAGTCAAAAAGTAGAAGAGGTTTAAAAATGAAAAAGGGGAGGAAGACAGCTGGGAAGAAGGCTGGATGTTGAGTGGGTGTGGAGGGGAAGGAATAAAGCTGAATGAGCGAAGCTGAGCTGAGGGAACCTGCCATTTCTGTATCCCAGAAAGAAAGCAGTGCCCTTTCCTTTCCTGTAGACCATCACTCCCCAAAAGATAATTCTGGAATTCCTCCAGAATTCACTCCTGAAGAGTGGCTAGACACAAAACAGCAACACCCTGATTTCCTCAGGGAGTCGCACTTCAGTCATTTTTTTTTTTTAATATAACACTGCTGTGAGCTCTGGTTTCCACATATTAATAGGGACATTCAAATGGACTTTTGATAAAAGGGTGAAGGAGATACGACAGTAGACTTGTCCGGCCTCTGGATGACTTTGGTTAAAGCAGGTTGACCACGCAGACCAGCATTCTTACTGCTTTGTGCCCCCTGCGCTTTCTAGATTGTGGAGTTTTGTGACCTTTATCACTGACTCTCACATAGTACTGAACCAGTCCAAAGAGGTGTGCCACACGACTACAAGCAGTTTAATGCTGAATGACTGTGGAACCATTGTAGTGGGCTGAATAATGGCACCCTCAAAATGTTCATGTTCTAAGCCCTGGAACATGTGAAATATGTTGCCTCACATGGTGAAAGGGACTTTGCAAAGGGGTTAAGTTAAAGATTTGGACATGGGGAGATCTTCATGGATTATCATGGTATACCTAGTGTAATCACAAAGGTCCTTATAAGGGAGAAGGCAATGTGATAATACAAGCAGAGCCAGAAAGGAAAATGAGAAGATGCTAGAAGATGCTAACTCCTGGCTTTGAAGCCAAAGAATGTAGGCAGCTTCTAGAATCTGGAAAAGCCAAAGAAATGAATTCTCCCCTAAAGACTCCAGAATGAATACAAGTTCTTCTGACATCTTGATTTTAGCTCCTGAGACCCATTTTCCAACTTCTGACCTCTAAAACTATAAAATAATAAATCTAGGTTATTTTAAGCACCTAAGTTTGGAATAATAACTTATTACAGCAGCCAGAGGAAACAAATGCAGCCATGAGCACTTAATAATAACCAATTTTGCACAATTTTAACTGTGCTTTCTTATTGGAGTTTACTTTTCTTAAATATAAGAAGTAAACATAGGATATAGAGAGAATGTCATGATCCCTCCATTTTAACCATAGAAATATGTTCCTCCAGTATTTAAAAAGTGACAAATTTGAGTTAATCATATGGAATAGAAGCAATAAAGCAGACAAAAAAGGTAAAGTGTCCATTTGGAAATGATGTTGGGGAAAAAATGAAGAATAACAAACCAACTGTGTAGTTTTCCATCCTGATTTTTTTTTTTTTTTGACTGAGGAGTTATATGTTTAACCCATTGCACTCCATTTTAAAAACTGAACTGCTGTGAAGTATTGATGGGTTCCATGGCCTGGGAAGCACAATCACAGGAACAGGAAAGTGAAGAATAAATGTGAGGAGAGGAAACAGTAGTTTATAGAGAGGCCTTGTGGGTATGTGGGCAGAACTAGGCTTAGGAGTTTGGTAAACTGGGTTCAAATGCTTTTCTACTCCTAACTGGCTATCTTTAGGGGACATTATTCATCTTGTCTGAGCCTATTTCCTCGTGTGTAAAAATGGATATAATATCCAGCTGGGCAAAGTTGTTGTCGGGATTAAATAATGATGTTTGTAAAATATCTAGCCCAGCTTCTGCTATGTTGTAGCTACTTACGCAGTTGGAGGTATAATGTAATGGAGAAAAACATTGGAAAAGGAGGATCTAAGCCATTTTATTCCACCTCCATCACCTGTTAGCTTTGTGATTGTGTAAATTATGTAATCTCTCTGTGCCTCAGTTTCCTTGTCTATAAAAGAGAGTGAATATAACTAGGTCTCTGTAAGTTAATATATGTAATGCACTTAGGAAGATGTCTGGCACATAGGAAACGCACAATATGTACGTGTTATTATTGTGTTGTAATGCTTATGCTGTAGGAGTTTGAATTGTAAGGTGGTGAACTTTCCGAGGAGTGGAGTGACAAGTTTTAGCATCTGCATTTAGCATTTTTAGTGAATACCATATTTAAGTGGCTCAAGATGAGGGGCAGAGAATTAAGATGACAAGATGGCTATTTATTAAACCACAACTGTTCCATCAGTTGTATCTCTCAGATTCCCTTTCTTATCTTTTTTAACCTTCCATTTTGTGCTGCCCTTGTACAGATATTTAATGCTTTTGACTCTTCTCTAGTAACTCATGCAGTGTGAGCTACTTTTGTCATGACTTGTGTAAAATAGCATCCCTTTGTGAACCAAAAGCTTGGAATTAGCTTTTGCCTTTAGCCTACCTCGCTTTGTAAAGTTTTAATTGAAGTATTGACCTCATTAACACCTGCTTTGGCCACTGTCTTGGAGAAAACTTCCCCTAAAAGTCAGATAGATCATTAATATAACAGACAGGCGGGGAGGGAGTAGGGAGAGGGAGGGAGAGAATTGAGACTGAGGTATTAAAATTGGAACCAACTAACAGTACAGATTTATTATTGTCGGTTTTTGTCACTGCCTGATCTCATGCCACTAAAGTGTCTGAGGCAGCAAAGGGTAAGCAATTTTGCTCTCCGCATATAGATAAAGCAGAGAAAGGTGGAGTTAGAGAATTCTTACTGCAGCCTTTTTCCAGGGATTACTGCTGCTTTTTAAATTACTTAAAAATGTATTGAAATGTATGTTAATAATAGACAACCTTCCCAATAAAACAGAGAGTTAAACTTAACTCTTCCCTATAATGGAAACAGCTTGGTTAGGCATTGCAAAAACCATCTGAAATTGATTATACTTGCCCTTGGAGCAGATCTAGAAGCTCCCAGTTAAGAAGCTGTACATATTTCCCCATCAAACAGAACATAAAGTTTCCGTATTCCTCAGAATCGGCTTCATTTGAGCCAGGCGTTTGCTTGGAACTATGCCACATAAAGCAGTTCCCCCCAGGCAGGGCTCCTTTCATGGTGCAGCGCAAGGGTGTGATTTACTGGCACAGTGTGCTCGCGTAGACCCATTTTTATAGGATGAGAACTGACACAGTCAAGGGAATTGGAAAGGATATCTGAGATTCTCCCCATAGAATATGTCCCCTCCTGTAAAAGCTGTCACACTACAAGTTCCAATTGAGTTAAAGACTGTTGTGCTCCTACAGAGAAATATATTCTATTGTAATTTTTATATCCCCCAATAACCGTCTGTTCTTTGTTTACTGAGGAGGGCTTTTATGTCATAAAATGGTATTCTTTTGACAGAGAAGCAGAATTTTTCTTTTATTATAGAAATTTCTCTCTTATATCAGCAGAAATAAATAGCTCATCTCTTAAGCTCCTGATCAATGTCTTAACACCTCCTACCCCCAGCAACACTTCACTGCAAGTGTATTAACACTCTGTAATAAGAACTCTACTCACTTACCAAGAAATAATCTTCATAAATGATTTACAGCTAAGCCAGGCCTTAAACACACAGCACCCAATCAAAGGCAGATTTTTCTCTTTTCCCCAGTCGTATAATTTCTGAGAAGAAATAGATTCATGTCGGTCTCTGAGAATATGCAAAGTATGGTGTCTATTTTGAAGCATGAGACTCGATTGTTAGGTATTTTTTCCTTATATGCATTTCCAAATAATACACAACACACTACTTTGATGTGGAAGTGTGACAGAGATTTGTGTACACCTCTCTTCTCTGTTGGAATCTTGCCTCTCCTGTGTGTGGGCGCACAGGTGCCCACTCTTTGTCTCATTCTTTCTCACTTATAAACTCAAAGAGGTTCCCCAGCCACTAAGATATCATTCTTCAGCATGAGCACATGATTGTTCACTATTCATGCCTTATCTTCACTTTGTAGTACTCAGAATTTAGTGAAGTCCGAAGGGTTGAGACCTGATGGATTAAAAATATTCTGCATAATGTATTTTCCAATTACTGTTACCTTAAGGAAACTGGGACTAGCCGTATTTGACTAATTTGTACCTAAGGTATTTGAATACTTATAAATGTATGTATTGCTTTAATCTCCCCAAGATTGGTTGATACAAATGTAATTATCCTCATTTTACAGATGAATATACTGAGCCTGATTCTCTCCCTATGTGTGCAACATGAGTTGAACATCTGTGTCCATTATTTTGATAATTCAAGTCTTATCGTCTACCTTTTGAAGAAAGGGAAAAAGCGTTTGGATACTTGAATTATACCAGTTGACTGTGTACATGAATTTAATCACCTCTAGATGATCGCTCATTTCTCCACTTTGCTTGCTATGCACAGGTAGTGTCACAGAACAGTGATACCTTTTGCTCTGCCTCAGCTTATTGATGGCTTCAATTGGCAATAAAAACCAAGATCCTTGTATCAGTACTTAAATAAATGGCATCTCTAAAATGAAAACTTGAAAAGGCTAAAGAATTTTTAGCATAACCTTTTGTTTGCTTTGACTTTTTACTTTTGAAGGGATTAGCACAGTATTTGTTAAATAACAGCTGGGCTCCTTTCCTCAAAATGAGAGTATTATCCGAGGACTCATTTCCCAAAGAAAGTCTTATAGGTCGAATGCAATAATAGATTTTAAAAGGACATTGAAAATTAGATTCACAAAATGTGACATCATAATATTATATTGATAATTCTTATTGCTGCTGATAATAAACTTTGATGTTGTATTTCTGGAGAGATATCAATTCTCTTTCATACTCTGAAAGTCTCTTTTTATTCTTCAGAGCAAGAATTTGAGAGTTTAACAAAGCATTCTGAATGTTTACTTGTTTCTAAAATGCAACTACAGTCCCTCTTTACCCCCATACAATTTAACATAATAATACAAGTGGGATCAGAAAATCTGTTTAATAATTCTCTGGGACAGTTTTTTTTTCCCCCAAAGCAGTGGGGTTGAATTTATTCTACTTATATGCAGTGGAGTTGTTATTTTCTCCTGAGATAAAAGGATGCCTGAGGTTAAATTAGAAATGTTTTGCATGTTTTCATGACAAGATATTCAGTCAAAGAGGAGATAGATGAGATTTTTCTTGGATTACTGAAATTTAGTTTTTTTAGTCCTCTCTTCAAAAAGACTCTGGTTGCAATGATGCAAGGTTAATATTTCTAAAATGCCTCTTTTATTTTAACATTCCTCTGTTCTAAAACCTCCAAAGATTCCCCCACTGCCGACAGCATAATGTCCTTACTCATTCATCTGGTATTCAGGGCCCCCCTCTTCCCAACTTGGTCACAGTCATCATAATTCTCCTCACTAAGGAGCTACCCTCCCCACTTTCTTCCAAGCACTCTAGTGTATTCAAACTTCCATACATTGGTTTTAGCTCAGTCTTTGTCCTGGAATCCCCTCTCTGTCATCGCTAGGTCATTATCAATCCTGTTCATCCTCCAAATTAGAGTTTGGGTTCCTGGTCCTCTATGGCACTTGCCCTGAACATGCGCATATTAAAATTCCATTCTTCAGAGTCTCATTAACATGGAGTCTGCAGTCTGTGGGCTACTACATTTGTCAATTTATATATTATCTTCTGTTACTGGCTAACTGCATGTTTGAGCACACGTGGGTGGGCCTCAAGGTCTTCTCCCCAACTGCATTGCAAGTTCATTGAATTCACTGGAGATGCTCTTTTATGCCATCCTCTCACCCACAAGGTAAATTCCCTACTGTGGTGTATTGTGCGTAGAATACTGCCAATAAATATTTCCTGCCCATTTGATTGATCAGTGCTCAATTACCTGTCAACTCTAGCCTCCTTTATCTGGGATTTATACAGGCTTTGGACATTTTTTGGATGCAAAATCAGGATGTTCTATACAAGGCAAAATATTATAAATAATACCCTCAGTTACATTTCACTATTCATATTATGTAATTTATCCTCCGTTCTATTAATTTGGTTCACTTATAATTCAATTTGCTATGTAGGGTACTCTGATTAAATAAAAGAAAATTTATCTTGACCAGTTGAATTTAGAATAATTCCAAAATGGTGTTGTTCGAGATAGAAAAAGAAATAATGGAAAGTTTGAGCAGGAATAATTTTAAACTATGCATATAGCAAAATGATTTCAGTTTTCCCTTTTTTCTAAAATATATATAGGAATTAAAAACATATATCACATATTTTATTGGATCAAAATATCAAAAGCCTGAAAATAGGATACATATGACAAAAACTGGTCTTAAAACTGCCCCAATTATCCTTTGTCAATATGCTAAATTTACAGAACAATAGGGTTTCAAGACATGTGAACAATGGGGAATAATTAATAGATCTAATGTTGAATAGCTAAAAATACCAGCACCCTTTCTGTCAGCTGAGCAATGTGTTTGAAAATCATTACATCAACAGATTGTAGCCTAAAACTCTTCTTTCTTTTTGACTTTGAAATTGTGTTTCAAGATCCCCGATTTAGACCACATTATTTACTTACTGGCTTGTGGAACTGAAAGGAGTTTTCATTTTTGCATGTTAAGGGTCTTAGGAGATGATAAGTAAATCAATCCTTTAAGTTTTCTATGACAGAGTAACTTGGAAATGATCATCATGATCTCTTATTCAACAGAGGGAAAGAATTTATTTTTAAAATAACATACTAATAGTAGATTAGCTTTGTATTATACCATTATAAGAAAGACCTCGAATTTGGGAGGCTGAGACACATTTCTTAAATATCTACCACATTTTTCATTTTTAAAGGTAGCCAAATGATCAGTAATATTTATAATAATAAACACTACTTGAAACAAGGATGTGTGTTCTAGTAATTTCCACACCCTTCCAGTTATGATTATCTTTCTTGTATCATTGTTTCCCCTTATTGTATCCAGTCTGTTGATCAATCAATACTTTTGTTTATGGTTATCTGTTGATTGTATTTCCAGAAGAGGACCAAGAACTGAGGAAGGTATTGGAGTCAGAAAGCATAAGGTGTCCAAAGGCATAGGATTACAAAAATCTTGGCTCCCATAGCTTCAGTTTTTCTAGTCTTCATTGTTTCCCATTTCCTCATGATACAATCCAGACACCTCAAAACTGATTTTTAAAAAGCCAACCATAAACTACTTCCACTATGCCTATCTAAGCTTATCTCCCATAATTTCAGATGAATCCTAGATACCAGCCAACCCAGTTGAGATTTTGTTTCATTTCCATGCCTTTGATCCTGCTTTTCATTCCGTAATAATGGCCCCTGCCAATGACCTAGCCAAATCTTAAACAAGCTTCAACTGCAGCACCATCCTTTCTATGATGTCTTTCCTGAGAATTCCATATGTGGTCACTCCCCTCACTGATTCCTTTTAGAGGTTGTTTCTATCTCTGCCATTCACTTTGGTACTTTTGCTGGATAGTTTCTCAGATCTGCTTTCTAACTTCCTGTCTTACCCTGGGAGGCCGAATGATATGGGCAGCAGCAATGGGCTTGCTTGCCCATTGGTTGGATCCCTCTAATGGGAGGCAGTGGCAGAACAGAGGGTCAGAGGAGAGTGAGTCAGGGGATGACTAGATAGATTCCTTTACTGACAACCACAGCTTGTGTTAAGAGGAGTCACTCCCTGCAGTTACTTCTCACATTCTATTAAATGCACCCTCCATTTAGCCCTTCAGGTCTTGAAGAGAAAAGACTTCCCATCCAAGTTTGAATGAGTCATTTGTTTATTGCAGGGAGTCTATTTCAGTGCTTATTCAGTTAATCAGTTAATTTCCCCTTGTGTGCATGCTCCTATTCCATTTTATCACACCTGTATAATAATTACATCATACTGTATGATAGCTATACTATATTATGCTATAGCATAAGTACTTTGTAACTATATAATAATATCATAGCTCATAGGTGTGTGGTCTGTGGGGCCAAATTGCCTGTATTCAAAGTTCTGCCACCTATTAACCTGTGATCCTGGACTACTTGCTTAACTTCTTTTTCTTTCATTTTTCTTATCTGTATAATAGGGATAATAGTAGTAGTACCTACCTGTTAGAGTATTATGAGGATTAAATTAATATTTTATTTAGAACCTTTATTGTTCTTATTATGCAACAGGAAATGTTCCAAGTATTTTATAAATATTAGCCCTGTTAATTGTCATAATGAATTTAAAAGGTAGATACTCTATTCTCATTTTGCAGTGGGAGAAAGGAAGAAGAGGGTAGTTAAATAATTTGCTGAAAATAATAAATCAAGTAAATGGCAGCCAGGATTTAAACCCAGTCATTCTGACTCCAGAACCCATTCCCTTAACCACTAATCTATGATAGATTCTTCTGGCACATAGTAAGTGCTCAATAAACAAACACCGTGTTGTTAATATTATTTCCTACTGTATTAGTTCTTTCTGAGTCTTTAGTTTTTGCTAGATTATGAGCTCCTTGAGAAAAGAAGCTGAGTTTTATTTTTCTGTGTATATTATACGAGTGCTTGGCATATAGTTGCCAGTTAGTAACTGTTTGTAGAGTTATTAGTTGTTTCCCATGTATTTCCCAGGGCTGCCTTAGCTGCAGGTAAAACTAATACTTAGCTTGAACTGGAAATGGAATTTGAGATCCCAGCAGCCATTACTGTTGCTGGAACCACAGGTTCCCCTTTTGATCCTGAATTCTTTGCTCAGATGATTGACCATTTTCTTGGTAGGCCTCCTGCTTTAGTTTGCCTACAGTCACAATGATTGCTTCTCTAGTAATCACTGGTACTGGTGGGATCTAATCTCAGACAACTGCCAACTGTCCTTTTCTACTTTTCCTGACCAAAAGAGATTCTTTTCCCCAAACGTGTTTTTTAGCTCTGTGATTGCTCCTTACAGAAATTTAGAATAAGTTCTCAGGAACTAAAAGGAAAAGGCATTTGATGGACATAACTTAATTTGCATTTAAATGTGGTCTTTGCTGTCACTAAGTAACTAGTGCTTCAGACAAGATACACAACTTTCATTCTCTGCTAACTTCAAGGTTGAGGTGAGGATTAACTACATAATTTGTGAGGCCCAATGAAAATGCAGGGACCCTTGTTAAAAAAAAAAAAAATAAAGAATGTCAAGATGACAACAGCAGCACAGACCAATTAAGGGCCCCTTCTGTGTGCAGAGCCAGGAGCAACTGCATGAGTTGCACGCCCAGGAAGCTGGCCCTGCTTGAGGTCTCTGCCTACCCAAGGTATTTCTCACTCAGAGAAGCTGAATTTTTTTTTTTTTTTTTTTTTTGTCTTAGCTTTGCTATCTTCCACAGTCTGAAAATTTGCCCAGAAGTTTATTTTGCCATGTCTTTCAGGATTCCTGGTGGCCTGTTTTGATATCTTGGTGTTCTTGAGCTATAAGTGTAGAATAGAGCCCCACCTTCACCATAGAAATAATCATCTTTCCCTTTAGTTAAATTCTAGGCTCATTGAAAATAATGGTCATGCCCTTTAAAAAAAATTGCAGTGGTTTTTAATAGAGCTAACTTAAAAATACTAATTCACTTGAATTGAATCTTAAGAGTTGAATTAATAATGTACAATAATTTTGAGTTATACATCTAGGTGGTAATATCATGGAATCACTATATTATGTGGACCTGAACAGTTGATGAGAGGTTTATGGACTAGAAGGGCACAAGTGGGTGTATTAGTTGGGGCCTGAGATTAAATGTCCCAAGGTAAGATTAAACAGGGAATTATTTTATTAGGGAAATTATCTATGTGAAAGGAAATAAATAGGAATCCAGGGAAGGTGGAAGACCCATTAGATCAGAATGTAAGTCTGACTTGAAATGAAAGAAAGAGGGAGAAAAAAATGGGTAGAAACACCCCAGAGTGCAGTCTAAGGAAGGTTCAGCAAAGCTGCTGAGGAGACATTGAGCCCAAGTCAGCCAGAGGAGCCCTAAATCTCCAAAGAAAGGTTCTGCTTTAGTATCTCTGTCACATTCTGTCATTGGTGGAGAGCAGTCTGTGGGAAGCTTGGCTTCTGTCCTGTGTAGTGATGGATTTCCAAATGCAGCAGCTGGAGTCCTCAGTCAGTTAGGTCTCAGTTTTAAAAGGCTTGCACATTCTTATGGCCACCACAGTGGGTATTAGCAGCAATGATCTGAAAGTGTAAAAGTACTAGAAGAAAACAGGCATAAAGCGTCTTGACATTATTTTGGGCAATGATTTTTTGAATATGACACCAAAATCACAGGCCACAAAAGCAAAAATAGAATTGGAATTACATCAAACTCAAAAAGGTTATGCACAGCAAAGGGAAAAAAAATTAACAGAATGAAAAGGCAACCAATGAAATGGGAGAAAATATTTGCAAACCATATGTGATAAGAGTTAAGGTCCAAAATATGTAAGGAATTCATACAACTCAGTAGTAAAACAAACAATCACATTTAAAATTGGACAGAGGACCTGAATAAACCTTTTTGCAAAGAAGACATCCAAATGGCCAACAGGTCCATGAGAAGGTCCTCAGCATCACTCATCATCAGGGAAATGCAAATCAAAACCACAATGAGAATCACCTCACACCTGTTAGAATGACTATTATCAGAAAGATAAGAGATTACAACTGTTGGTGAGGGTGGGGAGAAAAGGGAACCCCCATACACTGTTGGTGGAAATGTAGATTGGTACAGCCATTATAGAAAATAGTATTGAGGTTTCTCAGGAAATTAAAAAGAGAAATACCATATGATCCAGCAGTCTCATTTCTGGAGTCTCACTTCTAAAGGAACCTCACTTCTAAAGGAAATGAAATCAGAATATCAAAGAGATACCTGCACTCCCATGTTCACTGCAGCATTATTCACAATAGCCAAGATAAGGAAACAAGCTAAATGTCTTGTCAGTGGATAAATGGATAAAGAAATTGTGCTATATGTATATACACAATGGAATATTATTAACCCTTAAGAAGGAAATCCTGCCATTTTTTATAACATAGATGAGCTTGGAGGACATTATACTAAGTGAAATGAACCAGACACAGAAAGCCAAATAGTGTAAGATCTTACTTATATGTAGAGTCTAAGAACAGTTGAACTCAGAGAAACAGAGTATTATGATGGTTGTGACGGGCTGTAGGGTAAGGGAAATGGACATATGTCAATCATAGGCTACAGACTTTCAGTTACAAGATGAATAATTTCTAGAGATCTAATGTACAGCATGGTAACTATAGTTAGTAGTAATGTATACTTGAAATTTGCTAAAAGAGTAGATCTTAAGTGTTCTCATCACACACACACACACACACAAGGTGACATTGTGAGCTGATAGATACGTTAACTAGTTTGATCGTAGTGATCATTTCACAATGTATACATATATCAACACATCAAGTTGTAATTTTATATACAATTTCTATTTGTCAAATCTACCCAAATAAAGCTGAAAAAAATTTAGTAAATGGAGCTAAGACACAGAAAAATTGTATGATTTAGATAAAGAAAACTTGAAGACCAGGTGAGCTCCACTTCCTTCAGAAGCCACTCCCTGACCACTAAATTTGGTTAGATATCTCTGCTGCATGCTTTGATAACTCACTGTGCTTCTGCTACCATAATATTCACCTCAGTTTATTATGATTGCTTACTTACTGCCTGTCCTCACTACTAGTTCATTTTCTCCATGAGAATAGTAATTTTTCCTTTTTCACTGCTGTATCCCCTGTGCCTAGGTCAATGACTAACATAACATAAATACTTTAAAATGTTTGCTGAAACTTAAATTGGGCTACAATCTACAAAATATCTGGCCTGTATTCTTCTAAACAATCAATGATAAGAAGTTCAAAGAAAGGCAAAGAACTATTTCAGATTAAAGGAGACTAAAGAGATATGACAAATGCAATGCATTCAGTAAATGAAAGGCAATTAAAGGGATAGTTTTCTTACTATGAGTAAAGGATATAGATTACATTATGGTGCTAAAGCCATGTTAAGTTTCCTGAATTAGAAATTGAACTGAGGTTATGTAAAAGAATGCCTTAGTTTTTAAGAAACATAGAAGTATCTAAGAATAAAGGGCATGCTATCTGCAGATTATTCTCAAATGGTTCAGAAAACAAGATATATATATATTACATATACAGATATTATATATATATAAAAATGATAGAATGATGATAAGTGATAAATAAAATGTGGCATCACGTTAACAATTACTGAATCTGGATAAAGGGTATATGTGAGTTCTTTGACCATTCTTATAAATTTTTTGTAAGTTTTAGATTATCTAAGAGTAAAATGCTTTTTAAAAAAAAATATTCCTTGAATGAAGGAAGGAGAAAAGGATATCCACAGTTAGAAGTTGCTTATGAAGATGTTACCAACAGAGATGCTGATAGAATACTGAAAGAAATAGGGATATTATGCCCAACAGGAAAAAACCCAAGCCACTTTAAAATGTAAATGAGAAGTGAGGAAGTGGAGGACAATAAAGATGACTTTGGATTTGGCCAATTTGGAGAGACAGTCGAATGTAAGAATAGAAGCCAGAATTAAGGTGCTCAGTGAGGCAGTTGGAAGCTAGACAGATGATTAGCATCCTCACAGGTAAATCTCTTTCAGTTACTAGAAAGGCTACAATTTAGGAGCTCCCTGACTTAAATGCTTGTTTTCTTCCATACATAAAGTGGTTATATAGACCCTTTCACCTTGTCAATCTTTAATGTTAATTTTTTTTAAGTTGTAGATAAAAGAGTACAAGGTCTCCGTGTAAGTTTAATTCATGCTTATTTCCTAAAAATGGCAACATCTGAAAACCACCTTTTGTTCTCAGTGTGAAGATTGTTGATTTTTATGGAAAAATACTAAAAATATAACAAGTTTCTGATAAAGGTCTTAGACATATAAATACTAAATATTCAAGTAAACATATAGTTTTCTATTTGAGTATCATTTAGGTAGAATTTCATTTTAATAAATACCAATACAAAGTGTAGTTCTTTCTAAGAGCCTAAAATGACCTACTTATGGTTTGTATGGCTTCATTGTTTAACCACCTTTTTCATAAGATTGCTATTCATAACCATTTCTCTCAACCCTGGGGAGACTTAGTAGGATTAACTACTTCTGATTCACTTTGTATTTGAAGATTATTTTTTCTCCATCTTTGCTCAGCTAGTGGAGTCCATGATGAATTCTCATCTCCAAGGGGTAAGCTGTTTTCAGTAAAGCCCGGTAGCTGGCTTATGACTCCTTAGAAATAGCATTGATTTCTTCCTTCCCTTGTGTTTGTTTCTTCCAGAATGATAGATCCATGATAGACATGCTCTGTTATCATGCTTAGGTACTGTTAAGCATGTAAAGGTTTTAGCGGTGTTCACTTAAGATGTAAGTATCTGGGCTCATACCAGAAAAATAAATAAGCATAATTAGCATTCTACTTGTTTAGCATGACAAATATAGACCACTGAACTTAGAAGAAAGAAATTGACCAGTAGTAGATGACTGGAGGTCATATGAGGATGAAGATTAGAGTAGAAACAGTGTTTTTGAGAGAGTAACATCTGGTATGAGCACCAGATTGGGGGCAGAGAATAGAATTTCGTAGATGGATATTTTAGTAGTGGGTAGTTTGAGTAATGAGTAGATCTAAGTTGTCCTCTCATCTGTGGGTATCTCAGTGGAATAGAGATGAAGGTCATTGTATTTGAGAAGTTACAGAATTATAAAATTAAGTTGTCAAGTCAAAAAAATTATAATAGTAAATAAATAGAATCCACACGAAAGAAAACCAAATGAAAAAAATGTTCCTCTTATTGCATGCATGTGTTCTGTTTTTCAGCAAGAATGTCTTTTGGTTACTGTTTATGTAATATCGTAACAAAAAATAATAAATGCCATATTCAGATCCTTCCCTTTATTTCTGAAAAGAAGATCAAAGGAAAAAATTCCCATTCTGCTTTACTGAGAAACCACCATTTAATTAGTATACTAGTGTCTGATAAATTCCATACACATATACATAATTATTATTGTGCAATTTCTTTTTTGAAATGGATGTTTGTGTGTGTTGAGCAAAAAGTGGGATAAAGTTACCATTTTGTTTTGAAATATCTTAGAAATGCATACTTTTATTGTAGTTTTAACTCTCCTTAGATTTTAAAGGAGGCTGCTTCAAAGGATGTCATTAATAATCTTCTCAGGTGCTTACAAAGCATGTGTCTGTCAGCAGAATTAGAGAATCACCCAACTAGAGAACAGGTTCCACAATACCCTGAGACCTATTTTGTTCATTAGAGAGGAAAATGGCTTGTTTTAAGTTTAAATTGACATGCTTGCTAATTTCAGCAGTAAAAGCTGTTCATTGTGGTCAGGTTTAATTTAGAGCCTGGTCAGGTTCAGATTAAAGTTGATCAAGTTACTTCTACAACATACGTCTTAAATGAACTTTATAAACCTAAAAGAAAGAAAAAAGTATAACCATCATTGAGTAATGTATCCAGAAGTGAGAAGCAAAGAATGGCCTGGTTGTTTGAGGGTGGGTTAATATTAAATCGAAGAAAAACAACGATAAAGATAATCTTTGCTATATAAAAATTCCCAAGTATCAAAACCCACAACTTTTTATTTAAATTGCATAAAACATACCTAATGCATTCATTTACTGCTATATCCATGACACCTGAAACAGTGGCTAGCACTTAATATTTAGAAAATGAAAGAATGAATGAGTAAATGAATGAATTTGCGTACTTTGCTAGCTATGTGTAATTAGAGTGCTTCGTTAAATTTGATGGGAAGATATGACTTTATCTGAGGTTCCTGGGTAAGTCTGTTTTTAAAGATGTCTATTGCATGTATTAAACATTAAGAGTCAGGGATTCCAAAGTATTTTTCAGCTTACCATGTCACAGACGACCAGAGTCTAATATTCTAACCCTGGAAAACATCTTATTTCATAAAATTTGTCTGCTACTATATGGTTCCTACTTTAAAGTTTCTTCAGTACTCTCCAACTGACTTACGCTACTTACTTCAATAGCTGTCTTTGGCAATTTGTTCCATATTTCAAACACCGTTTTGTGTAAAGAAACCATAAAAGTTAGAAACCTGAAAATTGGATTTTTCTTCTGAGCAATCACAGCTTACAAATGTGGAAAATTTGTTAAAAGTTAGCCCCTCCAGTTTTTCAATACAGAGAGGGGAAAATACACAAAATAAATGTGTATAATAAGTGTTTGGATAAGTTCTTCCCATTATTTTTATACTACTAAAAGCAACTGAGCTTATAAGACCTACCCCCCTACCTCTTCACCAAAGAAGCACTACAGAATGATGAAAATTTGGCCTTTCCAAAAACAAAAGTTATTAGAAAACCAGCAGCAGTTAAAAGGCATAGTATATAACTAAGTTTCATAAACACTGCCATCTGCCACATTTCACCTCTCACTTTCTTTTGCCTCATGTGGTGGTAGAAAGAACATCGGATTTAAAACCGTAAAGACTGATGGCTTAGTTATTAGTATGGTTTTTAGGAGAATAAAAATAGGAAAACGTGCAAAACATCTGTCACATAAGTAGTTATAAATTAATAACAAGCATTCATTATACCTTCCAAAATTAAAATAAAATGTACAAGAACAGAAGAGATACCGAAGTTTTCCCAAACTTCTTTGTAAACATCTCTGGGATTTTGGCCCTTTAGTGTAGAGAGAGTGGATGCCAGAGACAATAGATGGACACTTGAGGGAGGGAGGAATTTCCTAAGAGTAACATTGCTACCTATCATCTAATATTATTTATATATATATAGACAGACTTCATTCTATTTGGTACTTTTATCTAAAGCAGTATTAAAGTCAGTTATAATCAAAATATAAATACTAACTTCTAGTCTGATACTTTCCAAACTTGCCTGATCATAAGATTGAAGTAGAGAATTCATTAAAAATGCAGATTCCAGTCTCCTTCTTCCTACTAATTCATTCATTCTGGGATGAGGCAAAGGAATCAGGTGATTTTTACCAGAGTCAAATTTGAGGAAAGACTAGTTTAGCTCATCTATATCATCTTCTCATTTTATTGGTGAGGAGTTTCAGGCAAAAAGAAGTTAAATAAGTTATATCTCTTAAATCACTTCTCTGCTTTTTCTGTTCCTAAAACATACACCTTAAGTGGGGGAGGGTATAGCTCAGTGGTAGAGTGAGTGCTTAACGTGCATGGGGTCCTGGGTTCAATACCCAGTACCTCCATTAAAAAAAAAAAAAACCTAATTACCTTCGTCTCCCAAAAAACTACACCTTAATTTTGACACTGCAAAGAATGAGATTACAGGTATAAATAGCTATTTTTCTTTTAAATACATTGTCGTAATTCACAATTACATTTCTTATTCGTGACACTCATATATAGGTTTAAGTAAGCCCAGATACTGTGAATTGACTCCCTCTAAGCTCTTAAATAGTGAAACAAATCTGTAATCAAGATTTCCACTTGAAATATTTTTGATATGTAAAAATGAAACACATTTCCTCTTTAAATTGTTCTCTATAAAGATTTACACATTAGAGATTTATATCGAGTAGCATCTTTTTTGTTCTTAAAAGTGCTTTAGTTGGTTTGAAAATTACACTTTACTTTGTAATCCGTAAAAGGAATGCACATTGCTGTAGAACGTCTATTAAGTTACATTTGTTCCTTCAGGCAGCACTACAAGATTTGGAACAGAGGCGCCCCCAGTTGGAAGAACTCATTACTGCTGCCCAGAATTTGAAAAACAAGACCAGCAATCAAGAGGCTAGAACAATCATTACTGATCGAAGTAAGTCTTTTTTTAACGGGTATGTGAAAGTTAAGGAAAGACGTATGAAAAGTTTCAATAATGACTTAAGTTCATATTCCTCTATCACTTTTATAAAAATAGTGCTGAATAGCTGTATAACTATTACAACTAAGATTTTCAGTTCATAATGTTGTCTTTCAATAATTCTGTGGAATAGAAAAAAATACGATCTTCGTCAATCCATGCTTACATAGATGCAAAGCACGGAGTGATGGGTGTAGTGAGCATGGGTCGGGCAGAACAGTTGCTTCTCAGTTGTCATTTTTCTGGGCTAGTATCCACGGAGATGCCAGTCTCTCCCTCACATCCTTGGTTGTTGGTCCAAGGAGGCAGTGGCTTCCTGAACCACTTTTCATCCCTGTCTGCGGTGGTGCTTTCAGATCTAGATGTCTCTCTGCTACTTGGATACCCTCATTGTGTAATATCAGAGATCACAGTTCCATTCCTCATGCTCTACAGGCATGAAGTTTGGGAGGCTGTTTAAGGCCCATCTGCCTAGACATCGCATGTACACTTTTCTTCTCACGCAGTGTGATTCAGAGTGGCTGTGCGTGGGGTCAGGAAGAGGGATAGAGGCAAGAGTAGGGGAAACTGCTCTCCATCCTGTTTTTATCAGAGACTCACCTCAGACATGAGGCCCAGGTCAGCTCTGTTATCAGATTCCCTTAGCCCTCCCTGGGTTTCCTCCCTTTCCTCCAGGGACACATGTCAACGTTGAATATCTTTTCTAATGTAGGAGTAGGGAAAACCTTTGTTTAATCTTTTTCCTTTCCAAATCTTTTGTCTTATACCAGGCCTAAGCTTTTGAAACTTAAAAACCAAGAATCTATGTCTTCATAATATATATTCTGTTGTGACTTTACTTCCCGAAGGAAGTGGAGGCAGAATGTCTGGCTACCAGTATGTTGGGGGAGGGGAAAGAGTAACCAGAATAAAAGGTCCATATTTGAAAAATGTTAATAGTCTTAGGTAAGTATTTAGTGATAATAACTATTATTTTTTAAGTACCTCCTAAGTATCAGGCAGTATGCATTGTGTGTGGTATGTGTGTGTGTATAAAATCTTTACAAATTTCTGCTAAATTTCATAATCTGCATTTTATAGATGAGGAAACAGTTTCTGAGAATGGTTATTCAAATTGCTCAAGCTTACAAAACAAGCAAAGAACAGAGCTTAGAATTTGTAAATGTCTCTTTCTGTCATGAAAGTCTATGTTCCTTTTAGTATGTCTACCACTTCCCATCTTGGTTTGTTATTTTTGTTAATGACCTTAATCACAAGGTCTAGGACTAAATACTTTCTCAGTCTGCAATTATGGATGTTTTGATTCACTTCCTAAAGACATTTCCTCTTTCTCTTGTAGTGATTATTAATCAAAATAGGCTCTTCCTGATTTTGAATTTTTAACTCTTTAATGTTGCTCAATGTTGTTGGATATATGCTAATGTATTAGTTAGGTAACACTAGCCACCAGGTAAGCTACCAAATCTTGCTGGTTTACCACAGTAGAAGTTTACTTTTTGTTCTGGTGTAGTCCAAAGTAAGCCGCCCTCCAATGAAATCATTGAGGGACCCAAGCCCTTTCCAACTTTTGTGTCCGGAACTTCAAAGTCTTATGCATTTAATAGGCAGAAGAGAAATGAATATTGATCATTGGAATTGATTGTGAGCCAGTCTTGCAAGTGGTACACATTAATTCTGTTGATAATTTGTTGGCTAGAACTTGTCACATGGCCACACTTAACTGCAAGGGAAGCTGGAAAATACTGTCCAACCTTGAGCCCAGGATGAAGAGGAACTAATTTAGTGGGAAACTAGTTACTCTCTTCTACAGGTAATTTGGACAAGAAGAATGCTCTTAAGTTCTGTAGTTCTGTGTAACTTATAGGATGTCATTTCTCTAACCAACAAGACAAGAGCAAATTTGCCTTGTAATGACCAACACAGATAGCTGTCCAATTGATATAGTAGAGTATTCCTCCCTCAAACTGGAGCCATGAGGCTTCCCCACAAGATAGAAACACACAGGCCCAAAAGAGTAATCAAAGCAAGTGATTTACTCAGTACCAGACTGAGTTCCCACTACACAGTTAAGTGATCTGTTTCTTGAGTGAGAAATATGGAAATTTGGCAAGGATGTTTATGTAAATCTGAGTATACTGCATAGAAAGTCATTCGTTATTTTACTAATGAAAAATAACTTCTTTTTTTCCCCTAAGAGGAAAATAACACTAATTTATTTTATGGTATCCATGCAACTTTGTCTAAACATTTTCCATTATCCCTTGCAATCTTTTTTTGATACTGTATTGACTTTGTTTTAGATTAAAATTGAGTGACCAGAGGGCAGATTTGTCTCTCTCTGCTAATATCCAGTGATTTAAAAAGTTCTGTTTTTCTGAGCTTTTGTCTTTTAGGAATGAATACCTTTAAGAATGTTTGCAGCATAGTGGAAAGAGTCCAATGCAAATGGTCCAAAAAAGCATTTTCTTAAAAGCAAGTGTCTGTTGAGACATGTCATGTTGTTCATTAAGAGCCTAAGTCAGAATCTTAGTTCTAAATATGCCTGGAGCATCTAATGCTGCTACCAGGATAATTCTGACAAGATACGTTTATCTAAACAATGTCATTTGCAGCTCTGCTATACTTCAGTCTATCTCTTCATTTGAAATCTATAAAATGGGATGAAAATTCAATACTCATAAAGTTTCACTCGTATTCAACATAGAATTTTTCTTAGTATAGATTTGGTTTTCAGGGAATGCGTAGAAATAAAATACTTGCTCGTAAAATTGTTTTTTCTTATTTGAACATTTCAGTATTACTTTTTCATTGCCCTGAAATTTCCAGAAATACTTAAAAAGGAATCAGCTAAATAAAGAAAAAATATTCAATAAGTATATAATACTATATTGAAACATAGTATTTCCTTCCTTGGTAAATCCCAGTTCATAACTTTGAACATTTGGGGAAATCTATACATAGTTATTAAATTTGTCAAGAGAAAAGTCCAGTAAAAAGCAATTCTTCTCTACAAGTAATATCCATGGTAAAATCTCAAGTAATTGGGTCTGCAAAATACCAACCATGTTTCACTGTATAAAACTATCTCCGTGGTATCTGTTGTTTTAAGGTGATTATATTTATGGAAATCATGTAATAATCTAGGTGAGAGAATAAATTTCATTCTAAGAGCTTTCAAGTGAAAAATTCTTGTTGTTTCTGGTGGTCAAACTGTTCATTTTCCTTCAGTGCTTTGGTTGCTGAATGTGTCTACCAATCCTGGTCATTTTTTTTCCACAAAAGAGACTGGAAACCGATAAGAAGAATCTCAGATTGCTTACTTGGAGGTTTCTGAATTATGCAAAACTCATGTTCATGTCCATTAGTATTGCGAAGCTTAGGACGGTGATACCTCTCATAGCAGCAAGGAGGATATGGAAAGAGAGAACTGCTCTCTCTTATTGCTCTGTTTATTCCACAACTAATATTGGTGAACATGGCTCACCTGACATTTGTATTTGAGAGCCTTGCTTCTGTAGCTTCTTCCTCAGTAACTCCCATCATTACCATTTTAAAGATCTGTGTCAATGGCGCTTCCATGTTTGAAGGACAAACTGCCTGGGCTGGCTTACTACCTTTGTGACTCTGAACAACCAACTAATCTCAGTAAACTATCTGATCTCAGTTTCCTCCTTTATAAAGTAAGATTACTTGTATATACCTCAAGATACAGGTTGGGAGAATTAAATGAGATGATGCATGAAGAGCACTTAGATCTGAGCCATAATAAGAGCTCAGTGAATGTTATCTCTTGTTATTTTAATTAGAATCAAATTGAGTTGTTTGAATGCTTAGTGCAAAAGCATTTAAAGCATTCAGTAAGCTATTTGGTAACTCTGGTTCTTCCACTAATAAAAAGAAAAAAAAAGAAAAAAATTGAGAGCTTTTCAAAAGATCAAAAGGAAAAAGATAGAATTGGATATATAAATAGAATTAAATAAATATTTGGAAAAGCCTTTATGTGAGTAATACTACAAAAAGCAAGGCAATTGATATAAGCTACTTCATTTTCAATATTTACTCTAACCTTAGGAGGTGGATATTATTATAGAGACAGAAACTGAAGCTCAGAGAGCTTAAGTAACATACCTCAGGTCCTAGTAAGATGTGAAGTGAGGGACTGGGATTTAAACTGATGTCTGTATTCTAAAGCCTGAGGCACATGAAATGGTAAGGGCTTGTTAGTCAAAAAGTAGAAAGATATATTTATTTGAGAACTTAAAATATTAGGAGTAAGTTCAATTTACTATAATCTGGATATAATATTTGGTTGTTCCCGTTTATACTGTTGTCTTCTATGCATTTGCATGTCTAATTATAGGATTGTCTCCTGCATGTGTTGTAAATGTACAGCATAGTGGATTTCAATAAGCTACTAGCTGCTCAACCTTGACCAAGTGGATTCACTTCTCATGGTTCCCTTATCTGTCATATGGGGTTAATAATAATACTGAAGCTGGTAGGGTGATTATAAAGATAAAATTACATGATGTTCCTAAAGTGGAGACCTGGCACATACTACAGGCTCATTAAATGGTAGATAACTATCATGGTGAGATGGATTTGATACAGAGGAGCTGGAGCTGGGAGAATAGGAAGGGGGAATAATATATGGCCTTATATTAGCTAAACCAGGTGAGAAACTTCTAAAACAAAACACCAAGTCTTAAGAGAAAGTTGTTCCTTTTAAAATTATTTTTTCGGCTGAGACTTTCTCAAACCAGTCCAGAATTCTTTGACAAATTTGGTGACATCATATAAATTTTAAGAATATAAATTCATATTGTATTGCTTAAAGAACTGATATGCAGGGCTGTAAAAAGGAGAATGCTCTGCTGTATGAGAATAAAAATACTCTCACAAGATTTTTGAATTAACTGACAGTTTTATAGCCGCTTTGTCAACCCATCATTCATTGCTGCAACCAAATGTATGAAATCCTTCATAGTGAAAGAAAAAGACTTTGTTGTTCTTCACATTTTTATGAAATCTCTATTGCTAATGAAATGCCAGCCAATATCTTCCTCTCAGGTATTGTCTATTAGAGAGTTGCTTATTTTAGAAGTGGAGTCAACCATATAAATTTCCTTCTTTTGACATCTAGCACCTGCTGTCAACCTGTTATAACTACAGGCAGCTCTCAAAATTTACATCCACCAGGATGCCACTGGCAACCAGAATTCAGTAAATATTTGAATGCTTATTCTTCGCTAGTTAATATCAGAGGTGATGGAGAAGATACAGGGACAAATGATTCAGCCTTTGTCTTAAAAGAGCTCACAATTGAATGTGATATTTGGACAAATATATCCAGGCAAGGCTGTCTAGGGTAAGTAAGTATTTCAGTAGAGAAGTATTACAAAATGTTGAGAGACAGCACAACAGAGGGGAGATTGGGTCTGAATGAGGGGTCCTAGAATGCTTCCAGGAAGTTAAATTTTGGTCTAAAAATCCTAAATTTGATTAGGATTTTGAAAACCAGATAGAGGCTGGAGAGCGAAGAGTATTTCAGAAAAGGATGACAGGAGAATACATAATTAGACTTAGGTTAGCAATGGTGTGACGGATGAATTTGTAGGAGTGTGTGCGCGTGTGCATGCGTAAGTTTTGGAGGATAAGGGAATAAATGGAGTCAGTGAGACCAGTTAGGAGCCAAGAGAGGCCAACATAGAGCAGTGACAGTGGAGTGGAAAAAAAAATTGAATTAAGATATGCAGTGGAGCTAGCATATAGGATTTGGACATTGATTGGATGTGTAGAATTGAAGACCTAAGAGAGTGCTTGCCTCATAAGATTCTGAGATTCAGTACTTTGGAAGATGGTAATATAACCAGAGACAAACTCAGGAAAAGGAGTTGATTATGGGTGATAATGTAATGTGCTTAAGAGACAGCTGATGGCCAGAATAAGTAATGGTTGAAAATACAAGAAGAGAGGTCAGGAGTGAAGTTACTTCTACACAGATTTGGAAGTTACCGGGAGTGGATAAGCTTGCACAGAGACAGGGTACCAGGTGAGAAGAAAAGCGGACCTAAGGAATAACCTGGAACTTGGCTTACATTTCTTAAATGTGGCAAGAGTTAGCACCACCCCTCGCAGTGGTAACTTGCAATATAGGTGCATTTAGACAAACACACACAGAAGACTGAGTTTATAGGTTTTGCACTGTATTTTGTTTTCTGTATCTTCTGCTGTCTAATAGCATAAGTTTTGGTATAGTGGACCTTGGTGTTATACCAAGGGTTAAACAAAATATCACTTTCTCAATCCTACTTCAAAAACAAGAGTTTTACTGCATACTACATGTACATATATTATTAGTATTAATCTTTTCTTCCATTGTTATTTACTAGGAGTAGCGAGTTTTTTTAGTCAGCATGCTCCAGAGAGAGATGCAAACATATTTTTTAATATATATATTTATATTTATTTAAATACACACACACACAAAGAGAAAAAGAAAGAGAGATTTTAAGAAATTAGCTCACACCAGTGTGGGAACTGGGAAGTCTGAAATCTTCAGGGCAGTCAACCAGGATGGATACTTAGAGAAGAAATGATTATACATTCTTGAGTCTGAAGGCCTCTGGAGGCAGAATTATTTCCTTCTCTGGGTACCTCAGTGTTTTCTCTTAAGGACTTCCAGCTAATTAGATGAGGCCCTCCCACATTATGGAGGCTAATCTGGTTTACTTAAAGTCTACAGATTTAAATGTTAATCACATCTAAAAAGTACCTTTACAGAAACCTCTAGGCTGATACTTAAACAAAGAACTGAGCATCAGTCTCTAGCCAAGCTGACACATAAAATTAACCATTACAGTGAAGTTCACAGTCCCATGTGTTTCTTCATATGTATATGTCATGATTCCTTTAAGTTTCATTAGTATCCAGTTAGTAGGGTACCTGGAAATATACATTAAATAACAGACATGACCTTTAACATCTTAATGAATTTCATAGCTCTATTAGAATAATTGTAACTATACATTTAAAAATTTTACCTATAAAAAGTATATATTTTTCATAGAATTTTACTTATGTTGTGTTAAACTTAGCATCTGTCATGAAATAATTTAGTATATCTCATTTTTTAATTTTATAAGAGGATTAATATCAAAATATATTTGAATAGGATTTAAAATACAAATTAGTCACTGTGACTATATTTAATTATTAATCTTTCTTATGAGTGTGTAATCAGAAAAAATAAATATATTTTAATTTAAGTGATGTAGCTACAATTATGAACATAAATAGCATTTTTTACTAACTGCTTAATTTTTCATCATGTTTCTTTCTACAGGGAAAGATTTGAATTAGCAAATGTTTTATTCACCCACTTCAAAAACTAAACATAATGAACATAACTATTAAATAAACAAATTAATGAAAATGATTTTTTTTCTTTTTTGGTATGATAGAATAAAAATGGTGATGAATAAATATAAAAAATCTCTTACTCAGACAAAGTAAGCTGATAAGACAAATACAAAACAGAAAGAGATGTGTTCACAGGGGAAATTCCACATTGTCAGAGGCTAGCATTTTTATCTTCTGGCCTAATGAGGCATTGCAACTAAAGTCCCAAATTTCTGTTATATTTTGGTACCTCTGAGCATAAGGAGGAATATTACTCCCTGGTGATACCATGCAGTTTAGATGAAGCTAAGCTAAAGGTTAGATATGTACCATGGACTGCTCCTAAAAGATTCTCTCAGCTTTCCTCAAGTGTTGAAATAGTGCAGGGATTACTTGGGCCCTACCATTTCTTTCTTTACCAAACATCCCCATTAATGATTTAAAGCAAACTAACAAAATATTTGCCACTAGTTTTTATTCTGTTGTATCTACCTTAAAGGAAGTATTTATAAAGTAAGCAGAATTAATGGATTGTGGCCTTTCTACATACAAAGGACAGAGCTGGGCTCATTCTACTTCAGTCAGTAAAAGGAGTCTGTAGTTACACTGATGCAAATATATCACCCCAAAACTTAATACCGTAAAACAGCAGCAATCATTTATTATCTCTCAGAGGTTCTCTAGATCAGGAAGTCACGAGTGACTTGGTTGAATGGTTCTGTCTTGGGATTTCTCATGAGGTCGCAGATAGTAGTCAGCTGGGGCTACGGTCATGTGAAAGCTCGCCTGGGGCTGGAAGATGCATTCCTAAGGTGGCTCACTCATATCGTTTGTGAGGTGGTGCTGTCAGGTTGATTCCTCTCTACTGAGCTTCTCCATGGGACTGCTTCAGTGTCCCTGTGACTTTGTGGCTGGGTTCCCCCAGAATTAGTCAACCATGAGTAAAAGGCAGAGACTATAATGCCTTTTTTCACTCAGCCTCAGCATTCATACTATTACTTCTTCGGCAAATTATTTGTCACATGGGTCAGCCCTGATACAGAGAGATGGAGGAAGAAGAGACTCCAAAAGTCATAGATACCAGGAGGCTAGGATCATTGGGGACCCCTTTGGAGCTGACTACCACAGGATTTTTCATGCCGTAAAATGAAAGTTTTCTGAAAGATGATCCCGTGTTGCTTTGACTATCTGTCAAATACCCCAGCAAAAGTCAGTGTTGCTCTGCTCCTGAAAATGGCAGACCGTTTCCCCTGAAAAGGGCAGACTGGTGTGTGCCCTTTATCCTGCGTGTGCACACTGAAAGGAAAAAGAACCCACCAAGATTTTTTTTTTTATAGCTGCTGGAGTTGTTGATAATTCTCTCAGGTCCACTCAGCCTGGCTCCACATGGAGAATATGGGTTTTGGAAAGAAAGCTGTTTGAGGTTTGGAGGCCTACCAGAAGGACCTAGGCAGCTAGTAGTTGGTTATGGGATAATGATAACAGTGATGATTATTACTTTTATGTTTGTGAAACAAAAACATAGGAATGTCTTTTCTCAATTTCATTCTAAGAGTAATGTGGTGCTGAAAGCAATGAATGTAAGATGAGAAGATGTGGTTTAAGTTCTGGCTCTGCCCTTTAATGACAGTAGGACCCTTGGCAAATTATTTACTCTCTCTGACTCTCTCTCTCTGTTTTGTTTTTTTGTTTTTGTTTTTGTTTTTTGGGGTTTTTTTTTTGTCTGTAAAATTGGGCTCTGATGCCTTCTATACCAGATTCCTATTAGGATTAAATAGAATGACATCAGGAAAAGCCCTTTTCTATTGGCAAATCACTATACAAATATCAGGGTCTTAGTCATCTTGGGCTGCTGTGATAAAATACTACAGACTGGGTGGATTAAATAATAGACATTTGTTTCTCACAGTTCTGGAGGTTGGGAAGTCCAAGATCAAGGTGCCAGAAGATTCGGTTCCTGGTGCGAGCCCCTTCCTAGCTTACAGAAGGCCAATTCTCAGAGAGCAAAAAGCTCTGTTCTCTCCTTCTTCTTATAAGGAGACTTAATCCCATCATGGGGATCCATCCTCATGACCTCACCTAAACTTAATTACTTCCCAAAGGCCTCATCCCTAAATATCATCACATGGGAGATTAGGGCTTCAACGTATGAATTTAGGGGAACACAAACATTCAGTCCGTAACAATCAGCTACCTTCATCATTGAGAGTTCTACTAGGTCTTCTAGGTGTCAACAATGACAGAGCCCCACTATAAGGGCAAGAGTTTTTCCACATCTAGAAAATGGGTACATGAAGATTGGGAATCGTTCTTCTGTTTCTACACAATATTTAGTACTTGCTTAAGAAATCTTCATTCACTGAGAGTGTTGATTATCTTAAATTCCAGTCTAGGGCCTTGGAGAAAAATAATATTCACTAATAAGATAAAGCAAAAATATTTATGCATAACATTCTATTTTTAGAATTTCCAGCTACTGCCTAGTCTACTTTGTTACCATCTGTTAGTAGTCTATCTCTGGGTCACAGGAGTGACTCTGTTGAGAGTCCCCTACGAAGTCTATAGAGCAGTGATAGAAACAGTCAGCCTGATCATTGGAATCAGATCTTTCTCTTTAATACAGGAGCCACAGACCGCTGCCTTGAGCAACAGTTGGCTTTCAGGAAAAAAAAAAAATTGGTGGAGGGAAGGAAAGGCAGAGAGTCATATGCCAGCCTAATTTCACTTATCAGAAAAATGTGTGCTAAACAACAGAAAGTTTGAAAAGATAAAATTGGGTCTCAAATGCACAGAATAAGAATGAGTGGAAAGCACCTTTCTCTATAATTAAACAGAAAATTATGCCATGAATTGATAAAATCCAGTCAACCTGAAAATGTGAACATCAAGTGTAATTGTGCAGAAAGATAAGGTAATATGAACAACATAGGAATATATAGGCTCGTGTTGGCCTTTTGAAACAATTGCACTTTACCAGCTCCTCCCTAAGGATTTGCTTTAGTTTTATCCATTGTAGGGACCACTAAAAGGGGAAGGCACAATCCTGTTGGACTATAAAATGGGAGAATGCTCTTAACTATTACTAGTACTTGTAAATTGCTCAGAGTTTTAGAACATCAGGTTATGTACCCTTCAATGTTGGGCACCATGCCAGACATACTTTGTGGCACATAGTAATAAGTCGAATGGGATTAATTTTTTTCTTAGCATCTGGCAGGTACCCAAAATGCCCAGGTTTCCCTCTCAGTGGCTAGGCGTTTTGGTAACTGAAAACACATCCCAGAGAACTCCAGAACATGTGAAACATTTCAGACAGTTTAGAGCTATTAAAATTTTTACTTGTTTATTTGGCAAAGTCAGATTCTACTCAAATTCTAAAATATCTCCTCTTACAAATAAAAATAACATTAGAGATCTGTGTTATGTTTTACATGTATTGAACTGAGAACTCTCTAATACATCTAGGAGTTGATTTAATTTCCAAAACATCACCTAAAGTTGATACAGTTATTCCTCAGTATCCACAGGGGATTGGTTCCAGGAGGCCCTTTGGCTACCCAAATCTGCAGATGCTCAAGTCCCTTATATAAAATGGTGAAGCACAATAAACACAGTCAGCCCTGTATCTGAGGGTTTTGCATCCACGGATATGGATGACCAACTGTATCGTCTTCATTAGATGAATGCAGAAACCAGGGATCATAGTTATTAATACCTTGCTCAAGGTCACATAGCAGATGGTATGGCAGGGATTTAACTTAAGTCTTCTGATTCTACAAAGGATGTTAGATGGATGTTCTTTCCCTGAACCTATGCTGAAGGGAGGCAACATTTGAGATTCAGTTATTGAAAGTTTACAAATAAATATATGTGTAAAATAAATAAATGTATACATATATGCACAGGTTTATATATATAACTATATTATATATTCATGTATGTATATATTCATATTAAATCTTATATGTACTACTGACATATATTTATATAGATTATTTATTAACTTGTGATAGTTTATTTCAATTAAGTTAAAATATATCAGGCGTTTACTGAATCATGAGAGCTAAAGATCCTTAGAAGGATTCATTCTTAAAGTCACCTTTAAGCCATCTTAGAAAGCTAGGTAGCCAACATATATTAGGAAAAAAAACCTTTCCACCAGGAGACTCTGTTCTATTTCACTGACAGTTTAGACAGAGATGGTCAGGTGGCAGGAGCGAGTCTATTTCTCCTGTTGCCGTATTTGTAAGTTACTAAATGGCAGCGGTTAGGAATTCCAAGAATTGTTCTGTCTCTCTGAGGACAGTCTCTCCCTAGTAGGTTTTATCTCCCTGACCAAACTGTGAGCTTCAAAGTGTGACTCCTTTATATTTGAATTCGTGTAATTCTAGCATTTTATTCTGAAAATAACAAGCATGCCATAAATACGGACTGATTGAATGAACTGTCTCACAGGGTAGCTGGCACATAGTGCAAAGCTACAAGCTGCCATCATCATCTCTGACCAGGACTCACCATTAGAAAGAATTAGCCTGAGGAGATTAATAAAATTCCCTGCTTAAAAAGCAAACAAAAAACAAACAAAACCCACAAGCAAACACATCCAGACTTTGGAATGGTGAGTGATTTTTTTTTTTCTATCTTAAGAGATTGAGAGTCTTTTTAGTACAATCTCTTATAAACAGAAAAGATTTTAAAAGCGTCTTGGTCTGTTTCCAGTTCACATACCTCTCATCCTTGCCAAAAACGTGCTAGGCCATTTGAAATGTTCTTCATTTCACTTCTGGTGGCCCTGCTGATTTGAGCAAAGTGGAAATAACATGTAAATAGAGAATTCTTAATCTTTAGAACCTCAAGGACCTCCCTCTAATCTTGAAAGTAGAAATTTGTATTCAGATTTTCTTTATCTTTTTTTTTTTTTAATGAAAATTTCTTTCTCCTTTTGTCATGATGTCTGTTGAAAGGATTCAGAGAACTCAAATCAGGAAGTCATGTTATAGCTTAAGAATGTGAATTTGTGTTATATAAAGCCAACAGTGTATGATTAAGTAGCCTGTTGTCTCTAGGGGAAGTAGAATAAATATCGACTCGGGGCAGCCAGCAAGATGTGCTATGGCCATTAAAAACATTACATTCGCTGGCTTTACACTTCATTAGGTAGGTAATGAGTTGTACATATTTTAAGACTTAAAACAACCAGACTGACCATGATAGTTTGCATCAGTTAGTACCAAAATCTGGGCTAGACACTTGGGAGTTGCTTTATTTTAACAGTACTAATAATATTTTGTTTATGTTTTGATGAAATGGTATCATTTCATTATTTTGGTGTCCTGGTTCTAAATATATACACCAGCAAGTTGCATGGCCATTCAAAACAGGTTAACTTTAAATATATGTTTTGAGCTAGAGATTATGTAATAGGTATTTATCATGAATACAGGAGCCAGATTCCTAATTCAGAATTCCATCCTCTAAAGACACTGGTATATACAAATGTCTGGTTCAGATAAAAATGGTTGACTGTATAGGGAAGGAAAAATAGTTTTCCTTCTGCCCTTCTAGGTTCTTGGCTGAGACATCTACCATAATAAAAGACAGATAAACAGGAGAAAAACAGAAGTTTAATAACTTGAATACCACCTGTCTACATGGGAGAGACCAGGAAAACTGAGTAACTCCCTGAAAGGGCCCGAGCCACCACCTCAAATACCATCTTCAGCTAAAGATAAAGCAAGTGGTGGGAGGGAGGCCAGTTATAGGAGGTGACCAGAAAAAGCACAGTACACAAGAGTGAAGTTGTTACACAGACCTAAGTCCAAGTCTTCTCCTTTGATACGAGTTTCTAGAGATTTAGAGTCAACGTTCTCTTCCTGGTACAGAGAGGCGGACACCCTTACAAATGGAAATTTCCTTTAAAATGCAAATATCTCTTACAAAAGGGTAACTACTGCCCAGTTTTCAGAGCTTTTCCCCTGTCTGCTGTTTCTTAAAACTCATCAAACTAAAGTAATCCTTATGCCAAAGAGCCATATTGGGGGTGGTATAATCTGCTCCCCTTCAACTAGAATACCAAGTTGTTTTTTTAAGACAGAATTGGCATCCTTAAAGAATTCAAATAAAAAGATCTTAAGAAAATGCCATAATGCTGGTTTGAAACTCAGACTAATAAAATTTGTATTCTATTTTAGTATGCCAAAATAACTGGACAGTTATTATTTCATTTAAAATTTAGATTCTTCAGTATTACAGTATACTATGCTAATAACAGAAAAGCATTAAATTATGTTCATATATGGTTTAGTGTAATTTAATCAGAAATAAAATAAATCCTTTAACTTGTGCAATAATGACTATACCAAGTTTCTCTGTCATATAAGTGGTAGGCAACTTAAGGCACCATCCTGTAAAGTACCTACATTAAGAATAGTACCTAGAGAACCATCATTAAGTGATGTGAGGAATGAAAAATAATTATCCCTCTACCCTTCTAGCTTCTTGGCTGAGACACCAGACAGATTAACAGGAGAAAAACAAACAAAAGTTTAATAACATGGATTCCTCCTGTATACATGGGAGACACCCAAGAAAACTGAGTAATTCCTGAAATAGCCCAACTCACCACCTTAAATACCATCTTAAGTTGAAGACAAAAGATGTTGGGGATGAAGGCTAGTTATAGAAGTTTATCTAGAAGAGCACAGTAAACAAGAATAAGGCTGTTACACAGATTTAAGTCATTGTCTTCTCCATTGATAAAAGAGTTTTTAAGAGATTCTAAGATTTACAGTCAAAGTTCCTTTCCTGATACCAAGAGGGAAACACCCTTACAAACAGAGATTTCCCTTATAAATGTAACTGTCTCTAACAAAAGGGTAACTTCTACTAGGTCAGTAGACCTTTTCCTTTTCTGTTTCTTAAAAATAATCAGTCTAAAATTATCCTTATACAAAAGAGGCATACTTTGGGGTGACAAATTCTGCTCCCCTTCAGTGCTTAGTAAATGAATTTTCACCTTCAAGCTTGTAGAAGGAAATTAAGTATAGACTGACCCTCTTTTAAAAGAAATAGAACTGATAACATTGATGACTTTCTTTTATAAATGTGTAAATCTGAAAATATTTTATAAGGACATAAGGTACACAAAGAAATCAATTTGGATTGAAACATTATTTTACTCATTTCCCAAAAGCTGAATTATATTTCAAACCTAATATTTTTACTTAACAATTTGCACTAATATTTAAATTATGTGAAGGACAAATACAGGCTTAAAATACTGAAAATTTTATTCACACATTTGTACACCAGATGTTGATTATGTACTTATAGTACACAAGGTATCAATCAGGCTAGGAATTAATACGGTATTCCAAGAAAGGAATAATGGAGTCTCCTTCATTAAAGTATTTGTTATTATTTAGGTAGAATTAATATATGCCACAGAAGAAATATAAACAGTATTTTTTTTATAAATGCATGTTTTTTTTTTCATTTATCCATTGTTAATAAACAACTGAATAAATCTGAAGATCTAATTGGCTTTATTAGATGGTTCATGAATCAGGCAGCATCCCATCTAGCAATGGGAAGGGCACTCCAAAGTGATGTACATAATGAAAATTTTTTATAGGAAGGGTGGGGCAAGGGAGCGTCGACTGAAATAAATGCACAGCCGAAAAAGTTATGAGTTATGTTTTATTTGGCAGACATTTCTGAGGACTCGAAACCTTTCGAGCCAGGGATGACAGCCTCTCCAATCACTCTGAGGGACTGCTCCAAAGAGGTAGGGGAGGAGCTAAGATATATAGGAGCTTTACAACAAAAACCAGGTAGTTGGAACGTTAAAAGATTACTTGTTAACTAAAGAAAACCAGGCATCTCAAGTTAAAGAATTCAGTGCTTTTCTATGTATGAGAGGAAGCAAACATTGGGCTCATTGAATTCATTCCTTTCACAAGCACCTAGCTAGCTAGGGCCAGTATCCTGTCCTTTCTTATTCTGAGTCCCCTCATGGTGCACGACTGTGAGTGGCTGCAGAGGCCGGGCTGCAGGCTTGTCTTCCCTGGGGGGGGGGGGGTGGCAGTGGCTGATGACTTGATGGTTTTAGCACTCTTTGTTTACTAATATGGTTTGCAGTATTTTTCCTTCACAGGAGCAATTAGCAGAAGAAAAGAAAGGATTAGATTTCGGTCAGGAAATCTTTTCGTGGGTGAAGTGAACTGCTCGGTTTCGTCATGCAGATTGCCTCTGCTTCTTCCTCTGGGGGATGGAGAGGGCTCACAAGGCAGATTGCCTCATTGGTGCAGACTAGAAAATTCCAGACTAGTTGATTAAGATTACATTTCTGATGGAGGTCCAAACTGCAGTCAGTTTAGGTATTAAACCTAGGTTTGATATCATGGACTTTAGCACAAGTGTCACCATTTGGGGCCTGTGGTTTTTCTCTTTAACAGTCCCCCTCTTTTGATCAAACTCCCAATCTAACAGAGATGTGATCAAATGTAAGGCATTAGTGTCACTCTCAGCAGCTGCTCTGCAGTTTTGTTGATCTTTGGTGTGATACCATGACATTTTTTTGCTAAACCAGGTGATATTCACAGACCACAATTTCACATTCACATTCACAATTTTTAAATCAGTCATTCTCCTCACTTATTTATGACATTCCAGTCTTAGGGAGATCTTTTCCCTGCTGGTCAGCAGCTGCGAACATGCATTTAAAACTTTCGAGAGGATACAGTGTGCCAGGGGGATTATTATGAAATCTGTAAGCTGGATAATTTCCAGTGGCTGGAATGCACTTTGGAGCCATAGTCCCCAAAACTTAATCCAATCAAAGGACAGCCCTCCCACCCCCTCATTGATGGAGTCACCCTTTTAAGCCAGGTGGCTTACTCAGTGATGTCATGTGAGTTTCAACTTCCCCAGAGGTGTCAATACAGGGTCAGCAGGTAGTGTTGGTCACAGTACAGACACTTCCTTGCTTAGGTTAGCTAAAAGAAAATCAAGAGTTATCCTATAATCAAGAACAATCATGGCCAGAGAGTCTAAGGATTTTTGTTGGGTAGCTAGTGTCTTAGCAGTGGAATCCGCAGTGACTCCAAGAGTTAAGGGAAAGCTCTTGATCATATTCTCATCTATGTTAACTCCTAGCCACGGAAGTAGAGCCCTGCCAAAGGAAACAATTCTTGGATCATGAATGCCTCCTGGTAGGTCATTTTTAGAATTAGGAGCACAGTTTAATAACCTAAGAGGCATAGCCCAGCTCTGTGCTGGCCAGCTAGGCATTCATAGCCCAAGGAGAATTATAACCACCACAAAGACAAGACCTGCAGGGCACAAGTACTCTTAATGGATTTATTTACAGGAACTGCTGCATTTACCTGTTCAAGCCAGGGGTAATTCAGGTTTTTAGAGCATGTGAAAAGAGAATTTCCTATTCTGAAACAAAGAATCATTCTAAATTTCAGAGCTGACTCCCCTTAGTAATGGCCTGGAAGATACAGATAAGGGTGTTATATTTCAGGCCAATGCCGGAGTGAAGGAAATAAAGAAAAGAAGAAAGGGCTTCATGTTTAGCTAATGCAGGAAGTCTTGATCTGACCTTTTGGGCGGAGGTATTGCAGGGGAAGAAAATGTCGCGTCCTGGGACTTGTAGGAGTCCTTAAAACAGACCACCAAGTGAGGGTCCTTGGCTTCGTGTAGGAAAGAATTCAAGAGCGAGCCATAGTGAAGAGAAAGCAAGTATATTTAGAGAGATACACATTCCATAGGCAGAATGTGGTCTTTCTCAGAAGGCAAGAGTGGTGCCAGAGCATGGATGGGGTCATTGGTTTTTATGGGTTAAGTAATTTCATAGGCTAATGAGTAGGATGAATATTCTTGCTATTTCGGGGAAGGGTGGGGATTTCTAGGAATTAGGCCACAGCCCACTTTTTGGCCTTTTATGGTCCTTCTCAGACCTGTCCTGGTGTAAGAGGGAGTGACTTTTAGTATTATAGTGAAGTAAAGATCAGTGGTCAGACTATTCGCAAAGCCACCTTGGTTTCTGCTGGTTCTAGCCGGTCTTTATCACATCCCAACAGCTGTGCCCCCTCTTCATTTATCTAGCCTTGTTTGTGTCCTGTCCCTTTCCCTCCTGCTCAGAAGCCATCTACATCATTGTCAGCTACTTCTCTTCCTCGTCAATTTTCTTCAGCCGTCTCCAGCATTTGTACAGACCAGGTGTCCCATGGAGTCCTCCTTAGCTGTGAGATGTGTACCCAAGGCTCAGTCCCTTCTAGTTATACAGCAGTGCCAGAGGTCAGGGGGTACTTGGCAAGGTCCCTTCCAACAGGGCTCTGGTGATTCCAAATCAGAAGGGTGGGAGAAAATTGGAAATGTTAGTTTGGTGAGTCATAGCCAGATATTTGAGGAAACTAGAAGAATTCAGGATCCAGTTCAGTTTACAGATACATAACAAAACCTCAAAGACAGTTAACAGCACTAGAATCTTGTATCTACAAAGGTGAAGACTAATTTTCCTACTACAGTTACCCTCATTTTTTACCAAAGATAAACTGATGAGTTTATATTTAACTTGACCTGATTATTTATATAAGTGCAGGAAGAATAATGATTGACCACATAAATTCCTTTTTAGTACTGCTCTGCTGGAACCTTGGAAGGAAGGTACCAGGTCAATTTTTCCAAACAGTTTCTTGAAGCTGTCCGGTCATATCTGAGTCTGTGCACATCTCTCACAAACATGACTTTTCAGTCAAAGCCTTGGTAATTAAACCTATGTTTCTAATTGTGTCCTGTTCCTAAAAGAACAGATTCGTATAGGACTTATGCAAACAGATATATTGTCATGAAAATAAGAATACTCGATAAGAGTTTCTGAATTCTGGAAGGATCAAGTAGGGAGAAAAAGAAAATAATTCATCTTTGTTCACAAAGGTATACTTTACTAAATTGCAGTAAGTATAGATAACTTAAGTGAAAAGGTCTCCTTAAATCTAGAAAAATAGAACTTTAGAGCATCCTCCTCAGTTCATGCAGTCCCATGTAATTAATACATGTTCCAATTTTTCCATTAGTTCTCTTGACCTTGCCTGATGATTGAAGGTGATAGGGACAGTGATAATTACAAGAAGTTTGCAAGGTTCCCGTTAAGGCTTGTATGATTTGCCCACTGAAGTGGGTGCCTCCATCAGTGGAGATGGTGGAAGGTGTACCTGAAGTGGGAAACACATTTTCTAACAGTTTTTTTGCCACTATGAGGGTATCAACCTTGCAAGAGGGGAAGGCTTCAACTCATCCAGAAAACATGCATACAATAGCAAGAACATATTGATAACTTATACTAAGTAGCAGTTGAATAAAGTCCAACTATAGGTGTTCAAAGGGTCCAGAGGGAGGAGGTCTGAAGCCTCTAGGGACAAAAATAGTTTTTCTTAAATGCACTATGGTGGGTGAAGGAAGGCAAAAACCAAAAAAACGGGGATTTCCAGGTGGCCAGGAAGAACTAAACAGCCACCTTGGGCTTCCCATAGCCATGACTGTTTAAGTTGCAGCCTTTATTTACTTATCATAATTTCTCTGATTCAGGAGCAGACTCTGGCAATGGGGGATCATTTTTTGCAGAAGCAGAGTGGGCTTCATCCAGGTGTGCCACAATCTTTATAGATTCTGTTGCCACGACCTTTGCATGAAAGCCAACTAGGTTCCTGATACTCAGGTTCAGTCCTTTTAGTGTGAGCCTCAATTTTGGTGACAGGCAACACTTTATGCCAGGACATATCTGACTTCAGGAATTTCACACACCTTCTGAAATACTTACAACACATGCCTATAACAGACACAGCATAAAGAAGGCTTCATGTTACTTCCTACTCAACAGTGCTTCCCAGGTAGTTTAACATACAAAGTAAGGCTAATTAGTTTAACATCTTTTGGAATGTTCCAAGGACCTTCTGGAAAAATCTCAAAGTTTCTTCCAGATCAAAAACACTTCACTTATAGAGTTTGGTTTTGGGAAGTTTGTCAAAGCTATAAAAGATTTGGACACTTGACTAAATAGGATCACAGATCAATATGAAACAATACTTAATTACCAATTTAGCAGATGAAAGAAAATTAAGTTCTAGTTCTAGTTTTACACTAAGTATACTTTTGATGTCAAATTATTTCTAAAGCCTTTATAATAGCAACTTAATTTTTGCCAGCCTGATCACACAAGAAAAAAATTTTCTTTCTCTCTTCAACCTTTTGTCTACTTTTAGTTTGTCCTTCACAACCAGAAGTTCTAGCTTAGACTAAATTACTCTTATTTCCCATAACAAAAATGTGTTTTCATTCCTCATGTTTTCTTAGCCAATAACACATCCTACTTTCCTTGCATACAAAGATGTTTCCTTTTTTTTATTAGCTTTAATTACATTAGAATCCTTAACTCTTAGAAACTTTAATTTGTAGTAAAAATTTAGTAAGTAAACAAGTGTGGATCGTTTCTTACACTAGTATTCTTTAGATTGACAGAATTATAAATACTTACTGTAATTTCTAGACACATGTGCTTTCTCATAAAATTTTCCAGCATGCCACCAAACATGTTTACTAATGGAATCAAATTTATCTGAAGTTTCTCTGTAATTTGAAGCCACAAGTAGATAAACCTATGTTCATTAATGTTTCAATATTTTTTTTCTTATTTGGAAATGCTCTAGATAGCCAATGAATTTCCATCTTTCAGCTTAGCAAACTCCAAGATTTCAAGTTACCAGAAAGATTTAGAAGCTGTTTTTAGGTACTTATACCATAAAATATAATTGTTGCTATAAAGTTTATAAACCCCTATTCCAGTTACATCTGTCTAAGTCATTTTTTTCCCATCAGTTAGGTTTAGATTACCTACAAAAACTTCATGATAACAAGTTATTTTTCTTGCTGGCAAATTTGTAAACCTCAGTAGAATAGAAGTATTCTATTTAATGCTGGTAACTCTAAAGACATGTTTGTTTTAGTCAAACCAAGAATCTTAAACCAGCTTTTATTTACTAAAGATTATCTTAGGTTGTATGAACTTAAAAGAATCATTTGGGTTAATTTCTATATTTCTGATGACAGTTTTAGCCCATCCTTAAAAAGCACTTGACCTTCAACCCAATTAATTACAGCTCTTTCACAAATTAATTTTGGTAATACTATCCAAAGGTAGAGAAGTACCACACATCTACAACATACATGTACGTAGACTTACAAACACATAGGCAGGCACAAACAGAGACTTTATAATTACTGATATCTGTGGAGAAGATTTATAAGACTTCTCATTAGCCCAATTTCCAAATCCTTCCCTTTTTTCCCCCCTTCCTATGACAAACTGCATTTCGAAGAATGGCTCAGCTCCTGGAGAAGATGTGGGTGGAAAATCTACATCACAAAGGTCACAGACATAGAAAACAAATTTATGGTTACCAGGGGTGGGGAGAGGGTGGGAAGGGATAAATCAGGAGTTCAGATTTGCAGATACTAATATGTATATAAATAGATAAACAACAAGTTCATACTGTATAGCACAGGGAACTATATTCAATATCTTGTAATAACTTATGGTGAAAAAGAATATGAAAATGAATATATGTATATTCATGTATGACTGAAGCATTATGCTATACACCAGAAATTGACACAACATTGTAAACTGACTATACTTCAGTAAATATATATATATAAATTAAAATTAGAATTAAAAATTAAAATTAAAACAAAGGCAAAAAACAAAGGCACAGAGAAAGTATCCAAGATTTTTCCAAGATGGAGTTTTGGGGGGGACATATTTGCAGGACATTTCTGCTAATAACGTCTCAATATCTCCAAGTATTTTGAGATAAATAGCAGAGGTTTTGGAATTGGCAGAAAGGACTGAAACACCTAACCACCTGTTGTTGGAATGTATCTTTCCCTCTGGGTACACTGAGCTTAGAGAAGGCCTAAAAAATTTCCTAGCAGGCTGAGGACATTAGCTGTGGTCAGAATTCATTGAGACTGCTGGCCTCTCATTTAATTGCTGCCTTTTTATTTATCCACTAATCCCAGGAGGCAATTCATTTATAAAACTTTTAAGAATTCTTGATTTAAGAAATTCTTTATATAAGACCCTTAGATTGGCCTTTGACCTAGAAGTAAGGGAGATCTGGATGATGGCCTGTAGCGTCAGGTGTTCATATTTTAAAATGTATACTACCCAAATTAAGGACAATAGAGAGAAGCAGTAGAAGTTAGACATAAGTCATATACTCTTTTGTTTTAGGCACCTTTTATCTCTTTAATTTTTCATTAGCCCTTTTCAGTGCATCTTTCAATGAAGCTATTTTGGAATTTCAAAATCTTTTGGAGGCTTTTGCCTAAATGGACTTTTACTTTACTTTTAAATGGACTTTTAAAAAGATTTTATTTATTCGGAATGTTCCCCATTATATCCATTGTAATTCTAGGTTGTTTTTAGTAAAACTTTGCCACTTTGCTAAATAGCTGCAGTTTCTGGGTCTATAGTTCTTAGACAAAATAAGCAGGTGTGCTGGAACATGGCACGCGCGACTCCGGATATAAAAGACCTTTTCTTTTAACTTGGTTTTTTGTTTTCTCAGATCCACACTAATCAGCTTCCAGTACTTCTGAGATTCCCATTAGCAACTAGCCTTTGCTTAGTATCCACCTGAGGCTTCCCACTGGACCTGGTCCAGTTCTCAAATTGGACACAGTCTAATCTCAGACCCAGTCCAGTTTTCCAGTTGGACCCAGTCCAACTCCAGCAGTAACCACCATCAATTCCCATGGAACTTTGGACTGGGTGAAATGGTTGAATCAGCAAACCACAAAGAATGGGGACTGGGGACTGATTCCACAGAAATGGAGAATTGCAGCTACCACCATCAGTTCCCAACGTGGAATTAGGGGAGGATTCGAAACAGATGAGGATTGGAAGAATTAACGGTCAGCAGTTCCCACTGTTGAATCCAGGGCTAGAGCCCAGGGCTAGGGTTTTCCACCTGGGGAATTCCAATCTGAAAGGGGAGGGGCTTGGCTTCAGGCTCAGTTGAGCTCCGAGCACAATCATCTGCTAATTCGGAAAACCTGCCCCAGTCAGGAAAGCCAATTAGATCAGGAGCTCAAACGCGAGAAGAGCAGAGCTCAACCAGGAGGAACTCACCAGTCGCACTTGGAAATGGAGAGAAAGACAGGGGACTCAAGGGTTTGCGGGCTACCATGCCTGTGTTTCTCATTGTCCCTGAATTCCGTTGAAGTTCAGTTCGGCAGACTACCAAGGTGCACGTTTGGAAAAGAAATGGATAGAAAGAGATTCAGAAGATAGTGACTTGGACAAAATTTGAGGCTTCTTTAGAGAAAATGCTGCTGTGAGTACTCCCCTATTTTTTACAGTCTTCCACTTTCATGCGGGGTAGAATTGACATTCCCATTTTATTTTAAGAGACAAGTTTTTTTAGGACCAGCTGGAGGGTGACTCATTGGATTCCAAGTTTCTGAGGAGGGAGTATTGACCTTGCCAAAATGCAATAACAACAACAAAAATACATTTATCTGGATTCAGGCCAGCAAATAAAAGAGCACCAGTGGTTGTCAAATCTAGAAAAGCTTCTTGAGACCCCTCTTGATACTTACCATCAGCCAGACCCAGAAAGCAGAAAGTCTTATTCTAACATTGACAGTATCGAGTCATATGAGAACTTTCTGCTCCGCTCCTCCCTTCGCTGGCGTTCAGCCTTGTTAGGATGAGTGAAAGCAGCTGGGGAATGGGGCAGATGGTAAGAGAAATAGAGGACGCTCCCTACACCCCCTCTCCAGGTGGTGAGGGGCCTGGCCCCGCTGCAGCCTCTCCTAGTTGGGGGAGAAGTCATACTTCGAATTCAGTTTGAAGTGTTAATGTATTAGACTAGAAATTCTAATTTTAATATCATAAAATGACAACAGGACCTCGTGTTACCTTACCGTGGCCAGAAAAGACATGGGACCTTCTGGTATTTTCACCCAGAGACAGAGGAGGAACTACCCCCTTGAGCAAATTTAAAGGGAGAAAGGAAGGCAGAGAAAGTTGTCTTTCTGCTTATAGGCCATAAGTTATACCTGTTACAGATTTTTTTTTAAAGGGAAAGGAAAACAATATGAAAGGATTTGCATCAGGATACACATGAAGGTACGGTTGATATGTAGTGGAACCAAATATTATGATCAAGTGCCACTGAAATAGGTTATTTAACTGGATAAATTTTAAAATCTATATAATACCAAAATTAACAATTAGAGACATGGATTTTTTGGAAGTGTGTGGTAATCCAGTGTTGCTGGTGGTTATAACTGGTGTTCTAGGTTCTTGTCCTGTCCCAGAAGGAATTCAGAGACAAGACGCAGAGGTTAAGAAAATGAAGTGAGGGCTTATTAAGGGATAGATAGTACACTCTCAAGGGGAGAGCGAGCAGGCTCAGGTCAGCAGCTGCTCTGAGGTTTTTTGGCAAATTGGTTATATAAGGTATAAAAATGGGCAGAATATTCACTGGGGTGGAAAGGGTTTGGGGTCATATTCTCTGATTTTCATCCCAGCTCCACCTTCCCAAGGGGAGGAGGGATTTTTGTCCTTATTTAGTCTGGATCGGAAGTGTCATGGCGTCGGTGCTTGATGGGTGCGTCTAATCTTCAAGGCTAGTTTTATTGAAATGAGGGCATAATGAGCAAAATATTACATTTGGATACTGGAGATTCTTACCTTTTCTCACCTTTCTTTGTTGGCCTCTGGGTCTTTTCACCCCTAAAGGTGTGACCTCTTATCAGCGCAGAGGTTCCTGCTTCTCTTTCTCTGCCCAGGGACCCCTGGTGCTTACATGATGCATGGTTTCCTGCATTTGGCCTGTGCCCCTCCTTTCTGCCCAATTCCTGCCATTTGGTCTGTGTCCCCCTTTCTCTGCTCATGTCTAGCTATCTGCCTGCTCTAACACTAGGAGCAGTAAGCAATGTAGCTGAAGTGTCGCCTCTTAAGGATTATCGAAGAGGAAGGCTGGCTGTTTGGTAGGGCAGTGGTGGTGCCAGAGCAAGCCTGCTGTGTTACATAGCAACAGAGGGCGCCATTCTGAGCCTGTTTAGCTATGGGGCACTGTTCACACAGGATAATTATACCATGGTGGGCTGAAAGAGCCTCCCAGGAAACCACGCCAATGCTTAATTATGGTGAGTTACTTCTCTATCCCATCAAAATGTCAAGATCAGACCCACAACTGCGCATACATGATTTTGTCATTTTCTTACTTTGAACGTCTTTAAACTTTTCCAAGATCCATCCATATCCTCTTATCACTTAAAAATAACTTTTCAGTTTCAGTCTTTGTTAATTCTCATATAAATTTTAATAATACTTAAATACATACACTTGACATTCAAGAGGAATATTCTTTAAGACCATGGGGATCAACGAATTTTCAAATGCCGTTACAGTGTATGCAAAACGTGTATTGTCTCCCAAATGCATGCTTTACAATCCTCATAATAGATCTTTTATAGATGATGAAAATGGGACCTAGGAAGGTTAAGTAAAATAGCTAACAGATGCCCCGATTAATATTTGAACTCGGATCTGGTGGATCCCAAAATAAGCATCCTTAACTTCCTTTCCTGTGTTTATTTTCTATTGGAACTGTGACTTGCTATAGGTTTCCTACTGGAGCTCCTTTTCAGGGTCTTCCTAATACTTAGAGTCACTTGTAAAATGAGTACTTTGAGAAATCCACTAGGCAGGAGAAACAACTTGGCAATAAATTTTAGGCGTTAATCCCATGCCAAATAATTATCAGAAGACCTAATGCTTTGAACCCTCACAAGTGTGATCTTAAGATAATGGAGTGAGGCTTGCATTGTGAACCTTCTTGATGCTTTATATTGTGATATGCTTCATGGATTGGCTTCCTAAAAAAAGATTTGTAAAGCATTCTGGGAAGGTCTGCCAATTAAAAACCGGAGATTGGCTGAAAGCTTACAGCAATTGAGTTTTGAATACAGATGGTGCCAAATTGAATGTTTCCATGGCAACAGACTTTGCCTTAATAACTTTTAGATGGGAGGGGGAACATAAAAGGAAACCATCTTTCAGCAGATGTATATCCCTACAGCATGTTTGCAGATTGATTTTGGAAGCTAATTTGTACTTAACTAGTGATTGTTTTAAGTGAAGCTGAATATTACTAAATTCTCCTGAGGAAATATTTTGAGAATAACAGAAATAAATTCTAGGAACTGTATAAAGATATAAAAAGGGCATGGTTTAAAAAAAAAAAAACTTCTTGGTCTGTAGCCAATCAACCAGGGTTTTATATTAAGTACAACTTACCTTTGGTCATAGAGTTCTGGATTCTTAATGTCTGTTAAGATCAAAAGTTTAGTATATAGGCATAACCCCAAAAAAAGTGATAACTATATCATGGATTCGGAATTGATCTTAACATATATATTCTTCCTTCAGGTTTATGGATAGTTTTCATTATCTGTTGTTTGTAGAGTTTATGGATAGTTTTCATTATCTGTTGTTTGTAGAGTTTTTAAAGTTGTTGATTATATAAATCAATTCAGGAAGTACTCACAAGGAGATGATTGATAGTGGTCATATATAGTATGTTACCATGGATGTAATATCTGGCCCTCAGCTTTGTGTAGCCAACAGCTAGATTCTAATAGTTCACACTGAGGTGAGGAGGCTCTGGAGGACTGACCCATGCTACACAAACTCACTAGAGATTGGTTTATTGATCATTTGAAAGAAGAGATAATAAATTCAAGTTATTATTTTGTAGCACAACATAAGACTGTCAGAAAACATTAATAATGATAATTTGTTCAGAGTGCCCTCCCCATTGAGGGCTCTGCAGAAGACCAAAGTACAGATGGCAAGGTTTAATGGTGAACAAAGAATTAGAGTAATGTGGGATTATTCAAGTATGGTTCATTAAGTGAGAGACACTAGATAAACTGCCCACCTTTAGTATCACAGATGATTTCTAACACAGGAATAGAGAAGCAGATCATTTCTCTCAGATGTGACCAGAGACATAAGAGCAAATACTTACTCTCTGACTTTCCTTTTAGATTCTGTGCAACATGTCTTCCTCCCCACGTATGCACACTTACCTTCCTCTTTTCCTTATTGTCTGTCACAGAGCAATACAGAACTCATGTCTGTTAAGCAGATGTAAATCAATAGTTGGAACTTTGTGCTAATCACACTATGACCCATTCATTTCTTGATGGGACTAGGGTACTTCATCACCAGAACCCTTATGGAACAAGTCTTGGCACAGATTTCCAGCCCTAGTGGCTGTTCCTGCACTCCTACCGCAAGAAACTGACATCATAGGGATTTAAGGTCATCCCAGGACCCTGCATTTTTAAGAAGTTATCTGAGGCTGAGACAGGTCATTTTTGCAGATGACTAATACCCAAAAAAGAAAGAAAAGAAAAAGAACTTCTGCCAGATAAATTATAACTAGGAAGAAATACCTCAAAATGTTTAACAGATCTCATTGGCTGAATTTAGGTGAACTCGTTTTCCTTTGTATCTGTTTTCTCGATTCCATACAATAAAATGTATTACTTTTCTACACAGGAAATGTTTTAAAGTATATTACGCTGGAATGGCGTTTCTCAGCCTTTTATTCATCATCACCCTCTAAGAAGCCTTTTTAGATACTTTTTGCTAATCAAACCTCCATGAAATTTGAATAATAGTGCCGCCCTTTGGAGGGTCACAGACCACTGTGGCCCTTAGATCAATCTAAGAATTTTTGTCCTCAAGAATAAATTTTCACCCCTTTGGAGCACCGTTGCCCCTGTTGAGAAGGCACGCGCTAGCCCAAGAGCCAGAAGATTCTGATTCAGTAAGTTTGAGGTAGAAACAAAATAAGTACATTTGTAAATAGTGGTCAGGTGTTTGAAAAGCAATGTGTAAATGCACTTAATGTTATTCCAATTTTTTTTCAGAAACTTGAAATACGAGCATTTACATATTTTAGGCACAATACTAATGATAGAACTTTTTTACATATTTATAAATATTTAGTACTTTACCTTTTTCCCCTACTGTCAGGAACATATAACTTTGAACACAATTTAGAACAACTTTCATGAAATGATTTCTTCCTTATCTTTTGTCTTGACCTTTTATATCTTTTCTACCACCTACTTCTATGTAGGTCTTGTCGTTTAATCCTTGTTTTTTTAGTTTTTCTTTCACATAAAATTGAGGGGAGATGTGGGCTTAGCATCCTGAATCCATAGTTCCATTGTGGTTATTAAAATGTGAACTAAAACCTTGCAAGCACATGGTACCTTGTAGATAATTTTCTCCATTCAGACAATTACACAAAGGCTTCTGAGGATTCTAGGGTCATTGCTGAAGCTATTTTTTTTCAATCCTATAGCCTTTTCTCATTGTTCATTGTTGGTTAGTTTTCACCACATAGAAGTTTTCATTTTTAAGGTTAAAAAAAATCCTCATGAGTGGAAGAACTATTCAGCACAGCAGGTTATAAACCAATTATGATGATGATGTCCTGGATGGAGATTTTCATGAACCTCTCACATTAGCTGTTTCAGCTTTTCTTTCTTTCTTTTTTTTTTAAATGTTCAAAGTGAATAGAATAATGAAGAGACTATTTAGGAAGGTTTGGGCTCAGGGGAAAGAAAAAAAACCCCTTTCATTAGGTTCCAAATAACAGCTAACTTAATAAGCAGCAAGAGAAAGATTTAGAAAAGAAAATAAAAGGATAAAAAAATTGCAATGAGATTAGAAGGTCAGTAACATCATTGAAACTGGCAGCAAGGCAGATTCGTATCAGATTCTTTTGTTTTGAGAAACAGGTATACTAACTTTGTTCTGAACCTCTTGCTAATGCCTGCCTTGAGAAAATTTAACATTCTTTATCTGTGTATACAAAAATGCCTAAGGACAAGTCTGTTAAGTAAACTTTATTCAAATTGAGAGCATTCGTATAGGAATTTGCAGCCAACATGTTAGTCAGTGTACTGTGTAATTCCTACTGCTTCGTAGCAGAACTATTGCTAATTTTCAAGACCAATTTAGTAACTTCCAAGAGAAAGGCATGGAACCATCCTTGTCATTGGAACCAACGTAAGTTCCACCTATGGTCGTGACTAAGGTAAAGATAAGTTTGTTCCAAGCTGTAGTAAGTAAGTACTTTCAAGTGGACCTTGGAGTGTAGGAAAACTGGGGAGTCTGATATAACCAAGGAGAGTGTTGATGAATTCAAAGATAACGAAAGAGAGGAGGGCAACAGTTTTGGTAGAAGTGGTAGAAAAGCCGGAAAGATGGCAGAATTTGGGGAAAAGAAAATGTTAGAGATTTTGTAAATTACAAGCTCCTTTTAATAGTCGGAGTGACTGGATGGAGTCACATGTTCTGACCCAGCAGGCTGATGAGTGGAATCTTACAGTCCATTTCTGAAAATTTTTCATTTTAGCATGTTTCCTTTTTATGATAAATTTCACATGGAGACCTTCTGCTTCTGTTTACTAACTTGACTGCCTGATATTTTGCCTAACCGTTTACTTTCTTGTGTCTACTTCTTTCAAGTCTTTGCTCCTACAACGAGGCATCTCGTATTCCTTAAGTCTCCTGTCTGATTTTGCTTCTGCTCACTGCCAAAGTGAGCTCCACAAACATTTCTCTCATTTCCTTTTATACCTTATCTCTTGTGGTCCACGCTCTAACCACCTCACTGAAGCTATTAATGATCCCAAAAGAGGTTGTTTGCTTGGTCTAGGGACTACCTTTCAAGCTTCATCTCCAGAGCCTTTGTCTTGAACACAGGGATATTGTAACCTTTTCCAAATCTCTCATTTCAGTTTCCTGCATTTAGTCCACCTCTCTCCAGAATATTGCCAAGGCTTGGCCTTTGTCCCTTACACTCATGGCTTCAGTTACTCATCACTATATGAATGACAGCTCTCATAATGACACCTCTGATGTCTTACCTGTTTTATTCATTTCATATGGCAAACTGTCTACATTACTTTTCCTCTTGGGGATTATTATAACCTTATCTTCCACATGAAGTTGTAGGTCCATGTCGATGTCTAACACCAACCTTTTTCACCGTTGTTAGATACAAAAAAGGGTCAACGTTTTTGTCCTACCTATTTATCTGTAAATGACTCAAAAGTCAAGCCAAAAAAAAAAAAAATAGCAAGCAAGAAAGATGTCATGACAAAGAGACTTTTAACAAGAATTTGCAGATATTAACATGTAGCCTGTATTCTAGAAGAAGCATGGTGAAGAAGGCATACCCTGAAAAACGGTGATCACAGCCTATTAATTCCATCTTTTGCTGTGAGAGGGAAAAGTCATTATATGACAGGGCCAGAGCCTCTAAGACTCCTTTAAAGAATTGCAAGATTTTTATGACCCCATTCATTTCCTGTCAAAAGCACTCATGAAGCACCTATCTTGGACCAGGCACTGCATTCTATGCAGAGAAAAGAATTTAGGCAAAGTCTTGAACATTTAATCTTTTAAGTATTTTACTAATCTGGTCTTATCTTTCAATCTACCAGCCACCATCAGGTTTTACCTAGACTCCTATCTTAGCATCGTACTCTGTTTTTCTGCATTTTTTCTTGCCCTCCCCTCTGATCTATTTTATAATGAGCAGTATGACTAATCTTTTGAAACCTAGATCAGATGGTGTCACTTCCCCACATGAAACCTTTCAGTGGATTCCCATTGCACTGAGGAGAAAGACCAAAATCCTTACCATAACTCACAAGGCCAGTGGGAGCTATGAAAGTCCTCTCTTTTAGCTTTTTTTTTTTTCCAATGAGTGATGCATTCAGATAAGTAGATTCTATTTTAAAGACATGGATTCCAAATGTATATAAATATTGAACCGGGTAGTTTACTTACAAAATGTTTATTATTCCTTATGCAGCTTTGATTTTGTATATATTCTAACTCAATCTCAAGCACATAGTAGATTCTCAAGAAAAAGCTTATAATGAATGAACGGATAGACAAAGGAACAAATAAATGAATAAATATATAAAAATAAATCATTATCAGATAATCAAATGGTTCTTTATTTATAAGAACTTACCAGAATGTAATCTTGCTTAAGACCAAGTTTAGGCAATGTGTGTGTGTCTTTCTCTTTATTTTGGTTAAAAGGCATCAGTTTTACATGTTTTTAAAGGATTCTGCTCCCTTGATGCAAATAGTATAGGCACAATGCTATTCTATTTCTCATTTTAAAGAAAATAGTACTAATACCGTATGTTTGTTGGCAGCTTTGCAGTTTATAAAGCACTTTTCACAGAGATTACCTCATTTTAAATTTCTCTCTTTCTTCTTTTACTGTGGGAATTCTGTTTAAGAATTTTCTTTTAAAATTAAAGCAGTTGCACTATTCTGTTCCTGTATTTCTTAGCCATGTGTTTAACCAAGGTACTATCTTTTTCCTGGGTCTTTCTTCTCCAGATGTATAGTTATAAATTACCCAGAGATAAATGGAATAGTAGAAGCAATATATAGAATTTTTATTGTTTCTTAGAAACTCAAGCATTTCACTTTAGGAGCTGCTGTACTATTTCACGAGTTGCTGTACTAATGTTCAATGTTTATTTACATATTTCTTATGAAATGATTTTGTCACTTGAATTGGGATCATCTAAAGAGAGAGTTACCTTTTATTTCCTCCATATTTCACATCGTTTACTGTAACTTTCACGAGTTGCTGAGGTTTAAATAAGCAAAGATTATCTCAAAATGGAGTCTCAGAAGGGAAATTTGAGACTTTCATACACCTTCCTTTTTGACTTTTAAGTCAACACTTTATATTTTATGATCACTGATCCTGTATTTGTCTTCATAACTGTACATGTGTTAACTGAACTAGAATTGATCTTTTATTTATTTTTGAGCTCACATTTTGCTTTTCTAGAGAAGCATTTGAAGGGATCACTTGAGGCTATATGTCGTTCATTTCCGTTTTTCCTTCTTAATATAGAAGCCCCATTTTCACAAAATCTAAAAGATTTGAACGTTGATTAAGTGCATTTGTTATCTCTTGTATGTTGGTGATTATTTTTGTTTCTGCAGTAGCACATAAATTCTTGCTTGTGACTTAAAAGCTGTATTTACCTTTCCACACTTTATACTCCACTCATGCCAAACTTACATTGGGCTCTGAGTATAAAAACGCATTTCCTCTCCTCAAGTGACTACCTTTCGGTAGATGAGACAAACAAGAAATAGACAATTGTCAAGTAGTGAAATGAGTGTATTCAGAGGTAATGATGTGTGCTTAGTGCTCTAGAAACCATAAGGTGGGATACCCTACTGAAGCCCCTGAATCAAGGCTTGAGTGGAGCAGGAGAGAATGGTCAGGAAAAAATGACTAATAGCAGTGACTTTTGAGTAGAGTGTTGCGGAGTGAAAAAGGGTAGAGGATATTCTGGGCAGAGGAAAAGCATAGACACATGTGAGACATGTGGTAACGTGTAGAGGACTCTTCCGTAGCTGTAAATCTGGAGTATAGGGTTCACAACAGGCAGTAGAAGTCAAGAAGCTGGAAATGTACACAAGGGCCACATTACAAAAGATCTTGTCAGTCAGGTAAAGAGTTTTGAATTTATTCTGACAGCAATGGAAGGGTGACATTAAAGGTATTTCATGAGTGATGACAGACTCAGCTTTTTATCTTCAGAAGTTTTCTCTGATCAGAGTATTCAAGACAGATGAGGGGTGCAAAAGGTTAGTATTAAAGCAGTGATTCTCAGTCCTTGCTGCACATTAGAATCACTAGGGGGAGCTTTTTTAAAAAGCCAGTACCTGGACTCCACCCCAACCCAATTAAATCAAAATCTTTCAGAAGAGAGCCCAGACATCGGTATTTTTTAAAGCACCCTAGTTGACTCAGATGTGCAGACGAGGTTCTGATTCACTAAGTAAGAGAGAGCATCAGGAAGCTTTTAATTAAAACAGTCTAGGGAAGAGCCAGCTGGATGATAGAGAGGTTAGAAGAGCCATTAAGGAGGTTGAATGAATGACTTGGCATCTTGGTTAAAGGATAAGGTAGAAAGAGGAATCAAAATGATTGGTAGGCTTCTCCTTGAATGCCTAGGTAGAGGAACAGATGTGTGTCAGTGATTAGGGGAGAGGAAGGGTAAAGATGGCGTGATTAATTTTGGATATGTTGAATATTTAAAAGGGATTTTGTAGGAGTTTGGCTTTGTGAATATGGAACTCAGGAGAGAGTTCTTAGGTTAAAACAGGAATTTGACTATGATCGTTGTAAAGGTGGTAAATGAAGCAAGTTGATGAACTCACCAAGGAGCATATGTAAAGTGAAAAGAAAAGAAGGTCAAAAGGAGACCTCTAGGGAATAGCAATGTTTAAAAGTTGAGCAGAGGAGGCTAAGGGGTGACAAAAGAGGTAGAATAAATACATTTTTAAAAATCTTGCCATGTTGATCAAAATGAGAGGATTTCAAGGTCTTATATGTGATGGCAAGTACTGAAGGGGGGTCTGGAAAAAGTAAAGACTTTAGACTCTCCAATGCTGTAGTAAATTGAAGGTTTATTATTACCATCTTCAGAGGTAATTTCTTGTGGCAAAAGTCAAAATTCAGTGGATTGAAAGAGGGGTGTGAGATGTGGAAGTGGAAATGGTGGGTGTAGACCAGTGCTTCTCAAACTTTAATGTGCATACATGTGACCTTTGGAATCTTGTTTGAAAATGCACATATTGGTTCAGTATGTCTTGGGTGGGGCCTGAGATACTGCATTTCTGATAGGCTCACAGGTGTTGCTGATGCTGCTGGTCCACAAACCATCCTTTAACTCTGGTATAAACTGCTCTGTCATGAAGGAGAAAGACATAGGATTAGCCAGAAGGGGTGTAAAGCCAAAAGGTAGTATTTTTTTGTGTTTTTTATTTTCTTTTTAGTTGAGGTTCTAGACTGAGATTGAAGGTACAGGATGGGTAAAAAACAGAATCACTTCTCTTAGGAGGTGAAAAAATTTGGAATGCTGAGTACAGGGAGAGAATTAGGCATGGATAGGAGAGACGCCTAAACCTGAAGAGAGGAAAATACAGAAAAGTCTGTTAGATAATATCTGGCATTCTGCTTTTTAGCCCATGACTTCTCCTCAAGGAATTATTTTATATTTATTTTTATTCCTTAACTTGATTGGCTGGACTGTGGAGTGTGCTTGTGAGGGCAGTAGTGAGCCCACTTTGCTTTTCAGGTGTAACTTGGGTTTTCTGCACCCATCAAATAAAAGTTTGAGTGAAAAGGGGGTAGGGGTGAAATTCAATGTGTGTACAGGGATGAGAAAATGTCTTTTTTTATTCTACAGATGTAGAAAATATTTATATTCCAACAAATGCATCAATTTTGGTGTGCAAATGTACAGTGATGAATGGGTTTTATTGTGTGCATTGCATGCTGGTGACACTATAATAAATCGGTGGTGCTGGAATTGTGATAGTCCCCTTTAGCTCCACCTTAATGAACTCTTGCTGAACACTTTCAAGTTGTTAGTACTTTATTTGCTACATTTGGCACTTAATTAGTTGATGGCTGAGGCAGGCTGGACAGATGGATTGTCCTGTGATATGTTGTGTCTATATCACATTTAGATTATTTCTTAGTGAACTAGGATTGGAAACTGAAATATTTTTACATAACTATAGATCAAGCTTCTCTCCCAACTTCAAGCTTTCGTCTCAACTTGTAGTTGCCCCTGGCCAAAGGAAGCCATTCTTTTTCTTCCCCCCAGTTAATTCATTTTAACAATCAAATACATCACCTTTTAATATCTACCTGTTTATGTAATTAAAAAAATAACTTACATGTTCCATTATGAGTGGATGTTCGTATTTTCCTGTAAATATAGGACTCTCTAAATCATTGGCAAGAATGCAACCCTCCTTTTACCTCAACTCATCTTTCAATACGGGAACCAACACACACTTCCCTATGTTTCATAACCAAAACAGGAGAATGAGCTTTCTTCAGAGGACTAACTCATTTTCTCTGTGAGAATATTCAGCGTACTTTAAAGGAGGTAATAGGATCTTTGACAGTCTATTGATTAGGAAATTAATAGATCTGCCTGAATTCCAGCTCCAGCTCTTCTCCATACACATTGGATGTGACTTTAAGCAAAACGTTGTCATTTTTGCTCCTGTAAATTCTGTTTACTACATTTTAAACTTCTATATTCCACAGATGGTATTTTGTTTCTTAATTGGAAAGTGACCGTAGTGACTTAAAAATGTGTTTAAATAGTATGCTGCTTTGTGCTTGCTATGAGAGAGCATTTTACCTAATATTTTATTACGAAAAATCCAATTGCACAGCAAAGCTGAAAGAATTGGAGAGTAAATGCCCCTGAACCCACCACCTAAATTGTGATGTACCGCTTCATCCCTTTTCTCTTTCCATATCCTGATTAATTTCTGATGCATTTCAGAGTGCATTTGGAGACATCAGTACTCTTTACCCCTAAATACTTCACCATGCATATTAGTAACTAGAGCTCAGTATTCATTTATAGTTCTTTTTGTTTATTTGCTTGCTTGTTTGTCTTTTTTTGTGGCAAAATTTACATAGAGTCAAATGCATAAACCTTCTGTGTACCATTCAGTGAGCATTGATGGTTGGGTACACCTGAGTGACTCACGCCTCTATCAAAATACAGAAAAATACTATCACCCCAGAAAGGAAAGAACTTTTGGATGTTAACTAGACATTGTGGTGACCACTTTACAATACATACAAATATCGAATCATTATGTTGTACACATGAAAGTAATATAAAATTATATGTCAAGTATATCTCAGTTAAAAAAAAATAAAAGAATTTTTTTAGGTTGTCTTGAGTTTATTTTAACTGAATTTTAACATGACTGAGTATTAGCTTGCCAGACTAAATCATACAAAATGGTCCATCCAGGGGAATGGATGTTGATACGCTGTTTGTTCATCCAGGAACTGGATTGACTGAGTTCTTCCCAGTAGTCTTGTAAGGTAAGCTTCCATGTTTGACAGAAACATCAGGGAACATACATTTCACATACTATCAGAGCTGGAAAGAACCCTAGGGATCATGATTTGAAAAGTCCAAGGATGTTAGACAAAAGCTCATAACTGCGTATTTTTAGCCGTGTATTTAGGAGCCAAATACTCTGCTCATTGCCTTGTGTCCATTATTTCCTTCATCTTCATAGATTATTAATCTTCTTGTTATTATCCCTATTTTACAGAGTAAACTGAGTGTGAAAAAAAAGCATGAAATTGCTAATCTTTGCCATGTTCAAACTAAGCTTAAATGTTAGATGTTTTTAACTTAGTCATTTATTCTGAGTCTGTCTTCCATGAATGTAAAACTAAATGCTTGGCTGTTGCTGAATTCTAGCTTTTGGGGGATTCAGAGAAGAAGCAGATACTCAAATTAGTCTTAGCATCTAGGACTTAATCATGTGCTTGTAACTCCCCTCTCTTCAACTTTTTGGTCTGAAATACCTGAGACATTTTTTTTGTTTGCACAGCAACCATATTCCTCCTCTCCTGTTCCTAACTAGAGCAAATGCCTGTTCACACTAGCTACATTCAACTTCGTGGTTAGTATATTTGCTTCTTCCTCTTCTTTTTTTTTTACCCTGTGTGTATGTGTATATATATATATATATTTTTTTTTTCCTACTGAAGTATAGTCAGCTTACGATGTGTCAATTTCTGGTGTACAGCATAATGCTTCACTCATACGTGAATGTACATGTATTTGTTTTCATATTCTTTTTCACAATAAGTTACTACAAGATATTGAATATAGTTCCCTGTGCTATATACAATATGAACTTGCTGTTTATCTATTTTATATATATTAGTTAGTATCTGCAAATCCCAAACTCCAAATTTATCCCTTCCCCACTGGTAACCCTAAGTTTGTTTTCTATGTCTGTGAGTCTGTTTCTGTTTTGTAAATAAGTTCGTTTGTCTTTTTTTTTTTAGATTCCACATATGACTGATATCATATGATATTTTTCTTTCTAATTCTGGCTTACTTCATTTAGAATGACATTCTCCAGGTCTATCCATGTTGCTGAAAATGACATTGTTTTATTTTTTATGGCTGAGTAGTATTCCATTGTATAAATATACCACAGCTTCTATATCCAGTACTTTGTTGATGGACATTTAGGTTGTTTCCATGTCTTGGCTATTGTATATAGTGCTGGTATGAACATTGGTATGCTAATCTTAGCAGACCTTCTTCATTTGGGAAACATGAAAAACATGTTATTTTTTTAAAAACATTTTTAATGATTGAATTTGGATTTATAGAGGCTTGGTCCAGACTCTTAGGGAAAACCAGTCTTCTCTTCCTGGCCAAAGTGGGTCTTAGCTGTCCTGTTTTTTGGGTTTTTTTTTTTTTCTTTTAATTGAGTTATAGTCAGTTTACAGTGTTGTGTCAATTTCCAGTGTGCAGCATAATTTTTCAGTTATACATGAACATACATATATTCATTGTTGCATTCTTTTTCACTGTGAGCTACCACAAGATCTTGTGTATATTTCCCTGTGCTATACAGTATAATTTTGTTTATCTATTCTACATAGGCCTGTCAGTATCTACAAATTTCGAACTCCCAGTCTGTCCCTTCCCACCCCCCTCCCCCCAGCAACCTTCCTCTTCTTAATGGGTTTAAGTTGAGACATCTCTTTGCAGAGCTTAACTGTAGATAAGAGTTCTACAGAACAATGTTTAAATTCCTTGTGGAAATAGGAGGAACAAATCTTAATATTTCCTATAACTTGGGTTATTATTTGTACTTTCCTTGGTTCCTTATAAATCTTTGAATGTCAACCATTGAGATATACTCATATTACTTATGGTATAGTTTTAGCCTAACTTTATGCAGGAGTAGAATAATGATGGTGTCTTTGTTTTCAGTTCCCTTCTTGATGATGCCTAACATTTTGTTGACTGTTTTAGCCTTAAGGAACAGGCTATTGTGATTCCCACATCTTTTTCCTGATACTAACAAATAATTCAGAGTTAATTGTCTTAACCTCAATTGGGAAAATTTTTCTTACAGTTGACCACAGTTAAACATATGTCACTATTTACCCATTCAAATGACCTCAAAAGATTTACCTGCAGTTTAGCTCTTCTAGCTCAGCATTTTCTACCTGGAACTCTTGTGTATTCTGTGGAATCATTGAGATCCACAGTGTGCTCCCCCTAGCAGATTACAAATGTTTGCTGATGGCTGTAATCTATTGTTTAGCCTCTGTACAGAGATGCAATAACACCTTGCTTTAGTGGGGTCCTTTAACACTTTTATCCATTACTGATTTTTATCTTCACAGCAGTTCTTTGATTGTGCAACTATCATTATTTCAGCTTTGCAGTGGAGGAAAATTGAAGTTGTGGTGAATCAACTTTTGCAAATTAAAATATCTGTTTCATCACAAATCCAGGGCTATGACCCATTACTAACTGCTGTGGAAGGTTTCTTTCTAAAACTTAGTCACAGTAACTTCTAATTCTCAGACTGTAACTTCAGTGCAGAAATTGCAACAGAGCTGTTCTTTTTTCCATAGCAATGTGTACTTAAAAAGGCAATCATTTCATTTTTGTAAATAACATTTTTTCCCTGGGAGAAGTATTGAGGGAATTTATATCAGTCAAGATTGTATATCGATAATCAAACATAGCTAGCTTAAAAACCTGAAGTGAAAGATTGATTTAGTACTCAATCAACTGAACTGTTTCTTTCTGTGCAATATTGTGGTTCTTAACGTGATTGCTGAGTTTCCAATTTGACACTTCTGGAGTTCAGTAAATCAGGACACGTGCTGAGTCCCACCCAGTCTGTCATCCTGAGTCCTAGCACTGGTTATTTATTCCCTTCATTCTCCAGCATCTACTTACTGCACAAATCAGTTGAGAAGCTTACCATGCTAGACCTCTGAGAGAAGAAATGCGCAATTTGGGTAGCTCTTCAGTTATCAATATACACAGACTGTCTGAGTTAATATGCATATATTTTATTATTATTTAGCTTTTATATGTCAGATGAATCTGGTATAAATGTACATCTACAGTATGGGCTCTAGTGACCAAGTTCCTTGCCATGATATGTCTTTGTTCTATCAGTAATATCCTAGATGAAGTGTTGTAGTAAAGGTGGTGAAATCCTGTAGTTTGAATCATTGCCCAGTTATGGACATTTACCAGGTCTAACTACCATGATGGTCCAGTTCCAAGATAATAGGACCAAGATAATAGAATAACAGGTTTTCTCTGATGGTCTTCAGGTTTTATGTGTCTTCAGATTTTATGTTTCCTTTCATTCCTTGACAAAATGAAATAGATATAAAACTTGTAAAATTTTCTTTTGTATATGTTCTGCAGGATCTACTCTTAGGATAGCTATATCAACCAATTACACTGCCTGGTTCTAAGTTAAATAACTGATAGCTGCTTCATTAGTCTCTATGTACTGACTTGTTTCTGTGAGTCTAGTCTGGTTCACGGTCCAATGACCATTTCTAAAATGTTCTTTATTACAGAAATCTAAGTCCTAAATTGTATTGTGTTCTTAGCAAAACCCTTGCATCTCATTATCATTCATATCTTCCAAAGTGATACATATTTCACAAGTTGCAACCCTTCTGAAAAAGATGAATTCTCCAAAGCTTAATACATTTTACAAATCAAAAATATTTTAGTAAAATTTTATTGAAGTACAATGTGCATAAGGAAGAATGCATATAACATAAATGTCTAGCTTGAGGAATGTGCACAAACTGAATACAGCTGTGTAAACAGCACCCAAAGCAAGAAACGCACAACTACTGGAACATCAGAAGTCGCTGTCATTATCTCTTTCCGTGACTACCAGTCTTACAAGGGTAACAACTATCCTGACTTCTATAGTCATCTTACTTTTTCCTGGTTTTCTACATTTTATAAATGGAATAATACAGTATTTCCTTGGATTTGGCTGGCCTCTTTCCCTCAACATTATGTCTGTGATTCCCTCAACATTATGTCTGTGAAATTAATATATACCGCTGAATATAGTTGTAGATACTTAATTCTTGTTGCTGGATAGTATTCTATTGAGAAATACACCACAATGTATTGATCCATTTTATAGTAGATGGGAATTTGGATCGTTTGCAATTTGAGGAATCTTCTAATTTAGTACATGTCTTTTGGTGAATATAAGTACACATTTTTCTTGGATATGTACCTGGGAGTGGAATACAAGTCAAATAATATTTTAAATATCTTTGCCAAGTTGACTAGAGAAATCTTACGTGTATGCTTTTGTAAAGAAAATAATTTCTCCATAATTTCTACTCTGCAAAATGGGGTCTCACATATGGTTGGTTATTTCACAAGGGGCGTTACATCTGCTGACTGTCTTTCTAGTATTCATCTAATTGTACTTATGTTAATAACAATATGATAGTTTATTGTTGTTATTATCCTCTGGAGCTCAGTGTGTTTCAACATTTGAAAATGCCCATAAAAAATACCCTTATCTGTTACACACATGTGCTTTTCTGTTACTCAGTCTAAGATTTAATTAAAAAGACAGACAGAGGCAAAAAGACATGCCAACAGATTCTCTCTGACCTACAGTTTATTTTAAGTATGTTAGAGATCATTGATTAGTTTTGGCTCTTGGGGTTCCTCCACACATTCGTACCTTTTAATGTATGGATTTTTTTTAAATCAGATGATAATATTCCAGTAGTAAACATGATATTAATGATGTTTTACACAAGAAAATATGATCGATGTAAAGGCATTAAATCAGAAACAAAGGATGCCTGAAGAATATGTGTTTGCTTATAATAGAGATCATGAAGTGTGAGAGGAAAATAGAGGGAAATGTGAAAGACTAAAGCCAGTGTTCAAATTATATGAGTTTGAAATGCAATTAAGAGACAATGACTGCTTTGAAAAAAAGACTCAAGGTCCTGGGCAGGGATTACCTTTGGAAGTAGCATTTTTATATTATTCTAAACAAGCATGGATAATTGAAGAAGTCTACATGTACAATTCATTTGGCAGTTATCAGAAGTATACCAAGTGCCAAGCACTGGGACGTGTACTAAGGAATTTTTTAAGTGAATAAAATTCAAACTTAGACTAGATTCTACCAGAAGAAGACCTTGAAATAATGATTTGAATGACAGTGATTTTCTTTTATGGTGATCCCAAGAAGTACCAGTAGGGGAGTAGGACAGTGGAATATGTAAAGGAAAGAAGCTAATAATTGAGCCAATTATTGAGCAGATTATTGCTGTGGGCAACTAGACCCCAACCCTGTTGAGTGAAGTTTGGGAGATAGTGAAAAATACACCTCACGGTTGTCACTCACAAGGGGCAGTTATCTCCCAAAGGTCTTCCATCACTGGCTGATTCACTTGTCAATTCCCTACGATAAGATTTCTACCACTCCAATAAACTCATTTTCTGTATAGTCTTCAGGAAATTGCATGTGGCCAAAGCCATTGGATACTTTTGGCTTGGGCTTTAGGAAGTCTGACTGGGTCCAAGTGTTGGCTCTACCACTCACTATCTGTATGACCTTAGGCCAATTCTTCAGCATGGTCCCTATTTCTTCATCTGTTGAATAAGGAGAACAGCAACAGTAATAACAATAGAAACAATGATACCTACCTCGTAAGATTATCATGATGATTATGAGTTTATACATGTAAAGAGCTTAAACAGTACTTTGAGCAAAGTGGATATTCAAGTAAATGTTTTATTACGATTTTTATTAGCTCTTGTGACATTTATGGCATTTAAAATGGTTAACCACGCTTGTGTTTTTGAAATTCTTTCTTGTCCATGTTTCTGTGGAAGTACACTTTTCTGGTAATCCTCCTACTTCTCTAGCCGGTCATTCATCTATTGACTACTTACGCTATATTCTGTCTTTATGTGTTGTATTTTCCAGGACTGCCATCTTTAACCTTCTGTTCTGCTCAATCTATATACCATACCAGTGAGAATGTATTCATATTGACGGCTTCAGTTTTTACTTCTCTACTGATTTCTAATCCTGGATTTCTGTCTTCCAAAACACACAGCTTTGCCATAGCATCTTCAGTCTAACTGACTCAAATGATAGTCATGTGTGGATGATCCTCAAAACTTTCTGCTGAATAGGTCCCAGATGGAACTTACTGTCTTTTCCCTAGAAATTCTGACCTTTCTTCTTTGAGTAAATTGTGAATAACACCTCTGTCTAAAGGCAGCAACCAACCAGAAGCCAGGGAATGTATCCTAGACTCCTTTGGGAGTCTTAACCTCATGCCTGATATCCAGTAGATGGTAAATAAAATGGTAACTGGCAGGATGGATAGACTGATAGATAGGGGTGCATGAAGGGGTAGATGGATTGTTGAGTGAATCGGTAGCTTATAAATCTATTTCGTTAAGTATTATCTCATTATCATGTGCAGTTGAAAGTCAAGGATGAGAAAACACATCTTTAGTGGGATGTACACCCAATGAATCATTTTATTTTGCTAAATTAGACACACATGACCCTTTTGGGCTGAAAACCTTCATTGCTGTGATTGAACAAGCATTCGAATGGCGTGTTTGTCTGAAGTAATGGTCTAGGCTACAAAAATTTTCTCCTTTTCCACAATTGAGAAATACCTGCCCACATGATAGAAATAAATTCTTTATCTCTTTCTCATATCAAGTGATGATGGCCTTCTAAAGTATATAGATCATATCTACCCTACTCAGATGAACTATAGGATGTACAAAATATTCGCTGGCATGAATACAAATGGTTTACTATGTTTACATCAAAAATGCTAGGCATTCTAAAAAATTTGATAGCACAGTAAAATGTCACTAATTAGGGCTGATTAAGGCAAACTGGAATCAGATTTTTAAAGGAAAATCACTTTTATTATTTTCAAATACATGTAATATGTGTATAACAATAGGCAAAAGAAAAAGAGAAGGTGCCAACTATGCATAATAAAGTAGCCTATTAAGATAAGTTGGAAAAGGTTTGTATATCAGTTGTTTGGGATATCAGTTGTTTCTATGATTGATAAGAAAATGTTTTGAAACACTTAAAGATTTTTATTTATATATTAAAACAGCTTTTTAAAATAATAGCATCTAAACTCGTACTTTTGTAAACTAGAGATTGAATAGAAGACCAATTGGTAATGTGAACCTCAACTATAATAAGTGCTACACTACCCAGTAGGGCAACAACAGCAATGCAACAAACAAAAAAGGATGTGCTCAAAGATTATGAGGAGAGGTTGCCATTTAAATGGAGGCTGACGTGGTAACCAAAGTTGGAATATAGTATGTTGACTGGATTTGCAATGCATAGCAAACACCCAAACCAAAATGAACCCAATAAAAACAGTACCTGTAACAAGTACTACTTGCTTGGTTTTACATTCTAGATACCAGATTCTTTATTTCATGTCACAATCACTAGTCTTATAGAGTCTATTTAGTCCTGATGATTATTTACAAAATATCTCAAGTACTTCTTTAACTCATAACTTCTCATAACTTTAGAGAGGCAACAACAGATTTAATTAAGAAGGACTAAATCTGCATCATAAAACAAGCACAATTTTACAATACCGTGCTGTATGCCTTTTATTTGTCCATCTATAGGCAGTCTTTGCCCTGCTTTACATCACTCTCTACTCTGGGAGGCTGATCTGTCATCATTGGTCTCCCATGCCCTCTGACTTCCAATTGGTTTAGCCACTGGGGAGCCCTAGTAGGAAATTGAAGAGAAAGGGCAAGGAGGTCAGGATATTTATTCTCCTCATTCCCTATCCATGAAGTTACTTCAGGTTTACTGGGTCCCTTGACAGAAGGTTACCGTGCTTCTCAATGCAGCTTTTCCTCGTGTTTCTCAGCTTCTGGGCACTTCTCCCTCCCCTGATTTCTTGGTCCTAGATATCATAACATCTCCACTGCCGCAAGGCCTAGTTTCTTATATTATCTTTGGTGATTTTCCTACACCCTGATTATGTGTAATTTGTTCCTTTGTAAATAAATCTCTCAGGTTATCCAGGCCAGATCACAGAGGAACATGTATATCAGCTAAGACATTCCAGAGGACAGTGGGGAGACATTGAAGGGTTTAGATGAAGGAGTGGTGAGATCAGATTTATATTAGTTTTTACCATGTCTACAGTTACAATTTCCAAAACAGGAGTTACATTGGAAAACAAAGAGTTGAGGCGGAGGCACTGTGTAGTTATTTGCAGACATGTAGGCCAAAAATGATAGAGCTTTGCAGTGGCAGTATGTGGAAACAGCAAGGGAGTTCTATACAAGAGAAATTAGTAACCAGTTTTATATGGTGTTTGGTGAGGCTTAGGGGACAATCTGGAATTTCTGTCAGATTCCTTGCTTAAGGGAGAAAGTGGATGGTGGTTTTATTTCTTGTTTTCTATGGCATTATTTCCTCTTTATGAAATCAGCTTAAAGAAAAGTTTACGTAGTCCTCAAAGAAAAGAAAAAATAATCTGGTCATGTTTATTTTTAATATTCCAAAGTAAAGTATTTCAGAGCAGGATCTATAGGGAATCTCCATCTTTGACTCACAATGATACGAAAAAATAGCCTCAGTATAAGCCTGTCCTATTTACAGAATATAACTGGCATGAACTCTTAGATATTGTTACAAGATGTTTCCAGTATACCTATCTGCTGTTGCATTGCCCCAGGAAAAGGTTTTGAGAGCAAGTGATTTATCTGAGAGTTGAGAAAAGTGTCAGTAGGGGAGTGAGGAAGTGAGACAGCTAATGCAAGGCAGCCAGTAAAGGATGGTGCATAATCAAACAGGTTACAACTGTCAACCATGAGAGCTTTATCCCACCGGCATAACTCGGGAACCCTTAGGAAACACATACGTCTGTTATCTTCTCTAGCATGAAGGGTGCTAGAATATTCACACCTCAGTGCCTACCATCAGTCACTGGTTACAAGCTGCTCCTGGGAGGTAGGGTGGCGGGAGAGGGAGGAGGGGAGTCTCATTTCCTTGGTGTATCTAGCCTGCCATTTAGATGGCAGATCAGACTCTTTTTGGCAACACAAAGCCTTAAAGGAATGAAGTGTCAGTGATGGAATTGAAAGTCTGGCTGTTGGACTAAAGTAATAGGGGCGAGGGGATTGGGGCATTCTGCTATAGGAGCTTTCTAAATTGATTATTCGTGTTTGGTTCCATAGATTAAGATTAGACAGAATTAAATTTTGACATATACTACTGATGTTCTAGGTCACCTTCAGAAAGTTACTGTAACGGAAACTCATGTTTGCCATTGAAAAAAGTAAGGAATTCCTTTGTCCGTCATCTGAGCTGTAACACAATGAGCAATTTCTTTAATGAGTAATATAAAATGTGAGATAATATTTGGATGTTAAATTTCAAATGTCTTCTCTACACTAGCATTTACTCCCACATACTCATTTTTCTTCCTATTCTAGTTGAAAGAATTCAGAGTCAGTGGGATGAAGTACAGGAACATCTTCAGAACCGGAGGCAGCAATTGAATGAAATGTTAAAAGATTCGACACAATGGCTGGAAGCTAAGGAAGAAGCTGAGCAGGTCTTGGGACAGGCCAGAGCCAAGCTTGAGTCATGGAAGGAGGGTCCCTACACAATGGATGCAATCCAAAGGAAAATCACAGAAACCAAGGTTAGTTTCAAAGATAAGTTCTTAAAATAAAATATACTGGATAAAATTATACCATGGATTAAAATTTAATGGGCTTTGATGTACACTTATTAAAAGAAAATGTAAGCTGGAATGAACAGTGGTCTTTTCGGTCAAAGGAAGGTAGAGCTAAGAGGAAAATTGATGGTTAATAATCTTAATTTTGTTTAATACTATAGATATAATGAGCTGGTTTTCACATTGCACCATCTTTTAAGATCGCTTGAAAGTTGTTGTACATGCTTATGTAGTAGCATGAAGTCAGTCAGATGGGCTTAATTCCTTCCTAGAGAAAGTAACAGGTTTACTCCTTCCTACTTCATTTGAGGGCAGTGAATGGAGAAGGGAAGGGTGGGTGTACGAATAAGGCAGGGGGGAAGTTGTACTCTCACTTTCTCCTCCCATCCTCTGATCTCCAGCCCAACTTCTTTCTCTTTCATCTCTTCTTCTTGCTCTTTACCCTCAAAACGTCGTCATATATTTATCTACTTAATAACCTAGAACTCTTCAGGATAAAAGAAAGAGAAAAAGGAAAAGAAAAGAAATTTGTTTGACTATGTTTTATCAAACTCTACGCATGGTATTCTACATATACTTAATCATTTCAAGCCTCCTATGTAAAGATCGGTTGGGAAAGACCTTAAATGCTAAACAATGGGTAGTCTCTAGGGGATTTTAAGCAGAGAATAAGCATGATGGGAACTTGATCAGACTAAACATTTGATCAAAACGCTTTATAGATTTTTTTTTTTCTGGTAGCAAAAGGGTTTCTGCTAAATAAGTATCTGAATCTCAAATTACCTATGTCATCTGAGAAAAAAAGACAAAGTTTTCTTGGATAGAGTGGCTACCATTTCTAAATTAGTCAGTGTTTAGAGTATGCTAAGCTAGTGTATTTATACTAGGCTTATTTGAAAAATAAACCCTGAAATTTCAATAGCTTAATACAATGATGATTAATTCTTCGGTTGTGTCGTAATCCAGTAGCGATCAAAGAACCCTTCTTAGGAGCTCTCCCCTGAATGGTGACTTGGAGATCCAGGCTTTTCCCATTTTATTAAATTATAATTTTAAAAATCATGGCTGCCTGAGGTCACTGCAGAAGAGTAAGAGAGAATGTGCCCAATCCATAGTATTTTATGGCCAGACCTAGAGATTATGGACATCACTTCCACCCACATCCCATTGACTAGAATTTAATTTCAGGAAGAATAAAGGGAATAATGAACTAGTGAGCTTTTAGCCAGTCTCTGCCATAGCTACTTTTCCAAAAGGCCTGAGCTGCTATGAGGGTAAAATTTTTATTTACACAACAAGAATGTTAGAAAGACACACAGGATTTTACAAATTCATCATTACCTCTCTTGGAAGCAACACCTAGACAAGTAAAAATTCTCTCCCCCAAGATACTTGTTGTCACTAAGTTTTTCTCCCGTGGATGAGCACAGGTGACTTAGGAATTTCTAATAATGATTTTTCCAGTTGCTCATCTGACTATGTGAAATGTAGAATCCATGTGGTTATTCTTGAAGGATCTGGCCTGATCCACAAGGTACTCAGTCTGTTATGCTATTTCTTTTTTGTCTCAAAAATTCAAAATTCTGTGAATCTAGCATGAAACAAAGTGGTTAAGTGGTGAGGAAGAATTAATAGGGAAAAAGAGTTTGGACTGGAGCCTTGAGTTAGATGAGGGAAGGAGAGATGAGAGGCATGGAGTGATAGAGTTGATTAGGGCAAGAAGACTCTGAAAGTTGGCAATTGAGAAATACTCTTAAAACAGATAAGAATCCTGAAGCGATGGTAGAAATGATTAGGATTTAATAGGTCCTGGAAAAGCCTGGGGCTTTAAATAAGACAGAAGGAATTGAAAAAGAAAATATGAAAGGAGAAAACAGAATAATTTTATCAAAACAAGTAAGATGTTTTAAACACCAAAGACAAAGACAAGATTGTATTATAATTGCTCTCCTTGCCATACTTGTGAAATCAAAATTTGCTTTTGAAAAATCAGCCTAAAACTGCATCATAAAAATGGCTCAGCCATTATCTATGGAAACTGATGTTATTATTTGTGTTAATGTTTAGGAATTTAATGATATATAGTGCTGCAACTTCAGTGTAAGTTCATAATACAGATAAAGATGACCAAAGCTGTAATTTTCCTGTCCAATTCCTGAATGACATATTCTAAAACTTAAAGTAATCTTAATGCTAATACTAATAAGTACTTGCTATTTGTCAGAAACTGTGCTGATCACTTTACTTATATTTGCTTATTTCATCCTCCCAAAAACCTTCCATGAAAAGTACTATTACTGTTTCCAGTTTACACATAGGAAAATTGAAGGTCTAGAGAAGTTCAGTAACTCCTCTTAAAAGTGGCCCCAGTTGGGATGTGAATACATAGCAATTACTTTTGTGGATGAGCTCACAGATTTCCTCTTCTACCCATTGTCTACGTGGCTAAAACAAACCAAGAAAACACTAAGGATGAGAACGGGAGACAACGGCAATGTGAACTGACTCATAAGTTTATACTACTGATGACCAACAGATGGAAAATGAAAGCAATGAAACAGTGTACTGGGGAGAAATTTTCATATTCTCTTTTACTATGGAAAACTAAGGAGATAATTGCAAACTGTATTCCATTTTTGACAAAATTACGATTTTTAATTCTTATAAAATCCAGGAGCCTATAAATGGAGGACTGCCTTTATGTGTTATCACTACTGAGTGGTATTAGCTGGCTTGTCACTTCAAATTTTCTTTCAGGAAGAAAGTGTGAAAATAGACGTAATCGGACACTGGTTAGTTTGACCAGGATCTCCTTGCTCCCTAAAGTCTGTCTTAGTCTGTGTGTCTAGGATTAGGGAGAGCTGGTGAGCCTCGTAAAGCAATCATCAGGCTGTGTCTACAGAGTTGGAGAGCTGTGATTACAGCAGCCAGCCTCCCTTGCAGGAGCATCACTGATGCCTACCCTCACTGTCACAATGAAATGGTTTCAAAGCCAACCATCAGCACTGTCATACTGTGAAAACTGAAACCGCTCACCATACCTGAACTAAAGAAAACAATCACTCCTAATTCTGATATTTTAGTGATTCATAGTTGCTAATCTTTGTCTATAATCTCTTCCATTTCTTATCTACATATTTTAATTGTCTTCATAATGTAGATGAAATTTTGAATTCTGATTTTAAAGTTAGTATTATATAAATAGATATGTTGCTACATAACTTTTAGTAATTATCATTTTTAACTCTGTAATATTTTATTAAGTTCCATCTTTTACCATTTCCCTACTGATGAGACATTTTGAAAACCTCTCAGTTAGAAAAACTAGGGGAGAAAAGATCAAAACAATGACAGCCCCTTCACAAAATAGAAATCAAATCTGAGATGGCATCTGGGAAAAGTTCATCTTGAAAGCGTGGTCAAGGTAGATGGAGATCACAATAGGAGAATCTTTATTTGACAAAAGAACAAACTGTAGCTCAGTCAATAATTAATGTGTATATCATTAAGAGGTGCCCATAATGTATGTTTCATTTCTTTCTTTCCAGTATAACCCTTAAATTTGTTTTAGAACAGAAACATAAAGTAGTTGATTTTGTTAACCACATGACTTCACTTGCACTTCTCCATGGCCCTAGTAAAACAATAATGTTCTTTTGAGACGGGAAGACAGGTATTAGGAAAAATCATACAGGATTTCTGTCCTAATCAAAATCTCTGCCAGTAGGCAATGACAGAATCCTATAAGAGATGATGCCATTTAACGTTCATAAGAGATAAGATGGTATGCCATTGGTACTAAAACTGCCAGTATTGGTCACCATGGGATTTATTCCATTTGGCAGAATCTTGATTTACTTCACAACCTCTTCCCTAGGCTATTAAGATCAGTTCAAACTTGGCAATGGATTCTTTGGAAAAATTATTTCTTGATGATTTTAAACTTCCCTTCCAGTGTCTGGAGAGATTTACCCAGGCTCAGAGTTTTCATTTATTTTTTTTCCCCTTTCAGCTTTTGAAAGAGAAATTCCTTTTTTTCTCTGTTTTGTGATTGCTTTTGTGTCAAATTCAGCATAAAAGCTTTTCAAACGTGACAGTATTAGCTGTTTTGTGCTTGGCTGAGCTAAGGGTACATGAATTCAATAGAGAAGTGAAATCTTGTTTGAGCCTAGCTGATTTGGCTATATAATACATAAAACTATGTGAGGTGTTAATGCAGTAATTTATCAAATTATTAGATAAATGTTTCCAAGGCTGTATTTTGAAGACATTATTTAGGAAACTTGAAATATAGATACACTGTAATCATGTTAATTTTAAAAGTTGAACTTGTTATGTATATTAAATCTGGTAGCTATTTGAGGATTGGAAATTATCTTACTAGGAAAGAAACTAATGAGGGAGAACTTCTTTTTCAAATATGGAAGTAGAGCCTTGTAGTTTTCATTGTTTGGGGGCATGAGTGATATTAGATAGCATCCTTTTCTACTGTAAAGATACATACAGTAATAGAAGCTAAATTTTTGTTTCAAATGTTTTATTTACTTTTTAGATGAGCACAAAATTAAATCAGCAAATTGCCCCACACTGGTATTTTTAAGTTTAAATTTCTGATACAATAATGAAAAGCATTATCAGAAAACTTTTGCCAGGACCTGTTATTTCTTCATGCATTTTCTTTATTCCCTTTTGTTCTCCCCTAAAGCTTCAACATGATTAAGGAGGAAGAATCAATAACCTGACAGTACTTTTCCTCCCAAAGTATATATGAAGCTATTAAACTTCTCAAAGCATACAAACAGAGTGCTCCCTACATTACTGATAGAGCACAGGAAATAATGGATGGTTTCCCCAAGTACTACAAAAATATATAAACATTTAATGCAGAGTCACCAAGATTTGAATAGCATTAGGCTCTGATTGCAACTTATTTTGCCTCATTTCCTTTACACACTTTAACTAATTCCATGTTTGAAAATACAACGTGGCAACTCTGTGAATCCACTCCCCCACAAAAAACAACAAATTGCAAAATTGTTAAAATTGCTTTTCTAAACTCTGGATATTAACCAAAGGTTGCCAACAATATGTAAATTGCTGAACTTCAGTAAGAACACTAGGGTTTGAGGCTTTTAACTTGGCTTATTCCCTTCACTTTCCCCCAGCTACACAGTAGCCTTGAAAATCAGTCTTACACTACTAGAGAGAGAGGATAGAAATTACATCAAGCAGTTTTCTGACCATGACAGTATGAAACTAGAAATCAGTTACAGAAAAAAAGATGGGGAGAGAACAAACATGTGGAGATTAAACAATGTGGTACTGAAAAACCAATGGGTTAATGAAGAAATCGAAGAGGAAATCAGAAAATATCTCAAGACAAATGAAAATGGAAACCCAAAACTCCAAAATCTATGGGTTGCAGCAAAAGCAGTTCTAAGAGGAAAGTATCTAGTGATAATATAGGTCTTCCTCAGTAAAAAGAAAAATCTCAAACTTACCTAACCTACCCTCCAAAGGAATTAGAAAAAGAAGAACAAACAAAATCTAAAGTCAGCAGAAGGAAGGAAATAATAAAGATCAGAGAGAAAATAAGATTTGAGATTTAAAAAGTAGAAAAGATCAATGAAACCCAGAGCTGATTTTTTTTAAAACATAAACAAAATTGATAAACCTTTAACCAAGCTCACAAGAAGAAAAGTGAGAGAACCCAAATAAACAAAATGAGAAATGAAAGAGGAGAAATAACAACCAATACCAGAGAGATACAGAAAATATTAAGAGAATACTGTGAAATTATATGCCAATAAATTGGACAACCTAGAAGAAATGTACAAATTCCTAAAAACATACAACCTGCCAAGGTTGAATCAAGAAAAAAACAGTATAACAGACCAATCACTACTAGCGAAATTGATTTTTGTAATTAAAAAAAGGAAAAACAGCTCCCAGCAAACAAAATTCCAGGACTGGCAGCTTCAAGGAATTCTACCATATACAGAAGAACTAATGGCTGTCCTTCTCAAACTATTCTAAAAAGTTGAAGAGGATGTACACTCCCAAATTCATCCCATGAGACCAGCATTACCCTGATCCCCAAACCAGACGTTACAAAAAAAAAAAAAAAAGCCATTATCTGTGATGAATACAGATGCAAAAATCCTCAACAAAACATCAGCAAACCAAGTCCAACAATATATAAAAAGAATCCTGTATTATGTCACATTATTAGTCATTGGGAAAATAAAAACCACAATGAAATACCACTTAATACTCACTAGGATAGTTAAAATTAAAAAGATAGACAATAATGAGTGTTGACAAGAATGTGGAATCGATAATTAACAATAAAAATTATAAATAAAAAATGTAGAATAATTCTAACCCTTCTGCATTGCTGATTAGAATGTAAATGGTGCAACTACTTTGGAAAAAAGTTCGTAAGTTACTCGACATATTAGTGGAATTTCTTACTATATGATCTAACAGTGCCACACTCAGGGTATATACACAAGAAAAATGAAAATATATGTTCATACAAAGCCTTTGTGCAGATGTTTATAGCAGCATTATTTATCATAGCCAAAAAAGTGGAAAGAACCCAAATGTCTATGAACTAATAAATGAATTAAAAATATGATATATCCAACAATGGAATATTTTTCAGCAATCAAAATGAATAAAGTACTAGTACCTGCTATAACATGGATGAATCTGAAAAACATTATGTTGAGGAAATAAGCCAATCACAAAAGACCATATATCATATGAATCTATGAAATATCCAATAAAGGCTGAGGGGAGGGAGAGAATGGATAGTGGAAAGTGACTGTTCTTGTGGCTGAAGAAAATGTTTCAAAATTAGATTGTGGTGATGGCTTCACAACTTTGTCAGTATACTAAAACCCACTAAATTATGCACTTTAAATAGGTGAATTCTCTAGTATGGAATTATATCTCAGTGAAGTTGCTCTCAACAGTTGTATCTGCACTTAAGACTACAGATCTCTTCTCATTTCTTCAAGTTTATAAACAGCTTTAGAAACATAGTTGCTAGCTATGTGTCAACAGCAGAACCTATTCTTTGTGTGTCATCATACTAACTTATTCTATCCCTGGCCCTGGCCCCGGCCCTGGCCCCAGACTGTCTGGAGATAGCAGAATTACTGTATTCTATCTGAGACAAGGGCATACCTAAATAGGTATGTCAGTTAGGATGGGCTAAGTTATGCCACAGTAACAATCCCCAAATCTAGAGGCTTAACACAAAGTTTGCATTTTATTCATGTTACATGTCCACTGTAGATTCACAAGGGGTTTCCACTTAGGGTAGATACTCAGGGACGACAGCTGATGGAGAGCTGCATCTGGACACATACTTCCATGATCAAAGAGGCAGGGAACATAATGAATAATGCCATTGGCTCTTAAACCTTCTGCCTGGAAGTGACAAGTAGCCAAAATCTGTTACATAGCCATCCCTAATTCAGTGGGGGTACAGGTGTATAATCCTCTGTATGAAAAAGGCACTGAATGTTTATGAGCAATAGTGTGGTCTACCCCAGTAGGCTTATGGGATTTGAAAAAATAGCCAAGAAAATGCAGCTTTCTGGGGATTTGTCCTCTGGCATTCTCTCTGGAATCATTTCCACCCAACTATTTCTATACCTTGTCAACCAGACTTCTCTTAGATGCCTGGAGTAGCTGCGTGATTTGTTAATTACAACACTGCTTAAGCCTTTTAATAAAGTCAGCAAATTAAAAAAGAGAGCCCAGATAAAGAGAATGCTTTCCAAAATGTCATAATGAAATTAAGGTAATGAAGCACTTGAAGGGCTTTCCTCCCTTCTTTTTGTATAAAACTTATTCCAAAGAAGCTGGAAGAGAAATGGGGCCTGAAAGTAAAGAGGGGGAAAAAATAAATTGTATGCCATTAGTTTAATTATAAAAATTCATTACATGAAGCCATGTAAGACAGAAAATAATGGAACTCTAATGGGTTGGCCGATAACACATTTACTAGCCTGCTCTCAGCTTGTAGTCATTGTTGAAAGGACAAAAAAGTAACAACTTTGGTATGTAGTCCTCAGAGCTATTGAAAAGATTAAGCATTTCCAGTAAGCTGGAAAATGAGGGCCATTTTCTCAAATAGTATCCCCTATATAGAGTGTTACCTTCTGAAACAGTTGTTTGGTAATGCCAGAGGTTTAATAGATGAGTCTTGAAGTTAATGGTGAGAGGTTTTGCTTTTGAAATAGCTTCCTTACAGATATTTTAACATTTCTATTATAAATCTATAAAGAAGTCTTATAGGTCATTTTAATTCACACAAGCAAGAAAGAAATTCTATTTCTTTTTTCCCAATAAAGATTCATAGAACACTAATTTATACTTACAAATAAATTGTTTAGTGGTTTTTAAAAAATAAACCAAATATATATTTTTTCTGCTGTCATAGTTTGGCTATGTCTTACTTTATTATACACAGTAATTTTACAATCATACTATGACCATCAAAGAGACTATTTTTTTATGGGGATGGGGAGGTAATTAGGTTTATTTATTTTTTTAATGGAGGTACTGAGGATTGAACCCAGGACCTTGTGCATGCTAGGCATGCACTCTACCACTAAGCTATACCCTCCCCCAAGGAGACTATTTTATATTCTTCAAAATTCAACCAGTTTTTAAAAATTCTTTTATATAGAAGCATATCTTCTTTAATTAGACTGAAGCTTGAATGTTTAAGTCAAGAAACCTGCAACTTTGATGCCTCTTTCACTGACTAGCTCTGTCACCTTCAACAAGTCACTTGACCTTTCAGAGTTTTTGTACGGGCAGTCATGGGGTTGGGAAAGAGGAGAGAGGATAACAAAAGATGAAAGTGGGATATGTATGTAAGAGTCATACACTTGAGGACCTTGTAATCCAAGGAGAAAGGTTTGGACTTTGTCTTGTAGGTAGCAGCCACCATTGAAAGGTTTTACAGAGGGTTAATGTGGTTATATTTGCATTTCAAAAAGATGAGTTGAACTGCTATATGTGGATGGAAGGGCAAGTCTGAGAGTAGAGGGAGGGAGCCAATAAAAAGGTTATTGCAGCGTCCAATCGAGAGATAGTGAGGGCTTAATTTAAGGCAGTGGGAATGGAGATGGAAAACTCGGATATAAGGGAAAATTATGATACAGCCTTAGTGTGGGTGTGCTCCCTGCCTCCTCCTCCTCCTTCCTCAACTTACACTGCACAGGGAGGCAGTTGGGTTAGCGACATAACTTTGAGGAGCACCAACATTTACAGGACAGGCAGAAGAAGAAAAACTTGAACTGTTAGAGGGTATAGAGGAGACCCAAAGCGAGAGGACCAAGAAAGCCCTAGAGCCTCAAGAAGAATGGAGCAGTCAGTAGCACCAGCTGCTGCAAACAAACCAAGTAAATGAGAACCTAAAACTTTCCGCAGACATTGGCTGTTGGTGACTGAGTCAGTCAACTATTTTCACAAAAATGCTGCATGACAACTTCAAAATGCCAGTGGCATACAACAATAAGCGTTGATTTCTTCTTCCTGAGTTTGCAGCTTGACTGGGGGTGGCCCTGCTTCACACTGCAGGTTGATTGGGGTGGCTCTTCTCTGCATGTCACTCATCCTTCTCCAGGGATGAACAGGCTAGCCCAGGACACGTCTGTCTTATGGTGATGGCAGAAGTATGAAAGGGCCAGCCCCACAGCAGGAGCATGTTTCCAGCTTCTGCTTATGTCACTTCTGTTAACATCCCATTAGGAGCAGGCAAAGCAAGTCCCGTGGCCAAGCTCATTACTAAGGGCAGGGAGGTAAACTGCCTTTCATAGCAGGAAATTCAAAGTTACATAGCAAAGGCCATGGATACAGGGGTGGGGTGAAGAACTGAAGCCAATAATTCAATTTGCCATAGTGACTTCTGTCAGAATAGTTTTAATGAGGTGATGATGATGGAAGCCTGATTTTGATGAATTATGGAATGGCAGGAATGTAATCAAGTTGAGGCAATGAGTATTTGTCTTCTGAGGAGCTTAACTGTGAAGGGAAAGGAAATGATTGCAGATTTTGTTGTTGTTTAAAGATGGGGGAGAGACTCATGTTTGGAGGCTGTGGAGAAAGACCTTGCATGGAGGCATGAGTTTGAAAAGATGCTGAGAGAGGGAATACATGGGGAAGGATCCCAGAATAGATGTGTCCAGACAGAGGTATCAGCCTTTTTGAGCACAAGTCACATTTTTCGCTGAGACGAGAGAGAAAGATGCAAGATGTAAAGTCAAGTATTTCATAACATACATGCTTCATATGGTAAATTTCCCCTTTGCAGTTGTAGGGAGGGTCATTTGCTGTGAGATTTCTTCCAGTTTGTATTATCAGGGACCAGTCTAGAAATCACACTGGATATTTCAGAGAGAATTTAGTACAGAGGACTGGTTCCATGGCTAATGACAGCATGAAGTCCAACAGGAGAGAGTAAGGCAGCTTAGAGTTTAGTAACATCAGGAATCTGTTACCGGTTTAAAGGCTGGAGGACCAACAAGTATTACCAAAGCCCATTTCCAGCTAACTTGACCATTGTGGGGTCTGCAGAGCAGGTACTGAAACTACAGAGGGAGTGTCTGTCCAGTGGGAAATGGAGACACAGAGAAGACACTGCCCACATCAAGAGATGGGGAGATACACTAGTTTCACCCTTCCTCCTGCTCTTCTGCCTCCTACCACATTCTATCACCCACCTAACCCAGCTAGAAGCCAGCTAGTAAGAAACCCCGGGAACTGCTGATTCCCTAGTGTGGTTAGTCCATCTGAATACTGAATAGAGTAGGAGATGGGCAGAGAATGGGTCTAAGAGCTAATGCACTCCTAGCTGTTAGCTCACAGAACTTTTTTTTTTTTAACAAATCTCTTAGTTCATGTATGTGTCGATGAAAATTAATCAATAATGTGTGAAAGAAGTGGAAATTTTTATTTGAGCTAAATTTTAGGATTATAACCCGGGAACAGCATCTCAGAAAGCTGTAAGAACTGTTCTGCCCATTAAAAGTCAAGGCATAGTTAAGTTTTTGGAGACAGAGGGCTGTACATTAAATGACGTATTATTGACAGTTTACATGGTCCAGATTTAAACATCATCCTGGCCCGTTACAAGGTCAAGAAGGAATGTTATCTTTAAGAAGTTGTCTTGTTGCCGTGAGGAGAATGGTGCTCCTTATGGTTGAGCAGGTATTTCTGCCGATGGGGGAGGTTTGGTTGATGTGTAATGCAGATACACAGTGCACAGTAGACGGGAGAGGAGAAGCCAAAAGGCAGAGGAAATTTTTTATGTTTAAATTTTTCTTGTCTTGCCATAAAATATAAATTTTATTTCACATGTGCAAACACAGTATCCTAGGCAAAATGAGAAAAACCCAATATTTAGAACTTTTGTCTGTAAATATATTAGGATCCTGTTTTATAATTTTCCAGGTAATTTGATTTTTGGTTTTGGCCTTATAGCAAGCACGAGGTGTAAGCAGAATAAGTAGCCCCATCCTATTTTGCAGACAACAAGGTGGGAACTCAAAAGGTTAATGACTTTAAGATCAAACTGTAAGACAGTGACCAATCAAGACTTCCCAGGATGATGTTTTTTCATTACTTTTTCATTGCTTTTTATGAAGCTCCTTTGGGACAAAGCCATTAAAATGTTTAAAATTGAGTTCACCTGAAACAAACCTGAATTTCACTTCAGGCGAATACTCTGAAACATTTTATAAGAAAACTTAAACAATACTCAACTTTAAAATTTTAATTATAGTTCCACGCACACATTTATCTTCCAAATTAAAGGGAGTCCTTTAGAGCTGCAGCATTATAGACAGTGTCTGTAAAACGGTGGGTCCTTCCCTTTCATTCAGTAGAGGCTCACCCTGTGATGGCTAGAGCGTGGTTCATTAAAAATAGCAAAAGCAGCAGCAGTAGTAGTAGTAATAATGAGGATGATTATAGCTAATATTTATTTAATGCTTTGGATGTACCAGGCACGATTCTAAGTGTTATCCCTGGATTTTATAAATTAATCCTCTTAATAATCTTTGGAGGTAAATACTGTTAAGACAGCCATTCAATAAAGGGGAAACTAAGGCATTAGAGAGTGTAATTAACTTTCCCATTTGTCACATAACTAGTAAGTGATCAAGCCAGGATTCAAACCCAGCAGGCTCATTCTCTTGCCCAGACTTTTAAATACTCTTTCTCTTCTTCCCTTGTTTTCTCCCATGTTGGACCATTATCCCTAAAAAGAGCTCTTAGTGAGAAAAAAGTGAGAGAGAAAGCAAACATTAAAATTGAAAAATTTTAAAACTCAGAGTTCTTGAAATGAATTCAGATGATTCCATAGTCCAAAACCACTTTTCTACCTAAAATACTGTGTATAAATACCAAGTACATATTGCAGCAGCATCTTATTAGGTTTGAATATGAAATGTTTCTTTCCTGGTTGAGGACACAATTTTGGGGAGATTTAGCATTTTATATTTGTCATAGGAAATGTGTATATATATATATATATATATATGCCTGCAAAATCATCTTTTTTATAAGCAGGTGCTCAAGAATATTTTAAATTTCTTCACACACCATTATCAGCACACAAACAATTCCCTGTAGTGTATGTCATTGTAAATGGAATTCAGAAATAAAAAGAGCTTGCGTGAATTCTATTGTATTTTTGAATTTACACTTCTTCTGTGGTCTGGAATTGTCCCAGTAGTAAATTTCACAGTAGTAGGCAAAGCTGGTCAAGGTCATTGCTCCTGGTGTGAATGTCACTTACTTAAAGTCCAAGGTGATCAACATACTACCTTAGGAGGAAGGGAAACCAGTCTGTTCTGGTGAATGTCTTTAAAAAGAGAGAAGAGAATGCTGAGTTTGAGAACCTTTGAGTTTAGATAAGGGCCTTAGCCCTGTCAGTGTTAGTCAAGGTCAGGGGGATTTTTTTTCTTTTAAATCCTACATCATAGCAAAACCGTACCAGCATGCAGTGAGTGTTAGCATTCAGTCAAGATTTCCTTAGGTATAAAAATTTAAATTTCTGTGTGAATACAAATTTGAAGAAAAATATATGGCTTGTGTATTTTTGCCTTTCAAGCATTAAAGTATACCAAAAATCTCTGGTTTGATATCAGGCCTCACCCTTTTACTACTGTTTTACTATGAAGTGTCTAATTTAACTTTAGCCTGCTGTGTCCTTCAGGATTTGGGGAAATTCTAACATAGTTTTCAACTTCTACTTTTAGGGTTTTTTTTTAATGATCTATAGATTAGAACGAAAGAGTGTATCCTCTTATATCTAGACTTTTCAAATAGTAACCCATGAGTGAGGGGTGGCTTCCAAGATTATTTGTCTTTCTTAGATAAAATAAATGATTTTACTTATATTTATTAAAATTTTAATTTATATTTTATATTGTAAAATCTATACATATATGCTCTGATGTTGGCTCATAATGAGTATTTCTTTAGCAATGGCATTTTTCTTAAAAAGAAATTATCTTGGGAAAAGGCAATCAAGTTATTGGTCTCAGTATATTAAAACAAATATTAAAACAAAAATGATTACTATTTTCAGAAACATCAGTTATTTTCCATGTTTTCTGCTCCTCTTCCAGTTCATGGCAATATATTATAGATTTAGGAAATACAGTGTAGATAGAAATTGTGTTCTGTTTTTCTACTAAGGATTTCTGTGCACATTTACTGCATATTAGGCTGTTGGGTTGATGGATTACATTATTTTAATGTCCTCTCATTAAACATTGAAATTGTTTCTCATTTTTTACTATCCTCGTTAATGAAGATCTTTATTCCCATAATGTATTTCTTTTCTTTTAAATGTTTTATTAGGACAAAATGCTAAAAGTGAGGTTTCTGGGTCAGTGGGAATAAGCATTTATATGTTGCTCGATATCTATTGCCAAATTGTCCTAATAGATATGTTCCCAGCAGTAGGACATGACTGCTAGTTTTGCCAGTCTTCTCAGCTTTGGATTTTATTTTTTATTAACTTAATTGGTGTCAAATTGTAATACTATATTTTTTCAGTGTTTGAAAGTTGATTTGTTTCTTTTTCTATGAAAACTTTATTATTTTTCTTGTTTGAATTGCCTGTCACTATTCCTTTGTCCATTTATCAATGACTTAATCCACCATGTTGGATTTGATATAACTGTCTTAGTAATTTAGTATGATCATAATGCTTAGAAGCCTCCTCCATGTACTTGAAGAAATGTTTAGTAGAAACTTGGGGTTAATATGCTTCCAGATAAACCTATCCTAGGTTTATTTTTTATTTGATACGTATTTCAAGTGATGAAATACATGGTTTGATAATACTCAATTCCTAAAGATAAACAAAGAAGAAAATATAGGTCATTTCATTTAGCAAGATTCTTATATTTAACATCTTACTCTGATTTTAAAGTAGGATGTTTTTAAGTATTGTGAATAAACTGATCCTTCAAAGAAGTTCATAACTATAACAGCACTGTCTGATGTTCAGTATTTTCTGTATGCAGCTTTAGTGAATGCCAGTAGATGGCACTAATTACATAAACAATTCAACAAGTTAATAAAGAGGGAAAGAAATACATGGGATTTTTTTTATTTCTGTTCAAATTTTGGTATATGTCACATACTCAACAGTTACCGGGGAGCTTATTTTTATAGTTTGTTCTCTCTCCCATGATAAAAACAATTAAACCCCATTTATTTCCAATTAACTGCTACTGAATTGAAACACCTGTTACTGATTATTGCTCAAGATGCTACATTCGAAAAGTTTTGTCATGAAAAGTGGGTTAGCTTATATTGTCATGATTGACTCAATCACACAGTAGGTTAAAAGTAATCATGTAGATATGTTCTGACCTGCGGAGTCAGAAGCTATTTGTGAAGCCTTTTAAGAAAGTCCACCTAGAGATTTCAGAGAAAACTGACATTCATTCTCTTTCCCATGTGCATCTTAGCAGTTGGCCAAAGACCTCCGCCAGTGGCAGATAAATGTAGATGTGGCAAATGACTTGGCACTGAAACTTCTCCGGGATTACTCTGCAGATGATACCAGAAAAGTACACATGATAACAGAGAACATCAATGCCTCTTGGGCAAGCATTCATAAAAGGTATGAACTCCGTTATTTCTACAGCGGTTATTGACTCTTAATGATGGGGCAGTGACACTGGGTGGACAATGCAGATTTGTTCTCCTAATCCTGCTAAACCAGGGATCCAAGATGACAAATGCCAACTAAACTCACAGGCTCGCTTAAGGCCTTTTATTTTATAGATGAGGAGCCTGAAGACTGGTGAAATTAAGTGATTTGCCCACAGTCAGAAAGGTAGTGACATAACTAAGTGATTAGACAAAAACAGAAGACTGATTTGTAGCTAGAAGAGCCATTTATCAGGCTGTTTTGAGAACTCTATCCAAAGATATATTGTTCTATTCCATCGTGGCACATACTGTCCCATCCTTAATCTGACAAAGAAGTCACTTTGGACTTCATGATGGAATTATAGCTGTCCATGGTACGTCATTGTATCTCACTCTACCCACCCAGTGGGAAGATTCATGTAGCGTAACAAGACTCATAACTTCATTTCCCATTATGTAGCTATGGAAATCAACAACTCTTGGAGACACCATCTCCTCAAACTAAGTTCCGTCTCCTTAATATCCACTCTCTCCACCCCTTGTGCTTTTCTTTCACTAGCATTTATCCTAAGTATAAACAAAAACATGAATTATGTAACAGATTGTTTGATGTTTGTCCTTCACATTTGTCTAAACTCCCTGAGGACAGAGACTATCTTTCTTATTTGACACAACCTGAGATCCTGAACCAGGTGATATAGTAGGGAGCTGGTTAATATTTTTTTTAATTGAAATATAGCTGACGTACAATATTATGTTAGTTGCAAGAATACTACACAGTAATTGACATTTACATATATTATGAAATGATCACCACAGTAAGTCTAATAATCATTTGTCCCCATACAAAGTTATTACAGTATTATTGACTATATTCCTTATGCTGTATATTACATTCCCATTGCTTATTTATTTTATAATGGAAGTTTGTACCTCTTAATTCCCTTCACCTGTTTCACCCTTTCACCCTCCCTCCCCTCTGCTAGCCACCTGTTTGTTCTCTATGAGTCTGTTTTTGTTTTGTTTTATTTTGTTCTTTAAATTCCACATAAAAGTGAGATCATACAGTTTTGTTTTTCTCTGTCTGACTTATTTCACTTAGCATAATACCCTCTAGATCCATCCATGTTTTCACAAATGGCAAAATTCCCATTTTTTATAGCTAAGTAATATTCCATCACATCTTCTTTATCCATTCATCTAGCAATGGACACTTACGTTGTTTCCATATCTTGGCTATCGTAAATAATGCTGCATGGTAAATATTTGTTGAATGATGATTCTCTTTGCATAACATAGAGTTACCTTGTTCATGCTATGGTAAATCAGGGATTATTGAGCACTCATTTTTAGTTCTATCAGAAAACATGGGCAAAAATAGTACCTGTACAATAAGGACGACCACAGTGAAAAGTAAATGAGTTCCAGAAGATGATATGAATTACTGAAGAAGTCAGGTAGGTGGCCTTTATTAAGAAGAAAAGGCCACCACCAAGAGCAAACAAAACAAAAACAAATTTGAACTAAGCAAAAACTCTTAGGAATAATGAAATATTAATATATGGTAATTGAGATACCAAGTTAATCCTGAAATTGAGTTAAAAATTCAAGATTAAAAACTCCTATGAAACTGGATTTCAGCTGATCATCCTGGGGGAAGACAGCAACTCTAGCTCTGAATTCAAGACAGTGGGTGTTTAGATGGCCATGGAAAACAAAGAGTCAGCCTGAAGTTGGGGAGTTATATTTAGAGCCCTAGCAACAGGACCCTGGTGGAGAGAGGATAAGCTTGAATAGTGAACGGATCGCTGGGAAAAAAAAAATTCTCAAAATGACTGCCTCCTCTTAGTGGCAAGGTTTGAACTTTCTACTCCAAATACAAATCTGATAAATCTGATATCTGTTTGTTCAGTTAAACAAAGGCCGATTAGACTCAGGAAGACATTCATATGCAACTGATTGGTATCAGAGGGTTGATAGTGAAAATCTCAGTGGGAAATACTTGCTTCTCAAAGAGAGACCTCTATGGGAAAACAAATTAAGATCAGAAATTAATTTGGTGAGTTTAGGGAATGTAAGCCAAGAAGAGGCCAAACTAGGGCTTCAGGAGAGCTCTACCCCATCTATGCCCCTTTTTCTGGTAATCCCCTCTCCACATTTTCATGCTTCTTGAATCTCTAAACAGCTTTCTCAGTTCTTTTGATAACTTTCTTAAGGTCTTTGGAGTCTTCAGAGGAAAGGCTTCCAGTTTACATTTTTTGACTTGGTCCCTAAAAAGCTACCACTTAAGGAAGGTACATAGATATTTCTCTAATGGGTACAGTAAAATAGAATGTTAAAAACCAAATTACATTTTTCACTAGCCAGTATAGAATCTGCAATTTGCCAAGCTAATTTTGACTCATGCCTCTAAAGTTCTCTGTTTCTTTCACACATATACTCTACAGAAATGTATCCACTTGTGTAGTTTCAGTCTGCTAATGACTACCCATTTATACCATTTGCAGCTGAGAATGGTCTTTGCTTTTCAGACCTGCATATCTTACTGATTTCGTTTTAACATCCTCCAGGAACTTCAAACTGAGTAGGCCCAAAGCTGAGCTCATCTTTGCCCTCTGACAACCTCTTTTTCCAAATGCAATCTACTTCTCTTCCTATGACCCCTCTCCAGTGAACATTACCACAGCCCATTCAGTTGTCCAAATCGGAAACTCATGCTTGACTCTTCCTTCTACAATCCCAATAGCCAAGCTATCACAGAGCTATTTACTTCCTAAATGGCTTTCAAAGCCAGTTACTTCTCTTCCTCCGTACTCCTCAACTCTCGTGTCTTGCTTGAATGACTACATCATTCACCGAACTGGTTTCCACCCTTCTAGTCTCCCTACTTCCTACCCATTCTATGCATAGAACGACACAGGATAATCTTTGTAAACACAGTACATTCTTGTAGCTCACCCTCCTCCCAGTTTTAAAAGCCTTAGTGGCTTATCCATTATTTGAAGACAGTCCACACTCCTTTAAATGACTTCAAGTTCGTGCGTGGTATGGCCTTTCCTGAAAACTCCAGCCTAAGTTTCTGCTCTCCCTCTATCTCCCCTCCCTACCTACAGTTAAGAAACACTGAGCTATTTTCATTTCCTCATAGCTATGTTGTGTCTTCTCTATTAACTGCCAACATGATATATGTGTCATTCCTTCCATTTTGCCTGGTTAAGTTCTATTTATTATCCAGGTCTCGGTATAAATGCTTCTTCCAGGAACCCTTCTCTAACTACCGGCCCCAAAGCCCACACTCTTTTGGCCCCCTGGTATAGTGTTTATCTTACTACACTGTATATAAGTGTTGGCTGGTCTTTGTCTCTAGTGTGTTCTTCCAGGGTATACACATAGGCTACTTGTCCACCATATTGCCTATTACCTTAGCTTGGCCCATAGTAACTGTCTCCAAAACATTTCTGATTAAAAGATAAATGAACAAACAAAGAAATAACTAACTACAAGTGTCCTGGTATGCCAGTAACTCAACAGAGAGGAAAAAATGTATCTGTTAGGATTGCTTTCTTTTTCAAGTATCAGAAAAGCCAAGTTCAGTAGCTGGCCTAATGGAGATCTCCTTGTCTCACTGAATGAGAAGTTCACAGGTGGGCAGGTGCAGACACTGGCTCAACGGCTCAGCAGTTTCAGCCCTGACGTCTCCTTGTTCTTCTTGGCACTTCCCTCAGTACACGTGCATCCCAGCAGGAAGAAGCAGCAGCCCGAGGGGCAGTGCTGGTGTCAGGAGAGCGTGGCTTTCCCAGGAACTTTAGGGCCAGAACTATGTGACAGAATCACCTCTAGTATCTAGGAATTGGGATTGAGACAACCAACAGAGAATGTCTGACACAAAGGGTATAGAAAGAAGAAATTGATAAGCTGGCATGCTGTAGCTGGACAGCATGAAGTCCCTTGGAGAGATAGGCAGTCACTCCTGTGAATAAATAGAGTACAGGCATGTAGCTCTTGGATTCGTGTACAGGGCACTCACATAGGATAGTAATAACCGTGGGCCATTTGGGCTTGATGGTGGTTCTGGTCAGTGTGAGAAGGTGTGAAGGGAGCCCGATTCTCTGTTAGCTAATGATACGTTTACAAGAGAAGTTCACATTCTGTGTATGTAATGAGTGTCACCTGGCCAGATAAAACCATATTTTACTTGATTACATCTTCTCTTATATTTTTATAGTTCTTATGCTAGATAAATAAAGAACAAGAAGACTATGGGATATTTTGCATTTTGACTTTTTATCCAATGTCTTCCCCAGTTAAACCCAGAAGTGAAGTAGCATCCTCCTCCTCCTCTAGATTTGTGCTGTTCAATAGAGTAGCCACGAGCCATAAGTGGCTATTTAAATTTAAATTATTACAATTAAATAACATTTAAAATTTGTTTCCTCCGGCTCATCAGCTACCTTTCAGGTGCTCAAGGCATATGTAGCTGGTGGTTTTCCTATTGGATGGTGCAAAATAGCACATTTCCATCGTCACAGAGAATTTTATTGGTCATCCTGCTCTAGATCATCTTTGTTTATGTTCCCCTGAGGCATTTAACATACATTTATAACAATTACATACTGTATTCAAAAAGAGTTTTTGCCAAATTTTATAAATAGAAAGTATTTCCTTTACAAAGTTGTTAACATTATTCTATTTCCTTATTTCTACCTTATTTCTTCTATTTATCCATGTTCTACAGATGTTGTTTAAAGTCTCAAAACCTACAGCTATCACAGAATATAAATACTTTCACTTTTATTGTTAATTCTATAAGCGTAATTTTATAGGAGAGATTATTGATATTTAGGTTTTGAGAAAAAAGTATCTCATATCTTTGAAAAATATCTATAACCAAGCCTTTTTTATATAGGAGAGACTGTTGAAAGCATTCTGTTACATCATTTCTCACAGCTCAGGTTTTACCGCTGAACACAAATGTATTGCCTGCACTGAAAGTTTCAATCGTATAGATAAATATATGCAAAAATTTTGTGCATTTGGAAACCTATTTCAAGCAATAAAATCCTTACTTCAGTTTTAAATTGTTGAAAATTAAATAAGATATAAAAATACAACTTGGAAGAAATTTACTTTGCTGTCGTACACTGACAGGATGTAGTTTCAAGACATAATCAAAAACAAAAGTAAACTAATTTTGTTTCATATTTTAGTGTTCAGTTTAAGTTTATTAATTGGTCAGAAGAATCTTCAAATTCTATACTGTTTTTATAGGACCTTTAATTACCATTTTATATAGATAAATCTAAGCCATGTGCGCCTAAAAGGAATTAATCTACCATTCAGGGGTAAAAGAAAAGGCTGCTTTTCAACTAAATTCTGTAGTTTAACAATTCATATCAGAACATAGATCATCATTGTGACCCATGTAGTGGAATATTTTGTTTTCTTGATCATATGTTGTATAGAGTCCACGTTAACATATAAAGCCAGAAATAGGGGCCTCTGCAACTTCATTTCTTTCCCTTCAATCTCTGTGAATAGATATGAATTGGTGAATAAGATAATATTAGATGTGATATTACATATTATTGTGAGAAGCCTCTAAGGATTAGATTTCAAGGACTGCCATCTGGCTGATGACTTTATGATGACACTGTCATGAGATTTCATTTCCTTATTTCTATTCCAGGATCACTCTTTAAACAAGAAATGAGCATTAACTCTGAATTGTCTGTCTGTAGCTATATGAGGGCTTCTACAACCACCAATCAGCAAGGAGCAAACTCATCAAGCAGAGGGGTTGGTTCTAGTATAAGAGGATTCAACATGGATGGAAGTTTCTTGCAAAAGCTCCTAGAAGCCTGCAAAATCTCTCCAGGGTCTTAGAAAGATTTAGCATGTATGTGTGTGCATGTGCATATGTGTCTGTGCATATGTATGGACATACATGCAGATATACCATCCTTAATATCTCAGTATTCCCCTGCTTTCTCTAATGATGTTTCTAATTTTAGTCATTACAATTGATAGTTGATAAACTGAACGATTATCACCTGTGTTCTCCATCTTTGTCAACCATGAAGCCCTTGTAAGCCATTCCTGGCTTCTCTATTTCTAGGTCCTTTTTCTTTTTTCACTTTAAAGAAAGAAGAAAAGAAGGGAAAACTATTGAGCCCTGTAATGTGTGCAGCAAAGAGCTACTCTAGCTGAACACTGAATCTCTTTCACATTATCTAACAGACGTATTTTTTTAGTAACCTTTCTGCTTTCTTTCTCTGGGATCTTTAATTTCTCCTTCCTTCTTGTTCCTGCCCTTCAGCCAACCATCATGGTCAAGTTTTCTTCACCTTAAAAGAACATTTTTAGGATACCATCTTTTCTATCCAACTATGCTTGTTTCCCCTTGCCGTCAAATTTTTTAAACAGTAATTGATGTTACTGTTTTCTATTTCTCACCTCCTGGTTGTGCGTTGACCCACTCCAATCTGGCTTCCCCGGCACCACCACTTTTCCTGAAAACAAGTACTCATTAAGAGTGTCAATAATTTTTATAATTGCTAATCACCTTATCTTTATTTATCCATCTACTTCACTTCATTTTAAACTTGGTCCTGTTGATCAACTCTGCTAGTTGAAACTTTCCCTTACTTGATTTCCAAAACAATATTACTTTACAATTCTCCTACTTCTCTAGCAGTATAATAAGTGTGAAGTGCTTGGCACAATGCCTGGCACATAGTAAGAGCTCAGTACATGTCATCTGTCATAAACATTACAAAAATTCATTCACTCACGCACTGAATGATTTGGTGCTAGGTATGTGCTAGGTAGGCGCAGTTCTTGGTCCTAGGTATACAGCAGAGAAAATCTCTACCCTCATGGAGCTTACTTACATTCTGGGAAGGAGGGGTGGGAAACAGACTTTAACAAATAAAATAGTGAAATATATGGTGTATAAGGTCCTGATAAGTACAACGTGGAAACATAAAGAGGGAAAGCAATTGAGGATGTATGTGGGTAAGAGTGAGTGTGTGATAGAAATGCTACTATTTAAATATAGTGATTGGCGGGCAAGGCATAGCTCAGTGGTAGAGTGCGTGCTTAGCATACACAATGTCCTGGGTTTGATCCCTAGTACCTTCATTTAATTAATTAATTAATTAATTAAACAAACAAACCTAATTCCCCCCCCCCAAATATAAATATGGTGGTTAAGAAAGGTCTCAGGGAAAGGGTGATGTTCAAGCAAAATCTAAAAGACCTGAGGATGTGAGCTATGTGGATAATTGGAAGAAAAACAGTCCAAGAGGGTTCTAATAAGTGGAAATGCCCTGAGGCAGCATTATGCTTGCATGTTGGAGGAACCCAAAGGAGACCAGTGTGACAGGAAGGGGTCAAACAAGCAGGAGTGTAGTAGACAAGGAATTCAGAGACATAAGAGGAATCTGATTACATTGGGCCTTAGGGGCCTCTCTGAGGACTTGTGCTTTTACTCTGAATGTGATGGAAGTCATTGGATGGTTTTGAGCAGAGGAATGGCATCTTTTGGCTTATCTGGACTCTCTGTTATAGAATAGAGGGAAGCAGTGAAACCATTAGGAAACTGTTGTCATAACTCAGCCAAGTGATCTGTGATGTGGACCAGAACAGGAAAGGTGAATGTAGTAAGAAATGATTGACTTCTACTATAGTTTGAGGACAGAGCCCAAAAGATACTATAATGGATTAGATTTAAGTATGGGAGAGAGGCATCAAAGAAGACTACAGAGTTTTTAGCCTGAGAAACTGGAAGATGGGGTATCCATTTACTGAGATAGGGAAGGCTCTAAAAGTAACATGTTTTAGGAAGAAGACGTGGACATGTTACTTTTAAAAAATTTTTTTTATTGAATTATAGTTGATTTACAGTGCTTCAGGTATACAGCAAAGTGATACATTTATATGTATTTATCTATTCCTTTTCAGATTCTTTTCCATTACAGGTTATTAGAAGATATCACATATAGCTCCCTGTGCTCTACAGTAGGTCCTTTTTGATTATGTTATATATAGTAGTGTGTGGACGTGTTCCGTTTGAAATGTCTATCATGCATCCAGGTGGAGATGTGGAGTAGATAGCTGGCTATAAAATCTTAAGTTCTGGCAATGGTAGTGACTCAAGATACAAATTTGGGAGTTGTAACAATCATCAGTATAGGCTCTCTTTTCTGTATGCAACCTTTAAATCTTGTGTTCCATTCTTAATTCTCTCTTCTTTCTCTAGACACATTTCAAGTACCTTTGTCTGTTGACGTCAGCTACCATTAAGACTCCTCGGTTTTTGTTTCCATCTCATGTCTTTCTCCTAATCTCCAGAACTGTGTTCACAGCCGCCTACCACACATCTCCATCTGCACATTCTATGGGCTCCAAAATGCCTGAAATAGAAAGCATTCTGTACCCCTAAAACAATGATAGATTTTCTGTGTTTTCAGTGTAGTTTAATTGCTTAACTTAATTGTCTCTAAAACTGGAAACCTAAGAATTAACCTTCTACCTTTCCCTACCTCCCTCTTCTCTACTAATACCTGTATTAAATTGGCTTCTAAATTCTGTGAATTCTAGTTCAAAAACTGCTCTAGAATAGTTTTTTTCATCTCAGGTGTCACCTCATCCTAAAGCCTCTCCGTATTGTGTCTGGTAGATTGTGACCGCCTTTTTGCTGGGCTCCCACCCATTGAGTCTCTGCACTTGCTTGGTGTTGGCACTGGCCTCAGAGTTACTTTCCTTAAAATCATTTTTTTTCCCTTTGCTCTCAGAACTCTTTTTTTTTTCCTCTTAAGACCTGATGGATGGTATGTACATGGGTGATATGGTCCCGAAAGCATACCCCAGTTTTTCTGACAAAAACAAATAAATAAACTTGATTTATTTTCAGGGAAGAAAAGCACATAATAACACAATATTTGCTTGTTTGTCATTTTGTTTATTTAGCAGGGATAGGTATGTGACCTTTATGAAAGGGTGTCATGCTCTGTCCACAAATGCTGTCCTTTCTCAAAATACTTTTGGAATTCCTTTTCTGAAACCACCTGGGACTGTCATATGATCTTCAGAAGATTGTCATATTATTGTAGAGCTACACCTTGTGTTTGCTGAATAATTGCACTCAATATTTGTCTGTGAATTGAATGAAGCAGTTAATCAGATGTTGGGCACTAAATGGCTTTGGATTATTTCCAGAAACTTAAAAGATGAAGATTTGCTGCTGCCCTTGAAGCTATGTAAAGAATGTGATATGATGCTAACAGAACGTTTGTTTAAATTACAACCTCTTAAGTTGGAGGCTGCTTAGGATATATTTGTAGCATGTTATAGTCATAAATATTAAAGCTACAAATGACCCTATAGTCACCAGCTCACAACTGTCAACTTAAAGTAGGCTTTTTTAAATCCCTCTCATGCAAAATATACATTCTAGTCCATCTTATGGACTAAAGGGAATTTGGTACATTGAAAAATTCAATCAATTAGCAACTGTTTTAGGTACACTTCTTTTGGCAGTTATGAAGAAGTTTCTCTAGGTTCTTCAAAACAGATTTGTATATATAGTTATAAGGCACTCCTGTTTGTATACTGCTGAGACCCAGTCTTCCCAACTGATTATGAAGCATAAGAATTCTCGCCATCTGACAACAGGATAATATAACATCTGTAATGCAAAACCTTGGGGCTCTGGGCCTGGGAGTGTGGTGATCCATTCGGATCTAAAAGATTTAGGCGGCAACTGCCTGCTTCATTTTATGTCATCTCCTTTAAAGCAAGTAGAATGCTTCTAGCTTGCAGGGATTTCATGCAAAGGGAGACATTTGGAATCGTATCACTGGTGATTTACTGGTGTGGAAAATTATCTGGTGGTGTAGCCAAGTATCCATTTTCATTTTAACCCAATCCTATAGTCCTAAACCAGGCCCCCACCAACACACCAAAATATATGCTTAAAAATACCTATAATACAATTTACCCATGAGAAGACTAAAATTTAAAAAAAAAACTTACAATTCTTTCCTAATGAAGTTATAGTACACCAACATATCTTTCTTTTTCTTCATTCATCAATTTAATATTGTGGTGTCTAAGATTAAAACAAATGAGAGAAAGATTCCCTTGCTTTGTGTAATGGAACTATTAATGTTAGCAACGGCATCCATTCTCTTACTTTTCAGTTATATTCGTGTTTTTTTTCATTGTCTTTGCATCACTATCGTTCTCAAAAAAAAAAGTCTTTAAAATAGTCAATAGAATATATAAATTAGCTGGAGTTTATTTGGAAAAAGTTGAGTTATTTTGACAGATGGATATAATCATCATTTGATTTAAAATTTTCTCTCTCCAATTCTAATAGTCATCTAGTTGGGGGCTGTTTTGGCTTTATTGAATGTATAAGAGGGGTTTATTTTCTTTCTATAAACCATTCAAATGCTTTTCTGATTTCTTTTTAAATGCAGAACATATAGATATTAATAAGTTTTGTAGAATTTAATCTTTTCAATTTCCTCCTCCAAAGGGGGTTTGTTGAAGCAGTTCTAGCTGGTGATCAACAGCACATCTTTTCATAGCCCCTTTCACCAGTTGGGAAGCACGATAGCATCCCTGGCTAATTGAGGCAAAGAGCCTGGCTCAGGTTCTTTGTCTCGCGTGGAGCACTTTCAGATTCTTGAGCCTAGCAAATTCTGAACTCCTGGCAGCCACTGCCCGCTTCCCAGAGCCCAACAGCTTCGTGCCTTCCACCCTGCATACTGCTTGTGTTTCTGTGCCGTTTCTGACCCACAGAGCTGTTTGTCTTGTTTCTGAGCCCACATTGTACCTTTTTGGCTTTGTGTTTTTATATTTTACCTACCATTGTTCTGTGTTTGGGCATTTCTTCTATATTTTGCAACAGTTTTCCCCAGTTGTAAAGTGCTATTTACTTACTGCAGAAATGTTTTTTTAATTTAAAAATAATCAGCCTTAACATTTGTAACATTCCTTTTCATATTTTAAGATACATTTTGCCTGTTTGTTTAACTTACTCCCAATTTATTGAAAGTCAAACCCATTTCCAGATTTTTTTTTTAATTTTAAAAATCCTTACTACATTTTTATTAGGAAGGTAATGCACAGGTATTATCTTTTGAAGAGAAAAAATGGGGGTGGAGGAGACTTCCTTGAGGTACATGGTGATATTAAAATGCCAGAAACAAATGCAATATCCTCATGCCTCCAGCCAATGTTTTATGCTGTGGCCATTCTGCCTAGCATCAGTTTTCATTGAAAGAGATGAAAACTATTCACATTAGCTGAGAAATAAGTTCCCCATTCAAATCAGTAGTTGTGTGTTTTAAATATTTTCTAATATTAAGCTTTGTAGTTAGCTTCATCAAATCCCTAATATGGTACTCATCACACCGCTTTGTGTCCAGTCAGTGTCTAACAGCCCCAATCCAAGGCCCTTTGTACCTTTGGAGATTTTAACCTACATTTCAGAGATTTATGGCTCCTCATACAATTCCTGAGAAGTTGTGTTTTTCTTTTATATTGCAAGTATTTTAAATCTACCTAGTGAAATTGAGTTAGCTATTTAAACCATCAAACTTTATCACAACCTCTTTTTAAAAATATTTAAATGAAACAAACCCTCCATAAAAATGACCAAACACAAATTTCATCCTGAGACAAGTTGAATGAATAATAATCGTGAATTCATGATTGTTTATGATTTTTGTGGGGTTTTTGATAGTGAGATATGATTTATTAATCTTAATATGTAAGTTGTACCTGAGTGGCCTATTAGCATAGACATGCTAAAATGGCTTTGTTCCTTTTAGCTATTGACCTCTACGTAGACAGAGCTGGTGTTCCAAACTAAAATCTGTATCTCTGAGGCCTGTGCTTTCTTCATTGCTTTTTAATGGATACATATCAGCTTGGAAGGGGGTTTTGGCAGCTTTTCGCAGTAATCTAATCTCAGCTCTGTCCTCTTCAATATTTTCATCAGTGACTTGGATGAAGGCGTAGATAGCACTCTTATCAAATTTGCCAGTGACACAAAGCAGAGAGAAATAGCAAAGACAGTAAACAAGAGTATCGGGAGCCAAAAAGATTTCAACAAATTGGGGTGGTAGGCTGAATACTGAAAGGTGAAACAGAAGTATAAGGCACTACGCTTGGTTCAAAAGAAAAGTAAAATATAAAAAACCAAAACCCAACTGACTTAGACTGGGATGTCAGGGAAGAGGGAGAAGACTCCCTGAGATGAGGAGTCGTGCGCAGGACGTTTGTCGGCGAGTGTTGCCATGGGATGTACGTGTAAGGGTGTGAGAGAGGTAGGACTGGGTGGAGGGAGAAGGCAGTGAACCTGAGGCCTGAGCAGATTCAAAGGGGAGGTCCGGAATTAGTAGGCCCCTTCATAGACATCCAGAACTGAGGCAAGAGGGCTGGGACTTTGTACTCCAGTATCAGCCAGTTACTAGTTCTCAGTCATCCTTTGGGAGAGGGCAACCTTGAATAAAACAGTTACCTACAGCTGAGGGAAATTTCCAGTGAGCGAGGCAGCTGTGAGCTGTTCGCAGCCAATATTCCCCGCCAGCTAGGGCTTGGGGTCTTGGCGGAGCATCGGTGTGTACACCATCTCAGTGTCATCCGAAGTGGCAAATGCGTGGGTCCTACCCCAACCTACTGAATCAAAATCTCTGGGGATGTGACCCAGAAAACTTTTAACAAGTTTTCTAGTCTCCAGGTCACTTCTGTGCATATTAAAGTTTGAGAACTGCTGCATTGCACCAACCAAAAACATTCAGAATGGGGAGATAACAAAGGGGGTTTAGTAACAATAATCTCTCTCCTCCTGCAGCCCCCCACTCTCAGTGCAATAGAGCAATGGAAGAGGAAAGCTAAGGGGATATTAGGCTGGGTAAATTCAAGCATGTGATCTAGTCCTGAGAACTTATATTTCAGCTTATCAGAGAGAGGGATTTTGTGATCAAGTTGTCCAAAAGTGGAACAGGCTGACTTTAAGCCTGTAGACATATTTAAGAACAGGTTGGGTAATGCATTGGGGTAATAATTTCAAGCATCAGGTGGACACATGATTTTAGCACCCTGATCTCTCTCCTATACTTTTCTTCCATTTTTTTTTCCCCAAATGGGGTTCTGTCTGAACTAGTTCCATTGTATTTTAATAAGTGTTAACTGAAGAAAGGTTCTATGGTCAAAAATAGTTTAGGCAATATCAAGTTAAGTCAGATTTCTGTAGAATCAATCAGTCTTTTTATTACAGTGTGTGCATTGTGAATAGACAAAGTACGTGTGTTTGGGAATGTGTGTGGAAAGGCTAGTCTACTTAGTATGCATACGTTCAATAACTTTGACCGTGGAACTGATTTCTCTAGGAGAATCTTACAGGACACTATAGTAACTGGTTCAATATTGAGTACTCAGTAAGCATTTGTAAGATACATAGCATTGCATCTAGCCCAGGCTACTGCATGGAGATCATTTCACTAGGTGTTACCTAAACAGTATTCTCAAGTGCCATTAGCTCAACTCTTCATTGGGCATAAACATATAAATCTGTGTACTAATCAAGGGAAGTTACGTTATTCTACCCTTGACTCTACTCAGATGTGTTTTCTATTATTCCCTTGGGACTACTATTCTCATGTTCTTTTAGAAATTTAGGGACATATTCATGGATGGATGGATGGATAGGTTGATATAGGTAGACAGACAGACAGACTGACGAGGGAGAGCGATCTGAGAGAGAAGAGAAAGACAACTACAATGACAATGACATCAGAAAAGAGAGAGATAGACTCTCTGACACAGCATATTTAACTCATACTGAGTCTTTGTTTTCCTGAGACTTTCCATGATGAGAATGGAGGGTAAATCATTTAGAAGTCACAGAAGTAATCTTGGATCCCTTTAGTAAAAAAAAAAAAGTCTCTATTTTAGCAGATGGCAATAAACAATAGAATCTATTAATATTACTGAGATCTGCTAATATCCTTTTTTCCTGAAACAATCTCCATTAACCCTCCTTGATACTCTATCTGCATCAACATTTTAATAATGTGGGAATAACTCATAGTTTTTTTCCCCACACACAAAACATATAATCCACAACCTGCTAATGATTACATTTAGCTTAATTGTTAGGTTGCTGCTGGTGACAGAAAAATTTATCCTGGCAGACAGACACTTCTGGAAGCCCAGCCAAGCACTTAGTGTATGAATCAGCCCTCCATATAATGCTCATGCAGCATGGCTAATTGGCCAATCCATCTCACTTGGCAACCATTCCTGTTGGATAGACCCAGGCTACTCTGAGAAGCCAGGGCTGTTCAGTAAAGTACCTGGAGAACCTGAGCTGAAGCGAAGTTCTAGCAGGATTTTGCAGATTCCCTGGCAGGCCTAGGCTTGGGACTCCTTCTTGACTGCATGCTCTTAATTAAAGGGCATGGTGCCTTGCTCAGGCTGAGCTCCACTGTCTCTTGTCAAATAACAAGCAAGTAGACAGACATCTTTACAATTTGCTAGCCCACATTCCAAATGAATGTTACATTTTACATGTCTGAGTTAACCGAATCTGTGTTGCCAATTTCAATATCAAAATATTTTATAACTTACATAAAAGTACTGAGACACAGAGAGTCTATGACTTTAGCAAGCTCAAAACCTCAGTGACGATTCTGACACAGACATTTGTGTATGTGAAGAAAAAGAAGTCTTTCTCTTTTCCTTACGTTTACATTGAAGCATCATTTACATGATGTTAGGTTCTCTAATTCCTTGAGAACTTTCTCATGTGGGGTGATTTGTCACTTTTTAATACTTCTAAGTAGTTCTGTCTAGCACATGCATACATACATACATACAAATAGTTCATTTAACTCTTTTCTACATTTGTTAGCATCATTAATGTGACTGGCTCCAAGCGGGCTTCTAAGCAAATCTTTGCCATTCTTTTTGGTAAAGCAAGTTTCCCTCCATTTTCTTCATCTGTATTGCAAACTTTTGCCAAATTTTGCTTTTGAAATGGGTTATCTGGTAGAGCCTTGTGATTCTAACTTTGAAAGAAAAAAAATCACACTCAAATAGTGACAGATGTACACTAGTATGATTACTACAGAATGAAAGTATCCAAGGTGAAACGACTGATACTGACATGTATTTTTCATTTTATGACTAATTGCTTTGGTAGAAATTAAGTGCTCACTCTTTTCCAGGTACAGCAATAGGTGTTGGGGATGCTGAATGAAACTCCCCTTGCATGTATGTTGTTGAATCCATATGCTAGGAAAGAATAATAATAATCTCTTTCTCTCAGAAGAAATACAATGTTCTATTAATATCATCTTTTATTCCTTCCAACATATATTGGAAGAATTCTCAATACTGTTACAATTTTATGAAGAAATCTATAGAATTCTATATTTACTTGCACTGGATTGGTAACCAAGATTTTTTAAATGTGTCCTTTATAGAATTACTATTATATATTTTCTTTGTACTATTATTGTTTGAGTGTAAATTCCACTCACAAAACAAATAGGCAATTTTATTAGTTCTAACACCCAGGCTATATGAGTACTTTTATTTTTATCACATCATTTTTTCATGAAGATCAAAATAATTATGTCACACGTTGCAAGTTTTAAGAGGTACTTAAAAAAATATGCTCCAGGAAAGACATGATCAAGTGGGGAAAATTATGATATTTTCAAATGAAAAATCAAGTGTATGTGTCTATCAAAAACAGTCGCTTTTTACAGTGTATATATGATGAACTACAACTTTACCTATAAAGAATGTCATTTTTTCTCCAAGAACTCAAACTGCTTAGTGATAAACTGATTAAACTTAGTCCTGGAAAGTAGATATATAATGGTACAAGTGTTGTAAATAGGAGAGGGAAAAGGAAAAAATACATTTTACCCACACATTATTTTTTTTCTGCTAACGTTTACTGAAGAAGGAAAGTGCATGAGTGACATGCGTAATAGTCTCTAAGAGACGTGGGGAGAAACAGTAACGTCTGACCACGTTTTCTGTCATTACCGCAGGGAAGTGGAAGAGTTGAGCTCAACTTGAGAAAGTTGCTTTGGGGAGATAGTGATTTCTAAGTAATCACTATAAAATTTTTTAAATTAAATCCAACAATTTCATTTACACCAAGAAATGAGCATAGATCAAACTCGGAAGCATGGTCATGCTGAGTGGCATTCATCTTCCTTAGATGTGCCACCTCATCCTATGTCAGTTAAGCTTTCAGAGGTGATCTTCAAGGATATTTCCAAATAAGATGTATCGCAGTTATCCTATAAACAGCCTTTCCGCTTGCACTGATTTTGATGTGGTAAACTGTATTTCGTTGCATTCATGGGACTCATAGAGCAAAATAAGAATTGGATAAAAGAAAAATTTAACTCCCATTATGTGGCTAGCAAAAGCAATTCATAACTACACTTACCTGAATGGACATTAATAGGCAAATGACCAAATTATTCAGTAATCGTGTATGGGGTTTAAAGTATTGTGCCATTATCAGTGTTGTCACTAGCATATATCTTGAAACCAACTAAAGCAAATCAGTTGGTAAGTCATAAGTCATTAAGGGTCTTACTTAAATGACAAAATCTAAGGAGCTTTTTTTTTTTTTTTTTTTTGGAAAAAAACATGCCAAGCACTAGAATGAGGCATATGCTTTACAACTTGGGATCTTTAATTTAAGTAGTAGTCACTCAAAGGATTTTTAATTCCATTTCCTTATGACTCGGGTTGCTAGAATTTGGAAAAACACTCTTAGATAATATGACAGAGAATAAAATTAAATACGTGGATTTTATTGCTAAAGCTTATTTCTGATTATTTTTGCCAAACTGTGCTATGTATATTAACTTCATGATGCTCATAGCAGCGGATGGTGTTTTTTTAAAAATGTGAATGTATACTTTTTTCTAGATAGTTTTAAAGAATATTGGCTTACATGAGGATTTTTAAAATTTTTCTAAAGGTCAAAAACAAACTCTTCAAAGATTTAATTACTCTGACAACAGAAAATGTGAACTTTGTTTTCCAAAGGAGAACAGAGCCTATGGAAATGCTACTTACAATACCCAGATTGTTGACTATTCTTAAAGGAGAAAGACATCAATTAATTCACTGAGAAGCATGAACATTATCTTTTCTCAATAATGCATATCATAAAACTTCGGGGCAGAATTAATTTAGATGATGTTATGTATAATATACATATAATAAATTAATATATAATAGATAAACATTCATGTTTCCTTGAATTGTTTCCTATACAATGATTAAAACGCATCAAATAGTACACTTTAAAAATCCATCCTAAATTCCACATAAATATAGCCGTACTCTAAGAAAAAAAAATATTTCTTCTTTAGGAAAATCCGTAAGTTAGAGATAGTCATAACATGATGTCTTGCTAGCTTTCGGTGAATAGGGATGTTTGGGAAAAATAAAACTCGAAGAAGTATTACCTTTTACTGTGCCTCCTCTCTTGTTATTTCTATCACTTCTTCTATGCTTCTGTCCCCAACTTTGCCTCCGTCCCAGCTCCTTTTACCTCCACTTCAGCCTCTATGGTGTTTCTCCATTATTTTTGGCAGCTGCTTCCCATGGGTCTCACACTTTGTCAGGTCGTATATACCTATTCCTGTCCAAGTATTCCTCCGTCCCCAGGGCTAGAAAATGCCTTATATCTCAGCCCCCTCAAGAATCTTCTTGCTTTTCCAGGTCTTCTGCTTCTCAGCATTTTTTTTTTTTTTTTTTTTTTTTTTTACTTTCCTAGACTTTTCTTTGTCTCATTTGTATATTTCTCTCTTCCGACTCTGAGGTGTTAATCCACTTAGAAAATGGCACATAAGGGCATTGTTCCTCTGAGCAAATCTTCAGCACAGCCGTCCAGAATGTTGCCATGAAGTGAGACTACCTTGCTGCTGTTCATTTTTTTTTCCATAGTGTATGCAAACTGCCTTGATCTGGGTCAAAAGTTGTCATCACTAAGGAAATAAAATGCATGTAAATCTTGATTATTTTCCCCTTAGAAATAGAAGAGAAATGATTTTGAACCAGATATGTAGAATCACATCTGTGTCACAATAGCAGTGTTCTTGTGCTAGCATCTTACTGGAAATTTGTTCCTTAGGACCCTGATAATTAGTAACTTTTCATTTCCAAATAATATGTGCTTATCCATTAATTGCAAATTATTTTGATACATGTTTTACATAAAAGACTGTCTCTTCTGAAAGCTCTCCTTTTGGAAACAATTTTTAAAAATAATCACAGTATTTATATATTTCCTACATTCTAGTCCAAACTCTAGCTATCTTAAGCTTTGTGTATTTTTTTTTAAAAATGACTAACAAAAAAGCGTGTACTTTTTCATTCCTGTCAAAACAGGTTTACCAGAGTTAGTGAACTTAAAGTAGTCATTGTATAAGTTAGAAAGTTGGTTTGCTTTTTCCATCACGTTCATTGCCTTTTCAGCACAACAAAATTGTATATGTAAACTTATTCCCTAGAAAATGAGCTGGGCTGCAATTTTCAGCTAATTGGGAGAAGCAGCCCTGAGTCGAACACTGTCAGGCTGATTTGAGTCTTAAGATATGATGATGATTATTGTGTCAAATGTAATCAAGAATGTGGGCTCTGAACTGACTAAAGGCCTGGCTGTTTTTAATTCAGGTTTGTATATGAAGTAGACCTCCGGTTCACCAGTAGTCACAGCTGGCTGTAAAAGCAAGCAATTTTTAAAATACGATTCTATTCTCTGTGGAGCTGTAAGGTTCAGGGATTAGATGCACAGGGGGAAAATATTCTCATTCTCTCCTTTAAAATGTGTATTTTCAGTATAATATCCTCATCTTGAAATTGCCCTGTGGCTCTGTATCCAGTGGTTTTCAACTTTCTCAGATCCAATGCCAACTCCTTTCTTTTCTTCTAAGACATACTTTGTAACACCTTCTTTACTGTCATAAACCAAAATTTGTAAATAGTATACCCTGTCTATAGACCCATTTTTTAAAATGATGGCCTGATGATCATTTTAAAGAGAAATGAGTCATTTATAATAAAATAATATGTATTTCAGGATGTAATTATTCAGTGAGGATCACACTAGGACACAAGTGAGATTTCTAGATAATTACACTATGAATGCAGTATCAACAAATGCAGAGCGACACCGTTGTGTTGAACGGGCACTTAAATACTGTGAGCGGCATTGGCTATCCATAGTGTAATTGTCCAAAATGCTAAACAGCTTTTGAAAAAATTCTAACTCTGTTAGTCAAAATCCTCCTTCCATTTCCAGAAAGCCTCTGTTGTGTGGTCTGTAAAATTTGGTTAAATATTTTTCTGGGTGAGAACTGATCTATGGATTGATGAAATAACAGTATTCTCTGAGAACCTATTTCATGATGATCCATTTGCCATTTTTATGTGACTGAATGAAATGAGTTAAACATTTAAGATTTGCTGGATTGTCTAGAAGTCTTTAAAAATTCTGTGATTATCATGGCAGTTATAATCTTTCTCTACCATCTTTGTCAAATGGCCTGCTCTCTACGGAAGGGTGATGATGACACCCCTCTCATCACTCTGTCAATTACTTTCTAACTAGATGTTGACAAGTACTGTTGAATTCTGTATTAAAATCACAGGAGATAGTAATGTAGCTACCCAAGACATTTAAAATGATGACTGCTACTTCGAAGGAGGCTGTAAGAAAATTATGAACCCCTTTCTTAAAGAAATTAACCAGGTAAAAAACCTATATTATTTATATGTTTAAGGCAAAAATAATTTCTTACATTGAAGAATGTTTAGACTGATAGGTAAACAAAATGCAACAGTATATTTAGACTTCATCAGGGCATTTGACAAGTTCTTTCATTATATTCCTGTGAATAAGTTGGAGAAATACTGACTAGATGCAAGGTAAATTGGATGCTTTAGAGACCACTTCATCCTTTTACACAAAGGATGTCAATTAATAGATTAGGGTCTAGTGGCAAAGGAAGATCTCTAGTGCTATACCACAAGGTTCTATTCTCATCCGTGGCATACTGGATGTTTTTGACAGAACATGAGTGGAGCTACAGAGAGGGTGTCCATTCACATTTATTGGTGATACAAAACAGGGAAGGTAGGAGTCTGTTGGGTGACAGGGCCAAATGGGTACCTGGACAGGATGACTTAAGGCCCTTTCAGTACATGCTGTCTCTGGACTAGAATCAAACTCACAGGCATTTGGAAAATTTGCGAAAGCAATGGATTAGTTTTGACATAAGTTACTGTGTTTTACTCTCCCTGTTTTTGCAGTGCACCTAAAAATACATTGAATTAACAGTCTTTGCAGGAGTACATTTAAATGTTTTAAATATATTGTTTTCATGTAAGAGCAGCAGAAATTCAGTCCTTAACAATTAAATGCAACATGTTGCCCAGTGAAATAATCCACCATTTTGCTTTCACTGCTAGTACGAAACTTGATTAAAGATATAAGTTCCAAAGATTTTTTCTTAATGAAGTATGATCAGTTTACTATGTTGTCAATTTATGGTGTACAGCATAATAGTTCAGTCATACATATACATACATGTATTTGTTTTCATACTCTTTTTCATTATAGGTTGCTAAACGATACTGATTATAGTTCCCTGCGCTATACAGAAGAAACTTACCTATTTTAAATATAGTAGTTGATATCTCCAAATCTCAAACTCCCAATTTATCCCTTCCCACCCCCTTTCCCCCTTGGTAACCATAAGTTTGTTTTCTATGTCTGTGAGTCTGTTTCTGTTTTGTAAATAAGTTCATTTATCTTTTTTTTTTTTAGATTCCACATAAGTGATATCATACGGTATTTTTCTTTCTCTTTCTAGCTTACTTCACTTAGAATGACAATCTCCAGGTCCATCCATGTCACTACAAATGGCATTTTTTTTATGCCTGAGTAGTATTCCATTGTGTAAATATAGAACCACTTCTTTATCCAGTCATCTGTCAATGGACATTTAGGTTGTTTCCATGTCTTGGCTATTGTATATAGTGTTATGAACATTGTGGTGCATGTATCTTTCCAAATTAAAGTTCTCTCTGGATATATATGCCCAGGAGTGGGATTGCTGGATTATATGGTAAGTCTATTTTTAGTTTTTTGAGGAATCTCCAAACTGTTTTCCATAACAACTCCACCAAACTACATTCCCACCAACAGTGTAGGAGGGTTCTCTTTTCTCCACACCCTCTCCAGCATTTATCGTTTGTGGACTTTTGAATGATGGCCATTCTGACTGGTGTGCGGTGATACCTCATTATAGTTCTGATTTGCATTTCTCTGATATTTAGTGATATTGAGCATTTTTTCACATGCCTATTGGCCATTTGTATGTCTTCATTGGAGAATTGCTTGTTTATGTCTTCTGCCCACTTTTGGATTGAGTTGTTTGGTTTTTTGTTGTTGTTGTTGTTATTAAATTGAATGAGCTATTTATATATTCTGGACATTAAGCCCTTGTCAGTCTCATCTTTTGCAAGTATTTTTTTCCCATTCCATTGGTTGTCTTTTTGGTTTGCTTAAGGTTTCCTTTGCTGTGCAAAAGCTTATAAGTTTAATTAGGCCCCATTTGTTAATTTTTGCTTTTATTTCTATTGCCTGGGTAGACTGCCCTGGGAGAACATTGCTAAGATTTATGTCAGAGAATGTTTTGCATGTATTTTCTTCTAAGAGGTTTATAGTGTCTTTTTTATGTTTAAGTCTTTAAGCCATTTTGAGTTTATTTTTGTGTATGGAGTGAGGGAGTACTCTAACTTCATTGATTTACATTCAGCTGTCCAGTTTTCCTAATATCATTTGCTGAAGAGACTGTCTTTATTCCATTGTGTATTCTTGCCTCCTTTGTCAAAGATTAATTAACCAAAAGTCTGTGGGTTTATTTCTGGGCTCTCTATTCTGTTCCATTGATCCATATGTCTGTTTTTGTACCAATACTGTGCTGTTTTCATTACTGTGGCTCAGTAGTATTGTCTGAAGTCTGGGAGGGTTATTACTCTAGCTTCATTCTTTTTCTTCAGTATTGCTTTGACTCTTCTGGGTCTTTTGTGATTCCATATAAATTTTAGGATTATTTGTTCTAGTTCTGTGCAAAAATATCCTGGGTAATATGATAGGGATCGCATTAAATCTTGAGATTTAAGCTTCAAAGTTTTAATATCCACACTTCTACAAAGCAAAACATAATTTTGATCACAGAATTGCTTATTCTCAAACATCTTAGTTATAACTGAATAATAGTCTATTGTATAATCATTTCTCTATAACAGATAAAGGTGCTATCTATAATTATTGTGAGGTTCAACTGAAATAATGTATATGAAAGCAGTGTGCAAACTTTAAAATTCTATACAAATATAAATTATTATTCAATAAATTCACATTAAGAAATAATTTCAATTTATAAGTGTTTCAAAAACAAGGGGCTACGACCTTCTCATTTTTAGAACTGGTACCTGGTTCATAGTAGCCTTATCATTTTTAATTGAACTTATTGCCTATTAAATACCAGGAACTGTGGTAGAATCCCAAGGAATTTACAAGTTGATGATGATGGCTGATGATGATGGTGAAGAAGAAGATACAGAGACTTTTTTAAAGTGGTACAGTAGAGTAAGAGGATTCTTGAAAGCACGTGCGGCCCTCAGATTCATTCTTTTAGTGTTATAGTTTTAATTGAAAACATAAATCCTTAACTTACGGCTATTTTTCATAAATTTGAATTGATCTATAAAAGGCCATCAATATATTTCAAACTATCTGGTTCTTTTAAATGCAGTTTCTCACTCTAGTAATTAAAAATAAGAAAGCAGGAAACTTTAAATCTCTATTTTGATCATCAGTTTTAATTAGCTCAAATTATTTGTAATCCTCTAAGTCTTATAAATCATATCTGAGCCATTAAAAGAGGCTCAAAATTAAAAGGGCAATTCTTTTAGACTCTACCAAGACTCAGTCATTTTAAGAGATTAATTCATTTCTCAACCAGTCTTATTAAAATGTAATTTTACTGTAAAATTTCTAGGAAAGAAACGTGTGAAGTGTTTGATTTTTCTTGTTAGATATTTTTAATGTAAAACATTTCTCAAAAGATAGAGATTCCTGGATAATCTCTGTATGATTAGCAAACATCTATTAAGCTACCATTACGAGAAGGCCAGAATCATATGTACTATAATTTTCTATTATTTCATAAGAATAAAAATATTTTACTACTGCCTATAATGCCCTCTTTTAAAAATAAAATCCTCAAGCCTACTTCAAGTCCAAAATGCAGTATTCATTCTAATAGGTCTCTTAGATGGCAGCTGAAGATGATAAGCAAAGGAATAATAATTTCTGTCTTTAGACAAATACACACCATAACCCTAATTCTTATAATAATCACACAAAATGGGGAGCTTTTAAGAATAGTACTACATTAATATCCATTATATTTACCTCACAGGGAGATTGGCAAGTCTACCTTTGAGAGGTAATGTCAGAGCAGATGAGATTAGGTGTTTCGAGTTTTGCCACTTACTTTGGAAACTCGCCTAGCCTCTCTGAAAGTCAAGTTTCTCATCTATAAAAAGTTGATGATAATAACAACCTGCCCCATTAACCTCATGAAGTTGTTTAAGGTATCAAAGGAGAAGATACACATGGAAGAGCCTGAAATTGGAAGAGTGTTGTTTTAAAGCAAAATACTGTAACAGTAAATGTTGAATTTAAAGGATTCTCAAAAGTGTATTATTAACCACAAGAGAGTGCTAAGTGAGGAATTGGGTAATAAAAGTCACAAATATTTAGAGACTGTAACTCGAAGTTCATATAAGGAGTTAGGAAATCGTTCAAATTTCTAAATTCCATTGAGAAACCTCTACTGTAAGCTCTTATCATTGGTTGATTATATGTTTTTAACCACTTCTTTCCTTTTAGAGGGAGTCTGCTATATGTTTGCCTTTTGAGCTTAGAAAATTGAACCAACCTGCCTTGCTGTCTTCTGAATATTGTATCACAGCATCAGACAATCTACTGTTCTCTTTTTCTCTAAGTTATTGAGGATGGGAATGCTTATTTGCTTGACTGCACAGTCTTAAGAGGCTTCCAAGAGATGATCCTAGGCTTGTCTTTTTAATTGATTTCTATACTAGTTTTCATATATCCTTTTAGAAGACAAGAAAATTACTCAATATAGCTTATCAACACTAGGAAATACATCTTTTAAAGAGATTAACACTACAAGTGACCAAAACCAACTCAAAGATTCACATTATACAAATCATTGATAATTTATTTAGAGTACAAATTGTATCCAATTATAAGCCCAAACCTAATCTAAGTTTGTATTTATCTGGAAGGTAAATTTTTTCTATAAGTCTTTTATAGTTCTGTAAATAGAGTCTCTCTATGTGAACCAAACCAAATGTAATCAGTTACTCCCAACATTATTTTTAAACTTCTCCAAGTAGTACCTTTAGATATTGTATCAGTAGAAAAAATAAAACACAGGTCTTAGATTAAAGAATATTCATCTCTTTGTTAACAATCCAAGATTGGGAAAAAATATGTATTTTGAAAACTGCACTTGTTCATAATATTTGGTACATTTCTTTTATCAACTAATTTTTCTCAGTGATAAATGACTGACACAAAAATCAAGTGAAATGAGTAATGCAAAGAATCGTACAAAGTACATTCTATTGCTGTCTCCTAGTATTTTCTTTTCAGAAATACCCCAATGCTTTTAAGAAAGTTATGTAATTATGGTTGTTTCTCTGATTTTACATTGTACTAATCTCAATTTTTAAAATGTCCATAGGGTAAAAAAAAATGAAAAGATGAAATGTATATTTAAAAATTCCTTATATGGTTGATAATGCCTGTACTCTCTTACTATCCAAAGATAAAGTCTAGGTGATAAATACACATATATTTTTTACTAAATAAATATATATATATATATTTTTTTTTTTTTTACTACAGTGTCTGTATCATTGAAGGAAGTTTAAATGGATAGCTTCAAAGCTGTGGTTTATCTTTAGAGGATTAATCTATTTTTCATGCAAGTGTGTTGGTTCTGCACACGTTAAAAAGTCATCCTGTGTTGTCTGGGGTGATGAAAGATGGGAATGAGTTTTCTGAGAACTAATCAGCAATACTCTGGGAACATTTAGGTCGTGGTTTCCAATTAACTCTGGAGAGTTTGAGTAATTTAGTACCAGACCTCAGGAGAGAGGGGATGAAAACCTCGTTAATTCATATGTCGGTGAACAGCAAACCAGCAAATTTGCGTTGAAAATGGATTTTTTTGTTTTGAACAAAAGACTAACTAGATCTTTCTGCTATAGTTAGGGTGGGAGAATATGTTTGCATGTGTATGTTCCCTGTGTAGATTTTGATGTGTTTCAAAGATGCTGCTTATGGTAAAGTAACAAATAGTTAAATTTGTGCTCCAAAATGAAGGCGAGGATGTAGTGGAATCAACTTTGCTGCACTTTCTTTCTTTCACTATAATGAATATATCAGAGAGGAGTGGACACCAATATCTGTTTGCAGAGTTAGAAAAACTTCTTGTGGGTAAGGTATAGCTCAGTGGTAGAGCAGGTGCTTAGCATGCATGAGGTCCTGTGTTCAATCCCCAGTACCTCCATTAAATAAATAAATTAATAAACCTAATTATCTGCCCCCCCAAAAGAAATAAAAAAAGAAAAGATAAAGAAATGACTGAATGCACATTTTGGAAAAAAAACTTCTAAAATGCAAGACTTGGCTATAATCCCATTTCTGCTGCTTGCTTGTGTGCAAACTTGGGGAGGTGATTATGGTTCTCTCACAATCAATCTTCCCAACAACAGAATGAAACCAGCAATAACCTGTGCCATTTATCTAAAAGGTTTCTGATTTTTTATGAAAATCAATCCAATTAGGCAAACTTTTATTGGGCATCCATCACTATTTTGAGATAAAGCCCAGCTAGATGATCTCCACTTCCTTTGATAAGAAAAGGGAAAAAAAGTTTTAAAGATAGATTTATCTCTTGTTAGGCAAATTGAGACAATAGCTCATGACTACAATGTGGTGCATATTACATTTGAGCTACTGGTAGGGAATCCAGATGAACTATAATCCTAATCATGTTGTAACTATAGTTAAATAGTTACCTATCTCACCCCCCCACCACCACTGTCAGACATGTTGAATGCTAGAGTCCATGTCTATGTCTCATTGACTTTTGTGTCATCAAGCATAAATCTTGGCACATAATACATATGGAATAGATACATAGATGACCTAATAAAAGAGATGTTGGTAGCCATGTGGAAATAAGATTGAGGTTCAGAATAAAGATGATCAGGGAAGCCACTGGGAAGGATGGAAACATACAACCAGAAGCATACAAAGAAAAACAGAAACACACTGTAGGTAGAAAAAATTGGGAATACCTTAAAAAACGGTGAGAGAATAAATCTAAATATATTTTAAAATATTTAAAGGGCTATATAGATGTTAGCTTTAAAATTTGTTTTTTTTGTGCTGGACCTTACAGCCTTCATCTCCCACCCTGTGTCAATAGTTAAATTGAAAGGACAGAGTGTATTTCTCACTTTAGAGTTCGATAACAGAGGAGAAAAGAGAAACACTCTCTCACTGCCACAACCCTTCTGGGTCATATTTCTTAAGTAGATGTTGTCCAAAGACAGACAAAGCCACAGTCTTAGAATTGTTGCTAGAAAGGAAACAAATGGGATACTAACTAGTCCACGCATTGTTGAAGGATTTTGCTTAGATTCATGCTGTTCATTAGTGCAAACTACTGATAGAATTGCTGGAGATTAAAAGGAGTCCTTCCTACAACTACTGGGTAGCCATAGATAATAAAATTCTAGCTCCTCCTTGCAAATACAATATAACGTTATTTTTAAAAAACATCAAAATTAATTTATTTACCAGCAAGCCAGTAGAGACTGTTATGATAACAGAGACTTTGAACTTCAGATTTACTCTGGTTCTTTGAGTAGTGTTTGACATTGCTAGAAGCATTTTGGTGCAAAGTCCAAGTGCTTGTTGCTAAGGTATTCATTTTCTCTGGCCAAATCTAACAAGAGGAAAAAGAAGAAAAAAGGTCATCCAGTAATCCTTCCCCTAAAAAATATAGGAAATGATAGTGGTTAAAATGCAAATAAACCAGGAAGGAAATACTGGAAGTATTTTATTTGGCTACTCCACAACAATACCATGGCGCAGATAGAAGTGTTATTTAGTGGAAGACTAAGTGCTCTGAATTTCCCCAGTTTGTCACACAGAAACACCTGGGCAAAATAGCCTTCTATATCAGATTGAGCCTTTTTTCCCCTAAAAATATGCCTTGTGTTTATACTTGTTTGATTATATATAATGTATCTTTATTTTATATATATATATATAATATATATATATATATCTCCTGTGATACAGTGCACTGATAAAACATCATCCATCCATGTATCTAATTGTGGAATATTGTCTATAAATAATTAAGCTCTTCAGCCTTAACTTGGAAAGTAGTAGGTTTCTCTTTTCTCTTTTGCCTTTTATGTATTAGGTTGAGGCATAAGAAATTGGTGATAACTTAATAGAAAATCTGGAGTCTTAAGAGATTTATCTAGAAATGCCATGGTGTGTGTTTGTGTATGTGTGTGTGTGTGTGTGTGTGTGTGTGTGTTAATGACAGAGTAGGGTATTACTTATTTGATTGCCTCCTTGATAATCAGTTCTTAAAAAGAACGTAGAGATGCTGAAGATATGTCTTCTGTGATTCTTCCCCTTAATGCAGAGGTGTCTCTGGATGAGCACCTTCTTGGACAGGTGCAAAGTTGTACTAAGCTTTATAGCTCCGGCACTTTACCCTTTAGTAGATTCTTGCTCCTGACTGGCGATAATGCAACTGCGTTATCTGTAGATTTTCTTAAAGGGCAACCAAAGGTGTAGTAGTTCTTCAGAGCATGAGAATCCTCTGTCCTGTCCCCTTTTGAGACCACAATCCGTGCAAGTAGTTGTATATTCCTCCACGTACATTTCTTAACAAGTATATTCTTTAAATCTTTATGTAGTGTGATAATTCAGCAGGTCAAGTTCTCCAGAAGGCAGATTCTGAGAAAGCGATTAACGTGCAAGAATTTTTTTGGAGACTGTCTCAGGATTAACACCTGTGAGAGAGGAAAGGGAAGGAAGCAGGATAGGGCAGAAGGAGAAGCTGGACTTTAATTCAGTTGCAGCCACCACATCAATCAACCCTCCTCCTCTCCCCAAACTGTCCCAAGTTGCAGCAAGGGGGCCAGGCTTTTATAGCCCACACATTAACCAGTCATTGGATGCAGCCTGCTTCCAGCAGCTTTCCCAGAAGCAAAGATAAAACATATTGCAGCCCAGAAGAGAGGTCTGGGCAGCCCAGCACAGCATCCATTGCACTAGTAGTTCTCAAAGTTTGGTCTCCAGCGGCAGTGATTCTCAAACTTTAGCATGTATCGGAATCACCTGGAAGGCTTATTAAACTATAGCTTGCTGGACTCCACACACACAGTTTCCAATTCAATAAGTCTAGAGTAGGGCTTGAAAACTGGCATTTCTAATAAGTTCTCAGATGCTGTGGATGCTACTGGGCTGTGGGCCATACTTTGAGAACCACTGTACCCCATTGCCTCTATTGACATATGGAGAATGGTATACGGTGCCCTTATGAATAGAAATAAAATCTTTTGAAGTCACCATCCCATTACATACTTCATCAAATTTTCAGCTATTTTGTGCATTTTAAAGCTGGAATAGCTGATAATTAAAATTTGTTATATGAAAAAGTACTTAACCAGTACAGTAGATTATATTTGTAAAGCATTATTACTATTTCTGATAACTCGTCATTGTTACTTTTAAAGTTCAGCCAGATTTTCTCCAGGGTCTATAATTTGATAACCTGGATAGGGGAATTTACAAAATAATCTGTGTTCAAGATCTGAAGCTTTATTCTAAGCCATTTTTTTGTTTCTTTATGATTCTCATTATTTCTTCATTTTTATTTATCATATAAGCCATTTAAAGCCATATGGTTACTAAAAATTAAAAAGCATGGCATATATTCAGAGCTATTTTGAATGCACAAATATGGCATATAAGTACCCTTGACTCATTTCTAGTCTAGATTTGGCACAATTAAAATTTAAGAATTCCATGGACATAGATTGATATCAGGAGAAAAGATGCAGCGTTAAATCTCCCACACAAGCAGGAAATAACTATCTCACCTCTGATCAAAGAGATCTTCTGCTATTGCTGCCACTGAATTTTTTTTAACGTATTTTCAAATAAGAAAATATTCAGCTTGATGTTGTCAATATTTCAGACCGTGAGGGTATTGTTTAAGAAAATGGTGCCTTACTGTTCTGAAAGAGTTACTATTGTTCCCTAAGGGCCTAATTTACAAAGCAGCAGACTCACTGGTAGGATTTGGCTGGAAATCTCATTGTCTCGGTAGAACCCTTTCATCTGATTTATGTGCATCACATTTTACAAATAACTCTTAGAAAGTTATTTACTAGTTACTTTCTCTGAAAGCAGAGAGTAAGCGATGTTTCTCGTTTAAGGATAGGGGAGCTAAGATGCACCAAGTGCATGCAGCTCATTGTGGTGATGAAGCTGATAATAAAACGCACAGCATCTAATTCTCCGAGTTTCACTCTGCCATGAGGGAGTTTCTAATTGCCCTTTTATTTTGTGTGAATTTGGAGTATGTTAGAAAATACATCAATGTCTAACCCTGCATTTGTCTTCTGCAGTGTGACAGCTTATTTCTATGCAAAATTTAGGGCTGGAGGTGGAGTAAGTCTCAGTGATTTTTAATGCACAAGTTAACCTAAAATCTTAGCTTGAACTGGATGAAACTGCCGCTTTTGTAGGACAGAAATAGTCAAACGTTAGCAATTACACACGCTTCTATCTGTACATTGTATGTTTTATGCCAAATCCTAACATTAAGATTCTCAGTGCTATTACAGTGGTTCTGAATTTTTAAATCATACTAAATAAAAAGATGAATAAGTCAATAAGGATTTTGATATTTCTCCCTGCATTGTAAGTTTGCCTGGAAACTAAATAAGCTGGGAGCCAGCAGTTCAGGTTAGCCCTTGAATTCCACAAGGCTTAACTGATTTGCCCAACCAGAACACCAAGCTACCTTTCAGCTGTGCAGTATTCGAGTTTCCTTAGGAGTTGATAAATAGCTTAGTGCAATGCTTCCTTTTTTCCCAATAGCTGCATCCTCAAAAACCTATTCTACCCTCCACCAGTTAATGCAGACAGAAGATTTTTATCCAGTATGAACACCGAAACTACACTGTGGAAGACTGTATGCTCAGCAAAAACCTCACCCATGATGAATAAACAGCTCTTCCGGGGGCTTTGCTGCCGCTGGCTCGGCAGGAGTTGTTTATTGCCTGGTTCGCACATCCCATGATAAAGTTGCTGCTGAAATAAATTGCAGTTTTGCATAATTATTGACAATCACATCTTAACAAGCAGTGTGTATCATATTCAAGTGTTCAATTTTTTAAAATCCATTTTTAGCTTATGTTTAATCCCAGAAAGTGTTCGTGTAGTAATAGAAGGCAAATACGGCATTTAAATAGAGTACTAATTTCCTCATTGCAGACAAAATTTACCTGAATCTTTTTAGATGGGACTGTTACTGCCTCAGGCAATTTTCCTTCCCAAGCTATTATTATGTAGATGTTTGCTGAGGGCATATGTGTGTGTATCCACAATACATGCATTATATATATTGTCAGAAAATATGAATAATTTTATTTTTAGGTTTTTCTGTCTTTAGGGAATTTGGTTCATTCTTTCTAAGAGATAGATAAGAGAAATGAGAATGGGGTGTGGGCAGAAGGAACTAACATTTTTGAGTATGTATAATATGTGACTACATAATGTGTAAGGCACTCAGCTTTATACACATTATTGTCTCTTCATTCTTCTCACAGCAATATGTATTGCAAATGAGAAACTGAGAACTCAGAGGGGTTGAGTAACTTGCCATATCACACACTTGGTAGAGGATATTGGGATTTGAACCCAAATCTGTCCCATTTTTAGGTTCCACCCTTTCCATTACACATGAAATGTTTCTTCTGGAAAATATTCTCAGGTGTCTGACTGTCAGGTAATAAAAAAATAGAGCTAGCACTATAATAAGCTCTTCGAATACAATAGTGTTATGCAAACTGATATTTGGCACAGTGGTTCCTAGGAAATACGTGGTTTTCCCACTTGTTAGTCTTTTTGTTCTCCAATCCCCTTCTCTTTCTTCTTCCAGTGTTCAACTTCCTTAAATTTTTTTTTTCCCCTCTGGGGAAGGTAATTAGGTTTATTTATTTATTTAGTTGTTTGATGGAGATACTGGGGATTGAACCCAGGACCTTGTGCATGCTAAGCATGTGCTCTACCACTTGAGCTATACCCTCCCCCACAGCATTCAGCTTCCTATTCTAGATTTGCATTTCTCTTGGCCTGTCTAATCCTGGTTTCCTGCCTCCGGTGACATCAAAGATAAGCTTGGTATAGGTATTTTACAGTTTTACCCATAAACATTAGCTTAAACTTTTGCAGCATATTAAAATAAGCTTTCACAATTGACCAGCAAAAACTAAAAAGTTAAAAAAAGAAGATTTTGAGGGGAAAGTTCACATACGGATTTTCGAAAGTCTGAAAGTCCAAATACACATACACATACACTATTCTAGTTGTTAATTCTTTCAAGAAGAGTTTTAGGAGCAACTCACCCCTTTGCTGGTCTGTTAAAATTTAGTCTCTTTGACTTTGCTCTTTTCATGGGACTCACTGGGTGCACCATTCTAATACTTGAGAAAAATCACATCTGGATATCTGTTCCTTTGCAGAGTGACTGAGCGAGAGACTGCTTTGGAAGAAACTCAAAGATTACTGCAACAGTTCCCCCTGGACCTGGAGAAGTTTCTTGCCTGGCTTACAGAAGCCGAAACAACCGCCAATGTCCTGCAGGACGCCACCCATAAGGAAAGGCTCCTAGAAGACTCCAAGGGAGTAAGAGAGCTGATGAGACAGTGGCAGGTAAGTCAAGCGTTTCTACTTTATCTCTCTTGTGAATCCAGTTGAGGAATTCTCAGCATTTGTCCTTGCAATTGACATGCTGTGGACAGAATAAAATAATTGTTTTATATGGCCTAATATATTTAAGCATTTGGGCAAGAAGGAGAGAGACAGAGGGAAAAGGGAAAACATGTATTATTTCCTTTAACACTCCAGTCTTCTAAATAGCACATGGTTTTGACCAGGAAAAACTTACACATAAAACTAGAGCTTTGGTAAGAAAAAACTTTGCTCAGAGAAATAAATTAGGGATTGGTTTATTAAATTTGAAAAAGTTGACATTTTGAGTGTTTATTTAATATTTTGCAGGGAAAGCATCTGTATGAATTGTCTGTTTTATTTAGCGTTGCTAACCAAATCGGTTTCCCTTCATTACTTTCCAATACGTTTTGAAATGTGAATCTGGCATTTTGTAGCTTTCTTCCTAACATGATATGTAAAAAAAAAAAATGAGGTAGCTAAATTTATCATAGTTAATGATCATGCAATTTTCAGACAATTGTTTTTCCTAGAAACAAAAATTATTGCTATGAAGTTTCATATGCACAAACAGTGAAAACAGAAGTTTCAAGTAGTTTTGTTTAAATGAAGTCTTGGTGGGAATCATATTCTGTAGTTCATGAAGGGTCTTTATGTTTATTTTCTATACTTGATATAATTTTCCTAACCTATTACAGAGTTTTGTTACGTATAGTTGAGCTTTCTGGCTTAATGTAAGAACTTTACCAGTATTGGTATTACTAGGTTGAAAAGTAATTCCAAAATCAAATCATGATAACCGAAGTGTCTTCTCCTCCTCTCTTTGTCTTTTTTTTTTTTTTTCTGTTTTGATGGAAGATTTGATCTACTTTGATTCTCTTGTATAGAGTAGATGACAGTGGCAATTTATAGTTTCTTGAATTCCTCATTCTTGCTTTATCATTCTCCTTGAATCCCACTTGCCTCCTCCACAATGTGTGTTGAGTTAGTTTGATCATTTAGGGGTAGTTTGTTTAGGACAATACCTGACTTTCTTTGCAGATATCGCCCATGGCTTGAGAATGTAAATGCAGTGCAGAGTTTTTTGGGTCACTCTTAGAGAAATGGTTAGAAAATGTGCTGCTGTAACATATTTGACTTAAGATATTTCACAAATAAAATTTTATTTCTCCTTGTAAATGCCCATAAAGCCACTCCAGAATTTTAATAAATATGAGGATTGACATATTCCCATTAGCTATGGTAGAAAAAGAGTAAAACCTTAAGTGGATTTTTTTTCTTAGCAGATTCCTTTTTAAAAGACAAATTAATCCAGTGACTCAATTTCATAATAGGAATTTGATAAAATATTTCTTAAAATAATTAGTAAGTCTTATTGAGGGCAAAATAAGGTTACATTTATCTATCTCCTGTACATTTTATATTAATATCTGCAGTATTATACAATGAAAATTCATACATAAACTCCTAATCCTGAGAAACTGCAAGATTGTGAATCATTAAAGAAAAAAACTGCTGTGTTTCCTAACTATATTTACTATGGAAGAATGGAGAATAAAGTACATTTTGTATTTAGATTTCTGAACTCTTTTTCAAAAATAGTTGGAAATTATGCTGAAGAAACTTTCCTTAGCTTATTCTATATTGCTCATAAAAATGTATTTATTCTTAAAAGCCATATAAAACTCTCTCAGAATTCCTGAAAATCTTAGACATATCATTTTCCCCTTAACTGTAGTAGGACTAACTAAGATTCCAATATTACTTTGAAACAATTTTCTCATTCCCTCTCAGTTAGTATTGTGTCTTCTATAAATTCCAGTTGCCTGAGGTTGAAACTACATTTTATGTATATGAATGACATTTATAGCCAGCTCTGATTTTCAGTTAGATGGCTGAATAATGGTCTTTTGATGAAAGATTTGAAGATGTTATGGTAAAAACTCTAAACTACTGAAACTACTGATTATTGTTAATGGCACATTCAACTGATAGAACTGAATCAAGATACTGGGGTTTAAAAGCAACAAATGGAAATACCAAGCTTGAAAGTAAATAAAACCACATACCTTAGGAGATTACATGCAATTTCAGTATTTCAGCTAAATGGAAGTGTTTGCTTTTTTTTTTTCCCTCTGAAGATGATTTTTTTAAAATTTTGAACAGGAAGAATTTTCTATAATATGTGTGAAGGAATAAAATGTAACTCTGCCTTTTCCCTTCGTTTGAAGAAGCTGGTAGCATTATATGCATTGTTTGATTCACGCTGTATAGCAAGAATCATTCTTACGTATTAAAAAAGGAAACTCTAAATGCCTAGCCAGAGTAAAAGCTCTCCCAGCAGGTTCTAATATATCTGTCCACCCCAAAGTAGTGATGTTTTACTTTCTGCAAGTGCTGCTGAATGGAGACAGGGGCTGAAAACCTTCACATAATAGGTTTTTCTCTGTGACTGTCAATCAGTTTTTCTATATGTGGAGACTCTAGCTCTTCCTAGACTACCTGACTGTATCACTGTTTATCATCCACTTCATAGGGTGTTTAATTCTCCCAGCAATAATTACAATTCCTGGGTTCGATAAGCATACATGTATTATGAAGCATCTGCTTCCTGAATGAAATTAACCTGATTAATTCCATGCTGCAAGCCATTAAAATTTCTTCCTTATATTAAAAAAAAAAAGTTATTTACTTTCCTTACTAAAAGCAAGGTCATTATATTGTCCTTGTACTTCAGGATGAGATTTTTCTTGTAAATATTGTTATTTCTGACTCTATAATTGGAATCTTAAAGCCAATATATTTTTAGAGAGTGCTGTATAGAGCCCGAAGAGATGACAATTTGAAATTTTTTCATTGCAAATTTATTCTTAAAATGAAGAACTGTGTCCATAATTGAATCAGATTCTTCCTGTGTCCGAAACATTTCCTGCTTTGGACTTCAGAGAATTGATAAACATGGTCACACATCTAAGTTCTAACATAAAACCATGGGTAATTGAACATGGGAAGACTGCATCTTTGCTAATATTTCATCAATCTTAATTGATACTCTACGCACCCCAAAGAAATAATTGTTGTACCAGCTTGTATAGAAGGTTTGTGGGTATGGGTAGGTGGTGGGGAGAGGTGGTCATAAAGGTGGCATACATAGTATCTTTTTCTCAGCAAGAGAAACTGTGGGGCAGTTAATATTGGAGATTCCCTCATCTGTGATCTGGGCCGTATCTCAGGCCGTATCTCTCAGCTTACTCCCTCCTATGATTTCATTTATTTTTCCTATGTCTCTTCTCAACTCCCCCGCCCCCACCCCCAATTGTAGAAATGCTCATCTATTAAACAAAACACTTCAAGAGAGACCAAGTTGATAAATTTGAATTGTATGTATATCAGAGTAAACCTGTAAGTTGATCAAGTGATCCTATATTTCTAATACATTATTGAAATTAGGAGGAAGTAGCTTATTCACTATTGCTTACAAAATATCTTGACCCATTGGTTAATTCCAAAAAAAAGAAAAGGAGAATGAAATCTCAGTAGTGAAATTAATATCCTGAATAAATTGAATCATCATATTTCTTGGGGCATCTGAGAAGAGAGAGGTAATCTGAGGATCCCTAATGCTAAGAAAAGAAAACCCTCTTTGTATTCCTTTCTGCTGCTATAATTTAAATTGGGTTTTATATGTATTTTTAATCTTTCTACTTTGGTGTGTAAAGAGTCTGAAAGTTTATCTTGATATTTTTCTTTTGCCTGGTGATGACTGCCTACTATTTTGGATGTGTAAAACTTTTATATATATAATTTCCCCCAAGAATTTTGATTAATTCATCAAATCTTTATTAAACACCTGTTAGATGCCTAGCATGGTGTTGGGACTAGCAGTACAAACATGATTAGAGAGATGCTTTTCAAACAGTTCAGACAAAATACTAGGTTATATAATCAATTTAATGAGTATGAATCCATGTTTTTCAAATAGAAAGGAATACAATTAATAGACTAGAATAGAAAATAACAAGAGCTTTTCACTCTTAAATAAGGGTCAGTATTAGTTTGTGAAGGTTTGATTTCAATTATTTGCATGTACATGTGTGTGTGTGCGTGTGTATCTACACAATGGCTCACTGGGTAACATATATTCAAAAACCTCTGTATTGGAGTATGATTTCTGCCCTTGGGATCTTATATCCCAGAGGTGGAATAGTTATGCAAAGACAAAATTATAGTAGTGTGATGAGTATTACAGTAGAGGGCCAGGCATGGTCTGGTAAAAAGAGAAGGTGATTAAGATAAGCCTGCCAGAGAAGCCAGGTAACTCACCTGAAACACTGTTTTTCAATCTCGCTTATACATTGGAGGAGCTTTTAAAAATGCTGATGTCTGAGTTTCACCCCCAGAAATACAAGCTGAATTGAACACAGCATGTCCTGTCCCTGATTCTCATGTCCAGTGAAGGTTGAGAAACTCTGTTCAGACAAAGTTAGAAGAACGTGTTAGGAGTTAGCTAGATACACCAAGTTAAAAAGAATTTTTGGCAAAGGAAACAGCATGTTGAAAATCCTGGGCAGTATGGTAGTTTGAGAATTTGAAGGCACTTCTCTTTGGCCGGGGAATGATTATGATAAGAAATGAATTTGGAAAGATCAATTGTGGCTGAATTATGTAGAAAGACAGCATGGTATAGTAGATAGAGTCTGAACCTTGTAGGCAGGAAGACTACTTATTTAACACTTGTTGCCTAACCTCTAAGTTGCACTTGTGTTCTTTTGTACAATGAATATAACACTTTGCAGGTTTTTGTGAGGAGTTAGTGATAGGATGCGTGTAAAGTGCCCCCCAAAGGGGCAGAGTGTTGTACTCAAAGTGCTCATTATGTGTAAGCTGTCTTTCCCTCCCTCTTTCCATCTATCTTTAAGACTTTGGATTTTATATGTAGTCTGTGGGAAGTCACACCATGCTTTTTAAGCAAGGAAATGGAGTAACCTAACTTAGAGTTTTGAAAGATGTCTGATAGCTGTGAGGAGAATGAATTGGAACAAAAGTTAGAAAGTTATTTCTTTAATATTCCAAGACAGAAGTGATCATTAAGGTGTTGACGCTGAACAAATGAAACAGATGTGTGAGCCCTTTGGAGGGAAAAAAAAATCAGCATTGTGATAAACTTTATGGGAGGAAATGGTGAGGGGAGAATTTGAGGTACAGTGGGGAGTCACTGACTGCTTACCATTTGCCGTGACTGGGTGCCTCCACAGGGTTGCAGAATTAAAGAAGAGAAATAATTGTGGGAAGAGAAGTCAATAATGTGGCCAGTTTTGAGGTGTCTGAATAGTAGAGGTGAAAATATCACCTCCCTTGAAGCAGTTGTGAATGTGGATCTAAAATTTGGAGAAAGATCCACATGGAAGATGTAAAATTGAACGACATCAATATGGAATCCATAGAAATATATAACATTACACAGAAATCTGCCACTGTTATTTGAATTTCTCCATTCAGAAATATGCCTAAAAGTCACCAAAATACTACTTACTATAGCACAGAATTAGGTTTAAATGATACCACCTTCTGTTATTCAAAGGGACATAGCTTTGGGGATTCTCTTAAGTGTTTCAACCATGAAAAAAGGCAAAGAACTAGCAAAGGTTTGGTGTAAAATTTTTACCATGGAGAAAGTAAAAGTATTTGAGTAAGGTATCCAAGACCTTGAAAAACTCTTTCCAATAAGGACAATTTCTTTCTTCTCTTATGTAAACATGGAACATTTTGTCTTCTCTTTTATTCTGCTGTAAAAGGTCATGCACATTCACAGTACTGTGGACTGAGTACTCAGAAATAGGTTCAGGAGCCACATGCTTGTCATCTTATGATGTTCAGTAGTTTATTATGTTCCACGTTTGGACCCTGAAATCCCTGTAGATAACAGAGAAAATCCAAAAAAGAAATAGTAAAAATAATTAAAAGTTTAGAAAAAAAGTCAGTGCGGACAAATGTTCAAGACTGGTGTTTTATCTTCTATAGTAAAGAAGACTAAATATAGAAATGAAGAATCCATTTATATTTATCCAGTGATGTAAAACAATCACTTAAATTTAATATAATGAATTTAATCACTTGAGTATAAGGGTTCTACGACTCTGAACCATCTTACCATGGTCTCTTTTATATATAAACATGTAAATTCAATGTATCAAAACTTTAGAATCTACTTTTTGAGGTATTACATTACAGTTAGCTATTATCTGGAATGATACAAGGGAAGCACTAAGTTGAATAACTTTGTAATTCAGTTATTGCATTCTATAATTTTATATATACAAACTAAAAGAAAGGCTCATATAGGTAAGAAGACACTATGCGTACTGAAAAGTCAGTTTTGATAGTTCCTAATAACCATTGTCTTTTATTCCTCACAGAACTTTTATGAGGATCTTATAAGGTAATAAATATAAAAGCACTTTGAAAAAGCTTTCTCTAAGCGAAAGATCCTCATTGATGTTATGAATTACCATTAAGCAAAAGTCAAATTGAAGATATAAACCTAATACCATACTCTTAAAAAATCAGTGGATTAAAGTTATATTCATTAATGCTGAGAATAATAATAACTAAATCGTTCCTTGGTTATAATTGACAAAGCATTTTCATTTTCATTCTCTAATTTGATTGTCACTGAAACCCTCTGGTGTTGGTACTATTATTTCCATATTCAGTTGAGGAGGAAAAACTTAGAGAGTTTCAGTAATGTAGCTATTACTACCTCCTTGAAAATCAACTTGAGTTTTGGCACACCAGATTAGGAAGGAAAAATTTCAAAATAAAAGTCTATTAAATAAATGTTTGATTTTTGGGGATTAATAACACCATTTTATCCAGTTATTCATTTATCCAATTATTAGGCTAGATAATAATACTAGGTCACATTTTTTAAAATATATGTTCCAGGCAGTGTGCTAAGTGCTTTTCTTGCATGATGTGTGATGTACCCTTTTTTGGTTTTTTGCACGATCTTACCCTTTTTACCGATGAAGAAACTGAAGCGTTGAGAGTTCAGGTAATTTCTCTTAAGGTCACACAACTGTATAGAGAGGCATCAGTATTTGAACCTAAGTTTGACATTCTGACCTTCACCTAATACTCTAAACTAACTCAGCATTCCAGGCAAAGACCCAAGATAACCAAGAGCAAGTTTCAGATCATGATACCTCATAGGAATTTGTTGATTAGTGGAAATATTCCTACTTCCTAAGCATCCATCTTTCCTTTACATTTTTCAGTCTAGTTTCTGCATTTACCTCGCAACTGGAACACTTCTGGAATTCAACTGGAACACTCCTAATTGCCATAGAAATGTCTGCATACTTTTTTTTGTTGCCCACCACAGTCTTCAGGAACTTTCCTCATCCTTTAGCTTGTCGAGGTGCTGTAGTCCACTGGTTTTCTCCTGCCTCTGCAACTACTCATTCTTCTTTCTTTACCTGAGGACCTATTCTGGGCTCTCTTTTCTGTCTTCATTAATCTCATTTTTTTTATTCAGTAGTCAACCAGCAGTTACTAAGCGTTGGTTTTGTGCTAAGTATTAGACTAGAAACAGTCTTTTGTCCATCTCCTTTAATCCAATGATTTGAAGATTTTTACCTATTTTCAGTATCAGTTCCATGTTTCTTACCATATATGAGACATTTCTTGTTCATATATCTCACAGACATCACAAAGTCAATGTGACCCAAATAGGCTGTATCTTTTATACCAAGTCTTTATTTTCTGTCTTGGTGTTCATCACGCCACTGTCTTTTCAGTCAGAGAAATTTCAGCCAGAGTCATTTCGACATCCCCTGCTCACTTGCCTTACTTTCATTTTCAAGATCTATTGATTTTACCTCCCTAATCATTTGCACCCATTCCTTTTTCTCCAGTCCACTTACCACCACTCTAATTCATGCTCATACAACCTTTTATCTTCCTCCACTTCTTCCTGCCCACTGTGTTGCTCCAGTCCAGTCTGCAGATTGCCATCTTAAGTCAAGCTTCCTAAAGCAGAGATCATAACTACATTACAAATTTCAGGATAGCAGGGGTTTCATCTACTTTATTCTCTTATTTATTCCCATTGCCCAAGACAGCGCCAAGCACATGATAGGTGCCAGTAAACATCAAATGAGTGAAGAATATACAACTCGTTTGTTCAAGCACCTTTTATGGCTTCTCAGAGCCTTCAGAATATTCTATAGACTCCTTCACCTCGCCCTCCAGGATTGGCTCTCAAGCTCAATTTCTAATCTTATTTCTTATTTTTCCTCCCCACACACCCTCAACTTGTACTAAAATGCACAGCTGGCCAGTTCACTTTTGTGTCTTTTGCTGACCTGTTTCTTCCCTTGGGACTCCTTTTCCTCATCTCGATTTACCCAGATGCCGCGTAATTTTCAGTGAAGGCCATATTCAAATCCTCCTTTGGTCCCTGAGCCGCCAAGCCACGAGTTGTATTGTCTCCCTCTCAATTCCCAAAGGCACTTCTTTGCACTTTAAATAATGTTTCATGCTTTCTGTGTTGTTTTACAGAGGCTGAAGAGGATAACATTTAGTAGTGTGGGCTTTGAAACCTAACTGCCTAGGTTTAACTCATGCTTCTGATACTTACTGACCATGGACACATTGCTTAATTGCCCTCAGTTTACACAGCTAAAAATCTGGGGTCATGATAACATCTACCCCATCAGGCTGTTGTTATGGTGTTGTGAACTGAGGTATGTGAAGTACATAGAACGGTATTTGACACATAGTAAGCAGCCAGTAAACGTAACTACTAGTTTTATTACTATTATCAGGCATATAAAATGTAAATTTTTATAAGTAAGCTTTTCTATTTATTTCACTATAGATTCCTTAATGGTGCAATCCTCCTATGAGTTGAGTGAGAAACTACTTGATAAGAAATGGATGAATTAATGATACTGTGCCAGAAATATTAGCTACCATGAGTACTGGAACTCTGATTTTTTTAAGCTTTGTCTTTTCTAATCAAGAAGAGATTAATAATCTTCAATAGATTTTAGTTCTTAAATGTCAGTATTGACTCATGTTTGAAAAGCTCTTCAGAGTCTTCAGATACAAACAAACCATAATACTCCCATTCTTGAGAATAAACATACTACACTGAAAATTAAAAAGAGATATTTTGTCTTTCGTAATGAACTCCTTGGGGGATATCAGTTAATTTGCCACCCTTCTCTTTCAACCAGACACCAGACATTGAGATTCCCTGAAACATGCTTCAGTATAAATAGTTTATTTTTCTCAAATGATCTGACCAACATTGGAAGTCACATCAATGGCTTAAAGATATGTTAATAAAATTAATAAAATTGTTTTAAATTCATCCTGTGAGGCAGTAGCACTGAAGACAATGAGAAGAATGCAACTGTTCACTCACTTTCTTTGATCTCCATCAGAACCTGGACAAAACCTATATAATTTCAGGCCTTCTTCTCCAAACAGGAATAGAAAAGGTCAGGAAAAGTTTGACCACAGAAAAAGTCAAAGAGTTTCACATCACTTTCTCCTTCTCCATTCCTCTAACCTCAAAGGTTTTCTTGGTTTTTGTTTTTTGGTTTTTTTTTTTTTTTTTTTTTTTTTTTGAGGGTTAGTGGCCTTTGGGAGCAGACTTTCTAGGCAAAAAAAAAAAAAAAAAAAAGAGAGAGAGATCCCTTTATGTGGTGGGTAGCAAAGCCCCCCTTACTGTTGGAAAATTCTGAAATTGTGGAATAGGGGAGATCAAAAAAAACAATCTCCAGTCTTGTATTTACAAATTATTTTAAAAATGAACTTCATTAGTGTCACTCTTGTGCCTTTCATATTTCTGATAACAAAACTTTTCAGGTAGTAATCAAAGATTAATAGTATTCAAAATAATTTAGATTATCAGCATGTGATTTTCATTCCATATGAGGTCCATTTGCAGTTTACATGGTTTTCTAAATTACATTAAAAAAATGTCAAAAAGTTCACATTTTTTTTTCACTTGTAACAATATCGGTCTTTGAAGAAAGGTTATTGATCAAAGGTCTATGCATAAGTCAGTCATTACCTGTAGAGGTACAAGAAGCCATTACACCTGCTTATGAAAGAGAGTTTCATGAATGTGGGAGAAATAAATCATTCCCCACTGGAGATCAAAATTAGTCTAGGTGAAAGAATGTCTATTACCTGATAGTGAGAAAACAACAAATTACTTTTGTTTGTTCCTGCATCCATTGTTGTCCTTGAGGTCTATTAGCAAGTTGACAATTCAATATTATTAGTAGTATAAATATAATCTTTAAATTCTCTGAAGATTTGTTTTTCCTCCCTAATTTCTATTCATCTCCATCACCTTTTACAATATATTATTCTTAGGAGTTAGCAAAAAAAGTTATTGTCTGCAGAAAGCAGCATTTCACTTGCTTTCAGGAACCAGCCACATTTCACCTCAATCCTTTGCTCTCAATTCAACAATTCAATATTGAATTTAATTCCCGGCTGTGGCTCCAAATAGAATGAGACCTTGATATTTATGTACTGCTTGACCAGGTGTGCTTCTCAATGATTTACTCCATAAATTCTATTTTTAGTTTTTACAGTTGCTTCACAAATGGTTGGAAAATTATTGTACACTGCAATTTTTAAAAACTGAAATGAGGGTAGATAGCATTTTTACCTGCTGTGGGCAAATGTTGACATTTTCTCTTTAGGAGTAGAAAATAATTATTATTGGAATGCAACCATTGGATTGATTAGACGACTCGAAATTCATGTCCCATTGATGGCCTAAAGGAAATTTTTATATTCATGCAATGTATATACATGGTGGAAACATTTTTGAGTGGATTTCTAGATGTGACTTTTAAGGACAGCTACTGTGACATGTGATCTGCCACCAAACAATAAAGAGGTTTGAAGATGCAGATATTGATAAGAGCCATACTTGGTCCCGAAGAGGAATTGATAGTGGTAGAATCTGGGGAGGAGGAAGACAAAGAGATCTAGTCAAGGAGGTAAGGGATATAATTAAAGTGAGTACAGAGTCCTTTGGACTCCCTGAAGAGGGGGCACCTCCTGCATACCTTATGGGAAGGATCAGGGTAGGTGTTCTTGTGGACTTTTGCTCCAAAACAACCAGCCCCAAACTGAACAGCTTAAAACAATAGTTATCACTTGTTCTGCACGTGAATCTACAGTTTAGGCAAGGTTCAGTGGAAACTGTCTCCGCTCCTCGTGGTATTAGCTGAGGCAGAGCAACAGGCCCTTGGAGGATCCACTTCCATGTGGGCTCACTCACATATCTGGCAAATAGGTGCCGGCTGTCAGTTCTTCATGTGGGCCTCTTCATGGAGCAGTTTGGGCTTTGTCACAGCATAATCACTCCGCCCCAAGAGCAGCCATACCAAGGGAGAAGAAGTTGACGTTGCCAGCTTCTTATGGCCTGGCCTGGAAACTAGCATAGCTTCGCTTCTGCCGTATTCTATTGTGCAAGCAATCACAGAGCCCCGATTCAAGGGGATGGGGCATAAACTCCGCCTTGCCATGGAAGAGTGTCAGAAAGTTTGGGGGGCCATGTTATAACACAGACACAGAAAGCTTCTGGTAAAAGACACTGAGCTAAGTATTAAACAGCAAGTAGGCATTATCCAGGTCAAGAGAGGAGGTCCTCTTGGCCCGGAATACCTTTCTTCTTCTTCTCTACCTGGCTAACTCCTACTTGGGCTTCAAGTCTTGGTTAAACTCCCTTTTTCTGGCCCTGCCCCCAAGTGAAAAGTTGGATTTATACTACTATACTGATTTTTTTTAATTTAAGTTTTTTTTCTATAACAGAACATAAATAACTTCCTTTCTTACTTAAAAGCTTTGAAAGACTCATGGCAGTAACTTTATAAAATAAAAATAAATCTTAAGTGCAATCGAGTATCTCTCAAATAACAATATAGATGCTTATATTTTCACTTCCCTATTTGCTTTTCTTTCTCTACTCTTTGCCCCAAGGTCTCCTCTACACCGATGTGTACCAGTTAAGTTTTTAGAATATACCTCATTTGCATAGCTCTACTAAATAACCAGGGCACAAGTTAGCCTTAAGGACGTCTTACTTTTCCTCCATTTTGTCCATCTCTCCTATCGTTTTCTTAGTGTGTCTGTCTCTCTGTCTCTCTCTCCCTCTCTCTCTTGCTCACGTTTTTTGTTTCTGTTTCTTTTTAAGTGACTTTCAACTAGGCGGAAAATGCATTTCACGTCTCTGTGCCTGCCTCCAGGCTCTGTCTGTTTCACTCACCCAGGACTGTCCTTTCTGAATTCTTTCTCCCAGTTAGCAGCCATTAATTGAAGTTGGGCAAATTATAGAACCTCATTTTTAAAGGGTTAGAACATTGTTTTGAGCAAGCAGTTAAAAGAATTCAGCAAATCAAAACATGAGATTTATGGATGAATCCTGAAGACATTATGCTAAGAGAAATAAGCCAGACACAAAAGGATATATATGTTGTGTAATTCCACTCATATGAGGTACCTAGTATAGTCAAATTCATAAGAGATAGAATGTCAAACAGTGGTTACCAGGCACTGGTGGTGAGCCGATTGGGAACTTCTTGTTTAATGAATATCTGAGTTTCAGTTTGGGAAGATGAAAAAGTTCTGGAGATGAAGAGTGGTGATGTCTGCACAACAGTGTAAAAGTACTTAATGCCACTGAGCTGTACATTTTTAGATGGTTAACATAGTGAATTTTGTGTTGTGAATGTTGTGTCACACTAAAAAGAAAGACATGCACTAACAGACTTTTATGAAAGTAACACGGTATAACAGAGTGCAAAGTATCTTATTTTATAGGTCAAGAGATCTGGGTTCTGATCCTGACCAGAAACCTGGGTGATCTTGTGATAATCAGTGGCATTGGGGACCGCAGGTTTATCCTCTGAAAAATTTGAAGCCAGACAAAAGAAATGTTTCTCCAAGTTCACAGACATTCTACACCGTCTTAGCTTGGAAAGTTTATTTAAAATGCAGTGTCAGAAGCTGACTCTCTAGGGATGGGCCAGGGAATCTGCATATTTAAAGAGCCCCCAGGTGTTTCTTGTGCCCATTTAAATTTGAGAACCACCAAGCCAGATGCTTGCTTACGGCCATTTCAGCTCTGAAATTTGACAAATTTGGATTTTGCAAGACAGATTCTCAGTGCTTATGCGGAAGAAAGAAGTGAAGAAAATATTAGATTTTCTGCTTGTTTTGGAGAATTTTTCATTTGGTATCCTCATCTCTGCTGCCTAGCCAATCAGGAGTGGTATTGTTTATTCCTCCCACTGTTTTGGAGAGGCATGGGGAGAAAAATAAGCCAGATGGTGCTGAGAGAGATTTACATTACCATTTTCTTTCTTTTTCCCTTTGCATATTATATAAAACTGCCCATGCCTCCATCTGAGCCTGATCATTAATTTAATGTTATGATCTAATGGCTCGTGACATTAAATTATAACTTAGCCTAACATGACCAAATTACAGTATCAGAAAGAAAGTTTCTTTTCTCAGGTTATTTGTATGCCTTAAACCAACTGTATTATTGGCTGAATTTTTCATAATTATGTCTTAGCCTTGACTTAAAGAAGCTACTCTCTTCCACAGAAATGCATTTTGTTAAACAAGATCAAGGTTATAATCAGTGTCTCAAAACTAAAGTTAAGAATGGGAAAAAAGATTTTTGCTTTCCTTTGCTTTGCTTTGCTTTGCTTTGGTGTGTGTGTGTGTGTGTGTGTGTGTGTGTGTGTATGTGTGTATCATGTACACTTGAGTGGATTATCTAAGTATCCTCAGAAAGGCATGACCCCTTCAGCAGTATTTTACTAACCAGTCAGTGAAGTCCTAATCACATTTATCCAGAATAAATAGTTTTATACCTATAATTTTGTGTTTATTTTCCTTTTGCATGTGGGCTCAAAAAATAAAGTTTGTCATCCTCGGTTAGTTCAAGCAAAGAAGATTTTATTCTGAACATGTTTTTGTTTTACTTATTTGAACTTTGTTCCTGAGTCTCTATTTCTTTGCATATGAAATAGTTTGTGTTACGAATGTGATTAAAATAGAAAATAATTAGTTGAGTTAACAGAAAGAAAGTGGGGGGGAACAAGCAAGAGAAAAACAACAAACAAACCACAGCATGCTTTTCTATTCTTGCAAGTCAGTCAAGACAACAGAGAAGGGCCTACTCAGGCCTAGTGAAATAAAGGAAAAAGAAATATGGTAGAAAGTTCTCTTGCTGCTTTACCAAGAAGTCTGAGACAAGTTGTGGCAGTATGTAGGCTCAGGAAAACTCAGACAATTGATCCACCATGTGAGAACCTCCAAATGAGTTTAGGTAGAGGCATAGGAGTTGAAATCCTATAATATATGCAATAGTGATCACGCCAGAATTACACATAGAAAGCAAATTAGTCCTCTAATAGAGGAGCCAAATTGAAATTCATTCTCTGAGCAGGTTTTCAAATACATTCTTCTTTTAATTTTCTGTTTACAAAAATGAAACATCACCAGAAAAGCAAGAATTTGGGAGACAAGACAAAAAATGTTGGGAATTCTAAGGGAGAGACAGAATACACACACACACACACACACACAATGAGAGAATAGTTTGCCTACATGGTGTATCTGATTGAGAAGTCCCTTTGCTGCAGGCTTCTCACAGAAAGTGACTAAATTTCATGATGTGAGATATTTTCTTTCATATGGTGTTGGAAAAAGAAAATTTATCCAGACTCCTTAAGGGCAGTGTTGTTTGAAACCATAAGATATTATTCTGCATTATTGTGACAATAGCTAATTGAAACAGGAAATAAGCTTTAGTTTCTCCTGACTGACTATTGAAAATTAATAATATCAGCTATTTCTGTAGTTAAAAATATAAAGCCTGCATTTTAATTTTAATGGTTCACTGTTAAACATAAATTTTTAAATAATTAGATCTTCCCTTGTCTGGTGTCATTGTATTAAGCTTATATATCATAAATACACTGTTTCTGTTAATTTGTTGGTGAGTAGCATTTGTCATGGTTGAAAACACCATGAATCTTGAGGGGATACACACATTTATGTATTACGTTTTTTAAAAAATATCCTTACATCAAGGTATTGCATAATAATATGTTTTTAATTTTAACACAGCACACATTCCTAGGAGAAAGTAAGTGATGTTTGGTTTTGTGAGAAAGATAAAAATAATGAACATCACCATCTGGCTTAACCCTTGTGGTGTGGAATCATAGCTATGTTAATTACCCTTGTGGTTTGTCTTCATAGAGATAATTACATGAGAAATTCATCTCCAATTAATTATGTAATATTAGAAATACTTCTAAAATTGACATGGATTTATTATGTTACTATCTTATTGACATAATAATTAAAACTAAACCCATAGATGTATCTAATTGAATGTTTTAAAGCTAAAGTATTCAAAACAGCAATAATATGGAGAGGGATTTTTGAAATAATATATTTTGCATACCTTTTGAATAATTGGATTATTCAGTATTTCTTCGTATTTAGCTCCTGGATGTAAGTCATACTGTCTATATAACAACAGATGTTAGCCGAAGACTACCAGGCAGTGGATTTGTCTTGACAACAATCTTTTTATATATTCAGACTTCATTTATTATTAGACATGTCTGTTTTTTAAGTTGGTATTTCTTTACCTTTCTGAATTTAGGGAAATGACCCAAGAGAATAATATTAATTTCCTCCATCGTTTTGGCCGAATCAAATTTGAGAACTTCCGAGAGACACTGTTAATCAATTCAAAGAGACATTTGAAAAGATTAGTGTTAATATATCTTTAAAATGAATTAGTGGCATAAACTGTTGCTAGGTGATTTGGGTACAGTTGTGATTTTTAGTAATCCCAGGAGAAGATACAGTGCATCCTGTAATGTCTTGAGTGTGATTGCTCAAAATTCTGAGAGACTGGTCTTCTGCAAGGCTTCCTGATGTCATTGGTCCTAGGGGAATTTTCTTCCAGTATTTACAGCAGTTGCAGCCATATCTATTTCTGTATTATTCCAGTCACAGTTATTACTATATTATTTGCCTACCTATATTGCGGCCTGAAGAATAAGGAGACTTCATATTCTAGAGAAAGCACTTGAAGAAGTGAAATGACATTTGATGTAGATCTGTATATCCCACATTATTGTTTGTAGGTTCTCAGGACTAGCTGAGTAATGCCCTAAAGAAGGAAGGTCAGATGATGTGTCTTGCTGCTCCCTGTTCCATGTCGTGAGTGTTATTTCTGTAGAAGAGGAGTAGAGAGTGGGAAGAAAATGAAATCTGTCAATACTGTGAATATATAAATAATAAAAGTGGCAGGAAGACTGATTAATTCTGCATCATCTTTATAAAATGACTGGAGCCGTGAAAATGCTCAGTCTGCACAGCTGATTGGGAAATGTATGCAATCTGTTGATCAGAATTCATTTGTGAATGCTCTCTTCCAGAGATTTCTATACCAGATTTGTTGAAAATATTTTTGTTCCCATGAGAAAGAAAAACTGTAGTCCTACAAGATTGTGACTTAAAATGGAAGAAAGTATTTTCCCACCTTAAGAGCAACTTTCAAACAAATGATTGACACAAATAAGTCAAAACACAGTTTAGTTTCACAAAATAGTTTCAGAATACTTCCAATCAATATATACTCATTGTTTGGTAGGAGAATAAAAAGCTACATACGTGGATCATTAAATAGAAAATTCAGTAAAAAATTAATGAAAGCTATAGATTTAATTGGGTGATTTTTATAAAGAGGAATATATTCACCATTGGGCTTTTACTCTTAGGTAGGGTGTACATATTATTTTATTTCTATAACTAAAGCAACTGTTTTATGATATTACACGTAATATTATAACTATAGAAGTCCTCTTAAACTCAGTAATAATCAGTGTACATTGGATGTTATGTTACTTCCTGATTTGTAACCAAAACTGTGACAAAGCCTTAATCAGTAAGACCAACTTATCAATCTATATCATTTACAAAATTATTAGTTTTACTGAGTGTTCTTCCGTTAAATATTTTTATGTTCATTAAACCAAGCTACATACTTTGTTTTCTGTTTTGTTTAATGCATAAGATTTAAAACTTTGTTCCCTGAAGTTTCTTCATAAAACCACATCTTCAACATCCATTCAGTGCTGTTTCGTTAAACTAGTAAAATATCTAATCTGTTTTCAGGGATTTATTTCTTAACTATGGTAGTTTTAGCTAAGAATAATGTATGAATATTTTCTAAATGTTATTAGGGTACCTAAAATCCCTGTGCCTGATATTACCATATTTATAGCTCACTTTAAGATCTTACAATAAATTCAATTCAGATATATTTTTAAATGATTTATTTGGAGCAAGAAATACAGATATTTTTTACTAGGCTACTGGTAAAGCCTAGAAACCGATTCCATTTTTTTAATCTCACAGAAGATCCATCCACGTCCAAAAAATTAAAATTGTATTTGTTGTACTTTCTCTTTTATCTAGGGAAAAATTTTTTTGGTAAAGATCAATTGAGATAGGAATTTAAAGACAAAATACATTGTGAATTAGGCATCTTAGTATTTATTTTAGAAGTCTAGCAATAGTTTTTCTTAGCTTACCAGCACATTTCTTCATATTCTTTGAATTCAATCTGTGTATTTAAGTTCAGATGGTAATTTGAGCTTGTAAAAACCTCACAGTAATGGAAATGATGGAGTATACAACTTCAGTGTTTCTTATGAAAACCATGGCTTACTGAAGGACGTAGGCCTGGCAGAGCATAGTCAGAAAAAGAATCAGTCTGGTCAGCCAGCCCTCCCCTGGGGCTACACACTACTAGCTGGCTTTTAGCTTTTCCAAACCTGCACAAAGGGGCCTATGATCCTTGGCTGAAGGAGGGCCACTTCCTTGTCTTTTTGGCAGCCCAGATTTGAACTTTTACTTATTTCTGAATAAAATTTCTTGAACATAGTCTAAACAAAGTATTCATTCAGCTTTACCATTTTCATTAGTCTTCTCACATAAAGGCGTTCCATAGAAGCAATCTGTTGGAAAGCCTCTAAAATGTGGTTTTGATTAATGACTATGTATTAGCCCCCACTACAGCTACCATAGGCTGATGGGAACCTGATTCAGTGATACCCAGTGGGCCTCGATTTTTCAACTCATCCCATGTGGTCTTTTTTAAAAATTGCATTATTTACCACTATTTAGTTTTATCACTAGTGAATTATTTAAGTGCTTAAACTTAGGAGAAAAATTCAATCATCACAGCTTTTTAATCTTTAATATTTAAAATTCATATACCTCTTTGACACTTAAAGGGAAAATACTCTGAGGAGCAGTTTAGGTGAAGACTGTAGAAAATATACATCTTCTGTCCTGTTGAAATGACTCCCTAGACAAGGAGAAGCATTCTTTCACTCGAGACTTGCTCATAAATATGATGGTAGCTGCTAGACTTGTGGTGCTGTTTTGAACTTTAATTATATGTGCTCTTCTCTTGAGGCTTCAAACTACAGAATCCATAAATCATAGAATCACAGGGCTGAAAATGAAATCTTAGAAATCATTGAATCAACTTATCAAATGAGGAAAATTAAACCCATGGAGATACCTATTTGAAAACATGTCGATCTACATCTTTGCAATATTGAGAGTTGTCCAGTCTAGGACTATGGTAGATTTCTTCATTTATTTAGACCTATCTAAATGTCTTTAGACAACATGTTAGACTTTTATGTGTAGAGACTTTGCCCATATTTAGCATGATTTCTTTTGAGGCACTTAATATTTTAGTACCTTTATTGAAATAAAATTATCATACAATAAACAGCACAATATTTAAAGGGTACAACTAAATAAGTTTAACATATGTATACACCCTGAAACTGTCACTGCAATCAAGAAAATACACAAACCCATCACCTCCCCCCAAAAATAAAACAAAACAAAACGAAAAACATGTCAGTCTCATCAGCCTCCAATGTAAAACAAAGAACTGTGTTTTAAGAATTTTGATGTTAAGAAATTATCACCTGGAGTCCTCACTTGGTCTCCTATACTTTTCCCGTATTACTGCTAGGAAGCTGTCATTCAAATTCAGAGACTATATAAGAATCAGAGGAAACATTTGAAGCAGCAAATGAAATTAGAACTCTACCCAAGAAAACCTTTTCTCTTGAATTAGCTGTGGTAGCTGGCGGTGAAATATATCTTCTACCCGTTAGCAGTTAATCATACATAAGAAGAAATCTGTAAATGACTAAACAGCAGGAGAGAGCCAGTTTCACCACTCTTTGGAAACATAGCTAATACAAATGCCGAAAAGTACCTTATCACTTCCTTGTCCTTTTCTAGACAAGAGGAGTTATTCCCTTTCTGTACAAAAAAAAGTTTATTTGCAAATCCAGTTTTGTTTTAAACTCGAACTTAGCATTTGGGAGGTATTCCAAAGACCATAGAATTCACAGTCATTAGACTATCACATCAGGTTTCTTTCAGATATTGCCATTTAGAACAGTCTGCTTGAAAACTAGGAAATATGACCCAGTAAGTTAAATCTGACTAGTGTTTTGCTTTTTTATTTCTAATCCTTGCTTCTAGCCAATTATTATCTAATCCTTGTACCTGGCATGAATATCTAATCATTTGGTCTTTCTAAGCATTTGGTCTTTTCTTCTTTTACTTAGCAGATGTCAGTTCAGCAGAACTTTCCTGGTTGTATTACTTATAAACCATATTTCACTTTATAGTAGGTATCAGTCAGTTTTGCTACATAATGAAAAAACAAAAGCACTTCAATGGCTAATAACAACAAAACAAATTATTTACTCATAGATCTGCAATTTAGTGGGGTTTGGTTGATCTTGGTTAGGCTTAGCTTGACTGCTTGTCTCCAGGCTGTAGGTCCAGGTTAGTTCTGCCCCCTCTATCTTATTCTGAGATTCGGGATGAAGGGGTGGCAGCTTCCCAGGAAAATGACAGAAGCACAACCAACATATTTTAAGTTTCTGCTCTTGTCTTGGCCAAAGCATGCATGTCATATAGCCAAGCCCAAAGTCAAGGGGTAGGCAAATGCTTTCCACCTTCGTGAGCTCATGGCAGGGATGTGGATATATATTGCTATTAGGGATATGAAAGACTTGATGCCAATAACTGAATCTGTTACAGAGTCTGCTGGAGACAATGTGAGCAAGTCACACAAATGGAAGGCTGGTTAATACTTAGGGGTATTACAACCCCTAGAAAAAAAAGTAGGATCCCTCCTATTGTGCCTAAACTTCCTACCCTCATCTTCCAAGTTATACGGACGCCTAGAAACATCCATCAGAGAGGAATGAATGGCTCCTCCTTCGGGATTCAGCATGTGAACTATGCAGCATCTCATTATAGTGATAACCAAAACAGCCATTTTCTTCAATTTAGGGATACAAATGTGGATGTGTTCATTTTTCAATTAGGAGTTCTAAACTTATTATCTGCTTGGCAGCTCTTTCATATGATAGTCATTCCATCTGACTATTAATGTTGGCTTTTGACCTAAATTTGAAAGAAACACCTAAAATTCAAGGGGCATGAGAGTAATTTTTACAACCTGTTTGTGTCTGTTTAAGAAAATAAAAATTGTACAGCTCCTCTTTTGATCAGTGCAAGCATGTAATGAAAAAGACTTCCTTTGGTGAGTAGAGAAGATAGCTTCAAAACTGCTTTTAAAAAACTGGGAAAATGGAGCCAATGAATGAACCTCAAACAAAACAAAAACAAAACATTAGCATTTCCCAAAAAGGATAATATCGAGAAGTGATAGAGATTGTGGAAGCACGTTGCACTTTGGGTCATGAATGTGAAGGTCAAGGCATTGAAGTCTTCCTTTATGAAGTAGTGCTGACTGCTTGACAAGGGATTGTTGTTAAAAGAAGCCACCGAAAGTGAAACAAATGGTGATAAATTTAAAAAGTTGGTGTGTAAGCATCATCTAAGGCAACACAAGCTATTCCAATAAAATAGTATCAAAATTTTCTTTACGTATGAACCTGGAGTATAGTAAAATAAGTTCAGTTGTGCCCATTGACAGCTAATTTGGAGGTTTTTATAGGAAAAAGATCCCTTAAAGCATCACTCCAGCCTTCCTTGATGCTTTTTTCTTTTTATAAGGCATTGCCAGTCCCAATAGTAAGAAATCAATATTATTTTTTTATCAGTATGAGGTAGTTAATTGCTTCCCAAAATATGTTTGTAGTATAGGTGTCACTTCCAAAATATGACATTAAGAGGACTATTTGGGCAAATTTATTTAATGCCACCTTTGCCCCCAAAATATTTATAAAGCACACTCTGAGCATCACTATGACTGTTTTGATAAAACTATCTTATAGAGAATTGCCTGCAGGCTCTCCTAAGCATGAAGAGACAGAGGAAAAGATTGTAACTGTAGTTCAACCACAGCCAGAATGAGTGACTGCAAGGCTAATTTTATACTGATAACTCAGACAAGGTTGTGCTCCCTGTCCCTTTACAGACCTGGACTCTTCTTAATCAGTCTCAGGCCAGGGAAACCTAAAGTGGCCAGTGATCTTGGTCAGGTGGATAATGGAATATTGAGACCATGTCTATGGTTAGCCATATAAACACTGGCTAAATCTGATAACCCAGTGTAATTACCTATGTATCAGTGTAATATATTGTTAACACATTTTAAATGTGTTTTCAGTGTAATTATTTTACAACTGACACAGCACAGCCACATCAATCCTGTTGTCACCTTAGACCATGTCAACTGGTTTTGTGGTAGGAAACCTGTATAGACACAGTCTGAAATTCCCATAGTTTGTGATGAATAATAATAACCAACTTCTGTATAGTACTTAGAGTTTACTGACCAATTCCACTTCCATTAACACAAATACTATAATAACTCTGTGAAGTGTTGAATCCTTGCCTGTTTTATGGTCGGTCTTGCTGCCCCTTTGTGTTGGTGTCTTAGTCAGGTCCCAACAGGAAACAGCACGTGGCACCTTCGAACTAGCGTAATTTGAGTGTTGACTTACAAGCACTGCATATCCAGGAGTGGGCTGGGTGTAGGGAACTCACAGAAGATAGTGCAAGATCCCTGGGCTAGCAGGAGCAGAGCTGTCACCTCTCCTAGTCCTGAATGGATCCGAGGAAAGAGAGCTTTCTGAGAACCTAGAATAAGAGCGATCATGTAGTTCTTACTGCCTTAGGTGAAACACTGACCTTCTTTCAAGGGATAAAATTAGCCTTAAAATGACAGCCAGGGAAGGAGACCAAGGGATTCAATACCCTGACCTCAGTCTCTTCCTTCCTTCCGATCTCTTACTAGTTCTTTCTGTCAGTGGAGTCCAACCAGAAAACCAGAGGACGTGGGAGCCCAGTGATGTAATCCTACAAGTCCGTCCCTTGGACGGTGGAGAAAGGGAGGGGAGTGGGTCTGAAGAGACAAAGAAAACATAGCTGGCACAGATGGTTTTGTGATTTTTTTTCTGTATGATACAAAAATCTAGAGAAATATAATGAGATCTATTTCATTAACAATCTTAGCAACCTAAGAATAGTACTCTTTCTTTAAATATTTAACTCTCCTGAATTGGCTCAGAAATGTAACTCTGCTGCTATAATTTATATTAATACTCATTAATGGATTAATATTTATCTGTCAATAGAGTATCCACCATTTGCTGGTTACTGTGCTAGTTTGTAAGGTATAGGATAAACTTGATTTCAAGGACTTACATTCTAGAGAGGAAAAAATGACCATATTTAATTGGGAGATTTTAAGAAATACACCACTTGAGATATACTAACGAGTTAATAAGATCATTCAGAAATTGTTTCTTATGAGCCTGTCGTATTCTCAGTACTGGATTCCCAGAGATCATTATCCTTAAACAAGTTAAAATCAGAATCAAATCACCTACAAAACAACCCACCATTAAACTTTGAGCTTCTTAAATGAGTCTGCTGTTTGTAAAAAATATCTTCAGCATTTCACTCTGTCAAAACAATGTATACTCAACAATAGCTTGTTGAATGACTCAAACAAAACAAAAATAGATTTTTATCAAAGCCATAGTTTATACAATTGACTTTCTAGCCATGTCTTCCCTATAAATAAGGAAGAACTGTTTCTCTTAGGAGTTTAAGTATCTTCTATGTAAATAATTACTGTTATTTCCTTCTTAAGCAGTATTCAGCCCCTCAAAAATATTTATTGAGTATCTAATATGTACTTAACACTGTGCCAGGTGCTCTGAAGGATGCCAAGGTAATAGGATGAACTTTTAATGCTTTGGAGTTCCAATTAAATAATCTAAAGTTAAACCAATTTTGGGAGGGAACATTATGCCTTTGAGACTCTAGGTTTCTCTTGATTAGAAAGTATTAAACATTTCAAGTAACTAAACAGATTAAGGAGAATTCAAGGATGCCTCTCACTAGTAAATTTAGATTAGTCTGGCAAATTTAAGACCTTAAATGGAACTTTTTAATAATTAGAAGTAGAGAAAATTATAATCACAACATTTGTAAAATCTATGTTTATCACTCAACCTTCTAATCACTTCCTAAGTGTATCTGGTGATCAGGGTTTTATAACTCAAGAAGATATTTCTATACATTCTGTAAAATCTCTTCTTTTAAAAAGCTCTTCAATTTTATATTTTGTTAAAAGTTAAAAGCCTCCATGAGAATGAGACAAAAGTCAGTGAAAGATTGTAGCAATAAAAATCAGATTTTCTCTTGAGTAACATCTGCTTTTTACAACCCTTTCATGTTAAACTTGATAAGAATTTATTATAAAAAGCTTTATTGACAGTTAAATCCTATTTTTAAAAGGATTCCTCCCCCCTACCCCCGCACCAGTGATAATAGTTTCCTTTTCTTAGCATTCACTAGTTAGAGATAATCCTTAGCTACATCTCACACTATGTAAAGTGTATATGATTTGTCATTCCTGAGATGTAATTTGCTTAATATCAATACTATGTAGTGACATTAGTATAAAGACGTTTCCCTTTTTCCACTGTATTATTTTCAGTTTTATTCTGTACTTGTTAAATAAGATCATTAAAAGGTTTTATTTGTCTTAATTCCTATTTAATTAGGTAGGTTTGGGATATCTATTCAGTAAAGTATTATGCGCTTCAAAGCAAGCAATTGAAACCAATTATTGAGCAGTTCTACAGAAGAAGTTTAGTATTAAAGGACATATATATACTAATGATTTCTTATATGTAACAACCACTTGGATAGTGCTTATAATATGACTGTCAGTATATAAATACTGAGTCATCTTTTCTTGGACAGTTCTACCTCCACACTCATTTAAGTCCCTCTTAGTCGTTGGAAGTTAACACCAAAACAACGACAGTTAGTCAAAATGCTGAGAAATAGCATAAACACAATGTATCCTGTACTGGACTGAACCACAACTCTTCTGATATGTTATGTGGTATTAATAGAGCATCTTTCCCGACAGTACCCGTTAACAGAAATAGAATGGTCATATGGATGTGTTAGGAATGCTAATAATAGCCGTATCCCTGGAATGCCTTTCCTATTTGTCGTCACATAAAGGTGAAGACAAAAATGCATAAAGGCATTTCACTGCTCCTTCAAGGCCCATCTGAAATTCCTCTTCCATAGAACATTCTGCACTGATTTCAGCCAATGTTGACTTCTCTCTTTTTTGAATTCTTCTTGCATAGTTGAAATAGAAAACCAGGAACTGGAAAAATCAGAAGAGTATTAACCAAGAAGCAGAGAGGGGATAGTTTCAACAAAGGGCCAATTCTAAAATATCTCCCTACTGTGGACTCCATACTGCTTATAGCTGGTAATTAAATCTTGTCTTTCCTAACAATTATAAACTTCTCCAGGGCACACCCATCCTCATATTCCCCAAGATGCCTACCTGGGTGCACAGCATGCATGCAGTTGGTATTTGTTGATTTATCAATTAACTGAATCTTAACACATACTGTTACTAAAACTTTCAGATTCTAGATAAAATTGAAAGTATCCCTCTCCACACCTCATTGTCATCCGTGTTGCTATTTTTCACAGCACTCTGATTTTCATAGCATTTTCTTTAAAGTGAAATTATTTTATTTGTTTATTTAGTTATTGTCTGTCACCTTCACTAGACTGTAAGCTCCACAAAGGCAGAACCATTATATCCCCAGCAACTAGCACAGTCCTTAGCATATAGTAGGATCTTAATGTTTGTTGAATGAATGAATGACCTTCTTTTACTCTGAGTTGTTTTACATCTATTTTCTCCCCCCAGAAAAGGTCCTTTAGGCAAAGGACTAGAAATTATATAGCTTCTTTGTTCTTTCTACAGTGCTCTATATGAGTATTTCTCTTACGTACATACGAATTGCTTGGAGAGCTTGTTAAAACACAGATTACTTGGTCCCACCCCCAGAGATTCTGATTCACTAAGTCACTGGTGATGCCTCTGCTGCTGGTCAGTGGAGCACTCTTTGAGCTGTACCTCTTTAGGTTGTTAGTTGTATGGATACAGGCTCAATAGAGGGAGGTGTGCTTACTCGCTGGCTAAATAATAAACGTTCTCATTAAATCATAGAACCTTGAAATGTGCAGGGACCTTTGCTGTGATCTACTCTATGGATGGCAAACAGCTGATACACGTACTAGAGCACTTGTCCCCATTTAACCTGTGTGGGGCCTCAGAGTCCTCAGGAGCTCCCCAGTGCCAGCACTCCAGGTGCTGGCAAACCTTTCTCTCCTTGATCTAGTCCCATCCCATTAATTAAAGATGAAGAAACAGATTCAGAGAGTGTGAGTCTCTTGACAAAGATTCCACAGCCCAGGTCATCTTAATTCTTCCTCAGATTTCAGAATCTGAGTAAAGATTTCCTAAGATATACTGAAGTGGCTTCTATCAAATTTGAGTGTCCATAATATGCTAAGCAGAAAACTTCATTCCAGTAATGTGAAGTTTCCTCATGCCTTATTCATCATTCTTTGAAATTTTTCCCAAGTAGGTTTATACTAGTAAAAATCAGAGTTTTCTTTATGTAAGTGTAGAGTAGCTTACTAAAATAAATCACAATGTTTTTGTTGTTTCGTAGGTGATTTTAATTACGTGTGTTTTCTTTTAGTAATGTATCTTTTACAATTCGTCGATATTATGTTAGTAAGTACAAAATAATTGAGAGCAAACTATGACAAATTGAACTAAGCCAAAAAAAAAAAAAAGAAGAAGAAAGCAAATACTCTTGTGATTTAGGCTTTTTTCAGTCCTTGAAACTTTGAGAATATCTGTCTTTATTAACTTTTGCTTTTTGCTGATGATTTCTCTCATTTTATTATAGCTCATAGCATTGTAAATTAATTTAACATGAAAGGATAAAAATGTTTCTCTCAAAATGTTTCTCATTAAATTATGGAAAAATATTACAATAAATAAAGGAAAGGAATGCCTCTAGTACCAGCTTCTGTTTGCTCAATTATTGCAGTACCAAAAGTGAATTATTACACAGTTAACTCAGAGGCAATATTATTGCCATTATGATATAAAACAGATGAGTTGCAATCTTCCAAAAAAGAAAAAAAAAAAAGGTACAGCATAGGTCCTTTGAAAGTGAAATACCTTTTTTTCTTGTGCTTCATTTAAATGGATACTGACCCCAGTTTTTTTTTTTTTAAGAGTTTTTGCTAATGATAGACCCAAATTTATATTAAGAACTGCAAAGTAAATTTCATGCAATTTACCTTATTCCGGGGAGTCATTAAATGGAGGTACCTCTGAAATTTTGGAAGGAATGTACTGCCAATTAGCTGCAAGCACTACTCAGTGTCCTTTCTGGTGTATTTTTAATTGAAGACAACCTCTGCAGAGAAGGTGAGAAGTTGCTGCTTAGTGGTACTTGTTAAGATGGGAGCAAGGGTACAGGAGACATTTATCTTATCCCTCCTTCCCCTTAAAAAGAATGGTAGTTAATTCATTGACTACATATAGGAAGAGAGGATTAAAGATGTCTTTACCATAAGCCAAAAGAATTGCTCTAGAGTAAAAAATGGAAGCAGCTTAAGGCCCCTCAATTAGACAGCCTTTTTTTTCCATGTGGAATTCAATGCATTAATGTTAAAAATCCTATCCCTGTATAAGCATATGTCTAAATATTATGTGAGCTTTAAACAATGAGAGAAATATTTGAATAATTTATCTTCCCCAATTTGTAAACCATTAAAAGACATAATCACCTGTTAAATGCAAGGCTCTATGATATGCCCTGGAGAGTATGGCAATTAACCTAACTCAAATCCTACCTTATAGGAACTTATATAATAAGGCACAAATAAATAGTTACAGTGCCATGGAGAAATGACATATCCCACCAAAGAATGCCGGTGAGAGGATTATGAAAATTGTTAGTTTGGAAAATGTATTGGAAGATTTTCAGGTTCCATTAAGATGCTTAGTTAATAAACTATAAAAACCATCATATGACTTAAATGGATGATCAATTTTCAAAAATTTTGGGATACTGTACTATAAAACATGTTGAACATTCAAACAGCATTTTTTAATATTTCCTAGTATTTAAAAAATTATTTGCTTGAAGTATAGTCAGTTACAATATGTTAATTTCTGGTGTACAGCATAGTCAAACAGTATTTTTTGATGATTCAGAAAGAATTACATGCAGTTGCATCATCTCAGAATAACTTATATACATATTAATTAAACCTGTATAATAGACATGCGTTAAGTCTTGATTCTTCCAAGTCAGAAGTCAGAAGCGACCTAAACAAGCAATTCTCCAAGGAAGACATACAAATGATCAAAAAGCACATGAAAAAATGCTCAGTATCACTAATTATCAGAGAAATGCAAATCAAAACTACAATGAGGTATCACCTCACACCAGTCAGAATGGCCGTCATTCAAAAATCCACAAATGACAAATGCTGGAGAGGCTGTGGAGAAAGGGGAACCCTCCTACACTGCTGGTGGGAGTGCAGTTTGGTGCAGCCACTGTGGAAAACAGTGTGGAGATTCCTCAAAAGACTAGGAATAGACTTATCACATGACCCAGGAATCCCACTCCTGGGCTTGTATCCAGAAGGAAATCTACTTCAGGATGACACCTGCACCCCAATGTTCATAGCAGCACTATTTACAATAGCCAAAACATGGAAACAGCCTAAATGTCCATCAACAGGTGACTGGATAAAGAAGGTGTGGTGTATTTATACAATGGAATACTACTCAGCCATAAAAACTGACAACATAATGCCATTTGCAGCAACATGGATGCTCCTGGAGAATGTCATTCTAAGTGAAGTAAGCCAGAAAGAGAAAGAAAAATACCATATGAGATCACTCATATGTGGAATCTAAAAAACAAAAACAAACAAACAAACAAAAACAAAGCGTAAATACAGGACAGAAATAGACTCATAGATAGAGAATACAGACTTGTGGTTGCCAGGGGTTGGAGAGTGGGAAGGGATAGACTGGGATTTCAAAATTGTAGAATAGATAAACAAGATTACACTGTATAGCACAGGGAAATATACACAAAATGTTATGATAACTCACAGAGAAAAAAATGTGACAATGAGTGTGTATATGTCCATGAATGACTGAAAAATTGTGCTGAACACTGGAATTTGACACAACATTGTAAAATGATTATAAATCAATAAAAAATGTTAAAAAAAAAAAAAAAAGTCAGAAGCGTTGTCTCCAGATTGTTTAGGCTGAGTTGGTTAGAGTTGCTATAACTGAGCTAGTTTGTCTAATGGTGGCTCTTAAAGGAAGAGGTAATTTTGTCCTCCAGGAGACAGTTGGCAATGTCTGGAGACACTTTTAATTGTCATAGCTGAGCTGTAGAAGGTAAAGGCCAGGTATGCTGCTAAATATCCTGCAATGCACAGGATAGACCTCCATTACACTGCAAAGAATTATCTAGTCCAAAATGTCAGTAGTGCTAGGGGTTGAAAAACCCTGGTTTAATGTAGTATTTGCTTACCTTTCCTGAACTTCTGCCCTCTTTCCTAGTAATCGTAAATACCCAAGAAACTCAAAAATAATTTAGTTATTTTTGCATGCTGTAGGATAATGAAATGGCTTTAATTATTTAGTATATTTAATCTATTATATCATAAAACATTGATAATATAAATATTGTTTACTTATTCAAACTTTATCACTAGTTTATACTAGTATATTATTTAAGATTTCATAAAATTCATTTAATATACTTTATGGTAGTATTCATTATATAAGACAAATGTTTTACTCTTTCATTGTAACAAAGATTTTTTTTTTATTTGAAGTATAGTTTACAATGTTGTGTCAATTTCTGGTGTACAGCATAATGTTTCAGTCATACATATACATACATTCCTTTTCATATTCTTTTTCATTATAGGTAACAATAAGATACTGAATATAGTTCCCTGTACTATATAATTTAAACTTGTTGTTTATCTATTTTATGTATAGTAGTTAGTATCAGCAAATCTCGAATTCCTGATTTATCCTTTCCCACCTCCTTCCCTCCCTGGTAACCATAAATTCGTTTTCTATGGCTGTGAGTCTGTTTCTGTTTCCTTTTAACAAAGATTCTTAACTCTACACAAGAAAAAGTATAAATTAATAATTAATATATTTTTAAATTACATGCTTGATTTGGGGACCAAATATACATGAAAATGTAGACTAAAAATTTAACTGTTACATAAAGCCAAAGTAAAACACTAACTTTATGACCAGATAATTGGAATTCTTTCCCCTTTTTTCCCACTAAAAATTGGGTGATTTTTTTTTCTTTTTGGTCTCTAAATCATGAGATAAGAGAGGCTCAAGCCTTTCATTTTCAAGCGCATCTTGCAAATTACACATTGAGCAACACTTAAGCCGTTCGTTTCACTCTGAGATTTTTATTTAATTGCTGGGCTGTGGTGCTTGGGCATCAGAATTCTTAAAAGCTGCTCAGGTATATCTAATGTGCAGCAAAGTATGAGAACTTCTTTTTTGGGGTAGTATCCCAATTGGAAGACTCTCAAGCTAGACTGCCTGGGTGCCCTTCTGACCGGTTACGTGTTGCCTTTCTCACACAGAGCAAACTACTTAGACCATGTGCCACAATTTCCTTATTTGCAAAATGGGGGCAATAAAAATGTCTACTTTGGGATCTTATATATACCATTTACAAATTACTGTGGAGAGATCATCTTGAGGAAAATATGCAGAATTAATATTTATAATTTCCTTAGTGAATTTCTACATTTCACCATCACTGTTACTTATGCTTCCTGCTGTTAGCCAATGGTCCAAATATGGGTGTAAATTATAAGAATAAAAACAATTTAAGACAATTAAAACAGTCACAATTCACTTAGTAACTAACAGTGTTGAGTGATTAAACCAGCTGTGTAACTGACTAATGTGCACACCTCTTTGATCCTCCCCACCATGTATTTGGCATTGTAAATTTTATATATACACACACACACACACACACACACACACACACACACACACACACATTACTATCTTTAATAATATGAACACCCAGACATATTTGCACACCCCTGGGGAATTTCATGACGATGTGTTTGGAAAGGCTCTGCTCATGAAGTCTTAGAGATACGATTACAAGTAGACTGAGTCAACAAAGAGTGATGAGAAGAATTAATAAAACACCAGATGGACTTGTAAACTGGAATATACACACATTTTAGGTATCTATTACATGCCAGACACTGAACTAGTCATTGATAATATAGAGACAAATAAGACTTGAGTTGACTTCAGCCATGTTGTCAGGAAACTCACGCTGTAGTTGGGGAGGAAGAAAGGAAATTTAATAGGAGAAGTGTGTGTAAGACATATGATCTAACAGAATATGAAGTTGGAAAACTATCCAGTGAGATCAGGCAAGGCTTCTTAAAAGAGGCGACATGTGAGTTGGGTTTTAAAGACTGAGTGGAAATTCACTGGTTGAAATAAACTCCTTAAGAGGGATTACTTCAGTAGAATTTGCCATAAGACCAGAAATACATGGTGTACCAAATCAATACCATTTATCAATTTACTTGGTCTACTTTGCTCTTACCTTCAAAAAAAATCAGAAATACAGTAAAGATTTTGAATCTATTTTTCTAGCTCTTAAAATGAGTTAATTCAAGGAGAAAATTTAGTATAATAAAAGAGACAAAAGAATTAGATCGCTTAGGAAATTAATTATAAATTATAATATTTATAAAATGCTGTCTCTTATTTGCTTCTGTTTAATTATTTTCTGCCAAAATATGTATAAACTTGATGATTAAAAATTAAGATTTCTATAGTGGTGATGCCATTTATTTTATAGGATATTAATCATAAAATGCTCATCTTGCTGACAAATGAATAAAACACAAAAATAATTTTTATCATATTCCACTGTAGTAGAATTACTAAACTAAACCAGAACAATGATTAAATAAAAATAAGTCCTTGATTCCAATGTCCCAACCAAAGGATCTCTCTCTGTACCATCAAGTCAGGAAAATTAGCTAATAAATTGTTGACTCGCAATGTGAAAACCGGAGTATCTCTGGGGCTGTTCTTGTTCTCTTCACTTGTCCAGGGTGACTCTGTCAATAGAAATATATTAGGGACTATGTATGTCATTCAGAATTTTCTAGTAGCTACACTAATAAAGTAAACAGTAAGAGGTGAAAGTAATTTTATAACATTTTATGTAATCCAGTATACCTAAAATATTATTTTAACATGTATTCATTATAACAGTTATTAATGAGATATTTTATTCTTTTTTTTCCATATTAAGTATTTAAAATCTGGTATGTTTTACAGCACATCTCTGTTCAGACCAGCCACCCCTCAAGTGCTCAGTGGCCATATGTGGCCAGTGGTTACTGTATTACAAAGTACGGTTCTAGAGATACCCATTAATCCAAAAAGAAAAGAACTGGTTTTTCACTGCTAAGTAGTCCTTCAGTGCTAACCTTGAGAACATTTCCAGAGGTAGCCTATGGATTTTAAATATTCTATCTTACCATCTCTGAGGGCTTCAGTTTAATGCCATAGTATTCATAAAAAATGTCAGACATTCTTTTTTTAACGGAGTACTGTGAAAGAGCAATTAGAAGTTTATGATGCACATAATGCAAAATACAGGTCATTTTCCAAGCCTGTTTTAGAAACACAAAAACCATAGTCATTTATCACTTCTGAGAATACTGTCTTGAATATGTCTTTGTTAGGGTATTGATATTGTGAGAACTTTGTGATAAGAAAACAGTCTTTAAGAACAAGGTTCCAGACTAAAATTGATAACTAGAATGAAAGCATTTTAAAAAATAGAAACCTGATCTAGGTCATCCATAGGGGTGCATTAGGGAAACACTAACCTGAAAATAAATCCCACCATTTGTTAAGTTACTGAAAGTTACTTGACTCTTAGCGACTTAACAAGAAACTTCCCTTGTGGCTGGAGTTATTCTTAATTTTCAGGTAAACCTATCTACCTTTGCCAGGCCACTGAGATCTTTTTACAATGAAAGAATAATTTAGAGCCATTCAAAATAAAATTAGAGTATCAACACTTTGAAAAAAGCTACTAATAAGCAATCAGACTCCTGACCTCAAGATTACTTGTGAATTGTGAATCAGCAAAATAAACTTGATTTTTATTTGCTAAGTGTGTGTCAATTATCAGGTGCCTTCTAATTTATAAGTAGTCTTTTCCCCCCTCTATAGTTTATAATTCAGATGTTTGATGTTTGAAATAAATTTTCCACAGAGGGAAATATTATAAATTATAATTAATTTCCTATGCTATCTGATTTAATTTTTAATATGCCTGTATGCATTACTTTACTGTCATTTATAATAGTTTTTTCCCCAAGTGTTCACTTCCCACTAGAATAATGAAAGTGGAGTATTATTACATAGTACGTGGTTTGACACTTTTACAAATTTTAATAATTAAGTATTTATTTAATGTGTTATAGAAAAATGTAGCTAGTACCATAAACAGTTGATTTAAAAATATCATTGCTTAGATAAACAAAAAGTTTATACTGTATAGTGCGGAGAACTATATTCAATATCTTGTAGTAACCTATGGTGAAAAAGAATATGAAAGCAAATATATGTATGTTCCTATATAACTGAAGTATTGTGCTGTACACCAGAACTTGACAACATAGTAAACTGACTATACTTCAATAAAAAAAAATAATTGTTTAGAATGAGACTAAGTTAAAAAAAAAATGGGTCAATGTAGGTCAACTTACAGAAAAATGTCACATAAATAAGGGAACAAACATGGCAGTAGTTCTGAAGGTAATTTGTGCAACTTACTAAAGTTGTTATATTCAATGGAAGATGCCTTTAGAGTTTCAGTTAAGAATACCAGGAACTTATTTCTCTCCCCTGATGCCTGCTGTCTCCTTCCTTCTCACCCCCAGTTCCTTCTTCCTCTGACTCCCACGCCCTTTCCTTTTCTGATTTAACAGGAATAGGAACTCACAAAAGGTGGGAAGATGGCAGGAAAGAAATAGGAATGATGAGGTGGTATCCTGGAATGATAAAATAGCTCAGCCTTAAGAGTTAGGGAAGTCTTCCATGATATCTAAACTGAGACAAAAGAGGAGTTTCTCAAGTAGGGGAAAGGAGATGTGAGGAGCATTCTAAGCTGGGCAACATACTATGCACAACTCTGAAATCATGGAAAAATAATTTTGAGACAATTGCAACTTGATAACGCTGGAGTTTGGCTTGGGAGAGATGGAGCTGGAAAGTTAGCAAGAGCCAGGCAGGATTTTTTCTTTTGCACTTGAGGAACAGTGCTAAACAAGTTAAATTTCTTTGTTCTTGGTTGGTTTGTTAAGGAGAGGAGTGACTTCATATAGAATGAAAATTGGCTTCAGGTGGGAGGGGCATGAACTCTAAGGCAAAAATATCTTTTACTAGAGTATTGATGAAATCCAGACGGGACACAGTGGTGTGTATGTAGTAGAGAGGTATTAGTTGATTCCAGGGTTTGTTTGTTTGTTTGTTGTTATTGTTGCTGTTTTTGAAGCCAGACTTTGCCATATTTAATGATGGATTAATGTGGAGGGTTAAAAGACAGAGAGAGGCCAGTGTTTCTGGTCTGCACAGCTGGAGACATTCCCTGAAGTATGGAACCCAAGGCTTAGAGTATGTTGGAAGGGATAGAGTGTTTTAGTTGTGCCTCTTATTTAATTTATAGAGGTGACTGAGTGACAACATAGAGAGGTCAACGCCACAAAAGAAATTTTGTTACTCACACTTCCCAAGAGAAGGGGACACACGACACTCTGCAAGCCTACAAGGGGAGGTACCAGGGTCATTCAGGGAGCAGGAGGAGCAAAGGAGAAAGCATGGTTTCTCTTGTACTGTGCTTCCGCTGGGAAGGAGTGGGTGAGGCAAGGGAGACAAGTTTAAGCAAATTTAGGATTGGGTAGTTTGAATAATTTCAGCAGGCTCCAGGCTGTCGGGATAGTGTCTAGTTGTCTGGTACCTGGGCCCTGGAAATACTGGCTTGGTAGGTGCAAGTTAGATAAAGGAGGTCTTTGGGGATGTGGGCTTTGGATTGGTTGGTTGGAATTAGCTAGGCCTGGGGAGAGCAGTCTCTCCCTGGCCAACCAGGCCCCCAAAATGTCAAGGTGTCATAAAATGTAGAAAATTCACAAACATGACTAATACACAGGGTAGATGTTGTATATAATTTAGGACAGTGGTTCACAGCGTTAGCTCCATTTAAATCACTTGGAAGGCTGGTTAACATGCAGATGACTGAGTCTCACCCTCCAAGTTTCTGACTCTAGAGGGTCTGGGAAGGGCATAGAGAATTTGCATTTCTGATAAGTTCCCTTGCTGCTGCTGATGGTGGAATGCCACACTTTAAGAACACTGATTTAGGATATGTACAATTTGGAGACTATCTCAATGGAGCATAAATTCAGGGAGTATTTTTGGACAACTCGCGATGTGGCTCTAAAATTCAGGGTAGAATATTAACCTTGAAATAAACACTTGAGGGATCATTTGCATCAAAATAATAATTGAAATTTAGGGAGTACATGGGACGGAGAGGTCTGTGTATAAAGAAAAGTAGAAAAGAGTAAACCTCAAGCCTTACTGACCCTTGAGGGTAGAGGAGCGAGAGGAATCCACAAAGGAGACCCAGAAAACTTCAGACGGGCCTTAGGAAGCCAAGGAGAGAAGACCCTCACTGCCAAAATGACAGGCGCTTGTGAATGATCTGACAGGTTAACTGCTCCATATTCACCTCTATTAATTATAGTTCTAAATGCACGTTTTAATAAACAACTAAAGTAATGCAACTGATTTTTTTAATTAAAAAGTTAAATTTGTTCATTAGAATTTAAAATAGTCACCTTAAGAGACTGTGGAATTAATCCTGCGAAGTTGTTACCACTTAAATCATTTTGGTACTCTTGTGGGGCGGGGGGATCATTTGCAGTGCTTTTTTTCCTTAATGTTTCTTTTTTTCCTTAATGTTTCTTTTTTTCTTTTAATGTCCTCAGAGGCATCAAATTTTCATATTTTGAAGTGGGTTTGATTTTTTCCGTCAGTCTTAAAAGCCTTTTATGGTTTATAAAATAAATAAATGATAAACCTAGATGCAATCAATTCTTAAATTAAAAAAGTAGATACCTACTAAAACTTATGTTGTTGGAGACTGTCTTTGAAGACAGTTTCAAAAGTGGAGTTTAGTTCCTATGGTGTAATACTACTCACTACATTAAAAGCCAACATTCATTTGAATGAACATGTTCTTGGTCAATTTGTTTTCAATGTCTTCTTACCTGATAGTCATCTCTCATAGACGCAGATACAGATATACATTTCCTAGAATGGCTCTGAGAAATATCTCGACTTGAACTTCCCTTAATTCTGAGATTCATGGTACTTGGGTGCTGTATTGTGACAGCCTTGTCAGCCTGTCTTTGCAGAAACTCTTGACTCCTATTCAAAAGTATTCTCCAAACGATTCTATTATCAAGAATGTAGACAGGAAGATTTGGGGGAAGATTTTCATAGGGTAACATTTTCATGTAGAGCATTTTCCACATGTTGGAAATTAGTTTACTGAATGCAAGGTGTTACCTTTTCTTTGCCAGAAGCCTTTCATGTTAATATAAATGCTTATGGAAGTTGTGTCAGAAAGGAATTGCCCCTCAAACTAGCACATGGAAAGAAGAAAGAGTTCTGAGATTTAGCACATACATAGTTTTTAAAAATAAACTGTTTCAAATATGATATGCTCTTTCATTTTCTCTTCAGTCATTTTCAGTTACTTTTTTTACTTTATATTCCCTTGTGTATGTATTTTATCTAACCCATGTCCTGAGATTCCTTTATCTCTGGAATTCTACCTTTTTTGATGAACAGAAAACTTGGTTTTATTGATTCCCCTGACATAGCTGTGTTTCAGAAATAATCAATTAAAGGCCACAAATCCATTATTTTAGGGTGAACTTGGACATATATGGAAACTCCTTGAGGACTTGTTAGAACACAGATTGAGGGGTCGCACTCCCAGACTTCCACATTCAGTTAGGGCTGCGGTAGGGACTGATCATTTGCATAGCTAGCAAGTTTCCAGTTGAGATTGGCGTTACTGGTCTAGGGACCAAATTCTGAGAACCACTGAATGAAGGGAAACTAGACACAGAAATGTGCTTTCTTGACTTTGGCCACTGAAGATAGTTAGGTAGCGAAAGAGACAGACAAAAGTGTAATCAGTTAGGTCTGGGTGGAGCCTGGGAATTTGCATTTCTAACGAATTCCTGGGGACTGCTGTTGTTGCTGGTGGAGAAGGACACTTGATATATTAAAATATCATTTAAAAATGTAGGCCAGCAAAGCCTACTACATAATGAGACCTGAAAAGTTACTTTGATTTAATTTGGCCAGTTGTTTCTTGTAGGCTAAATTAGCACCAGCAGAGCTGAGGTTGTTTCTGTTCCCAGTGGTTATAAGGGATATTTTAGATAGAGCTGAGATTGGTTTTGGAGGGGGAGATAAGTTGGGAAAAAAATTTTTTTTAAAAAAGAAGCAGCAGCAGCCAAACATTAAGTTGTTTATTGGATGAAGAGAGACAGCATAATCAGAAATTTCTTAGACTGGTTCAGCAAAGCCGATCCCTTACAGTCGCAAAGGAGAGACATAGAAATGCCTTACAAGGACTGATGGCCTCAAAAGGCACACAGGAAACGGTAAGGATCCATGGCCTCCCCTTCAGACATGATTTATGCCTTTCTTCACTCACGCTTCTGTTTAAGTATCTATACTCTCCCAGCCCTGTGCTTGACTTACAAGGGTCCTGTCCTCTGGAGTTTACATTCTCATTGGGAAAACAGCTGATAAATTTGTGATTTATGTTTGTTTTGTAAAATCTCACTCTGGCTGCTGTAAGAATAATAAGATATGATAGGTGCATGGGTACAGTTGATGCCTCGTTCTGCATTCCATCCCCTCAGGGCTTTGCTCTGTCAGAAAGCCCCTTCTTTCATAACTTTTAAGTCTTTCCTTCTGATCGATTGCTGTCCTTCATCTTAATAAGCAAACACACATGCACACTTATCAGCCTCCCCTGACTCCGCTCCCATCCCCTTCCGGCCTCACCTCACCTCTGTCCTTCATTCCATGGCCAGTCTTAGTGAAAGACAACCCATATGATCTGGCTATTACTTCTATGTTCCGAAGAGACTGCTTTCACTTAGAAAATCAGTGCCCTCTTCCATGCCAAATTGCCTCACTCTGCTTCTCTCTGTAAGTTTTTCCTTCTTTATTTCCTTGACATCCTCTTACCCACATTTTCAAATCTGACCTGCCTACTTTTCAGTCTCTCTACCAGGGTGATTCAGCCTCTGCCTCTTCCAGAAGTACGGATGCTCCCCAGATCCCATCCTTAGCTCTTCTTCACTTTCCATCCCACACCCTTGCCATGGTCTCATCTTCATCCAAAGCCCCATTTAGTACCTATAAGCAGATGACGCCCAAATCATTATCTGCTTCCTTTATCTTTCTCTTGGTCGTTCCATATTTATTTCTGTAACTTCCCAGTGAACCTCTGTGTTTAGGCCACAGGACTGATACTGATAAGCACAGTTAGGAAGTACTGGCTAGTGTCTGCTCCAATTGCTTGGGCTTTTGCTAGAACAGATGTTAAATATTTTGAGCCTTACCCTGGTCCACAGTCATTTCAAAACTAGCATGTCTCAAACTGAAATTCGTAGCAAATCTGGACATTTGCTTCTATTCCCTATTTCAGAAAATGGCACCACTCTTTACACAGTTTTCTAAGCCAGAAGCCTCTGGGTTCAGCCAGACTTTTCTCTTCAGTACACACATCTACACTTATACGAAATATTGCTAATTCTGTCTCCTAAAGGCTCTCTTAAAACAGACTTTTCTCTGTGACTGTCCCTCATTTCATGTCATTATTGATGTAGAGTAAAGCACACCTGATTCAAATCTTGTAGCCTTTGGCAAATTTCGTAATCTTTTCTAGCCTCCGTTTCTTCATAAAATTTCTACTTCTTTGGCTATCTGAAAAGATTAAATGACATTACTCACATGTCTGTTTTTGCTTTCATTGCCTATGCTTTTAGTGTCATATCCATGAAATCATTGTCAAGACCAGCGTAGTGAAGCTTTTCCCCTATGTTTTATTCTAGGAGTTTCACAGTTTCAGGTCTTACATTTACATCTTTAAACCATTTAGAGTTGATTTTTGTGTATAGTGTTAGATAAGGGCCCAGTTTCATTCTTTAGCATGTGAATATCCAGTTTTCCCATCACCAACTGGTAAAGGCACTGTCCGTTTCCCATTGTGTATTCTTGGTACCCTTGTAGAAGATCGATATGGATTTATTTCTGGGCTCTTTTCAGTGCCATTGGTCTATATATGTCTTTATGCCAGTGCCATACTTTTTAATTATTGCAGCTTTGTATTATACTTTGAAATCAGAAAATGAGACACCTTCAGTTTCACTCACCTTTTTCAAGATTATCTCTTCCTATGTGAGGCCTCTTGTGATTTCATATGAATTTTGTATTTCTCTCAGTTATTGTAAAACATGCCACTGAGATTTTGATAGGGATTGCATTGAATCTGTAGATTGCTTTGGATACTATGGACATCTTAACAATATTAGGTCTTCCAGACCATGAACATGAAATGTTTCTTCATTTGTTTGTGTATTCTTTAATTTCTTTCATCAATGTTTTGTTGTTTTCAGTGTCAGGTCCTCACTTCCTCAGGTAAGTTTATGCCTAAGTGTTTTATTCTTTTTGAGGCTGCCATAAATGGAATTCTTTTCCAAATTCCTTTTTTGTTTTCCAAAATTTTCTTTTTAGATAATTTTGTTATTAGTGTATAGAAAAGCAACTGATTTTTGTATCGTATGATTTTACTGAGTTTACCGCATAAAGAGTCAGCTACATCAAACTCAATAAAAAAAGAATAGATCCCATGATTTTTGTCAATGATGTTATTGCTATTGGTTTCACCCAGAAAAGTGTAGTAGTCTCTTACCTGGTCTGCCTACCTCTAGTTTCAGTTCCTCAGCCAGAGTCATCTTCTAACATGAAGGCTGACCCTGTTCCCTCCTTTAAAACTCCTTTTTACCTTTAAGATAAACTCCCACATTCTTGGATTATTATTCAAAGTCATTTATGATGTAGTTTCTCCATGGCCCCATTTCCTTAACTCCCCATGAAGGGGATATATAGCAAAAAAAATTCGAAGCTACCTAGAAACTACTCACCTTGTGTCTCCATACCTCTGTCTGCTGGGAAGACCTTCCACCTAACCTACCTAACCTCACCTCCTTAGCCCAAATAATTCTTATTTATTCTTCAAAATAATCTCACACTCCTGAATGGATTTCTAGTCCACAGGGGATCCAAAAATGTCTGAATCAGTAAGTTACAGGATGAGCTTGCCCCCCAAAATTGTTGTTTAAATATTTCTAAGCTAAATGGTTAATAATCATATTTACAGAAAAGGAAAGGGCAACAAAATGGTGGCACTTGCATTAAAAATATGCAAGGGTATGTTGTCTTCAACTTATTATTAACTTTTTCTAATATTTTAATATGAAAATGTTTAATCAGACAGCAAAGTTGAAAGAATTTTATAGTGAACATCTGTACACCCATCACCTATATTTTGCCATAAACCTTTTACTATTCTTGCTTTATAACATATCCATCCAACTATCCATCCCTCTTTATGATTAATTTTTAATATTCTGATAGTCTTACCTTTAAATAATAAGTTGTCTTTTAAAAAGTAACAGGAGTTTCTACCACAGTAAAGCAAAATTGTTACTGTTAAAACAACATAAATTGTAGTGCTTTCTAATTCAATGCACAGAAGTATCCATTGAAACTAGTACCAGAGAATATAAAACATGTTTTATTAATATTCTACTGTACCTGATTAGGTGTAGACCATTAGGAAGAATTGTTATAATTAAAATGAATGGGTTTGCCAATATTGGAATAGAAAAAGCCTAAAGTTTCCTATTCCAATGAAGTGTTTTGTGACAACTGTTTATTCCACATCTTTATAAAATTTCACTTTGACCTATATTTTGAACACACCATGGGTTAAGCTACATGTGACGTGCTAAATAGATATGGCAATTTTGACACTGGATTATTTTAGTTCCTTTTCCATTAAATCCCCATAACTCTTTATTGATTAATTTGTATCTATTACCATTTTAAAGAAAATTCTCAGACAGGCAGGTGAGAAATGAAAAGAAATCAACCTGGTAAGCCCTCCTTCAAGCCCATCGACATGTAGTCAGTGTGTCCTTTTAAATTAGTAAAGCACAGTTTCCACAAAGTCACAGCATGACTTTACCTGCTACAGTAGTGTTGCTAAAATAATGGAGACTATAACATCTTCCATATAAAGTGTTTTTTTCTGTACATTGTTATGATGATTAGTATATTGCAATGACCACATTATTCAGTTCCAAAATTAGTAGCACACCATCCTGAATGGTTCAGCTCACATTGTGATTACTCATTCAACAGCATTCTTGAGGGTTTACGATGTGAAAAGCATTACATTAAGTAGTGTATGGCAGAAGTTCACAAATGCAGATGATCTGTGAATATTTCCACAATAAACAGAGAAATTCAAGGAGCAAAAGAGAGGGAGGGAGAAGACAGAGAAATCATAGAAGCTTATCACCCTCCTTTCTTAGGAAAGCCTGCCCTTTGTTTTGAGATTACATCCTTCTGAATTTATTAGTTGTTAAAATGCCCCTTCCTTGACATTATGATGGTAACAGTACATGATGGGGTTTGTTTTTATAGCTTACTTGGCAAAAATATCATTTGGTAACTGTATTAGTTACTTATTGCCACAATAATGCTGTTTAACAGACCACCCCCAAAATCAATAGTTTAAAACAGTAAGTATTTCTTTAATTCACTAGTTTGTGGCTTGATTTAAGTTGGGTAGTTCCTCTGCTTTGGCTGGGCTAGCTTGAAAATCTAGAGGGTGGCTGAGGGCTCGTGTGTCTAAGGATGGCTGAGTTGAATTGGCTCTGCTGCTCATGTCTTGCTCATTCTTCCAGCAGACTAGCCCAAGCATGTCCTCTCAGCAAAGGCAGAGGTGGAAGAGCAAGAGTGGAAACATGTAAACAATGTTTTAAGCCTCTGCTTGCATCAGGCTTGCTAATATCCCATTGGCCAAAGCAAATTTTATTCCCTACCTCCCACTACTCGCTCCTGTGGCAAGCAGAATAATGGCCCCATAAGGATGTTCATGTTCAAATCCCCATAGAAGCTGTGAATACATTGTGCTACATAACAAGGGGGAATTAATACTGCAAATATGGGGAAGGGATATTGCTCAGTGGTAGAGCACATGCTTAGCATGCATGAGATCCCAGGTTCAATCCCCAATACCTCAGTTAAAAAAATTTTTTTTTAATTAAGCATTTAAAAAATCTCCAATGAAGACATACAAATGGCCAATAGGCATGTGAAAAAATACTCCATATTGCTAATTATCAGAGAAATGCAAATCAGAACTACAATGAGGTATCACCTTACACCAGTCAGAATGGCCATCATTCAAAAGTCCACAAATGATAAATGCTGGAGACGGTGTGGAGAAAAGGGAACTCTCCTACACTGTTGGTGGGAATGCAGTTTGGTGCAGCCATTGTGGAAAACAGTATGGATTCCTCAAAAAACTAAAAATAGATTTACCATATAATCCAGCAATCCCACTCCTGGGCATATACCTGGAGGAAACTCTAATTCAAAAAGATACATGCAGCCCAATGTTCATAGCAGCACTGTTTACAATAGCCAAGACATGGTAACAACCTTAATGTCCATCAACAGTTGACTGGATAAAGAAATTGTGTTGTGTGTGTATGTATGTATGTGTATATATACGTATATGTATGTGTATGTATATACACAAATAGTGGGCTGCTACTTGGCCATGAAAAAGAATAAAATAATGCCATTTGCAGCAACATGGGTGGACCTGGAGATCATCATACTGAGTGAAAGAAGCCAGTAAGAGAAAGAAAAATACCATATGAAAACACTTATATGTGGAATCTAAAAAAATAACACAAATGAACTTATTTACAAAACAGAAACACTCACAGACATAGAAAACAACCTTATGCTTACCAGGGGGAAAAGGGCTGGGAAGGGATAAACTGGGAGTTCGAGATTTGCAGATACTAACTACTTTGTATAGAATAGACAGACAAGTTTCTGCTATATAGCAAAAACTATATTCAATATCTTGTAGCAACCAATAATGAAATAGAATATGAAAAGGAATATATATATGTACATGTATGACAAACATTACGGTGTACACCAGAAATTGGCATGACATTGTAAGCTAACTATACTTCAATTAAAAAAAAGATTGCAAATAGAATTAAGGTTGCTAATCGGGTGACTTTGAGACTGGGAGATCATACTGGATTCTCCAGATGGGTACAATATAATCACAGGGTCTTTGTAAGTGAAAGAGGGTAGCAGGAGAGTAGGAGTCAGAGACAGAGAGATATGAAGGTGCCATGCTGCTGGCTTATAGGATGGAGAAAGAGGTCCCCAGCCAAACAATGTAGGTGGCCTCTAGTAGCTGAAAAAGGCAAGGAGACAGATTCTCCTCTAGCTTCTCCAGAAGGAACACAGCCCTACCAACACTCTGATTTTAGTCCATGAGACCCATTTCAGATTTCTGACTTCCAAAACTGTAAGAGGATAAATTTGTATTGTTCTAAGCCAATAAGTTTTTGGTAATTTTTTTACAGCAATAAAAGAAAACTAGTATACCCTCCATTGTCCAATCTTTTCAGCAGCATCTATACTATTAGTTAATGTTTTTAAAAAATCATATCATCTTTGTTTTTTGCTTTTAGCCGTAAGTAATAATACCTGTAAAACTATGGTTTGATGTGCTAGTGTGTTTTCTCATAATGCATATGAAAATAAATAAATGTTAAAGTTTAAACTGTTCATCTGTATAATACCACAAATCAGTTCCTTACCACAAGTGTTAGGCAATCACATTTGGGGAAATGTGGATCTAGCTGACCTAAAGGAGCAGGAGACAGTACAAAAATGAGAATTTCCCAGAGAAGGAGGCATTTGGCCAGTGGGTAACATTTTTGGCAGACAAAGGTAGAAGAGAAAGGCAAATGATCCAGTATGGCTGTAGCATACTATTTGCATTTGTATCAAGTAATTTGAAGTTTGCTAATCTTGACATGTCTTAATGCTGTTGGCTTGTTCTTTTCTCTGGATGAAGTGTTCACCAGGACTCACCGGTCTTTTGGTGTAAGCTAGGTTTATTACACTCCTTCTTGGAAAAATCTTCTGAGCCCCAGTTCTCTCCCAGCTAAGATTCATACTCACTCCTCTCTGTAAAAGAGCCCAAACTTTGCTGTCATTTCCTGAGTCATTTTGATATCATGATACACAGATAAGGTGACTCACGGCTGGGGACTCCAAGCTGCCCGCCATCCCTACCTATATGTCCCAGAGCTGAGGGGAACCAGTATCTGAGATACTTATAACCCAGTCACATGAATTTTGGCACTTCCATTGAGAAATCATGTTTCAGAGCATTTATCAACTGTGAACTTCTTGAAGGCAGTGATTTTATCCTGTTCTTCCTTCTCTTCATAATTCATAAGATACATGGTAGGTGTCCATAATTCTTGATTGAAATAAAATTAAATGAATAGCAAATGACTTTTCCAAGGTCAAACATTTATGAGGCTTTATTTCTCTTTCTTTTGCTGCCCTCTGGTGCCAGTTGCATCTACTGATGGGCAACATCTATAGGCCAGGCCCATCTTAGTTTCTGAATTAAGCTTAGTGGCTCTGATAGCACAACGGAAATCCAAGCTTGCTATCTGGTGGGATTTGTACTTAAAATTCTGTGGTTTAGAGACTTTGTAGTCAACATGTTTGGAATAAACCTGGGGTGCCCAAATGGTGTGAAAGTCCCAGCATTCCTGACTTCCCTTTTCCCACTTCTCTGCCAGCCTCCCTGTTGTTTTAGTTATTTGAGTACTATTAAACCCTTGGCAGTTTTTCTTACACCTGTTCTCTAAAAGCTGTTACAAGTGAGTGGAGGCAGGATGGCACTGGGCTGTAGCAGAAAGAACATAAAACTAAGAGTTAGAAGCCCTGAGTTCCAGTAAAAGCTCTGTAGTGGGATTTAGGGCAAGTCTCTTAACTTCTTTCAGCATCAACCTCCTCATCTATGAAATAAGATTAATGATACCTGTCTTCCCTATACTTCAAGGTTGTTTTGAGGTTCATATGCATTCCCACCATATAGACTATAAATCTCAGATGCATACAGATAACCGATAGTGTTTTATAGTAACCTTAATATTTCCAGGATTTTTAAAATCAGTGATCAGCGTTGATCCAATCTAACATCATAATAATGTGTTAAGTGTCGGTATGTGTGGGAGTCTCTCTGCTTATTGATGTTAATGGAAGTGTGTATAGTTTACCTAAAGTAGGGCAGAACTCTAATATTAATATGTAGTCAATATATATTTGTAGCAGATTTATTTTTTCAATATAAAGATAATTTCAGTCCCAATTTAGGTAGACAATTTTAATTTTGATTTATTTACAAATGAAATTTATGATGACATTCAAAGAGATTCTTCTAAGTATAAGATGTCTTACATTGAAATTAATCTGTTATTTAGGACAAGGAAACCATGTAGTTTGAAAATTCATTGGCACCATGGAACTAAAACAGTGGCTTTTGAAACCTCTCGGCTTCATTTTTCTTTGTTTTATGAATGTTGTGGTGATATTTCTGAGCGTATATGAAACATACTGATTTTAAAAAGTAACATATTTTGCAAACCCCTCCCTTAACCATTATTCTCTTTTCCCAGCATGTAGGAGCCTTTTCTCTTTGTCCCAAGGTTGATTTCCTTTCTTGAACCTTTTCAGATCTAAGTTCAGAAAAATTGCTGTGGTTCTTTGAGAGGCCACACAAAATAAGTATTGTCCAATGCTAGCACTTTGAAATGTGATATTGTAATTACTTACCAAGTGAACATTAATCATTACTAGATTAGAATGGAATTACCTGTTATAGTCACATTAATAGCAAATGAGCTTTCCCTGATTGATGTTGTTATAATGAATACAAAAGGAATTAACAACGATCTGGCACTCACCAAGAGTAGCATAGTCATTAAGCGCCATACCATCAAAAGGCGAGTAATACTTTACAATAAGCGAGTATTAATTAAAATAAAAGCACAATAAACTGTTGAATTACTTAGATCCACACTACTAAGATATGAGACTATGGGATTAATGTGATTGCAATACATTTTATAAAAATTAGTGACTAGTATTTAAAATGTTTAGGAAGCAAATGTTTGTGTTTGCTAAGTAGCTATGTAGCTTTTTTTGAGTGACTTACTACTATAGGGACAGTGATGAATAATATCGAGTGTATATATAATCTATTAATTCTTATCTTTTTACCTGAAAATGTGCATTTTGTTTTCAGCATTTCTGTTAGTTTCCCATAGACTATTCTAAAGGGCCTTTAAATTGTAGATGTAGCACTGACTAATTTCTGTTTTAAAAAAAGGTATTTGAAAGTTGATCTGCAGTGAATATTGAACCAGATGTTAAGGAACACCCTACTCAGAACTGACACTTGGGAGCAGAGAAGCAGAACTAAACCATTCATATACAATTTCTAAGGAGTAATTGAGCATACACCTATCAAGGGGGATAAAAAGTCAGGTACTCTCAGTCAAGGTGCTTTTTCTTCCTTCTTTTTAAAGTAATTTTTGAAATTTTCTGTGGCAACGAATCCATAGCAGAAGGCAAATAGTTTTTAGTTAATTGATCAGAATATCACTCTTACAATTTTGCTACATTGAATATTGTTTAGAACAACTTAAATTTAGAATGGCATTGAAGTAGCTATAAAACACATTTGTCTAATATGAAAGTTAGCATTTAAACTAGATTAAAATAATTGTGTCTTAGAAAGAGTACATGTAAAAACTGGCGAAGTCTAAATGAGGTCTGTATTTGAGCTAATAACATTGTATGGATGTCAATTTCCTGGCTTTGATAATGTGCTGCGGTTAAGATATTATCCTTGGGAGAACCTAAGTGAAAGACGCATGGGGACTCTCAGTACTATATTTGCACTTTCTTGTGTCTTAAACCATTTCAAAGTAGAAGTTACTTTTTATTTTACTTTATTTTTTAATGGCAGTACTGAGGATTGAACCCAGGACCTCATGCATGCTAAGCATGCACTCTACCACTGAGCTAAACCCACCACCTAAAGGTTATTTTTAATAAAACTAAATATATATTTTAAGAAAGTGGGTTTTTTCCTCTGTAACCAGTAGCTGACTGCTCAGTCTAAAAGAATATGTAGAGGTGGTTGGGAACTGCTAAATTAATTACACTTCTGACCTGGACTTAAGGGATGATTCTTGAATTAGTAAGTGAATATATGTGCCAACATATGTTATGAAATATATAAATATGTAAGATAAAATGATAGAAGCTAATTATTTCTTGGCATGTTGCTGTGGGTCCATTTAACACTGTTTATGTAGGAAGCTACTGTAATTATAAAAATGCGCACAGCCAAACAGCCAAGTAAATTAACTGAAGTTTAAAGATCTTGTGCTTGAGATTTGAAATGCCTTACAGTGAGCTTTGCATTCGTTTTCACATAAGGCAGACACATTTTGTTTTGATTTTAGTGTTTTATGTTACATGGTACAGTATCAAAGAAAAACTCTAAAATATGCACTCAAAATCCTGATGTGCCCTCCCTTCCAAAAAAGGTGGCGCAATGAATACAGCCTTCAGAGTTAATAACATCTAAGAACAAACCCAGCAGTTGTATCAGCATGATTTAGCTCCTGCTGAGACGATTATTATTTTTATTTTATTAATTTTGCAATTAAATTGCAGACTTAAATTCAGACATATTTCAAGCTGTGGCTTTTTTCAGCTATCTCAGGAGTTCATAGAGAACTTCAAATGTTCAACAACAGTGAAAGCAGACAGCCTGGATATTATTTCTGTATCACCAATTTTGTGTGAAAAAAGATTTAGCTAAATCTCATAGAAGTTCCATAAACTAGTTTTTGTTATCTAAAAAATAGATGAAAAAAGCAGAGAAAAATTTTAAAATAGCTATATCAAGAGCCACCTCATTATCATTAAGAAGTTACTGAAGTACCATATGTATATAGCACCACCAGGCATTTGAAAGGAGGGACAGGTAGAGAGAAAATTTCTCCAGCCCTGGGGAATCTTACATTTCAATAGTGTAAACTTAGCAACTTTAGATAGACTTATTAACATATATTTTATCTTGATGCGAGTGTCTTTGTTGGGATTGTATAGGAACTATGAGATATTCCACACCTCATTTAAACAAGGAATTTTTACAGAGATGGTGACATGTGTAAAAGATTCAGAGACATGCACCTTTGTTAATAAAATCATAGTTTTCTTTTGTGTCTTGGAAATGAATTGGAGTTAATTTTTTATCTGATATGGCCAAATATGATGTGCTATTCATTAAAGACTGAAAAGAGGAGAGAGGTTAAATAAAGGATTGCAAGGTAACAGATCACTTGATGAGTAAAAGAAGAAAAAAGTAGAGTTCCTAAGTTCCCAAAGAAGTCGTTCCCCTTTGGCTAGGTGCATCACACCTTAGTGGTCAAGTAAACTGGCCATCTGAGCACCTTTCTGGCTCTGCCCCCATGTAGCTGGCTATTCATGGACAAATAACCTAGCTTTGCAGAATATTAGATTTCTTGCTGATAGACTTAGGATTTCTAAATTCCGTTTTAGGTGTATATCTCTATGTTTCACTCAAAGACAATCCTTTGTATTGAAATTCTCCAGCAGTGGAGCCTAGTCATGAAAGTATCTTTCTGTGTCTCAACACTGGCTCTGCTACTTCCACAAACTCACAGTGTAATCTTCCTACAAGCCTCTTAACTTCTCTTGGCCTCTAGTTTCTACAAGGGAGATAGGAATAAAAGTTACTAGTGTGCAGGTTAAATAAGATAACTTTTATATAAAATGCTTACCCCAGTGCCCTGCATATTGTGAAGGCTTAGTATGTATTAGAAGCTTTATTTTATTGTTATCGTTATTACAGTTATTAATAACAATGAGCCCTGGTTGTTAGGGGAGTTGGTTCTGTTCTCTTGTCTCATAGTCAAAATAGGTTAAAGGGTCTTTTACCTCTTATTTCTTATGCTGCATTATAAATACTTACCATAATGTGCCTCATTTATAGATGGTCCTTTATAGCTTACCGAGCTCTTTTATGGGATCTTACTAAACTTTCAAAAGTGAGTGTTAGAAAGCCAGAATGTATAACAGTACAACTCAGAGAAGTCAATTTTTCAGTGGATTTTTCAGTTTAGCTGACTCAAATCTTCTCATGTCTTGTATCATCTATCTGTTGATGAACAAAATACTACCCAGAGTACCATCTTGTATATACATATCCACTGCCTGAGAAAGATCCAGGGGTACAAAACTTGGGATAATCCAGATCTCCCAGTGGAAGTTAGCATACATAGTATAATTTCCAGGACGTCCATAAACACTATATTAAAATATTAGCTTGAACCATGTAATATTGCCAGTATTTAATTGTTTTAGACAAAAAAAGCAGGAGTTTTTGCGAGTTTCAACCCAATAGTTTAAAGAAATTCATGTAACTTAAAGTTACAAATTGTTTCCAAATATTTTGCTGCAAAAAGTAGTGAGGAAAATAAATACTGCTAGTAAATTATACCTAGGAAATTCAAGGTCATAAAGAAATTCTAACTCTGATATAAAGCAGTACTTAACTGCATTCCTCCAGTGGCCAAATTTAAATGATCATAAATCCCTTCACTTCACCCCCTGACCCATGCAGTTGGCCAGATATCTTGTTAGCAAATTTCTTTTCAGGGATCACTTACAGAAATTTCTAGATAGAAATGGTAGATCAAGAAACTTGACTATGAATGGGAATAGGACAATTAAAATGATATTTACCTACAAGGAGAAAGAATATGAGAATAGAAACAATAGAATATGGGAGATGACAGAATTTTTGAGTATGTAAAGGGAATAGGGGAGTTAGCATCTCTGGGAAAATTAAATACCAAGTCCCTAGAACCTAGGAAATCCTACACTTAGAGGCTCCAGCTACTACAGAAAGCAGGGATAAGCATGGGGTTGAAAGTAAGGGGATGTATCAAAATGTGTCTCAGCAGAAGTTAGATCCCCAAGCCTCTCAGCCCTCTCCATGGAATCAAAATTGTTGCCCCTTCCCTGCCCAACCGGGAGGCTAGAGGTTTGTTCTCCGGAGAAATTTTGCTAGAGCAGCTCAACACCTAGGAACATTAGGTAGAAACGAAAGCAGGGGAGAGTTTCCACACTGAAAATAAGTATTAAGTGAAACTAAATATACTGAATAAGATCACCCACTTTCCCCAAGACTCAAGTTATGATTGACTACAGTAATGCCTATCACCCCCATACTCCCAGATAGGAGATCGGATGTTTTCCTCCAGAGAAACTGAGTGGCTTAGAGAAAAGACTTATCAATAGTCTCATTTGGGAATCTCTGCCCATGCACATAGGATGAAAGCCACTTGTCGAGAAACCCTGCAAACGAAGCTCATGATTAATTTCTTATTGCCTAAATATGAATAAGAAACAGAATTATATGACATTTGAGGAAATGAGACCAAAATACAAAAACAGAGGAAAAGAAAGAAGTCACGGAAAACAGACAATTATAATTAATATCCCTAGAGAGGCAAGAGAAAGTACTGGCTCCATGAAACAAAAAGATTTTATTAAAAAGAAAAATTTGAAGAAAAAGAATATGCTCCTGGAAAATAAAATTACAATAATCAAGATATAAAATTACATCGAAAATGCAAGGTAAATCTCTAAAAGCACTAATAAAATAAAGGCTAAGAAATGAATAATAAAAATGAAAAGATGATAAAATTTAGGGATCAGTCCAAGAAATCCAACATCTGACTAAAGGTGTTCTAGAGAAAATGTAAGGAAGAATTTATCAAATATATGTGTATATATAAGAGCATTTCCCAGAAATGAAGGACGTGAGTTTTAAGGTCGAAAGTGCCCTTCAAGTTCCCAGAATAATTTAAAAAAAAAAAAGACTCACATCAAAACATAACCATGTGACATTTCAGAATAGCAATTGGATTCTAAAACCTTATAGAAAGAGAGAGAATAAGAGAGAGAGAGAGAGAGAGAACTGACAAAGAGAAAATGTATCCCTAGTTAAGGACTGGAAATCAGGATGTCATCAGACGTCTTAACAGCAGTACTTGAAGACAGAGGCGAAAGAATCCATATCTTTACAATTCTGAGCTAAAACACTGTTCAACTTAGAATTAATAAAGATATAGTCAAGCGTTTAGAGTGTCAAAAATTTACTTTCCAAGTACCTCTATCCTTCAGAAGCCGCTAAAAGACAAGCTCTATGAAAATTCAAGAATTAAACAATGAAGAGGAAATTTGGGAGCTAGAATTCTAGACAAGAGAGAGGTGATAGGAAGACCTAGGATTACAGTTGTACTGAGGGTCTAGAGAATATTCTATTTCTGAAAATATCATAGCAAAAAAACTTCTTATACAAACCAAGAAGAAATGCTGAATTAAATAGAGTACATATCCATTTAAAGCTGAGCTGAGATCAGTAGAAATTACCCAAGAGTTAATAAAAGAGGAATCTAAATCTCACCCTGGTGGTTTTTACTGATAAGCAAGAAGCTCAGGTTCTAATAGTCTTTTGGGGATAGGAGGAAAGACCAGGCTTGGTTGAATTAAAACTGAGATCCCTGTAAGAGATCAAAATCTTCAAAGGGCTATACCCTTAGTGAAAGAGAAGCCTAGGGAAAATCCATCTGTCAGCAAGAAGAGATGGCAAGAAAACTTGTGCAACTCAGCCTAGGTTCTGAGTCAGTAAAAGATCTACTTGGAGAAATTTGGAAAATCAGAACTTCCTCTCACATGTTTGGTGTCTGAAATGATACTATCTTTGTGGTTCCATAAAACTTCAGGCTCAGAAATGTACATGACGTATTCTTGAGGATCAAATACTTTCTGAGGGAATATACCCTCAACTAAGGCCATGGAGGGTTTCCAGAGTTAATAGCCTATCAAACATACACTCAAAATCTAAAATTGTAAAACTTGCATGTAAATGCCATGAATAAGAATCAGCTGAGCATAGTGGAACTAGATTCTCCTCCCATATCTTGAGATAATGGAATGATCAAAATCAAAAAAATTGAATGAGCATTTTAAAGATAAAAAAGAGTCCAAAACTTGGGAAAGCAACAAGGTACTATAAAGAAAAAGAACGAGCAATTTTTTTAAGTACCTAATTATTGTTCTGTATATTAAATATATAGTCAGTGAAATAAAAAACTCAGTGGGCAGTTTAAACAAAAACTTAAGACAAAACTGAAAAAGAGTTAGTGAAATTGAAGATGATCTGAAGAAATTATTCAAAACACAGAATAGAGATACAAGTTTTCACTAAGCATAATGCACTTGCAATTCGACCAAGTTGTTGAGTGTATCAGTGGTTCATTCTTTTTAATTGCTGGTTAGTATTCCGAGGTATGGATTACCAAGTTCTGTTCAAATGTTCACCTATTGTAGGGCATTATGGTTGTTCCCGAGATTTTGGCTATTACAAATCATGCTGCTATGAACACATGTATAGAGATTTTTGTGTGGCTGTAAATTTTCATTTCTCTGGGATAAGTGCCCAGGAATAAAATTGTCAGGTTATATGGTAGATGTTGTGTTTGGTTTTTGAAGAAACTGCCACTTTCCAGGTGGCTCTATCATTTAATATTTTATATTCCCACCAGCAGTGTATCAGTGATTCAGTTTCTCTGCATCCTTGTCAACATACTTTTAAAAAAAAAATTTAGCGGTTCTAATAGGTGGGTAGTTATATCTTATGATGGTCTTAATTTGCATTACCCTAATAGCTAGTGATGTTGAATTTTTTCATTTGAGCATTTACTATCCAGATACCATCTTCGAGGAACTATTTCTTCGTATATTTTGCCCATGTGTTTTTTAGAGATTTTATTTAACTATTGATATTACACCCACATGCACAAGAGAAAGTAGGAATATTGATGGATAAAAGAGTGCTAGATTCTTATTTTCCATAATGGGAAATCAATAGGTAATGACTAAAATTAATGAATTAAGAAATTGGACTGTAAGCATAATATTTAGGCATATGAATGTAAATACCAGAAAAGAATAGCTAAGAGAGTTTGAAATAAAGAAAAACTCAGGTAGAAAGGGTATGTTGTTTTTCATTTTAAGTCTTAAAGTATTATTTTATATTTTGCAACTATATGTACACAATACTTACATAACTTATAAAACTGAATTCTATAACATATGGATTATTATTAAACCAAATTCTTGAATCCAAACTCCATTAGGATCAGAAAGTAGTTTATATATTGATTTCTTATTGATTGCATTGCATAACCTGTAAGATTTATAGATCTAATTGTTTACGCATTTTAGTTGCTAACAGTTATTTTATCTCCATTGTCAATAGCAGACATCTTTACGTGAAAGTTTCCATCTTTTTGAATCCTGTTTTCTTAGTAGCACTCCTAATAGTAGCGTATATTTTCTCATACTTTCATACTTCATACTTTATGCACGGGGATTGAAGGTGTTGAGACTAGAACAGAGATATGAGTTTCTGAGTTAGAGTTCAACCATTTCCATACTAGACAGACATCATCTTTATCAAATCATTCCATATAAACAGATCATAATGAAATTTTCTAAAATCTCCTAGAGTGTTTATATCAAATCAGGAAGCAAGAGTTAGGGAATAAGATACTCTGAGCTAATGAAATCACTGTCTTATGATTTTTGCTGAGAAAAGAGTTTATTTGTATGAACCAAAGAATGAGCAGAACAGATCATGGTATAATACTACTTAAAAGAGCCGTTTTATGCCTCACTCACTTCACCTAGGACCTCTAAATTGGAAGAATGTTCCCACCTACTGAAGACTAATTATTAAGTCATTTGAAAATTACCCATGTGCATCTTGTCTTTGTGGAGAAAGCTCAAAAGGCAGTGCAAAGCAATCTGGAGTGAGGAACTTGGAACTCTACTGGAAGTTCCACTGGGTGGTTAATGATCCAAGGAGCAGGTGCCAAGAACAGTTATGACCTTTGTGCCCACATTGTGAAATACCATGAAGCTTCAACAGGCATTAGCAGCAAGACCCTGAAGGCTGTAGGATATGGAGGTTGCTCAATAAACCTCTTTTTTTTTTTTTTAATCTGAGAACACTCTATATCTTTCTCTGTCTTAAATCATTTATCTTGCTGTCTTTCTTTCTCTCTATAATTCTGTGTGATTCTTCACCACCCTCTCTTTCTCTGTGTAAATATTAAGTATGGATGTCTTTTTTACCACCTTTAAATAGATACATCCTTCTGAATATGTGTACCTATTTGTGAACTGCTTCTTTTTCTTTATTTTTCCATCTTTGTTTTTCTTGATATTTCTTTCTTTGCACCATGGTTTCTGTGTGTATGACTGTGTTATCTATCCCCCTTCCATTTTTTCTTTTCCATTTCTTTCCCGTAATGCATCATAATATAGAAGAAAGCAAGTTTATTGTTTTATTTAAAAAGATAAACATACCATTTTATGTTACTCACTGATAAAGATTAAACTCAATTTTTACTTAGATAACCTTACCTTGACATGTGTCTGTACATTTGAGTATAAATGAAAATCAGTGACTATTACTAAAATAGAAATTCCCAGCTCTCTTGTCAAAACAAGAAACATAGGTTTTTTTTCTACCTGCTCTCTTTAAAAAATATTTCACAGAAACCACGAGACATGAAGGGACTGAATATAGGCTTTTTTTTTTCAATTAAGGGTGAGAAGTTTCTTCTGAAGATTTTGTAATGAGTAGGAAACATTTCTACAATGGACCAAGGCAAAATGACTCATGCACAGTTGTGGTGACATGAGAAATGGATTCACTATCTGTCCTTGTAGCAGATATCCATAAATACTATATATTGGCCCTTAGCTTTAGAAAGGAATGTGTTGTAGATGGTGTGAAGTTGTAGAGAATTCTCTGGCAAGAACATGTATTACAGTTACTCTGTGTTGTTGAAAAAAAGCAGATCCAAATATTTTGACAAGGCACAGTAAGGCTAAAAGTCCGTTTGTTAAAAATAAAAAGGAGGGGTAAATATTCATGACCTTGGATTTGCAATGGATTCTTAGATATGATACCAAAAGCATGAGCCACAAAAGAAAAAACAGATAAATTGGGTCTCATCAAAATTCAAAACTTTGTATGTTATTTAAAATGTCAATAAAGTGAAAAGACAACTTACAGAATGGACAAAAATATTTGTAAATAGTATGTTTGATAAGTACCTAGTATCCAGATTATATTTTAAAACTCTTACAACTTAAACAATAATCAACAATCAAAAAAGAATACCAAACAACTCAATTTAAAAATGGGCAAAGGACTGGAATAGACATTTCTCAAAAGAAGATATACTAATGACCAACGAGCACATGAGATGATACTCAACATCATTAGACATTAGGGAAATGCAAATCAGAACGACGGAAGGTACCACTTCACACCCATGAAGATGACTGTGATCAAAAAATAAATGCAAAATAAGTGTTGGTGAATACATAGAGAAACTGGAACTCTTGTACATTGCTACTGGGGATGTAAAATTTTTCAGCCACTGTGGAAAACAGTTTGGCAGTTCCACAAAAAGTTAAGCATAGATCTAACATATGACCCAGCAATTCTGCTTCCAGGTATATACCCAAAAGAACTGAAAACAGGTGCTCAAACAAATCCTTGTACATGAATGCTCATAGCAGTACTATTTGTAATAAACAAAAGGAGGAAACAACCCAAAGGTTCGTCAGTCAATGAGTGAATAAAGAAATTGTGGTATATACAGTTGATCCTTGAACAGTTCAGGCTTTAGGGGTACCAAACCTCCATGGTGTTGAAAGCCTGAGGATAACTTTATAGTCAGTCCTCAGCATCTGTAAATCTGCATTCACAGATTCAGCTAACTGCAGGTCATGTAGTACTGTAGTACGTATTTAGTGAAAAAAAATCTGCATATAAGTGGACCCATGCAGTTCAAACCCATATTGTTCAAGGGTCCACTGTACATACAAAGGAATATTACTTAGCCACGAAAGGAATGACGTACTGATGCATGGATGAACCTCGAAAACATTATGCTGACCAAAAGAAGATAAACACTAAAGGTTCTATATTCAATTTTTATGATATATTCACTGTAAGTAAATCATAAAAAACAAAATGCTGAGTGGTGGTTGCCAGGGGCACAGTGAGGGTGAAATGAGTAAATGCTTAACAGGTATGGAGTTGTATTTTGGAATTAGAGATGGTAGTTCAATGAAATTAGAGAAGATAGTTGTGTAACTAAAAGTCACTTGAATTGTTTGCCTTAAAATGGTTAATTTTATGTAACAAATTTCACTTCAATAAAAAAAATTGAGAGGATGTTCAAAAAATAAATAAAAAGGCATCTGTCCTGATTTTAGCATATCTGTTTGTTCTAATTACAAGACAGTACCTGTGCCAACTAATCTAGCATGCAGTCAGGGGTTTAATGATTCTGAATAAATAGTTATACAATTAACTAATTAGTAGGTTTTATTCTAGAGTCCCCAGAAGCAGACCCAGAGTCAAGAAGGGAAATGCAGACTCTGAGTAAAAGCAGACACTGAGAAAAGGATTCGCTTGGGAGGGGAATAAAACATCCACAGATATAGAGAGGAGTTGAGAAAATGAAGGGAAAGCATTCAGTAAAAGATGTGCTATCAAGCACACTACCACTGGTCTAGTGGAAGCTGACCCCACTGGGGAAACCCTGGGTGTGGTGAAATCGTGTGCAACAGAATTATCCTACCCAAGTGACAAGGGAACTGGAGTATTTGTGTACCATCTCCTCATAGTCACTGAGGCCTGCTTTCAAGGGGAAGTTATTTCCCCAGCATTTTTGGCCTGCCATCTTGGCAAGAAAAACACTTTTGTGGCCAGAGAAAGCTATCAGTGAAAAATAATGTGCGTTCTCACAGTTTGAAGCCTGGCTAGTGTGCACTGAAGTGATGAACATGTTTTGTTTTGTTTAAATACATAGATTTAAGGAAGAGCCCTATGTTGCTTGCTTCATAGGCAAGAATTTTATTTTGATAGGCCCAGGGTGTGTTGGTTAAGAGAAACTGGGGAAAGGTGGCTTCCTGTGACTATAGCACAATTGTACTCTAAGACACTTTCTTTTTACTAAACAGCATCACCTTATGCAATTACGTAAAACGTTTAGGATATATGTGGAGCTTTTTTTAAATAAAACGATTTTGAGCAATTCCCAGGAGTATGTCTTAGCAACTTAAGGTTTTCCAGGTCTCTAGTTCGAGAAGCAGTTCTCCAATTCAGTGATTCCCAACCAAAGACAGTTTCATCCCTAGAGGACATTTAACAGTAACTCGAGACATTTTTGGTTGTCATACTGAGGCTGAGGGTGCTACTAGGATCTAGTTGGTAGAGGCCAGGGATGCTGCTCAACATTATACAACATACAAGACAGCCCCCTACAACGAAAAATGATTTTGTCCAATGTGTCAGTAATGCCAAGATTGAGAAACTGCTCTAAACCAACACTGTCCAATAGAATTCTCTGTGATGATGAAAATATTTTATATCAGTGCTACGTAGTGCTGTCGCCACTAGTCACAGGTGACTGTAGGGCACTTGAAATGTGGCTAGTGTGACTGTGAGCCAGTTATAAAGCACCACACTGAAGCAATAAATATGACTGTGTCTTTACAGTCTTTGAAGTCAGAGCTCATGGTCTAGTAGGAAAGACAGATTCTTAAAAATAACTTATTGTAAAAGAATGTGGTAAGTGTTATAACGGAGGATGAATAATGTGCTAAATTTGAGGCGTCAGGACTCAGACAATTAACAGTTCTCTAAGGCAAATTTCCACTCTTAGCTCAGAACATTGTAATTTGTAAAAGCTGTATTCTTTGCAAAAAAAATGTTTTTAAACCTTTTGTCATTTTGCTTCATTTTATTTTACCCTTTGGTCAGAAAATACATATAATAGACTGGAATCTGATGGGGAGTTCTGCTTTATTTAACAATCCTATTGAGTTTCTCAAAATAATTTACCAAGGAAGTCTATTAAAATATTGATTTTTTCATAAAGGATAATACAAATGGCATGACAGTCTCTTTAACATTTTAACTGAGCTTAAAATTAGTCTTGCATTTGAAACAATCTTGCCCAGAAAAATTGTTGGAGAACCTAAGAAAAAAACTTCATCTAAAAAATTGATGAGCCACCTAGGCTGTAAGAACATTAAAATCTGAATCTAAAATATGGTTAGCCATTGTCACATCTTTCTTTGAAGCTTAAGTAACTGAGTATCCCCAGTAGGAAACTCAGTGATTCAAACTGATGCATATACTGGCAGCTCATTTCCCTTCCCCATGTGTGGGTACAATTTGTATCCACAGAAAAATGTGGGAAAACTTTAAGTCTTGAGTGCCAGAACCCTACCCAAAAAATATCTTTGTCACCTAAACAGATAAATTAATGGTAACATAAGATAAAACAAACATTATATTACCCAGACCTACAAAAGACAAAAACCAGTTTATGAATTTAGAAAAGGAGAAAAATGAGATAGGCTTCCCAGCAACCAGTCAAATAATCATGTGTCTTCTTTATTCACTGAAAAATAATATTTGAGGGACAGATCAACTGGATCTCATCAAAATTAAAAACTTTCACCCTGCAAAATACCATGTGAAGAACATTTAAAGACAAGCTCTAGAATGAAAGACAGTATTTGTAAACCATATATCCACTGAAAGACTGGTATCTAGGACATTATGCTAAGTGAAATAAGCTAGTCACAGAAAGATAAATACTGCATGATCCCACTTAGATGAGATATCTAAAATAGCCAGATTTATAGAATCAGGAGTGAAATGGCAATTGCCAGGGGCAGAGGGTAGGGGAAATGGGGAGCTATTAATCAGTGGGCAAAGTTTCAGTTAAGCAAGATGAATAAGCTCTGGAGATCTGCTGTACAACACTGTACCTATAGTTAACAGTAACATATTGTACACTAAAAAAATTGAGAGTAGATCTGATGTTGTGTTCTTATAACAAAATAAAATTTCTTTAAAAAGACCAGTGTCTAGAATATATAAAGAATTTTCAAAACTCAACAATTAAATAACAAACAATTCAGTTAGAAAATGAGCAAAAGACATGAAGAGACATTTTACCTAAGAGGATAAACAGATGGCAGATAAGCACATTAAAAGATAGTCAACAACATTAGCCATTAGGGAAATGCAAATTAAAGTCATAATGAGATATCCCTCCACACCTCTCAGGATGACTAACACAAACAAACGAAAAAAATAGAGTGACAATGCCAAGTGTTGGTGAAGATGCAGAGAAAATGGGTCACTCATACGTTACTGGTAAAAATGTAGACTGGTATAGCCACTCTAGAAAACAGTTTGCCACTTTCCTATTGCACTAAATATGCAGCTACTATACAACTTAGTAACTGTACTCTTAAGCATTTATCCCAAAACCTATACAGAAATGTTCATATCAGCTTTATTTGTAATAGTGCCAAACTGGAAACAACCCTGATGGTTTTCGCTAATGAATTCTTTAAAAATGAAGTAGCAATATATTTAGCAGCTTGGGTGAATCTCTAGGGAGTTAGGCTGAATAAAGTAAGCTAATCTTTAAAGGTTACGTACTGCAGGATTCCATTTATATAACATTCTTGAAATGACAGAATTATAGAATGAAGAACAGATTAGTGGTTGCCAGGAGTCAGGAACAGCAGGGAGAGAGGAGAGAGGTGGGTGTGGCTATAAAAGGGTGACATAGGAGGGATCCTCATGGTGTCAGAAGTATTCTTTATCTTGATTGTACCAGCATCACTGTCCTGATTATGATACTGAACTATAGTTTTGCAAGATGTTACCTTGCAGGGTCAGAAGTACATTGGCTTTCTCTGTGTTATATCTCACAATGGCATATGAATTTACAGTTATCTCAAAAGTGTACTTTTAAAAAGCAAATAAAATCAAATAAAGAGAACACATGAATTTTAGGACATCATCTTTTTCTCACTTATTAACTTACTAGTGAGAAATGAGGTACAAAAAGTTGAAGTGACTTGCTTTCATGCTTCACTGAAGGTTTTTATAAAAACTTCCATTTCACTCAGTTATAAGCTTCTGTAATAAAGAAACTATGTCTTGTATTCCTTTAACCTTCATACGACTTCAAGTAATGATGAACATATACTAGCACTCTAAAATTCGTTGTCTGAGTTAACGGGAGAAATAGAGATCTACTTGTATATGTAAACATTGTATTAACATGTTTCATTCTGATATAAATTTGCACATAGAAAGTATTAAAAAAATAAAAAAGATCTTTTCAAATTACACTTGACCCTTGAACAACCCAGGAATTAGGTGTGCTGACCTCTTACGCAGTTGAAAATCTTCATATAACTTTACAGTTATCTCTTCATACCTGTGGTTCTGCATAGTTCTGTGTATTTAATGAAGGAAATCCGCATGTAAGTGGACCTGCACAGTTCAAAGCAGTGTTGTTCAAGAGTCAGCTGATTTTGACATAACGCAGTTTTTTAAAAGGTGATACTACATGGGCTTTTCTCTCTTTTTTAATATTTATTTTTGAATAGATAATCATTCTGATGGTTCAGAAATCAAAAAGATAATAAAACATATCGGTGAAAATTCTTTATCTCTGTGCACTGTCCACTCAGTTCCTCTCCCCAGAGGCAACCAATGTTATCAGCTCTTGTGTATCATTCAGGAGATATTTATGAATTTTCAGGCAAATACCCATAAATTTAGGCATGTATATGTGTGTGTTTCTATGTATATACAGTTTTATACAAATGGTAGCATATAATACATACTTGTTCTGAATCACGCTTTTCTTCTTCAGTAATGTGTCTTGGACACTGTCTTATATCAGTACATAAAGAGTATATTATTAGTTTGTGATGGCTACCATAACGGAATATCACAGACTGGGTGGCTTGAGCAACAAAAGTTTATTGTCTGACAATTCTGGAAGCTAGAAGTCTGAGATCAAGGTGTTGGTAGGGTTTGTTCCTTCTGAAGGCAGTGAGGGAGGATCTGTTCCATGTTTTCCACTAGCTTCTGGTTATTTGCGGACAATCTGTGGCATTCCTTGGCCTGCAGATCTCCGCCTTCATCTTCGCATGGCGTTCTTGCTGTGTGCATGTCTGTGTCCAAGTTTCCCCTTATAAGGACACTAGTCATATTGGATGAGGGCCCACCCTCATGACCTCATTTTAACTTGATTTCCTCTGTAAAGACTTTATCTCCAAATAAGGTCACATTCTGAGGTACTGAGTGTTAGGACTTCAACATCTGAGTTTTAGAGGGGACACAATTCAATCCATAACAAAAGCTTAGCCACTCTTTTAATGAGTACATAATTTTCCATTATGATGATGTATCATAATTCATTTAAGCAATACCACAGATATCTTATTGTTTTCAAGGCAGTTTTCCTCCCAATATTAGCATAAGTTTCATAAAATAGAATTATACTATCTAAGACTTACTGAGATATTTAAACAGTGACTACCCCTATAAACTTCAAGTGCATTTAAGACAATATTTATATATTAAGGGAGGAAGGGAGACTTTTAAAATTCATATAAAAAATACTTGAGAATAGCCTAAGGATTTGTGAAGAAGAATAAAAGTCTCTGTGTTGGAGATCAGGGAGGGGGCTTGCCTTATCTAATATTAAACTTCCTATAAAGCTTCTGTAATCTATTTCATATAGTATTAGCACAAAAAAGAGACAAGTAGATCGTTCAAACAAAATTTCAAGTCCAGAAGTAGATCAGATTGTTTTTGGAAACATAATATGGCCAAAGTGTTACTTTAATTCAATGGAAAAAAAAAGATGTTTTATTCAATAAATGCTGCCAGCACTCTTTGCAATCCCTCTTGGAGAACATAGTTTATCTCCTAGCTCATGCAATATAAAAATAAATTTCAAGTACTTGAAAGTTTTAAGTATAAAAAAAAAAATCCTTGGAATGAAGATGTTTTCTCAGCAAGATAGGAAACTCAGAAATGATAAAACAAAGACAGATCTGTTTACTACATAAAAAATAACAGAAAACAAAGTCAAAAGACAAATAAAGTAGATGTAATTTGCAGCATATATGACATAAAAGGATTCATACTCGTAATCTACATATCTTGTATAAATTAATTTATAAGGAGACAAACAACCCAATGGAAAACCTGTCAAAATGTAAGAATATGTAATTCCCAGAAAAGGATATCCAGGTAGCTGAAGCACAAAACTATGAAAAGATATGCAACCTCACGGTAGTCAGGAAAATGAAAATAAAGGAACAAGACACCCTTTTCCATTCATCAGATGGACAAAAATTAAGAATGATAACATAGGATGAGGGAAAAGATGACTCTGACATTGCTGGTAGGAATGTAAATTGCTGTGCTGTTTGAGGAAAGAAATGTGTATTACAATTTTAAAGTGCATGTAACTTTTGATCTGTCATTTCTGAGAATCAGTTCTACAGAAATAAAAGTACCTGTGTGAAAAGGCTGAATGTAGAGAATGTTTACTGCATCATGGTTGGTAGCAAACATCCATTAATGGGGAAATTACTGAATAAATAATGGAATTATGATGGCTCTACAGAGTGAATTATTTGTCAGTCTAGTTAGATCTGTGCCTGCTCTCCTAAAGGGTTAATCAGGATACCTTCTTAGCAAACAAAGCAAGTTTTAATAAACATATGAACCCATTTTAAAAAAGAAAAAAGACAAAATGAATCCTCTGGGATTACATGTACATGGAGGAGGAACAGAAGGATAGATACCAAGTTAGTCGTTTTTGTTACCTTGGATGCTGAAAGGAGAGAGAGTGAAAGGAAAACAAGAGGGAGAAAAAAGAATGTATCAAATTGTATGAAAAGTAAAAAATGGGGATAAAATAGTACCACAAATACATAACCATCAAACATATGCATGGACATGATACAAATTAACAAGGAAGACTGAGTACGTTAATTTATTATTAGTTGGTTGAATTACGGACTTTTTTGTCTTTGAATGTTGTTTTAATATTATGTTTTATCTGTAAAAAAAAAAATATGGGGTAGAGGAGAAGCACTGACAAGGTCAGTGTCTGCCATGTAGACACAATAAATAGTAGCTACTTACTATCCTTAGAATGATAACCCAGCATTGTGATATGTTTAGGTTGCCACCTGACAGCTCTGAGCCTGTATCTTATGGACAAATGTCATTACTATTACATAACTAATTGTATACTTGATTCTATAACTAGCACTGGTGAAGGAGGACCATGTAGTAATATGGTGTATATATTGGCCTGGGGATAGAAGGGTGGTGCTTAAGGCAAGTCAGAGTCTAACTGCAGACAGACTGTCCTAGGACCTTTCCAAGGAGCAGAGGCCCTCCTTTCCTGTTTCTCTACCCCTACCCCATTGTTGTGTATTCAGGTCTAGTCCAAAGGGGAAGGAGGTATGAAAACTGACTCTTCCCTTTTTATCAATCACTGAGACAAATTGGAAATTTGGGGACAGTATGGCAGCTGCAAAATTGGATTCCTGCAGATGGGATCCTTGCTGTCAATCCTGGGTAAAGTTCTGAGGTTCTAACTGCTGGTGCCTGTGAAGTAGGAACTTGGACCATGTCACCCCAGAGTTACTATAATTAGCATGCGACTTGTTAAACAGTGTATCACTCATAAAAGGACGGCTGCAAATTCATTCTGGGCTGTGTGTAAGAACAGGGCAAAGGGAAGCCTTTGGAAAGGGCTGTGCTTTTGAAGCATCTTCTTCCATCCTCAGTACCTAACTGTCCCACTAGGCACCCAAATGTACAGTAAGCCAATGGAAAAGGAGCAATTTGTGGTTAATATATTGATACCACAGGTGCCTGAAAATACTCACTGAGCTCTATTTATTAAAAATAATTTTCCCTCTGCTATGGAAAGAGTGCTAGACTATGAGAGTCAGGTGATCTGTATTCTGCTGCCGTCTCTGCCATTAACTAGCTGTGTCATTTTGAGTAAATCCTGTACACAGTCTGTTCCCTCACAACTAAATTAAGAGGCTTAGCTAGATGATCTCTAAGGCCCCTCTAGCTCTAGATTTCATAATTTAGTACCTTTATTTCAATAGAATCAAACTTTTAGTTTTTCATTGTAAACGTTGAGTCCAGCCAATGACTGTCAGGTTTAAGTGTGCATATATATTCAGAACCTTACAGAGCAAGGTACTTTCTCTTTGAAGCACCTATTTTGATATGTCCTTTTCAGTGATATAAATGAGAACGAGTTTGGGGAACCACGGAATCCTACCACCCTGATTATCGTGAAGCTCATCCAGCTGTGTGTAGAGCTTATCTTTGTGCCACTGTAGACAGTGTCGTGTGGGAGATTTGATAATTCAGACATAGTTTTCTTTCACAGTCATTCTCTTATAAATGCTCATCGACTCTGTCATGTCACAATTAGAGAGCTACATGTCCTATTTGTTGTTAATTGCTTTATTTTCTTAAAACTGAATCGCCTTGCTATGCAAAGCATGGTTCACGGACCACAGGCCTCCACAACACTTGGGAGCTTGTTAGAAATGTGAGATGTCAGGTTCCATCTCAGAACTGTTGAATCAGAATCTTCATTGTAACAAGATCCTCAGGGAATATGCATGTGCCTTAAAGCTTGAGAAGCACCCCAGTATCACACATATGCACACATGGAATCATATTCACTGCCAGAGAGAGAGAAAGATGTGAGACCAGAAGCTCTCAGATGAAGATGAGATACAACTGCATGACCTTTATCTCTGTGACCTTTAAAATCCTCATCTGTATAAAATGGACCCTAAACAATATTTCACAATATTTTTATCCTGGAGTGTCTAAGGCCACTTTGAAAAAGAAGACACCCAAGATTCTCTCACCTAAGGTTTTTAAGCGGTTTCCACTCATGCAAGAGTAGGGGTGTGATTTCCCAGGCAGAATGTCTGACAGAAAACAGCATTGTGAAGAAGAAGGTAGTAGGGTTCATGTAGGTGCTAAGAGGGAGTAACCAGGAAATTAAAAGCAAAGAAGAACAAAAGGTAATAGGAAGCTGAGTGAGGTAAAAAATTGAAGATAGAGGAGTAGCTAGCAGTGTCAGGGGCTAACAGGCAGCTGGCTAAGCTTGGTGTGAACGCTACCCCTCAGAGTTTCAGCAAGTAAGAGGTTCATGATGATGTAACCTAAGAATATGCGGTTGAACCAGAGCCAAGCACTCTGACTGTGGTGAGCCGAGGACTAGGGAAATGGAAATTACGAATGGAGAGAAAGACATGGCAGGAGTCTGGGAAATGGGGCAATTTAAGAATACACTTAACTACCACCCCAACAATGGAAAGGCTATGATTCTGAAGTCATTAACAAATGATCTGCTAATTAAAACTCACAGTGTATGGGAACTTACGGACTCACAGAATAATAGCTGAGATGTATCTTTGCTCTTTAGAGAGATCATTGCTTAGGAAAGCCTTTCAATAGTGAGATGTTCTTCAGTGCCATCTTTTTGTTTTTATTTCTTATTTTTCTTAGTTTGAATTCTTTTTCTTACCATAAAGAGGAAATGGTAATTTTACTTCTCCTGTAACTTATTTTTAAGATTTGTACAAGCTCCCTTGGCAGATTTTCCACTGAGTGTGTCCTGGCAACTTCCCTGAGATTTGCATTTAATATCATTGAACTCAAACCAGTCACCAACCATAGTTAGATAGCCAATAAGCACTCTACTGTATTTTCCCCTTTCAAGGAGACCTGGAGATTCAGTTATAGGGGAAGAAGGAAGAAAGGAAATCAAGAAGCAGCAAAATGAAAGAAAATTCGGCTTATGGAGTAGAGGTGTTTCTATTACAGTAATAATAATCCCAACAATGTATCTGTCCTCCATGTACATACACGTAGAGCGAAGGAGAGCAAACTCTACTTTTCAGCAATGTTACATTCTACTCAATTAGATATTTACCTACAGAGGGGTCACTCTCTCTATATAATATGTATTATTCATAGATTACCACTCCTCAGAGCTCTTCATTCCACCTTAATACCATCTTTCTTAGACGATTCATAAGACACTTTGTTATCCTCCAGTATTTCCTGTCATTTTTATAAGCAAAATTATTCAGGCTGTATTCAAGGGAGTGAATCAAAAACTATGCTTGTCTCCTCCTAATTCTGCAGTGTTTTTATCCTGGAGTGTCTAAGGCAGCTTTGAAAGAGAAAAGACATCACCTAAGGACACTTAGAGGGTATTAATACCAGGGAGAAGTGAAAACTCCACCCTTTTGAGCCCAATTGTTTTTTTTTCTAATCTGTATTTGTATGTGTCATGTCTGTGCTGATTTTATCTGTGCATAAATATGAACCTCATATCTGTTCCTTGTGCTGGTTAGAAAAATCTTCTTTTCTCTTTTGTTCTGTACTCCACCTTTTCTCCCTCCCCTCCCTCCTTAACTGGAACATTAAGTTATTAATAAGCAGACTGGGGCAGTCATTTTGATACACTGTTGTTTGATTGATAGAGTCATGCATTAATTCAATAGCATTAATTGAGCACTTGCTAGGTGTTAAACCCTGTACTGTTAGATTTAAGGATGAAGGTGATAAAACCTTTGCCCCCAAGGAACCTAGAGTATAGTTGGAGAGAAAAATGGGCAAATAAGTCACAGTACAACATGTTCCGTGTTCAAACAAAGATTTGAGCCGAAGTCCACATACCCTGAGCTGGCATTGTTGCCCTCAGAAGCCTAATGGTCAATTAAATTACGGTGTTTGGGTTGAGAGGATGATGAGAAAATCTGCTACTACCATAGAAATTACCCACAGATTTTTGGATATCTTCATACAAAATAGTTCATGGTCCACATGAGCCATTGTCTTACCTTCTTATAAGGAAAACTCTAAGTTCTGCATCTTATAATTCTTTGGATCTTCCTGGCTTTCTCCCTGCCCTTTGCCTGCCAAGACCCTAATCATCCTTGAGGGACCATGTCCCACAGCTCCTCAGCTGCACAGTTCCTGATCTTCCAAACAGTTATGTTTCTCCCTTCTTCAAACCTCTGTAACTTTGTACTTGTACTTTATTTGAACTAAATTGTGTTTAGTTTTTCGAACACGTTCTCTGTCTTTATAATTAGACTATAAACTCTTTGAGAATATATATTTTCATCCTTGTAGCCCCCTGCAGTATCTAGTGGAGTGCCTTAAATAAATAGGCAGTAAATACATCTCAACAAATGTTAAGTTAAATTGCTCCAATTTGTGTATTTAATTTTACCCTGGCATTCAGTGATTATATATGTTGAAATAAATTCCAAGATCTAATTCTGTTTCTGATTATTATTTAAATACTAACATTTTAATCCAATTGAGTTACGTCCTTCAGTGATACTTTAGATCTGAATTTTTATATTGTTTTAAGTGTCATCAAGTGATTCATATTGGGTTTTTTTAAAATATTCTTTGAATGGATAAGTGAAAGTAAGCAAGTATCATCAGAATATGATGTTTGTTTTTCTTAAGTCAATATTTCTTTGATGAAATATTTGTGTGTTTTTTCTCCTATAATTCTTTTATAAATGTGGTCTCGCAAGTCATTAAAGAAGTCAGTCCATTTTAAGATGTTTTTCTTTTGTGCTTTTTTTACTTCATAGAAAATCATCTATTCCTTAAAAATGCAGCAAATGATTAAGTGAATTAGATGAATTATCATCATCAGCTCCAAGTTTCTTTTTTTCCTGAGAAATTGAAGTTTTTGGGTTTTTTTTAACTTCACATATCTCCTCTCTCATATGAGGAGTTAACCTAATGCAATTGTTGCCTCCAGGTACACTAACAGTCAACCTATTTGAGAGGTCATGGAGAAGAAGGACTCCCAGACCAAACTAAAACACTCGAATCACACAGTTTATTAAAATCAGTTAAAACACGCAGTGAGAAACAAAGGGAAAGATATGGGATAACTTCATGCACTTAAGACTGAGTATAAGCAGGTTGGAGGGCTACTCCACTTGAGTTCTGGGATATATATTGCTCGTATGTCCTCTCTCTCTCTACTGCATCAGCCTTCCCCAGTAATGGTGTGCTTGCAAGGACACAAGTTGAGTTTCCAGCAAGGGAGCCAACAGTGGGTGGTGACTGGCTTGGTGACCTGTACTTTGTCAGAGGCAGAGACACACATGCATGGCCACAGCTGTAGCTTGCCAGTTAGCCTGGTAAATAGCCAAGTCATTCTTGGACAGACGACTTATGGGGCTAGAATGGGTGTCACCAGTGGGTGGCTGGATTAAGACCTCATGAGTATTAAGTGCACATGCATATCTTATCCTGAATATTTAACATCTCTTGTATATTTAGTGTCTCTTTTATATTTGATCTCATGCATATTTAATACATTATGAATGTTTAGTACCCAGGTGCCTCATGAATATTACCTTTTGGTCCTTCCATTCCTAACTATCTGTTTAACCCAAACCTGCTCTACCTGTTGACTACCTTATACTTAACACATTCTAAGATTTATGCCAATGTCTAACAAACTTTCTGCTAGCTAATTATACCTAAAACATCTTGATAAGGGACCTATGGGATAATATAAAGCATCCCAATCTTCACATAATAGGGGTCCCAGAAGGGGAAGAAAGATCAAAGGGGATTGAAAAGGTTTTTGAAGAAATCATGACTGAAAACTTCCCAAACTTAAAGAAGGAATCAGATATCCAAGTACAGGAGGCTCAGAGGGTCCCAAACAGGAAGAACCCAAACAGACCCACACCAAGACATATCATAATCAAGATGGCCAGGGTCAAGGATAAAGAAATGATTCTAAAGGCAGCAAGAGAAAAACAAAGAGTAAGTTACAAGGGAACCCCCATAAGGCTCTCAGCTGATTTCTCTACACAAACACTACAGGCCAGAAGGGAGTGGCAAGATATATTCAAAGCCCTGAATGAAAAAAAGATGCAGCCTAGGATCCTTTATCCAGCAAGGCTATCCTTTAGGATAGAAGGAGAAATAAAGAGTTTCACAGATAAAAAAAAGCTGCAGGAGTTTAGCAACACTAAACCCATGCTAAAAGAAATATTGAAAGGGCTATTCTAAATAGAAAAGCAGCAGGATGCTACAGAAATGAGAAACACACAAGTGGAAAGGTGATAACTCATGAATTACAAATAAAGTAAACACGAAATTATAAAAGAAGACATACAATTCACTGAGAGTGGGAGAGGGAGGCAGGGAAATATAGAATATTTTTTTCTTTCTTTTTTAAATTTTGTTAACAGTAGGATGGGTTTGAGATCATGTTACTATCAGTTTAATAAAAACAGTTATAGTAATGGGTTAATAGATTTACAAAAAAGGGTGACCACAAGCCAAAAATTTACAAGGGAGTCACAAAAATTAAATAAAATCCATGATAATACAAAGGAAAATTACCAAACCACAAAAGGAAGAAGAAACGAACAAAGAGGATATACCAATTCAACTGCAAAGATAAGTTCAAAATGGCAATAAACACACATCTATCATTAATTACTGTAAATGTTAATGGACTAAATGCTCCAGTCAAAAGACATAGACTGGCAGACTGGATAATAAAGCAAGAACCTTCAATATGCTGCATACAAGAGACCCACTTTAGGGAGAAGGACACATATAGATTGAGAGTGAAAGGATGGAAAAGGATATTCCATGCAAATGGAAAAGCCAAAAAAGCAGGTGTTGCAGTACTGATTTCAGACAAAATAGACTTTAAAGCAAAGTCCATAAAGAAAGATAAAGAAGGACATTTGATAATAATTAAAAGAGTGATACAAGATGAGGATATTACACTCGTTAATATATATGCACCCAATATAGGAGCACCTAAGTACATACAAGAATTACTAACAGAGATAAAGGGGGATATTGATGGGAATACAATCATAGTTGGAGATTTTAACACTGCATTAACATCACTAGACAGATCTTCCAGACAGAAAATAAACAAGGCAACAGAGAAATTAAATACTACAATAGAAAAACTAGATTTGGTGGATATTTTCAGAGCATTACACCCCCAAAAAATAGGATATACATTCTTTTCAAGTGCACATGGAACATTTTCCAGGATCGATCATGTACTTGGGCACAAAAGAAACCTCAACAATTTTAAGAAGATAGAAATTATCTCAAGCATCTTTACTGACCACAATGCCATGAAATTGGAAATCCACAACAGAGAAACAAAGGAGAAAAAAAGGAAAGCATGGAGATTAAACAATATGTTATTGAAAAAACAATGGATCAATGAGGAAATCAAAGCTGAAATTAAAAAATACCTTGAGACAAATGATAATGAAAGCACAACCACTCAAAACCTATGGGACACAGCAAAGGCAGTGCTAAGAGGGAAGTTTATAGTGATACAGGCCTTCCTCAAAAAAGAACAATCTCAAATAAACAATTTAACCCACCACCTGAATGAATTAGAAAAAGAAGAACAAAAAGCCCCAAAAAGCAGCAGAAGGAAGGAAATAATAAAGATCAGAGAGGAATTAAATACAATAGAGATTAATAAGATCATAGAAAAAAATCAACCAAACCAAAAGCTGGTTTTTTGAAAAAGTAAATAAAATCGACAAACCTCTGGCCAAACTCACAAAGAAGAAAAAAGAGAGAGCACAAATTAGCAAAATAAGAAAGGAAAATGGAGAAATTACAACAAACAAAATAGAAATACAGAATATCATATGAGAATATTATGAAAAACTATATGGAATCAAACTGGATAACCTAGAGGAGATGGACAAGTTTCTGGAAACATACTGTCCACCAAGACTGAATCAAGAAGAATCTGAACACTGGAACAATCCGATCACTAGAAAGGAAATAGAAATAGCAATTAAAAACCTCCCTACAAATAAAACTCCAGGACCGGACGGCTTCACTGTCCGGTGTGAATTCTACCAAACATACAAAGAAGAACTCATACCAGTCCTTCTCAAACTCTTCCAGACAATTGAAAAGGAGGGAATACTCCCAAACTCATTCTACGAAGCCACCATCATCCTGATACCAAAACCAGGCAAAGACACTACAAAAAAAGAGAATTATAGGCAAATATCACTGATGAACATAGACGCCAAAATCCTCACCAAAATTTTAGCAAATAGAATCCAACAACACATAAAAAAGATTATACATCATGACCAAGTGGGGTTCATCCCAGGGACACAAGGCTGGTTCAACATACGCAAATCAATCAATGTAATACATCACATCAACAAGAGAAAGGACAAAAACCACATGATCATCTCAATCGATGCAGAAAAAGCATTTGATAAAATTCAACACCCATTTATGATAAAAACTCTCGCCAAAGTGGGTATAGAGGGAACATATCTCAACATAATAAAAGCTATATATGACAAACCTACAGCCAGCATAGTACTCAATGGTGAAAAACTCAAAAGCTTCCCACTAAAATCTGGGACAAGACAAGGATGCCCACTATCACCACTCCTATTCAACATAGTCCTGGAAGTCCTAGCCACAGCAGTCAGGCAAGAGAAAGAAATAAAAGGGATCCAAATTGGAAAAGAAGAGGTAAAAGTGTCATTATATGTTGATGACATGTTACTATATATAGAAAACCCTAAAAGGTCCACACAAAAGCTACTAGAGCTGATTGAAGAATTCAGCAAGGTAGCAGGTTACAAAATTAATGTTCAAAAATCAGTTGCATTTCTTTACACTAACGATAAATCAACAGAAAAAGAAAGTAAAGAAACAATCCCCTTTAAAATAGCACCCAAAGTAGTAAAATATCTGGGAATAAATCTAACCAAGGAGGTGAAAGAATTATACACAGAAAACTATAAACCATTGATGAAGGAAATTAAAGAAGACTTTAAAAAATGGAAAGATATCCCATGCTCTTGGATTGGAAGAATCAATATTGTTAAAATGGTCACACTGCCCAAGGCAATCTACAGATTTAATGCAATCCCTATCAAATTACCCAGGACATATTTCACAGAACTAGAACAAATCATAATAAAATTCATATGGAACCATCAAAGACCTAGAATTGCCAAAGCATTACTGAAGAGAAAGAAAGAGGCTGGAGGAATCACTCTCCCAGACTTCAGACAATACTATAGAGCTACAGTCATCAAGACAGCATGGTATTGGTACCAAAACAGACATATAGACCAATGGAACAGAATAGAGAGCCCAGAAATGAACCCACAAACTTTTGGTCAACTCATCTTTGACAAAGGAGGCAAGAATATACATTGGAATAAAGACAGTCTCTTCAGCAAATGGTGTTGGGAAAACTGGACAGCAGCATGTAAAACAATGAAGCTAGAACACTCCCTTACACCATATACAAAAATCAACTCAAAATGGATTGAAGACTTAAACATAAGACAAGATACAATAAACCTTCTAGAGGAAAACAAAGGCAAAACATTATCTGACATACATTTCAAAAATTTTCTCCTAGAAGAAATAAAAGCAAGAATAAACAAATGGGACCTAATGAAACTTACAAGCTTCTGCACAGCAAAGGAAACCATAAGTAAAACAAGAAGAAAACCTACGGAATGGGAGAAAATTTTTGCAAGTGAAACCGACAAAGGCTTGATCTCCAGAATATATAAGCAGCTCATATGACTCAATAAGAAAAAAATAAACAACCCAATCCAAAAATGGGCAGAAGACCTAAACAAGCAATTCTCCAAGGAAGACATACAAATGATCAAAAAGCACATGAAAAAATGCTCAGTATCACTAATTATCAGAGAAATGCAGATCAAAACTACAATGAGGTATCACCTTACACCAGTCAGAATGGCCGTCATTCAAAAATCCACAAATGACAAATGCTGGAGAGGCTGTGGAGAAAGGGGAACCCTCCTACACTGCTGGTGGGAATGCAGTTTGGTGCAGCCACTATGGAAAACAGTGTGGAGATTCCTCAAAAGACTAGGAATAGACTTACCATATGACCCAGGAATCCCACTCCTGGGCTTGTATCCAGAAGGAAATCTACTTCAGGATGACACCTGCACCCCAATGTTCATAGCAGCACTATTTACAATAGCCAAGACATGGAAACAGCCTAAATGTCCATCAACAGGTGACTGGATAAAGAAGGTGTGGTATATTTATACAATGGAATACTACTCAGCCATAAAAACTGACAACATAATGCCATTTGCAGCAACATGGATGCTCCTGGAGAATGTCATTCTAAGTGAAGTAAGCCAGAAAGAGAAAGAAAAATACCATATGAGATCGCTCATATGTGGAATGTGAAAAACAAAAACAAAAACAAACAAACAAAAACAAAGCGTAAATACAGGACAGAAATAGACTCACAGACAGAGAATACAGACTTGTGGTTACCAGGGGGGTGGAGGGTGGGAAGGGATAGACTGGGATTTCAAAATTGTAGAATAGATAAACAAGATTACACTGTATAGCACAGGGAAATATACACAAAATGTTATGATAACTCACAGAGAAAAAAATGTGACAATGAGTGTGTATATGTCCATGAATGACTGAAAAATTGTGCTGAACACTGGAATTTGACACCACATTGTAAAATGATTATAAATCAATAAAAAAATGTTAAAAAAAAATCAAATAAAACATCTTGAAAGGTGTTGCCAGTGCTTTACAAACTCAAACTTCCTCACCTAATGTTATTGAATATTCACAAAAGCAAATACACATTGTACTCCAATATGTAGTCTTTGTTTCTGTTGCACATTTCCTTTTGACCAGAAGTCCCTGCTTATTAAACAAAAATCAAGGGCTATAGTATTTGAACTGGATTTGATACTCCCTCCCTAACCCTGATAGACCTTTCTCAGGACATGAAGAATGCTTTTCTAATGTTTTTGCTCAGTTAGGGTATGATGATAACTCTCTACCCCCAGTTTTAATCCTTATTTGGGCTAATTGTTTCAGGACCAGATAGTTCATAAATACCTGTCTTTAGTCAGAAGTGTGAGTATATGAATGTGCCAAAGGAATGCAACACTGCTTAAAAAATAATAGCTAGCATGTATGCTTTCTTTATCCCCTGAATATAGCCCTGATTGGCTCCTAGTTTGCCCCAGGATAAAAGTGGCTTATAACCATAACCTGGCAGTGGTGTGCTGGAACTGGCTCATATAGGCTCCTGAGAGCCAATTGTGTACATCTCTTTCTACCGAATTCCTCATTCAGTGACATCAAGTTGGTAGCTTGAAATCAGCCATGGTGGGAGTATTTACACCATAGAAATTGGCAAATGCTATAATTAGGGCTCCACTCCAAAGCCCCAAAGCCAGGTGTGTAACATTTACCAGCATTCCACTGCTTCCATGGCCCTTCATGCTCTCACTTTCTGTGACTCTCCCTCAAGCCTTACCCCTCTGCTGAATTCCACAATCAAATGAATCTTTATTTCTTGCTTCTACCCCTCCATGCAAATAGCTCCCTCTCTTAGGAACAGTCTTTCCCTCTTCTCTTACCTTTGATTGGCTAGATTGCAGTCCCCTTTCAGACAGCAGCTTATACAGAGACTCCTGAATATCCACAACTGGTTTTCCTGCATCTGGAATGTGCTACCTCAACCCATTTCTCTTACCCTTTGTCATATGGTATTTTAATTGTCCATGGATTTGTATTCACCTCTAGGCAGTAAGCTTCTTGAGGTCTTTTTATAGTTTTTTGTACTTTCATGTATCTGCCATGTGATAATATTTACTTAATGCCTGAGCGAATAAATAACTGAATGGAGTGAATGAATGGATGCTCAATACTGATTCATTGTGTATCAAAGTGATAACACATTTTGTATATTACCTTACATGGTGTTATGATCTGAATGTGTCTCCTCCAGTGTCTGATGTGCAATCCTAATGTCTGATGTGATCATATTGAGTTGGTGGGGCCTTTGGAAGGTCTTAAGTCATGAGGGTGGAGCCCTCATAAATGGAATTAAAGCCTTATAAAAGAGGTTCCAAGGAGGTCCCTAGCCCCTCCCACCATGTGAGGACATAGCAAGAAGGCACCAAATGTGACCATGCTGGAGCCTTGATTTTGGACTTTCCAGCCTCCAGAACTGTGAGACGTAAATTCCTGATGTTTGTGAGCCATCCAGTCGGTGATATTTTGTTACACCAGCCTAAAGAGACTAAGACACATGGGGAAAGGAACACAGGGCCACTGCCTGGCCTGCCTCTTTTAAGAAAATCCTAATGTAGATGAGACCAGCATCTGGTTGGGCAGAAGTACCAAGAACCCAACACTAGTCATTGTGCCCACCAGCTACCAGGTATTACAGATTATAGTCATATTTGAGTAATGTGAAGTGGTTAGGTTAGAGGAGGCCTCTAAGGCAGTGGCTCTGAAGACCATTAGAATCACCTCGGAAACAAAATGCCCAGGATGCATCCCAGACTAATGATACCAGACTCTTTGGAGGAAACCCACATATCAGGGTTTTTAAAAAAATTTTATTCCTAGTGATTCCAATGTAGCCAAAGTTGAGTCCCAACTATGGTCTTCTCACTCTCATAGTCTGTCCTTTTAGCATAGGTGAGAATTAAGGAAAGAGTTTTAACAGCCAGCTTTTCCACACTCTTTCTTAGGACACATATATTGTCTCATTGGTAATTTGTGAATAGTTGCATATGTTAGCAAAGCTTGACTGCAAAAAATTCCTGCTCCCACGCATTCTGATCCCATCTTGACACTGCGTAACTGTTGGCGAAGGCAATTTCAGCAATGAAGAAGTGGGAGAGTTGACTACATTTTCTGTAAATGTGTGTGCATTTGAAATCAAAAGGACATATGTAATAATATCATTTAAGATTTTAAATGAAAGACAATACTTAAGATTCCTCTGTAATCAAATTTCTCAGCAGCAGAAAGCAGTCTTTTCTTTACAGCTATTAAACATATGGCTGAGAAAATGTTACTCTACAAGCCTTAAGATTTGAAATCTAACTTTATATTAATGCATACACTTTATTGCACAATCATGTATGCTTTCTAATTATATTTGAAGAGCAGCTATCACTCTCTTTTTTACCTTAAAGGTACCGGCTGTGGGATGTCAATTATATGATACTCTGATAGGCTTGATTATATGATGATTGCTTACACACTGAAGTGTGTTACATATTTCTTACGTACTGATATATTTAAAACAAAGAATAAAATTCAAAATGGCCTGAGGAGAGTCTTTCTAGTTAGTTTGGACGGAGGACAGATAATCCCTTGAAGCTAGTTTTCTCCTTCTATCTTTAAAAGGCCCTAACCTTGGGCTCAATGGTATATAAGTGAAAAATGTAAATGAAAATTTCAAATGACAGACATGTCCAGAAGGGGACCATCGGTGAGGGAGGGGATGTTCATTTTTAAGAACTAAACTCAGCTCATCATTTACCCGTCCTGTTCTCCAGCTAGGGCAGTGGTTCTCAGAAGTTGAGCATGCACCAGAATCCCCTGGAGGGCTTGTCAAAACACAGACTGCTGGACCCCACCCCCAGAGTTTCTGATTCCTTTGGTCTGGAGTGAAGCCTGATAATTTGCATGTCTAACAAGTTCGCAGATGGTATTGCTGGTCCAGGGACCACAGTTTAGAAAGCACTGCTCTGGAGAAAGGGAAAGAACTCTTTGCTTGCTAGATTTCCCTGAGCCTTGTTCCAGTTTCCCGTGGACCTCCTATGTTTGCTTTCCTCCTTCCTTCCATAATACTCATCATCATAGCCAAGCTTGTAATACTTGAGTACTAAGCACTGTACATACATCACAACAAACCTTTGGGGAGGGAACTATTATTATCTCCATTTTGCAGGTGAAGAAACAAATCGGAAATTCACCAAAGGTCACAGAGCTGAGATGAGACTCAAGCCTATGTCTCTTTGGCTCCAAAGCCCAAATCTTAGTTTGTTCCCAATAAGCTCATTTTGTGCTGTGATTTTCTCAACCAGAGCATTCTGAATGTGAGTCTGAGGGAAGCAGCTGGCCTGGAGGGGACAGCCCAGTTGAGCAGGCACTATGCTGGCAGGGTGGCCGTGAGGGGACCTGAGCATCCTAATAAAAGAAGGAAACAGTGATTGTCTCCTCCTCCAATGCCATCCTGGCTGCCATCCACCCCTCATCCTGTCCAGCATCAGTGAAGTAACAAGCAGCTCTTTCAAGAGGATCCAGAAGTTTCTCTATGCAGGACAGCGTTTGGGCATTTGTTCCTGGAATATATCTGAGATGCTCACGGTGTACATGGGGATACTCTGTACAGTTTTCTAGGAATAATATAAATGTCACGTCAAGATGTCCTTTGTGATGTGAATTGCAAAAGGACCTCAGACCTTGAATTACATGTCAGTGATGGGATTTTTTGCCCTTCATTGTTAAATGACCAATCTTTACATGCACATTTTATTGGCACTTTTCTTTAAGGAAATTTCTCTTTTTTTCAGCTCACACATTATAATTACTCATCTGCAGCTTTTGCCTGTAAATATAGAACATCCAGTTATGAAAATGCCCTGAGGTTTGAGACTTGCTTTGGCTTTAATAACCCTAGTGTAACCCTTGAAACTGAAATAGTTTTATATTTATGCAATCAGAATTGAACCCAAAGCACATCTTTTAAAACTCTGAGGAATTTCTATGCCACATTTCTCAAGCCTTAGGTAAGATTTTACTTTAAAACTTGAGGGATAAATTTAGTTTATGTACAGAGAAATGTCGGAAGTTTGGAAACCCTTTCATCCTGTATATACGGTGCATGCATCTGTTTTCTTAGCTGTCATTTGGAGCACAAGATCCTGTATACTGTGTTGTGGGTGCAGATTGGGGCTAACATCTAACGTCATGTAGAACAGATGCTGTGGATATCCTGTCTATATCCCCTTAGCTTTGGGGTGGTGGATAGATACATGGACCAGGACAGAAGTTCTAGGAAGAAATAAGGAATGAAACAGAATCACAGACATACAAAATAAACTTATGGTTATCAAGGGGGGAAGGGAGTGGTAAGGGATAAATGGGGAGTTCGAGATTTGCAGATACTAACTAGATATAGATATAGATATATAGATAATAGATAAACAACAGGTTCATACTGTATAGCACAGGGAACTATATTCAGTATCTTGAAGTAACTTATGGTGAAAAGAATATGAAAATGAATATATGTGTTCATGTATGACTGAAGCATTATGCTGTACACCAGAAACTGACACAATATTGAAAACTGACTATACAGCAATGAAAAAAAAAATAAGGAATGAGAGCAGATGAGTGAAAATCCCAGCTTTCTCTCCCCTCCCTGTGATAATTTTGAGGCATGTTCAGAAGCTCTCAGAGGGTTCCCAGGAGCACTAAGTTCCAGTTGCCCACATCAGTAATCTGCTCAATAAAGCATTCTTGATTGTTTCTTCCCCTTCTTGTCTCACTTTCCTATTCCTCATAGTGTTTTCTAGGATCACCTCCTAAATAAACTACTTGCACCCACATCCTCCTTTGTTTTAGTGGGAACCCCGGCTGAGATACCATGATGGGCATGGAGATAGTTACTTTGGGCTTTAGTGAACATAGTTACATGTTGGCAATATTATACCATATATGTATATATATAACCCGTGTAATAAAAAGCTGTGCTTTTTTAGGCTTATTTACTGACCAAGATTTCCAGTCTGAATTGGAAGCAGTTAAAATCAAAATAAAATAGTTAAATTGGGCCAAATACTTGCCAAATGCTTTAACATCCGATTGCATAATTAAACAAGTAAAGGGGAAAGGAAATAATTAGCAACTCTATCTTTAAATGCAACTGATGTCCAAGGAAGTCATGAAGAAAACTCTTTGTGTTGATAGACCAAAGGCCTGTTCTAGCAGACTTCTGTGTTTATTGTTCTGTTTCTGACCATTTTATTCCAAACAAATGGACTTGCTTGTCATTATACCCCACCCTTCCCAAGCACAGGGCCCCCATTCTTTGAAACAGTAGCTAATTCAGTTGGGAGGAGAATGTGAAGAGGGAGGGTGTATATAAAAGGATTGAAATGAAAAGTGTGACCATTTCCATTGTGGACGCCATGCCAGTGGAGAGTTGATGGCAGAACATGGTGGGAGATCCAAGGCATCAATTGGCTGTATCTCCAGGGGATTCCTGAGGTTCAAATGCCACCTTGGCAAGTGGCAAATGTTCTTTCTCACCTTCCTTGACTTATGGCTTAGATGGTTCAAAGCCAGGGGCTGGCGAGCTATGAGTGGGCTGCATTGCTTGTTTTTGCCTGCTGAGCAGTTTAGAGAATTCAAAATAATCTCAAACATAACCTTTGGTGTGGTGTATGTGTTAAGCCAAATACTGTAGCTGTTTGTTGAAAATATTTTATAACCCCACACAATCTCTTATTCAGAGGTAATGTGTTGTCAAAGATTTATGAAGTCAACAACCTATAATGACTTTTTTAAAATATCTAGTGGAATGTGTGCTAAGTCATAATTTCATAGGTATGAATTGATATACATGTTTCAGGTTTGCAATTTTCATTTTGATTGTTTTTAAAAAACCATGCATTTTAGGCTAAATTAGGAGAAATACATCTTTTGTGGCAATATTTAATGTGCAGAGAAACATAAAAACTAGGTGATGTGTTTTATGAAAGAGGGCATAGTCAGAATATATCTGGCATAAAAACTTTGAGTTCTATTTATTTTTTGTGGCTTCAGAAAAGATTGTTCTGGGAATAGAGAATTCCATTTGGGAGACCTAGCACATACATAGTTCTCACAGTAGCAGAATTAAAATACTTCGAGGGTTCATTTGAAAAAGCCTACAGAATTTTTACATGTTGGGAATAGCTTTATATTCTTACACATTGCACTCAGGGTTTCTATTCAAAGCAAAAATAACTTTGCATAGACCTTGGCTATTCTTTCACATTCTAAAATAATCTATTCCTTCAGGGTAGTTACTCTCAGTCTTGATTTTGTGATACTTCAGATCATCTTTAATTTACTCAAAAGATTTTTAGAAGGTTCAGAAAATCATTTACTCTAACTTTAAAACGTCAGTGAGTGAAATGCAGATTTTTTAAGAGAAACAGATAAGGAAGGGGTCCAAGAGGTTGCATTTAATTGCTCTCCCTCTTTGCATTTCTGAAAATGTTATTTCTGCATAGTTTTCTCATATCACACCATTTCCGTAATTTGTATCCTCCTCATTTCATGAGCCATGATGCAGAAGTTACGAGCGATTACTTTGAAATAGTGTCTTTCTTTAGTGAGTTCATCTAACATTTTATTTGTGAAAATCTAATTAGCATATCTTTTTGCAAAGTAATAGACATACTTTTTAAAAAAAAGTTCACTAATTGTGTGTTCATGTGTGTGCGTGTTGTCTTCCGTACGCCAAATAGCTGCATGCCCTAGCCCTCCTTTTTAAACATTGAATTATATAATAAATGGTATGTCAAAACCATGAAGACATTTTGTACAAAAAAAAAAAAGATTTTCTAGTTTACCCATAAAAAAGCTGGAGTACCAAGAAAGAAGAGTAACAGAATGTATTAGTCCTTTCCATAACGCCAGCATTAAACAAAGATACTTAAATTCCAGAATGATTTAAATGGGCCTAAGGTGAAGGATTAACAGCTCTGGAATAGTTTTCCCCTCTTTTCCTCCCCTGACTTGTTTTCTTTTCCTTCACGACAACATTTTCACTCCTAATAATTTAAACATCCTCTACTTTAAGAGCTTGGGAGTCAGAGAGTGAGGGCCAGAAGGAAAGGCAAGGCAGGAGGGGCACTCAGGTATCAGGGTGCTTGAGAGTCACCTGGAGAGCTTGGTAAGATGCGGATTCCTGGGTTCCACCCCAGACATTCTGAGTTAGCAGGTTGGCCATAAGGCCGGAGACTCTGTTTCTCACAGGCTCCCAGGTGATGCTCATGCTGCCCATCCACAGACCATCGAGTAGCCCTGTTCCCTGAGACAGCGTAGTGAGAGAGCGAGGTCAAAAGCACTGACGTTGGCTGCTGGAAAACATCTCTGGTTTCTTCTCTCTCTGCTGATTCACTTGTCTCTGTGATTTTGCAAAAGTCCCTTATCTTCTTAAATCTCAGTTACCACAGCTGAAAAGTGAGAGCGTTGCTCCACATCAGATGACTTTCAAACCCTGCTTCAAGGCATTCTAGAAGTACTGCAGGGTGCCTCAGAGGCCAAAGGGGGAGATAGGAGGAGGGGGTCATATGAGCTCTTTTCAAGGCTCCCAACACCCCACCCCCCCAACACCTTTATCTTTTATCTCTCGCGTATTCCGCTTCCGAGTATGGTTTCTTTAAAAAGAGATTTTTATAACTTAGCAAATTTGAAGGAAATGAAAAATCCCAAGTCTGAAAATGACTCATTGCTTTAAAAATGTACAGAACTGAAGACTTTCGATTTATTGTACAGTTCCAGAAATTCACTGGTCCTTTCACAGCATCGCAAATGTGTTACAAGACTCCATCCCATGCACCAGGAGGCCCCTTGTCTGATGTGTTTTTAACTCAACAGAGAGTCGAGGGCAACATTGAGCATTTCTCTGCAGAATCACGTCTGATTCATTAAAAATCCATCCTTCCCCCAAATAGATTATTAATTACCTTCTGTTATAGAATATTTTTAGAACATAATTTTTAATTATATCTCCAACTATTGTGTGATTTGACCATTTTGGAACTAAAAAACTATCCTATGGAATTCCATTTAAAGGAATTTGCTCCAACTATTGCCACACTGTTGGTTTATCTAATTTACACACCATGGTAATTTGTGCATGGTGGTAGCATTTCATTATAATCAGCCTTCACTTTTAATAATGCCATGTATATGTCAAATTGTAGATTTCAGCCTTTGTATGAATTGAAAGCTATTAATCTTCCCAGGGTTAGGCTATATTAACCATATTGTAATGTTTTCCTTTTCATTATGTTCTTTAAATCCCCTTCATCTCATCCTACACCAGTATATTTCTACTATCTTGGAATAAACTAATTCCAATTATGTGATGGAAATTTTTACTGTAAAAATATAACCTGCAGTGTAAATTTTTCTGTCAGTTTATCAACTAGAATTGGTATGTTTTATTTTCACTAGAAATTTGAGTTACCTCCTTGATTTTTAACAGTGAGATGGGAAAATGAAAATTGGTACCTTTCAATATCCATTCATTCATTTATTCATGCTTTTAGCAAATGAGTATTAGGAAGGTTCTATGTGCTAGGCACTGGGGGAATGTTAGAGATATGAAGCTAAGACCAGGCCCCTGCCTGCAGGTATCTTGTAGTCTATGTGGTAGATAGGGAACTATTGCACCTGTAGGTGACGTGTGAGCCACATTGGCTCTGACAAGAAACATGATGGCTGCAACAGCTAACTGGTAGAGAGAGAAGGCTAGAGGGACTGTCCTGGCTGTTATGTGGCATGTCCCCAAGGAGAGGGATCAGCTAGCCCAATGACAGTAGCTAAAAGGATGTTGTAAACTTAGGTCTAATAACTAGGATCTGAATAACTAAAAGGAGGGTGTCAGCACCCTCCCCCCAAATAGATATTAATTACCTTCTGTTACAGAATTTTTGGTTTGGGAAGGGAGGGAAAGGTAGGTTTTATCCAGAGAGAAGCAATCCCTATTGCACAACTAGGGTCCAGTTCCTTAGGGAGAGAAAATTGGCAAAATGTAGTCAGGTACCCAGAGTTCAGAGCCAAGTTCTAACTTCCACTCAAGATGGGCCCTGAGGTATAAACCACCACCAGAGCAGTCCAGCCTAAATGCCTGAGGACCTAAGTGGTAGCTAAAGAGAGAGGTTCCAGCCCAAGGAAGCTCAGCTCAGACCCACTGGATAGGGAGATTAAATAGATGTAACCCGTGGAAAGCACCTGATAATGGGTGTGTGGCATGGCACCAGTGGGTGCTCAATAAATGTTTGCTGGTAGTGCTGCTGTCACTACTGTTTTTGATGTTACAAGACTCAGGAAAATAATTAATACAGGAGTAAAAATCTGCTGGTGGGCCTGGGGCTTCTCATATTTGGTTGATTTTTATTCACCCAGGATTAGACGCAGTCATTACTTCAGGAACAGCAGCTGTAAAGAAACCAGGTCAGGCAAAGAGTGATGACTTGCTGTATCTTGAGTGCTACGTCTTGCTCGGTGACCTCTCTATACCTTGATTTCTTTACATGCACAGTGGAAATAATAGTGCAAACCTCATAGGGTTGGTAGGAGAATTAAGTGAATTAATACATGGAACTCATTGAGGACAGTAGCTGACACATAGTGAGTGCTCAAGTGAATCTCAGATCCTGTCTGAGTGGGCACCCATGTCCTGAGACACTGCGTTGAGTTCATTGATTTAGAGCTGAAAAGGGCTGATCTTTCAGCCCGTGGGTCTTTAGCATCTATGGCTGGTAAAGTCCAGAGCAGACAGGGGCTAACAAAACCTTGTCAGAAACGATAAGTGCCCATTTTCACAACTTTTATAGTATTTGTCATTTTTTTCCCGTGGAATGCTTTTTCTAAGGCAAGGGAAAGAGTAATTACTACAGATAGCACACGGTAGTTTTTTCACCTGATATTTTCAAAAACTGTGTTGAGGGAAATGTATCATTTCTGTGAAGAAACAGCATAAGGAAAATGATTTCAGAAATGTAGTAGAAAGAAATATGGTTCTTAACCTGAAACAAGTATCAGAAAGAAGTCACAGAAAGCAGAAGGAATTATAATAATCATGATGAAGTCTAGAGCTCTCACACCAGTTACCAGAATGGCAGCAACAACGTTCGTCTCACATCTCTTTCACACTGGTCCTGAGCGAGCTTCAGCTGAGTTGCCTGGCTGGTTAGAACTGGTGTGGGCGTGAAAGGGAAGGGGCTCGGAGCTGAAGGCTCTTGGCCTGATGCTGGGTCTGACTATGACCTTTGACTTTGGTCTTGGTTTTGATTCAATGGAACCACCATATTTTGCAAAATCTCTTGAAGATGTATTCTTTTTTCCATTATACAGAGCAAGAGTTCTTAGAGCCCTGAGAAGATTTAGCCCTTTTTCATTCCAAGAGTAAGGCACATCGAGATTTCTGGAGATGAAGAGCCACCGAGCCCTGACCTTCCTTCTGGAAACCCTTGCCTATTTACCCAGCAGTATACAAGGCTCTTGCCTTGAAATCAGAATTCAATTTTCATAGCTTTGGATACATCAGAACTCCTCTTGCTAACCCTCTGTCTTTGGGAATCCAAAAACCTGCATGGTTAGAATTTTAGAATCTACTTGACTCTAACCACATTAACCAACTGACTTCTCTCAGTTTTCTTCTTGTATAGACTTTTAAGGGTCACCCAGACTTCCCAATTTCTTTTGAAACTTGACCTGTTTTCTGCTAAGTTTAGGTATATGCTTGATTTCTTCAGCCTAATCAAATTTTCAGTTCTGTTCCTGCTTTACTCCTTTCATTACTGGTCTAAAATATACTTTGATATGGTCACAAAGAAAATACTTGTTGGTTCACTGTTTATATTTGCATTCAAGGTAACATTTGAGACTCTGCAGCTCGAAGAATTTGGTGACAACTTTCTTCATCATGCCCATATCTTGTCAATCATTGTCTTTTTACTTCATAAAAAATACTTTTAGCTCTTTACTTTTCATATCTATCTTAGGATAGGCTAACTGCTAAGTCAAACATTCCTCCAAAGATACGACTGTAAAATGGCTTCAAAATAGAACTGTAATTTGTAATCAATGCTTATTGAATACACTAATCAATGATGATGCAGAAAATTGTCAGTAGTTATATCAAAAAGGAGAGATCCTCACCCGCTTCATACCCCACCCTCCAGAGAGCTGAGTTTTGTATCACTTAATGATATTTCTCTTACTTCTGTCTAGGCAGAAACAATTTTAGATATTAAAATCATTTTTCAATTTTCCAGGATCAGCAGTTTAGTAGTGTTCTAATTTACACCAGCAACCCTTTTGTTTTTTTAATATGTAAATATTGTACACATGCTATTTTGTAGGCCATATGTTATTGCCCAAGAAGAATTTCTGAGTTTTATGGAATTATGAGAACTACTCAGTTTCCTTCTACTTTTCAGAGTAGAAAATCCTCAGGGCAATTTTCATCTGGAACTGCTGCATTTGGGTTATTTCACAATCCCCTAACCCTGAGTCAAATATAGGTTTGGTGTATGAGCAGCAGTGTCTCTTGGCTAATCAAGAATGTGTCCTCTCGCTATGATCAGTGTTAGAGAAATGGGGAAAGTCAGCTGGGTTTAGAGATTAGGTAAGAGACTCAGAAGCATACCTTTTGATAAGTCATAAATCATTTCCTGTTTATAAAAGCATGCATTAAAAGACCCATAAAATCTCCCAATAAATGTTTTACTTTTCCTTCAAAATCTCAGTTAGAAAAGGTACTTCTGGCTTTCCAAGTGAATAAAAATAATGACTCCTGATTACTAGGTAGGTTTAAACTGATTTGCAAAGCAAGTGGAAAAGCATCTAGTGCATAGTGATGAGCATCTTTCAGACATCAGAGGACAGAATGACTTAAGGGTCTGTATTTTTTTATAACCAGTGTTTATTCAGAGGTAAGTGATTATGACTCAATTTAAATTTGTCTTCCCTGTTTGTATTCACTTATTTTTAAGTGGCAATTTATGAACATTAAATTTATAACTTTTCCATAACAATCTAGTGTCTAGTCTGAATATCCATTTTGGACACAGAATGGCTATAGAAAGTTATCACAAAGTGATCTCTAGAATCTGTGTCTGAGTCACAGTTGCCAAAAATTCAGGATTATCTGGGTACCACCACCACCCCACCACCACCAATAAGTTCCTTGTACTTCCTATTTTGAAATGCTCACATCATTGTTCAGTGCCTGACTTCTCCGCTTAAGTGTAACAACCACAAAGATAGGGATCACGTCTGTCCTCTTTACCACTATATCCCTAGTAGGGCCTAGCTCCACGTCTAGGGGATTAAAAGACATTTAATCCTGTTCTTTACCTCTTCACACTGAGACAAAAGGCTTTGCAAGTATTCTGCCACCATTTGTGTAGATTCAAGCCAAATAGGGCTTATAACAATATTACAGATGATATCTCTGTTGTCCCACTCATAATTCCTCTTCCTCCTGCAGTGCTTAACCTGACTGACAATGGCCCCTACTACTTATAACACTGGCCTTTTAGGGGGTGCACCTGTCACTATATTTTATGTGATAGTTCTACGACGTTGAAGACTATTTCCTGTGATCATGCTGTGTTCTCAGATGGCAAATCTAGATTTATTTATGCTTGCGACCCAAGGCAGGAAGTTAACCTTGAAAATAAGTTAAAATTTGAAAGGTAGTAAATCACAGGGCTCGGATTTATAATTTATCTCAGTAAGGAATCTAGAGACCAGGTGTCAAAGAAGCGACATGGGCTGAAAGTAAAAAAACAAAAAACAAAACAAAAAAAAACTGGGTTCTGCTCTGGCACTGAGGTTAACTTTGAATAAGCTGCCTTACTTTTCTGGATCTTAATTTTCTCACCTGGAAAGTAAAAGGATGAACTAGATCAGGGAAAACAAATAAGTGAATGTCTTCCACTTGTTCCTCATTCGCCCATGGGAGACATCACTAATCAATCAGTGCTGTATCAGAATATTTCTGAAAACTAGGGTAGTTTGTGCATAGATGAAACCTCCTTGTCATTCCTAGGCTATGTGACATTTAAGATACTCTCTGGCTTTAAAATTCTAGTAGCTCCATTAAAAAGATTGAAAATCTAGTGTACAATAAGAATCATTTCTCACCATCAGGAGAGAATCTGGGAAAAAAAAATTAAACTAATAGCCTTTTTCTTTTACTTCTATTTCCACTCAGGGTCACCACAAAGAGTTGTTCAGGTTGTAAAGCATACAGTTCACTTTGTGAATGGTGCATTTTTGGTTTGTTCAGTGCCCAACCTGCACAGGTGTTCATGGCCCTGTGCTTCCACAGATCTGTTTTTAAATAGCTATACTTCATTTCCTTGACTTCTGATTTATTTAATTTTATATATTGTTTCTGGAAGATTTGTGATCCATGAAAAATATCACCGTTGGGGAAATTTTTGATATCACATGCTTTTGATTCATAGGAATTTATAGTTTTAAAAAATTAAACAGAAACATATGTACTGACAACTCATTAGACATTAGCCCTTGCATATAAAACAATAACAACCCAAAAAATGTTAGCTGCCAGTAATTAGAAGGGAGTATGGTCGAATAGTCTTCTGATGCAAGCATACATGTATTTATACATTTATTCATGAGTATCTTTGATGTTCCAGACACTATGCTAGACACTGGAGATGTGTTAAAAATAAACAAAACAGGTTGATCTCGATCTTCTTTGATCTGTTGTCTAACGGGGGCAGAAGGAGATGAAACAAGCATCTACTATCTGGTGAGAGCAGTGCTGTGGTGGTGCTAGGAGCGTGCGTAAAGATAACCAGCCTGGTCCTGGCTTGGTGGAATGAAGAGGGCTTCTCTAAGGAAGTCTCACCGTGGCTGAGACCTGAGGAGGGGCAGGAGTTAGCCAGGTCAAGCTGGGGACTTGGAGGAGTCTTCCTGGCAGAGGGGACAGTGTGTGTAAAGGCCCGGAACTGAGAAATTTCATGGCAGTTCAGGGAACTGAAGGAAGCTCAGTAAACTGGAGACAAGGAGACAGCTTCAGGACACTACTGACGTTACCCTGGTGAGTGGTAATGATGATGATGTAGACGAAGTTGTGGTGATGGAGTTGGAGAGAAGTAGAAAGCACACAGATTTGATAACTATTTAAAAGGTAGAATCAATGCTATTATGATTGTTAGATTGTGGTGGGTGACTGGGAGGAAAGAGCTGTCAGGTATCTAATTCAAACAATCAGGTAGATGGGTGTAAATTTATTCAAACGCTTAACACAAGAGATGGAGTGTGTTTGAAGGAGATAGAGGGGGTAAAACAGAAGAGGTAATGTTGAGTTCAGTCTTGCATGTGTTGAGTTTGAGTTGCCCATGGAGCATGCAAACGGCTATGCCCAGGTAGCTAGGTCTGTGAGCTGTACCTATGGAAAAAGTTCTGAGCTAGAGTTGTTTAATTGGATTTTTCCAGTATAAGGGTAATTAAAACCCTGCAAGTGTTTGAAATGGCTTAGGGGAAAGTTTGTAGATACAGAAGAAAAAAGGGTCCAGGAGTAAACCGAGATAAACACCAGCATTTCAAGGATAAACAGAGAAAAATAAACTTGCAGTGGAGACAGGGAAATTAGCAATTCAGTAGGCAGGAGACAAACCAGGTGTGTGTGATGTCACAAATCAAGGGAAGAGAGGCTTTCAAGAAAAAGTAGCACTCAGAGTTGTCAAGTGCTATGAAAGAGACGTAAAAGATAAGACCAAAAATATTCCATTAATTTAGCAACATGGAGGGTACTGATAACCTTGATGTGAGTAATTTCAGTGTTGATTTTGCAGAAACCAGTAATTACTCAGTGGTAAATAGAGAACCAAGATTGCATTGGGTTGAGACATGATTGGGAATTGAGAAAATCAAGGAGCCAATGTAAAGCAATTCTTCCAAGACTTGTAGCTGTGATGGGAAAAGAGAACGACCATAGTGACAGAAGATGGATGTGGGGGCAAGAGAAGGAGCGTGGTCTAAAGACAAGAGGGGCTTGAGCGTGTGTAAATGCCAGCAGGAAAGGGGCCGAAGAAAGGAAGAGGCTGAGGATGCAGAGGAAATGAGGGATAATTGATAGCCTCAGATAGGAAGGAAGGCACACCTATTGCAGCTGCAGGGGAGGAGGGAAGAACAGTTGTAGTTGCTGGTAATTTTGTAAGCTTGGTGAAAGGTTAAGTTAAGGTCCTTCTATTGAATAACTGTTTCTAACTGAAATGGAAGCAGTCATTAAACACGGAGTGATGGCAACGGTGTTAGTTTGTTGGAAATAGCTGCTCTGGGATGTTAGAGAAAGTGTTGAATACAGAATCAGTGAGCAATGAAATTCTTTTTGTTTGTAATCTTAAGTCCATTTCGTTGCTTCTAAGTTTATGAAAACTGTTTCAGAATCTTCCTTGTACCATCTCTCTTCCCTCCTTTTTTCTCACCTCCACACTTTAAACCTTCCCTATTTTTTTGAATTAAATATACACCAGCTGCCATGCAATCTGATAAAAGACCCATCATAAGATGAGGGGTTATAGTAGAGAAGAATAGTTTTCAATTATCTCATTAATTTAGGACCATGTGGTAGTCCAAACAGGTAATATAGGCCAAGAAAAGTCTACCTTGAGATTTTAACTCCCAGGATAGGTTTTCTACCTAATCAAAAGAACCCAATAATTACTCAAGTCTCCTCTTAAATGGTGTTGTTTTCTGTGCAGTTTTACCCTTTCTAAATGTTAAGTTAAAAAAGATTATCTCAGAAGTCTTGTTCGTCCTGTCCTAGAATCTCCACTGTGCTAAGAGTTGTCCAGCTTTCCCAGTGCTTTGTAGTCAGAGTACCTGATCTAAACCAGGATGTCATTGTTTTAAAAGCTCAGGCTGGGATCACATCTGTCATGTTCATCCCAGGCCCTGGCACAGTGCCAGATACCTGGTGGGTGCTCAGTAAATATTTATAGAATGAATGAATGGGTGAATGAATGGGTGAATGACTGGATGAACAAGAGCAAATGATAATCCTCCCCTCATAACCAGGGGAAGTGAGGAGACCTGCTCTGCCTTGGAAAACTGGAGGGAAGAAATGGTTAAAACAATCACACAGTAAGCTGGGCTGCTGTCAAGAGGAGCTGGTGCTGCATTATTTAGTCACATTCCGAGGTTACCTACCAGCTATGGCACACCAAGGTAACCAGCTCCTTGACTCTCATTATCAACCCTCTTTGATGTTTTGCAGTTACTTGACTTCTTTCACAACCGATCAATTCATTACTTGATCCAATCATTTGTTTGCTAACTTTGTCAAAAACAAAAGCAGCTGGGTGCCAATTGCCAACCTGGAAGCTGGAGATACAGCAGTGAGCCAGGCTGATAGCGCTCTGCTCTCAGGAGCCACCAGACTAGCAAGAGCTTTCCACTGCAGTGTCTTCTCTCTGCTTTTCTTTAAAAGGAAAAATCTAATGTGTATAATTCACCATATCTCTTTGAAGTTCTATGATTAGGAGTTTTAGATTTAAACCAATTCTCAATCCATGACTTATGAATCGACATCCTGAATCTTGTTGTTCAAGTTCTTGGTTTTTGTTTTTGTTTTTGTGTCCCTGTCTTCCTTCTGTATGAAGAGAAATGTCTTGGAAGAAACTTTTGATTGGCATGAGAGCCCCACAAAGCCATTTTTGTAAATGTAAACTTGGTATTATAAACGTCAGGTATGAAATATGTATAGAATGGGTTACTTCTCCATAAAAGAGAATTTAAATTTCAAGAAAGTGAATTCTTTCTAGTTTGCATTGCTGACAAATACAGAAACTTTTATCTTCATTTGTTAAGAGGAATATGGTAGATGATACACAATAGATGTTGTAGCAATGTTCACTTACACTCCTTTTTTTCAAAGAAAAAAAAAATAGCCTTTCTTTCAAGAAGCTATTCTAGGATCCTTCTCTTGACAGTATCCTACTTCTCGTCTCTGCTACACACAGACCCACAAAATGTTTTCTTTGAAGGGCATTTTGTTACTGGCTCTTTTTTTTTTTAATTAAAAAAATTTATTGAAGTACAGTGGCATGAACCTCTGGCTTTTATCTGCCTGTCATCCCCTGGATGTAAGAAACAGATGCAGTGATCGATTGACCCCCCTCAGTGAATCCCAGGCAGGAAGGAAACGTCCTGTCATAGACTTTTCATTACTTGAAGAGAATGAGTAGAAAGAAAGGCTGCCTTGGCTGATACTGAGAAAACATAAAGACTCAATCAGGACATTTCTCCCACTTTACTGATGGCTGTAAGTTTACCCATCCTGATCTGCTCAGGACAGACCCAATTTATGCCTATTGTTCTCATGTAATTATTAATAGCACCCTGGTATGCTCTCAAAAGTGTTCTTGTTTGGACAGTAAACTATAGAGTCACCCTAATTACATGGGCCCATGCGTTGAAAACCTCGAGCACCAGAGACGGTCAGTGCTTACCATGTCCGTATCTCCTCATGTTAGAACTTGGTACTTTTAGGAAATGAAATGGTGCATAAGACATGCAGAGTAGGTGAAGGTAGCTGGATGATTAAAAATTCAGCTCAGTTTATTGTGTGGCTGCATGTGCTCAGCACTGTGCCAGGTGCTAACAGCAGAGAGGTAAGGTCTGTTCTCCAGAGTTCACCTCATATCTGCAAGCCAGGCCTGAAAGCTCAGGCTTTCCTTAGTATTCCTTCACTCGTCCCCATGGCTTAAATATGAGACAAGTTTGTGATATTCCACTTCTGGGTTTTTTGTTTTTTTGATACTTCAGTGTCGGTGTATCATGTTTTAATTAATAGAACATCATGTTATGAAACTGTTGAATCAGATCTTTTCCCTAGGTATCAAATATGTTGTCAGTATAAATTTGACATCTAGATATGAGGAACAAAAGAGATAAGGAAAATAATAGTGAGATTTCTGTAAAGGATGATGACATAATGTGTAGGTATTTAAATGTGTTGTCACAACCTTAAAGTATCTTCTGAAGTATCCTGTAAAGTATTTTCTTTAGAAATAAAGCATCAGTCCAGAGGTACAAAGCCCTCTGCTATCCTCGTTTCCTACCACCCTTTGATGAGGGATCACGTGGCTGTGACAAAGAGCCATGTTGAGAAAACTATAGAGCTTTATTGTTTGTAGGTTTTAGAGTGACTAAAGGAAAGTATTGCCATCACTAGAAACAAATAGAAAAGCTGACTCTGAGGGTTGATAGAGCAGTCAGAGTTCAGTTCAAAATAGAGAAACTACTCTAGGTGTGGTAATCACAGAATGATTTAATACAGAAGATGAGATGCATACTAAATGTTTAGAAAGGCTGAAGGAGCAAATTTGAGACCTGGCTTCCAGCATTGAATTCTAAAGCCAGGTAGAACTTATCCACTAGAAGCACCACTGATGCAGTGAATTCAAGAACATACTCTGTAACTATGAACTAGGATTAAGGAAGTTGAAATCTAGAAGCTACCACTTTTGTAGCTTCTGTTAGCAACTTCTTTTCTTCAATCAGGAAGCTGGAGAATCCACTTTGGAACTGTGATATGGGCACTCTTGTTCTTCTAGGACTATGCTCACCAACAGAAACAGCCACAAGGGGCAGGGAGATGGCCATTGCCTCACTTCCACCTTCCAGATCACTCACAAGTACGTCTACTTGATGTACGGTTGCCATATTTAGCAGATAAAAGTAATGCATGCAACACAATTTAAAAATCCATTGTTTATCTGAAATTCACATTGAACTGGACACCCTTTATTTTATGTCACAATGCTAACTTATTAAAACCTGATTCATATCCAGAACCGTAGCTGCATCGAAGTCTGGCAAATACAGTCTTTAATTTCCAGCCTGTTAAACTAGATGGAGGAACGGTAGTGTGGAGGTTTGAGTGAGCCAATCCATAGTATTAACCGATGCAGATTTCCTAGCAAGAATGACTGAAGCCATTCTGCCCCCAGACACTTTTGCTACTATCTGAATATTTCACCTTGCATTCTTATACTCTCTGAAATTCTACCAATCTGAATGAAATTCATTTGTTTAACTCAGCTTCCTCTTTTTAAAATATAAAAAGCTCCCAGAATGTGAAAGTGGTCAGACTATGCTCTGGAAGTACGGTTTTCAACAGGTAGGAAAGAAGGATTATTAGGACATGAGGAAATGTGAGGGGTGGAAAAGATTGGGCACCAGGAGGTGGGATGAGCTAGATCCCTTTGCTTACTGTTTTGCATCAGGCAGACTCAGGATTCAAAGAGAAATATTTTTCTTTTCGTATTTCATTCCCCTTTGTACCCCCAAAAGATGTATACTTCTCAAGTCACATAACCCAAATTAATGCTGTCGGAATGACATAGATCATCCATGTTAGAGATCCGGCCTGAGACATATATGGCTGTTGTTCCAGTGGCAATTTGAGTTTTGAGCTCCGAACCATTGACTTGCAAATGACTTTTGGTTATAGAACTCTTTGCAAGTTGGGGACTGCTTTTACTTATTTTAGGAGTAAAGCTGTCAAAAGGAAGAATGCTGGATTTGCATCATGCTCATGAACTATTTAGTGAGATGAAACATCAGCCTAGAGCGTGAAAAGAAAGACTGCCTCTCAGAGAAGTCAAAACTGATGAAAAGCAATCATGCAAGCACAATGCCACTCTTCAGAAACATGAGAACACTTTTTTGTTCCCCATTTTCACTAGGATTTTCTCTTCTGCATTTAAAACAGTTGGATAGTTCAAGTATCAAGGCTACTTGACAACACAAAATCAGTAGTAATTGGAAGCAGTGGGATGTTTGGAGAAGTGACAGGTAGCTGCTTTCCAAGTTTATCCTGTAGGACTTTCCATGGCAATGAAATCAGGCAGTGGAAGCTTGGCTAAGTGAGTGAGTGCAAACAGTCCTACAGAGAATGATGAGGTCTCTTCAATTGTTTTATCTCTGGTAGTGAGTGGGAAGTAGAGGAGTTGTTTAGCAGAAAACTTTATCCAGGGTTGATGAGGGTTATTTGGCCAAAAGAGGTTATTGTTACAGTGAAGCCAAAATTTGCCACGAATTGTTTGGTATTAAAGCAAGTTGAAAATAGCCTTGCATTTTCGATAAGAGAGGTGAACTTTGTGGCTTAACTTGTGAGTTTGTTTTTTGTTTTTTTTTTTAGCAAAGAGACATAAATTGCTTTTATTTCAAAGGTACAGTGGCCATTTTCTCTTCAAAATTGTATGTTATTTTTCCTACTGTCTTACTCCTGCCTATGAAAACATAATTGCACTTAAAAGCATAGTAACGATTTGACAAGAATTTATCAGCAGCAGCAAATTAAAGACCCTCAAAGTATTTTTACTAACTATAATTTAATTCCATACATTTTAAAATTTAATTCCATAGATTTAATGCTGTTTTAAAACACATGAGTTATTTTGTAGCTCCCAACATCACAAAGATGAATTTGATTCCATAGACAAAGTATTGTGTCCAAAGGAATCTTTCATTTCTGCAAAGGGACGATCACACACACACACACAAAAAATCAGTGAAACTCTCCATGCTCTGTATAACTCAAACATGATATGGCGTTTGTTTCTGTGAGTATCATCAGGATATGTTGCTAAGGTAATGGACATACGGTGTTTAAAAGGCCCAAATCCTCTTATAAATGCCTCAGAACCTATTATTTAACTATGATCTTAGATCTAAAGTCAGATCTTTGGAAAGATTTGCTTTGTCCTGTGTGTTAAAAAAAATATGATTTCCATATCCCATTATATGGTTAACTGTCAATATGTAAGCCAGTAGCCCAGTAAAAAATCATTTTATATCATTTGGGAAATACCAGGATTGAGGATACTTATGATTCAGGAACTGAGTAGGCCAGATATCTGGGGGTTTGAGAAATTCTAAAGCTTAAAATCATATTGATTTTATAGTGAAGAATAGTCTCAGTTACTTTTGAGGTTTTAAAAATGGACTGCCCAAGGAATATTTTCTTCCTTTCTCAGGCTCCAGGCAGTTTTCCAGGAGCAAGCATTCATCCATTCAGGGAGCTATAACCTCTAGTTTCCACTTTTCTAGCAATTGCACTTAAAACCAAGAGAACAGGCCTAGGATTTACAGAGATCCACTTCTCGGGGCAAGTAGATCCTTTCAGCTTTCACCTGTCAGTTTCTCAGTGTTCGCCTCTGCATTTCAGAAGTTTTTTTGCAGCCTCTGAAGTCTAAGATTCAAAATGGATGGAGGAGGGTACAAAAATCTAGCTCATATTCATGGATTTATCTCTCCAATCGTGAGGCTGTTTTATCTTCTTTTATTTTTCCCTAATCAAGCCATTAGCATGAAACAAGGACATGTAATCTTACCAGAGCAAAATTGGGGTCGTGCCATAGGCTAGCTGCAGAGTGCTCTGTGGCATGATGATGTATGCTCACTGCACAACAACGCCTTTACCACATCAAATCTGCCCTTTAATTACATTTTAAATCTCATTTGAAGAGATTTTATCATTATGGAAATTGCTCTGTAAATGTGCCCATGATGAGACCCAATAAAAGTCTGCTGAGAAGAATCCAAGACAGGGGAGATGAATCAGCAGCTAAAACCTTATCATCAGAGTTTTCCTGGCTTTAGGCAAAACAGCCCGTGCAATAACAGAAAATCTTCATTGACTCAGACGTGTATTTTCCTCAAATTATTACAGGGCTCTTTGCCTGTAGCACTATCACTTCTTCGAGAAACTGAAGGAGGAGTGCTGCTCTCAAACTCAGCAGGTCTTTGTTTCCCCAGCATCAGAGCCATCACTTGAATTTATAGGTACCAAGATGAATAGCACAATATGTGCCTCGTGTTCAGACTCCATGCATGCATGCAGAGCAGGCCTAAGGTTCTTTGAATGAGCGATGGCTTTCTTCGCATGAAATAAAGAACACCTCTGCTTTCTTTTCAGGGTCATTTAAAAATATCTGTACCACTGGCTTACGAAAGGCACGTGAGGAGGATTCTTGGGTAAAGGGTAAAGTCATCTCTGCAACAGGGATTGTCTCCTATCCTTGTGTAGCATGACCCATTTGAAGTTTCCATTTAAGCACATTCTTAATGATCTCTTTCTTCCATCTAGAGCCATAGCTACTTTCCCAGAGGTACAGACTTCTGTGTCTTTCTCCCAGGCCCCTGGCTAAATGCACCCTTTTCCTCCATGTTACCAACCATCCCGAATAGATGGCAGGTTACTTGAATGTGGTTAGAGTGACAGGAATTTCTTTGTAGCAGTCACGGACTGCTTTCTGAGATGTTCCTTTCCCCAAATCTAATCATTTTGTGCCTGAGATGACTATGACTAATTCCAAGATGCCCAGTAAGCCAAAAATCACACTTCAGTGACATTTTCCTATGTGTTCTTCTTCCTGAGAGTTTTCCGTTACAGTGGTACTTGAAAGATACATTGTCTTAATTAATCCATTGTATTTCTTGGAGGTGGACATAGCTGCTAACAGGCCACTGCACTCGCGTTCCTTTTAGTGGGTTTCGGAAGCCCATGACATTTTAGGTCATATTTTGCATTTAGGAATATTTGTGCAGGTTTCTCAGGAGACAGTCCATTATTTTCACAAAGGCATTCATGACCTCCAGGAGATTAAGGACCATCATGCTAGACCAGTGGTTTGTCCTCAAAGGGTGATCCCTGGAGTAGCAGAGCACCACCTTGGAACTTGTTAGAAATGCGAATTCCTGAGCTCTACCCCAGACCTACAAAATCATGAACTCCAGGATTGGAGCCTAGCAGCCTGTGTTTTAATAAGCCCTCCAGGTGATTCTCAAGCTAGCTCAAGTTTGAGAACCACTTTGCTAGACAGACTACTAATACATGATGAAAGCTCATGTTCACAGGCATATGTGGATGACACAGAGAAAATGGACCCCTCTTTCCTGCCTCCCATGAAGCTTCCTCGCCCATTCCCCACCTTCCCCCAGCCACAAAGACTTACTCAGTTCTGACTTGTATTCTTATCTTCAGCTTTACTCATGCTTTTCCCTCTTCTTCAAATTTCATTCTCCTACTTCTCTCCTGGTCAGCTCCTACTCATCCCTCAAGACCCTACTCAAATATCATCACTCGTGTAATAGCATCTATAAATCTTGGCAACAGGGCTAATTGCTCTGTGTTGCTATAGGGCTATGTCCACTTTAACCATATTACATGTTATTTGGGTTGTGTGTTTACTTAAGTCTCTTTCAGGAGAGTTATATCTTGTTGTTTTGTGGGTATCTTCAGATATAGTTTAGGGGAGACCCCCATCTTTCCACCAGTGCACAAAAGGGCAAAATCAGACAGCCGGAAAGGAGCACAACTCTGACAGAACCAGGCGAAAGGGTTTTTTTTAGTAAGTCTTTTTATTTTCTACTCAACATTAACAATTCGGTATCACCCACATTGGCTTCTTGGTCTCCTATTGGTGAGGGTTTTTTTCTTTTAAATCCCAAACTATATCATAAATTTGAGCAGAGATTTGCTACTACTATATAGTTGCTCTGCTCCTGTCTGAGAAGAGTAGAGCAAAAACATTTGTCCATGGGAAAGCACTGTGGGCATGACCTGTTTATCACTTCTCTTTCTTGGGGTAGCCAGGCTTCTTCATTTGTACTCAAGATCAATGACAATGATGAAATCCAATGGAAAAATTTCTTTTCTTACTTCAGAACACTGTGAGGCAGGTTTCCACTGTTCTGTAACAGATAATACCATGCAGTTGCCATGTAAAAATTCTTATGATGTAAAATAATCTGTAAAGATACCCTTTTTTCTGTTCTAGTTCTGTATTAAAACTTATGTAATTTATCTCATGGGCATGGAACGACCTAAGCCTTCCCAAACCTCACTGGCCTAGTAATAGTTTTTTAAGTCTACATGATCTGAGATGAAAGTAGCATCATCTTGTGGCCAAAGGCCCAGAATGCCCTGGGACTGCTTCAGGAAGATATTCTGAACTGAACTGGATGCTGTGGGAAGGATTAGTAGGTATACAATGAAAAGTTCATGAATGGATTTTTTTGCCTTAGCAGAGTGAGTTCTAGGAATGAAAAAAAAAAAGTAGCCTAGATGTTTTACCAGATATGATTTTGTTTTAATTCGTTTTCTCAGCTATGTCATGTTTCCTTTGGCAGCTGTGCTAGTGGCACCGACCGTTATACTAATATCCACATGTATATCCCTTCCTTTCCTCATACACTAAAAAAAGAGTGACTGTTCTCGCCTGATCACCATCCACCCTATTCCATGAGAGAAGAAAGCTAAATATGGTGAAGTAACGCCTTCGGCACAAAAAGACCATTACACTCTCCAGAAGAAGTAATTTACTCTACTTGGTAGTAGACAGAAATAAACTCACCAAAGAACACCAGGGAATCAGACCCAATTATTTCAGCAAGACTTAGTTAACATCATGATTCTAGAATCTTCTTTAACATTCAAACTTTATGGATACCTATAATTCATTTTTAAGGTAGCATTTCTAAGCGTTAGGCTAAAGACTACCCACAAGTGAAACAATTATGTCCTATGTGTGTTTGTGAATTTTTTAGAAATTGTCCTGCTATTTAAAGTGAAAGAAAATATAGAATTGTCTTAGATTTATTACGTCATTAACCTGTTCTGAACAGCTGCCTCAGTGTAGGGTTGTTTTGTGCTTGTGTCGGGATATTATAAGGGTTTTGTAGGAGGAAGGGTGGGGGGATAGAATAAAGTTGTTCTTCTGCATTTACAACATCCATAATTAAAACAAGCCAGAGGAAATTAGCTACATGGCTGTTATGATTTCTAGTGTATTATCAAAAATAATTATGGCACTTTGCCATATGTTCTTGCCTTCTTCTTACAGATTGCTATTGAGATAAGATGAGACTTGACATCAACTAATTGCTTATTTCTAATATACAATCTTGAGCTACGGTGTCTCTCTGGAGGGAAAAAATAGCTCCGTGACAAAGAGATTCAGGAAATAAGAGCTTTTCTAACTTTTAACGCTATACATAATAGAGACAAATGGTACAAATAAATATAACCAGATGAGTATTGGTCCATGGGAAAATAGTTGTCTATTTTAAGAATAAGAATGTATTCTGTTCATTTAGAGCCATTCAAAATCATGAAAGGTATTAGTTCTGAGTTGACTGAGGAGGAATAAAAAAAGTTAGTTAATACCTAACTGGAGAATAATTTCACTGCCTCGCCATTCCACTGAGAGCATCACAATGTATTTCCCAAAACATATAGCTCACATGTGTCTTAATGAGTTAATTATTTTGTTGTGTTACATGTAGCCCACATCAGAATTCGCTCGCTTTCTATTTGAGAAGTGGAGGAAGATGAGCGTGAGGGTAAAAGGGGCATAAACTCAGACAGATCTGTGCTATAACCCTGCTTCTGCCACATGAGAGCTCTGGGATTTGGACAAGTTACTTCATCTCTCCAAATTGTAGTTTGGAGATTGTCAACTGAGGAACAAGAAGGCGTACTTTGTAGAGTTGATGTAAGGGGTGTAAGTGTGAGTTTCCTGCCCCATTGCATCCTTCTACTCCACCCCTCGCCCCATCATGGCTCTGCAATAATAAATACGTTTCAGTGTCGTAAAGGTCCATCTGGTCTTTCTCAGATAAGGATAGTTATCTTCAAACAGGCTGATTCCTGCACATAAAACATAATATAAAACCGAAAATACCTTCAACGTTGTAGACTTTTCATATGCAGTTGTCTCTGTGATTGAAATGTACAACCTAGAGTTTACGTGTGAAGGCCTTTCAAGATTATCATTGGTAGTCATCTTCTGAAAGATGTCTCATGTAGGAAATGCTCTGCCAATTATGGGCAATGAAGCAATAGAGCAATATCTGAAAAAATATTGCAACACAGTATAGCTTTTTATATGAATTTTAGATATATTAGTAAAAAAGAAAACCCAGCCTATCTTGGGACTTATTTTATCTTCCAACACCAACATTATGAAGGCATGCTATTCTTTTTTATAACTCAAATACTGAGCCAAATGGATACCAACTTTAGTTCCCCACTGGGTCGATGGCATCTTAACTTTAAAAATATCCGATGCAGTGTTACTCTGCCTACCCTTTCTCAGGATTTTGTGTCCTTTAAAACTCACTTCCACGTACTTTGGGAATGCCTAATAGGGTATATTTGAGGTAGAAGTCTCTTGGGCCTGTGTAGAGCTTTGGGGTCATTGCCCTTGCCTTGTCATTGTAATTTACTTGGCACCAATGGGTGTGTATGTGTGTTTGAAACACAGCATATATAATGTTTGTCTTACTCTTTAGAAAACTGAAAATAACATTTCTATCTTTAACATGCTTTTTGTGAATAGTTACCACTTGGCCGAATTCTACCTTCCAAAGGTAGAGCAAGAGGAGGATGAAATTGAGTCACATGTGCAGCTATTTCTGTAATTTATGAGCACTCGATGATGGTAGCATCCTTCCTCCTAACGTCCTCCCTGTTTCTGGAGCCACAACTTTGTTGGTTCATGAATGGCTGGGGCTGCCTGTCTGCCAAACTTCCTGTCTCCATTCTCTCCCTGCTTCCATTTACCCTGAAAACTGTCCCCCCTAAATAATCATTCTTAAAAGCATTTTAACTACGTCATGCCTGCACAGGAAGCTACAGTGAAATCTTATCATTATAGAATCAGATATAATCTCTAGGCTGCTTTCAGAGTTCTCAATGGCCACTCTGTACCCTTTGAACCCCACTGCTGACCCTTCACAGCCGCACTACTTCTTAGATCCTGCCTATAGCTCTGGCTCTTATCTTTATGTATTTGGTGTTCATTTTCCTTGAAATAGCCTCTGCTAGCAAGCTCGGAGTCATGGAGGAAGGTGGGGGAGGGGCAGAGGGACACAGTTTTAATGAAAACCCTCAATAGATCAGGCACTGAGTTAGTATTTACATGCTCTACCCACATCACCTCATCTAATCTTTGCCAAAACCTTATAAGGTAGATATTATGAGCCCTATTTATGGATGAAAATAACAGGCTTTAAAGCATTTTATAACTTGCCCCAAATCACAAAGCTAGTGAGTGAGGGAATTTAGAATCTATATAGATCTTATGACACCAAAGGCCGTGCCCTTCCCGCTGCACAGTGCTTAATCCCACTCTGTGTTAATTACCCCCATCCACTCCAGACTTTTAAGACATTCTGATATATACTCTTTAGTTATGTGGGCCTTTGTAACTCTTCCTCAACTGCTTCAAATCAGACTCCCCACCTAGAGTATGAGCTCTAAACATAAAACAAACATTACAAAATTATTCCCCAAACCCTCCTTTGGTCCCTCATCCCCCTTCAGGTGCTATTTTATTTCTATCTCAACTTCATAGCCCAGCTTTTCAACAGTGCTGTATGTTCAGTTAACCTTCTTAAGACTTCTTACTCTTACATCTGTTTCCATCTCGCCTCTGAAACTATTCTTATCAAGGTCACCAATGACTTCGTTGTTGCCAAATCCAATAGACAGTGTTCTGTTCTAATGTAACCAACCTCTTAGCAACGTTTGACACAGTTGCCCACTCCCTCCTTTTTGAAGCCTTCTGTCCTCTCTTGGTTACCATGACACCGTAATTTCTTAGTTTTTCTTCTACCTCTTTATATCTTCCCTTTGGGTCTCCTTTGCTAGGTGGTCTACCCCCATGTAACCTCTGAATGTTGGCGGTCCTCTGGATGTTATCCAAGGGCCCTTTTTCTTCTCTCTGTTTTCTTTCTCAATAAGGATGCTTACCCATTCCCATGGTCTTAGTATAAGTAAGCTGAATAATCCCAAATTCATAGTCAGCCCAGAACCCCACACTGAGTTTCACACATGTTTTTCAAATCTCCACTTGAATGTCTCACAGTCATTTTGAAACATAACATGAAAATAGAACACAAAATGGACTTGCCCCCCAGTTTTCATCACCTCAGTAAATAACACTACCATCCATCTGTTGTTCAAGTTAAAATTTGGGAGTTATCCTTGAGATAACCCTTTCCTTTACTCTCATCACTCAATCCAGTAGTATTTGTAAGAAATCCAGCATCCAAATTATATCTCACAGCAGTCCTCTTCTCTCCTTCTGCAGTCTCCCTAGTCCAGGCCACCATTATCTCTTGCCTGGATTAGAGACTGGCCTCTAACTGGTCTTTCTGTTTCCTCTCCTGCCTTCTTTAATCTCCACATAGCAATGTAGTGATTTATTTAAAACCTAAATCATATCATGTTGCTACCCTGCTTTAAAAGCTTCTATTGTGTTCCGTCACACTTGAAATAAAATTCAGACCCCATACTATGGGACTTGAGGCCCCACATTATCTGAAGCCTCTCTTACCTCATGTCTAGCCACATTTCTTTCTTAGTAAGTTCTAGCCAAGATCTTTCCTACCACAGAGCTGATGCAAAAGCCTCTGCCTGCCTTTTACTTGGGAGGAATTCTGTGCTATTGGGTTTTCCTATAACTGGTGTCTTCTCATCTTTCAAGTCTCAGCTGACACCGAACCTTCTCACATAGGTGTTCCTTGACCACCGTAACCAAAGAGCACCTGTCACCACCATGTGTACACCTTTATTCTCACTGTAACTGCCCATTTGTTACCTTCAGAGCATATTTTAATTTTATTAAACATTTATTTATCTGTTGACCATATTTCTCCCCTGTTTATCCTATTTCTCTCTTTATCCTTTATGCTGTGAACATCAAAAAGGCAGAGGTTTGGGGTTTTTTCACCACTGCAGAGCTGGGTGCAAATATATTAAATACTTGTGGGAGGAAGGAAGGTAATAAAAGAAGAGAGGAAAGAAGAAAGGGATGGAGGGATGGAGGGAGGGTGGAAAGGATGAAGGAACGACTTAATTTAAGGCCTGGTACTATACCTTTCTTACATCATATGTATTCCCATGGCTCCTAATGAAATCTTGAACTGAACAATAAGCACTTAATACATGTTTGTGTAATGAATAAATATGCAGACTACTTTTGCCCTGTGACAAAATAAAAAGAACCTGGGAAAACCAAGATGCAGAAGGGAAAAGATAAGGCCCACCTTACTTATATCTGAAATGGACTCTTCAATTCTAAAAAAGTAATTTTAAGAATAGAGTAAACCAGAGGGTCAGACAAGGAGAGAAAGCATCAAGGGTTACCAGAGTTTGGGATTGCTTAAGGCAGTCTGACAAATGGGATTTTGCTCTGTTTCCTCCGGGGTAATCCACCCTAGGCCAAGCATTTTGAAAGATTAGATTTTGAAATAAAGCTTTGCACCTGGGAATGTACTGAGGCAGGAGAACATATCCCTTCTCTCCACTGTTCTAGTGCTTAAGTGTGAGAATTTTTGAACAAGATATGAAAGCAAAGACAACAAACCCTGCAGGATAATAGTCTCTGAGGACCTTAATAACAACCATTTTTAAAGCAAAGCCTGTGGACTCCTAAATCCATAGCCGCTCGTTTAAGATGCATTGCAGTGCAGTGGACCTGAAAACACACTTCTTATCTACCTAGAGCAACCAGGCTCCAAGCCAAACGGCAGTCCTCAAATTAACTCTTGCTTCTCTTGGGATGATAACTCTGCTGCTTTAAAAGTATTGCAATGGCCACATATAGAATAGACAAAGAAAAAATAGAGTGACACCCACTGTGAATCTGTACCCAACTGCTTTTCCTATGCAAGTTAGGAACCTCTAGCGGTTAGAGTCGAGTCCTTGTAAGGTCAAGTTTATAGGTCCTACTCCTTTATGTGGGTGCTTCTCAAAAAATCCATTAAGAAGGATAATGCTGTTTTGTTTCTCTAATTTTAATTTCCAATCCTTAGCAGACTGATACTTTTGTAACATGCAATAAAAATAAATTACTTTTAAAAATTACAAAAACCAGATACAAAATGCAAGCCCATGCTTTTTATTTTTAGATAGCTATAAATGTTTCTAAAGATTTACTCTCAGTTTCTGTTCTCATAATGGAATGTGTGTGTGTGTGTGTGCACGCTTGCGTGTATTCCAAAATTTTGAGTATTTAGAGCCCGTGTTTAACAAGTCATTTTGGATGACCAAGCTAAGGGAGTTTTACTTTTGCATGTTTGTTTTTGTTTTATTTAACTTCTTTAAAGCATCAACACCTTTTAAGAGTAACTATGTTGGATAAATTTATTTAAAGAGTTTTACGTTGTGTTGTTGGTTTTTATGGCTGAGTAGTATTCCATTGTATAAATATACCACATCTTCTTTATCCAGTCATCTGCTGATGGACATTGAGGCTGTTTCCATGTCTTGGCTATTATTTGCAGCAACATGGATGCTCCTGGAGAATGTCATTCTAAATGAAGTAAGCCAGAAAGAGAAAGAAAAATACCATATGAGATCGCTCATATGTGGAATCTAAGAAAAAAAAAGAAACAAAGCATAAATACAAAACAGAAATAGATTCACAGACATAGAATACAAACTTGTGGTTGCCAAGGGGGCGAGGGGTGGGAAGAGATAGACTGGGATTTCAAAATTGTAGAATAGACAAACAAGATTATACTGTATAGCACAGGGAAATATATACAAGATCTTATGATAGCTCACAGAGAAAAAAATGTGACAATGAGTATATATATGTTCATGTATAACTGAAAAATTGTGCTCTACATTGGAATTTGACACAACATTGTAAAATGATTATAAATCAATAAAAAAAAGTTAAAAAAATAAAAAATAGAGTTTTACATACACTGCTTTCTTCTTAAATAGAGTTTACTGAACACAAATCTGCTTTTTTCTGGCTAATTCAGGGTCATTATCATTAACATTAATTATTTTGCTTCCCTTTAAAGTTAGATGATGCCTTCAGGGGCTAATAATACATGTAAGGCTATTAGTTTCCACACTGTGTGACCTTGGTCAACTCTGAGTGCCCGCAGCGACTTTTATACCTTTCTGGTTCTCCATCAGGTGTCACTTCTTTCTACTCCCAGTTTAGCCCTGAAGGATAACTTCTCTCCTATTTTGAATCTTCTGTTTTTGACCTTTTAAGTTATTAGAAATCAGGTCATCACTTTTTTTCCCCATCAAGTTTATATGAATTAGGTAAAAATTACCAGTGAAGAGGAACTAATGACCTTATCATTATTCACATGCTAATTGGTTTCAGAAAAGGTTAGAGATGGTGTGTCTATGATGAATTTTGTAGGGACATTTGGCCACTTATTCTTCTGACATCTTTTTGTTTGTCTTGTTTTACTGGTCACTTCTTGGTTATATTCAAGATAAGGAGGTTATCATTGGCTGAGTGATTTTGCAGAGATCAATAATTCCATTTACATAGGAAAGAAAATATGTGGAATCTGTTATCTGTGATATTTTGTGAATAGTATGATGACTTTTTGTTTGGATAATAAAAAAAAAAGAGTGTAGCAGTAACTGATTCTTGGCATCTTCCTTTATTTTTCTTCTAGTAAAACTTTTGTAACTTTTCATATTCTTTCCTGGTTGTCTTATTGCTTACAATCACCATGGGTCATTCTACTTGTCTTTGTCCTTTTCTTTATAAAATTTTATTCTCAGTGACTTCCTGAAAGAAGGTTTTTATCCTACTTAGTTTGAGAACTTTGACTGCCTTCTACCTGTTTCTTCCCAACACGCATCATCCATTCTGATCTGGTTGTACAATTCATTCTCCCTGCTCATAATCCAAACTCTTCGCCACATTTCTGCCACTTCCATGTTACTCTTCTTACTTGGAATACCTTCTTCCCTCCACCTCTCTGAAGCCTATCCATCCTTCAAGGCTTAAACTAAATTCCATGACTTCGTAAAGTCTATTTCTATCACTTGGTTTCCACATTGACTCTCTTATAACAGAAATCCTTATGTTAGCTATTAATGATTAAAGACTTGTTGTGTTCTGTACGACGTTCAAAGTATTTTACAAAAATTATTCCATATAATAGTCAAAACAACCCAGCAGGTAGGTATTATTATTTAATATTTAGTGACGCCAAAGAGATTGAAGAGTTTTGAAACTTACGCAGCTAATGAGGGAAAGAGAAGGAAGAGACTCCTACTATGTCTGTTTGACTGTACTTTCCTATTAGTTTTCCCCGGAGGCTGAGCAAGGGTCCTTATGACAGAAGTAGGCTAGACTCTGAGAAAAGAAGGAACTTTGAAACTTGAAAAAGCTTTCCAGGATGCAGGGTATGCCCGACTCCTAAAACTGCTCTACTGTAAGCATCATGCTTGCCTCGTATCTGAACTTTTTGATATTCACAGTTGAAATTTGGTCCATAATTGTATATAACTTTAGGCACTGTGTATCTTTCTGGGAGAAGGGGGCCACATGTTATTTTTGCATCTGCACCCATTTTCCCAATTATTTTATGTTCTGTCTTGTATTGATATATCTCCTTTCACTGCTTCAGATATACATAACAGTTTCATATTAATAAAACCATAAAATGACTCTTTGAGGACTGAAAGCAATGTTAGTCGGCCTTGTCTAATGGCAGTGCTAGATTTGCTGACATTTAGGCAGGAGTATTATTAATAGGAAACATTTTTTAATTAATAGGAAAAAACTCAGAGGTAATAAAGCCTAGTGGGTAAGAGCGTGTCCCTGGAGTCCCACAGCCTGGGTTTGAAATCTGGCTGCATGGTTTATTAGCTGTGTGACCTTGTTCATTTTTTCCTGAACCTCTCTCTAATTTCATTCTCTTATGTGTAAAGTGAAGATAATAATAATGCCTACCCTAGAGAGTTACTGCGAGGATTAAATGAGCTCATGTATATGCAGTGCTTTGGACAGTGTCTGGTGTAGTCAGTCTTATATATGTTGCGGCTACGGCTCATGCTTCTGTTGTTGTATAACAAATACTTTTTTCCCCTCTTCATTAGTTATTGTTTTTCCTGAATAATACAATCACAAAAAAGAAGAGGAAAAATTACACTGAATGTAGCAACTAAGGCTTGAGGGAATCTTTTCTAGTCAAGTCAGAAGTAAAATAAAGCTGCTTAAAAATATCTTTGAAAATTACTTTTTGTCCAGATTGGCTCTCCTCTGAGAACTCCACTTGATTCTCCATTTTCTCCATTCCAGCCTCCTGCTTTTTGGAGCCCCTGAGTCTAAGGTTAATCTTAAGATAAGTGCCATGGTGGTAATTTTATGCAAACATGAGTGTGAGTGTATTCCTTCCCACTTGCCCTGTCGTTGTGTCTTCGCCACCTAAGACTCATGCTGCCTACTTGTACTGAGAAATCTCCACTACAGCTTGCCAGCGTCCTAAAGAAAACCTTAGGTTCCTCACTGATACTCAACTCCATTTTAGAGCAACCCACCTGAGTCCTGTAGCTTGACTGACTCCCTACCAGCCCGTCATCCCAAAGGGACATGGCCAAGCTACCTTTATGCTATGTCAGGTGATTACCTAATGTAATGTTCACATGGCACGTTTAGACTAAGGAATGAATTACTGAAGGAAGAATTTCTGTTCTGGCAGAAGGGATATTTTGTAGTAAGGTGACCTTTTCAGTGCAAACAGTTCTTGCTCACAGGTGGTCCTAGATGCCCAGCTGCAAAGGGAAGAGTGAAAAGGATAGTCAGGATTCCATTTTTCATTCCGACCGAATCAATCCATGTGGGTAATTTTTTATCAAAACCAGTAATGGCGTCTTTCTGTGTGCTTTTCCCTCAGTACTTGTTTTTCCCCTTGTTAGTAGTAGCCTTGTTCAGCTTCAGTAACTACTGTCTGTTACAGCCACTGCTTATAATAAATGGTGTGTGGAGCCAGCCTAAGATCTCCCAGAGTCAAAAGAACTAGACCCTTTGCCCACATTTAACACTTTTGGCAAGTCTGTTAAACATCTCTGAGCCTCAGTGCTCTCATCTGTAAAACAGAGAAAATAGAAGCAGGAATAACTAAAGCAATACATTTCTAAATGCTTTGTAAACTGTGAGGACCTTTACTATATGTGTGTCCTTTGTTGTTGTAAACCACCATCATGAACTGGAGAAATAATACTGAGTTGACTTACCTTCCTGCCAGTGCTAAGACTTTACTTCGGCCACTTCTGAATTTCCAAGGGGAGCAGTTTTCATCCCAGTATCTGTAAAATTTGGCAAGGAATTCTCAATATGTAGTTGGTAACAGGAATGAGTTAACTAAAAAGTGCATACTACATTTTAGGAAAAGCAAAGACATCACTGTCTCTTGCACTCCTTTTCTGTTTCCCACAGTACTAAGACTAGACAAATAGCCGGTCCTCAACAAATACTGGTTTATCAATTTTATATTCATTTCTTTCTTGATGATACAACAAAGATATTTATATGCGATGTAATCTAAATGTCCAAGATGCAAATTAGCAACTTCATGAATCAACATCCTGTTTCTGCTTGGGAAGACCTCTCACTTACTCAACAAAGTATTGATGACTCCGCGGTATGCATAACCTTAAGGAACTATTGATTGAGCCTGGGTCTCTGCTTAGAAATGTAAGATATAAAAATTCAAATGTACTGTAATTCATATGCATGCTAATGGAGACGGTGGATTGTATTAGTCAAAATATCTTATTTTGTTGAACAACAAAAGGTTTGGTTTTAATCCCTTAAGTGTATACTCTGAGGCAAAGTTTGAAGGAGCGTACAAATCAAATACACAAGAAGAAAAGTAAAGTAAAAGAAAACTGGGGAAATTATCTCGTTAACTTGGATCTGTTTGGTTTTTAGTCTTGAATTGTTTAGATATAATAACCTCATTTTTCTCTTTCGCTGAAGAAGTGGCAGATTCAACAGGGTGTGTCTTTTCCATGTCCAAACTCCATTCAGGAAGAAGCTACCCAATGCTAGTTTTCTACCACATAAGCTGCTTTCGAAAGCAGGCTGTTTCCTTCCAGAACAAGCCTGTTTTTGATGGACTAGAGATAGATCCTCCTCAATCTGTTTTCGTATTTCTGTTCTTTCAACTTCAGATGTGATTCTGTCCATACTCCCCCTGCTGTCTTCCAGTCAAAGAGAATGAGACAGAATTCTCTTTAGAGTCCATCAGTGATACTTTGGCTGCCAAAAATAGTGACAGGAGACATTCATCGTCCATCTACCTCACTTCTGCAACATTCAAAATTCTGCATCGAAGAGGCTATGACTGAAAACATGGGCAGGTTTTTCAGACTTTCTCACATGTTATCGCTGCCACTTTTCCTTCCTTCCTTTAGAAGAGTAATTTAATTCAATTTTAGAAAGAGAGAGAGGGGAGCAAAAAAACTTTTCTAGTTATACAGATCAATCCAATTGTGCGGAGCTTCATAATGAATTTTTAAACTTGTTGAACAGAGGCATACAAATCTCTAAAAGCAAGTCAGATAATGTACAAAGCCTCCATTCATTGTGTAGGCAGAAAGGAATGCTGGTACCCGGCAGCTCTCTAAGGAATGTTCCTTTGGCTTTGACCGTTCTGCTGGGAACAAGGAGGGAAACACATATATAAAATGAATTTATAATGTCTCTGGCTTATAATGGCAAAATGATAAGAAAAGTTGGCTGTTTGATAGAAACTGTCAGTTGCATATTCCAGGCCTCCTCTCTTTGGGGTCCCTCCCACATCCACAGGCCTGGCTACCGTTGAGTGAGGAGTACAAAGTGGCTGTTTATTATTATTGACTGGTGAGGCCTGTGCTCTGAAATTCATTCTGTCAACAGAATGTAAGCAAAGTTGGCATTTTAAAGCAGGGCGCTTTCAGTCGCTGAGTTTTCTCAGGATTGGTATGCAACAGGATCAGTGCTGTAGTCCCCGGTTCAAGCTGAAAATGTTACATAGGAAGACATACCATGTAAAGGTCAGATTCTTCTACTGTGATAATTTTCTTGATCTGTGTATATGCAAATAAGGTTGAATGCATCACTTCTTATCATAACTCGTATCAGGGTCCTATGGACTTTCTACCTGTCGAGCCTAAATATAAGATGATATTTTACATGGGAAATCTTACTAATAAATGTATAATGCTGTAATAAATCTCTGATGCTGGAATACCAAAGTGAATTTAATATGTATTGTCAAGAAGATTCTCCTATGATAGAATCCCATTAATGTGCTGATGCTGTGAACCAACTACAACCTTGTTTATTAGTCTCTCCGTGTTTTTGTGGTCAGAGTCAATTCTACAGATGACTATGTGCTTGGAAAATATGGCTTGACCCATAGTGTAATGAAATGATTAGCACTGGGGTGTATTTTGTCATGGAGTTTTATTTCATATCACTTCTATAAAACAATGTATTTTATCCATGGACTAGAAGACATAAGTTATGAAATTTGTAAAGGAATAAATTTATTATACCTAGGAAGATACCCATTTTCAATCTATATGATAACATGAAGAGACAGTACACCAAGAAAAGTTAGAGGTGTATCTTCCTGTTAGTTGACCCGACCGAAATGCCTTTTGAACAAATAGTTTATTTTTTGCAGTTCTCCAAATTCACAGTCACAACTGGTCTCTTTTGTTTTGTAATTCTGCATGTGTTTTTCTCCCTGATGCCCTATAGGACCTCCAAGGAGAAATCGAAGCTCACACAGATATCTATCACAACCTGGATGAAAATGGGCAAAAAATCCTGAGATCCCTGGAGGGTTCTGATGATGCGGTCCTGTTACAAAGACGTTTGGATAACATGAACTTCAAGTGGAGTGAGCTGCGGAAAAAGTCTCTCAACATTAGGTAAGAAAAGATCAGGAACCAAAGAAGCCAGAAATGAGTTAAAATGACATTTCCCTCGTTTTCCTAGAGCAAGTAGCTAATATCTCATATGTTTATGTAAATCACCCAATTTCAGAATGATTTATTTTATTTTGAGTAAATGAATCATTTATTTGCTTGGTATGGAGATGATACTTGAGGGTTCGGATTCGATTAGAATGGTGATGGTTTCTAACCACAGGAGAGACACATATTAGAGTGAATTTAAATGAGGAGCATAGCTATGCTAATTTCATAGGATTCTCTCTTGGTTTATCACAGGGTTATTCAAAAAGTGATAAAACTAATGTATGTTTATTATGGAATTCCTTCTTTGAGGACATTCTTTAAATACCATAACACATTATAATGAAGAGTTGAACGGAGACCTCTCCACAGCTCTCACAGCTCAGGAGAAATGATAGCAACTTCCTGCCTTTGGCTCCCTCTCAGACTGCGTTACCGCAGTAAACTAAGCCTCTCGCTGCCCTATCCGCGCCTCTTTTGTACTCTGTCCCCTTCTGTGGATCCACATTCTCTTGAAAAGTTAGTGAATGCGTCTCAGCATTGTTGTAAGGAGAGCACAGTGAGGGTCTTGCAATCCCGTTTTACACGAGTTCAGTGGAGGGGAAAAGAGCAGAGAGAGAAAGTGAAATGCCCAGGGTCACCTAAGTGACGCAGGAAGTACAGGGAGTGGAAGTCCGGCTTCCTGCTTTCTGATCAGTTGCTTTTTGTCATTCACATCTTTTTATAAAAATTGTTTGTGTTTTCTTCTGTGTCTAGAGGACGAGTGGTAGTGGAGGGAGGTACACAAAGACAAGAGGACTTCATCATAGTTACAAGGGAACACACTCAACACTGGGAGGCATTACTACCTCTAGTTTGTAAGATTACAGAATGGAGATTATTTTTCTTCTTTATAATTGTTTGAAATTGTCCCAAATTTAGACACGTAGTATCTTTACTTCTACAATGGGGAAAAAATAAAACTGAAATTCATTGATTTGTAAGTGCTCTTGAAAAATCAGTGCTTAATATGACATAATAATGATGATAGCAAGTAACTGACATGTGATGCACCACATACTGGGCAGTGTCATGGCACTTTATATTTATTGACCCATTTAATGCTCTCAGCAGCCCTAAGAGACAGATTCTATTATTATCCTCTCTTTACATTTGAAGAAAGTGAGTCAGAGAGAGGCTAGATAAGTTTCCCAAGGTCACTTAGTAAGTGCCAGATCTGAGATCTGAACACAGGGAGTCTGGCTCCAGAGTCTGAGCTTTGAACCATCATATTATACCGTGGAGTATAAAGGAAGAAGAAAAAGGGAAGACTCACTCAACTTTTACACATAAACATGTAATAAGTGAAACGATAAAATAGAGAAGCAGATTTCTAGGAGGAGGAGAGGATTCATTTTTATTTATATGGTCCCCCCGCCCAAGTTTGTATCCCAGCTTCCAAGACCCTCGTTTTTATCTCCCTGTTTGGTCCATGAATTTTGTATCGATGTGTTGGTGATGAGTCATGAGCAACAACAGGTGATGGCATTTTCAAAGAGAGGGAGGCTCCATTTGCTTTCTATAGCTTAAACTCTGAGAGAGGTCAGTATATGTCATGACAAAGGCCACCTTCATAACATCTGTCATTAAAAAAGAATGAAACATGGGAGATGGAAAAGGTATTGATAGATAAAGTAAAGAAAAGAAAGCTATTCTTTTTTGGCAGGAGAGGAAAAGAAAGGTGCTATAACTGTTCTGAACATCATTCGTGCCTTTTCTCTCCTTCGTGTGAACTTGATGAAATAAAAGGGGAATTGAAAGCGGCAAACAGCATGTCAGCCAAAATGTGGTCTCTTCATTCTCAACAATTTCCCAGATGCCAGCTACTGCAGTTTAATTCTTGCTGTCATTAATCAAGTAGAAAACAGTTACCTTAGCTCATCTAAGGTACTGCAAATTCTAGAATTTAAATATTCAGATCAATGGTTTTGGCTTTTAAATAGGCCTCGCTAATAATAATGTGTTATAAGCACTCACTTATAAGAAGCAAGGTAATGCTTCACATCAAAATGATTTAGTTTATTTCCTGATACTTTGTTGAAATAAGGATATCAGTCAGTCCACGCTGAATGGCAGGGTTCAGCTGAGAGAAGCAGAATAGAGATAGCAATTCAGGATGGGTACGAAATAGGACAGGTGAGCACTGGAAGAGTTAGATACAGAATGATCCTTGATACATAAGCTTGCATTGCAAATCTGGTCAATACCTCCATCAACATTATTTTACAGTGAAAAGTCACCACAATTGTTTTTAAAAAATTCCCAAGCTACCCTGGAAAACAGCCCTCTGTTTGCCCAAACTATAATATATTATACTAAAAAAAATTACAGTTGTTCATTGTTTAATAAAAGATTCTGAAGCCATTTTTGCATTTTAAAATATAAAATATTAGCATGTCATTTCATAGGTGCCCACTGTTAATGAAATAAAATTGAGTTCAAACCAAAATGATTTTGAAATTTCCCTTTGCATTCCATCGATTCAGAAGGGGCATCATCGTGATCTAAATCCACATTATGTCCTTTTCCCTCCATTTATTTCCCTTCCGCATTGTCTTTCCTCTTCCTGTGATTGTGATTCTTGTCTTCATCGCGTCATTCCAAACTGATAGATTTGTCTCTATTTCTTTCTATATTGAGGCCATCCATTGCATATTTACAAAAATATTCTTCCTTGGGCACTGGATCACATTATTCCTTTGGTCAAGAACTTCCATCTTGATGGTTCCCATAATTCTCTTATTCATTTATTTGTTCACTCAGCAAATATTTACTGAGTGTTTACTACGTACTAGACACTCTTCTGGGCAGTGAGGACACAACAGTGAACAATAGACAAAAGAAAATCATTGCTCTCATGAAGCTTATATTTAGTCATTGGAATCTAGTGAGCCTTCCTCTCTCTACCAACTATTTCTAATTAACCCATTCTAACCCCTTTCCTTCTCTGTTCTTCCTCTGCCTCCCAGTTCCTTCCTCACCAAGCAGCAGTCTATTTGTTTTTTTTTTAATTGAAGTACAGTCAATTACAGTGTGTCACATTCTGGTGTACAGCACTGTGTCGCAGTCATGCGTATACATACATATATTCGCCAAGCAGCCGTCTAGTTACTCCCCAACGTGGATTCTCTGAGCCAAGTAAATTCTACTTTCTAATGCCATTCCTGATCTCCAACAATTTTCTCACTGTCCTCATATGAATGAGTGCACTTCCCGATCCTCAGACTTGGAACACAATTTCTCCTCTCATCCTCCAAATTTTGACTCAAATTCCATAATTGAGATTTCCCTTTCTGACTGTTCCTTTACTAGATCTTCCCTGTACTATTCTCATTTTCACTTGATGGCAAGTCCCTTTAAGTATTCATGGGTTGTTTCCTAGGGCTATACTGGTTGCCTTCAGCTGAATTAGGTACATACAGAAATGCCAAGCTTTGATTGAGTCAGTGAGGTACAGTAGAAAGGGTCGTGGACCAGCAGTTGGGCGACCTAGTTTCTCCTCTGGCTCTGTTGCTACCTAGCATCTAATCGTGAGCCTGCTTCAGACTTCAATTTTCTCCCTCACTGAAATGAGGAAGTTTGACCGGAAACATGATGGTCTCTTCACGTCCCCTGGCAGTTCTACAGTTCTGTTATTTTTAATTCTACAGTCACTCTTTATAAACCTAGGCAAATTCTTTAATTTTTCTACCTTGGTTTTCTTATATTTAAAATAACTGATTAAGGTAAAAGACATGGTATAAACGAAAGTAAATACAGTGTCTTTGAGAAAAAAGAATACTTTAATTGAGACTGTAACTCATAATTTAGTTGAAGGAAAGTATGTGCCATCTGTTCCCCATGCATTATTACATCACATTTTGTCCAAGAGGTATAAGGAGGACATGTAAATACTCAGTGATAGCTGAGTGTCATCAAACAAAAGATTAACTGCTATAAGTGGGAGAAAAATAAAGCGAAAATTTTTTATTTGTGTATATATATATATATACACATGTGCCCACATGCATACACACACAGACACAGACACAGTCAGTGATTATATTATCCAACATCAGGATGGTGTTGTGTTTCTCATTCTAAAATATTCCATGCCTACAATGTTGCATTTTTAATTTTGAAATTATGAATAATTTGAGAAGTGATCAAGTGAATTTTTACATAGAAATATGTATGAAGATTTCAATTGAATCTGGCACCAGATTGTATTTTCCAGATTATTTATGTACTATTAATTAGGAGAATCATATATGATGTTCACATAATTTCAGCAAAATTTACATTCTGTGAGATTTTTATACTTGGGGGAAAAGCTTGCAAATGTTATATAAAATAATCCCTTCTATGAAATTTTGAACATTAATTTGAGAGGTGAGGACACCAACATTATTTAACCCACAGCAGCAATAAATCTCTTAGAAAGTACTCGGTATTAGAAATTAAAATAATTAGAGGTTTATCTGTAATGGAGAACAAAGAAAGAGCAAAAAAAAAAAAAACCAAAAGCAGAATCTTTCTACCTTTGAGACAAAAATGCCACTTGGACATTGAGTATCTCTGGCCTTCTTTCTCTTACTCTTGGGGTGTTAATTATGTTTGAAAGTTGGAGTTCATGGCCCAGCAACAACAACAACAGAAAGTTTACTCCTCTTTGGGCTTAATTCTGTTTCTTTATTTAAAGCCTCATAGCCCCCATTTTATTTCTGTGGTTCCTTATTTTTTCTGCATTCTTACCTTTTCCTTCTGTACGCTTACGTGCTATCTTATTACACAAGGGTACCAAAGATATACAGGGATATCGTTAGTTTTATAAAGGAAGTCAAAGTGAAAAATGAATTCAATAGAACACATTTTGCCTTAAGAATAGATGCCTTTCAGAGTAAAGTTTTATTAAGGATTTCAAACTAGGCATCAACCAAATCACACTTGAAATATATGTGTCTAGAGAAATAGCAATCACTTTAGCAGCCTCTATAATTCTTACCATCTTGACACCAAAAAGTTTCTTAAAGACCAAGCTATATATCCCAAGGTTCTGCATTTTACCTAAACCTTACCAACTGTAAAAATTATATGATTATGAAAGATTCGTACTTGCCTTGTTAAAAGCTAGTAACTCCTAAGCTCTTGTCTTCACTAGTAAAGACTAATAGAAAATGAATACAGGCTAAGTTTGCTGCTTCAAACCTCCCCTTTTATTTTCTGTTGGGTAGATAGGGGTAAATGGGGTCTATTTGCCAATTAGCAGGAAGCGTTTTTGCTCTGGGATCCAAAACATTTGGTGAAAACCTTTAAGGTTAAGGATTTCCTCATGTAAGGAAGGTTTGTCATTTCCATTTTCCATGTCTAAATGTGACAGCTCAAGTTATGTGCTTCAGCAGGTGTCTGTATAGGAGTCTTTGCATCTCAGTTCCCACATTGGCAAAACAAGAGGGTTGAATGATCTCTAAGGTTCCTTTCAGCCCTAACATCCTATGATAAAACGAGGCAGGGGGAGTCATTACAAATACAAAGAAACATTTTTAGGAAAAGCAGGAAAAGGCATCCCAAATACAAACAGGTTAATCATTTAGAAATATTTGATATACAGTCTTGGAAATAAAGATAGGGCAGCTGCTTCCAACAAATGCATTAGAAATGTGTCTTGAAAACACTTCGCAAGCTTAGCATGGCCAGAGAAAATGTTTTCTGACCTCAGAGCATTTCGTTACATTTAGATCTTCTTCAAAATCATGTCACTGACAAATAACACCTTTGCCCTTTGGAGACCAGCAAGTAATGTTTAGGGCACATAGGAAATACTTTAAGAAATTCTTCCTCAGACAGTGGTCCTGGAGCTCACCTGCTGAATTGTGAAAGTTCTTGTTAAAAGTACAGAAATTCTGTTATCTGTGTGTCTGTTTCTGTTTTGGATATACATTCCTTTGTATTATTTTTTATATTCCAAACTTGTGGTTACCGAAGGGGAGAAGGAGGAGGGGAGGGACAAATTAGAGATACAGGATTAACAGATACAGACGACTATGTATAAAATAGAGAAGCAACAAGGATATATTGTATAGCACAGGAAATTATATATAGTCATTATCTTATAATAACTTATAATGGATTATAATCTGCAAAAATACTGAATCACTATGCTGCACACCTAAAACTAATATAGTATTGTAAATCAATTATATTTTAATAAAAAAATTTTTTCAGTTACAGAAATTCTGAGCATGGAACCTAGGAGTCTGTACTTTAAACAAGCTACTCAAATGTTTCTTATGCACACTGCAGTTTGAGAACCATGGCTTTAGATTTGATATCTTTGTAAGTGTTGTTTTAAATCAGGAGCCATTATCTGACTGACTTCCGCCTCTCCAGCCCTTACCCAGTGTCCTCTGCTTTTTATAAGCTTTTTAAGTTTTTATCGTCATATCACCCGTTTCCTTTCACTCTCCTGCTTTAACAAGGAAAAGAAAGAAAGTCATTTGATATGTAGTTAAGGTGATCAAACATTTGGAAAAGTGACCTAACTCCATACCTTAGGGATGAATAAGGAAGGCCCCCTCACCCAGATACATGAGAGTTTGGTGTTTTTTCACTCATGATCCCAGGTCCTTCTTCTGTTCCTGTATTAACTCTCTTGACTGTCCTGTGTTTCTGTCTCTTCACAGCCTCCCTATCTCATGCTATGGAGTTTGTCTTAGATTCTTTAGAAAGAATTCCCTGGGTCTCAGTGTTCATTTTTTACCCCCTCTCTTAGGGGACACAAAAGTTTTCATTGACCTGCTAGTAATTAGCATCATTTAACCTGGAACCGGGGTTGTAGCACTGCCTTTTGTAAACAAGCAGCAGCGGAAGCCCTCACCTTAGGCAGCTTGCCGTTCAGCCTATCTATCCTGTCTGTAGACCTCTCCACCGCAGGGATATGTTATTACTTCTACCAGACACACGGACTCTTAGACATCTCTGTATTCTCCCTTACCTTCCCCTCTCCCTACTCCCCAGTGCCTGATTGGAACTGAGAGGCACTCAATCAGTATTTATTGAATCAGTATCTCATCTACCATTTGCTGCCTTCCCATGTCTAGACTGTGCCTCTCCCTACCTTTCAAAATGTCCTGCTTGACAGCCTCTGTCACCCTCAAGGGGACCAAGCTGCAAATTCCAGACACCCCAGGGAAGCTCTGTAACCAGGAGTCATTACATGTCATTAAACAGCTAAAATCTTGCGTAGGGAATTCTCATTTAGTTTTATGGGGAAGTGATAAATAGGAGGAAAGAACAGAAACATAAAAGAACTGACCTCTACACCATATGCAATCTGCACTATTATATTTAATTCATGATATCTATGGTATTTCGTGATTTCTTTATTAGATAATAATGCTGTTAGAGTCTTGAACAATCTAATTTCTCTGGAAATGCCTTTGTTTTTCCTGAATATAATGTTTATATTTCCCATAATAAAAGGAAAATTCTGAACATTTGGAAAAGTATAAAGATGAAAGAATAAATCACCAGTAAATCCTTGTATGAGGGATAAACTAGTTGTCATTTCAGAATTTTTTTATGAGTGGTGGAGCATGTGTACACAAATACACACACAAACATTTTAGAAAAATAGATTGTATACATTTTTGTAACCTACTTCCTTAGCAGATGACAGGGTGATCTTTTCCATATCTGTAAATACTTGCCTATGTCATCACACTGAACATTGCACAGGATTCATAGGATTTCAACATTGCATTATATGAATTCACCATTATATATGTAACCAATTTCCTAGTATCGAATATTTAAGTTGTTTCTACTTTGTATCAATCCTAAGTATGCTGTAAATAACAGTTTTCTGCCTATATCTTTGCATGCTTTCCCAGTTACTTTCTTAGTATAAGTTCCTTGAATTTAAGCTCATGGGTCATTGTATTTGTACATTTTAAAGACGTTTATGTATCATCAAATTATCCTTTGGAAAGCTTGGAATAATTTAATTTCAGCACATAGGTACGATTTGATGATGTTTGACTAAGGCCAGCAGGAGAATTGTATTTGAAATGTCACGCTAAGTTATCAAATGGCAAAGAGAAATGTTGCCCTACCAGGTTGCTTTACATTTCAATCTCTGCAGCATTCGAGACTAGGTTATATTTATGTTATAGGCAGCATTAATTTTTATGAATTAATTAGTAATCGCTGATAAGATGTAAGTAACGCTGCATAATTCTCAATTGACCTGAGGATAAAGCTTTCCTAACATTCTGCGTTTCTTTGTTTTCTGGGTTATGATTTATTTTCTTAATTTAGCTTCTCATCCTCAAGTGAAATGTGGATTTTATAGCACAGATCATTCATTTGTGTATTCTTAAATGGCTTCTGCGGATTAACATGTTCTAAATACAGTTGATGGTAAAGCACTCAGTCTCTTGCCTAAATTATTCATGTTTTGGGGAGGCTCTCAGGCAAATGTCTGATTTTACTTTTCCACGTGAGTTGTTGTCTCAGTACATTTTACACAAAGGAAACAAAGCGGAAAATGTTGGAACTTGGTGAAAACAAATCCCAGGTGCACACAAATAAAGAAGGGTAGAAAGGAGAAGCATATGGGAAGAGGAGCAGAAAGGAACAGTTGCCAGATGGAAGGAGTCAATGGAAGAGGCTGCCTAGGGTGTAGAAATGGAAAAGTCAAAATGTGGGGAGAGACCTTTCTATTTCTCAAAGCAGAAAGAATTCCAGTACTAGCATGAGTCACATGAAAACTGAGTGGTTTATATTAGTCACTGGGTTCAATTTTTTTTTGCCAGAAACATCAAGAATCATTGACTGCAACACTGTAGGAAAGCAATCCATTCCAATGTATATTTCATGCCAAAAGTCTCAGAATTCTGCATGTGGAAATAAACATATGGCTAAACACTGTCTTCCCTTAAAGTTGCCATCAAAATACCCCATTTTGTGGCTCTCAAAAGTCACATTTTTATTGAGGACTGCTAGGTCTTTTACAGTATGTCTATACACTATGGAACTAACCAACCAATGTACCTTTAATGGGATTGTTAGAACCATCAATTATCCTTCTGGATATTCTGGCATAATTTCCTTTCATTATTTTTCAGGTCCCATTTGGAAGCCAGTTCTGACCAGTGGAAGCGTCTGCACCTTTCTCTTCAGGAACTTCTGGTGTGGCTACAACTGAAAGATGATGAGTTGAGCCGGCAGGCACCTATTGGAGGCGATTTCCCAGCAGTTCAGAAGCAAAATGATGTTCACAGGGTAGGATATTTTAAAGTATAGTGTCTTGAACGTAGTAAGCATTCAGTGACTATTTTAAAATTAGTTTCAATTGAAATTAGGTTGAAAAAGAAAGAAACCAGGTTGAATAGAAATCTTTTTTACTTCTCTAGTCTAAGGGTCAGTTAGAAATAATTCAAGCCATTATATTTTAAATGTCAAAAGCATCTGCATTAATAATAGCATTTAAGAAATTGCCCATGTCTTTTGGTGATATTTTATTTTGGAATAGATTAAATATATTCAAAAGCAGACAGAAACCTATAGTAAACACCCATGTACCGATCAAGACCTGAACGATTATCAATTCATGGCCAGCCTTACTTCTTCTGCCTCTATTTCATCCTCCATTATTTTGAAGCAAATCTCAGGCGTGGATCATTTAATTCATAAATATTGAGAGGTTATCTCTGAAAGATAAGAATTCACTCTTTAAAAGTAATCACATTGCTACTATAATACTTTTAAAATGTCAATAATTTTATCATGGCAAATACCGGGACAGTATTCAAATTTCCATTTCTTACATACATATCTTAAATGTTTTAACAGGTTTTTGAGTTTGGGGTGGGTTTTTTTTTTTTTTTTTTTTTTTTTTTTTGGTTTAAATAAGAATTGAAAAAGGTCCACATATTGCATTTGGCTGATTTGTCTTTTAAATCACTTTTTCAAAATTTTTTTTTATTTGGAGTAATTGCAGATTCACAGTAAGTTAGAAAAATAGTACAGAGAGTTTCCCTGTACACTTCACCCAGTTTCTTCTAATGGTTATATCTTACATAACTATAGAACAATAATTATTGTCATTTTAGTGTATAATCAATATGAGAATTTACAGTTACAACAGTTACAACATAACTCATTTCAGACTAGCCACATTTCAAGTGCTCAGATGTGGCTAGTGGCTATTCTGTTAAACAGTGTAGTTCTGCGGTTTGATCATACTTAGGTTTGCCTGTTTTTGGTAAGGCTGCTTTGTAGGTGGTAATGTATTCTTCCATCATCAGAAGGTGCACAGTGTCTTGTCTTCTCTTTTGTGTGTGTGATTTTTGGCAGCCGTTAATGATCAGTGATAATTGCCTATTTCTATCACTTCTTCATTTATTAGGTGAAGTACTTCTATGAACAGAAAATAGACACTCATCCACTATTTGCATATCCAGTATATTTTTCGAATAGGGTAGGAATGATAAACGTTTCTCTTTACCAGTTTTCAGAATAACAACTTGCTCACTAGCATCTGCCAACACTGATCAATTGTCTATTTTTTGTTTGTTTTTCATTATATTTGTCTTGTCTGCTAGGCTCTAGGTAGGGAAGGCAGAGATTTGGTCTTGGTGACCCCCAAGACCTTAGTATCTAGCAAAGTGCATGACATACAGTGGATACTGATAAGTGTTTTTAAAATGAGAAGAAAAGGTACATGAACAGAAGGGAATAGAAAACCAAGTAAATTACTACCAAACAACAAAAGCTTGATAACATAGTACCACTTTTGTATGTTCACTGCTTAAAAGAAAAATCTCTTTGGAGACAGAGCCAAAAGTGGCATCTTGAAGAAAGATCAAGGGTTTGTATTATTCCAGAGGAGAGGATATAGAAGATTACAAAAAGACCCAGGAATCTGTTAAAAAAAAAAAAAAAAGAAACTGCCAAGGAAGCTGCCAGTTTCTCCTTCATACAATTCAGAAAATTAAGGTAGTTTTTGTAGTAGAGTGTAATATAATAGTGATTTTTTTTTTAGTGTTCTAACTTTGAATAAATAGTGAAAACATTCTGGTGTACATGTGGAAGAACATTTATTGAGAAGCATGGGCATTTTAAATAGAATGCATTAAATTATATAGTGAAATGAGACAGAATTTCTACAAAAGGTATAATTTTTAATTTAGTTCCAGAAATCCAAGAAGAGGAATCACTGGACAAGTGCACTAAGATTCAGGAGACTGAGATTCTAGCCATATTCCTCCAGAAATTAGACTGTGATTGCTACTTTGTTCAGCTGTAAAATGAGGAATTTGGTCGACATAATTTTCCACAATCCCTTCTAGCCAGCATTTTGTTATAAATACTGCCTTGTTACCCCTGGTTTTTGGCTTTGGTTGCTTGCTAGCAGTGGTAAAATGTTAGTACTTATCATTCTCAGTCCTCTTACTCAGGAATCTCACTACCAGGAACATGCTTTGGGGAGATGTGATGCTAGAGAAGGGTGACATGCACCAGACTGAAGTGAATTAATCTCTGCTTGGCTAATGTGCTTATTGAGATATCCACCTACTACATCTCTTTGACATAACTCTAATAACTTGTGTTCTATACATTATTTCCACTGCACTATGTCTTTACCGCCCTCCAAGCCCAATTTAGATTCATTTATCAAACATTTTGATACCTCTTTTCTGAAACCCTAAAATTCTTTGCCTCATTATGTTTTTGTTGCTGTAATCTACAAAACCCTAAAGCTTGGAGAACCTAACTAAATAGTTTCTCCTATCCAAACGACAACAGAACAGACGGATATAGTACCTTTTCAGGATGAACAACCTCCAGCCTTCCAACACTAACACATCACTAGGTCAGTTTACCTCGAAAATGTTTTTATGTATATCCATGTATGGCTGAAACATTGTGTTGTATGCCAGAAATTGACACAATATTGTAAACTGACTATACTTGAATTTTTTTAATGTTTTTTAAAAAGTAAAAAAAAAAAATATTTTTTGACTGTGTTGCTGTCATCACCATAGTTAAATGTGAGATTATTTCTCCTAACCTTTCTGCATCTACTCTTGTCATCCTACAATGCAATCTACATTTTGGTCTAAGTATTCTATGTAAAAACATAATTTGAATTGTATTAGTCCTAATCTTAACACTCTTCAGTGGCTTTTCTGTGCCCTTGGGAAAAGAATAAAATTCCTCAGCAAGGACCCCAAAGTCCCATCTGTCTGGTCTAGCTCCAACTTCCTCTTTTCTTACTGTTTCTTCCTCTTACTCTCTGGACACTAGCTGTATTGCCTTCTTCGGTTTTTTCCATTTCTCTGTGTTCCTCTCAGGCGGGGCTTTGAACATGCTGATCCTGTCTGAAACCCTTCTTACTCATCCTACCTCCTCATAATTTCCTGGTTAACATCCTTTACATCTTGGCTTAGACATGGAGCACGCTTTTCTCTGATGCCCACTTTTGACCAGATCTCTCCCTCTATCCCCTCATGATACTATCTACATTTCCTTCTAGAATTTAACATTCCTCATCATCATGGGTATGTGTGACTATTTGATTAATGTCAACCACTTTCAATAAACCTTGTACTTCAAGAAACTTTCTTTGGGGAAAAGGGTTGTCATTTTTAACCTAGCACCTTATGAGGCGTCTGGTATGTGATAGACATTGAATAGATAAAGGAACATAGGAATTAAGGAAGGAAGGAGAGGAGGCAGAAAGGAAGGAGAAAAATAACCAGTGAACTAATCTTTTGTGCATTCTTCTCTAGACTACTGAGATCAAGGGTGAGCAGGGAAGGAAAGAAAAAGGGGTAATGTTCCTTCCTCGCTTGTAGGATATTTCTGTTTACTCCCAACTAAGCATCCTTTTGTAGTGTGTAAAGCTACTTTGATGCCACTGTTTTTACTTGTGATCTGGCCCAATGTTTTCCTAAGCTTCTCTTTGTATCCTTAAGAAAAACCCTTGTCACGGAACACTCTCCTCCCTCAAAGAACATCATCACTCCTAAGTGTTTGTGAGAGAACAATTTAGCACCCTATTTACTAAGTTTTGTCACATTTATTGCAGAAGCCCTTTTATAGTTCTTGTAGAATGGCTGTCCACTTAGTAACTCTCTTGTTGCCTGTGGACAAAAAGAACAAAGGAAAATTCTTGAAACTGGGTCTCTCTCTCTGATCTTCTGAACCCACTTAGGAAGACGTAAAGGAAACAATCAGTACAGAACTCCATCAAAAACTAGTCTTTGACAGATTTTATATTTGTAGACTTTTGTTGTGCTTTGCCAGGATTATAAACTGTCTTCCTCTTTACCAGTTTCTTGCTTCAAATACTGTTTAAATGGAATGTTTGGTATCAAGATGGGTCACTTTTTGTTGTAAACTTCTTCCCCATGTATTTGATGTGTCACTTTTTAAGACACCTGCTTATTTTCTATTGTAAATTATTAATGCCCTTGGTTGTTGCTTTTCATGGGAATACAAATCCCATTAAAATATCAGAAGTGTGAACCATAATCAGGTATTTTTCACTTTTCTTTAAATCAGAATGCTGATAAAACAGGCCACCTATTTTCTTTGTATATCATTGCAGATTAATGATAAAAAAATTTTATAACAAAATATCACATCATACTCTTCACTTAAAACAAAAATACATCGTCAGTCTGAATTACTGTGATGGAAGAGTATATCGTTTTGCTGTAGGTAAAATTGCAAGGCAGTCCACACAGGTAGCTGGGGACTGCGGTCTCACTCCCCAAAGCGGTTTTAACACCTTGGGAGTGGATCTGTGTTCCCCAAACCAGCTGGGCAGCATAACAACTACAACTGGAATGACTCTGAAGATTAATTAATAAAATAACGCTCAATATGCGATGGAGTGTTATAAATAATTAAAGCTCAAATGTGCCTTAGCAAATATAAACTGACCAATTTTTATATCTTTTGAATACATTATCCTGGCTTTTACGGTTCCTCATTACTTGCCTCACTAGACTGACTCGTTTTCAATTAGTGTGTATTATTCTGGCCCAGATATATTTTTAAAACTGACTTCCTTGGTTTTACTTGAGCAGTCACCAAAGTGATATTTATTACTTGTCTACTTCTGTGATTAACCTAGAGAGAGTTTTAAAGGAGCAAATCATAGTGGGGAATTTCTAAGGAGAACTGCAATAAACCATGAGCTTATTTAATTTTCTTCATCCTATCCCAAATTTAAATGGAGATTGGGTCTTGATTGTAAGAACACTGTAGGTAATGACTTTTTGTTTGCACTGTCACTAATGAAATTGTTTGTCATTTGGTTTTCATCTTTCCATTTTAAAATCTCTATAATTCCTTCCCTAGAGACCATTAAGAACTCCTTCAAAGCTTCCTGAGATTTTTCTGGTTAAGATTTAGATGGAAGTAATCAATACATACATTATTAAAACAGTGGACAGAAAGCCATTATTGTATGGATGCTGTTGACAAATGAAAAGGCTTGAATAAAGTAGTTTACTTGTTCATTTGTCAGGTCATATATTTTGCATGTTCGATCTCCTCAGAAGTCACCACAAAGTGAGGGAGAGGTTCAGAAATTCAATAAAGTTATCCTGAAATCCCATTGTAGATTATACATTTATTTAAGCTAATTCTGTTATCAATGCTGGCCTGCTTCCTTTGGGTACATTTTAGTATGTGTTAGCTTGATAAGTTGCCTGTGTTTTCTTTCCACAGAAACAGAAAACGTCTTTAGGTGCCATTTGTGAACATTAAGATTCAAGTCAGCTCTGTGGTACCAAAAAAAAAAAAGCATTGTTCCTTACCACCTCTGAAAAACAACATAAAAAGTTGCTGATAGAGTGATTCATTCCAAGATTCAATGATCTGGCCTCTTGGAGTTTCTAGACAAGTTTGGTTCCCCTGCAGATTTCACTGTTAGTCATGTCTACTCTAAGATGTCTGCTTGATTATGTTGGAGGAAATAGACGTTTCTGATATATTCTTTAATCACTAATGGAGTAAGCAACTTTTGTATAAGTTTGGTATTTTATTCAGTCATATTTAGGAGTGCTGAATAGAAAAGATTTTAAATTATTTTTAGAACTATATTTCTAGTCATTTGAGGAAGTCTTCTGAAAACTAGCTATATCATCAAGACTTGAGAAGAGAGTCATCTAGGATTTGCTGCTTTTGTTTAATGAATATAATAAAAATAAAATATGAGTAATTTACAATTGACTTCTCTACCAAAGTCCTCTTTCTAACCATGTCAAAACATTTTGTTAGCTTTACAAATACTATTTGTATAGTGCTTTGCTTTTACAAAGCACTTTTACACACATGCATTTAATTACAAATGAACTCCTGATCTTTTTCTATGTTATTCTATTTCCTCAAAAAGATATTTTAGGAAAAACTGTACCAAAACTCAGACTCCTAGAGTTTATTGATTCTTTTAGTAATTATTTATTGAGTGCTTACTCTATGCCAGGGGTTGAGGGTACAGTCGTGAACAAAACAAGATTCTGCCTCCACAGACCTTCAAATTTTAGTGAGGGAAACAGACAGTAAACCAATAAATTAGTGTATAAAATCATGTTGGGTCAGTTCTATGAAAAGAAAGTAAAGAAAATAAGGACAGAGAAAGACTGAGAGGCAGTGGCCTACCTGAAGAAGTTATATTTGAGCAAAGGGCTGTGTAAGTGAGCAAGCCAAGCAAAGGCCTTGAGTGGAATATATTTTAGGCAGAAGGAGCAGCAAATGCAAAGGCCGAGATGTAAGAACAAAGATAGCAAATGGGTTAGTGGTAGATTGTAGAGAGAGAGAAAGGCCAGATAATGAATGGTCTTCTCTGCCATAGTTTGGAGGTGTATTTTATTCTCTGTGTGATGAGATGTCACAGGAGGACCACAAGCAGGGATGATGTGATATGATTTATGTGTTCAGAAATTGACTCTGGCCTCTATATGAAGAAATGATGATAGTAGGAGCAAAACTGAAAGCAGGGAAAAAGTTAGAAGGGTATTGAAGTCATTTAGGAAGGAGATAATGATGACTTGGACTGGAGTGGAAATAATAGATATGATGAAAAATTATAAGATATATTTTGAAGGTAAAGCTGATCCACCTTGTGATAGATTGTATGGAATATGAGAGAAAGCGAAGAGTCAAGGGTGACTCTGAAGTCTGTGGTTTGAGCAAATGGGAAAATGATAATGCCATTTATGGATATGGGAAAGACTTCAAAATGATCATGGTTGAGGGTGTGTACATGGAGCAAAACAAGAGTTCCATTTCTGGATTACATTGATAAACAAATGGTATGATTCAGAAATTATTCACCACTTACACTTGACAATCTCAAATTTTAGCTGAGCCTCTTGAGAATGAATATAAATTAGTTTTTCACAGGATCTCCTAATAATCTATTCATCTGTACTATTGCTTCAGAAAGAATTTCCAGGATTTAGGATTTAGGCTCAATGACCTAAGACCAAATTGTCAAAATGACCATAAGAGCAGATTGCATTTTCACCAGTGATTTTTCGAAGTCAACTCAGTATTTAGCAACATGATTGTCAGTAGGAAATGACTTCCCCAGTGGTTGCTGGAAGCAGCCCAACCTTAGGATTGAGAGTCAAACAGCTGTGCAAGATGCTGTGTGGGTACTGAACTATTCCTCCATAGTGTCACAGACCTACAAGCTGGCTGGACTCTATGCTAGTCTGTGCCCTTGATCTCAAAGAATCCAACTTTTTGTTTAAAAGACTTCCAAAAAATAAATCTCACCAAGGAGTTTGGAAAACACATTTTCCCCCTAGATGCTCAAAGATGTTTTTTCATGTAGTAAAATTAGATATTTTAAAAAATAATTACAGGCTTGAAATATGTCCATTTACTTTTCAACTTTGCTCCAAATTGACTTAATCTCACTTATAAATTAATGTCATTTTTCCTGTTGGCTATCTGAAACAATGGGTAGATATGTCTGATACTGTAATGCCTTATAGAGGGAAAATAAGATGGAACTTTGTTTATCTTGTTTAAAGATGATTAAGTAGTCAAACTCATAGAAAGAGAGTAGAAAAGTGATTGTGAGGGTCTGCGGAGAGGAAATGTGGAGTTGTTCAGTAGGGTGTGAACTTTCAGTTACGCAAAATGAGTAATTTCTAGAGGTCTGCTATACAGCATCGTGCCTGCAGTCAACAAGGCTGTATTATACACTTACAACTTTGTTAAGAGGGCAGACCTCATGTTAAGTGCTCTTAGAACAATAAAAAAAAAAAAAGATGATTATGACCTTTTCTTTATAGCCCGGATGCCCCATTTTCATAACTTCTCTAATACCAACTATCTTGAATGGATATTAATTGAGTCCTTTGTCTTTCTGGAATTTTTTTTTGCTGTTGCCACTTTCTGTAGGTTTCTTTGTTTCATAAATCTCTATGATTTTGTCTTAGATTCTTAGAGGCAAAATTTCTGCTACTCCAGATAACCATATTTCTGGAGTTTGACCTTTTCCATGATCTTGATTTTAAATTAATTGGGCACTGATTGTCCCTAAGTCAGCATTTAGTAAATAAAATATTTCTGATGTGTTTTAGACTCAAATATGGTGGCTCTTTAAATGAGGAAGGTCATTATGGTGACAGAATATATTCAACAACTTTCTCATCAGAATTAAAAACAGTATAGGCGGCATACAGATAGGGTAGAAATAATATGGAAACTAGAATGATAATACAGGATAGCAAAACTAAAATACTTTGCAGATACAATTGTGTTGATGTCCTTGTCCCATGGCCACTGAGTAACCATTTGTTGAATGAATGGCACCATTGGATCACTGTAAATTTTAAAGTCTGTTCTCTCATCTCCTAGCTGATGCTACAGACCAGGGGAAAAGCCCCAACCAGCAAGTCAAATAATGGAACTTCTGAATGTGTGGGCATGAATATCTTCTCTAGGGAAGAAATCACTAGGATTAAGAAGGCAAGGCTAATAGAACTTGCTCTTGAGGAAAATCCACCCAGCTTTGGATCTGGAACATAAGAGAAGACCCAGAAAAAGATCTCTCCATTTTTCCCTATTGACTGCATTAATTTTTATTCTCTAATAATTTATGAGACCAGGCTTCCACCCTCAAGCATGGTCTGCGTCTAAATCTAACTGGCTTTCATTATAACACGCTCTGGTTTTCTACCTGGGTGTTCTTTTATTTATTCAACAATATTTATTGAGTATCTACTATGTGCCAAGCTATGGCTGCAATTTCTATCATTACTAATGATGCCTAGGAGAAACTGTCTCAGACTGCCACGTGTAACAGGCCTGTGACCAATTAATGAGCTAAATGTATTGATTATAGAATAAATTACTGGATGTTAGAAGTTAGATAAGGTACTTAGAAAACCTCCACATTTTGCAAATGAGGAAGAAAAGGCTCAGGGAGGTTTTATGATCCATTCTAGATCATGCAGCCAGTTTTTGGCCCAGCCTAGACTTAAACTTTAGGTGTCTTGACACTCAGGACCGTGCTCTTTTCACCACTTCAGTCTGCCTCTCAGAATGGTTCTGTGAAGTTCTCCTAACAAATGTGGAAATAATGTGTTGTTGTTCCTTCAGATTTCAGTCCAAAGAATGCACACAGATACAGACTTGCCACTTCAGTGGGAATATAGATAAAAATCCATCTCCATGGAAACTGTGCACTGTACATAGTTGAAAGAGATCTCTGTTTTGAAATGCCCGGGTTTTTATTTACCTTCTTCCTTAGTAATAGGGCCCCTGCCTCTTGGTGAAAGCAACATAGCTTTTCCCTCTGTAATGTCTGTGCCTGTGCCCAGAGTTCTCTTCTGTCCCTCTCTTCTCCGAGTATCTCAGTCTTCATCCCCTCTATACATGGTTATAAGGTACTTCTTTTTATGTATAATTAGATATTTATGGTAATATTCACAATATTTTTTTCTACAAGTAGGACAGACAGGGAGAAAAATCAAATAATTGAAGATTTGCTTCTTCTCTGTTACTTTCCGGTTTTTAAAGTTTCTGATTTGCTTCATCATCATTAGGATTTTCTACTATGTGGCTGCCAAATTTTTTGTAATTCAGGAAACTTATATTTTTGCTGTTACTCATTTTCAGCCTGGCTTAAAAATTTCAGGATTTGGATTCTCAGTGGCTAAAGAACTGATGGCCTTGGGTAAATCCTAACTTATCTGTACTTCAGTTTGCATTGCTAAAACATTAATTTTGTAAGAGTACACTTTTATACAAACATACCTACTCAACCAAACTATTGACTCCTTAAGGACCAAGATCAGGTCCCTACATCTTCCCTACCGTATACATAATAGATTCAAAATAATTATTTGTGAATGAATAAATTAATCAGTCAACAGTCAAGTCACCCAGTTGGTTACTATCTGTGATGTATAAATACTATCCATCAGATAATTTAACCTTCACAATAAAGGGATTTACCTTGGGATTTACTGCTCGTGTAATTTTGCAGTATATGATTCATGTAAGTTTATTTTGTGAACCTTGAAAAGCTGAAGGAAAAATATCAATTTAGTGTGCCTAGCTTTTTCTCATTTATAAGACAGAATATTATTTTTCTTTTAAAGAGGTACTCTAAGTCTTCAGTAATTGCTTCTAATTCTTCCACATCACTGTTTCAGACCCTTGGGCCTGGCTATCTTAGAAAGAGGAAGAAAAAAGTAAGGGGGAAAGGATGGGTTTTAAAGAAAATAATTTTATCTGTTCAAAAAATTCAGGAAGGAAATATCTTAACATTTGAATACTGACATCTAAATAGTGCAAAAATGTATTCTGTATGTGTGTGGGAGAAGGGCTTTATATCTGATAACTTTTTTCATATCAGCACATGAATGAACCAACTTATCTAATTTAAAATATTAATTATAGTCTTTGATACAAAATTAGTATTGTATGTGAGTATAGATTTTCATTCAAGTAGACTTCCTTTGAGAGACAAGACACTTATCAAAGAGTTAAGGCTCTTGACATTGAATGTCCTTGTTGTTTAAAAATGGCTCCATTTTCCTTCCTTTTAAAAAGCAGTGAACTGTTGTAACATGCAGCCTATGGTAAGTTGATTAGATATTGAAAAATCGGTTTTCCATTATTTTAATGCAGAATCTTCATGGGGTTTTTGCTGTTGTTGTTGTCATTGCTGTTATTATTTTTACTCCATGAGCCTCTCTCTTTTAAACACCATGCTACAAGGACCAGTGATGCCCATTGCCTAGAACAGTGTCTGGTCATAGTAGGTGCTCAAAATTTGTTACTTGAATAAATGCCAGAGAACCTTTCATCTAACCATGTTTAAAATGACATTCCTATATATGGTTATTTCCTCCCTTTTTTTCTGTGGGTTTTAATTCCTTTTTTGCAGTTAGTCTAAATCTTCCTGAATTTTGAAGATGCAGTCATTTAACCCTCTCTTCCATCTACTTTCTTTTCTTAATTTCCGGCAACGATGTGAAAATAATGGTGCTTGTGTCTTTGGAACAACAGAACTTCCTTTGTCTTTCCTGTAGACTCGTTTTAATCACAGTGACTCATATTTAAGAAATAAACTGTGCAGCTGTGATGAAGCTAAGCCCTTGGCAACAGCTCAAGGGGCAAAGAAGTGGTCTCTCACAATGGATGGGTGGTCATCAGCCTTGAATTGTTTGCTATTCGGTTTTAACAATGGAATTGTATCATCAGTGTCTTGGACTTTTTCAGTTTGATGGGACCTTTAAGATCCATTTCCTTTTTTTGCAGACCTTGTTCCAACAATTTTCTCCACTTTCCCCTGAGGTCTTTAATATATTCCTCTCTGTTATAGTAATCAGCTCTCCTTGTTTACCTGATGCTCTCCTGGTTTCAGCATTGAATGTTCTGTGTCATAAAATACTCCTTAGTACCTGGGAAACCAGGGTGTTTGGTTACCCTACTGCTAGCTTCCATCTTCCAGTCTGTGTTCAAACCATTCTTATCCTGAAAAGAATATGTCTCTCTTTACCTTGGGATTCTCTCTGTCCCATCTTCCTCTTTTCCCTCTCAGAAGGAAAGATACTGCACAAATAGTTGCCATTTGAAATGCCTACTCTTTCTTATACCACTCACTCCTCAACTAAACCTACTTCCAAGGCTGAAACTCTTCCCACCAAGTCTGAGGAATACTTCTCAGTGCTGATCTTGCTTTACTTCTGTGTGTCATGATTGGACACTCTTGGTCACTATATTACTCCCAAACTCTCACTCTCTCTTCGATAGTTTTACACTCCTTATTTCCCCCAGTCTTTCCACTTATCCAATCCTTTTCAGCCTTTCATAGGATCCGATTCCTCTGTCTGCTCATTACATTTTTATGTTTTCCAGAATTTTCTGTTCAGCTCACTCCACTGAGTAATCTCATCTACTTACGTCATTGTAATCCTTGCCTGTATGCGTAATTGTAGGCACTGAGTGGGTGTTAGCTTAGGGAGAGAATGACTCCTAAATCTCCTTTCTTCTCCCTAAACATTGGGCTTGATATTTATTTCCTTCTGGAATAAACGTTACTTCTCCAAGCTGAATGTATCATACCTCCTTACTCTGTTCCCTGTACAGATCCCCGCTCATACCAGTGTTGGGTTTTTAATATTCATCTTTATTCATTTTATCCTGAATGTGCATGTGAGGTGTTTTGGACCAGAATCAGATTTCTTTTAGTTACTTTACAGTAAATATCATTACTACCTTCCTCCCTTTGCTCACGGCTTATCCTTACGAAGACATGGTGAGAGATGATGACAGATTTTCCCCTATGAGTAGCTAGGTACTCCATAGGCAAGAAACCAGGGGGAAAATGATTTTTCTCTGCTTATAAAGGAGAAGGAGGCAGTTGTTCCCTTCTCTCCCTGAAAGGGTCTCCTTGGAAACTCTAATGGGCCTGAGTCCTAACTCCAAATTGTCTAGGAGAACTAGCCCCATGCATCTCAGGTTTTACAACCTAGAAGTGTCTCCAAGATCTGGGCTTTATATTTTTGAAATGTAAATACCTACAGAGAGAGTAGCTCCAGCCTTTCTGACAGCTTGGGGCTTAACCTCGGAAACTGCTCTACAACCAAACTCCTCTAGGGCTATAACCATTTAGCCCTCTTGGATCAGATAAACTAACGAGCCACATGACTACAGATCTAATTCCCATGGTATGAGAAGGTGTTCAGGAGCTTTTATAGATGTACTGAGAAATCCCAGAGAGTTTATTTCCTCACGTTGAGTTTAACTGCCCCCAGCATTCACTCCTCTACTCAACCTAGAAACTAGGAGTCATCCATGCTCTTTCCTCCCTCTTCTCCAGCATCTGTTCACTCACCAGATTCTCACATCTCTCCTCTCTAAACATTTCCCTGCTCTCTTTTTTTTTTTTTTGTACCATTGCCGTGGATTAGATCCTCATGATCTTTCAGTGAATTCTCCAAATTGCCTCCTGTTTTCTGATTCCATTTCTGTCCTTCCCAAATACTTACTCTGTACTAATGTCAGAGAAATCTATCTGAAGCATACACATGCCCATGCCACTCCCCTGCTTAAATCCCTTCAAAGGCTTCTGATTACCTACAGGACAACACCTAGGCTTCTTAGCCGGGCACATATCATAGGTTGAGCTTCAGATCCTGACTTAAAAGTCTAATCTAGTTTGTGATAATAACAGTGCCCTGCTTCATCTCTGGACATTTCTTCTGGTGCTTTGTGTTCTAGAAACACTGGTCAACTTGAGATAACTGCAAATGCCACACTGTATTATGCCCTGTGTCTTTGCATCTGCATTTTCGTCTTATTTCTTTCTTCTTCCTCTGACTTGCTCTTCCCTGGCTAACTCATGTTCATGCTTTAGAATTCTCCTATGAACACTATCTCTCCAGGAAGCCTTTCCCAATTTCCTTTCCTATATTGTGCAAGTCTATCGCACTTTCCACATTGTGTTGAAGTTTTTTGTGTTCAACTCTTCCACTATATAACGTAAGTTCCTACATGGGAAGGGCTGTTTTGCGTTCAACTTTGTATTTCTAGTCTCTAGTATAACCATTAACACATAGTAGTTAAAAAAAAGGGAAGCCATTATTGTTTTTATAATTGTTATGTCAGCATCAGCTTCCTCCTGTCAAGTCCAAATAGAGAGACTAGACAAAAACAATAATTTTCTTGAAGTTAGAAAAATTAGATACCTGAGAAAAATACAGGAATACAAGAACTATATATATATATGCACATGCATGCACGTGAGCACACGCAAACACTTACCCACACACCACACACACAGAGATTTCAAATGAAATATTAGAGGGAGAATCAGCCTTACATGTAAACAGAGTAAATAACCCTCCTACTCTGTATGATTTCAAGGGAGCAAGAATATCCCACTATGTAGAAATTACTTCCGTATCCACAAGCTGAGTCGTAATATTCCATTTACAGAATTTCGTTATTTCAGCTCAAGCACCTTGCCTCCCTCCTGAATTGTAAATAACTTTGGAAGATGAATCATTTTGCAAAGTATCAGACTAAGGATTCCTTTGATTGGTGGACACCATTAGGATTTTATTTATAAGTATGCCATGTAATACATTTCTGGAGCACTCTTATAACATGGTATATCTGAAGTTTAAAGGATATACTGCTAACTTTTCTCCCAGTAACAGAACAGGGCTTAAATTCAATAGGCAACATTACTAAAACAATAGGGTAGAATTGAAAAAATATGAATAATTAAGCCGTAGATCAGGGCAAATGTTATCACTGTTGATTTTACATTGACCTTTTAGCATTTATGTGATACTTAATACTTTCATTAACATCTTCACTTCTGAGATTGCAGAATCTGGGTCAGTTACGATCTTCAATGGTTTCAGAGTATCTGTTAATTTATCCCAGCCTCACAGGAGGTCTCACAACCCTTAGCACTTGATTATATATGAATTGTATTCTTTTCATTGTTTCTAGTCTGTTAGTTTACTCCCTTATTTTGATTCAGAAACTTCTTGAAGGCAGAAACTATGCATTTTGCTTTTCTTTTAATCCCTGTATCAAAGAAGATTAGAGATTAAAATTGATAACAGAGATGACCTCAAGATACCTATTTTAGGCCCTCTCTTTTTATAGAAACTTGTTCCCACAATTCCGACCTCCAGTATACCTCAAAACATTTCTACCATTCTCAAAGAAGTCACAATGGATAATGTAATGGGTGTTTTTTTTTAAGTATTGAGTTTTTACTTAGCTTACAATTTGTACATCATTATATTTATTATCAGACATTTTGACAGAATTACCTGGAGAGTATGAATTGGATTGGTTGTATACTTCAATACAACGTAACCTTTCCCAAATAACTCTTTAGCTCTCCCATTATGCTCTGGGTATCCATTATTTTGGGTATGTGTGAGTCTTCATTAGCCCTGCTAGGGTTTTGCAATACATATCTTACAACTTTAGCTTCTGATTTCAAGTTTGGCAGTCAAATTATATAAATAAATCACTCTTATCTTAATTAAAGGGTGTTAACATATCTTGAAAATTCCCCTATCCTCTCCAGAATAGTTTTACAAACACAATGGTTTCCTGATTAACAGAAAGATCCGTCGAGCCTTCTTTATCATTTTCTAACTATCAGTTTATAAATAAAGGAGATAGAAACTGACCTGGGAATTTCATAGCCAAGTTCTGAGCACCCAGGATTAATTCTGAGAAGAATGTCACAAGCCAAATAAGCATTTCTTTTCATCTCATTTCACAGGCCTTCAAGAGGGAATTGAAAACGAAAGAACCTGTAATCATGAGTACTCTTGAGACTGTAAGAATATTTCTGACAGAGCAGCCTTTGGAAGGACTAGAGAAACTCTACCAGGAGCCCAGAGGTAATTGAATGTGGAACTGTAATAACATATTGATAGAAGGATCAGTGGTGACAGGGCAACCCATCCATTCTTGCTGACAGGGTCTGGGTAACTCTCATATTTTCCAAGTTAAATACAATCGATTCAAATTAAACCTTGATGTTGAAAGAGACAAAGGAATCATAAACCACCATGCATAAATCTGTTTGCACATTCATAAATAAACATTAAAAGAGATTAGCAATCAGTTATTGAAACATTTAGAAAATAATAAACAAAAGAGATTATCTGTGAGAAGGAAGTTTATTTTCACAAAGACTACAAGCTAATTTTCAATTTAAGAGCCTTACTGAAGTAAATTAGAGCTTGTGATGTGTATCCTAACATTTTTCTACTCAATAGCTTGAATGAATCTTGGATTATCTGATTGATACAAGGTAGAGCAGATTCGCTCAGGAGGACAGACGTCAGATGTGCTAAACTGTATCAGAATTTATGCCGGAGTATAAAAGAGCCATTAATCAGTAGGTTGGCCTCTGGTTAAACTGTACTCTCTTTCTTTTTTCCAGTATGACCTTTTCAACAATGTTTTTTTTTTTAACACAAAAATGAATGTGGCCTAAAACCTTGTCATATTACCAATTTAGAGCTGCCTCCTGAGGAGAAGGCCCAGAATGTCACACGGCTCCTACGAAAGCAGGCTGAGGAGGTCCACACTGAGTGGGAAAAATTGAACCTGCACTCTGCTGACTGGCAGAGAAAAATAGACGAGGCCCTAGAAAGACTCCAGGAACTTCAGGAGGCGACAGATGAGCTGGACCTCAAACTACGCCAAGCTGAGGTGATCAAGGGATCGTGGCAGCCTGTGGGTGATCTCCTCATTGACTCTCTCCAAGATCACCTCGAAAAAGTCAAGGTACCGTCTACTGCTTTGCTTCAGGGGCCTTTGAGAGACATAAAACAGGTTCTAATCTGAATTTATGTGCAGTTATTTTCTTCTCACAAAGTTAAAAATAGGGCCCTTAAGCATTAGAAATCAGTCCATCTTTCACAAATGCAAAGTCTTCTTGCACACAGTGTTTTCTCTAAGAGAAGATGGTGATCTAATCATCGATCTGTTTTCATTAATATAAAATGGAATCTTTAAAAGTTACAGGGAAAAAAATACCATTTTGACTTTGCTGTTAGGAAATTAAGTGTTTGTACTAACGTAGTCAGATTTGTGTGTGTCTGTGTGTGTGTGCACGCACGTGCATTCTTTGTGGTTCTTAGTATCAGAGTAAGGAGAAAGAACATTTAATGAAGAGCCAGGAGTCTAGGTTTGGCCTTTTTGCCAATTAAACTGCATGACTTGGGTGAGTCATGGTACTGTGAACCGAGGCCATTAAGGCTTCCCTTCCCTTAGAAGGCTATGTATGTAATACAATTCTGAGTTGTAGTCTGCTGCAGATATTAGGAAACATTTATTTAGAATACTGTCCATGAGACCAAAGTTAAATTCCCTTTTGGCACAACGATGATAAATATATTCTTTCTTTGTAAATATATTTAGGAGTATCATTTTGGAAACCAGCAACTTGAAACCTATTTTGTCTACTTATCTGGTGTGAAAACCAACAAAAGTCCTCCGAGAGTCCAATCCAGATGAAGTGAAATGCTCACCTGCACCTGGTTTGTTAGCCGGCACCCTCATTGTGGAAGGGCTCTTCCCCCTTGGCTTTCATGGCACTGTCTCATCCACACTCTTCTTCCTTTATTTTCCTCAATTCTGAAACTCTCAAATGTTAGCATGCCCGAGTTTCTAACCTTCCTCAGTTTTCTTTTTATTATCTGAATGCTCCCAGTTTGAAATGGCAGGATGGTGACAAATCTCAATTTCAAGTCTAGATCTCTTTTCTGATCTCGTAACCTATATGCCATTAGAATCAAAATGCAACCATTCTGAAAGCAAGTTCATTCGTTCTCCTCTCGGTCCCCTTACCTGCCCTTTCTTCTGTTTCCTATTTCAGTTAATGGATCATAATCCAACAAGTGGATCAGGCTAGAAACTTGAAGTCTGTCCTTAAATTCTTCTACATTTTCACTGACTGTACTTGATTGATCATTTTACCTCAGAATATCTCCTTTATATTTTGTCTCCTCTTTTTAACCAATGTCCTGTTCCAGGCTCCAGCATCTGTTCCTCAGATGATTGTATCATATATCCTTAAATCCCATTCCCCAGTCAGTGAACCTGGCATGTCACAAACACTGCATTTGAAATACTTGGTGAATGAATGAATGAACAGTTTCTTTACTGATGTTTTTGCATTACCCATTCTCTTCCAACTCGAATCCAAACTCTTTGCAGGAAACAGTCTGCCTGACAATGAAGTCCAATGAATGAAGAGAGCAGGTGGCCCATTTTCCTCCTAGCCATGGCTGACATTTCTGACTGTTGTTCCCATCCCAGCCATTCAGTACACTCTGACCACACCCGCTCCTTAACCAAATATGCTGTCTTTTTCCATAACTCTGCCTTTGCAAATGCTTTTCTCTCTGCCTGGCTCATGCCACCTTATCTGCCTGGTGAACTTCTACTTAGCCCTCAAGTCCCAACTCAAATGACCCCTGTCCTTGTAGTTTTCCCTGAGTGTCTTCCACCTCCAACTCCCACCAAGCAAAAGAAACGGCTCTCAATTCAGTGCTTTCACAGATCACCACACATGCTTAAATTGTCACACTTAAATTTCACGTATGTTGTAGTAAGTCACGCACGTCCTTTTTTTCTCCCATAGAAAGTGAGGTTCCTACGAGCAAGGGTCATGCTGTACATCTTTGAATTTGCAGTTCCTAGTACAGTGCCAGCAATGTGTAAGGAATCTAATTCAGCTTCTTTATTCCTTCATTCAACAGTTGTTTTTGAGCTACTGTGAATATGCTATATAGGTAGTTATAAAGGAAACAGACTTGCTGTTTTTCCTCCTGAAGCGTATATAGTCTACTGTTGAATTGAAAAGCTCTTCATTAAATAGTAGGTGAAGATTTAAAAGGGGATTAAAATGTGACTCTCTAATTTCTCAAATCTCTTCCACTCCAACATTCTGTGACTCTGCACCTAACATTTAAAGCTATGGTTAACATTTCTGCACACAGGAAAATTAAAATAATATTTTGCAGTGTATTACCCTGTATTTGCTCAGCATTAAAAATACTATTTCTATCCAAAAATATAGGAAGTAAATTTTTGAAACTCCTCCCCCAAATAGCAAATAAACTTAAGAGAAAGAATGTCCCAAAGGAACTAAGTTAATAAATCAATTAAGTGGGTGAATGTATAAACTTTAGAGCAGACACAAGGGATTCATTTTTAGCCATATCTGTCACACCGGAGCGTTTACAGGATGCTGAACATGGATGGAGAATGTTTGCAGCACCATTCAATCACGAAAACTAACTAAAAGTAGAACAGCTCAAATATCAATGGGCTCTAACCCAACACTATTTGCGGTTTTCTTTTCAGTTTCCGTCTCAGCTGTTCTTCATCCTAAGACTGACTACATTTCCCATACCCTAATTGATAAGGCTCCTCATTCTGATGCCAATAATAACATATATACATTAAATGCTTCTTCAAGAAGAGTTTATATATATCAACGCTATCTTTTTTAAGACAAAAATACACATAAGTTATAGTACCTATCAGAATATGTATGTACTGGTCATAATAGATGTGATTATTTTGGTTTCTAAATTAGTATTGTATGAACATCTTATGCATATTTTAAAACTATGGATTACATGAATTCATATATATCTATTTCCCTTCAGTAGTTCCTCTTCGTTTTGTAGCAAAAATAAAAACCCAGTTTTTTTTCTGTTGCATCTCAACAACACCAGATTTGAAACTCTGAAACATTGGTAGTGGGGATTTAGGAGAAGTGAATTTTATTAACTGAAACTTACTTTAGAAAGAGATAGCAGAGTGCTTAAACCCACTGTCTCATTTTTCTAGTCAACGATTTAAGTGCTCAGCAGCTCCACACTGTTGGGAACTCCTAACCGATAGCGAGACATGTCACAAGAAGAACATTTTATATACCCATCTCAGTTCCTTTTCATCACCCTAGTGACTCTATCATAATGCCCACCTCCATTCGGGCCTCATTTGTTGAAGAAGTTGTTATTCAAGTGATGATGGAATGTGTGTTTCTGTAAGATTTAATATTGTATCATTTCACTAGCAAATGTGACTTGAATTTGGAGAATGGATAAAAGAGCAAAAACTAAGTCCTGGAACACTATGGAAATGGCCTTATTACCCGTAATCATCTTCAGGATAGTGTACACATAATAAATCAAGAGAAAGCAACAAAATGTTAATATTGACTGTTTAGCTAAGAGAATCTCAGCCTTCCAAATATAGCTCCCATAGAAATAACCACTAGAATAAAATTTAAATTGCAAATGCCTCTTTGTTTTTAAAATTCATGATTTATACTGCTTATCAAATATTTTAAGGATAGAATCATGATTTCTCACTTTACTGGAAATAACACCAATGCTTATGTGACTATACAAATATTCTTACTTTCCTTGTAGTAATGGGGAATGAGAATAACTCCTTGAATCACTAGGTGCTCTACATAGATCTTAAAAGTAGAATATATGCAAATTTTAATAAAATAGAATGACTTTTGAACCTACAGTCTACATATGACATTTTTGTTCTTGAGAACAGTTCCTATATGAAAAAGTTTGTGTGAGTTGTTATTTTTCTTTTTGTTCTCATCTACCATGGTTTCTCGACATAGATTGCTGTGTCATTCTAGAGCCAGGAACATTTCACCGCCCTTAGTTTGCCAATTGATTTGAAACACACTTTTTCGCACACCATAGGTAAACTCTCCCAGGCTGCCATCTTGGAATGTCCGAATTTGTCACACCTATGTAGTTATGCATTTTATGTGTTGTTTTCCATCAGACTTTTAACTTGTATTTCTTACAATAAAGTCATGGACAGGGATTCTGTGAGTTTTTCCTTAAAGTTCTTACAATGAGATATGTTAATTAGAGCTTTTTGGAATTATAATAGAGAATAATGTAATGATGTGCATAGTAGAACAGGAACTATGATGAAGCCACCATGCCGTCCTGACTTATTTAATGTTCAACATTTACATTTAAAAATTTAAGAAGAAAACTGGCAAATGCTTCTCTTCAGGCTACCAGCCTGAGTCCCTGTGGCTTGGTTTATCTGAGAAATTTGTCAAAGAAATGCTATCTCAGAATTGGACATTGAGAAAACCAAGTATGCTTCCTCCTTACAGGGAATATGAAATGTGAGATAATGTATTAGAATTTCATCTTCACTTTGGCAAGCAGGAAACTTTCTGCCATGTTCACACGGCTCTGTCTTCCCTTTCTGCTTTTCTCATCTAAACCCTGGTTCTAATGTTTTATTATTATTTTATTAATTTTGTTCTATTTCTCATTTATGTGAGTCAGCCTTAAATCATTTCTTATATATGAGTTTTATAGAGAAAATTGATAATCCTTTCTGATAGAGAGAGGTGTTGCATGGTTAGACAGAACCGTCACAAATAGGGCAGCCCTAAGAAAGTTTCAAAATATGTAAGCTCTCCTCACTCTGAATAAAGGAATGAGATGCTCCAGAATGAATAAGATGTAGGAAAAGGAAAGCTTACTAATATTTCTTAATTGCTATTGACTACAAATGAATTGCCCTGAGGCAGTTTTTGTTGTTGTTTTTATATGAATGCTATGAGTATTATGTAAGCCTTTGATCGAGAAGAAAATGCAAACAAAAAAGATTTAATCTTTTATAAAGCTGGGTTAAATATGGAACTAATGCCTGTCATATGAAATACCCAGGGTTTTACCTAATTTTCAAAGCATGCAATTATGATGTTTAAAAGCATATGATTTGGCCTTTAATATCTGGGAATATATTTATAAGAAGGCATATTATAGTAAAGTCTCACATCCTTTACAAGTATAGTATTTATTTTGTTAATAGAATGGTCGTTTTTGGCCTTACTGGAGCTTCGAAACCAAAGAATAAATTAATCTTCTTAAAGTTCCTAACCAAATTATTTGTTCAATATAAAATTAAGTGTAAGTTAGTTTTGCCAGGAGACCTTATTATTTAGTTCCCGTGCATTTGCTCTCTTTTCCTGCTTTGTTTATAAAGCTAAAAGCAAATGACTTAGGACAGCGATGTCAAATCACGTTCCTTACCCAAGGCATCTGATTTTAGATAGTGCTGTGTGTGTTTTAAAAGCCCCTACCTCGATTTGGGCAAATAGAACCTTCGTTTACCATGCTATTCCCATCTTGCCTTTGAAACTTCTGAAAAGGCAGTGCGGAGTAATTGTTTCAGACATCTGCTTAGCATACTTTGAAGTGCATATAAGTTCTTTTTCAGTTTCATTTGAACCCCAGCTGTCTTCACCGAAGTCTATAATCAATCTGAATTAAGTTGTCCTACTTCTCCTAATAAGTCTCTTATTAAGTTCTGCATCAGCCTCTTAGGGAGACTTAAAAGCTAATTCATGTAGAATTGCCATTTTCTACTAATTCATTTGTCAGCTCTCCAAATTCCAAGGAAAACAATTGCAAAGACTATTAATTTGGCTCTTCATAAACAACTTATGTAAGTGTAGTGTACATTGGAACCAAGCAAACGATTTAAAACAGTGGGTGGAAGGAAATAACTTGATGACATTCAACACTGCTTTCTCTTTGACTGTTTCGAGATGCCTTCCACATTCCAAGCATAAAGCCATTTATTTAATAAGAGAAACATCCTTTTGCTTTTACTTTCATAAATAAGATAATTAGTAAGTGAACTTTGCTTAAAGATAGGAAAAGGCTTTGGAACAGTTGGAAAAGGAACGTGTTATTTTTTATTATTGAACTGATTTTAATTTGGACTTCTTTGTAGTCCTTTGATGGACTGTGATAAAAGAAGGAGCTAGAATTGGTTACCATTGTTACTGCCTTAAATCAGAGTGGTACAGCTCTTCTTCTGGTCATGGGATATTTAGGAGAACATGGCTAATCAAAATGTTCAGCTAATGAGGTCATCTGACATTATTCTACTAAAGAAGTATTTAATTAGATAATAAAAATTCCTCCAAAGAATATCATCCTTCCTACTATTTAAAAACAACCACGTCAAAAACCAGTGCTTTAATATGCCAGTCCTGTTTACTGACGATTTATTCCGCAAGCTTTGTTTGGGGCTGGTAGTAATTATAAACACTTTTCCTCAAGAGTCTTGGGTAATAAAAGACTATTCAAAACAAAAACTTAAGTTATATAGTACTGGCATTAATGAATCTAAAAACTCAATCATTCATTCATTTATGATGTGGTTAAAACCTATACCCAGAGAAGTCTGATCTCATTACAGAGTGTGAACGTTTAATTTATTTCATGAATAAAATTGTACTGGGAGTTATATTAAGGGCATCTTAGTTTTCCTGGGAATATTATTATTTAGCAGCAAGCTGAGGGAGCAAGAATTTTTATTAGCCTGTGTGCACGTGTGCATGTAACACATTAACTAGAAACAGTTTTAAAATGCATTAGTTGTTTAACAGAAATTCTGTATTTCCTTAGAAAATGGAAGCACACAGTCAGTATGTCTTTTTGTTCTCCTTTGACATCTACCAAAGTTGTACTGAGCTTGAAGTTCACAATTATGTTACTCTCTTACCATAAGCACAACAAGGAATGAATTAAGAGCAAATAGCCCAAGGAGTGGGATCTTACTGTGTTCCTGTCATGCTTGGCAATTACAATTTTTAAAATTACACAGCCAACATTGGCACCAGTATTATGCCTTATGCAACGTTACATTATCTAAGTTAAGCAATGGCATTGAATAACTGTTCTTGATTAACCCGTTTTCTGGGAATTATGGGAACAGATGTGCCTATGATACTAATATAACTCTCTCATGTTAATGGGGCCTAAGAAGAGTAAACTTTTTCATAATACGATATTTTCATACTAAAATAATATTTTGGGTTATAGTTTACAATGACTCTAGATTTTTCTATCAACAGCACTTGCCACAAGCAGTGCTTCTCAAACTGTGCTAATTCAGTTCTCTTAACGGCAAAGAACATAAAGCCTGATATCTTCCCCTTCTCCCTGCTTTCCTCCTTTTTCCATGAGCATATAATTTCTTCGATGTTTCTTATTGTTTTTTCGAAATCTCGTTTCAATCTTGTGGTCTTCTCAAAAATGTATTTGTTGTGTTTTAATATAAAGAAGTTTTTCTCCAAGATCTTAAGTCAAATGACTCCTCAGTATATTCACCTATGGGTATGAAAGCATTATTGAGAAGCCTGATAGGAAAAATTGCCCATTCTGTGCAGGCTTCACCTTTTTCCATCAACTTCTTTCTTTTATGTACACACACGCAAAGAGTTGATCCTCGCCATTTCATACTTATCGTTTGCAGTTTCATCTGATCATTGTGATCCAAAAGGTCCATGGTTTGTAGCTCTTTGTGATTTTGAACACATATTCTTTGAGGCTTTTGTGCAGCAGTCACTTAATAATGATTTAACTGGTGCTATAGGTCAGGTTCCCTGGAAGCAGACCCTGAGAACAGGGTTCTGGGTGCACAGGATTTATAGACGGTCTGCTTTCAGGAGAAGCCTGTGTGGGAGTTAGGGAAGCCTAAGAAGAGAGAAGAAAGAGCCAAGCAAGCATGCCATCTCAGGCAATATCTAGCTTTGTGTCTTGATCCAAATGGAGAAAGCTCTGGAATATGAACCACACAGCTGGTTTGTCTTTTACACCCCAGCCGGTCACTGGCTGTAGCCAGCAATATGCTAGTAAATATTTATCAACTAGCTCTAACGTAGAGTGAACACAGATTTGTAGTGTTTTCCAATTGTCATGGTGTAAATACTCCCACCATGGCTGATTCTCACTACCAACATGATCTCACTGAATGCAGAATTGGGAAGAGACACAAGCAATTGACTCCTGGGCTCTGCTTCAGCACACCACGGACTGTGACCCACCGCTGGGGATGCGAGTTACCTCCCAGGCCGAGGGTGTGTGTTACCTCCTGGGCTAGGGGACTCCCATCAGCAGAGATCACCTTTCTAAAAAAACAGAGAGCCAGCTGTGAGACATTAGAAGCCAACAATCACAGCAGCTGTGGGCTGGATGCCCAGACCAGGAAAAGTGTCCCCTACGACTGGTGAGCGAGCCTAGTAATCCACTCAGCCTCCATATCTCAACAACTTTCTCAATGCTGTTTTGTTCTTGCACATGGAATAATTCTTCAGAAGTGATGAAAATTTTGTTTATGAAAAATCCACCCTCCCCCTGCCCAACCTACCTCTTAAGTACTTACTGGAATTGGTAATGGAAGAGAAGAGTTAATGAAAAGGTCTAAGAAAGTGGTGATTTTTAGCAAAGAAAAGGGCTGTATAAGCAACTTCGGCTTTCTAGTTATGTAATCTGTAAATGCCTCAATTGATCAGATGTTCATGAATTTGGAGATTCTAAGTATACAGACATAGTTATTGAGAATGTCAAGAATTTTCTCTGCAGTGATTCTCACCTTCGTGTGCGTCAAAATCACCTAGAGGGCTTGTGGTAACCTGGGTTGGTGAACACTTTCCCCAGAAATTCTGATTCAGGAGGTCTGGAGTAGGGCTAAGTGTCTGCATTTCTAACCAGTTCCCAGGTGATGGTGATGCTACTGGTCCAGGTACACTTTGAAAGCCTTCATTCCATAGTAAAGCTACAGTATATACATATAAATACATACTTTGTTTATCCTTAGTAATTCTTCAGTGATAAGTAGTAAATACATCATTTGTTACTGCTTTTATGTTTAACAACATCCAGAACATTTAATTTAAAAATGAATTCAAGCACGTGGCCTCCTATGAGAATGATTGATAGTTTAGGTAGGGAGCAGGGTTTCACTCTGAAACCTTGAAATGAATAATGGCCTACTCTTCCCGAATCTCTCTTGTGAAAGACAGTCTCAGTTATTTATTCCAGTTTTCCTGTCGGTATTTTAATGGCACTCATGCAGTTTTTGAGTTGCTTCAACTGACTTAGAACTTCACTTGCCTTCTCATTATTAACACTTTAAAATTAATACATTCAGTCACATAATGTTCACTGTGTTTAAATGTTATCACATTTACCAATAACAATTAAATTTAAAAATTCTCATAGTTTTCTGCCAAACATACTGATTATAAGCAATTGCTTTACAGAGTTTCTGAAATCAAGAACATTCAGAATAGTTGAGATTATTCAACTTTTTAAAGTTAAAACCTGCTTGCTAGATATGATTAGCTGATAGCTTATCCAGGAATTCTTACATTTTATAATTTATCTTGTCAACCCACTGAGGCTCTGTGTTCAGGGGAAGAGGGCATATGTTTGTGTGTAGAAATGGAGATCGATGTGAGGTGAAACTGGGAGAAAGTAGGAGATAATCTTAACTTCAGTCGTTGGGAAAGGGGATGTTTTCTTACCCAAGGTGGTATAAAATCACTCTATTAATTGCCTATAAAAAAAAGTTTATGCTTGTGGTAAAAGGTGAGTGATATATGTAATGAAAACTGTGCACTAAATATAATAGAAACAAATACTTTAAAATATATTTTAACATTAAATAAGCAATAGTCAAAACAGCATCTCCCCCTTATTCTGGAATCTCAGGGGGATGTGATGTGGAAATAAAGGCAATTTTACATTAAAAGTAAATTGATAAATGTTTGATGTAAAATTGAAATAGCTATGTATAAACCCACTCAAATCAAGTATACATTAAATAATTGAATTAACTGAATTAGGCAGAGTAAGGGCACATTGATTTTCAATGTTTTTGAAAATTGGTCCACATATCATTGTTATGTTTTTGTTTGTAAACTTCAATACTTATTAAGTTTCCACAGTGTATTCAGCCCTGAAATGTCAAACTCTCTTAACCAGAATGAGGCTGGAGAATCTAACAGTAAGATAGATTTCTTCTTCCTTTTAAAGAATTGATTTTTATGGTGATTTTTTTTCTTCATCTGGTGAAGAGCCTGCTGGTCCTATTTCAAAACACATTTATTTTTAGAAGTCTTGTTCCTTGGGATTCTACATTATTATAGACTCAGTAGGCTCATTTGGAACTTTTCCCTATCAAATTCTCAAATCCTACCATCATGATCTTGACATGGCATTAAGCAAGTTAGCAAAGAGAATAAAGTCAATTTATCAGCAATAGATGCCAAAGTACCGTAATTAGAAACAAAAGTGAATGAAGAGTAAACAATACATTGATTTGTTTGGGGGAACTAGTGACAAACCACCACCGAGTTTCATTTTGTTCACGTATTTTCCTACCCTTAAAACCTTTTTAACCCACTTTGGAGTCTATACATTGTTATGAACCTAAATCCTACTAGGTCTCTCATTAAATAATATCCATTGAATTGCCTGGCAGTTGCAGAAGGCCCTTGTCTGTCCCAAGGACAAGTAGGCCACACGAAACATTTCACCTACTTCCCCCACTACTTATCAGTTGGCTGTTGGCCTTCAGTATTTCTAGCAGAGCAAGGCTAAAGCCAAAGAATGGTTCATTGTTTTCAACTTACACAAACCCCATAGTAGAATCACCGCAAGGGTGATCCAATATAGTGGTGATTTGTGCATCCAGTAAAGCATAAGATTAAAAGAAATAATCTAAACAAATGAGCGTAAGTTCTATTGATCCTTTGACTTACACGGTGAATAAAATATTACCTTTGGAACCACCCTGACATTTTGTTATAAAGGTTAAAGGAAGACATTTACAAGGTTGTCTCAGTGTTAAAATTGCCTGGAGATTGGGGTTGAGTGTCCTGTGCAAGAAATCTGACCCCCTATGACTTTCAACTAAAATCTTGAATTCTTAGTTAAATGATTATTTTTTAAGATTTTAAACCCTTTTTTCAACTAAAATAGTATTCTTTAGATAATCAGTACAGCATCATTCCCACAGATTTTTGAGGATAGTAAGTCACACTCCTTGTTTGAAAAAGAAAAAAGGAAATCTCTTACTATTAAAATATTATATCTTTGTTAGTTGAATACTAATCACTTTTTTTAAAGGGTAGATTTAGCCAATGAATGAATTTTTTTTTTTTTTTTGGAAATAACATTTGAGTCCGTTAAGTAGACAGGTTGACACTTAGGCACGCTTCTATAAGTAGCAATTTATTCATCATTTGCATGTACTTAAGTGGACATTACCATCATAGCAGTTGTCATAACAGAACATAACAGGATGTGGATTTAGATCTTACCTTAAGATGTGATCAGAAAAATCAGAGGTATATCTTGAAAGTAAAATTCTCAGAGCATGGTGAAAAAAATAAAAAACTAAGAAAACTCTTGACTCCGCTTAAGAAGCTAGATCTTCATACACACATACATATATTGAGGTAAAAATAGTAACTACTAATAAATCTGGAGGGGAAACATTGCTTGGAGATAAATACATAAGGCTTTCTTTTCAGCCCAGGAATATGATGGAATGAAGAGGAACCATTATTAAAAATTTACCAATCTAATTTCTAAACATGCTGTTGCATAGATTTTAATGAAGAAAATCCATTTTATGTTCATTTCATTTGACTTTAAGTGGTGGAATATCTTGTTCTTTTGTTATTTTATTTGTACGAAAGAAAGGCATTTTGGAAAGACTAAAAACATGTATTAAATTGAGGAGCCACAAGAATCTGAAAGTAAAAGTTAAAAATTATATAGAAGGGCATTTTACAATCCTTTTTAGCCCTCTTCCATTTAATTATTTTTATCTCAGCTCTTAGAAAATTTATATTCATCTCTGATTCAGTTCTGCTTTAGTATTTCTAAGTTGATAACAATGTATTGAATGGAAAATCAAATCAGCAAAAATCCGTTTTGTTTCAATACTGAGTGCCTTCCCCAAAGAACTAAAATTAAATAAATGTGCCCAGTATAAAGCAAACTAGGTGTAGTATATTGCACAGGTAACTCAGCCCTAGATTCCTCTATTAATTATTATTCATACATGCAGATGTAGCTTAATTGATTTTAATGGAGAAAAAGAATCTTTTGGGAACTGCTATATACAATACCATACTTGTCCTCCATTTTCTTGGTCAAAAATGTTGCATTTTACAGCTGTGGATACATTTTGGCTTGGATTTGTTTCTTTATAAACTTTTAACATAGAAATCATCCTTTAAATGAAATTATATTCATTAGATTAAGCTGCAGGATCATAAGAACTTAGTCTATATGGTGCGCTGCTATATGCCTAGTGCCTGGAACATTCCCTGGCGTATAATAGGTGCTCAATAATATTTTTTGGAATGAGTGAATAAATAAACATCCACAAAAGCACAGGGCAAAATAGTTTCTTCCTTTAAAAATTATTTTACATGTAATCTGCTCCCATTTGCCAATATCCTATTTCTAGCCATTTTTACTTCGTGTCTGAATCTACAAATGCTCATTGTCAATTCTTTCTCCTTTCTGAAATGGCCACTAGCTTACAGGATCTATTTGAAATATTCCAATTGAACATGCCACACCCAGATGAACTTGCCGTTTTCTGATGTTCCCCTCTATAGATGACTTCAGTCATGTCATCTACTCAGGGAGACTCTTGATCTGCCTTAGCATCCTTCTTTGCACTTTTCAAATCTGGTGACAGAACTTCTCATAACATGATTACATTGTTTTGTAATAACCCACTAAAATTGTCTCTCTGCTAATGACTGTGAATCCATTGAGGGTTCCATTTTCCCAGTGCATGGTAGCTGTATACATAGTACCTAGTGGATATAAAGTAAGTGTTTTCAAGTGAGTAGTAATTAAGTTTAACTAAAAGAGTTGCTGAGACTGTGCCATCCCCCTTTTCAAAAACCATCATCATCTGCACTTCAAAGGCCAGATCATTCAAACCCACCAGTCTTACTCCAAGAAAATGCCCAGGATTTGTCTACCATGACTGTCCTGTACCTCATGCTTCAACTTATTAAATACTATTTACACCTCAAAACATGTTAAGGTTTCTTACCCCTTAGCTTTTGTTCAAAGTTTGAACAAATATCTTTCCTCCTCCCATCATACTTACTCTTCCTTTATCAATTTCATGTACCTACATCTCAATGTCTAGTTCAAGGAGGCTGTACAAAGCTACATGATGGAGGAGTGAGGAAAGACAGATTTACCCCGGGGTTATGCTAGAAGTTGGCTCCAAAGACTAAGCTACCCGAGAAAGGATCTTTTTTCTTTTTTTATTGAAGTGCAGTCAATTATAATGTGTCAATTTCTGGTGTACAGCATAATATCCCAGTCATGCATATAATGCATATACATAATGTTCATTTTCAGATTCTTTTTCATTATAGGTTACTACAAGATATTGAACATAGTTCCCTGTGCTATACAGAAGAAACTTTTAAAAAAATATTTTTATATATAGTGGCTAACATTTGTAAATCTCAGACCCCCAACTGTATCCCTTCTCACCCCCTTCGCTGATAACCGTAAGATTGTTTACTATGTCTGCAAGTTTGATTCTGTTTTGTTGATTAGTTCATAGTGCCCTTTTTTCCTTTTTTTTTTTTTAATATCATATGGTATTTTTCTTTCTCTTTCTGGCTTACTTCGCTTAGAATGATGATCTCTAGGTCCATCCATGTTGCTGCAAATGGCATGATTTTATTCTTTTTATGGCTGAGTAGTATTCCATTGTAGAGATATACCACAACTTCTTCATCCAGTCATCTGTCAGTGGATCTTTAGGTTGTTTCCATGTCTTGGCTATTGTATATAGTGCTGCTATGAACATTGGGGTGCATGTATCTTTTTGAATTAGAGTTCCATCTGGACATATACCCAGAAGTGGGATTGCTGGATCATACGGTAGGTCTGTTTTTTGCTTTTTCAGTTTTTTGAGGAATTTCCATACTATTTTCCAAAATGGCTGCACCAAACTACATTCCCACCAGCAGTGTAGGAGGGTTCCCTTTCTGAGAAAGATTCTTAGTCAACCTTAGTCTTTGGATTTGTCATGGATGAATTTAGGACCCTCCGCTTTGCCAGGTCTCCTTGAATTAGACTGAATAGGACTCGTGTGATTTTGTATTCCCTGTGTTGTGGGACAGAATGCCTAACTGGTTGCAGGTGGAATAAAGGAAGGTAAAATAGACCCAACCTTCTCATTCATCTTTACAGCAGCCTTTATGTGTCAATGTTACGTTCCCCTTTATACACAAGAGGAAATGCTTGGAAAGTATTTGTAAATGAACTTTTTCTTAGTGGAAAACCCCAAAATGAGAGAGGGGGGACTGAGAAATAGAGACAAAAAAAGATGGAGAGAGAGAGATTATCTGTGATCTCAACCTCAGTATCTATAATCTCAATCTCTGCAAGTGCCACTTTGGACAAAGTAGAAAAAGTTACCTGTTTCATAGATGAGATCTCCAGCCCTCTCTGCCAAGGCTCCTCAATTCAGTAGTGGAACCCAAGTTGGTTTTCAGCCCCCTTGTCCCCTTGGCCAGGCTACTCTACAGCTCCACATGGAGACTCTGGTGTGTAGCCTTCTTGTCTTTTCCTAGACATTTTTAAAGTATTTTTAAAGCTTTTATTCAGACTTGCCAAAATGCCCTGCAGGAGGCTACATCAAGTGTATCACCACCAAAAGAACATATTTTCTTTAAACAGATTACTTTCCCTTTTTCCCCTACTTGCTTCACTTTTATGAAAACCCCCTAGTTGGTACCAAAAACTTGAACATTACATTCTTGCTCAGAACATTAGAGATACTTCAGAAATTAGCATATAATTTAACATAAAATAAATCGAGTAATAGATACAAAGAATTCAGATACGGAACCTGAAGGAAATAAGCAGGTTTCTCTTCTTTTATTTAGGAACTCGGCATCAGATTTCTATAGGAAACTGTGCTCACAAAGCAATTTGAGAATAGCTGCTGATCTGAAGTATTAATGCCTAATGATCTTGACTGTTTATTCTTTAATAAAATGCACTGAGGGGTTATCATGTACTAGGGACAGGCATACCCTGGTGGAAAAGAATAATATAGAATTGCTTTAATGAAGGTTAGGGTCTTGTGATGGGACAGATAATGAATTAATAAATAGGCAAATAAATATGCATTTATCAATTGTGATCAGTGTGAAAAAGGAAAATAGGGTTCTAAGACAGAAAATTAAGAGGAGCTTGCTTTAGATGAGGCGACCAGGGATGGGCTGTCTTTCACAGTCACCTTAAACTGAGATCTGAGGTAGATGAATAGAAGCCAGCTAGGCGGAGAATACAAATGTAAAACTTCGGGCTGAGGTCACAACATGCACGAAGAGTGTAAGTCAAGAATAAGCTTGGTGAGTTCTTCTAAAAGCTCCTGTGAAAAGTGCCAAGTTCTCAGGCCCACCCTGGGCCTATTGAATCAAAAACACTGGAGAGGAACCCAGCAATCTCTGTGTTAAGAAGCCCTCCACATAATTATCATTCACATTGTGGTTTGAGAACCACTGCCTTAGACAGATGTTTTGAGCCATGCTGGAGGAGGTGAGAGCAAGACAGCCTCTCTATGCCAGGGCGATGGTAGTGGCAAATGTGGGCACAGACCGTAAACATTTAGACTGGCAGAAATGTTCGCAAATTTGAAAAATCTGATAAATGTAGAACTTTGTCTAAAGTAACTCCTGAATTCGAATAGTAAAGTCCCTTTGGGTGATGTTTTTAATGGTTTATGGATTATTTATTACTTATTTTTAAATAAGTAAGTAGATTTCATTAATTGCCATTTTGCTTGATGTTTTGTCAAATTAAAATTTTTCAGAAAGAAAATATTGGCATTTCTTCTATTTCCTTAGCAGCCTAAGACATGGTCTGCTTAAATGATTTATTTATACTCATTAGAGACCTTTTATTTTTATGGTGGATATTTTGCATTTAGCCTCTGTAAAACTCTCATGAACTACCTTTTTTTTTTAAATTTGTTTTACTTGTGTCATTAGAAAGCTGTGGAAATCTTGAACTGTTTCTGTTTTTGTTTGGTTTGTTAGCTTCATTTTTCTATAAAAAAGAAATAATCAGTGATCAGAGTTAGGATTATGGAAGCTAGTTTCCAAGGAAATTAAAATAACTCAGATGTGTACAGCTTGTTCTTATAAGTAAAAACCTTTCCCTTGTGGTCAGTTCTGTCCTCTTCCTCATTTCCAATTTATATTTGTGAGGGCAAAATAAACATGCATAAGAAAGAAAGTAAAAAGACGGGCACTGTTAGTGTGGGTCAGCTATAATTCAGCCTTTAAGAACATTGGAGTTATCAGCTTTCTAGTGAAGCCATGTCCTGAAAGATGAAGAATTATGATGCATGTGAATGAGAAAATGTTAAAAAAATTTATGCTTTTGTATTTGGGTGTACACTCTTTTTCAATAGTATGAAGAGAGACTAGAAATCATTTTTCATAAACACATGAGGATTCCTTATGGGAAAAAATGCAGCAGTTAATTGCTATTCTTTTAGTGCCACAAATTTGGAAGTATGGTGACTCTGAGGGGAAACCATAGTTAAAATATAATTACTGATAATTGCTTGGGAAACAAAAGCACCAGATTTTTTCTTGCCTACAAACTTCACATTGTATTCCTAAAAGCTATTTTTTTTTAATTTAACCTACCCCAAGTCATCCTGATTATGCTACATCTAGGTCATTAGTTCTGAGTCTGTTTCATTATTTATGTCCTTATTCAGTTTGCTCATCCAAAGTGATTATGCCCAAATATGAACACGTACAGGAATTGCCCTGAAAACGGAACGCAAGGAAGACAGTGAAAAAAAAAAACAGCATAATATTTTGCCCTCAGGCTGCCACAGTAAAAACTGATACTGGAATGCTGTGCAGTCGCATCTCTATTAAAAAAAGAGTACATGTTTCGATGGCATAATTTATTGTCAAGAATGTCTCTACCAGAGGTAAAAGGAATACTAACAGCAGAGGGAGGTACTCGTTCAGTCTGCAGATTATCCTGTGTGTCTTAGTGCCACACAATTCCTTAGCATTTGGCAGAAATCAGGAACTTCATCTTATGGAAAGGGTGACATGTCTCAGTTTTGTTGGGAATCTATGGGCTAGCCTCATAATGTTAGTAAAAAGAATTCACGTAAGTTTATTGCAAAAAAAAAAAAAAAGTACCTGACACCCAAAGTCCCAGCAGTAAAAGGAGGTTGGGGAACTGGGTAAAGTTATTCTACATAGTGGATGCTATTGGTGCCCCAGCCAGATTCCTTTACCAGGCCAGTGGTGCACTCGTCTCACAGCAGCTCTGAGCGTTGGCTAGTAAACACTCATAGTTGCGCCCTTTTCCAGAAAACCTTCCTCATTCAAAAGGAAGGTCCCTTGCCTGGGAGGTTACACCACCCCTTCTCGTCAAAGACTGCCAGAGGGCAGCTAGCCAGCAATAACTGATAGACATCGTGGTCTAAAAGACAACACCTTTGTCTCAAGGTGGACCTTTTATGGTATAATTTGTGCGCCAGAGCTCTCCACGGCACCAGGTTGATAACTTGCTGTTTTCCATCTAAGACCACATCCTTACTTAGCTTTCTTGTCCTGACCTCCTGCTTCTCTCATTCCTATTCTCTTAAAAGCACTCAGACTCTACTTCCTGAAGGCAGTAGGTATCTGAGACAAAAGCTAAACCTACATCCTGGACACTACACCAGGCCGGGACCAACCAGAGCCAAGAGCCAAGAATTGCTGATAACAGCGGAAGTCTCCAAGTCTGATGCATTTCATGAAAACCTTGCCTACACCTCATCTTGTGTTTCTTCATTATTGGTCCAACCACATTTGAGTAGCTCATTTCTCCTAGGTATTTTAGAGGCTCCAGTAAGCCTCTGACCTTCTGGGCAAAGCAGAATGTGGTCCTTGACTCTCTTGGTTCCAGTGGCAACCACTCACTCCCATCGGGATGATACACCCATCCAGAAATCCGATGCTGCAAAACACAGCTGGGCTGTACCTACCCCCAATTCCTGTGTAACTGGGTTCTATGAGGACTTCCCTGAGCCACACGTAGAAGCCTCAATACCAGTACTAAAGACCTGGATTTGCAGGACATGAGTTCTCTTTCCTTCCCCTCAGCTGCTAACCCAGTGTGAAGAAGTCTGGGATTTTTCCTATCACATATTCTTTTTAGGCTTCTTTTTTTTAAAATTGAAATGTAGTTGATTTACAATGTTGTGTTAATTTCTGGTGTACAGCATAGTGATTCAGTTATACATACATATATATTCTTTTTCTTATTCTTTTTCATTATAGGTTATTATAAGCTATTGAATATAGTTCCCTGTGCTCTACAGTAGGACCTTGTTTATCTGTTCTACTATTCTAGTAGTTTTTAGGGGTTTTGGTTCACAAACATTTTCGTTCAGTGAGGTTTCATTGTAGAAAGGAATGCAGTTAGCCTCTATTTTGTTTCTTAGGTAGTATTTTGTAATATACATTTCTCTGCCCAGCGTATATTGCCCTAGAATGACATTTTGTTGTCAGATCATACTCATTTTGAATTCCTGGTAAGTGAGATAGGACCTCTATGAATTAGTAGGTTAAGGTTTCAGGATCAATGTTTAGTATCGCTAAGAAGAGAAATTTTTCAGATTCTCAGTAGCACCATTAATATATAAATAAAACTTATTAATATATAAAAATTAATATATATAATATCATATATATTCATATAGCTATATATATCACAGTTTGTAAATAAACTCATAAGTGGCAGAGCTAATTCGAACATCCCAGAGTCTCCTCTTCTTCTTGCTTGCTTGTGCAACTAATCTTGCTGTGGCCTTTCTTGGATTGTCCTGGGCCACTACCATTGGCCCATTGTACTTTCCATCTACAAGCCTCATCTTGCTTCACTTCCCTCCTAATCTGGTTTAGCTGTGTCTTTCAGTCACATTCCAGCTAAAATTTAAACTCTTTTGTCCCTAAGCGTTTGTGCCACAACCGTATGACAAAACCCCAAACCTGCATGAACTGTTTTCTCCATGCTTGTGTGGGATGCTGTTGGAGAAAGAGAAAATTGGGTTGATTGGTTCTGCTAAAAAATTGTGGTCTTGAGCCTCAAACAAGCCCTCAACACTGTCTGGCAACCTTTCTATGTTTCTTTGGTCAACTGTCTCTCACAGTCTCTATCACAACTAATTCAAATGTCCCCACTTACCCTTTTTTGTGTGTGTTTTTGGGAGGTGAGTAATAAGGTTTATTTATTTATTTTTTGTACATATGTATTTAAAGAAGGCACTGGGATTGAACCCAGGACCTTGTGCATGCTAAGCATGAGCTCTACCACTGAGCTATATATACCCTTCCTCCCTAATTCATATTTTCATTCAATGAATATTCATTGTACATTGATACTATGCCAGGTCTGTTGCTTCCTAATTCACAGAGGAAACAGAGGCCCCCAAAGTCGAAGTGCCTCAACTTCCATTTTCCAGTGGTCCAAACTGACCTACTTTGCCTTACAGAATAGTCCCTTAACTGTCAAGTCAAAGTTGCTCCCTCAAAAGTAACATTCCCTTGTTACTAGACAGTCTCTTTCTTTTGTTGCAAAGTGGTTGATGACTGTAATTCTAAATCTATATTTGAACAAATCTTTAACTACAGAAAGATAAGCAAAGACCTGACAAGCAATTTAATGTCATAAAAAGAAGAAAAACTTGACATATCAGACTTATATATCATGCTAAATCAGTACTTTTATATCAGACTTACAGTATTGTAAATCAGTACTTTTCTATCTAAATCAGTACTTTTATATCAGTACTTTTCTATCTATAATCAGCCAACATTTAATGAAGTGAAAATTTTGCCTGCATGAAACTAGTCATAATAAAATGAGACTTGGTTTGCTCTTTCATGAAGAACATACTCCAGATGTTTAAGTGATTCAAAGAAAACCCAGAGTATAATGGCTCCCTTCAATGTTTTCTCACTTACTGCTTCCAAAGTGGAATAAAACCTAATGAAATTCTGATAGTATGTAAATAGCACACCATATTGTTCAGTGTTAACTGTGCTTTTTGACATGTTATGTTTAGTGTTTAATAATTTAAACATAAATGTATATGTGCGATATTAAAAGTGCTAATATTTGAAATAGAGTCAAACCCAATGTTACGTCCACTTAAATGACATGGTGCCTGTATTCATTTTGACATAGTATGTCCTGTGGTTTAACGTTGAGGGTGCCATGCTTCTTGTTGTGTACACTTCTAGGCATGGACAGCTTGGAGCAGTGAGCCACCCTCAGGTGGTATGGAGCTGCCACCAGAACCTAGGTCAAGTGTCAAAGTCAAGACTAACTTAGACACTCTCCTGCCTCCTTTTTCTCTTCCTCTTTTCTACCCTCAGTTATCTCCTTTCCTCCATCCTCATGCCCTTAGTGCCCTCATGATTATCTCCCCAAAGAGAACTGTTGCACCAGATTCTCTCTTTACTAACTCACCACCCCCTAATCAAAGCTTCCTTTTATCTTAACAGAAACTTAGGCATGCAGATTAAACTGAACAAATGGCTTTTCCCCCCCAATTAATAATATTCGTGGTAGCAGTAGCAGTGGTAGTAAGACTGGTAGTCAAAATTTATAGTGGATGCTCTCTATTCCAAGTCAATTAGGACCTAGAGTTCAACAGTTAATTGAAAATGTCAGTTAAATCAGGGAGTCGTACAAAATATATCTTCAACATTTTTTTCTATGTTAAGATAGTCACTAATATTTCAATGTTGTGTGAAGGTTTTTTTATTTGAGTGGAGATTCAATGATTAGAGTTCTCCATAAAACACCCTGATAATACAAACTTCTGGATTTCCAGTTCAAGTTTCTTTAATGCCATTGGGAAACATGAGAAGCATTCTGAATACAGAATCCTTTTAAAAATTTCTGACTGTTTTCCTAATGTTTTACAGTTGTCTTGTCCATACCCAGTTCAACAGTACTTCTTTTTTCTTTTTTATAAGCAATCTTCTAGAATATTTAAACTTATTTTTATAGAAATAATAACGTATTTTCTTTTTAGACTTTTTTTTTTTTGGTTAGGAAGTCTTTAATTAAATTATGCAATTGTTACACTAATTGGCAAAAGCAGGTTTAAGAACATGCAGACACTGATGACTCAGCTAATGAAAGCTGAAGGACATGCATACTGACCTATACCTCTCACATTTTAATCAGAGATCATTAGAGGCCCCAGTTGGGGTGTTTCCCAGACCAATGAAGACTCTGGCTAATCTGATGAGTCTTAAATGGAGATCAGTTAAAGGAACGTCTACTATAATTGGTAAATAGGACCAAAAAAATAAGAGGCCACAAGATCCCATGACAGTGTGTGTGGCTGTGTGTGAAAGAGAGAGAGAGAGGAGAGACAGAAGGAGATAAGGAGAGAAGGAGAGGAGAGAAGGAAAGGAAGAGTGAGTGCTGTGATTAATTATGAATACTGAAACTTACTTTTTAATCTCCTTCATCCTCTAAAACATTGACACAGGATTAAAATCTGTGTCCAGGACTTTGGGGGAGAAAGTGAAAATCAAAATACTCAAGTAAGAGACATTTGAACATACACATTATGTAATCCAAGGGGAGCTGAATTGTAGCTATGTCTTAACTGAGATACATATTCAGCTTAGTGGCTGAGAGCCACACTCCCGAAGGCAATGATGAGTGTGCAGGGTTAATGTGCAGCATTGTCAGAGTCTGCCTGGCTATCCCACCATCTCTGCGATGGGTCCCATTTATAATTTCCACTCATATGTTAGTTACTTATGGTTACTGAAAACATGTATTACGATCCAGAAGAGAATGGTTCCATTTTGTAAGCATTGTCCTTGTCCAGGTTTCCCCATTGACATTTAAGAAATCTGTTTTCTAACCTTTCTATTATATAAAACAAAGTGATTATGGATCATTTCCTTTTAGAGATATGAATTCACATTTATGGATTTTAACCGCTTCTCTCCATGGGCACTTACTATGATTTTTAATGTATATATTTACTTATAAGGAAATGGAATAAAAATTTACTATCAATTCCTATAATAACTTTCTTAGTTTAAAAATGATTACTATGACATTCCACTGACATGAAATTAAATAAAGATGAAAACATCAGATATGATTTGTTGTGTGTGTAGTCAGTCAAAAGGGTTTCTTTTATTTTTCTTTGTTTTTATTCTTTGATACATAATTCACATACCATAATATTCATCCTTTTAAAGTATATAATTCAGTGGTGTATAATATATTTACAGAATTGTGCCACCATCACCACTGTTTAATTCCAGAATATTGTCACCAATCCCAGAAGGAAACTCCATGGTTCTTTAATATAATATTTTAATATTATATTATATATTTTTAAAAAAACTGTAAGTTCAACAAAGTGATTGTTACAGTGTCCCATATTACCTAAGAAGTATGTAAGTGTCTTATATGCCGTATAATACCACATTTTAGTGGTGAGATATCCAGTTTGGTTTGAGAGGATAATGCTGTTCTTATTTAGAATGTACATACAGGGTCCTTCCACTTGGAGTCAGAGGGAATTGGAGGGTTATAGGTGCAGTCAATGTAAACAATAGTTTTATTAATGTAGTGAACAAGAAAAATAACACCTTCCCAGATCAAGCAAGTTAAAACAGCACATCTTGCCAAGTAAGTGATGCTGTCCTTGTGCACAGACATTACATTACACAAACTGTTCTCCGAAGTGAGGGAATTTGTCCCTTAGAAATTGCTCTTTGGAACATTTGGACATCATGCATCATGTTAAAGATCCATAAATGTCATCTCAATTGGGTAGATATGATGCATGGTAATATCGTCCCCATATCTGCATAGGGTTCTTCTGTTCAACAGATTGCCATGATGCATTGCATCACAGAATCCTGCTCTAGTGCTTCAGAGACAGCTGAGAAGCCCCATGGGAGCCTTCTTAAGTCATTGCTACAAGGGCTAAAATACCAGGAGACCAGGAAGTCATTCTTAGCACTTGACAAAATACCCTAATCTCTAAATGAATCTATTTATGATGTAGTTGGTACAAAGTAGGAATGTAATATTTTATGATTGAGTACATATTTTATTGTAAAAAGAATAAGGATCCATTTTTGTTGTGAGATGAGTAGAATTTAGAATCTAGCAGCATTATATTTTTCCTGTTACTTTGTAAATCCAGAATTTCTTTGTCGAGTTATATAATGTAATTGTTAAGAATATGTACTCTGGAGGCAGACAAACCTGGTTATGCACCCCAGGTTCCTCAATTTTGACCCAGGGACCTTGGGCAAGGTTTAACCTCTGTGAATTTGTTCTCTCGTGTGTAAAATGAGAATTCTCTAACTACCAACCTCATAGGGTTAATGTGTAGGAATAAAATCGGATTATGTGTGGACAGAGCTCATCACAGGGTTAGGCACTGAAGAAGTGCTCAAAAAACATTAGTTATCCACTCATTAACTTATGTTTATTGTTATAATACCACTATGATAGAGCAAATATCAGTGACACCCCAAACAGAATAAGATGCCTTGTAGTTCCCATGTGTCTGAGTTTTTTTGCTTTGAATGTTCTCATCTTCCATTTTGCCCTTGACTGTTTCACACAGGCACTTCGAGGAGAAATTGCACCTCTCAAGGAGAATGTAAGCCACGTCAATGACCTTGCTCGCCAACTCACCACATTGGGCATTCAGCTGTCACCATATAACCTCAGCACTCTGGAAGACCTGAACACCAGATGGAAGCTTCTGCAGGTAAGCACATTATAACATTGCAGTTCCTTCTCTGACTATACAGATAAAGCTTCTTTGTAAGGAACAATAAAAAGTAATTTCTTCTTGTGATATTCATGATGATAATTTGTGAGTGTAGGATATTTTGTATTATTTAATAAGTCCCTATATATATGTTTTCAAACCTATTAATATGAATTTTTATACAAGGCTTAAAGTTAGACTTTATCTTGCAATAAACATGGAGATAATGCTGAATCATGATGGAAGAACTAAATTACTGGCATGCAATTACTCTGTACTGTTATTGCTTGGATTCTTAAAACGTCTTTCCTTTTGGAATCCTAATTCAAACAAAAGTCAATAGTAAGGCTTCTGAATCTTTTAAAGAAAGAGATCCTATCACAAACCTACACATGGAAATTTTTCATAGGTTTGCATAATAAATACAGGGAATATAAGTGTGCTCATGGTCATGCTTACTGGCCATGGGACCTCTGGCAAGTTATTTAACCTTTCTATGCCTCAGTCTTTCATCTGAAGAAAATGTGAATATTAAGTGTTTCTAAAATACTGGTCTATCATTGGGACAGGTAAGTCAAAATGCATGGAAAGGGCTTGGTGCAGTAATAGCCCCATAGTAAACACTGTATAAATTCTAGTTCCTGGTGTCATTAAAGTTATTATCATTATAATGTACAAGTTTTGTAGTCAGATTTACTGAGTGACCTTGAAGACACTTGACCTCTCTGTCCATTTCCTCATCTCTAACGTGCTTGCTGTCATATTAAAGGCACTAATTCATGTAGAGTTGTTAGTATACTATCTGGCTCATAGTAAGAACTCGGAAAAGGTAATGGCGGAGGCGTGTCTGCGTGTTCCCTGTGGGAAGGACACTGTGTTATACTCCCATGCCCTAAAACTGTTTTGACCATAAAATTAGGGAATTGTTTTCTCTCTTTTTCCAATTTCATATGATGCGCAGAGTAGGCTCTTGAGGACAGGGAGGAAAGAAGAAACTAGGTTTAAAAATATTTGCTTTCAGTGTTTTAATAAGAAAAAAATGATAAACCAGATTACTTTCTCTACTTGAAGTCCATTTAGAGGTGTGATTGAAAGTCCTGTTAAAGAATTGCTAGGTCTTTAATAAAACCAAGTTCCAAACTCAAGACCTCTTGAGATCTCATATAATTTAATTCTTGTTGTGATGGATAGTCTTGAAATATTTGTATGATAGATTGTTGTAAGTGGCATTGACTAAAGCAAGGCAATATAGTTAAGTGGTGACATGCATTTCTATGTCTATTTGCTCCACAGTGGTTAAGTGCCATTAAAATCTTATCAGTTTCATCCTTAGTATGTTTTTTATTGTAAACATACATAAGGAAAGTAATAGATGTCCAGGAAATACCAAAGGACACATTTGTTCCATTTAAACACTCTTGAACTATTACCTTAAAATTTCTTTCAGCGAGCTGAATACCACATTTGCCTTCAGAATATGGTACAAGATTTGTGACAATGCTGTATAAATTTACAAATGAGATAAAAAGATTATGACTGATAGGAGAAAACAAAAAAAATCAATGTTAAATGATCCATTATAGTTGTACCATGTATTTAAAGTATGACAAAATATAAATAGCTTAATTTTTATCCATTCTTTAAAATGAATAAGGATTTAGTTATAAATATACAAAAGTACATAAAAGAAGATAGTGTGATATAGTAAAAAAAAAAAAAAAAGAGCATGGGAGTGAATATTAGAAAACCTAACTTCAAATTAAAATTCAGCTATTATTTGACCTTGTTATCTTGAGAAAGCCATTTGACCTCTCTCAGCTTCTATTCCTTCTTAACCCATTTTGTCTAAGGTCACATCTAGTTCAATTCTGTGATTCTGTATCTGGATATCTGGGGGAGATAGCCATAACAAAATTTAGTTTGGAATCAGTGGAGTTGCTTCCTCCTTGTAATAGAGCTGTGGCTTGTTGGAATTATGTTCCTCCTTCTATAATTCTAAGTGTTAAACCCCTCATTCCCAAACACATCTATACACAGCCTTCTCATATTAAACAGTTCAGTCTGTGGTATATGATCTTATTGTGGCAAATGTCACATGTTGCTATTTTTGAATGTGACCTTAAGAATATGCTTAAAAAGTGTATTTTTGCAGAAAGCTGATAAATCCAAGGTTTCGGGTTGCACATAACTGAGTCAAGTTGATTCCATTCTCTTCTTTGACCATAATTCTAACCACTCTGCTGTATTATAAATGTGAGTCCTTGTTCAGAAAGGGAACAAAGCAAGAAATGAGGTTCACATCCAACAACTTTATCCCCATTACTGGAAGAGCAACTCATACATCATGCTGAGAACATTTTACATTTAGAGGAATGTATGTGAAGGATTACCCAGCCTCTGTGGCGGGAAGTGTGAGCCCACCATTATTATGACATCAGATTTCTATGAAAGTAAAGAATTCATTCGGTTACAGTGCTATGTCAGTTAACTAAAATCAGGAGAAAGGTAAGTATGAGTTCATCTTTGCTTCTCTGCCTGCTGAGACAAAGGAAAATTGAGAATGTGGAGTTGGGGTAGGGAGAAGGCAGATAAAAACGTAAAAAAAAGTCTTATATTTGAGCAAATCATGTAATAGAAGAAACAGAGTTACGTACTGCCAGCCTATGTCTACTTGATATCAGAATATCCTGGATTTAGTTACATGATCCATTAATTTTTATTTTAAAAGAAAGCCATGCTGGTTTTTTAGCTGTGTGTAATAACACTCAAAATGATAGAAACAGATAACCATGTGTATGTGAACATCAACAGTAGTGTAAGAATCCAGTCACAATTCATCTGTACATAGAAACAGAAGGTATAGAAAGTTCTGAATTTATTTTGAATCCACAGATAGAAGTATAAAGACATTGGTTTGCCTGTTGGAAACTCTCTGTGGGAATCAAATCCTGTTTTCTCCCTCAGAGTGGACATGGTGTGGATATTTCTACAAGACCATCCAACAGTGTGTTTTGGGCATAGGAAACCATCATTCCCTGTAGTTGAAAAAGTTTTCATTTACATTATCTCATTCAATCCTCAAAACATTATGATCATGTATTATGGTTATATATGATCACTCTTCCCTTTTACAAGTAAGGAGACTGAGCCTTGGAAACATCACGTGACACAACTGCAGTCACACAGCTTTTAAGTGTCAGTCATGAGCTGAATCAGATCAGAACTGCAACTCCCCTGCCCTGTTTTGTTGCCCCTTCTCAACATTCCTATTAAGTTTGGACTTAACAAAGTCATACTCTAAAGCTATTTTGGGCAACACAATACTTCACTTTTTCATGCTTCCCCTCTTTTCTTAAATGATTCTCAGGGATATTAACTTTGAAATCTTCCTTTTACAAACCAATGGATTAATGAGCCCAGTTCAGTGTACCCCTTAAAATCACACCTGTCGTTTCAAATATAAAATTATAAAGCATTATATTGCTCATTGTCTTTAGAACTACGCAATTGTACTAAAATCGACCAAAAGTGATTTTAATAAATTAGCTCTTAAAGTGGAACCAATGTTAATGTCTGATCCAGTAGAAATGAGTATTAAAACCAAATGGGAAGAAAATTAAACCGATGATAAACCTCTCAAATTTTGAAGCAGTGCACACACATTTAGTGCCACGGTCGTGCTGTTTATTCACCAAGCACAAGTACTGTGGGGGAATGTTCTGTAGGGATCACTACTGTGCTACTAGGGAAGGTTCTAACCGTTTCTCTGCATCATGAGTAAACCCAAAAATAGCAACAGAAGCTGCATATACACTTTAAAGAATAAATGCTTTATTGACGGTAGAATGTATGAAATGTAATCCCTTGAAAAACATTAAAAATGAAGACATTTCCATGTACTCTTTAAATATCTTTAAGGACAGCATCATGAATTATGTATGTTTTAAAGGTTTCCTAAGATTCTTCCAAAGTCATATGGACAGTTATATACACCATCTTCACATCGCTGTGGTAACTTTCTGTCACAGGGATCTAGACCCTCAACTTCTGTACACTCCATTCCTTCTTTCATTCTTTCCTTCTTCTTCAATCAGTACTGATTAAGCACCCACTGTATACCAAGGAGACATCGTAGTTGTCCTGTCTGGTCCCAGGACATACTGACCAAAACTCCTTTCACTGCTTACATCATCTTAAACAAAGCTTTATAGATAAATTTTCTTCTATTACTTCCATAATGACCCACCCTTTTCCCCTTAATTCATCTTATAAGCACACAAAATATGCTATTACAACACTAGTACTATAAAAGTATCTGGTTTACAAAATCTTCAGTAATTTCTGACTGGGAGTTTGGTGTATACAATCAAATTAGTAACATTCACGGAAGGACATGAAATCACATTTAGCTGTCCAACAGAAATACTTGCATGGCTTTATCTTTTTAAAAACTAAAGATTTTTAATTTAAAAAATTAAAAATTTCAACAGAGCATTTTATGTTCTTTGGTGAGATAAGTTTTTGAAGCAGCCTTTGGTCTCTATATATGTATGTCTTTATCATCATTGAGCACATGATTTGATCCTTTTTTTCCTCTCTTTTTTGTTGAAGTATAGTTGATATACAAAGTTGTGTTAGTTTCAGGAGTACAGCAAAGTGATTCAGTTATATATATATATTCTTTTTTAGATTCTTCTCCATTATTGGTTATTACAAGATACTGAATATAGTTCCCCGTGATATACCAGATTTGATCCTTTAATTGTGTTAATGGATTTTGAACATTTTCTTCACACTCCCCTTTTTTTAAGGATCCTGTGTTAATCATGTTGCTTTATGGTTTATGAGGTCCCTTCTGGGCAGCAATCAAAGATGAGCTAGTCTGTCTGCTCTTACAAGTACCATTGGCCCATTACCAGCTGAGGGTGAGACAAGGACTTCCAGCTTCCTTCACTTCAGTTTTGGTAAGGGTTAGTTCTGCTGAAGTCTTCTTAAGCATGTCCTTCCTTGACTTTTTCTTTAACAAGACCAAAAAAGATTCTGCTTGTGGTGAGACCACAGAACTCAGGAGAAAATGGTTAGTCTAAGCTCATGCTCAAAGGAAATATGTTTTCCTATATCAGTGGTTCTCAAATGTTCATGAACATCAGAATCACCTGCAAGATGTATTAAAACACAGATCAGTAGGCCCTGTTCCAGAGTTTCTGATTCAGTAGGTCTGGGGTGGGACCTGAGATTCTGCATTTCTGACATACTCCCAAGTGAAGCTGATGCGCTTGATCCAGGGCCCACACTGTAAGACTTTAGGGAACCATTGTCCTACCTTAAGCACTTGCTGGATATAGCCAGGTTAAATGATTTTATGTATATGACTTCTGTCAGACACTTTGAGAAGATTAGAATTAGACTGTCGAAAATAAGTATAATGTCATGCAGAAAATTGAATATTAGAGGAGTGTTACAGTACTATGGGAACATGGAGACCCAAGCACTTAACATGTCTTTGAGACAGAAAGAGGAGAGTAAAGGGAAACTTTTAGTCATTCTTAGTAACACCGTTTGCAGCTATATGGATTTACAAATATAAACCCATACATATAAATATGGATAAATACAATAAACATAATGTAAATGTGGATTTATATTTGCTCTCTTTCAAGCCACATGGTCTAAAACTATGCTGTCCAGTAGCTTCATGTAGATACCAAGCCCTTGAATGTAGCCAGTCCAAGTTGAGATGTGTTGGAAGTGTAATATACACACTAGGCATATACATACACATATACACATTAGGTTTCAAACACTTAGAACCAAAAAAAATGTAAAATATCTCAGTATTTTTATATTGAATGCATGTTGAAGTGATAATATTTTTATGCATCTGTCACTAAAATATATCATTATGATTAATCTCACTCATTTCTTTTTTATTATTCAAACTTCGCTATTTTTCTTGAAAATGAATTTTATGAGCCTGTTGCTTCAAGTAGAACAAACTGACAGTGTTTGTTTCTTTTTTTTACTTTTTTAATGCGTCTCCTGGAAAATTGAAAATAACATATGCAGCTCTGATTATTTTTCTGTTGGATAGTATTGGTCTGGAAAGTAGTTCTCAATTCTTACTATGGATAAGATTAACCTGCTGCACCTGTTAAAACACCATCCCCCCCACCAACACCCAGCCTCAGTAGGTATTGGCTGAAACCTGTGATTCTACATTTCTACCCAGTTCCCAGGAGATGCTATTGATCTGTGACCACGTATAAAAATTAGTTCCCAAACTATGGGTCACAGAGTTTTACAAAGAGGTCTACAAATGTATTTTTGCATCAAGCATTGTCTGTAGCTTCAATACAAAATTGCCTGGCCCATATACCACTATTTTTCATAAGTATGTAAATGCATTTGTGGTACTAAACTCATACAGATTTTTATAAGCTGATCACTTTTTCACAATTAAGTGATAGTAAAGTGGTACTTTTATTATGTGGGCAGCCTCTAATTCTTGGAATATTGATAAGGGAGCCACAGGCTTGAAAAGACTGAAAGCCAATAGAATATCCAAAACTACTGTAGTAATGTAGGAAAAAATAACCCACTCTAAACTGTAGGTAGCTCTTATAAAAAGATTTCAATTATAACATCAAGTTTGATGTGCTCATTGGCAGGAGTTTTTAAAAAGTTGAAGGTAAAGGAAATGAAAAGGACAAAGAGGAAAGAAGGCTGTTTGCTTTAGAAAAGGTTACGTCACAGAAGGATTTGTTGAAATTAGAAATGGAATGACCCGTGAAAAAAAGGACAATTAAGTTCTAGGAAAACATCTTATTTATCCTCTTAACCTCATCTCTGTTTGTTTTTTTTTTTTTTTAAAGAAAGTGAACAAGGCCCTTTAAAGGTTTAAAGGAATGTGTAAATCTGAATGTCTAGGATAGTTACAGCCCTTAGGACACGCTCAGGTCCAAGTGCAATGTTAAGCCTTGGGGACATTTTCCTCAGTCAGTGTGGTTTCCAATGTTTTTACAGGTAATTGTACTTTATTCAAGAGGAATGATATTGAAGTTGCCCAAGTAACCTTGAAAGTGACGTGGCCCAGATGTCCCAAAGTCTATCCTCTTCACCCCAAAGAAGAATAATCTAGTTTTCATGGGCAGACTGTATTTTTTAGACAGGCATCAGGATGTGTGGGACTGTAGAGAGAAAAATGAATGATGGGAGTGTGACCAGAAGAATTTTATGAGCTACAAAATGAGACTTAAGCCAGTAGGAGTCAAAGAGATCTTTATTAGAGAGAATGAAGGGCATATTAACTGTTCAGAGATTTCATAGTGAACCAAAATCATTACGAAATATTAATTAAGCTACCTGATTGCTTGATCTTTCTGGACTGCTTGATTTCTGATTTGTTTTCATCAGGAATTATTTTTGCTAGTTCTGAAGCTAGCTACTATGGCAATCCAGATGCGTGTTTTATTATTGTTTTTAAAGATGTAATGTATTCCTGTTACACGTGTTTAAACAGCAGTTTTGTGTATGGATGGATGTATTTCTTTTAGCTTCCTGACCTCTCTAATTCCTTTTGAGAAATATGCGTATATGTACATAAAACCACTATAATGCCCATGTTTTCTTTTCCTTCTCCATTATTGCACAACTGACATTTGCCCTTCCCTCAAATTTCTCACTGCTTTATTCTTTATTCTTCTGAGTGTTCTTCCCCTTCCAGCCTGACCTCCGTCCCTCGCTGCGGCCTGACCCTGCCCCACCCATTCTTCTGCATTTGTTTGCCCTGGTGGCTCGCCTCTTTGCTTTTCCCACTGTCCCGCTGCGTGTGAAACCCTCCGCCTGCAGCTGCTCGCATTTCCCATGCTACGTCATGCACAGCATTCAAAGAGCTGCTGTTCTCACATTTCCCCCAGAAAGACTCCCCTTCTCCTCCTTCCCTCCGCATTCCTCTAGAAATAACCCCCTTTCAGACCTTGTGAAAAGCTGAATGTTAAAGCCAACTCTGTAACTCCGACTGGAAACTAGCTTATGAAATACAGAAAGGCTATTTTTAAAGGTCAGTACCACAAAGGGAATTTTTAATTACTATGGTTTGTCTTCATATTTCTTTATTCTTACAAATTCTATAATGTCCTGAAAATAAGTATCATTATGTTATAAATTCTCCCCTCAATTAATATATACATTAATTTAGGAAGTAGGGATGTGGATTGAAAACACAATAAATTATAAAGTGATTATTATATTAGAAATACAGTTTTTTTACAAAGGGCCATACTTTACTAGGCCAATGCAGTTACAATTTTACTGAGTATTATGCATTACTGAAATTAGTAATGAGCACTTAACTAGTATTTACTGCATGCCATTCACTATTCTAAGCATTTACTTGTATGCATGCTTTTAAGCTTCACAATCACCCTATGAGGTAGATATTATTTTTATCCTCCTTTTGCCGATGAGAAAAATGAGAAACTAGGAGGTTAGGTGGCTTGCCTGTGGTCACATAGCTGCTAAGTGAGAGAGCCAGGATTTGAACCCAGGCAGTCTGGCTGGGGAGTCTGCAGAACTACTCACTGTGCAGAATTGCCTCTGTGCTATGAAGGTATGTAGATATGACAATACTTCCTCTTCATTTACAGTTCAGCCCTTTAAACAGAAAGTATAACTTCTTTACAGTTATTGATTTGTCAGGAATCACCCGCATTAAGAGTTTAGGAAATGCTGATTGAAAGTAGGATGATTATAGGAATCTCAGACCACAATCTCAGCAAGAGCCTGTTGAACCCAGAGCCTGAATTGTTCACAGATTAAAGAGGAGAATCTCATCTGTAAGACCAGGAGGATTTACTCATGAAATTCTTCCTGAAGTGAGCAGAAATACTCCTTCATTCAATAAATATGTTCCATTCAGTAAATATTTTCCTGGTCCCTATGTCTGCCAGACTCTATACTATATAATAGGGATACAGTCATGGAAACCCCAGACAGTCTGCCCTGATGGAAGTTACAGTTTCTTGGGAAGACAAGCATTTTAAGAAATCCTGATATGATAATTATAAACTGGTTCCTGTGATGAGAAAACATGCAGAGCATAATGTTGATATGATAGATGAGGACCTAAGCATGCGCGTGCATGTGTGTGCACGTATGCGTGGGTGTTACAGAGAGGGTGGGAGGCAGGGAAGGCTGATCAGGAAGGCTTCCCAGAGAAAATGGCCTTCCAGCTGAAACCTAAAGGATGAAGACAAGTTAGCAAGTGACTTTTCTATTCATCATCTGTAGCTTTTATTTTAAATGGCCTGAAGCTTGGGACTAAGAAACTAAACAGAATAGTAAAATTCCGGTCTGTAAATTTAATAACTATGAATCATTTGAAGTAATGGACTGCAGAGGTAATGTATAATTAAGTCACATTGAAAGATTTCCTATCATTCTCTATCACAGACACCGTCCCTTTTGCTTTCTTCATTGCACTTAGGAGAAACTATAGTTGTGTGTTCGTTTATTTAAAGTCTATCTGCACCATTTGAATGTCAGCTCCATGTGGACAGAGGCTCTAACTGCCTCAAGTCTACTGATACTTGGCAGTACCTTTTACATAATAGGCACTCAATAAATGTATCTTGAGTTGCTGGATGCATGGAATTAAGCAAAAAGGTTGTTGTTGTAAACTACAAAATAAGTGGAAAGTTATACCACAGGTGGTATATTATGAAACAATACTACCATTTCTGAAGAAATAGTATTTATGTCTAGATCTGTGGATTTGTAAAATTAACCAATGCTTAAATCTTTAAATTTTTTCAAAAGAAAAATAATTGATCAAAAATTAAATGTGCGTCCTTCAGTCTGTGGTGAACATAGTTCACTCATACCCTACACCTTTACCAACAATGAATGATCTGTGTGCTCTAAATGACATGGGATATACTTAATATTACCCTTGGAGGAAAATGGCATGAAATAGCTTTTCTTCCTCTGCCTCACTTTATTTTAGTTGAGGTATAATTGACATATAATTATATTGATTTCAGGTGATTGATATTGATTGATTTGATATTTGTATATATTATGAAATGATCACCACAGTAAGTCTGGTTAACATTCGTTACCATATCTGGTTACAAAATCTTTTTTCTTGTGATGAAAACTTTTGTCTTTATATTTAATGTCCATTCTTATAGGCAGCATATAATTGGATTTAGCTTTTTCAAAATGCAATCTATCTCTTTTAATTAGGAGTTTTTAAACCATTTATACTTAATGTGATTATTGATATAGTTAGGTGTATACCTATCATCAAGCTATTTATTTTTGCTTCCTCCCATTGGTTTTTTGTTTGCTTGTTCCTCTTTTTCTGTCTCTCCATTTAGGTTAATTGGAATTAATGATCCATTATCTCCTATGTTGGCATATTGGCTCTAACTTCTCTTTGTTTTGTTCTTTAGTGGTTGCTTTAGAGTTTACAGTATACAACTTTAACTTACCATAGGATACCTTCAAGTGGAATTAAACCACTTCACTTACAATTTATGAGAAACTTTCAATAATATATTTATATTTCTACCTTTCCAAAGTGTGTCCTATTGTTTGCTCCTTTGGGGTCTCTTAAGATTAGGTGGGATTGGACTGACAGTCTAGGACTGATTATTCCCCACTACTGAGGTAAGACTTCTGGGTATTCTGCCCAATGCCCTGTGAATCATGAGGTCCCCAGTATAACTGGTAGACAGTAGGTACTGTTCTCTGCCATATATGTTACTTCTAATTCTTCCTAGTGATTTTTTCCCCAGGGTTCCAGTAGTTTCCTCACACATGTGCTAATCAGTACTTAGCTGAATACTTGCAGGAGACCTTCTATAGATCTCTGTGGTTGTCTCTCTTTGCAACTCTCTCTCTCTGGCTTCTGTCTTATGAACTCAAGCTACCCTGGTCTTCCCAGACTCTCAGTTCCATCTCTTAAACTCAGGGAGTCTGCCAGGATCCTCCTGGATTCTTCTTTCTTTCCCATGCTGTGGACTGGAAACTCTCAAAGTAGTGAGCTAGGACTACCCTAGGGCTCACCTTGTATGTTTTCTATCTCTCAGGGGTCCCTAGGCTTCCTTGTCTGATAACCATTGGCTTACACTCCACTACTACATATATTTTGTCCATGTTTTTATTTCAAGACATAGGTTAAATTTGGTCCTTAGTACTTCATCTTGTTCAGTAGCAGAGGTCCTAAAATAGCTTATGAAGCACTGGGTTTTTTTCCTTGATTTGGAGATCACATGAAAAGAATGTTGGAGGGAAACACATAATTAGTTGATAATGTGCAATCCTCCAGACCCAGAGATGCTTTTAGGCACTTACCAACGTTGCACATACTTCATTTTTCTTTCACAATAGCAGTGATTGCCTTGCACTGTGTCCATGATACTTTTTGCCTAGTTGTATTTAGGGCCTTGCCTTTGTAAACAAGTTGGCTAAGCCTCAGGCCTTAGTCTATTTCTAAAGCATCTGGCCAGGGCCTAAAGTCAAGGCTATGTAGCAAGGTGCTCCAAGCATAAATTAGCCAATAGTACAGCCGCTAAATCTACTTTTAAACCAGCTGATTATGTCAATGTGTTTCATTGCTTTAAAAATACCCACTTTGAATTACTGAATATATTCACATTCTTAACTTTACACTTCATCAATCATTCTTTTTAAAGCTTCTATTTAGTTATGTTTACTACTGTATCATTTAATGACCAACGTGGTACCATGCATAAGCTTTATTTTACGAAAGATGTTAAGTTTAAGTTGTTACTGCTCATCAACTCAGAGGATTTTAGTTCTGAAAGTCCAGAAACCCAACCCTTGATTTTACAAAGACATCATATGATGTGTCATAGTTCACACAGCTAGTTAATAATGGAACCAGAACCAAAAATGTTCTTTATTCTTCTCACACCCTTTAGTTTTATTCTTAAAAATGCACCCTTTGGTTTAAATATTCTATATTCTAAAACATTTTTAAAAAGGAATTACTTATCCAAATCCCACCAGTCTTGCAAGGTCCATGTGAAACAATGAGATAAAGACTGTGAAAGTGCTTCGGAAACTATTAAAAGCTGTAAAAATGGAAGTTTTATTATTAGAACTGTAGTTCATTTCTGTGAAACCTTTATAAACTTTTTCACTCTTCTGAACTTGATTATGCAGTATCTTTTCTAATACATTTGTTCTTCCTCTGTAAGAATTTAATCCTTTCTGCCCAGCTGGTTTGTTAAAAGAGGGGCTCTCTTCTTTTCTAGAATCTATTGCTATTTTATATTATTATACAGCTTGTGGATTCTCACTAAATACGTGTCGGATAAAATTGAACCAAATTTCTTTCTAGACATGTGAGGGTGAAAGCTATTCTGATCCTTAAAAAGAACAATACTTTCAAAGATTAAGGTAACTTGTGCCCTTTTATATTTGCAATAAAATTGTTTTAATCTGCCTTAAATTCAGTTGATGTATCATATCTGCATCTCTGTTCAAACTGAACAGATTTCCAGGTTAATGTAATAATTTCTAACAACAGCTGTCTATGCTGGCAAGGAAAAGAAGATATGAGAGCATAATCGTATTTTCCTTCTGCTGTTGGCATTCCTTTCCTCTGAATTATAGCTTACATTTTTTTATTATCTCAGTTTGACTTAGTCTTTCTAAATATGCACTTCTGTTTCCATCAATAAATATTTACTGAACTACCTCTTAACGTACTGTCTTTTTGTAACATAGAAAACTCAAATGTGGGTGGATGCCTATACGTGGCACTTAGGAAGTATAAAAAAGATTTTGAATTGCTTCAAACAAGTCAGCACCCCCGATTCTCAGACATAGTTTTCCCATCAGATGCTTAAACTTTAGAGGCAGTGAAGTTATCTGTAGGGCTACAGCTACTGTGCTAAAACTTGGGAATTCAAACATTAGCCTCCTTGAATTAGGTCCATCATCCATCACATATCTCAGTAGATTTCTGTGCAATACATAGAATTTTTCATTCAGAGTCACCTTTCCCCTTTCTGAACACTACCCCACTGCCTGTCTGCTGAGTGTACTCTGTTAAACCCTCTCCATCTCCATGGGGAGTGGCCCCTTGCCTGCTGTGCAAATTATATGCTGATCCTGGTCACCGCAGCTTCCTTTCTAGCCTTTTCTGCTCCGCCAAGCATGAGAGTGCCCTGCTGATAGTTGGGATCTATCTATGGGAAGGTGGGGCAAGTCGTCCTCAGTTAGACAGGTCCCAAAGGAGTATTGTTTAATCTCCAGCATTCAGTGGAGATGCTATTATTTCCATTTCTCCAAACCCATTCCCTCTATCCTATGCACGCACATCCTTCTCTCTTGCTGGCAGAGACCTGGCCTGTTCTGATCTACCCTTGTCCAGGTGACTGTGCTCGCGGAGGGAGGCCTCGCCCTAGGGAATGAATACTGATGGTACTGAGCTATTTCATGGTGATCTGGTGGTCCCAGGCTCCTGGCCAAGGATCAGCCATGAGCATTTAATGCCATCTCAAGCAATAAGATACAAAGGGAAGTCGGCTTAGGGGAGCATTTGAGAAAGGTTTTCCTCACCCAGGGAACTAAACGGGCGCGCTTTTTCTTTTGGAAACTATGCCTACGTCTTCCCCTCTAAGTGGAATGCTCTTCCCCCAGCTACCTATGTGAGTAACTCTGTCACTTTCTTCACGTCTTGCTCAAATCTCAACTTCTTAAAGAAACCTCCTTGAAAATTAACCACCCTATTTAAACAGCAACCTGCCCTACCTCCCCCTTCCCAGCCATCTCAATCCCCCTTACCTTGTCATGGTAGTTCTTGTACAAAGATGCCCCCACTCCGGGATCACCAATAATCATGTGACCAGTACACCTTGCCTAGTCCCTTCCCACAGTGACCTGGGCTGGCTTTGTATTACAAATCGAAGGCAGAAGTGACACTGTAAGATCTAAGACTTGCAGCTTCTGTCTTGGTGACTTGGAACACTCACTTCTCGGGGAAGGGAGCGGAGCTGCTCTGAGTCTGACTCCCGTAAGGCCACTATGCTGTGAGAAGCTCTAGCTTAGCCACATAGGGAAGCTACATGAAAAGACAGCAATGCTTGGCCAGCCCCCAGCTATTGCAGCCATCCCGTGTGTGAGGCACCAGACGTGAGCCAGAGAAAGACTGCCTGGGACATTCATGTCAGTTGAGCCTTCAGATCACTCCTGCTCCAGCTGCCATCTGGCTGCAAACACATGAAAGACCCCAAACGAAAAACACCCAGCTGAGCAGAGTCAAGTCACAGAACGAGGAGCAAGAGTGATCAATTTTTGTTTCAACCCAGTAAGTTCCAGGGTGTTTATGGTTCTCAGCAATAGGAATAGCGGACCTGTTTTTTCTGTTTTTTCTTCTTTCTATACCACTCATAACATACTACAGAATTAACATATTTAGTGTGCCTTTTTTATTGTCTGTCTCCCACCGTGAGAAAGCAAGCTTCGTGAAGCCAGGGGTCTTGTCTGGTTTTTTTTTGGTACTGTATCCAAAGCACCTAAGAATAGTTCTTGGCATGGTAAAATTTCCTGAATGAATGAATGAATGAGTGAATGAACGAACCAGAACTTGAGCAGCCTTTTGTGAGTGTGTGGTGAGTTCACCTAAGGATGGCAGAGTGGAAAGATAGGAAGAACCTGAGTTCTAATGAGGCCATTGTGCTTCTGAATGTCCCAGTTCTCTGCTCTTGCCTCTGCACTCCTGTTCAAGCCATTTTGTGCTGAGTTTTCTATTACTTGCAGCAGAAGGCATTCCATCTGGCACATGATCTTTCAGATCATTCTAACTTGCAGCCGTAGGACTCAGACATGACTGAACTAGAGGATGAATCCAAGTGTCAGGCACCATGATGTTCTCAAAACCATTCTTCTCCTTGCTGACTGAGACTTCCTTCCTGAGTGAAGCAGCTAGTTTATAATATATTCTTTCCTTAGTCCTTCTCCCAAGAGGCCTCCTTGCTCTCCCTACAGCAGGTGTCTGGAGAGCCACCAGTGTCTTAAAGTTGACTGTAATACACTTCTGAATATGTAACTCCAGAACTGTTGTAACTCGAGCATTCTCTCAGTCCCCATAAGTCCCCATCCCATGAATTTACCATACTTATCTGAATTTCTCAGACTTAAGCTGGGAGCAATGCCACTCAAGGTGGGACCCCACTCCCCACCCACCATGTAGCAAAAACCAAACTCTATTCATTACCCTCCTCCTTGCAATGAATTATGTAAAACCTAAAAAGCAAGTAAATTAAGTCACTATTTGGTTAATGCTTATATCCAAAAATCCGTTTTGCCTGAAATTCAATTTAGTATTTTGTAAATGACTATACTAGAGAGACTCTGTTTGGCAATAGGGACAAAGATGTTCATGGCACTAACCTCCTTCAAGGATGACTGATACATGAAAAGGGCTCCGCTAGAAATGAGGAGGGGAAAAAGTGTAATTAACATGCAGAACAGTTAGCGATTAATTTCGCCCCACGGATGACATTTAAGCTTAGACTTATTGACTAGGGTTTCAAAAGATAGAAGAAAAAAAATGGAAGGGTTTTCTAGGAAGAAAGGACAGCATAAACAAAGGTTTAGAGGTCCAGGGAAATTTGACATCAGGTGGAGGGTGTATGGTGAAGAGGGTAGCAGAGGTGAAATAAGTAAAATCTAAGCAAATGAAGTACATGTAATTAGGGTAGAGGAGACATAATTAGTTTCTTCAAATCTCCTTTTGACCTTTTACATTTGTCGCTCATAAGGAAACTATTACACTAAGATGATTTTCACCTTTTTTTTAAAAGCATATTTGGCCCAAGTAAACAAGGCACAGAAACTTTTTAATGTAAAATATTCATTCAACCTGAAAGAACATTGATGATTCCAGACCATTTAATGTTAAATATTTTAGAGTTCTAGATTATTTCTCTTTGAATGAGCAGACTTTTTTTTCAGACTTGAAAATATATGTTTAGTTTGTAACAAACTAATTGCTACTGCGTTCATGACAGTCTCCTGGGCATCAGCAAGTTCAAGTTCAGCAGGTAGGAATCTGGCCTCTGAGAATGTAGCCTAAGCGTTAAGGAATGCGTGATTACTCCTGTAATTACTTGAGAGGAGTTCTGAAGTCCTAATGGGGTTGATGGGGCCACCAGATAGCAGGGGTCAAGAATGTATAAGAGGTTAGGAATTCAGGCTGGAGCTGTGATGGGGAGTTAACAGGTTCTGAATATAAAAGATCAGGAATTCAAATTGAAAGTTAAGAAACCAACATCTTAGAAATGTAAACCTTACTTTAAGTCAGAGTCTCTCCAAACTAGGACTTCACAATATCCTCGCCAAGGCAAGAGCTCATGTCTGTTTCTCTTACGTGGGCTGGAGCAAAGGGGATTGTAGATGGTGTGCTGGTTAGAGTGCTTTCAGCAGCCCATAGCAGAATGCCCGACTTAAAGGGCCTTGTGTTTGTTTTTCCCAAACTTTTCTCGTTATAAGAATCACCAGGGGCTCTTGATTATGTTACTAATTCCCAAACTCTTCACTTGCAAATCTGATTCAATAGGCTGGGGAATTTGTGTTTTTAACATGAACTCCGGTGAAATCAGGCAAGTTTTGAAAAAGCTGCCTTAAATAATAGACACATCTGATCATCTAACACAGTGGTTTCCAAGCTTTAACATGCATCAGAATCACCTGGAGGGCTTGTTAAACTACAGGCTGAGGGGCTCACCCAGGGTTTCTGATTCAGTAGGTTTGGAGGAAGGTCTGAGATTCTACATTTCCCGGTATGTTCCTGGGCGATGCAGATACTACTGTCATCAGGAACCACTTTGTGAACCACTGGCCTGGCATAACCAGAAGTCCAAAGGTCTTTAGATCTGGGGCTATTTAATTCAGCAGCTGAACTATATTCGGACTTCGGTTCAGCTTCTCTGGGCGTCTCTTGGCTTTCTCGTCATGATCTAAAGGTGGCTTTCCACTGCGCCGAGCAACACATCCTCAGACAACAATATTCAAGACAGGAAAGAAATGAGGTACAAGGATAACTCCATGGAGAGAGAGAGAGAGAGAGAGAGAGAGAGAGAGGGTGTATGTGTGTGTGTGTGTGTGTGTGTGTGTGTGTGTGTGTGTGTGTGTGTGTGTGTGTGTGTGTGTGTGTTGGAGAAAAAAGAATTTCCCAGAAGTTCCCTGGCAGATTTCTCCTTATGTGTCAGCCAGAGCCGAGTCTCTCTGTACCTCTTTAAATCAGCCACTGGCTACAAGGAATGGTGCTGCTGTGTACCATTTTAATTCCCCCTAGCCCTGGGTCCACTGATGCCCAATATCTGATCATAATTTAGAGTCTTTACCAAGGAATAAGCAGTGAATAGCTGTTAGGTAGGCAAATAGCTGGGAATTCATTCTAATACTAGTGTGATTAGAGGTCTGGTCTGGGTTGAAAATATTAATACAAATACTGGTAAATAATATATGATGTTAGCTTTATTATCACCATTTGCAACAGACTAATGGTCTCATGAAGGATTTGGCCCTGCCTACTGGGCGAAAGGGCCCTTTCAAAGCTCACTGCATACCTGTAGTCATCCTGCTTTCATTATACCTGTATATGGAATTGCAAGCTGTCCCTTCAGGTAATGAAATTTAGACAAGTTGGAACCTGTGTAACAGCAAATCAATACTGAAGTTATAGGCAAAGCCTCCGCTTGTGGAGACTAACACATAGGATAGAAAGACTTCGTGACCGAAGTTTAGCAAATCCCACACTTACACATATCCAACATAGAGAGAAAACAATATATAGTGCTGTGTGTTTTTATGTTTGCATCTTTCTCTTCATTCATTCCTAAAGGTATATTTTTTGTAAACACATAACTCAGCTATGCCCCAAATGGCCACGGCCACTGCAGAATAGAAAACAGTTGTTTATTTGGGCCTCACATCATTTAAATACTTGATTAAAGAATGCATAAATTCTCTCCTGAATTATAAGGAAAATTCTCCAAGTTTTTTGCATTCTTTGATAGTGGAAGGTAGTGACTAATGTGAGACAATCTCCTGTTTTATTTTTGTTTCCTTTCAAGAACTTGCTTATGTTAAGAAAATTGATGACTTTGAAAGGGAAGCTAAGGTGACAGATACATTTCCTATTGGTCAACTAAAAGTGTTTCATATGACTTTTTTTTAACATTTTTTATTGATTTATAATCATTTTACAATGTTGTGTCAAATTCCAGTGTTCAGCACAATTTTTCAGTTATTCATGGACATATACACACTCATTGTCACATTTTTTTCTCTGTGAGTTATCATAACATTTTGTGTATATTTCCCTGTGCTATACAGTGTAGTCTATTCTACAATTTTGAAATCCCAGTCTATCCCTTCCCACCCTCCACCCCCCCCCCCCCCCCCCGGTAACCACAAGTCTGTATTCTCTGTCTGTGAGTCTATTTCTGTCCTTTATTTACGCTTTGTTTTTGTTTGTTTGTTTTTGTTTTTGTTTTTTAGATTCCACATATGAGCGATCTCATATGGTATTTTTCTTTCTCCTTCTGGCTTACTTCACTTAGAATGACATTCTCCAGGAGCATCCATGTTGATGCTCTCCAGGAGCATCATATGACTTTTTTAAACCACAATTTAGTGATAAGTTTACCCTTCAACATAGCAAAACTGACGTCTGCCACATTTGTAAGCCCCATCCAGCCTGACAGGGTTGTTGATTTTAACGCCAGTCTTGTGTCCAGAGACCAGGAAGCTGAGTTTCAAAGATTATAGTCGATTGAGCTGGCACCCCATTCCATAATCATTAAGTTCTGGTTAGGACATAGTATCTAGACCCTTCCCCTGACCTTGTCCAAGAAAAGCCTGGGCAAAGACCATACAACACCATTAAAATCCAGCTTCATAGACACACCCCGTCCCTGGGATAGGTGGCAAATGCACACAGGGCAAAAATGTGCATGATAAGCAAAAACGGGAAGCTTCCAAAGTGCTGTCAAATCACTGATAATTTGAGCATACTTAAACATACAGCAAGACAAAGACAGCCTTTGCCTCCTGCTTCCTTCAGTTGTGAAGATGCTGTTTTCCCTTCAGAGTTGATTGCCTGGAAAATAGCAAAAGACGTTTGAGAGCCTCTGCCGGCAGAGGGTGCATTTACCATTTGTGCATTGGGTCTCCGGCACTGTGCCCTGGGGCTGCATTCTCTTTAGTTTCTCACACTCACGTGTGGTGTGACTGCTTACAGATACTAGACTATCTCTCAGATCGAAGCAGGCACTGGTTTGCCAGCAACTTTTGGTTGTTGTTGTTTTTGAAGACCATGCAACTAACAGATGTTTGTTGTTGGCTCCATATCTACATTCTTTGAAAGCTGGAGAATCAAATTGCTGACATTCAGACAACACTAATTCCCATATCCAGGGAGCCTAATTTGCCATCCCTGAGATCCTGATTCCTGGTGTTCATGGGTTTAAAAACCATTTCAATGACACAATATAAGAATGGGCTTGGGAGATGCAGTGCTGTCTCCACTAAAGATAATCACATTTTATAAACATCTGCGTCATTACTGGTATGATTCATCTCGAAGCTGTATACAGCTGTGTTTCCAGTTTCAATTAACAATCCCTTAATTGCATATCCATCTCATGTTACTAATTTAGTTAATTTATTCATAATTAAGAGTATTCTGTTTTCTCCCAAGGTTTGTCGAGCTCAGAACATTATAAAGAGAAATATTTTAAGGCAGCATCTCTGAGGGATTTTGTTTCTTATAATCACATCACAGTAAAATGTCATTCATGCACCCAAAGGAAGATGAATTGCTAAGGGATTTTTTTCCGGTAAAATAAGAAGCCATGGGAAGCTGCAATGTGTTGTGTTTTTAAACCAAGTTAAATGCTATGTATTTTGTTCTTTTCTTTCTCCTTTCCTGACATCCTCTCCAAAAAAATTATCATTTGATTTGGATTATTATTTAAGTATCACAGCAAATCCAGTCACCAGTGCAGATAAAACTGTCATTACCCTGTCAGGTAATGATGTCTCTTAAAATCTAAGCTATAAAATCTGTGCATTGCAGAGGACATGAAGATCACGAATTTTAAAATTGCCCAAGCCTAAGCAAGTGGAATACATCCTTGTGGAAAATGGAAGACGGATGATAACGTGATACCGGGCAGTTAATTCATTTTAGTTTGACATTTTCTAGAAAAAATGCATATACCTTTGCAGCAAGGGTCTGGCCTGGGTTAATATATCTGTCTGTGCATCATTAAAAGCAGTAGTAGCAAAAAAATGAAAGTTACCTGCTTTGTTTAGTGTCCAGGAACTGCCACTTATAGCCTTGATCTATCTTTAAGCTTAAAAAAGAAAGTCTTATAACTGTTCACAGTAGTCTTTGGAGTCTACACAATAGAAATAACAAACCATTTTTGGTCTTACATGAAATCAACTAAAGTAACAAATCTACCATCCCCACCTTCTCTTTCCATTCTGGCAGTTTCCTTGAACCTCAAGAAACCATGCATATTATTCGCATGTTCTTCCACGAATTTACCCCTAACTCCACAGTGGTTTTTTTTTTCCTGTGATGTTGCAGGTTTATTTTTGCATGTGTTCATTTCTTTTAACATCTTAAATTTTAATTAAACAGAATAGGAATTTAAAACTATTTGCAGCTGTACATTTCTCAAGGTTGATGACAATTTTAAGTAACAGTCCATGCTATAACATGGATCAAACTTGAGGACATTATGCTAAATCAAATAAGCCAGGTGCAAAAAAAGACAAATACTGTGTAAGTGCACTTATATGAGTTACCTAGAGTCATCAAAATCATAAAGATAGACAGTAGAAGGGTGGTTGCCAGGGGCTAAAGGGAGTTATTTGTCGATAGGTCAAGATTGAAAGGAGTTATTGCTATTGGTACATATGAAATCACGTGGCCTTGGAGTTGTTAAATACCTTCTCTGAAACTGATGACACAACTCTCTTCTTGTGATTCTCACCCCTTTACCCCATACGTTACTCTTCAATCTAACTGCCGTGTACTATGAATAACTCACTACATATACAATATACTTTATTTGCTAGCCAGGCTTCTTTTGTTTTTTCCTAGAGGTCTCTGCAGAAACATAAGATGTGATGATGTATTTGCTATGTAAATTAGCTACAGATGGTTATCTTGTAGTACTATCAGGAACTATTATTTACCTATTTATTTAAGGTATAGAGGACATCCCTCCACTTCAGTCCTTAGTACTTCTGCATTCTAACTTTGAGTGAAACAGTACTTGAGAAATTATAGGCTTATTGAGTTCTCAGGCATTAACTCAAGAAGGCAGCCTTTATACCAATCACCTACACTTACCCAGCACTTACCCCACTAATTTCTAATGTTGCTTGGAACAAATTAACATTCTTGGAATGCAAGCTAACTGAAAGAAGCCTGGAGAACAAGACATTTCCTGGCTCTTCATATTGACGAATTTAAAAGCCTGTGCCGTAACAGGGACTCCTGCTTCCTCTCAGTGTGTCTTTGAATAAGTTGACAGAGTAGCTGAATGCAGAGCACTATGAGTTGAAAGCTTAAATAAAACCCGCTTTATTTCAGTCTCTATTCTTGCTAAGTCCTCTCTTATAAAGAGGGAGTTTAGGAAATCACCTAGAGTTATTTAATAGTCATCCAGAAGATTCCCTGACCCCAAATATTTATCCATTAGCACTCCTTACTGGCACAGTGCCTCGAACCCCACCTGCTGTGAACTGACCTAAATCAGTCTGGTCCTGCAGGACTCTGATTCTCTTTTGTGAGTAATAGAAAGCCCCAGAAAAGTTTGAGGTGGATGAGAGGTGGCTACCTCATTACAGCCTCAAGCACAACCTCAGACTAAATTTTGTGGGAGAGGAGAGATAATTTTCCTTCTACCCTGAGAACCCCCTGTAATAAAGGACAGATTAACAGGTTACCCCAAATAGCACAGTAAATAAGGGTAAGATTGTTATGAAGATGTAAGTCTCTGCCTTCTCCATTGATAAGTTTCTACAGATTTAGTCATCCTTCTCTTCCTGGTACAGAGAGGGAGACCGCCTTACAAACGGAGGTTTCCCTTACAAAGGTAAATGTCTCTTATGCAAGGGTAGCTTTTACACAGTTTTCAGAACTTCTCCTGAGTCTGCTTCTTAAAACAAGCGAACAGATACACTCAAAACAATCCTTATGCCAAAGAGGCATGTTTTGGGGTGGCATTTTCTGCTCCCCTTCAGAGCCCATAAGGAGCTTTCATTATAGGCCGCTAGTTTCCATAGCACACACACACTTGTGACATCCGTATGGGCATTGCAAAATGCAGTATAGCACTCAGTCTTTGGGCTTTAGCCTTTCACTTGTGTTGAGGGTTGCACTCGCCTGGACTGTGAATTCTTGATTAAGGTAACCATTTGCCTCTAGATTTGATGCTCGCACTAACTCATCAAATGTCATACTATCTATGCTGAAGTATTCAAAATTAATTACTGACCCTTTAACACCACTATTTAACTTAAATTCTAATAGTGGCCCTGTGAGCATGCAAAACATCCCTTTGAGATGTGTTAACCCCTTAATTGATCAGTCAATAAGCCTTCATTATCAAGTTACTTTGCTACCCTAAAGCACAGGCCACATGATAGATTCACCTAGGAGCTTGGGAAAATCTTGATACCCTGGCTGCACCCAGATCAAGTCAGTCAGTGGGCAGAGTGGAGGTGACCCCAAATGTCAGTATTTGTTAAAACTCCCCAAGCAATAACAAAGTGCAGTCAGGTTTGAGAACCTTTGCAGTAAAGGAATGGAAGAAAGAGTGACTGTATGCAAAGCAGAACCAGGAATAGAAAGGATATTGGTAAATAAAATGTATCTACAAGTGATTTCCCCTAAATCATAATTCTGAGACCCAGATTTCAGTTATGATGATGAGTTAGAAAAAGTCTCCTCCCAGCTTGCCAGCTTCTAGACCAGAACTAAAAGTGTTACTAAGCCAGGTTTGTTTGCCCAACATACAGCGAGCCAAACACTGAGATGCTGAGGTTTACAACCCAGAAGAGATCTATTTGGAAGACAACCAAGTGAGCAACAGTCGGGAGAACAAGTCAGGTCCATCTCAAAGGCGAGGGGCTTGGGATACTTACGGGATAAAGAAGCTGGGTGGTCTGACGCGTGGGAAAAGGGGATTGGAGGCAAGAAAAAAGTGAAGTAATTGGTGTTCTGTGCAAGGACATCTGAGTTACACGCTTCTTCATGGGACACATGTTCAGAAAATGGTGGCATTAGCATGATCTGAGGGTGGAGTCTCTGGCCTTCTTATGTCAGAAGGTCAGCCATCAGACACTTGAGCAGGACAAGTTGAATGGTTGATGGTCTCGACTGGTTTCAACTGGCAAGACTACCTCTCTCTTCCTGAAGAACAACTTGAGCAACCATTACTATAGTGAGCCATAGTCAGAGGTGTTATGTATAGGGGGCAGTTAAAGGAGTCTTGTGATATATTGTCTAAGCTTCATGAAGTTTGGAGGGTATGCAATTTGCAAGAACAATTACAGCAAGCTTGGTCAGTGAAGGATATTATTTATTAAGCAAGTTATAGTTTAAGGGATCTAACCGATGACCACCCTTGGTTTCCAGTGGAATCTGAGACAAGAGATCAGACACTTTGAAAAGACTGCAGCCTGCATCTGACTCACTAGGATCCTTGTTTCTTAAAGAAACATATGCATAATGGACTTTCCGGCGTTTAGGGAGACAGATTGGGGTAAATAGAGAACATGTTCATTTCAGATGGCTGAATACTGTCCCTTACAGAGAGATTAAAATGACAACTGCCAGAATCAAGATTCTGAGAGAAAGGAAATAACAGAAGTCTGATGTTTGCAGACTAGTTTTTATCAGTGTGTTTTCATGTTGCGTATGTGCAGTAAAACAAGCTTGGGAGTTAGAATGAACCTTCTTAGTCACTGGAGAGTAACTTGCATCGGGAACCCAGCTAAGATTGTCTGAGTTGGCTTTTTTCTACCTGGGAGTTTGACCCCAATACCAGGAAGCCTGAATTCTGAATTGTTTCTCTTAGAAAGAGTGCCTTTCAGAGATGCCATTAGCAAATCTGTGTTGTTTAGAAAATGGTAGCAGAGAACTGTTATAACTAGAGTACACCTTGTTCCTGAAATTAATTACCCAGAGCCTTAAACAATTCTTATCTTCTGCTGGTAGAAAACCTTTGAAACTATATTTGTCCATGGTATTCACTGCAGTGCCTTAGATATAAAGACAGAAATTTATTTTCAGAGGAATTTTGAGGCAGGTTGTGTGTGTGTGTGTGTGTCTGTGTGAGCGTGCGTGTGTGCATACTTAACATCTATTGGTTTTCCCCACGGATTGTAGAAATCCCATTAAAATACCAGCTTCTTAAATAGTTACTGAAACTCCTGTTTTTCATATTTTCTTTTATAATATTTGGATGCATTTAGGTGAACTTGCAGCATTTTAATTATATCTGTATCAGATGAGCAGAAGAAATGTAAAAGGGTTTGGGGAGAGATTTAATTTTAGATAGCAGCATAATTAACAGCATTTGGAAAAACTAGTGGAACTTTAATTAAATGTCTCTACGTTAATTTAGTCATTTAATTGAAAATGTATTGGGATAGTCCTTACAATTTATCACTCTCACTCTTTGAGGGAAAAGGATTTTAAATAACAAAGCATCAGCATAAGTACTTTTTTATTATTTAGCTACATGTCCACCACTTGGCACTTTGTTGAATTTTTGTCCCTATAGTTTCCAGTTTTTTAAACATTAATTTGGCTTGTCACTTTTATTTAAAGAGCTATAAATCTAGGAGAAACCATATTTTGAAACTTAGAGCAAATATTTCTTTTCCTTTATTTTTGACTTTAATGGTCACTAGAGTCATGTTGTAGTTTTCTTCTCAATATTGTGGATTTGTTTTTACTTTGCCAACTTCCTTTTTTTAAGCAGTGTTATGATGCAGCAGTGTATCTGAATTTTAGCAATGCATTTGACATGGATCCTTGCAATGTCTTCTTAAATTACATGAATAATTATATACTGAGAGAAGTACAGTTATGTAGATTTGGAGGTGTTTCAATAACCATGCCTAAGGAGGAGCATTGTCTTAAGCTGTCAATGTCAGAGATTTTTCAGTGTCGTTAATCACAGACTAGATCCAGTTCTTCTGCGTTGCTCAACTCCCTATCACATCTACATAAATTGTACCACCTAAAAGTTGCGTATTGTATGACCCACACGACCATATGCAGCCTCCCTGCCTATACTTAACCCAGATTTGTGTCAGTGCTCTAAATAAGAGTATAGACTATGTAGTTACCAACTTTTCAAATGACACTAAGGTGAGAATGATAGTTAACACACTGAAAGATCCAAAATCAAGATTCAGAGTAAGATTACAATGGGTTAGGATGCTGGACCTAAATTTGTGAAAAATAAAATAAAATAAAATTTAACAAAAGTAAGATGTCCTGCTCTTAAGATTTTTAAAATCCTATGTACAAATATAAACTAAGAAACACGTGACATCATAGCACTTCATAGTGTTAAAAAATATTGTTAAATATTGTTTTAAAAATTTACTGGCTGAGTCAGTTTTAAAGCTCCTACTGACTTTATTCAGCAATTCATAAATTGGGCAACATCCAATCTAGGAGACAGAAAGGAGCTCCTAGGAGCTGTTCAAAATGAAAGACTTTTATAGGCAGAAGGGAGCAGAAACAGGGAAGTTATTCTAGGCAAAAAGCAGACTGATTATCGCAAGGTTACTTTCCTTTAGGGGATGGCAGGGGTCTATCAGCTAGGGTATCTAACTAGTGCTGATCAGGCAATTCCTGACTGACTAGTTAAAGATTCCATCTCTGGGAGAGGCAAAACTGTAATTGAGTCTCGGTTTGGTGATGTGAGGCTTAGCATAAGAAATTCCTTTTGGGGCCTGTTGTCTTCTTTTTAACAATGTGCAAAACAGAAGGGGATTTTAGGTAGCCACAAACTCAGTGTTAATTCCCTGGGTGATAAGGTGTGTCTTGCTATTAAAGGCGATACGGTACTAGGTTGCATTAATGAAATTAACAGTGGTTTCAGTATATTCCTCCCTGGTTAAATCACATCTGTGGCATTGTACTGACTTGTGAGCAGCACACTTAACAGGGACACTGCCAAGTGAGAATACATCCATAGCAGGGCAACAAGATTGGGAAGGTTGTAGAGATGGTTATGTGATGAATGTTTAAAAGAGTATAGAATGTTCAGTAAGGAGACAACTTGAAAATTACACGGCAACTTCTTCGTGCGTTTGGGGAGAGTGGGTAAAGGAGTTAGTACACTTGTGCAAGATGGGAGAAGGACGCCATAGGCAAGTGTTACAGGGGGCTCAATATGAGGATGGAAAACCTAAGCATTAGAGTTGTCACTAAGTGACATAGATTGCTTTGCTAATTTCCATCCTTTTTTAGTTCGGCTGATCAGCTAATAGGAATTTTACAGTTACAGTTGACAAGGATACAATGTACTACATCAATAGCTTAACCAATATAGAAACAAACGTATTTCTCCCTCATGTAAAAGTCCAAAAAGTAAGGTAGGTCAGGACTTCTGAGACTGTTTTGCTTCACGAAGTCCTCAGTCCCCTGTTTACCTTGTTTTCTGCCATGCTGGCCTCAATTCTTACTGTCACTACATGGCACAATATGTCTGCTTCAAACTCCAGCCATCACGTCTGAGTTCCTGCCCCCAGCAGGATGGAAGAAGGCAGAAGGCACAGAGGGCATGTGCCATCAACATTTTAAGGAAAACTTTCAGGAAATGTCATAATGTGCCTACTTATAAGTTCCTCAGCCAGAACTTTGCCACGTGATTACATCTACCTGCATGTGAGGCTAAGAAATGTGTTCTTTATTTCAGGTGTCCATATTACCAAACCAAAAATCATGGGTTATAATGCTGTGGAAGAAGGGGAGGAAACATTGGAGGCAATCAGTGGTCTTTGCCACAAGGATGTTTCAGAGGGAGTTACTGTAGATAAACAAGACAAACTTTAAGATCCTGTAAACTCTTAAGAGTCTATGATCCTGCAATATATAGACAGTAAAGAATCTCTTATAGCTACTAACAGAATGAGTTCTCAAGGACCATTGGGAAGTTAATTTCTTCCTAAGTCCAAACTGACATACACAAGTGACCGATGTATACAAAGTACATCTCTCTACAAAAAGCCAAGTTTCTCTTTTGTTGCCACAGCGATTGTATGTCTTTTCTTGAAACAACACTCAGTATTTTGTACTTTTGAACACAGTGGTGTTAATAATAAGGTATATAAAACATTACAAAAATATGCACACAAAACACGCCACAGGCTAAGAAAACATAATAGACTGAAATGAGTACAAATGTCCTCTGCTGGGGGTCTTCTTCATTGCCCTGCTTCTGCTGGGCCTGGGAGCTTTATTGCTGTCTCTAAGGTTGTAAATAGAAAAGTCTGTTGACTCTAGCAAGGTGAACCAGCATTATAAGTTAGAAGGAATGAATTTGTGTAAGTTAATGGAGCATTATTTTTTCTTCACTGGTAATACTGTGTTTCTCGTTTGGCATTTAAAGCACCTGTTCCCTTACACGTGAAAATTTATAAAATTACTGATTGATTAATATTACTCTAAACTCTCAGAATGTAATGCAGATCAAGATCAGATGAAAGCCGTGCTGTCCACTCCTTCCTCTGCTCCGTTCCAACTATGAGAGAAGGGAACAGGGCGCAGTAAAGCTGGCGGGAGGCCACGATGCGCAATCTCGGATTCGTGGTAACCCTTAGCCAATGTGTGAAAATATAACAGCGTAAGAACGATTTACTGCAAAAATTAAACTTCTGCATTGTGAAATAGGAAAAAATTTTTACATCTAGCTCCATACTTCTCCCTGTGGAGCTGTTCTAAGCACAAAGTTCCTATTACATAATGAGCAACTCCTTAAATACTGTGCAATCCTGTGTCTGGGTAGAAATACAGTGCTGCAGACTCTGCCTCTCAGTAACCATCTACGTTATATCTGCTGGTGCTGATTTCTGGAGTAAAGAGTGATGTGTGTGCGCTTGGGGATCATAGGAGAGGGTGTTAGGTTGAAATTCACAATAAAAGCGTTACATGAATCAGGTTATAATTTCAGTACTTTTCTATGGTCATGTTCCTTGCATTAAAGGTTACATATAACATGCCACTTTAAGAACAGAGGTTGCCAGAGGCTGGGGGGAAGGCTGACTAATGGAGACTTACTGTCTAATGGGTAAAGAGTTGTATTAAGATTCAAAGATATATTAAATGGATAGTTATTGATAATACTTTATATGTGCATTGCACTTCAGAGTTGACTGAGCACATTCAAATGATTGCCTTAGCAAATTGACCCAATAGTCCTGAGAGACTAGGAAATCATGAGAAGAACCTCATACCCCCCCCCCACTGGAGAGTAGGGGAAACCCCCAGTGAGGTAAAGGAGGGTCCCTCTGGAGCTCATGCGGTTGTATTGAGGAGGAAGCTTTAATGCTGCTGCATGTGACTTACAGGGAATAAGACAAATCATTTAAGCAAAAATGCCGTGATCCTGCATACCATGTGAGCATTTCTAGGATGGAGACTCCTAGCATCTAGAAGCAGCCATTAATTAGATCACCTAGAGGAAGTAAACTCAAGCAAAATGGGTTATATGCCTTTCTCTGGATGAAAAAAGATAGCACTGAGATACCAAGGTCAAAAGTACAAAGGAAAATAATTTATTTTACCAGGCTTCAGGAGGCATTTATGCAGTGGAGAGGGAGACCTAACAGAAAACAGGCCCCCAAAAACATCTGTGGTTTTTAAAACTGTCCAGTCGATTGCTAAGTGGGTACCGCGAGCGTGACGCCATTGTAGTAGCCTGTGTGCCGCGTGGTTTTGTTCTAGTCCATACCTGCTCTCTCTGCCATACTTCTTATAAATGCCTCTCCCTGCTTACAAGGATGATGAATAAAAGAGCAGGGCTGGGCTAATGCTCTAATTTCCTTCCTGGAGAAACTATTTCAAAGCTGATACCCTGATATTCTAATGATGCCTCTTCTCATATATGAAGGATGGCAAGTTATGCTATTACTGTTAAAGAGAAAGATGGTGGACCACTTTGAGTTTTTGTGACATTTGTTTCATTATGTCTAGTTTTATGCTGTTTTAAAATTTAGAAACTGTTTATTGGGTCTCTCTTCTGGTTAAATGTTCTATGCATAAGGAATAAAGTCCAGAGAAAAAACAGGGGTCATGAAAGTAACGGCAAATCCACTCTTAGTTCAATAAAATGATACTCTGAAAGACCTGAGTTATGCATTGGGTGATAATAAAAAAAACTAGAAGTATCACAAGTAAGATGTAGTTGAAATGTTGAAAGTTTGAAACATTTCTTTTCTGTTGGGTCCGTGCTATTCAGAGGATAACTTTTAATTTCATCAGCAGGGTTTCAGCACTTCCAAGTGTTGTGTTTATTGATGATAACATATATGGAATTCTGTGATGATAGTATTATATTCTCTTAGTGTTTACAGTATTAATGAAAAGTTGAGGTAAAGCTACTAGCTATGAACATTCCTTGGATGAGGGTACTTCAAATGTACCTTTTTATATACAACAAGTAGGCCCTAAGCCACCCTTCCGGCCTGTCACTCCTGTCTTTCACAAACCACGTACCTCTGCTCTCTCTCTGTTTATGGAGGAGCAGTCTAGGAACTGAGGCACTGCAATCAGACAGATAAATTCTAATCCCGATCCACCCCTCTGATAGGTATATGACCTTGGCCTTTCTATGCCTCAGTTTCCTTATGTTTAAAATAAAATTAATAAGAATTTTTATCATGAGGCTTTTGGAGGGTTAAAATCGCATAATTCATGAATAGAGATCCTGGGGGTGTCAGAAACAATAAGTGTTCTTTCTCATTATCATTGCTATTGGGATTAATATTATTTCCTCCATCCAGAACACCAGTTCCATAAATCCTGCATGTCAAGACCCTATTCCAAAAAAAAAAAAAAACAAAAACGGGAAATTATGTGAGATGACAGATGTGTTAATTAGATAGTGGTGATCATTTTACAGGGTACAGGTATATCAAAACATTAAGTTGTACACCTTAAGTCCTTAAGTACATACTAATTTTTGTCAGTTATACTTCAATAAAACTGGAGAAGAAAGACCCTACTCCATCATAGAGCCTTTCCCAACAGAGGAAAATGATAAATTCTCATTTTGACACTTACCTCTTTCCTAGGTTTATTTTGTCCCTCAGTAAACTGTACATATCTTAAAATTAGGATCTGTGCTGGGAAAATATTGGTATTTTTCCTGCCTTTGCACTTAGTAGATGTTCAGTAAATCTGTATTGAATGAATGGATATAATGTATGTTCTTTAATTAGTCTCTCATTTGGTATTAACATGTTTCAGGTCTCAAGAATTCATGTTGATGATAGTTCGGCTATGTCTTACATCTTTTGCAAGTTGAAAAGCTGAAATTCATGCCTTTTTTTTTTTTTTTTTTAGTATAGTACAATAATTTATGACAACTTCTAGTTGTTAAATCTTCCCTAGGTGTGGAACCTCTGTATCTTTCATCATTCCCCTCTTATGTCTTTGCTTTAATACTGTTCAAAGCATAACATCTATTATTAGAGCTTTCAGTTCTGAATAGTACCTTTGGAACTTGTATAGAATGATTGCAGAGTTCTGAGGAAATCGTTATAGATTGCTTTTAGCATACAATTTACCATTGTGGTCTCTTTTCAAAAAAAATCTTTCAAAAGGGCACTTAAATCCATAGGTGGAAACTTATTTACATCCATTATTGCTGATAATTTGCTGTTCTGGATTTTGGTTAAGCAAATGATTTGGGGACAATTTTTGTAATACTAGATTTTTTCTACTTTCTAAGTCTTTGGTAGCTCTTAGTAATTGGAGTCAATGTATCTTGTCAATGATAGATGATTATCAGTAAAAGGTATTGCTGTTTGCCAAATTTCTTATGAAGGTGAATCTTTAAAAACATGAGATTTTAAAACTATTTACTTCTACAGCTTTTAATTTCTCTGGAAACTAAAGTTCTGCTCTAAGGGCGATGGGGTGCTCAGAAATATGCATTGAAAATTCTCTTATCTGTTTATCAGCCACTGCCCTCAAGCACTGATATTTAGCCAGTATATTCTTGTACACTCCTACCTTTTCATTGTGAACCTTATGATTTTGCTCCGGTCATTGCTTGTGCCTGATTATTCTGGGTCCATCTCACACTAATGATTATATGTGACTTTTTGAATATCACTCCTACATGTACTTATTTTTCTTGTCTTGTGATATAACCGTAATCATTGCATATTTCCTACACATAAACAAAGTGTTCATTTAAATCAGTGAGTCTTGTTTCTGTGGTCATTGTTTCCCAGAACTCTCGGGATTTCTAAGCGAGGTGGTTATTCTTCCAGGAATAGTGCTGGAAGTCTCCAGGAGCAGGCATTTCTCTCCAGTTGACAGTATTTCACACCTTCCTTTTTCCTTACTATTGGAAAGTATATTTCATTGGTATTTTGCCAAGAATTCTGCTCTGTTTCGTAAGAATTTTCTATTCGCACTCTCTACACTGAAAAATACCTATTCCATGCATCAATTGAATAAATGACAATTTGAAAGCATTTTACCACAGCTGGATATTTCTCATTGATTCTTTTCATCTGAAGATCATTCTTTAGAATTCTCCCTCCTCGTCCTTCTTACATCCATATCTCCTTTCGTCCTATACACAGGATGCCTTTTGCATTTTCTGTATTTAAATGTCAGTTGCTGACTACGGTTATTCTTTAACTTTATCCTATGGTCATAATGAAATCACAAATTACAAGTTTTACTGATTTTTTTTAACCTGTTTTCTTACTTGTCCATCCAAACGCATTTTACAATTCTTAGATATTCGGCCTCCTGGTGACTGATTTCTACCAATCTCTTCAAGACATCTGTGCAGTGTTATGGATTATATCATTGCATTTTGTCCGTGTTTGAATTTGCAGAATGTAACCTACAGAATATATATTGACTAATAAAGAAATGCATCCACGTGGTAGATGGTTATAGAGAGAGGAAATTCATATTGGTATGCAGCAGGCACCCACATAAACCAAATGTAGGAACAGTTTGCTATGTCAGAGTAACAAATGAAGATTGTAGCTGGAAAACACAGAAAGTCTAGAATGTATAAGAGGTTTTCTTATAAAATCATTGACATAGAAGGCCTGAAAAATGGAAATATTGTATACGTAAGCTTTAATTTTGTATATTACATAGGTGTGCTGCTGTGTTTAGGTAAATAACTCTGAGATTTCCATACCCTAGATTTTTTCATTTAACTACCTAAGCATTTCTTCCCTTGGAGTTAGTTTGAAAGGGGAGAGGAAAGAGAGGAAAATAGAGAGAGAGAGAGACACACACAGAGGGAGAAAGATGGAGAGAGAGAGCACTCCACCTGTGTATGTTAAGAAAGAAATGGAGGAATAAAGGAGGAAAGAACTAAGGGAGGAAAGGGGAGAGAGTGTAGAAATCCAGTGATACATTATTCATCATCCTAAACTGGCATATAAAATAATATGTTTAAATCCGTCTAAGGTTTTCATTGTTTGATCTCTGAAAGAACTAGTTCCCCTACCCCCAAACTGTTTGGAGGCAAATATTTTTCCATGTCTAATCAGTTCCCTGCAAAACTTCTTTATACATATTTTCATTTTCGTAAGATCATCGAAAAATCAAAGGAGAAGCTATTTTAGGCAATGAACATAGGCAGTGATTCCAAAACAGAAATTTAGAAATGCAAGAATAGATGGCATCACAAAGGATGATCTCATTCATAGTGTTTTATCCTCTGCAAATAGATTTCTATTTAATTGACATAATTTTAATAACTTCCTGTTTTCTCAGAAGTGTATTTGATTTGTATTTTTCTAACAATCTTCTTTTTCTTTTTGTATGCAGTGTTGAGAAACATAGCATTTATATCTAGTAGAATAAATGATAATTGAAAGGAAGCTCCTTGACACCAATTCGAAGTATTTGTTCCTTGAATGAATTCGAATAGGTAGTTTTTAATTCATGTACATGAAGCTAGGATTTATTTTTATACTATTGGTATTATTTCAGAAGAGATTTAACATCATAGATGGTCTGGGTATATCTTCTCCTTGGAGATCTTTAAAATGAATTATGAACTCTAGGAACATGTCCTGATACTACATGCTATCATCAGAAATAATGGTCTTCCCTTCATGTCGAGTTCAGTGTTGGCACCGTATAAATAAAGCATGTTAAAGTAACAGGGTTCTTGTTCTCTGCCACTTTATACAAGAGGCAGATTGTAAAACTGCTGTGTTTCTCATTATAATTCTGGTTTCATTTGCTTCCAAACATTTACTTCTGTGCTTAATGTAAGAACTTTACAAACTTTTTCTTATAATCCTAAAACTAATTCTTCTTTGTCTTTTCCCAGGGTTATTAATATTCATTTTACTTTCAAATTGTACTAGGTAGTTGGATGGGTTATTGATACTCTGTTTTCTTGCCTGCGTGGGCAACCCACATAATCATAGTGACCCATTCATTTATCTTCTCTTCGATTCTAGCCCATGTAATTCTACATCTTTTTTTATTTCCCTTTTTTTCTTCTTCTTTGGAAGCAGAAACTATCACACTATCATGTTAGTCATTCTTTCCACTGGTTTTCTCCCATACATTTTCTGATCTTTCTCTGAGCCACTAAAGGGCTATTCAGCCCTTTGATGATGGACACTAATTTACTTTGACCTTGCAAACATAAACATCGTCTTTGGTCTTTATTTGCTTAGAGGAGTATGGCAGATGAATCACAGTCTGCTTTTTAGCATCCTCTGTTTAATTCTTTTTCTGCAGTCTTTCTCCCAGGAAGCCTATTCTAGGTTCTTTCTCTTTGCAATTTCCTAGAACTCCTTTCTGCTCCTCACTGACTCAAAATGTTATTATTAGAAGGAAACCTAGGGGCCATCGAACTCAACGTCCTCATTTGGTACTTTCGGCAGCTGAAGGCAAGCTATGTGAAATTACTTGCCTGTGGTAACACAACTAGTTACGCAGCCGAAGCTCTGTAGGATCTTGCCACTCCTCCACACTTTATCAGCCTGTCTGTTTATCCCCTCAAACCAGGCCGGTACCTGACTTCCTTGTTTCTGTTCTCTGAATCATTCACACTCCATCCTTAGAGTGATCTTCCACTAATCCATCCCTTCTGTTAGCTAGTGAATTGAAAAGCCCAGTTGATTATGAAGCTGTCGTGTCTTTCACACCATACCCTAATTGCCCAGGCTCTTGCTAAACTCTACACACTGGTCTTTTCATTCCAATCCCTCCCTGGCCCAGGCCCAGTTTGTGCTACTCTGGCTCTCTCCTACAGTGGATAAAAGCACAGGCTCCAGATCCACACAGTTCTGGAATGTACTTACTAGCCTTATAACGGTGAACATGCTCCTGAAACTCTCTAAGCCTATTTTCTCATCTATAAAATGAGCCCAAAGGCTGTTGATGAGGATTGTATGAGATAGTATATGAGAAGTATTTAGCATAGTGCCTGGCCCGTAATAAGTTCTCAATAAATTTTTTTCTGGGGGGAAGGAATAGGATATCATATCGTATCGTATCATAAGAAAGTGGAGCAGGGGGTCTGCAAACTCCAGGTTTCAGTTCAGATCCAACATGGGACCTTTTACTTTTTTAAAGGTTATTAAAAAAATAAAGAAGAACAAGTGCTGGGAACTTACATAGCCCTCAAAACCTGAAATATTTACTTTCTGACCCTTTGCAGAAAACGTTTATCAAACTGCCAGGGTATTTCTACTGCCCTTTAAGCTGTATGACTTTGGGCAAATTATTTAACCTCTCCAAGTCTTGGTTTCCCTAACTGTGAGTAGTGCCTATGTGAGAGTTGTGTTGAGAATTAAATGTGATCATTTACATAAAGTGCTTTGCAGAGTTGCTAGAATAGAAAGTGCTTAATAAATGTTGGCTGACATTATGTCTACTCATTGTTGCCAGATAAGTAGTCTGTAAGTGTGGCTTTAATGCTGACATTCTCGGGAAAATTTTGGGGCCAATTTTTTTGTATTTCTTACTCTATTAAATAAACATTCCACACTCTGGTATTCAAGGTTTTCGACAGTATCAAGCAACTCTTTAATAAAAAAAATTATTTGGGTTTTTAAAACGACAGGAAACCTTAGAAATAACTAATCTAAATTCATATTATGGATATGGAAACTAGGGGCCGGGAAGATCATGCCTTCTAACACCCGAAATCAGATCGTCTTTTTTCAGGAAGTTTGATCTGCATCATGCTTCTGCCATGCGATCTTAGATTTAATGGGATTTAGGAATCATTTATCTCCCTCCTAAGGCAGAACTCCCCTCTATAAAATCTCTGTCATCTAAACCGAGTTTGAGCACAGTTACTGTTGATAAAATCACCTTTCTCCCAGAGAACTGCTCTGGTTATTTCAGAGTTTTTATATTAAATAGAAATTGGCTTTCCTGAAATGTCTATGTATTGATCCATTTCTGCCCACTAGCACCAAAAACAATTGTCACTTTTCTATGTCTCAAATATTTGTTGTCAAGTTGTCTTCTCCAAGTGCCCTCTTTTTGTGCTAATGCAAACCAATTGAGAGGGTTTTTTTGTTTGTTTATTGTCCTGCTAAGTTGAAAAGCTAAGAAAAGCTTGAGTCTTTCATCACTGTTCCATAACTCCACTGTCAAGACTTGAGTTCAGAGTATACACTTCAAATAAATGCTTTTGTAAAATCATTCAATTAAATTGAATTTTCCCAGTGCCTCTTTTATACCTACTGTCAAGACTTTTACCTTCCGCTTGTCTTTTCTCTGCAAGAATTATCAGTGGTCCCTTTCAGTGTAAGCCATCCAGAGCTAATTGTAGTCCAGTCATGGCCTGACCAGTGGAAATTATAGCATTTCCTACATACCATATCACATCAAACCTGTTTTGCATTTCGCATTTGCATTCTATACCCATGATGTCAATGCTCATTAGAAAATGTGGAGTCATCTTTGATTCTTTTTCTCCATCATCTTCCATTTTTATTTGATCACCAAATCCTGTTGGTTGACTTTCATTTAACAAATGAATTTATTTACAAAACAGAAACAGACTCACAGACATAGAAAACAAACTTATGGTGACCAGGGGTGGGGGGAAGGGGGTGGGAAAGGATAAATTGGGAGTTCAAGATTTGCAGATACTAACTACTATGCATAAAACAGATAAACAGGTCCTACTGTATAGCACAGGGAACTATATTCAATATCTTATAGTAACCTATAATGAAAAAGAATATGAAAAGGAATATATGTATGTAAATGTATGACTGAACTATCGTGCTGTACACCAGAAATTGACACAACAGTGTAAACTGACTATACTTCCATTAGAAGAAATATGCTCATATTCAACACTTCCTTTCCAAACACTGCCCCTCTCTCAGTATTTATTATTAGGTCTTTTAATGATTAGCCCCCCAATCCCAGAATTCTGTCCATCTTTATCCCTATTAATAATTGTCTTGCTCAATCACAGATCTAATTCTGGCACTCCCTTAAAAAGAATCTTCTAGAGTGACAATCATTCTTTCCCTCAGGTCAGTGCCCACAGCCTGTGCAGATATGGCTCTAATGCACCTGTCTAGCCTCACATCATGCTCCCTCCTCCATGCACCCCCAGCCCTTATCCTTTCTTCGGCTTCTGATCCTCTCACCATTTCTTTCCGCTCCTTCATGCTTTTGTACATACTCTTATTGTACCTGAAAAGTCCTTCTAAACTTGGAAATTCCTGCTCTTAATTCAAAATTCTGAGTCAGTAACTTTCGGTGGCTTAGCTTGCCAGGCCCTGGTTTCAAATTCCCATTTTGTTATTTACCAGCTTGATGACCTAGAGCAAATTATGTTCTGTGCCTCAGTTTCCTCATCAGGAAAATGGGGATAATAATACAATGATACTTTTCTCATAGGGTTGTAATAAAGATTAAGGGAGCTGGCACACATATAACCATTAAGTGTATAGCACAGTACGTACTATGGTCATTGCACGTAAGTACTCAGTGTTAGCTATATTTCTTCATTATTCCTAGTACATACCTCAAATTACACTTCCTCTTCCCCAGGCAAAGTCAGTTGCTCCTTTTTATGTGTTTACCCATTACTTTATTCGTACATTTGTTAGAACTGCTGCCATCATAAGGGGACCTGCTGTCTTTGTTCATAAGACAAAACTCAGATTCCCTGAGCCTGAAATGAGAAAAGGAAACTTTACATCAGGTGGGGTGAGTAAATGGACCTGCTTGTCACTATGCTTCACCCCCAATTTCACATTTCCCTGCAGGATGTCTCACTAAACGTTCTTGTTATATTCCCACATCCACTTCATGATTTTGCGTCATATTTCCTATGTCATGATACTAAAAGAGCCATCCTGTTCTCTTTCTTTCCATCCCAGGCTATTGCGGATAGCTACTCCCTCCTTCTAAGACAGAACCATATTTGCATTTTGCTTAAACTACATTTCTCAAATTTTACAGCATTTACAGAGAAGACAATGGGATCTAGGAAAGAGGCAACAGTTAAAGAGATTAACTGGCCAATTTTGGAGAGCGCCGTCCATAAAGTCCACAAGCAAGCAAGGCTTTCCTGTCAGAAAGCAATTCAATCTCCGTAAATGATCATTCAAGCCTGAGCTCATTCTCCCTTGGGACTGGGAATTGAAAGCTTATTCCTTTGACAATTGTGTTATCATTGGATGTGCCCACCATGCAAAAGACTGGACACAGGACAAAGGCAGACATATCCCATCTGAAATTTTGAGTCATCCCTGAGATAGCATTTGGGGTGCTCATCTAATGAGACTAAATTAAAATGTGAGTGATTGAGCTCATACTCTCCCCCCTCACCACCAACTCATCTCTCTGGCATCAGCAAGGAAATCAAATGCTAATAGCCAGTGACCTCCTAATTCTAGTCAACTGCCCTTAGCTATGAGAAAACAGTCATTAAGTTAAGTCTAAATGCTGCCAATAAAGTAGCCCCATCAAAGCTGAAGTCCTGAAATTATGCAAGTGAGTTAACTGGGGGAAAATAACAATTTTCCTAGGACAAGCCCTAAATCTAGTTTATTCTCTTAGGAAGACTTTTCTTATCAAGAGAGAGCTGCATAAACACTCACTACCTGCCTCTCCCAGGGACTGCACCCCCTGGCTGAATTGTCACTTACCCCAAAACCATCAAAGTGCCTAAAAGAGATTATTTTCTTGGTTATGTTAGACTTCGCATTTTCTAACTTTTCAGCACCCTGGAGGTCATCTCGGGAAATCATGCAGTCCTTGAATGATTTTCTTTAGAAATGCATGTGTAGCTATACGTATGCCCATGAGTTATTTAATCAGTTAGTGAAAGGAAGAAAACATTTCTAATATTGACCTTTTTTAATCTCTGAGGAGAATTTGTGAGTCTTGCCTACAGCCTAGGATTGGAAGCAAAAGAAAAAGGCTCTGACAAAATAGCATTTTATTTTAATACCATATTATGGGAAGACAAAAAAAAACCCTGGGCTTTCCTTTGTCTGAGTAGAATTGACTTCTGGGTGAGATCAATCTTTATCGTCCTCTGTACAAGTGCACACATATTTATGTACACATATATAATCCCCATCTTCGGAAGCCAAAAGCCCTGTATGAGTGTACCTATATCCAGAAGGTAACGTCCTTCATTTCTGCATTAATATCAACCCCAAGCCTCACTGCAATCCAAGACTAATCAAAACCAATAGGAAAAGAATAGAAGTCAGGTACTAAGAGATATGCCTAAATTCACCTGGCTGTATCTTCTCTTCCTCCCAAACTTCATCCCCTAAATTCCTCAATGTTTAGAAGGATTCGTATTTTTTGTTTGTTTTCTGTATACCTATTTTATTAACTGGGATTTGTATCAGGATTGCAGGGCTCCAGAGAACACAAAAGCTATCTATAGTGGCTTAAATAAATGGAGCTTTATTTGTCTCTAATATTAAGATATCTGGAAGTAAGGTGAAGTAGGCCCAACAGTGTCAGGACTGGCATCTTCACAGTTTTATTTTGTTTTGTTTTGTTGCCTTTTCCTGATGGTCATGAGATGGCTGCTGCCAACCAGCCACCATTTCCACAGGGCAAGAAAAAGACGGCAAAAACGATGTATCAGCTTTTTATCGTGAAGCCAAAGATTTCCCAGAAAGCATACACAGAAGACCATCACTTACGTACAATTGGACAGAACTGTGTCACATGACAGTCACCGCCAGAAAGATGGCCAGGGAGAAGCGGTTGTAGATGGGGACTGAAGTAGCTAACCAGCAATTAGTCTGCCAGTCTTCATTTGTAAATATCAGCAACTAACTCGCTAATTCAAGTCAGAGAAAACAAAAGGGTTGGGAGGTGGGTATTTATCAAAAAGACATTCATGGAATGAAGGAAATGATTTAAAAATGAGGTCTTGGGATAGGATACAAACTGGTAAAGTTTTAACATCTCTGAAGCAGTAATAGATGTACCTTTTTTGTAAGTGTAGTCTTCAGAAAACTCAGCTCCAAACTCTTTTGGACCTTGTATCATTTCCTCCTCTGTCAGCTTCCTTGGAGTAGCCTAGTTTGGGTCCTTGAACTCACCACTCACTCGGAACAATTGAGGAAGACAAGGGGGCGTGATTGGCAGCTCTACTAAAACCACAGGGAGTATGAGGGGAGCACTTCCCTGAAGGGAAAAAAAAATAAGCAGTTAGCAGACGGATGGGATACTGGATGGTCAAAGACTACATAGGTCCCACTCACCAAGATTGCTGATACACTTGTGTTCTTTCTCTCTCTGTCACTCTCTTTCTCTCATTTGATGGTAAAACTAAAACACTAAATTATAGACATTCACTATGCTCTTATGAGGTCATCAAAAATCTTTATTTCAAGTGTAAGAAAAGAAATGAGATACCAATTAAATTTGGGGGGGAAATGCACTTGTTTAAAAAATGTGTCTTGTTTATCCCCAGGTTTCAAAATTATTTTTAAGGTAGTATTTTAAAAACCTGAGTTGATTATTTGTTATGTACCTTTCAAATGCCATCAATGGTACAAGAATGAATGTTAGCTATCCTGCTAACCAGGATCATATTTTTATAAGTTCTTTCTCCAAAAATTTCTCAAACCTGAAGGGCATGGATTCTAGTGCACATAAACATTTTCATCAGAGTTGTAGTCACATAACAATTCTTATACTACTATCTTCATATCTCGAAGCTATTTCAAATAACTTCCTCTTTTTAAAGTTGCATACAAATGAGGTAATCTTATGTTTCTAAAATGGATATCGTATGCCACTGTAATACTACCAACAGCAAGAATTAGCAAATATTAGTATAGCTTTAGAAATTAAGAAATGAGAGTCTGGGTTCTGGGTCTGCCACAACTGCCTGAATTTATCTAAGACATCCATTTATTTATATGCAAAATAGGGATAATATTATCTATTCATAAAGTTTTTTGTGAAGAGTAATTTGGATCCGAGTAACAGTGCTTAACATACATAAATTGAAGACGCCTTTGGCCAGATAAGGATCCCAGTTTATTCATTTGTTTATTTCTATGTTTTTAAGCTTCCTCTGCAACTTTTCACAGAGCTTGAGATTCAATGCGCTAGGCTTACATTGAAACTCTCCCATTTATTGACAAGTTACTTTTCCTCTGTGCTTTGGGAATAATAACAACACTAAGAGTTGTGTAGGAATTAGATGAGATAATGTGTGTAATTCACATAGAGCACCTGGTGTATAGTCAGTATTCAATAAATTGTAGTTGTTGGTAATAATCATATTAATATTAATACATGATGATGTCTCTTGATAAGTGATTACTTTGCTCACCATACCATCCTATGGAATATTTGATTTTTAAGAAAAGTGAACATTTTGTTTTTAAGAAAAAATATTTTAAAATCAATTCACTGTGTTGATTAGATATATTGATTTTAAATGCCATCCAGTTTTTCAAAGGAGTGCACTTGCTTTTCCATATTAAAATTGCAAAACAGTGATATGTAAGAATGACAATGAGATACGCCTGAATGAGGCACCATCTTGTAATTATCACCCTTCTGGTTCACAGACCTCTTCCTTGCCAGGAGAGTTTTCTAACATTTTTATAATTTCTTAATATTTTCTATCTACCCTTTACACCTTCCATTAATGAGTAATTCACTGCACATTTTCCTTTGCTTCCTTTTAGTTTCCTATTCTTGGTGTGAAATTCATTCTCTGTCTATTTCTATGGAGGCTTTTGTGATGCCTCTGAGGAAATGAAGTCTGAGTCTTTGAAATAATGAAAACATCACTAAATCATAAAACCTAGCTTTCAGAAGCCTAATAATGGATTAGTGCTTTATTGCATATAGCTCTCTTAACAGTTTATTCAAGTTTCTTGTGAACTGATCTTTTTGTCCTTTTACCCCAGCACATACACATACAGACACACACGTCACACTTCAGTCATATAAATGAGAGGCTACACATATTCCTGGAATACCTAGATGTGGGATTGGGAGAGCCAATTTTTTTAAGGCATAAAGAAAGTCAAATTTTATTAGTATCTAACTTTTTGAAAACTTTTTTTTATTGAAGTATAGCTTATTTACAATGTTATATTAGTTTCTGGTGTACAGCATAGTGATTCAGTTTTATATATATATATATATTCCTTTTTCATTACAGGTTATTACAAGCCATAGAATACAGCGTCCTGTGCTATAGAGTAGGACTTTGTTTATCTATTTTATATATATTAGTTTGCATCTTCAAATCTCAAACTCCCAGTTTATCCCTTCCCACCTCCTTTCCCCCTGGTAACTATAATTTTGTTTTCTATGAGGGAGACCCAATCTTGAGCCAGGATCAAGGGTATCTGTAGTTTGTAGGGACTGTAATGGCTATATTATTGTAACAGCAGGAACAATTTGTGTCACTTTGGAGAAATTTAACTTCTAATAACAGAATATATAATGAAAACTTTAAAGATAGATGTTAATTTTTCTCATATAATAAGAATTTGGAAGAACAGTATTCCCAGAGTTGGTTCAGCAAGTCAGTAGTATCATTAAGGACCTGCTTTTTTTCTGTCTTTCCATTCTGTTCCCTTAGCCTTTGGCTTTGGTCCTTGGGCTTACCACCTCATGGATACAAAATAGCTGCTGCACTCCAGGACTTGCACCATGACAGGAAGAGGAGACTGGCATTTTTTTCAGAAGCCTCAACTGACTTTGCCAGAAGTGGGTCACATGGTTACATCTACAAAGTAGGCTAAGGAATTGTGTGTCTGGCATTTTTAACCTTTTTTTTTTCTTTTTGAAAATAAACCCTATCACTATGGAAAAAGAGGAATTAGAATGGCTATTGAGGAAGCAAGTAACAATATCTACCATTCTTTTCTTGATTTTTTTTTTCCTACCAAATTTATAGCCTTAGTTCAGGGGCCTTTTAAAATAAATCTTTATAGTTCCAGCATCTAGCATATTGCCTGGCACAAAGTAAGAGATAAGAAATATTTTTGAATGTCTCAAGAAACTTGCAATCTGGTGAGTAAGATAGCCAACAAAAATATTAATATTATTATATAATTATAAATAGTGAGAAATATTATGAATGCAAAGAATAGAGTGCTTTGAGAGAATAATATAGGAACTGCTTAATTGTCGAAGGTGTCTCTGAAAAGGAGATATTTAAGCTGAGACCTGAAAATCAGGTCAGTCATATGAAGAGTGAGGGGAATGGAATAATTCTTCCAAGATGCTGAACTAAAAGGAGCCAAGTATGACTGGAATGTAAAGACCAAGGAAATAAGTAGTACAGGATAAGGCTGGAGGGTAGCAAAGTCGTATGATCTGACTTACCTGTAAAAGTACACCTGAGCTGATGAATCTATAAAACACCGTATGATGTTACGTACCTGCTGTATACAGAAGGGACTGAAGGTGACAAAAGTGAAAACAAGGAAAACATTTAAGAGATACTCACAATTGTCTTGATGAAGAAAATGGTGGCTAGGACCAAGATGATGGCAATGGACCTAGAATTGAACAGATTTGAGATGTATTTTTGAGGTAAGCTCTATGTAGCTCAGTAATGGATTAGATGTCAGGCATGAGGGGTTAAGGATGGCTGCCAGGCTTTTGTTTGAACAATTTGTTGCAGTATTTACTCATATAATAATGACTGAGGAGAAAGCAAGTTTGGGGAAATCATGAATTTCGTTTTAGGGAGCCGGGGGTGGGGGGGATGCAGTGGGTAAAGGTAGTCAAAAGGCACAAGCTTCCAGTTACAAAATAAATAAGTCATGGAAATGCAATGTATAACATGGTGACTATAGTTAATAATACTGTATTTTATATTTGAAAGTTGCTAAGAGAGTAGACCTTAAAAGTGCTCATCACAAGGAAATAAATGTGTAACTAAGTATGGTGATGGATGTTCACTAGACTTATTGTGGTGATCATTTTGCAGTATATACAAATATTGAATCATATTGTTTACCTGAAACTAATATAATATATCCACTGTATCTTGATTTTTTTAAAAAAAGATAGAGTTTAGTTATAAACATGTCCAGTTTGAAATGCCTGTGATATGTCCAAGTGGAGAAGTGAAATATAATTGTAGCTGAGAAGAGAGACCTGAGCTAGAGGTACAAATGAGGAAGATATTGATATGTAGATTGAAAATGGAGATCGTCCAACATGTAAAGAGAAAAGAGAAGACGGCTAAGCTCAAACTCTGATAAACTCCAAAAAAAAAGGAGTCATATAGAAGTAGGAGAAGATCAGTGAGGAAAACAAAAATCAAAGGAGTATGACATCTCAACTGGATAAAGAAGATGTGGTATATACATATAATGAAATATTACTCAGCCATAAAAAAGAGTGAACTAATGCCATTTGCAGCAACATGGATGGACCTACAGATTATCATACTAAGTGAAGTAAGCCAGAAAGAGAAAGAAAAAAACCATGATATCACTTGTATGTGGAATCTAAAAATATATATATATGATCCAAATGAGCATATTTACGAAACAGAAACAGACTCACAGACATAGAAAAGAAACTTACGGTTACTGGGGTTGGGAGGAAAGGGAGTGAGGAGAGACAAATTGGAAATTTGGGAGTAGCAGATACAAACTACTAGATAAACAACAAGGTCCTACCGTATAGCACAGGGAACTATCTTCAATACTTTGCAATGACCTATATTGAAAAAGAATATGAAAAGGAATATATATGTATAAATGAATCACTATGCTGTATACCAGAAATTAACACATTGAAAATCGACTATATTTCAATAAAAAGTAAAAAAAAAAAAAAAAAAAAAGGAATATGACATCTCAGAAGACACAAGAGCAAATAAATGTCCTTTCAGTCAGGGATTTATCCCCGTTTGAAATTGCAACTTTACTGTTATCCAGCTAAGGATCACGCATCCTTCCCAATTATCTGGGGATATCCATTGATGCTTCAACATAAAGCAGTCATTTTTAAAGTTAGGCACTTCTTTTTCTGAATTATCTGAGATTCGAAACAATGAGGTCAGGAAGTGACTAAAATATGTTTCACTGACTTTGCTGTCATAAGGGCTTGCTCTGAAATAACACCAGAGCACATGCTTGTCCATTGAGCTCTGTATCATTTGTTCCATTAAGGTGAATAAAGAAGTCACTCATACTTTAATCCCCATTCTCTTGGACAGAGGAGTAATAGTTAGGCATTTGAAGACTGGATGGATAGTAGGAAAACAAATTATTAAAGTGGATTGGAAAATATATTTCTTTGGTTGATTTTGTTGACTATCCTAATAAGATTGCCTTTCATTTGTATAGTTCCTTTTTTTAAAGTATAGTCGATTTACAATACTGTGTTAGTTTCATGTGTACAGCATACTTTACAAAGCACCTTTGTGTGTGCTGTTCTGTTTTACCCTCATCATAGCTATGTGGGCTAGGCATGTACTAGGATTCCCATTTTATAGATATGGAAATGAAGGCCCCCAAATGATTTTTTTTTTAAAAACTCACGGAGATCACAGGGCTAATAAATGGAAAAACTGGGATTATAATCCAAGGTTTTGATTTTTAACTCATTCCTTACTGTACTATATCTGGAATGGTGAAGTGTTCATGTCACATGTAAACTTGTATCAACTGGTATCAGCTGCCTGGAGTAATCTATCGTGTGAAAGAGCATGAAACAGATGGAGAATGGCTAAAAATGGTGTCATAGACTGATTATTAATGTCTATCATAGCTATCAAATTGGAAAATAATGGTGTGAGTGCATGATATATGCTGGTCATTCCTAAACTAAGGCACCTCCTGTTATTTATAAAGAAGCATATTCTAACAAGTCTAAAAGTCTCTTGTTAAATCATGTAATGCAGTTGGATAAAATAATTTAAAGGAAGAATATGCCTGTTAATTGAATCACCTACACTTCCCCAGTGATGATAAATAAGTCATTTGGGGCATCTCAAGTTTCAATATGGCAAGACTCAAAATGAAATTGTCATTCAATGTCTTGGAGACATTTCCTGAACAGACAAACTAATTTCCTCTTGGGATGCTAGGATTCTGATCTCTCAGTGGTCTCAGATGTTTTGGATAAAGGAAATGCATGTTGTGCAGTGGTCTCATTTTCAGTCTTTTGAATTCTTCTAAAGAGCACTCGGGCAACCATTTTCTGTACCTGTTGTTTTAATCATTGGGAAAATTCTTGCAAATTAACTTCAAAGTAGTATTCTAAAGTTCTATAAACCATCATCTTATAACTGTCTAAGCTCAAACATTCATTATAGGTGCCTTGAAATGGACATATGTACTTTTATCCGGAGTCAACACATTATGTTGTTTTCATTTTTTAATTTTTTATTTTGAAATAATTTTACACTTACAGAAAAGTTGCAAAAATATCACGGAGAGTTCCCATATACATTTACCCAACTTCCTTTAATATTAACATACCATGTAACATAGTCTAACTATCAAAACCAAGAAATTAACATTGGTACAATATTACAAGCCATGGGCTTTATTCATATTTTACCATATTTTTACTGTCCTTTTGTTCTTCCAGGATGTAACCCAGGATCATTTAATAATATTTAACATTGCATTTAATAGTAATGTCTCTTTAGTCTCCTCAAATCCATTCCTTAGCCTTTGTTTGTCTTTCATTACCTTGGCACTTTTGAGAAGTACTAGTCAGTTATTTTGTAGAATGTCCCTCAGTTTTGGCTTGTCTGAGGTTTTCTCATCATCATCACATTTAGGTTAGGGATTTGGGGGAAGAATAACACAAAGGTGATGCTGCCTTTCCAGTCTATCTGATCAGTAAGTAGATCTTTATATATTTTATTACCGATGATGTTAACTTTGCTGACTTGGTTAAGGTGGTATCTATGGGTGATCTTCACTGTGAAGTTACTGTTTTCCCTTTGTAATTAATTAGTATCTTGGAGAATATACATTATGTTGTTTCAACCACCAGAAGTAATGGCTACAGGAGTGGCATAGAAGTAAAGAGATCTGAGTTCTACTACTAATACTTAGTTCAGTGGCACTGGGCAAGTCACTTAACCATCCTGGCTGTCAGTTTTTCTGTCTTCAAAATGAGGGATTGGACTAGGTTACCTCAGTGATCGTCTTAGCTTAATGATCTAATGGTTCTGTGATTTTCAAGTCAATGTGTGCTATAGACTGAATGTCTGTGTCCCTCCAGAACTTATAGAGCTTATATGGTGAAATCCTAACCACCGGTGTGATGGCGTTTGGAAAGTAATTGGTCATGAGAATGGAGCCCTCATGAATAGGATTAGTGCATTTTGGTTTTTTTACATTTTTTAATTGAGTTACAGTCATTTTACAATGTTGTGTCAAATTCCAGTGTAGAGCACAATTTTTCAGTTGTACATGAACAGACATATATTCATTGTCACATTTTTTCCCCCGTGAGCTACCACAAGAACTGTATATATTTCCCTGTGCTATACAGTATAATCTTGTTTATCTATTCTACATATGCCTGTCAGTATCAACAAATTTTGAAATCCCAATCTATCCCTTCCCACTCCCCACCCCCTTGGCAACCACAAGTTTGTATTCTATGTCTATGAGTCTGTTTCTGTTTTGTTTTTTGTTTTGTTTTTTGGTTTTTTTTTTTTTAGATTCTGCATATGAGCGATCTCATATGGTATTTTTCTTTCTCTTTCTGGCTTACTTCACTTAGAATGACATTCTCCAGGGACATCCATATTGCTGCAAATGGCATTCTGTTGTTGTTTTTATGGCTGAAGAGTATTCCATTGTATAAATATGCCATGTCTTCTTTATCCACTCATCTGTTGATGGACATTTAGGCTGTTTCCATGTCTTGGCTATTGTAAATAGTGCTGCTATGAACATTGGGGTGCAGGTGTCTTTTTGAAGTAAGGTTCCTTCTGGATATAAGCCCAGGAGTGGGATTCCTGGGTCATATGGTAAGTCTATTCCTAGTCTTTTGAGGAATCTCCATAGTGTTTTCCACAGTGGCTGCACCAAACTGCATTCCCACCAGCAGTGTAGGAGGGTTCCCTTTTCTCCACAGCCTCTCCAGCATTTGTCATTTGTGGACTACTGAATGATGGCCATTCTGGCTGGTGTGAGGTGATACCTCATTGTAGTTTTGATTTGCATTTCTCTGATAATTAGTGATATTGAGCATTTTTTCATATGCCTATTGATCATTTATATGTCTTCCTTGTCGAATTGCTTGTTTAGATCTTCTGCCCATTTTTGGCTTAGGTTGTTTGTTTTTTTCTTATTAAGTCGTATGAGCTGCTTATATATTCTGGAGATCAAGCCTTTGTTGGTTTCATTGTTTGCAAAAAATTTTCTCCCATTCCGTAGGTTGTCTTTTTGTTTTACTTGTGGTTTCCTTTGCTGTGCAGAAGCTTGTAAGTTTCATTAGGTCCCATTTGTTTATTCTTGCCTTTATTTCTATTGCTTGGGTAGACTGCCTTATGGGAACATTTTTGAGATGTATGTGAGAGAATGTTTTGCCTATATTTTCTTCTAGGAGGTTTATTGTATCTTGTCTTATGTTTAAGTCTTTGACCCATTTTGAGTTTATTTTTCTGTATGGAGTGAGGGAGTGTTCTAGCTTCACTGATTTACATGCTGCTGTCCAGTATTCCCAACACCATTTGCTGAAGAGACTGTCTTTATTCCATTTTATATTCTTGCCTCCTTTGTCAAAGATTAGTTGACCAAAAGTTTGTGGGTTCATTTCTGGGTGGATTAGTGCCCTTATTAAAGAGCCCCAGAGAGTTCTCTCAGCCCCTTCTGTCAAATGAGGTTATAGCAAGAAGATGGCCATCCATCAACCAAGAAGCAGGCTCTCACTACACACTGAATTTGCCAGCACCTTTATCTTGGGCTTCCCAACCTCTAGAACTGTGAGAAATAATATGTTGCTTATAAACCACCCAGTTTATGGTATTTTGTTACAGCAGCCCAAATGGACTAGAGCAGTGTGTTAAACCAGGTTATACTTACAGAAACCTCAAGACTTTTTATTTAGGAGTTGAAATATTCATTTAGTTACTCAGGTAATATTTTTATAGAGCCTATAATATGCCAGGCACTGTTTTAAGTACTGAGAATAAAGTGGGAAAAAAGACAAAACCCCTGGCCTCATGAGTGCTTGCTTGGGTTCTGATTGGGAAGACAGACAATGAACAGATATGCACTCGGGATATAATACAATTTCAGAGAGCAATAATGTGATGGATGAAGAAAGATAAAGCAGAGAAGAGACTAGGGAGCTGGATATAAAAGGATTGTCATTTCATAATAAGGTGATCAGAGAAGGTTCTTCTGAGGAGGTAACATTTGAGCAGAGACTGAAAGGAAGGAGGGAGAGAAGCCTGAAAGTTCATGAGGAATTCTGTTCCACACAGAGCTGCACATGCCGTCTCTGAGGCCAGGCTAAGCTGCTTATATAACATTTAAAAGAATTAAGTGAGGCATCATGAGATCATAAAGTCTAACACCCTTCCTGTACAGCTCAAGAGGCTAAGATTTGGTTAAGGTGACAAAGCTAGTTAATGTGATATCTGGTAAGAATTCAACTCTCCCGAACCCCTCTCAAAATTATGCTACCATTTAAGGTCAACATGTCTTTGAAAAACTGACAGTGTGACTGTGGATTTTAGGCCATCCCAAATATTGATGGAACAGTGGCTGTTTTGAGTTTTCTGTAGATTATAAGGCGAACTTGCCATGGATGTCATAGCTGGATTTGTAAGCATCAAATTCACAGATGTACTTAATGATGTCAACCAAGGACTCTGCATCACCATTCTGCCCCCAGGGAGTCCCCATGTCTGCTAGTCCTAATCACTATGCTCTGTTCCATAACCTGCTGGTCCAGACATTATTCAGAGAAGACAAATAATCCCAAGATGATGGTGTTAGGTGAGGTGAGATGTCAACCGTAAGTGGATCCAGCCGAAGAAATGTCTGAAGGAAGCAGCTCAGGAACACTTGGGTATATGTGTCTAAAATGAAGCTTACACAGATAGCAGCAGAGCTAAGATAGCTGGAAGCCATTGTGACCCCACAACTACTTCACAGACTGGAATCAAAGACAGATTGGTTTTTCTCATCAGATAGACTAGGAGCCTAAGATACCATTCATTCATTCATTCATTCATCATACAGTCAGTTATTTAGTAAACAGTATTGCACAACCATTATGTGCCAAGCACTGTGTTAAGCTCTGGAAATCCAGAAATAGATTATATTCCTGTCCCCAGGGCCTTTAGGACTATCAAGGGTAGAACTCCCTCCCATATAAAGAAATTAAATGAAGAAAAGCATTAAAGTGATACGATTACGGTAATACAGAACCCAGAAGACCCCAAAAGAAGACATTTCCTTGGGAAAAAGTGAAAATATCATCAGTTTTTTAGCCTCACACAGACATAAAAAACCATCCCAGTCAACATCACCTCTTAATATGAAAAGCAACAATAAATACCTTCATAAGTCAGCTCAAATTAAATCTGTAAATATGTCCACGTTTATAAACAGTGATGGTTGCAGAACTCTGTGGATATTTAAGACTCAAACATTTCCTGAAACACAATACTTTTCCAAAACTTCTTACCTTTCTAAGCCGACGACTGCAGCCATCCTAACTAGGATGTGAAGGTGCTCTTCGTGGCGCTGACATTATCGATTCTGTTGCTAACAGTGCAGACGTAAATGACTGATGATAGCTCCCTGGCCGTTCCTCCCTTCTGCCGTTGAAATGGCTCTCTGCTTTATCCACACAGGGTTTCTAAATGAATAGTAGATGTTTGAACAGAGGAGAAATTGGTCCTGAGGTGAATTAACTCTCTTGAGGTAGATTTGTTTGTGCTTCCAACAACTTGTACGCTAAACCTTATGAGCCTTCATGATGTAAGAATTTTAAGGAGAAAAGGGCAGTTGGGGGAAAGTCTTACATTTTCTCTACTGCTTTTTCTTCTCACTGAGACCTGAGTATTCTCAAGGGACTTTTGAAGTTTGCCATTTTAACAACATACTTCTGGAGACGTATTTGAAGTGCTCCACCTTTCTGTTTATCTTTTTTTTTCTAACACAAGATTTCTGCAAGCACCAACAAAACAGTGTTCTCTTTTCCTCACAGGTAGATCACAAAAGTGGACCCATAATCATTGGGTCAGGGGTTTCTCAGCTCTGAATTAAATTGCAGCTGAACATTGTTTTTCGGAAACTGGATCTTCTCTGTAGTGGATGGTAAAACCTGCCCATTTCTGTGACCGTGAGAGCAGGGCTTTCCAGATTACGGACTAGAAAGGGCAACAGACCTTGGTTGCAGTTACACAGGGAGAGGAACAGTAGGCGTTGCCGGGCAGAATCATGGATGTCTCTGCTTTGATACTGCTCCAACAATAGGTTAGTACACTCAGAATTAAGCACAGTCTCGACTTGTTTCACAGTTGTCATTTCCTTCCTTGAAAAACAACAACGTGCATGGGGAAAAGGAGCCAGCGTTAGGGGTTTTCGTGAATTGATAACATTATAATAAGTACTTCATCATGAATTTCTAGTCTACAAATCTTTTGTTCTCTTCTCTGGTCATCAGAGTACCGAAATCACAACCAGGAGTCTAGAATTGATATCTAAGAACCTAAAGCAGTAATAATGGCAGTTGTAGTAGTAGTAGTAGTAGTAGTAATACTAAGTACCACACACCAAGCCCTGTTGACACATTTTACATATATTCACCAATCTGTTTCAGTAATCCCGTAAGTAGACACTGTTACAAATCCCAGTTTACAAGTAAGAAGACTGAATGAAAGATAGTGAGAATAAGCAGTTTGCCCAGGATCACACAGCTAGTAAGTAGTGAAGCTTCAAACCCAGGTAGCTTAGCTTCAAAGTCTGTGATCTTAAGCATTATGTTAGGCTCCTTCTCAATAGTTAACCTATTAAAGGTAATATTTATGGCATTTAAACAAGTTTGAATAATAGAATCTTAGGTTGAAAGGGGCCATCAAGATCTAGTCTAAGTCCTTTCTCAATGCCGGAGTCCTTCTACACGTCTCTGCTAGAAAAGCCTTTGCTTTGGCCTTAAAAGCTAAAATGATGGACAACTTCTTACTTTGCAAGGCCGCCCACTCACTTGCAAACATCCTGATCATTAGGCTGTTATCTCTTGCATTGAGCTAAAATTGATCTTCTCGTAACTTCTGCCCTTTTGTCTATATGTATGCTTTGAAGCTATACATAGTAAGTGTAAACTCTCTTAACAAAGACAGCCCTTCAGATATTTGGAAGCATTCAGTTCCCCCCAACTCTACTATTACTACCAAGTCTTTCTTTAGAATACAGGCATCAAAATCAAAAACAAGAAGAAAGTATAAATTTAGTGCCAGACTTTGTTACTTAAAATATAAAAACTTTTTACAGAAGTAGGGCAACCCCTCACCCCACGTACATACAATATGTACAAAGGGAACAATTTGTTTCTCCCATCCATAGACACAGGAGATGGCAAACGCTGACCTGTCAGATTCAATGCATTTTGCTGACTTGGAATTTCAAGTGCTTTCCAGGGGATGAAACTCTCTACTGTAATCATTAAAACCTGCAGAACCCTGCTTGACTCTGGGGAGAAGCCCAGCGTAGTTGGCTTCGTCTACCCCTACCCGGAGAGCTACTTAAAACTAGGGCAGAAGAGATCACCACTGGCTTGGAACCAGTCCTGGGCACCATCTCTTTCGTTCCGAACCATGCAGTGTCACCCCTAACCTCCCGCTCCTGTTTTGTATCATGTCTGTTTCCTCATGCAACAGCCTCATCCTAAATTCCAACCCATACTCAGATATTTGCTCTCCATTCTTGCTAGTTATGAATGTCTGGATGTTAACTACTGCCCATACCCTGACCCTGTGTATTCTTGGGTCCTGCTGACCAGTTTGAATTTTTGAATCGCACAAATTCCCTGGCTACTTGAAAGCCCTCCACTTTAGCTTAACGGCCCGTCCTCTGTATTTTCTGACCTTCACTTTGCTCTCTCTACAATTTGTAATCACACTCACCCCCAAGCAGAGAGAAAATCTGCATCAACATCCATCAGGATTTCTCACCACATCATTATATCTGTCAGCTTCACCAAACTCCTGATCTCAGTCCCCTCCTTTCAGCGACCTGGCACTGACACAGTATAATTCCTTTTAAATCATGATGAAGTTTGATGTGCTTTTCAAAAGGTTATGGTGAGGATTTGAAAGAGTGTTTGTTTTGTTTGGGAAAGGAGGTGTGACAGTGCTGGTGGCTATAATAGTGTTCTTTAGAGCCTGTCTCAGGATGATTTCAGAGCAGTAGAGAATGGAGAGTTTTAAGAGATCTTTGGAGATAAGAGCCATCGGTGGAAAAGAATAGATTATGGAGACACAAGATCCAAGGCACCAGCTGGGACAAGGAGCTTCAGCCGTGTTTGGAACTGTAGGTCCCAAGGGGATCCACAGATGGAGAAGAAACCAGAAAAGGTACCCTCTTGTGGGTTAAAGTCAGTTAAATATAACCAATGGTATGGTAGCCATCATTTCTTATTTTTTCAATTGTGGGAAAAAATGATATAAAATTTACCATCTTAACCATTTTAAAGTGTACAGTTCAGTATTGTTGAGTATAGTCACACTGTTACATGTGGGATCTTCAGAACTTTTTCATCCTGCAAAACTGAAACTTTACGCCCATGATACAATTGCCCTTTTCTCCCTCCCCTCCAGCCCCTGACAACCGCCATTCTGTTTTCTCTGTCTCTATGAGTTCAGCTACTCCAAGTGCCTCATATAAGTGGAATCCTACAGTTTTTGTCTTTTTGTGACCAGCTTATTTCACTTGGCATAGTGTCATCAAGGTTCATCCACTAGCCATCACGCCTGGAACACAGCTTTGTAGCAAGCACGCGATCTCATTTCATTCCCCTGCCGTGCTGTTTTCCATCTTACAGATTAGGAGTAAAGGCCAGTCTCCAAGAACGGGCTCCAAAGCTGACTCAGAAGCAGTTGGAGAGCTGCTTGCAGAAGGATTATTGTGGCATTGCAGAGTGCTCTCGGGGTTTACACTGCTAAGGATGTTGGGGGTAGCATTAGACAGAGGGGAACGCAGATCCACGACGTAACAGTAGCGATGAAGCCTGCCGACAAGCCTGCGGCAAGCACTCTTGTTGGTTTGGCCTTTCATTCAAACTTGTTCCAAATGAGTCAAATGGGTAGAGACTTTGTGTTCTGGCCTCAACCAGTCACTGGCCGTAGGTCTCCCCCTCTCAGGGAGAGGATGGAACCTTGTGAGAGGTAGTTCCTTGAGAGCAGTGACTGGACTGCGGTGGCAAAGGCACTGAAGGAGGGGTTCAGTGTGGAGCACCACAGTAATACTACAGATGCTGAAAAAATAAATACCTACATTTCTTAAGGTCCATAGAAATGACATATGGAGAAGAGCAGTGTTTATTTGACTTCAAAAACCATGGTCTTTCTACTCAACTGGACATTCTCTCCAAAAGAGATCCATTATCCATGGTGAAATTAAACTTGGAATCTGCTCGTGATTAAAATGGAATCGAAGTCCAGAAAGTATCCCCTTCATTGTGTCTTCCATTATTTACCTCTTCCTTACAATTCTTGCAGACACGAACCTTTTCCTCCTGGTTCTTGTCATGAGGAGTGAAGTCGTATCATTATGGTAGCCTTCTAATTGTGTTCCATGCCTGAGGTCTCTCCTTTCTGCATCTGATCAGTCCACTGCTGTCAGATTAATCTTCGAAGAGCACTACTTTTTCCAGTTTAATTTAACAAGACTCCTTCTGTGACCCAGGAGTGTCTGAGGGGTCAGGTGGTCACAGATAAGTCATGATCTCTGCTCCCAAGCTGTTCACAACCTTTGGAGGGAGACAGCACTATTGTGACCGCTAGCACCACCATCGTACTTATAACAGCTAATATTTACTGAGTGAAGCTACTAAGCAGACAGACACTGTGCTAAAGGCTTGACATATATTATCTCAATTAATCCTAACAACCACTTTCTGAGGTACCGCTCAAGAGGACTCATTTTTAGATGCAAAAACTGATACTTAAACAGGTTAAGTGCCTTTCACAGTGGCTCTCAGCTGGGAAATGGCATAGTCAATACAGGCATTCCCACTCCAGAGCCTGAGTTCTTAATCATCCCGCTTAAAAACTTTGATTCACTGTTATTCTCAGGATGAGGTCCAAATACCTCCATGATCGGTGCCCTCCCTCTCCCCCTCTGTGCCCAAACCAACCAAACAAATGCTCTTCCCCTGATGAGGCAAGTCTCCAAACCTTGACACCTGCTGCTTCCGGGCACTTTTTCCTGCTATTTTCTAAGTGCTGGAAGGATTCCCTCAGTGCGATGTGATTGCAGACCCAGCTCAAGCTTGGCCTCCTCCAGAGTGCCTTTTAACATTACCCTAGAAACTATGGCCCTAGCCTTGAACTACGCACCACTCAGTTTCTCACATCTGTGTCTGGTTCTCCACTTGGCCTGTAAGTTCCTTAAGAACTGTGTGTGTGTTTTTTTAACAAAAAATAAATCTTACTTCTTTTTCTCTTGTTGCCAAAAAAAAAATTGTTCCTGAATTTTAATATGAGAAGTAATGATACACAGCTTTAAAAGTAAATCTAATCTTGTAGAGTTCTGAAAAGAGAAAGGTACAGGACCTTATAATTAATATTCAATATATCTAATCCTATGAAAATTCTCTCATATTACTGGGAACTACCAGATCTCAACATTTTTTAAACGGAACTTTATATTTTGAGACAATTGTAGATTCACATGGAGTTTTAAGAAATAGTACAGAAAGAAACCATGTGTGTACCTTTTACCCAGTTTCTTCCAATAGCACAACTGGCAAAACTATGATTCAATGCCACAATCAGGATATTGACATTGATACAGTCAATATACAGGACATTTTCGTCATGCAAGGAGCCCTCCTGTTGTCCTTCTACAGGAACACCCACTTATCCCCCAACCCCCTGCCTCTAGCAACTACTAATCTGTTCTCCATTTCTGTAATTTTGACATGTCAATAATACCTCCATGATCAGTGCCCTCCTTCTCCCTTTCTGTGCCCAAACCAGCCAAACAAATGCTCTCCCCCTAATGAGGCAAGTCTCCAAACCTTGAGTTTTTTTCACTCAGTATAATTCCCTAGAGATTCATCCAAATTGTTGTTGCATTGTAGCAATAGTTCCTTTTTATCGCTGAGTAGTGCTTTATATTTTGGATATGTCCTTGTTTGTTTAACCATTCACACCTTGGAGGACATCTAGAATATTTTTAGTCTTGGAGTATTATGAATAAAGTTGTCAACATTCATGTACAGATTTTACGTGAACGTAAGTTTTCATTTGTCTGGGATAAGTGCCCAAGAATGCAAATGCTAGGTCAGATGGTAGTTGAAAGTTTAGTTTTCTAAGAAACTTAAAAACTTTTCCAAAGTGGCTGTCCTATTTTACATTCCACCAGCAATGTGTGAGTGGTCTAGCTTCTCTGCATCCTTACCAATATTTGGTGTTGTCACGAGTTTTACTTTAGCCATTCTGATATGTGTAGGAATATCTCATTGTAGTTTTAATGTGCATTTTCCTACTGGCTAATGATGTTGAACAACTTGTTCCATACTTACCTGCCATCTCTATATCCTCTGCAGAGAAATCTCTGTGCATGTCTTCCACCCATTTTCTAATTTGAATGTGTTTTTCTTCTACAGTTGAGTTTTAAGAGTTCTTTATATATTAGGTAATAGTCTTTTATCATACATGTGGTTTGCAAATATTTTCTCCCTCTTCTTCTTATCCTCTTAACAGGGTCTTTCACAGAGCAAAGGTTTTAAATTTTAAATTTTGGTGAGGGTGAATTTACCAATTTTTCCTTTTCTGGATCATGCTTTTGGTGTCAAGTCTAAGAACTCTTTGCCTGGACGTAGATCCCAAAGATTTTCTCTTGTTTTTATATGCTTTATGGTTTTACTTTTTACATTTGTCTGTGATGCATTTTTAGTTAATTTTGTTATGAAGTGCTAAGTATAGATTGAGGTTCGTTTTCTGCATCTGGATATCCAATTGACAGAGCCCATCATTGTTCCCCTTTTCTCCTAACCCATCCTTAGCATTTTTGTCTTCGTAATTTCACTATTCTTGTTAACACTACCTTTCATCTAGTGGCCCAACCCACAAACTCAATTGTCCAAGTCATTATCCAGGAATCTACCCTATCTTTAAATTTACCAAATCTTCTCAACTCTCTACCCATACTCATTCCCCTTCTTTAGATCTCCCCTGTCTCCAGCATCTTTTGCCTCAAATACTGCACAGCCTCCTAATTTTTCTCCCTCATTTTAGTCTTGCTTTCTAATCCATTCTTCGCAATGCAACCCTAGTAATCCTCCTAAAATGCAGATCTGATTATGGAACTCTCCTTGTTTTAAAGTCTCTCTATTGTTTCCTGCTGCCCTAAGGCAAAAATTTCATAAGCCTTTTCACCAAACTCTGGATTAAATCTCCAGCTTCTACAGCAGCGCATAACACAGTGCCTGACTTGCCAGAAATATTTATTTATTGACTTTTAGAGTCTTAAATCTTGGGTGAAACAAACATCCCATTGTCAGCATCATAGATTCCATTTTTAATAATGTTCACATCTGCATTCTCTAAGTGTCCCTGTTTAATGGAAGTGAAGCCTGTCCCAAGACCTGGTGTCTTAGGGTTACACCATTGCAGAATTCAGACAAGGACTTTAGTGTAAGAAGTTGATTTAGGATGTGATTCTAAGAAGTAAGAGTAAGAGAGCGAGAAATATGAAACCACAAAGAAAAATAACCTCCTCTCTGTAACTTGTGAGAAGTGTACAGAATAAAATACATCTGCATATCAGTAGCTAGAGCCTGAGATGCAGCGAGCCAGAGCATGTATCCACCTGCTCATGTCCCCCATTGGCTGAGGGTTGCTGCCAAGGCATTACCTCTCCTGTAGCTCTGTCTGCCCACCCAGGAGTAAGCACCCACAGCACTGGGGAAAATACCCTGGAGCAGAAAACAAAGATTCAGTGCTCATTTTGGAGGTGGGGATGCTAGCTCTACAGGATGAGGTTGAGTTTGCAGGGAACTCTTCACTGCTGATGGCAGTGGAATCAGTACTGGGCTGACGAGATACAATGTAAACAGCAGAAGTATTTGCTACGAACCGGGAAGTGGAGCAGGGTATCAGCAGTGTCGATCTTCCTTCTGAGTATCAATGGAAGACCTTTTTTTTTTTTTTAATATTCTATGCCTGAAAAAAATAACACAAGAATTCAAAGCAGAATGTCATTGGAGTGGCGTGGAGAATACAGGCAATAAGTGCAAGAGGAGCTTACTAGACAGTTTTTCAAATCTATATTAAATGTGACTCGTTCTAATATGCTAGAGCATTTGTTTTCTTAACTCATGGGGTTATTGGGAAGATCAAATGAAATAATCATTATAAAGCACTTTGCGCAGTGCCTGCACAAAGCAAGCAGTCAGTAAATGTTAATGTTTATACAATTATTATTGTTGATTGTCAAAATTCGTTATACCCACATCAGTGAATAGTAGTAAGTGATCTGTCAGCAGGAACATGGAAACATTCTCATTACATAGAACTCAGTGTTGCAGGGACGGTCATTAAAACAGGGTCTAATTTTAGTCTTCTGGGAGACAGAAAATGGTACATTCTCCAGAAATGTTGAATCCTTCCCTGGGCATGTAGTTTAATTTTCCAAAATTAAATGGCATAATCTGTAAAATGAAAATGAAATTGTACTGCTCCTCATAAAAGGCCTAGGAAAATCTGAGGCACTATACAACATCAATGGAAAAAATGTTATTTTTCCACAAGGCATAATTAGAAATAAAGAATCAAGGTCAGTCACAAAGTTCTGAGCTATAAGGTAGAAAAAGAACAAATTTTCCCCCAGTTATTTTATGGCCTCCAGGTTGAACTCATACTTATCCAATGAGCCCCAAAATGGAATACTGTTCTGCACCAACTATACTGATGATAGTGATTCAGGGAGTAAATGATAAGATTCCATCCTTCTAAAATGCTTTTAGAATTGGATTCTAGTAAGTTTCATTTTGTTATTGACCAATCAGGAAAGAACTACAATAGAGAAAAGTGAAGACATCATGCTGAAGAGAGGGTGCTGCATAGAAAAGGAAGAAAGACCCCCTAATTTAGAGATACAGGTGGAGAAAAAAGGCAGTTATGCTGTAACAGAAGGGAAACATTAAATAAAGCAATAAGAGAGGAGGAAAATGGCTTAGAAAAGAAGATAAAGGAAAAAAGAACCAAGGAGAGACAGGAATAGACTATAGCACAAGAAAAAAATACAGAAGGACACTGAAGGAGAAATGCAGTGATTATTACACAGATTAAATGCAAACATTTAAAATGAAGGTGAAAAGCTTCTAAGGACGAATGAGCGGGGAGTAAACTGAATTTCATCGTCTTTAGCAAGACAAAGACTAAAATTTTGATCCTTTCGCCTCTACCAACTCCAGACTTTCCTTCCACTTTTTTTCCTTTTTTTTTTTAAAGGGTGGACAAACCTTAAGAAAAACAGAGTGGCCTTTTGCCCAGTGGTGTTCTCCTAATCCCCTTCCAATAAATTCCACAGTGGTTCAAAGCCTCATCGCAGGGTCTCAGAGACACCATTCTTCTCCCTCAGATTGTTCTGCTCCTGTGCCTGCAGTTCGTGTTATCAGTGGTGCGTAGCCTGAGAAATCCAGGACCTATGCCAGCTCTCTAAGTAATATGATTAGCATCTAAAGAAACACAAGGAGCCCATGATGTGGTCCTTTTGCAATTAAAATCATATTCAGAAAGCCTTTTGGTCACAGGCATTTGGCGGGGGGGGGGGGTAGTCACTTCCAGGAATGTTTCTTTATTCAAAACACAGCTTAGAGTTCTCTACTTCTTTCAGCAGAGTGCCTGCCAGTAACTAGTGACTGTAATAGAGTTCAAAACGTAAACTGCTATGCAACTGTTCGATAATAGCAACTCCCTGTGCAGCTGGGCAGCGCTTCTGTTGCCTGGCTTATTTTTTTCCTGGACTCTCCCAATCTGAGAGAAAATAGACATACATTCCTCTTTCATTGATTCAGACTGAGACAAGTAGTGTGGGTGGCCTTGTTCACCCACGAGTGTCGCTGCAATCTCCAGCACAACGGAAGACATGACCAAGACACCAAACTCTCCAGCCAAGAAGGGAAGGATATTTTGGTATGGTGGCAGATGTTGGTGGAAACTTCATGTTAGAAAATGTAAGGCACCTCCACCACGGAAAACAGTATAGAGGTTCCTCAAAAAATTAAAAATAGAACTACCATATGATCCAGCAATTTTGCTTCTGGGTATTTATCCACAGAAAACAACAAAAACACTAATTCAAAAAGATATATGCACCCAGTGTTTATTGTAGCATTATTCACAATAGCCAGCATATGGAAGCAACCTGAGTGTCCATCTATAGATGAATGAATAAAGAAAATGTGGTGTTTATACATACAATGGAATATTACTCAGCCATAAAGAAAAAAAGAAATCTTACCATTTATGACAACATGGTTGGATCTAGAGGGTATCGTGCTAGGAGAATTAAGTCAGACAAAGACAAATACCATATGATCTCACTTATATGTGGAATCTAAAAAACAAAACAAAACAAAGTGGAAACAGAGTCATAGATACAGAGAACAAATAGGTAGTAGCCAGAGGGGAGAGGAGTGTGATGTTGGGTGAAATAGATGAAGGAGATTAACAGGTACAAACCTCCAGTTATAAAATAAATGCATCGTGGGTATGTAATATACAGCATAAAGGAAGATGGTCAATAATATTGTAAAAACTTTGAGGACAGATGATTACTAGACATATTATGGTGGTCATTTCATAACGTACATGAATGTCAAATCACTACACAGTATTCTTGAAATTAACATGCTATTGTATGTCAAGTATACTTCAATTAAGAAAATGTAAAGTACCTCTCCTAGACAGAGTAAAGGGGACAGCTGCCCAAGCCCTTGTTTTAATAGGGAGCCCATAATATGAATCTCTTAAGTGAATTTTTTAAGGCATAAAAGGTACCTGTTAGATCAGTCTGTCAACAACTTAACACCTTTTTCATTCCTTTTTTATTAAGTTATACTTGACATACAACATTGTTTAAGTTTAAGGTGTATGACATGTTGCTTAGATATATTTATATTGCAATTTGATTGCCGTAAGTAGTGTTAGCTAATACCTCTAATTGTATCACATAAGGGTCATTTCTTCTATTGTTGGGAACTATTGAAATCTAGTCTCTTAACAAGCTTATTGTTTATAATACAATTTTGTTGTCTGTAATCACTGTACTGACCTCACAGTAAGTGAAGGCTTATTTACCTACTAGTTGTAAGTACGTACCCATAAACTGCATCTTTCCTATTCCCCGACCTCCTGATGGAATACTATTCAGCCATGAGAAAGAAGGAAATCCTGCCATTTGCAACAACATAGATGGACCTTGAGGGCATTATGCTAAGTGAGATCAGTCAGACAGAGAAAGACAAATACTGTATGATATCACGCATAGGTGGAATATTTTTTTTAAAAAACTGGAAACTAATATCCTTTTAAATGACCAAATCCCAGGTCAGTGGCTTAGCTAAAATGTCCAAGTACCTTTTCCTAACACAGAAACTCCTTTGAAGATCCAGCTCCCACTAATGATCCCCAGCAGATCTGGTCAGTGCTACTTTTCACAAATGAAGCTTTTCAAAAACTTTGAGTGGAAAAATGTGGCTTTCCGTTTTCAAACAGATCTTCCTATTTTAAAAAAGTACTGAAATGGGCATACTTCACAGTCTTAAATGCACACATATTATTGAGATATTCTTAAGCCTGAGAGATTGGTTCAAATCAAGTATTATACTCATGAAAATGTTCTCTTTTCCGAATACCAGCAACAAAGAATGGGAAATAGGAAGGGGGCGGCTGCTGGGTAAGAGTCCATGCAAGTTTGCCTAAAGCCTCATGATAGGAAATAGAAACTAATGTGCACTGACAACCTTGTGGCAACTGCTGTCTAGTATTCTATACCCTTTATTTCTCCGTGATGAAATTGGAGAAAATATTCCAAGAATTAATGCAGCAGTTGGTAAAATCATTATACTATAATAGGCATAATTCTGTCCTCTCCCACCTTTCTATGAAGTATCTTGAGATTTAAGAAGGTGGAACATTTTGTAATTCTTCTTTTTTTAATTTTCTTTAATAGTTTATCAGCTTGATTTATGACTTTTATTATTTTAGACTTTGTAATTCTTGAGCAACTTGTATACCTTGCTCTTGATAGTTATTGTCATGAGTTCATTTATAATCATTTCTAGGCTCAGTGTTAATTTTCTTAAATGTTTCTGTACTTTCCCTTTTACTGTAAAGTCTATTAGGTGGGACTCTTGGCTGTGGCAGAAAACTCAACTCAGATGAATTAATCAAGAAAAAAAAAAGGGTGGCGTGACAGAGGAGGTTTTCAGGCAGCCAAACTGCTGCAGACCCACCTGCCCTCCTTTTAGTGTCTGCAACATCTTCAGCACAAAAGAGAGAGCTACTCTCAGCCAGGAGTTTAAAAACTGTTTGAGCCTGACTCTTAATGGCCCAAATGGAGTCATGTGCCCATCTAGGCTAAGGGAATGGAATGCTCTGATTGGTTGATTGATGTTGCAGGTTAGACCCTCCAGGAAACAGATGCCAAGACAGATTAATTGGAGAATAACACATGTGAAGAAGAAGGAACTGAAAACAGGGTTGGGCAGGGAGAGCCACTGAATCACAATGCAGATTGTATGAAATCTGAACCAGCCCAGCGGGGAGCCCCAGAGCAGAAATTGCCAATTAGAGGGGGTCCTGAATTGGGCAGAACTGAGATTACTCTGAATATAATAGGACTGTCACTTTTCCTTCCTTACTATTGAAGAGTTGTAGAATGGAACTCAGGTCTTAAATATCCATATCGTTATGTGTATGAAATAGAGAATGACGGTTAGTACAGACCAGTGGTTCTCAACCCGGGACAATTTTTGTTCCCCAGAGTACCTGGCAGTGTCTGGAGGCACTTCGGTTATCACAGCTGGGGAAGCGGTAGAGGTCAGGGATGCTGTTAGACATCTTCTAGCACACAGGATAGAACAGCAAAGAATTATATGAGCCGCAGGGCAGTAGTACTGAAGTACAGAAGCCCTGCTCTATAGATAAAGATACGTATCTTCTGTGCACATATGAACTGAGGGAGACCATGAAAACCTTTTGTCTTTGATAAATTCTTAATAGGGACTTTTTTGTCCTTATTTGCATCTATCAATACTTGTTGCTGAGATTCCATCCAACTCATTTAACTTTTGGGCAGAAAGACTCGATTGAATTAGTGAAATTTCTAAATCCTGGAGTTTTAAAAAATTGTGTTTTTAAGACAAATAGTAATTGAAATTAATTTATATACTATTTAGTGTTTAACATCCTTAAAGAATGTACTTTGGTGACTCATAAGAATCATCCACATTTAGCATATGAATTGCTTTATAAAGTGTTATTTCGGAAGTGCTAATTTGTTTCTGATCTCTTTAAACATACCTGGACTATAGATTTATCTAGTGTGGAAGTTTACTCTGATGTATTCTTTCTTTTTTATATACTTCAGAGTTGAATCTCAGTGCCAACTCAGATTGAAATATTGAAAGTTCAAATTTAGAGTGAAATCAGTGAATATTTACTGCTGTGTGACTTCATATGCACGGTTATATTTTTCTTCCTGGGATTTCTGCTAAAAAAATTAACACAACAAAAGCAAACTTTTTAGCACTATACATTTTGAACCGCCCAATAGACACTTCAGCCTTCAGGGAATTTCGCTCCAGAACTGCTGCTAAGAAAATAAAAAGACTGGTTAATGCCTGAAGGGATAAAAAGATCAGCTAACCAAAAAAAGAAAAGTTTTCTCCAAGATGTGAAACGTGTGTTCAATCCTAGATCAAGGACTAGATGTTCAAAGTTCTATGTATGAGGCTTAACATTACTTTGGAAAAGTCTAGAAGAAAGTTTGTTATCAGTGCAATGAAATCACTTTTAAGGAGGACCGTAATGATACCAGCTCTTTACTCAGGCAAAATCCACTATTTTTTTCTAAACACAAAATCATTAAGTGCTTTTATATCCAACGATGTATATTAACATAACCATAAAAAGTCAATTATGACACAGTGAGGAAAAGACAGGGAAAAAACCCATTTTAATCACTATATTTTGAAAGCTCTTTGTAAACAAATGTGAGATGCTTAAAAGAAGGGAGAATGATGAATTTTTGTTTACCAAAATAAAACAAAGAAATCAACAGCATAAATGTTACGACTTGAAATTTCAGGAATCTCTAATCCATTAAGATTTGTGTCACTAACAGCATACAAAATGCCTGTTCAAAAAATACTCCTCGTGTCGAAAAGTGGATATGTGGTGCTAAGCTACATAGACTCTGGACCCGATCTAGGTCCATGGTGTTTTGTGTCATTGCTTCCCCACTTCTTTAGAAATTCATAATACTCTTATGGGTTAGTAATACACAGACATCACTTAAAGAGTTTCTAATTTGTCCCATGTGCAGCCTTCTTCCCATAGGACAGAGGATTCTCGAGAGCAGGGACTTCTCATGTCTCATCTTTGCTATTCTCCACAAGATGAACACAGTGCAGTGTATCTTAACAGCACTTGAAAACGCTTGGGGAATAATCGATTCTTAAGCTCATCTTGCAGGCGCTCCACTCTCGACTTGTTTAGGTCCTGCTAGAGGATAGAAATCACTGAGCCACCCCCATCTGGCCAACTTGAGTATTTATTATAGAAGAGGCAAGCTAGATATGGAACTCCCCCAGAGACGTGTCTGCCAAATGTACCCCCTCCTATTCCGCTATGACACCCACCTTTTAACACAAATGAATAACGGCTGCCATTTACTCAGTACTTACTTTGTAGCAGATGCTAAATACTTCTAAGGTCTTCCTTCTTTTTTTAGTAAAATGTAGTATTTCTGCCCAAGCCATTGTAGGAATCTTACTAACCATCAGGAGGAATGATGTGAAGGAATTTGAAGAGAATTCACTGCCACCTCTCTTATAATTTCTCCATCATTCCGTCTAGTCTTTGTTCAACCATTTGTGATTTGCTGCTTTGGGATAGTTATCATACCAAACTGCGCCTCAGCACACCAGTTGTCCCTCCTAATTTGTACACATCTCCTTGTCACCTAGGATGAAACTGAAATCGCCTTGACTCTTCCTTCTTTCTGGTACCCTTACGTTAAACCCATCATATCCCATCATACCATCTCTTGGGATTTTTTTCTGGGAACTTACCATTTCTTTACTTTCTCCAGGCTTCAGTTCATCCTAAAACACCACTCTGACCCTGTTATTTCTTTATTAAAAAATTTTATGTAGAGTATGAAAATGTTAGCAGTAGTTGCCGCCAGGGTGGGAAGCAAGGTGACTAGAAGGATATGGTATATGGGAAGCTCACTTTTTAAAGATTTTCATTGTTCTTCTTGAATTCTGTTATCATATGAAGGCATTAAAGAGAAATAACAGTAAGTGTTTAAAGCAATTGATTATTTACAAAAATATTTGAATGACTTCCATGAAAAACGAAGTGAAGTCTCTATTCTTAAACCTGAGAGTCAAGTACTGCTCTGGTTTGACTCCAAGATACATTTCCAGCCCGATACTATTCAGCTCTGCCTCTGTTTATACCCGACATCTGGGCCTCTACTAGTGCCAAAAAAAAATTGTTCATTCTGCTCTTGCCACACAGAATGTTTCTTCTGTTTTTGCCCATCAAAATCTTACCCAGCTTTGAGGGCCCAACTTAAAAGCTTCATTCCTTCATTAATTCAGTCCAGATAGTCTGTAAGCCCCATAGCTATTTATGCTTCTTTTAGCACTTTTAGCACAGTTGCCAGGAAAAGAAAGGAGTGAGCATCTGCTGAGTGCTAAGTAGACTCTCCAGCCATGCACTGTACAGTAGCCCATTCTCGGTACACCAGTTTCCTCATAAATAGGAGTACCTTCCTCACGGGGTTGTTGATTCTTTCAAGTATTTAGTTGGATTCCTGCTATGAGATAGGCATGACCTGGATCCTGGAGATACAGCAGGGAATGAAATAGACCAAGTCCTGCGCTCATCAAGTTTACTTTTGGATAGGAAAGGCTTAGATGAAATATACCTATAGAGCTCTTTAAACAGTGCTTGGAATGTAGTACATGCTCTCTAAATGTTAGCTGTTATTACTGTTGTCAGTGTTGTGGTTATTCGGTCTTTCTGTTTATAGATAAGGAAACTAATGCTCATAGACTATTCGATAAGATGCTGAAGGTCAAATAGCTAGCAGGGGATTCCATCTCAGGTCTTCTTGACCCATAGAACTGGTGGCCTTTCCAATATACCGGTGGCTCCGAAAACAGGCTATACATTAGAATGGGTAGAGCTTTAAAGAAAGTACAGATTCTCAAGCCCTAGCCCCAAACAGACTAAGACAGAAAATATAGAGATGCGCTAAAAAATCTGTATTTCTAAAAAACTTTCCAAGTAGTTGTGATACTCTGCCAAATCGGAGAATGACCGCCCCATGTTAAAATCTTTCTTACGTTACTTCATTATGCCTATTTATAAATATCTAATCCATAAATGCGTTAAAGATAGGCTCCTTGTTTGCTTATTTATTTTGTTCTCCTTTTTCTCCTAGCAGAGTGCCTTATAAACACTCAATAAGTATTTGAGTAATTAATTGCTGAATTATTTAATTAAATTTGCTCTTAAAATGCAAATACAGCTGTAGTACTAGAAGCCTGTTATGAGCTATCATTGATCTTCCTGGGGATGTTTATTAATCAGCTAAAAACCAGTACTTTGGAAGGACAGGCTAAATATCTGGGAATGGAACTGAGAAAGCCTCCAAACCAAATGTTAGCCCCATCATTCCACGGCCTAGGACCCCTACCTTACCTTGCCCACTCTTCACAGACAACTTCAGGTAAAAATGCAGGAAATACATTACGAAAAATCAAGAGAATTCTCCCTCCCATTTTTGTTTCTTTTAAGTTGACACACATATCTGTTTTGGAAAATAGGGAGAAAAAGATCTCTTTTTTAAAGAAAGAAGAAAGATTCTTTATTCTTGTCACACCATGAACATAGAGTTCACTGCTGTACGTTAAGATTATAAGGCAGGATCCCAAAATGCAGTGGCTGATTATTCACAGTAGACATATTAAGTCAAGAAGCTTATTTTTTCTCTCTTTGCTAAGGCGCAAAGCCTGGGGCTATATGCATTTTTATTACACTTTACTGTCTTGGTTTCACTTGAGGATTAAAAAGAAAGTCAAGGTACAGTGCATGTATCCTGATGGATTTTAGGATTTCTTGCCTTAGTGAAAGGAAGAATCTCATAAAGTACCTCAGATTATTGCTTAAGGAAGTATACCTACTTCTGTGATGACCTAGAAATTCAATCTTTTGTTTCTCCTATAAAAGATCACATTGTATTTTAGATTTTTTCTCTCCTGTAGTTTTCCGCACTATGTAGAGTCACATTAAAAAACAAATAACTTTCCTTTAGATTTGAAGTGAAAATATCTCGAATAGTTCAGGGAAGTGTTAGGACTATTCAGGGAGCTTACACACCACCTCGAGGTTGGGGTGAGGTCGAGTGAAGGAAGAGGCTGGGGGGGTTGGGCTGTATAGACTGAGAGGGGGTGATATATGTCAGAATTTTAACTCCAGTTCTGACAAATCTACCCTGAGAAAGAGCAGAGGTGCATCGCCGCGTCTTCTAACCTTTATTTCGAAGCATGAGTGTACATACTTATTTAACTCGCGCCTCTTTTTCTGATATGCAAAGAAGAGAGAAGGACTGGAGGCTGCAGGATTGGGAAGTTCAGTAGAGGACATCTTCCGGTTTATTGCTTTGTAAAGAATGGCCTGATACTGGTTTGGCAACTCTGCCACAGTGAGAGAAAAGAAAGGCTCTTTTCAGTGGCCTGGAGGAGAGCTGGGCACTGGAAACAGCAGCTCTGGCAGACAAGGTTCTTTGATATGTGGTCAAATTAACAATGAAGGGAGTCAAGGTCAGGAAGCTTTGGGAATGCTGTGAGGAGAGCGTGGGATTTCAGGAGCATTGATTCCCTTGGTTAAGGACTGCTGCCGGTATACTTCAGCAGGTTATCCCTCCCGACCAGCATCGTCAAGGTGATTAGGAGAACAAACAAATCTTCAAGTGTATGATTACTCAGAATAGAAGGGGTTTGCCGTTGAGATCTTAAAACCATTAAACATTTCTGCTGCTTTTGCTTTTTTCATTTACCTTCAAGATGTCAACCTGCTTTAGTCATCTTTTAGTATGAATTTGCTAACTGCTGTATACATTGTCTTTTTTTCTTTTTTGGATGATACCAGTTCTATTTTATCCCCCTGATAATTATTTGAAATTGCCACTTCTGGTCCTCGGGAACACTCCTGTGTTCTGCTACCAGGAGGCGTAATTATGTAATTACCATGTGAGCATTATGCTCCTTATGGCCCAAAATGCCACTGGAAAGGAATGCTCTCATGGCCTCGGAAAATTTTTGCAAGAGTGATATCTTCCAAATGTGGGCTAAATGAAGCTTAAGAATAAATAGCTGAAGCTGAAATGTAAATGATTTCAGGTATTGGTGTTGCAAGGTGTGAGCCACTTGACTTTAGTTCGTGCTGCAAATCATGAGATGCATGAGGAAAGGTTTGAAAAGGGAACCTATTTTTTAAGATAAAATCTGCATCAAGTTACATCATCCAAGCAGAGTAATTCAAGTTTTCTCTCTTTGAAACAAACAAACAAAAAAAAAAGCAGAAGAAATACCTTCTATGATCTCTTTCCTTTCCATCACATTTTTTATAACTGTGTAGATGTAACAAAAACTAAAGATTTTGACAAATGAAGCAGGATAAGGAGGCTGATTGCTGCTTTTCTAAATTAAAATTAATGATACCCTTAAGGTACTTGGGTCTATGAAGTTGACTTAATGTTGATATAACCTGACTCCAATATCACAGAATGAGGCAGTTACACAAGCATGAAAACTAAAAAATAAACTTCCAAGGTGCATTTTGGAAATTGGTGAGATGAAAGCGAAAAGCTTAACAATGGACAAAGGACTTGCTGTGTGTCCTCACTTGCTTCCCGGCTGATGGAAGAGTTCGCCACAATTAGAGGACTAATGTTTCTGGAGAAGCATTGGGCTGGCTCAAGGCTGAGGCCCCTGTTCACATCATGCCCCGCCTGCCTCGCAGGGATGTACAGCCACTTCATTGTAGGTGCTCTCTGTTTACCCCAGCAGAGTCTGTGTGCTCTTCTGGTACGTTGTACAGAAACACAGGTGGGGAGAGCAGGTGGGTGGGGGGTGAAAAGGTGGATGGAGGAGAGAGGAAAGAGAAAAAAGGGAATAAGAAAAGGAATCAGAGATTAAGAAGACTGGAATAAGCACAGAAATAAACAATGGAAGCAGGAAAAAAACTGCTGAGAGAATAACATAAAAAAGAGGTGGATTAATGATGGTCTCAGATGGCACGCATTAGCATCCATGCCATAAATCACACAAAATCAACTAATAATTATGCTCCTAATCAGAGTGGGCACTGTGTTAGCACTGGTTGCTTTCCTGTGATGTATCCTGAAGTCAAATGCAAGAAGCTCTGTGTAATGTGTAAGTGTCTCAGTATCAAGAAAATACATAACTAAGTTCAAGGAAAACAGAATTCAGCCAACTTTTGCATTCACCAAGCCCAGATTGTTTTGCCACAGAGCTGTACCTATTACACATCCTCATTCCAAACCTATCTCAGACCACTTTTTTTTTTTTTGGTCACAGTTCAGAAGTAATCAGAATTAGGAGAACAATGACTGGATTTTATTGGGAAAGGATTACAATTAGTTAAAAAGATTTTAACTGGAACTGTAATAAATGTCAGGAGAGTTTCCAGGATAATGTTTGGGCATGTATTTTTGAGTGTTACAAATAAGGATGTGGAAGTAAGAATGAATTATGAAGCCCTCCCCCAAGAGATAAATGCATACAGAAAAGTGTACAGACTGCAAAATTTCAAGGCAAAAACTCACGAATAGACTGTAGAGAGTTGTTTGTGTGCATGCGCATTATTTATTCACTAGCATCACAGCACAAGGAGAGTTTTATTTTTATGGGCTCATTACAGTAGGTGTGAAGTCTGGTTCTTGCATGCCCATGGATATTTATCAAGGATCTAGACAAACTGAGCGCCAGAAAATTGAAATGTACACTCCCAGTTACATCTTTTCCCAAGACCGGAGTGAATACAATTTATATATGTAGTGCCAGTAAGAACACTTGGACACTAGGAAGAAATCACCTTGTCTAGCAATGTATTTCCACCTCAGGAGGGAATTCTTGGCTCTTCTAAAACTCCAGTGAGGATAAAGACTTAAAAGTAATTAGCTAGCAGGTCAAAAGAAAAAGTAGAGCCCTTGAGAACTTAAAACAAAGTTAAGTAACAAATATTTGCATTTAGATAAATGTATTTGAAATCATTTCTAGGAGCCACAGTGTTATCTCATTTTCTTTCTTCTCCTTTTGGCTTACTTAAAGCATTTTTGAAGGAAAAAAATGAAATAAAGATATTCTTCAAAATACACAGGAATGGACTAAGCTTTGGGAAACAGTCACAGCTGGGAATGGAGTTAATTATCATTAATTTAGTTGAAGGACTTGATGCTCATTCATTATCCCCCAAATTACACTTTCAAGAATACCTTAATAATACTTAGCATAATGCCTAACGTAACAAGAACTTAAAAAGCCTTTTCATTCATGCATTTATTGAATATTGAACATCTTCTTTGTATTAGGCACTGTGCTTAACTGTGAACGAGACAGACAAGGTTCCTATCTTCATGGACAAGGAACTTACATTCTAGTAAATATCTTTTGAATGAACATAGAGACATTTCTTGGAGTGAAAGAAGGGATGTCTCTGCAAAGAGTACGCTGCCTACAGAACTTACCGGAAAGGGGAAAGCAAAGGGAAATAATATAGTCCTCATAGCTCTCAAATATGATTATTTAAAAATTGGAATGAAACAATATGGAAGAGATTTGGGCTCTTGGTTTGTCTTATAAATTATTGCTTTTAAAAATTTTTTAAATCTAATGTTGTAAGCACAATGAATCTAAATGGTTTTCTTCTTTCCCTTTTTTAGCTTTAAGCATCAAAATAGAAGGAAAGAAAGAAGGGAGGAAAAGAGGGGGAAAGATATTTCCAAAAACTTCTATTGGGAATCTTGAAAAAGAAATTCTTCATTCAAAATATAGTAGTTATGGTGAAGATCCTTGAATAAACTATACATTCATTCATTCAACTAGTATTGAGTCCCTGCTATACGCCAAATACTGTCTTAGTCACTTGGGATATCATAGGCAAAGAAAGATGTGTCCCTGTCTTCACGGTCTGTTTTTTTAAAAAGAACTTTTATTTCCCTCTGACATGCTTTTTCTGAAGAATTGCTGCAAACTAGATTATGAGTACTCAAGGAGCAGATGGCGGTGTTCTGCCCATCTGGGATAGTTCTAAAGAGTAGACCCTTGTGTATCAATAGATAAGGTTTCTTCCAGTTCTAAGCTTTCTTGGTCTATGATCTAATAGGAGATACAAGATGTATGCTTCCAAAAGGATGTTATAATTGCATTACTTTTTTATGAAAGGAAACAGAGATATGGCCTATTAATTCAGAGGAAAGTGGGTTCTTTCTGCCTTTTTAAATAATTCTATTTGAACTCCTTTGGATCTTCCTTCTCTGCTCACCTTCTAATGCTCGATTCTACCTCTGTTAGTCTCACTTCCCAATCCTTCCTTTAATGCCTGAGACAAATTGCTCTTCTCTAACTGGCTATGCGTGACATCTAAGTTAAATGTTTCAGTGTTAGGTTAAATTAATCCTATTCCAAATAAATTCATCCACCCTTTTGCCACTCCTCCCTTTTCTAATTTCCATATTTCCATCAGCAATGTCCTCAATCTCCAAGTTTAGCACACTGGATATCTTGAAGTTTCATTTGCTTTTACAAAACTTACACTCCAACACCAAAGTGACTAGTTCTTCCTTCTTTCAAAATACCTCCTAATCTATACCTTCTTTGCCATCCCAGGCAATACAATCTTAATTCCAACACATGTCACCCAAATCTTATCAATTGCAACAGCCTCTAGCTGGTCCCAGGCTCCAGGTCCCTCTTGAATCTGTTGTACACCACACTGACAGATTCATCTCCCGGATCCTAAACTTCCCTCTCAAATCATGAATCACCTCAAGGAAGTCTTCAGGGGTTCCCTTTGCCTCTGAGGTAAATCTTGAGCCTCAGTGTCTGCAATGTCTTGTTTTGCATTACCTGTTTCCAGCATACTTAGCTAACTGTGTCTCACTGTCCTCTCTCACTCCAACGTTCTGCTACCCCGGGATTTTCCTTGGCTTGTTTCCATTCCTCACCTCCAACCCTTTATGCTTCCAAAGGTCAAGACTGCAGCATTCTTTTCTGGCAGATCTCTTTCAGTATTAACATATACTTAAAAAGTGAACAAGTATACAAGGGATAGATGGGATTTCAAAATTGTAGAATAGATAAACAAGATTATACTGTATAGCACAGGGAATATATACAAGATCTTGTGGTAGCTCACAGAGAAAAAAAATGTGACAATGTATATATATATGTTCATGTATAACTGAAAAATTGTGCTCTACACTGGAATTTGACACAACATTGTAAAATGATTATAAATCAATAAAAAATGTTAAAAAAAAAAGTGAACAAGTAATTAACCAAGTAAAGAATGAATTGTGCCAGAATGCAAGGTAGTGGTGTATAATTTCTGGCTTTTGCTTCCTAGTGTGTATATAGTATTGTATACTGGTTTTAAAAATCCACTTAGTAAGGTCTAATGCATGGAGATTATTGTTTCAAAAGTTTATCTAATTTCATTTCCTTGCCTAATGGCTCACAGAATAAAGTGCTTTGTTCTTAAGTCGCTACAGTTTGTGAGGATCTTGTATGCCTTCAAGTTTTTCTCTTTCTTAAAATTATTTCTTTGCTTATTCAGTTGTGCATTCATTCCATGCTATGCCTTTCTGTAAAGATAATTTGTGAAAAGAAGTATTTTATGCTTAATTCTTTAGTTATTTTAAGACTATTTTCTGAATATTTCATTTCATCACATGATACATTTTTAATTTCAGTCTCACTCTCATACATTTTCTTAAGTTTGAGTTATAGGAACAGAAATTCACTTTTATCTCTTTTCAGTGCTTGGTAATATTGGGTATACCCTGGAAACTACCACCATGATCTTCCCTGTATAAGAAGAAAGCAACCTTCAGATCAGGGGCTTATAATGGGCTCAGTTGCTATACCCATGTGGTCTTCATGAAGCTATCAACCTTATTGCCAGAGGAGATGGCCTGTGGCACACTGGTGTTCCTTCACCATCCACACATGCCCTTGGGGATTTCTGTCTCAGTATGTGCAAAGCTCTCCAGTCAGTGTCCACTCCCATCCTTTCCTCCCCACTCCCAAACTTTCACATTCATCTCTCGATTGATTTGCTTATGAAATGACCCATTCTGCATTTAGAAATAATTACGTATTCCAAACATTCATTTGCATGTGTTCTTCTACAACTCTTCTCTATAATCTTATGATATGACATTCTTCCAGACCAGGAACTGACCTTGCATTGGATCATAAAATACACTGATGACTAAAAGTTTCATAGATTGTACACTAGGTTAAGTCTACTGTTAATAAATTAATTTTAAAATAAAAGGCCAACTGCTTATTAAATATTTATATAATACTTTTTTTTTCAACTTTATAATCTCTGGAATAGCAGTTAAGAGCAAGAGCCAGACTGAATGAGCTTGAATCCTAGGTCTGTCAGTTTGCTACCTACTTAAGCTTAGGCAAGTTTTGTCTGTTTTTTTCAATCCTCTCACGCTTCAGTTTCTACATCAATGAAGTGGGGAAATAATATTACTTCCTACCACAGATTATCGTGAAGATTAAGTAAGTTACTTCATATTGTCATGCACAGAGTGCTTAGTAAAATATTAGCCATTTCTGTTTTGTAGGTGGTGCCTTGCAGACTATAACCTATTCCTCTCCATTTATTAACCATAATAGCAACAACAACAGTAGCTGCTAGCATTTTCTGAGCAATTATCATGTGATAGAAACCAGCCTAAACACTTCCCATGTATCATCTTATTTAATTCCTCTAATAACTCTATGATGTAGGACATACTGTTGTCCCCTTTTAATGACAAAGTAAGTTCAAATTAGAATAATTTACCCAGGGACATGCAGCATGCAGCATGCAGTGAGTGTCAGTGAGCATTCTAGTTTATTCTCCTGTATTTGTTTCTGTCTCTCCCTCTCCCTCCCTCTCTCAAACACATGCATACATACATACACACACACTTACCCATTGGTTTGATCAACTAGTCATTCCACAAATATTTCTTACCACTTACTACTGTGTGCAGGGTTCAGTGCATCCTGTGGGAGGGAGGAGAGGAGAGGAGAAATAAGCAAAGAACAGTTGCTGCCATCAAGAAGTTTACAGTCCATGCAGGAGATAATCATATGCGTATAACGAAAACAAATGGGTATGCTAGAAGTGCTCCAAGTGTAAACCCTGTGCTGTAAGAACGCTGAGGAAACAGTCACTTCTAACTCAGGGGATTGGAAAGTTAGCATATAAACATAGAACAGCCTTAAAAGGGAAAGAAGAGGGCTAAGAGCATTCCAGAGAGAAGGAGAAGAGAGAGTAAGTCGCAGGGGTCTTACGTTGGATGCAGTATCACAGGACAGGCAGAGTTTGGCTGGGAGTGCAGGGTCATAAGGCTGGGAAAGTCGGTTTGAAATGCCCCTCATGTTTTTGTGTGCATAACAATGAAGTAAACCCTGCTTTTTATGGAACTCTACTTAGTTTTCCAAATATTTGGTCCGAGCAAAGATGGACAAAGCTAGATAGAACATATAAAAAGAAGATTGTTCTGAATGCTATGCTAGGTCCGTGATTGATATGGGAAGGTCAGAGCTGGCTTTAGACCAGACTACCTGAGCCACTTTTCACATGAGTTTAAGACCTGTTTACCTCTTAGGAATTATCCACTCCACATGAGTGAACCTGCTTGAGTTCTGATCTATCTGGGCAAGTTCTGCCCACCCTCTAGTTTAGCATAAGCTGTTCAGAACCAAATCAAGAGCCCAAGGTAAGAAGCTAGGATGCCTGGAGCCACCACTAATACAGGGTTGGTACAGTGCCAGATGACAAACTATACCATTTCACCCATAAAATTCTTCCCTTTATTCCCCACTCAGAATGGAATTCACTAAGCTGACAGGATACCATGTCAATATATTGGAGAAAAATATAATAGGAAAAAAAGAAATGGCAATTTTTATTCCATGCCATCTAAAGGTATACTTCCCAGTAATTTCCAAGTCTAACAAAATCTGAAATCCGAACGTTTCTTTATTCTCACTCTCTACCCTATAGTTACCCTAAATTTAAACCTTGCCTCTATTTCTCTGATACTTAAGTATCAATCAACACTTGGTTAGTTATTAATTATCAGTGATTAATTATCTATAACTCAATGATCCATTCATTATCAGTCAATATGATTCCAGAAAACATGTCAAAAACAATAGACTAAGACAAAATATGTATCATTTCTGAGATCCTTTAGTCACCTAGTATACTAGCAGATGGCAACCTCCCTAATCTTTTCATGGAAGATTTGCATTGTTGATGGTACGAGTTGGAGCTGTAGTTCATTTGTGGCTACCAGTGAGTAGAATGTAGGGGAAAAAAATCTCATTTTAACATTGTCAAGACTGCAAATCTTTTTTGTTTGGCCTTGGTTTGATAAAAATGGGTCCTAGAGGCCAGATACAGAATTAAAACAGATATTAGAACAGAGTTATGAATTGTTGCTTTATTGTTCCAGCCTTAGAAGTCTGAAAGATCTTACCAAAAAGGATACATTGTTTTCAGTACTCCTCATTATATACCATGGTAGAACATCATCTCTCTCCCCTTCCTCCCAGGTGGCCGTTGAGGACCGCATCAGGCAGCTGCATGAAGCCCACAGAGACTTTGGCCCAGCGTCCCAGCACTTCCTTTCCAGTAAGTCGTTATCAACTTCCCTTGCTTAACCTCTTCATTGTATCTTGGTGACTAAGAATTAAGAATTAAGAGTTGAATTACAGTCATCTCTGCCAAATGCACTGGAAGCATAAATCATCCTGAAATACAACTTGGTGAATTAAGAAGGTTAAGAAGAGGAGGACCAATTAGATCATTTTGTCTGGTCCTCAGCTAATGCATAATCATTTCCTGTAATGTATTCTTAACTGCTAACTTGAGTAATATTTTTGAATCTAGTAATCTTTTTGAATCTTTAGTTCTGCTTATAGCAGTTCACTTCATAAAGCTGATAATTATAATATAATACCATTATTATATGATAACTCAGTATGTATTACGGTGAATCTCTAATTCTTTATCTCTATATAATTCATCAGCTACTCCCTGCCTACAACTTGGAACTTCAGCCCATTATGTTTTCTTTCTCTAAGTATTCTTATCCCCCTTTATCCTTGACTTCTGTTCATTCTTTTTCTTTTCCATGTTACTATTTTATTATAATCAATTATATTATTTATTATTAAGAAATATAATATCTTTTATAGTTAAATACATTTTATAATTAATACTAAGAGGAATAGCCTGGGTTAACTGAAAGTCTATTATTAGAACATCTTGTTAATATAACAATGCATATTAAATTGTCAAGCTCCTGTTTTCCTCTGATTAATGCTGTTAATTTATACCACTTTTTCTTTGATTATGAAAGTATGTATGTTTGGGGTGGGGTTGGTATTTTAAAAGCCATACTTCTACCACATGGGATTAATATCTGTTAACATTTTGGTGTATTTCCTTCTGGTCATGAATGAGTATGTATGAAAGCTTAACCATCATTTTAAGGCAATTACTTTGTGCCTGGCAATGTTATAAATATGACCCAGCTTAATCCTTAAAGCAACCTATAAGGTAGATACCATCATTATACCCATTTTAAAGATGAGGAAATTGAGACACACAGTCACACAGCAAGTGGATGACAGAGCCAGGCAGGATTCACACCAAAGAAGTCGGCTTTACTTAATTGATATATTTTATAGAGAAGAAGCAATTCTATATGATCTACCTTTATTCTTCTGCCTTCTTTTATTTTCTAGTCCTTTTCTTTCTTTCCTGTTTTCCATAGGTTAATAAAAAGATCCATGCTCACAGACATTTTAAAGTATTTGAATTGATACTTTCATGGGTATCTCCAGTTGGCCATTGTCTTTTAGAGCAAAAATTCCTAGAAGGTGGTGGTCCTGTGTTTTTTGTTATACATTGATAATGTACTAAGTAAGAAGTTGTCTTATTTTCTTGACTGGGCCTAACCTTATTATCCACATGCAGTCATTATTTGGACAGTGTCACACATGCTTAGGAGGTGCCAAGAAAAACGGGGGAAGTTAAAGCTATATACATAATTGAGCAGCATTGTGGCTTTTTGGAATGTCTGTAGAACAATTATAAACCCTGCAGATTTTGGCTTCTATATTTTTCCCAATTTCTGGTCTGCTTAAATCTCCTTAGTGGCAGCCATCCTATTCAATTTAATTGAGATTAACGGCGATAACATACTTGTAAGTGACTCACAAACCATAAATAAAAATATTACTATTACAAATATTAATGACTCCTCAGACACCACGTATATGCATTCATTCTTTAGTCTCTCTGCCTGCCCCACCCAAATGCCTGTGTCTTCCCCATTAAAACCTATTCTCCAAAAATGGTATGTTATACTCATTTAACCCAGGTGACAGGTAAAGTTTACTGTGTACTTCTCCTGGGTTATTTGCATTTTAATAGGGTGAAAAGCCATAAGCCTGAAGAATGGCTCTCTAGAGGTAGAACGTCAACCGTAATCTCTGAGCTGTGAGGGAAGAACTTTGAGGGCCTAGGAGGGGCACCCCACACCTTTCACACTGGTGCTCACTTCCAAGAAGGTCAGGCCTGTAGACACAGACACTCATAAGGACACTAATTCACCTGCTTAAATGGAGCCAGCCCTGGAAGTTGCCAGTTTCTTAACTACTTCTGTGGAATTTGCCAATTTCTTAAATACTCATGTGGAACATCAATATATGCTTTAGAAACTTTGCTTACAGATGTCAAAAAGAAAACCAATTTGGTTTAAGGGATATTTGAGAAGTAGGGCAGTGAGACTAAGGACTGAATAAAGATTATTTCTTTGTGTTATCCTTTTTTAAATTACAAAGGTAATATATGCCCCTCAAGGAAGTTTTAGAAAGCACAGAGTACAAATAGGAAAAAAAAAATTATCCGTAATCCCACCACTCAGAGATAACCACGACTAAAAAATGTGGTTTACACACTTTCTTGCAGAGGATTGTGTGTGTGTGTGTGTGTGTGTGTGTGTGTGAATTCAGATTCTCTCCTTTTTTTAAACCAAACAGGGATAAAAATATATTACTGTTTTATGACCTGCTTTTTTCCCTTAGAACTGTAATAAAAATACTTTCATGTGTTTATTCCTCTGCAGAGTAATTTTTTAAACGGCAGGGTAGTATTCCCTTCTGTGGTTGGACTGGATTTACTAAGACAATTCTAAATCACTCAATATTAAGGTTATTTCAGAATTTTCACTATTTTATCTAACTTTTTTTTAGTTATGTGTGTATCATATCTAACATCCTTTGTACACCTGTATAGACATCTCAAACTCTTTCTACAAGATAAATCCCTAAAAAATGGAACTACTGTGTTAAAGGATGTTTACATTCATAAGGCTTTCGATATCTATTGCCAAACGGATCTCTGGAAAGTTGCACCAAAAATTGGATGCACCATCAAAACCATACTGTAGGCAGGGCATCTCTGAAGTCCTATGTGCTGTTAAACTGTGCTCTTCAAAAGAAAAAGAGCTTTTCCTGCAAACAAATCAAAATATATTTGAAAAAAATACCATTAAGGTCATATTAAGTGAATCTGAATTGTTAGATGTCTAGTAATTTGCTTCCAGGTTACTAGGAATAATAGCAGAGTGATTTCTGAAGCTTAGAAATTACAAATAAAAGAAAAATAAGGATGAGCCACTAACTGCACCCCCAAACGTGCTCGCTGTCTCTGTCTCTTCATTTTATCCTCTCTCTCTCTCTCTCCCACAAACACACACACACACACACACACACACACACACACACACTCCCCTTTGAAAATTACATTACCAGCTGTCTTTGTTATTTTATCAGTAGAGAGAGGAAGCCTTTTACTAAAGAAAAGTATTCACTGTTTCTTCTTGGTGGCCCAATCTCTACTTGTTAAAGAAGTTATTTCTTTTATCTTAGATCTGAGAGAAAAGGAGGAGAGAAAAACATTGTAAAATATGATCTCTATCCATCGATAGACACTAGCTTGCTTTAATACTAGCTTTAATATTCTACTACTTCTGATTGACTTCTGTGACTTAAACCAAGAAAAAGGAGACATTCTAATAGTGTGATTTAAAAATTTATTTATCCTTAAAATTTTATGTATGTTTAAAATATATTCCTGTCAATGATGAATACTGTCCTATAGTATTCGCTAGATTAGTAGTCTGAAACTTGTCCATCTTTTGTTATTTTCAAGAATTTAAGGACTTTAAAAAAAAAACAACAAATTTAAGGTCTTTTTTTCTGGCTATTTTCTCACTTCTCTGGGCTTCTGTTCTAAATTTTACTTTTCTCACCAAGGATAACTATATATTTGGGCAAAGGTAGAAATCTCTCTGTAACAGTAGAAAGAACTTACATTTGTCTTAATATTTTGCAAGTTCTAGAATTACCTAAAGGGTCATTTTCCAAGCCACATTCCTCAGAACAGTAATGTTCTGTATGATGTTAATAACTCTCTATTGAAAAAATAGTTCTGAGGTCAATAAGATTTGAAAAATACTAGGTTATAAAAATAAGCAAGTTTCTTTCCTGTTGGAATTCTTGTAGCTTTTAATAGACATTGAAACTCTAAGAGGGGCATCGAGTCAGTGACTCTTATGTCCTACTTATGGGACTATGGAAGTCTTTTTCAGGGACACCAATTAATTTCTCACCAAACATGCCATGGAAAATAGTATAGGAATCTTTGCCCTAAAGTGATATTTGCGAAAGAGTTTAATAATGAGAACTTTCTGCTGAAGGTAGTAAAACCATGATCCAATTAAAAAGAAAATGAGTATTTATGAGGCAAAAGGGTCAGCTCTTTCCTGAGGTTTCCAGCCCGTACCCTACCCCACGAATCCCCTTATGCTGTGGAATTTCCTAACTGGAGAGAAGCTTAGAGAATATCTATGAGTTGTTTTCAGAGTCCTCATTAGTGAATCCTGAAATCAGTTTAATGACATGCAACCAGCAATTTTTTAATGGAATGAAATGGAACAGATTAGAAAATATCAGAGTACATTGCACAAGCAGGGTTAAGTATCACTTTGACACTTTGGTTTCAGTTAGGGGGTTGTGTGTGTATATATACTTATACTACATCACAGTGTAAAATGTATTCTTTCTGTGGGTGGCAGTCCATAAAGGTTGAGGGTACTCAACTACCCTAGCCCTGCCCTTACTTTAGAGATGACGAAATAGGGGCAGAGAGACCATATGACATAATCAAGATCACACAGATGCGTATAGTGCTCCGGGGCCAGGTGTCATCTCACCAGTGGGGTAGGATATTGGTTAAGAGTGCAGGCTCTGGAACTAGATCAATCAGGTTCAAATTCTGGCTCAGATACTTAATCTGTTTATTCCTCATCTGTAAATGGGGATAATAATAACATATTTCACCAAATTTAAGACATACCCCCCATGTTTTAACTGCTCTGAAATCAGAATATACCTTATATCCAATGGGGTTTTGAATTCAATGAAATATGGTAATACTATCTCATAGTGTTATAATGAAGATCAAATCATTACTTTACGTAAAACCCTTAGAGCAGTGCCTACATAGTAAGTGCTATACAAGTGTTTGTTATTACCGTTGGTATCATTTCTATCAACTCAATGGTATAATTTAGTATCTACCTGTTAGAGTCAAGCTACACGTAGAAGTACCATTCATTCTCTTGCATTTAATTCTCAATGTAAGTAGTCTCTCCTTTCTGAAGACGTTTTTCATGGATCTCACCTGAACGTGCAGTGTTTTGCATATTATAAGAGCTCAACAGTTACTTGTGTAACTAACGAGTAGGTGAATAATCAATGAGCAGATCCTAATCTCTGTCAGGACCAGATGGTTTTAGTCTTGTTGACAGTTATATTCTCCGTTACCTAACGTAGTATCTGTACTTGGTAAATGTTCAATAAAATCGTATACAGAATAAATTGTCTTATACCCAAAAGCAGAGAGGTAAATTTCCTCCTCCCATTGTTAACACACACACAGTGGCATGAGATTTAGCATAGTGACTACCCCATAGTAGACACTCAATAAATAACATGACCTTTTATGTTGCCTCTCAGCAAAGAATAATAGCGTTCATAACCGGACATAGTCCTTTTTCTGAATGTCTACTGTGCCATGTAATATTTTAAGGGGAAAAGCTGTCTTCGAAATTACAGCATGATCACAACTATATTAGAAAATCAAATATAAACAGCAGAAAGGTCCACATAAAGAAAAGACTGAAAATCAAATACATCAAAATGCAGCTATTGTGTTTTACTTTCTCTTTACTTTTACAGATTTTTTACTAATAAGCATGTATTTCTTTTATGATGAGTGAAAAAACAGTAAAGGCAAAAATTTTCATTCTCTGCTTTTATTCTCTGCTTCTTAACCCAGTGACCTCTTGCAGTATTAAACTCTGTTGATGGCTGTGGAACTCTGTAAGACAGATTTCCTTTTTACTGTTTGTCCCGAATTTAAAAGCTGTGGGTTTCACTGAGTGATTTTCTTGTTCTCAGATTATGAGACACTGTAAAAAGAAAGAACTGATCAGTTATTTCCTGCAGGCTTTATAATCTTAACTGCCTTAATCAAATCCCTGGTTAACTATTTTTCTCTTGTTAAACCAACCCAAGCGTTTACAGTTTCTCCTTGCTACATAAGGCTAAAAAGTTGATTTCCATCTTGAGTGTTGCCCAAACCTCACCCTCACCACCACCCACTCACACACTTAACAAAAAAGATAGGGGGGAAGAACTTGAAGCACGTTTAATAATTGCTGACATCTCACCTAGCAGTGCTGCAGTTCTTGCTACCATTGTCCTCAGGGGATGGATGAATTTGAAATACGAGTGGGCCAATAATGTAAAGCTGAGATCGGCTTAAAGAAGCCATCATGATAAAATTCAGGAAGAGGCTTGCAGGTACAATGTGAGATGATTTTCAGCCTAAAGCCATCAGGTAAAATCTCAGGGCAAAATAATTTGAGCCAATTCCTTCAGCAGTCACGTGCCGTCCCGAGTGTTGGGAATTTGGGACGAACACCGTCTAACCTATCAGTGATCCTGGTAACCCCTCCGTAAGTTTGCAGATGCCTGCGAAAAACAGTCACACTGACGATAATTACACTCTCTTCTCAGAACCTATTTCTATGGCCCTTTCTCCTTGAGCTCAGATTTGTATTCTCCAATTTAGACCTTAAATTTGTTTGCCTTAATAACAGAATGTTGCCTCATTGGCTCTACATATCCGTTTATTTGAACATATGAGGAAGCTTAGGTAAGTTTTCAGTTTCTGCTGGGGGATTATGTGTGCTGGAACTGGTTTATACTAGCTCAGGAGAGCCAATTGTTACATATACCAGAAATTGTGGGCTGGTTGTTAAACTGAACTTTGGTAGCTTGAAATCAGCCATAGTGAGAATATCTTACCCCCACAAAAATGGGGAAATACTGCAAATCAAGATTTTTTTTTTCTTTTTGACCTAGCTGGTTTACCAGAACACCACCAAATTTATTTATGTTATTAAGATCCCCCAAGCCAAGTTCCTGGAGACAAAGCTCAGGACCCAAATATCTATCTGTCTTATGTAGGTTGCCCACTTGTCCTGGTTTGTCCAGAATGTTCTTGGTTTTAGCACTTAAATTGCCACGTCCCAGGAAACCTCCTCAGTCCTAAGCATACAAGGATGGCTGCACATCCTAGGCTTAGGTAAAGTTCCAAGGACATAGAGCCTTACACGAGGATTCTAGTACAAGTTAAGTTGTCCAGAGAGCAGCTCTCAGGTGAAGGGGAGGGAGGGAAGCAGAATAAAGTCGGGGGAAGACTGGTCAGGGAGTCAAACTAAGCAAGAAGATGGAGACTAACTTCAGCCTAATCACACCAGGAACTCTGGAGCACAAATTGGTCCATGGAGTTGGCCCCATATCGAGGCACGGGAGCTGAGCTTTTGCTTCCCCACGTCAGTCAGCCATTGGGTGTGGATTTCTAGGGAATGGTGGTCAGCAAGGCAGTTTCCATTTCACTGAGGGAAGTTCTCTGAAGATGAGTACAATGTGCCCACACCAGCCAATGCTCACAGCAGCTGGGGTTGGGTACACCTGCCAGAAGAAGGGATCTGAGTGCAACACCGACAGCATTAACCTCTTCTAGAGTGTATGAAGCTATTATGATAGCCTGTGCATGTTCTGGCTTTCAGGCTAAATGGTGATGCATACCTTGATCTAACCACTAACTAACCACCTCTCCTTCATCATGTTCCTGCTTGGAAATTAGTTTGGTGGGATGGCAGAGATGAGGCAAATACCTGTTTCTTTTTTCATCTTCCTCATCATGATAGTCTCCTCTGGGCCACATGAGTACCTAGGACTGGGAAACCAGGATCAGAGCTCTGAATCAGTTGCATGACACATGGACACTATTTTAGTTGAATGCTGGCTCTGAAAGGTATGTTTTTACACTCCCCAGAAAATGAAGGCATTTGTGCGTTTGGCCTAGGGTAGCATTTTGTCATCTGTTCCAAAATACAAAGCTTTGCCCAACAGAAATGGTGGAATCACATCCCTGTGGGCAAAAATCATTACTTCCGTTTTTCCATTTGGATGTTTTCCATTTTCAGAACACAACCAGTGTGGGATTACAAAATACTTTTTGATGAGAACTTTGAGGTGAAAACAAAAGGCATTTTGGTGTTTCTGTAGACTTCTGTAAACAATTCCTGGTTTAAAAACCACTCTTTTGAACTTCTGAATATACTTTCAGATATCAGCAGTAACAATCATCTTGACTTCAGTCTACTGCAGGTGTGCTTTGGACTGTGCTGTGTGTCCTTAAGGCGGTAAGGAACAGGGATGGGCTTAGGTGATGAGGAGCACTTTAAGGCTACATGGGAACCTAAAGAAGGACGGGGAACAACAGTCACCATGAAGCATGTATTTGCCTGTCTCCATGTTTGCCTTTGCGGCGGTAGACTTCAAACTGTCACAGTACGTAGCTTCTCTCCTCCCTTCGCCTTCTCCTTACTCAGAGCTTCTACTGCCTGCTGACTTCTGTCCTCTTCTTTAGCTTTCTGACTGTTTCTAACTTCCCATCTAAATTTCTCTCTATGTATTACAGTCAAACTCTCTAAGAGACCATCTGATTGGTTCAGTTATTTACTGTTTATTTAAAATGAAGGCTACCTTATAGGCCTTAGGCTAGACTGTAACCAGGCTTTCTTGACCTGGGCACTGTCAACACTTTAAGCCAGACAGTTCTGTGTTGTGGGGACTATCCTGTGCATTATGGGATGTTGAGCAACATTCCTGGCCTCTACCCACTGCATGCCAGTAGCACCCCACTCCCTCAGTTGTGACAACCGAAAATGTCTCCAGATGTTGTCACAAGTCTCCTGGAGGGCAAAATTGCCCCTGGTTGAGGGCCACTCCTGTATACCAACTCCTGGACAGTCTGTGGTCATAGCAGTGGGGTCACATGAGCACAAAGTAGACTGACCTGCATCTGAGGAATAATTGGAAACTACTTTTCTGTGCTCCTAGGTCCCCTCAGTGAGGAGGAGGAGCCTCAGAAGATAATGCTCAGCTATCTGTCCCTTCAGGAGCTGCCTCAGCTGCCTCACCGAAGGTCATGCCCCTTCCATGGGCAGCTCCTGATTAATGCAAGAGTTTAAAGATGTGGTGATTTTGGCCTCACTCAGGAGAACGCTATCATTCTAGCTCAAGAGCTCCTGAGGGCTGAATGAGACCGTCACTGGGCCTGCATCCTAGCTTGACTTCTCCAGGTTGCCATTCCTGCTTCCTTTCTTCCGCCTTTCATAGGTGTCGGTTGCAAAGCCACAGCTTACATCCTGATCTCTCACCTTTACCTTACAGTCTGCTTCCTGGGGAATGCAGTCGGTGAGGGGGTAGTGTAACTCACAGACATCTAGAAGCATCTGAGAAAAAGGCATTGTAATAGGTTCATTCTAGTCACTGGATAATTTGATTTACTCTTGCTTTCATAATGAGGTTGATGACTTTGTCCAGTGTGTGTAGTGATGATGATTATTTAAGGTGTCTGACCTCATGATCTCCATTAATGGGTAAGGACTTTTGGGACAACATAAAATTACGTCAGCCTCTTGCCTTACACCTAAAGCTCAGCAGCATACATACCAATGACAGACAAGAGTTAGAATGAAGGATACTCAATAAAATAGGTCGTAAAAAGAAATGGGTTGGAGTGTGAGCACCATAAGGGTAAAGGGCATGCACTGGCTCTTTTTTTTCTCAATTTCATGCATCTAACACCTTGCAGGTAGACACAGGATAGACCTTGATTGAATGAGTAACTTCACACTATAAAATTATTCCCACTCTAAGTTCTAGTAGGGAAGAACTTAGTCTAGTGCCTAGCCTAAAGTCCTAAAAAAGTTGTGAGCTTCACTCCATTTTCAGCCAAGTATGAGTTGATTCATTCTGTCACTCAAAAATACCTATTCAATGACCAGTATCGGTCAAACTCTGTTCTAGGTACTGGAGAAACAGTAATAAATAGAAGAGAATTTCTTTCTCATGGAGCTTGAATTTTAATAGGAGAAGGCAATCAGATCATTGTAAGTTTGATAAAGAGGAATAAAGCAGACTAAAGGGGATGGAGGTAATAGGGGGAAGGGACTCTTTGAATGGGGTGGTTAGGGTGGTGACATTTGAAAGAGAAGTGAGGAGGCAAGCCAGGCAGATATGAGGGTCAGAGGGTCCCAGGTGGAGGAAACAATAAATGCAACGACCCCAAGATTGGAGCATGCTTAAGGAGGTTGGGGAACAATAAGGAGGCTGGTATGACTGAAGCTGACTAAGCGAGATGATGAATAACGGGAGATCACTGAACAACCAATTGCCAGACCAGGTGGAGTCTTGTCTACTGCAGTTGAAAGCCTATGGAATCTGTTCCTAGTAAGAAGGGAAGACTTAAGAGAGTTCTGAGCGAGGAAGTGACATGGTGTGACTTACTCTGCCTATAGCATCCATTCATTCATTCATTCATAGATTTACTAACACTAGGCACTTGAAACAGGAAGATGAGAAAGTCAGAATCTTGGCCTTGAAACACTCAAATTCTTAACTATCTGAGTTGGACCCATGAGAAGAGATAGTCCTATTTTAAAAATCGTGACCTTCTATAGTTGTGGTAAATAGTGGGTGTTAGAGGAGTGGAGTGAAGGAGGAATTAATTCTACAGTGAGTCAAATGAGATGTTCTATAGAGACTAGTATTCCTGCACATTGTCCCTGAGGCCGCATTCAAATCCAAGCTAGAGACTATTTCATCTGACAGGAGTCTAGCAGAGAATGCTTCTGATTACCTGGCCCTTAATTTCTCTTAGCAAGACTCACAAGATGTATTCAGTGATGACAATCAGGTTCTCCCTTCTACTTAGCCAATCTGATATGATGAATATTCCCCTTTCCAATTTTCTATGTACCCTCCTTATAGCCCTTTTGTCCAGAAGAGGGATTTCTTATGTATGTATAATGAATATAAATATAGGTTTTAGAGAGTGCTAATGTTTTAATGAGCTAGAAATAGGCAGACAAGAGAGAGAATAATTGAAGGATTAGTCAACATGGGGGCAATTTGACTTGAAAGAGAAAATCTAAGCAGGAAATGTCTGGGAAAAAAATTAGAAGAGGAGTTGAATGGCATGAGCTCATTTATGATGTGAGTTAAGGGCAAAGGGATTTAGTCTCCAAAGGTAAGAAAGTGAGAGTTCATGTTGTAGAACTTGACCTAGGTCAGCTATCAAGGGAAAGAGACTAATTCAGAATACTTGGCCTAGGTGATCTGGAGCAGATGCGTCTATTAGAGGTGTCAGGAGAAGAGGGAAAGTTCTGAAGCCAAATTCTTGGTTGGTCCTGGAGCCCCACACAGCAGCTCACTAGAACCCTTGCTCTCTTAGGGCAAAATAAAGGACACCAAGGCTCATGTCTTAGACAGGACAGGGCAGAGCACTCTTCTAACATGAACCAGCCGCACCAATTTCAATAGAAAAAAAGAAGATAGTTGAATTTGATAATGTGAAATTGAATTTAAAACCCAGAGCTAAAACTAGAAATGAAAATGAAAATGTCTGTTTTCTTTCTTTCTAAAAATACTTAGCTGTTTGTTTGGAGTTCCTAAGCAATACTAATATGGAGTGATAAAACACAGTGGACTTTTGTAGTTGACACCAGCATCAGAATGCCAAAAGGGAGATTTGTCTACTTTCAAGTTTTACTACTCTGAGAGCTGCATAAAGGTTTTTGAAGAGTTAGAAAATGGCTGGGAAGAGGGCTGATTTACTGGAGTTGTTTCCTAGGCCCATGCTTTGATGGTAGCTCTAGAACCATAGTCTCTCCTTTACCCTGGGATTCCTCACACTGGAGTTCGTTAATGGAAGAAATATCCTGATAACTTGCTATATTAATTATGATGATAATAACAATAAGGGTAGGAGTAAGGAGACAAAAAATATTTAGCACTTTTTGCTCTCAACACTGAGGAAGCATCTCACATGGATTAACCTGTTTAATCGGCAAAACAATCCTGTACAATAAGGACTATTATTGTCTCATTTCACAGAAGAGAAAATTGAGACTGGACAAGTTTAATAACATATGTAACTTCACACTTGTAATCACTATGGATTATCAGCTTTAGAGAAGGGGTTCCAGGGACTAGTGAGTGGCAAGTGTCAACTGCATAGACTAAAGGGGAAAATCCCCATTAATCGTTGGATGATCATAGAGGAAGTGGCTAGTAACAAATGGGGGAGACTTGGCTTGTGAATATTTTTCTATTCTCCAATCTCTTTGATGTTCTTTCTTCTCTCTCTCTCTCCCCACCCCCTCCTATCCCTCTGCCTCCTATCGTCACACTTCGGGTCTCTTGTGACCTGGATCACATTTGACTGGGGAGCTCTGCTTCAGGCACAGGTTGGCTCGGTTTGATCTGCAGATTGGCTGCTCGATCAGTTCAGGTTGTCTCTAAATGTGTTGGGTTTTTTGAGGCCCAGGCTGAAGGATCAGAGGCCACCTGGCAGATCACCAGAGCATAAGAGGACAAGCTTCTGGTCATATCCTGTCTGCTGAAGCCCCACTGGCCAAAGAAAGTCACATGGTCAACCCCAAGGTCAGGGGGCTGGGAAGCACACTCTGCTGACCATGCGGCTATGACTAAGATACAGATGTTTAGTTCTTTTACAGTAAAATAAAGAAGTGAGACCAAAACAGAGTATCTCCCACTTTCCTGCTGCTTTAATTACTCTCATATTCTTAGCTCTTTCTCACTCTTACCTTGCTTTCTAAATGGAGGTACATCCTATCTATAGTCATTTGGTTTTTAATATCTGAGTTAATCCCTACTGGCTCAGGTTTCAAATTTTACTTTCCTTGAAATTTCCCTGGTGCCCAGTACAATATCATTCACACGGAGAACATTCAGCTAATGGTGTCGACTGCCTGCCGTCTTTTAAAAGCACATCTGGAGAGACACTAAAGGCACCTGGCAATATTGCACTGACTTGTTAGTAACCTGGCTAACCCAGATGGCCTAAAGACACTTTTACCTGGAGGAAAGCTCGATGGTAATACGATGGTAATACAGTGAGCCACTTCTGTTGGAAATCATTCAGAAATTCCGTGAGTCAGTCACGGCTCTATTTATATAGACACCTGTCCTCCTGTATGTGTCCTTATGAGACTTGATTTCTTTCTTACTGTCCTAATAATCATAGTGAGGTTCTTCGAGTTTTGTACAAGTCGGTTTGCAGGAGCTTTTCTTTCGAGCAGTGCCACCAAATACTGGTTATTAGACTTCGTGGGACTGTGCAGCCAGCAGCATTGGATATTAGATATAGTGTTTATCTCCACAGCTCAGTCACCTTGCCAAGTAGCTTAGTGCGAACTCTCGACTTCCCAGATCAAATGTAAGCCTGATACTCCAAATGACTTGGCAATCTACTGACAAATCCCACGGTGTGGTATTCTGCTCACCATGCACGATGGCCTCAGAGCTCAGTGTTATCTGTCTGACAGCTCATATAATATTTACACGTTGTTATTCGTGAGGAATTTTAGTTAGCCATAAAGATTTTCACAGCTATGGCAGACATCAGAGGTCTCATTCATCACTCTTGTGACCTTCCCCTCTGGAATGTAGCCCATCTGTCTCTGCTGTTGAAATCTTTATGGAAAATCTGCCCATCTTTGAAAGTTTTGTAAGTGATCTTAAAGTTTTCATTGAATCTTTACTTTTGATATATGGTATAGACATACAAAGGACTATTCTTATTTTAATTTAACGTTTTGAAAAGTGTTAAATTTAACTTGGCCTTTCAGTTAAGTGATAGAAAACTTCCTCTTGCTATAGGAGCTATATGCATCACATCAAAAGAAAATAGAAAATAGAAATCATATAGAAAACAATTGCAGTGGGGAAAATTAATGTATACATACTTAGACATTCGGCATTAATAACTACATGAAAACTGAAACACAGTATTATAATCTTGATTATGACCACAGGAAGTGAAAAAGGTAGAATAAGTTTTTCACGTCATTTATTATTATAAAGAAGACCCTAAACAAATTTCATAAGTAAATGAATCAAGTGGTCTGGTTTACAGAATGAGAGAGAGGCATGAGTAACCCTCAGGTGTTCGCCTCTGCATTTACGTTCTCCTCCTTCATACCCAACTTCTCAAATGTTTAGCATGGATCTAATTCTGCTGCTTCACCTCCGTCTACCTCCTCCTTCCACTTCTATGATCTGGTTCAGTCTTCACCACTCTTAGAAAATTGCCCTGTTAAGATCACCAGTGATCTTGTGACCAGTATGTATTTCTCTTCTATACTTTTAGTCCGTTGGAAGCCACTGGAGATCATACCTCACCATCTGGCTGTCCTTCTTGTATTTCACCCTACTTCATTCTAGTTTCTGTACTGTCTTTCTCTGGTGGCTTTTCTATTGCCACCACCAGGGGACAATTCTCCAGGGTACAATTCTCTTTTTAACAGCCTTCTTTCCTTAAAGAGTCCAGCCATTTCTATGCCTTCAGCTGTCATATGGTACTTAACAGTCCTGTCCTTTAACTTGAGTTTCAGTGGAAAGACCAACCTTGCAAATATTTTAACCTAAATATGTATTTTTTTCCTGCCAATAGAACTCCCAGTTGCCTGGTGACTAAGTCTTAGAAGTATGGAGTCATCTGTGATTTCTTACTTTCACTGGACACCAAATTCCCTTATGCACTACCTCTCAAACTCTGCTCTCCTACCAGTAATACACAGTATATAGTACCACAAAAATAATCTTCTTATCTTTCCATCAGTATAACCCTCTGATTATAAAACAGTCTTTGGCCCTCTATTTCCCATTGTATCATATATGAACTAGTCTGTTCATCATTCATGTTGATGAATAATGGTCTACCTAAGAATGAAGGTTCTGTTGGGCCAATGCCATTGGTCTAGGCAGACAGAGATGTAGAAAAAAATACAGGCAGTTAGATGACGTTCAAAGGCATTTCTCTCTGCTACATTGTATACTATATATGGCATGTTAATAGGAGTTAGGAGTGGATCCAAAGGTTAAAGACAAATGCTGCCCAGGTGAGGCAGAGAGATTGATTCCAGGATTACCATCATTCAGGCAACATCCCATAAGTATGTGATTATAAACATTATTTGTATGGTGGCTAATATTTTACAAAGCAATTTCATACTCATTTTCTCATTTTATCCTGGTAACATTTCAGTAAGGGAGATATTATTCTCACTTTACATATAAGAAAAATAAGGCTCAGGAAGAAAACAAAACTTGCTTAAGATCATGCTATGGTGATGGAGTCAGGACTCAAATCCAGTTCTTCTGAATCTGTATTCTGGGCACCCTTATTGATTCAGATACCCCTCAAGACTCTGGGTTATGATGTGAGATCAAAAGCCATTATTCTGAGTGCCTTTCTGAACTCAAAAATTTTACAATCTATCATGGGAAGACAGGATGTGAAAGGCGTGTTCTCAGATAATCTGCTGTATCATGCAGTACATCTAAATGTGCCTTGAGAATTATACCAACCAGATGCCACTGACCTGAGGAAAATGGAGTTTCTCTTTCCACCTGGATCAGTAAAAAAGATTCCTGTTGGCAGGAATGTAATTTGTATAAAATGCCTTTAAAATATTCCTGTCCTTTATCAAGTAAATATACTTCTAGGCATTTTGCTTAAGAAAATTAACAAAAAATAGATTCAAAGATTTATCTACAAAGATGTTCATTGCAGCCTTACTTATACTAGTGAAAACCTGGAAACAACCTAAATATTCCCAAAGAAGTTATTTCCTCAGTAAATATTGGTGCATCCATTAATGGACCACTGTTCAGCAATTTATAATGTAAGCCAGGAATGATATGAGCAATCACAGATGGTTTGGATGGGCGAGAGTGGTTCAGTTAGAAGCAGGTTTGGCAGAATGTCAGAGAAAACACAAATAACAATGTCTTACACAAAGTAAAGGTTTTTAAGTTTCTCACATACAAATCTGGGATAAACTGGGATGGTAACTACAGATTCATTAGGAATGCAGATTTGTCGTATCTTCTCAGCCGTTCTTAGTGCATAGCTCCTGTAGCATAAATTGTCAGGGTGCTGCCATGTCCCTTCTGGTAGTCATCATGCCCAGGCATAGCAAACCTAGGCTTCCAACTACTCATACTGGGACTCTGTCTTTAAGGCCTTCTCTGGTCGTGGGAGCCGGCTCATCAGCACAAGTGGCCAGAAGTACTGGGGGGTTCATGACCCCCTATATCCCAGGAATAGCCCTCAAGCAATAGTAGATAAATACCCTCATTCCCTTGCCCCTAGGGGGTCTGGGGGACAACTCTTAACTGTGTCCTACATTGAAGCCCTAGCTGCACTGGGCCCCAGGTGACCCAAAGCAGTAATGCAACCTTTATCAGCTTTCCTCCCTTCCCTGTCTCACTTCCGGTTCTTCTACCAGTACTTCCTGAAATCAATGCTCCAGCTACTTACACTCACATCCTTGTCTCTGTCTGCTTCTGGGGAATTGCAACCAAGACGGCTTCCGTTCTCCTGGTTACCACGTCTCTGGCCATCATTACATCCACGTTCCAAGGCAGGAAGAAGGAGGGTGGGAAAAGGGCAAAAGCTGCTCTTCAGTTTAGTCAACCATTTTTAAAGAACTTTCCCAGAAGTCTCACCTGAATATCTTCAACTGAAATTCATAGGCCTAGGGAACATTGCTGTACCCAACAGTTAGGAATTCTGTCTTGAAAGAAGAGGAGACCTGGTGGCAATCCTGGGTGTGCTCCTTACTGGCTGCATGACTCTACTAGCCGGGTTAGTTTACTGACCATTTTTGAGCATCAGTTTCTTTATGTGTAACAATGAAACAGTGTGACTGCATAGGGTGGGAGGGTTACATTAAGGAACATACAGTGCATGGTACGGAGTAGACATGTGGCATGTTTGTTTTCTCCATCTCCTGAATCATCTGACTTCACTTTGAGTAATAAACCAAAATTAGGATCTAATACTTACTGACTCAGGACCTTAGACATGCCATTTCATGTCATCTTAACTGTTTTGTCATCTGGAAAATAAAAAAAGAAATAATAATACCTACCTCACAGATCATTATGAGTATCAAATGAGCTAGTCAAGGTCATGTTTCAGGCACAAAAGACGTTTTCCTCCCCGACCCCTCATTGCTTCCTCTAAATCAAACATACTCAGTGGGAGTGATATTGCCTCCAAGGAGGCAAAAATTGATTCCTGGGGGGGTGCAAAAATCTTACTCTCTTTAGGTAAAGCACAGACACATACAATACATAAAGAGACATCTATACAGTGTATCTGTGGCATTAAAATTTCATAGGCACAGGGTGGTTACAGAAAAAAATGTCTGCAAAGGTACATTGGGGAAAAGGTCAAGTAACATTGCTCCAGAGTAGATCTTGATAGACTGTCCATAAAACCATTACTGGAATTTGCATACTTCTGAGTGCCCGAGGCTGGTCAACCCTCCCTAATGCCTTTTTCGTAACGCCATAAATGAGGTTTCCATTTTGTCCCCAATGAATGCTGTATTTTATTTACTTTCATAAACTGCCCCCACTTTCTTTTGACCCAACTATGTTATTAAACTCCAAATCCACCAAATATAAGAAAAGTAGAAAGATTAATGAATGTATGAGTGTCTGAATTCCAGGGAGCACTCTTTTGGCACAGTTTAAATAACATTAGCATTGTTTTTAATTTTCTGGTTAGACCCCTGTGTCGATTGAAATATGGCTTAACACCGGGGTGCATCACTTGACCCATTCTGTTCTTCACGCATTAGAAAATGGTTGAAATAATAACTTTCCCTAGACAGTGGGGCCTGTGTTTGTGATTTTCAAAAACACCTTGGGCACAATATTGAATCCTGTCACCTCGAGGGAGGAAAAGCATTCAAAGATAGAACTGCTACCCTTGCTTGCTCTTAATAACATACTGCATCTGTAACGCAAGGGGAAAATCAGAGGTTGGTTTTGGAATAAATAAACTCATGTGTAGTTTGCTATTTAAATTCAGTAGACAATACCCCACGGTGCTGCTGCCCTAGGATAATGGATGATTTTTACACTTGAGAATCTGAGTCACATAGCTGCATTGGAATTATAGTTATACAGTTCTATACAGCGGTTATACAAGCATCTGTATAAGGAGATACCAAAGTGTCATATAAAAACTATTTGCCAATAAATCTGCTTTGGCTGGGCTACTAAAAATGGACACACCAGACGTAAGAGATGTGTGTGTCTGTCACGTAGGCTAGCTTTGTGAAGGATGACAAGCTTCCACTGGTACGCTGAGATAAGAAACAGCTGTTGTTGGCATTGGCATTCCTGCAAGAAATGAAATGATAATTCTGGGACACACTTATGAGAGTTACCATATATTTGATCAACTTTTGAATATATGCAAGACCAGAATCATCTGGCAGTGTCAAGCAAAATTGCCAATAACCCTTTAACAATCTCTTGGGAAGGGGCACTGAATCCAATCACGTAGAACCATCATCCGATTGTGTGTTATTTCTATAGCAGGTAGTTCCAGTGTGTGTGTCTGTGGTAGTGATGGGGCAGGAAAGGGTTGGGGGAAGGTTGTTGTTATTTTCCTTTTTTATTGCATCAAGGACGTTTTTTAGTGTAAAATTTCAGACTTTCAAATGATGACTGCAAAGCAGTTGCTTAGATGCGTTTATAAACTGTGAGTCAGAGGGGGAAGACCGTCTTTCAGCACAAAAAATTCACTGAATCTCACCATTGGATCTGTTTAATAGTTACACATGGAGACAACCAGCATTTATTTTAAAGTGTAAAAAATTAACAATTTTCCCATATAATTTATATACTCTTTATAAAAACTAACAAGAACTCCAAGTACAAAAGCTTCAAATTTCACAATGATCTGGAACTTAGCTTTTTTTTGGAATTCTTATTAAATCTGTTCAGCTCTTTAGTTCAAGCATGTTCTTATTACTCCTCTGGCATTTTATTGGGATTTTTTTTCCTTTTAATGTTTAACAGTGCAAAGTCAACTAGAGATACCCGCTGTAGGTCCGGCCGTTAGCTCAGCTGGGCGCCGCCACTTTTCCTCTGCTTCTTGCTAGATTTTCTGCCTGAAGGTTGCTCTGTTCAGGCAGAGCCCCCCTGAGCCAACCAGGCAGCCAGTAGACCACTTCTCTCTGAGAGATGCCTTAGGAGTAGCGAAGAAAATGCTACCAGAGGATATACTCAGCATCCTCCAAATCAGAAAGACTTTCTGGCCATTAGAATGATAAAGAACTGGAAAAGGATACTGAGAAAAACTGTGGGGCTCAGCCCATAGAGACCTTTAAGGAAAGAATAACCATTCTTTCTCCGGTTAGACATTCCTAAGCTTGGCAGTGCAGCCAGTAAGGACTGGAGCTCTCTTCTCCCTTCTGCAAGCTGTGGCTTTAAGAAGAGGATGTACTGAGCAACCAGGAGCCGTGACGTCCGGCTCTCCACCATGCTGCATGCTAGAGAGGATTTGGGTTTTTAGGTTTCCGTAACATCAGACTCTTCCCGGGCAGTTCAGGGAGTTCAGCCTAAGTTCTCAGATCAGGTCTTAGTACTCTGTGAACTAATCCGGTCAAGAGAGCTGTGTCCTAGAGAAGAAAAACGGACAAGAGGGGAGTTGGGCAGAGAATGAGAAAGGCAGAGGAGAGAAGAACAGAAAAAGGACAGAAAGAATTTGAAGGCAAGGGACTACTTCAAAACAGCAGGCGAATGTCTTTTTTCTCCATATTAAAGATCTGTCTGCCAAAATGAAAAGGCATAATTAGGGCTAAATACAGATTTGTGTCCTATATCTCTTAAATGACATATTGCCAAGGTATTAAAGTAGCATGTCTGGTTGAAGGTTGGGCGATTCGATCCCTCTATTACTCTGTAAAACAAAGAATCTGTAGTTTCATTACCCTTAAATCGTCTGGTAGTGGGCAAAGTTTTATTAGAAGCTGTTCTTTCATATTATACAGTGTAGTCAAGCATATATTAGCTTAGACGTTTTCTTACATCTCAGTACACTGAGGAGTGAATTTACTGTGAGACTAATTTAGAAGGAAGTTTTTCATAAGAAGAAATAATGGTCAACATCAGCTGTGCTTCAAATTATAACAAGCAGGATGAAAATTCAGGAAAAAATGGACATACATATAAAATCGCTAGATGTTACTAAGAATGCTTCTTCTATTTATATTCCTGATGCTATTCAGTGTCTCAAAAACTCAAATTTTTTAAAACTCTATTCAAGAGGAAGCTTTAATTCTTGAGGAACTGGTATAGTGTCTCCTAACATGATTATTTTGTCTTAAACAAAAAAACCCTTCAGATTAAACAGTACATGAAAGGTATTTTTTGAGTTCAACTTCAGGAAAGAAAAAAACCCTACAACTTACACATTTGAAACACAGTTTAAAGATGACTGATTTGACTGATACACAATAAAGTCGTTATAAAATGAATTCCCAGTATGTGAAATTTAATTTCACCTATAGGATTCATCACTCATCACAAAAGTTTTATTACATTCTGGTAGCAGGTACCATTCTCTCACTTTTGGTTATCTTTTCTAATAAGATCATGCTGGTCAGCTGACATTTTGAGGCACCAATTAAACATATAATCGGTAAATGAAATTGGATTCTGCTTAAACCAAATAAAGAGAAAAATAAGCATATCAGAGTGATAAGTGGAGTACTTTAGTTTCAATAACTCAGAAAGTAAATATATCACAGAGGGATGTTTCAGCTACTAAACTAATAAAACCAGTCAATCAAACTGTAAAAGATACTGAGAAGCAGCAACAGGAAGTGTTATAAGAAAAGCACCCAATGGAGAAAACCTGCCAGTTTACTCATTCAGTGTCTTATCTGCTCTATAGGTTTAGCTGTGGAACGGGTTTTTTTTTTTTTTTCCTTTCCTTTGCATTTATCTTTGTGCCTGAATGAGTTCAATTTCACTTAGATTAGGATAGAAACTTCAGAACAGCAGGTTAATCCGTCCTGACTTCATGGGCAACTGAACAAACAGACCAATATCAGTGTAAAATTGTAATTCTGGAGATTAATGTTGTCTTTCTTGTTTGCTGTGAACTTGACCTCTTTGCCCTTTTTTTTTTTTTTTTCCTTTTCCAGCTTCTGTCCAGGGTCCCTGGGAGAGAGCCATCTCGCCAAACAAAGTGCCCTATTATATCAAGTAAGTTGAAAGCATCATGTTCTTAAAGAAGCATTTATTGTGGCTAATCTGTATATTCACAGATGAATTTATTTTTAAAACTCGATGTTAGCGGGGCATACAATATCTAGTTCTTTTTCCCTGAGGAAGCTTGGATAGGCAACTCATGCTAAAATTACCACTGAAAATTTGCTGATGCGACAGGGAGTTGCCTTTAGGAGAAATCCATTTCATGCAGCATATAAGTTGTGTTTTGTGACTGGAGATGGTGTGAGTTTTTTGCAATAGAACAAAAGGCTACAGATAACAGTATTGATAGTGGAAATGAATATTTACAAGAACAGTTTTATTTATTTAGGGGTTTTCCCACATTTCTTCTTTAGACAAAGATGGAAGATTTCTGCAGCTATATGTACACAAACTGTTTTATGTGGATAAATACTTTATGTGCCCAAAAGGCAGCAGTCCCAGATTTGTGGAGCTGAGGTGTTCATTCTCAATATACAGCACTCAGCATTTTTCACATAACAACAACAAAAATGATACCGTTTTCTCAGATCATTTGTGTCAATCAAAGGAATACAGGTGCGTAGAAGCACCTTTTGCAAGTTGCTGCATGAAATACAAAGTATGATCCATTGGGTCTCCATGGAAGAGAGGAGAGAGGATTTTGAGTTATTATGATACCTTAACAGTTTCTCATCAGTTGTGCAGTTGAGTCCAACTTAAATTTAACTTTGAATCGGCGACCTCAACAACAATTTAAATTAATCAGATTCATGAAATAGTCTCAATGCCAACTGAAGTCTTTGAACTTGCTTCTGCTGTGAGTCTGACTGAAAATATTAAACGCTTTCCCCTTTTTTCAGCCTGCCATCTTTTATCGAGTCTGTTTTTATTCTTCTACTGCCCATCAATTCTTCATAATTCAGTTCTAAAGCAATAACAGAAGTCCTAGATCTTCATTACCTCAGTTCTCAAGAAATTTGATTTCATGCCTCAATTTTGTTAGCTCAGAGAAATGAGGGTCAGGGGACTTTTTTGGCTCTTCAAGGAGAGATACGTCCTTTAGGTAAGGTTTGTCTTACTGAATTTTCCCAGACATGGTATCTCTTAACTTTAAAAACTCTCCTTCAATATGCTTTGATCCTGCTTTTTCATTTTCTTATTTTTAACTTTATTTTATTAATTTTGTAATATATAATTATTTAGTCACTCTAAAGTACATATGTTAAATACCTATTTAAAATCACCTGTTTTCCTAAATAATATATTGCTTTAGACATGCACTATGCTGCTTTACATCCACTGTGTATTTTGTGGAAACATTTTATTCAGATTCTTCCCAGTCATATCCTACATCATCGTTTTCATCATCACAGATTTCCTCTTCTGCCTAAGATGTTTGAGACCTGCTACTTTTCAGCCCATTTATAAAGCTCTCACTTTATCCAATCCCTTTATGAGTTAAAAACTAAAGACTTCTTTTGTAGTCAAGATTTTAAAATCACTTGAGAATCTAAGACATCTGGAAGCCATCATTTTCCAAATTATTACCTGTTTGGGGCCCATTAAGTGTCTGACAAGGGATTCCTAGAGTGCCCCCCAGTCCCACTGTCCTTTCCCAAAAAACGTATCTTCTCCCTGATGTTACATCTACTACCAAAGACCCCAGTACATTTCTGTGAAGCAGTGAAAATGAATTTGGTCCAAAAAACAAAAAGGAGACAGATTCCAGAAAAGCGGTAATTCCTCCCTGTAAATTAATCTCTTGCTGCTCCTTGGTGAAATCAGAGAGCAGCTACTCTCTGTCTGTCCTCTTATTTGTCCAGTGCTCCTTCACCAACTTGAAGATCATTGGTAGGAGCACAGATCTGGGAATAAGAAAACTTGACTTCGAGTCCTGGCTCTGTCATTTGTTGATTGTGTGTGTGTGACCTTGGGGAAGTCCCTTAACCTATGCAAACCTTGATTTCTCACTTATAGAACTAGGAGTTGGACTAGATGATACCTAAGTTCCTTTGTAGCTCTAGAAATCAGTGAGTGTGACTCATTCCATGGTCTTATTCAATTTCAAAAACTTAAAGATCTCAGCTTTTTTTCCAAGAAGGTTATCTTTATTTTTAATTCTTTATTTTCGTTATTAATATAAATTCTTAGTTTAAAAAAAGTACAGGAAGTCTATTTTTGCACTGTTTTCTTAGCTTCAGTTGTCCTCTCCGATTTCTCCACGTCCCTGTTCAAATCTCAAATTTTGGTGTTTAATTTAGGACTATTATTATCCCTAGTTTAATAGTAAGAGACAGAGAACAAGAGACAGGAAAAATTAGTAGAAATGTGGGTATGGAGGCCTTAAAAGCCTCTGAAGTGTTTAGTTCCTTGGAATGAGGAATTATATAATTTCTCAAAGATATCCCTGAAACTTTATGGAGATCAATTCTCTCTATAATTACAATCTGTTTGAAATTAAAGATTATATAATTTCTCAAATATACCTCTAAAATGTTAAGCCCTGATATAGGGAGAACACCTGTTCAGAAACTTTACCTTGTCAATAGATTGTTAATGTCCTTTGTGATTTATTATTTATTATTAAACTGTTGTCTGAAATACTTGTTTACACCAAATGACCTTGATGTGCAAGGCCCAGTGGACTTCATGGCAAATGCCGTCCATAATTTGAGATGCCTTGTTGGTCCACTAGTAACAATAATAATTAGTTTATAATGACATTCTTTCATCCAGTCCCCATTTTCCCTCTTTCTCATCTTATTTGTCCTGACTTCCATTCAAGAGTTTTTAACCACATATTTCCAGCTGCAAAGGCAAGTGTCTTTGGATATTTTTAAATGCTTTATGATGTTTCCTTTTCAATGCTGAGATCAACTGATCATGTGTATAGCAAGAGGTTTCTGTACCAATAGCACAGTTCCAGTTAGTTGTGGAGTCGTGCGCTCTTCCTTGAGGTGTAAGTCATTAACGACACCTTTTGCTGTAAACTGCAAATCAGACAGTGTTTATGCCTGTATCCTGATACCGGCTTTTCATATGATGCTAAGAACCTTGATTTTGATACTTCAAACTACACGTTTGTCTGGTTTATTAGTCCATAGCATACATCATTGTTATAGTCTTCATATTCCCTCTCCCTCTGGGCTCTCTTATTCCTGCCAGCATCTCTTTCAGGTTATTTGATTACAGTTTTCATTGCCACTGAAAAAAATAATCACCAACAATGTTCAACCTGTTACAACTGCCTTTTCCACTCTCTGCCATTTTGTAGTTTTTTGGCCTACTGTCAAACTCATGAAAATTTCAATATAATAGCCTTTAACCAGCTGCTGCATTCTGTTAGGATTTCTTTCACCTTTTTATGTTGCAGAGTCCCATATGGGTAAACCAAACGCAGCCAAGAGCTGGGACTCTATTGCTTTCTTAATGAGTTAGAAAATTATTCTTCTGTGTTCTGGGACTGTCAAAAGAATTTTGGAATCCCAAACTTGCATGCAATATGTTTTTGCATAGATGACATAATAAGAGCATAAGAAATAGCACAGTGGGTCAGACCAACAGGGCAGCTAGCCCAGAACTCTCCCAGATGCAGACACCAATGGCTGTTTTGTTTGTTAACCTAGTAATTTTCATTTTAAGGAAGACAGGATGCATCGTGACCATTTCTTAATAATACATTGTAAATCTATTGGGATTGAGTGTATCCAGTGGTTTCTTAAACTTTTCCCATTCTCTACTTCAACCTTGTCTTACAAATAATAAGTTCTGTAAACTTAGTCATTTCTCTTTAAATAAATAAAGATAAATTTCAGTTTCTCTTTAATCTACATCCTTTAACCTCAAGGGATGGCCCTAATTAAGTGCTACAGAATTCAGTGACTGCAATTAGATTTACCCAGAGTCGACTTTAATCTCACATCCCTTCACTAACCTCGTTTCATTTTCATCTTCCCAGTCTGAGAAATTCTAATCCTTTTTAGGTTCAGTCTGTCCTTGAATGAAAGCTAAGCACTCCCCTTGATCATCTGAGTTGCTTTTCCCTGGATCTTTTCCAGCTCTGTTATGTCTTCCTTGGAATGTCGTGACTTGAACGGCCCAAATATTGGTTATTAAATTTGTTAGAATTGTCTCTAGGCTCCACTCACTGATGAAGAAAGTAAATGCTATTCACTGTCTCTCAATTGGTGCAGAAAGGGAGAAGCCAATTGGGGTCGTAACCTCGTCTACATATATTAGTTATTGCTGAAGGTTGGTTTGTGGTTCCTTTTCTGCAATACCATGTAAAGCGTTTGACCTTATATTTCTGCCAGCTGTCCCTTAGGAAGAATTTGATTTTTAGACAAGCTGGTCCTTTCCTCCTTCAAAGACGCTGGGGTTGCTAAATAGTAGGAGGCATTCACTAATGCAACTTGCTAGTAAACCTGCTGACTCAGTCACCAGTGATGTATTTCATCAGGTTGCCTTTCTAAATATCTCTGAAGTACTTCAAGAAGAATGAAAAATGGGGTTCCGGGGAGAATGCTAACTGTTCAGCTCGTTGGTACATGCAATGCTTAAGAAACAACTCATGCCTAAAGGAGTGTCTGCCTTTTCCTGCTGGTTATTTTAGATGCTGTATGCATTGCTATAGATGTCTAATGACCTTGATCTACCCTTCTCTCCATTCTCAATACCAGGCATGTTTCTACAGCCACCGATTACATCTGAGTTGCTCAAAACTTCTGGTGGTTCCTGCTTAGCAAAATGCAATATAAAACCAACCTGGCTGAAGCCAGCAGTCGATTCAGTCAACATTTCTTATTACTGTTGCTCTGTCTGCTGCTAAAATTGCTGGTTGGAGTTCTGACTCTCCTGTCTTTTTATGGCTGCCATTCCTAGGACTCTACCAGGACAAGTATTTGACTCTCTGCGTGGAATTGTGGCCCTCGGCCTACACTTACCTTTTGGTGTTTGTGTCTTCTTGTATCCAGTTAGTCTGTTCACAGTTAAACTGATGAACCCTGCTCTGATTTTGAGTACCCACGCTCTAACTCCGGTAGCATCTGAGTTTTGACACCACCTCCATCCACACCATATTGCCTGTATCATTATTTTCTGGGCAATTTTCCTGATTCCAAATCCCTCCCATATTTAAAGTATATCTTGCCCTCATTCTGGTTCCAGCTCCCTACTATTTGTGCCAGGAGTTGCTCTGATTCTGGTTTTGGTTAGTTTCTTTGTACTCTGGAGTTCTTGACTACTATTTCAGTGCCGGCACTTCTGTAGAGAGGAAGCAGTGCTTAGCTATGTCTTAGCTTTAACAGCAGTCTGCATGCTAAACATCTGTGCTGGCTAGTTTGAGTGGATACATCTTCTGAGAATGAGATGGGCTTTTATTATAAAGAACACTGAATGATGGTGTCTAGCTTAGAAAACATTAGCCTGTGTCTCATTCCTGATACCTCACTTTTCTAGGAATGATTGTACTCTTCTGATGTACAGTTTGAATGTTGGTTGAGATTGGTAGAGATTTTATTAGTTTTTCTTAGAATATGAACACCTCATATAGTATTTAACTTCGTGCTGTTTCTAGTAAGATCCTTCACGCGTATGTTTTCCTTCAAAATATGCCCTTTAGCAGCTGACAAGACAATATGAAATAGCAGAAGTAGTATACAGACCAGGCATCAGAAGACTTGAAGTCTAATCCAGATTTGCTGTTAACTAGCATTTTGCCCAAAGGTAAATCTCTTACATTCTCTGAGCCTCAGTTTCTCCATCTGTCGTCTAAGGGGGCCGAATCATATATCACAGGTCATTTCCAGTCCTGACATTCCCTGATTTTATGAATGTTGGCTTTGAAATAGAAATTGTTTATAACAGTTTTCCAGGAGTGAAAATGAGTCTTCATATCACCCTTGAGGATTCTTACTGCGGCCATCAATCTTACCAGGATAGAAAGGACAAATAATATTAAATGTTTCACTTAACTGTTTAGCACGATTGACAATAAAAAGTGGGTTTAATAGAGAATCAGCTGTCTAATTTCAGCTGTCAGTCTTTCAGGATACTGGTGAATATCTCTGGGTAATTAAGTTTGTGAAATCACTGCTAGAAGCCTGGTGCTCTGACTTTTCAAAAGGCTTTGTACACAGAGATAACCCAGAGGTCAGTCCTCTCTGCTGTGCTTTCTCCTCCACAGTTTGATGGTTCCAAAGGTCACATTAGCTGAGTCTCATTAAGCTCTGGAACCACAATAAAGGAATTGTCAGTAATGCATAATTGATGATATAATCATGAAAACAACTCAGTTTAAGATATTGACTGAAAGAAAGTAAAAGAGATGCCATGTGTTGTACAAAGTACTTATTCTGGCCTCTGGTTTTGTAGGCCTAGTTGGTAGATGTAGATGTTGGTATCTCCTGTGTCTCACGAGGTTCAAAAAGAAAGCTCACAACCTTCTTTACAGTTACATAAGCTGGTACCTATAACCTTGACTGAAATAACAGACTCCATGAGGTTAGATGCTGTATCTCTTTTTCTACCATAATGCCTCCCAGATAGTATGTGCTCAGTAGCTATTTGAATGAATGAATGAATGAATGAATGAACAACACATACTAGCAATTCCACATGCTTTAGTTTCCAGACTCCTTTTACCTTCGAAAAATCTTCTAATGCCTGTGTATCAATTTAGATCTACTACCCAAATGTGTCTCTCATATCCTCTAAACATCAACTTTAATGTTAGAAAGTGCCCTGAGTCTTTTATAGAGTTTCTCCTGTCTCCTATCCTTGGTGCCTAGGAGACAGCCCTTAGCCTGCGTGTCTAAATGGTACATCCCAAATCCAGATTCTGTTCCGTCTCTAGCTAACAATATGATTTGGGGTATAACTCAGCCCATCTGGGACTGAGTTTTCCCATCAACAATAAGGAAGTAGAACTAGATCACGCCTGAGATCACTTTGAGCTCTGGCTTTCTTTGTTTCTGTAGAACTGGGGTCTTTTTGTTTTTCCTAAATGCCACTCATGATCCTTCTTCTGGTTTTACAGTGCTCATTAGAGCTTTAAATTAATCAACACTGTGTTTCACTAAGCATTTGTATATAGGATTTACTTTGTGGGCTGGGATCTAGTAAACACTGAGTCTTAAGAGAATGAGATTGTTAAGGTTTTATTTTACAGAAAAATTTTTTGTAACATTCTGTACGTTATATGTAATGCTTAAAGATGGCGACATAGTACATACATGTATGCGGCAGCTAAAATATAATGCATATGGGCCAAAAATTCTGATATATTACACAGGTATAATATTCCCCCTGCCTCATTCATGGCACTTTGGGGAACGTGAGAGGATTCATAAAATATATTTAAGTCTGTCCACCCCCCTCCCCAAAACAGAGGAGTAAATTATTTTGGCTACATTTTTATTTTCTTTTTCTAACTTTGCTAAACATATACTTTCTTCATTAGTCATGTGGTAGAAAAGAACATGGGCTAAGGCCTCAAATAAACCTGAATTTGAAACCCAGCTTTATCATATTCTGACTCTATTATTTGAACAGTTTACTTAAACTCACACCCATTCTACTTTCTGGCACACAAAGGATATGAACTAGCTTTCAGTCTCTTCTCTGAAATTGAATTGAAGCCTAATTGACCTCCACTAGATACTGATGTGCTGGGTTTTCAGGAAAACACTCTTAAAGATACATCCAGTATTAGCCACATGTTTAGAATATTTTCTTGGACACAAATATGTCCTTGATCAAATTAGTTTATTTTCATTCTTGGAGTTCCCACATAATTTGGGGTATATGTAAATTCCCAAACATTCCTGAGCCTCTCCTAGGCTCCTCTAATTGCTCCTTATCCTGTCCCCCTGGGAAGCAGCATCCTGTTGCCTTCTCAAAGGGCAGCAGCAGCCCAGACAGCATTTGAAAATAACTTAATAACCCTGAACTGCCTCTCCCCTTTGGATAATTTCCTTAGAGCATTAGTCCTTTGAACATTGACCTGGTTGCAGAAAATGTCCCTTTCTCAGCGAGAAAACCCCAAATCCCATTCAGTTTTCCCCTCCCTCTTTCCAGGGGATCAAGTGGGGGAAGGGGGGAGGGTAGGGAGAAGAAATTGGATACTTCTTTCTGGGAGATTATTAGCGTGCATGCACACACAAACACACACAGACACACATATAATTTCTTTTAAAAAATAAGCTGCATTGTATAAATCAGTGATGTCACATTGCAAAATTTTAAAATCCTTGTAAAAGAAAAAAAAAATCTCTGCCTTCAGCATTCTGCAAAGCTCCTAAGAACAAGTCCTATGTGAGGCTTAGCCTGCTGTCGGCGTTCAGCGAATGATCACGTCTTCTGTGATATCATTAACTGCTGGGTGGATGAAACAGAGAAGCTTCCCTGCTTCTCCTGAAACTTTCAATTGCTTTTTCTGTTTTTCTTTCTCAGCTTATCCACATCCATCTTAGTCCCCAAAGCCATTGCATGTCAGATAGTCAGTGCAAAGAGTAATTTTTAACTTGCTTCTTTGTTGTTTTAGAAGGAAGTTTTTTTATTGTGGTTTTGTTTCCTTTTGGTTTGGTCACTTTTTCCTGGTCTTGAGTTTTCTACTAAGGGAGTATCTCATAATTATCATCCATATAATCTCCTAGACAGGATGAAAAGCAAAGGTTAATGTGTGCCTACTAAGTGCTAAGTGTTAAGACTAGCTGTATCTTCCCATCTCTGAGGGTAACACCGCCAATTACTATCTAAAAAAGAAGAAGTAACTGAGACTCAGAGGTTGGTTGCTTTCCCAAATCATGATGATAGTGACCTGGCTCTGTGCCTTTCCCACCAACCCTGTGACCTCAGTTGGCTTTGTCCCACCTCATCCGCAGCCTAGAACCCCCACAACCTCTACCCTCGCCCCCCGCGTGCATGCTGCAGTGACTCCGAGTTGCTGGGCGCGCTCTACCTGGGTGGGAGTTGGTTGCCTACCCTCTGAGGGCAGAGGCCAGCTTAGCCAGGGTTCTCGAGAATGCAGGTGGGGACACATTTGGTGATGGAGCTGTTAAACGTTGGGGAAAAAAATAATAAAGGAGTACAGAATTGAAGTTTAAAATAATAATAATAATATAATATTTCACCTGTTGCTCCCAACTGTTTCAACATCCTAGTATGGCTGATTGAAAACTGGCCCTTCGTGTAAGCAAGTATGGCCAGTCCACCACTGTAGAACTGCCATCTTGGACACTACCAACGCTACCCTATCAGTCCTTCCCTATATTGCTGATGTCTTTTTTTCTCCCCTTGGCTTACCTACCCAGTCAACTCTGCCGCTGTGCTCTTGCAGAGACCTAAGTTTCCCTTTACTGCTTTTGGCACTAAAGAGCAACAAAAAAATAAAATGAAACAAAAACCTGGTCAGCTCTGATATGAGCACTTTCCTGCCCCTATGGAAGCTGAGAAAGCAGAGGATTTCTGAGTCACATCCTGCCACCTCCATCAGGGCTTCACCAAGATGAGAGTATGGTAAGACAGGTAATCTAACAGGTGCTACGGAGTGTGTTACTCCCCACACTCCCAATTCTAAGCCTTTTGGAAGGGTAGGTCAACTCAGGTGTACTAGACAGCTCTTCAGGAGTCTTTTCAACACTAGAGCATGTCCTTGAATTTGATAGCATTCCCTCCTTCCAGTAACGAAGTCTCATCTTGTCCATAAATCCCAGGCCTGTGCTTCTAACCTTACAAGGCAAATTCATACGTCCTATGACCGTAAGTCATGACTTCCCCTGGCACTGAGCAGCGTAGTACGTGTAGAAAATCTCATCATATTGCAGAATGATATCACTATCTTTTTGTTGAAGTACAGTGAATACATGGTGGCAAAGAAGTATTTCTTATACTTTATTTTGTAATAATTTAAAGTCACCAAACCACTTTGGGCAATTAATATATTTTTGAGGATAAAGAATAATTTGTATTTCCTGCAGATTAAGAAAGGTCTCTATCTGAATATATACATTCATCCTGTAATAATCTATAAATATCAGTGCTTTATCAGAGGTAAGGCCAGATTAATTATTTTTCCTCACTCTTACTTTTATCAGTGCTACAGGAACTTTTCTGCCAAAAGAGGGGAAAAAACCATCAAATAATAGAGAAGAATGAGCCATCGGTGGAGCAGGAGGGGCCAAGCATAGGTATAGCAAAAGTTCAAGGTGTAAATATCTCTACAGCTAGGATTAAAAGAACAATTGTGAACATTTTACACACACACATACAGAGAGAAAGAGAGAGGGAAGGAGGGAAAGAGGAAGGAGGAGGCCAGGGAGAAGGTAGGGGAGGAGGAGTCGGGTAGAGGAGTAGGAAAGAGTCCTAGCAGCAGGCCAGTGATTCATTCCCTGCGGGAGGAGGCGAATGAATGGCCTCAGCTCAACAGACCACCTTATAAACATGGTAATGACCTCCCAGACCTCCTTGTTAATGTTGTTAATGGCATTTAACTGAAAGTCCCTATCTATAAAATATCTTTAGCAAGATATACCTGGTCTTAGGTACTTAGTGTAAATAAACCTGGAATTTTTGGATTTATGAGTTATGATTGGATGGAAAATAGGTCATAGTCACATGAGCATGTCCCTGTTTTTGTCATTAGCAGATTATAAAGTGGAAACTTCTGGAGATTGGCTTGGCTTCCTTTGAATATCACTGTTTATGCATAAATGTTTTAAAAGCTTTTCTGTTAATATGAAACCAAAACATACCATAATATGCAAGAACGAGGGTATTTTGGGACCCTGTATCTGATTATTTCGGGTTCCTCCAGGGAGAGAATGTTTTATCTGTTCCTGGGTGTTTCCCATTAGTAAAGATTGGTACTAGATAAAATCTGTGATTTATGCAAGTCCAATTTGAAGTTCAACCCTTTATACTTATACAATGTGTAATTGTTTTAATTTAAAAATCTCTTTGCAGTGAGAGAAAGGAAGGAAGAGCAGAATGGATGGGTCCATGTGTTTTTCCTTACCAGGTTGTCCCCAGTTCTAGGAAATCACAGGTCTAGAAAAGGTCAGGGTCAAGACTAGTGAAAGATATAACACTTATACTTTTATATATTGAAAATTATATAAATGACATTTAATCTTTTAAGATAACTTAGAATAGATCTTTGAGATAGCAAGAACTTCTTTAACTACCTTGAAGCCTGAAGTCATCTTCACTGTTTAACTCTTGATATATTTTTGTTCATTTTCAGATCCCTTGTCGCCCCAGTTAAGCTGCAAACTCCCTGACAACCCTTGTGCATTATGCATCTTTACATCATCCTTAGCACTTTATTATCTCACACATAAGAAACTGAGAATAAATACTGAATAATTTGTTTTGTTGGATTTTGAGGATTAAGCACATTCTTGGGAACAAAGCTATGATCCTAATAGGCATTCTTATAAGGAAATAGATAATAAGAGATTAGACGTATTCCATGTAGTGTGTTTATTCTAGATAATCTAACTGCAATTACAGTTGATTAAGTTATATTTTGGAAGCAGTTTAAACCACCAGTTCATTTATTTTCCTGTGTTTCAGCTGGATGAGACCACACAGAAATATTTGATGGGATTGGATGCCTAGTTGAGCTGTCCTATAAATGGAAAGTCTCTGAAACTTGCTGTTCTGGAGAAAGCATTTTTAAGTGAATGAATTGCTTTAGAAGTTCCTTTGCTGAAACTATTGTGAGAATATTTTAGGAAAATGCCTTCAAATTCTGTTTCTCTCAAAACACACAAGCTACCTCAAGAGCGAAGGTTGTTCAGTGAGTGCATGTAAGCTTACGTCTTAATATTAAAGGATTTTGAGAGAGATTAGGATGAGGTAGGTGGTAGAGTCTAAGACATACATTAAGGCAGAGCCATAGTGGCATCCGTTGGTGAAGGAAAGATTTCAAGTTTGGCATTGAATTATACTCAACCAGTTCTTTCCATTTGCTGATAAATATTAGACGTCATTTGTCAAGCACATAGAAAATAGATTAATTGCATAAATGTCTAATATTGAGAAAAATATAGCCATTTAAAAAATACACTTTTGTTTTGTTGTTTTGATTTTTAGGTTTGGGAAAATCATCCCATTATATCTTTTTAAATATACTGTATTATCAAGTTGTTTATCTAACTTGTATTTCATATACTCAGCCACCAAGCCATTTCTTTTTACAGTAAACACTGCAGAGTAGCAAAAGTCATCCTTACTCTGCTCAGCCTTGTTCATCATCAACAAAATTGCCAATTAGATTCCCACGTTGTCGACTGTGTTGCTTGAGAAGATGTATAAGCTGAAAAGAAGCAGCTCAATGTTGAGGTAGAAGTTTGATCTTTCTATACTGGCTGGTAGATTAACAGCATACTAATCTTGTTTTGACTTGTGAGCTGGAAAAAATTAATATGGAAGGATGGAGAAAACATATTCAAGCTACAGAGTCCTTTTTTTTCCTGAGAAGTTATCTGAGTGTTGCTGTAACTATAACTCAGGATATATCAGAGGGCTCAGAAGTGGAACATTTCTTTAAAATTAAAACTTTAAAATCCTGATACCTAATAGAATATATAAAAATAGCTATGCCTGAAGGATCGAGAATGAGCAGAGGAATACTGAGTAAGATCATCTGACACTTTGTTGTGGCCCAAATAATATAGAATTAATTCAACAAAACATTGGGAAAAAATAAACATAATATATCTTAAATTAAAAATACTGACTAAGAACAGGGGGGAAAAAAAAATCCCTCAGCAAATCTGTATTGCTTGGGGAAGCATGAATCCCAGACCAGCAATATTTTTATCCAAATAACATCTAGTTCTGTAGTGAACAAAACCCTTTATCACCAAGTTTTATAAACAGCAGAGTGAAGAAAAGAGTACTTAGGATTATTGGATATACTTCTCAAAGACGGTAACTTTGTTCAGAGTTCATGCTTGACTATACCAACTTCTACTGAATTCATTCATAGTACTCTGTCAGTTGAGGATTCTTGTGTGTTTCTCCTTGCCTAAGTATATGTATTACAAAATAAAAATTGAGACATGGTAAATGATTACAAAGATTATTAATAGTAATAGCTGGAGTGAACAGATTATTGTTGTTGTATCGAATAATAATAATACACTTAAGGAAATCTATGGGAAATGTAATTTGGGATATAAAACACCACAGTAAAGCAGAGATGAAATAACGCAATATGAGATTATATATAGGCATGTGTCTAAAGGTGTAAATTCTATAGATGTTATGAAATAACATGTATGCCCTTACATAATTTTATTACACTTTGAACTTCATTATTCTTGAAAATAAGAGGAGTGATCCTGAACACGGCAGCGTCACGTCTGCTTATAAACCAGTCAGAAGATAGATAATCCACTCTTAAGTGTATAATATAAACTATAAAGGTATAATTTCATCCTGTTATTTTTAAATTTGAAAACTAATTTAAAATAAACCCTAATTGGGCACTTCTTGATACTTTGAGTATTACAGTAAATGTATTTTTCCAGTTTCGAAGTCTCATGTACCCTTTACAAAAAGAAAGACAACAATCCTTTAAATGTCTAAATGCCTGGGACTTCTTCTGATTATCTTTTTATGATAGCATTTGAACTATCAGCATACAACCATAATGAAAACTATTTTGGCAGACAGTATGCTTTCTTTGCTTGCTTGTTTCAGTGTTCACAATATAAAGTACATGTATTGCCAAACCTTACTTTCAATTCTGTTACAAATTAAGAAAATATAACTGATTTGTAAGCAAGAAGGCTCTTGAAGTTAAGCCCTGAATACACTTTTCTGCAACCCTAACAAGGAAAACTTTGGAAATATAAGCATAACCTTTTTCAGTGTCCAAGTAACGTTTCATGGAAGTGTTTTCTTTTTGTTGTATTTTACACTGATGCCTTGTTTTAGTACAGTTTGAGGCTAGACTAGATTGGCAGGACATAAATGACTGCTCAGTGAATATACCTGGTGCAACATGTGGGATGGGGGTGAGGAAATAGGAAAAGCCAGAATGCAAGTAGGGAGACCAGCTGGGTGTGTGGAAGGGCAGCGGTGGTAGATTAGATCTAGATGATGGCAGCAGTGGAGGTCATGAGAAGTGGTTGGAGATACATATTGAAAACAATCAACAGCTCTTGCTGATGTGCTGGAGGTCAGGAGTAGTGGAAAGAAGGCAACGCAGATGTCCCCTGGGCTGTGGGCTGAAACACATACCTGAAGATGAACAAGTTTGGAAGGGAAAAACAAGGGATCTGCCTTAGACACCACTGACAGCACCAACAGAAGACTTGGAGAGCTTTTGGGCTCAGTAATGCCCACTGGCCATTCTTTACCCCTATCAACAACAGGCAAACATATAATCTAAACAAAAGAATGAGCTTGCCAGCTGGATAGCTGCTTTTCTATATAGAAATCCTGGAAATGCCTGGGTTTAGACATGTAAAGTTTGAGGTACCTATTGGGTATCCAAGTGTGCAGCTGGAAGTATGAATCTGAAGTTCAAAGAAGAGGTCAGGCCAAGGGCTATAACTTTTGAAGTAATCAACATATATATGGTTCTTACAGTCATAGGATGAGATGCCATACATTGGGATGACAGAAGAAACCCTAGGACTTCTCCGTGTTAAGCCTGTTTCTGCTCTGCCAAAGGCAAATGTGTTAACAGATTTGTTAAATGAATCAACCAAACTATATTTATTGGAGGCTACTGTGCCAGATACTGTATTAGACACCCCAAAATATGATAATGAGCAATACATCCATAGCCCCTGCCCTCCTAGAACTCCAGCAACTCCTGAATAGTCCCTGTCTGCCTAATGAAGGAAACAGACATGGAACAAATAGGATCTAAGATGAACAAATAGGGGCCTAAGATGAGCCAATGTGATAGGTAGCTGGTATTACCTATGCTAGCATATTTTAAATTGGCAAATTTTTCAAAGAAATAAAACTGATTATTCAAAATTTTAATCTTCAACTAGAGTGGAAACAACCTTCAAACAGGAATTAAGCCCATGAGAAGATGTTCAACATTTAGTCATTAGAGAAATGCAAATCAAAACCATGAGATACCACTTTGCACCCCATAGGATTATTGTCTAAAAAAGAGGGAAAACAAAAAGTGTGGATGAGAATGTGGAGAAATTGGAACTTGTTGGTCAGAATGTAAAATGGTACAGCCTCTGTGGAGAACAGTTTGGTAGGCCCTCAAAAACGTTAAATGTAGAACTTCCCTATGATTCACCAATTGCACTTCTAGGTATATGCCCCAAAGAATTGAAGACAGCAGTTCATACAGATACTTGTACACTAGTGTTCCTAGCAGCACTATTCAGAATAGCTAAAAGGTAGGAAACAACCCAGAGGTCCATCAATAAATGACCAGATAAAATGTGGTAATAGATATAATGCAATATTATTCAGCCTTAAAAAAAGAATAAAATTCTGATACATCCTGTAACATGGATGAACCTTGAAAACATTATGTTACGTGAAAGAAGTCCGACACAGAAGGACAAATATTATATGATTTCACTCATATAAGGTACCTACCATAGTCAAATTCATTGAGATAGAAAGTAGATTAGTAATTGCCTAGGAATAGGGTAAAGGAGGGAAAGGGAGTTACAGTTTAATGGATACAGAGTTTCTGTTTGGAATGATGGAATGATGAAAAGCTCTGGAAATGGATAGCAGTGATGATTGTACAACATTTTGAAAGTACTTAATGACACTGAATTTTACACTTAAAAATGGTTAAAATGATCGATTTTATGTTATATATATTTTACCACAATTAAAAAATGCCCCCAAAATTAAAGAATTGAGTAATAAATTTATTAAGGATTTAAATAAAATAGCTAAAATAATAATCTTTGTTTTTATCTTAATTCTATATTAAAGAGCTATATAACACTATAAAAACATAAACAAGGTGCAGGAAGTAGAGAGCTTTGTCTTAAGCATCCAAGATTCTCCCTATGCTTTTAAAATCCGTTGTGCTATTTACTTCCTTGAATTGGCCTGTAATACAGGAGTACAATATCATTGCAGATTAATTGGTGTATTTGGGAACTGTTCTGAAATGCTAAAATGAAAGCATAAAACTATAAAATGTGTTGTTATTCGTTAAAGAGGCATAGTTTATAAGGGTGTCTCTGTCACTGTCGAAGCATAAATAGCCAGTTTCACCCATTATTAGCCAATGTAGTATGAAGTTATTTTTTTACTTAGTATATTCTGTTTAACCTCAGTTATGTTTGTAAAAACAAACTGCTATTTATTACTGCTTTCAAATTTTGTCACAAATGTTCAAATGTTTAATTCTAATGCACTTAAGGAATGGTTGGATTCTCCTTGCCTAAGGAAAAACTCAGGTAGTCATTTCAGGATAAGCTCTGACCGGCTGATTGATTGATTCATTCATTCATTCAATATTTATTTACCATGGTATGTGTTCCAGATACTGTGCTGGGTGCACAGGATAGCTCTGGTAAGCAACAGCCATGCTATCTTTAAAGTATACCCAGAGAGCAGATGATGGACTTGAGATACTGTGTATGAATAACTATTAATACTGAAAAGAGGGAAGATAATGTATCACGGCACTTCAGCAGATGGGAATTTGTCAATATAAGGAATTAAAATGACCGTGTGACTATTGCTGGAGGGGGTGGAAAGAAAATGCAAATGAATTGGATAGGGACCACATGGATATAAATATTTGAAATTTATTGATGAAATCCAAGTAAGAGATGATGGTGCTTGGACCATGATAATGGTTGGAGATGTTGAGAAGGAGAGAGATTTGGGAAAAATTTAGGAGGTAAAAATCCTTAGGGCTCGAGGATAGAGAACATGGCCAGGGTTGCAAAGAAGAAAAACATGTCAAAGGATCACACCTAGATTTCTGGACAGTGGACAGTTGATGATACCTTATAGTGAGACAGGGAACACTGAAGAAAGACTAGATTTAGGATGACAATTTGATTGTTGGCATTTCAATTTGAGGTGATTTGTCACATCCAAGAAGCACTGCCAGGTAGACAGATAATATGTGTCTAGAGTTCAAAAGAGAAGTAGTTGGGCCTTGGTTGAAGTGATTAATTTAGATAGCGTTTGGCTATAACTGGTAACTGAAACCATGGGTGTGAGTGAGATTCTAATGCTAAATTTTAGAAGGGCAATTCTTAAAGCTCTTTACTTTTTGAAATACAGCTGCAGTATTAAAAATAAAAATTTAAGACTGATTTTAAAAAAATAAAATAATTTAAAAGCCTGGAAAAAAATATATCTAAGTGATCATAATAGTTGTAGTGCAGGGGAGGGGGCATAAGACGGGACCTGAATTTCATTTTCAGTGTTTTATTTTGTTTAAAAAGAAGCTCTATGCAGAGACAAAATGTTAACCATTACTACTAATTTTGAGCAGTGAGAGAAAACATTCTTGTTATTTTGTACTATGAGCCTTTTTTTAATTTCCTAAAATTCTTCATCTAAAGCATTTAAAAAATATATCATTGTAAACAACTGTAATGTCAGCAGCCCATAAAATACTTTGTGCCAACTTAATTGCCTATTAGAATTTACTTCTGTGAATGGACTCTTAAATTTATAGTTCTTTATACTTGATCAGCATAATTGCACCAGTTATTTAATCTGACAAGTAGCTGTTGTCTAGAGCCCAAATTAATACTAGAAAACTATTACATTTGTATTAAAATTGCAGAATTTTGTTCACTTTTTACCTTTTCAGTTCATGTAATTTCTTTTGCCTATCTTCAAGTTCACTGATTCTTTCCTTGTCTGTGTCAAATTTACAGATGAGTCCTTTTAAGGCATTCTTCATTTTTGTTACTGTGTTTTTGATTTCTAGCATTTCCGTGTGATTCATTGTTAGTTTCCGTCTCTGCTGAAAATACCTATTTAATTTTGCATGCTGTCTTCCTTTTCCATTAGCGCTTTTAACCTATTAATTATGGTTATTTTAAATCTCTTGTCTGATAGTTCCAACATCTGAAACACATCTGATTTTAGTTCTGATCATTGCTTTGACTCTGTAGGCTGTGATTTTCCTTTTTTTAGGCATGCCTTGTGTTTTGGGGGGTGAAAGCCAGACATCTTGTGTAGAGTAGTAGATACTGAGGTAAACAGACATTCAGTGTGGTAATTTATCTTAACCTGGTTGGGAGATGGGCTGTGTTTGAAGTGTTGCTGTGTTTATCACTGTTGAGATGCGTTGTTACTATGGGTGCCAGAGTATTTCTCTGATAACCTTGTTTTATTACTGGAGGCTAGTGTGGTGATGGAGTGTGGGGTAGGGGTTTTCTCTAATGTTCTGATTAACACAGTTGGCCTGGATCTTGGGGGTGTGGCCTCCTCCAAGGGAAGAACTTCCTCAACTTCCCATTCCCTTCCTCTGGCTGTCGTGAGTATCCACTAGTAGTTCTGAGGCTCTTTCCCCTGCAGATTGAAGCTTTTTTTTTTCTTCTCTTTTTTCACTTAAATGAAATGAAGGGATCTAGATCTAGGTGGTATTCCCTTATTCCTGCCATCATGACGTTTCACCAGTGCCTTCAAGTGACGTGCCCTTCCCTCTGCAGATTAAAGGAGAAGACTTGGGGCAGGTTCACAGTGTCTGTCTGCTGTGACCCTTCCCCAGTCAGCACCACTAAGGATGGGAGGCTTTCTCCAGATTCTCCCCATCCTCCCTGTGAGAGCCTGATACAGTTCCTAGAGGAAAAAGCCAGCAAAAAGATGGGAACCCTGCTATGACGATGGCCCCTAGGAGCTTCACACTCTCAAGCCCTCATTTGGCCTCCAGGAATTTAATCTCCCTACCAGTTTATATAGTAGCTGGTGGCTTCTGCCCCAGGTATCCAAATGCTCAGGTCCTGTGTCTTGCTGAAAATGACTCTCTCTCTCCAGATTTCAGGGTTGCTGTTTGTCCCATGACCCCATTTCTCTGAGAGGTTGATGAAAAGTCATTAACTTACATGTCCAGCTTTGTTCTTGTTGTCGGTATGGGAGCTACCTATTTGCAGCTCTCTGCATCTCTCAGTTGGAACTCAACATGTGAGCAATATTGTAGAAAATTAACATTTACAAGTTTTTTTCTCTCGTAACAAAAGTAGTAAGTGTTCACTGTGGAAAACATAGAAAAGGATAAAGAAAAAAAACTTCGAGTCACCCATCACCACCCAGACAACTGCTATGAACATATCGGTAATATCTTCTTCTAGTTTTTTAAACTTTCCTAATAAAACATGGAAGATATCATTTATATAATTGTATGTACTACCTTTTGTTGAGCAGTGCAAGTTTACACTTAAATACAAAGGTGCTCTAACTTCTTACTTTACTCTTTTGAAGACAGATGTCAGCTATCTTTCCAAGTGAAATACTCTTGGCTTCATATCAGGTAGGCACGTAAGGCTACCATAAATTCTACTTTCACCTCAATAACACACAGGTAATTTGATAGTTCTCTACAGACCCTATAATATTACTTGGCCCAAGACCCAGAACATGATGGGGATGGGGTTTTTCAACGATCACTCTAGAGACTATAAAGTATTAGTGTCATTCCCCTTCATCATATCTTTTCAAAGCCCACAGCTTTGGGGCTTCTGTAGGAAGACTTGCCTAATGCTGAAAATGTGTTTTGCTTATTCTATACATCCAGTAAAAACACCTCCCATGTTTGATCACCAGTGCCGGTGGCTTAAAATGATTTCACTGATGAGAGAATGACCCAGAATGGCAATTTAGAGCATGGAAAATAAAATTGTCAAAGACAATCCTTGCAGCAAACAACATAGAAACCTGTTTAAATATGGAATACACCCCTCCCAATCCATCTTTATATTTTGCCTCGTAATTGGTACAGGTGAAGAAAATCTTTGATTCAAGGTGAATCTTTTGCCATCAGACAGAATATAATTTATTTTTGTTTCCTCTTACCTGTTTTCAGTTCTTTTAGGTCTTCTCCATATTTCCTTGTGTAGACAAATAAATCAAAGTACATCTAGCATCAGGCTATTTGCCATATATAGCACTCTTTCCTCAAATATTTGATTGTAAACTATTTAAGCAACTTACCTTCATTATCCCCCTTGCCCCTTTTAAAAACTAACTATTAGTTGGTTTCTCTTCAGTTCTTATTCAGTTGGAAATATCTGACCCTTGGTTGTAATTTCTGTTTTGCTCTTTGCAGTTCGTTTTTATGTGTACTATTGGGAGATGTTCTTTTTGTGTTTTTTAACCTTCAAATTAAAATAGAAAGCATTTTTAATTCCTTTTAAGTCAAAATACAACTATTCTATGTAAAGCCTCCTTAAAAAAAAAAATAGAACCACATCGTCATCGGTAGTAATTAATTCTGACAGTGTAGGCTTAGTAGCGATTCACAAACCTGTACTTTGTGCATCAGCATTCCTTATTATTCTAATTAAAGTGGAACACTGTGCCCTCGCTAATCATTAATGGGTTTTCATTTTGTAAATGACATTTGCAGAAGTTAAAACAGCGAGTTCATATGAAGTCCACAGGCAACAGTGTTGAAATTAGCATCACCATAGCAACAGTCTTCCATTATTAGCATTCAGGGCAACAGGAGGTGTTTTGTTGTGTTTTGTTTTCCAAAAAAAGAAAGAAAATCTTAAAAGGCAATGCCTACTAAACTCTATTGGTAGATATTTACGTTTCTCCTGTGCATGTGTACTGTACTACATCTTGAAGTCTATATAGAATGTTTTTAATTACAATGTGGATCGTTTCCTTTCCAGATTTGTGTTTTCTCTAGTATACCAGCTAAATTTCAGGATCTTTTTCCAGCTGTACACGTCTGACCTGCTGAGCAGCATTTACTCATTGCCAACCTGCTGCTCACCAATACGGTTTCCTACTTGGACGGAGGGGGATCTGTGTTTTTGAAAATACTTGGTTCAATCTAAAAGCATTATATGCATTCATGATTTTTGCATTTAATTTGTGGGAAATAGATTCATGCTGTAAGGTCCTCTAGCAAGCACATTTAGAAAAAAATAGAACTATGTTGTAGATTAAGGTCAATGATTATTCTCATTCATCTTTAGGAGGAATTAAAAAGTGACTCAAATAGAGATCAGTGTTAGCTAATCTCAAGCATGGTATCAAACTTTTACTGTGTGTGTGTGTGTGTATGTGTGTGTGTGTGTTGTTTAAATTGCAATATTCTGGTGAACTTTAACGGTGGTATACCTAGCATTTATGTTTTTTTCTCAGTACTGAAATGCATAAAAGAGCACCATATTGCCCTACCAGCTGCTTCTAAATCACACTAGTAGTAGGTAATTATGACATTCAAATGAAATTTCCTTTTCATTTATTATACAAAAATGTCATAGCTCAAACCTAGAAGCGTTGCCCCAAGCTTGGATGTATACAGGTATGCATGCATGTGCCTTTTATTTTTCAGCATGAATCATAGCTGTCTTCCCCATTACATGTAAGGACAAGAAGTTACACATTCCACTCAGGTGTCTAAAGACAAGCCTGTGCTCGCCCACACTAACAAAACAAAATGGAGCAAAGGACGTTGGGTTTGGGATGCATCTGCACAGTGGTCAGTTCTTTCTCACAGTGAATGAGTCTCTAGATCACTTGAGCCGTTCAGCCAATGGGCTGTAACCCACTGTCTCTGTGGTACTGAAAAGTAGCAACTCTCAGAAACCACATAGTCCACTGTGTGCTCCAGGACCACAGAACTGTAGAACTGTTACCTGTGCACACATACATATGCACCCCCTACTTCTCCGATGCTGCACCCAGTCTTTACCCAATCCATGGCTGGCCATCACATAGTGACCAGAAAATAACTTTTACTTTAGATTTTCCATGTGCCTTGACCCTGTTGAGAGGCAGTACAAGCCAGTCAGATGTCTATATTCATAATATACACTATGTAAGGATAACTCAAACCCATTAAGCAAGGATCCAGGACTGTGTAGTATGAAAACCATCTCTGACCTTAGGGTACCAGCACCTACTATCTTTCTTTTTCTCTTACATAATGGAAAGATTTCAAAGTTAGCTTTTCATTCCAACAGATCTTACAAAGCCCAAAACTAACTAGAATCCCAACGGAAATAACCCCCAAACATTCTTTGAGCTCAATATTATGATGCTTTACCTTACACTACACACATAAGTTCAAGGGCTGTTTGTACTACAGACTTGTAAGGAAACCACACCAGCAGAAGGCTCTCACATCCACTACTAGTCACTTGCTCTGTCTGAGAGTAGTGGTCTTTGGATTACATCTTTACCACTTGCTCTTTTTCAACCTTTGCTCTCTTCTTCTTAGGCGTAGAGAGCATCAGGCAAGGCTTAGTTGAACACCGTATGAGGAATGTGGGGTAAAAAATTACACAGGTAGTGCAGTTACGGATGTAGTATGTAATCACAGACTTTCATTTTCACGCCCTTTTCTCCATTGTTTTTCCATTGATCAGTTTTCCTGACTGAGACATTAGCATTTACAAGTGACCATGCTTCCCACATACACAATTATATGAGGGGTAGGAAAGTAAGTGCAGGCTTCAGAAAAGAGTAATTTTCCCAAGAGTAGATCACGCTACACCTGCCAAAGTATGCGTTCTGGCACAGAGATGCAAATGATTAAGAGTAGCGAATGGTTTAGAAAGAACTTCCTTGACCTCTAGTGCTCTAAGGTTTAATCCAGTTTAGAGCCATGCTAGCCCGTGTGTAGAGCATGATCCTAAAGGATAATGAAAAGCCTGGAGGGTGGGAAGGGATACACTGGGATTTCAAAATTGTAGAATAGATAAACAAGATTACACTGTATAGCACAGGGAAATATACACAAAATGTTATGATAACTCACAGAGAAAAAAATGTGACAATGAGTGTGTATATGTCCATGAATGACTGAAAAATTGTGCTGAACACTGGAACTTGACACAACATTGTAAAATGATTATAAATCAATAAAAAATGTTAAAAAAATAATAATAATAAAAAATTAAAAAAAAAAAAAGCCTGGGCCTCTGGTTCCAAAACGAAAGTTCTACCAATAGGATGAGATGTGAAAACATTTATGACTTGGCACCAGGCATATTATGAGTAAAATTCATGTGAGCAATGATTGTAATTATGAGCCCTCTTATTTGTTCCCACTTGTCCAACTGTAATTCTTTCACTTAGCTCAGAGTAGTTCTTTGTAACATTAGGACCCACTTGTCTGCCTTTAGATGGGGTTTAGAAAGATGCCTATAAAATAGTCCTGTCCTGGAAGTCAGAGTCTCTTGACCCACTGTAAAGGGAGCAATAAACAGAGTTTTCTCAAGGGAATCATTCAGGATACTGCAGGTCTCTATAAAAGTCTTTGTGATAAAATTGTCTTTACTGAAGTCACCATCCATTGGATTAAAAAATAGGTTACCATCAGCTTTTTGAAAATGAAAAAAGTTGGGCCTTCTCAGCCACACTTTCAGTCATTTTTCACAACCAAGAGCCCTCAAGCTATCAGTCTTATTTTTAGATGTCATACTTACAGATAGTTGTAGCATTTATAAAATCCAGTTTAAAGGACTGTTCATTTTTAGGGCAGTCATTCAGTCTATTCCCATGGCAGAGCTGAACTGAAACCATTCCAGATCCACAAGAATCTTCTGATTCAGGAAGATGTCCCACCTTTTCATGGATAGCCCATGTTCAGTGTTTAACACCTCAGGAAGATTTTCTTCATAGCTTCTTCTGATCTTAAATACGTGATCTGTCCTCAGGGACATATTGAAGAGTTAGTTACCAACTTTTTAATGTCTCCCATTGTAAACAGTCACTTTTTGGATTGTTTTTCTCATACCCAGAGTACATGGTTCTCTATGCTTGACACTTTGGTTTTTGCTTTCAAGCTTCACTAATGCAAATGAATCTATCTATTATATCATGAAAGTTTAATTTCTCTTATAAGTTTATTCTCAGCCTTCATAACCAAGAGCTTCCTGTTCTTTGGCTAGTATACAGTTCTGAATTTATTTTAACACATTTCCCCCTGAATAGAGCAGCTGAAAAATTAGAATCAACTGCATGTATTACCAATATACAAGACTTAATTCACACACCCTGAAAGTATATTGGAAGTCAACTTACAATGTCTCTTACAAACACAGGACAAATACTAAATTTCAAGTACACTGTACTGAAACACACATGCACACTGACACTTTAAGAGCATCTCCTATATCAGCACTGCTCAATCAGTACTGTCCAACTCAGCACAGGAATTTTACATTTGAGTTATATTTAAGGAAATAGATTCATCATGCCAGAATAGATAAATGTCAAATATATTCTTCCCTTTCTTTAGTGGTCATTTTCTGCTGTTATCATTCAAGGGATCAGGTCTCTTCCAAAGACCCTAGGAGAGCCCTAGAATTGAGACCTTGTCCTTTCACTTATCTCTGATCACACACTTCTATAATGTGGCATCAGTCTGGTATCTACAGTCAGCTAATACGACTGCAGGAATGGGTTTACTCAAGTGTGAAGAGATAAAATCATGAAATGTAAGAGGAAGAAAGAATCTTAGAGATAATCCAACCCAAAGTTTTCATCTTATAGATAAAAAACCCCAGAAGTCCAAAGGGGAAAGTAATTTTGGTAAGGTGGCTAAACCAGCTTAGAAAACCAGATCTTATGATAGCTGGTCCCATGGTCCTTCTACAAAACCTTGGTTGTTGGAATAGAAGGCATAGGCAAGTAGGGAATTTATAAGTGGTCCCATGTGTTTGTATAGCACTTTTAAAAACCCATTCTCACCTGTTATCCCATTTGATTTTTGCAATGTCCCATGAAAAGTCTGGATAGCATGTATGGTTATCCTCATTTTTACAGTTGTGGAAACTGAGGCTCTAAGATGATTTCGTTTACCTAAGATCACAGACTGTGGAGTAAAAAGTGAGGCATAAGTCATTTTTCTCTAAGCTGAGGGTTTGTAGTATTGTGCTGTGTTGTTAATTTATTCTTGTTGGTAAGCAACATAAAGGAGAAACATTTATAATCACATCTCTTTTCATTCCCAGGCCAGCCATTCCGCTTTTCACCTAAGCTTTGGAAAATACTATGTCCTTTCTTTAGCTTGCTGGTTTAACCACTTGTTTGAGGGTCAAAACTATGTTTTGTGTCGTGTCGTCACATAACTGATATGACCATTTGATACCTACTCGACACTGCTCCCAACCCACCAACCCTGCCTTGTATCCCACTCTGTACCCTAAACAGTCCTGTCCTATATATATATGTGTGTGTATACACACACACACACACACACACACACACACACACACATATATATATATATATATATATATATATATATATATATATATATATATATATATATCTTAAAAGCAGCAAGCATGGGGAAATTGTTTATCTCCACATCAGACAGAGGCGAGTATATAATTATGGGTGTGGAAAACATCCAGCAGGTGAAGCTATGACACTGTAATTTCAATCTAAGCCTTATTACCACATTAAAGTATCTTATTTCAATAAATGGATCCAAAAATATGGTGTAGTTTTTCCTAAGTGCTGTCAGAACAACTACAAATCATTAGGCTGTACTATTTGAGTAATGCATTGTGTTGAATGCATTGTTTTCAAGGGCAAAATTTAGCCCATGGATTGCTAGTTTGCAACTTTTACTCCAAACTAATAAAAACCAGAATGGTACAGATACAATTTAATTTTTAAATAATTAAATTCATTTATATTTGACATTTATCTATTCTAACTCACACTTAAATATGAATTTGTTAGTTTGTCATTTACCGATAAATGATAAATAAGTAATACTATTTTTTTTAAAGTTTAGATTTTGAAACACCCAAGTCCCGTGAGCAGCTAAAATATTTTCATTCACTCTCATGTTTTCATATTTGCTGTTCCCTAAATCTTATTTGAGAAACACATTATCTTTTGTATTTTTCGAAGGATCTGTTTGTAAAAGTCAAAGTTTACAATTGTCTAGCCCTAGTGTATTTTTTTCTCAAGTAAAGCTAATTAGTCTCATTTTCGGTTATTGGGGGTTTTTTTGCCTAGTTTTCAAGGTTTTATGTGGTGAAGGAATCTCATTCCTTTTAATTTTTGCAGAGAATTTAGATTACTTTTGATTAAGGTTCTATAGCTCAGAAACTTAGGACAGAAACATCATGCATGAAAAGTTATTCATAGGAACGTCTTTCTAAGAGTCTTATTTTCATTTGTTCATCAAGTATTTATAGTCACTGTACTAGGGAAGTGGAGACCACAAAAATACAAAGAGAATACTGTCATTGTAGTCTGTACTCTTGCAGTCTAATAACAGAAGTGTAAGTATAAAATAGTACACTAAAACTATAAGAACATTACATAATTGAACTGTTTTCAAATTGTGTCTATTTGATATACAACAGTTCATATATTTGGAGAGTCAGTCTGTGCCTAAGGTCATTTTTGAACTAATTTCAGGATTAGGTATTATCCCATTATTACCACCATTACCAAAGAAATTACCTATTTATCTATACTTCCAGGGAAAATTCAAGAAATTAGAATAAAAGAAAAATAATTTAAAATAAAATAAGTGACAATATTTGGTATATAAAGAGTTTAGCATTTTATATAATTTACTAAACTAAAAAATTAAATAATCGATTTAATTTTCTAGTATATAAAGTACATTATATGCATTATCTCAGTAAGTCTTCTAAAAACATTATAAAGTATGTAGGATATGTTGCTTTGTTCTCATTTTATAATCAACAAAACTGGTATTTAAAGAGATCATGTGAGGTCTTAGTCTGGGCCGCTGAAACAAAATACCCCAGACTGGGTAGTTTATGTAAACAACCGAAACTTACTACTTATAGTTCTGGAGGCTGGAAGTCTGAGATTAGGGTGCCAGCATGCCAGGTGAGGGCTCTCTTCCAGGTTACAGATTTGTGACTGCAATAAGGAAGGGGCTAGGGAGCTCTGTGGCGTCTCACTAGTCCCATAGATAAGGGCGCCACCCCTATGACCTAATTGCCTCCCAAAGACCTCACTTAGTACGATCACCTTTGCGGAGTTAGGATTTCAACATATGAATTTTAGGGAGGCAGACATTCAGACCATAGCGGCGTTTTTTTTCCAACATCACACAGTGTTAAACCCTAGATTGAAACCAGCATTTTCTAACTCAAGTCTGGAAATCTCTCATCTCATGTAAGACACTCCACAGGTTCATAGAGGAGACAGCAGAATGGGTTCAGGCCTGGTCTTCAAACTTTCACATACTGTTCCATTAAGTATTCTATTTTTCAAGTGTTCTGTTAAGCATACTAATAAATGAAACATAACTTTAAAGGTTCTATTTACTTTTTAAATTCAATATGGAACTAATAAAAATTAGAAATCATTCTCCATTTAAAACTATCAAAACAACCAAATAAACACAACTATACCTGTATTATCTTATCAGTTATAATAAACATTTAATTATAATTGCATATCAGAATCAGTACCATTTTATAACTTTATATTTCTTTAAGAATAGCAAAAAAGTTGATAGAGAATGCTAGTACTAGTTTTACATCCAAAAACCTACAAATAAGATTTGGAAAGTAAATTTATTTGTTTATTTATTTATTTTAGATCTTAGACTAATTGAATAAGTTAGAAAAGCACAAATTTAATTATTCTGGTAGGAATCTTTCCTCCAAAGTTGGCAGCTGTCAGTTATTCTTAGCATTTTGAACAAGATTCAGTGTAATAAAATCACCTCTTATTTCTGATAACATAGGCAAAGCACACTAAAATCTCTTGGTTTGTCTTAATGTCTCTGTGGCAGAGAACTATTCAGTTCCTTTGTCCTTTCCAGATAAAAGCCGCCTCTATATGGCTCTATAAGTCTTCAGTTCAAGGGTATAACCGTTATCTTAATGGAATTGTACTTGATTATCTGATAAATTATTGGCAACCTACCCACATTACTTCCTTTAACTGATGTAAAATTCACTCAACGATTGACCAGCTTTATCTTACAAGTAGTGAAGGGAAAGGCTTTCTTATTCCTGTATGCACCTGGATTTCAAGCCTTTGAAAAAGATTGAAGATACCAAATGGCCTACTTGCCCTAAGTAGAGGATACCCACAGACTTAACTAGTGAAGTGCTTGTCTAAAGTATGTGGAATTTTCTATTTTGAGAGGAACAAAAACACTCTTGTATTCTTTTGACAGTCTATTCCCTGACTTGTGTCCAGGTTCAAACCATTACACATCTTACTGTGCCATTGCCACTTAAATCTCACTCCTCTCCCTTTTCCCTTTGCTTCCACTCCCACTGTTCTCCCAAATGCTCTGAAGCAATCCCTTTCTCTGCCTCAGCCAAGGATAAAGTTGTCACCTTCAGTCAGTTGGCTTACTTATCTGTCTTTTGAATACTAGAGTCCTGACACTAGTTACCATTTTGAAGACTGCCTGGTTCAGACATTTGTCTTTTAGGAGGAATCCTTAATCACTGTCTTTGATTAGAGTATTTGAAGGAGTCTTTAATTGGAGATTTTAAGGCATCAGAAAAGATTCATTGAGAATGACTGAACTCATGCTATGTAAACAAGAAGTATTTATCGTTGGCTATACACTTAATTGAAGCCTGATTAGATATAAAAACATACAAGTAAAAAATTTAAATGAACACATAAATAAATGAATGCCTATATGACTAAATGCATACCAAGGCATTCTGACATTAGCTTTCAGTTCCTCCTTAGCAGGAAGTAGAGAATTCAGAAAAAGAGATTTTTATCCCATTCCCGCTGTATATTATACTCTTCTCCCAATATCGTTTTTTTGTTTGTTTCCAGTTCAGAAGCAAAGAAAAGCTTTATTCTTTGATCAAAGAATAGGGAGATGGGAGCTGGAGCTCTAGAACCGCCCCCCCCCCCCCCCCCCCCCGCACCACTGCCAGGACAGGCTGTGGGCGGGGCTGCTCTATAGGGTCCTGTCAGTGGGGAGGGGGCCAGTGCAGCTCCCAACATCAGTTTTTATTGATTCGCTTCATTGTGCTTCATTCCAGTCCTGAGCCACGTAGGTTGCTTTCTACTATCAGAACTTTTAATACTCATTGATGAGTATTCTTGATGTTTCTGCAGTTGCACCAGGTGCAGATTTGAAATACAGATTCCTCATCAACTTGCTAAGGGATGCTATTTCCAATGTTGTACAGAGTGCCAGCTGCCAGTTACTTGCCACCTAGAATGTTCTCTTTAGCTCTTTCTCTTTCCCCCTCCTTGCCTCCTTCCCTTTTCCCTCTCCTTCCCTCCTTCCCCCTTCCCTTCTTCTGCCTTTTACCTTGCATTGTGGGAGTAGAAAGATTCTATTCTCATTTCCTTTTGAAAGAGACACTTTTAGATTAGAATCTAATGAAAAAAAAACTATTCTATGATACATACGTACAGATGTCCTAACATCATGAAACCTCCTATATAAAACTCTTATGTTGAACTTCTTCTGTATGTACAATCTGTGTGGGCCACGCTTACACATAGTAGGCATACCGTATTAGTTATTGTAGTACCCAGGCTTCCTAGGCTCTGATTTGTGCTAAAATGTATTAGTCAAATAAAAACATTCCAATACAAATTGAAGAAAGAAAGAGAGATTCCCACTGGACACAGAGAAACATTGATTCTCAAATTTAAATGTGCATATGAATCGCCTGAGAATCTTGTTAAAATCCAGTTTCTGATTCAGTGAATCTAGAGTGAGATCTGAGATTCTGTGTCTCTAATCATCTCTTAGGTGGTGGTGCCGCCACCCTGCTGCTGCTGTTACTTGAACAGCAAGGCAGTAGATTATTTTTGACTTACTCATTCACTTGTTCCATGATAACTCTCAAAACAGATTGCTGACTCTAAAACAATGGAGAGCACCAAATAAAAATAGTCATGTGCCTCATTTTTCAGTGTACCACCTTGAATCAAAATTATTTGAAAAACATTCGAGGTGTGCATATCTATTGTCATTTAAAATAGGTTCCAATGAAATGATATATGAGTAGGAATATAGAGATAAATGACTTTTAATAATTTGGTTTTTGTTTAGAATTTGTGCTTCTACTGGCTTTTGAAAGAATTTGCCGTGGCTTAAATACAAGAGCACAAGATGAGGCAGTGACAGGAAAACCCAAGTGCATTTGACATCTTACCTTATCAGGTCTAGAAGACAACCTCTGTAACTTGGTAGCAAGCTATTGGGAATATTGGTGTTCAAAGCTGTGTTTCCCCTAAGGCGAAAACAGCATCAAAATATAAAAAGCTTTTTACTTTTGGCATGAGTGATAAAGATGTAGAGCTGAGAAGCAGGTGAAAAAATTTAGCTTTTGCTTCTAAAGGCTAATTTTATGTAAGTGTTCTTGCCCAGCTGTTCTTGGTAGGTCCAGCTGCTAGTTGAGCAGGACAGGCGGTAATCCCTGCTCAGTGGCTCATTGTCACCCAGAGGCTTTGATCTGGCTAATGCATAATCAATCAGGTTCTGAATTTTAATATCCTTCCTATTTTCATTTCACTTGTTTTACCTAAATTTATTTTCCAAAGTCCCAATATGATTTTGTTTTTTAATAAGACTATTTTTGATCATTTATTTATTTTGACATAACTAGGTTCGTGACATGCCAGGTGGAGTTTATTATGCCCCTGAATCATAAACTTTTTTTTTCTTCCTTCTTTATCTCCTTACAAGATCTAAATTGCAAAACCCAAGGATAAAGTTTTAGCTTTGGAAACACAAAACGCTGAAACCATTTTAGAGGAGAGCATTAATGAAAATCATTATCTGAGAGCCTCAGTTTAAGACTGTGAGCCCCATAGTTTATGCTTTTCTAGTCTCTCCAGAGTTGTGATGTGCATAAGTTAACACTAAGAAATAGGGGGGGAAATCCCAAATGTAAAAGTTAACTCCCTTCAACCAGTCATGTATTCTGTAGTGCATATGTGATCATTAATCAGAAAGGTGGAAATTGAGGTATTTTCCAGTATCTTCTCCATTGGTTAAATTATTTTGTGTTTATAGAACTACATATATATTTATTATTGGTAAATATATATACATACATTTTATGTATGTGTGTGTATATATGCCTAGACACTCCTATATATCCCTTAAAGGCTCGCTTCTAAGGTTGAAAGAACTAGCTGAAATTTTTGTCTCTTCACTCACAAGTATCTATGTATTTAAGAATTTGCTTCTTTTTACACAAACAGTAAGTATTTCAAGTTGAACTAAGTCTCCTTAATGCCCTAGAAAGGAGCTTGAGAATGAAGGGATTTTGAAGGGTGGGTAAGTAAAAGACCAAGTACCCTAAGTAGACCAAGGCAAAAGGTCCAAGTTTAGAGAAAAGGGTTGTATTATCCCATTGGTATGCTCTGGGAGTGTTAGATTTGTTTGTGGGGGAAAAAAATTGTAATAAAGTTTTTTAAATTATTGGCAATAGTTTAATTTATGTTAGCTCTTCCCGCTTCCTAGTTATCTCAGAATAGCACCTCCATGGACAGTAGAATGGTACTAACAGCCTAAATATGGTAAGCTTTAAAAGCAGATGGCTCTGGGCCATTCAGCTTATTATATCATTGCTCTCAATAGCATAACTGTTCTTCTCCAATGGCCCTCTTTGTTTTTTGCTTCATTACTGGCACATTTCTTTAATATGTAATCTATAACATTAACATGAAAATGGCTCTCAAATACTATTACTTTCTCCATCTGTGACCCAGTACTGTTTATCATCATCTAATGATCATTCTTATTGCAGATGGCACTCTTTAAATGCTTCGGAATCGCGTTTTAAAGACACTGAGGGTGCTTCCTACGTAGATTGACAGACTGAATGGTTTAATATCTAAAACCTCGAGTCTACACAACTTGTGATAAATGACTGGAGATGCAAAGCACCAGTCAGTTCCAAAGCAAGGTGTAAAAGGGACCGGAGGAGAGTGATAAAAAGAGGAAGGTGTGTGTGTGTGTGTGTGTGTGTGTGGCATTAGCATTACTTTTAAGGGGAATTGGAGTAGGAAGAACAGAACTTAATCATAAGAAACAGTTCTTTACTGCAATTCTTAAGGAAGGAGTTTATGTTTCCTTTCTGACAAAATAACTATTGCAGTGATAGGAAAGAAATGATAACCGACTAACAGTTGAGTTTTCCATGGCTCAACATACACTCAGTTTCTAGGTTGAGATTCCAGACTCCTGAGTGCCACAGGACCTCTTTAGTTCGTTCTTTTTTTCTTTCTCAAGATCGTATCACCAATAATTTTTTGTCTTCATGGACTTCCTTTCTCCTCTGTAGTCTTCTTTCCAATGCTGGGAGTTATCAATAAAATAACTGGGTTGGAGCAGAAGTATTGCTTGTAATGCCTCCGTTGGGTAGGAAAGTGTTAAAAGAGTCTGTTGACGACACTGCCATTCCTAGATGAGGTCAAAAACAGGATTTTCTTTATCTGCTTGATATTTTCATTTTCTTTTTTCTCTCTTAAGTTATGGTCTTCACAAAAATTGGCCCACATGTTTTATAATTCTCAACATAACATTTGTGGTCCTTGACATTACTCTCATATCAGAGGATAAATGGTGACTAAGATGAAAAGTAGACCAGGAGAAAGCAGTTAGGAGTACCAAGCTAAGTGTGAATTTTTATGACAGTACAATGCAAAACTTTCATAACTACTATTTTTAACAAGTTGGTGGCACTTGCTTCAGAGAGCTAACCTCAGAAAAGAAAGGTATTTCCTGGCCTTAAAATATAATTTTTCAAAAAAAATTTAATTCTGTAGGGTTGGCCATATTTTGGCCTTTCCTCACCGTTCAGACACTATGTCTGAATTTTATCTTAGGTTTAAATTTTCCAAGTTGAAAAGATACATATAAATATAAAATCCATCTGTAAAAACATAACCATTTTCATTCCTCTGAAGGTTTTTTTTTTAATTTGCTGGATTTCAACTGTTGTACATTTGTTAATTTTTATGTAAAAATTGAAATTTAGGCACAACCTAATCAAAGTGGTTTGCTCTTTCAGTAAGAAATTTCACCTAAAATTTGATTCAATTCATTATTATTAAAGTTTGTTGAAGTTTCTTTTAGTTAGAAAAATTTTAAAATACGAGTTGATAGATTTATACAGAAAGTTATAGAAATTAAAAAGAATAACCAAGGATGAATTTTATTTATAATTATTTTACGACATACATATATTGCTGCCTTCATTTTCAGAATAATGCATATTATTATTAAATTTGAAAATATTCTAAAACTGAAGGTCAGTCTCCACATCATTCAAAACATACCTTTTTTTGGATAAGTCTTTTTAAGATAATAGTTGAAATGCATTCAGTTCGTACCTTCACACTTAATCCGTGTGCACGTCTTTCTTGTTTTTCCCTACCTCTCCTCTAACTGTCCTTTACAAAGATGAGAAGTTTTTCTTCCCGACACAAAATTCCCTTGATTATATATTAGAAAGAACTGACACTTTGTAGCAAAGTTTAGGAAAAGCTAATACAAGTAGAGCTTCTGTGAAATCTGTTTTACAAAAAAAGTACTGGATTTAGTGCTGATAAACAATGGATTTTTTATTTTTACCATTTGCATTTGCTCTTCATTGAAACTCATAAGCAACTTTATTAGTTTTTGGTAGCACATTTCTTTTTGCCGTGGGTAAAGTTGCTTCCTCAGTAAAATGTTCACTTACAGTATTCAGAATATTGAAATATAACCAGTGTCACCAAAGGGTAGAAAGTAGAGGCAAAGAGATGATCAACCAATTTTCCCCTCAGTGAATGATCTGCTGTCAAGTGCTACAATCACATTTCGTTTATAAAGGGAACTTTGAGTGAAGTCTGTGTTTTGCATACACGTCTTTACATTTGATTATAATTGAATATAAATATATGCCAATTATTTAGCTCTAGTTAAAATCTGCTAAAATATATGGAGGCTTGTGGGTGATGCAAATTGGAAATTTGCATAGATTTAGGGTGCAATTTCAGAAAAGTAAATAAATATTATTTTTCCTCTGTGACTAAAAGACCCAGGTATATTATCTTGTTTACTCACCAAACAAAAACCAACCACCAAAAAGCAATGAAACAAATCTCTTGTAATCTTCTTAACCCCTCCACTGCCATTGCCATGACTTACAAGTCAGACATAAAGAACCACTTCTTTACTGAAAAACATAAATTCATTAGAGGGTCACAGATGAATAAGGAGCAAGCTAATACAGTCTGAAACATTCAAATCACTTATTTTTTAGGAAAGTATCCTGGCTTTTTAAATGGCATAAATCCAATCAAAATGTTATTCAAGTTTAATGGGAACAAGATTCTTTTCTAGACTGTCTCAGAGACAATATCAAGTCCTATTTTTGTTGTAAAATAAATAAAATCAATTCAGAGGCCAGGTCTGATTTGCTAGAAGTGCTGTCATGTGATGCTAATGTCAGACCTCTATCTGGGTACACAGCTCCTCTTTCTACTCAATGGGAATGTGTTCTTCTTACCTAATAGCAATTAAAACCTTATTCTTTCCATGGAAAGAGTTACTGGTGGTAGTCTTGGAGAAAACATGGGAAGGGAAGGGAATTGGTGATGTCATACAAGGAGATAAGAAACTATTTTGACATTTAAAAAGTACAAAGATGAATTTGTAAAATTATAAACCAGTAAGCTTGGCGTTAGCAAACAATACAATTCTAGAAAATGCCATTAAAGTGATGAATAATGGGTACTTAGAAAAACACACTCCTGGGAGTCAGTATGATATCCTCAAACTCTGCCATGCCAAATTTACCTCATTTCCATTTTTGTTATGGCTACTTAAATGAGAAGACAGACTGTATTTTATGATTTTCACACCACATTTTTCAAGTTCTCTTTTGAGGATCTTGGGAACAAGATAAAGAACAGTGGGCTGGGTAGTAGGGTGAATTTGTAGCTGATAAAGACATTCAAAGAGTGTCAATTGGTAGATCAAAGTTAACTTGCAATAGAGTCTCTGTCCTTGGCCCTGTATCTTAAATATCCACGCCTTTGCACATGGTTATTTCTTCTTCGATCATGTTTCCTTTCATAATCTCAGCCCTCTACCTGAAGACCTCAGTTAGCCAATTTTATCCATGCATCACTACCCCTGTGAACCCTCCTTTGGCTGTATTCAGTGAGCACAGCTTTTCACCAGCACTTATCTAACTAAATTGTGATTGTTTGCTTATACATATGTCTCTTGTTCTAGTGTATGAATGCCAAGAAGATAAGGACCGCTTGGATCCATTTTGGTTTCTTTACTACCTAATATAACTGAGTCTGTAATAGGTGCTCAGTTATTAATGGAATGATTGTAGGTAATAGCTCTATTTATAAAATTTGAAATTGACCAAAGTTTTTAATACTTTACATGATAAATATATAAAACTTCTAATAGATTTAAATCAGTTAGAACATTTCTTATCACAAGATGACCTATGAAAGCATATTCAAGTAAGACATAACTCTCAAATTTAGACTCAGTAATCAATTTAAAAACATAGGAAGGAAGAGGCCTTATTAATACCAGGTTATGTTTAAAAATCCTTGGGTTTTTAGTAATCCACAAATTCAGTGTGAACAAAAGTTTGATGGCATTTATAACCAAAATGCTGCAACAGATGTAGATGGCATTAATAGGGAAAAAAGGGTCCTAAGCATCCCACTTACTCAGTTCTGGATATCACATTTTAAGTGGATCTTGTTTCTTCACAGTGTCACCAGAACAGCCAAGGGTCTATAGGCCGTATCATATAAGAATTACAAAACAGAAGTAAACACGGGTACTTAGCTTTAGCTTAGAGAGAAGTAGTGTTAAGGAAAATAACAACAGGGGGTCTGAAGTATTCAGAAGATTAGAAGAAATATGTTTTGTTGCATTTTGGTTGTTGTTTTTTGTTTGTTTTTTGTTTATTCTTTCTCATTTTATTTTTTCCTGTTTTACCCAGAGAACAGATTCAGCTGCATATGTAGAAGTTGCAAGAAAGCAAATTTTAACTAAATATTAAAGAAAATTTTGTGATTAAGCTATCAAAAAGCAGAATCTACTGCCTTAAAAAGCAGTAAACTCCTTATACAGTAGATATTCAGGGCTAAAAAATGACTGTCTCACCCTTAAAGGCAATTTCCATATTGGATGAGAGGATGTAATTCATTAACCTTTAAGGTCGCTTCTGAGTCTAATGTTTTGATGTTTTCAGAATTAATCAGAAGGGACTGACATCATGACCTGAATCTATCCTATATTTATATAAACATCCTGTGTAATGTAACTCATTTTCTGTCCAACTGTATACATTTTTTAATGTTAAATTTGATTTTAGGGTAAATTCTTTTAAAAAAAAACTTTAAAAATCAACTTTATTAAAGGATAATTTACACACAATAGACTGCATCCATTTAAAGTGTACAATTTACTATTTTTTGACAGATATATACCCATGAAACCACTGCTATAATCAAAGTACAAAACACTCTCATCCCTGAAAAACCTTCCTTGTGCTCCTTTGCAGGCCGTTCTTCCCTTCACCCCTGGCCCCAGGCAACCACTGATCTTATTTCTGTCACTGTAGATTCGATTGCATTTTTGAGTATTTTATGTAAGTGGAATTGTACGATATTTTTGTGTGGCTGGTTTCTTACACTCAGCATAGTGACTTTGAATATCAGTAGTTTGAAAATAAGTAGTTCATTTCCTTTCCATTGTGGAGTTCTTTCTATTGTATGGATATACCATATTTTATTTATCCATCCATCTCCTGGTAGACATTTGGGTTGTTTCCAGTTGGGGGATATTATGAATAAAGCTGCTAAAAACTGTATACTTGTTTTCTACCTAGACTTAGAAATCTTAATTTTGGGAAGCACACTATAAAAATAACGTCACAGGTTATGTGTGTATTTGTTTATTGTATTCAAGTATTATCTTAGTTAACAAGCAGCTAGTTGGCAAGTACCAAGACTAAACTGAGCACATACATCATCTGAGTTCTGTGAGAAAATCTTAGTTTCTCACCTTCTTTCCCAGTAGTAGATGAATACCAGCTATCTTTCACTATATGATAAACTACCCCAAAACTTAATGGCTAACACAGAGGCCAGCAAACTTTTCTCTAAAGGACCACATACTAAATATTTTACTACACATGGTCTCTGTTGCATATTCTTTTTTTTAACAACTCTTTAAAAATGTAAAAATCATACTTAGGTGGGAGGCTATAAAAACAGCCACAAGCCAGACTTGGTCTATGAGCCATAGTTTGTAGATCCCTTAACACAACAACAACTTACTTCGCTCACTATTTGATGGATGTCCTGGGCTATTTTGGTAGTCCAGACTAGCTACTACAGCAGCCTCCTCTTATCCATGGGGGATACGCTCCAAAACCTCCAGTGGATGCCTGAGACCATGGATAGTACCGAACCCTATGTATACTGTGTTTTTTCCCCATACATACATACCTATGATCAAGTGTAATTTATCAATTAGGCATAGTACAAGATTAACAATAATAATAAATTAGAACACTAATAACAATATTGTAATAAAAGTTACGAGTGTGGTGTCTTTCTCACTCTCTCTCAAAATATCTTATTGTACAAATTTAATGCCTTTTCCATCTTAACTAAGCACTTACCACACACTGGCCATAACTTTTGCAGTCTGAGGTGCAACAGTAAAACTAGCATGAATTTCTTTTTCCTTCTTCACAATTTAACAGTTAGAAGATTCATTCTTACCATAGATCTTAGCAATGTCAGCATATGGTTATTTTTTCATTCTCTATTAAGTCAAGAACTTTGACCTTTTCACTTAAAGGAAACACTTATGACTTCCCTTTGGCATATCCGAATTGCCAGCATCACTATTCTTGTGCTTTGGGGCCATTATTAAGTAAAATAAGGGTGACTTGAACACAAGCACCGCGATGTTGCGACAGTCGATCTGATAACAGAGAGGGCTACGAAGTGACTAACAAGCGGGATACACTGGACAAAGAGATCATCCTTGGCGGGACGTACAACATGAGATTTCATCACACTTCTGAGAGCGGTATGCAATTTAAAACTTATGAATTGTTTATTTCTGGAATTTTGCATTTAATATTTTCAGACCGCCGCTGACTGCGGGTGACTGAGATTGTGGAAAGCCGGAACGCACATAAGGGAGGGCTGCTGTCTTCTTTACTAGGCCCGCTTATTCATCTGTGTTCAGCTAGTGGCTGGATGAACTGTCATGACTAATTCACATGTCTGTTGGTTGACAGGTCCTTTAAGAACAGATGCCGCCAGGTCTGTGTGTCTCATCATCCAATAGGCTAGCCCAAGCTTCTTTACATAGAGACTTACCAAGTTTTTGTTCGTGTCATACTTGATATTGTCTCTTGGCCAAAGCAAGTCATGTCATAGGGTCATTCCAGATACAAGGGGTGGAGAAAGACTCCACCTTCTGATGGGAGGGGACAGAAAGTCACATTGCAAGATCTGGATACTAGGCAGGGGGCCAGAATTTGTATCCATTTTGCAGTATATAACAAGGTACTGGAGAAAAGTTACTAGCAAGTTCTCTTGTGGACTGAGAGGACTTTGATTTTCAGTGTATGTAAAATGAGATGTGCTATGATAATTCTTGCTTTGTGAGTAATCATTGCTGAGCTAGGCAGTTGGTTTGTAGCTTCACAGTCAATGGTGGAAATACAGTATCCATAGCCTAGTGATTTTAAAATATAAAAAATATGGATGACAAATATAGTTGATTAACCATTTACTGCTGAGAATTTAATGAATGCTGCTGCGATTAAATATTGAAGAATGATCATGACGTCCTTTCTGGTTACTCTCCTAGCTGGCCACTCTTTTAAAAAGAATTTTATTCTTCAAGCTGTTATTATTTTTACTCTTAATACGTGTCATATCTCCATAGCCATAAACTGTGTATGAAATATAATGTTGTACACATGAAACTTATATGATGTCATAAACCAATGTAACCACATAAAAAAATCTAAAAAGAAAAAAAAGTTCTTATAGTCATATAAGAATCTCTTTTTTTCTTTTTGTGGAAGTACAATCCTTGCCAGTCTTCATAAACACTTATTCAGATGAATTTCCCCAAGCACTTAATAGAATGAATTTGTAGGTATTAAATAGAATGAGGACCATTCAGCCCTAAAATGTCACCATTCTGTCAGACACACACTTGCCAATTTGTTGGCCTTCACCTGGGCATGCTAGCAAGGGCTTTAGATGAGGTCCCATTGCAGGATGACAGCAGAAGAATTATTTCTCAGTTTATATTTTGAAGCGTGCTTCTCAGACAGGCAACGTGCAGTTGTGTATAGTAGTGTGAGCTACTTGTTACTCCCCTTGACAATACTTTTAGCAGCAATGTTTTTCCTTCTGCAGTGTGACAGTGTGACCATGCCATTCAGAATAAAAAGAAAGGGCTGAGTGATTCTGAGTATACTTTCAAACAGCCATGCTTGGGAACGGCTGGCAGGGGAGACACTCCCTAAAACTTGAAGCATATTCTTAGCCCCTGCAGCGCCTCTGTGGCTCGAACTTCAGACTTGATGAACGCCTCCCTAGCTCATTCCCTCTCCTGAATCTTTTAATTTCCCTCCAGTGTCTCATAATGCTCCAGCCCTTACCGGGGAAGAAAACTTCAAACTCTCTGCTCTTAGCTTACTTCCAAATCTTAGTCTAGAGAAATTTTATTTAAGCATAATTGTCCGATAGGCATACAGTCCCTCCATTTCTCTATGCAGTAGAGGTTTCTAGCTTTCATCTTTTTTGTCCAATCCACGGTAAAAATTGCATTTTTATATACCATCCCAGTGCAAACACACACACACACACACACACACACACAAACTCGTATCTATATCTACAAATATCTATTTGTATAATGGAAAGAAGGGTTTCACAAAACATTGCTTATACTTACTAGAGAATTCATTTTCGTATTTTCTCTTCTTTTTCATTAAAAACAACTTTAGTGGTGACACACTATATAGATTTCATGACCTATTAATGGCTCATGACCTGCGATTTGGAAAAACACTGTACCATGTTTAGCCCTCCTGTTGGTCTGGCCATCAGAAAACTGCATTATTGGACCACTTTGCCTTGACCTCCATAAGATTGCATCATACCCCTAGCTTATGTTGAGGGACACTGTAAAGACAACTACTGAAGGTATCTTGTTGAAGACTGACATCATGCAGTGTCTCGCATCTGAAAATCCATGCAGTAATTTTATTTAGATCTAAGAGCAGGATTTAGATTTTGCTTTGTTTAAAAAATTGTGTTCTTTTCCCCTTATCAATAATCCAAGTAATGGAATTGATCATATTTCCTTTTATAGTTTTCTTTTTGTTTTTGGCCTCCAGGAAGCCCACAGTGAAATTATGTCCCCTTTAAAAAACTTTTTCTTGAAATCTATTGACAGGTCTTAATTAGTCTTAATTATACATAACAATTAATTTTTCACAGTTTGAACACACCCATTTAACCAGCATCCAGATCAAAAAAATAGAATATTACCAGCCCCCAGAAGCCCCCTTGTGCCCTCTTCTAATCATTACCCACCCTCTAAAGGTAGCCACTGTCTTGACTTTGAACACCATAAATTCATCTGGCCTGTTTTTGTACTTTATGTAAGTGGAATCATACAGCATGTACTCTCTTGTGCCTGGCTTTTTAAAACTTAGATTCATCCCTATTGTATGACGTTGTTCATTCTCATTGCTGTATAATATTCCATTGTGTAAATATGCTAAAATTTATAATCTACTGTTGATGGACATTTGGTATGAAGAATGATGCTATAAACATCCTAAAAGTGTCTTTTGGAGAATATATGTATACCTCCGTTTTGGAAATATATCAAGAAGTGGAATTTTCTGGGTCATAGGAAATGCATGTGTTCAGCTTTTGCACATTCTGCCAGTTTTCCAACGTGGTTGTACCAATTTACATTCCTATCAGCAAAGCATGAGCGTTCTATTTGTTCCACATCCTTCCCAACACTTTGTATTGTTGGTCTTCCTCATTCTGGTTGGTGTGCATAGCTAAATCTACTGGGTACATCAAGCCCTATGGCCTTCAAATCTGAGTTCTAATTTTTCCTCTCTTCATATTTTATTCTGTTTCCTTAATCCTGAATTTTATCTATTAATTTATGAAATTTATACATTCCTAGAAGTTGCCCTAGAACCTCTGTGGAACAGTATGAGGTATAAATGCATACATAGTATATACACAAATATGAATCCTTAGCTAATGGTGCTATTATCAAAAATCCTAGTCTTCCCTTTCTTCCAGTCCTTACCTCCAATTGGTTGAAAAGCAGCATTGATTCTGTCCTATAATCTGTCTTGAATTCAACTTTTCCACCAATTCCCAGGGCTACTTTCTTGGTTCAGGCCTTCATCCTCTCTTAACTATTGTTATAGTCTCCTTGGCATACATTCCCATTCTGATGCTTATTTCTTCCCACCCTAAGTTTAATTCTGTTTAAAAAGAAAAATATTCAAAAGTATAAGCGATGCCAATTTTTTCTTCTCTATCCACCATTTGAGAAGGGGCTTCTAAAGGATAAGAGTAATTCAAGCTATGAGGACCTAGATTTCCACATTAGAGACCTGATATTAACTCAAGAATGTACAAGATTTTCTAATGGAGACGGGGATATTTTTGCATATTAGCCTTCCGGAGATAGAAAACCCAATATTGGCCCAATACGTTTTTGAACTCCAAAAAATCATAATCTGATTTCATAGCACAGCAGTATGTTAACATTAAAAAGAAAATCTATGCCTTAGTAAATTATTAATGTGAGACATTAGCTCACAGAGTCAACTTAAAAAACTTGCTTCAGCTCTTCTTACACTAACAAAGACATGCATGGAACCTGGTGATTTAAGCCTAGTTTGCTCTTAATTGAAATGTATGTTCTCTAATCCTAAGAGGTCAAACTAACTACCTTTACCTTGCTTCTTTTTTCATGTCCCTGTTTGTGTATTTGTAATCTGTCTTATACTGTGCTGCATCACGTATGAGTTTATCTCCTCCCCTCCACTAGATTGTAAGCTCCTTCAGGTCAAGGCCATATTTGGGTCCCTCTGATAGAGGAACTTGATTACAGTGTTGAAATAGTAAAATATTTCCATCTCCATCCTCCAAACACTTCCCCGGTTTTACTGATAGTAATGAAAAATGAGAAGGGTTTGACTGATAAGCAAGACATATGTAAATGCTCCAGAAATACACCACGATTGCAGTCATTTAAAGAAATGCATTTGGTGAATATTTAATAGTGAAACAGTCTAGGTGTGGCACATAAAAAAGATTTCTTGGGAATTTTCGGATTAATTAAAATTCCTTGCATTCATATTTCCCTTTTATCTTCAAAAATGCCTTGACAAAAATAAACTAGAGCTAAAGTATAAGATTCAGCCTTTGCTAAGTCATTAGTTGCTTAGATCGGTTTTTAACCTCCATGTCTCCCTTTTTGGATTTTTGGTTCTGCAGGGAGTTTCTCCCACATCCTGGCTGTTCAAGGCCCGCACCAGGACTTCTCCATCAGGACGCAGGGAATCTTCCTCGCCCACTGTCCCCCAGAAAATCAGTATTCACTTGTTCGGTTACTACTCAAGGGTTCTGCTCTCTACCGCCTTTTAACGTGTGTGAATACTATTGATATTTTCACCCCAGCCCCAAAGAGTAATAGCAAATGGTGTAAACTTCACTCCTATATCAGGCTTGTGGTTAGTGATTTCTCTTGGAAAAAAATCTTATTTTACCCACTTGCTTCCATCTTAAATGTAAAAAACAAAAGAAAGATTCCCTTTGCAAATCACTAAAGAGAAAAGACAAACTCTTAGACCTCTCGTTTTCCCTCATACAACAGTCTAAAAATGGAAAGTTAGAGTAACTGTGCTGAATTTATTTTGTGCTGTGTTCCTAACAGACTTCCTGGACGTATTGGGTTTGCCTTTAAGGAATCATACCTGCACAACAGGCTACTTTGCATGAACATAGCATCCCCCAGCCTTCAAATCTCTTTCATAGCCATTATGTCCTTTGACCGACAGTCTGGACCCTCCTCCCCACCTCCCTGAGCAGTAGTATCCGAATTTTACAGACGAGTCAACAGAGCTCCAGGGGGGTTAAGTGACTGGTCTCCAAGGGTTAAATGACTGGCCTTTAAGGGCCAGAATTGGTCTGGAGCTCTGTCTTGCTTGCCTCAATGCCTCTGCCAGAATATACAGCTACGCTTGCAGAAGATTAAGAAGCTGCTTTTGATTCTGGTAGATTATCATCTCAAAGGGGCAAAAAAAAAAAAAAAACCTGGTGTCTTCATTCAGTAGCATTTGAATATTAAATTTTCCTTATCTGTTTCAACTTAGGAAGACTTCCTTGTTCGCTTAATTGACTGCTGATTCCTTTGTTTACTTTTTTCCAGTCTCAAGAACCAAGTCATAAGTATTAAAAATGGTTACATTAGCACTTAACTATTTTATGAAATTCGAGTATTTCAGAAAGGGGTAATTTAAGCAGGAATGTATGTAGAATTTTGCATTTTTAATTAAAAAGCCTCCGAATGAAATGAACCTCTGACAGTAACAGATGACTACTTCTAAAAGCTGCGTTACTATTTGATATATGTTCAGTATTTTCTTGTGGATAATAAGTTCTGTGACTTGTTTCAAGAAAGTGACAGGACTAAAACAATTAAAAAAGACAAAGCTGCTCTTTTATAATCATATGCTCATAAATAAAACTGGGTTGTGAATTATTTCCAGAGAAGCAATTGACAAAGTATAAGTAAATCACTCTAAGAACTAAAGCTGTCTTGCTTTTTTTAATGTTCAAAGCAAACCACTATCCTAGTCCAATGATGAATTTCCTTTGACAAATAAATATTTACAAAGTATGAAATATAGACTTTGTGTACTTCCTAAGGCCAAAGCATAGTGTTTAAATTAAAATTTAATATTTTTCTTCTCCTCAAATACACAAAAATAAGAACATAACTTAAAAATAATTCTCTTGCAGCAGACTGTCCATTAATCATCCTTTAGATAATATCGGCTTTGTGAATGTTCAGGTAGAAAGAAAAACTGTAGTTTCTAGATTGATCAAAAATCCGAGAGTATTTATGGATTTGAAGAAAACAATAAAATCTGGCAAAACAGAATTTTCTGTAACTCCCATTAAGTCAAGAAGGACGTATCTTTCAACTGCCTCCCACTTTCCTATAAAAAAAAGTCTTCATGTGGTAAAGAGCTTGATTGGGTAGATCAAAGGGTTAATTTACTTATGATTTGAGAAAAGACTGAGACTTCCCTTATTTTTTTTTAACTGTGGTGTGTGGGAGGAAGGTAGAAGGAGGCCCCAGAATGAATTCACTAATTGGGGTTTTCACCTGCTGTGAGTCTAATCGAATACAAAGCCTTATTTGTAGCTGAAGAGGAAGGCCGATTATGCAGAGTGTCAGAATTTCTGCCTAGTTTTGAAATTCCTGTTATTTGGCACCACCATTTGGGAAAGGCAGACAAATAATTACAGCTTTGAGCTGTTGTTAAGGTGGACCCGGAACGCTGTATTCAGATCTGCTTGAACCACCTTAACCAGTATCCATTTAGAGCAGGAGGTGGTGTGCTTCCTAGACCCGGGTAGCAGTATTGCTGGCAGGCTAATAGGTACGAGGAATTCTTCCCCGGAAAGCCACCGCCAGGCCTGTGAGGTTAATGAAGTGTGGCTTTATTGTAGTGAAGATGCTAAACTTCACGTCTTTTTAGATGTTCGGTTTGATATAGGTGGATCCGTGAAGCTTTGAAAAATCTTATTAAAAGAACACGGCATGAGAGTGAAGGCGCGTTCGACTTTATCTGGAACCTGTTTGGTGAAATCTCTGGTTTAGATGGTAGCTGGCTCAGAGAACTTTCCTCAGCCTGGCTCACTCTGCCTCCCTGCAGGGGAAGGGCCTGGAAAAATAGGCTTTTGTGTGGGTGTGAAGTGTTCCGTGTCTGAATGTATAGGCCTCTTCCTTTACTAGTTTAATGAGAACTGACTGGATATTCTTATATCCAGGAGATGTTGGTTTCAGATCGATCTGAAGGGATTGTTAGACATTTTAATTAGTACACCATGGTATTTGCCCCAACTATGACTCACCATCACTGTAAGCGTTTGGTAGACGACTGATTCACTGTTCATGGCTAATACTTGTACTAGGCAAAGAGAAACACGGAATCCTTGTGTGTTTACTGGATACCCAGACTTTGAAATTTTACTATAAAATATGTGTTATGCTTCAATGAAGCTATACCTATATTCCAAATGGACTTTTATAAAGTGATACAGGTTATACTTCAGATTGGTTAGGGAACAAAAGGCAGTTCAGATGGAGACTCTTGGAGCGAGAGGGAAGCGGGACCCTAGGGGGTGGGGAAGTCCCTCAGGGCCATCCCCAGGTAAGTGCCCGCTGCAAACCATTCCCTGTCCTTTCCTTTCCCTTGCTGCTCTTCCTTTTACACTGGTAAAATCAGGCTACCATTGAAAGCGCAAGCAGCCTAAAAGGAGAAGGATGTGTGTATGTGTGAGGCAGGAGCAGCCTGGCCTCTGTCCTTGACCCTTCACGCCCTCCATAGATGGGCTCCTTCAACGACGTGCCCTCCCACACCAGCATTTCAAATCGATAGCTCCAATCCAAACATCTTCCCTCTGAGTTCTAGACTTAGATTCCCAACTGCCTTTCACATCACACTGCCACCTTAAAGTCATCAGGCTCAGGACTGAATTTATCATCTGTCCCTTGACCCTCTTTTGCCTAAATGTGCCCCTCTTCTGAAATTCCTGGCTTTGTGAATATTACTTATTCAGTCTTGGGAGTCACCCTCAAATGGTAATCCTCAAGCTGCTGCATATTAGAATCACCTGGGGAGCCTTAACTGTCCCAGTGCCCAAGGCCAATTAAATCAGAATTTCAGGGTGGTGAGACCTAGGCATCCAATTTTTTCAGCGCTTCCCAGGTGATTCCAGTGGTGGCCAAGCTTGAGGCCTATTGCCGCAGGCCTTCCCTCTCTTTAATTCATACATCCAACCAGTCAAGACTCCTGTCATGTTTACGTGATTGCATTCTCCACTCTGCCAGCGCCACTGTTCAGCTCCTCACCATCCTGCAGTCACCTTGTATCTGGTGTCCTAAATCCAGACTCTTCTGATCCAGCCCCACGCCACTGCCCGAGTAATTTTTCTAAAAGACAGATCTGACAGAGCCACACTCATGCTTAAATTCCTTCTTTAAAGAGCTTCCCCGTACCTTTCAGGATACAGGTCAAACTCTGGAACATCACACTAGGTCCTTCTCCATTTGTCCGCCTCTCTGATCTTTATCTTGACGTTCTCTCCCAAAGATCAAGCAGAGCACAGAAGCTCTTAGAAAGAGTAAGCTGTTTCTGGCCTATTTACCTTCATTCCTGCTGTTAGCACCACTCATAATTATTGACTTGCCTTTACCCTTCAATAAGCCAGAAGCTCCTTTTGAGTTTACAGAGGAAGCTTCTAGAAATAACTATCTAGTTAACTAGACTAGTCTCCTTTTCAGCTCCAACAGGTGGAGTTTTCTTTCTCCTCCATTAGTGGTCCCCACTCAGCAATCAATCTAGTGCCCCAGAGAGTGGCTTTGACTAGGTGGGTCCCTGTTTGGTCACGGTCCTAGGAGCAATGGATGGAACATTCAAAAGTGGTACTTGAAGAGAGTGTGATGAAAAGGTTATTTACAAAAATCTGGGTAGTGTAGGGGAAGGAACAAGGGCAAGGGGAGAGAATGGTTTCAGGAACCTGGAGCATGCTGTGGGTGTAGAAATGACTGCCCAACAATACTTGTGGCTGGGAATAAAGAAACTCCGCCACTGCCAGGCTCGAGACCAACAGGAGAGAGCCTGGGGAATAAATACCCCAACATCTCTCTCCTCCTGTCCTTTCATCTCCTGCTTTTTGCCTTTCACCATTGCCTCTCATTGGCTGAAAGCAAAAGGGAGCCAAAGGGCAAGAGAGCCTGACTGATGCCATCCACAAAGATCCAACCTCCTGGGCCACAGACTGGAGTAGAGACAGGCAGAGAATAGAGCTGGAGGGGAGGATGGGCGAATATCCAGCACTGTCCCTTAGATCAGAGAGATCCTCATTTTTCTAAAGTACCTACAACATTTAAGTGGTTCAAAGACTGGAGTTTGGGGTATGGAAAAATTTATGAGGTTGCCTTCCTAGAACTTAGCCTATCTCGTCCCCTCCTTACCTCTATTTCTAGCACCTTTACTCTCCTCTGCTGTCAGCCAGCAGTGAGATCACTTATGAACACACGAGGAAAAAAAGACAGATCTTCCCCCACAGTAAAAGAAGCCACTTCTCCAGGGCAGCATAACAGAGTGGCTAAGAGCACGGGCCTTGAGGCCAGACTCCCTAGTTCCCGTCCTTGCTCTGCCACATTCTAGCTGTGGTGTTGGGGACAAGTAGCTCATGGTAGGTTTTAAAGGCAGAATTTCCACTTAAGTTTTTTCTGGTGGCAGAGCCCCATGCTCCTTTCAAGTCTGTGGTTCACATCAAAACAGTAATAATAATAGTAATAATAACAATAATGAGGAGGAGGAGAAGAGCTACTACAAACAAGCAATTAATGTGGTATCATACATGGCATCACTATATAATTTATATGTGAAATGAAGATATATAAATTATGTTCTTTTCTTAATGTCTTTCCCTAATAAGCAAACTTCAGTCTGACTGGAATTAACAGCAGAACACTTGCTATGATGCCCATGTCACTTCTTACCAATACCCTCAGTATTTAATTTCAAAAACAACATCAAGATTTGGGAACAGGCCTTCAAGTGCCTATAACTCCAGTCTAAAAAAGAACTTAAAAAAGTATTTTTGAGGATTGCCATCTGTCAAATTTAAGAAAAAAATTTGAATAGCGATTTCTTTTTTTCCATTCTTTTTTGTTTATTTGTTTGTTCCTAGTTGTTCTCTAGTTGGGCACTGAGAAAACAGACTTGAACATTTATGTTTTAGAGAAACATCAGAAGTCCTGAATCTCGAGCTGGTAGTTTTAAAATGTAAAACAAACAAACAAACAAACAAACAAACAAAAACAAGAAAGGACGAGAAGGACAATGTGTTCTATCACACTGGTGTTGCAAACCTTTAGTTGCTCGATTTCTAAGATTTACAAATGCCCCCATGCTGTGAGGTTTATATGTTTTTCATTGGAATAAACATAAACAGTATTTAAATGATTTGCTACATTGACACAGACATTATGTCACTGATTAACTGCAAAGACCACCACTTCCTCATCACAGAACACTAGTCTTTCTCCCCCAGTCAAAGATCCGGGCGGACCATGACTCTCCAGTTAGACCAGAGGACAGCCTAACCCAAAGCCTAGTGTGGCCCCGTCAGACCTTAAAAGCAGCTGCCTCCATAACTCATTGACTCAAAATGGCTAAAAGATAGCTCTAGTAAGTCTCAATTTATCAGGCAAAATGTCAGAAGTGCCCCCATTTGCTTTAAAATAGCAACACCAATCATACCTGCGTGCCCGTGTCTTTAGTGATAACGTTTACATTTGTATTTGGTTGGTCAAGGGTCGTGAAGAAACTTGGCACTCCCTTTCCTTTCGGTTCCTGTACTTTATTTTTGCCTATTTTGCCGTGCTGTAGCAGACGGTAAAGGGAGATTGATGTCTAGAGCCCTTTTGGCTCTAACATTCTCTGGGAAAAATAATGTTGAGGGGAAAAAAAAAAGAGAGACTATTTAAAAAGAAAAAGGGGAACAGGTTTCAAACTGTAAACTGAAGTGGAATGAATCAACCAGAACAGAGAGTGAAAAGAAAATGGTTGAAAGAAGATAAAAAGAAAGGCAGGCCAAGCAAATAAATGGACAAAAAGGGACAGTGAAACCACTAAGGCAGTTTATCTAATAATACCCTTTGAACACTAATCGAAGATATTGTGTGAAGGTTGTGAAAAATTCTTTTGTTAATGAAGGCTTTCTTTTCTTCGGAATATTTCCAAGCTTGTGAGAATTTTGCATAGTTAACGTGTGTTGTCATATTGCAAACTGTACCATTAGAAATATTTGAACTGTCCAGGCCCTGTAACTTTTCCAATAGATAGTTCCACTGAAAATGGTTTCCTTTCAGATTTCTCTAAAGAATACTAAAAGACCAAACCATGCCACACCATTGGTGGTTTTGTCTGTTTGTTTTTTAAGAGTCTTTACCAGTGGTTCTCACAGTTCAGTGTGCTCAGAGTTTCTGATTCAATAGCTCTGGGCCGGGGCCTGGGAATTTTCATTTCTACAAAGTTCCCAAGCAATGCCGTTACTGCTGGTACCAGGACTACACAATGAGAACCACTGCCACCTACAAATACAAGTACAAATGCTTCTCTAAAAGTCCATTTAGCCCAGAATGAGTGGAACCTGAATTTCACGACCTTACACCCTCACCACTTTAATCTTCAACTGAGAGCAGGTGGAAAGAGGGGCGAGGGAAGAATGATGCTTGTGATTTTTCTCCTTAATTCTCTAAAAAGAAAACTCAGAGCCCACACACTTAATTATCTGCGATGAGGTCATTTGCACCTAGGTCATTTATTGAGTCAACAAGTAGTCTTGCTGCAGGTTTTCAGGGGGTGCTGGCAGGGTGGAGTGTGGCTTCCAGGTTCCCGGGACTACCTTAAATCCCCTCCGCCGTCTTTCTTTCTTTTTCTTTTCTCTCTCCTTTCCGTTTTGAAAGCCCCGACCGCCCCGGGTCTCGGGGTGTCCGCGTTCCCTGGGCGCGAGGTGGGGGCGGAGCCCGGCCTGGCCCCGCCCCGTCTGCCCGCAGCGCCCCCTCCCTGCACGCCCGCACGCCCGCCCGCCCGCCAGCCCGTCCGTCCGCTAGCCCGCGCCGGCTCCTCCGCAGTGCTTTCGGCTGCGAGCCTGGGCGGCGGCGGCGGCGACGCTCGACTTTCGGGGAGCCCGGCGGCTCTGGGAAGCTCACTCCTCCGCTCGCGCCCTCATCCGACCGCGGATCCCTAGCAGCCATGAGGGAACAGCTCAAAGGGTAAGTGCAACGCGGCGCCCCGGTATCGCCGCAATCCGTTGCACTTGTGGCGCGAGCAGGGTGCGAGCCGAGGCGGCCAAAACTTGGACCCGCGCGGCGGCTGGACCCCGGGCGCAGGGCGGCCAGGCGTCGAGGAACCTCCCCCGCAGGTCCCCGGGGCGCCACTGCAGGTGCGCCCCCGGGGCTTCCCCTGGGCGCCCGGCTCGCCGGGAGCCCCTTCCCCCGGCTGTGGGACGGGCTCGGAGAGAAAAAGCTGATTTCTCGCCGTACCCTGAGGGGACAGCGCGTTCCCCACGCCGGGATTAGGGCCGCAGGAGCTTTTTGCTCCATTCCGGGCTGTCTGTGTGGACAGGAGCTAGACAGGCTGTTCCTAAATCGTCTCCCCACCTCGCAGAAGGAAGGAGCGCGGGCGGCTTTACCTTCTATTGCACTGCGAGTGCCAAAAGGTCAACTTTCTGCCTGATTTCTTCCGAGGATTCCAACTGACATTTCCCTCGCTACATTTTCTACTGTGTTCGTCCCATGCCCCAAGACTGGCAGAAATCAGGAAAGAAAGAAAAAGCAATTAAAACCCAGAAGTCAAGGATTAGACATAGAGGATTGACGGTGCTTTTTTTCTTTGCCCTCTGGGGTTGAGTGTGGAGTCATTTCTGGGCGTCCTTTTCTCGCATTTCTCCAGGTGTCTGTGCTCGTCTTTAAAAAAAGTTTGTCATTCTCAGTGCGATCCTAGCAGTGAAAGGGGTAGGACACTGTTTATCTCCGTTAAATTGGAAGTTAAGTTGGAAGCTTAAATTGAAAGCATTTAGTTGCCTAAGGGAGACATATTATTAATTATAAAAAAAATGTTAACATTGAAAAAATACGTCCAATTTAAGTGAGGAACCAAAGTCTTTTTGTGCAATTCACATTCTTGGCCAACAAGCTCTTCCTAGTCTCAGCTTCTTTACCCTGTCACCTCTCCGTGTCACCCCAATGGCCCTTTTACTTTTGCCTAGATGTTTTATTTCCTTGTACTAAGTCCCCTCTTTGGAGGATACAGTTGCTGTTGGAGAAGCAGAGGAGCAAACGAAACAACACGGTTATATGAAAGGTCTCTGACCCTTGATCACCGTGGAATTGGTTTCAGTCATCATTGTTTGATCTTAGATTGGACACGACCCTGAAGTAAAATTGCTTTGGCCGAAGTTGAGGGTGGGTGGGAGTTAAGCCCTGAAAAGCAAACAGAACCGGGGACAAGTAACAGCTGGAACAATCACCGAGGCAATCATCTTTGCCCTGGCTTGAGCCAGACAGAATAAAATGTTAAATACCCCAGGGACAAGGAATGGGGACTAGAGTAGGATTTCTGGTGCTTAGATTGACACCCACCCTCCTGAACTCCCTCCCCACAGTAGCAGAAACTTTTAAATATATATTCCCACTCCCACCCTGCCAGTATTCCAGCAGTGCAAGCCAAGTTCAACAGTCAGCATGCAAATGCCAAGGTTTCTCTAGAAAAGGAGTCTGATCCCCAGATTAAAGGGAAATGATTTTGTGTGTGTGGATCAATGGGCTTCAGATTATATATGAAGCCAAACTCTAATCCTCTGCAAATCGCAAGGGAATGCTACCTTTTTATATCGCTCGCTGCATAACGATTAGTTTCCTCCCTGGGAAGTAGTGGAAAGATATTTTTTAAAAAGGCAACTGTTTGGAATATTTTCAGTACCAAGTAACAGTGGTAGCAGAAGAAATCTTATTTTAATTAGGCAGCTGCCATTTTCCCGGGGAGAATGATAGAAATTTGTTACTTTTTATAAGTGTTTAATATTTGTTTTTAAGATGCTAAAAAAGCAATTCCAATAAGTCTAATATTCCAGCACTGACAGCAGAAACAGCTCTGAGGCGGTTGTAATAACCTTGCACACTACTCGAAACTAAAGAAGGTGAGAGAAAATTTAAATTGTGTTGTAGGAAATTAGGTCAGCCCTGTGCTCAGTGGAGTAATGTTTTAATTTCTTATTATTGACAAGTAGGAGTTGCCAGGGTCTTTTGTCACATCCGTGATTTTGTATTTTAATTTGTTTCAGCTTCCAATCACAGCCTCAAATAAAAGGGAAAAGAGAGATTAATGTAGCTTGTACACATCTTTAAAAAAAAAGAGAGAGAGAAATCCAAGTTTGAAGGCTGTTCAGAGAGGCATATCTGATGCCAAGTTTTGGAACCAGCAGGGCCAAAATCAGTAACATTTTTTTTTAAAAAAGATTTAAAGGGTGTTTTGAGGATTATTCATGAAGCTGGTTTCTGTGTTAACGTACATGTAGAATTTTGATCTATGTTGAACAGCATTGTTCTCAGGAAGATTAAATAAAGGTGTAACCATTAACTTGTGCACAGGTTTTGGAATTTCCTTTCTGGTCGGACATGGTATATGGGGAGTCCGTTTCCGACGTGAAAAGTGAAATATGGAAAAGAGACAATTACCAAAACCAGTACCACCCACCCTCCCACCACCACCTCCCCCACATAGCAGATTTTTCTGTATTGTCTGTATATTCCAGATAAACCTGAGCTGCTTCTCATGGAGTTACTGAGAATTTGCTCCTGTTTTTGAAGATAAGCACAGAGTCAGAAATATAGTTGTAAAACCTGAATTGATCACAGACCAACAAATTGGTGTGTCCCGTAAGGTAGAACTTAGCTCTGAGTTATGCAAATTTGTGTTTACTGTTTTCTCCTGTTCATATCATGTTTCCTATCCACTGGGGGTTAAATATGTCTCACTAGGGTTTTGGAGTCATCAGAGATTGAAAATACCCACATACAGTGAAGTGAATTTTTGGTTGATTATCTAGTTACCCCCAAAGCTGAAGTCATTTCAGCTATGTTGCCAGTCGTTTTCAGCATTAAATGATGGAAAGATTATTTTTCTACTTTGGGGGATTAGTCACACCCTTTATTCTTTTTTTCTTTCCACTTGTGCTCACTTCTTTCACTTAGGGCTGGATTGTAATTGAAGTGAAACTGAGTCTGCAAAGGTGAAACATAAATCTGTTTTTCTAGGTATTTTGCATTGCTTAAAAATAAAAAGGTTTGTGTGTTGGAGGGGAAGAAGGTCAAAGAAGATTGGCCTTTGGATTTGTTTGAGTTCATTTGTCTAGGTTACTCAGATCCCTCAGAATCACAAATAATTGGGAGAAAAAATGAGTACCTAGACAGGACCGGTAACTAGTAGCACACGAGTGGGGCATAGATGTGGGGGCTTAGAATTTCTTCCATCTTCCAGTAAAGGAAATTTTCATCTAACCATGGACTGATGGATTAAATAATAATTTCCAAAATCCTTTTGAGAATTTTTAACCACTGGAGGAAATCCCTTAAAAAGGTAGACATGTAGGTATATCAGCTGTCATGAAGTCTTTATTTTGGAGGGAGGGGGCTACATGAAGTTCTCATTCAGTCTATGTGGGATTCTCCTATCACTCGTGTGTGTAAGTTTCTCTTTTCTTTTGGGATTTTATTTGGTAGAAGTCATTTCTAGCCTGTGTTCCTCCGATTTGAAGTCCATTACCGATGGTGGCTTTTCAGACTGGTTCTCTCTGTCTCTGTCAGGTCAGGTTTATCAGCTCAGACAGATGTTTTTCTGCCCATCAACTTAAGATGCTACAGTCCTCACACATGTCGCAGAGACGGGAAGATATTATTACGCAGTGTGTATGATAAGAGCCTGTACATGTGGACACACGTGCTTTCCCCCTCTTCTCCCTTCCTCTCTCCCTGGTACTCACATATGCATGGCCTTTGGAAATGGCAGAGGCCTAAATGCAGGGTAGTCTCAATAGGAGGTAACCTTTCCTTGCTGGGCACTTGTGTACGGACTTGATAGTCTCCAAGCTAAAAAACGCTGGAGAATAAGCAACACTTTTTCCATGAAGCTGCAAGCTGCAGCCTCCTTGTGCTGTGCATATCAAGTACCAGTCCCGCCCACCCCTTCTCCAGATCATAAACCAACGTGAACATGGGGCTTCCTAAAACCCCCTCAAGCATGGGCTGCATCTTTTGCTTTTCTTGCTCTGTAAGACCTGGATGTCACTCTGGTACATTCCCTCCACGGAGAAGCACTGGTAGTGCTCCTCAAACTCGAATTGTCTCTGCAGAAAAGTCAAACAGAAACGAATAGGTTTGGAAGAGACTGAAACACTTTCTTGTAAATTTCTTCCAGTAGCCTTCATTCAATTACTGACTGGTAAATATCAGAGGGCTAGTCTCTGAAGTTGTAAGTGTGGGGAATTTCCACGTGTTTTTGTGACATTTGTGATTGTGTTATATTTATCAAACCACAAATAAATGTTTCTTCTTTTGGCTTATTTTCCTTAAAAGAGAGAATACACATTGAGTGTTGCTTTTGCCCTCTCTGAAGGATTTTAGGCGTTGCTTACTTACCACAGTTGGATCCACGTCTATATTATAATCAACTAATAAAAGCTTTGCTTTTAGTGGGAAGCAATTTGAGGGCCACATAATAACAAAAATGACCACATGTTGTAAGCCAGGAGGTGTCAGTCACTTATCTGTATCACCCCATCCTTTAACGCCCCCAGGTGAGCAGGCTGGCCCCAAATTTCACAGCGAGTAGGGCGCAGAGCCAGAATCCAGTCCTAAGATTTAAAACCTATGCTGAGGTCACTTGACATTGTTACCTCCCCAAACGCCTCTTTCTGTGTGAGGCGTCTGTACTTTCTGCTCCCCTTGAAGTGTCTACATTTAAGCTCGCTCTCCTGTCTCCGTCCTCTCTCTCCCCTCACAGGTGATGGATAGGCCCTGCTTATGAGTACTGAAATATCATTCAACGCTGCATTTTACTGCATCAAAGCCCAGTCATGTAATCCCCAAAAACTGGAAATATGATGCTGTGGTGATTTATGTAGATGGGCCAAAGTAAGGAAAAGTATATGTAGTTATCTCTCCCGGGTTTATTCACATAATGGAATGAGGAACAAAGGTGTTCTGTTCTTTTTGTGGCAGGCACTGATAGCCAGCAACCACACTTAGCTAAACTTCAAGAAATGGAAGAGAAATGTGAATGCTTCATTCAGGCCCAAGTAAATGTAGGAAAATGTGTAGTGGTGTTACAGAGTGCTGAGTTAAAAAGACATTCTAAAAGTAATGGGAAGAGGAAAGGTATGATCTACGAGTCGGGCAATGGATATACCTTAAGCTGAAGTGAAATATAGCCATCATGGAGATGAAATCTGGATGTGGGGAAGAAAGAGTAATGGAGAAGTATCAGGGACAGTGAAAGCTGAGGCAAAGCAAGGAGACTTGTTTATTAAACTAATGTTCAGTATCTCTTTGACAGGCTTGGATAACACTTGTCAGTGTCCTTTCTGTATGTTCTGAATTGGACAGGTGAAAAAAATCCTGATTTTCTATGATTTGATTACGTAACAAGGTCATCTTATTAAAACAGAAGTGCAACCGACTTGTGGGTGCAAAAAAGAAACAAATACTGCTTACCAAGTAATGATCATACTGCTTTGCCCTTTGAAAGCAAAAGTAGAGGCCTCTCTGCTTGTAAGATAAACATTCATCACTACAGAGTGGAAGTCCTTTGACTTAAAGATGCCAAATGATTCAAAAGCATACTCTGCTTTTTTTCTCTTTTTCTCTACTACTCATTCTAAATTCTAAAGTCTCTCTTTGTGTTTTATGTTTTAGCCACGAGACCCAAACAACTTGCTGGGACCATCCCAAAATGACAGAGCTCTACCAGTCTCTAGGTAAGAACACGGCCATGTTTCCTCCAGTGAAATGACAGATGACTCTTAGGATAAAGTAGTTTGTAGCGTGCAAGTCATTTGTTGCCTAAATATATCACTAGATTGTTTAAGAGGTGAAAACAGCGACACCTTTCTATTCCAAAGTAACGATCAGGTTCCTTTTTTTCAGAGGTTCTTAAAAATAAGTTTTAGGATTTCACTGGTTCCTGAAAATTCAGTATATCTGAGAGGGCCGAAAAAGGTCTTTGTAGTTTTCTTTGCTTCCTAAAAGGACGGAAAAAGTACTTGAAATTTACCAAAAAAGATTTTTCCCCACGAAGAAGGAAAACTATTTCAAGTTGTTCTTATTGATTTCTTCCTTGTGAAACCAAGAAAACACTTTTGCCAAACCACAAATGTTGTGTAAGGGAATTTTCTGCCGTCACTCCAGTGCTCATAATTATAAGCCTGTCAGGTTATTAGGATGTACTGTTAAGTGATTTCTCTCTACTATGGCTTGTTTTGTGTTTGTGTGAGAGCCTGACAGCCCCCCTCTATAACTTGGAATTTTTTGAACAGATGCATGGCCTTCACAGAAGGGGATAACACCAGTCTTTTTAATGCTTGATGAAAGTCTACTCTATACCACTTTTGATCTCTTGGGAATAATCTGAAATGAATTCTCTGAGTTGCTGTTGTTTTAATAAAAAAAATCGTTGCTTCTCTACTAAAAAATTTTTACGTCTTTTTTTCGTGAATGGACAGATTTACAGACTAAAATGCACGAGGTGAACTCTAGGTTTAAAATTATGTGACAAAACCCATGGTAATCAGGGCACTCAAACATAAATTCTCGATATGTATACGTATGTGTGTGTCTGTATGTAACTATTACTGCCTTTCTGTCATAGGTTCCCCTTGGTTAATGAATTGTAGCTATAGAGACATAAAGAAATAGGGTAGGAGATATTAACCCCCCAAAATTGTTTTCCTAAACTTTTTCTACTTATAAATGATAGAAGTTCCTTCTAGAAAATCTGAAAAATACAAATGAAAAATACAAAAGAAAAAAAAAGTCACTTCTACACAGAGATATCCAATATAATTCAAGTAATAGTATGTCATTTCAGTCTAGCAGTAAGAGTGTGTGTGTGTGCGCACAAATGTACATACACACTTCAGAGTTTTTAAAGAAAATTCGGATTAGCTAATCTTCAAGTGCTACGTTTTCCCCTGTTACAGAATGTTTCTGGCTTTTAATGCTGCACTGTTTAGACCACAGGTGAAAAATTTGAATGCTTATCTTTTGGCCAATGAGAGAATGAGGCTTCATAGAAAGTGGGCAGCGGCTATGCTGGGGGAGCTGGTAGTCCTAGCTCAGTGCTCTCAATACATTGGGTTTTTTGAGAGAAACTAGAAATCTGTCAATAAAGAGCTAATTTAATCTTGTCCGTGGGCCTCCTGTTTGTAACCTCTTGTTTACACAGATTCAACCCACTTGTAATTTTTTCCACTCTCATCAGTGATCTCTAGTTTTAATATTTTAATTTGCTTTTATTTAAAAATTATGGTTATCATAGAATTAATACTTGTTCATATTTTTTAAAGTTTAAAAATAGAGACAAGCTAACAAAAACGAAGAAAAGACAAATCATCCGCAACCCACCTCTTAGAGTTAACTAATGTTTAATAATCTAGTGTATCCTCAAAAATTTCTTTCTATACATACATTTTTATAGAAGTTGGATTGTTCTGTTTTATAATCAGCTTTTTTTCACCTAAAGCTAATGTACCATGGTCATCTTTCCATTTCATTGCATTGTATACTCTACCAGCTTACTTTTAATTGCTCTGTAATAAGAAATCACAAACATGGTTGATAAAAAGCTAATTATGAACTATCAATAAGTGTTTGCACTTTCAATAGGAATGAAATATGCTTTTTATCATCATAGGTCAAATGTGGTGGTAAACTCAGAGCTGGTAACCTGGCATAATTTCTAACCTTGGGCAAACCACCTGACTTTGGAAGATAATGGAATTTTACAGTTGCAGGGAAATTTAGAGCTCATTTATTAACAGACTTTTTCTTTGATGAAGTCAACTCTAATTGTGATAATTTGCATATAATAAAATGCAGCCATCATAAATATTTGGTCAATTCTACCCCCCTTTGAAATAGTATTTTTTATTATCCTAATAACAAACACCTTGGAAATGAACTAGGTGTTGAAATTTATTTTTCGGCTGTCAGAAGTTAAATTTCCAATATTTTTGTTAGAGTCACAGAATTCTTGGGCTAACTTTTATTCAAATGGTGACACATCAAGAAACATTTTCCATTTATTGAGAGCCTGTTGTTTACGCTGTGCGTGGAACGTGTATGTACGCAACCATCGGGCTTGGTAGATGGTATCAACAGCCTTGTTTCACAGGGCAGTGAAGTAAGGTGCAGAGAAACCCTTATCAGGGCTATGCAGCCTTAGGTATGGCTCTACACTGGGATTTACCCCAGGTCTTCTGTTAGTGTTTGTACTTATCTCATTGATTTTATTAACTTAGTAAAGTACGTCCATGTAGGTTACCATGCACCTGTTACAAATATGTACAAATTGACAGTTTTGCCTATGGATAGATGGTTACTTGAATGGTATTTCTGGAGCAAACCACTGCATTTCTAGAAATACTGTGTTGGATTCCTGGACAGTGGACACTCTACTGTTCATAGGCACACATGGAATGATTGATTTAGTAGTTTGTTACATGTCTACATCCCTCAGATAACCTACAAGATTAAATACCATTTCTGCCCTTCCCACCTCCAAATTACAGTGTTTCACAGTTGAAATAAAAGTGTGACATACTGAAAAGAGCCCTTGAATTTCTTTTCTATCTTTCTGTATTGGCTTATATTTTTCCTCGGGAGGTATCCCTTCAGGTCCAAGTTGCCATTTTGAGCTGGATGAAATGGTGGGAAGCCTTCAGCTGCATTTAGTTCATGAAAGGTATCATGAAAGGAAAATCAGTATTACAGTCTGATGTGTTCAGAGTTTTAGACCACACTTAGGGCCCTCTCTTAATAGAACCTTGTCTGTGGTGACACATTGAAAATACCAAGAAGTTGCTACTGCCCAGCATACCCTCAACTCCAGACATGTCTCTCCTATAGCAGCTACGGTGGTTCACAGTATGGGTGAAATGTTACACGTGCCTAAGTGTGCCCACTTCTGAGGAGATTTCCATTCTCTACGTTGCCAAAATCTCCAGCCAGCCTATTTAGTACACGCTGTTTTCGTCCTTGTTTCCAAAAGCATTCAAGTGTTCGCCCCGACCTGTGGTGCAAACCTCATAATATTATAAACCAAAATCATTTTGTAATGGCTGAAACAGTAGCACTTGAGCATTAACTGATGGAAAGCTGTGATATTACTCGAAATGTTAATATTGGAGTTCTTTGGTTAATAGAGTTCTAGGTGATTGTCATTCTTCTTTTCCTGACTTTCTGCGATGAATTTATATTATTTACAATTAGCTATGTAGCCAAAAAGTTTCATCAGCACTCCCTACCCCATGCCTTAGTGTCCCTGCAGCTGTAATTCATTAACCAATAAGAACCTGTGTCAGAAAAGCAGCACCCACACACACCTACACCACACATACATATACCCGTACAGAATTTATGTTTAAGCCCTGCTTCCCGTAAACTTTATCGGGTAAGTTTAAACACAAAGAGATCAATCTCATGTGTTGTTAGTCTCTAAATATGTCCATTCACCAAAAAAAAAAAAAAAACTGACCTAAAAATTTTAGTGGTAAAGAAGACAAAATTAACTTTTTTGATTAAAAAAATATAAAAGAATTCTTTTCAGGTTCTCAACAGATCTAAAATGGCTTTTTTTGAGTGAGCTTTCATCAAATGTTAAAAATATTCGATTTTCCCTTGATATTTAGGCTGTGTACCCATTAAAAAATTTCAAGTTATGAGGGGAAAAGTTGTCAGGCTCCCACACAAACACAAAACAAAGCGTAGTAAAGAAATAATTTAAACATTCACAATGACGACCTGACAGTCGTTAGGAATTTGAGCATTGGAACGTCTCCAGAAAATTTTTTACGCAACATTAACGATTTGGCAAAAGCATTGTCTTGTTTGCACAGAGAAGAAATCAATAAGAACAACTCAAAAACAGCTTTCTTTCAGTATTTGCTCTGACTGCCCCCGAGGTGGTGGGGTGAGTGGTATACAGAAAACGAAATTTCCTGTGCCGACTTTTGCATGGACTTCAGTATCCTTATCCTTAGAATGAAGGCTATTGGACAGAAGTGTCAAAGAATTTTTGTTCGTTTTTCTCTTACTTTGGGCTGAAGTGGAGCGGATTGTTTTCAGAACTTGCTGTGATCATAATTTTTCAAGAAGTACCTTTGGCTGACTCTGCAGACAAATGGATTTCTGAAAGTTTAATCATTCCTATTTTTAAAGATGTACATTTTGGACAAAAAAAAAAAAAAACAACAGGCAGAAGATCCTGCCATGCATACCTGTCTTACAGACAGAGTGAGACAAGCTGTTATCAAGTGGGGAGGCTCTCTGGAAATATAACTGTCGGGCCATCTATTTGATGTTGAGAAGGCATATTCTTCATCTTTTCTTAGAAGTAATAATGTGCTCCATTCGTGAGGTGAATTTCAGGTTTCTATTAGCATCTTTACAAACGTAATGGCAAGATTGTTGTTCCAGTCAGTTATCGTGATGATTTAAAACCTAAAGCTTTTTAAGGCTTCAAAATGTGTTTAAAAATCAGTAGATGTTAGATGGTAATGTGCTCTGGAATTTATTTTGAAGTAGTAATATAATATTGATTTACATGAAGTGCCATTATGTGGTAAGAAGCCTGTCGTTTTCTCACTATTTATGTCTAGGTTCTTAAGATCATCACTGAAATTTTAAGTAAACATTTTTCAAAAAAGCACCCCCCCCCCACACACACATATAATATGTGCTGCTTAAAAATGCTTTGAAAAATATTTCTTAGTCTGTCTCCTTGGGGGTATATTAATTATAAATAAATAAGATCTTTATGTGGTGCCCTCCATGGCTTCTTTCGGACCAACAGTGTGAGGTGGTTACAAGAGGGGTACCAGCAGTACACCACAGGAATAGCAGTTTGCAGAGGAGATAGAGATTTAAAAAAATAGGATGATGTGAAGAGAGAATCAGTAAGCTTCAGAAGGTTAACTGACTTCATTCCAAACCATTTACTAAAATCCAGATGTGCCGGATAATCTGACATTTCTTATCCCAGTTTCCTTTTCCTTCTTTGAAGCCCCTTCACCCCTGGTTTTTTCTTTAGAGGTTTGGTTCCCCTTTCTTCCTACAAATCTGACATTCTCCAGAAAGATGTAGCCCCTCTTATCTGTTGCCCAAATTTTGGAGTCCAGCTGTTCATGATGCTCACCCAAGTGATGCCAGGGCTCTCGGTTTTCCTAAATGAACTGAAGAATGTTTTAGGAATTCTTACGAAAAGTGATCTTAAAAATCCTTGTGATTTGAAGGCAGTCCATCAGCACGTGGCCCCTAGGCTCACGTCTGTTGCCTAAGAAGAGCTTCAGAATGTTAGAATGAGGACTCAGTTTTAGAGTCTGATGGTTCTGATGGGTCTGAGGCTGATGTGATTCTTCTAGGAAGTTAAGAGAACCACTCAAGTCAAGAGGCTAAGAGCTTCCAGTTACATCAGTATCGTTATTAATAAGTAATTGCAGCTGCCTGGATAGAGTTAGAAACACTGCCATAGAAATCCTGTACCGCTTTCTTCGGTTTGCCAGGAGGAAGGAAAAGAAGTTAGCTTATTCGCCCTCTCTTTCGATAGGCTTTCTCCATTCCATGAAGTGTTCCCTCCTGAGGGTGCTCCTCAATTAGGAATGACGACGGGACTCTGAATGACTATGAATTCCTTCTGCATTGGGAGCATCTCCTAATGCTTTTCTCAGCAGATTTTGTAAACTTAACTGTTCCCAGCCAAGCTCCTCAATATTTACCATATTCCTTTCCTTGTCTTTTATCTCTAGTTCTTTAAATGCTGCTAAGCATTCAAACCTCCGCCTTTTGATTTTTTTGCTACCATAATACCTTGAACTGAAAAGAATATCTCAGTTCAGATCCCAGCTTGGGTGTGACCTTGAGCTAGTCCTTTGCTTTGTCTTGGTCTCAGATTTCTGACTTATCAGGTTGGGCAGCAACCTTCTACCTCTCAATGTCTGGTTTTAATTTAACTTCTGGCTGGGTCTGGCTTGGACTTATGAATGCTGTGCCGAACTCCCCAATTTCTCTTTGTCACCACCAACCTGGAAGATATGAATACTAGGATCATCACGTTTATAATTACTGTACTTTCATTTCTGTCGCACTTTACGGTATGCAAAGAGTTTGAAGAAATAACCATATTCTATCCTTTCACAGCTGTAAATTAGGTATATAGCTGCCCTCTGACCTGGATTTCTGTCATTTTCAGTTTCAGATCTTCTTTCCTGCCCTCCATTTGAGTAGGCTCCTGGTTTTGATTTGGCAAATAATGCTACCGTATCAGTGGATGGGCCAACTGTTTCTTCCTGTCTATTTGGAGTTGAGCAGGCTGGGGTGCAAGACTTGCTTTGACTTATTCCTACTGACATACGGCTAGAAGATAAGGAACCAAGTCCAGAGCACACATTTTATGGCTTCTAGTTTGCTGTTCTCAAAGGAATATCCATTACTCGTAGCTTGATTTATAAAACTGCTTTATCAGCATAATTAAGCTATGGAATCTCAAATGACGTTCTTTATTCCCTCGCTGACAAAGTTAGCACAGGAGATTTACTCAGATTTGCAAAATAGAAGACGTAAGACATTAAGGCTGTTATAAATGTTCTTCCTTTACTTCTGTCCTGCTTATAAAAGAGAAAAGAAAAATAATCTGCTCCTTTAACTTCAGTTAGGATCAATTGATTGTCCCCATTTGTAAAACAAATGTAATCTTCAAATCAAAATTTATGGCATTTTAATGGGATATTCTTTTAAATATTTTTCTTGTTCAAGCGACTTGATTTAAAGCTTCTAATTGAAGAACATACATAAATATTTCTGAATTGCATCTTCCAAAGCCTATTTCGGAAGGAAACTCCAAAGGCTTCTCTTTCAGACCTAGACTGGTTTACAGTTTAAAAGAGCTGACAAATTGTACTTCCCTTGATCTAAATAAGAGGGGCATTAAGGTTACACCTGCAGCTGTGAGAAAAGTGCTAGATGTGTACAGTTTTATGTAGCTGGGTCTGCAGAAGACGATTTTTGCACACGAAGGAAAGGCATCTAAAAACGTGTCTGCTCTTATTCAGACATTTCCAATATTTCTTTTTTAAGCGCATAAGTCTGATTACCTCTGTACGTCTCTCGGGAGCTGCAGTTTTGCTGGAAAGAGATTCAGAACAGTCAGAACACTCACATAAAATAGATAGTGAGTTTTTAAAGTCCATACTCTCCACGGTAGTCATAAAGTGACCTAAAAATATTCTGAAAGACTCTTTTACGACATAGTGGATGAGTCATTAGCTTATTTATGAATCGATGATATTCTGTGAGAATGTTTCAGAATTTGGCGTTCCACAAAGTCTTGATCCCTTGCATAACTCTAGGGAAGTCCTTGTGCCCTCTCATAAACTGGCACTTATGTAACTGGGACGTGTTATAGACGACCTTGTGTGTGTGTGCGTGCACGCATGTGTGCAAATATATTTATATGTTGACGTATGTATTTTTTTATCAAGCATTAATTTTGGTGGGAAAGTACTTATTTTATATTTTGCTTTCTAGTTCTATAAAGGGGCTGTCAGTTTTAAGGTAGTGCTTCTCAAACTCGTGAAGCGCAGTCTTTTTTAAATACACTGTACGTCACAGACTTAGGAGGCTTCATTGAAACTGACTAGTAAACAGTCACATTGCACATAAGGCACCGCACTAGTTCAGCCACACTTGACCTAGTCTGTACCTTATTCTGTCAGATGAATCCATTGATTGTGCATTTGGATGTCATGGCGATGTCAAGGTGCTATAAAAGTTGTTTATCACACTCCCAGTTTCTATGGTTGTGAAAGACTACTTTGAGTAGCTTTGTTCTAGAGCACTTAATTTTTAAAAATATAAATGTAAAATCAAGTGACCTTGGGTAATTAATTGACACCAAACAAGAACACTAAAAAAATGTTATTTATGGGATTTTATATTTTGCCAGTTAAGTCAAGTTCAGGCAAAGGAGGGATCTATCGTCTTTCCCATTTCATAGGCCTCCTTAGCGATAATTTCAAAGGCCAAAATAATAGAATCATCCAATACAGGAAAGGGCTAGGTTTTAAGTGGCAGGGTCCTTGCTGCCTAGTTTAATGCCTCCTCCACCCCTTGAATGTAATGTACAGAATATGATAAGTTTCCAAACAAGAGTTTGTTTTTATCCAGAGCATAAAATGTGGTATGTATAATCTTTACATTATGTGATGAATTCAGTGGGGAACTGAGTGATTCTGCTCTGACTTAACATCACTTTGTGAGTTAACGAGAGGTCATGTGACTTTGAGGCTTATGAAGTGTGTGCTTTTGAAATTCTGGCTCCACCACCTGTTCTCTGTGGCCAAAGACAAAGGCACTAACAATTTTGAACCCCAATTGTGTGATTTAATAAGCAGTTACGATGGTACTTACTTTGGGGAATGTTGGGGGGTTAGTGATAATATATGTAAAATGACAAAGTGACATAGTAACTGTGCAAGGAATTATAATTGCTGTTGATGATGATGGTGACAGTCTACTTATTATTGGTGTTATTGTCATATACCATGTCCCTCCGTATACAAAGGAAAGAAACATGCCCAGTAATTCATAAGTAAAAAGAAAGGAGAAAGCTTGTAAAATATTGTGGCCTGCGAAAAAAATGCCCAAAACAGAGTAAACACCTTAGAAATGATAGGGTGCTATTATGGTAGGGACGGGACAAGGTAAAGGCTGCATAAGGATGGATGAGACCCTAAAAAGCTTACATGACATGTTAAAGGTTTTGATGGTGAGATTTTTGACTTGGGTAATGTATCAGTCACGGTCCAGTCAGAAAATGGAAACCACTCTAGTTATTTCAAACAGAGGGAATTTATGCAGGAGGTTAGTTACCCATTGGTGGAAGAGCTAAGAAGCCAAACAGACAGCAAGGAGCCTCTGCTGTACCCAGGGCTGGAGGGACAGTGCCAAGAGGTGGCCCCAGAAGCCAGAGCCATCAGCTGGAGCTAGAATCAGTGGCCAGTTGGGACCACTGTGGGAGGGGCTGTTGAGAGGGAGCCAGAGCCAGGAAGGAGACACAGCTACTACCAGAGCTTTTGCTGAAGACAGAGAGAGAAAGGGAGAAATAGCCTGACCTTTCCCGCTGGTCTTCTGCCAGTGATTCCCATTGGCTTTACTTACTCAGAAGCCAGTTGAAAGGAGCAGGAAAATGCCGTTCTCTGTAACAGAGAGCAGAGCAGGGGAAAGGTCAGAGAATGGGTCTGAGAACCAGCAAGCAAATGGCTGAGGTACAGGAGACCCCATGGATGGTGATGCAGTCAACCATCTGTGCCAATACGCAGGAACGGGAAACACAAAGCCTTACAGCTTCCGATAGGATTTTCTCAGTCTGAGATAACTTAGATGAGGCACTAAAAAGGCACACAAGATTCAAAGAACACTGACGAAAAACAAGGAAAGAGGGGGTAGCAATAAAAAAAAAAGTTACCCGCACAGAAGTCCAAACTAAGAATAAGCTCTCATGCATTTGATTATAGTACTTGCATTATTTATAGTTGTTTATGCTCAAGTCTCTCAAGACCAACTAATGAATTTCTTTAAAGCCGGAGCTGTCTTCCACATCTTTGTCACCTGCTCCCAGTGCATGGTAGCCTCTGAATAAATAAATGTTCATTGAATAGCACACAGTAGAGCAAGGGAGAGTGGGGAAGAGGACAAATACCACTCAAGAAGACAGAAAAATATAGATGATGTTTTCCTAAGGCACATTATTAAAATGGCAAGAGGGAACTCTATGGAGAGATGGAGTTCTTTGCAAAAAGTAGACGATAAAGCCTCATAGTAATAAAATTTGGAAATATCAAGTAGTAAGTTGTAAATTTTATTGGCAATTTGATATCTTAGCCAAACCAGGTGAACTGCTATCCTGGAATTAATTTTGTCCTAAAAGGAATAACAAATTGATAATCAAGGAGATAAGACCCTTGAAAGAAAGTGTCACTGTGGATTTGGAATTTAAATAACAGGGAAAAGAAACACTGAACACTATTTGATGTGCTGATAGCCACAATTATTCATTGGTTCCTTGACTCAGTAAACTTTTAAGAATGTGCCAAACATTGTGAATCCTAAACTTTAGGACAGCAGGCTAAAAATATTATGGAAAATAGGCTTATTAAAGGTATAAACATTTTTATAGTAATCTTATTTTTCTGAACAGTGAAAGATATATATACATTCCAGAAATTTTGGAAGATGAAGTTAAGTGTAAAAGAAAACAAAAATCACCTTAAATCTCAGCACCTGGACATAACCACCATTTGACTTTTAGAGGGTTGTTTCTAGTCTTTTCCTCTATGCATTTTTATATAGTTGTTTGAGATAACATTATGTTTATAACTTTGTATCCTCCTTTATTCACTAAATGTCACAAGTTTTCTCTCATTCTTAACAATTCTTCGGGGAATGTTTTTTCCAAGCTGCATTTTTTTGGAATACCACTTTTTAAAAATAAATTCCTATTTTTCAAAAATTAATTTGTGACAAAGGAAACTCAAATTCATGTGGAATTTATGGAAATTAATCTTTAAGAGTCTAGAGACTTATTATATTCAGGCTTCTGAGAAGAAAGCCAAGTCAAAGTGTTAGGATACCTTCTGTCCAACAAGCTACTTGAATACTTAGAATAAAGTCAGTGTGGTCAGAAATACGCAGTCAGTAATCAGAAGCTTGATAAGTAAAGTTTATCCTATGATAAATATAGTTGATAAATTTAAGCGAACACTTTTCAGCACCAGTTTTTTAATGCATAGCATTTCTTTTGCAATATATTTATGGCCTCAAGGGGACAAGTCAGCTATCCTTGGAAACTTTCAATATTACAGAAAATTTTTTGCCTTCTTAGCAAACAAATTTAGATAGAAACTCAACTGTATGATGAGTTTTTTGTAAGTTTTAATTGTTTAATTAAAAAGTTAACTGATATTTGAAAATTCACTTACCTTTACCTATCAGAAAGAGATTGGCTACCAGAACGAACACTCTACCTTCTCAAAACATTTGTGTTTATAGTGATCATATTCTGTTCAAGGTTAATTTTCACACTGTCAACTAAGGCTTGTATCCTCTTGCTTCAGTTACATTTTCTAGCCAAGGTGCAATGAAAGAGTATGGAGCTAATAATATTTTCCACAGTTGTTTCCAATTTTTTCCATCACTCTAAGCAAAACTGTGAGGAACATCTTTGAGCATAAAGCCTTTCCATATTTGATTCACCCAAGTGCAGTCACTGATTCAAAGGATAGTAGTGGTTTTAAATTTCTTAGTGTATACATATTATCTGAAATTCTCTCAAAAGGTTGTGTCCATTTACACTCTTAATATGTGAAATTGCCCATCTAACTATTGCCCTTGCCAGCGTGGAGCATTATTTTTACTCTTGCAGTTGTAAAATAAAACCATCTCCTTGTCAGTATTTGCATATCTTTGATTACTAGTGATCATGAACATTTTCTTTTAAATGTTTACTGAGCTTTCATCCTCTTTAGTGAGTAATGTAAAAGCAAAACCAAGTTCACCAAACAAAACTCTTCCAAACTTGTCTGACATAATAGAAGCTTTTTTTTTTCATGGTGTTGAGGGACTCTTGGTCATGAGAGACTCCTGATAACAACAGTACAGTTTTTGAATTACGCTTTAGCTTTCCTCCAAGCTACATGAGCCTAATCCCTTTATCCATCCTCAGTGGACCTATTATCCACCCATTATGTTAGATATTCTTATTCTCTATGCCAACTCCAGTTTCTTCACATTTCCTTACATATGCAGAGCCCTAAATTATGGTGGTTCTCTTGATAAAGGAGTGGCCACTGGGTAGAGGAGGAAGGTTGCTTCCTGCCTCTTGAGTGATGGAAACTCATCCTACCATAGTTATGGACCATTTACTTTTACAGTGCCTTGTGAGGCATTGATTTTTTTTCCCCATACATATGGAATACTTAGAATATTCCAGGCTCTGCTCTGAGTAACAGGATACAAAGAAACATAAGTCACGATCCCTGTCCATCTCACAAGCAATGGACTCTGTGATGTGATAGAAGTCCTTGCGTCTGAGGGTGACGGGCACAGTACCAGCTCTACTTGTGGCCAATGGGGGAGTGCTCAAGTTATTCTAAGTCCCTTCTGTCTTTGGAATCCAAATGACAACCATGTTTTCTTTTGTTGCTGATGTGTTAGTTTATTAATGCCACCATATACCCATTTTGTTTTTGAAGGCAAATTTAAATGTCTCAGGTTGAAATGACTGAGGGTTTAAGTTCAAGCTAACACACACACACACACAGAGAAATGTAAGTTTCATTTGATTGACATTGGGAAAATGTTGAGTCTTTAGAAGAGAGACATGAGGGAGTCTGTTCTGTTTTTAGGAATGAGAATTTGATGGGTTGGTTGAAGGATACTGACAGACAGGAGAGATTAGTTATTTTACTTTGTTTTGCTTTGTGGCAGTTGAGGTGATGAGGGACTTAGGATAGCAATGGGGAAAAGACATGGGGCATGACTTGAGAAGTTTTCTTCCCAAGGTACAATTGCCTGAAAGTAGTGACAGACTGGATAGGTTTTAAAGAAAAGACGGGGGTTATAAGATGCTTTCTAGATTTTCAGCCTCGATGACACAGAGAATGGTGATACCACTGCACAAAGAGGATATTGCAAATTGATTGGGCCAGTAGCAAGTAGATCATAATTTTATTGATTTTTGTACTTATGGATTTATTTATATAAGCTCATCTTTTTATAAAAATTTACTTGGGGTGGCTCCTATAAGTATATGAACTTTCATACCATAAGCATGTATTTCTCATTAGTCTTCTCCAAAGCCCTGTGATGTATATTACTGTCTCCAATGTACAAATGAGGCTCAGAGAATACAGGCAGTTTGTTCACATAGCATAGCTGGGACGTAAATGTACTTTAAACTCCAAACTCAGTGATTTAGTCCCCGAGCTAAACTTTTTTTTTTCCTGGGAAGTGACAGTGGCATTTTGAAGAAGAAATACCTTGAAGGCTTCTGGAAAGAGGAACTAAAGAAATATTTCAGAATCATCAATGTGATAAAAAGATTCCTTGCGTTTTTACCGCACTTTACACAGGAAATCCTGGGGGCAGGGTGAGGTTCCTAACTTTTACTGAGGAAGTGTATATCCTGGATCTGTCTGTCCTCGGAGCTTTTAAGATCCACGCAGTCTTCACAGCAGCCCTCAGAACAGGTACTATTATTGTTCCGTTTAGCAGTGAATACGCTGCAGCTTAGGGAAGTTGACGTGGCTTGCCCGAGCACCCTGACAGACTGCTTCATGATTGAGTGGCTTCAGTGTGTAATAGATTTGAGTTTCAGTCCTTAGGTGTTTGGTTTGCTTGTCTGTAAGATGGAACTGAAGTAACAGTATCAAAGTTGGAGGTATTCTTTGAGAATGGATGTCTTTATTGCTAACACACAGTAAGCACCGAGAAATGGTAGTCATCGTTACTGTCCTTTTACTGCAAAGTCAGCTAGAACCCACCTAGTTTTTTCCTCTGTCCATTAGTTTTTCCATTATACGGTAGTATTCCTGCAGAAAAAAGCAGATGAAACGAAGAATTTGGAAGAAATCACACAGAGAGAAGTATGGAAAAGAAAGATTTAATACTCAGTCATTTTGTTTTACAGTGACATGTACACATGATTTTTTTTAAATGAAACGCTACAAGAGGGTAGTATGAAAACCAAGTCTCCCTTCAGCCCTGGTATCCGTCCCCCAGTGTCACTCTCCAGAGGCAGTTAATAACCTAGTTCTCTGTTTCCTTCTGTAGATGTTTTATGCATATACAAATGTGCGTACGTATAGATATGTCCTTTCTTACACATTGTTATCATAACAGACACAATGTTCTGTTCTTGGATGCATCACCTTTTCTCTAATTAAACTAAAGCTTTTTTTTCCTGTAGAAAACAGCCTGCCAGATTATGAATGAAAATGTATTATATGGAGAGTTATGTTAGTATTTTTTCTGAGACAAAAACCCAGAAAGAAATATAAGAAGTTTAAAGTCAGCACCTAGTGGCCTTTAAGTCAAACTAGACAGCTATTCAGAACTTTATAAATGCTAACTCTTAAAACTTCTAAACTGAACACAAATCTTTACTAAATGGAGAAATGAAGATTATCATCAGAAGTACAGAGAAGATGAATTGTTTTATCTGCTGACACACTGAGGGGCGTGCCTGGGACCTGGCTGCTTCATTCAGGATTTGGATCACTGATGCTCTTGAAAAGAAGTGTGCACATCCTCACTTCCTGACTTCCTGTTGGAACACACTCCACTTCCGAACAATCGTGACTTTGTGTGTCAGGATGGTTTAGAAGGAGCTGAATCTTGAAAACTTCAGATCACAAGGTCTCGAAACTACTCTCACAGGGGGAAGATTAGTCCTTGCTGGCTTCTGGGAAATTTTGGGGTTTTTTTTTCAGATTTAATGTGAATGTGTCAGATACTGGTCTGGGTTAAAGAAATTCATGCTCTCTGTTCAAATGGAGAGCAAATGGGAGCCCTTAAGCCGAAAGAGTAGTTTCAAAGTCCCGCTTAGAATGAGCCTTTGTATTTCGTTCCCTGGCTCCGTCAGAGAAAGGATGCTGCGATGAGGGGGTAAGTGTTCTTACTACAATCAAATAAAATAGTCAATAAAAGAAGATGGGGCAACATAACAGGAAAATGATGCTTCTGGTTCATGTGCCTGTTTAAGAGAGTTCCTCAGCTACTCTATTCATCTATCTGAAGCACCCCTTCTATCCAGGGAAGAGAGGAAAAAAAGAGAAAGATTTAGCTTCCGGTCCTTGTCCTTCTAACTGACTAGGGAACCCAGGACAAGTTACAAAAAACTTCCTGGTCCTTAGCTTTCTCATTTGGAAAATGAAGAGTTAAGATGAGAGAGTTCTAGTTCTAAGATGCTATATCATTTTTTTATTTGATAAAAATTATTTTTTTAAAAATTCCCCAAAGAATACTCATAAGGAGTAGGTATAGATAAATTAAAGCTACCTGAAGAATTTAATTCCTGGTTGCCCAGTAACCGTTAAATCCCTCAGCAGTCAGGCAAGAACCACATTCCTGCCTTGAGACAAGATTTAGTCTTTTCTGAACTTACCCTCCAGCTGTGTTCCAAAAGTTTATTTGTAAGTTAGTTGCTTACAACTTGGAATAAAATGGTATAAATGGTAGTTAGGTCCTCAAGTCACAGAATCTACTTTAACCCTCCGAGTGCCTGATGCACTGCACAGTGTGAATAGAATGCAGCTCTTGTTTCTATGGGAACAGAATGCTTTTGGGGTAGAAACTCACATTGCTGGGGTTTATTTCTCCACTCTTGACGCTTCTCTGGACAAGAAGAACTGGACGTTTAATCATAAGTTGGTCTAGTCGCCTTCCTGGTCACTCTACCACCCCGTTGACCTCTCAGCTTCCCTCTTTCTGGTCCTTATTTTCCTTTGTATGAAGGGTTCTGTGATCTCTCGGCATCCCTGCCCCACGCTCTGTTCCCTGTCCTGCATCCTGGTCCTTCTGAGAGTACTGCCCGTCACCCTCATGCTGATTAGAATTAAAACACACCGGGCAAGCAAGGACCCGTGTCTCCTGTAACAAAGGCGTGAGGAAGGCCATCCAGCACTTTGGGTGTCAGAAAGATTTGGCTTTAAATCCAGGCTCTGAGATGCAACCTCAGGGAAGTTACTAAACATCTCTTAGCCCCGTTTTACTGATCTTTAATGTGGTTGGTAGCATGGAGCTCAGGGCATTATGAGGACCGGCTGGCATCAGCTGCATCAGCATCTGCCTCTAGGCACTCTGTGAATGTCCGCGCTTCTCCTCTTGTCGGCCGCCACTTCTCTGTTTCTCCTAGACTCTACCAGGGATACTTGAGTACAAAAAGGGCTGAAGTAAGAGGCACCTACGTTTTTTTAAAGGCTGCTTTAAACTTGTTCCCAGGTACTTTTGTCCAGGAGTCAAAGGAGAATAAAGGCTGGGTCAGATACAATTTAAGCTGAGATAAGAGGAGAAACAAAGAGGTAGAGAAGGGGGAATGGTTCCTGCCTGCTGTGCAGTAGGAGTCAATAAAAAAGGGATGGGAGGAGCCTGGACATTACTACTGAAAGGGGAAAGGGGGGCTCTTACTTGTGTGACTTCAGAGCCATCTATTAGATGTACAGAGGGACTCAGAGTCTGCCTAATTCTTGGACTGAACCCTCAGACAGGTCAGGTGAGAGAGGACATGCTTTGTATCAAGAAGCTTCCAAATGCATCAGTTTTGAGGAGATAAAGAACAGTCTTCTCCCACTAACGTGAAAATTTCATTTTTCGATTCAAATGTATTGTCTAGACACGTAGACGGTTGAATGTGGATCTATCCCTAAGGCATCCTTTCTTATTAAAAGCAACTCAGTCTGTGTCAGGGGACAAGGCAGTCCATTATCTAATGAAAAGCTTCTGCCATTGATTAATTTTATAACAGCTGCAGCTACGTGATTGGTCTTTTTTTTTAAAGAATGATTTACATATTAGCATCTTTATCAGGATCCTATCACTAGCATCTAGTCTCCAGAAAAAGTAACACATAAGTAACACATAAAACTGAAAACAAAACATTATTCTCTGCCACATGCTTCCTTTTTATAAACATCGTAGTATAACGAGGCTTCTGGATGCTTGGGCAGTTCTAGTCATAGTTCCTATTTCCCTCCCCAACTAGAGTGTACAAAACACAGGAACAAGCAAATTTTACTGTGTTCCTAGCCACTTAAATGTCTGTGTACTGTCTTGGACCAATTATTCATGCCTAAGGATTTAACAGATTATCTTCTTCCACCTCTCAGGTAACAATGACAATAATAAAAACCCAAACAATTTATTTTCCCTAGTAAGATTAAACAGTGAGTAGCAACTTAAGGCAGGAAACGTTACCAAAAAAGTGTTTTGCAAAAGGTTAATTCGTTTTTTTTCCATACTGATTAAGGCCAGATTTCCACTGCTGTTCATTTTGGCATCTATTTTATTCACAGTGGTATTGAGGGGTGGGGAGGGAATGTGGCCCAGAGAAATGAGAGAGAGACAGACAGAGGATGCAAGTCATTTTCAGTCAGAACCTAAAACTTATACTATCAGATAAAAGAGAAACTACCAAATATTCATCTGAGTTTTAAGACCTTTGAATAGTTAAAAGTTACCAAAGCTTAACATTTTTAAAATAACAAGAGAAGAGCGATAAACAAGGAAAGATATGAACATGTCTAGAGAGTTAATGAAAAATTAGTTACTTGTAAGTGTTCACATATACGTAGACATTCATTTCCAGAGGAATAACTGATGTTTAGGAATTCTAATCCTCATATCTGGGCAGAATCAGACTTGTGATAGTCCCATTCAAAACAAATGTCTAGTTAGATGCTCTGCAGATCTATTTATGTCTAGAAGAGTGTCTTAGCCATATAAACTCTCAATTTTAGCATTGTTTTAAACATTAAATTACCTGTCAAGCTGTCCTGTATCAGTGGCACCAGCTGGGAGCCAGAATGGGGAATTCTGTGATCCAGGATCTCTTTCCAGCTTAGTTCTTCACACCAAGGAGCATTGCAAGGGAAGGACGGTGGTCTCTCTTTAGTATTCTTTATTGTGTTGCTGGTAGTCCGATTAATGTTGTCAGTTAGAAATACATTTGCTGCAAGTAACAAAACATCTGAGCAGCTTTATCTTAACCACATAGGGGTTGATGTTTTCTGTATAACAAGAAGTCTGGGGACAGTAGAGGGCTAAGGAAGAGTTCAGTGATGCCATCAGAGATCTGGACCTCTGTCTGTTCTGGTATATTATCTTTAGTGAGTGACCTTTGACTTCATGGGTCCTTGTTGACTGCTGCCGCTGAGGCAGGAAGAGGGGAAAGGACCTTCTCCCTCTGAGGCTCTTGGTCTTTGAGTTTGGAAAAGGAAACCCTTCCCTGCAGATATCTTCTCAAGCCTTGACCAGAACCACGTCTACATGGCTGCCCCTGGCTGGATTAGAGAAACTGAGATCCTCTGAACTTTGTAGTAGTTAAAGACCAGGCAGAAAGACCTTGAAAATGAGTGTTGAGCGAACCAACCTACAGAATCTGCCACAATTAAATATGGCTGCATCATCTTTTTAGATTACAGACATTCTTTCCAGACCACCTTTGTTCTTTCTCCATTTATTCCAACTCCTTTGTGTCTTGGGAGAGTCTTGATATCTTTGTAACGTGTGTTTCAAAAAAGAAGCCCAAGCTCAGGCCATAAGGAGTAAGCAAGAGGATTACTCCAGTGGTTCACCCCGAACAGTGGGAAGTGATATTATCTGAAGAAAAGTCAGATGTGGAATTCATGCAGGAAAACGGATGTGAGGTGTGAGGAGGGCCGTGTCTCAGGTCTCGGGGGCGGTTGAGCCCCTGGGACATGCCCCACCAAGTGTGGATCCTTGGCTTTGCGCAGGCAAGAATTTAAGTGCGAGCCACAGTTGAGTAAAGGTAGATTTATTTAGAGAGATACACACTGCATACAGTGTAAGGCAAGAGAAAGGCAAGGAAAGAGGTGTGGGAATTGGGTGCTCAGGTTAAAGTAAAAGTAGGTACACACTCCATAGACAGAGTCTCCAAATACGAGGGAGCAGGGGAAAAAGGGCCACCAGGCATGGTGTTGTCAGTTTTTCTGGGCTCGGTAGCTTCCCACTTCTACAGGTGGGACAATTCCAACTGCCCTGGGGAACGGGCTGGGACTCCCAGGCGTTGGGCCACCGCCCATTCTTTGGCCTTTTGCGATTGGCCGTGGGGCTGTCATGGCGCCTGCAGGCTTGTTATTTATCACACTGTTACAGTGAGCAGATAATGAAGCTCAAGTCAAACCTCCTACCAACTTAATCCTCAAGGCCAACTGGGGGTTGAATATCCACCATTTTGGTGTTAAATTGCTGTCATTCCTTGAGTGGCTGTGCCCTGCCCCCTTCCATCCTGTCTCAGAATCAGTGTCACCAACAGCTTAAACCTGATAAAAATAGGGAGGTTCCTTTCCAAATCTCATTCAATTCATACCATTTATTGAGCATCAACAGTTATTGCCCTCAGGTGACAGTGATACTAAACAGGACACAATCTTTCCAGAAGTCTCCTTTCCCTCTTCTCATCTTTTCTTCCTCAAGTACAAGAATGAAAGATAAAGCTACTTCTCTTTAGAGCATTCACTTTTATCAGTATTGCTATAGATTTTGTTTTTGTTTGTATAGTATATTGAGTATTGAAACTAATCTTAAACAAGGGTTTGTGGGCTAACTTAGAAATTAATCGCTGTTTCATAAATAACATAGCTCATACGCAAATTTTTCAGTTCCATTAACCTTAAAAATATTCGTTGGAATAGTTTATGTCGTGTTGGAAACTACTTTTTGTGGCTGATATATGAAAATACATGGCTGTCTCTTTGCAGTGTTATGTTTCTGTCTGTACAGAAGCATGCTCACATAACCAGAGTTTCCTATGTGTATATTGCTTGGCACATCACACACACCCAGGAAATACATAGTGATTTTAAATGTAAGTGAGTAATTTATCTTTTTGTTTTCCCCAGTATTTTAGAACCAAGAATCGTTAACCCCCGAGCTTAGTAGACAGGCACACAGTGGGTGCTTATATAAATGGTAATTGATGATTTTAAAATGTGTAAGTCATTGTCACTTCCTGAAATACAGTAGGTATCCTAATGAGCGGTTTTGGTTCTGTCTTCCCATCCATTCTTGTACTGGAAAAGTAAGTGTATTGAGGCAATATTTTTGGTGGCACAGTCATTTAGTTTGAATGCATTAATAAAAGGTGGAGTCCAAAGAATTAATAGCTGAAAATTTTTGGAAAACCCAGTAAGAAATGTTTCCACAGAGTAATCTTGAGTGAAAGCCAGGTAACAGCTAGTTATTGGAGAACTCGACAGCAAAAGGTTTGCCGTAGACATGAAAGAGGGTGGAAGTCGATTTCTTGGAAGAATAAGGAGTGGTCTGACTGAGGCAGGACTTACGAAGAAATGCCTCCTGGGCCTGAACTAGTAATTTAAATGACTGAAGGTGGCTGGGTGGGAACTGGGGCAACCTGAAAAGCTTCTGTTAGGGCTGAATGGGCCTCAGCTTTCCCTATTGTCATGCAAGAATGTGCGTCTCTAAGTTGTTCCAGAGCAGCCAGACACGGGAAAGCTCCAGATTTTTAACTATTGGCAAATCATTTAACAATTTTAAACACCATTACGTGAGCCAAAACCAACCAACCAAACAAAAACAAAAAACAGGTCTGCAGACTAAATTCAGCTAGTTTGTGACTTCTGTTCTGTGGTTACTGGAGAAATAATTGAAAGAGACTTTTCAGAGAATGACCATATGTTGAAATCTTAGAAGATAAGAGTGGAGAAATAAGCGAGCTGAGGTGAGGCCAGGGTGGGAATGTTAGAGTTTAGGGAAATCTGGTTGAGGCGTTCTAAAACTGGAAACAAACAGTAATGAGGCTAACATTAAAGGAAATGAGGAAATTTATTGCTGTTTATTTTTATCATTAAAGTAAATTTGCCACAAATTCCCCAGCCGGGAGAAAGGATGGTAGATTTGAAATAAGTAGTATCAACCACATTACCAAAAAAGTACGTTTTTCCAGCCCCCCACAAATAAGGCACAGAATTTTTTAAAACGTTTGTGAATTTGGATATATGAAAAACTGTACAAAGGTATAAAAATTAAGTAACATTTGGTAATTTTTAAATGTCTCATCTTTATTAGAAAGAGTAAAATTTAATTAAACTGTCTCTGTCCTAGAGAATCTGGGATGTGTGTTCATTTATGAAGCGAGAGTGGAAAGATTGGTTAGTTAATGAAGTTTAAAAGAGAGCTGGAGACTGGGATAACTTTATAAGTTTGTATAGTTCTGGTAGTTCTGTCAGTTAGTTGAGTTGCCCATGTTAGGACTGAGGAAGTGACCGAAGGTTCTGAGTCAGAGAAAGGCGATAATATTGTTCATCCCAGAAATGAGATTGGACTGTGTGACTGTAGTCTCTGGTCAAGGAGGAGGCTAGCAGGAAAAGAGCCTTGGCTTGATCTGGTGTGCTTACAGCTGGAGCAGGAAGAAGGTAAGATGACAGGGAACGCTGGTGAGAGATTGAGGATCAGTTTAGAGACCTGGCTGATTGAAGTTCCTTCTGCTGATAAGGATGGCAAATAAGGAAGTGCTTAGGTAGAAGAGCTTTTTCAATGAGTTGACTGAACAAGAAAAGGCAGAATATGGAATTCAGGAGGTAGGGAACGAAGTTAAGGATTCACATCTTTTAAGGGGGCTGACATGGCACGCACGTGATCCCTCAGATTTCAGTGCCTTACGTCACTCCCAAGATTAGTTACTCCTGGTGCCCCCATGTCGGGTGTGGCTTCTCCTGAGATTAAACCTCCAGCTTTTCATCAGGGTGAAGCGGCAGGTGGCTAGGGTAGGATGCTTGGCTGCGTGGGGTAGGGGACAAGATACTGAGGGCTCTGAAGACTTCTAGCCACTCCCTGCATTCTCAGCCACCACGTTACAGCCCTCAGAAGAACCCGAGGCCTCTAATTTCTGAGACCTCTTGGCTGCATAAATAGGTGTGCCTCTTGTTGGTGCCCCCACCCTACCCCCAACCGCCCCTTCTGCCCCTCCCATTAATTTAGACTTGGGATTTCTCTCCTAAATCGGCTACCGGCAGGTCATCTTCCAAGCTTCCAAGGTATTGTCATCTAATCTATTGTCATCTCCTCTCCAATTTTGTCTCTTTTCTTTTAGGTAGATGTCACTTTTAATTCTTTTTCTATCATCCTGGTAGTTTCAGAAATAAGGACTCTGTTCCATGTGCCATGTTTAACTGGAAGTCCCAAGACATAAATCCTTAACGTGACATTCAGGGCCCTACAGTGGGCTTCCCTCTGCCTACCTGGTGGGCCTTGTCTGGGGCCATTCTTCCTCTTTGCTCTGAAACTTTAGATATATGGACCCTCTTAGGATTCTTAATGGCCCACAGTCTTCTCTGCTTCAGGGCCTTTTTTGAACGTGCTGACCTTTCATCTTGCTGTGCTCTTCCTGTTCCTCACCTGGCTAACTCCCATTACCCCTCAGATCTTTGCTTAAATGTCACTTTCTCAGAGAGGCCTTCCTGGTTGGTGTTGCCCTACGCACACACTGTCAGTAAGCATTGAAAGGATAGATGGAAGGATTATGGCTAGATGGATGTCTTTATTTCTTTATTTTTTTGAGTAACATTGATTTATAATATTGTATGTTTTGTATGTACAGCATTATATTTCTACTTGCATATACCCTACAGTGTGCTCACCACCAAAACTTTCATTTCCATCCATCCCCATACAGTTGATCTTCTTTATCCAATTCACCTTTCCCCACTTCCCCTCTGGTGACCACGACTGTGTTCTCTGTATCTATATGTTTGTTTTTATTTGGCCCATGTCTTTAAAACTATAAACCAGGTTTGCTTAAATAGTCTTTTAAAATCATTATTTTATATATATTAATTGGTGGGCAAGATTTTGAGAATTAAGGTCCAAATCCTTTCTGATTTGAAGCTCAAGTAAAAAGAAACATGATGCAACAGTGTCCACATGAATAAGTTCTCCATTATCTAAGGGAGAATTCAGGCCGCAGAAGTGATATTTAAGATACACAGCCCCCCCCACCTCCAAAAAACCCCCCAAAATTTACATTGGCCATTTGTTACAGAAGCTGCTTTCTCAACAAACCTTTTACCAGAGCAGCGAACAAGGAGCAAAGCTAATTTGAATTTCAGCTCTTCCAGGAGAACAGTGTTGCTAAGAAGTGGTGAGATGGTGCTGAGGAAGGCCAAGCAAGAGGAGGGAGCCAGAAAGGCCTTGAACAACCCACAGTCAGGATTTTGTATTCTCTTTTATTTCACAGTTGAACTTCCCAGGTTTTTTTATTTTTTATTTTTTATTTTTGGTTTGGTTTGTTTCTCTCTTTCACAATTCTGCGTTTGCACACTGGTGCTACCCTGGATGCTTTATTGCCTCTTTTCATTTTTTAGAAGAATTCTAGAGGGAAACCAGTGGCAAATAGGAAAATGCCATTTCACATCTGGAAACATAACTTGATAGTAATTATAAATTCACAGACTCAGCTTTCTGTACTTCATACAAGTATGAATGTGTAATTCTTATTTATCTCTGTGTAGGTTTTTTTTTTCTCCATTTGAGTAAAGCTCAGTGTTGATGGTGAGGTTTTAATGAGTTCAGATTTTTTAAAAGGACTCAAATATATCTAAAAAATTATACACAAGTGTAATCTGTACCTCTTCTGTCTCGGCGAATTCCATAAAGATATGTTCCAGAAATCCTCCTTGTTCTTGAAGTGTTCTTGAAGAGGTCCCAATAATTCTGCATTGCAGTCTAAAACTTCTGAAGCCTGTACATCTTGGCTTCATATGCTTACAAGCCAGACTTGGTTTAAATTACTCAGTTTATCTCAAGCCTCATTAAGACTTGTCCATGGTTCTTGTCTGTTCTAGTGAGTTTGAGCTGGCAAGAATAATACTTGTCGTGAGAAAAGTCCATTAGAATGCTGTAGGAAGTGTGAGATGAGGAATCAGAGCTGTATTTTATTTTAAAATCTACCGCCTTCATATAATAGAAGGGGTGGAGAGGGAGACTGCCTTGTTTTGGCTTCTGTGGAAAATTTGGAAAACTACTAAAATATGCATGCAATAGTAGTTTAATTCACATTGTATGCCAAGCACCGAAGTTGGAACTATACCAAAAAAATCATACTTCCTCTCAGTTTTATTTTTCACTCCTGATCACCTGAGTGATTGGACTTACATTTCTGCTGGGAAATAGAGTTGGTAGGAGGAAACAGAGCACAACACCAATTTTTCTGTTGGAATCATCTTTGGCCAGCCAGCTCTTTCCACTCATTATGTTTATGGGGTCATTGTCATTCTTTCTACCTAATAGATAAACATACTGAAACTTTGGGCCTTTCCAAAAAGTGCCCACAAGCCATTGGAAAGCTGAACCAAAATACTCCTTGTTTTAAGTTCTAGACCTCAGTTCAGTCATAGGTAGCAGGATGTTTGAAGTATGATTAAAAGGCAGAGACCACCTGTAAAATTGAAATGAAGGGGCATAGTGTTGTATTTGTATAGTATTTTCCAAATTTTCCCATGACTTTAAAACGCTGAGATGTTTTTCACTCTTCTTGCAAGAGCATGTCCAACAATGTGTAGATTTGTGACTCAAACTTGATCGGTCATTCCTCTTTTCTCGTGCATTTGACACCTCCCACCACTCTCTTCCACAGGATGAACGTAAAAATCATGCCCCAGGAATATTTACCAAAGTCAAGGCAATTCATAGGCTAAAGAAAAGAGCAACAAAACCTATTGTTTCGTGCCTCAAAAAAAGCCAAATGGACCATCACTTCAGTAGCTGGTGATTCAACTTAAAAGGATAGACGCTATAATATTTGGCCTGTTCCTTGAGTTTCTGAATTTCTCTATTTTTAGTATAGAACCAGCCTTGGGTAAAATAATTCAAGTCAAGAAGAGGAATGCACGGTTCAGCATTTTTATCCTTCTGAAGTGTGCTTCCTACCAGCTGCCATGAAAACATTGTGTAACTCATTTCTTGGATAGTCTCACGCCTCTTGAGTTCCGGTTGTGAGAGCGAGTGAGCTCATCACAGCTTGCGCCACAGTCCTGGAAAGGCAGCTCCCAGGGAAAGTGGGGGCCGGCCTCCCACGGGGGATGGGGATGGGGAACTTGAAGCTTTATTCCGCCTGCATACTTGAGCTACAAGATCAGCTCCAGCCTCAGCCCGGGACAGTGTCACATTGTCCGCAGCTGTACCGCATCTTGAGGTTTCAGTGTGCATCCTACACATTTTCACAAGGCGGAGACTTATCTCTTCCAGCTGTACGCCAGAGGGAGTGGTGCTGCTGACTCCTAGCAACACATGCAGACTCAAACAACACAGATGGTTAACTCTCTTGAGTGAGACTTTTAGGGCATCAGAACTCCATTTCAATGCACTGATGGTTACTGGATATAAATTTGTATAGCTTCTGTTGCCTTATGATGAAAACTAGACATTTTCCCTGCTACTTTCTTTTGGTGTTCCTGAATCACTCTTTGATAATTGGTTGGACTATGGTGCATAGAAAACTGGCAGAAGGCTTGTTCTCTGCGGCGTGTTGTTGGGGGCCGGGGTGCAGTATGCTTGAAAGGGTGTCAGCGTGGATTAACACAAGGCAGAACATGCCATAGTTATAAGGATTTGGAAGGGAAGAAAAGTTTGAACTGCTCTAGGGAAGCTGAGAGCACTGCTAGAGCAGGAATGTTCTAGATGCTGGTCTTTGATAGTATTCTACTGTGAACCACACCCTGAAAGAATCAGATTACCCTTGCCTCTCCTAGCTCCTGGAATTTGCCAGTTCTTAATAGAAACTGTGAGGATTGGCTGGAGCTTCTGACCTCATTTAGACCATTTGTTCTAAATTCTGAATAGATCCAGGAAAATCAGAAAGCAGAGTGGATGCTTTTAGATTCTTTTAATTTACTGAATATCTTTTATTGGCGTTCATCATAAATAACAGATCCACAGATATATCTCAGGGGTGAGTTTTTGATCTAATTGACTATAAATACAGTCATTAAATCATCTGAAAGCCCACAAAATGGAATGTAGAAAGACAGAAAAACAGAAGAACACAGGTCTCTATACAGAGTTTATACTTGAACTTTAACAACATGGAACAAGAAACTGTATTAAAATGTACAATTAAAGACTCAATTGTACTTCAAGGTACATATGAATCACCTGGGGATCTTATTAAACTGTTGATTCTGACTCATAGATCTGGATGGGACCTGAAATTCTGCATTCCTAACAGGCTCCAAAGAGATGCTCATGCTGTTGGTCCTCACATCATACTTTGGGTAAAAAGAGCCCATCCAGGTTCTCTTGGGTAGGTGTTGGTAGCCACCTATGGCTAGACATAGGTGAAGGCTGTCTTCTTATCCGCATCTTGGCTGCCAGTTTATAGTGAAGGCAAATCTCAGAACAAGCTCTGTCACATAGGAACACTTATTAGCCACAGAGCATAAAACAATTTTAAAGCCTTTGCCAAACACGCAATGAAGTCACAGCTCTGCCTTTCGGAGTGTTTGGTGGGAGAGCCTCACTACCCACGCCTGCCACAGTCCTTGACACAGTGCTTCTCAAAGTGTGGTCCCTGGATCAGCAGCATTGGCACTACCTAAGACTTCAAAGAGATGCAGATTCTTAGGTTCTCCCCAGACCTACATAATGAGAACATCTGGGCATGGGGCATGGGAATCTGTATTTTTAACTGGCCCTCCCCGTGATTCTGATGTAACCTCAAGCTGGAAAACCACTGCTAGAGCAGTAGGAGTCCTGTCAACCATCTGATTGGAATCAAGCAACCAAGAATCCAATGAAGCACAGCTGGATATTTTGGAGTCCAGCCTGGGGCACCATTTCTAAAGGCGGAGGGCCTGCTAGATTCTTCTCACACCCGATTAATGTAAGGGCAGGGAATGCTTCTGAACCCCTTTCAACAGTCCTTGTATTCTGTAAACCACTAATATCATTAACACAAGCTCATCTAACATAAATTAGGATACTAAGTGTATTAATAGGATTGTACGTGTAACAAGAGCTAAATATAGCTGGGGCACTTACAGTGGCGGCCTCTGGAGTGAGGCTTTTTGATTAATTGCTAGCCAGCCACCCCTGGAGTGTGCTTTCCTGATTGAGACAACTAACCGCCTCTCCAGCATAGCTCAGGCTAACACACACATCCCATTGTACTGTCCCTGTGATGGTTTTTTTTTTAATTCTTAAAATTGACTTTATTAAGGCATACTTCAAATACAACAAAATGTACTCATTTTAAGTGTACAGTTTGAGTTTTGATAAAAGTATACACTCCAGTAACCTCCACACCAATCAAGGTACATAAAACATGTCAATCACCCAAAAAATACCCTTGTGTTCTTTTTGCTCAGTTACCCACCCCCTTCCTATTCCTGGGTACCATCTATTTGCCTTCTGTCAGTACAGGTGAGGTTTACCTGTTCTAGAATTTCATGCAAATGGAATCAAACAGTATTTATTTACTCTGTGTCTGGCTACTTTTACCCAGGTTAATATTTTTCAGATTAGTTCACATTGTTGCAATAATAGTAGTTAGTTCCTTTTTATTGCAAACTAGTATCCAATTGTATGACTATACCACAATTTGTTTATTCAGTCTATTGTTTTCTTTCTAGTTTTTGGCTAACATGGATTAAAGCTACTATGGGCATTCATGTACATATCTTTTTGTGGCCATGTTTTTATTTCTTTATCTAGGGGTAGAATATTTGGGTCATAAGATAGATATATGTTTAATTTCATGAGAAATTGCTAGCCTGGTTTTCCAAACTAGTCGTATTATTTTAAATTCCCACCAGCATTGTGAGAGTTCTACCTGCTCCACATCCTCACCAACATTTAGTATTGTCAGTCTTTTTCTTTCTTACATTGAATATTTTGAAGTAAAGTACATTGTTTTTCTTTCCCCTAATTTCAATTTAAGGTTTTATATTTGGTCTCTGCAGAGGTCATCAATCTAATTATGTTGACCCAAGTGATTGGATATCGATTAAATTATTTCCCTTTCCTCCAATTAGAATTGGTTTGGTGGGTGCCATTTGATTATGGCAGTTAGTCATGTTTGCCAGCGTATTTTTTCTCTTTTTCATTCTTTTCATTTATTCATTCAGTCTGTCAGTCAGTCCCTGAGCTCTGTCAGATCTGCTTTTTCAGAGAGTGGTCATATGTTACATCACTGGGAAACACGACAGAAGTAGGCAACAGTGTGCTTGTCTTTTTGGAGCTGGATTTATGAAAGATAAATACACAGAAATGCTAGAAAAGAAATATAGCTCAGTGTATATCAAGGCTTGCACAAAATTGAGTAAGGGCAGAATCTGAATATAGATTCCAGTTTGGTGAGGTGAGCCAAGTGACAATTTTTTAGAATAGCAGTACCTTTTTTAATACAGAATATTTGTACAGAAACAAATATTCATTCTGAGACGGATTTGCAACTTCTCTCATTGACATATAGTATTATTTTTGTATATTTAGCTTGCATCCAAATTTTTGATCAGCAAGAATTTCCAGTTAGTAAATGTGTGTGTGCACACATGTGAGTTTGTGAACTTCTTTTTAAGCCAGCCGTCTTTTATCCTCTTTGCTGAATTAGTTTATTTTTAAATAAATGCAAAGTAGTAAAATGGAAGGAATCTGTGGAATCAGGTAGACCTAAAACTGAGATGAGGGTTAACTGTGCCAGCAATATTTTAAAATACATCTCACACACACAGACATGCACATGTGTTGGGTAAGAAATATTCACAGTGCTAACAGTGCATATCTTTGAGTAATGGGATTATGGGTGATTTGTTTACTTGGTTTGATATTTTCCTTTAATTTCTAAGTTTTCCAGTGAACACATAAAATTTTCATAATCAGAAAAATCGTTAATATTGTTACTTGATTGTTCACTGAGTTCTCATAGCTATTTCATCGATATATTCCTTGTTCTCTTTAATCTTGTTTACCAAAGATTCGCTGTAGTCGAACCAAGGTTACAGCCTAGGGGAAAAAAAAAAAAATCCCTGTCCTTCTTTCCCCCCTTGGGAACGAGGACTACATGGGCGCCCTGCAGGCTGTGCCACCGTTGTCCTGCACAGAACCAGCTTTCCTGATTGTCCAAGAGCAAAAAGACATTCTTTTTTCTTTCCCCACACTGACAGCATTTCACCTTCTAAAACGTGGGGCATGTACAAGAGGTTTTTTTCCCCTAGCCCTTTGTTGTTGCTATTGGCAGATCATTGGGAGTTTATCTGTGCTTTATGATGAAATAACAAATGATCTTTGTTTTCCCCCTTTTTTCTTCAGCTGACCTGAATAATGTCAGGTTCTCGGCTTATAGGACTGCCATGAAACTCCGAAGACTGCAGAAGGCCCTTTGCTGTAAGTATTAACCAGTGCTTGGAAGTACTTGACAGTTACTCTTCGCTTACAAAAAAGGGGTTGGGGGTATTTGCATTTGGAGAGGGGAGAAATAGCTCTTACAAGTCCAGTTGTAGCATACAATTAATTTTTTATATATATTTTTATTGAAGTGTGATCAGTTTACAATGTTACAGTGTACAATGGTTGTCTCTGCTGCTCTCTGACCACAACTTCTCAGCCTTCCAGGAACATACATGTATTCGTTTTCATACTCTTTTTCACCAGAAGTTACTACAAGATATTGAATATGGCTCCCTGTGCTATACAGTATAAACTTGTTTATCTATTTTATATATATTAGTATCTGCAAATCTCGAAATTAGAATTCATTTTTTAAGAAGTATCTTTAGCTTAAAAGATAAAAGTGGGCTTAAAAGTAAATCAGAAGTAAAGATATTTGTTTGAGACAATTCTGGGAGAAATTTAGTTGTGAGGGGGAGCAAGGATGGTTGGTAGTTAGCTGGAAGGGGCTGAGGAGTTAGTGGAGTGTACATGCATATAGGTTGAGAGACACTTGAGTCTATGTAAACGGATATGAGAAGGAGAGAGGACAAAGTTGAAATTGTTGGCTCAAGAGGAGATAATAAAAAATACGAGTTTTCAGAGGCTAGGAGAAGGTAATCTAAGAGAATGAAGGGACACCCCTCTTCCTCTGTGATGAGTGGGGCTGAGGAACGATCTGGGCAGGGCCAGGTAACTAAGGAGACCTGGTGGGAGAAAGGAGGGAGAGGGCTCTGTTTTGTGTGAAGGTGGAGCAGAGTTCCTGTGCTGCAGTTCATAGCAGAAGATGATCAAGTTAAGTTTGGGCTTACCTTTGTGGAGAAGGAGAGCACTAACCCGAGAAGCAGCATTATGGACCCCAGAGTCTGCTGAGTGTTTGATCGCATCACCAGTCCACAGGGATATTTCTCTGGACATCCTCAACAGTCAGGAGCTGGATGGTTCTCTCTCAGGTGGGCGGAGGCCAGCTGGGCAAGAGAAGTGAGGATTTGGATAAAAGAGTGCTTAACTGGTTCAAGCGCTGTCTGTCAAGTCCTTGTTGGGGAGGAGCAGCTATGAATGCAGGTGGAAGCTGGTAATGGGGCGGTGGAGGGATCAGGAGGCTGACTGTTCAGGGAGGTAGAGGAAGAGGTTGTGTGGAAGTGCCTGGAAGGCTGAGAAGTTGTGGTCAGAGAGCAGCAGAGACAACTATTATTTCAGAAGTGGAATAGTTCAGCTGGTTAGGTCTAGGATATGCTCATTGGAGTGGGTGGCAGAGGTGGACTAGATGTGAATTTCCATGGAGATGAAATAGGAAGTTAAGGAACCAAGAGGCTAGAGTGATGCACGAGTCATCCTTGCCAATGTTGAAATCACCCAGAATTGGGGGCCAGAACTGAGGAAGAGCGGAGGGCTGTGAGCGCTGGCTGCCAAGTCTTCGGGAATAGAGGCGTCTGACCAGGGGGTCTGCAGAGCCTAGCAGTAAGATAATCGAGGAGTGTTGCTGGTGTGCGGTTTTTTACCTGGAGATGGAGAAGAAATGGCCTGAAAGTGAAATGATTTGGAAAGAGAGAGTAGGCTCTTCCTCTCTTTATCTTGGTCTCTCCAGTGCTTAGCACAAAGCCCGGCACAGAGAAGGGCTTAATATGTTTTCATGGAATGGATGCATGAATTGAGAGTAAATTAGGCTTCCATTTCCTTATAGCTTATAGTCTTAAGCTATCATTTTTCAGCTGTGTAGCTCCCAAGCCTAAGTGGTTTTTAAAGGGCTCCCCAGGCCTAGGATTTCCTTGGGGACCTCTTAATGTACCAGAGCTGGAAAGAGGCAATTTGAGGTGGGGTAGAGTCAGAGGGCTGGATGGAGAAAGTCTTCTGCCTCTTTTTCTTCTTCTGTACCTGCCGCATCCTAGGCGTGCTGCTGCCTTCCCCTGATACAGGGGCAGTTATGAGATGGTTATTGTAAAGGGCTGTAGTATACAGTCCTGTGAGGTTCAGAAGAGATAATCAGCTGTTCTGGGTTATACTATGAAAAAGCCTCAAAGCAGACTAGATTGAAAAACCTTTTCCATAATGATTCTCTGGCCTTGGATTTAGGCATTATTCAGTTCTCCTTTTAAAAACTGTTTGTATTCACATATGCATCTGATTGTCTATTATTTCAATTTATGTAACAGTTTCCAATAAATGTTGGGAAAACAGGGGAATTTGATATTATAAAAAATTTTGGCCATCAACAGTTATAACCTGGTAATAAAGTTAAGCTCTGAATGTGGAATGTAGAATTTCCTTTTAAACAGATTTGAAATTCTCAGCATTTCGTTTCTAAGCATGACTTTTCTCATATTTGAAAAAAATATTTCTCATATTTGAAAGGTTTAGGCACAGCAAAATTAGGGTATATTTATCTAAATTAAGTACTAGATTCTCAAGAACGGTAGAAGGGTTCCACATGTAGTATGAATATAAAGTTCACCCATTCTTTTATTATTGAAAACATGCCTGGTCACATTACTTAACTGTTCAGTAGATGATTTCAGCATTTCCTCTTAATTTTAGATTTGCTTAGGTTTATCTTTCAGCCTTTTCGTCATTCTATGCCTACAAAGCCATGATAAAGAGCTATTGTCTGTGGTACAGGCAAACAAAACTTGTCCTGGCCAGCTTTTCCAACTGAAGGTCGCTTCTGCTAACTATTACTATAATGAAAATTAATGATGTTATCTCAGTGATTTCCTGATGCCAGTGAAGAGTTTGAATTACAGATGCCTTAGAAAGTACACAGTGCTACCGCCATTAAGCACTTGGTCTTATTTTTTTCACATATCAAAGCTTCAATATTGCAGAAACCTGAATACCTCACTTTTCTCCACTATAGAGAATTTACTATTTAAGTCTAGAGCATCACCATTGGCCTGTAATGTCCCCAGTTTGTAAGCGGTTTAATGTTGCATGACTCCATACTGCCTTTCAAGGCATTGTGAATGAAAATTAAACTCCACAGAAAGACAGAGACAAAGAGAAAACCTGGGTAAGAAGGATTTATAAGCTGGTTCATGTGGCTGAGACCCCAGTGAAAGTTGTGAAGAAGATAATCTTAGCTTTTTATTTCTCCTTCTCTAGTTCCGATGACAGCCTATAGGTTTGTGGCTTCTAAAATTAAAAATATAGCCAACATCTAAGAGCAGAAATAAAAATGCACTTAACAAAGCACATGTATTTAGTTTATTAGTGTGGGGTGCGTTGGAGACAGCCCAAACCATAGGGCTAAATATACTGCAGTTGATAAATGTGACACATATTCTGCAAACAAGAAATAGAACTATTTGCTTCTGTTCAGCAGCTAAATCACCAATGGAGAGATTTTGTACAGCCTAGAGTGAGTTGTCTGAATAGAGGCACAACAGCCAGACTCATCCTTACTGCGAGAAACCAGGTTTAAAAAGGTGCTCCCTTCTTGGTAAATGCACCTCACCTTTGAGAGGGCACTTAAAGGTGGCATTACATAGGGCTTGGTTGCTAAAGGAGAGTCACAGGACTCAGGATAACATGGCTTGCAAATCTAGTCTCTTGCAGGAGAAGGTACAATAGGGCAGCAGCATTAAAGTCAGGCTCTGCGGGCTACCTCACAACAAGGAGACCCGAGAGGCCAGTGCAATTATTTTGTCCCTTCCTCACAAAAACCTACTTCTCCCGTATACCGTACATTATTCCTCACATAGGTTGGAGGCCAGGTCTCTGTTATTTCAGAATTCAAAATACCTTGAGGACAGAGCCAAACAAATTTCTCTGCTTACGTGATTTGACAGATGTTGGTACCCAAAGAGAGGGGTCCCATAATAGGATCTCTCCACCTCCCAGGGGAAGCACTGTAGTCCTGCTTAAAATGTAGCCGATACCCATGAGTTGCACACTGAGGGAAAGAAGGGTTGGTCTCAGTCATGGTGCTGGAGCTGTTAGGGAGCGCTTTGTAGGTTCCACTTTCCGCTTATCATTGGTTCCGTTTCTTGTTGCCGTCCTTATCTTTCCTCCTCGAATTGGATTCCACGTGTTCTTTTTGCACTAGGAGGTCTTTTCCATCAGTTTCTCTTTTCTCATTGAAAGCAAATTCTTCCTGGCCAGGTAGTCCTCACCCAGCTCCTAATTCTCCTAAGGTTCTTTTATTTCAACATTCTTTGGTCCAGCGGACATGTTGTTGCTGTTGTGTGTACTAGCATCTTTACTATAAGTAGGAAATAAAATTGAGAAACAAAAATGTGGAGTCTCCCAGGCTAACATCATATGAATAGTAGTCACTCCTAAATGAACTGGTTTGGGTATGCCAGAGAAATTTCTGTAACCACCCATGTCCAATTTCTGGCTTTTGACCTTAGGCCAATGACAACATAAACTTGCTCTGTTGAGGACACAGAGACAAGTGCACCTGACCACAGTAACAGTGTGACAATTAACCGGATCAGTGGCCATGGGTTTTGTGTTTCTTGAGCAGAGGACCTCATGAATATTAAGTATTCGTGTGTATTGAGCATATCCTGGATAATTAGTGCCTGTTGCACATTTGGTATACAATATACTTGTCGTACTCAGGTGCCTCTGGAATAATAGGTATCTCTTGGTCCTTCAGTCCCTTTCTATCCCTTCCTATGTTTAACATTAGCATGCCATTCTTACCATTTATACACAACACATCTCATAAATTCTGTCCATGTCAAACTTCTATGCTCAAAACATCTTAAAAGGTTTCACCTATGATTTACAGACTACAAACTACTTGATCATTTAAAATGGAATTGAAAACGCTGAAAAGTAAATGCATGTTGTAACAACCATATTAGCAACTTAATCCAGACTTTTATGTGGAAACTTTAATACAAAGAAAACAAGTGTAAACAATAAATCTGAATGTCTGAGTGACAAAAAAATTGTTTTGCTTTTCAATCTCAGGGAATTAGGCCCACCAAATTAAATTGAATTTTTTCTCAGTGATCCAAACATCCCAATTGTCCTGCCACTGGTTTGTAGCTTTCCTCACACTAACAAAACAGTATGTTTTTTTTTTTTTACACAGAATGTTATGACAGATGAGGCATATAGCATGTAAACTTGCTGTAACATACCCAATACCTTTTGTAATCCTTCATCATCACAGCTAATGACCACACAATGTTCATTCGTTCATTCAGATTAGTATACATCAGTGTTCTCCAGATATGACTGGGTAAATATTCCCACAGGGTACTTTCCAACACAGGTGCTTAATAGCAGATATACGCTGTGAAACAAGCACCAAAAGACATAACCACTTTAATATTGCTTCATGGAGTCATGGTCACAGTCAGAACTGCCATCTCTTCACCCAGTGTGTTTGATAGATTGGCCAGCTGTCCTGCTCACTTCTTGGCTCTTTAAAAGGGCATCTGAGTCATAGCTAAGGGAGCATTTTATTCTCTTATTTTGAGCCTCTTTCTAGGCACCAGCATTATGTTAGATTTTCCCTTTTTAACACCCATTTGGTGGCTTTCTTCCCTTCAGTAACAATCTTATCTTTCTTCCTTACTGTTAAATTTTAATCCAAACTTTCTCCCTCAACACAAAGTATGTCCCCTGGGTTCAGCCACTGGACTAGTCCATGTTTACCTGATAGCAAGACAAGACCTGCCTGGGCGTCCCCTTCAGTCTTGTCCCAATTTCTGATAAGGGGTCACATTGGTTCCATACAGAAAAATGGGGTTATCCTGTCCACTAGGCAATAAAACATTTGTGACACTGAGCCCCAATTAGGCAAGGTGTGGGGAAGGGGGAATCCATTCCATCAATCCCTGCGGAATTCTTGCACTTACCTTCCAACTGAGAGCCATACTGTGTTTGAGGATGTTACCAGCCTTTGATTAATTGTAGTCCTAGTCCAGGGACTACTAGTATGGCATGGAAAAAGAAAATTGTGGTGAAATAGGAACACCTGTAAGTTCCCCACTTGAATTATCTTTTTCAGCCTAATTGGTCTCACAGGTGCAGCGCATTTATCAAAGGCGCTAGTTGCCCAGGTTCCTTTCTTGGAATTCCACCTGCAGGCCAGAGAGGGTGACGCTCAATGGAAGGAGATTCTGAACTTAAATTTGAGTTTTTGCTCTGCAACCAAGGAATTGAATTTTTAGCAGACTTACCATCAGCTTGCTGTCCTCTTAAAATCCATTCTTTTAGCTCCTAGAGTTTAGGTTCCACCGTTTCCAGATTCCATCAGAAAGTTTCAAAGCCTATGCTACTTCAAACCAAGGGTAGGTTGGCAGCCAGCATCAATGGTTCCTTTCCATTCCTTTTATCAGAATCATCTGTTTTCCTTTTCAAATAATGCCTTGCCCATATTTTCAGGTAAGAATGAATTTGGGTCTTCTAAACAATCTCAAGTCTGGCACTAATTGCTCTGGGGTGTGACAGTTAAGCTCAACAGCTGATGAGGACTCACAGAACTCAAATGACAGTTTACTACTGTAGAAAAGAAAAGCTTACGGTATACCAACAACATTAAAATAAGAATATGCATCACAACCACAGGCTGCTTCCCAGCAGAGGGTCTGGAGAGGCCAAGTACAAGCTCCAAGCACCCCCTCTCTATCAGGACCATACCAGGGTACAATCTCTCTCTTAGATCAAGAACCACCAAGGTGAGCACACACCACTTTAGAAACCAGGGAGCACGAATGGAAGTCTCAGCCAGGATTGCTTACAGCCTGCTGGTAACCTGGGCATATTCTTCCTAAGTAGCCAGTCCCAAACCCAGTGGCTTCCGTGGTCCTCACCGAGAGCAGGTAAAAATGGCCAGTGTTACTGGCTAGTAGTAAACAATTGTGATAACCTGTAACCCGTGGCTACCCATCAACACAATGAGTCACTTCTTTTCATTGCTTTGATCAAGGCTTTCCATTGTGTAGCTGTTTTGGCAAAACATCTCATGCCAGCTTCAGAGCCTCTGGAATTAACCCTCACAGCAAAGATAGCTGCATCAAAGTGCATTGACTTTGTTGGTGGGCAAAGATTTGCTTGGAAAGTGCTTCAGCCTGAAGTGTAAGCTGCCTATAGAATGATGTTATACCCACAGCTGCCTCCTCTTCCCACAGACACCTGCTGCCTGGGCAGAAAAGTCAGCAGACACATAGCAGTTATCCCACCATTACCCACCCACCCCTGTCTCTGTCTGTACTAATTATCTTACAGAACTGTTTATACGTTAACACGGAGCATCCAGGTTGACTAGTGGGATGAGCCCTAGGCTTTGTGGGCACCATCGGACTTACTCTAAACAACTTTTTGCTGCTGCTTTTTTCTCCCGGTATTATCACTAGTAGAGAATGCCGAGTGGTTTTCTTTTTCTCTAAAGGACTCCTGCCACCCACCTTTCTGCTTTTCAGCGTGTACCTCCATGTGTCCCGCCATAATACCGAGAGCAAGTCTCTGCCTTCCCGGTCTCAGTTTTCCCAGCTGCAAAATTATTCTAAATGTGCTTTCTGGTTCTCACTAGGATTCTGTAAAAGACAAGGAGAAAAAAAAAAAACCTGCCTCAGCTCCTCACTTGTGGTATGTGTAGAAAGGATAGAATTAGCATTTGAACCTAGAATGTCGAGAGGCTCACCGGGCACAACCAGCACCTTGGGTACCGCTAATGGGATCCTGTGCTTGACAGCCCCACCCCCACCCCACTTCACCCCGTCTCCTTCATGTTCTGCTTTTCCTGCACAGCAACAGGGGTCCTGGAAAGCTGGTCATTTTTCTCTAGTCCCCACCCTCTCGTACCCCCACAGCCCCGATGCATGAGGGGTACCACCCAGTGGTCCCTGTTCTTCAGTGGCGTCAAAACCTACAGCATCCTCTACTGTCAAAATAACCTTTGAATAGAGGGTATATTAGAACATACTCAGGTTTTTATATAGCTTTAAAATATATTCCCTAGTGAGTACACTCAAGGAGATACATTTTTCCTCTAATGGAAATTCCTAGCTTGAGGTAAAAGGATCATTTTACGAAATTGTGTCTGCTGGTTGCTTGTTGAAGCTTCTAGAAACAGCTAATCATTTTGTTTACTGTTTCATCGAAAAATCTCAATATATTCTTTAAGATGCTCATTTTGAACAGTAAAGTGTATGTTTGTGTGGCAATTAAATTGTCCTGATCGATCTTCTCACCTCTTTTCAAGTCCATAGTGTCGGTTATATACATCTAAAAAGGAGTCTTTTTAAAATTGTTTCATGAAGGCGGGATTTTGTTTGATATGTTTGTTTTGGGAAATGTGTTCTCCAGTCTAATGTGATGGATCGTTCTTCTGTTTAAGCATGTCCAGTTTTAGCAAAGCACACTGCACAATATTTCTCTGCTAACGATGTCATCTCCTACTCCTGCTATTTCCGAGCAATTGCTGTGCTCCCCTCTGGAGCTATTTATGCTCCCAATTTCCTATTCTGTGTGTTACCATTTACCTGTACAGAGAGAAGAGTAGACTCGATCAAAAGAAATTCGTGCCGTTTGGCTGTTGGTTATTTCCGTCACACAGGGAAATTAGACTCTTAATACAACAGTGAGTCTAAAAATTCTCACTTGTTCTTACATCCTTGGCTATAAAGCAAAATATGTGTAATGATTAAGGCGGAGTACCAAAAAAGAAAATAATAGAAAAACTTCAAAACACGCATAGCTTCCTTCAATATATAAAGAAACATGTTGAGAATATTGGTAGTTGGAGGGAATCCATTCCTCTCTCCTACTCATGGAAATGGTTTGCTGCATTTCTTTTTTTTTTTTTTTTTAATGGAAGTACTGCGGGTTGAACCCAGGACCTCATGCATGTTAAGCATGCGCTTTCCCACTGGGCTATTACCCTTCCCCTGCGTGCTGCATTCCTAAATGTTCTCACTACCTACACCTGCAGATGTGCTCGGAGGGAATCGAGCACACGGAGAGTGGAATGGGAGTCTTTTGTCTCTGCACCTCTCTGGTCTCCCTTACAGTCCCTGCTCAGCCTTCCCGGCCTCCTGCTCTGCTTGCATTGTTTGTTGTTTTTTTTTTTTTTTTTTCAATTCTTTATTCTTTTTCCTACCTACCTCCCTCTGAAATCAAGCTACGTTCCTTTCTGCCACTTTACACAGTCTCAGCTTCCATGTGAAGAGGTCATTTCTTTATCTTGGGAGTATTTGTAAGCAAAAGGAGTCAGGGCTTGGCTTTGATAGGGTGAGTGCTGGGCCAGGGCATTGAAGGAAAAGTGGCCCTTGGAAGCGCAGAGCTTTACTCACTGGGATGAAAGACAAAGGGAAAAAAAACAAAACAAAACCTCCTGCTCCCACCACCGGGTCTCCTTCGTGCTTCTAGGGAAACTTCAAAGGCTACTATTTCCCTTTTTTAAAAGAGAAAAACATGCACTACATAGGTATTAACCTACATGGGTATTAACCACTATTTTTGGGTTTTGTCCTTAGCGTTTAATTAGAACTAACTACAAATAGTAACCAGTAAAATGCCTTAAAGCCTTAAATTTGCATCTGTTTAGTGTCGGGCAAGCTGTTTACTGACGGAGATGGCCGTGTTTATCTGCAGTTACATTTACAATTGTGTTGCCTCCTCCCCTTAGATGCGTGAGAGATTTGCTTAATTACTATTGATTCTTTATCTCAAAGGACTGAGAATTCAAACCAGAGTTTAGATGTATAAGGTGTTATAAAAGCAATGTTGTTGCATTTCCAATTTGGCTAATAAATTGGCTTTAGAGAAAAGCATCTCTCCGTGACACTTGGGAGTAATGCTTACGATTTGCTGATGTTGGACAAGGTTGAGATTTCACTTTTGATAAATGTTTGTCTTTCAGCATATGAGTAAATATCACCTCAGATCAAGGCAACCTCCCCCCCCCACACCAGACTTACAAAGTTCTTAGAGGACTTGAAAAGTACGTCGTAGAATATAACTTGAAGGTGAAAGGAGAAATAAGTGAGCCTTGCTTCTAAAAGCTGGATACATTATGCAGTTACTTTGGTTTGCCTATAGAAAATTTTCGTGAAGTTGATTGTTTTTTTATCTCACGTTAAAGTAGCAGAGAGATTAGGAGACGACTGATCTTTCAAGGAGAAAAACCCTTAATGGTTATAAATGCATAGCTGGAAACAGAGTTTACACAACCCTAACCATACAGATTAATCAAACTGACCTTCTCTGATACTAATATAACAAAGTATTGTCGGAAACTCTTTGGGAACCTCTAGTAAAATAGTTTTCTTCTGATTCGGGTGGAAATGACTCTGTTTCCTTGGAATACTGCAGGTCCCCTTAACTCCCAGTTATTTCCCAGCACCATGGGAATGAGAACTGTCTCTCTGCCCACATCTTTTTACCCAAGGCCAGTGAGCCTTGAGAACAACCTTGGAGCCTGAATACTCATCACACTCACCCAACTTAGAGCTGTGGGATGAAAACAAAACACTTTAATAAAAGAGGGTAGGGTTTGGGTTTGGTGTTTACTGAAAAGGTCCAAGACAACCCAACCAGGATTTACAAAAGAAAAACAGTGAAAGGAGCATTTTCCCCTTTGAATCATTTGTGATTTTTTGCGGCTTTTGCAGTGGATCTCTTGAGCCTGTCAGCTGCATGTGATGCCTTGGACCAGCACAACCTCAAGCAAAATGACCAGCCCATGGACATCCTGCAGATCATTAATTGTCTGACGACTATTTATGATCGCCTTGAGCAAGAGCACAACAATCTGGTCAACGTCCCTCTCTGCGTGGATATGTGTCTCAATTGGCTGCTGAATGTTTATGACACGTACGTATGGCAGGCTTTTTCCAGACTCTGCCACAGGAGGCTTAGTTTACAGAATGGTGCTGGTGTAATTAGCATCACAACAGGGCTCCAGTCTAGAAATATGGTCCTCAAGATGAAAGTTTCATGAAGCCGTGTGACCTAATGCTGTTCCTGTGATTAATCATTTTTGCACTTAATGGAACGAGAAAATATTTTGATAAGCTAGGAGGTAAAAGCTAGAACGTAGGTTGCTCTCAGACTGGAAAACAAACAAAACCCTGAGATACTCATTTTTCAAATAGTACAATGAGTCACCATGTAGCCATTGGTTCTTTTCATTTCTTGCCTCTCCGGGGGTGGCTGCCTCTCTCCGGCAGAAATGGATGTGCTCCTGGAGATGCTGACACACCTGTCACCAGATCTGAATAATGATACTTGGCAGATTTTTGCAGAAGAGTGTAAATTGATAAGCCAAAAAAAAAAAAGAAAAAAAAAACCCCGAAAAAGAAAAACAAGCCCTTTAAAAGCAGCAAAGTAAGCCCCTCAAACTGAAGGCTTTTATTTATTTATATATACATGGATTTACGAAGTTTCAGTTTGGCACCTCCATTCATCCCTCTCTTAGAGACTACTTGTTGATTTCTTCTGCATTGCACACGGGAAAGCTCCCCAGGTATTGTCTTGAGCTTAATGAAGGCAGTTGAGGAAGGGAGCAGAAGGAATCGGTCTTAATTTTGACTGAATTCTTAGGCCTCAAAATTATTCAATGCCCGATTCCACATGTCAACAAGAACATATTCCACGTTTGGGAATCTGGGAAGGTTTCCTGAAAGGAGTTGCACAGCAACTGTTTTGCCTTCTCCTTTGCTGTAGATGTCTACCACCTCCTGGATTAAAATGTACACTTTTTTTTTTCTGTGTTATTTTGATAAGGTGTTGCTTTTTAAATTCCAAGGTCACTGGGCTATTGAATTCTGATCATTATTTACCAAGCCCTTGAACGTGTTTGAATTTTAATTATTGATTATACTTCCATTTGCTTTGATAGGGTTTCTATTCAGGTCTTCCCTCAAATGTATTTTGGCACCATTTTCTTTGTAGATGATCTGTGAATGGATTCTGAGTATATAACTTCCCTCCTCCATGCCTGGAAATTATTTGGGAGGCAATTTTAACTCCTTGAAGACCTGAGTTACTGTATAAAGTTTATTTGCTAAACTTTGATTTGCCTTTTCAAAGAGGGGGAAAGATAAAATCTTCCAATGATAGGACTTTTGTGAATGTATTAGGACCCAGGATTTCTCTTTGACTAATGGATTCAGTAAATTGAAAGTTCAACATGCTGTTCACCGAAAATAACTACTGGGACCTATCCTTTGCAATTATTCTACGGACTTTTTTTTAACCGACATACGAGGTTCAGTTGCTTTTCATAACAAAATAAAAAGCTGAAAATTCTCAAAAGACGTTTTCTACAAAATGGAAAACTTTTCATTCTTTTAACTTGTTTGCCATGGATATAATGAACTTGTTAATAGATTTGTCATGTGGAATGCTTTATATGTAAACTGAAAGCATACGTGTGTTAAAACATTGCCCTAGCAATAGGTTATTTTTAAATTACTTTTTAAGGTCATCTATTTGAGTGCTCTCTAATAGATTGTATCACTTTTCTTATGGAGATAAATGTTCATATTTTATATTGTGTCATGCAGCCTGAAGTAATTAATTTTCTTCTCAATAAGGGTCAATCTGATGAAAATCTAAATGAGTGTTGAAGAGGGCAGAGCAGTTAGTTGTTGGTAATTTTTTGCCTTCAATAACCAAAGTAGATAATTTCTTAGTACATGGTAGTAATTCTTCCACTTACTGACATAAACCTAGGTGGCTCTCCATAGATGAATAGAAGGATATTTTTTCTTATTTAATGTAGAGAAATTCTCACCATTCAAGTAAGGGCTTTTAAGAACTGAAAACTTGGTTAATTGGTTGAGTTGGTAAACTTTCCATCGCATTCTAGGTCATCAGCCAAACAGATAATGAACTCAGGAATGTTCTTAATTGTCTTAATAAAACAGCGGTCAATAGAGTTCCCATATCCAATTTTTTTTTCTTAACTAAGATGTGTTTACTGTTTAGTAAAATGGCAGTAACTGTTTTCTGGTTTGTTTATTCATAATAGGGGACGAACGGGGCGGATCCGGGTCCTGTCTTTTAAAACTGGCATCATTTCTCTGTGTAAAGCACATTTGGAAGACAAGTACAGATGTAAGTCATGTATATTAACTCTGTATTCTTTTATTAATGTTGGCTAATTACCCCAGTTCTAGAGGGGGAATGACATAGTGTTCTTATTTGACTGCAGGTTCCTCATGTAAGATGTAGAACTACTTTTAGACTGTCATAAAAATTGGTTTGTGCCGTTCCCTGTCAGAAATTAAATTGTAGGCATTTAAATAGAGAATGAGGATTAACTTCTCGAGTCCGAGTATTATTTTACATTACATTGACTGTGTCTGAATAAAACACTTGTCCCTCAGGGATAAAGTCTGATTTCCTAACCCCTTTGTCTAAGTCAGAAAAATAAATGTGAAGGTTTAATCCGTGCACTTGCCTTGCCTTTGGAGTCTTATTTAAAGAATACTGTCTGGCATTCACGTTCAAAAAACATTGCTTATTTTATAATTATCTTACTGCAAGTTGTACTGACATGTCCACTTCTGTGATGTGATTAACATTTTATTATTTGAGAGATAGCTTGCCATTTCTTACCAGGTAAATATCACCTTATAAAATTTCCTTTTGATTAGCCATTGGGCCCTTCTGCTGAAAACTGTAAATCTAAATTAAAAGCAAATGCTGGAAGAGGGATGGTTGAGATTACTAAGCAACCATTCATTCCCATTGTGAAGCAGTGTACTTGTTTCTCCCCTTTAAATGCTTGTGAGAAGTCTTTTCGGTAGGAAGATTAAACAAACTTAGTCTATCGTCTCTTTTCCCTTAAGGCCTAGCCACACAGGGATGAGGAGATGTGCTGAGCTTAAGCACAGGCAGGAGATAAAAGAGATTGAATTCCTCCAAAGCCACTCTGTGTCCTACTGCTCATTTCCCCCCTAGGAGTAAACCACAAAATACACAAGCTCTTTTAGCTCTCACTTTTATGTAGTTTCCACTGAGTTTTCTCATCCTAAGAACCCAAGGAAAAATAACGGAACAGCTTTTGTTAACCATTTAAAACTGTATTTGGGGATAAAATAGAATATTTCTGCAGGTTTTCCTCCTTTAAATGCTGTAGTTACTTGTTATAGGTTAGCTTTTACGCTAACGTTGCCAATGGTATGGTTCCAGCGCATCGTGGTACCAAATTGGTTCCTCAAGGACGCTTCCAGCCTGTGTGTCAAATAACTACTAAGAGGGAACATGTTTGAGGTTTGCAAAACAAAAATGTTAACTTCAAACTGGGATATTTGAAGAGAATTCATAATTTTGAAATTATGTGTGTGTTTTGGAGAGATGAGGAAAGGCTGTGTATGAGATCTCACTGTTCTTATTGGCGTCTTCAGTATCTCGTTAAAACATTTCATTTCTGAGAGATGAAAGTGTGCTCTTGAGTAGGCTAAGCTTTCTTGGATTTAGTTTTTTGGCAACTTCTATTTGAATGCAAGGTAGGATTAAACTAATTTTACTTCTGAGAACAAACCATATGTTGCAGGTGTTTGGTATAGTCATACCTTCTGTGAATCCACATATATTGGGCACCCGCAGTCCTCCAAATGCAACTCTTCCACTCTACATGTTTCTGGCTCACAGGTGACAAAGAGATGGTCCCTGCCCTCAAGGGGATATCAATCTTCAGCCCCAAAGACAGACACATATTAAATCAGTGGCACTGTAAAGTGATTTGAGCTAATTACAAATACGTACAGCATCCTGTGGGAACACATAGGAGAAAATAATTGTATGACTTCATAAAGAAGCCCCGATTTTGGAACATTTTTGAATCTGATGTCCACAGGGGATAGAGCCTTGGGCCAGTACTGTGATTCTTAATGCTAAAACATTTATTGCATGATAGTGGTCACATCCTATATATATTTTCCAAATGATTATGTTCTCGCTTAGGAAAAATTCATGTGTCAAAACTGTATATAAACTCATTTCTTGCAGGGCTACAGTTTATTTAAAATCTGTCACACTTCGTATATACACAGTGATGATTAACTTGATCCCCCCAAATAATAAATGTCCAGATTAGTGTACAGTAGAAGTAGCTTCTCTGTGGAAATGTTGGCTGTTCTTGAGAATTGGTACTGGAGTTGAGTTGGTCGTTAGGTTCTGCCAGCATCTACTTGGTCCTGCTTTTTGATCATTGCAATTCTCGTCTTCCTTTTGTAGACCTTTTCAAGCAAGTGGCCAGTTCAACGGGATTTTGTGACCAGCGCAGACTGGGCCTCCTTCTGCATGATTCTATCCAGATCCCAAGACAGCTGGGTGAAGTTGCATCCTTTGGGGGCAGTAACATTGAGCCAAGTGTCAGGAGCTGCTTCCAATTTGTAAGTTATTCACCGTCTTAAGTAGCGTATTTGTTCTTTCGTATTTTAGAAATTAATTTAAAAACCACAGAACTTTAGTTTCTCTTTGTAGCTCTCCTATAGGCAGGTAGGTAGGGAATTTTTGATATTTGAAACGTCTGTAGGCAATGGCTTCTGAAACTGTGGATTTCAGGGGAGAGGACAGTGCAAAGGAAGGGAAAGAAATCTCCATCTGCAGCCAGAACCCCACAGTTACTAAGTTGCTGGGAGGGAAGGGCATCTGCAGTGGTTTAGCAAAAGAGGAAATAAATCTCCGGCCATGGAAATCCTTTGTAAATAAGAAAATGACCTTCCTAGGTGAGTCTCTTAGTCTCAGTTTTTGTCCCTAACCTAATTCTGTCTAATTATGTATTTTCGCCTTCTTTTCAATGTCTGTTGGTAAATAGCTGACACAGCTATCGTTTTTCTAAAAGTTTTCCTTTTGTAGCTTTGACATTCCTCTACTATTCCAAGGCCTGGATGGTGACTTCCCATAGGCTTACAACCAGGTCAGAGGTTTGTACTGTCTGCTAGTGTCCTTCACCAGCTCAGCACACTCCTACCCATTCTCTTTGGTTTTCTGCCCCATTGCCTTTTCCACACCATAATCAGTGTCCCCAGAAACATCCTCTTCCTCCCAGATACCTAAGCATTCCACTGACTGACATTTAGGTTGTTTCTCTTTTTTGGCAAGGTAGGTAACACTGCAGTGAACATCTTTAGGCAGTTAGCTCTTTACTTTGATTCAAGTTTTTCCCTTTAGGATAAATTCTCTGGAATGGGATTACCAGATGAAAAGATATAAGCAGTTTTCTGGCTTCGGATACGTATTACGAGATGGCTTTTTATCAAAATTGTCTCTATTTATAATCCCACTAGCACTGAAGGAGTGAGGTGTTTGCAGTGTCACGTTTTTCGCAGTGTTGTTCTGTTGTTTTCTAAATTCTAGGAACTATTTTTGTTATCTGGGGTTTCAGTCCATTCTAATCTCATCATCAGTAGAACTAGGTGTACAGATAACTGGGTTAGACCTGTATGTAGTCTGACCACAGACTACAATAAAACTCTAGAAGGGCTCCTGGGTAGAACATTGTCAATGTTTAGAAATTTCAAGCAGTTTGAGCATTTGTTTAATAGTTAATTGGGCAGATTGAATATATATACACACATAATAAGGCTGCTTATATAGGGTTGGATATACTAGGGGTTGGTTTGACAAAATTATGGCAAATTAGCTGCAAAAGTAAAACAGATGTGGAGAAATAAATACATTTTTAACCTCGTACTCAAATCTCCCGAAACATGAATAGACTATCACTCCCTCTGAGTTTTGTCTTGTGTGTTGCTGCATTAATATTTCTACTCCAGAATGTTGACACAAGTAACTCCCATACAATGAATATTAATGGCCACAAATAGTCCAGATTCATTCTGGTTTTTTTTTTTTTTTCTAAAATCCAGTTCTGAAACAACTTGCAATGGCTTAATTTTCTTCCCCTAAGCGTTCTTTTCTCTTCAGTCAAGTTTCAGTAACTTTTTGCATCCTAGTTATGAAACACACACGTGTTCATATATACATACCCACACACAGCTGTGTGTGTCCTGTGATGGGTTGAGAGTAAGGGTCAGAACACAGATCTTCCAACAGCCATGTCTGTTCAGGGACAGTTCCTGCCTCAGAGCCAGGTGGACTGGACTCAGGGCTGCTGGAGCCATTGTCCCATCCCCCCATGGTACTTACTGACCATGCTGCTGCCAACACCAGCAGCCACCGCCACCCTCACTGCACTCTCTCTCTTTCCATTGAAATATATCTGACATCAACATTGTGTAAATTTAAGGTGTATGACATGTTGATGTGATACATTTATATATTGTAATATGATTGCCATTGTAGCAATAGCACCTCAGTCACATCATTATCATTTCCTTTTTTGTGATGGGAAGCTCTAGTCTCTGGCTCTCTTGAACTCAAGCAGCTGTCGGGACAAGGGACTGTTGAGCAGAAACTCCACTTTCCCTAGTGCCACCCCACTATCAGGAGCCTGTTGCATCCTTGGGGAGGGGGAGCGGGAGTGTCTGCGTTTTTCATTCACTTCCTGCCCCTTGTTCCACTACTTCCCTGTCCCGGTAGCAGCACACTCTCTTCTCAGCACCAGAACTTTGAACTCAGGCCACCACTCCATCACATAGTGATTGAATGCATCCTAGCTAGCCAGTCTCCAAGCTCTCGGAAAGGTTTATGCTGAGAATGGGGGAAATCCAACATCTTTGGTTTGATTCTGTTTCATTGCCACTTGTACACTTGTGTAAATTATTACAAGTGATGAGAAGGCCTGGAAGCAGTTTCTTTCCCTTAAAAAAATTAGTACTTTACTAATTTTTCTTCTAACTCTAAATGTTCAAAGAAGAAAATTTGGAAAATACAAAATAGTAGACAAAAAAAACCTGTTACTACCACTGTTAATATCTTGATGGATTTCCCCCAATGAATACATTTCTCTAAAACCACACCCTGGTCACTTTCATTGGTCTTACTGCTCTCTCTGTTTAACTCTCAGACCTTTCCCATCTGTTTCTATAACTGCCCACAGTTTGCTTTCACTACCATGAAATAGCTTCTCCCTACCATTTGTACTGGCCATGGTTGTAAATGATATTGTTACTATTGCTACTGATGATAACATTTTACCTTTGTTCACATAGTTTTCTTTGAGATGAATAAAATGGACAGACTTGGGGGGCTTTGTTTTTATTGTTGTTTCAGTAGATGGAGAATTTATCCGTTCCCCTGCAGTTTGTCAGCTGGTGGAAGAATTTGACTCTTAGTCAGTGTCCCCAAGCCCATTTACCTCCTCATCCCCAAATATGTACTTTTTGATACTAATGCTCTTCAGCTTCCCAAGCTGAAGCAACAGGAATTTTTTCTGAGTCTCTGCTAGATTACGAGATGCCATAACAAAACAGGGAACATAGGAGAGATGAGGAGAAGAGGAATCCTCATTTTAAGAGGTCGCGTATTGGTAAATTGAATGTGGCTAGAAGGACGTGCACCTTGTGTAGGTACAGAGCCAGGCGAAGTTTATATTGCCTAGATTTGGGGCCCCTCTCCACCTGCTAGTAATTGGCAGTCTGCTTGAACAGATCCATTGCGAATGCTTCCTTCAGAGTTGGCATCTTGGCCCTGGCGGGCTGTTCCTCAGCCAGGAGCCCTGGCCGTCACCTTGCCATTCGGAAACTGCAATGTGCATGAAAATTTGATGTTTGCTGTAGGGAAAGATAACAGGACTGAAAATGCCCTCTGCCCTCTGTTTGAAGTGTAAGACCTTGGGAACGGGGCCGGGCTAGTTCCTTCAGCAAGCTGTGCTCAAAGACTGCTCTTTCTAGCAACCCGAGGAAACGCACGGCGGGACAGTGCTTGTTTCTCTGACAAATGCATTCCCTGCATCACAGAAGGAGAAGTTGACTTCAGACTATAGTCTTTTTATTTCCTTTGTTGTCTTTTCAAGCTGGTGCAGTTAGAAAAATGTCAGCTTCTGATTCAGACAAGGGCCTGGCAGGGACAAGAGGACAGCGGTGTTTTCATGTGCAGTGCTCGCGGGGTGATCTTTTTGAAGGTTTCCTTGGCCCGTATCCCTCCGTCCTGGAGATGGGTGGTGGTGATGGTCACACAACAATATGTATATACATAATACCAGTGAATTGTCCACTTAAAATGGTTAAGATAGTAAATTTTATGGTATGTGTGTCTTATCACATTAAGAAAAAAATGGGGGGAATAGCTCAGTGGTAGAGCATGTGCTTAGCATGCACAAGGTCCTGAGTTCAATCCCCAGTACCTCCATTAAAAAATACATAAATAAATAAACCTGGTTATCTCCCCCCTTCAAAAAAATAGGGGGGAAAAACCCAAAAACTTTTGTAAAAGAGAAAAGGAAATCGCCAAGTCTAAATAAGATGCTTTGCCTACTAAAAATCAGGATAGGCCCTTCAAGGAATTATCCATTAAGCCGGTAAAGGAAGTCATATCTGTGGATTTTAAAGGGGAAAATTTACTATAAATGTATGGGTTTGACAGTGGTGTCTTCATTGCTACTAAGTGAGGCGACAGGGTATGTTTCTACGTTGGACGCATACTGGAGTCAGCACAGTTACTGGGAAATTGACTCTTTTGAGTATTCGTAGAAGTAAAGATTTGAAATTAGTTTGTTTTGGAAATACAGCTACAATTAGTGCATCATCGGATTGATCTGCTTTCATATTCCATGCAACCATCCCTGTTGATGGAGTAGATTAATCCTTATGACCTCAAGTAAGGCCAGGTCTGCCCTGGCCATGAGTCACACAGACTGCCCAAAGGAACCCTGGAGTTCGTCCACATGTCTCCTTTTTCAGATGAGAAAACTGAAACCTAGAGAGGCAGGATGAATATATTCTACATTCTGCAGTTATATTCATGTCAGAACGAGACATCAGGCCCAAGTTCCCTATGTTCTAAGCCAGTATTTCCTTCTGCTAAACCATCTGAGTAGAAGTAGATGGCTTGAAGCAGTTCAAATACTAGACTGAACTGAGAAAGTGTTAAGATGATCCCTTATATGAATTTTAGGTTATAATAGGATGATGTGGGTAACTGAACACTCTTATCCCTACCCCAACACACGTACACACACACACACCATGATCTTTATTTAAAATACTCTAATCCCACTTTCAGGTGTCTAGTCTACCTTCAAATGAAATCGAATAATATTTCCTTTTAGGTTTTCAGTTTAAAAAAAAAAAACGCTTTTAATTGACTCCAGAGAAGTCAAGTATCTGTAAATTGGTGTTTGGCTATGCCCTTCAAAGTGCTCCCCCTGGCCCTCCCCCAATAGTCTTTGTACTATTTTCTTCTGTAAACATTTTAAAGACTTTATTGTTTAGATAGAATCAAGTATACCAACTTTATATTCAACATGCTTCACCTACAAGAGCTTGCATGTCAAAATCTTTTTATTTTACATCTGTTTTCTGCCTCCTGTTGTATTCATGCATTCAAAATGAGTAAGTTGCTTTTTCATCTGTCTTCTGAATTTTTATATTCATATGACAAAAATGAATATCATCTATGCACAGTTGTTGTAATATAGAATGATATAGAAATGAGGATAAATTATAACCTCAACTGTGGAAAGCATGCGCGTGTGTGTGTGTGTGTGTGTGTGTGTGTGTGTGTGTGTGTAAGTAAAAAATCATTCCAGGACATGTGAAGTGGCAGAATGGCTAAGCACATACACCCTTGAAGCTAATTACTCAGGCTCAAATCCCAGCTCTGCTCTTTGCCGAGTGTGTGACCTTGAATTCCTTTCTTGACCTTCTTGGCCCCTAAGTTCTTGGACTGAGCTAGTAGAGGCAGGGCACTTAGAGTGGTGGGCACATAGTAGGTACTCACTGGGCATTAGCTACCATTATCTATAGTGTATTTAAACATGAGGATAGCCCACCAAGACTAACAATTCCTTTTATCTGTAACCAAGCATCTATAGATTAGATTGTAGACACTCTTGAGATGGTGGTAAGATACCATGCCAAGACACTTCTTAATCCGTTTGACAGCATTCCCCATGCCAATTGATAACATTTTATATTTTCCATGCTTAAAATAACTCCTAAAAATTCCATTTTGCTTAGATTTCCTTTGGCTGTTTGTTCACTAATCAAAATATGGTCCCTTTGGTCCCATAGACATTCTTTTTATACCCCTTTGGACTGATGGGTAATTGCTAGTGACTACGATGTAAGTTATTTAGGACTTGGTGTGTCTAAGTAGAGGTGGTATCACCAGGCTCCTACTGGGCCTGCTCATGGACAGAATTCCTACAAATTTTTAGGAAAGGGCCTTTCATCAGAGTATTATCAGCATTGTCTTGAGTTGACTATTGGTTTTCAATTGTCGATTTTTTCTTCTTTACTATAAGCTGTGGCCGTGGCTTCTGTGGTTAACTTTCTCAGTCTGGAGTGATGGATATTTTCTTCACCAGCATTTTAAAGATAGGTTTGTGTTGTAGTTGAATCCTGTTTCATTCATAGTATACGTATTGCAAAGGAAAATCACGTCTTCCCGTTTCCCCTCCTCAGTCTTCTAAAGCAGTATTCTTTGTTAGGACCAAAGTTTCCTTCCTTCCTTCCGTCCTTCCTTCCTCTCTTCCCTTCCCTTCCCTAAGCTGAGACAGAAGTGCTAATGAAGAAAACATATTTTAGGGGAGCCATGGAAGAATATCCCGGACTCCCTTTCATCGATTCGCCATTACTTCAATTTCACGTTGATACTTACCCCAGAAGCTCATGGAAACAAGGAAACATGAGTTCAACATTCACCGTTTTCTTTTTTTCCCCCATGTTTGTCACTGGCTCATAAGTTGGATTTTTTAAAATAGAAAGTTCTTTCTACAAAGATTTATTTAAGATGAAAGGAAGTGCAAAATGTCTTCCTGGGTTACCCTTACTTGTTTATCCAGAGTCCTTTGTGTGTCTTGATACTCTAATAGCTAAAGATTTTTTGTTCATTTGTTCGTTTACTTTGGGTTTGGGGGGAGCATTTGATAAACTAGCTAAAATCTTTTTCTAATTTGCTTTTTTTTAAGCTACATTTTAAAATATATACAGTAAAATTTGTTCTGGTGTTCATTTCTCTGAGTTTAGACGAATGTATATAGTTGTCACCACGACTATAATCAAGACATTTTCATCACCCCTAAAATTCCCTCTTGTTTTGTGGTCATCACGCCTGCTCCCAGTCTCTGGAAACCACTCCTCCATATTCTGTTCCTATATGTTTACCTTTTCCTGAACTGGATTTTAAATGATTGTTGGAGGCTGTTGTGGAAGAGTTAATGTTAAAGCTTGTACTTTAGCATAATGTGTCCTGATACATACTCGAGAAAAATGTTCCATGATATCTACAGGCAGATATATGTGCTTCACCATGCATATGGGAAAGTTTTCTGTAAAATAAGAACTCTCTCTAGCATAAATTAATAACATTGAGTGTACTTACAGATTTGCATAGATTTTTAAATTGTGCTGCTGTTCCCTGGAGCCATGATGTTAATTGGTTTATTAGTCAGGTGGAGTGGAGAGCCTGAGGTCAGGACAGTTGTCCTTGAACATGTAAATGAAGAGTGGATAATCACTGTATATTATTGTTTGGGCTTATTTTATCTTTAATGGGTGATTCAGAGTCCTGATTAATCTTTAGAGCAGTGACTACTGGCCTCCAACCTGCTCATTATCTTCAGAACTTTAAATAAAATACTTGATTTCTACCCAAGACAGCAGTGATGGGGAGCCTTTTACTTCTTCTTGTCTCGCCAACACAACTCTTGACCTCTCAATCATTATTTTAAAATTTTCTGTAAACGTGGAGCTGCTTAAACTCGTTTTTATGGCTGAAAACCCATAGTCAGGTATCTGGGCGAAGCACATCTCAGCAGAGTGTACTAGAGGATGCTTTAGGAACAACGACGCTAAGAACAGGAAATCAGTTGGGTGTTAGGTTTGCATTTTGTCAGAAAACTAATCCTAGAGTTTTTCACATTTTATACCATTGACATCAATGGCATTTCCCCCTCCCTTTTCACAGTTATCACAGTTTCCAACCAGCATTTTATTTGGAAAAAATTTCAAGTGTAAAGAAAAGTTGAAAAGATGATATGATTAACAAGCACACGTCTCGTGTGTCCAACCCTGCTTAGCATTTTGCCCCATTTACATTTCGTGATGTCTTCACTTGAATCCACATACACAAACATGTTTCTCCCCTTTACCGTTTAAAAGTAAAAGGACATTACACCGTAAAACATAAACCCTAAACACTTCACCATACATCTTTTTTGAAAGGACTTCCTCCTGCATAACTACATCCTGTCGCTACACATAAAAACATCATTTCAGTGGTATCATCCAGCATGTAGTCCACATTGAAATGTTACCGTTGCTTCAGAATGTTCCTTATTTCTGGCTTTTTTCTCCCATGATTCCAGTCAAGGTCTTTGTCTCTCACTGGCTTGTCAAGTCTCTACATACACTTAATCTGAACAGTCTCCCAGCATTTTTTTGTTTTGTTTTTACATTCATAACATTGACATTTTTGAGGAGTCCAGGCAGCTCTCTTGAAGAATGTCCCATATTCTGGATTTTTCTGAGTTTCTTCACGATTAGATTCCGGATGATTTTTTGTTTGTTTGTTTTTAGCAAGAGGAAGACAAAGGCGCTGTTGTGTCCTTTCCTACTACGTCACATGTGGGGGGACAAAATAACACTTGGTTCTTACTGGTAATACTAAGAACGTTAAGGTGGTGTCAGTCAGATATCTCCACTGTAAAAGTACCCTTTTCCCTTTGTAATTAGAAAGTCACTTTTGTGATATTTTGAGCACTTATGAACATCCTGTTCCTCAACAGGCTTTCACCCTATGGTTTTAGTCTCCATTGATGATTCTTTTCTAATTTAGCTATTAGATTGGTGATTTTCCAGTTCTACCATCCTTTCTGCATATATTACCTGGTTTTCTTCTATAAAGAAGAGCTCCCGCTTTCCCTCTTTCTCTCTTTTGTTGTGTGTGTGTATCACCATAGACATCTAGGGTGATTTTGCATGTACAAAGAATTGGACTTCTCCTGGTCAAGCTGCCTTCGGATACTATTTTTGCCATGACATTGCTGAAAACGCCAGTGCATAGAATTGACAGCCCTTTTCCCCCTTAGTAATGTAAACATATATCTGAGAAATACATTTTCATATTAACCAGCTCTTTTGTGGGACCAAATCGTGTAACGTGAGCTATGTGCTAATGAGGATTGAGAATCTCATAGGCTTTTCTGTGTCTTTTTTCCCCTCTTTTTGCAACCTCAATTTCTATTAACCTTGCACCTCTCAGTCCATGTAGCTCATATATGCCGTAGCATCTAGCAGTAGGAAGGAGGACATGTAATGTCAAAAAGAAGGGGGAAAGGAGGCAATCAAGGGAGATGCGAGTATGCACTTAGCACAGTGCTTTTTGAGTATTCACTTGTATCTTCATGTAGCTCTCCAGCTTAGAATTCAGTTCAAGAGTTGGTACCTGGGCTTTGTCTCAAGTAGGCCTTGTTTACGTATGAGAGCCTCTAACGCAGACAAGTAAAAGATTCAAAAGATTTTGGAGATCAGCTTGTGTGTTCCCATAGGAAATCATTTTGGTCCACCCTTTTTAAGACTACTTTAAGCATACATATTTTAGTATTAAAATAATAGATAATCTTGAGCTGTTTCCTTAACCTCTTTGAGCCTTTTTTCATCTGTAACATGAGGTTAAACAGATTATCTCAAGAGCTGCTTATCCCCCCCCAGGTTTCTTTGATTGTATGCTAAATGTTACACATGGAAAAGGCAGAAGGGGATATGGATTACTGTATTTATTTCACAGCTTGGTCCTTATCAGCCAAGTCTTACCTGATCTTCTAGGTAGCAGTGCTTGTAGCAGAGATACAAGGTACAGAAAACAGTCTTGTATATACAGTGTGGCCTTCCACACGAGACCAGCTGTTCTCTGACTAGAAGTAGCACAGACTAAGAACAAGATGTGAAAAAACATTGTGCGAAGCCTCATATAAATGATCCCTTGTGTCCCTACACTATAGTGTCCTCAGCAACTCAAAGGTAAAACACAAGGTTCTCGTGTCTGAGAGGATCAAACTGCCACCTTCCTTCTGTTTTATTTGTTACATGCAGGTTTCATACAGTTTTATAGCAGATTTTTTTTATCACTCATTTGATTTTCATAAAAATTGGGATTGTTTGGAAGAAGAGTCATTAATATTCTTTACAACTTGTTCTTGTTCCTCCTTTTATGTTCGTTGCTAGTGCACACTTCTCTCTTATGTAAAATATTCCACTGATGCCCTTGGTAGATTTAGAGGTTGTTAAAGAAATCGTAATAACAGCTCAGGGAACAGTCGGGAACTGCCTGTCCTATACTGTCTGACCCTGGCCAGCCATTCTCCTTGTAGTTCTAAATCTTTGTGTACAGACAGTAATTCACAAACTGTTTTGATCAATTTAAATTCAGCAAATCTTTCCAAACACTAGGGCTTTTTACAATCAGGGCCAGAAAAGTTGGCTTGTCAGCTATTAATGCCATAACCTATTAACAATAGCGGCAATATTGAAATGATTATTTGGATTTGTGAAGGGAACATTTTACTAGTGAAAACAGCAGATGAAAATGGCCAGGAAGAAGAGATTAACCTTTTTAAAAATCTGTGGTATGTCCCCAGTGTTTTCCACAAATTTACCTGTTTCTGTCAGTAAGAATGTTCGGAAATTCTATTCATGAATCTGAATGCATGCAATAGTTATTTATTTAGATACTGTTTTTATTCTAAATGGGCAGGAACTCTACTAAATAAAATGAAAACATACACTCATATGTGCACACACACAGACACTAACACCAACACCCACACTTTTGTACCAGCTGACTGCCTTAACCTTGCTTGGAATAATTATTTGCCATGATTAAATTAGTTGCTATTTGTCCTAGCATACATTGCATAGAGTTTCTTTTTGAGAAGCAACCTGATTTCAAATTGGGGTCTAAGATTTTAGCATGTTCCCTTGTGACTTATAGTTTGGACTTTTAATTTATTAGTCCTTTTTGGTTCCTCTATCCACAATATATAAACATATTTAGCTTAAAATGTTAATTGAGGTACAACTGACATACGACATCGTGTAAGTTTAATGTACAACGTGGTGCTGTGACAGTTATATATTGTAATATGATCACCACGCTTGTGTTAGCTCACACCTCTGTCATGTCGCATAAGTACCATTTTGTTTTTGTGGTGGGAATGATTAAAATCTAGTCTCCTAGCAACTTTGAAATTTATAATACAGTATTATTGACTAGAATCACTTTGCTGTGCATTAGATCTCAAGAAATTATGTACTAGCTGCAAGCAGATAATCTCCCCAATTTACCCAGCCCCAGCCTCCCATAACCGCCGTTCTATTCTGGTTTCGGGAGTTTAGCTTTTTTAGAGTTCATACATGAGAGATATCATACAGTATTTGTCTTTCTCTGTCGGACTTATCTCATATAGCATAATGCCCTCAAGGTCCATCTGTATGGTCAAAAATGGCAAGATTTCCTTCTTTCTCGTGGCTGAATAGTATTCCGCTGTATACACACACAGCGCATCTTTTTTTATCCATTCATCCATTGACGGACACTTAGAATGTTTCCATGTCTTAGCTGTTGTGCATAATGCTGCAGTGAACACGGGAGTGCAGGTGTTTCTTCAGCATGCTGTTTTCATTTCCTTCGGATATATACTCAGAAGTCCAGTTGCTGGATCACTTGGTAGTTTTAGTGTTAGTTTTTTTGAGGAACCTCCATACTGTTTTCCATAGTGGCTGAACCAGTTTACATTCCCAGCAACGGTGCGCACAGGTTCCCTTTTCTCCAGCCTCACCAATGCTTGTCTCTTGTCTTGTCTTCTGACAGCCCTTCTAGCAGGCATGAAGGGATGGATACCTCATTTCTCTGTCTACAGTGCATTAACCAGTGTAGCCTTTCTCTCCCAGTCAGTAGTTGATCGGGCCTATCATAGCTGCTCGGTTTCTGTGTCTGGAGAACAGCTGCCTGCCTGCTGGGGGCCCTGCAGAGCTCCAGGGAAGTCTGACATTTAGGTAATCATCGTTTTCTCATGTTGGTTTCTCAGTTTTGACAAATGAAGCATGTCATTGTAAGGTATTAACATTAGGGCACATTTTCTCAATCTTGGCACCACTGACACGTTGGCCAGGGTGATTCTTTGTTGTAAAGCCTGTCCTGTGCAATGGTGGACATTTAGCAGGATCCTGGCCTCTGCCCACTGGGTGCCACTGACACCCCCTCCCTGAGTTGTGACAACCAAAAATGTCCCCAGACATTGTCGGGTGTCCTCTGGGGGTACAGAATTGTCCCTGGTTGAGAACCCTTGACCTCAAGCATAGCTGTCTGCCTGTGAGCTCTCCTTCAGGCCCCAAGTATAAATTGTGTGTATTCCTAGATTTTAAGCGAAATCATTCTAAATATATCCTGCAAATCCAGAAATAGACTACGGATTAGCCTTTTGCATGTGATACTGTAACAGACAAACTAACAGAGAGCCATTTACTTAAAAAACTATTTAGAAGTAAAGTAGGCATTTGAGAATGTACTTACTTTATCCTCTACTCCTTAGATGGCTCTTATACATTTAATTTTTTTTTGCTCTTCAGGATGAGTAGGCAGTTTTTTTGTCATTCTTATTCAGATATAATCCTTCCTTTTATTTATCGTGATCACAGTTTAATTCCCACCCATCGTTCACTTCAGTAAATCTTGACGGAAGGTATAGAGACATAGTTCCTGTGTAGGAGAGGAATGAAGGAGGTTTAGACAAGTATTATTTCCAGGACAAAACGTAGTTCCTTTTTATTGTCTGAGAACTACTGGCTACAGACAGTCTCTTGCCTAATGTTTACCTCTCTCTCTGCTATATTTTTCCATTTTATGAAGTATTGCCATGTTTTTTCCAAAAGCCTGACAGTTGGGATGCCAGTTACCTTCTCCTACAAATACGATGTACGTGTTTATGGTAGCTGGGCTGCGGGGCTTGCTGAGAAATCTTCCCATTGCATTTCTCCTGTGGCCGTGAACTGAGGCTGTTAGTCTGAGAGAAAAATCAATATTCAGATCACTGCTCTGGCAGCTATTTGGGGCCTTCAGTGCCTGAGGGTTCATGGAAGGCATGCTGGGAAGGAAACCCAAAAGTTATTCTGAACCATGGCAAATCCCCTAACTGCCAACTGGCCACGTAATGTCCTTTGAAGTTATTATATTGGTAATTACATCCCTTGGCTAGAAATGCCGGATATTGGGATTCCTTTAAGTTGTCTTTGTACCTTGTTCAGATGACATTTGTATAAAGCCACCCTGCAATCTGCTGTAATGCAGCAGCAGTAATTCCAGCAGACTCCATCCCTAGCCTCCATGCTGTGGAGAGTTGCTGATAGGTGTGGACCAAGAGAGAAAGAGCGGGGACCCAAGGTACTTCCCCCACAGTGGCTATCACAGTGGAAGGAGCTGTGACAGCGCTGCTTGCTGTGTGTGTGCCATAGAACGGGAAAAAGGAAGTATTGCCAAAACCAGAAAACAAAACACACCAGGGCTAAATGACCTATTCTAAGTGTTTCTGCTTAGATGGTCTGAAACTGGCATTTAGGATGACGGCAGGGTCATCCTTGACACCGAAAGAAGATATCTGAGGCCCAGGTGGATGTCAGCAAACAATGACACATCCAAGGATGATCTCAATCCAATGCCATCATACCTGTCTTTTGACCTCAACAATTTCCTGTCATTCTAGTCTAACCTATTTGTTTTTTTCTAGAATGATGAAAAGGTAATTTTAACTAGGTTTTAGTTCTAGGTCTTTTAGATCTTTAGAGACGCTTGCCTGGTTTTTAATTCTTTCCTTCTTTATCGTCAGACACAAGGAGAGGGAATATACCAGTAGGATACAGAATGGTTTGGAGTAAAAATGAAAGATGGGAACAGAATGAGAATGTGAATCCCCATATCTTGTCTTCAGGGCTGTCAGGTGGCACAGGCGAGCAGTTTTAAAAGAGCCAAAATGATGGATCTTGCATCTTAGGAGGTAGAAAGAACCTTGAGAATTTCCAGCCTTTAAGCACAGGGGAATCTATGGTATTTTGAAAGAGGAGAACATTCTCTAGCTTCCCTTGGTAATTCACACTAATGCTTTAACAACTTTCAGCATCAGAAAATGCTTCCGTATGAGTTACAGCCTAAATTCTTCATGCTGCTTAAGCCTGTTTCTTCTTGTTCTGTCCTCAGTGGAGAAATCGAACAGCTGGTCATAGGCCCCTATGCAAGAGCCATTCATATAATTGAAAACTGTTATTAAATCTCCCCTTCAGCCACTCTTTCTTGCACATTCTGGTTTTGTTTTGTTTTTTTTTTTCATGGCTAAATAATCCCAATTCCCTTAAGCTGTTCTTGTAGGTCTTTCAAACCCTGTAATTATCACTGTGCCTTTCTGCCAAGCCTTCTCTAAGTTCTGGGTCAGCTATAGCCACCAGAACTAGACACCTTTTTCTAAGAAGGTTTTGAGCAGTACTGAGGGTAATGCGATCATTTGTTCACACTCCACTGGCTGTGTTTTTAGTTATACATCGCAGACATGGTCCTTCTTTTTTTTTTCCTGTTATTTTGTACACCTACATTTGTTGCTGACTCATGGTCAGACTTTTTTTTCCTGTCTTCCGGAATGACCAGAAGCTTTCTGTTAACATTATACTTGCTGGAGTAAGCCAGAATTCTTTCTCTGTAGCATGTTTTTGAATCCATCATTAAAAAAACTTATCATTTAAGCCTAAGTCAAGAAAAAATATATAGGTTCAGATTCAGCAACAATAATGCTGTATTTTAAATAGGAATGAGTTAGTGATGCTTTTCAATTTTCTGTCTTTTTATAATGGTTTTTCTCCAAGCTGGAAGGGGTTATTTTGATAAACTTGGTTTCTAGACCAGTGGAGCAAGAGATTGTTATAGGACATATTGTAGCTGAAACTTAATTCTTTTGACAAAGTCTCTCATTGTATCTTTGTTTATAGAATGAAGAAAACATGTTCAGTATAGACTAGACAATAATATAACTGGGAGGAGTCACAGTCCAACAGCCAGCGAGGGCCGGATCCTGGTTTTGTGCTGACCTCAGGTGCAGTCGGTAGTGGTGTGACCCAAGTTTGACGTTGGCCTGTTTGATAAATTCACCAGTGACTTTTTGATGAAGACAGAGCACGTATTTTAAACAGCAAAAATTACACAAAGTTGGAAAGAATGGCGAATTCAATAGCTGGAAGAGTCAGGAGTCTTAAAGATACAGATGCGATTGTACAAAGGGCTCAGACTAACAAGGTTTTAACAGAAGTGAAGGGAAACAAATCCCGACTGAACAAGTATAAAATGGAGGAATCACCAGCAGTAGGCAAACACAGCATTTCTTATCATGCTCAACAGAGCATTAGTACCCTGTGGTGTTCACAAGCCTTATAACTTAAAAAAAAAAAAAAAAGATGAAGGTCTTGGATCACTGAATAATTAGTGTGGGAAATTCAGAGGTCAAACAAGGTTTAACGTGTTTCTTTGCCGACAGCCCTCGCAGCCATTAGTATGTTGATGTGCATTAAGAATTTTAAGAGGCAGATGTAATGTGCAACGTTTCCTTAATTAATTTGACCTTCTTTTCATGAAACATTTTGCTGGATGATTGATCTGCTGGATTCATTGGGAAACACTGACCCAGAGATTTTGGTTGAATGGAAACCCTGTGTGAGCCTATAGTACAGAACAAAAGAAAGTCATCCAATTATACTGTCCAGAGAACTGAAGGTGCCATTCCCAGCAGATCATATTCGGAGAATAGTTTTCTAAAAGACAATGGCAAACCAAGCCATGTCATTTGAGGAAGAAATGAAAGGAATAGGGATAAAGAGGCATGGACAGACATGACAGCTCTGGTAAAATACTTAAAGGGATGTGTGAAGGCTGAGAATTTCTAGGTTTCTGGTCAAAAGATAATGATAATGACAGTCACAAGAGCAAACACGGGCATGGCTCTTGCTGTGTGCCAGACATGCCAGACACACAAGTGCCTTTCATTTGATAACTCATTGAAATCTTAAAGCAACCCTATGCGGTAGATGCTATTAATAGTCCTATTTCACGGCAGAGGAAAATTAAGATACAGTAAGTGATTTTCCCAAGGTAGCACAACCAGCAGCAAAGCTGGGGTTTGTACTCTCTTGATTGGACTCGAGCCTCCGGTCCCCTTGGCTATATGCTGGCAGATTTCAGCTCAGTGAGATGAAGCACTTTTGACAGGGATACCTGTGCACAAATATTCAAGTTCATCCATTAAAGACATTTGCTCCCCACACGGGTGGTATTTATACAGTGGCTGTAAGAACATATACTGGCATTGGATAAGTTTGGACTCAGTGACTACTGAAAGTCTTAGAGCTCTGTGGTGCCGTTCCAAAAGGATGAATTCACTTCCATGGTCCCTTTCATCTTTAGGTTCTATAATTCTTTTTTAATTTTTAAAAAATTTTTCCACAAAGTACCTCTCTGATGGCACTCTACACAGAGAGAAATACTCAACAAAAGCTTTTGATCAGTAGCTTGAACTGATACCATTTTGCACCTAGGATATTCAAGGTTAAACAGCTCATTGTAATGTCACATTTATAATCAGGGCTAATAACTATAGTACTACTGAAGTGGTGAGTGTTTCAAGCCAAATGACCTATCCATCCAAATCCTACTGCTTTTCTGTCTAAAATGTGAATAGATTCTTTATTAGCAAACCACATTCCAAGAGAAGCAATATGGGTTTGCATTTCAAATGCTCATCACTTGCATGATGCTAAATATCCCATCATAGATTCAGCATAAATTGTTCTCAGAATAGGTAGTGCCCTTTGGTTCTTGACGAAAGCAAATGCAGATGGTCTCTGGAGAAGGCATTTAAATTCTAAGAATCAAAGTATCTCCAGAAAAAAATTTAAGGTCATTATAGTACATATTAAAAAAAAAAAAAAGTGAGCACACAGCAAACTAAGGTGAGTGAGAACCAGCAGAAATAGCAGACCCCTGAAGCAGACCCACAGTAACTTCATATCTTGGAATCATGAGAGATGATTTTTTGAAAACTAGGTATACTCTGTTAAAAAAAAAAAAATAACAGACAACATTGAAAAATACCTGCAGGGAACAACAAACTTTAGAAGTGACCTTAGATACTAAAAAGTACAATAAGCAAAATTTAAAATTCAAAAAAGGAGGAAAACTAGGGAAGGCTTATTCAGATAAATGGAGGTTAGATCGACCAAATCTTAACATTTATCTAATAGATTTCTGTAAGCAGAGGGGAGAAGGAATGGAGAAGAGAGTATCCCAGGAGATCATGACTGAAAAGATTCCAGAGCTGAGTCAAGACTCTAACCCACAGATTCAAGAGGCCCAGTGAATCCTAAAGAATAAATAAAGCCCTAGAAATACAAGACAAGACAGGAAAAGGACAGATGGCCTTCAAAGGACCAGCCAACAGCTTCACAGCTGACTTCTCAACAGCAGCAGAGAAAGTGAGATAGAAGTGTAATGGTACTTGAGTGTGCTAAAGCAAAATAAAAAGAAACACCCCCCCCCAAAAAAATCCCTTTCAATCTAAAATCTATACCCAATGAGAACAGCTATCAAGAATATGGATAGAAAAAGAGACTTTCAGGCAAACAAAACCTGAGAAATTTGATATCAACAGACACTGACTGTAGGAAATACTGAAAGATGTACTTTGGCAGAACTGATCCTAGATGGGATATTTGAGATGAAGGAAGCAATGAAAAACAAAAACAAACAAACAAACAAAGTGGTCAATGTAAAGGTCAATCTAGCAATATAAAAACTCAAAATAGAGTCTTGTAGAGTTAAAAAAAAAATATGTACTTAAAATGCATCACTATGGTAACATACCAATCAACTGATGGATGCATAAATATATTTTGAGTTTTCTAAAATCATTGTACTCTCTGGGAGGACTGGCGTTTGTTAAGCTTAGACTTTGAAAGAGAGAGAACTCAAGACAGAGAAGCAACAGGCCCCCATGAAAACAGCACTAGACCAAGAGGTCTGCATGCTAGTAGCAGCTCTGCCTCCAGGGAGTTGTATGGCCTTTGAAAAGCCACTTCTTTCTTCTGTATGTCACTTTTCTTTGTCGGCAAAATTGAAGCATTGGGACCAGATGAATTTTAAAGCCTCTTCATTATGATTCTGTGAAACACTGAGAAACGGATTTGCTAGGAAAAAAGGAATCAATAGTTCCTTGAGTTGTGTTTTTTTTTTTTCTCCTTTGAAATGGTATCAGTAAACACTTGCAGGTATCTGTTCAAAAACTGGAGCTAAGTAGAGTCCCTCTCAGGTGTGTATTTTGCTTTCCTTTTTCCATTTGTTTTGCTTTGGTTTCTTGTCATCTAGTAGCCAAGCAGAGTGATGGCAGTTTCCCAAAGCCTCAGGGGTAGGTGGGTCGTGTGGGTGTTAGGGAGACACTTGCAGCAACAGGCAGTGAAAAGTGGGCCTCACTGTGCCTCTGTGATTCTTTTCCTTTCTTTTTTTTTTTAACATATTGCCTAAACTGACACATGCCTCCTTTCCTCTCTTACCTGCTCTCCTTCCTGTCTTTGCAGGCTAATAATAAGCCAGAGATTGAAGCGGCCCTTTTCCTGGACTGGATGAGACTGGAACCCCAGTCCATGGTGTGGCTGCCCGTCCTGCACAGAGTGGCCGCTGCAGAAACCGCCAAGCATCAGGCCAAGTGTAACATCTGCAAGGAGTGTCCGATCATCGGCTTCAGGTATGAGGAGCCCCCGCAATGTCATATTTTGTCTTAACATTTCTCGCCTTTTGATGACTTGATGTCTTATCTACTGTGCCAGTTGCTGTTAGTTTGTTCCTCTTCAAAGTGGGAGAGGAGGTGATCAGGCTGGGACATCGATCGCTGATGTCACCCCCCGCACCGCCGATCACTGGGTTGTTTTGGTGGATCTGCCTCATTCGGCAGGTGTCCCTTTCCACCTTTACTCTTCGGCTCTGCAGAGCCATGTTCTTGGTTGATTAGGACTGACTGCCTGTCTCCACTGAGATATTTGTCCATCAGGTGTATACAGATTAACTGTACCTCTTCTTTCCTGGAACGCAAACACTTTGATCATCTTTCCTTCTTTCTTTCTTTCTTTCTTTTTTTTCTTTTCTTTTCTATTCTTTTCTTTCTTTTTTTTCCCATGATCTTTTCTGTTTATAGAAACTCTCTAAGAATTGGTTATAAAATTAAGGGATGATTCTATTTTGGGAGACCCGTCATGGTAGCTCAGTCTCTTAATGACTTTGCACCACTTTTCTTCCCCAAAAGTAACAAGAATTGTTTCAAGCACCCTGAAACATACTTCTTTATCTGTGATTCTGATTACACTTTTTTTTGTAGTATCCTAATGAACTTCTAAGGGAATATAAAGTATGCAAGTAAATGAAAGATTCACAAAGCAGCTAAAAAAAGAAAATGTTCCTTATAAATTTAAAAGAGAAAGTGAGAGGAAAGATACCAGCTTATTATTCTGATATTCTTTAAATGTCACAGAAAACAATTGGCTCTTAAATCTTCAGTGTTGTTGACCTGTTTGGGGAGACAGGATATTTTTAAGTGATTTAATCTTATCGAACAACAGTCTCAAATCCAAATTCTGAAACAGTGATGTATTAAACATCTGGATCAACATCAAGGTTTCCATAGCGATGAATAAGTGTTAACTTGTAAACTAGTTGTATCATCTGTGACTGTTCAGAATCCACTTACCAGCTAAGTAAATACTCTTCTGGTTATGCTCAGACTTGTTTTATTACTTTGTTTCCTAATAACTACTTTGTACCATTTGTGTGCTTTTTATTCACTGTGCTCCTTTACCATTGGTGTTTGTCCTTCCATACTTCATGCTGTTTCCAAAGAGGTTTTAACAAAAACCTTCAGAGGTTTCTAAAGCCTAGATAGACAAAACTGAGTAGGCAGTGCTTGCAAAGGACACCTTCTTTCCTTCCTGATTTTGGCAGGTAAGAGTGATGCCACGGGGCAGTGGGGTTGGAGGGGAAGCTATACAGGACCGCATAGTATTTCTTACCTTTCTTTTCTTAGCTTCCTTCATTGGTAAGATTTGTATGGGGGGGAGGAATTTTATAAAATGACAAAGACGAATGCTTTGGAGGATCTAAGAGAGCCTTTTCACATTCAATTCTTTTGCCCTTATCAAATGAGATCATTTTAGGAATCAGTACTTCTTTTTCCTCCTCCCCCACTCCCCCATCCCGAAGAGGGTTGGGATCTAAAAATGGTAGCTTTTCCCCCACATTCCCATATGTGACATAAGGAATATGTTTATTTGAATTGGCGAAGATGCTTATCTGAAAAAGCACAAGGCAGGGAGAGCATGAAACGAAGAATACAGTAATCTGAGAATCGGGGAAATGTACCATGTAGTACTTACACATGATCAATTCTTTCATCTAACCCAAATCATGTCTTTTCTTGGGGCTTCAGCTATCATGTGTGGGCAACGTGGTGAGGAATTTCTGAAGAGAGACAGATAAAAGAGATTATCCAAGTAACTATCTGAAGATGAATCATGTCAGTCAATCAGGAAATGTAATTAAAGCAAGATTTGTTTTAATTGAGAGTTCTAGTTCCATTTTCTTTTTGTCTTATGAAATTGCTTTCTCTTTATAATTTTTTGAAAATACTTACCTCAGAAAACTTTTGTGCCCTTCTAATGGGTAGGGGGACCTGCCATGCATCAACCTTCTTCAGGAAGTTCTTTCAAGCTCTAGTACTTGGTCTTCAAAAGACTGGAAGTTTGCCAGTATCTTCCTGCTTAATCTGAATGAGTTCCTAGTGGAGTTTCAATAAGAGCTGAGTTTTTCTTCCCTCCCTCCAAATGTTTATAGGATAATCTTTCTGCCAAAATGTTTTGATAGTGTTGGAGAAGCACCAGAGAAATCTGGAAGGAGAAAGTTAATCACTTACCTTGTGGGAATAATGAACACTGCATTCTGTTTCAAGAATTAAGACAGTGGAAGAAGGTTTATTAAAGGGTGTTCTTTGGGAATCTGATTTGAAGAAATACACATGTGTTTGTTTTTGTTCTTTACCAGGTACAGGAGTCTAAAGCACTTTAATTATGACATCTGCCAAAGTTGCTTTTTTTCTGGGCGAGTTGCAAAAGGCCATAAAATGCACTACCCCATGGTGGAATACTGCACTCCGGTAAGTGACACGCCTCCCTGACGTGCGTCCGCGCACCTGGGAGAAGTTTCAGTTGTGCACAGCATTGCAGATCACATGTAATGCTGTGATTTGTAAGTTCCCCAGATGTCTCCCCACATGTCAGCCAGCTCGAGTGGCTCCAAATTGTAGACTCTGGGACTTACCTTATCCCTAGTGCATCAGGGCATGCCTGGCACTCGTGGAATGTCGTAGACACTCAACATACATTGTTTGGTGAACCAGTAGGTTTTTCTTCGGTTTTCGTGGGTTGTAGGGAAGACATTTTCACATTTATTTTGCACAGCTCTGGTGGTTGTGTGGAGAGGTGTTATGGTCATGGGGCATGTTGGGTATTGGAGGGCAAAAATACAGTTTGCCTCAAATTCACAATCCACTATTTTCAATTAATCTTACTCACCTTTTATCTGTTTTATATGCTAACACCTAGCCACTAAATGCTAGGCATTTACCTTTTAAAGTACTCTGTGTGAGATAGGTATTATTTCTCAGCCCCTTTTTACAGATGAGGACTCTGAGGTCCTGAGGGTAAATAATTTGCCCACAGTTGTATAATTAAGAACTGGAGCCTTCTCTTAAGATGTTGTGTTGAGAAAATGTTCAGTGGCCAATAGAACTTTGAAAAATCACTGGTGAAATGGAAAGGGCCTAGACATGGTGGGCACAGATCTGAGTGTAAAAATCTTTTATTCCTTAAACACTAGCTGCTTGTTCTTCAAAGTGTGCTCTGTAGACCAGCAGCAATTGGCATCACCTGGGAACTTATTAGAACTACAGAACCTCAGGCCCCACCCCTGACTTTCTAAATGAAAAGCTGCATTTTAGCAAAACCTGCATTTTAGGGACACATCAGTTTGAGAAGCTCTGCTTTAGAGCATTTCTTGCTTCCATCTCCAGAGTGATTCTCCCAGCTGTTGCTTCCTCACTTTGATTTCTTTTGCAAAGCTAGCCAGTGATGGAGAGTGTACCGTGCTGTGAATGGATGGTATCTAGTGGGTGAAATACGATAGCAACGTGGACAAAACATTTTAAAAATACTGTACAGCGTGGCCACACTTAAGGTCAACTTTTCGACCTCAAGACTTCTATAAACTACTGTTTGAGTAGCCTAGTAGTTGGTATACTTTATTTATTCACCATAACGACTTGTTCAGGTATTATTGCCCCCATTTTATAGATAATCTAAGCCTCGGACAGGGGAATAACCCACCCAAGTTAACCCCACTAGTAAATGTCAGACCTGGTTTCAAAGCCCTGTTTCTGTGTGATTCCAAAGCCTTTGCCCTCAACCTCTACTCGCTCCTAAGTTACAGAACAAGTGGCCCGAGGCAGAGCACTGGAGTGGTGCTTTATCTTGAGATCATACCTTCTGAAGCCTGATCTCAGCATGATTTCCCTTTCAGACTACTTCGGGAGAAGATGTTCGTGACTTTGCCAAGGTACTAAAAAACAAATTTCGAACCAAAAGGTATTTTGCGAAGCATCCCCGAATGGGCTACCTGCCAGTGCAGACTGTCTTAGAGGGGGACAACATGGAAACGTGAGTAGTGGGAAAAGCAAAACAGACTCTCGTTTGACGTATATATTTGAACTCCTCTCAGCTGAATACCTTCCTTCACTCCCAAGTGCAAACAGTCTCTCCTATTTCTTTCTTTAGATTTACTTTAGCTGCAAAGAGAAAAACAAGCTGATATTCAGTCGCCATTTTCCCATGTCAGTTGTCCCATGACAATGACCTTTTCCAAAAATGGAACTGTATCTCACAGGGAAATAAAACCACGTTACGGCTGCTCACTACCTTACAAGGCTTTTAAGAAATATGGGACTGTTTACAAATGAGTGACTCCAAGATCTCATTTTGATTTTCCTCCCTCACAAATCAGTAGGCGTGTGTCTTTTTGTATCTGATTGTGTGGTCGTATCTAGTCACTTTTTTCTACTTCAAATAGAGTCACAGCACATTTCTTCACAGTGAGTAGTAATGATTCTCATGGCCAAACTGATGATGCCTTCACCTCTTTTGAACCTGCTCTTTCTTTTTCTCCATAAGTCTCATGGCAATAGCACAACTGTTTTTCTTTTAATTCACTTTCCACCTTTGTTTGGCTGTTGCACTCCATGGTTCATACTTAATTGGATTTCACTTATTTTGACCTTTCAGTAATTTGTGTCTGTGTGTGGCTGAGTTTGCCTGTGTTTCTCTTCACCACCTCATTTTTTGTTTTGCAGTCCTGTTACTCTGATCAACTTCTGGCCGGTAGATTCTGCGTGAGTACTTCTGCTGAAGGGTGCTGCTACCACCAACACATTCGCTTGCTTGATTTAAAAAAGTTTTGTTCTGTTTGTTTTGTTTTAAAGACATTTTAATTTCCCTTCATTCAATTTTTTTCTTCCCTTGGTAAGACTTTGAGAGTGCCTTCTACCCCAGGTCAGGAGAATCAGTGAGGTTTTCAGGTCCCCATCTGGTCAAATTTAAACCAACAGAAATCCTGGCCTTGAGTTCAAAGTGACATCACAGAAGCTGTTGGGTTGTTATAGTCCAGGGAGACATGTTTGTATATTCTTTCATTAGAAGCAGGGAAGAGCCTTCTGATTACATCATAACATTCTTTAGCCGTATTTCTAGAGATTCAGCGCTTTAGGGCCTTCAAAAGGGTGATAGTTTATTCTAGGGCCTGTTAAAAGTGGACCATTCAAAAATCAGTGAAATTTGTTTTATAGTACGATGTTGAGTATGGTTGAATCATTTCAATGAGGCATGCGGGCTATTTCTAATCAGGTAACTCCATGCTATTTGTGTAATCTTGATAGACGTGAGTGTCTCAGTTTTGAACTAAATGCACTTTGCTTTCTTCTCCAAGCTAAATACCCAGCTCATAAACAGTTATACATTTACACTCGAAGGAAAGTGTACTGTGGTCTTTGTTATTGCTATTGGTGTGTGTTATTAATAATACTAATACTAGATACCAACAGATAATTGATTTGTCTCAGCATTTATAATGTTATTAGAAAACTTTTTGGAGTCTGTGATTTATATATCAGCAAACAAAGTGTGCATTGTTTTAAAGTTACATTGTGTGAGGGTCTAATAACAAAATTTTGGTATTTCAGAATGTACTTCATTAAAATATTTACTTAAAGTCATATAGCTCCATTAAATATAAGACGAAAATGACCAGTTTGGAAGACAGGCTTATGTAAGAATTTACTTTATTTTTAGTGGGTCTTTTTTTATTCCACCATGTAGTTTAATTTAAAGGGGATCCTTTTTCAAAAATTCTGTAGTGATAAATGCAAACTATTAATTGAGGTTTATTTTAAGTCCTTATTAGCCTAAAGGAACTCTAGGTTTCCCTTTCTCGTTTCAAGCTGCATTATCGTGCCCTTGAATTCTGGGATATAGTGGCTCTACCTGGTTTCTTTAATAACCGTTATGCTTAAACAACTTGGGAGGTTACTTAGATTCAGTTATGTTCTTTGCTCTTAGTAATTGTTTCCTCTAACCCAGGTTGTCTATTGGTTTATAAAAGTTAAAGCTTTTCATAAATAAGAAACTGTTTAAAAAATTGATATACTGGAATCTTCAGCTTGATTGGATCCCGATAAGCAAATTGACTTACTTTGTGTTAAACTAAGTTCTAACCAATGGAGAAATCCAAAGACAAATGTGCTGAAGAATAACTTTTTAAACGCAGGGTCGGAGGTACACAGCGTAATAAACAAAGAATAACTAACAGTTCCTTAAAAGGAAAGAGAAAGAACAAAAGTGTATTATATACATAAGCTAATCAGAAAAACTCATAACCGAGTAAGTTTAATGTAACTTTTTTTAAGTAGAGGGTGATTGTTAAATTTTGAAGAACTTTAAAATTAATAACATTCTCTATTAAAAATATCCTCTCTGACAACTGAAGCCTACCGCCACTTTGCCTTTTTATAAAAGTGTTAGATTATTTAGAAATGGTGGGAAATTCTCATTTTGAGAAAGAAAACAACCCCAGGTGACTGAAGTCACTGTTTTCTTTAATACCAGTAATTTTATTAAAGCCTTTACTCATGGGATTATAAATAATTTATGAAATAAATTGTAAAGTTGTCCTATTCAGGCAGAAGAGCCAGGCCCTAAGGTGTTCTATTTTGCAAGAATTCTATCTAATGTTAACGCATCCTGTGACAATGGTAGCATTTAATACATTCGATATGGATCACAGAATTTGAAAGTTTACTGAGATACAGTCTTTTGTTTTTCCTTAGAGAGAATCCTTATTTACCTACATTTGTCATCTTATTGGAAACTAAATCTAGCATAAACCTTTTATATTCTTTGTCCACAAATGAGACAATCAAACAATATTCTTTGAGTTATTCTGCTTTGAAACGTAAATGGGTGAAAACTTATTAATGGAGTTTTCACAAAACAGAAGGTGGTGGGTCGGATGGAATTGGCTATTGGTGAGAATTGGAATAATGCTTCTGGGTGTATCGTTTTGTATTTAGGGAGTGAGAAGGAAGAACAGTATTCTTACCTTCCCTTGGAGAAGTGTTTTAGAAGGCTTTGCTTTTAGTTCTGTTTCTGGACTAAGTGGTTTTGTACTTCTACTAATTCTTGGTTTCTGAATGATTCTTCTCTGAGCAGTACTCCCTTTTGGCTCATTTTCTGGTTTCGATAGTACCTCCTTCAGTGTACATGTATATATATATGTGTGTGTATGTGTATAAATATATATATATGTATGTGTATATATGTATATATACACACACACTTTTTTTTAGATTTCCGGTTTTTTATGAGTTCTTGTGCTTATGTATGCTGTGTTAGGCGCTATGTAGATTAATAAGAAAAAGAACATGGAATTATCCTCAAGGCTAAGAATTAAAGCTCTGCATAAGATTTTCTGTGTAAGATGTTATTAAATGCTGTGCATTTACATGCCTAGTTCTCTTGGTGTAATTAATGCTCCAAGGTCTCAGGATTTCTTGCTTGATACTACCCAGATAGCAACTATTATAAAGGAAAATATATTTCCACTAATATATTTTCCTCGATGGTGGGCTTTTAGCTTATAAGAAGGATGTAATTGAAAGACTTCTCTGTTCCAAAAGATAGGGCTTATAAAGCAAATAATCCAAGCACTCAATTCTCTTGACCTACAGTGCATATTTCAAAACAAATCTTAATTTTTCTAATAATGGGCCATTCCATGGTTCTGAGAAATTAGCAGATTATCCCCAAAACTGGAGATTCACCTGGAAATCTTTGGATCTGCCTAGTAAATTGGGTACTCATCCTTTTGTTTCCTCATGACAGTTTAAGCATCTTTGTAATTCATTCCAAATTTGATTATGGTAACGCTTGACCTAGACAGCATTGGTTTCATCAGACATTTATCTCTCAGGGAAGACTTCATTTCCCTAATTATTTGCTGTAGTGTGTTGTAATCATCTTATGATGGTGTGTCTTCTTTAAGAAATATGAATTGCTAGGCCACTTCCTATATAAGCCTAGGTAACTACACAGTTTTCTCTTTTTTTAAATGTAAGGAAAAACCCCATATTCTTCTCAGTATTCTAACCGAGTCCATGAATGCTATTTAGACATTGGACTAAACTAGTCCTCTCTGAATAGATTACTGTTGACTTTTGGATTCATGCCTTTCCCTAAAGGCTTTCTCTATCAGGAGAGAAATGGAAAAGATCTTTTGTCCTATTCTAGTGAAAACAAAAAAGCACATGCCCGAACTGGTTTTCAGAACAGATGGATTTTTTTCCTAAGGTTAATCTGAGAGATATTGTATAAACTTCAAGGACAGTTAATAGATCACATGTGAATAGATGGAAACATGTTAACCCTACCAAGATTCTAATCTATGAAAGCAAAAAGAGTAGGATTTTATGCCCCCAGAGTCTACAGACCATGCATGCTGACCCTTGCCTCCTATTCCCTGCCCCCTTGTATTCTCACACATGGTACCCCTAATAAGATACATTTCCGATATTGTGATACTCTGTTGAATTTAGTTATTCTTTTTTAAGATTTCACATTATAATTTTAGGCCATTCAGTTTTACTCTATGAAGAAGTAATACAATCCTGCTGGTAAATTGGTAGATACATACTTTCTTCACAAAATTGCACAGACCATCTTGATACATGGAATCTTAAGTAGTCATGGACTGGAGTGGCCTCTTTGGAACTAAAATTGTTGACTGCAAGTGTACTAGGGGAATGTACACTTTCTATTCAATAAGAAGGCAGCTAGTAACTGGCACAGGTGTAAACTGTTTCAGATTGTAAACCACATGTGCTAACACAATTTCACAGCTGTAGGGTATGAGACATTACAAGGAAGGAGGACAAAAATGTCATGTAGACATTGTCCCCCCCAACCTTTTCTATAACTGAAACTTGCCCGAGAAGTTTGTGATCTCTATGGCTTTGGAAAAAAGCAGAAGTAGGAGAAATCATCTCTCAAACCTGGATTCTAAATACTTGATGATACAGAAGCTACAGGAACAACTAAATGTGTACATTATCCATAGAATTAGAAATGAAAGCATTCTAGGCCATGTATATAAATAACTGTGTGGTGGGGTTTTTTTCTCCATTAATGGATGGTGTCTGTGACTAATCACATTTTCTGCCTTATAGGCCTGCCTCGTCCCCTCAACTTTCACACGATGATACTCATTCACGCATTGAACATTATGCTAGCAGGTATGAGACTAGTTGAATGCCAGGCAAATATTGATTGAAATAACTAACCAAGGAAATCTAACCTATAACCATTTTAAACAAATCTTTTCTTTTTCCCCAATCTTGTCTGATTTCTACTAATCAGCTTGCCCTCTAACGTGCATGCCATTCCACTGCATGTTGTTTTTGGACCAATAAGAGCATCAGTTCAGAACAGCCTCCCCTAACCCTGGCCTTTAAACACTCCTCGTAGCTTTGTTGTGTTTTATATCCTGAGTTTGTTTAATCAACTGACTTAGAAACCATCTAACCTTCTTAGAAAACTGCTAGATCAGACATAAATATGTTAAGAAAGTATACTGTGTTGTGTGGAGAACGTGAAAGCACTGGCTTTCTATTTCTGTGTTTATTGTACATAATATGCCATAAAGAAGAGAATCATTAATTTTCCTAATCCTTGTGCCTTTCTGTCCCACCTTCTTTGTGTTGAGGTAACTTTTATATCTAAAGCCTGAATTGCTAATTGTAAGATATCTTATGCTTGTTAAATAAATCTGTAAGAGTTTGCTTAACTTTTTTTTTTTTTTAGTTGTAAAAGGAGTTTATTATTGTCTGAGATGAAGGAGGTTTTTAAAGGTAAAAATTGGTTGCAGAATGTTTGGAGAGGTTACTGTGAATCTGTCCTTTATCAATATTCTAACTGCTAAACGTGTTTATCAACCATGGGAAGCATTAACTAGCTATATGTAACTCTGTCATCAGTGGAAAGCTTTAATTGTCTTTAAAAAGAAAACCACAGGGTCGTGTAAGGTACGGGGTGTATTTGTTGTTAGGGAGGCTTTTCTCATGGAAACAAAGGCCTGTTCTCGGTGAAAGGAAGATCTATCTGCTAAGAAACAAAATTCAACTTCCCTTATAATTTAAAACAGAAATGTAAAGCTGCTAACTAGCTGTGGTCCACCGCTCACTGCCTCAGATGGTTAGGCCAACACACACATCCCTTAATATGAAGGATTCCTTTCTCCTCTTGACATGAGTTAGCCTTTAGTTTTCAGGAATGTTCGATAAGGTCTTGAATAGATTCTAAGAAGTCACATAAGTTTTAATGAGCTTTTACGTTTTTTATCAGGCTAGCAGAAATGGAAAACAGCAATGGATCTTATCTAAATGATAGCATCTCTCCTAATGAGAGCATGTAAGTATCCTGTCTCTTTTTACAAAATGTTCCTGACGATGAAATTGCTTGGAGGGATTTAGAGGTAGGGTAGCAAAGAAGATAGGAATTAGCATTTATATTCGTTTGATCTTTCAAGGAGCCATTCATTTACTTTTTTTTTTTTTTAAACTCTTGACAACCTGACACAGAATGAGTTCATCCAGATTGTGGCATTCTTGGTGTTTCAGATGGTCCAGAATGTTCCCCAAACACTTTGCCTTATTCTTATTTAATGCCACACTATCACAAATCGCAGGGTCCTAAATACTTAAATTAGATTAAATGCTTAATCTTGGACCAAACCTGCCACATACTTTAAGGGATTGGATATTAATTTTTAAAGTGCTGGCTAAGTAGTATTTTGTCCACTCATGGGGAGTGGAGATACAATCTTGGTGTAGTTGCATTGGTATTCCCATATGGTCGGTTAGTTGGGCATTTTCCTCTAGAGACCCTAAGTGGTAGATTTTTGTGATTTAGCATCTTCATGAGCAAAATAAAATGAGGCAATCTTGTGAAGGGTTTCACAAGAGGAAGTACAAATTTAGGTCACAGTTTCTTTGTGGGATGATAAGCCAGGCCTGTCAAATTTAAGGAAGGAGAGAGAGTGATGCATTACCGAGCAGGGGAACCCGTCACAGTAAGGAACACAGAGGAGTACGCCATGAACCAGCAGCCTGAGGCAGGGGAGCAGATTAAGAAGTTAATGTGGAGGAAAAAATTAAGGATCTGCCAACTGAAGAGTTAATTTAGAGAGAAGAAATCTAGTCAAAGTATAATAATGTTATAAGTTTAATAAGGTATGGATGTATCACTACTTTGTCATGGAAAATCTAGGCAAAGGGGAAAATGGTAAATTTATCATATGTAGTTTATATGGCAACCCAAAGTCACATTCAAATGAGAAACGGCCTTTAGAACGATTAGACTGAAGGAAATAGTATCAAAGTGGCATTTATACATAAATGGTTATGTAAGGCATGAGAATAAATCATCTCATCTGGTACATAAAGGCGATCAAGTTAATAATAAAGAATAAAATCGACACTCAGCCATTCATATATGATCAAGTTGCCTAAAAGAAAACAACCTTTTCCCCAAACAAAACTTGGTGCATTCTTTTTCTTAGCTATGGGGGAAAGTATTAATAGAATGAATAATAAAATACTTTGACAGAAAAATAGTTAACCAAAGTATCAGCCAAATGTAAACAACCTGAATGATTTGCTTCTTTGGGTCACTGATTTGAACATGAGAAGCTCTCGCACATTCAAATTAATTCAAGTTGTATCTGTGTAATAATGGCTGCCACTTGGTGACTGCTTAAGAGAACAGTGAGAGAAGTTTAATTCTAGCTGTTCTAGCAATAAAATTTCCGAGTTTGGAAGAGGGCTAGTAAATCAGGTGGTAAAACAGCTTTTATTTTTAAATGAAATTTAGCTTTCTTTAGCTTATTCTGAGGACGTAAAATCCATTTTGACTCAGTGTTGGATGGTAAAATCATGATATTTTGGGGGCAGGTCTGGGGAAGTGATTTGATAGATTGGTTGATCTCACTTAAACATTTGTCTTTACCATCCAATAATTATTTTTAGTCAACTGTTAACTTTTCAACCAATTATCTGGCCTGACGGACCAAAATCGTTTAAATCAGGAGGATTTTTTCCCTCAGTATCTGAATTTTTTTTCAACTCAGAACACAAGGAGATGAGAAAAGGAAATTAAATGAGTGTGGAGAGGGAAGTATTAACGTATCATCTTACTAGTATCTAGCCAGAAACAGAACTTTAGCCTCCCATTAAGAATAGAATGGAGTTCTTATAACTTGGAGGTACACAGGCTTTTCAGGAGCTAGGAGCATTGGGTTTAGAAAATAATTTCTCCAGTGTACTGGAGAGTTCCTGGGTTTAAGGAGAAAGATTGTAACTGCCTCCCAAAATAAAAGCCTTTGGCCTCTTGGTTGCCCAAGATTAGTCTTTAAAAGCTGCTCTAAGGAATGAGTTGTTCAGTCCTCTTATAATTAGTCACCTTAATGGCTTTTTTTTTCCCCTTCCAATTTTTGTGTTTCTATCTAAACAATAATTAAATGAAACAGTTGTTTTATCTGTAGTTTTATTATTGTTACCAGCCTGCCTCTGTGGCTTAATAAGTAAGTTCAGACTGGCTCACCAAAGCAACACTTTCGGGTTTCATTGCCTTCTACTGAAGAAAATATTTGCTCTGTTCTTTTATGGGCTTCAGTTTTTTCCTGGTCAGTATCAACAATAGTGTGGGTGAGTGAGCAGATTATCTTGACAGGCTTGGTAGCAAAACATTATACAGCCATTATTATGTCGCTTAATATTTACTAACGATTGGTTAAACTGTCGACATGGAGCCCCAGTGTTGCTGTAATTCTGCTGTTCGTTTACCCATGTAAATAGGCCACCCAGATTCAGTGGAGAATTTGAGCCAGGGATCCTTGGAATTGTCACCAATAGGATGGTAGAGCACAACCTCAACAATGTCACAGTGTCTTCAGAAATAGGAAAAGGGGTCTAATTAATTGTTAAGAGCAAATAACTGTTTCTCTTTTAAAATACACACCTGAGTCCCTGACCCCCAAAAGCAAAATAAGGGGGGAAAAAACCAAAACCTTTGATTTTATTTTCCAGAGATGATGAACATTTGTTAATCCAGCATTACTGCCAAAGTTTGAACCAGGACTCCCCCCTGAGCCAGCCTCGTAGTCCTGCCCAGATCTTGATTTCCTTAGAGAGTGAGGAAAGAGGGGAGCTAGAGAGAATCCTAGCAGATCTTGAGGAAGAAAACAGGTGAGTTTTCTTTCTAGCTTTGTCGTTGGTATGCAGAGCGCATACACTTGCGCACATAGAAAAGCGCCAGGAATCTTCACTTAGAGTCGTTCTATGTCTAATTGTTTGCTCCAATAATCTGCGTAGCTCCATTTACAGATTTTCTCTCTCTCTTTTTTGTATCTGAAACAAGAAAATGAATGCAACAGCATAAGTAAGAAATCATACTTTAGGTGTTAAAGGAGTTAATGCTGATGGTGGTATTTGATTTGTTGCATGTGTTTCAGAGGCTTTGATTTTATATTTGAGAATAGAATGTAAGAACAAAGTAGGTCATTTAATTTTATGGTTATATGATTTGTACATGTGTTTGCCCATATGATCTATCTTAAAGCACTTAAGGAAGTAGGCTCATTGGTCATATTTGGGTATGAATTAGTTCATCTTATTTTTCATCATCAAACACAAAAATCATTTATGCTCACCGTCCTAGCAGATTAGTGAGGCAATTGCAGTTGTCAGTCATCACCCGAAAAAGATGTTCATGGGAAAAGAGCAGAAATTATAAAAGTATAAGACTAAAGACAATTTCATAATGATGGCACAGAGGACAAAGATGTAAAAATCTGGCGTACTGTGTGGTGTCAGGTTAATGCAAATCATTGGACTTTTACTTTTGTATTACATTTATTGTATCACAGGTCCCTTGGTTAAGAAAGGCTTTTTGCACATGATCACTTCTAACTCAGTGTGCCTTCTTTAGACAGATGCCACCAGGCGAGTCTTTAAAGGAGCAGTTGCTCAAATTTATGGGACTTGAGTACTTTCATCTCTTTGGTTTAGCCCAAGGCACAAAGACCTCTTAATCTAGGCAACACAGTGTGTCTGAGAACCAGAGCCCTCGGGGAGTATGTCACCTCAAGATGAAAAGGCAAACTGCCGTTTATCCACTGCTGTCTGCTGCCACTGCCCTCTTTCTAGCTCTCAGTGCCTCTGACCAACGCTCCTTATCTGGTCGGCTTCCCTTTAGTCTCCTTCCCAGCCCTCCAATACATCCTCTGTACTGACTTCTAGTTGCGCAGCTTTCCAGAACCAAGACCCATCATGGCGCTCTTCCTTCATTGGATTTCTGCATCTAGAAAAAAACCCAGCTTCTCAGCTGGGCATTTAAAACCTTCCACAATTTTCTCTTGACCTGCTTTTTTCACAGCTTCATCTTTTGTACCTGTATTCTGGCCATGCTGTTGTAGCTACTGGTTCTGAATGCATCCTGCCCTCATCCACTTTCTGGGTCAAGCTCAAGCTTGCTTCTCAGCCTCACTGCCCACCCGCATCCCTCCACTGCCACATCTGGCAAAAGAGTCCTACCCATCCTCCACGCCTTTGCTCTGAATTATTTCCCCTGTTAGATCCCTGCATTTGGAAGTAATCTATCTTTTGTTTATATTCCCAGAATACTGGACCTTTCTCAAAGAACTCTGTGACAGTTTGCCTTTTTATCAGTTACTCCCAATGCCTCCCTCTGATGGAGATAGTGAATGCCTTGGGAATGAGAACTGTGTCTTAATTCTCTTAATGTCCTCTATAGTACCTAGCACAATGTGACCATTTACTGGGTGCTCTGGAAATGTTTGGTAAAACCTAAAACTACAGGGAGGATGTCACATGAGTACCATCCAGGAGGTAATATGGAACATTCAGTTGGTTTTATTGGTAACATTATTTTTGGCCTTATTTGTAAGACTGGCAATGAGTATAATGGTAGGTAAAACCTTTCCCTTTACTTTATTAATAATCATCATTAGGTTCATTTATGTTAAATCTTTCAATATTTTAAAGGTCAGTCAAATAGGAAGAAAAAGCTGGGCTTGGCATTAGAAGTAAAATTTGATGTTACCCAGGAATAAAAATAGATTTGTAATATCTAATTGTTGCTGTTGTATAATATGTCTTCTTACCTCATTGGTCAAGAGTTCTGTCTTATTATTAGCATGCTTCCCTTCCATACCGTGACAGCCAGGCCAAGTGTTGGTGCAGAGTACTGAAGCTACCATTTATATATATTTCATCATTTTCAGGGCACTTGAATGCATTTTGGGTCATTTAATCTTCCTAAAAGTTCTGTATGGAAGATGGATGGAAGAATGCAGGTTCAGAGAGGTTCAAATGGTTTGACCCAGATTTCACATTCGCCAGTGGCAGAACCGAATTCAAATCCAGATTTTCTGACTCTAAATAGCCAACTCAACCTTGCAGCAGAGCATAAAGAAGAGTCATTCTGTGTAAAAATCATTTACATGAAATTGTGCATTCTTTATAAATATCATTTATGTAGAATTGTGGCACATTCCATGGAAGGTACCTTAACTTGAGGGAATAATTTTAGGACCAGACATGAATAAACCAGTCCATCTATGTGTGGTACAGTGATAACCACTTTACCCTGAAAGATGTCCAAGATGTCAAGAATGAGATGGTTTATTCTCTGAAAGAAAAAATAAATTACACCAGGGCTGCGTAAAGGTCCAAAATGAAGAACCTGCTGTTAATGAAAATCTTTCTGTAAGTTATCTTGACCCTCAAGTAAAGGTCAGGATGACCTTCCTTCTTTCTCTGTCTACTTTATCACATTTTCACTTCCTCTCAAATCCCAAAGAAATATCTCTGCAGAGCTCCCCTCCTGGAAGTAGCCGGTCTGCTTCCCTTTGCTCTTCCTCTCCTGTTGTCTTGCATTTCTTCTCAAAGAGCTTCAGAGCCATAGCTTTGCCTTCATGGTCCTTGAATTCAGTGTTGCTTAAGGAGCCTTTAGTTCACCATTTCCTGTCTTTCCGCTGAGAGAATCCATGGGAGGTCATTAGATGCACCGCCCTCAGTGCCTGCCAAGCTGGCTGTATTTCCCAAGTCAGATGGGCTACATAATATGACAACTCCAAGCATGCTTTTAGAGAAAACGGGGAAGAATATTTAAAATTGGGAGTGTCCCATGTCCTTCGGACATGTACTTACTATATCTGTGTATTTTGTGTTCCTTTATTCTGTAGGAAGAACTTGTCTCCAAATGACACTTAGCAAAGGAAAGAGGCTTGGAGATCACAATTCCTGACCAGACATCTTATTGAATTCTGTTATTCTTATTCATGACCCCTCCCCACCATCCCCTTGAAAACAGGAAGTGGCTAATTAGGAAGTGTCTCAGGGGTGTCTTATCTCTGTCTTTAGAATTCCATTTCTCCCAATTGTTGCATGGAGCATTCAATAAATATTTGTTGAATAAGTTAATGAATAAATGAATTGAAATGAAGCTGAATTTATTTTCCTTGTAGCACTCATGCATGTACTTTTGGCTGAAATTCTTTTTACAACCTAATTTCATAGAGAAAAGCCTTTTGAAAGCTTTTCTTCTGCTTGCTTTTCAGAATACGTCCCTGTTACAAACTTCTTTGATTAGCGCCAAGCATTGCTTTGTCATAAATTTAGAACGTTCAAAATTCATTTTCTAAATCCTAAGCCCTGCGTGTCTCCCCCCCACTGGCATTCTCTGATTCTTGGCTTATGCCACAAAGATAAGGCGGAAGCTCTGAGCAAAAGCTTAGAATTTTCTCAATAGTGTCTCTCATAAATTTGAGTGACTAGTGACTTAGACAATCTTTGACGTTTCACTTCTGCATAGTGTCTCACCCTCATACCACAGATAACTCTGATTCACCTGTTTGGTAGACCAGTTGGATGTTGAGAATTTGCTCCATTGTGTATCCTTGGCGTTGCAAAAGTTTTCTTTTTTCCTGCCTAGATTAAAGCCTACAATCTCCTGACTTAAATCTGTAGTGGCACCTTATGACGTATTTTTCTCTGCACTGTCTAAATGAACTCAGACTTGCTCTGAAATTCTATGTACGACCCTAACAATGAAAAGGTACCCTTTATGAGAGACAAAAACCCATTCTCATTCTGCTGCCTGCACATCAAATTCATTAGGTTGCTCCCAAGTCTAAAAGGAGGGTAAATGCTAACCTGATCCGCTGTGAAGCGTAAAGTTAATTCGAGTTGTTAGGAGATGTAACATGACAACGGGGGACTCTGGGCTCTTAGTACCTACTCAGTACCTTTCATGTGTCTTTTTTTGGGTGACCAGTCATGATGCAGCCTCAGTCTGAGTTTCCTCTTGCTCCTTTTCATTCCTCCAGTGGTTATACGGATCGTTAATGTTATGGTCAGAGAAGTTCTAGATCAGTTACTTGTACCACTGAGTTAAACTAGCTGGAGATCGTGATCCTGTTGCTTTGCCTTGTAAATGATGGGTGACTGGGCCTGGGGCTGGTGGTTTTCAGTCTTCACAGTGTCAGGACGTCTTTATTCCGTGTTCCTTCCTTAGGTCTTCGTATGAGTCTCAAATGGTGGTGAGGAGATGGCCAAGAGGAAGGGAAGCTGAAGGGGGTCAGGAGTGGGCGTTCCAAGCAGTAAGGAGCATAAACAGGGGTGTCAGGGAGGAGCAGCAGCGCATGATTGGGAAACCGCAAGCCATGTGTGACTTCTGTAACAGGGCAAGAAGCGGGAGGAGATGAGACCAGGCAGGTGGGGAAGGACACGGTGCCATGCTGCGGCTCCTCACCTGGTACAGGGAGCCACTCCTGGGTGCCAGCCAGCAGTCATGCTGTTGGATTTACACTTCGATGCGTCACTCGGGCAGCTGTGTTGGGAGTGAGCGTGAAAAGCACGATCCAGGAAGAAGGAAGTCAAACTGGGCATGAGTGTGGAAGCCCAGGAAAGAGATGATAAGGGCCTAAAGGAAGGTTGTAGAAATGGGGAGGATGGGCTGAATCTGAGTGCTGTTTTAGGGGAGGGGCTGAGCTGTTTGGCTGCTTCCGTGGGTCTGGGGAGGGAAGGCACCAGTCCCAGTTCCGGCCCGTGCGTGGCGAGACGGTGGTTGTTGGCAGCGGGGACCGACGATGCGGGAGGAGTAGGGGCAGGTTGGTTCTTTCGCTCAGCCGTGTTGATAGAGGGCCCTCCTCAAGGGTCGAGTAGCTGGAAGGTGGTGAATGGGCTACAGGAGACGGTGAGTTTGAGGCGCCGGTGACTCAGCCACGTACACGTGTCTGACAGTGAGAAGGGGAGCTGTGGAGCTTGCGGGACAGGTGTGGGCCAGAGAGGACAGAGCTGTGAGGCACCAGCTCACCAATGAAGTTGAAACTGAGTGAATTTATCTCCCCAAGGAGCGCGTGGCAGATGGAGGGCGCTGGGCCTGGGAGAACTCTGGAAGATGTGAACGTTAAAGTGTTTATTTAGTTACTTTGATCCTTTAATCCACACAGAGTATGAGATATCTGAAGGATTCGGAAGGCATATGGAGAACCGTGAGCCCCTCTCCAGCCCTGTCCCCTGGCTGTGGTGCTCCCAGCTCTGGAGCCCAGCCACCACCTTTTCTGGCTTCTCATGTACCCTTTCAAGGATATTCTCCACGTATGCAGATATTTACACATATGTTTGTGGGTTTGGGGATTATTTCACACAGTGCTGTGTAGTATTCCCACTGGTCTTCTGGTGGTACTTAAAGATCCCTGATTTCTTTCCATGTGCTGGAGGAATATGCCAGAAAAAGAGGGGAGGAGAGCATGGGAGTGGTAGGAGCAGCTTCCCAGAGGAGGCAGGAGGGAGAGGGGCAGCAGGGCACAGGAGGAGGCATGGTTTTGAGTGAGAGAAGGGCCCCCTGAGAAAATAGCATTGTAGGTGAGGAACTCAGGGTAGGGAAGAGGGGCCAGGAAGATAACACTGAATGTTAACTTTCCAATAGACATCCTTGGTAATTAGTACAGAAACAGATTCTGACAGCTGGTCTGTACATGGCTATTAAGTTGGATTAGGGGGAAAAGAGGAGTATACAAGAAATGCAATGAAACGGGGCCTTCATGTCACTTGGCAGTTTGAGCCCCCAAGCAAAGGGCCGCAGCGCCTTTTTATTTTTATTTCTTTATTTCATTTTTTAGTAAGGAGAGACTTTATTTGAAAGGATTATTGCATGTGGGGAGAGGGACTATTGCCATAGGGAGCATGCAAGTGTGTAAAGAGTTAGGCAAAAAGTGGTTTTCTTTCACAGAGAGGAGTGACAAAGCTGGAGGCTCTTTTGCCCTGAGCCCAGTCAGCTCTCGGGAGGGCCGGCATCCTGGGCCAGGCTGAGAGTGGGCCAAAGTTCAGAGGCCCGGAGGAAGGAGGGATGCTTAGCCACAGTTTGATTAACAAGCATTTTGTCCAGTTGATCAGTGGGAATGAAACAGTTCAGGTAATCCTTTATTAGGCAAAGGATGGGAATTAGTAGGATTCGTGTCTAGCCTTGTCTTCGGTCAGCAGTGGGGCATCCTTGAGCGTTACCTTAGTCATTTGGGGAAGGATGGTTTTTTGTTGTAATCTTTTTTTCCAGGACATGACAGGGAGGGGGATTTCTCCAGCCTCGCTCTTTTCAGGTAATTTTCCACACTGTCGATGATAAAACGTCCAGGACCCAAAGTCACTCGATGCAGAGCCTTTTTAGATAAAGGGAGCTAGTTTCCCCCCAGACCACCAGGCTCTTTCATGGCAAGAGAAGCCACTGTATGGAGGGAAGCGGAAGGGCCTACCCATTGCATTTAATAAGCTGTGCATGAGGCAAGCGCCTCAGCTCTCCCCAGGCAGGGACGGCAGTTACTCGGGCTGGGGTCACCATGTTTCAGAGGCTCAGTTTCTAACTAACCAATCCGATACTTAGATCTCCTTCAGTCTATCCAGAGTTAATCACAGCTGGAGGGGACCAGTTCATCCTATCCAATTCATGGATGTAAATAGATTACCCAGAATGGCAATTTATTTCCCCCTTTATCCAAATTCTCCCTCTTTTTAACTGTCTTGTTATACTAAGTGTATTTATGTTGCATTAAATCTTTTTGGGGCAACAGCGAGAGGTTTAAGTACAAATAGTAAATCTATTTAGATGGGGAATGTATATATTTTTTAAAGACTGGAGTTGTCACTCCATTCTAGAGTCCTCTGTCTTAGATGTCTTGGAGATGAAAACCAAAATAAAATTGTCCGCTGAGCCTGGATCTTGGCATAGGAGATTGGATAGTTATGAAGACTACTTCATATCACAGGGAAACCAGAGTACCCCTCTAATGAGAATAATATTCACAACTTACTGGTACAACTGCCATCTTCCTAGAATAGGCTGGATAAAAGCTGAAATTCTTAAAATCCAGTTTCCCTTTTTAGATCTTCCATGAAGACCCTCATCCTCCTCTTGGCTTTTATTACCAGACCATCCTGCTATAATAGAATTGACTGTACTGTTAAGTTTCCTTAGTTACTTTCCAGGCCTGAGGATATCATTCCATTCACTTGAACAGATAATTAGTGAATGCTTAACAGGTTTTTCAACCTGCCAGGAGTATATAAAGGAACAAGCCTTAGTTCTTACCCTCCTGGAGCTCAAAATTTAATAAAAAGGCATTAAAATATAAAGAACTAATTAGAACCCAGTGTTACAAGTGATCGAGGGGCACAGAGGTGAAGGATTAATTCTGTGTGAGGGATCGAAGAGACTTTAACAAAGAGAGTTGAAGATAAAGATTGAATAGGAGTTTTCCAGGCTGCGAGAGTGGAGGGTAAGGATGAGCTTTCCAGACTGCTGGGGCAGCGAGCAATGTGGGGCCAGAGCACAAGATGAAAGGATCAAGAGAGTAGTGGTGTGGTAGGTGCAGTCCCACTGTTTAAATGGCTTCATGTGTCAGACAAAGGAGTTTGGATTTTATTTTATAAGCAGTTGATCAGTGAAGGTTTTTTGAGGTGGGGATGATTGAGAAAAATAATTACAGGCAGGGAGCTAAAGCCATGGAGATTGGTAGAAGGAAAGTGGAATCATTCATTGGAAGATGGACAGGTTCTGAACTAAGAATATCTTAGGCAAGTGAAGAAGGAATGAAGAAACGGGAAGGTCACTGAATGAATGAGGCCAGGGGAGATGGGAAAGGGATGAACTGCGTGTTACGAAATTGTTTAATGAGGGAACTGGGAAATAATCATTAAAAAACAAAACAACATAGAACACACAAGAAAAGCTACTGATTAGCCAAGGTCAATGGATAGAGAAAAAGAACTATGTATTAGGCATACTGAGTTCTGTTTGCCCAAGGAGATTCAAGTGGAAATGTCCTATACTGATTTTATGTATTCACTTTCCAAGAAGGAATTTAAAAAAAAAAGAAGAAGAAGAAAGAAAGCCTAGTAGTAAGATTCCTGAAATATAATCAGTAAATCAGTGAACATAGTAGAGATTGGCTTAGTTGATATAATTGTGTTTAAAATTCGGTCTGAGGTTCCCTGCAGGCAGGGGGAGAAGAGGAAACAGTGATTTGTCTCTCTCTCAATGTTGGATGAAAGAAGCATGCAATTTTCTAAGGAAACACCATAGTTTTCTTGGCTCTAAATAACAGTAAAAACAAATAGCTGTCATTTGACTGCTTGCTATGGACTGGAACTGTTTTGAGTACATGTAAGATCTTATTTAATCCTCACAACAACCCTATGAAGAAGAGGCTGTTTCCCAAATAAAGACTCCGCGGCACAGAGTATGAAGGACATGTCATACAGCTAGCAAGGCATGGGGCCTGGATTCAAACTCAGGCATTCCTGGACTCATAACAGTGTTAATGCTTGGTGTGATTGCTGGCTAGTGTCCTTATCAGTATTTTTATGACAAAGACCAAAGGAAATTTTATGTGGCTGCCTCTAGTGCCCTTTATTAATTGTGGCTATCTTACCACTAAAGACCAAACAAATGATGACAGTTCTCCATAGACGGTGGTCACTGTTGCCCAAAATGTGTTCTGCAGAATACCTCTAAGATAATCTGAAGAAAACTGATTCTAAAGACAGATAAACTTTGGAAATGGTTGTACTGGAAAGTCTTGATTAATCTGCATTTGCATTAAAGAATACGGGAAAAACTTGATTAGCTTTGTTTAACCCAGCGTTGGTTACACATACTTGTCCTCAGCCCAATTCTAATGTTCTGTAGATCTTACTTTGGTAAGAAATTCAAGTCTGTTCTAATGCCTGTGCAGAGGAAGCCTGGATTTTTCTCACAAAAGTAACTTCTGATTTGTTCTAGTAGTAAAGCCCTAGAAACCCAGAGACCAAAATGATTTAGTCTGGAAAATTCAAAGATATGTGTTAAATCATCTCTCATAACAATAGAAAATTCTATGTAGTTTTTTTATGGAGCATTCCACTGTGAGTGGCCTGGCTTTGTAATTAAACTACCAAAAAGAATTTCCACCAGTAACTTTACAAAGTTAACTTGTTAAGTGGAGTGCTTAATTCTTGGTAATTGATTGAATTTCAAAGGATGTCTATACCAAAGACAGCAACTTTGTTTCTATCACAGTTACTGTTTGATTTTGCTTTTTAAGTTGTTAGATGCAAAGGCCAGTTGTTACTTGAGGCCTCTCCTGGGTTGTGATCTAAAAGTGTGTTATCAACACATGGGAAGATATTAAGAGGAATGCAGGGGTAACATTCATCTCCGTGACAGATTAAGGTATACATTTGAAAGATGTGTGGCTAGTATATGGTCCTGTGTAATGCCACTTGCGGAAGCTGATTCTTTGTCTGGCACTGAAGTTTTAGAGGTAACTGATCAGTGAATCAACCTTGTGTGACTTGGTGCTTAGCAAGTTTAAGTTCACAGAACCCATGGCTAATGGAGACATCCAGGAGACTACTGAAAAAGAAAGATCTGGAGTCTAGAAGGGAAGTCTGGGTTGAGGAGTAGTGGGTTGGGGAGATGGGGTCATGAGCTTAGAGGAGCTAGAAGCCTTGGGAAAGGACAGGGTCCTCCTTAGGAAGAGAATATATGTGGAAAGAAGACCAAGGACCTCCTGGTGTGCGTGACTGTAGTTGGCTGTACCCAGTTAGAAATGATTTCCTGCTGTGTTAATACTGATGCAGATGACTACCTTTATTTATTTATTTATTTATTTATTTTTACTATGTTAATAATTAAAGTTGGCCTTTTTCTGTATCACCAAAATCTGGGTTACCTTTTGGTGCCACTCTGTCTGCTAACTACAGGTTATAAGTAAATCCATATGATCCTTTTTCTATAATTTCCTAGTAAATCAGGGTGATTATTTCAAAGATAGGAGTAACCTATAGTTCCAGCTTTAGCCCTGAGCATAGTTCCCGGTCCTTTTGCATTAGTGTGAGGTTTGTCCCATATGCCAGACGGTGAGCTCTTGAAGGGAAAGGGACCATGTCTCACGTATCTTTCTCTCTCTAGTGCTGGGTGTAGAAATATGTGTTGATTAAGTGAATGGATGAATGCCCTTTGGAGGTTTCCTGTTCCCTGCTGGATTTTTTGGCTGACTTTCACCTGTCTTCTTGTTTTTCTCATTTCTTATGTTGTTGTTCTTCCCACAAATCCTTTAATATACCTCTGGGTTGTCGTAACATTTTCCATTCAACTGGAAACATTGAAGTTGTTTAAGTTAGCCCAGACTGGAGCATTTTCTGGGCTTATTTTTAGGCTCTTTCTTAAAATCATCATCTGAAAATCGTGAGAAGTGTCTACGTAGATAAGTCTGCAGGCATATACACACCATTTTTCTCTTACGTACGTGGATTGAACTTGATTCCGTCATATAGTAGGAGAGAGCATTGGAAAGTTACTGACCTCACTGGGGAAATATTTTTTGTAGTATGAGAAATAGGATTTTAAATCTAGAACTTGTTTTTATAAGAGCTTTATCAAGATATAATTAACATACAATTCACTCATTTAAAGTGTATAAGTCACTAGTTATTCACAGAGTTGTGCAACCATTGTCACATTATCGATTTTAGGACAATTTCCTCACCCAAAAAAGAAGCCCCATACTCATTTTCAGTCACTCTCCATTTCTCCCAAAGCAATACCACCCCAGCCCTAGACAATCAATGATCTACTTTGTTTCTATGGATTTGCTTATTCTGGACATTTCATGGAAATAGAATCATACAATATATCTGTAGCTGGCTTCTGTCACATAGCAGAATATTTTAAAAGGATACCCATGTTGTCGCCTTTATTAGTACTTCATTTTTGTTAGTGAATGATACTCTGTCATTTGGAAATACATTTCTTAAATTCATCCAGCAGTGAATGGACATTTCAGTTGTTTTCACTTATTGGCTATTATGGATAATATGGCCATGAACATTTGTGTCTGAGTATAAGGACTTACTTTTTTTTAAATGATCCTGTAGTTTCTGTCACTGTAATAGAGGAATCCATAGGATCAGATGTGGCAAAAGTGCACAGCAGTGCACGCCGGGAAGTGAAAAACAGGCCATCAGGATAAATTTACTGGGAGAACTTAAGGCCAAGTCTAACTACTCTTGAGGGACTCAAGCCGGGACACACAAAACTTAAAATTATGATTCTCCTACAGACTGTTACTGCTTTTTGCTGACCAAAGACAAAGTTTGATGTTTTACTGTATTTGTCTGAAACACACTTTCCCCAATGGTACTATTCCTGGACTACACTTCCTTATTTCTGAAACCTTCCCAATCAGAGTGTGCTTTTTGAATGGTTAAGACTAGTCAGTGTCCTTTTTGTCTTGGGTTTTGTTCCTCTTCCTTATTTCCAGGTATAACAGTTAGGATTGTTTTTTTTTTTAATGCATTCTTCTCTTCTTGTGTTGAACTTTTGATGAATACATGTATTATTAGACAGTGCTGTGTTAGTCTCTGATCAGGAATTTGTGGAAAAGAAAAGTCTCAGTCACTGAAGATAAAAAATACCTAAAGCCAGTTAATACTCTCAGGTTCTGTCTCATGGAACTCAAACAAGATATAGATAGATATGTCAAGGGCATAGCTTGAGAATAGAGTATATCTATGAACTCTGTAGACTTGGTCTGAACAGTTTATTACAGCAGTAAGCTATGGACCAAAATTGATAACTTTGTCACATGCCTAGCAGATTTGGTCAAATCTAAGGAAATCTCATCCTAGCGATCTTATTGCCTCAGTGATTTCATTTGGCCCAGATGCTCAGCTTTGATACACTTTACTGTAACACAGATGATGGAAGATACACAGTAATTCCCAGATTCTGGGGTAGCTACAATGACTGGTGGGGCAGGGGGCTAGAATTAGAGAGAGCAAATGATGACTCAGTTTCTAAGCACTATATATATATATAATATATATATATATATATATATATATATATATATATATATATATATATATAAAATATATATATATATATATATATATAATTTTCTGTCAAGCTCAATACGTCTTTCTTTTGGTAAGAAGCTTTCAGCACACCCGAGATTCCAAATGTAAGAAGTACAGAATATATAGAGAAAGAAGTCATAACAATTATGAACGCTTAGAGCGGGCTGGGCCTGGTTCTCACCAAGTTGTTCGTGTGGAATACAGAACACAGTGGCTCACCGATCCTACTGATGGGATGAGTGTGGAAGTCGGTTGTCTGGCTTCAGCAAGTGACAGAGCCTAGCTGTCAGTCAAGGTCTTTCTGACTCCAAAACCATGCTCTCAAACCCTATTCTAATTATCGCCTCAGCCATGGGTGGTAGAAGGCACCAAAAGGGCAGTGTGCCAAAAAGAAATTCTTAATTTTTCTGTACATGCTTCAGCATCACCTTTAAAGCGCAGATATCACTGGAAGAAATGGTACATTATTATAAAATCCCAGTAAGGTTTATTCAGTAGGAAAGGGGTTGGAAATTAAGAGCTCGGAATGCATTAAAAGAGGACAATATTAAGAGATAAGGATTAGAGACAGGAGCCTGGGGGTTCCTGCCATTTTTTACTATTTTGCTTAAGGCAGACCTAAAATATGCATACTTTTACTTCCCACCCTGTGAGCATCTCCTTAATTAACAATGGGAGTGCCAAGGCATATTAATGTCTCTTTCCATCTAGTTTAGGGGTATTTTTGACTGTGTTAGATACAATTTTACAGTATTGCTTTAAATATTTTAATTATAATTGGAAAAGGCGCTGTGCAATTTCCAGTTTTTTAAATACCTCATGCTTGTGGAATTTGTCTTCCTCTTTTTTTTAGAAAGTGCTAATTTGCTAGATTTATAGTTGCTGTAATAGTTGTGTATGATTTACTACATTTGCCTGAATCCAGATTGGTGGATATGATTTAGCTGTTTTTAATACTGTATCAGGCTAAAGCTGGATTTCTCTGGGTCTCATCTTTTTAGATGCAAACCTTTGTAGTTGTTCCCACTTTATGAAATAGATCCTGTGTGCGTGTTCATGCTTTAATATACAGTTTAATATATAAGACTATTAAGAAGACCTTGATCACTGGAAAGTGATCCTCATACAACTGTATAATTACATGCAGTAGGGACGTTTCATTAAAAGAGTAGAAAACCTACAATGAAAACACATGACATCTGTAAATTAAGAGGATTACAGAAAGATTGAAGTAATGTTCTTTATTATAGCTAGCATGTAGGTAGTTGTGACTACTGGCCGGGCCAGATGCTGTCATGTTTTCAGCAGGTAGAGGTAAGGCCAATTTGAGTCATCTCTTATATCCATTAGCTAGTTGAGAAAGATGAGCGTAAGTTTGTATCTGGACAACCACGCTTATACGTGTGATGACACAAAATGAATCAGATAGAGCTACATAGTTGTAGAATGGAGGGATTTTTGTAAGCTCTATGGAGAATAACAAATTAATAATGAATGGGAGACTTCTTCTTTAGCAAGAGTGGTTACAGGAAGAAATTGTGGCGGCAGACGCCATGTGAAGTGAATTTGAATTAGTGTTCTTTAGGGAGCTACCAGAGAAATATGATTTACAAGATAATCAAGAACATAAATATATTCTCCGTGGAGTAATTGTCTGATCCCTGACATATATTCCTGTGTATTGATATGACTCCACAAATACATTCCAACAGTTAGAGAATCAACAGGGGTGAAATGTACATGTGTAACTTCAAGAAAAGCAAAATATATATTGGTAGCAATATAAATTGACAGCCGACTGTTATAATGAGCAGATTGTGCACTTGTGGTTAAGGTTTAAAACCACTCACCTTGGAACAGTGTTAAGTATCTCACTGATCTTTTGTGGGAATGATATCCCCTATGTGCTTTATAAATATTGCATCCAAAAAAACTAGCATTATGATATACTTGAAAAGGTCTTGACATAGATGTTTTTAAATATAAGGAGACAACTTAATTCATAAGGGCTAAATGGCTTCGTTTTGTAACCCCTAACACAGCTCTATAACGATGACCACATGTATTAGGAAATGTTTAGTAAACGTTATCTCTAGTTCAACCCTTTGAACATTCATTTTTCTTGATAATCTTCATGAAAATTTATAAATACCTGTAAAAGAGAATTTAGACTTAAAGAACTTTGTATTTTACTTGGTTTTTGGCCGATATATTTCTTTTGTGCTATTTCTGGTGCTATTTCTGGCTTTTCAAACCTTTAACCTAACAGCTTGTCCCGCCTGAGAGCTTCAGGAGGAAAAACTAGTTCCTCAAAATCAAGTTGGTTATTGAGCATAATAGAAAGTGTATGTTTGTCACATATTTGTTTAGGAAACGGCACTTGTTTGGCTCATTGAACCCTGTTTTGGTAAATTGAGATTTGAATGAGTACTAAGGGAACCTTGACCAGACATCTACATAATCAACATGTCCTGGTAGGCTTCTGATGAAGATACCGTTAGTTTTCAATTTAAGGCATCTTCTTCTGCTTCTGCCGTTTATCCAGTAGTATGTAATATATGGAGTGGAAAAAAAATGAGAACACCACAGCTGAGCTGCAAAACAAGATGAACATCTCTGTGGGCCAGAAACGGGGAGGTATGGACAACAGGACAGGGTGAGCAGTGTGTGGGGCTACCTTGGTGGACTGTCAACTCCTGCTCTAGTAACAGGGATTAAATTCTTCTCACCAGGTGGGGACACACAGCCAGGAATTTGAAATCAGGGCCCCACAAAAACACATCTGGAGAGACACATACTAACCCACTTATACTTGAAAGGAAAATGAAAAAAAAAAAAACAATTTGGACTGTGGCAGGGGACTACAGCTCATGTGTAGCCATGGACCTAATGAGTAGAGCCTGGAAAAGAAGTGAAGAGTGTGGTGGTTGAGAAGGGGAGCATCACAGCCTTGAAACAAGCAGCTGAACCACGCTGCCTGGAGATGAAATTAGCAGTCAGTGCCTTCGTATCGCTCAATGCAGGAGCTGCAAATTACCAAGATAAGACGTAGCTCCAGACTAGAGGCCCTGCTCCGAGTGGGAACAGCCATAAAAGCACTTGACAGAAGCAGGTTCAGAAGGAGAGGGAAACAGGAAACACACCCTATCCCTTTCAGAATGTGCCTGAGGGAGGGAGGGAGGGAGGGAGGGAAGAGGCGAGGAAGAAAGAAAGGAAAGAGGGAGGGAGGGAGGGAGGGAAGAGGCGAGGAAGAAAAGAAAGAAAGAAAGGAGAGGAGGGAGGGAGGGAGGGAAGAGGCGAGGAAGAAAAGAAAGAAAGAAAGGAGAGGAGGGAGGGAGGGAGGGAGGGAAGAGGCGAGGAAGAAAGGAAGGAAAGGAAGGAGGGAGGGAGGGAAGAGGCGAGGAAGAAAAGAAAGAAAGAAAGGAGAGGAGGGAGGGAGGGAGGGAAGAGGCGAGGAAGAAAAGAAAGAAAGAAAGGAGAGGAGGGAGGGAGGGAGGGAAGAGGCGAGGAAGAAAAGAAAGAAAGAAAGGAGAGGAGGGAGGGAGGGAGGGAGGGAAGAGGCGAGGAAGAAAGGAAGGAAAGGAAGGAGGGAGGGAGGGAAGAGGCGAGGAAGAAAGGAAGGAGGAAAGGAAAGAAAGGAGGGAGGGAAGAGGCGAGGAAGAAAGGAAGGAGGAAAGGAAAGGAAGGAGGGAGGGAAGAGGCGAGGAAGAAAGAAAGAAAGAAAGGAAAGAAAGGAGGGAGGGAAGAGGCGATCGCCTGCCTCTCTGCCTCTCTGCCTCTCTGCCTCTCTGCCTCTCTGCCTCTCTGCCTCTCTGCCTCTCTGCCTCTCTGCCTCTCTGCCTCTCTGCCTCTCTGCCTCTCTGCCTCTCTGCCTCTCTGCCTCTCTGCCTCTCTGCCTCTCTGCCTCTCTGCCTCTCTGCCTCTCTGCCTCTCTGCCTCTCTGCCTCTCTGCCTCTCTGCCTCTCTGCCTCTCTGCCTCTCTGCCTCTCTGCCTCTCTGCCTCTCTGCCTCTCTGCCTCTCTGCCTCTCTGCCTCTCTGCCTCTCTGCCTCTCTGCCTCTCTGCCTCTCTGCCTCTCTGCCTCTCTGCCTCTCTGCCTCTCTGCCTCTCTGCCTCTCTGCCTCTCTGCCTCTCTGCCTCTCTGCCTCTCTGCCTCTCTGCCTCTCTGCCTCTCTGCCTCTCTGCCTCTCTGCCTCTCTGCCTCTCTGCCTCTCTGCCTCTCTGCCTCTCTGCCTCTCTGCCTCTCTGCCTCTCTGCCTCTCTGCCTCTCTGCCTCTCTGCCTCTCTGCCTCTCTGCCTCTCTGCCTCTCTGCCTCTCTGCCTCTCTGCCTCTCTGCCTCTCTGCCTCTCTGCCTCTCTGCCTCTCTGCCTCTCTGCCTCTCTGCCTCTCTGCCTCTCTGCCTCTCTGCCTCTCTGCCTCTCTGCCTCTCTGCCTCTCTGCCTCTCTGCCTCTCTGCCTCTCTGCCTCTCTGCCTCTCTGCCTCTCTGCCTCTCTGCCTCTCTGCCTCTCTGCCTCTCTGCCTCTCTGCCTCTCTGCCTCTCTGCCTCTCTGCCTCTCTGCCTCTCTGCCTCTCTGCCTCTCTGCCTCTCTGCCTCTCTGCCTCTCTGCCTCTCTGCCTCTCTGCCTCTCTGCCTCTCTGCCTCTCTGCCTCTCTGCCTCTCTGCCTCTCTGCCTCTCTGCCTCTCTGCCTCTCTGCCTCTCTGCCTCTCTGCCTCTCTGCCTCTCTGCCTCTCTGCCTCTCTGCCTCTCTGCCTCTCTGCCTCTCTGCCTCTCTGCCTCTCTGCCTCTCTGCCTCTCTGCCTCTCTGCCTCTCTGCCTCTCTGCCTCTCTGCCTCTCTGCCTCTCTGCCTCTCTGCCTCTCTGCCTCTCTGCCTCTCTGCCTCTCTGCCTCTCTGCCTCTCTGCCTCTCTGCCTCTCTGCCTCTCTGCCTCTCTGCCTCTCTGCCTCTCTGCCTCTCTGCCTCTCTGCCTCTCTGCCTCTCTGCCTCTCTGCCTCTCTGCCTCTCTGCCTCTCTGCCTCTCTGCCTCTCTGCCTCTCTGCCTCTCTGCCTCTCTGCCTCTCTGCCTCTCTGCCTCTCTGCCTCTCTGCCTCTCTGCCTCTCTGCCTCTCTGCCTCTCTGCCTCTCTGCCTCTCTGCCTCTCTGCCTCTCTGCCTCTCTGCCTCTCTGCCTCTCTGCCTCTCTGCCTCTCTGCCTCTCTGCCTCTCTGCCTCTCTGCCTCTCTGCCTCTCTGCCTCTCTGCCTCTCTGCCTCTCTGCCTCTCTGCCTCTCTGCCTCTCTGCCTCTCTGCCTCTCTGCCTCTCTGCCTCTCTGCCTCTCTGCCTCTCTGCCTCTCTGCCTCTCTGCCTCTCTGCCTCTCTGCCTCTCTGCCTCTCTGCCTCTCTGCCTCTCTGCCTCTCTGCCTCTCTGCCTCTCTGCCTCTCTGCCTCTCTGCCTCTCTGCCTCTCTGCCTCTCTGCCTCTCTGCCTCTCTGCCTCTCTGCCTCTCTGCCTCTCTGCCTCTCTGCCTCTCTGCCTCTCTGCCTCTCTGCCTCTCTGCCTCTCTGCCTCTCTGCCTCTCTGCCTCTCTGCCTCTCTGCCTCTCTGCCTCTCTGCCTCTCTGCCTCTCTGCCTCTCTGCCTCTCTGCCTCTCTGCCTCTCTGCCTCTCTGCCTCTCTGCCTCTCTGCCTCTCTGCCTCTCTGCCTCTCTGCCTCTCTGCCTCTCTGCCTCTCTGCCTCTCTGCCTCTCTGCCTCTCTGCCTCTCTGCCTCTCTGCCTCTCTGCCTCTCTGCCTCTCTGCCTCTCTGCCTCTCTGCCTCTCTGCCTCTCTGCCTCTCTGCCTCTCTGCCTCTCTGCCTCTCTGCCTCTCTGCCTCTCTGCCTCTCTGCCTCTCTGCCTCTCTGCCTCTCTGCCTCTCTGCCTCTCTGCCTCTCTGCCTCTCTGCCTCTCTGCCTCTCTGCCTCTCTGCCTCTCTGCCTCTCTGCCTCTCTGCCTCTCTGCCTCTCTGCCTCTCTGCCTCTCTGCCTCTCTGCCTCTCTGCCTCTCTGCCTCTCTGCCTCTCTGCCTCTCTGCCTCTCTGCCTCTCTGCCTCTCTGCCTCTCTGCCTCTCTGCCTCTCTGCCTCTCTGCCTCTCTGCCTCTCTGCCTCTCTGCCTCTCTGCCTCTCTGCCTCTCTGCCTCTCTGCCTCTCTGCCTCTCTGCCTCTCTGCCTCTCTGCCTCTCTGCCTCTCTGCCTCTCTGCCTCTCTGCCTCTCTGCCTCGAACCTACAACCTCCTGCTTAGTAGTCCTAGCTCTCTACCCCTAACCTACAGGCTCTCACTAGCTACCTGAGTTTCCCCTCACTCACCTTTATCTCCTCAACTAACAAACGGCCTCAGCCTGGGTTGCACCTGAGGAACCAGGGACCCAGCATCCTCCTTCAGCTGTGGGAGATAAACCTGACTTGACTCGGGGAAACTGAGGTAGCTAGCGAGAGCCTGTAGCTCAGGGGCAGAGAGCATGGCTGGCAAGCAGGAGGTCCTAGGTTCAAGCCCCAGGGGAAGGACAGAGGAGAGTTTTTGCTGGAAGCAGAAAGCAAATTTCATTTTTACATGAGTGCAGTAAGTCCTACTTACCTTCCTAAGTTGCTGTCTATACGTATGAACTTTCCCAAAAGGTCCCAATTAACTTATGGGCCTGATTTCCCCAACAGACTTCTCTGGACTTCGTAGACACTGATTCACCATTAGGATCAAAAGTTACATCTCACCCATCCTTTTGCTCAGTCACAATGATCACAGGTAGACGGTTGGTGAATGCATAATTCTGGCCACTGTTTGACTTGACTTGCCATAATGCCACGTAGACCAGAACAGCCATCTGCTAGGTTTTGAGGTTGTAATTCTGCCCGTGGGTGCAGAGGTATGCCCGATAGTAATACCCAAAACACACAGACTTAAGACAGTCCCTCCAAGTTGACTATCCAAAGTTGAATTAAGCCTAGATGAAAATAAAATGATAGAAGAATACAACCAAAATTGTAAGGATGTTTAAGATCCTCTAAGACATACTTAAGGAAATACTATTTATTAAGATAACAAGAAATTAAGAAACAAAGCAATGAAGAACAGATGCATCTGAAAGCCATTTTTTGAAATAAGAACTATAATCAGTGAAGCTACTGCACTCAAAGGACAGGATAAATTCTAGGCTGCACCCAGTCAAAGGAAATTAAAAGATGATTCTGAGGACTTTATATAATATTTAAAAAAACAGATAAACAGAAATCGGTAATAAAGAAAAATGGGGGATTGACCACAAGGCTTGAAAATATACCTGGTAGAAGTTTCAGAAGAAGAGAATGGAGATGCAGAGAAGCAGTATGTGAAGCTGTAAGAGCTGAGAATCTTCCAGAACTGGAGTGATGTGAGCCTTTAAGGAAATGGTCTCCAGAGAGAAATTTTAAACATCTGGGAAGGCCTGTGTAGAGCAATTGGTATTCTTTACAGCTCAGCTTTGGGAAGCCCTGGCTGAGTTCAAATGTTATATTTTTCACGGGAAGACATAACAGAAATGCAGTGTGTTGTATATGCTTAAACCGTGGTTTCTAAACAAGGACACTTAGAAATAACTCAGTAAAGGAGAGCTGTGTGGAAGAACCTGACCCAGAGGAAGACCTCTCTAGAAAAGGTAGTCTCCTGTCAGTGACCCTGTGAAAAGCAGGCAGTAAGACAATAATCATGTTGTACTATCCTGAAGTCCATGTCTAAAGACACCGTTTTCCAAAAAAAAAAAAAAAAAAAGACAGCTTTCAAAAAGGATTTCGTGGGTGACCCGATCTGATAGAAGAATTCTGAAGAGGAGTCCATAAAAATATGTCATCAGTTGGGATATTTCAGTGAAGGTGGATTTCTTATAGTCAATACTTCAAGGGAAAAAAACTAAAAGATAATTCCTATCAAATGAAACCTTGTGAACACTGGATGCTGCTTCAGATTCATGACAACATTTAGGTAATTATCATTTAAATGGTCAGAAATGGGATGTAATTAATGTGAACAACTACGTACACTGGTTCACACCCAGAGGACCGATGTGCAGAATCTGGCCAAGGGAAAACTTATTTTGATAAATTTCTTATTACTGCTTTGTCAACGCAGATTGCTGTGAAACAAACTGCACATATAACTCTCCTTGAAGATTGATAGCAAGTAGGATTTTAATCAATACAGATAGGAGATTACATTTCCTGTAAATGGAAAAGATCATAGATTTTCCTGCATGACTTTAAACAAATTCCTAGAAAACTTGTAACATTAGGTACAGGGTAGAGCTTTACACAAACAAAAGACAGCACAGATTGGATTGAAATAAAATCTTCCATGTAGAGAGTGACCATTTTAAAACTGGGCATCTTGGAAGACAAGCCATCCCCTGCGGAACGTTCATTCCAGGTACGAAACAACAGAAGATCCCATGTCACTAACAGGAAACCTGGTTATGAGACTGTCTTCCTTTCTCAGACTGGACAATGGGAAAACCCTTCTTGCCGACCCACCACTTGCCTCGCATGTCTTTTCTTGTAGATAGAGATCTCCCACATTTGTGGATAGGACATTCTCTCACCTGATAAAATGTCATCTGTGAAGAACAGAAATCTTTCCTCTTATTTTGGTACTTATCATAACTAGAAGAAACATATCAAGAGTTCTAATCAGTCACTGGGTATCAAAAGACAGAAGTGTCCTTAATCGGAAATGCATTCTCAGCAATTCTAAAGCAAGAAGGAAATCTATAACCCTAAATGTACTTATTAAGAAGCATAAAAAGAAAAAAGAAATGACTTAAGCATTCAAACTGAAAAGCTAGAGGAAAATCCACAGTAAGTTACAGAACATTAACGGACATACAAGGAGACTAGAATAACTGAAGAGCTTCACCACGTTCCTGGATGTGAAGACTCAATAACACGAAGTCAGTTCTTCCCAGTTTAATTTATACATTCAATGTGATTCAAGCACCAGATTTCAACAAGGATTCTCCTGAAATAGGAAATTTTGACACTAAAATCATAGGCATAATCAGATAGATCTGAAGAGCCAAGACAATTTGGAGGCAGAACAAGTGGGACTGAGAGGGCCTGCCAGACAGCAGTGTATTTAAATACATAGTGTGGAATCTGCACAGGGACACAGATAAACAAGCAGAAGAGAATTGCTCAGAAGCACACTAGTGTACTTCTGGATGCTGGATGTATTGTAGAAATACCATAGAAATCAGTGGGGGAAAGGTGGACTATACAATTAAATGGGCTAGCTTAGGAAGTTATCTTTGTGCGGGGGGTAAAATAAGGTTTTATGTTCACACCAAGCACAGAAGATTCTGGGTAAATTAAAGTCCTAAATGTGAAGAACAAAATTTTAACCTTCAAAGTATAAGTGTAAGGAAGATTTTCCTAAACAAAACATAAAAACCAGAAAACATGGAGGACTATTTTGAAATTAAAAATTATTGTGCAGTAGGATGCTATGACTAAAGATAAGCTGTGCTAACACACGGGTAGGAGATATTTGCTGTGCACATAACGGGCAAAGGATAAGCATGTAGAACACATCCAGAACTGGAACTAGAAAAAGACAATCCCGTAGGGAAATAGATTAAGGAAACATAAGAAGCCATTTAACATGAAAGAAGTCCAGCCTCATCAGTAATCAGAGATGTGCTCATTAAAATGCACCCATGACCCAGAACTTCAATGTTTGGTAACAGGAAGTATATCATGAGATGTGGCCAAATGGAGACTCTCACTCACTTCTGCTGGGAGAATGAATTGGTATAAAGCCACTTGGGGGAGCAATTTGGTGATCTGTAGCAATGTTGAAGATGTTGCCAGAACCCAACAATTTCACATCTATGTATATTTTGTAAAGAATCTCTTAAACAGGTACCCAAGGAGACAGGTAGAAGGAAGTTTATTGCGTCATTGTTTGTAATAGTGAAAAATTGGAAACAACCTAATGTTCATTGACAGGAGAATGTTGTTGGCATATTCAAGCAGCAGAATAATATCTTACAGCAGGTAAAATCATGAACTATTATGTGTCAACATGGATAAATCTCCAAAACGGTCTTGAAGGCAAAAAGCAACTCTTAGAATGGTATGTACGTTCTTAAAGTTCTTAGACATAAAGTTTAAGAACACGCAAAATGATGCTATTAGATTTAATCACGTGAAATGGCCATTTTTGTAGTTTAAAAAAAAGCTGACTATCAGCATCTCTATTAAGTTCAACCTAGGGTTTGTGGATGCACTCATGGTAATGATGGACGTAGAATTCAGGATGGCATTATCTCCTTGGGGACATTGGTGGTGGGGGGACTGGTACCATATTAGGGAGAGTACATGGAGAAGCTTCTGCTTGAACTGTCATATTTTATGTCTTCAAAAATTTTTGAAGGAAATATGGCAAAGGTTAAATTTATTAAAGCCGTGTGGTCGGTACATGGGTACACTCTTACTGTGTTCTTATACATTGCTGTTGAAAATAGTCGATTTTTTTTAAGTAAACCAAAGTGTTGATAGAGGTATAAGAATTATAATCTTATGACGTTATTAGGAAATATTTACAAAATGATGAACTCCTTTGCTGCTTCATTATGTAAACATAGCACTCATAAGGCTTTTAGTATAAATCAAAGATTGAAAAGCATCTCCCCTCACACACACCAGACGCTTCAAGTTTTTTTTTTCCCTAGCATTGCTAAAATCGTCATCATAAAAACCATTCATTAAGTGCCTCTCTTTTGCTTGCTACTGTGTTTGGTGGTGGTCAGATATATCTCTCTGGCATTTTATAAGAAATCTGGTGATGATATTCAGGGTTTTTTCCTTTTCTTTTCTTTTTTTGTACTTCTTTGATGCCAAACAGGAATCTGCAAGCAGAATATGATCGTCTCAAGCAGCAGCATGAACATAAAGGCCTGTCCCCACTGCCGTCCCCTCCTGAAATGATGCCCACCTCTCCCCAGAGTCCCCGGGATGCTGAGCTCATTGCTGAGGCCAAGCTGCTGCGTCAACACAAAGGCCGCCTGGAAGCCAGGATGCAGATCCTAGAAGACCACAATAAACAGCTGGAGTCACAGCTACACAGGCTCAGGCAGCTCCTGGAGCAAGTGAGACCTGCAGCTCTCTAACACGAGATAGTCACCAAAATTTACTTTCCTCTCTTAAAACTATAATGTAGAACTCTGAGTCCTTTTCAGAAATGCAGCGAGCATCAGTTCGTTCAGTACCTTGGTATGTGCTAGCGAAGTGCTACATATCAGGGACATAAAAAAAAAGTAGGAAAACTAGCATGTCTTTTTATATTTACTCCAGATTATTTCCTGCATAAATGTGTATTTGACCGATTGAAAATTCATGTTGGAAAAAAATACCGAAAGGTTTCCACTAGTTACGTAAAAGTGAAAATTTTGCCTCTTGAAGTGGAACTCTTTTTTGCAATTAGTCTTATTTTCTGGTATGTCTTTGGGTTTTTTCTTTTGATAATCCCTAAAACATAATTTTTTAAGTCTCCATGAAAAATGCAGCAGGCTACTGCATTGTAGGAGGCCCTACCTTACCTGTACATAGTCCTGACTTTTCTGGGAATTTTAAATTTTCAGGTATGTTCTCTCCGTCTTATTAGTTAATACTTCATAGAAATATGAATTCTCCATTACATTTTTGTGGCCTCGTATGATTTCACCATTCTCCCCTGACCTTCTAAGTCTTTCAGTTGTTTTCATGACTTTTATGTATCTTATGCCACTGTAGCCGTGATGTTTTTCAAACTTGTAAGGGGACACAATTCAGGTACAAAGACAGTATCCGTGGAGCTTATCACCAGTGAAACTTCCCTATTTTAACCATCTTTGGGAGGTTTCTAAGTAGGAAAGCTCATAATTTCTGAGTCTTGAGTATCTATAATAGGTTTATGTTTATATATTTGTGTGTTTATTATGAAAAATAATTCTATTTTCTTTTGGATGCCTTAGCCCCAGGCAGAGGCCAAGGTGAACGGTACAACAGTGTCCTCCCCTTCTACCTCTCTTCAGAGGTCCGACAGCAGTCAGCCTATGCTGCTCCGGGTGGTTGGCAGTCAAACTTCAGAATCCATGGGTGAGTGTCCGTCTTTGCTGCTCTTGGAGTTTGTTCTCTCTTAAGGGCTGGAAATGGTGCACTGTTTGCTCAGAGGTTTTAATCATCCAGTAAATTATCCAGTATCAGTTCTGGACCAGGCATTGTCGTAAATGCCTTAGGGGTACAAAGATGGAGACACTGTTACAGCCCTTAAAGGGCTGGCTACTCAGTTACTCAAAACAAGGCAGCGTGGTATTAAACTTTCGTGGATTTTGGAGACCAGAGGCGGCTTTTCTGAGGAACTGATGTTTGTGAAGGGTTCTGGAAGATGGAATAGAAACTGGGCATACGCCAAAAAAGGGGTAGTGTAACTGAAAATTTAGAGACCAGGGCCGTGGGCTGGAAAGAGCCAGTGGTCCAGTTAGTAGAAAGATAGGGTCCAAGCAGGAAGTGGGGGGAAGGACGGCTACAGAAGAAGGTTGGGGTCACATTATAGTGACATGACTGTTGGACAGAGATGTTTGGTCAGTGTCAGGGAGCCACTAAAATTCACTTAGCAGGTAAGAAATACCTTAAAAAGAAAGGATTCCAGCAGCTTTCTCTGTCCTAAAGTAAACTGTTTATCAGCGGAGACTAGTTAGGACGCAATCACAAAGGGCAAGGTATGGGGGTTCTGAGGACCCGTGCTTGAGAGCTGTCTGGGATGGGAGGCGATGACTGTGAGACTTAATTGAAAATAGGGTACCCAAGGCCAGGGGACTGGCGGGAAAATGTGGAGGAAAGGAAATGAGGGGACAAGAGCTGGTTGGAAGAAGGTAGTGATCCTTTTGAATGTGGAAGTACTGTGTTTGAGGAAGTGGTCAACGGGCAGTCTGCAGAGACTGGAGAGAGACCTCCACAGAACTGATAGCTGAAAGGTGAGAGATGAGCAATAGACAACAAAGGTGCCTGAATACAGTACCCTGGAGAGGACCTCCGTTTGGGTGATGGGGTAGTGAAGTAGTGCGGAGCAGTGTTGGAAGTTGGAGAATAAAGTAATAGCCTCCAAACGGAGAAGGAACTTTAAGACTGACAGATGAAACAGGCAACTCTGTAAAATAAGAAATACGAAGTTTATTGCAGTAACTTACACACAGGTAGGCTCAGGTGAACGGTGATCCCAAAGCATTCCCGGCTGCACTCCCTGCCACGGAAAGCGGTGCAGGGGGACTTAAAGCGGCCAGAGCATGTCTGCAAGGATGGAAACGGGGGGCTTTTCTTTCCCCAGAGGTTTCCTGACCAGTAACCATCTGTCAGCAAAAGGCATTCTTCCTGTTTTCAAAAAGTTGAGAGGGAAGTTATCCGTCTTGGGTATGTTCCTTGTGAGGAGGCTACAGCTCAAGCATGTCGGGGGTGGGGCTGATGGTGGAGGTGACAAAATGGAGTCACTGTGGTCCAGCTGCATCAGCAGGCTTAGCTTGAAGGAAGAAGATGTGGGCAGTAGGTCAAATGTGGCAAAGGGCTCAATCACACTGAAAATAAATTACAGCTCAGTGGATCACTGTTACATGCATTAGCCACTTCTGAGAAAGCATTTTCAGCTAAGAGAAGGGAAGTTGGAGATTTTTTTCCCCAGTGAAAGAAAAGGTCAGGTAATACTGAAAATGAATATGGCTTGAAGACAGTGAAGAGACCCCCCCCCCCCCCGTTGGAACATTATCGAGTAACACAGGGAAAAAGTGTGTTGAGGAAATGGGCAGTATGGCCTGGTGTCGTTCTTCAGTGGTGTTCTCTCCCTGGGACTGTGTTCTAAGAAAACCAGTAGTTCATGAGGCAGATAAAAGAAGGTCAGAACAAGTAAAGCACTTTGAAGTGGTAATGAATCCATTGTTACAATGACCATGACAGGGGTGGCCAGCCATCTGCTTACCGGTCCATCCCCCTCCTTTCTCTTCCTCTTAAGAGCCTGCAGTGAGTCAGCCCCATGCTTTCCCCCCCCTCCCCGGGTCCTAAACTGGGTTCCCTTGACCCTCCTGACCTTACCTCACAGAAAGGAAGAAACATGAGTCTGATTCACACTTAAAGCTCTGTTGCCTGGGACCGTGGTGTGTTGAATTCATTTTATGCTTCAGATCTTCCATGAGAGTAGACTGTAGAGGCGAAGTGCCTAGTCAAAAAGGAAAGGTCAGAGGTGTCGGTGAGTTTTAGGGTGGAAGATTAGGGGACCACGGTCAGGAATATTCGGAAGTTGGACATCAAAGAAGTAAAATACTTTCCAGCGATGCGTGTGTCTAAGCTGTAGCCTCCCAGGGAACTGCTGCTGCGTGGAGGTGACTGAGGCCGAGCAGTGTGGCTCTTGGTACTGGGAAGGCCAGGGCTGTCGGGAATGGGGAAAGATTCCTCAAGATACTGAGGAAGGCAGATGAGGGCATTGAGACTAGAGAACTCAAACTGTGAAAAAGGAGGCAATACTGGGCGCCGTTTTCCCGGCTCTACCACACGTCGGTGACGGCGAGCAGTCTCTGCGTCCGAGTCTCTTTCTCCAAGTGAGCGCTAGTGGACTGTTGGGACCATAAATGACAGCACAGCATATGAAAAAAATATTACATGCCTTTGTAAAGTCTATGAATTCCCAAAAAACGGAGTTTTAGTACTCTGCTATTTCCTACTGCAGGATTTTTGCCTTAAGCAAAGTATGTGAAACTAAGTTGCATATTTTAGTGGTGAGACGCAGAGCCCCGGGTGCTTAGAAGCATTAATTATTTAGGCCTGTCAAGACTGGCAAAAAGGCGGTGTGCCCATGAGAGCACCCAAATTATAGTACCCATCCGGCCATGGGCTGGGTGATTTGTGGAGCTGAGAGGATTGTGGCAGGAGGACAGAAATGCTTTTTCCAGTGGCTGAGCTGGGCTGAGAGAGAACTTGCCAAAGTAAAACAGATAGGCTCTGTTGTCAGTACGTTTGTTCTCTGAGAAGACTGGATTCAAAGGTGAGTTTTTTCCAACTGGACGAGCCAACTGCATTTAAGAAGGGAAAAGAACCCACCATCTTCTTGAAGGATGCACACAGGTGTGTAAAAAATGGAGTGTGCATCCTCATGCGATAAGGCTGGGGGTTGCTGAACCATATTCTGGTAGAGTTGCACTCTTTTTGTAACCCCAATAACTTTTTAAAGAGATGTATGAGTGAAGTCATATTGGATGATAATACTCATCACTGGTAAGTCTCTTTGGCTCGTGTATACATTTTTAAAAGGGGACAGTGTCCTCAGTTCTATTTAAAAAGACAAATGAGCAGTCTAGCTTCTTTTAGCTCATTTAGTCACGTACACAGGACTCTGCCTCCTTCACTTCTACCCAATCACTTTGTAAAGAATATGTTATATTGTACTTATTTGCTTACTTTACACAATGTTAAAAGGGTCCTTAGCTTCTTAGTGTAGAATAATTTCAGACTTAGGGCAGAACTGCAATTAATTTAACATCTTGCCATGTTTGCTTTATTTTCAGTACCATGTTTATGTTTATCTATGTGTTAACATCGTTATACACACAAATATAAATGAATATATAGTGTGTGTGCGTATATATATATATATATATAGTTTGACTCAGTAAAGATTAAGTTTCATACATAATGACGTGTTAACATACAGATCCTGTCTTACATAATCACAATAGGAAATTAACACTGCTACTGTTATCTAATATACAGTTTAAACTCGAATATCCCCCCTCTGCCACTAATATTCTTTATAGCGTATTACTTTTTTCATCCAGGATCCAGTAAGGGGCCAAGCTTTGCATCTAGATGTATGATGCTGAGCCTCATAGCCTGCTCCGATTTGTCATGACGCTGACATTTTAGGAGAGGTCAGGCCAGTTGCTTTGTAGAATGTTTCTCAGTTTCGATTTGCCTGCTTGTCTAGGCATGATCAGATTCAGGCTAAGTATTTTATGCCACATTACTTACCCCATGGTGATGATGGTGATGTTGTGTCCATCACGTTAAGGCCGTCCTCAAGATTGCCAGCCCACAACTCTCTCCCGAGTGTCTTCTGGAAAATATAGATACATATGATAAGGTCCATTTACCCCTCCCCTGGCTATTATACTTATCATTGTAAGACTTCTGCATTTTACATGAAGTGGTACAATATTACGTCTAAGTAGACTGTGACCCCTTAATGATGTATATTGTAATACCTCGATCAACTATTAAAATATAAGTGAAAGACACAGCAAATGCCAGTAGATACACTGAAATGGAATTCTAAAAAATACTGGAATAATCGAAAAGAAAGTAAGAGAGGGGAACAAAACAAACAAGCCAGACGTACCAAATACACAGCACATAATCACATGGCAGACCTAAAACCAACCATGTCAATAATAGACTGTACAGTCCAATATAAGTCAGAGAATATCAGAATGTATACAAAAGCCAGACCTAACCATATACTGTCTATAAGACAGGTACTTTACTTTAAATTAGGGAGTGGGGAAGGGGAGAAAGACATCACACATCATGATAACACACTTTGAAGACAGATCTCCCTTCTGGGTAAGTCCCCCTCTCCCGGAAACGTTAAGGGGACTTCTTTAAACAAAAGTGTGTTACTTAGTAACAGTACAGTTTCACCATTAAAGATAATACGTAGTTCAAGTCAGAATATTCTGATGTTGTAATAGTGACAGGCTAATAGCTTATAAATCTAGTATGAAGAATAAAAAAAAGTAGTAAGAAATAACAATAACCAAAGTAATTTCTTAATGGATATACAAGGTAAAAAGGTGTAAATTGTGTTATCAAAACATAAACCACAGTAACCACAAAAGAGAAATAAATCTAAGCATAACACTACAATCTTCAAATGACAAAGGGAGAGAGCCATATAAGACAAGCACAGAGGAACTACAAAACAGACAGAAAACAATTTTAAGTGACAGAAAACAATTTTAAGTGGCAGTAAGTACATACCTATGAAAAAGGTACTTTACATGTAAATTGACTAAGTTCTCTAATCAGAATCTATGCAGTGCCTAAATGTATTAAAAAACCACAAGACTCACCTGTTTGCTGCCTAGAATAGACTCACTTTACTTGTAGAGACTGAGACTGAAGGGATGGAAAGAGATAGTCCATGCAAATGAAAATCAAAACAAACCTGGGAAAAGCTATACTTCTTTCAAGCAAAACAGACTATGAAACAAAGACTATAATGAGACACAAAGAAGACTATCACATAATAATAAAAAGGTCAAACAGGACTCTAACATTTATAAATATTTATGCACCCAACGTAGGGACACCTAAATATATAACGCAAATATTAACAGACCTAAAGGGAAGAGATAGCAATACAATAGTAGTGTGGGACTTTAATACCACTCTTATATCAATGGATAGATTATCCAGACAGAAAAGTCAATAAGGAAGCATTGGACTTGAACCATACATTAGATCACATACACATATACAGAACATTCCATTCAAAAGCAACAGAGTACACATTCTTCTCAAATGACATGGAACATTTTCTAGGATACATCATAGGAATGATGTTTGTTAGGCCACAAAACAAGACTCAATAAATTTTAGGAAGATTTAAATCATATTGCGCATCTTTTCTGACTACAGTGTTATGAAACCACAAATCAATGACAAGAATAAAACTAGAAAACTCACAAGCAGGTAAAGATTAGCAACATACCACTGAACTACAATTGAATTGATGAAAAAAATCAAAAGAAACTTAAAAACATACCTTAAGACAAATGTAAATACCATGTACAAAAGTTATGAGATGCAGCAAAAGCAGTTCTGTGAGGGAAGTTCATGACAATAAATGCCTGCATCAGGAAAAAAGAAAAATCTCGGGGATCAGCCAACATGGCAGAGTAGGACACCCATAGCTCACCCTCTCCCAGCAACACTCACATCTACAGACACACCCAGCCAACCAGAGCACCCATCGCCCTCTTCAAAAGACAAAGACATCACGAATCTGTTTATTCCTGCATATTCTTTAGATAGATAAACTCCTTAAAGACCACAATAGATAACTGATACTCCTTAAGCCACAGTGCCAGAGAAATAGGAGTGACATGAAGAAGCAGAGGAACCACTCCCAATTAAAAGACCAAGAGAAATCCCCTGAAAGAACCATCAATGAAATAGACCTTGATGGACTGCTAGATCAAGATTTCAAAAAAGCAGTGATCAAAGTACTGAAGGAACTAACACAGATAGTGTTTAGAGATATAAAATGTCAAAAATGAAACTGCAGCTATAAAGAAAAGCCAAATAGAATTGGTAAACTCATTGGCTGAGATGAGAGCTGACCTAAAGGCTGTACAAAGCAGGCTAGATAATGCAGAGGAACGAATAAGTGACCTAGAAAACAGGACACCAGAAAGCACCCAATCAGAACAGCTGAGAGAAAAACAAATAAAAAACAATGAAAACAATATAAGGGACCTATGGGATAATATAAAGTGTGCCAATCTATGCATAATAGAGGTTCCAAAAGGGGGAGAAAGAACAAAGGGGATTGAAAAGGTATTTGTAGAAATTATGACTGAAAACTTCCCAAACCTAAAGAAGGAATCAGATATCCAAGTACAGGAGGCTCACAGGGTCCCAAACAGACCCACACCAACACATATCATAACCAGGATGGCCAGAGTCAAGGATTAAGAAATGATCCTAAAGGCAGCAAGAGAAAAGCAAAGAGTGAGTTACAAGGGAACCCCCATAAGGCTCTCAGCTGATTTCTCTACACAAACACTACAGGCCAGAAGGGAGTGGCAAGATATATTCAAAGTCCTGAATGAAAAAAAGATGCAGCCTAGGATACTCTATCCAGCAAAGCTATCCTTTAGAATAGAAGGAGAGATAAAGAACTTCACAGATAAGAAAAAACTAGAACAGTTTTAGCAACCCTAAACCTATGCTAAAACTAATATTGAAAGGTCTACTATAAATAGAAAAGCAGCAGGATGCTACAGAAATGAGAAACTCATAACTAGAAAGGTGAAAACTACCATGAATTACAAATAGAATAAACAAAATTGTAAAAGAAGACAGCTAAATCATTAAGAGTGGGAGAGGGAAGCAAGAAAACAGAGTCTTTTTCTTTTTTAAATTTTTTGTTCTTCGTACCATAGGTTTGAGCTTCTATTACTATCTGTTTCATGTTTCAATTATAGTAATGGGTTAATAGACTTTAAAAAAGGGTGACCACAAGCCAAAAACTTACAATAGAGTCACAAAAACTAAATAAAATCCAAGATAATACAAAGGAAAATTACCAAACCACAAAAGGAAGAAAGGAACAAAAAGAAAATGCCAAATCAACTGCAAAAATAAGTTCAAAATGGCAATAAACACACATCTATCATTAATTACTGTAAATGTCAATGGACTAAATACTCCAGTCAAAAGACAGAGTGGCAGATTGGACAATAAAGCAAGAACCTTCAATAGGCTGCATACAAGAGACCCACTTTAAGGAGAAGGACACATACAGATTGAGAGTGAAACGATGGAAAAGGATAGCCCATGCAAATAGAAAACCTAAGAAAGCAGGTGTTGCAGTACTGATTTCAGACAAAATAGACTTTAAAACAAAGGCCCTAAAGAAAGATAAAGAAGGACATTATATAATAATTAAAGGAGTAATACAAGATGAAGATATTACACTCATTAATACATATGCACCCAATACAGGGGCACCTAAGTACACGGAGCAACTACTAACAGAGATAAAGGGGGAAACTGATGGGAATACAATCATTGTTGGAGATCTTACCACCACAGTAACATCACTAGACAGATCTTCCAGACAGAAAATAAATTAGGCTACAGAAATTACAATAGAAAAATTAGACTTGGTGGATATTTTCAGAGCATTATACCCCCAAAAATAGGATATACATTCTTTTCAACTGCACATGGAACATTTTCTAGGCTTTATCATCTACTTAGGCACAAAAGAAGCCTCAACAATTTTAAGAAGATAGAAATTATCTCAAGCATCTTTACTGACCACAATGCCATGAAACTAGACATCAACTCAGAAAAACAAAGGAGAAAAAAAGGACAGCATGGAGATGAAACAGCATGCTACAAAAAAAAAAACCAATGAGTCAATGATGAAATCAAAGTTGAAATTAAAAAACACCTTGAGACAAATGGCAATGAAAACACAACCACACAAAATTTATGGGACACAGCAAAAGCTGTGCTAAGAGGGAAGTTTATAGTGATACAGGCCTTCCTCAAAAAAGAACAATCTCAAATAAACAATCTAACCCACCCGCTAAAAGAATTAGAAAAATAAGAGCAAAAAAAAAAAAAAAAGCAGAAGGAAGGAAATAATAAAGATCAGGGAGGAAATAGATAAAATATTTAAGATTTAAAAAAATAGAAGAAAAACCAATCAAACCAAAAGCTGGTTCTCTGAAAATAAATAAAATCGACAAACCTCTGGCCAAACTCAAAAAGAAGAAAAAAGAGCATAAATAAGCAAAATAAGAAAGGAAAATGGAGAAATTACAACAAATAACATAGAAATACAGAATATCATTTGAGAATATTATGAAAAACTATATGGAAGCAACATAGATAACCTAGAGGAGATGGACAAGTTTCTGGAAACATAAATCCACCAAGACTGAATCAAGAAGAAACTGACTACTTGAACACACCGATCACTAGAAGTGAAATCGAATTAGCAATAAAAAAAACCTCCCTACAAATAAAAGTCCAGGACCAGACAGCTTCACTGGGGAATTCTAGCAAACATACAAAGAACCCATACCAATCCTCCTCAAACTCTTCAAGAAGTTTGAAAAGGAGGGAATACTCCCAAACTCATTCTATGCAGTCACCATCACCCTGATACCAAAACCAGGCAAAGACACTACCAAAAAAGAGAATTACAGACCAATACCAATGATGAAGATAGATGCCAAAATCCTCACCAAAATATTAGCAAATAGAATCCAACAGCACATAAAGAAGATTATACATCATGGTCAGGTGGGGTTCATCCCAGGGACACGAGGGTGATTCAACATACGCAGATCAATCAATGTAATACACCACATCAACAAGAGAAAGGACAAAAACCACATGATCATCTCAATAAATGCAGAAACAACATTTGATAAAATTCAACACCCATTTATGATAAAAACTCTCACCAAAGTGGGTATAGAGGGAACATATCTCAACATAATAAAAGCTATCTATGACAAACCTACAGCCAGCATAGTACTCAATGGTGAAAAACTCAAAAGCTTCCCAGTAAAATCTGGGACAAGACAAGGCTGCCCACAGTCACCACTCCTATTCAACATAGTCTTGGAAGTCCTCACCACAGCAATCAGGCAAGAGAGAGAAATAAAAGGGATCCAAATTGGAAAAGAAGAGGTAAAAGTGTCACTGTATGCCGATGATATGATACTATATATAGAAAACCCTAAAAGGTCCACACAAAAACTACTAGAGCTGATCGAAGAATTCAGCAACGTAGCAGGTTCAAGATTAACGTACAAAAATCAGTTGCATTTCTTTACACTAATGATGAATCAACAGGAAAAGAAAACAAACAATCCCCTTTAAAATAGCACCCAAATTAACAAAATACCTAGGAATAAATTAACCAAGGAGGTGAAAGAATTATACACAGAAAACTATAAACCATTGATGAAGGATATTAAAGAAGACTTTAAAAAATGGAAAGATATCCCATGCTCCTGGATTGGAAGAATCAATACTATTAAAATGGTCACATTGCCCAAGGCAATCTACAGATTTAATGCAATCCCTATCAAATTACCCAGGACATATTTCACAGAACTAGAACAAAATGTAATAAAATGTGTATGGAACCACAAGACCTAGAATTGCCAGAGCATCACTGAAGAAAAAGAAAGAGGCTAGAGGAATAACTCTCCCAGACTTCACACAATACTATAGAGCTACAGTCATCAAGACACCATGGTATTGGTACAAAAACAGACATACACACCAATGGAACAGAATAGAGAGCCCAGAAATGAACCCACAAACTTTTGATCAACTCATCTTTGACAAAGGAGGCAAGAATATACAATGGAATAAAGACAGTCTCTTCAGCAAATGGTGTTGGGAAAACTGGACAGCAGCATGTAAATCAATGAAGCTAGAACACTCCCTTACACCATACACAAAAATCAACTCAAAAGGGATCAAAGACTTAAACATAAGATAAGATACAATAAACCTCCTAGAGGGATATATAGGCAAAACATTATCTGACATACATCTCAAAAATTTTCTCCTAGAAGAAATAAAAGCAAGAATAAACAAATGGGACCTGATGAAACTTACAAGCTTCTGCACAGCAAAGGAAACCATAAGCAAAACAAAACGACAACCTATGGAATGGGAGAAAATTTTTGCAAAAGATGAAACTGACAAAGGCTTGATCTCCAGAATATATAAGCAGCTCATACGACTCAATAAGAAAAAAATAAACAGCCCAATCCAAAAATGGGCAGAAGACCTAAACATGCAATTCTCCAAGGAAGAAATACAATGATCAATAGGCACATGAAAAAATGCTCAATATTGCTAATTATCAGAGAAATGCAAATCATAACTACAATGAAGTGTCACCTCACACCAGTCAGAATGGCTATCATTCAAAAGTCAGCAAATGACAAATGCTGGGGAGAAAAAGGAACCCTCCTGCACTGCTGGTGGGAATGCAGCCACTGTGGAAAACAGTGTGGAGATTCCTCAAAAGACTAGGAATAGACTTACCATATGACCCAGGAATCCCACTCCTGGGCTTGTATCCAGAAGGAAATCTACTTCAGGATGACACCTGCACCCCAATGTTCATAGCAGCACTATTTACAATAGCCAAAACATGGAAACAGCCTAAATGTCCATCAACAGGTGACTGGATAAAGAAGAGGTGGTATATTTATACAATGGAATACTACTCAGCCATAAAAACCGACAACATAATGCCATTTGCAGCAACATGGATGCTCCTGGAGAATGTCATTCTAAGTGAAGTAAGCCAGAAAGAGAAAGAAAAATACCATATGAGATCGCTCATATGTGGAATCTATAAAACAAAAAGAACATAAATACAAAACAAAACAGACTCGTTGACACAGAATACAAACTTGTGGTTGCCAAGGGGGAAGGGAGTGAGAAGGGACAGACTGGGAGTTTGAAATTTGTAGATACTGACAGGCATATGCAGAATAGATAAACAAGATTATACTGTGTAGCACAGGGAAATATAAACAAGATCTTGTGGTAGCTCACAGCGAAAAAGAACGCGACAATGAATATATGTATGTTCATGTATAACTGAAAAATTGTACTCTACACTGGAAATTGACACAGCATTGTAAACTGACTATAACTCAATAAAAGAAAAATCTCCAACAATCTACCTTTACACTTAAGTGAACTACAAAAAGAAGAGCAAACAAAGGCCAAAGTTAATAAAAGAAATACATTTCAGAGCAGAAATCAATGAAACAGAGATGTAATACACAATGGAAAAGAGCAACAAAACTACGAACTTGTTTTTTGAAAAGATAAACAAAATAGACAAAACCAGCTAGACTCACCAAGAAAAAGGACTCAAAATCAGAAATGAAAGAAGAGATATTACAACTTACACCACAGAAATACAAAGAATCATAAGACTGAAGAGTAATTATATGCCAACAAATTGGATAACCTAAAGGAAATGGGTTAATTCAAAGAAACATACAACCTGCCAGGAAAGAATCATGAGGAAATAGAAAATCTGAACAGATCAATAATAAGCAAGGAGATTGAATCCATAATCAGAAGTCTCCCAGTAGAGAAAACCCCAGAATCAGATGGTTTCTCTGGTGAACTCTACCAAACATTTGAATAACTAACACCAGTCCTTCTCAAACACTTTAAAAAAAACTGAAGAGGAAATAATACTTCCAAAATTATTTTACAAGGCCAGCATTACTTTGATCCCAAAGCTGGATAAGGACACTACATGAAAAGTATACACCAACATCTTGTGGATATATAGATTGAAAAATTCTCAACAAAATATTTGCAAACCAAATTTGACAATATATTAAAAAGATCATACACCATGACCAGTTGTATTGATCCTTCAGTTGCAAGGATGGTTCAACATATATAAATCAATCCATACGATATACCACAGTAAAAGAATGAAAGATAAACATCATCTGATAATCTCAAGAAATGCAGAAATACAATGTTTTTTTTAATTTAACACCAAAAGCAAAGGCAACAAAACCAAAAATAAACAAATGGGACTGTATCAAACTAAAAAGTTTCTGCACAGCAAAAGAAACCATTAACAAAAGGGAAAAATAACCTACAAAATGGGAGAAATATTTGCAAATCATGTAACTGTGACAAGTGATTAATAGTCAAAATAGACAAAGAACTTGCACAACTCAATAGCATGAAAAAAGTCCGATTTTAAAATGGGCAGGAGATCTGAATAGACATTTTTCCAAAGAAGACACACACATGGCCAAAAGGTACGTGAAAAGGTGCCGAACATCACTAATCACTGGAAATGCACATCAGAGCCACCATGAGCTAGCATCTCACACCTGTTAGGGTGACCATCATCAAAAACACAAGCAGTGGGGCTGGGCCAGGAAGAGAGCCACGCCCGGAAGCTGTTCTTCAGGGGAGGGTTTGAGGAGCTGGCAGCAGTGGTCTCCCAGGAGGAATTCGAGACAACTTGCTGCTGCTGGGAAGAGTGGTTGGGGCGGCAGGGCCTCGGGTCTGACTCTGCCACCCTGTGATGCTCACTGCATCCCTCACAGCTCCTCCTCTCCTGGCCCCTCTACCTGGACCTGCAGTTACTTCCCCCAGAACAGGGGAGTGAACTGCCCATCCGAGGGCCACGCGCTCTCTGAAACTTTCTGGTATCATATACTGAATGAACTGAGTCCAGTTTTCTTATATCATTCATTTTGAAATCACATTTGTGAAAGCATATATTTTCAATCGGAACCTGAGACCCATCTCTGCAATTCATGACTATGCCAATTGCCACAAACATTTTAAGCACTTTAAACAAACACATGAATTATTCCTCAATTCAACAAAAAAGTATTAAGACTATGAGTTACGTTTACATTTGTAACTATAGTGATGAATGTTAACCAAGCTTATTATGGTAATCAATTAGCAGTATATACATATTTCAAATACTTATGTAGTACACCTAAAACTAACACAATGTTATATGTCAGTTATATCTCAATAAAAATAAATACAAAGGAATAATAGCTACTAATTTCAGTATCTTTCACCACCATTCAATACTCACCAGCTAATAATCAGCATCATTTATATACCATTAATATTATAAGAATGTAAACACACCATTTTTATGTAAAATTGAAACCATCTACCATAAATCATAATTTTAAAAGTCACTGAAGGTAAATATCAGGTACTAGATAAATTTTTTTTTTCCTTCTGAAAAACTGGAGAAAGGCAGGAAAGGTATAGGTTGGAAATTGCCTAAAAAACAAAATATGTGATTTAAATCACTAATCCAAAGGAAAACAATGTTGAGCATATTTGCTCATACACAGCCCCCCTTTTAAGAGAAAATCATATTCTAATACACAGGTTCTTTTTGTGTAAAGAGAAAATAGTTTGCTTGGGTGTAAACAAAATCATAAGTATAAGGATTCTTGTGTCTCAGCTGCACAGACTGGCTCAAATCACTTTTCAGGCAAGTAGAACCATTATCGTCGTTTCAATTAAGGAAAAGGAAGTGAGTTGGATGGCCTTTTATCCCTTCAAGAAAACCTACAACTATGGTGCATTTCGGAAGACTTAAAGAATATCTTGCCCATAGCAAACTATTTCATTTCTTTTATCTCAGGTTAAATTGAGTTATTTCACTTCTTTTTTCCTTCAGTTCAGCAATGTCTATCATATCATGCTGTATCAGAGTACTTTTAAAACTTTGACTATGTCTTTCCTTATTTTGAAACATTCATTTTTAAGATGTTTCAGTCATTTCTTTGGCCCAACTTCATTGTAGCCATGAAACCTATAGCTAATAATCCAAAACGGATTTTTATGCATGTCTGTGGGAATCACCTCGGAGTAAAGTCAAACTGAAGAATTAATGCTAAAGAATTGCCATTAACTCACATGAAAAAATGCTCAGTATCACTAATTATCAGAGAAATGCAAATCAAAACTACAATGAGGTATCACCTCACACCAGTCAGAATGGCCATCATTCAAAAGTCCACAAATGACAAATGCTGGAGAAGGTGTGGAGAAAAGGGAACCCTCCTACACTGCTGGTGGGAATGCAGTTTGGTGCAGCCATTATGGAAACAGTATGGAGATTCCTCAAAGGACTGAAAACAGACTTACCATATGACCCAGCAATCCCGCTCCTGGCCATATATCCGGAGGGAACTCTAATTCAAAAAGATACACACAGACCAATGTTCACAGCAGCACTATTTACAATAGTTAAGACAGGGAAACTGCCTAAATGTCCATCAACAGATGACTGGATAAAGAAGTTGTGGTGTATTTATACAAGGGAATGCTACTCAGCCTTAAAAAAGAATAAAATCATGCCAATTACAGCAACATGGATGGACCTAGAGATTAAGTGAAGTAAGCCAGAAAGAACGAAAAATACCATATGATAGCACTCATATGTGGAACCTTAAAAATAAAAAAGATACAAGAGGACACTAATGAACTCATGTACAAAACAGAAAGAGACTCACAGACATAGTAAACAATTTCATGGTTACCAGGGGAAGGGGCGTGGGAAAGGATAAATTGCGGAGTTCAAGATTTGCAAAGGTTAACCACCATACATAAAAATAGATTTAAAAAACCAAGTTTCTTCTGTACAGCACAGGGAACTATATTCCGTATCTTGTAATAACCTTTAATGAAATATATATATATATATATATATATATATGAATATATGTAGGTATATGCATTACTGGGACATTATACTGTACACCAGAAATTAACCCATTGTAACTGACTATACTTCAGGTTAAAAAAAAAAAAAAAAAGGTGCCTCCTCTTCCCCAGTTCGGCAAAATTTTGTATCGGTAATGGAACAAAGAGATGTGATCGACCCTGCGGTTGTCAGCCTCCTCTTCCTCCTGGAAGTATTTAATTCATTCCATCCTCTTCAGATAATGGCAGTTTAAAACCACAGGCAAAAAGAAACTAAAGATGCTGAATTTCACTTTTTCATTGCTAAAGGCATAAATATAAGCAAGCAGTATGTATATGTGGATGGGCAGATAGATATTGTACTTCCTTTTCCACCTTATTACCTAATTTCTTCAGCATTCATTTCCTCTCCTCAGAATATCAGAGGTTTCCTATGGTATGTTACCAAGATACAGACTCAGGGTTTTTGTCTACCCCAGGTCCTTACCCCTCCTTTCTAATAATGGTATACAGCCTCACATCCACCTAGGATATGATTTTGTCTAAATGGGGAGCATTGCCAAAGATTCTTTTAGCTTGTACTTTAAAAAAGAACAATGAAAACTTGATAATAAATGCAGGATTATAATCATAGTCGAAAATCCAAGTGGCATAGACCAAAGGAAATGACAAGCATATTTAAGTCATTAAATCACTGGCTCCCCAGTCATTTCTAACTCTGATGTGAACCTGAGGTTGTCCTTAAGCATGTCCATTACTGTTGATTTGCCGAAGCAAGGTCTTGTTTTAAATGGAAGTAACAATGTGCAGAACAAACGGAGCTTCAAAAGGACTTATTTTCATTATTGGAAGATTGGATGTTATGAAAAATTACTTTCAAATGACCTTCAAAGTAAGTTCAAAATAACTGTTTGCACTTAAGAAATTTCTTCCTTGCTGCAAGTGCTGTATTTCACTGACACATGAATACAGTAGAGACACAAATCGACAAAATCTACAAGGAGATTCCCACCCCCAGAGGAAGAACATCCATCGCTAAGCTCCTTTCCATCCACTTCCTCATTCTCTCCTCCCATGAACAAATTCTCAAACATGGAAAAAACAGTTTCCCTTTACAAGCCTCCAAACACATAATTATGATGAAGTAGCCCCATGTAACAAAGAAGAAAGGAACGTAACTTCCCAGGATAGCGCGTATCTACACTCCTTAGAATATCAGTATTTCATTACCGATATAGGTCATCCACAACTCTTATTTCTCCCTGTTACATTGGACTTTAAAGGTACTTGAGCTTTGTTTGTATTTTTGGTTAAATGTCACAGGAACAAGTGGGGAAAATACTGCAGTGTCTACACTCCTTTCTTACCTTCCTAAAGTGAATGCAAAATGTCACATTCTTCTTTTGTGTTGAAGAGACACTGCAAGTGTGCGATAATAACTTTTTATTACAAGAGGAAACATTTCACATTTGTTAATGGGGCATAAACTTACAGCAAGTTTATCTTAACTTCTAAGCAGATACACAGTTTTTTCCCCCAAAGATAATGACAGATAAATCCTGGCATGAAATTCTTCTTCCCTTGGAGGAACTGTTCCTGAATTATTAAGCTTCGGGATTTTTATGTATGTTATTTATGAACAAGTAACAATGAATTTATAATGGATTTTAAAATGCCATCATGAACGTTTTCTCTAGTTCCTCTATTTTTCCCTTAAGTGTAATTTGCCATTATCTGTGTTTGCTTTCATTAAGGCGAGGAAGATCTTCTCAGTCCTCCCCAGGACACAAGCACAGGGTTAGAGGAAGTGATGGAGCAGCTTAACAACTCCTTCCCCAGTTCAAGAGGTAAGCTCCGCTATCCAGAAGTCACTCAGACTTACTGGACATAGGCCATTTGTTTCCACACCCAACGAGGATGTGTTAGTTTCCATGTTTAAATAAACAGGTGCTGACAAACTTCCAATATGGGATCATTGTTACAAGATTTTATTTTCAAATGTGAACGTCTGGTTTGGAGTATTTTGAGTTCAAATACCTGTGTAATCAAGATGTTTCTAAAAATAAGAATACTAACTTCCATTTATAAAGTATTTTTACTTGTTTGGCACATTAGTCTGAAGAGTTAACTATGAGATAGCTTTCACTTCAAGAGCAATTATTAAGTGACTTTTAGAGACGAGGAAATTAATGCCCTGATGGTGCCTTTGCCAGGGACATACAGCTACTCTGTGATACAGCGAGGTGCAGTACATGCCTAGTGTATGGTAGTGGTGGGGACTCTGGCTTGCAATCTGATGCCCTTCGTTTATATTTAAAACCTGTCTCTTACCCCATCAATTAAAGATAGGTACAATAAAATCTTTATGTAATACTTTGTTACTTTTTTCACCTCCATACCGTCTTCACAAAGAAAGGCATTAATATTATTTACTTTAAATATTAATATAGCTTAATATTGTTTATTATTATTTCTCCCCATCTCTTTGACCTTGTATATTTTGCCTCTGCTACCAAAAAAACAGCATTTTACGCTACTGATTTTTCCTACCAGCCAGTATCAGGTGCCTTGCTTCATCCAAAGAGGCATCTTGCTATTGTTAGTTTTTCAAAGTTTTTATTTTGGTCCATGGCCCTAACAGAAAACAGTCACTGACCCACCCACTCCCCTCTTCAATGATTAAAAAGAATGGCAGACAGCAATGGGGACTATAGTCAATAATACTGTATGGCAAATTTGAAATTTGTTAAGAAAGAAAATCTTAAGAGTTCTCATCACAAGAGAAAAAAAATTGTATGCTGAGAAAAAACTTTGTCTGTGACAGATGGTAAACAGACTCACCGGGGTGATCATTTCACCACGCATACAAACGTCCAATCACTAGGTTGTAACCTGAAACTCATATAATGTTGTATTTCAATTATACTTCAATTAAAAAAAAAAAAGAATGTCAGTGGTCACTCTGGGAGCTAATAGAGGAAATTCTGGAGAAGCCAAGGAGGGAAGCAGAAGGCTTTGTGGCCAGTGATTGGCACCCCTAATGGGCAGCCAGGGAGAAAAGGGCGACAGAGAATCTGGCTATTTGTTCCTCTCCATAAGGGCAACGAGGAGGGTGTTTTGAGTCATGTGTTTTTCCTATCTTTTTGTTCAGTGTCAGTTAACAATGGCCATTTCCCAGCTATTTGATGTGCGAGTGAACGTTGTGCAGCGCACATTAAAAGCAATAGTGTTCTGATAGAGCGTTGCTAAGGAACCATCAGGGGAAGCTAATTTTAAACGTCTGCACCAGCCATATTTTCACCACTGAGCACCTCTGATGTGTTGGTCTTAACAGATAAAAATCTTATGTTTTCCACCCACCTCCTTTCCCCCACCTGCCACCCTCTTCTCCATCCTGTCTTAGCTCTTTCCTCTCCCTAGATGCCATGATTCATAATGAGAAGACTGCAGACTGGCTTCACATAAATCAAATGTGTTCACCTCTACCCTGCCAGCCTTTACTAGCACCTACTGTGTACCAGTGGAGGTGTTAGGGATGCAAAGAAGAAATGCCAGGCTCCTTGCCCTCAAGGTGCTTATGGTCAGCTGGGGGTACAGACTTCCCAAGAAGTTCATATCACAGCGCGGTAGTGTCACTGCTGTGACACAGAGGTGTACGACAGGAGAGAGCCCTAGGAACGCCCTTTTACATCAACAGGACAGGGGTAGCCTTGAGCAGAGAAAAGTGTCTTCCTCAAGATCACAAAGCTACTAGCGGGGCCCGAACTCTGGGCCCCACACCTCACACACATTTCATTGACCCTAAGACGTGAATCATCCCAGCCCTTTGAACTGAAAGCTGGTTTCCCTGCTGTGGGTGAAGTTAGTGTCAGTGCCCTGGGCATTTCTTTCACATCTAAACAGCTAGAGTATAGCAGAGGAGAGGCTACAGCAGGGCTCCAGCCTCTGCTTCCCCAGCACCAACCCTTTTGATCTCTGGGCCACCCTAATCATCTTTAAGGTGATATTTTTGTACCTTCTCCCTGCGTCCCCCCTTTTGGAGTCCCTGAAGCCTGACACCACATGAGTACGGAAGATTAGAAATATACCTCCTCTGATACGGCATTTCGCAGTCAGCATCTCTGATGTTTGTTATATTTACTTGTACAGTGTTATTTACATGGAAACCTGGGAAATTCTATTCAGGTCGCCTGGATAGTGTTTACTAAATTAGTGCTTTCGGAAGCATATCATCCCCTGACTGCTAACTTGAGTTCTCAAACAGAGGATAAGGGGGCTTTGTCTGATACCGATTCCATTAACTCAGTTCCTACTCACTCAGTAGTAACCCTGGTGACCTGAGAGAATTCATTCATTTCCCCGAAGAATACACAATCAAATAAATAAACAAAAAACACGTAACAAGAGAGTAGATAAGGTGCTAGAAGATCTGGCTAGTTTTTCTGTGATGCCATGACCTTGACATTTTTTCTTTTTTTTTTTTTTTTTTTTTTGCTGCTTCCTACCAAATTATGTCTTATTATAGGACCTTTATGATTTTGCACCTAATTACACTGTGTGGGTTTTCCCCCTCACCACCAAGCAATTCTCTTACACCAGCTGGGTGTCCTACAGTTCAACTCAATTCTCACGCTATCTACCCAGAGACAGGCTCAGAGCCCACAGGTTAACGGCTCAGTCTCACACGACTGCCTCTCCCTTCCTCACTTCTGAATGCCAATTGCAAGTCCAGGCTGTCCTCTGTGCTTCTGACCCACTGGCTGTAGACTAGAGATTCCCATGACTCTCTTCTTGGGTTTGATTAATTTGCTAGGGTGGCTCAAAGAACTCAGAGAAACATTTTACTTACTAGATCACAGGTATATTATAAAAGGATGTAACTGAGGAACAGCCAGATGGAACTGATGCTTACGGCAAAGTATGGGGAAAGGGTACAGAGCTTCCATGCCTCTCCAGGTGCACCACTCTCCTCACACCTCCGTGAATTCACCAACCCAAAAGCTCTCCAAACTCTTTCCTTTTGGGTTTGTATGGAGGCTGCATTATGTAGGCAGGATTTATTAAATCTTTGGTGATGACTGAACTCAACCTCTAGCCCTTCTCCCCTCCCTGGAGGTCAGGGGGTAGGACTGAAAGTTCCAACCCTCTTATCACTTGGTTGCCTCCCATGGCAACCAGTTGCCATCCTTAGGTACTTTCCAAAAGTCAGCTCCATAACGTAACAAAAGGCACCTTGCTGCTTCTCATCACAGGAAATTCCAAGGCACTCTGTGCCTGGAAACGGGATGAAGACTATAGTTTTCCTATTATAAAATCATAATATCATACCTTTTTCTCCATATATTTAAATACATAGAAAGTCTCATCATTGTAAGAATAGGCTGATCATCAGTGTACCCTAAAAAGTGCCTTTGTGTCTAACTAAAAGCATTTTTATTTTGAAATAATGGAGACTATATAAATATATATGTGGAGGATTTAGTGGGAACATCTTACCAATTAGTAGGTATATTAGGTTGATATTAAGCAGAAAATCTTAAAATTTCTAACATTGTGGGATCAACAGACTCTCCCAAATGGAAAGGTCTTGAAAGGTCATCTTCGCATCTTTGACATTCAAAACAGTGGCTTTTGACCTTTTTTGACCATTATCCATAATTAAGAAAAACATTTTACACATCAAACTGCAATAAAGATATGAAACAAATTATTTGTGTGTATCTGTACACACACACATGTATATATCCACTGTGTATACACCACACATATATGTATATGTCACATAGATACAAAGGTCAGAAACAAGTTTTATGAAACAGTTCTTTCTATACTGCATATAATTCACATTGTTTCTGTTTTATTTTTTTAAAAATAAAATGCTGCTTGCAACCCACTAAATTGATTTTCTGATCCAGTTATATTCAATAACTTATAATAACCTTTATTGGAAAAGAATATGAAAACAAATATATGTATGTGTGTGTATATATATATATATATATATATGTATACATATGCATGACTGTGACATTATGCTATACACCAAAAAGTGACACATTGTAACTGACTATACTTCAATTAAAAAAATTTTTTTAAAAAACTGTTCTAACTGATCTCAATTTTCCTTTCCCAGGTTAATATCTTTTTTAAAAAATTACATTTTAAAAGTTTTACCATGGAGGTTTCTGCCAAGACTTTGCTAAAACTCAGAGGCCACTGTATTTTTAATATTTAAGTTTGCCATCCACGTTCCCATTGTAGTGTTAGGAAAAATGAAGTTCATGGTTGCTACAGCTGTTTCAGACAGCTGTTTGAGTAACTTGAAACAGATGTCAGAGCCAAAGGTCTGACATTTAGTGGAAATGTGCTATTAAATACCATCTCCTGGTTTACTTAACCCTGCTAGGTAATTGCCCACAGAGGAAAAGACTTGTTTGTAATATTATGTTTTTCATAAATACAAAGCATATAAATAAGGGAGTTACTGTGTACTGTAAATTCACAAGTTTTCTGTTACCCTTTGCCACAGTTTTGATTTAGTGCTTAAGTCTTAAAGTATCAGCTAATGTTCATCTTCCATTTCCACCAGAAGTGCCTGGATGCCCTAAGAAGTTAAGAGCCTTGTTCATGGCCATTCAGCAAGTTAAATTAGGCTTCAGGTCTTATCTTTATGGCCTTGCCACACTGTTACACAAATTAATAAAGGGTGGGCGCACGCTTCTCTACATAGTGATTAACTGATAGCCAGCAGTGTCCTGCATAATGGCCACTATAAACCGCAGGGAGTTCAAGGTGTGAATGTGCCCGTGTTTAGCTTGGCAATCATATCTTTCCTGATTAATCTTTATATACAGTTAGTTATTCATAACCACTTGAGGAGTTTGAGTGCCTTGGTGTATATTCAACACAGACTATTAGCCAATTTCTATCTATATAATGTATTCCTCTGTCTATAAATAGATGTAGAAGTTGAATTCCACTGTGATAAAAATTATTATCTACCCTAAGACAGTTTCTAAATCGCCACCATTATGCTATCAGAACACTACATGGCTACAACAACCAATAAACAATTTTAAAATAAACTTTTTAAGCGATTTGTTCACACATCTCTGATCATTTAGCAGTCAAAGGTATTTTTATATGCATGTGTATTCATGAAAGAAATGCTCCCCTAGTCAGTAGTATGGTACTGGCCTCTCTAAAAATTAGGTTCCACTGTACCTAGATTAGTGATAGGATCCAATGTAAGTTCCTAGTACAGTAAGACAACTCAGGAAGCACTGAGCATTGCTATGCGTGTATTTCTGCTGCCTGTACAGTCTCTTACCTGCTGACCTGTGCCACATTACTTTTATCCCCAACAGCCCATGCCATCCTCTCCCTCTCATATACCCCTTCCCAGATAAGCCCACAAACATTCTGGTAAATGCTTCTCAAGCGACTCAACAGCTTTGCAAAATCTGCCATTTTCTAAAATTCAAGTCTTGCCGGTGGTTCTTTCATGGAAGAGCCACATAAAAAACAAAGGCAGCCGGAGGTACCCCGTGCCCCCTTTCGGGCACCCTTTTCTTCCCCCTCGGCTTCCATAAAGGATTTGAGCTGTTCTGTTATTCCTTTATACCAGGGGCCAGCCAACTACAGTCTGTGGGCCAGGTCTGGCCCACTGCCTGTCTTTATAAATAAAGTTTTATTGTAACACAGCCACACCCACGCATTTACATACTGTCTATGGCTGCAGTCTCACACCAGGTGCAGAGTAGTTGTGGCAGAGTTGGATAGTTGCTACAGAGACTGTGTTACTTGCAAAGCCTAAAATATTTACTATCTGGCCCTTTACAGAGAAAGTTTGCCAACTCCAGCTTTACATTATTAAATTGTTGCCTATTCTAGCTCATTACATATATACAGCCACAGATTTCGGTGCTGATCAACCTTCAGGTCAACAAAACTTCTTTTGAATTGCTTCATACATTTATATCCATGTTCACCACAGATCCTGTGTGTTTCAAAAAGTATAGCCATTTGAATTTTCTTTCACTTGTAATGAAACAGAAATCCTACAATGGGATTCATTCTTCCTTAACTTTTTAAAGCAGTCAGTGAACTGAGACAAAGAAACCAATAAAGATACCCCAAAACAGTAACGTCCCATGATTCTGACTCTCAAAAATGACTTACAAGCAACCATCACAAGTTCATCCGAGGAAATGAGACTTCCCCAGACCTCACCGTGCCCTTTATTTAGACTCGGAACTCCCCAGCACACTTCCCTTCTCTTGTGACTCATTTCCTGACAGACAGCACACCACACTGCCAGATGGACTCCCTAACTGAAGGTCTAAGGCAACTCATTTCCCAAGAATGTATTTTTGAAATAAAAGTTTCATCTGGTACTTTACTTATTGGTAAAGACTTTTTTTTTAATTCAGCCAATGAGCCTCTATTTTTGTCAGTGCGGAAACTACTCCTAGTATACATAAAACACAGTATTTGTTAGAACTTTTTCTAAACAAAAAGTGGACCTTCCTTTTGTACTATGCTAATGAGCACATGGAAACCGAAGTGATGAGGGAGAATTGTGAAAGAGGCTAGGGTTCACCTCACTCTGGGAGGTCCATTTCACATGAGTCTGAAGTACCTGAGACAAAACCCAGATCGTCTGCTGCATCTTCAGCGGTGACCAGTTGATACGGAGCTCCGAACATGGTTTGCGGCGAAGTAATAAAGATAGCTAACTTTTATCATTCTAGGAACCACAATTACATTCTGAAACTAAATCATACGGTTTTCTAATAGCACTGTCCTGCCTAAAGTTCTGAAGTTTAAAACAACAGGCCCAAGTTACAAGTCAGAACGAGTTACCCGCTGTTGGCGTCCAAACTAAAGGGTAGCAGGCCAGGCCAAGTTGCCTAAAACACCAAAGGACTCTTGGCCGTGACCTAGTGGCTACCTTATTAATTCAGTTCAGCCAGCGTTTATCAAATACCCAGAGTGTCAAAGTATAGTAGACGTATCGGGGACAGACGGGGACATAAGCAAAGTGTGGGCCCTGCCTTCACGGAGCTCACAGTCTTGTAGGGGAAGGGAATGAACTCCACCACCAGGCAGTATGACCATGAACTAAGAGATTCTTTAAAATGTTTGCTAAAGGAGTCAAAAAGAATGGATAAATAATTCACGTTGGGATTTGTCTGAGCCATCAAGGATGAAGTAACGTTCACCCCCTTTCCTTTCCCCCTCTTTTTTCTGGTTTGAGGAGCATCATGAGTATCTTGACCATGCTTATAACATGCACTTTTTGTGTCCCCAGGAAAACTCTGACTCAGGAAAATTTAGAAGGAAGGAAGGAAAAGAGGGAGATGGAGGGAGAGATGGTCTACTTAGTAAACCTTTAAATGTACACTAGAATTTTGAAACCCTAAACTTGAATTTTTAAAGGTTTCTTTAGGGGTAGTAGCTCCAGACCTCTACGTTCTAGACTAGGCCTTCTCAAACTGTTTCAGGGAGATGTAGGGATTCTTGGAGCCCCTGAGCATGGCTGGTCATGAGGGAAGAGAGATGCTGTACACGATCTCACAGCTCTGCCTGTATCTGCTCTAAATACTGGGATTTCATGGAAGATTGTTTCAGGAAGTGTCCCATTGCTAAAGCCAAAGTTTGAAAACCAGCATTTTACTTAGAAGACCCCAGAGATAAAAAAGAAATTGCATGCCCAAGATATGCTAGGTATGGTCAGAGATCCCTAATTTTCCGTCCATTTATAAATTTTACCATAGAAAACCTTTCTCATCGTAATCTGCTTTTCCAAAATACATAAATGCATACACCTGTAGGATTATGTAAAACAAACTAGACCAATGGGTCTTTGGCCACCGACTCTCAAGGTTCCTGGTATCTGTTGAATTATAAGGAGGAAGTTGAAGGCTCATTCCTAGATCTGGCTCTGTGTCTTGCCCATAAGTGGGACTTCCTCCTTCCTCCTTTGTTTCGATTTTCTCATATGTCCCCAGTCCCATCACGGGCATGCTCAGCTTCTATCAAATAGGACACGTCTACCCTCTAAGGGCATTCTGCCTTGCATTTGGGGTGTGGACTTTTGGCACGCAAAGCCAACTACTGTTTGTGTTTTGGTGTGTTAATTGTCAAGTCCACAATAAAGGGATTCAGATATTTTTGGACAGTAAGCTTGAGATTCTACAGTTGCCCTTGAAAACAGTGCTCGATTTATCAGACTTCTATGCTGTGCCAGCATTCATCCAGCTTAACACGTGAGCTCTGTGGATTCTATAAGTGATGTCTCTTGGACCATGTTATCTGTTGACACCAACTTTAAGTGTATGTAAAGGTTATTTGACTGGATGTGTCTTTTGGGTTTTTTTGTTCCTGTTTTTTTTTCCAGAAGGGAATAAATGAATTGTCATCTCAACATTTGTTTGGTAAAAGCAGCAAACTGGTATGAAACTGTATATTTATGCATGTTTTTTTTCCCTTTCTGATATCTCTGCCTCTTCCTCTCTCTACTATTAAAGGAAGAAATACCCCTGGGAAGCCAATGAGAGAGGTTAGTGAGATTCAGGCTCACAGCCATGGCTTCTGTCTGTCTCATCCCGCTTTGTTTGGCGTTTGTGTAAAAATTGTGTGCGTGCACGCGCATGTATGTATTACACATGTCATCATGCGAGGATGGTAGTCACCTCTCCACTTGCAGCTCATGAGGAACATTCCTCAAATGTTCATTGGCATTGTCATCACCATGACAACAGGACCAGGGGTTGGGGGAATGAGAATCTCTTTAAAACAGCAACCCTTTGCAGTCCCTAGGTTGGAATCCTGCAATTCATCATCTGTTGCCATTTGCAACACAAACAAAATCTTCAAAATAAATTAGGCTTGAACATAACAGATAAGTCATGAAGCTTCCTTCTACTTCCAGGATCCTAGCATTTTCTGCCAGCTGCCTTGATTTTTATTCTTCTGGGATGACTTCATTTTGTTTTTGTTACCTTTTTCCTGGTTCCTATACTCTTTCTTTCCCACTTTAGCTAACACTTTTTGAGCACTTACTGTATGCCAAGGACTTCTCTAAGCACTTGCCATCCTTTACATTATGTAATCTTCACAACAAACCTATAGGTTGGTACCCTTATTAACCCCATTTTACAGATAAGGAAACTGAGTCAATGAAAGGGAAAGCAGTGTGTCCAAGGTGACATGGCCAGGATTTGAATCCGGGTAGTCTGGGTCCAGAACCACACTCTTAACTTTTATGTTTTACTGCCACTTAGAAAATGGTATATGAAAAGCATATGTCATCTCGCTTACCTTTTTTTTTTTTTCCCTTACTTGACATTTGGAGCCAGATAGAACAATAACCAACTAGGGATAAAAACTAAATGTCGGAGTCTTAAGGGATTTTTAATGCCTTTCATGAGTCGGGCACAGCATTATTACGGAGTCTGGTTTGGGGTTTTACAGTGAAAGCTGCTTCATACGTCTACCAGGAATATTGTCTATACATTGAATCACCTAATGAAATGACATCGGATGACAAAGTGTTGAGTGACAGCCCAAGTGAAACAAGATTGCCCTCACCAAGAGTGTAGCGTGAAGGACGTGAGAGGTAAAGAAAGGTCTCCCATAGGTGGCAAAAGCACATACTGTTGTGGAAGACGGACTGGATGGGATGAGAGTCCTTTATATGAGAAGGTTCTGGATCCTTAGCAACAGGCTAGACCGAAGTAGCCACTGATTCATTTAAACATAAGAAGTCATACTGGAAATCCTCCGACGCCATGCCATGCAAATCTAATGAATTTAATGATCCTTCAGCGTGTCTATACCAGTGCTCCTCTCCAAGGCTTGCTTGGGACAGTGGGGTCCGAGGGAGGGAGTGGTGGGCTGGGAGGAGAAACAGGAAACTCCTGAATCGGTGAAGCATTGACTGTTCCTGGCGGTTTGCCTTCTTATATGAGACTTCTTGGGGAATGATGGTAAGTGCCCCTTAAAATTTATTTTAACTCGCGGTAAAAAGTTGCACCATATTTTTAACCACCCTGAACATATTTGTTTCACGAACGAATTAAAATTCTACAGAAAAGGCCAGCGCATATAGTTGAAGTCACGTAGGTATTTGGAAACTTTACTACCTGAGGTCTGTTACAGTCAGATACATTTCCAGAAAGCCAGAGAATCCAAACAAGAGTGATTTTTTTAATACTACGAAAATACCCCAAATGTATGGTAGACTACATATTTTTTCAAAGATTAAATTACCAAAAAGTAAAGATAAGCAAATTTCACTCCAGGATGCTGGCTTTGCTTTGGCTAACTGAATGTTCACCATTTCTTTGGGAATGGTATCTTTTTTAAATACAGCGCCTGAGTGCTAGTGAGGTCTTGGATCTCTGCCAGAAAATCTCAATCCCAGTCACTGGGGAAAACGACCCCCTGAGGCAGAGGTGGCTTGTGGGACCCAATGTGTCGGGTTAGTACCAGCTTGGAGAAACACACAACTTCCCTAATGTTAAACGTGGGGTGCCTTTCTGTTCAACAATCCCTGCTTAAGAACGGATTAAACGAATACTTTATATATGCGAATTTTTATGTGAAGCTCCTCGCAGACACCCGACCCCTGCCTGCTTCCCAAGGCCTCGCATGCTCTTAGTACGAGGCTTTCATTTCGACTTTAGACGGATCTGTCAGGTAAAATTAATGACCTCACTCATTTTCTGCCTTACACACATAGGTAACAGAACCAGGATACAAATCTGCTTTCTGTGTCCCTGTCACAGTGTGATTTTGTGCCTTCAGCAGGTTGAGGTATACGATTCTTTGGGGCAGTATTTTGTCAGAGACAATTTTTTTCTGGCTCTAAGGAAAACCTCTATGAAACCCATTGGAATTCTCATTGGGGTGAAACAGATACTTGTAAATAAAGTAATGAAAGGCATAATATAGACACAGTGAGGTGACTCCAAACGTTCATTATTCTAGCATAGGGATGGCCATGAGGTCATTTGTGAACATTTCACGGTCTGGACAGGTTAAAGGCCACCTACCATTTTATGAGAGTATGTGTGTTGCATTAAGAATCATGAACCTCTGTTTGACCTGATCACTTGTAAACAGCAGATACCTCTAGAACTCAGGCTCTTGAGAAACTCAAGCATTTTCCTCCCATTTAGTAACTGAACACCATTTGGAGGCACAGAAGTAGCACTGGGGTATGTCATCTATAAATACACTTACTTGTCTTTATGGTCTTTGGAACTGCAGTCTACACCTCCTAGCGCACCGTCTGAAATAGGCACTTTTGGATTGCTATCAATATGTCGATGGGAAAAAATGAGTTCCTCCCTCGTTTATGTTTGATAACACATTTCCTAGCTACCAGGTGGGCTGTACTATAGGCAGATGTGGGTAATGAGAAGTGGTTGTAATTATATTTTGGTATCAGGTCGTCATAGGCTTGCCTTTTGTTCTTACTGGCTTCGTTAGTTCCTGTTAAGATCGCAGGTAATTAAAAATTTGCAGTTAGTCCGTGTCTTCTCATTTATACGTGAATAACTGTGCAGGTTTCCCAGGGTTGTTGGGTACTCAAAGATAGATACGAAGGGAGCCCTCTAGCCTGGTGGCATCAGTCATATACTTGTGCTCTGAAGAGCAGCAAAGGACCCACTATGTTTTCCTGTGGTTTTTATATTTTAGAAAAGCCAAAGATGATTTTAGTTCTTCACTGAGGGCTGCCAAACTGTTGGCCCACTCTACGAATAGTGCATGTGCTTTGTTAAAAGTTTTTATATTTGCAATCTCAACCAAACTCCAGACTGATTTTTAAAGGCATAATTAGTCCTCACTGAAACTCTCTGCTCTAATAAAACTCAAAGAGATTTACAAACTTGGTCACCTTAATATAAATGGCTGAATGGCATTAGACTTTTAATAAGTCTTACCTTGATCTGGTGCCATTGCTGTTTAAGTGCCTGCCTGTGAATCCTCTTCAGATCCTCTCATATATTTAAAAACGATATGTCTGTTGAAATAAATATTAGAACAGAATACCTGCCCAAGTCTATCTTTAATTTTTATAGGGATTTTAACAGTTATTATGGGAATCTGTAAAGTTGATACATGGCAAGGTAGTAATAGCCTAGTAAAGCATTTTTAGTTTCAAAGGCAGTACTTGAATAGAAGAATGATTTACTAATGTCCAAGAATTAAAATTAGCTGTATAAAAATATGGGGCATATACAGAAAGGCACGTAATAAAGTATGTCTCAGTTATCTTACTCTAGATCTGAGTTTTGCCACCAAGTACCCAGGGACATTGTGCCACTTTTGTGCTCCGTGCTGGGGGGTTAACGCTAGGTCATGTCACATTATTATTAAAAGGCTGGTAGTTAAACCCTCTCTTAGGAGGAGACCAAAAATGGAGTCACAGGCTACCCACATCCGTGCTCTACATGTGGGTCATATTCTAATTAAGCTCTAGAGTTATTAGGAACGCAAAGTGATTTTACTCAGAAGCTTCCTAATTCAAATATTAACAGTGTATAAAAAAAGTCATTCAAGGGAATATTTTTCAACCCAAGTAAAGACAGAGAGACAATAGTCATCTCCACCATAGCCTTACAAGTGAGCCAACAGCTTGAAACAACCTTGAGATGAAGATTTCGTGTTGTGGTGGTGGTCGTGAAGATATGGTAATGGCAGTAGGGTGGTGGCGGCAGTGGTGATAGTTACAGTGGCGACTGTCTGATAGTCAAAAAAAAAAACTGTAGTACAAGTACGTAGTAAATCACCCCCCACAACAAGGTGGCAAAGAAACATCCCATCATTAATTATTCCGATTATGACAGGAATCCTGTGCTTATCCATAGAATCCTTTTGATATATATTGACATTGGGAAGATGAGTGTAGTCTTTGACATTTTTCCATTTATATGACACTAGGAGCCTGATACTAACAATGTGGAATGGCTTCATTAACAAGGCTTTGCTTCTTCCTGGAAACTGGTGAAAAACCAAACCCTGTTGTGTAGACCCTCGATGCAGCGTCTGTGTTGTCTTCACTCGAAACGGGATGATTTCCCAAGTGGCAAAGAGTCGGGGTGACGTGATGTGCACCTTGTGTAAAGTCGGTCTTTCTTTTTGTTTTCCAGGACACAATGTAGGAAGCCTTTTCCACTTGGCAGATGATTTGGGCAGAGCAATGGAGTCCTTAGTTTCAGTCATGACAGATGAAGAAGGGGCAGAATAAATGTTTGACAACTCCTGATTCCCGCATGGTTTTTATAATATTCATACAACAAAGAGGATTAGACAGTAAGAGTTTACAAGAAAAAAACTATATTTTTGTGAAGGGTAGTGGTACTATACTGTAGATTTCAGTAGTTTCTAAGTCTGTTATTGTTTTGTTAACAATGGCAGGTTTTACACGTCTATGCAATTGTACAAAAAAGTTATAAGAAAACTACATGTAAAATCTTGATAGCTAAATAACTTGCCATTTCTTTATATGGAACGCATTTTGGGTTGTTTAAAAATTTATAACAGTTATAAAGAAAGATTGTAAACTAAAGTGTGCTTTATAAAAAAAAATTGTTTATAAAACCCCTAAAAAACACATATACACACACACATACACACACACACACACACACACACAAATTCTGAGGCAGCGCATTGTTTTGCATCCTTTTAGCGTGATATCCATATGAAATTCATGCCTTTTTTTTTCTTTTCTTGCATATTAAAGACAGGACTTCCTCTAACACCACCAAATGGCTACTTCACATTGCTCTTTTTGGAACTGCTGACAGAGTGGGACTGGCTGTGGGTTTCCGTTTTATATATCTATATGTCTATAAGTATGTAACTACTATAGGTATATAGACAAATAGATATAAGTTTCCAGAGACCTTTTAAATTGCTTGTTCAAATGCTCTTGCCACTTCCTAATGGAAAGAAATTGCTTCTGGTCATCCAGGCTTACCTGCTTGGTCTTGAATGAATTTTCCCTGGAGCCTGAAGCCAGAAGGAAACTACCACACTAAAACATTGTCTGGGGCTCCAGCTGTTTCTCATTTTAAACCTTCCACTGACAACTAGAGTACTGAATTTTTTAAGGGACATATGAATGAATACACAGGACTTACTATGTCAGAGTGATCCGTTGGTTGATATATTCAGCTTCCTGAACCGTGGCAGTGCCATGGTTTAGATTTAATGATGCTTTAGTCAAAGTCAGAGCATCAGAAAGCATTCTTAACTCCCAGAAAAGAGGACAACTAGGGTAGAGCTGGGGGCTATGGATTCCCAGCCGATCCCTGTCAGGGAGCCGGCCACTCTTGAAGGATTGGATGAATATTCACAACCTTACGTAGAGATCTTTATAATTACAACTAAATTATTCTTTTCTCACAGTCAAACAGCAGTGGGTGTTTTGGTTTTCCGGGGTTTTTTTTTTTTTTTTTTTTAGGATTTTCCCCCATTGCAGTGAGTTTGTAATTGCCGCAAGACTTCATTCAAAATAACCCTTGTGAAAATGTGTAAGACAGTAGCCCCATCGCATTGTGATGCTGTTAAATATCTACCCAGAAGCCCATGAACCATGTTTCCCTCCTTCGCATTTCTCTACAAGTAATTCCAGACAGGTTTGTAAGTGGGAATGCAAACTGATTCAAATGTTCAAGAAGGTACTCCAAGCCCTTTCTGGTGGATTGGGCAGGTTAAATACATAAACAAACACAATCATTCAAAAAGAGGACATTCAAGAAGACTAACTGGTAGGAAAAAGCTTTACTCTTTCATTTCATCTTATTAGTCTTTGATTTTTTTTATCATTCACTCAGCAGAAATCACTGTGTGACCTATCATTTTGCAAATCTGTTACCTCTTACATCAAGTGTAATTAACTGTTGGAGAGTAGGTTTTGTTCATTATTTTACTAATGATAATTAACATCAAACATGGCTTCTCATGCTATTTCTACCTCACTTTGGTTTTGGGGTGTTCCTAATACTTGTGCACCTGATTTCACGGCTTCACCACTTGTCCATTGTGTGAACATTTTTCTCCATTTTCTTTTTCCTTTATAATTTGCAAAAGAAAACCCAAAGCTCTAAGGTAACAAATTACACGAACATTTGGTTTTAGTCTTGCATTTTTTTTCCTTTTTGTGACGCTGGACTTTTTCTTTACCCAAGGATTTTGTTTTTAACCAGGACTTAAAACAAGGGGTTACTTTACTGCCTACTAAGAAGTTTAAGTTTCATTCTAAAATCAGAGGTAAATAGAGTGCTTAATTTTGTTTTAATCTTTCTGTTTGATCTTTTAGACATTAGTTCTGGAGTGAGTCTGTCAAAATATTTGAATAAAAATTGAGAGCTTTATTGCTACGTTTTAAGCATAATTTGGACATTATTTCGTGTTCTTTATAACCACCGAGTATTAAACTGTAAATCATAATCAATGTAACTGAAGCATAATCATCACATGGCATGTTATGTCATTGTTTTCAGGTACTGGGTTCTTACTTGAGTATCAATATATTGTGTTTTAACACCAACACTGTAACATTTACTAATTATTTTTTTAAACTTCAGTTTTACTGCATTTTCACAACATATCAGACTTCACCAAATATATGCCTTACTATTGTATTATATTACTGCTTTACTGTGTATCTCAATAAAGCACGCAGTTATGTTACAAAAAATATTCAGTGGACTGCACTACTTTATTTTTATTTTAGATATTTAACTTTTAAATAGGGAAGACTTTCATCTGGTTAAAAAATGAAAAATCTAGAAAGCCAAACAGTCAGAAGACCCTGACAACCCTATTTCCACCTCAGCCTCACTGCCCTCTGAGTAAATACTATTTCCTGTGTATCCTTCCACAGTGTCATTATTATATAAGCAATTATAAACAAATATTCCTACTTTTTCCCTTTTATTACACAGAAGAAAGCATTCTATGCACCCAGTTATATACCTTGGTTTTTTTTTAATTTAAGAATGAACTCAAGAGGTCCATTCTTAATTATACTGAAATAGATCTTTTCATTTCAATATGTAAAATGCTTCCTCATTTTTCATAGTTCTGTAATATTCCAGTGTGTGTTTGTGGGATATCATTTAAGTGGTCCCCTTTGGTGGGATGTGTGGTGTTTCAGTCTTTTGCTCTGACAAACAGTAACACACATCACTCATTTCATTATTTCATTTGTGAAAAAATCTATCAGTGGAACATATGCCTAGAAGTGAGATTTCTACATCAAAGGTGGCAAGCATTTGTAGCTTGGGAGGTAATTTCTGTGCAACAATGGTCATAGTGTTTGTTTTGTTTTCTGTTCCAGTAATAACAAGTATACAAATTAACCAGTTTGCAAGTTACACTTTGCTTTTCAAGACGTCTGAGCAATAGAAGTCACGCCTATTCTGAGGAGGACAGCCCTCTCATACACAGTCATGACCACCACCAGAGGGAGATCCGCTCAGCCCTGTCCCTCTCGGCTTCTGCCCTAGGCGCAAAGGAGGCTAGGAAACTGAGTGGCAATGTCAGCTCCTCTAGGGAGAGGCTGTCTTTGCCTCCCACCAGGATTCACGGAGAGGAGTCCCTCAACAGCGTTCAGATACTGCTGGTCCCATGAAATGACAAAAGTCCACTACGTATGACCTATTCCAGTGATTTGGGAAATAACAGGAAATGGTCAAGCTGATTTAAGAATGGTGTTAAATGGGTGTGGCACCTGATATGAATCACTAAGTTTTGGAGGATGGGGTGATGATGCCAACCTAAGTGACTACACTGAAAGATTTCCCTTGAAGTCCACATATACCAAGACTAATTTCCATTCTATTTAAGTGATCAGTTATCACCCCTGCCAGTCCCCAAACCTGCTTTTGTTTCAGACGCCCAGACTGGCTGTTTTGATGGCACTCAACTGGGTAATGGAGGAATCTTCAACACTTCAACCTGTCTGAGACAACTGTGCGTGGATGACTCTGAGGAGGGCATTTGGCTTTCCTGTTCACGCCTGGCACAGGCTGGAGGGAGGGAATTATTTCAGTTAAAAATTACAACGGATCGAGGTGGCGCAGTCTGTGCACCAGCCAGCAGAATGTGTGTTTGGGGGAGATCTCCAAGACGCGTGGCTGCGTTCTGTGGAGCTGCAGCAGGATTTCCCTGAAACTGCAATGCTCTGATGGCAGAATGAATGCCAAGGCAGGCACTGGCACACTTGCAAAGACTCTGCCTTCAAAGTGTAGGAAGGACAAGAATCGAATTCTTTCCCACAGTAGCAAAGCCAGTAGAGTAGGAAGCACAAACACATTCTTTGTTGCTCCTTCAGCTGCAGAGCACTGTGATCTCACAGACTTACCTGACAGCAGACGTGCCGCACCAGGTGATGTGCGGAGCGCGTAAAGTCTGGGCGTGTTTCAGAGTGGCTTTCACATACAGAAAACATACGGACAATAACTTTAGCCTTAATTTCTACACATATATATGTCTGTGTGCATGTGTATGTGTTTTACATATATTCAGGATAAAGTTTTAGTTCATCCACAACTTTCTAAAATGACATTTTAAAATAATTCAAACTTATAAAAAAAGTTACAATAGTACAAAGAACCCTCACATAGACTTTACTCAGATTCAACAACTGTTTACATTTTGTCCCATTTACTTTCTCCTTCCACACCCTCCCCTCTCTCCCTCCCCCACCTCAGAGCTGACCCTTGAACGACAAAGGGGTGGAGTGCCCAATCCCATATATGCAGTTCCTGTGTCTGCCGTCCCCCACGTTGTAGACTCAGCCATCCTCGGATCATGTCACACCGTAGTATTCACAGTATTCACTGCGATTAAGTGGACCCATGCAGTTCAAACCCATGTTGTTCAAGGGTCAGCTGTAGTCTGTTTTATTCCTGGACCATCCTGAGAGTAAGTTTCTTACATCATGCACCTTTATGCTAAAATACATCAGGTACGTTTCCTAAGAACTGACATTCTCTTGCATAAACACATTATAATTAACAAAAATTTTTAAATTAACCTTATACAAAGCTGTCATGTACTCCACAGCCCATATTCAAATGCTGACAACTGTGCAATGATTTTTTTTATAGTTATGTGTGTTTCCCTGGTCTGCTCTAGGATATAATTAGCGATTTAATGACATTTAGTCATGTCTCTTTACTCGCCTTTGCACTTATAGGATGTGCCTTAATTTGGGTTTGTGTGATGTGTCCACATGATTAGATTCAGGGTATGTGTTTTTGGCAGGAATAGGACATAAGCAATAATGTGTCAGTACATCATAGCAGGAGGCATGTATATAATGGTGGTATGTCCCATTCTCAGTGATATTAACTTTTATCACTTGGTAAAGGTGGTATCTCCAGGTTTCTCCACTTTGTAAACATTTTTAAAGCCTAATTATTCTTAAATTTTTAGGTTCAACTAGAAATCTAATTTTCCTGTATATCCTGTAGATGACCTCTGTATAATAAGAACACTCCCTTTCTGAGAGTTCCAGTTCAACATGGCCACATAGGAGCCTCCTGAACTCACTTCCTCCCCCAGGCACACCAAATCTATCTACAAATAGAACAATTCCCTCTGCAAGAAGCTTACAATCTATCCCACTCCTACACGTCAGGCAAATTAAGAAAAAAAAAAAAAACACATGGAAACAAGTAGAAGAAGCTGAGACAGGATGTCACCATAAACCTCACCCCCTGGCGTGGAAACACACAACCAGATGGAACTCGCAACTACCAGTTTCTCCCTAAATAGAAAAGGGTTTGAATCCATTATCTGGAACCCTAATTTTTAAGAACTCTACCAGAGACACAGGCTCCCCAAATATCTAGCTTTGAAAGCCAACAAAGCTTATGTCCATGAGACCTACAAGGCTATAGACTAAGAGACAGTCCTTAAAGGGCTCATGGCGGACTCACCATGGCTAACCCCCCAGGACACAGAGGCAGCAAACAGAAACACCCAGTCTTTCTTTGAAAGAGGCCAATTTGCTTATCTTAGTAACTGTGGCCTGAGGGGCAGTATCCTAACTGAACACACATCTAGGAGCTGACTACAGCGCTCCCCGGAGACCCCGGGCACCACACTGGTGCTCTCCTGTGCCTCGCTCCAGGTCACTGGTATCTCCCAGAAAGGAGCTTGTGAACACATCTGGCACCTCAGTTTCTGTGGCTACAGCCCAGGGGCCAGTATCATTTGGTCATTTGGTTTGGTAACCAGCGGGGGGTACACATCACTGTTGGGTTCCAGAAAAGTGTAACAAACATAGAAACAGTTCTTAACCAGCCATCCCCTCAGGGCGTCGTGTGGAGGCAGCAGACAGAAATGCCCAGTCTTTCCCCGAAAGATGCCTACTTGCTTATTGCAACACCTACAGCCCGAGGAGTGGGCTTCTACTATAATGCGCATCAAAGTCAGCCCGCAATGCTCTCCACGGACCCCAGAGCCAGTGCACATTATCTTCGTGCTCTCCTCTGCCTTGCTCCAGGCTGCCTGTACCTCCCAAAAAGGAGCTTGTGAACACGCCTGGTGCCCCGGTTTCTGAAGCTATTGCCCAGGGAATGCCCCGTGATTGCCTGGCTCCGGTGCCCAGTGGGGCTTACATTCACGGGTCCCACAGGATTGTAACAAAGAGAGAAGTAGTTCTTAACCAGCTATCCCCACCAAGGCACAGTGCAGAGGCAGCAAACAGAAACAACCACCTCCCAGTTTCACCCTGAAAGAGAGGGGTGACTATGATTCAGCCTGCTTCTAGATGCTGATCGAGATCCTCCCCTCTGGGATACTGACAGACCTTGGCACACCTTCAACTGCTAGGAGCCACTAAGAACAAAGAAGTCTGCTTTGATAATTGCAAAGGTTGGAGAGACAACCTAGAGCTGGGCAGGACGGAACAACAGTTTTGATCTCCCACACAGACCACTCCTTCCAGACTAGGAGAGGTGGCAGTTTTATCTAATGCATGGATACCTACACAGAGAGTGCAGGAAAATTAAGAAACAGAGGAATATGTTCAAAATGAGTGAACAACTTACGAGCATACCTCATTTCACTGTACTTCACTTCATCCCACTTCACAGAGATTATGGTTTTTTTTTTTTCAAATTGAAAGTTTGTGGCAACCCCGCATTGTCAGATGCTGGCTAGCATTTTTTAGCAATTAAGTTTTTTTTAAATTATATACATTGTTTAGACATAACAACGGACACTTAAAACACTACAGTATAGTGTAAACATAACTTCTATATGCCCTGAGAAACCAAAAAATTCACCAGGCTCACTTTATTGCTATACTCCCTTTATTGCAGTTCTAAAACCAAACAGGAGATATCCCCAAGGTATGCCTATAAAACGCTAGAAAAGGCCTTAATAAAATGGAAATAAGTGATTTACCTGATAAAGAGTTCAAAATAACAGTCATAAAGATGCTCACAGACGTCAGGAAAACAATGCATGAACAAAGTGAGGATTTCAATGAAGAGAAGATATAAAAAAGTACCCAACAGAAATTATAAGAGCTAAAGAACACAATAACTGAACTAAGAAATTCAATAGAGGGGTTCAACAACAGACTAGATGAAGTGGGGAAAGGATCTGTGAACTTGAAGACACGCAATAAGAAAAAGAATAAAAATATTTCTAGAAGAAAAGAGAGAGACAAAGGGGCAGAAAACTAATTTGAAGAAATAGTGGCTGAAAACTTCCTTAATTTCAAGAAGGAAACAGATAATCAGACCTAGGAAGATGAGAGGGTTCCAAATAAAATGACTCCAAAGAGACTCAAACCAAGACACATTATAATTAAAGAATCAAAAGTTAAAGGCAATGAGAGAATTATAAAAGCATCAACAGAAAAGCACTTTGTTACCTCCAAGGGACCTCCCCCATAAGACTGCCAGCAGGGTTTTTAGCAGAAACTTTGCAAACCCAAAAGGGACTTTTGTGATATAGTCAAAGAGCTAAAAACAAAACAAAACAAAACAAAAAGGCAACCAGAATACTCTATCCAGCAAAGTTGTCCTTCAGAATTGAAGGATAGTTTTCCAGAGAAGCAAAAGCTGAGGAGTTCAGCACCACTAGACCAGCCTTACAAGATATATTAAAGGAACTTCTTTAAGCCAAAACAAAAGGGTGCCAATTAATAATAGGAAACTGCATAAAAGTATAAATCTCACTGGTAGAGGTAAATATATAGTTAAATTCAGAACAATCGAATGCGCTAATGGCAATGGGTCAATCACTTATAAATCTAGTGTGTGTGAAGTTTAAAAGACAAAAAGTGGTAAAAATAACAATAACTACAATAATTTGTTAATGGATACACAAGATAAAAAGATATAAATTGTGACATGAAAAACATAAAACATTGGGCAGTAGAGTAAGAATGTAGGGCTTTAGAATGTACTCAGACTTAAGTTGTTATCAACTTAAAATTGATTGTTATAAATATGTTATATGTCAGCCTCACGGCATCCACAAAGCAAAAATCTAAAGTAGATACACAAAAGATAAAGAAAAACAAATCTAAGTGTACTACAGAAAAGCATCAAATCATAAAGAGGGAGAAGTAAGGAACAAAGGAATCACAAAAAAGCCAGAAAACAAGGAACAAAATGGCAATACATTCATATCTATCAATAGTTCTCTAATCAAAACACATAGAGTGGCTGAATGCATTAAAAAAAAAAACCCAACTATACACATCTTAAAATAGACTCACTTCAGCTCTCAGGATACACATATTGAAAATGAAGGGATGGAAAAAGATATTCCATGCAAAGCAAATCCAAAAGACCGTAAAGGTAGCTATACTATATTAGACAAAATAAGACTTAAAGGCAAAGCTGTAACAAGAGACAAAGGTCATTATAATAAAGGGATCAATTCATCAAGAGTATATAACAATTGTAAATATATACACATACAACATCAGAGCATCTAAATATATTAATCAAATACAAAAGACATGAAGAGAGTAACAGGCAACAATGCAGCAGTAGTAGGGGACTTTTAACACCCTACTCTCACCAATGGATAAATCACCCAGATAGAAAGATCAATAAGGAAACACTGGGCTTGAAACACACGTTATATCAGATGGACTTAGCAGGCATTTACAACAAGTTTATATAGTATAGCACTGGGAACTAAATTCAATATCTTGTAGTGACATATGGTGAAAAAGAATATGAAAACAAGTATATGTATGCTCATGTATGACTGAAGCATTATGCTGTACACCAGAAATTGACACATTGTAAACTGACTATACTTCAATAAATATATACATACACACACACATATGTGTGTATATGTGTCTGTGTGTGTATATATATACATATATATATGTATATATGTGTGTGTGTGTGTGTGTGTATATGAAACAAGAAAAACCAGACATTTACAGAACATTCCATCCAAAAGCAGCAGCAGAGTACACATTTTTCTCAAGCATACATGGAACACTCTATGGATAGATCACAGGTTAGGCCACAAAACAAGTCAATAAATTTAAGAATACTGAAATTATGTCAAGCGTCTTTTCTAATTATAATGCTCTTAAACTAGAAATTAATTCCAAGATAAAACTGAAAAATTCATATACATGTGGAGATTAAACAACATACAATGAACAAAGAAGAAATCAAAAGAGAAATATCTTGAGACAAATGAAAATGGAAACACAACATACCAAAATATATGGGATACATAAAAGCAGTTCTAAGGGGGGGGAGTTCATAGCCAGAAATGCCTACATCAAGTAACAAAGTTGTCAAAAAAAAAAACAAAACAAAACTAAATTTACACCTCAAGGAACTAGAAAAAGAAGAACAAATGAAGCCCAAAGTTAGTAGAAGGAAAGTAACAAAGACCAGAATGGAAACAAGATGAAAAACACAGTAGAAAACATCAATACAACTGAGAGCTGGTTTTTTGAGAAGATAAGCTAGAGTCACCAAGAAGAGAAGAGAGAAGACTCAAATAAAATTAGAAATGAAAGAAGAGACACTCCAACTAATCTCATAGAAATAGAAAGGATCATAAAAGACTACTATGAACAATTATCCACTAACTAACTGGACAACATAGAAGAAATGGATAAATTCCTAGAAACATTCCACCCACAAAGACTGAATCATGAAGAAATAGAAAATCTAGACAGATCAATTATTAGTAAGGAGATTTCATCAGTAATCAAAAACTTGCCAACAAACAAAAGTTCAGGACCAGATAACTTCACCTGTGAACTCTACCAAACATTTAAAGAAGAATACCAATCCTTCTCAAAGTCTTCCAAAAAACAGAAGAGGGAATACTTCCAAATTCATTTTATAAGGCCAGCATTAGGGTGATACCAAAACCAGACAAAGACACTACAAGAAAAAAAAATTACATGACAATACCCATATGAACATAGATGTAAAAATCCTCAGCAAAATATTAGCAAACTGAATCCAACAATACACTAAAAGGATCATACAGCAGGATCAAGTGGGATTTTTTTTCCACGGATGCAGGAGGGCTCAACATCCACTAATCAATGTGACAGACCACATTTTAAAAACAAAGAATAAAAACCATATAACTATGTCAATAGATGCAGAAAAAGCATTTGAAAAAATTCAACATCCATTCATGATAAAAACTCTCAACAATGCAGGTATAGAGGGATCGCACCTCAACATAATAAAGGCCACACATGATAAGTCCACAGCTAACATGATACTCAACAATGAAAGAGTGAAAGCTTTTCCTCTATGATCAGAAACAAGACAAGGATGCCTACTCTCACCCCTTTTATTCAATATAGTACTGGAAGTCATACCCAGAGCATTAGGCAAGAAAAAGAAATGAAAGAAACTCAAACTGGACAGAAAGAAGTGACACTGTCTTTATTTGCAGATGACATGATATTAAATACAGACAACCCTAAAGACCTCACCAAAAAAAAAAAAAATAGAATAAACAAATTCAGTAAAGTTGCAGCATATAAAATCAATATACAAAAATATCTTGCATTTTACACACAAATAAACTATCAGAAAGAGGAATGAAGAAAATAATCCCATTTATAACTGCATCAAAAAGAATAAAATATGTATGAATGAATTTAACTAAGGTGGTGAAAGATCTGTGCACTGAAAACTCTAAGACACTGATGAAAGCAGTTGAACATGACACAAATAAATGGAAAGATACTGTGTGCTCATGGATTAAAAAATTATTATTGTTAAAATGCACATACTACCCAAATCTATCGACAGATTCACTGCATTCCCCATCAAAATTTCAATGGCACTTTTCACAGAAATAGAATAAACAATCCTAAAATTTTTATGGAACCACAAAAGACCCTAAACAGCTAAAGCAATCTTAAGAAAGAAGAACAAAACTGGAGGCATCACGTGCCCTGGTGTCAAACTATACTACAAAGTTACAATAATCAAAACAGTATAGTATTGGCATGAAAACAGACACATAGAAAATGGGGCAGAATATGGAGCCCAGAAATAAACTCACACATACATGGTCAATTATTTACAACAAAGGAACCAAGAATATACAACGGGAGAACAGTCTCTTTAATAAATGGTGCTGGGAAAACTGTATAGCCACATACAAAAGAATGGACCACTATTTTACACCATACACAAAAATTAACTCAAAATATACTGAAGACTAGAATGTAAGACCTGAAACCATAAAACTCCTAGAAGAAAACATAGAGGGTAAGCTCCTTGAAATTCCTCTGGCAATGTTTTTTTTTAAAAATTTAACACCAAAAGCAAAGGCAACAAAACCAAAAATAAACAAATGGGACTGTATCAAACTAAAAAGTTTCTGCACAGCAAAAGAAACCATTAACAAAAGGGAAAAATAACCTACAAAATGGGAGAAATATTTGCAAATCATGTAACTGTGACAAGTGATTAATAGTCAAAATAGACAAAGAACTTGCACAACTCAATAGCATGAAAAAAGTCCGATTTTAAAATGGGCAGGAGATCTGAATAGACATTTTTCCAAAGAAGACACACACATGGCCAAAAGGTACGTGAAAAGGTGCCGAACATCACTAATCACTGGAAATGCACATCAGAGCCACCATGAGCTAGCATCTCACACCTGTTAGGGTGACCATCATCAAAAACACAAGCAGTGGGGCTGGGCCAGGAAGAGAGCCACGCCCGGAAGCTGTTCTTCAGGGGAGGGTTTGAGGAGCTGGCAGCAGTGGTCTCCCAGGAGGAATTCGAGACACCCTGCTGCTGCTGGGAAGAGTGGTTGGGGCGGCAGGGCCTCGGGTCTGACTCTGCCACCCTGTGATGCTCACTGCATCCCTCACAGCTCCTCCTCTCCTGGCCCCTCTACCTGGACCTGCAGTTACTTCCCCCAGAACAGGGGAGTGAACTGCCCATCCGAGGGCCACGCGCTCTCTGAAACTTTCTGATATCATATACTGAATGAACTGAGTCCAGTTTTCTTATATCATTCATTTTGAAATCACATTTGTGAAAGCATACATTTTCAATCAGAACCTGAGACTCATCTGTGCAATTCATGACTATGCCAATTGCCACAAACATTTTAAGCACTTTAAAGAAACACACATGAATTATTCCTCAATTCAACAAAAAAAGTATCAGAACTATGAGTTAGGTTCACTTCACCATGTCTTTGTTGTACTCTAAACTTGCTAGGCTTTCAAAGACTTACCTGGTAAGGCAGGGCTTCTCAGTGGTGTAGTCCCAACGTGTCCCAGGAGTGTCGAGGTCTGACACCTTGAAGTTGGGGGTGGACAGATACAGCCTGTAACCTTCACCTCTTGCAGTCAACCAAGGATGCCCTACAATTAAAAATCTATTTCTCTGTATGCCATGATGCGAAAATAGCTGGGAAATACTGCATGGAAGGAATACTTTTACCCTCACAAGACTTGAGGTTACTGGTTCAATTCCTGTCCGTAATAAAACTAAACATCCCAGGCATGTTGACAATTTTTATCAGTCAGGAATTTGTGGCTAAGATGGGTAACTCTTCTTACACCACAGGTGGAAAGGTATTCCATCCCCTTTTATAGTCGACATGATAGCAGGGGGACTTCAAGCCATAGACGAAGTAAGTTTTTGCATACATTCCTCACACCCTGTGTTCCCGGGTTTGGCTCACCCCTTTACCTGGGTGGGTAACTGCCGGCCCCTATACTAGGGCTGAGTCCTAGCTCACTGGCTTCACTCATGGTTTACACTGGTCATATTGACGTAACATTAATAAAAACCCTTTCAATCTCAAAAATTCCTTGGTTAACAGAATAAATTAGCTGCTCATCCTAAGTATAACCAGGTTGCACCTGACTTCCTTCAACCACAAGCGTTTCTCTGCAGAGATTGGCATTTGGGCTGGGACGATTCTGCATTATGCAGGATTCTCCCTCCTTTTGCCATTCTCCCAGTCACTGTCATGGGAAGGCCACCTCAACACATCTCCAAAGGCCTCCTAGGGAAGCCGTAGACAAGTACTGGTCTCCTTCCAGCCTGAATACAGGCTGTATTCTTTTCACACTCTCCCTAACTGGCAGGCTCCGGCTCTTAGAAATGTTTTAATGGCATTAGCTCTTGCATACTTTTCCTATTTTGTCCAAGCCTCCAGTCACTTCTCTCAAGCAATTTAATAGCACCACCCCAGATGAAAACACTAACCATCTGATAAAAGCCAGCAAATAAAGAAATGTTTTCCACGAGTAGAGAAAGGAGCTATTCTCATTTTTTGCATTCACTTAAAGGGAACAACTTATCTCTCCGTGCATTTTCAGCTTGTCCTCGGGGCCAGGACACCCACGCCTCAGCTTCTGAGCCAATCGGCTGCCGATGGTGCACAGCTGTGTCCCTCTCTAGGCACTGCCTTCAGCTCCAGGGACCTGTCTTGCCCAAGGCACCACCACCTCTCACGGGGGAACAGCCTGGGCCAACAACTGGCTGTTGTAATGATACAAAGACCCAGTCCCCTTACCTCAGTTTGGGACAATTCAGAAGGGCCATCCCACCTCCAGTACACCCTGTGGGGTCTGCTGAAGCCTTAGCTGCAAGCACCTCACCGTTCAATTGTTCTGCCCCACCTCCCCTCCTCACTTCCTTCCGGGGTATTTCCCATGAGCACTCTCCAGTATACCCCCTGCAGGTGAGCAATCCCAGTCAACTGTCTGCAGATGAGTACTCCGTCTCAGAGGCTGTTTCCAGGGAGCCTCATCTAAAGCATCACTGTTAGTCTGACTGGGAAAAAGTTGCAAAAGAAGAGAAACCTAAGCCGTTCTACCTGTCTCTCCATCCCGCTGCCTACTACAGGCAGATTGGCCCTCTAGCCATCAGCCTAGGCTTTTTCACTCACTGCTGCATTCTTATTTTTCAAGGCTTCATCTGTCTGGGCATGTTTTACCCATCAGGATCTTTTCCTTCCTCTATACTGGGCTGAATCATCCTTTCTCCAAAGTTTACTCACTCAGGGTTGTTTCCACCAAAATGCTTGTGTGTGATGTGTATGTTTCTATTTTTCCAAAGTCCATCCCCCTGTGGCATGTCTCAAGGCTCACTTCTTGCACCTCTTCTCTTAAATGTGTATGCTACCTTGGCGATCTCATTCAGTCTCAAGGTTATAAATACCTTCAATATGATGACGACTCCAGGATTTGTATTCCTAGCCGGAACTTCATCCATGAACTCCATATCTGTAGATCCATCTGCCTCCTCAACATCTCTACTTGGAGGTCTAGCAATCTTCAGTAATTTACCGTATCTAAAACTGAGCTCCATCATTACCCACTACCACCACTTCCCTGTCACGATCTAAAACATTTTCCCCCCCCTAGCCATTAATGGCCTCTCCATCCTTCCAGTTACTCAGGCCAAAAACTTTGTTTTTTGTTTGTTTTTTACTCAGGCCAAAAACTTCGAATTAACCCTTGACTCCTCCTTTCCTTTCATACTCACATCCATTCCATTAGCAAATTCTACCGGCGCTCCCTTAAAAACATATCTAGAATCTGCCCACTCCTCCCCATCTCTGCTTCCACTCCTCCCCATCTCTGCTTCCACTCACCTGGTCTCAGACGTCAAAATGACGCTGCTGAATCATTGCAATAGCTTTCAGCTGGTCTCCCAATTGCCACGCTTTCCTCCCTCGTTCCAACCTCAACACAGGGTTATCCTGTTAAGGTATAATCAGATATGGTCAGTCCTTGCCTTAAAACCCACAATGGTTGCCCCTCCCAGAGTAAAAGCAAAGTCCTTCCAGTGGCATACAAGGTTCTACACAACCTGACCTGAACCTCTCTGTCTCCATCCCTGCTCCCCTTTCTCCTCCTTCACTCTGCATGCCACCCATCTTACTGCCACTTCACTGTTTCTCAGACATGCCAGCCAGTTCTGACCTCAAGGTCTCTGTGCTGGCTATTTTCTCTGCCCTATACGCTCAACTCCAGATGACTGTTTTGCTGGCTTTCTCACCTCCTTGAAGTCTTTCCTCAAAATACACTTTGTTGCAACAAATTTCTAGGCCAGAGATGGAGCCGCTCCTGCCTGGGGTGCCATGTCAGTAAACTGAAACGTAGATCACTTTGTGCCCCTGTGAATGCTCTGCTGGACCAGAAATGTGGTACATCCAGTCAGCCAACCCCTAGACGCCAAGCCAGCTCTGGGCTTGATGCTTATTTCCTTATTCTTTATCCTGTAAAAGCTTCCTGCCTTCTGTCCCATTCTGCAGTTCCCTGGGCTCTTGGGAACGAGACTGCCTGCTTCATGAACTGTTAAAGTTTGCTTGTATCACCTCAATTATCTTCTTTAATCATTTTTAACAACCTTCTCAGTCAAACCTATTCTAGCCACTATTAGAATTGCAACCCCAAACACTGTCTTTCCCCGCTCTATCTCTCTGCATCACATTTATTACCAGCTCGCATCTTGTGATTCTTTACTTCTATATGTTGTGTATTATCTGTCTCCCCCAGCTGAAATCTTAAGTTTGTGAAGGATTTGCATCAGTTTTGTTCATTATGATGTCCCAGAGCACCTAGAACCCCTGGCACATAGAATGTGCTCCAAGTGAGGTAACGAACTCGGAAAGGGGACAAGGACACAGAAACGTGACATCTAAGGATGTCATATACTAGCTTGTCTTTGCTGGGCATTTGTCACATTCTTGTTATGGAGTGGTGTTCAGAGCTTTAGGATGAAAGAGACAGGGAGGTGCCAGCAGAGAGTCAGAGACATGACTGCTTTGGAAATAAGATCCTCAAAGAAATAAATAGGGGAGCTGGACTTTCACACCAAAGGAAACAAAACTAACTGGGGTGATTTAACATCTTATGTGGAAAAGGATGACCAGTTCTCTAGCTCTACTGAGGAGAGACCCCCTAAAAAAAGAGCTGAAATCACAGCTTAAAGCACCTGGGATTATATACAAGGAAGAATTCAAAAAAAAAAAAAAGAATTCAATAACAACCACCCTGGCTAAATACTAGGTGAGATGCATTCGTCTTCCTCTGGAAGCTGCTATAGGAGAACAGGTTCCCCTTCAGGTCTGGTCCTATCTGATAGCCGTGTAGGCAGGGTAAAAGTTAAACCAAGAATGTAAATTGGCTTCATAACAAACCTTTCTTTCCTCTGACCCTCTGGCTTCTGTTTCACTATCTTGTTTGGCTGAATGTCTAAGCCTGGCCTTTGTCACATATGATAGGACATCCCACCCGAAGTCATAAAATAATTAGCACCCTATGGCCCACTCTGGCATTTTTTCCCTCACACACAGGTCAATGTTTGGACCTTTAAATAATGTTACATTGTTTCTTAAATCTTTCGTCAACCTCCCACCATGTTTCTTACTACCCTAAAACCATATAAAATACCCCGATGTAGTTATACAGAACCTGATTCATTTATATACGTGCTACATATAAAACTCAGTTAAACATTAACTGTAAAGTAGGTGTCTAATTGTTTATTTTAAGGGACTTTTCAAACTCTAAAAGCACAACAGTCTAAAAGATATTATCAATATTCATAAAATCCGCATTTACTGGGTTTCTGCTTCAGGCCAGGCACTTAGGATGTGAAGTTAAAAGGCGGTTGGTGTGCGCCCTCCTGGACCTCAGTCAGCTAGAGGAGCCAGGGGAGAAATAATTGCCATAGGTCATGATAAAAGGCTCACACAAGCTAAAGTGCTGGCACAGGGAGGGTGTACCAAGCAAACAGGGGGAATCAGGCAACAGCTCATACAGAAGATCCCTACAATGGATCAAATAATCGCATTTGCAAGCACTAAGCTAATATCCTTTCATGTGTTTGGTTTGGAAAAGACCTTTTCAATTAATTTGATTTTCGGAGTAAATTAATGTTCCCTGCAGTGTATGATGGTCATGAAAGGATCCTGTATGGAACTGGCAGCCAGATGTCTAATAGAGTAACATGCAGTCCAAGGATTATAATTGCCAATTAAAAATTCCATATTTCTGGTCACATTTAGCAAAGATTATTTAACAGACACGCATCACTACAAGCAGCTTGAATCCACCAACGACCCCATCTGAATACCAACCGAAAAGAGCACTGCCGTACAACAAAGCACACACAGTAGGTCCTAATTAATTTCTGGTTTGATTTCATCCTTACATAAATAAATCAACAAATTAAACACATAATGTATTCATGTGTTTGACAGAGTTGTATGACCCCCCCTTTTATCGAAAAGGCAGTGTATCTGGAGCTTTCTATTAAACATAGCAGATTTCCAAACTAAAAAAATTAAGCACAGAAGAAATGAAAGATTCATATTAATAGCAAGAATTGTTATGCTAATTGTGAGTTATTTGTGCTCTGTACTGTTTTTCGCTTTCTACTGAATAGTCATTATCTTACTCCATGTTTCCCTTTCAAATCATCTGGAAAACAAATGAAGAAGCTGAATAAGGAGATATGCTTCGACATCTGCATTCCAAAGTGTCAAATTAAAGTGACCATGTACATCCTGCCCAGCTCAAAAACAAGCAGGGTTACAAAAGTTTCCTTGGAAGATGACGCAGTCAGGAGAAGCTAGGTTGTGGCTGAAATAACAAACAGACCCCACAATCTCAGTTGCTAAAGTCAACAAAGGTTTATTTCTAGTCCACATCACAGATCAGGGACCAGTCTCACTCCATCTTGCAACTTCACCATTTTAGAAATCTCTGAGTCCAGCCACGTGAACCAGAGAATGAGAATATGCAGAAGGCACATTTGTGAAAGACAGATCATTTCTATTCCTATTTCCATCAGCTAGAATTCAGTCACAATTTCCCCACCTAACTGGAAGGAAGGCTAAGAAAGAGTTTTCCTGGGTCCCTGGGAAAAGGAAATGTATTGGCAAACATCTAGCCAGTGTTTGACACAGAGGGAAAGAATCTAAAACACACTTTTTTATTCAAGCTGTATTATATATTATAATGAGGTTCTCAAGTCAACCCACCCCAAATGCAAGTGAAACACATTACTAATAGAGTAAGACCTCAGTGACTTAAGTGTCACCTCTCTGGCCATCTTGTTTACCAGGGCCAAGATTGAAAACTCACTAATAGTCATAATAGAGATTCGGCAATCTACACACCCATTCATTCTTCATTCAGCAAACATTAACTGTGTCTACTTACGGTAAGTACTATTCTAGGCACTAAAAAAAATCAAAGATTAAGATCTAGATATTGCTCTCAGTAGCAGTGATAAGACTAACTCTTGTCAGACCAAGATAAGAAGCAGGGTGTTCTCAGGAACTACAGATAAATCAGTGTGGCTGAAACAGAGTGGACAAGACAGGTGCAGCAAGGGCCAAGGGCCAAGGCCCTGTGTGCCATTCCGACAACAATTTAGGTTTTAAGAAGGAATCTATCAACGGAATTTAAGCACAGAAGTAACACAACCAGATGAGTACCTCTGGAAGGCCAGACTGCCTACTGCGTAGAAGATGGACTAGTGGGACCTGGAGAGAGGGCTGCAGCCGCTAACACAGCCACCACTCTTTTGTCATCAAGAACTTCCTATTGCAGACACCTTGACTTAAATGTTTTGGCATGGGGTAATTTTGAGGCAGTATAAAATGCACATCATTACACATACTCTTTCCATTTTCAAAAGGAAAACTGCTTCGTTGTTTTTTCCTCCTGGTTATATGCTCATTGTGAAATATTTAGACAATACAAGGAAGTATCAAGGAAAAGCAAAAATCGCCCATAATCCACTGTCTGATGAAAATCGCTATTAACAGCGCTATTCAGTGTATACATTTCCATAACTTTCCCCATGCATACTTTTTCTAATAGAAATATGATACCATAAACGCAAGTGTAACCTGCTTCCTTTCTTTAGTAATACATTCTGAACATTTTCCCAAAGCAGTAAATATAGTTTGGTATCATACTTTTTAACAGCTATAGAGTATTCCATTGATTGACTGTTCCATGAGACAGTGTAGGGCAGTGGCTATGAGTGTAAGCTCTACATTTAAATTGACCACATTCTGATCCTGGCTCTTAGCCAAGGGTGAGCAAACTTTTTCAGTAAAGGGCCAAAAAAATATTTTAGGCTTTGAGGGCTGCATTAGGGTTCTCCAGAGAAACAGAACCAACAGGATATACAGATATAGAGATAGAGATCTCTCTATATAGATTCTGATATAGATAGATCTATATCTCTGCATCTATATTTAGCTAAGTCTAGATATAGATACTGGTAACTATATTTCTATAGATATCTATATCATCTATCTACCTACCTACCTACCTATCTGTGAGAGAGAGTATTTTAAAGAATTATGAAGACTGGCAAGTTTAGAATCTTAAGGGTGGGTCAGCAGGCCAGAGATCCAGAGAAGAGTTTCGGTTCAAGTCTGAAGGCAGTCTGCTGGCAGAATTCCCTCTTAATCCAGGGATGTCGATCTTCTGTGAACTGACTGGATGAGACCTACTCATACTATGGAGGGTGATCTGCTTTACTAAAGTCTACTGATTTAAATAGAAATCTCATCTATAACATACCTTCACAGAAATATCTAGAAAACTGACCAAATATCTGGGTTCTGTGGCCTAGTCAAGTTGACACATACAATTAACCATTACATAAGCCCTATGATCTCTGTTGCCAACTACTCAACTCTGTTACTGTTATGTGACAGCAGACAAATCCAGTTATGCACACAAATGAGTGTGGCTGTGTTCCAATAAGACTTTATTTACAAAAACAGGTGGCAGGCTGGATTTGGTCCTTGGGCTATAGTTTGTTGACTCCTTCTCTTAGCTGCTTTCTAGCTGTGCGGCTTTGAATAGGTAATTTAAATTCTTTAAACCTCAGTTTTCTCAAAGGAACCCTCCTACATTGCTGGTGGGAATGTAGTTTGGTACAGCCATTATGGAAAACAGTATGGAGATTCCTCAAAAAACTAAACATAGACTTAGCATATGATCCAGCAATCCCACTTTTGGGTATATATCCAGAGGGAACTTTAATTCAAAAACTGACATGCACCCCAATGTTCATAGCAGCACTATATACAATAGCCAAGACATGGAAGCAACCTAAATGTCCATCAACATATGACTGGATAAAGAAGTTGTGGTACATTTATACAATGGAATACTACTTAGCCATAAAAAGAATAAAATAATGCCATTTGCAGCAACACGGATGGACCTAGCAATTGTCATTCTAAGTGAACTAAGCCAAAAAGAGAAAGAAAAATGCCATATGATATAATTCATATATGGAGTCTAAAAAAAAAAAAGAAAAAAGGACACTATGAACTCATCTACAAAACAGAAACAGACTCACAGACATAGTAAACAACCTTATAATTACCAGGAAAGAGGGTAGGAAGGGATAAATTTGGGAGTTTCAGATTTACAAATGTTAGCCACTATATATAAAAATAGATTTTAAAAGTTTCTTCTGTATAGCACAGAGAACTATATTCAACATCTTGTAGTAACCTTTAATGAGAAAGAATATAAAAATGAATATACATATGCATATGCATGACTAGGACATTGTGCTGTACACCAGAAACTGACATATTGTAATTGACTGCACTTCAATAAATACAAAAACAAAACAAAAACAAATACAAACCAATACGATATTTGGCCAAAAAAAAAACCACCTCACTTTTCTCATCTGTGAGAAATGGGAACGATAATAGTTTTGAATTAAAAGTGTTACGGTGAGAATCAAAAGCGATGCTATTTGTAGAATGCCTGGCACAATATCAGGTACATGGTAAGTGTGCAGTAAATCTTCCCCTCGTTATTATTAGTTATCCATTATCTGCTGACAGAATTATTTTAAACACATTTATTAAGGTTTTGCAGCAAAGTGTGTTACACCTCAGTGTTACAGCTCAGTTGTGACAGCAACCTGGATCCTGACGAGAGACCAAACAGCACTCGGAGGGTTAGAGAACTCAGGTTTATTATGCTGACGGGCCCAGAGAAGTTAACACTCCAAGCTCTGGACCCCGTCTGTAGGTTTACACAGGCTTTTATAGGCTGCTAGTCTAAACTTTGCAACATCATATGCAAATAAGGTGTAAGAAACTTGACTAATTAGGAATGAGCTTTGTAGAAATGGACCAATCAGGAGTGATAGAAATGGACCAATTGGGAGTGAGCTCCATGCAAATGAGGCACTACAAATGGACCAATAAGGAGTTAGCTCAGGGAACCAACAGAATCTTAGAGGTAAGTTTCACTTTCCTAGAAGCAAGCTGTTGTACAGAAGCAAAAAGCGAGATAATGCCACCAGGCCAGGGAACCAGATGGTGCTGGCAGGAAAGCAGTGGCCCTGCCTGGGGGTCTTGCCAGTCTTTTCATGGGGCTTCCCACCTCAAAGGTATAACTGACATATAATAAACTGCATATATTTAAAGTGTATAATTCAAAAAGCCTTAATATATCTATACACTCATGAAATCAGCACCACAATCAAAGACAGTAAATATGCTCATCACCCCAAAAGTTTCATCCTGGCCATTTGTAACCCTGCCCTCCTATCCCTTCTACCCCTCCCAGCCCCCACTCCCACTTCCATACAACCACTCATCGTTTTTACATCACTATCTTACTAACAAAATTTTGATTGTCTGAACACTTGCACTATTAGAAATGACAGTCATTCACACCCATGGACATATCTCTGCATATGTGTTCAACTGCTTGCTTAGAATAAAATGCCGCAAGTAGGATCACTCATTTGTAGACGATGTTCACTTGATATTGTTATACATGTTGACAAATTGCCTTTCAGAAAGGCACCAATTTGCAGTGACTGTTTCTCCCTACCTATTTTCAATTGTTCTATTGACAGTGTGTCTGTATGCACCCAAGGTAATTCTGTGTGCTTAAGCTAGGAGTGTGAGTGTGGGTTCACACTCGAAGTATCTTAGAGATAGACAAGCAGCCCAATCGAGAATCAATGCCTTCAGAGGTGGTGACCTAGAACTTTAATAATGAAAAGAGATGTTTTTAGTGGTGAGATGATTGGTGTTCTAGCTGGGAATGCTGTACAGGCTCCACCGCCCTTTAGGGAATAAGGTATAAAATTCCAGCCCTGGTGCCTAACTCCACTGAAGCAGCATTCCAGCTCTACAGTCTTGCTGCTTCTGCCTGATCCTGACTCATCTCCAAAACCAGCCACTTACATTCTCAGGAACAGAGGAGCATCTACCACAGAATAAGCCTTTCATCCTCTTTTGTACTTGCTTGCTAATAAATGTTTGTACGTTTGAGAGAATTTGGTAAATTTGGTTTAATACTTAACTTCATAATAATAAACCAGCCACTAGCAAGGTTGGGAGGACAGGTACATACAGCCACCACCCAGCTTTAATATGTTCACTAAAGGACCTTGACATTTGCTGGATTGCAAAATTAGCTTGGGTCTGTTTGCAACATTTTTCTTATGCCTCATTGTTTTCACTTGTATTTTTTATTAATAGTTCAGTTAAGGATATTTTCATATGGCTGTTGACTATTTGTATTCTTCTTTTGTGAATTACTTGTACATATCTTCTTTGGTATTAAAATTTTTCTTATTGGTTTATAAGAGATCTTATATTTAAGACATTAGTCTTCTATCATATGAGTTGCAAATGTTTTCCCATTTGTCAAATGTTTTAACATTGTTTATGGTGGGCTTTTTTCTCAAGTAGTAAAGGTTATCAATATATTTCTTTACAGTTTCTGGCTTTGGTGTCATGCATAGAAACTTCTCTTGCAGAATTATATACATAATCACCTAAATTTTCTTCTAAGGGTAAGAATGACTGTTTTACACATTCCTTGGAAAAAAACATCTAACAGCTGAAAGTTTAATGGTTTATAAAAGGTACTCAGTGGTTTAAAATTGCCTTCCTGATGGGCTGATAAAGTAGTGAAAACAGTTTTTGGTGTAATTTCTGAAATCTGGCCTTCATGTTTTACAATCTCTCTCTCATCCTTCTGAATAACTAATTCAAAATAGAAGGGGGGGCGGGAATTTGTAAACCATGAGAGGCAGGGGACACAATAATACAGACATAGAAGCCTAACCTTCACCAATGAGACACTATGCCAGACTTTGAATCCAAAGCTGGTGACCCTTTCACCAAGTATAGGATTGTAAAATAAAAAAACAAGTAGAAAGGAAATAAAATTTTAAAATGAAAAATAAATAAATAAAAAGAAGTTGGTGATCCAAAGAAGCAGGCACTGCTTGAGTTACTGAGACACGGGCAGTAGCAGACATTCTGTTTCCAGAAGCATCAAGGGCAAGTTCCTAGCAGTTGTGTCCAGTGCCCAGCATCACTGATGTGATCAGAGCGGCCATCCCAAGGAATAGTGGCAGCACTGTCTCCACTAGAGCAGTTCTGCTGGGAGACTGCAGCCCCACTGCAGAGCATGTGAACTTTCTCATCTCTTATCTAACGTAAACTAACAAGAGAGGTTTTGTTGTTTGCAACTAAGAAACCTGAATGATACAGAAACAGGACCAGGAATGGCTATAGAAAATACAACCTCAGTGTAATAGGTGTCTGGGTTGGTTTTGCTGGACTAGAGAGCCTGAAGGCAGTGACATGTGCCCCAGCATCAGCCCCTCTCCTATATAGTGGTTCTTATTGTACACTGAGGGCAGAAAAAGCTAGATTGTATCTACCAAGCCATACCTCCCATCCCCCAAACCAACCCACTCACAAATGGTCAAATATTGTGAAACTCTTATCAGTTACACATAAGTGGAGAGGAGAACCATTCTGTTTTTACTGAAGCTGCAGCAGTAGCCAAAATAGCAGGAATCAAATTTCCACACAGCCAGCTTTTTAAAAAAATTGACCTCTGTGGTGACATTATGCATTCGAATATTCTATACATACCTGTAACTGACTCAGTGTTTGTCCCCCCCATCCCCACTGAAGCATTCTTTTGCCAGAGATCCTGGAGGACACTGGGGCTATCTGTACCCAGTGAGCTGGGATTCTAATACAAAACTTGCTAAAACATGCAATTAGACACATATAATTAAGACATCTGGTTACCTTGTGTTGAAAATATGACTGATTCTTCTAGCCTAAAAGTATTCATTTAAATATGGTGTGTACCAAGGTATAATTTCTTTGCACAAAAATCGTAATCCATTCTTCAAAGACAGTAAATGAAAGCGTATGAAAAATATGTGGAAAAATAATGGCCTTGCCTCAACAAGCAGATCTTTACATCAAGCTGCTAATGATAACATACATTAGATGCTGGAAGAGCTCATGAGATTGTTTCCTAATGGAGGCTGTGTTTAGCTCATCCCACCTCTAGGAAATTGACTTAAGGGTGAGGTAATTCTTTAGGTAAACAATTTAGGAAGTCTATCCAAATTGCTCAAAGTGCTTTGCAGACATGAGCTAATTCAGCCTTGTAAATAAGTTTGTATAATTGGATTCATTTCCACCATTTCCTTTGAAACTGTTTCATGGGTGGCAGTTTGTTGGGGAAAAGGCATCTGCGAATAACCCAGGGGCATTCCCAAACTCAGGGCATCTTTGGGAGTCCTGAGATGATCCTCGAATTTTGAGGCCAGACTTCCTGGTTATATCATAACACCTTCCTGTCTCCCCGTCTCCTGGGGCTTCAAAATGAGGAAACAGCTGTGGGGAAAACACCGCAAGGGAAAGGAGCCTTGTAATTGTTGTGTTTCTTTTAAAAACATCCTGAGACCACACAAACTTCGGCTCTTTTAGCCATAACCTCTGAACTTCAGAGCTCCTGCATAACAATAGTTCAGTTCAATGGGGATGGTCACTTGGCTGTGTGCAATAGCTCCCAATCTATTCTCCTAGCACTCCACTTTGAGATGATTCATACCCCCTCTGGTGGGGGCTCCGGTGTCAGCCCAGATGCCCCGTTCAGGACCGACGGATATATCCTCCCAGTTACCGGCAGTGTCCACCAGTGCTGGCTCACTGCTCAGCCCTTCTCTGGGAATTACTCTCAGTTAAAAGTTGCTGTCTCATCCAAAGCAATGCCCCCTACCTGGGTGCAGCCCAAATTCAACCACTGGCCAATGAGGGGCAGAAACGAGGTCCCCGTTCTCTCACCCCAATTTAAGACAACCCTAAAGGGCCACCCCAGCTCTAGAGCTTCCCACAGGGTCAGCAGAGGGCTCTGCGTCACAGTCCAACTTCTTCCTCTATCTGGGCCTGCAGCCTTCAGTTCCGCACAGGTGTATCTCTCTAGAGGACTCCTCCACACACTCCTGGGCACCGCTCCTGTTTCCAGGGAACCCTACCTAACACACACCCATTTTAGGTACAAGGCTGCATTTGGAAGAGTCAGAAAGTTAATTTTGCAGGTTTACCTAATTTAATCCTTTAAAAATGTTATCACCTATAATTAAGTCATCTCTGAGTGAAGTACTGACTAGCCTTGACCTTTGACTCATTATAGGAGACAGGGCCTCATGCCAAAAAGAGGCTTAGTCAGAGTTAGTAATTATCCAACTACAGCAAGGCCAGTAGGTTTAGAGTAGGACACAAAAGGGTAGTTCATATATTAATTCCTCTGGGAATTAATGTCAAATGAGACTTGAAGAAAGAAGAAAGGAAAAAAAATAAAATAGATTGATAGATCAACAAAATACACATTAAGCACCTACATTTTAAGCAATGGGGAACTAACAAAGAGGAAAAAACAATATAGCCCCTCTCTTGTGGAATTTACAGTCTAGCTGGGGGAAATAAAACACTATTAAAGACGGTGTGGTAGGTTGTAATGGAGGAAATATAGAGTGCCATGACAGTACATAGGAAGAACACATAACTCTGTCAAGTATAGGGTTGGGACAGGAGAGAGAAGAAGTGCCTATATGGAACAAAATAAACAAGTAATGGACAGGGGAAAAGAGGACATTAAGGAAGCTAATCCAAGGAAATAATTTACAAGGCAAAAGAAGGAATTTGCATGAAGACATCCTATTTATAATGCTGAAACATTATAAATATTATAAACATTATATTGAAGACAACCCAAATGCTCAACAATAGGGGAATAATAATAGAATATTATGAAGTAGTTCAAATAAAAATGATGATTACATTCACTTGTGGAAATGTGATGTGAAATAATATGAAATGAGTAAAGCAGAAATGGTATGCATTCACTGGGCTAGAACTATATGAAAATATGTGTCTTTATAAACAATAACCAGAAAACTCCATGTACCAGAGAAACAAGGATTTAATATCTTGTGTTTCCTTTTTCCTCATCCCCCTTCGTTGGTTATGCCACCTTTCTGGTCTGATTTTCTTAATGTCTTTTTTTCCCTGTTATGAAAGCATTATATATGTAAGTATCTGTCTGGAAATATTTTTTTAATCTTTCTGAAATACTCAAAAGTTACTGCTCCTTACTACAGAATAGGAAACATGGCAATATCACCCTGGGGAAAGATCAGCATCTTAGACTTTGTGGATTTTTTACTTGAAGGAAATTTAACATTTTGAAATGACATTACGGATATAAACAAGAAAGTTACACCCTTTTTGGAAGGTTTTCTTGACAATATATATCATGGCTTTTTTTTAAGTGCATACACTTTGATTCATTAATTCCAATTCTAACGTATATCTAATGCTGTGGTGGTGTTTAACAGCTGGCTCTCTGGAGGAAAAGCCTTGAATTTGTAGTGTTTGCCAATTTCCAAGATATAGATATTCTGGTCACAGCCAATTCCAAGTTATCAATGTGATATCAAGAGATATGAAAACATATGTCCACACAAAGACTTATACAAAAATGTTCATAATAGCCAAAAAGTAGAAACAATCCAAATATCTATCAACCAATAAATGGATAAAAAAACTTGTGATATATCTAATCCAATAGAATAGAATAGATATATCCATACAATAGAATACTACTCAGCAATAAAAAGGAATGAACTTTTGGTACATGCAACAATATGGATGCATGTCAAAACAATCATACTGAACGAAAGAAACAGAGAAAAGCATATACTGTATGATGCCATTTACGTACAATTCTAGAAAGTGCAAATTATTTTAACAGAAAAGTGGTCAGAGGCTGCTTAGGGATGAGGAGGAGCCAGAGGGAGGGATTATAAAAGGGCAGGAGAAAACTTTTGGAAGCGATGGCTATGTTCAATCTTGACTGTGGTGAGTTTCGTATATACATATGTCAAAATTCATCAAATAGTACACTTTAAATATATATAGTTTATTATATATCAATTATACCACAACAAAACTCATTTAAAAGAAAAACAAACAAAAAAAGGCTAATCGGTATCTCTTGTGCTCCTAGCCCACTTAAACTTCCCCTGTACTTCACCTGACTTCCAAAGGCTAACAGCCACATCTTGGTCAGAAGCCTGCCTCAGGCTGCCAGCACCCACACTGTCCTATAAACTGGATGGAAGTGCCTAGAAGCTAACATTTCCCCACCTCCTGCCCTTCTGCCTCCACTCCCGTGGGCAGCCTTTAATGACTGACAGGTGCAGGGGCATAAATGCCCAGCTCCCTTTCCTCTTGGCTGGGCCCATTCTCAGGTAAATTGTTAATACTGGTGGGATTAAGTTTCAGTTGCTCCTGATGGTAGCTGGTCTAATAATAAACCCACTGCGGGCTGTCTTTCCTTCCCTATGTCACTTCTCCACTCCCCAACCCGTGTCCATGCACCCAAATAAACTACGTGTACTCCAATCCTTGTGCCAACGTCGGCTTCTAGGGGAGCCCAATTCAGACAGGGTCAAAGCCCTGGTGAAGATTTTCCCCAAGAAACTGGAAGAAGAGATTGATCTGAGTATCTGAGTTCTAAGGCACTGTCTCTCAGGTCCCTTTGCATTCAAGTACAGTTTCTAAAGCTAATACCTGGCACAAAGACATGGATGGGTAATAAAAAGCAAAGCATGAAAGGCAGGTCAGCATGATCCCACCCACATTATTGGAAGACAATACTGGAAGAGATGGAGAAATTACAAGAAGAGGAACCATTGGTTTAAAAGACCAAGGTATTTGTGTAGATTGGATTTGGGAAAAAAATACTTGGCCTTCCAGTTCCTTCTCCCCTTACCAATATCTGCAGCTAACATTTGTTCTTATTAGGTACCTCATCTCAGCCAGAAACTGTTCCATGTGCTGGGAACATGGCATTGAAGAAGACAAATAACATCTTTACTTTCATAGAACACACATTCTTACAAGGGGAGACAGACAATAAACTTCATAAATAAACATAAAAATATCAGGGAGTAATCAATTATTCACAGAGAATTAAAATTGGGTGAGATGAGGGTGAGGACTGATGGTGTGGCTGCTTTAGATTTGACAGTGTGGTAGATTAGATAATTGTTCCACAAATATCTCCCTCTGTGGGAAGAGGACCTTCCCTCCCCACTGATGCTGGCCATGTGGACTGATTTGGACAGTGGGGAGAAGGGCAGTGTGTGAGTGCAGAGTTTGGGCCTTAGAGCCTTGAGAACTTTTGTTTGCTTATCCGGGAGGCAATGTGGACCCTAGACTGAGATGCAGAGCAGGACTGCCCCAATCATCTCATGGGCCTGTGGATGTGAGATTAATCCTTGTTCTTTTAAGCCACTGAACTTTGAGGTTGTTTTTTTATGAAACATCATTATAGTAGCAGCTGACTGATCCCCATAGTCGACGAAGTATCTCTGAGGAGGTGATATTTAAGCTGAGATCTGAATGATAAGAAGACAGTCCCGTGATGATCATTCCAGGCAAAGAGACCTTCTAACACGCGTAAAAAGATGTGCAAAAGTGGGAACTGGCTTGGCATGTCCAGGGAACTGAAAGACAACCTGTGAGGCTGGACGAGGTGAGGGGCTGAGCGGGAGAGTGGTATGAAATGAGACTGAAGGGGAATCAAGCAAAGGCCAGCATGTAGAGGCTTCTGCAAACTTGAATAAGGAGTCTGCTTTTCATTCTAAGTACAGCAGAAAAGCCCTGGAGAATGTAAGCAATGTAGTAACACAATCCCATTGATCTTTAAAAGATCACTCTGGCTGCTATGTAGAGAATAGGTTAAATGAGGGACACACATACTCTTCTGCTAACCCAGGATGCAGTCTCAGAATCTTTCTCAACCCAGAGTTCCTGAACTACTTAACAGAGTTAACATCTAGATGACAACTTCAATTTAGGTGGCGATAGACACCTAGTTAAAATCCACACAAAGTAAGCTTAGGTACTATTTCATTCATATGTAACAAACCACCCCAAAACCCAATGACATAAAGCAACAATCACTCACGTGTTCACAATTCTGCAATTTGGGCAGGGCTTGATGGGGACGGCTCATCTCTGTTTCGTGTGGAATCAGCTGAGGAGGATCCACTGAGGACTGGAAGATCTGTTTCCAAGACAGCCTCATTCACGTAGCTCGCAACTCGAGGCTAGTTGTTTTCTTCCGTGTACGACTCTCCACGTGGCTGCTTGGACTTCCTCACAGCTTGGTGGCTGGGTTCTAAGAGCAAGCATTCCAAGAGAACAAGCCCCAGTGTGCAAGTGATTATCAAGCCTCCGCTTGCATCATACTTGCTAATTCCCTATTTGCCAAAGCTAGTCACATGGCCTAGCCCAGCCTCAAAGTGGGAGGGGACTACACAGGACATGAATACTGGGAGGTATAACCTGTTGGGGGTTAACGATGTAACAAAACAAAAGCCAGACCAAACCAAACTTGAAGTGAACTTTTTAAAGAAACCACTGATTTTAAAAGACTTGCTTCAATACCCAAGGGAAAGAAGGTCTGTGTACTCACAACAGGTTCATTTCTCAAACTCACTTAGTTTTAAATAACTACATAGGCTTCTTTTTAGTACCTATGACATCCACTTTTTAGAAATGCACTTCATTCATAGTTACATAAAATGTAAAATACTTAACATGATATACATGAATAACATGTCGTAACAGTGACTGTTTATTTTCAAAAAATTAGGAAGCACATGGAACCCAAAAAAAAAAAAGAAGGAAAAAAGACAATCCTTAACAGCATTCCAAGGCAGAATATCACATAATGCTCGGATTTTTCCTTCTTTCCTCATGCATATTTCACAGTTTAGTCAGTGTAGACTAGATACCAACCCAATGTCACTTCAAGCTTGTAATGTGATACTCTGTGGCATTAAAAGGGGACATATTTGTCACTCTTCCTTCCCCTCTGTCCTCTTTCCGCACATCTGCCTCTGCAGTCCCCACAGCCTTGCCCGGGTCTGATGCAGCTCCGTTCACCTGCCAGAACCATGCTGACACACTGAAGATGAATAGCAGGTAGTCATGCCATTTTCAGCACCTGAATGACCAGGGGTTTGGCTTTAATCTTTCAGGGCATCGTGTATTTCTATTGACTCTAAGTAGACAAAGAGGGAGATTTTCCGTAATTGTGCCCTGCCACTATTGTGACCACGAGCTGTTAACAGGAGATAAGCTAAAGCAAAGGCTGGCCAACCCCACGCGGTGATACACACCCCACTGTAGCTCTTACACCGTCCCTGGGAAAAGGCAAAGTTGGGACAGCTAGGATTGATTTCCTCTGAATCAACTGACCGCAGAAGAAGACATAGTTCTTCAATATTCCCTGAGGAAACTGAGTAAGAATACCTGGTGAAAGCATAAGTTAGATCAGGGGGCCTGTAAGTCTGACACCTTGAATTAATTTTGCTATTTTTTTTAATCAAAGCATAACTTACATACTATAAAAGCACAGATTTTACATATACAACCTGATGAGCTTTGACACCATTGTAACTACCATCCCAAGCAAGTTATGAATATTTCCATCATCCTAGAAATTTCCCTTCATCCCTTTCTAGTCAAAACCCTTGCCAGAGGCAACTGCTTTCTGACTTTTCCGGCCATAGCTTAATCTGGCCAGTTATTGAACTTCATCTAAGTGGAAATATACAGTATTTTGTGTGCGTATTAGGCGTCTTTCACTCAACGCAGTATCTTTGAGATTCATACATGTTGTTGAGAATATCAGTGACTCAGTCCTTTTTTATTGTTGAGTATTAATTATATGAATATACAATTTATTTATCCATTTATCTGTTGACGGGCATTCGGGTTATTTCCAGTGTGGCTACTATGAATGAAGGTGCCCCGACCATTCTTTTATAGTTCTTTTGGTGTATACATGTTCTATATCACCTGCCACGTTAGGAATAGAATTTCTGGGTCATAGGATAGGTCCACAATTTAATTTTATAAGAAATCACCATACTGTTTTCCGAAGTGGTTATAGCATTTTATATCTTCATTCCACGTTCACTAAAACTTGCCACTGTCTTTTAGCCAGTCTAAAGGTACAATGGCATCTCATTGATGATACACTGAATGAGTACTTTCAAAATTGAAGGAGCCTGGAAGTTGGAATTGAAGTATAACGTCAGCCCAGACCCTTCCCATTCAACTTGGATGTGGGTCCAGATCTGCAGCCACAACTCAACTGCTGCTCACTCTGGGTCAGCATGGACTTGACAATCCATAAACAAAGGGCTTGATGGAAAGTTCACATCGTACCATATTCAGTAGAACTGAGACACCTTCCATCTTTAACTCACTCTTCTCCCCCCAAATCTTGATGCCAATATTCAATCAAATATATGACCCATATCTGATAAATACCCAGAGAGAACCAGACTGAAATCTCTATTTCAGAATATTACCTATAACACCAAAAAACATTCAGATTCACAGCTGAAATTAAACCCATGGGTTTATTACCACAGGAAAGGCTAAAGGCTAAGTTGGAAAGCCCAGAAGACTATGATCCTTAAACTACAGTCATTCACCTCATAACTTCAACCAAGTTTCTATCCCAGCCAGGGTTCTTGAGTCCTCAGCTATAAAATAGTTGTGTCAAACCTGAGAATCAGAGGTATTTGATTACAACTGATTAAGTGTGAAAAAAATCCGAACTTCCTTGGAAAAGATTTCCTACAAAATACAAGATTAAAAATAAAACTTACAACTATGCTTTAATTTACATTTAAAGAAAAGGGAAAAAATCAAAGGCGAAAGCCTACTGTTTTGTTCTTTTCTCTTTGTTTCCTAGTTTGTCCTTTTTGTCCTCTTACTTCTGGATACCACAGCTAATCATAAATAATGCCCATTGACTAACCTTCTTTACTTCACCCACGGGGTGACACAGAACAACTGTTTAGGGTAACACCTCCTTTGCAGTCTATACCCTCAAGCTTCCTGGAGTTAAATAATAAATAATCGAAAAGAGATAGCATGAAAGAAACGAAGAGGTGGAGAAAGAGGAGCAGTGCTCTTTCTACAGCTGAAATTTGACAAGCTTTAGTAACCAGAGCCGCTGCGTGCAGCACGCTGGGAAGAGAGGAGCCTCACTTTGGGGATGTAGCTGTCCTAGCACATCATGAAAGCCTTCCTCAGCTGAGAAGGTGATGCTAAGGAGCACAGCCCACCCACCGAACGGGCCTCCCTGCGCACACATGCACAGTCACGATCTACCAGCCACCTAGCCCCAGAATTCACTATACGTCCACGCTACAAACTGTGAAAGATACGGGCACGATGGCTATGTGCCAGTGACCTCTGTGCTCGAGAACGTAGGAAATATAACTAGGGAAACCACTCGGAGTGTTCTGCCAATACTTGCAGCCTCCCCTTCCCAGGCACATGGAGAGGTGGCCTTTCTCTGTCCTCTTTGAAGTCAGAGCATGAAATTTCCTTTGGCCAATGAAATGTAAGCAGAGGTGGCATACGTCCTTTCTCGGTGGAAGCTTTAAGAGCCAATGTGCAATTTGCCATGTTTCCGTCCCACTGCTCCGGTGATCATGGAAGTATATGTTGAGATGAGGCCTCTGTCAGTTTGGATCCCTGCGTGGCAATAATGAACAGGGCCTTTTATCGATGCACAATAGACATCTACTATAAGCAAGACCCTGTGCTTTTGTGACCCCGAGAGTAGGTGCCTCCTTTAATTTTGTGCCCCAGGCACTCACTGGCCTCACTGGCCCTGAGCAAGAAGTAAGTTCTTACTGCGTTCAGACACTGAGATTCGAGGGAGGGAGGGATTTGTTATGGAAGCACTCTGTAGCCCATTCTGACTGATAAGACACCCCAGCACTGGACTGGAAAGAGGAACATAGACAAGACTCCAGCACTGGGCCTGAGCTTTCCGTGACCTGGAGATTCCACCCCTGAAATCACGTCTGTTTTAATTAGTAAGGAAGCCATGACATTTAGGAAAATAAAAGCACATTAAATAATTAAATTAAGTGAACTTACAGATATTCCTGTATGTGACAGGCATGGCCAGAAGGGGAAAAAATGAGCAGGTTAGCAATACAATTATCTCAGGGTAGGGCGATTGTACATAAATAGAAAGTAAGAAGGTAAACAGGCTGGTCAAGATTCAGGTCAGGTGAAATGCCTACTCTGCTTCTCTCAGAGCCCATTCAAAGCAGTAAAATTGCATTTCTAACATACATACACATCTGCCACAAATTACCTGCTGGGGTCCAATCGAGCGCTCCATGTACACAGGGGTGGATATAAGCAGTTCCGTCAACACAGCACAGAAAGCCTGAAATATTCTTTATTACAGCGCTTTAGATACCTGCCTTAAAGTACTCCATTTGTCTTCACAATAACCAACTAGTTAAGTACCATGCGGTACAAAGTTGGATTCTTTGGAATCACAGAACCGTGATGAGCTCTCAGACCTTTTCTAGAACATCAAAGAAACTTCCCCTTGCTGCAAACCTTCAGACATCTCATATAATTAGGACGACTGGCATATCGTGCAGCCTTATACTGGGAGATGGCCAGGTGTGTGGGGAGTAGGCCTAATAAAGCCAGGACTGAGCTGAAACCCCACCCCGGTGGGTCAGTCAGTGTCCCACAGAGAAAATCCTTCACAGCCACAAACTACACCCACAATCGTGATCTCAAGACAAATTCTGTCAAATTAACCACCAGAGGAGCCTGGATAAGCATGTCCATAGCTCTCCACTACCCGCAACTAATGGAAAAATGAGGCCTAACACTCGTCTTCCTGGCTACATCGTCTCTCCAGGGTTCTGCCTACTATCACACCATCTTTCAGACGTGCTCTTCCCCAAACTATCACTACAACAGAATAAATACTCAGCAAACAGCTTCATTTTGGCATAGGTTCTGGATACTTTTTAAAAAAAAAAAACAACTATGATGGTAACTGAGCCATTTCCCCTAAACTCTGAACCCAGGAATCCCAGTCCTACATGGCCCCCTGATGTCCAGGAACTCACAGGGCTCAATTAACACCCAGGCCATCGCCTTCCTCCCCCACCTATTTGGCCTTCTGTATGGCCTGCCTTGAGAATGCTGAATCAAAGCCTGAAATCAGGGAGTCCTAGGTTCCTCTCTTTCCCTCATTACCAACATCCATCTTCAAATGCCGTTGCTTTTCCAGCTCCATGACATCTGTACCCCATCCTTCCTCTCCATTTCCCTTGCCGCTGCCCCACTCCACGCCTCATCTTCTCCCCCCGGATCATTACAGAAGTCTCCTGGCTGTTTGTTCTCTTTCTCTGCAGTCTCATGCCCGCACCACTAACCTACCTCTCACCCATGCCAGAGTAATGTGTCTGAGACAAAAGTCTGATTTTGACAGTCCTTTGTTTTGAAAAGTCCCAAGTGCACCATTGGGTAGAGAATAAATCCCAGAGCCTGGCTCCTGGATTTCCAGTTTTCTCTCAAAATACCTGTAGCTCCCCTTTGCATTCACGCATCATCCATCACAAACTGCTTGTAGTTGTCTGCACCTGTCGCATACTTTCACAACCCCATGCTGTTCCTCCTGCGGGGTTCCTAACTGGAAAGCCCTTCCTTTCAATTTCTGCTTGGGGAATTTCTCCTCATCAGCTCAAATGTCACCTCACTAAGGACATTCCTGAGCTTCCTTCATCCTTCTCCTTCCTTTGTGAACCCACTGTACTGGTAAGACTTTCTGATCCATGTTTCAGTTATCTTTTGCTGCAAATCAACCCCCTCCTCCTGCAAAACATAGTAGATTAAAACCACCACCATTTCATGACTGGTCATAATTCTGTGTGTGAACTGGTTCAACTCAGTGATTACTCTGCTCTTTATGATGTCAGCTGGGGCTGCAATCATCTGGAATATCTAAAATGGCTCACTCACATGGCTTGCAGTTGGTGTCAGCTGTTGTCTGGAAACTCAGCCTCTTTCCCTCTCCTTCATGTGTTTTGATCTTCTCATAGCAAGTTGGCTAAATTCAGAGGCAAGACAGTGTCCCAAGAACAAAACTTCTAAATGAAAGGAAGAAAAATCTTCCATCCTCTCGGAAGTCTCAGAATACCTCTTCCACCACATTCTACTGGTCAAGGCAGTCACTGTGTGGGAAAAAATAAATGCCAACTCTTTAAATGAGGAGCAGCATGCTCAAATGAGGGGAGGAATTGTCCAGGCCATCTTTGGACACTAGCTACCACATACTGCTGGTACGTATTCAGTCCATTCCTAAAATTCTAAATGCCTCTTGAGGATAAGCACTGTGTTTCAAACATCTCTTTACCCACAGCTCTTAGCACAGATCCTAAAACATAATACTTAGATGACTCATACATGTTTGCTGACTCTATCAATCCAATTAAATCAGATTAAATCAGCCCATCGTTTCTGAGTTCCTATTCTGTGCTCTTCTATCTTCTGTGCTGTGGAGTTGAAGAAAAGGTGTTTGTCCTCCAGAAGGTTATGAGTAGGAGATAACATTGCACCAAAGGGACACAACAGAAAAGGAGATGATTAATAGTTCAGGAGAGTTACAGGCAAATCATCACTGGACAGTCCATGATTGATTGCCATCCTAATTGTGTGGACACTAATCCCTATAGATCTTTAAGGAGACGATGTTCACTTCAGACGGAAGTGGTTTTAGGTAGGAGATAGGGTTGGATCTGAGTCTGAATGTCAAGCTAGGATTGGCATGGGAAAAAAATATGCCCCTTGTGGAATACTAGAAGCAATTATATGCAAATGGGACCACACAAGTTGCATTACTTAGTATGCTTACACACACACACACACACACACACACACACACACACACACACGCCCAATTGTAAATTTGTTTTTCAAAAGTATCCTTGTTATAAACACACTCTAATAAGTAAGTAAATAATAGTGGTCAAAAATGTGAGTTCTAAATAATTTTTTAAAAATAACTTAGAGTAATGGATCAAACGTGCATGGCATAGATTATATTTCTCACTAAATATCACATGCTTTCCCAGCCTCTTTAGAAGTTGGTTTGGGCTGAAGTGCATATGACTTCTGGTCCAAGGTAATAAAGAGCTAGTGGGAGGTCTCCATGCATCCTCTTTCCCTTCTGTACAGTTGAAAGTGAACAGTTCTCAGATGGTAGAACTGCAGGATGGAATGTCGACTGCATCTGTAAGTTAATCTTTGTTAGAGAGCCATGAAAGAGAGCCACTTCACCTGCCTTAGACTGTGATGTGAGCAAGAAATAAATATTGTCTTCTGCCATACAGAATTTTAGGTTTTATTTGTTACTGCAGCATAGCTTACCCTATTCTGACTATTAAACCTAGTGTTCTCCAGAAAGGAACTGAATATCACATAATAAAAACTAGTCCTCTTCTATTGAGAAAAGACAACAAGCAAAGAAAGCTTTTAAAATCTACTTTTGGCTACCTACAATTGAGTTATATCTTCCTGCCTAACAGCAAATGATTAAGAGGTGTCTAATTAAATAGTCATCATCTACACTCCCTTGTGTACATTGATTGAACTCACTTATGCAGTGCTGTGCAGAACTCTCTGCAGTAGCTCTAATCACCAGCAGTAGGTGAGCAAAGGACAAAGGTTATTTGAAATAAGCAGATAATCCTCAAACCATATTTATGAAGTCAACATCTTTCCCTAACCAGACTTTTTAACATGGATACTTACCAGTAGAAAATGACACTCCCTGCTTCCTCTTCTTTGCTCCTCACCTAATTAGATGAGAAATAACCAAAAGGCCTATCACCTAAGAAAAGAAAGGAGCCAGAGGCCAGAGAAATCCACAAGCTAGAAAACTACAGCCTGAATCTTGGGTGGCAGCTCCACTCGGGCCATTATTTTACTGCCTGAGACTGTCTTAGATGAGGCACTTTATTTCTTCTATCAGCTCCATTTATTCTCTGGCTTGAAGGAATGTCCAGCTGCACACTGGTTTCTGGGTCCTCATGAATTTCTTAGGCTGCGCATTAAACTTGAGACAAAGAAAACTTGTTCTTTGGAGTAAATTCGTCTTAAGTGAATAGTGTTTGCAGAAGGCCCATTCTGAGAATGGTCCTACTTCACTGAGGGAGCAAAATCTATAAAAGGGAAATAGATTCGCCTCTTAATTATCTGCCCTGCAGAGAGGGAGCCAAGAGAATAAAAATCCCAATCTCAGGAGTGGAGGGATAAATTAGGACTTCAGGATTTGCAGATACTAACTACTATGTGTAAAGTAGATAACAAGGTTCTACTGCATAGCACAGGGAACTATATTAGATACCTTGCAACAGCCTATAATGAAAAATAATATGAAAAGGAATATATTTGTCTAACTGAATAACTATGCTGTACACCAGAAATTAACATAACATTGTAAACTGAGTATTCTTCAATTTTAAAAAATTATAAAATAAATCCCAATCTCACTCTCCTCTTGCCCTCCATCTCCTGCCAGTGCCTCCCATTGGCTGAACCCACACAGAAGCCAGAGGGCAGAGGCGCCCATGGGTGCAGTTCATACAGGCCAGCCTCCCAGGGCTCAGAGTAAGATGGAGAAGGATAAAAACCAGTCCTAGAGAGGCTAATGGAGAATATCCAGCACATTGACTAAAAAACTGAAAGGTTAAATTTCCTTTGCCCCTCAAAACAGTGATTCTCCTTTTTTCCTCCAAATCAGAACAGTGAGGAAGTGGAGAGTGCAAGGACCTTTCTCTTCTTCAGACTATAACGGATGTGGGTGTTGGACAGGTCTCATCAGTACCAAACCAAATAGGCACCACCACACAACTTTCTTATGGCCTTTGTGCTAAAAAAGATGCCCTTTAGTGGAGCCAACCAGAATGCATAAGAACTTCCCTATCTCTGATCACCAGCCAGAAAAAGCTTCCTTGGAAGGTGAAGCCCATGGTCCAGTCCTGAATACTTCACACCCTCAGTATCTGTGCGTCCCAACAACCCTTTCAAGAGTATGACTCGGGTAGCACAAAAGTGCTGATGAAGGAATCCTTTCTCCTGGCTCTAAAAGCTCACGTTTCTACTTCGTTTCAGTGTTAATTCTACCCAGATCATGCATCTCACACTGTCGGATTCCCATGTAAGTCAGGTCAATCCTCCACTCCTCAGATCTCTGCTGATTCCTTTCCCTGCCTGGAAGCTCTCACCAGTCCCCTGGTTTTCAGCTGCTTCTGGTTCTCCAAGGGTCTCTACTGGCCATGCCTGCTTCCCTGCCCTCCCTAGCAAGCACTGAGCTAGCCTCAGCCCACAGTGGTATAGTGTTCTGCCAGTAAGACCCCTCCTATGACATACTCTCTAAATGCCTCCTTCCTTCGCTGATTTGTCCTGGTTCCCTGCTTCCCCACAATACCCTTTGCCTCCTTCTCCTCAGAGATGCTATCCTTTCAGTCTACATCCCAGTCAGGAATTCTGTGCCTTTAGATCCCAAATGCTTTTCTGGAATCACATATCTGGTGAGCAGCCCATAAAAGTGCTTAATGTACTAAGCTAACTACTGTGAGCTTTGATTGTGTTCTTAGTGGGGTAGGGATGAGAAAGAGAAATGTTAGAGGATAATTTTTTAAAATAAAGTAAATCATGGCTCTCATGTAAATATAAAATAAATATATGTCAAAGATTTTACTTAACTCATTAATGAGGAAACCAGTAAGATGTTACAGATGGTTCAAAGGAGCCATACATATACATAGGCAGGCAATAAGTAATGTTGAGATGAACGTACAAATAGATGCAAAATTAGTTCAAAATAAGTTGCATCCCACCAGATACAATTCATTTGCATTTCTGTGGACAAGAATAATTTGCATTATTATTAGTTTTCTACAAGTTAGAGTTATAAAATAGCTCAAAATCAGTGAAAGGTGGAGATAACCACGAAGGGTACTCTAAAAAGGACACCCAATAAGCGTCTTCTTTGTCAATTTTAAATTCTTTAACGATCTTTCTTGATAGGAGGAAAGCCTTTCCCCTTTCCCATAGGAACTCACATCTAATACAACTATCAGAAGTGCTGTCTGTGAGGTGGGAAAAGGCATTTCTGCTTATGGAGACCAAGATGTGTCTCCTTAACTCCAAACCTCAATAAGTGCTATAGAATGAATGTCTGTATCCCCCACTCAAAACTTGTATGTAGAAATTTTAACCCCAAATGTAACAGTCTTAAGTGGTGGGGCCCTTGAGAGGTGACTGCATCATGAGAATGCAGCCCTTGCAAATGGGATTAGTACCCTTATAAAACAGACTCTGGAGAGCTCCCTCACCCCTTCGACCATCTGAGGACACAGCAAGAAGATGGCCATGTGTGATGCAGAAGAGAGTTCTCACCAGAACCCGACAATGCTGGCATCCTAAACTTGGACTTCCAGCCTCCAGAACTGTAAGAAATAAATTTCTGTTGTTTATAAGCCACCCAGTCTATGGTACTTTGTTACAGCAGGTTGAATAGACTAAGACAACAAAGGATGGCAGCTTCTTCCCTTTTAGAGCATTGTTATTAAGAGTGTGGTCTAGCATTACCTGAAAGCTTATTTAGAAATTCAGATTTTGGCTCCAGTCTAAATCAGAATCTATATTTTAAAAGGTCTGAGACCTCTATAAATTGAAAAATATCCCATGTTTATGGATCAGAAGACTCAATATTGTTAAGATATCAATAGTCCCCCAAATTATCTACAGACTCAATGCAATCCCTATCAACAGTCCAGCTGGCTTTCTGGGGGAAAAAATTGACAAGTTTATCCTAAAATTCACATGGAAATATAAGGGACACAGAACAGCTAAAACAATCTTGAAAAAGAAGAATAAAGTTGGAAGACTCATATATTTTCCTATTTCAAAACTTATTACAGACCTACAGTAATCAAGACAGTGTTGTATTATCATAAGTTTAGATATACAGATTTATAGAACAGAATTGGGAGTCCAAAAATAAGCCCATATATCTGTGGTCAATTGATTTTTGACAAGTGTGCCAAGACCATCCAATGGGGAAAGAATAGCCTTCTCAACAAATGTTTCTGGGATAACTGAAGATCCACATACAAAAGAATGAAGTTAGATCCCTGCCTTACATAATATACAAACATTAACTCAAAATGGATCTGAGACCTAAATGTATCTAAATCTAATAGCTAAAACCATAAAATTCTTAGAAGAAAAACTGGTTGTAAATATTTGTGACCTTGAATTAGGCAATGGCTTCTTGGATATGACATCAAAGACACAAGTGACAAAAGAAAAAAATAGATAAATTGGACTTAATCATAATTAAGAACTTTTGGGCTTCAAAGGAATCACCATTAAGAAAGTGAAAAGACAATCCACAGAATGGAAGAAATATATCCAGAATATATGCAGAACTCTTACAACTCAACAATAAACAAATAATTCTATTTTTAAAAGGGGAAAAGATATGAATAGACATTTCTCCAAAGATGATATACAAATAGCCAATAAGTACATACAAAGTACTGAACATCACTAGTCATCAGGGAAATGCAAATCAAAATCACAATGTGATACCACTTTATATTCACTAAGACGATTAAAATTTTTTTTTAAAAAAAAACAGACAATAACAGTGTTGGAAACTTCACACATTGCTGGTGGGAATGTAAAAATGGTGCAATCACTTTGGAGAACATTCTGGGAGTTCCTCAAAATATTAAACATAGAGTTACCATCAACCCAGCAATTCCATTCCTATGTATATTCCCAACAGAATCGAAAACATGAGTCTACACAAAAACCTGTACACAAATGTTCATAGTAACATTCCTCATAATAGCCACAAAATGGAAACAACTCAGATGTCTATCAATTGAAAGGATAAATAAATTGTGGTATATGCCTATAATAGAATACTACTCAGCAATAAAAAGGATAAAGATTAAAAACATTATGTTAAGTAAAAGAAGGCAGATACAAAAGGTCATATATTGTATGACTTCATTTATTTGAAAAGTCCAGAATAGGCAAATCTATAGAGACAGAAAGTTGATTAGTGGTCACCAACCCTGGAGGGAGGCAGCATGGAGAGTGACTGCTAATAAGTAGGGAAATTTTCATTTTGGAGTGACAAAAACATTTTGTGATTAGAGTGTGATGATGGTTGCACAACTCTATGAATATACTAAAAACAAGGTAAATACTCACTTTCAAAAGGTTAATTTTATAGTATATGAGTTATATCTCAATAGGGCTACTTTTTAAAAGATGGTTTCAAGACAGTGCAGAGTTGGCCTGGGATTTCCTGCTTCGCCCAGGCTCCTATGAAGCCTAGAACAGGGAGCCCCGCCCCCATCGCCCTCTTCCTGTAACGGACCCTCTGGCCCCGCCCCCTCGGCCCCTCTTAGCGGCCATCATTTCCGGCCTATCCCAGAGCTCACACCCAGCGACCTGCCTGCCGGTTTGACGCCCGCCGCCTCAGGCCGCCCTCATCGCTCGCCCTGGGGACGCTCGGAGGCCGCCGTCGCCTTCACGCCCGCCGCTGCCCGCTTCGCGGCCTCCGCTTCAGTGTCGCCTTCGTCCTGGCCTTGGTGCCCCTGCCGCCAGCCATGATGCCCGCGGGGCCCTCGCAGGTGTGCCAAAACTACCACCCCGACTGCCAGGCCGCCATCAACAGCCACGTCACCCTGGAGCTCCACGCCTCCTACGTGTGCCAGGCCATGGCCTTCAACTTCGACCGCGACGACGTGGCCTTGAAGCACTTCGCCCGCTTCTTCCTGCGGCGCTCGCGGCACCTGGGGGAGCGGGCCGAGAGCCTGATGCGCCTGCAGAACCAGCGCGGGGGCCGCCTCTGCTTCCACGACATCAGGAAGCCAGACCGCGACACCTGGGAGAGCGGCCTGCAGGCCATGCAGTGTGCCTTGCGCCTGGAGAAGGGCGTCAACCAGAGCCTGCTCCACCTGCACCAGCTGGCCAGCGAGAAGAGCGACGCCCACCTGTGCCACTTCCTGCAGAGCCACTGCCTGAACCAGCAGGTCGAGTTCATCAAGGAGCTAGGGGACCACATCACCACCCTGCGCAAGATGGGGACCCCGGAAGTCGGCATGGCGGAGTACCTCTTCGACAAGCTCACCCTGGGCGACAGTGACAAGATGAACTGAGCCTGGACTGCACTTCCCCGTGGTCACGGGGTGACTTCCCGAGGTCACCCTGCCTGGCATGCATAGCGCAATATTGCCCTTGCAAAAAAAAAAAAGTTCACTTAAGTTTTTCTTCTTTCAATGTTATCATTCCTTCCAATAAAGTTACTGGTGCTTAAATAAAGGTGTCTGGTTACTTTGTATGTGCAAAACCCTAACCTTTTAAGTTTAAAACAGGTATGCAGGAGTCTCTTCACCTACCCCCACTCCATCCATATGCAGCTCAGGGTCTCCATGGATGGAGGGAGGATTCCATGGGACCCTGAAAAACACAAAATCAATCTTCCCCTTATTAAAAGGGGGGGGGGGCGTGGAGTGAGGTGAGATGGGTGATCCGAGGCCCTGTGCCTAGGTAGGTGGTGTCTGTGGGTGCCTGTGTATGGTAAAGATACAAAAGAACATGGTCTAGAATTTATCACAGTAGTTGCCTTTGGGGAAGAAGTGAAGGAAATAGGATTGGACAGGGATGAAAAGAAAAGGGATCTTTAGATTTATACAATATATTTTACTTCAATTAATTATGCAAATGTTAATGTTTATTGAGTCTCACTAGCAAGCCAGGGGCCCTGGAAGACAGCATGGCTGAGACTGCCTCTGACAGGTTGACACTGGGCTATAGTGATAAGGGGGGATGAGCCTTGGGCTGTCTTCCTCATAGCCAAGGGGTTGACAAACTAGAATAAAATGTGATTAGCACTTTGCAGCTCCAAGTCCTTTTATTTACATTATTGTATATTATTTTTATAAGAACCTCAAGAAGTAAGAAGGATAGGTGTTAACGACCATGTCTTTATCAGTGAGCAAAAGGGAGGCACACAGGTAAAAAGTAATGGAATGTGGACACATACACAGATCTTCTAATGCCTTCTGTTTTTTTCCTGTTACTCCACAAGTGTAACAATGGGTTAAGAAAGACTCTGTGAGTAGACTGGGAATCCAGCCATATAACCAGCCCCAGAAGGGAGGGAAATCCCCAACACTTGTAAAGACAGCCCTGATCCCTGCAGTCTTCCCTCTAATTACAGGTGTGCCTCCCGCCTAGGGTGCGGATGGCTTCTAGACCTCAGCCAGAATCCTTCTCATAGGAAAGAGGTCTTCAGAATTGGCCACAGAATGCGTAAGAGGCAGCAGGGCACCGCACAAGAAGGTAGTCAAAACCCGTACACCGGAATCACTCTGTTCAGGCCCTGCCCTACACAGGCAGCAATACTGCTACCCTGAGTTAGCCCTGAATTCCTGGGGGACCTCAGGACTGCAAATCCCCAGAGATTACACCTTTCACTCTGAGTGGCTTCTCTTCAGTCACAAGAGGTAAAGGGGACCGCTACAAAACAGGTATGTTCTGCCTGCAAATTCAGCTCATCTGGACAGAGAAACCCTGTATTTTTGTTATGCACAGGATGCTGTAATCTATATACCGAACAATTGCCTGTTATGGGCCCTTCACTGGGATCTAAAGCTGACCCCAATTTGGGCTGCAGGGCCCCCTTTTTATCCCATCTTTCCCTTTTGTGTCATACAGAGGGACTCCCTGGGATGATACAGAGAATTCTTAGACCTGCATCCTCTAGGATGTGGGATTTCCTCACCTACAAGATTCAAAGAGAACTGTGATTATTACATTCCAGTGCCTATTACAAGCCCCTACTTGTAGTGTCACATTTCACAGCTTTTCTTTAAGAATCCCTGGCAGGGAAGTTTAGACACAGTGACAGCTCAATTGTTTCTTTCCTTCTTGTTCTTCTGCAAGACAAAAGTGAATGCTCTAAATCGCCCTTTTCCTGGTTCAGCTTTGGGGTCCACAAACAGCCTTTGGAATATGTGGGCAGTGACGGAAAGAAGAAACATTCAGATGAATGAAGTCTGCCCTGTTGCACTTTCCTATTTCTTGACTTTGTCCATTGCTGTAAGTCTCCTTATTTTCCCACCCTCCCCTGCCACATACCTCTCAAAAGGAGTGAGTAAACTTCTTGTGGGTGTGTCACCTTCCTGCATACTCACAGCCTTCCCAACTCCTTGATAACCTGACTCTCAAGACATGGTAGTGAGTTGTGACTTGGTCTTCCAGTCCTGGAAGATACCACCCTGAGATGCACAGCTGGATAACTGTCAGTCATTGGCCGTGCTCTGTTGCTTAGGGGAATGATGTCTGAAATAGTGGCTGTTGCTATGGGTACCAGAATCTCAGGCACCGATAATATCAGGACAGACTGAGGGAAAATGATAATAAAATTGATAACTTCATCTCAGGCTCAAACACGGATTCAAATTAACTGTGTTGAATAATTTACCTCTGGGGGAAAAAATCTTCACTCTATCACAAAAGGAAATTTCTTAATAAATGGTTGTCACTGACAAGTTGTACTTCATTTTCCAGAAAAAGGAAAAGTATTTTTTTCCCTCAGAAATGTGTGACACACAGTACAAAGCACCCATTAATTTCTCCTGCATCTTCTCTACTCTTGAAATTTGTTCTACATTTCTGATTTTTAAATTCTCTTTAATTTTTTTTTCATTTGCCAGCAATTCCAGTTTCTTTTCACAAGCCCAACAGACATATCTAATCAAGTATTCAGTAGAGGGAGGCATTACCACTAATCTTGGAAGTGATACTATGCTTCAGATTTGAAAATAACAGAAATTTTTATTACAATTTTTTTTGCAGTCCTGAGTTCAGCTTCAGAGGGATATTGATGGAATCTGCTTCAGTAAAGCTAAAGTGAAGGGTGAAATGAGGGTAATTAGCAAAGTTTAGGACACCTAAACAGTAAAGAAATTTATGCCTTGATTCATTAGTCCAGGAGGACGTAAGAGTGGGTTAAGTTACAGTGGGAAAGCAAAGTAATAATGGTTAACATAATAATCGTGTATCAGTTTGGGTTGGGTTTGACTATGAGTAACAAAGATCAGAAAAGCAGTGGCTTTAAAAAAAATAAAGGTTTTCTCTCCCATATATAAAATAAGGACAGAGGAAAACAGTTTAGGCTGCTGAGGGAGCTCCTTCCACCTCATTTCACTGATTCTAAGAGGTGCATTTTTTTCCCCACATTTTAACATCTTTGAAATTGGAATGAATCTTACAATCCCTGTTGGCCATAAGCTGTCACTGCCTGAGCAGGCACATCAAGACTCAGCAGAGTGGCATCATTGGCCATGAACAAATTTCTAGAAACATTAGAAGAGTACTCTTAAGAAATTCTGCATCACTAACACTCGATGGTACAGAGGATGCTAAATGTCCATCAACAGATGACTGGATAAAGAGGTTGTGATATATTTATACAATGGAATACTACTCAGCCATAAAAAAGAATAAAATAATGACATTTGCAGCAACATGGATGGACATGGAGATTGTCATTCTAAGTGAAGTAAGCCAGAAAGAGAAAGAAAAATACCATATGATAGCAATTATATGTGGAATCTAAAAAAAAAAAAAAAGACAAACAAACTTACTTACAAAACAGAAACAGATTCATGGACATAGAAAACAAACTTATAGTTACCAGAGGGGAAGGGAGTGGGAAGGACTAAACTGTGAGCTTGAGATTTGCAGATACTAACTACTATATATAAAATAAACAACAAGTTCATAGTGTATAGCACAGGGAACTATATTCAGTTCTTGTAGTAACCTATGGTGAAAAAGAATATGAAAACAAATATATGTATGTTCATGTATGACTGAAGCATTATGCTATACACCAGAAATTGACACAAAATTGTAAACTGACTATACTTCAATAAAAAAAAAATACATACCAAAAAAGAGATACCAATGATTCTGAGTACAAAAGTGATTTAGAAAAATTGAAAATTATTTTATTTAAATTATTTACTTATTCTAGTTTCCTTGAGGTATAATTGACATATTGTGTAAGTTTAAGGTGTACAATGTGATGACTTGACACACATATATTTTGTGAAATGATTATCATAGTGAAGTTAACACATCCTTCACTTCACATAATTACCTTTTTGTGTGTGGTGAGAGCATTTAAGATTTACTTGAAACCATCAACAAAACAAAAAGACAAACTGCTGAATGAGAGAAACTATTTGCAAATGATATGACCAATAAGGGGTTAATATCCAAAATATATACATACAACCTGATTAAAAATGGGCAGAAGATCTGAATAAACATTTTTCCAAATAAGACATCCAGATGGCCAACAGGTACATGAAAAGATGCTCGACATCACTAATCATTAGAGAAATGTAACTCAAAACCACAGTGAGATATCATCTCACACCTGTCAGAATGGCTATCATCAAAAAGTCTACAAATAACAAATATTGGCAAGAATGTAGAAAAAAGGGAACCCTCATATATTGTTGATAGGAGTTGGTACAGCCACTATGGAAAAAAGTATGGAGGTTCTTCAAAACACTAAAAATAGAACTACCATATGATCCAGCAGTTCCACTTCTGGGTATACATCCAGGGAAAAAAAAACATTACTTTGAAAAGATATACCCACCCCAGTGTAGCAGCATTATTCACAATAGCCAAGATATGGAAACAACCTATGTGTTCATCAGCAGATCAAGGGATAAAGAAGATATGAGATAGATAGATAGATAGATAGATAGATAGATAGATAGATAGATAGATAGGAAGGAAGATTACTCATCCATAAAAAAGAATGAAATTTTTCCATGTGCAACAACATGGATGGACTGGGAGGGTATTATACTAGTGACATAAGTCAGATAGAGAAAGACAAATACTGTATATTATCACTTATGTGTAGAATCTAAAAGTAAAACAAACAAATGTATATAACAAAACAGAAACAGACTTACACATATAGAGAACTAACTAGTGGCTACTAGTGGGGAGGGGCAAAATAGGGGTATGGGATTAAGAGATACAAACTACTATGTATAAAGTAGATAAGCAACAAGGAGACATTGAACAACTCCAGGAACTATAGCCATTATTTTGTAACAACTTCAAATGGAGTATAATCTATAAAAATACTGATCACTATGCTGTACACCTGAAACTAATATAATATTGTAAATCAACTATACTTCAATAAAAGAAAGTTAAAAATTTTTTAAAGATTTACTCCTTTAGCAACTTTCAAGTATATAATGCAAGACTGTTAACTATAGTCACCATGATGTATGTTAGATCCCTAGAACTTATATATCTTATGACTGAGAGTCTGTACCCTTTGACCAATATCTCCCCATTTCTCCCACCCCCCAGCACCATTCTACTATTTCTATTCGTTTGGTTTTTTTTAGATTACACATATAAGTGAGATCACACAGAATTTGTCTTTTTTGTCTGACTTGTTTCACTTAGAATAATGCCTTCATAGTCCATCCTTGTTGCAAATGGCAGGATTCCCTTCCTTTTTTTACCATTGTATATATATACCACATATTCTTTATCCCTGTGTCTGTCAATGGACACTTAGGTTGTTTCTAGGTCTTGGCTATTGTGAATAATGCTGCAATAAACATGGGGGTGCAGATATCTTAGAAGAGATGAAACTTGAATCTGAAGAATTTCTAGCAGAACCATAAACAATTTATCTAATGCATGGTTTCCTTTTTGTGTGTATGCACAAGAGTGACCTAATGACAAAGAAAATCTATGTCTAAATAAATGTGAAAGAGATCTTTTAATAAGTATAAATTGAAAAATCTAAGAAAAATTCAATGGATTAAAAAAGGTTATGTCAATTTAATTGGTCGCATTTTTTTCCTTTCTTCGTGGTACATAAAATAATGGTGTGCCTTAGAAGTGACATGTTTGATTTGACACAATACATTATTTTCTTGTTCCATTATACAGGGCTTCTGGTCTTAAGGTTATCTTTTTTCTAATACAGCTACTGGAGCTCCAACCATTTACATCAGCATACCAGGAAGAAGAAAGAATAGACAGAAACAGATACAGATATATTTTTATATATATATATATACACACATACACATATATATGTGTGTGTATGTGTGTGTGTGTATAAATATATAAATATATAAAATGAGCAGGGAAAGATAGGGACCTTTACTAGGAGGAAGGAAAAGATTGTAAATCTGGGTGCCATAAATTGAGGGCTTATCTTTGAGTTAAGGGGTGGTGGCTTACTGTGATTTCTGATTCAGGGGAGCAGTGTCATGGGAACATGTATTTTTCAAAATCAGAGGATCCAACAGATGGTCCCAGGCCAGATTCACCTGCAGATGTATTTTGTTCCAACTAATGATTTTTAAACTAATTTTTAAATTTTGGGAAGAGTGTAGATTTACAGAAATGTTGCAAAGATAGTAGAGAGTTCCTGTATATCCTTGACCCAGTTTCCTCTGTTAACACCTTACATGTGTTAAAAATAAGAAATTAAAACTAGCACATTATGATTAACTAAACTCAACAGTATATTCAGATTTCACCAATTTGGCCACTTAAGTCCTTTTTCTGTTCTGGGTTCCAATCCAGGACATCACATTGCATTTAATGTCAAGTCTCCTTGACCTCTTCTGTCTCAGTCTTCCCTTGTTTTTCATGACCTTGAGAGTTTTGAAGAGTACTGGTCAAGTATTTTGTAGCATGTTTATCAATTTGGGTTTGTCTGAGGTTTTCTCCTGAATAGACAGGGTTATGGGTTTGGAGGAAGAGGACCACAGAGGTATGTGCTCCTCTCATCACTTCATATCAGGGGCTCCATGCTCTCCATATGACATCACCAGTGATGCTGACCTTGACCTCTTGGGTAAGGTGCCATCTGCTAGTTTCTCGACTGCAAAGTTACTATTTTCCCCTTTCCATTCTCTACTCTTCAGAAATCAGTCACTAAGTCGAGGTCACTCTCAAGGAGTGGGGAAGAGGAACTAAATGTCACCTCCTGGATGGGGAGAGTGTCTACCTATAATATTTGAAATTCTTCTGAAATGAAAACTTGTAGCTTCTCTACCATTTGTTTATTTATTCAGTCATCTATTTATATCAGTATGGACTCGTTGATACTTACTTACTACTTTGAGTTATAAACCAATACTATGTTATTTATTTAGTTGCTCAAATTGTTCCCAATTTGGCCATTGGGAACTTTCTGTTGGCTCTTGACATACTTCCATGAGAGAGAGAGAGAGCGAGCGAGCGAGCGAGCGAGAGAGAGAGAGAGAGAGAGAGAGAGAGCGAGCGAGAGCGAGAGCGAGCGAGCACGTAGAGTACTTTCTTACTTTCTGGCACTACAAGATGGTCCAAGCTTATGATGTATTTTCTCTGCCCCTGTCCTAGGATCAGCCACTTCTCCAAGGACCTCTAGTTCCTTTTGTTGGTTAGATGGTATTTAGAAACTAAAATCTTGACAAACTAGTGAGTTTTGAACTGGAAGAATTCTCATAAAATTCTAAATGTCTGGCTTCTCTTAAAAACGTTAACTGTTTGGCCACACTGGGCCCTGTCCCATGGGAACTTTCATATGGAGCTGAGTTTTAGCTAACATCTTCAATTACATTCTCCAATTCACCACAGTACATGCCATTCATGTATTCATGCCACCAATGTAACTTAGGTACCCAAATGTGCCTCTTCATTGATTTAAATTACCTGCTGGGCACTGCAGGTACTCACTTTTGTGTTGTTGTACCTAGACTGTCTCAAGCACCACAGAGTGTGTAGGAGTCAGTAACTCAGGATGGATCCTTTGACCCAGAAAAAGAATGGTTCCTGTCTCTTGGTTTGATGTACCCCTGTATCTCTGGGCCTCTAACGGTATTTGGGAGATGAAACTTGGGTCCTTAGGTTGTCTATTTCCTTGCTGCTTAGAAGTCAAAAGAGCTCAGCTTATAATTTAATCTACAGGTGTCTTTGTCAGTTTCTTGTCCCCTTATTGGCCAAAGTACTCAATCTGTTTACCTCTTGTTATCACTCTATGTCACAATGAGAAATCACCTTGATGTTTGTGTAGACTTCAACTATATCACCAGGCAGAATATACAAGACGTCACAGACCAAACAGCTCACAGATCCAACTAAGATGGCTTGGATCCCACTGTCTACTGAATTATTTAGAACAGTGAGAATCAAGTGGGGGGGGGAGAGCACACGAGAACACTAGCGCAATGGAAGGACCGCGCAGCCTGAATCCTATGTCACACAATGTTCACATGTCCATTCTCTCTGCTGCTTTAGCTTTCTCCGCTTCGTATGGTTATGAAGACCAGTGATGAAGATATGTAGAGCTAATATACACCAGTTCTGTCAGAGACATCAAGGGACAAGTACTCCTAGTATGTAGGGCAGAGGATATGTGGGACCAAAACTGGGTGCCACCAGTGGGTGGCTGATCTAAGGATGCAACAATTGTCATGAATACTTGGTGTCTCCTTGGTCGTTCCATCCCTTCCTATTCAGAACACGTATATTCTGCCTACTTTATCCATGTCTAATATGTCTCACAAGGATTAGCTATACTTAGTTTTGTCTATCCTCCTTATTTTTCTTCTCTATTACAGAATACTCTTAAATAAACAGCAAACAAACATTTTCCTATACAAGCATCTTCTAATCTGTTCCTCAGAGATGACTTGGCCCAGATAGGTGTCGTAAATATTTTGCAGGGTATTGTTAGGTTGATTCCTGTCCTGGCTCTGTTGACTAGAATCTTTATTGCCCACCTTGATGATCATCTTGAAACCCTCCCAGGAGCATATCGAGCTTACCATAATGGGAGTCATGACCACATTTTCTTTAAGGACCTTGATTCCATAGCCCCTAATACCTTGAGGAAATCATTGTCTTCAGCAATCTGGAAAGGAAAGAAACAAAGTCTTCCTAAAAAGGGGTATCCCTGCCTAGTTGTCCCACCTTTGTACTAGTCTGATACCTGTAGTGGACTAGGTCTAGGAGGCTCTTGGACAAAGATGGGGGCAGGAAGTTGATTTCATAAGCTAAGAGTCAATGGAAAGTAAAGATATGGACAATGGAGAGTAGACACAGATGCAGGGAGTTTCAAGAAGCCACTGGAAGTTCATTGAATAGCTATTTATGAGAACCAAAAAATGGGAGGCAGCACGGGACTGATTAAATGTAGTCCCAAATATGCAGTATTAAGCAGTCATTAAACTTATGTTTTCTCAAGCAAGTTCACTTTTGCCCATTAGGAGACTAGATCAAGGAGTGACTCAAGGCCAATAAATCCAGGGACCAATGACAAACCAAAAAAGTCATCCAAGTCCTCAGAAAAGGGAATAACCAGAATGGTGCCTTGCTGGTCTCTGGTGAAGACATCCTGTGGGCTTCACAACCAGGCAACTGAGCTCCGTTCTCTCCCAATTTGCTCTGGACGGATCTTTTCTTCACAAACAGAATTTCCTCTGATTGGAGAGAACTTCCACTTTTTCATCTGAAGGTTCCCAAGAGGGACCTAGTGAAAAAGGTGAAGAAGAAGACCGGAGGGTCCTTTGGCGAGCCTACTTGGTTTCGGGACAGTCCCCCGATGCAGGACTGCTGCTGGCACAGCAGTGCTCAGTGACGCCAGGACTGGGCAGGGCACGAGAGCTTCACCGTTTATCTGTCAATCTGCATCTTGATGAAAATAACAATGTTACAAGAAGAGGGGGGTTGTGGAAAGAGATGAGGGGTGCTTTCCCCTCAACAAACAAAGAAAACCTATTTCACCTATCTGATCTGTTTACGGCAGCAAAAGGAGAGTAGCTTCCAGGGAAAGAAGTTTGGGAGAAAAGGAGAATGCCCAACTTGTCCAAGATGTTAGGAAGAGAAGACCGGAGGGTGGCAGGAAGATGGCAAACCCAACCATAAGCATAATCATTAGGGTCCAATTCATAAAGGTATTAAGTTTGGCAGAAATGCATGCTCTGTCTGGGAGGATTTCACAGTAAACAAAGCAACTTTAAAACCAAAAGAATTGTTAGCTTCTTTCCCTCCACTCCTTCTTCAAAGATGTGAACATGTATGGAAAACAGAGGGTAAAGAAGTGAAAGAAAGAGTATCCCATTGATTGAAAAGCCACGATTTGGATAATTCCCTGGGAGATGGTTAGCTTGAAGATGAAGCTTGTGAGAGGAGGAGAAGTTGGCCTGACAGATGCGAAGGTAAAAACAACATGAGACAGACTTCCAAATCAGGGCCTGCGGGGACTGAGGACATAGCCCAGAAAGGGAGCTCCTCTGCTGTGAAAGGAAGAAGTATAACTCAAGGGGGGATGATAAAAGATGAAGCATGGCGGGCAGCCTAAGGCCAAGCATACAGTTTTTATGTTTAAGTAAAAGGCCATTTGGAGGAAACAGTAGATTTGGATCCGCACTTCAGGAGTGGGTTAGTAAACCCCTCCATGGAGAAATCCTGGGATGAGAAGGGCGACAAGTGACAGACACCTGAGATGAACAATAAAATCTGAAACTAATGAGCCTGTGTTTGAAGAGGCAGAGAGAGCATTCTCTCTAATCAGGCAAGTGGCATCAAAAATTCTGTATATGGTCTTGCTGCCCTTTTTCTTTTTCTATGAGAGTTTGACCATTGTTTCGATTTGCTACTTCAGAAGAGTACAAGTCCAGATGTCAGAATGTCAGGAGCGCTAGAACTTCAAAGCCCCTGGTGGTGCCGGCACAAGTGTTTTAGAGCAACATCAAAGAAATGCAGGGCTTACACACTCCCACCCAGAGAAAGAGCATGAGACTCAGCTCTGGTGCTTTTTGCCTCTCTTAAAAAAACCATTCACCATTTTTGTCAGACATTTGGAAGAAGGAAGTTTATCAGCAAGCCCTGAAGTTTAAAAGATGCCAGTGTACCTTATCCAGCCAGTCATTCCTAGGGAACACATGTGTGTCAGAATCAAGGAACAACGGTGAGGTTATATGCAGCATGGCATTTCCCCACTGGACTGTTCAACTAACAAAACACGACCACCCTTCCCAGACCTCCACATTTCTATGGCAGATGTGAAGAGGGGTCCCCTGGAAATTCCCCAACCTCTAAAACTGACAGCCTCACCATCACTGTCTGCCTTGCATTCCCAGGGTTGAATCTCAAATTGTCTTTGATCTCTGCTGATGTTCATGACCTCAAGAACTACTCCCGCCCCCGTTTCCCAGGGCATGACTCATCCTTCATACTCTAATCCTCAAAAGGCTGTGCACTTTTCCTTTCTGTCCCCTTCTCTCACCCTTCCCCAGCTTTGGAAATCTTTCCCTTGTGCTTTTTGGAACTCATGGATCATTATCAGCACCATCTCTGTGTTCTCAACTTCTTTCCTGAACACTTTCTGCATCTTCTTGCTCCAACTGCAATCTGGAATCCCCCCAAGGACACTGCTGCCAGAGCAGCCCTCTCAAGTCCTGGTCATGTTCTCCCCACACACAGCACTACCGAGCCTGAGAGTAAGATGTCTTTCTTCCTTGTTGACACTTTCAGGCCATCCTTTCTTCTGTCCCTCCTCCCTCAAATCACCTCATTCAGAATTTAATGACATCACATTATGCCCCCTACTACTGCCCCTTGTTACAGTTACCCAGGGACCCCTCCCGCCACATTGCTGGATTATTTTAGCTCCTGGCTGATGGCAATCTTCTCCAGCGTCAGCCCTGTCCTAATTCCTGATGAAACCACTATCCACATAGATAATCCTTCCACAACCTGGCCTCTTTATTTTTTCTCCTCCCCCGATCTGGTCCTCCAATCTATTCAGCCTCTCATTGCTGTTAAGTCAGACTACAGACCTGTCATCTACGAAAACTGTTCTCCTTCCATCATCTCTAATTCACATATCAGACTCTGACCACAACCTCCTCTTTTTCTAATTCATCCTCCCTGCTGTCCTGATGCCAAAAATCCTTTAATCCCTCTGAGAAATCCAATCAATTGGTCCAACAACATTTTCACTGCATTTCAGCTGGTTGGTCTCCTCTATTTTCTGAGGTGAAATCCCATGGTAAACAATGATAATCATTCCCTTGTATGCTTTTCCACTTTACCTGACCCTCTGACTTTGTTGTATTTGCTTGGCAAAAATTCTTTAGCTGACTAAATCCATTTCTCCTCTACACCACACCAGCAACCGTGCAACTGAATGTGGCTAGAGAAAGACCCAACTATACTGACCGAGCGCACTTAAACTTAACGACTGTAACTCTTAAGTGGGCCCTTAGTAATGCCCGCAATCTTACTGTATTTCCCCATTCTTCTTTCTCGCCTACTCTCTCTGTCCATCATTTGTACATCCTCCTCTGTATCTAGCAGCCATTGCTACGTATCAAGCCATCCCAATAAATAGTGGCTTAAATCCATAAATACTTTATTTGCTCATGATTTTGTGGGTCAGCAATCTGGGTTGGCATCAGTTGGGTAGTTCTTCTGCTGGACTTGCTTGGTGTTGCTCATGTGGCTGTGTTCATCTGGTGACTTGAATGGGGCTGACTAGTCTAAGATGGCAGTTGGTGCTTGCTACTGGATGAGCTACATGTCTCCAGCAGGCTAGTTCGAGCTTCTTCAAGTGGTGGTGAGAGAATTCCCAGGAACGAGCATTTTTTAAGCCACTATATGCATCGTATTTGCCAATGTCCTGTTAGCTAGAGAAAATCATGTAGCCAAGCCCAGAATCAACATGGGAGAGGAAACGCAAGGGCCCAATGTGCTAGGAGTTATTACTTTACAGTCTACTACTTCCTCCAGCCTCTAACTACTCGCACGTCCTCCCAGTCCTCACTCTCAACTGATAACCTTGCTTCCTATTTCACTGAATAGAAACTATAAAAACCTCCAGATTTCTGCCTACCACCATAACCTCCCACCCATGAGCATCTAGACACTTTTACTCTACCCTCTCCTCTGTTACTAGAACAACCCTCCATGCCTCTAAGGCTAACCCCTCCATTTTTGCCCTAGAGCCCCATCCCTTCTTGTCCACTCAAGGCCCTTGCTTCTGTTTCCCATCTGGAGTTAACTCATGCCATTGCAGTAGTCTGGTGGCTTGAATGGGCTGCAAAGTCTAAGATGGCCTCACCTTTTCTGCATCATCATTTTCTCTCTCTTTATTGGATCATTCTCTTCAGAATAAAACAATGATATCTTTTATCTTACTCTAAAACAATCCTCTAATGACCCTCCAGTAGATGATCTATTACTGATCCATTTCTCTTTGCACATCTTCAAAAGTGCTCTCCACACTCAGAGAGTCTTCATTTTCACTCCTCCCAAATTGTCTTAAACACATAGCTACCAGGCTTTCACATCTGTAACTCCACTGATGTTGTCACAGTCTCCAACTTCCTCCACAGTGATAAATCCAAGAGTTAATTCTTAGCTTTCATCTTACTTGAATACTCTCCTAAGCTAACCTTCCAGATATTACACTCTCCCAGTTCTCTTTATATCTCTCTGGCCTTTCCTATCCCAGTCTCCTGCCCCTTGCTTTAGTGTTCCTCAATTCCTCTTCATCATCTCCCTGACAGCTTAGTGTTGGAATGCCCCAAGGCTCCCTTCTTAAGGCTTTTCTCTCCCCTGTGTATGTGCACTCCTTTGGCAATCTCATCAATCTCATAGATATAAAATGCTCTCTGTGCTGATGATTTCAAATTTGTACCTCCAGTCTAATCCTCTTCCCTGAAACCAGACCCATGTATACAAACACCTACTCAAATTCCTCATAGACATCTTATATTTAATGTGCCACATAGAACTCCTCATATTTTCCCCGAAACGTTCTCTACCTGCAGTCTTCTCCATTTCAAATTAATGGCAATTTCCAGGACAAAATCCATGAAGTCATCTTTAATTACTTTCTTTTTTATATGCCCTACATCCAAATTATGAGTGCATCTTATCTAAAATATACCCAAATTCAGATCCCTTCTCACAACTTTCATTGCTAGCATCCATATCCAACCTCCCACCCAGGTTATCACAGTAGACTCTTAACAGACCTCCGTGCTTCTGCCCTTGTACCTCAGGGTCTATTTTCAACATAGCAACTAGACCAAGCTTTTTAAAACGTTAAGTTAAATCATGTCACTCCTCTGCTGCAGTGGTCCTCACGGCTCTTACAATCTGCCTGTCCCATCCCCCCCATCTTTTTTATTCTGCACTTACTTCCTACTACTCTCCTCCTTGTTCATTTGGCTCCAGTAACATTGCTCTGTTTATAAGGCCTAGAGTATCACAAGCATACTCCCTTGTCAGGATTTTTGTATCTGGTTTCTTCTGTCTAGGACATTGTAGCGGTTAGTTTTTGCATGTGTAACAAACCAATTCAAAACATAACGGCTTAAAATAAAAATTATTATTTCTCATGGTTCTCTAGGTTGACTGGACCGTTCTTGTCTAAGCCCGCTTGACTGAAGCTATATGGTCTAGGAAGGAGTTGGCAAGCTACAGGCTGCTGCCCAAACAGAACCTGCCACCTCTTTTCATAAATTAGGTTTGACTTGAGCACAGCCATACCTATATGTTTATGTATCATCTATGACTGCTTTCATACTACAATAGCAGTGGCTTGACATCGATGGGTAAGTGGGGATTGCTTAACCACATGTTTCTCATCATCCATCAGGGTAGCTCAGGCTCATTTACATATGGCAGTCACAAGATTTCCTGAGATCAGACAGCTAGGTCACACTTGATATTGTCCCATTTTCCAAAGCAGGTCATATGGCTAAGCCCAGAATCAGTCTGAAAGAGGCTACCCAAAGATGTGGCTATAAAGATAAGAATTCCTAGAGAAGCAAGATGGCGGAGTAGAAGGATGCTTGTAGCTCACCCTCTCCCACAAATACACCAAAACTCACATCTACGGACCCACTCAGCCAACCAGAGCACCTGCGGAACTCCAACAGAACATTGCCCTCTTCGAAAGACAAAGATGTCAAAAATCTGGTAGGAAAAAAAGAAGAAAAAGCAAAACAGTGCAGGACCAGTCCTGCGGGGAGGAAGCAGCAAAGGAGGAATAGCACTCGTTGGCTGGGTCTCCCCCCTCCAATGGAGAGGCCAGTGGGATGGAGGGGGAACCTCCGAGGCTCAGATCTGCCCAGAGCACCCCTTGACCAACAGAACCAAGTTAAATGGGCACAAAGGGTCCCTGCAACACCCAGCCCGAGACACGAGCCGGCAGCTGGGGGCTGGGACAGGCCACCCAAGCCGGGCAGAGGACTGGGGCGGCTGCACTGATGCAGCCCCAGGGGACTGCAGGGGGCTGCGCGTCATGGCTGGGAGGGGATACAGAGCAGAACAACCTCGGTCCCCCATAAATTGTGAAAAAAGCAAAGCAACACGGCTGGTGTGCCCTGGGGGGAGGGGCGCCGTAGCCTTTGTCTCCTCAGACCCGCAGCGCCATTACTGGCACTTCTTGCGAGAAGAGAGGCAGGGCGCAGCCACAGCCACCACCTCCTCCTGTGCGCAGCGCCCGGGCGGGGGCGGGGCCGAGCCCTGAATCCACACCCAGAGGCTCTGCAACCTCCTAGGCAGGACTGAGACTTGTTTACAGCCTGCGGTAGATAGGATCTTTCTGCCCTGGCACCTCAGAGAACTCGTGCCACCAAGACAAACAAGGAGCTGAGATTTGGCATGGAGCAGGGGTGGGGCCATTCTGCAGTCTTCCCCGAGCCCGCCTACCAAGCGCAAACCGGAAGCGGAGCAGGTAGCTGCCCAGAGCAGTGGAGCCACCGGCGCCGGGAGAGGGCGGGCGGCCACTCACCTTCCTGGCAGGAACGCAGCACCTGACCACGGTGCTGGAAGGGGGCGTGATCCACCCACCTGCCTTGCCCAAGTGCAGCATCTGACTGCGGCATCGGGAGGGGGAGTGACACGTCCGCCCACCAGTGCCAGAGAGATATGAGCAATATGAAGAAGCAGAGGAACCACTCCCAATTAAAAGATCAAGAGAAATCCCCTGAAAGTACGATCAAGGAAATAGACACTGATGTCCTACTAGATCAAGATTTCAAAATAGGAGTGATCAAAGTACTGAAGGAACTGAAAGAAATAGTGTTTAGAGATATAAAATATGTCAAAAATGAAATAGAAGCTATAAAGAAGAGCCAAATAGAATTGGCTGAGATGAGAGCTGACCTAAAGGCTGTACAAAGCAGGCTAGATAATGCAGAGGAACGAATAAGTGACCTAGAAGATAGGACACCAGAAAGCACCCAATCAGAACAGCTGAGAGAAAAACAAATAAAAAACAATGAAAACAATATAAGGGACCTATGGGATAATATAAAGCGTGCCAATCTACGCATAATAGGGGTTCCAGAAGGAGAAGAAAGAACAAAGGGGATTGAAAAGGTATTTGAAGAAATCATGACTGAAAACTTCCCAAACCTAAAGAAGGAATCAGATATCCAAGTACAGGAGTCTCAGAGGGTCCCAAACAGGAAGAACCCAAACAGACCCACACCAAGATGTATCATAATCAAGATGGCCAGAGTCAAGGATAAAGAAATGATCCTAAAGGCAGCAAGAGAAAAGCAAAGAGTGAGTTACAAGGGAACCCCCATAAGGCTCTCAGCTGATTTCTCTACACAAACACTACAGGCCAGAAGGGAGTGGCAAAATATATTCAAAGTCCTGAATGAAAAAAAGATGCAGCCTAGGATACTCTATCCAGCAAGGCTATCCTTTAGAATAGAAGGAGAGATAAAGAACTTCACAGACAAGCAAAAGCTAAAAGATTTTAGCAACACTAAACCCATGCTAAAAGAAATATTCACAGGTCTACTCTAAATAGAAAAGAAGCAGGATGCTACAAAAATGAGAAACTCATAACTGGAAAGGTGATAACTACCATGAATTACAAATAGAATAAACACAAAATTGAAAAAGAAGACAGCTAAATCATTAAGAGTGGGAGAGGGAAGCAAGAAAAGTCACTGTGGAAAACAGTATGAAGATTCCTCAAAAGACTAGGAATAGACTTACCATATGACCCAGGAATCCCACTCCTGGGCATATATCCAAGAAGGAACCCTACTTCAGGATGACACCTGCACCCCAGTGTTCATAGCAGCACTATTTACAATAGCCAAGACATGGAGACAGCCTAAATGTCCATCAACAGATGAGTGGATAAAGAAGAGGTGGTATATTTTTACAATGGAATACTACTCAGTCATAAAAACCGACAACATAATACCATTTGCCGCAACATGGATGCTCCTGGAGAATGTCATTCTAAGTGAAGTAAGCCAGAAAGAGAAAGAAAAATACCATATGAGATCACTCACATGTGGAATCTAAAAAAAAAAAAAAAAAAAAAGAACATACATACAAAACAGACTCATAGACATAGAATACAAACTTGTGGTTGCCAAGGGGGCAGGGGGTGGGAGGGGACAGACTGGGATTTTAAAATATAGAATAGATAAACAAGATTATACTGTATAGCACAGGAAAATATATACAAGATCTTATGGTAGCTCACAGAAAAAAAAAAAAGGTGACAATGAATATATGTATGTTCATGTATAACTGAAAAAGTGTGCTCTACACTGGAAATTGACACAACATTGTAAAATGACTGTAACTCAATAAAAAAAAATTTTTAAAGAAAAAAAGAAAAGAAAAAGAACTCCTGTGGTCATCTTTGCAAACAACGTACCATAAACATTATTCCTCCTTCATGACTTGTTGCCTCACCTCCTACAACTCTCCGCCCAAGTAACACTTTTTTAGTGAGCCTTCCTTGATGAGCTTCCTCTCCCTGCTCCCTATGCGTCTTTCCTGCCTCATTTCCCTCTGTAACATCTATCACTTTCTTACCTTATTTTGTTCACTGCCTAATACTTCTAGAATATAAAATCCATAAGAACAGGGATTTTTGTTTGTTTTGTCTACTGTTTTACCTCAAGTGCCTAGAACGTTGCCTAGGAACGTAGGAAATTGAAACACATTTCTGAATGAATGGATGGATGATCTGATGCTGTTTAGGATTTGAAGCAGGAGCACACCTTGCTAGTCATAACAGCGCTACTGATGTTTGGGTCTAGAATCCACCAGTTATCCTTCTTGGTGTAACACTACTAATGTTATGATAGAATAATATATATTAAGTGCTTTGAAAATACCAAGAATTTAAGAAGAGAATTACTAATGCTTTGCTTTTTATACCTTAGTTAAGTTTGGTCTTAACTCACTCAATAGGTAGCAGCCACCAGTTACTATATTTAATCCTCTTAAATGGACCAGGACACTGCAATGATCTATTTTGGCATAGTAATGTCTTAGAGGAGGGGCTATTTCTAAAACAATGCTCTGATCACATTGAACATACCCTTACCCACTATCTTGAATTTTTTTTTCTGCCTGCACAATAAAGTCCTGCCAAATTAGTACCCATTTTGCTTTTCAGGCATTATGCATTCTTTATAGGTTTAGCTAGGTCTTAAAGAAAGGGCACGATTGAGAATAGGGTGACATGAGGGGTGGGGGAATTGAGACAGGGACCAGAATGTGAGGTCTTTTCAGAAACAAGTTGTGGAGCAATTTGCCTGGGATAGAGGAGCCATATGACGCAACATAATATAGCAGAAGTATGGCAAATGCATGGGGAGTGCCATGCTTTGAATTATCATAAAACAAGAGCAAGCCCTAGGCCCACCATATGTCCAAAAGAATATATGAAACCAGACAAAAGTCTGACAACGTGATGAGCTTTTCTTATGCCTTTTGGTTCTTGTACTTACTCCTCTTACTGAATTACATATATTTTCTTTTCCATTCTAAATTCTGTATAAATTTAAGATACTGAAACCAGTGAGCCAATAGATTTTTCTAATTTTTAATAGTTTCATCAAGAGCAGAATTCTGGTTTGTTAAATTCTTGATCTGCTATTATGTCTCTCTCTCACACAACTTCCTCAGTGGTTATTTATACCTCATCTACAGCTCCCAGACGGTAAACTGAAAGGTCCTAAAACTTATGGAAGAAGTTGAAAGAGAGAGAGAGAGAGCTCTGTATCTTGTGAAACAGACAAGGTCATTGCTTAGTCAACCTTTCTTACAAAAGAGTTCTATGGTAACAGCCAAATTAGAGCCCTGGTAAACCGCAACTGATGATGGGCTCTGTTGATGGGTGCCCTTGGCTAGACCCGAAAGTGATGTCCTGGGAAATGGCTGCACTTCTGCTCAGTAAGCCAAAGATGTATCCATTAAAGGCTGAGGTAGGGGAGGATAGGACAGAGAGTAAGAAAAGAGAAAAGGTGCTGGAAAAGAAGCAAGACATATGAGAGGAAACCTGGCAGTTCAACTACAAGGTTTTAATTTTATGTGAAAAGCAATGAAATGTCACTGATGATTTTTTTCTGAGTGATCAGATTTTCCATTCAGAACATAGACAAATGTGGAGGATGAATAAAGCATCTGAGCACAGATGAGGCTAGAGGCCTGAGAGCTATTCGTGGACTGCTGTAGAAAATCTGGAGAGAAGTGGTGAAGGCTCAGCTAAGACAGAGCAGCAAAGAAGAAAGGAGAGAGTGATGTTGAGAGATACTGAGAACTAGAAATTATAGTTCTTGGTGACCAGATGGGCAGCAAAGGCGAGAAAAGAATTTTGAAGGGCAATGTTTGGATTTCTAGCTTTGGGCATTTGGGTAGAGAGTGACATCATTGTCAGAGAAGGGGAACACAAGAGGAGAAATGGGAACTTTGGAAGAAAGTAGGGTCTCTTCCCAAGTTCAAGATGCCATGGAACATGTAGCTAGAGGTGGAAATGAAATGAAATGTGGCAATTACATAGTTAGACTACACAGAATTAAAAGTGAAGCGTAAACTTTCCCACACCGAATTCCCTTCTGCCTTCATATATCCTGGCTCCTTTCTTGTAGAAAAAGCCTCCATCTGAATGATAGGAAGGTAAAGAGAGAAGGCCTCATGGATGGTGTGGAAGGTGGGTGGGAACCGGAGGAAAGGCAGGAATTTGAATAGGTCAAGGGGAAAAGAAAAGGCAATTCAGGGAGGGAACAAAGAACAAAAGTAGGATACTATTACCAAGCAAGACAAGAGCAGAGGGTTCAAAAGGGGAAAACAAGCATTACCAAGAGGATGGTGCTGGATTTCCTCAAGAATTTATTCTCTGGCTGGATGCTGGGGTGTTTACAGACTTTAAGCCACCAGCAATAAGAAGCCCTGGTAGGTGTTTGAACAGAGGAGGAATGTTACAAGATTCATATTTTTAGAAATATGGTCTGGAAACCAGCATCCAGGAGGAAAAGTAAGCATAAGTGGAGGCAGAGAGCTGCTGAACAGGTGATTAGATCTTCCAGTCCCTCCAGTGCTTTGTAAGGGGGAGAAGAGCTTCCAGGGATACTGCAGGGACAACTCTCCCCTGTTAGGAATATGGTAGCACTTGGGCGACTGGGATTGAGAAAAGTCATGCTATGCATTCCTTCAAAGGGACCTAGCCATTGCCTTCTTGAAGAAGCAGGGAAAGAGCCCTGAGTATTTTTTCCTTTAGAGAACTACAGAGGCAAATAAAAATAAAGCTTGCAGTAATGACTATTTTTTACCCAATTACACATGCATTACTAAGTGTCACAAATCCCATGAGCTGGAAGGTGTGATTTTCTGAGTCGGCTGCTGAGTTGAGATGAGAGGAATTGCTCAGTGTTGATAACACTGTTGGATGCTGCTAATGTAATTAAAGTTTCCCAGACTGGTTTCAAAAATTGAGGTTCTTCTATTTTCTATTTTCATTTCCATTTGGAGGAGATAATAATAAAAATGTACAAACTTGCTTGGTTCGACTTTACACCCAGTTTTCATGACATTTTTATTGTGTCTTATCCTGCATGGATTGATTTTTTTTTTCAACCTGTCTTTGAAAATGTCACTTACACAGAAAGATTGAGTGGACTTATAATTTGTTTAGTCTTGCAAAATGATGCTTATAAGTGGGCCATGATAATTCAGTAAATATATCATGTGAAGGGAGATGGTATGAACAACTGAAAGAATTATTCACAGTGTATGGGAAACAAAAATGGATAAAAGGAAGGGAGCTAACAAATAGGACTGAGATGTTAGAATAAAGATGAATGTAAGGCATTCTTATTCATTGTCCCATTAACACACAATGTGAATTTAGAGAATTTCTTTGTGTCATTAGGGCTTTGTTGCTGCTGCTGTAGTTAATGATATACAGAAGTGGCCCAACATAACTAATGTAAATTTCTCCTCCATGCTTCTTTAAGCATCATAGACACTTGAGCTTAACTGAATTTCTGCTTCAGAGAATCATAAAGTACCATTATAAGATTTAATACGTTTCCCATTTTCTTGTCCTTTTCCACTGTCTCTCTTCTAACACAACTTCCACATTTGGTCCACTTTTAAAACAATCTTCAGCTTCCTAATTCATTATCATTATGTGTGCTGCAACTGCTGATAACCATAGATGAACCAAGTTTTAAAATACTTTGTAAAGGAATGATAAATGATCAGAGAAGTGACTGGTTTTTGTGTTGTTTTTGTTTTATGGAAAGATTCTTTAACTTCTATAGTGCTTTACAATTTTCAAAAGTTTCACACACATGATTCCATATAATCCCATAATAACCACTTTTTTGCCCCTCCCCGCTTCCCTCTCTCCACTGGTAACCAGCCGCTAGTTTGTTCTCTGTATCTGTGAGTCTGGAGAAGAAACTGTTTTAAATGGCATTTTTAGGCATGTAAAATTCATGAATAATCTGAGATGCTATAAGCAGGTACAATGTATTCAGCATCTGCAAAGTGCTCTCATGTATAACAGCTCATGGGAACCTGTCACTTAACATTTGAATCAAGCCATAGCACAGCATGGTCAAAGAGGCTAAGTTAAGAAAAAATGGCAACTATGTGGTCTTAAATATCAGACCTCTTTTTTTCCCTCCTTAGATCACCTTAAGGTACCAATGTTCCATGGAATGGACCTTGGAAGCATGGGGAAGAGGAACTTCAGAATAAGTTCTTGCTCAGATCTTTTCTTTTAGGGGAAAACAACCAACTAACATAAGTACTGTTTTCCAATTATGCACTGCACAGGGAGGTGAGGCAGTATAGAATGTGGAGTCAGACTTCCTGGGTTCAGAGCCACCTGCTAGCTGGGTGACCTCAGAAAAGTTAATAAACTGCTCTGTGCCTCAGTAGCCTTATCTGTAAAGTGGGAATAACAGTCTTACCTCACAGGGCTGTTGTATATATGAAACACTTTACATGCAGAGGGCAGTGTAAAAACTCAATGAAGGTTAAAAAATAATGATAGAGAAGAGCTTGACACCTAGTATTTTATCTTTTGCATAAAAATAACATATGGACTATCATAAACTTAAGTAGTTCCATAGTTCCAATTATAGTGAATGGACACCTCTGGTTTCTACCCAACAATAAGAAATTCATTATTAACACTTTAACTTAAAACCCTCTATAGTCTTATTGAAACTTAGTTAATTTATGAAAGTTCTTCACATACAAATGAAAACCAGGTTATTGGCTCTTGCTAGACAGCTTATGTACTGAAAAGCAACTCTCTAAAACCAGTGACAGCAAACATGTTCTTAAGGCAAGTGAGCCTTCTTGGTGACATCACACTCTCCGGATTATCTATGGTGGAGACAGATCCAGAGTACTGTATCCAGCTCTAGAGGCTCAGTTTTACGGCAGCCACTCAATACTGACCAAGGCAATCTACAGATTAAAGCAATCCCTATCAAATTACCCAGGACATTTTACATAGAACTATGACAAATAATCCTAAAATTTATATGGAATCACAAAAGACGAGAATTGCCGAAGCAATATTGAAGAAAAAGAACAAAGCTGGAGGAATAACCCTTACAGACTTCAGACAATACTACAGAGCTACAGTAATCAAAACAGCATGCTACAGGCATAAAAACAGACATATGGATCAATGGAACAGAATGGAAAGTCCAGAAATACACCCACAGATCTATGCTCAATTAATCTTTGACAAAGGAGACATGACTATACAATGGAGAAAAGGTAGTCTCTTCAGCAGGTGGTGTTGGGAAAACTGAACAGCAGCACAGAAATCGATGAAATCAGAACATTCCCTCACTCCATACACAAAAATAAACTCAAAATGGCTTAAAGACTTAAATATAAGACAAGACATGATAAACCTCCAAGAAGAAAACATAGGCAAAACATTCTTTGACATAAATCTTAGCAATGTTCTCCTAGGGCAATCTACCCATGCAATAGAAATAAAAGCAAAAATTTACCAATGGGACCTAATTAAACTTATAAGCTTTTGCACAGCAAAGGAAACCATAAACAAAACAAAACGACAACATAAAGAATGGGAGAAAATATCTGCAAACAATGCAACTGACAAAGGCTTAATTTCCAGAATATATAAACAGCTCATACAACTTAATAACAAAAAACAAACAACCCAATCCAAAAATAGGCAGAAGACCTAAACAAGCAACTCTCCAATGAAGACATACAAATGGCCAAGAGGCACATGAAAAAATGCTCAGTATCACTAATTATCAAAGAAATGCAAATCAAAACTACAAAGAGGTATCTATAGCCTCACATCAGTCAGAATGGCCATCATTCAAAAGTCCACAAATGACAAATGCTGTAGAGGCTGTGGAAAAAAGAGAACCCTCCTATACTGTTGGTGGGAATGTAGTTTGGTGCAGCCACTGTGGAAAACAGTATGGAGATTCCTCAATAAACTAAAAATAGACTTACTATATGATACAGCAATCCTCCTCCTGGGCATATATCCGGAAGGAACTCAAATTCAAAAAGACACATGCCCCCCAATGTTCATAGCAGCACTGTATACAATAGCCAAGACATAGAAACAACCTAAATGTCCATCAACAGATGACTGGATTAAAAAGTTGTGGTATATTTATACAATGGAATACTACTCAGCCATAAAAAGAATAAAGTAATGCCATTTGCAGCAACACAGATGGACCTAGAGATCACCATTCTAAGTGAAGTAAGCCAGAAGGAGAAAGAAAAATACCATATGATATAACTTATATATGGAATCTAAAAAAAAAAAAAAAGGACACTATGAATTCATCTACAGAACAGAAATAGACTCACAGACATAGTAAACAATCTTATGGTTACCAGGGAAAGGGGATGGGAAGGGATAAATTTGGGAGTTTGAGATTTGCAAATGTTAGCTACTAAATATAAAAATAGATTTAAAAAAAAAAAGTTCCTTCAGTATGGCACAGAGAACTATATTCTATATCTTGTACTAACCTTTAATGAAAAACAATATGAAAATGTATATATGTATGTATATGCATGACTGGGACATTATGCTGTACACCAGAAATTGACACATTGTAACTGACTGTACTTCAATATAAAAAAATATAAAAAAATATAGCAGCCACTAACAAATGGAAAGGTCTGGAACACTGAAGAGCATGAAAATTCACGTCATATGAGAAGCCATTGAAAGCACTGGAATTTTAGCCTGTAGGAAAGGATGACCCAGAAGCTAGTCAGAAACATAAAAGAGCTCTCTGAGGTGAGAAGAATGGGACTTGTTCAGGAAGTCACTGGAAGAAGTGGGTGAATGTTATGTGTCATTTGCACAAAATAAGACATCTGGCAATGAAATGGGTTGCTTCTCAAAATAGCAAGTACCCAGTACTAAAAGTATTTACGCCAAGTTTCCACAACCTACTTAAGAGAATGATTTAAGATAAGATTCCTACTTTGTTATGGGAAAGTTGAATAATAATTTCTGGATTCTAGAGCCTAACACTTGTCTTGTCACTCGATTTTAATTCTAATTTCTTTTTAATATTGCAAATAAGTTTTCAGACGCTGTCCCTTCGTTCAAAGCCCCCTGGGGTACATGCTATGGCTGAAAGATGGAGGTACAGCCAGCCTTCTCTGTGCCAACATCACCAAGATATTTTTGCCAAGAGGTTAATTAGAACCTCTTGGAGAATTTCACAAGGTTTTAAACTTCTAATGCTTGAGTTAACATTTTCCATCATTTTATTTTGGCCTGCTGTTAAATGGAAAAGAGGTGCCATTTTATGGAAATAACAGTTCCATGAAGACGAAAAAAATCTCTCAAGTAGGAAACATCTGCAGTCTGTTTACATTATTTTATCCCATTTGATCCCTTACCAGGGACAGTAATATCACTATTTCCATTTTATAGATGAGGTTCTGATTATTAAGTAGCAGGGTTCAGACCTGATATAGATCTTCTGACTCCAAATCCAGCGCTCCTTCCCTTTGCCCTCACTCACTGATTCAAACTCTTTGGTCCACATACATGTGAGGACCAAAAGCAGGGATGAAAAGCCTTGTCAGTGAAACTCAGTAATCAAAGAAAAAAAGAAACCGGGTAAATGCTCTGCCAGAAGTCAAGCTCAAAAGGACACACGGAGCCAGAAATTCAATTAGAGAACATCGTGGAGAGATTTTAAGACTAAAACACATATGGATTAATTACGAAAATAAAATTAGGTAACCAAAAGGGTCATGGTTTAGAAACAATATATTAGAGTCAGAAGAAAGATATGTTTGGGATCTGGGACACGAAGGGAGAGTGGAGAATTAGGAAAGAATGCAGCTAAAGTGAACGGACGTGGTGAAGGAAGAGGGAGAAACATCGAGAACAATACTAATATAAGCTGGAGCCGGAGCCTCGCACGGAACAACAGGACTACCAAGACGGGGAAGGAGCGAGAAATAAAAGAGCACTCCTAAATGGCAAAGCACCATTAAACAAAAATAACACGACAGACACAAAAAGACAGCCATGAGAACCAGAACCTGAATTAAGCACAATAGATTTGGTTTCGCACATTGTTTTCTACAGGGGCAAAATTTTATTTTCCTTTCTTTGGGCTTATTTTCTTCCCACTATGCCTCCCTCTTAAGCTCTCCAAAAGGGAAATGCAGAGGGTGTGAAGGGGATGAAAAGTCAAGCTGCATATTTTTAATGTGTTTCCGAATGCCACCGAGAAAGCTACTGCAGCCTACTTGGTATGTAACATATATTTTAAAACTGCTAAACTGTGCTAGTCATGATGAAAGCACTAGCTGGCATCGGCGAGGGGAGAACCATGAGGCAGATTAGAAAAATAAATAAATATTGGCAGTTGGCTGCTCGCATATTTGATCTTGTATAGCATTATGAGTCTATTTAAAACAGTATCATGGTTTTTGAATTGATAGATTGATAGATTGAAAAAGAACTTTTAGACCCTTGGATAAAAAAATACCCAATAACTAAAGTACAGTATTATCATATATATTAGAAAGAGCAGAACAAAGCTTTTGCACCTGCCTCAGCATATCGTCCAAACACACACAAACTGCCATAGAGATATATTGAAGCTCTGAATCAGGCAACTTGATCTGCCCTTGGCCACCCCATCAAATATGTGCTCTAGAAGTAGCTTCTCCCCAGGGAGCAATGTCCTCAAAAAAATGTCCAGAACAAAGTGACTTCTCTCTGCCATTGACATCAGGAATTTTCTCCACAGAGAAAAGGGAAATGTAGATAAAAAATGGACAGAGGAGGGAGAAGGGAGCGGAAGGAATATGAGAGAAGCTGTTCGGTGACTCAGACGTGTTCCCAGCTCTGGAGCCTTCTTTCAACTCTCTAAAGCCTCAGTTTTGTCAGCTGTTAAATAAGGATAAGGATGGTACTTATCTTAGGGTTGTAGTACAAACTGAATGGCGTAACATATGCAAAGCATTTAATGCAATGCCTAGCATTATATATAGTAAATGCTCAATAAATGTTAGATATTATGATTATTACCATTCCTTTGCATCTATTTTTGCCTTCATTCATTCTTTACTTTATTCAACAAATGTTTGTTGAGTGCTTACTTATGCCAGGCTCTGCTGGGAACCAGGGGTGCAGACCTGTGTAAGTCAGACATCTCTCTGCCCCCGTAGACTTTACAGTGTAGTAAAGAAGATATAACATGAAAATTAACTATTACATTAATTATTTAGTTATATTTATAATAAACACTATGAAAGGGAAGTCCTGGATGCCAGGAAAGAGTATAATGGGGGAACTGATCTAATCTAGGGCTTCCTTCAGGAAGTAAGTATTGAGCTACATTCTGAAGGATGAGTAAAAATTAGCTAGAAAGGGTAGGGGCGTAGTTTGAGGTGAGAGAGAAAGATCGAAGAGCATTCCAAATAGAGGAAACATTATTTACAAATGCTTGGAGGCAAAACTTACAGAAAGCAGATAATTGGTAGAGCTTTTGTGACTTTCCCTACCCGTGGCCTTATTTTAATTTAAGCAAACTAACCTAACTGGTAACCCCAGGAAGAAAAAGACAGTAGTTTCCAGTCATTTACTTCTTGCTGGAAGAAACAGAGCAAATCAGAATGAAATCTTTGTTTGCCCATCCTAAATCCAGAACTCTCTTTTGTCAGAGAGAAAGAGGTGATGAAAGTCCACTTAAGAAACCAAAACCTAAATCTATTCTGTAGGTTAAAATATACATCGAGGTTTATAATTCCATTTTACATGTAGTTCTGCATCACGTCTAAAAGTTCGGAGCTGAGAATCATGTAGATGGAAGTGTTACACTGACTACTGAAATGTCTTTCGGGCAGAAGAGAACCAAAATAATAAATGGGGTACGTGCCAAGCCTGCCTTGTGCTGTTAGAGTTAATGCTGCTAGGATGTTTATATTATACACTTCAGCTTTAAGGCTCTAAGATTTGGCCATAAAATCTCTTCCCAGCTGAAATGTGGCATATAAATAAAGTCTCTGCTTAAGGGCTGAATTGCTCTGTTGCTCTTTTAAGCTGTCCTTTCGCTGGATACAACTCTGGGTGACTTTTTAACGCTATTTGACACCACCACCCACTTTTAACCCTTCATGCTTAGGAAAGGTGCCCCAAAAGCCCCTTATCATGGCTGCCTAGAATTTAAAAGTGAGTGGAAAATTAGACAATTTGTAATGTGGCTAGAAAACCAGACATTTGTATAGTGAGAAGAAAATTATATTCTGATCAGAGAATAATTTCAACACAAAATTCCTTTTTAAAAATTTATTCCCTCTCTAGTCTGTAGGATGTTAAAGCTCTGATGGTAACATGATGTAGCCAGCCCAAGAAAGAAAAAAACACAACCTGGTAATTGTATTAAGAAAACTGTAGTACCAATCATATGTCTCTTCAAAATCTAGTTTTTATCCAATTAATCCAACAGGAAACCAGTATTACTGAGGATTTTTTTCACTCATTTTGCTGATTCAGTTGGCTATTGACCCTCTGAGACTGGGGCTACAATTTTATTGTCGGTAATTTTTTAACTTTTAATTTTGAAGTAAATATTATAGATTCACAAGAAGCTGCAAAAAGTGGTACAGGACAATGTACCCGTCACCACGCCTCCCCCAGGGGTGACATCTTACATAACAATTATGCATCCTCAAAACCAGGAAATTAATTGGCATAATATAATTTACTAGACTATAGATTGTACTCTGATTTTACCCGTTTTTGTGTGCACTCATTTTTGTACGTCTCTGTATAATTCTATGGTATTTTGTCACATATATGAATTTGTGAAACTACCATCACAATAAAGACACAGAACCATTACCACAAATGAACTGCTTCGTGCTGCCCCATTTATAGTCACTCCTCCTTTCCTCCCTCCTTCCCCCCTTCCCTCACTTCTGACGACCCTTTATCTCTTCTCCATCTCCATACTTTAGTCATTTCAAGACAAAAAAAAAATGGAATCACAAAGTACATAGATTTCTCAACTGGCTTCCCCCTCCCCCGCCTCAATGCTACGATCAGAATGTTGTGTCCCCCCAAAATTCATATGTTGAAATCCTAACCCCCACAAAGATGATAGTATTAGGAGGTGGAACCTGTGGAAGAGGCTTAGATCATGAGAGTAAAGCCCTTATGAATGGGATTGATGTTCTTAAAAAAGAGACCCCACAGAGCTCCCTCACCCCTTCCATCATGTGAGGACCTCGTGATAAAGCTAAGAACCAGGAAGGGGGCTCTCACCAGAATGTGACCATGCTGGTACCTTGATCTTGGACTTTCCAGGCTCCAGAACCATAAAAAGTAAATTTCTTTTGTTTATAAGCCAATCAGTCTATCCTATTTTGTTATAGCAATCCAAACAGCCTAAGACATTCAACATAATGCCCTTAAATCCATTCAGGTTGTTGTGTGTATCACTAGTTCATTCCTTTATTGCTGAGTAGTATTCCATTGCCTAGTAGTAGACCATAATTTGTTCAATTATTGACTTGATGAAGCAAATCTGGGTTGTTGATAGTTTTGGGCTACTGCAAATTAAATTCCTATGAATATTCATGTATAGCATTTTGCATAAATATAAGTTTTCATTTCTGTAAAATAAATGCCCAGGTACGTAATGATTGCTCAGTTGTATGCTAAGTGTATGTTTAACTTTTTAACGAAATTACCATACTGCTTTCCAGGCAGTTGTACCATTTAACATTTCTACCAGCAATGTATGAAAGATTCAGTATGTCTGTATCCTTGCCAGAATATGGTATTTTCAGTAATTTTTATTTTAGCCATTCTAATGTAGTGGTATCTCATCATGAATTTCATTTGCATTTTCCTAATGGCTAACAGTGTTGAATAATATTTCATGTGTTTATTTGTGACCCATATATCTTCTCTGGTGAGTTTCTTTCAAGTCTTTTGCCCATTTTTCTAATTGTACTTTTTTGGCTCTCTTTAAAAATGTTGAGTTTTGAGAGTTCTTTATTCTAGATACGAGTCTTTTGTTGGATATGTTTTTCGCAAATATTTTCTGCCTGTCAGTGGCTTGTCTTTTCATCCTTATAACAGTCTTTAGCAAAGCAAAAGTTTTTAATCTGATGAAGTCCAATGTATCCTTTTTTTTCTTTTGTGAATTGTGCTTCTGGTATCATATAGGGACTGAAGTTTTCTTCAGTGGATTGAAATGCTACCAATTAGTGACAACAGATAACATGTATTATGCACTTACCAGGAGCTGGGAACTGTGCTAAGCCCTTTATAAACATTAGCTAATTTCATCTTTACCTCAGCCCTATGAGGTCCACATGATAAGCTGCGTTTTCACAAATGAGGTGACTGAATTTTTTGCAAGGTCAGTCACTTGTTGAGGCTCCCATAGCAAGTAAACAAGTCTGGCTCCCAATTCCAGTATCTCTGACTCTGAAGTACAGTGTATAATGAGGAATTAGGCAAAAAAAATGATTAAGAAATGTTCATAAAGAGAATTTCTGTAGGATCTGGGGAGGGATGGAGGAGGTGGGAAAGGCCATAAGGTGATGACTGGACTTAACCTATCCAGCAAAAAGGTGCAAGAAGGAGCAGCCCCTAAGAAGCACCAGTAACAAAGATTAAGTCAGCACTCGCCTAGGGTAGAAACCACCAATGAAGTCCTGATTTCAATCCAGAATTTTAGCATGCAGTGAGAATGAACCCATTTGTCCTTTCCACATACATAGACTTTGCTTCCCAGGAAATAAAAGAAAAGGGTCTTTTGCCCGGCATGAATGAAGAGAATGGAATTCTTTCTCCTCCATCTTGAATGTAGCCTGTATTGACTACACTGAAGACATGCCCTGTGGAAGGCAAGTGGTTTCTCTGGAAGCTGTTTGCATATTTTGGTAAAGAGGCTGAGAAAGGAAACAGTAACGGGGTGGGGGGTGTGGGATGAAACAGTCATGGACAAGCCAGCTATGGCACTGTTCCTACTCCAAGTAATCTAAAGTGACTTGGCTCTGAGCCAATAGACTGTAGAATTTGTATTAATGTTATTGCAGTGGGGAGAAAGCTCTTACAGTATCTACTGCGGGATGTGAGATTAGCTGACCTATGCTAATCCTAAATAATTAGAGTAGGAACTTGCCTTAAAATTTAAGATGCTCTTGATAAAACTGTGGTTCTCAAAGTGTAGTCTCAGGGCTAGCAGCATTAGATCACATGGGAGGCTGTTAGAAATGCAAATTTTCAGACTCTATCCCAGAGCTACTGATTCAGAAACCCTGGGGATGAGGCCCAGCAGTCTGTGTTTTCAAAAGTCTTCCAAGTGATTCTGAAACAGACTAAAGTTTGAGAACCCCTGCAGTAGGAGGAGGTTTATAATTGATTTCAGTTAGGACTAGTCTCAACTGCATATAAAAGGTAAAACTCAAAATATTAGTGACAAAACATACCAGACTTGTAATTTCATACAGAAGTCTGAAGGTGGTCTATCCAGGGCTGGTACGTGGTATCAAAAAGCCATGTGAAACGTAAGCTCCATCTTTCTATTTTGCCATCCTCAGTACTGGTCTTCATCCTCAAGGGTGCCTCGTTGTCCAAAATGACCACTTAAGCTTTAGCTCTCACGTCTCACATTGAAAGCAACAGGAAGGAACAAGGGGAAAAGATGAAAGGGGATCCCTCCCAGTGAGTCAGTGACCTTTAAGCAGCAAACCTACATAACATTTCCATTTCATTATCCAGAACTTAGTTACATGGCCACAACCTTCCACAAAGGAGGCTGGGAAAGGTGGCCTTTAACTGGTTCTGGGGCAGTCTTTGAACACCTTGAATACAATGAGGGTTCTGTTACTAAGGAAAAGAAGAGAACTGGTATCAGTGACATCCAGAAGCTGCTGCCACAAATCCTTAAGAAGCAGCTAGGAGAATTCTAGAAATTTGGAAAGCATCTTGGAATCAGCCAAATCTTTACATTTCTATGCTAATCTTCCATTCAAGGCAGTAAGTATTTTGGCTTTTTGGTACAAGTCTCTGGTCAGAGATGATAAATACTGTGGAACGAGGGAGAGGTTATTTGCATGTCTTAACACACCGCTCATCTCCCATAAGATGTCAGCCATGTCCTTTATTTGATCACCACAGAAGCAAATGCTTGACTTCGCCCAAAGAGAAATTGGTTCAAGTGAGCTTTTCTGACCTATTTTTACAAAAGAAAATCCCAGCTCTCACTCAGAAAAATAGACAATAATTTGGCTTTACTGGTTCCCAGCCCCAATTTCTACACAAAACATGGCCCCTAAGCTTTGCTCTCTCCAGAATGGAGTTGGAAAGTGAAGGAGGCCCAGCCCAAAGAGGGGAGGTGCATCAAAGAATCCATGCTCAGCAACATCTCTTAAGTCTTATGTTCTCAAACTTCCCGCGAATGAAACTCATTTGGGGAAACTGGCTAACAATGCAAATTCCCAAGCCCGAAACTAAAAGATTCTAATGCTACAAAAAATGAATAGGATCCAGGAATTCGTGCTTTTTTCCCATTACCCAGTTGATTCCGATGGAACTTTGAGAAACTCTGTCTAACAAGTACCCATGACCCTGCAGCAGGCAACATACAGAACAAATTCATTCAAAAGCTGATGCTTGCATATTCTCCAATGTATAACAAAGTTAAAGCAGCTGCTTGATTTGATGAAAAAGATCAAATCAGCTATTTGACAGCATTGTTTGGTAACTTTAGTTAAAACAGGCAGGTCGGGAAATTCTCCATGCCATGAGCCCACGATTAAGGGATGCCAGCTCAACAGCAACAAGGACGATGACAACAGTCTGGTCATAGACAAGGGCCGCCCCAAATCCCCATGTGAATCCTTTGTTAACCTGGGCCCTATTGCTTTCAGTATTAGATGACATTTAAGTTTCCTTCCAGCTCTAACAAGCTATGATTTTACTTTGAGGTCTTCAGACAAGGACATGTTGCTATGTACTGGGAGCCGTGCCACAAGGGAGAAAGAGCCGAGTGGTGAAGTCTGGATATCCGAAAGGAAAGATGAGGAGAGGAAGGGAGAGAAGGGGAAGAAAGGGTACCTTTGGCACAAAGCTGCTAACTCTTCCCAAAGAGAACGCATGCCACACGAGCACACACATGCACGAACCCTCATTATTTTCCAGCTCCCACCTATCTAGATCAGCTGTTGTTAAGCCCCGCGTTGCTGACATGAGTCAGAAAAGTATACACTCTAGTCTAGCCAAGATTAGAAGTTTTGCTTTGTATTACACCAGCTTCCAACTACAATTTCACTGCAGCAAAAAATGACAGATGAGCGGAAAACACCCCACCCTACGACCTACAATGGTGTTTAATATAGGAGATGTGCTCCATCTACTGGTAAAGACGACAATCACAGATAAGAGATGAAAACTCCGTACAACAGAATAAAGGCATACATTTTAAATTAGATTCTGGTCATTTGGATAAAAAAGGGCACCTTTTCTTTTTACAAAAAAAAACAAGAAAGAAGGAACAAAGGAAGAAAGCCATGAAATTTACAGAGACAGAAGCTACAAAGGAAAAAGAGAAACAGACTAGACAGAAACACAATGGGAGGAGCATACAAAAAAAAAAAATAGGGAAGAAAGTGCCCAAATGGCAAAACTGTAAGAAACAAGCTATTTGGTTATCATCTGAACACAGAAGCTTCAAACACAGCCCCCACAAGCTCTGGAAATAACATGCTACATGTCATGTTTTAGCACCTTCATTTAAATTATTATAAAGAAATATTTTGCAGGGATTTATCCACATTGACACAATCGACTTGAATAAGGCTAAGTCTTAATAGAGAATCATTGTACATTTTGTCATTGTCGGGGGACATGCAGACAATAGTGCTAATGCTGGAAGTTCACGCAATTTGGAAAAGACCGGAGGGGCTGAGGCATGACCAGCCCTTCTGTACCTCTTGCGCACACTGTTGGTCTCTAATGACGACAGCTGTTGCCTACCAGGCCTATCACTGTTTCCAGTTATGATTCTTAGGCTTCTGATACCTTTTATTCCTCAAACAGCTATGTACTTTCTGAGGTGCTGATGAATTATTTGATTATCATTTCTCATTCATGGCCACTGACAGTGCAAGTCTTCAAAGCATTCTACAGTTTTTCCACTTCTCATAGACTTGCCTTATCCAGGGGTCCTACAGACTCTCAGGATGAAGAGACAACAAAAATAACCCTTACTGAGCATCCACTGGGCACCCATGTCAGTGCTTCAGAGCTTACTGATTTAATCTTCAGCCCAGCCCTGTGGCGGGCTTTCTTAGTATACCTGTTTTGCAGATGTCAAGACAAAGGCTCAGAGAAGTTAAATAACCATCCCAATGCTATTACCTCATGGTTCTGGAAAGCTGGTCAAAGGAACTGTAGTGTGCAAGATCTTCGCTACAGCATGAGAACATATCATGCCAGCAACACTCAGTATTGTAATATAACCCAATGTTTCCCAGCATGAGAAGCTGCATCAGGATCTCCTAAGGCTGACTGTTAAAAATGCACATGCCAGATCCTTGGCAGACTGGCTGAGTCAGAACCTCTGGTGAGGCCCTAGAATCTGCATTTTAACAAGTGTCAGGAGATGGTTCTGAGTCTCACTAAATTTGGGGACCACCTAATAGAAGCAAAAAAAAAAAAAAAGCTGATATACCAAGGGCATGGTTTTCGAGCTAACAGTATAACAGAAGTTTTCTCTATTTTTCACAGTTCAGGCTGCTATGGTATGGGGCAAGAATGCCATCGATTATTATCTGGTTAAGCTACCCTGATTTTCTGAGCTAGTTTACTCAATCTGTAAAATGGGAATCATAGTTTCTGTCTCACATGGTTGTAGTGATGAGTAATGCATGTGAAAACACTTTGAAAATTCTAAATGGCTCTTTGGTACATTATAAAAATGGCCCCCAATCCTCCCCTGACCCCTACATCCACATCTTTGCAATATTGATGTTGCAGGTCTTCCTATCAAGATACAAGGTACTATCCTCCATTCCTTGAATCTGGGCTACATTTTTTGCTTTGTCTAATTGGACAATAGCCAATATGACCCAAGCAGAGGCTTAAAGAGCCCTTGCATATTGGGGGTTGCCCTACTGCTGTGCGTGGGATCCTGAAGCCACCATGTGATTGAGTCTCAGCTAGCCTTCTGGAAGATAAAAAATAACATAAAAAAAAGAACCATAGTTAGCCAGCTGCCAGCCAACAGCCAGCCAACTGCCAGACATGTATGTGAGCCTATTCTGGATCATCCAGCCACCTGCTGACTTTCCAGCTAACTATAGACTCATAAATGAAACCAGCAGAAATCAATAGACCCAACCTAGACCAGAATAACTGCCCGGGCAGCCCAGCAAATTGTGAGCAAAATAAATGATTGTCAAAGCCAGCAAATTTCGGCAAGGTTTGTTATGCAGCAAAAGCTAACTGATACAGGCTCTGTGCACAAGCTACTAGTTAGGTTGTTTAGGGTTTTGAGCATGGCTTCTGTGGTTTTCAAAGACACTGCTCCGAGGGGCAGACCACAGATGAGTAGACATTATGGTGCAAATTTTCAGTCAAGCTCTTTCATCACATGGCAACAATGCCCACCAGAAATTGTTTTACAGTCTCTCCTGACCAAAGCACATTCAGGAAGTAGCAAGGAGCTGAGATGAAAGAACCCTTCCTTATTTCCCTGACTCGTATTGTTTCAAGAAAGGCAGCTCAGCAGCCTTGTGCAGAAGGACATATAACCTAAATCTTCTCCAAGCCTATTGTCAATAATAATCTGGCTCCACAAATGCGTGCATAATCCACTGCATACCTTCCCCATGTGCACTCTTTCAACATCCTGCTGCTGGCACCAAGATAAATGGCTCCATCAAAGGCAGCCAGGGAGGCTTGCGACCTGTTGAGGCAGAAAAGCTTCCTGGGGGATCAGAAACATCCTAATGCCCAAATCAAGAATCCTCACTGCCATATGAAGCGTTACTGTGCAGAATACATTAAATAAACCTACAATGGTGAACAGGGCAGGATTGTGCTACCCAGGCTCACCCCGAGAGTCTTTATGCTATGATTAAATTCCTTTGATAGCCATTTTCAAAGTGTGTTTTTCCTCTTTGCTAAACATGTTTGGCAAGAGAAGACTCGTCATCTGGAAACATTATCTGAGGAGCCTCATTCAGTAGAACAAGGTGCAAGGGTTTTCTGTCAAATCCACGTTCCACAATTTGAACAGTAAGTATAAAACCAAGAATTTTTAAACCTTCCTTTCCTTCTCTCAAGAGATTCAGAGATCATGCAATGAAGGAATACAGCTGTTTTACCATTCATTTGACATACAGCAAATTGCAACTTGCTCCAGGAGTGACAATTTACAAGGCTGATGCACCATATTCAAATCACATGCTCATTCTGCACCCCTCCCCCACAATACACACTTTACTAGATGGTTATGGTGCTATTGTTGGTTGAGAATAACCACATAATCCATTTTCTTAAATTTATCTTCAAGCTGTATTGAATCAGGAGGACATCTCAGAATGCCATCAGGTAACCCAAAATAAGTCTCAGGCTCCTTCTGCTTATTATACACGGGCTCGAATATGTTCACTTGCACTGAAGAATTTCAAACGCCTTTTTTAAAGCCTAACAGATTTTCTGGATATAATTTGGAATTTTAAGCTTCATTCAAGAAATCAAAATAAGTCCATCAACATTAAGTCAACTAATATGAGTTCTAGAACCAGGAGCTTACTGGAAGTTTCCTCATACCAGATCAGCTACCCCTGAATTACCATACTACATCAACTACCACAGTTAATTAACAATAAACTTTGATTTGGCCAACAGATTGAAAAACTAACTGAAGTTGTGTTAGAAATATTTAAGTGCTGGATACAGTCCTTGGCTGAAAATGATCCAAGCACCAAATGACAAAGGAATTGAATAACTAGTAGAGAATAAAGACAGAAACCATCACATGAACACAACCAGAGACAAGAGAGCCGTGCAGATGACAAGTGGTTTTTAATTGTTGGTAGGAAGGAGGGACACCTCTTCCATTCTTATAGGAGGGAATGAAAGAGAAGGGTGCAGTTGCAGGGATATCTCTAAGTCTGGAAGGCAGAAATTTTGTGTGCTCCCGCCTAATGACTTTTTTCTTTCTCAGTGAAGTAGGAACCAAGGTACCTCTGCAGAGACTGGAGAGGCAAGGGAGAGACCAGAGGTAACATGAGAGTGAAAAGGGTTTGAAATAGTTACTATGGAAACTGAGGACAGAGTTGACTACGGAAACATGGAGGAATTTCCAGGCACCATGGAGGGTGGCCTTAGGTGGAGTTAGACATCATGGATTTATGGTCGCACCAATGGTGTGATTTTGTCCAGCAGTGCTCTCAGCTGTCAAAATGTAAGCAAAAAGCAGTTGTATCCATCCCACAATAGGGTTGGAGTCAATGGAAGGAGTCAATGGGAGGGATGGAACAAAGATGTTAAAAATCCTGGTAAGAGAGAGGTTAGAGTGCTGGACCACAGAACATAAGCTAGACAGATAAGGAAGACAGGAGGGAGCTGATATTATGTAAGGAGAAATTGATGGAGCAGGTGGGGGCTGCTGACCCTTGAAGCTGACTGACAGGTGTAGTGGGAGCAACTGAGTGAGGAGGGGACGTTTAGGAGACTGTGGTCAGTGGATTGTGTGAACGTAAGATGTCAGAGGATGCAGTTCTAAGGGTGACAAGTTCCAGAACAAGGCCATGGAGTGAGTGAATGGAGGGGAGTGTATGTGAAGGTCATGGAAAAAGAGAAAATGTGCAGCTGGAAAGGACGGGGTGTCTGGCTGTCTGCCTGGGTGGGGAAGTGCACAGGATTATGGCAGGACTGGGGAGGAGAAGAAACAATGGGCCGTCACTGACTGAGGGAGAGCGACCAGCAAGCTAGAAGCTGACAGAGATGAGGAGATGTAAGGAGCGGCACAGTTACATCATGTGCGCCTCAAAAGCCCGGATAGAGAATGGCCTGCAAGAAGCACAGAGAGCCAGGTGAGGACCTGTCCCACTGCCCAGCCTGATACCCTGTGAGAGAGAGATGGACCACCTCCACTTGAGAGAGCCACAAAGAACTGGAGTACAGTTAGGGCTGAGGGGGCAGTGCGCGAGGATATGGGGAAGTCTACTATGGGGTAGGAGTTGCACACAGCCCAGCAGAAGGGGAACAGTATAAGTGGAGAGGCAAGGTAACTGGAAGGATGCACACACCACGGCAAAGAGGGACCAGAGAAAACTGGCATGGAGGGTTTGGCTGGCTACAAAGTTTTCAAAGAATTGACCCCAGCTTTTTTCTGGTGACTGGGGAGAGGTGTTAGGGCTGGCTCTCCTGGAACCCAGGCATCCTGCCAACAGAGCTGTAGGGTTATGTGTGAATAGCATTTAGTTTGAAGCACATGAAATTGCTACTATTCACTATTTTTGACCTACAAAAATCATATGGGTCAATCTAAGAGTATCTGCCATACTAAAGGGAGTAATTTTTTTTTTGCAGTGACCTGGGAATAATGGACTACTACTTTCTGCTAATTTAAGACCTCAACAGATAGAGCTACAAGTGGAGGTATTAACTTTGGTCTCTTAAGTTACCAAACCAGGAAGCGTTCATCTCTAGCGCCATGCCATGTTCTGCTGTCCAGGGTGGTTAGCAGCGGACGTGCATGACAGGAATGCTCACTTCCTAAGAACAGTCATCAAGCTGTTTCTTGACCACTTGGAGCTCAGAGGTGAGAGAATGATCCAGCTGGGGATGTAGGACCAAACAAGAGGACTATGTGGGATTTGGGGGCAGAGGTGGGGAGGCGAGGAATGAGTGCCGGTCTCAGTAGGAGCAAAGAAACAGAAGGTGACAGGAGGCTGCAGGGCATGAGATCAAAAGAAGAAAAGCAAAGAAGAAACAAAGGCAAAACCTCAGAAAGTGTCTCATATCAGAAACAGCATCTTCTTTTCCCTAGGAAAGGAAGTGCCGCCTCCCCCAAAACCAATTATAGTGGCAGGAGAGGGAAGGCATGGCGCACAATAAGGAGAGAAAAATGACTGTAAAGCACTTTGCAAAAATAAGGAGTTATATAAAGTCCCAATAATAATAAATCACCTTGCCTGAGGTATGAAAACCTTAAAATAACCTGAAAAATCAAAACGTGGAGGAGAAGCAGAAGGCATGGATGAGCTTCCAGAAGGTTTGTATGCTTGCTTTAAATTCCTCCCCCTCAACTTTGCCAGCCAGGTTCTTTAAGAGCAGTCCTCAATCAGGTTGTGGGCTGAAAATGGGTCTGGCCCCTGTTTAAACCCGCCACCCCCCACTCCATTCACCCCTCTGGGTCTGTCAGAGGAGGGCACAGACTCTGGGGGAAACCTCTTTTCTGAATCTGGCATCTGCCTTCTTGAGTACCGATGCATCTGTTTTGTACAGGTTTTCTTTTCTTCCTTTTGTAATATAAAAAGAGAAAGGGTAAAAAAAAAAATATTCATTCCTGGAAAAAAAAAAAAAAGAAAAATAGGTCTTTCTGAATTCTCAGTACTGGAGCTCCATTCTTTATATATCTACTTGTTCCATTGTTAAATAAACCCACATATTTAAGGGTGACACATTCTCTTAACTAATGCCTTGTCAGGCCCATGTGCCTTGCTAAAAATGGACCTTGATGACTGCTGTTGCCATTTTTTTCTAAGAAATAATTTGATGATTTTTATCCTGCTTCTCTCTATCACCACTCCCAAGAAAATGGTTATCTTTTTGCAAAAACCAGTTTTTGAACAAACCGAGTGTTCAACCGTGTATGAGGAGGAAAGTTTTCTTAAAAACATTTGTATAGGTCACACACACATACTCCCTGCCCTGTGGAAATCTGCTTTCAATTGGGAGTAAACGCTCTTCTGCAGTAAAACTGTTTTCTGTTCACCCTCTCCCAGTGTTAATGTGCATCCTGACGTCTTACCTTGTGCAGACCTGAATATCCCCCAGAAAAGAGATAATTTAATAAAAGCGGGTGATATGAATCACCCAGGGACATTTTGAATTATTATCTGTAGATAATTCATTATGCACATATTTCTAGTGAGATTCTTAAATCAGCAGGGCTTCTTAATCAGAGACTTTCAAATTTTGTCTGTAATAACTAGAGACTTGACCCATAAATCAGCATATAGGCCAGCAGGCTCACCACATGCTTCACATTTCTTCTTGGGAGAAAAAGACACTTAATTATCCTGAGGTCACAGAAGAAGGGGAAAATGGACATGAAAGTGGTTGGGGGTTTTGCAGCAAAGTATAACTAATTTCAACATTGTCTTCAAAGTGAGCTCACGAAAAGACGACGATGAAAACTTTTGAAATCGAGTCAGGTGTTTTATACAGAGAAAAGATGTTTTCAGCGTTTGCAGGAACAATCTTACCAAGCAACCCAGCCTCTCATTTCCAACAAGACCATTGTCTCGAATTGGAACATTTTTTTCCTTTGTGTGTCATGTTACCAGTTTTTCAAATTAAATTTCTAATATGGAAGACATGGGTAATGAGGCTGAATAGAAGGATGAAAATATCTAGTCACAGACTTGGAACATAAGGCTTATTTCAATCAATGTAAGTAATGCTGATATAAGAATCAAGTCCACCCTCAATTTCTGGTATCCTTCCTTACCCCTACTTCACGGGAACCTCTCACTTATTACTCTGACCCTCTTCCTCCTCCTCAGGTCTTATTATACTACCTCCCATGGTAAAAACCCACACTCAGTGAAGGATCCTATACTGATCACATAGCGCAGTGTGAAGCTGGCGAGAAACTCCATGGGAGATAGCCCCAGAAGACTGGGTGCAAATCCCAGTGCCCATTAGCACTGTGCAGAGGATGCTGTTGCTGCAATGCCAGACGTCCATTCCCTGGTTGGTGCACTTATCTCCTAGCTGCTGTAAGTGTAGGGAGCCAGCTGCTCACAGCTGTCCTGTCTCCAGGAAAATGCTCTCCGACAAATGGGAGCCCCTTCTCCCAGGAGATTAAGGCTCCCTCCCCTCCCAGGAGCAGCCATTTGTCAACTGACTGACAAGAGTACAAAAGGCCAACCATCTCGAGGGGGGACCAATTCTGTGGTGCCCCTTTGTGCCCCAAGGCTCCCCGGAGATCAGGCTGCAGTCAGCCTGTAGCCAAGACCACTTCCTTGTGTAGCCCCCTTCCCCTGCCCTATCCTGCTTCCGTTTCCCCCCTTCTCCTGAGAGCACTTACTCAATAAGCCACTTGAAAAAGTATCCCTGCTTCAGGCTCTGCTTTTAGAGACCCCAACCTAAGATGCACTAAGACCCCGGACACTCACTTAACACGTCTAGTAGCAGCTCCCTCACACGCAAAGTGAAGATGATAACACACATCTCACAGGACTGTCATACAGGTTAAATGAGAAACTATTGCAAAGACCACTGATCAAATAAAGTGCTATCTGAATTTAAGGGATTATTATGACCTTATGTAAATACAAGACAATGGGTATGTTACTTTTCCCACAGATGGAGTGAGGGGAGCTGAGTGTACTTCCTGGATAAAAGATCTTCTTCCCTTGGCTCCTGGTTCTCCTCTTCCTTCACTAGATCCCCATTGCTGGCTCCTACTCCTCTGCGCCACCTCTAAATGCAGGCAGCACATGCAGCTAGGGAAAAGCCCAGGCTGCCTCTTTCCGCTCCTAGCACATGCTGACGTTCTCCATATACTGAGGACTCCCAGCTCTCAAGCCTCAGCTCTGATCTCTCTCTAGAACGCCAGACTCACATTTCCTAGTGTCTAGTTGGCAATTCCATGTGGCTGCCGGGCAGAAATCTGACTTAACATGGCCAAAGCATTACTGTTGAGTCCCCGTCTCTCAGTTGGCTTCCCGACCATGGTCCACCTTCCCCAACTGAGTAAACAGTTATCTTCCAGAGAGTTGCTCAAGTCAAAACTCTAGGAATTATACTTGATTGCTTTTCTCTTTCATCCTTTACGTACAATCCATCAGTAAGCTCTGCCAACTCTTTCTCCAAATTCCATTTCCCTCTGTCTCCACTCCCACTGGCATAATCCAAGTGACCATCATTTCTTACTTGAACTACTGCACCCTGACAATCCACTCTCCTTTAAAATATCAAGATCATGTCACCGACAGGGAAGGTACAGCTCAAGTGGTAGAGTGCATGTTTTGCATGCACAAGGTCCTGGGTTCAATCCCCAGTACCTCCTCTAAAAATAAATAAACCTAATTACCTCCTCCCTCTAAAAAACATAAATAAATAAAAATAATACAAAAATAGATATTTTTTTAAAAAGCATGTCACTGAACTGCTTGAAATCTTCAAGTGACTTTCTCCTGCTCTTAGAACAAGCTCTCTCTGCTGTCTCTCGCTGTTTCTATCTCTCCCTCTGTCTCCTCCTCCCTCTCCATTTTCCTCTTTCCCTCCCTTCACCTTCTCCCTTTCCCTCTCTTTCCTCCCTCCCTCCTTCCTTCTCCTCTCCTTTCTTATTCTCCTCTCTCCCCTTCCCTCCTTCTCCTGTCTGATACACACACACTCACACATACATACAATATCCCAATCACATTGCTTTCCTTTGGTTCTTTGAAAAATGCCAAAATAGTTCTTGCCTCAGGGCCTTTGCATTTGCTCTATCTTCAGCCAGGAATATGCTTCCCCAAACTTCCATGGCTGTCTCCTTTTTGCCATTCAAAGTTTGTTGGAGTCTCCCAACAAATTTAAAATAGTTGCCCAGGCATGTTCTGTCACATCACTCTATTTTAATTTTCTGGAAATCCTTTCTCACTCATTGTTTACTTATCCATACGTATATATCTGTCTTCCCCACCACTCTAAGTTTCATGAGAACAGAGATCTTGTTTGTTTTGTTCACAGCTATATCCCAAGGGCCCCAGATCGTGTCTGATTCATACCAAGTGACCACTAAGTGCAGGTTTTGGATGACTAGATTAACGGGTGGATGCATGAATCAATCAACAGAGCACTGGACCAAAGCTTGGGTTCTAGCTCAGCTATACCACTTGCTAGCTGTGAGAACTAGGACAAGTTAATGGATTGTTTCAGGGGCATCTTGGATGAGCCTTGCCAGACTGGTGCTGAAGTGAGAGGTTTTAGCCTCCCAGAGTGCAGTGAGGCCTTGAAACCTCCTCCTGGGTCCTCGACTCACTCTGAAGCACACATGGTAAAAGCATAATCATGGGGTAAGGGGACCAATCACTCTGGTTTGCCCAGGACGGAGGGCTTCTTGGCACGCAAGACTTTCAGCGCTAAATCTGGGAGGGTCCGAGGCAAAACAGGACAGTTGGTCACCCTCCTGTGGGGTGAGGTGGAGTGCCTTCAGCTCCGGGGCTGGGAGCACTGCAGAGGAACTGCAGTAAAGAAAGCAGCATCTGAGCGGCAAGAGTAAGGGTTAGTTAGGAGCCTGACAAGGCGTGGTGCTGAACACGTAATGTCTCTGGACACTCTTTAAATCTTGTTGGGCTTTATTATCATTGTTATTTCATTTTTTAGTTTGGAGAAAGTTTCAACTAGAGAAGTCAGTAAGAATAGTACAAAGAACCTCCATATACTTTTTACCCAGATTCAATAATTCTGATCATTTTGCCATATTTGCTTTGTTATTCTCTTTGTCTCATTTTTTCTGGACCATTTGAGAGCGAACTACATCTTTGTGCTTCTTAACCCCTTAATATTTCAGTGTCTTTGTCCTAAGAACAAGGATATTCTCTTATAGGACTATGACATAGTTTTTAAATTTAGGAAATTTAACACTGATGCAATACTTACGCTTAATCAGCAGTCTATATTCCAATACAATGGAGAAAAGACAGTCTCTTCAGCAAGTGATGTTGGGAAAACTGGACAGCAGCATGTAAATCAATGAAGTTAGAACACTCCCTCACTCCATACACAGAAATAAACTCAAAATGGCTTAAAGACTTAAACATAAGATGACATACTATAAACCTCCTAGAAGAAAACATAGGCAAAACATTCTTTGACATAAACCTTAGAAATGTTCTCCTAGGGCAGTCTACACAGGCAATAGAAATAAAAGCAAAAATTAACCAATGGGACCTAATTAAACTTATAAGCTTTTGCACAGCAAAGGAAACCATAAACAAAACAAAACAACAACATAAAGAATGGGAGAAAATATTTGTAAATGATGTGACTGGCAGAGGCTTAATTTCCGGAATATATAAACAGCTCATACAACTTAAGAAAAAAACCCAATCCAAGAATGGGCAGAAGACCTAAATAAGCAATTCACCAATGAAGACATACAAATGGCCAATAGGCACATGAAAAAATGCTCAGCATCACTAATTGTCAGAGAAATGCAAATCAAAACTACAATGAGGTTATCACCTCACACCGGTCAGAATGGCCATTATTAAAATGTCCACAAACAATAAACGCTAGAGAAGGTGTGGAGAAAAGGGAGCCCTCCTACACTGCTGGTGGGAATGTAGTTTGGTGCAGCCACTGTGGAAAACAGTATGGAGATTCCTCAAAAAACTAAAAGTAGACTTACTAAATAATCCAGCAATCCTACTTCTGGGTATATATCTGGAGGGAACTCTAATTTGAAAAGATATATGCACCCCAATGTTCACAGCAGCACGATTTACAATAGCCAAGACATGGAAGCAACCTAAATGTCCATGGACAGATGACTGGATAAAGAAGTTGTGGTATATTTATATACTAGAATTCTACTCAGCCATAAAAATAATAAAATAATGCCATTTGCAGCAACATGGATGGACCTAGCAATTGTCATTCCAAGTGAGGTAAGCCAGAAAGAAAAATACCAAATGATATCACTTATACGTGGAATCTTTAAGAAGAAAAAAAAAAGAAAAAAAGGGCACTATGAACTCATCTACAAAACAGAAGCACACTTGCAAACATAGTAAACAATCTTATGGTTACCGAGAAAAGGGGGTGGGAAGGGATAAATTTGGAAGTTTGAGATTTACAAATGTTAGCCACTATATATTACAATAGCTTTTTAAAAATTATGACTATACTAAATGCCACTTTAAAATGGTCAACTTTATGTTGTGCGAATTTCACTTCAATTAAAAAAACAAACATAAACTAAAAAAAAGAAAAGTAGAAAAAACTCTTTCTGCCTTCAAAGAGCTTAGCGGGGAAAAAAATGAAGGTACTTAATGTTCATTGCACATCTACTATGTGATAGGGACTGCTGTGGTGGGAAACCACCTTGATGAATTGGAAGATTCCACATACACTATTAGAAAAGCTACTCCAGAGGATAAGAAACAGAAAGGCTCACAGATCAAATTACAATGCTCAAGTCACATGATTTGAGTTGACTTAAAATATAGAGTGAGAAGGAAAGGGAAAGAGATGGATTGGGTTTCCACATTTGGGATAGGGTGCAAGTGGGATGGAAAGATGACGATGCCTGAATCACAGGTTATGCAAAGTTCATATGTCCTGTATCTCTCAGTCAGATCTCCTACTGATGTGGTTACCAAGATCAGAGTCGAGAATGAACAAGGAGACTCAGCAAATGGAAGTTACCTGGAGACAATACCTTGTTGCCCTATCAGTAAGACACAGGGACAAGTATGCCTGGCCACTGCTATAATCTGCCAATCATCTACTGAACAGCCATTGCACCGCTTTTGTCTGTGCATCTCAAACAGAGGACATGTGGGGCCAGAACAGACGTCAATAATGGGTGGCTGAGTTAAGAAATCTACAGTTCTTAGGAATACTTGGTCGGATTTGGTCCTTCGTGTTGATGTTCAGCATATATGCTCTACTTACCCTATCATGTCTAATACGTCTCAATCTATTAGAAACCTACTGCTTCTCTAATTATTTCACCTCTTGTCTTTAATTCTCTTGTTCTCCATATAGAAGTGAATATTCTTCAATAATAAAGCAAACACACATTTTTGGTATTACGTAGGAAGTGTTCACATATCTTCTCATTTAATTCTTATATTTTATTTAAGGAGGTAAAAAGACACACGTTATATGCATTGAACAATGTGAGAAGAGTACAATGCAACAGATAGCCAATCAACGGCTTGGCGATATGGAAGCCATACTGTAAAGATTCCAGTAAGGAAAACTGGGTTTATTCAGTGACGGGGTTCATGGAGGAGTTGTTTCTCTACCTGACCTTGAAGGAAGTGAGGAACTCTACCTGAAAGAGAGTAGGGGTATATACATTAACAGCAGAGCAAGGAGAGTAAATCTTGGGAACTATAAGGAGAGATCACTGACAGGAAAACAAAGCCATCTTTAGCTGCAAAAAAGAGGTGCAGTCAGCCTGGAGAAGGTAGAGTTGATAGAAAGAGAAAGCCAAAAGGCTCAAAAGATAATGTTGGACTTGCTCTTCTAAACTAGTGATCTTCAAATATTTTTGAAGATGCACTACTAGCAAAACATTGGGGGCACACCCTTTGTAGATTTTTACTGCTCAAAATATTTGCTGATACTCCTTGTTTAGAATTCTACATCCCTACCCTATTGGTGTCAGCCTTGGCCAATAGCCTTGCTTTGGCTAATGAAATTGATAGGAAGTGATATGCCGCACTTCTGAAGAAAAGTTTAAGAACCATAGTGTGATTCCACCATATTTAACTTTCTAGCAATGCCCCAGACAGAGGATGCCCCTTCACCCTTGGTTCTAAAATGAAAATGGCTTGGAGGCTACAGCCAGACCAATATGGACAAAAAACACAAATAAGAAATAAACTTTTTTTGTACAACAGTGAGATTTGCAGATGGCTTGTTATTATAGGGCAACTTAGTTCACTGATAGAGCTTCCAGTTAGCACTGTTTTGGAGGTTGTAGCCAGTACAGTAAGACAAAAAAAAAGTCTTTGGATTGATAAGAAAAAACAAAAAATTTTGGCAGGGGATTATAGTTTCCTATGCAGAAGAATCAAGAAAACTTATAGATAAATTATTAGAATTAATAAGATGGATTGGCAAGATTGCTGCCAAACTCAAAATACAAAAATCAATAGATTTTCTATACCCCAGAAAACAATTATTTAGAAAACATAATTTTTTAAGTGCCACTTAAATTAGCAGCAGAGATAAATGTTTCTGGGAAGAAAATCGAGCAAAAGATGAGTAAGCCCTTTAAGGAAAAATTATAATACTGTATAGAAACATGTTAAAGATAACTTAGGTAAGTGGAGAAATACAGTGTATTCTTGGTTTAGAAGACTCAGTATTGTAAAGATGCATACAGTAAATGCTATTTTAATCAAAGACTCAACAGGGTTAGCGTGGAATTTCACAAACTGATTCTACAATTATATAGAAGAGAATTGGACTAGTAATAGCCAAAACACTTCTAAAGAAGAAAACTAAAGTGGGAAGACTTGCCCTATGAGATATCAAGTCTTATTTAATGGCTGTAATATTTAAAACAATGTGCTATTGACAAAGGGATACATACATTTCACCAAAGAGAAAATTAAAATGGCCATAACATATGAAAAGATGCTGTGCCTTTTAAGTATTCAGGAAAATACAAATTAAAACCACAAGCTACCATTTTCTACACACCAATTGGCCAAGCTGAAAAGTCAGATAATGAAAGGGTTGACCAAAAATGTAAAACATTGTGTACTTTCATCCACTGTTGGTAGAAGCTCATCAATTTTGGGAAAGTAAAGCTGAACATGCACATTATTTGTGACCTTGTTATTCCATCTCTAAGTATATGCCCTAGAGAACTTCTTGCATGTGTACCAGGAGATGTAGAAAGAATGCTTACAGCAGCTTCATTCCTGAGAGCAAAACACTGAAAACAACCAACTCTCCATCATCAGCAAAAATATCATTAGACTGAGACATATAGGATGCTGTGCAGCAGTGGACATGAACAAACTATAGTGCATCAACATGAATGAGGCTCAAAGATGCAAAGTTCAGTGAAAGGGCCAGCTCACTGAAAAATGCATCCAGTATGAATCTAATTGTCTACCATTCCAATTACAGAAAACTAAGCAACATATTGTTAAGAGACATATTCATGTGTGGTTTAAAAAAAACTCTATGAAGCAAATGAGCTAATTATCAATACAAAATCCAAGATAATGGTTACCTGGAGGTCCAGGGACAGGATCTCCAGAGAGCCAATGAGGTAGTAGTAAAGTTCTATTTCTGAAACTGAGTAGATAGGTCCATGAATGTGCATTTTACTAGTATTATTTACTTTGCATGTGTACATTTCACATCCTATGTATATGATATATTTCATAATAATTTTTAAATTAATGGGCATAACCATATATATAAATTTTAAACATAACTAGTGTACTATACATAAGAATAATAAAACACATAAAAACAGACTCTTTTAAGGGATGGGGTAAAACAGAATAGACGTCCTTTAAGTTTGCCCAAAATTATGGTTCCAAAAAACACTTCTGTTATCAGTCTGTAGAAGTTTGGCTTCATGTCCTGAATATTTCTGTTTTTAATGTCTTGCTATTCATGATAGCTTCATGTTAGCTAATTTTCTCAAGACTACTATACACTCAGGGTAATGTATATTGTTAATGATAGTGGATGTATATTAATTTTTCTAACAGTCTTCCTTAGTAATTTTAAAACTTTTGGATAACTTGTTAGATTTTGTAACACTGTCACTATTATTACTTCATAATATGACGGATGAAGACCTAGTTCTAAGTGTAGGAGTAGTGTCAGCTCCTCCATTTACTTGCATTAGTCTTGGCATTTCATCCATTTGAGGATTCTTTGTAAGAATCTCTTGAAGCCCTTATGAGTCTCTCAAGAGTTCACTTAAACTTCTTAATATAATCTTTAAAGCTTCTCAACCAGGCTTACCAAAACTGTAACTGTTTCTGCTATGTACTTCTATATAACTACCCCAAAGTATTGGAACTTAAAACAATAATTGAGTATTACTATGATTAAATATTAAAATATTGTGAGTTGAGAATTTGGATAAGGCACAGTGGGAACAGCTAATCTCTGTTTCAGGATGTTTGGGACGTCAGCTGGGACAACTTGATTGTCTGGAAGAAGGAACAGTAGAGCCAACCAGGCATCTCTCTCTCTCCATACGGCTTCTCCATTTGGCCAGCTTGGGCTTCCTCAGAGCATGGTTGCCCTAAGGTTCTAAGAGTGCCATGCTGAAGCCATTAGTCTTTTTACAGGCTACACCCGTAACTGGCACAGTGTCACCTCCACCGTGTACTACTGGTCAAGTAAGTTACTAAGAATAACGTAGATTCGAGTGGGAGGGCAGCAAGATTCCACCCTCAGGAGTAGAATGGAATTTGCAGCCATATTTGGTCTTCCATACAAATATATCACCGAAAGGGAGTCACTGTAAACCCTCCTCACTGTAGAACTCCAAATCTTCCCCCAAAAGGGGGGCGTGAAGGTCTCATACATTGACCCACTAAGGAAACCAGTGTCAGTCAGTTATTAAACCCTAGCAAGTCTTGTTTCCTTTCGTTTTTGATAAAAATAAATACCATTAGAAATTCCTGCATCCCTGTGGGGGCACCCGCTCCGTTCTAAGTATAGGCAGGCATTATGGACGCTTAAAAGAGACAATGATCACACAGAACTGAAAGATGCGAATTGGTGATTTGCTATGGCTCCACAACCCATGCAGCTGGGTTGCAGAAATCTGAACATTTGAAGTAAATGCTCTCAATTGGCTTCCAAATGCCGGTCTCTTGTTTTCATCCCACAGTGGCCTGGCTCGAGTGCTGGACTGGCTGCTAGGTGCAGCTTTAGCAGTCCCGCTGCACACTCTGACAGGTGGATGGGTTACTTTCACGGAGCCAGAGGCCCCACAGCTGCTAATAGTAATTATACTTGTCAGCAATGCATTCCCCTCAGGAAACTCCTGCTGCTTCATTAGGGCTAATTGCCAATAGGCAGTGCAATTTCCTACAAGAGGAGGGGACATAAACCCACAGGGAGTTGACAGAACAGCTGTGTGAGCTCAGAGACGCCAGATGTGGCCATGTGCCATTAAAGTGTAGCTGAGGGCTGCTGAATTCATTCAACCCAGTCCTGGGAACAGAAGAAAATAATTTGGTAAGGCAGGCCAAACTAGTCTCCTACCAGCTTTTGTGAAAAATATGAACATACTTTGCTGGACATCCAACTTAAAAAAAAACTCTATATTCTGAAAATATATTTCTTACCTTATACAGGACAGTAAGTTTAAACAATTTCCCTATAACTGGTTTCATTAAATTACTATTTATGTACTTACTATGTGTCTAGATCTATGCCCACACTCAGGGTACAAGATGAGGTATTCTCTCTGGTGGGATTTAGATCATATACAGAGTCTTGTAAATTAAAGTAAGGACTTTGGTTTTCAATATGAAATGAAGAGTCACCAAAGAAGAGATGTGCCATGATCTTACATTTCAAACTGTCAGTCTGTTTACTATGTGGACAACAGACTACAAGGGAGCAAATGTAGGAGCAAGAACATGCATAGGGAGGCAACTACAATAAGCCAGCTGAGAGATGAGGGGGGCTCAGACCAGGGTGGTCATCGGGACGGAATGGGAAGTGAGAAGACTGTGCATGTATCTGGGAGGTAGAATCAACAGATTTCTTAATGGACTGAATGTGGAGTAAAAAAGAGAAGAATATAGACGATTCTAAGGTTTGGGGCAAAAGTAACTCCCCAAAGGATGAAGTTGCCAACAGTTGAGATGAAAAAGCCATGAGTAGTGAAGTGGGAGTAAAGCAGGAGTTCCATCTGGAGCAGTGATTGTGAGATGTCTGTGTGACATCCAAATGGAGATGTCCAATAAGCAGTTTGGATGTGTGTGTCTGGAGTTGAGGAGAGAGGTCTGGACTGCATATCAATTTTAGAGTCATTGATATATTCACAGTATTTGATTATTTAAAAACTAAATGAGTTTACCAAGGGAGTGAGTGTAGACAGAGGAAAGAAAATCACTGAAAACAGAGCTCCGGGACACTCCACCATTCAGAGAGCAGGGAGAAAAGGAGGTGCTGCCAAAAGAGACTGAGAAGAAACAACCAGGAAACTGAAGAGCACAGCATCTCAGAAGCCACATGAAGGAAGTGTGACTAATGGATGACGGATACTCAACTCTGGCTCCTAATGACAACAGGTCAGGCAACATGAAAACTGAGAGCTGACTAGAGGATTGGCATACAGGAAATTCACAATATTTAAAATTAATTTTTAGCAGTTTTCTCTGTCTCAGTCTTTTATATCAACAAAACTTATACAATGTTGATTTGGGAGAGAGTATGTCACCCCCTTACAGAGTAATCTAATTTTACTATTCTCCCCCACCTCAGATTTTTTTTAAAATGATAAATAATGAAAGTAGAAAGTAAAAGCCTCCTTTAATTAGGGTGAGAGTAATATATACTAGAGGTAAGAGATGTGTTGCATATAGTAGGTGAATAAGCAGAATGATCTACTTCTCCAGCTTCTGGTGTAAATTTGATCACATCTCCTGATACAGTTAAATTTCTTGCTATAGCCTCCACCTCTTAACATTTGCAGAATGTCTCTTAGTGCCTCCCTGACACTCCCATTTGTCTCAGAACCTTCAAGGCCTCCTTAATCCAAAGCTGAAATACTGCTTCCAAATGAGTATATAGTATAGTGGCTAAGGGCATGGATTCTCAAACTACGTTGCTTGCGTTTAAATCCTAGCTCTACCTCTGTATTAGTCAGCTATCACTAGGTTATGCTGCCTGACAAACAAATGTTAATTACAACAACAAATAGATATTTCTCCTGCATTTGACATGTGGGTGGCTATAGGTACCTGACTCTTGGTCATGGTGGTGTCTGTTCCATGTTCCTTTTTGACTGAGTGAGCAATCATGATTTGAGAAATACCTGTTCTGGTGGGAGACAAAAGAGACTAATCCAGACTATGCAAACGCTTTTAGAGCTTCTGCTTGGATGTCACATCCATTCACATTCTTTGGCTAAAATCAGTCACACAGTATGGTTTCTACTATCAGTTCCTCCCTTTCCTGTATGAATGTGCTGCTCCACACATCAGAAAGTAGGGCCTATTTCTGATCCTCTTGAACCTGGACTGGTGTTGTGAACTTGCCTTGACCAATACAATGTGGCAGGAAGTGTCACTTTAAGATTTTCAAGCCCAAGTCTTAAGAAGGCTGGCAGCTTTCATCTCCTCTGTCTTAGGACCCAGCTGGCATGCCAGAAGGAATTCCAGACTGGACTAGAGAATAAACAGATTCCATGTGAAGGAAGGTTCTGAAGGATGAGAGGCCATCCTGGACATTCCAGTCTCAGCTAGAGCCCAGTTGATGTGGGTGCATGAAGAGACCTCAAGTAAGACCAGCAGAAGAAGCTCTAGCTGAGCCCCAGCAAAACCACAGAATCATGAGAAATAATAAAGTGGTGTTTTAAGCCACTAACTTTTGGGGTAGTTTTTCAAGAACATATGAGTATAGTGCATTGGTCAAGTCCTAAATCAGTGGAGCAGGGAAGTATACTTCTCCTGTGAGGTATGTGGAGATGAAAGTGAATATTTTTTAACAGTAGTACAATTTAGCACAGTCCTTCGGTAACATGGTTAACCACTTCAGCACCCTGTGTCTCACCTGCTGATCTGGAAATGGGAGTGATTTTTTCACTTTTTTTTAATTATTTAAGTATAGTCAATTACAATGTGTCAATTTCTGATGTACAGCATAATGTTTCAGTCATACATATGTATGCATATATTTATTTTCATATTCTTTTTCATTATAGGTTACTACAAGATATTAAATATAGTTCCCTGAGCTATATAGTATGAACTTGTTTATCTTGGAGCTTATTTTTAATGTAACCATCTCATTAGATTATTGTGAGGGTTAAATAAATAAAGGTATGTGACACTCAGATTTGGAACAAAATGTTAGATATTTTCTGTTCAGTCCCCCTAGTAGGCCTCTCTTTCTTGCTGGTATTGATGTGTGGTACCCATAAAGTGTCATTTGCAAGCTGTGATCCTTACCCTAGTGCAGATCTCTGCAGGCCACGGCTATTCCTCAGGAAGGACAGTACCACTCTAGCTGATGATTTAAGTCTAACCAGGTTCACATACATATGCTCAGTTATTGTCTCCAAAGCACCTTTTTTCAGAAAAGACCTTCAGCCTAGACCACACAAACACTGTGTCATAAATAGTCCCTCATCCACCCACACATAGGGCCTGCTATTGGACCCAATCACCCACCATCAAAACTTCTTTTCTTGTAGTGGTGAATCCCTTCAGGGTCTCTAGTGTCCTTCCCAGTGACAAAACTCCACCAGGACCATTTCAAAACATGAAAGAAGACAGAGGTCACAGTCTCTTTTCTCCCAGAAGATTCTTTGGTCCCTTAGGACATTTACCCATCTCCTCCCCAGAAAGAGCTCTGTGTTGTACCAAGTATTGGGAAAGAGAAGAGTTTTTGCCAGGACCTAAAATGATAATAGTAGTTATTATTTGATAGGGAAATTTCAACTGTTTTTTTTTCTTTTTTTCTCTTTCTCCTTCTCTCAGAGTATTTTGTGTAGTTTTTTTGATCTCTGAGAATGTATTATTTATAACCAGAAAACAATAAATCAAAGGAGAAAAAAATGTGATACCTTAAAAAAATCCCCCCAGTGGCGTCTCAGTATTTAAACATGCAACTCCATTTAATTATGCAAATTTAAGGTTGTTTAACAAATTCCCTGGAATTCATGACATGTTAAGTTGATGTTGGAGTCCTGACCTCCTGAATTAGAAGAAAGCCATTTTTTTTCAACAAACATTTCTAAGAATCTCCAGGGATGCTTATCAGCATCTTTGAATCCATCTTGATAGTTCCCTGTATTTTACATGCAGAACAGTCTTCCCTTTCAGTGCTCAGGCCCTGGGCAGAAGAGAGCCATTTGTATAGACTCCTGGTTCCTTCCTCTGTGAAGATTTGTCCTTAACTACAGAGAGCTGTTTTTTTTTTTTAAGTTTTTTTTTGGCAGGGGGTGATTAGGTTTATTTTTTTTAATGGAGGTACTGGGGATTGAACCCAGGACCTTGCACATACTAAGCATAAGCGCTAACACTTGAGCTATACCCTCCCCTCTACAGCAAGCTGCTTTAAAATGTAGGTTTTATTATTATTCAGGTAGTATATGATAAGACAAACAAATCAAGAGATGATTACCACTGAAAAGATAATCTGTTACTCACAGATCCCAAGAGGAGGGGACACAACAGAAAAGAACCAGCGTTGATCAGGAGGCAGAGGGAGTGAGGGGGAAATGTGGAGAGAAGCCTTTCTCCTGATTTCCACGGAAAGGAAAATCAAGACAGGATAAGCAGGTGTAGAACTGGCTAGTTTGAATGCTTTCTGCAGGCTCTGCAGTGGAGGGGCTGTGCTGAGTTAGCCGATACGTGGCCCTGGGGTGACTAGGGCAGGGAGATATTGGCCTGGAGTATAAGAGCCAGAGGAGATGGGGGAAGTATGGGCTCTGGACTGGTTAGTTTGCGTATGAAAGTCTGTTTGCTATCTTCAGGAATTAGCTGACTCTGGGAGGAACAATCCCTCCCTGATCACCTGTCATCGAGGTCCAAGATGCCAAAGCACCAAGAATAGAGAAAATAAGAAACTATAGTTAATACATGAGCCTTTGTTGGGACCATCCTGATGCCTTAGACAAGTTTCTACATCCCTGAAAGTCAGTGGGGGTTGGGGAGAGGTACTGCCCAATTCTGCCCATGGAAAGCACAAGCCCTCAAGGCTCTCAGGTCAGAGAGCCCCATTCCACACGTTGCTCTTTTTTTTTTTTTTTTTAAGAAATCTATTTCTTTTTCTGAATTAAGAACTGAATTTATACTACTATTATGGCATTTCTAAGCATCTTTTTGTCATTTCTTGTTCCTCTTTCTGTTTCCTCCACTAGATTCTGATTTCCCAAAGGCAGGAGCAGTGACTTCCTATTCACCTTTGCATCTCTAGATGCACACAGTACTAATAAATACTTAGATACTGGTTAAATAATTTAATTTATAAATTAATTCAGGAAATGGGACATCTGGGGAAAATATATAAGTACAGGAGTATAATCCTCTCTCCACTGTTTATGATCCCTGAAATTTTACCAACTAGATTTAAAACAGGAGAAAACTGTTTCATAAAATTAGTGCTGACTCCCTTCCCTGGACCAGGACTAATTTTTTTTTAAACAACTTTTTATCAATAGACAACTTACATACCATAAAGTTCACACATTTAAAGTGCCCTGGGGAGTGGGGCGGGGTATAGCTCAGTGGTAGAATGCTGTGTTTAGCACGCACAAGGTCCTGGGTTCAATCCCCAGTACCACCGTTCAAAAAATAAATAAATCAATAAACAAACAAACAAACCCAATTAATTCCTCCCCCCAAAAAATAATAAAGTGTACTGATTCAAAAGTTTTTAGTGTATTCAGAGTTGCACACCAATCACCATAAGCATTCCTAGAGATTCTCAGAAGCATTTGGTAGAAAAAACCTAGATCTTCTTCCAATTCAGTAGGTCAGGCCTCCAACATCAACTTGGCATGTCATGGAGTACAGGGAATTTGATAAGCAATCTTAAGTTTGCACAATTAAAGAGAGCTGCATGTTTAAACACTGAGATATTACGGGGGGGGGAGGGATTTTTTTTAAGCCCTCACACTTTTTTATCCTTTGATTTATTGTATTCTAGATATAAATAATACATTCTCAAAAGCTACACAAAGTACTCTGAGGAAGAAAGAAAGAGGAGAAAAAACAGGTGAAATTTACCTATCAAATAATAACTAGTTATCACTGTAGGTCCTGGCAAAAAGCTCCTCAACCCTTGGCACAACACAGAGCTGTTTCTGGGGAAGAGATGGGTAAGTATCCTCAGGGGACAAGAATCTCCTGGGAGAAACGAGACTGTGACTTCTGACTCACTCCTTTCGTGGCCTGAAATGGTCCCAGTGGAAGCTTTTCAGTGGGAAGGACTGCATTTTAGGAAAAATAGAGAGCAAGGAAGGTGCACTGGAGGAACGCTAGTGAGAGAAATCTAGAACAAGAGAAGTCAAAGAGATGATTTACATTTATCTCCCACAAATGTTGTGGGAAAGCTTTGGGAAAATAGGTTTCAAAACAGGCAATGTATGAACTGAAATGCTCATACATTACTGGTGAGAATGTAAAATGATGCACCCCTATGGAAGAAAGTCTGATGGTTCTTCAATAGGCTAAACACAGAATTACCAAATCATATAGCACAGGGAACTATATTCAATAGCTTGTAATAGCCTACAATGAAAAAGAATATATATATATAACTGAATCACTATGCTGTACACCAGAAACTAACACATTGTAAATCAACTATACTTCAGTTTAAAAAAAAAGATTATCAAATGACCCAACAATTGCACACCTAGGTATATACCTCCAAAGAACTGAAAACAGGTTTTCAAACAAAAACTGGTAGATGAAAGTTGATACAACACTATTCACACTAGCCAAAAGGTAGAAACAACCCAAACAAATGGGCATTTCATATAAAGGGAATGGTACACTATGTGGTCTTTTATGACTGGTTTCTTTCATTTACGATAATAGTTTCAAGGTCCATTCATGTTGTGGCGTGCATCAGAGCTTCACGGCTTTTCACGGCCAGATAATATTCCATTGTGTGTATACTACATTTTGTTTATCCATTCACCTCTTGATGGTCATTTCAGTTTTTTCCACCTTTTGGCTAAACAAAATTCATATGAAATGTCCAGAATCAGCAAGTCCATAGAGACAGAAGGCAGATTAGTGATTGCCAGGGACTGAGGGGTAAAGGAGCCAGTTGAAAGGGGGTGATTACTAATGAGTACAAGGTTTTTCTTTTGGAGTGATAAAAATGTTCTAAAATTAGATTTATGGTACTTTTATGGGGAAAATATATATATAAAATCTTTACTTCTCCTGTACTAGATCTCTCTTACTAACCCTCCTCTAATGCGTCTTCCTTCCCCTCTCTTCTTTCTAAAATACAGTCATAGAAGTGTTTAAATGAAAGGAGAAGGGAGAAAGAAAGGAAAATAGAAGCCAAGGAATGCTGGAGCAAGGACCACAGCAACAACCCCTCCTGCCCACTGTGATGCCATACTCAGTTTGGGTTCCTCTGAAAGAAGGGCATGAGACAGGGGTGCAGGTCATTTATTTGGGAAGCGATCACAGAATTTAGGAGTGAAGGTTAAGGGAGAGTGAAATGGGGAGAAGAAGTAACCAGAGTAAGATGGTTTGTTTTTTATTAATTCAGCTTACAGGGACTTAATTCCACCAAGACCACTGAATAGCCTATTAAAGACATTCTAGAACTGTCCACCTGACAAGCTGGAGTATTTATCCATGGACTCACGTTCCCCCTTGCTTGAGGATGGCCCACAGGGACTGGGACCATGGGCAGTGTTCAGCGTGGGTTCGGCGTGTTCCCAGTATTGGACAAGGCCTGTGGCAAAAGCCCACATACTATAGGATTCTTTTGACAATATTTTTCCTGAAGTATAACATATATACAGGAGAAGGCACAGAAGTAAGAAGACACAGTGATGAGTTCTGACAAATGCATACGCCCCTGGAGACCCAACTCATGTGAGATATGGGACGCTTCCCTTATCCCAAAAAGTCCATGGTGCTGCCCTCTCTGTAGCCAATCCCTGTCCGCACCCCCACCCCAATTCCCACGCCGGTCAACCACTGCTCTGACTTCTATCACCAGGGGTTAGTTTTGGCTGTTTCCGAACTGCACATAGATCAAATCATACAGTATGTACTCTTGATTCTGGCTTCTTTTGCTCAACAAAACATTCTTGAGATTCACTCACAATGTTGCATGACTGACAACTTGTTCGTTTTCATTGCTGAGAAGTTTTCCATTGTATGAATACACCACAATTTGTTTATCCACTCTCCTACTGATGGAGATTTGCATTGTTGTCAGTTTCTGCCTATTATGAGGAAAACTTACGCAAGTTCTCGTATAATCTTTCATGGACATTATTATAAATTTCCCATTTTTTTAAAAGTCTCTTTGCCTTGTAGAGCTATCTCATTATATAATCTCTCTCTTTGCTTCATAAATCTTAGTACAAGGTGGAAAAGGAGCCAGAAAGAAGCAAAGGAGAAGAGCAGGCTCTGCTTCATTCCCCTGAAGGCCCACCACATGTGTTAGAGGGAATACACTTAATACATGTATTGAATGTTGCTGTATAAAAAGTAGTCAGAATACTTCTTTAAAAAATATTCCCTTCATTATAAAAAAAAAAAATACGAGCAAAAGATATCCCTAGCTTCTGCTATACCTTTAACACTATATTATACACTACAGGTATACAGGGCTTTCAGTTTCTACTTTATTTCTATAAAATTTGAATTTCTTATGAGTAAGCATTATTTTATCATCAGAAAAACAGTATTTTTTAAGCCCATTCAATGTGGGTCGGTCTCTAAGAACATGTCTCCTCTCCCTCAAAATCACCATTATGATAGAATTTAATGATATCAAATACTATATATATGAACATACCTATTATGTATATATGTATGTTACATTTATACATAATATGTATGTATGAATATAGAGAAACATATTAAAAGTTTAACAGAAAATATCTTGAACAGCCTAGAGCTGAGAATAAAGCATCAAATTATGGTCCCATTACCCTCTCCCACAAGAAGCAGCTAAAATATACCCAAATAAGATTAGCATAATAAGAAAAGTACAAACAGCAAAGAGATTTAAATGTAAGGATCAAAATATGTTTTTATTCATCAGATGAAATCAGAGAAACTGAAGTAAAGACCATTAAAGATCCAACTGGCTTCTCAGCAGGCATTTTGCTCCCGGGTGTTCTCTTAGCCCCAGCTGGCCTTCCAGGTGGTCCAGTGGGCCTCATCGTGAATCCCCTCCAGGCCTAGGCTCTTCTTACAACTGCCCTGAAAGTCTTTTCCTTCCCTTTAAGTCTCCGCTGCTACAGTCTCCTAGCTTTGCTGCCTCCACCAAACCCTCTAGTTCCTGTGCCCCAAGCCCTAACTTCTCTTGACTGCCAAGTTTATTACTTATTAACCCCCCTGGGAGACACTTAAAGACACTCCTTCTCCCTGCAGGAAACTGGTGCATTTCAGCAGCAGCCTTCCAGAGGCATCTCCCCTATCTCAGTGGTCTAACCTAAAATGCTAGCTTAAGTGGTGGGGGTTCTAGGCCCTCTAGGAAGAAGGTGTTTATAGCAGAGCTCTTTAAGGGCCAAGCAGAGCTTCCAATGACAGCATGCAGACGACCACCTCCTCTGTTTATGGCTTGTCCTGCCGCCACTATTTACCCTCAAGGATGGAGATTCTAAAGCAGAAAATCATGAATAGCAATTTTTTAGCTGCCGCTGGCACACAGCTGAGAATTGACTTGGTTCTCACCATGGAGCCAGGATGTGTCATGCTTGGAAAAGCTATTGCAGCAGTGGGGTGATCTCATTAAAATCATAAAATAAACCAAAGCAATCAACACTGCATCCTTGGAAAGCTGGAAATAAGGCAGGAGCTCAGAAACTGCTGGTAGGCAAAAAGTTCCTTTTTCATGTGGGGGAGAAAAGATTTCAGCTCCTATCCTTATGCTTGGGTATCTGAATTCACACATATCTGCCTAATCACACACCTTGCTTCTCTGGCACTTATATGCACAAACTAATCAGCCTGGATACATTAAAAAGTTGGCATCACTTAGCAAGTTTCATCTTTGGTATATACCCAACAGAAAAGCTTATGTATTTTCATGAAGAGACATGCGCACGGTTTTTCATAGCAGTGCTAGTCAGAATAGCCTCAGACTGGAAACCACAAAACAATCAATAGTAGAATGGATAAATAAGATGGCAATGAGAACTAATAATCTTCAACTTTACACATAATACAGTTGGATCCCACAGGGATAATACTGAGTGAAAGAAGCCAGGTCCAAGAGTACAAACTGTAGGATGCCAGTCACATAAAGCATGCAAATGTTAGCTGAGCATGCTGTTAGGAGTCAAGATAGTGGTTACCCCTGGAGGCATGTGGTGACTATGCAGGAGGCATGAAGGAGCTTCTGACGTGCTGGACATGCTCTGTTTTCTGACCTAGGTGCTGGTTTCCTGGGTGTGATCAGTTTCTGAGACCTCACTGAGTTGTACACTTATGCTCTATGCCCCTTTCTGTATGTATATTATAAGTTAATCAGAACTCATTTGACAGGCATCAAGTTTCAATTAAGCAAGATGAATAAACTCTGGAGAGCTGCTGTTTAACATAGTCCTTATAGTCAACAATAATGTGTCATACATTTAAACACTTGTTAAGAGAGTAGATCTCATGTTAAGGGTTCTTACCACAATAAAATAAAAAATTTTAATCATTAGGGAAAAAACCCTCATCATGAGACTGTGACAGAAGCCTAATGACTGTAAATTGCAGTGAAGGAAATCTAGAGGAGTAGAGGCCAATGGTTAAGTGCTATAAGGCTGTATTTTGTAGCTAATATTTATTAAGGAAAGAACTTCAAAAAGCAGAGAAAAGGAAGTGAGAAAGTGTGTCAAGTTTCAGTATGTCCCTTCTTGGAGAAGCCAGAACACATCAATGCAAAAAAAAAGTCTCACACCAACAGATTTGACTAGCAGAAAGGTCACATGTCAATGCAAGAGGTAACTAGCCCATGGAATTTCTTCCCTCCAGTAAGTCATAAACAATATTGTTATGTTCTTATTCTAAGAAGTAATATGAGTTTTAAAGCAAATTCTTTCCCTTGTTTCTCATGTGGATAACTCTCTGGCTCCAAATCCTCAGACTGGAATAGGACAATGTACCTATTGCTGAACACCCAGACACTCAACTTTCCGGTCCAGACACGCTCAGGTGAGAGTTCTCAAATACGAGAGATAAAAGAGACAGGTCGAGCGCTCGGAGTCATAAATGTCTGTCTAAGACAATTGCACATCATTGTATGTACATGAGAAGATACTTACATGCTCAAGAGAAAAATCTTTGAGGAAACTGTAACAAAGATGATGAGACTCTACTGAGTTCATTTTTCCTCCAAGAAACAAAGAACTCCTTGGGGATAAATTGGGTACTTTAGTAGCCCCCCATTTTGACACTCAAGGTCCCTTTCCTAAAGCATTGTTTCTCATAGCTTAGGGTGCTACAAATCCCAGAGACCTTGCTAAAATGCAGATTCCAATTTGTGGGTCTGGGCTGGGGCCTGACATACTGCATTTCTAACAAACTCCCAAGCGATGCTGATGTTGCTGGTTTGAGGACCACACTTTGAGTGGTACAGTCCTAAAACAGGGATTTGTGATCATAGGAGATGACAGAATATCTGATTGACTCCTCTTATTGATATTTTCAGGGTTTTTTTTTTTTTTTTAGTATACACTAATAGTCTCTGGAAGATACAAAGACACTATCAACAGTGATGGTGGGGGTGGACACTGATTGACGGAGGACGTAAGTATTTCCTGTATACTATCTGTATTTTGTGATTCATGAGCAGATGTGAAGGTATACCCAGTCCAGAAATTAAATAAATTCACAAGAAAAAAACAGGGAGGAAAAAAAACAAGAATTCATCTATTATATCTGGTTTGCCCACCAGTATAATCTGTCTCAACATTCTGATTCATTCCTTAACGTGGTCAGCAAAGCCAGATCCACTGTGAGGAGACATAATTAGTATCCAGGAAGCGCTAGCCTCGATCACAAGAGTCCCTCATCTTGTCCTGCAGGAACTGACAGTGAGCCCTGTCACTGAGATCTGGGGTGGCTTCAGTGACTAATAACTGATGGAAGGCTGCATTTTTCAATGCAAGCACGTATCTAGGATATAATTCATCAACAAGATAAAGAAGCCTGTTAAGGTTACAGCTCCTTCCAAGTCGCGGCTTTTCCAGCATTAAGCACAATCAAAGCAAAGTTGCTAGGATCAGGAAGAGGACTAACATGTGCACATCACCAAAGTCTGAGCAGGCAAATGTAAATTTCGGAGAGAGAACGATCTGTCCTTTAAATGAACAACAGATTTTCAAATACATTTTCAGACACTGATTTATTGAATTTATGATTTGTTCCTAAATAGAAAAATATTTTAAAACATGTATATAATTGTAGGAAATTTATTGGTAAACTTTTTAATGAAGTATGATATACAAAGAGAAGTGCACAAATCATAAGTGTCTAGATCAATGAAATTTCACAAAGTGAACACACTCAAGAAAAAGAATCAAGAAACAAAACATTGTCAGAATCCAAGAAAGCACCTATTATGCCCCCTTCCAGTCACTAACCCCCACCCTTAAGATAACCTCTATTTTGACCTCTAATAGCATAGTACTTTTGTCTGCTTTTAAGCATTACAAGATGGAATCACACACTGTTGTACCTGTAAGATTTTAATTAGCACCTTCATGATACCCTTTTCCAATCAGTGAATTGTACATCTTTGTCTCTATTCTCAGAAAAGGTGGCCGTGAGTATCTGGCTGATTAAGTCACTGATCAAAGTACATCCCTAAACTGCTGTGTTTTTTTTTCCAAAAGAGTTGCACGAGAGAACATTGCCCCCAAATTACAATACCTCTCTATAAAAGGACACATCCCGGGACAGCGTCTATCTCCATTCTCTTTCCAAGTCACCAATTTTAAATTACCAAGTGACCCAGAGGCCCTGCAGATTCCAGGTCTGCATTTCTCTTCAGACTCAGGAAAAAGAGTGGAGAGGATAAATCTTCAACCTGTCAGCAAACCAAGGAACAACAATATCCCTGCTAACCTCGTTAGGAAGAAATTCCATTTTCTAATACTCTGGGGAGACGAGAAGATGCAGCCCCTAAAATTAGATTATCTGCTCTGCTGGTGTTAAGATGGGGCAAGACCAGGGGCGACTTCATTTTGGATTTAGCAGGTGACTAAATGGGATGCCTGAGGGATGTCTTTTGGGTGAGGACACGCTGGGCAGGGGAGATATATAAAGTGGCACAAAGAAGACTTCAGAAGAAAATGCTATAAAGGCAATTGATGAAGTTGTTGACAGAATGGAGACTTGGAGATCTAGTTTTGTGATATGGATGTCAGGAATCAGTGCTATTTATGATCATACAGAGGATATTGGATACCAAAAGGAGAGCCGCATCTTTACTTTCTCATTTTTTCCCTCAGAAAATCTCTCTGGCTGAAGTCTACCTCACTTCATGTCAAACCCAGCAAGACTAAAGGGGTAATAATAGCCATGGGGAAGGATTTGAAGAACAAGAGCCCATTTTATCACGGCAGAAGAGATGAAAGCTTCATTCTTGGTCCAGAAGACAATTGTTCTGGCTCTAAAAAATAAGGATTTAATACAAAATGTTTACCCAATGTAAAGTCCTTTTATAACATCCATATGTATGTTACAGAGCTTGACATCTTGATTAAGCAACACATCCCATTTTATTTTAGGTCATCATAACCTGTTGGTGGTGGCACGGGGTCATAAAAGGAAGCTGCTGCAACTGTGAAGCTTCCAGTCAGCAGACATTCATAGGGCATCTATTTTACAGTTGGTACAGATTGAAGTACATTCCCTGGTCTTAGGGAACTCACCATCAGGGTAGGAGATGAGCATCCCCTGGGAGTTTCTTAGAAATGCAGAATCTCGAGCCACACCCCACTCCTGAATCAAAATCTGCGTTGGAATAAGACTCCCAAGTGGTTTATACCCATATTTAAGTTGCAGGAGATTTGAACTTAAATGACACTCCAGCTCAGTTATTCTCAATCCTTGCTGCATATTAGAACACTCCGGAGACTTTGCAAAGTCCTTGTTCTCAGTGGAGCAGTAAATCACAGGAAGACCTGGGGTCAGAGCATTTCAGGTACAGAGAATAGCCAGGGCAAAGGCCACGAGGTGGGAACAATCTTGGTGTATTCCAGGGACAACAAGCAGGGCTGACTGATGGAGAGACTGGTGGGAGTTGAAGTCAGCCAGAAAGACCATTCCAAAGTGACTTTCAGGCCATTGGAACCAGAATGGATTTTATTTGATGGGAATTCACTGATGGGCTTTAAAAAGGGGATAGTCTGTAAGCATTCAGTACCAAAAGATACTTAAGCCCTGAGCTAAATGGCGATGTTATTTGAATAGTGGGTTTTTTGACTCCCTTATTCCCTTACCCCATTAAATAAGAAAAAAAACCTTGCAAAACTGAGAGCAGTTAGTCTATTAATGCAGTACAGAAATCAAAATTTTGTTAGGATAACAGAATTCACAGAGGAAAAGGAATTAAGTAAACCCACAGGTTGAAGTCCTTGCCTGCTGTTACAAGATCAGTGACAGAGAGAGGCCCCTTCTGTGGCTTATTCACAAGGGAACATAGTAGATGGGACCCTCTCCCCAGGCTGCTTCTTGGGCTACTCCCTCTCCCACCTCCAGCAATCCCTCTACGAAGTCCCTTTTTGCCAGACCCCTGATAGAAGTCACTGAATACCAGTTAGGCAAACTCTGAGTAAAATCTGTGTGCATGACTCTTGTCCTCATCCTGAAATGGGCCTGCCTCCCTTCTCCCTCGAAATCACAACGCCGGGTCGGGGGATGACAGTGCAAAGTCAAAAGAAGTGAGGGCTGGAGAAGGACGTGGAGCAAAGTCTAGGAGGTAAGTCTCAAAGACTGTTAAATCCAGCAAAGACGGTAGATACCATCCAACCCAGTTCCCCCACTTCATAGATTTGGAAACTGAGACCCAGAAAAGTGAAGTTATTTTTTTTTAATCAGGATGTAGAGCTAATTGGTGGCTGAATCTAGACTAGCCCTGGCCCTCAATAAAAATGCCCATCCTCTGACAAATGCCAAACCCCTTTATCATGAGTACTGTTAGCCTCCAGAGAGCCTGGCACCATCCCACTCCCTTAGCCTATAGCATGGTTGTATGTCCTTGTCCCTATCCTTGGAGCTTCTGTGACTATCCCAAAGATTCTCCCTAGAGTCAGGAGAAGTCTAGGAAACATACATAACTGTCAGAGGATCTTTAGAGGCTGTGGAGTACAAAGAACTCTCAACTGGTGGGGAAGTTCCAAGGACTGTCCCCAACTTCATGGACCTGAGCCATTCCAGCAGATCAGCAGGAAACCCAAAGGAATCAGAATTTCTAAGACCCTTCACACAAGTGGCTGCCACCACAAGAAGGTCCCCTAGGACTCTGCATAGTCCCTTGTTACCTGGGTACCCCATCAACAAGCCCTAGCAATCAGCATGCAGCCCATCAGCCTTCAGTGGACTTGCATGTAATGGCCCCCAAGTCAGGCCCATTCTGGGCAAAAAGCAGTGTGACTGGACTCCCACGGCAGGAACTATTTAGGGTCCATTACCTCAGCATCTTTTCTTTTGCTGCATAACAAGCCACCAAAATTTAATGACTTGAAATAAGCATTTATTAATTCTGATTCTGGCAGTCAGCTGAGAGGTTCCACTGGTCTGGGCTGCCTAGGACAGTCTCACTCACCTGTCTGGTAGTTGGCAGGGTGGTTGGTCTAAGGGGCCACAGCTGAGATGGCTCATTTCTGCTTCATGGAGTCCAGTTGGCAAGCCTGGGCTTCTTCACATGGTGGACTCAGGGCTGCAAAGAGCACCAAGAGAGGGCAAACTCCAAAGGGCAGGGGCTATGGAAGATTCTGCTTATATCATACCCGTCACTGTCCTATGGTCAAGTCCAGGTTTAAGAGATGGGAAAATAGACCCTGTCTCTTGATGGGAGGAGCAGTAAAGTTAATTTGCAGAGGGCATACAGACAGAGACGGGAGGAATTTGTACTTTTTTTTGCAATCAACCACACTGTGTTACACGAAATGCTCTCTAGGAGCACTTTGTCCAGAGTCCTTCAAACATAAAACTCCCTCCTTGCCCCACGAAAAACACAGTGCTTCTCTTCCTTGCTTCCTGCAGGCACTTGCTTTACCTCTTAAGTAACTGGGTCCCACAGAGATGTCGCAATATTCCAACATGATAAAATTCCAATAAAAATAGCTAGTTTTCCATATTACCTAGTGATTTATCGATTTCATATACGCACTAGTTGTTTTTATTCTCCGGGTCATTCATGCATACAACAAGAAAAAAAATTTAAATGTATTTGTTTCTCCATTACAGTTTTTTTTACAGGACAGTTTTACTCAGAGAGCCTGCTTGTGGGCAGGGGCGTTCTGCCCAATAGCAACACTACAAATTCTATTTAGCAAATATACCTGCTATAAGACAGCAGCAGACTAAATTAGAAATATAATGCTTGGCTGGTTGTTTACTGCTTGTATTGTGTATTTTTCGCACATCATCGTGTGGATGTTTAAAGGTCAGGATTGCATTTACACTTGAGTTGTCTAAAATAAGAAAGCCATAACCAGGAAATTCAACAATATATTTTCTTGTGCTTACTCTATTTTCTCTCTGGCCAAGTCCTCAAGTAATCGGAAAACACACAGCCTTGCGTGCATTCTGGGGTATGGGAGTGACATGGTGCCAAGGAGGCTGCAACTTTTTTTGATGTTGCAAGTTGTTGAGAACCAAAAGGTTCTCATTGGCACTGGTCACATTTAATATATTTAAATTTGGAAAGCCCTAACATTGGTATCCTTCTTGTTGCATAGGTCTAGAATTTTATTAAATAGCTCAGTCAAATGTAGCCCATTTATTCCAGTCATAAAGAGAACAGAGAAAAACAACCGGGGATCTGTTCCAAATGCTAATCTCTCATAAGTAGCTCTCCAAGCAATACATGAATGTACTCTTCTATCAAAAGCATCCATGAGATGTATTAGCAGGTCATCTGTAGGTCCCCTTATGTGTGTGCATGGAGCGAAGTGTGTGTATCTGCACAGTAGAATTTTTTTTTTCTTCAGGTGTAAAATTACATGAAGTTCTACCCTCTTTCTAAACATGTCTTCTTTCTGGGTTTAGATATGTCCTTTATGATGTAACACAAGGATTAGCCAAACTTTTCCCATAAAGGGCCAGATAATAAATGGATTTAGGCTTTTCAGGCCATATGGTCTCTCACAACTAAACTGCCATTGTAGCATGAAAGCCATCATAGACCATCTGTAAACATGGGTGTGGCTGTGTCCCAACAGAACTTTATTTATGGACACTGAATTCTTCCTGCAATTTTCACACATCATGAAATATCATTCTTTTAAAAACTGCTTGCAACCAGGCATATACAAATGTCAAAACCCCTCTTAGAAGTTTATAGACCCCTGACCTAGGACACTAATTAATGGAGCAATCATCTGACAAAGGAAGCAGAGTCCAGGCGTGAGCTCTCCAATGCCTTTTTGGCATCTCTCTTTTCTTTCTGAATACATTTCTCTATGAGAGCTCATTTCTTAAAAATGTTAAGCAACTCTGCTTTTATATATAACCGAAGGGAAAAATGGCTTCTTTGTGCCTCTGTATCTTTCCAAGTAAAGATAAAAGCCATTTGATAGCAAATTAGTCTTCTTTTTCTTTGCACATAATTTTGTGAGTTTAGGTCTTTCCTTTTCCTTATTTATTCTTTACAAAGCTTCAGATTTCTTTGTCTGAGTGACGTGACAATGATCTGTGAATTGGCAACACGAGTAACAAATCACTAAGTTGTGGAACAAAACTCATTCTGATAATGGCAGCTTATTTCTCTATCCCAGAATCAGCAAATTCCATCCTTCAAGACCTTCCATTATGCATTGTGGTTCTAGCCCTATATTGTCTTTGATTATAGTATATCATAAAGACCTGTGTTCAATCTGATCCTTTTTGATTTTCCAATTTAGATCTTAAGAAGTGAGTAAAATCAATGTCAGCATTTTGACAGCCGTAGTCCTTCAGACTTTGTTCCGCATTTTTTATAACGCACGTTGCTCTATACTCTGGTGATACATAAAGAATGTTTTGCAGTGTTTGCATTTATCTCATTGGAGTGAATGTTTCCATCTGATACAGAGGAGGCTGGATGCCTCCATGTCCAGATAAAATTGCTCCACAGTTCATCTTGTTCTGGATGGATTAAGTGGGTCTGATGAATCTTTTCATGTTACTTTGCCATCTGATGCCTTACGACTTCTTTGGTAAAAATACTGGATTTATTTAGCAGAAGCTTTAACTTTTTAAGTGGCTCTTTGAATACTAAACCTATTTGATTTTCTTTCCATAGTCAAGGTGATGTGACATCAATCTATTCTGAGTGGCTGAAGGCTCCCCTTGAGGCACTTCTGCTCAGGTATTATTCACATACTCCTTCGTTCCTGTGTTACCACGAAAAAACTTGCGTGAATGCATATTTTCAGTGTAAGCCTTTTCCTTCTTCAGGTTAACCATGAATTCAGTTCAATTCAGTGATTGTTAGGGACTTACTAGGTGCTGAGTTTGGTGCCAGATATTGTGAAAGGTACAAATGTGAGTTCATGCCCAACGTCAAGGCATTTACAATTGTCCTGAGAAAGAAGAGCCCAAACACCAATAACTACTAAATGGAATAGCATATGCAGACTGGGTTTTAGATGGAGGGCTTTAGATAATGGAGACGTTACTTACTGCAGGCTTCATAATATCAATTTTAAGTTTCCTTTGCTGTGCATATTAAAGTACTCACTACTGTCCTCTTCCGTCTGGTAAAATGAGGCAGCCACTTTCTGCTTTGCGGTCAAACTATGAAACTTTTGACTCTGAAATTAAAAATGCTTAGTCCCTTTTTCGCAACGGGTTTGCTGCCAGGACACAGGTGTCGTGAAAACCACCGCTAAATCTAAGCCAAATGGGAAAGGAGAAGACTCACATCAACATCGTGGTCATCGGACACACACATTCAGGCAAGTCTACCACCACCAGCCATCTGATCAACAAATGTGGTGGCATCGACAAAAGAACCATCGAAAAGTACAAGAAGGAGGCTGTTCAGATGGGAAAGGGCTTCTTCAAGTATGCCTGGGTCTTGGACAAACTGAAGGCAGAACGTGAGTGTGGTATCACCATGATATCTCCCTGTGGAAATTCGAGACCAGCAAGTACTACATGACCAACATTGATGCCCTAGGACACAGAGACTTTATCAAAAACATGATTACAGGCACATCTCAGGCTGACTGTGCTGTCCTGATTGTGGCTGCTGGTGTTGGTGAGTTTGAAGCAGGTATCTCCAAGAATGGGCAGACCCATGAGCATGCCCTTCTGGCTTACACTCTGGGTGTGAAACAGCTAATCGTTGGCGTTAACAAGATGGATCCATTGAGCCACCATACAGCCAGAAGAGATACGAGGAAATTGTTAAGGAAGTCAGCATCTACATTAAGAAAATTGGCTACAACCCTGACACAGTAGCATTTGTGCCAATTTCTGACTGGAAGGGTGACAACACGCTGGAGCCAAGTGCTAGCATGCCTTGGTTCAATGGATGGAAAGTCACCCGTAAAGATGGCAACGCCAGTGCAACCACGCTGCTTGAGACTCTGGATTGCATCCTGCCACCAACTCGGCCAACTGACAAGCCCTTGCGTCTCTCCCTCCAGGAAGTCTACAAGATTGGTCGTATTGGTACTGTCCCTGTGGGTCGAGTGGAGACTGGTATTCTCAAACCTGGCATGGTGGTCATCTTTGCTCCAGTCAACATTACAACTGAAGTCAAGTCTGTTGAGATGCACCATGAAGCTTTGAGTGAAGCCCTCCCTGGGGACAACATGGGCTTCAACTTCAAGAACATGTTTGGCAAGGATGTTCATCACAGCAATGTGGCTGGTGACAGCAAAAATGATCCACCAATGGAAGTAGCTGACTTCACAGCTCAGGTGATTATCTTGAACCATCCAGGCCAGATCAGTGCTAGACTGTCACACAGCTCACATTGCTTGCAAGTTTGCTGAACTGAAGGAGAAGACTGAACGTTCTGGGAAAAAGCTGGAAGATGGCCCCAAGTTCTTGAAATCTGGTGATGCTGCCATTGTTGACGTGGTTCCTGTCAAGCCCATCTGTGTTGAGAGCTTCCCTGACTATCCTCTTCTGGGCCATTTTGCTGTCCGTGACATGAGACAGACAGTTGCTGTGGATGTCGTCAAGGCAGTGGACAAGAAGACAGCTGGAGCTGGCAAGGTGACCAAGTCCGCCCAGAAAGCTCAGAAGGCTAAATGAATATTATCCCCAATACCTGCCACCCCAGTCTTAACCAGTGGTGGAAGAACGGTCTCAGAACTGTTTGTCTCAATTGGCCATTTAAGTTTAACAGTAAAAGACTAGTTAATGATAACAATGCATCGTAAAACCTGGAAGGAAGGAAAGGGGAATGTTTTGTGGACCATTTGGTTTTGTGTGTGTGTGGCAGTTTTAAGTTATTAGTTTTTTAAATCAGTACTTTTTAATGGAAACAACTTGACCAAAAATCTGTCACAGAATTTTGACACCCATCAAAACAAAGTTTAATGGAAAAAAATGCTTATTCCCTACACTTACCAAATTTATTTAGTATTTGTGTAGTGGGGGAAAGGTTAAAAAAGGATGCTGTTTGAGACATGACCAATTTTGTTTTGACTTCATCATTTCATGTTGTTTGGCTGAACTGACTGCTCAGTTCAAATTGGGAGAGCTGAAACCTAGTTAGGTTCAGCCTGGGTGTAGACAGTGGCAGGTTAAAGCTGTGTCTAGGAAAGCAGAGGTGGAGTTATTAGGGAACAGAGGTGAGAGGAGGTAATGGGGTGAGGAACTGAGAAAACAATCAAGATTTGACAGATCGGAGATGTGGCATGGGCAAGCACTGGGCCCACACACAAGTGTAAACATCAATCAAAAACCTAAACCAGAGATCACAAAGGAAGACATCTAAGAGACTAAAGGAAAAGAGCAATTCAGCAGAGAATTAAATCAAAGGAGAGGAAAGACCTTGATAAAATGAATCAAAGGCTTGTCTTCACCTAGGACTTTTTACTCTCCTCTTGAAACCCTAGACCAAACCCCTGGGCTGTTCAAAAGGGCTGATGATTATGAACATCTGACTCTAGTAAAGAGAAAATTAAGAGGACTGTAGTTCCCTGAAGCAGAAGCGAAGACAACATTCTTTCATGTTGCTTCCTTAAGCCTATCACCAGAAAGATTTTTTTAAAGATAGATACCATCGTTAAATTAGCAAACTGAGATTTAACTATTTGGATTAAACTTCAGCTAAGGATGGACCCCGGTACTCCTGAGAATGGCCATGAGAATGTAGTATAAATCAAGAGCTTCAAGCTTTTAGTTCTCATTCTACAAGTACTTAAATGGCCGATTCAGAACTTAAGATGGCTATATATTTATTTCTCATCTCTTTCCAAGCTGGCACTGTTTCTCTTCCTTACAAAGGACTTTATGTGAGAGTTCTCTGATAAAAGGTATTGCTCTGATAAGTGCAGGTGCTACTGGAACATAGCCCATCACCACCAGCTCAGCCACAAAGAGTTGTATCTACAGATCACAGCAAAATTGAAAAAAGCAGGAGTTGGCCCCATGGAGGGACCTAACGGACCGGCAGCTGTCAGTTCATTGTTTAAACACTTGCTGTTCCTCAATGGTGATTTTTTTTCCCCTAGAAACTCGCTCAAACCAACATATGACCCTTTTGTATAATCTATATAGACTGTTGGTTTACTGCAGAGCACTTAAAATTGAAAATACAAAAGCTTTCTTTGAGTGTTAAAACAAAACAGCTTCTGACTTGCTCTGAAAATGCACATTGTGGAGATTCTTATCTGGATGGGCCTTTGATTTCTGGCCAAGTTTAGAGGAGGATGGTCTAATAATAAACCAGCAAAACAGTCTGAGTAGTAAATTCACATAGAATTTTTCAGAGAATCTGGAGATAAAATCCCAGAGAGAAATTCTCAAAACAACCCCCAAACCAATAAATTTCACTCCTCCACCTCCTCTATGATGAAAATGAAAGCACAAAACAACAAGCCTCCTTGTTATTAGTAAGAGTAGGTTATTTTCGTTCTTTATATTAAAAAAAAAACCACTTACTAGCTGCTTCTGATTACTTTTAAATATACATGCTGATAGCAGAAAATTGGAAAATATCCATAATCCCACCATTCTAAAATAACCATTTTTTCTATAGACATCTATACTGAGAGTTTTTTTAATGACAGTTTTATCACACTGTGTGTACAATTTTGTAGGAGTAAGTTATTCTTGAAAAGGTAGTGAAGGTCAGTTGAATCTTTGAGAAACATCAACTGTGAAGGTTAGTTGATGACAACAGTTCTCACTTCTCTGATATACTTTCTTCCGTGGCTTCTGCCAAATGTAATACATCTTGTAGGATCAAAAAAGACAGTGATACTTTAACATAGGAAGAGAAAAATCAGTCAACTTAAATACACAGAGAATTGGGGCGGAATCAAATGCTGGTCTTAGCCTTTTGACAGTTCCCCTATGTTAATCAGCAAAAAAAAAAAATTCTGCAAGCTTCTCATTCCATCCTATTCTACCCTCAAACCAATCTAAATCCCCCTTATCTGGGCCCCTAGATGATCGTGACTGCAAACAGAAGATATGCTGTAGAGAGAGCTGGCTGAATCCAAATAAAATCTCTGTGGCATGTGAGTATGCGTGTATTTCAGTGCCAAGTGTGGATGTGTGTATTTATGAGTGCATGCATACCTCTCGGCACACAATCATTTGTAATAAATACCCCCAAATAAAGGCATTTTAGTTTCCTGAAGGGCAACACCAAATAATCATGAACTAACTGTGACAAAAAAAAAAAAAAACTACCCTTTTAGTATTACCCAAGCTCTGTGCTAGTGATTCTGCTTGCCTTACCTAATCAAATTTTTTCCTGGTCATACTATTAAAACTGCAACCTACTCCCCACCCCCTGCCCTAGCACTCCTTTTTTTTCTTTTTTCTTTTTTAAATTGAAGTATAATCAGTTACAATGTGTCAATTTCTGGTGTACAGCATAATGTCCCAGTCATGCATATATACACATAAATTTATTTTCATATTTTTTCATTAAAGGTTATTACAAGATATTGAATATAGTTCCCTGTGCTACATAGAAGAAATCTGGTTTTTATCTATTTTTATACAGTGGTTATCATTTGCAAATCTCAAACTCTCAAATTTCTCTCTTCCCACTCCCTTTCCCGAGTAACCATAAGATTGTTTACTATGTCTCTGAGTCTGTTTCTGTTTTGTAGATGAGCTCATTAGTGTCCTCTTTTGTCTTCTTTTTTTAAATTCCACATATGAATGATATCATGTGGTATTTTTCTTTCTCTTTCTGGCTTAGTTCACATAGAATGACAATCTCTAGGTCAATCCATGTTGCTGCAAGTGGCATTATTTTATTCTTTTTTGTGGCTGAGTAGTACTCCATTGTATAAATGTACCACAACTTCTTTATCCAGTCATCTGTCGAAGGATATTTAGGTTGCTTCCATGTCTTGGCTATTGTAAATTGTGCTGCTATAAACATTGGGGTACATGTATCTTTTTGAATTAGAGTTCCTGGATTGCTGGATCATTTAGTAAGTTTATTTTTAGTTTTTTGAGGAATCTCCATACTGTTTTCCATAATGGCTGCACCAATGCCCTTGCAGTCTTGATTTCCCTTATGGCACACTACTGTATACCTTTTTCCATAACATGTAATGCTGTTTAACATACTTTATAATCTACTTATTTGTTTCATTGTTGCTATTATTGTTATTGTCTGTCTCCTTCTCATCATTGTCTGTCTTGTTCACTGATGTAACTAAAGACCCTAGGATGGTTTCTGGTACATAATAGGGTCAATAAACATTTGTTTAATGAATGAATGTATGTATGAATGCATTGTTTCATCGTTACAACAACCCTTTGAGATTGAAATTATTATCTCCAGGTTAGAAAAGAGGTTGCAAAATGTGCCCATAGTCACATGTCTGGCAAGTAACAAAATTTAGTTTTGAAATCAAATCTCTCAAAATTCCAAATCCTGTACTTTAAAGAGTGGTCCCCAGACTGGTGCTGTTCCATGAACTGTTTGTTAAGGCTGAGATAAGTGAAATTGGGAGTAAGCATTTGGAACATGTATAACAATTTGACATTGCTGCAATATCCAAGAAAGAGTACATGGGTGAACTTGTCTCACTGAGCAGGGACCAGCTTGGATGCTGTCACACTTGCCTGGTGAGTTACTTGTGGTGCAAACTGTACACAAGTCGTGCAAACAAAGACCACATGACAATAGGTCATATATGAGGATTACTTTGTCTCCTATGTAACTCTAAATTGTTTAAAAGTCTGAGGCAACTTAGGCATTTCTTCCTTTTAATAATTTTTTATTTTTACAATGCTTTATTTTTTAAAGGTTAACATCATTAACTAAACTAAGGAAGTAACTGTTAACGCTGGATTGCATTTGGCAAAATAAACTTCATTGGACTTTTTTGTCAAGAAGACAAACCATTTCTGATTTCAACAGTACTACTGAATCAAATGATGCTGATCAAAGTGGGTACTGAAAAATGAAGACCAAAAGGAAGTTGTACTAGTTTTTTCCGGAAGTATTTTCTTTCAAATGGTGAGTTCAATTTTATAGCCGTAATTGGTGGTAAAGTGCTTAAAACAGTAAATTATTTGTGGAGATTTTCTAGCTAAAAGAAGCAATAAAAATATAAAGCTGTAAGCAGCATTTACATACAAACATAAATAAGTTCATCAGGATGATTCAATGTATGATACACCACACTGACAAAAGGAAAGACAAAAACCATATCATCATCTCAATAGATGCAGAAAAAGCATTTGACAAAATTCAACATTCATTCATGATAAAACTCCCATCAAAGTGGATATAGAGGAAACATATCTCAACCTAATAAAGGCCATTTATGACAAACTCACAGTCAACCATAATACTCAGTGGTGAAAAGCTGAAAGTCTTCCTGCTAAATTCAGGAACAAGACAAGGATGCCCACTCTCACTTGACTTCAGCCCCCTTCTATTCACTTCTATTCAACATCGTACTGGAAGTCCTAGCCACAGCAATAAGACAAGAAGCAGAAATAAAAGGTATCCAAAACAGAAGGGAAGTGATAAAAATGTCACTATTTACAGATGACATAATCCTCTATATAGAGAACCCTCAAGTCTCCACACAAAGACTATTAGAATTGATAAATGAATTCAGCAAGGTAGCAGGATACAAGACTAATATAGAGATCCGTTGCATTTCTATACACTAACAATGAACTATCAGTGCAAAATGAGAAGGCAAAGCCCCTTGTTCAAAAAGCAGGAAAAAAATCATAAAGGGTCCTAAAATATAAAACTTGTTCCTTTCTTCCACGATCTCTCTCAACTTGTCATGGTGTTATTTGCTATTTAATGCCATTCTAGGTAAAGAGAAATTAAAATTTAAAATTATTAGTGTGATTTTTACCATTCATCTTTATATTGTGCAATGCCAGTTTTAAATGTAAATGTAAGTGCTTTTAACGCATATGAAGAATCACCAAAATTATACAATTTCTATTTTATAACCAGTATATGCATTTGTACTTCACTCTTACCAGAACAATGGAAAGCCTACACAAAATTAACTCAACCGTTTTTATTTCATTTCTGGATAGATGCACATTCTACCAATACTCTACCTTCAGAAAGACCTAAAAGGAATAGGAATTATGTGCTTTTCCCTTTCCTTCTATGTCTTCATTTTCAGCAAAAGTAGTTAATACAGGAAAGTAAGTGAGTAAGAAAGGACACTATAGGGCTCCTGGGTCATTCATGCTTTCTTCTAACTGCCTTCTTTCTGCATCTGAAGCAGGTTCCAGTCCAAATGGGAAGCGTGGCCTCTCCGGGATGTTTGTGCCCTTACTTCCTTGGCCACAGATGTAACACACTTATCTGACATTTGCTTTGAGTCTCACTAAACTATCCGACACGTGGGCCCACCAGAATTCTGTGCTCATGGAGCACTGCAAAGCTTGCTATTTGCTAAAGGGGTGGCAGTCAGCAGCAGAGATGTACCACATAGGAGATAAAGTGTATCTCCTCTACTCATGTGCAAATCCATTGTCCCACCAAACTTCACCCACAAAAGACAGGTTCTAAAAATACAATTTTTAAGGATTTCAAGACAGTAATAGCAGAGTATTAAATCAAGGGTGGACCTTTCTGAGCACAGGGCCCTGTCTGACTGCACAAGTGGCATGCCCACGAAACTGGCCGACCCAGAGTTTGGTCTAGAAGGGTTGGGGAATAGGCTCTCAGTGGATGCAAGCTCTCAGTGAGCTAAGCTTCTCAGTGGGCTTATCTCCTTGGTCCCATGGACTCCTCACCCCTTGGTGAGGGCTGTGACCCCAGTGGGACCCTCCAGAGGACAGGTCCCAGGGCAGGAACCTGGCTCCTTGTGCCCAGGTCTAAAGGCAAAACAGATACGACTTCTACTCCAAAAGGAGAGATGATGAGAGTGATAGTTTTGGGGATAAGAGAAGAGTTATTGTGTCCTGAACCAAGCATATTGTCCAGACTCAATACAGATTCATGAATAAATGAATGTACAAGCAGCAAGCAGGTATGGTCACATAATGCAATAAATGAGAGCATGTGTTTTGAGGAAATGATACCCGACTTATATTGGGAATGCAGGCCTACGTTCAAAGCCAACTCTCCCTCCTGTTCATTAAAATGTGATTTTCTGTGTGCCCTAACTGTGTACTATTCATGCTATGCTATCGCACCACACAAAGAACCACCAAAGCACCATCTTTCAGCTTCTTTTTTACATATATAAATGATTTCTAATTACCCAAACTAACAAAATACTGACCTCTATGCTTTCTTGCCTCGATTATGTTTTTCAACATTATATATTCCTTCTTCAACCTTGAGATTTACTTTTCTTCAATTGCATTCCCCACATCTGGCTTACAAACCATACTGGTGACACAGCAAATGCATGTGATGAGGGACATGTGCATCTGTTTTAATTCTCTAAAACCCAAGTATGATTTGACCAAACAAATCACTAGGCCATTCAAAAATCCACTTTTTGTCATTGAGTATACTCATACAGAACTGGTTAGAAGTCAACACTAAGGAAGAAAATGTTACTCACCTATATTTTTTCCTCTCGATGAACTGGGCTGAAGTATTTGAATCCCGTTGTATGCATTCTTTCAGTTCGGTCAGGACAAAGAATCTGCCTGAAATGTCCCACCACCAAAGAAAAATATTCATACGTTCACTGAAAGAAAATAACCCAGTACCCACTTTGACCTTTGAGAAGAATGAAACATCATTGCCACCTGCTCTGTTCACTTTCATATGTCCAATAGGTTGAATACATATTGCCTCTAGTTTCCCTTTTTGTTCTGATTCTTGCATTTTAACCAGGTACCTTGTAATTGGTCTTGGAAATCTCAATGCATGCTTATAATTACCTAACCTTTATAAAGGAAAAATAATAAACCTTCAGACACACTCACTTCACTTTCATGACTGAATTCTCTCACCCCTGGGTTTTTTTCTTCAAAAAGGTGGGTCTTGGTTTGCAGAACTAACTCCTATCTACTTCACATATGTAATTTCCATTACCTTCAACAATTCTAAGGCAATCTAATCAATAAAGATAATCCTGGATTTTAAAAAGCTATGCTAATTGCCCTAATTCCTTTTATTCACTAAATCCTCCTTTATTTCACCCTTCTTTTAAAAAGAATGGTAATTTTTCTTTAGGAATCAATAAACTCTCCCAGAGTCACTGAAGCCTCCAGAAAAGGCTGTCAGGTAAAATTTTTATTTTATCTTAACTTCTTTCCATATTCATTGATTCCACTGGCTCAAAGACACAAAAACAAGATTCGATCTGAAAAAATAAAATACAGCCACTAGAGCACAAAGTAATTAGTTAGCCATTTCTAGTACAAGTGGTTGGCCTGTTTTTGATGCATAGGAGGCTCTCGGTCATGATTTGTTGATTGTTTGATTGATGTTTAAAAGACAAGTACCTGAGGGGAAATTTTGAAAAATTCCTATCATCGTATCCCTTCCAACTGCATGAAATATATGATTTTCTATAAATCACTTTCAGAATATGTTGTGTCATTTTCATGTTTCAGAGAAAAGCAATTTGGACTAGTTCTCCAGCAATTTGTGAGGAAATTTGACTGATGACAAGGCAGTTCAACAGCAAACAGCATTCACAAACATTTAGGGGCTAAAGTAGCCACAGGCCAGCCACCTGACTAGGTACCAGGCATAAAAGGACACTTAAGACTGAGTCCTTGATTTCCAAAAGTTTACCATGAAGTAGGGGAAAGAGAAGTATAAACAATCATCATGAAATGTGCAGAGTTGTAATACGGTACGTGCAGAGCAGTCAGGGACACAGAGGCCCAACATCAGTAGATGAGGATTCAGCAGAGTGGTTAAGAGCAGAAGCTCTGGAGTGAAACTGAGTTTGAATCCCAGATCTGTGATTCGCTGTGTGATCTTGCAAGCTACTTTGCCTCTCTATGCCGAGTTTCCTCCTCTGTAATAGTGACAATAACAGTATATATCTCATAGGTTCATGGTGAAGAATGAATAAGTAACTTAGAAAAGTATCTGCAATATAGCACTCAATAAATATTAGTCATTATTAATATTATCAGATTATACATAAAAGACATCCTGAGACTTGACCTACAAAAGTAGATGAAGTTCAGGCTTCGTGTTACAGGCATGTTTGGGAGATCCCAAGCAAATTTGTGGCTGGAGAACAGATTAGCAGAATGTAAATGTAAGAATAGCACACACTGCTCTAGATTTGACATACATGAATCTTAGTTCTGCTACTCACTCACTAGCTGGGTGTCCGAGCAAGTCAACCTGGCATGAAAACAACAGGTGCTCAATACATGGGAATAAGTAGTACTATGAGTTTGTGGGAGAAAATGGCTTAAGATTGGCACTAAAAATCCAGCTGAGTTTAGACCGTGGAGAGCTTGTACATTACCTGTGTTACTCAAGTATTTCTGCAATAATACTGGTAACAAACAACCCCCAAAATGTGAGTAGCTTATGACAAGAAGTATTTATTTTCTAACTCACAGGTGGGTCAGCCAAGGTTTGGCGTATTTTGGTTGATTTTTGCTAGGCCTGCTTGGGTTCAGCTGGGTTTGCCTCCAGGCTGCAGACCAATCCTGCTCCACATGTCTTTTTCTGGGATCTATAACCACCTATATGGAACGTACACTTCCGGGCAAGCATTTCTTTTGACAATAGCTGAAGCCAGAGAAGGGGATCCAAACTGTATAAGCACATTTAAAGCCTGCTCACATCATATCAGTCAAGATTCCATTGACCAATGCAAGTCAGTGGGAAAGTGCATTTTGTTCACATTACGGCAAGAACTGCAGTCACATGGCAAAGGGCGTGGATGTATAATTCTATTATAAAGAGAGTGAAGAATTAGGAACAACAATCCAATCCATATGTATGAGAGTTTTCATTCAGTCTACAGATTAAAAGATCCATGAAAGACATTATGTTAAAGAAATGAAATGATTAGATCTAACTTTGGGAATGTTCATCCTGGTGGTTATATGGAAGGTGAATGGGGTGGACTGGAGACACTGGGACAAGTGCTTCTAGTTCATGGATTAGACCATGACCATGGACCATGGTTAGGATATAGGATTGCATGAAGAGGGTGAATATGAAAAAACATTAATGGGTTAGGATTAGCAGGACTTGGTTGCTAATGAGATGTGGCATGAGTGGAAGGGAGCAGGGTTGGTGAGGAAAAAAAGGTAGAGGTGATTCAGAAGTTCCTTGTTTAGACAACTAGAAGGATGGTGATGGTATATCCTGAAATATGGAGGATTGTAGGAAGAGAACTTTTTGGAGGAAGAGGACATAGAAAGATAGTGAATCTAATTTTGAACAATGTGGTGGCTTTGTAATACATCAATTTGCCTAGATTAATCTCTATCTCCCAGAATGCCTTCCTCTAAATGTTCCTAGTTAGGGTTGGTCACCAGAAACATTTTGTGTGGGGCTTGTAAAGTGTTATTGTTCTGTTGTGCTTGGAAGGTCGGTGCAGGGACACCAGGTGATGCTGCAGTTCATGCACACTGGCACACTGGCTCGCCTGGTTGGTGTTGGGAAGCAGCTGGGCCTGCAGCTGCTCCACCGTCCACCTTATCTGCCTTCTGCTTCTGCGACTCCTGGATCTGGTGTATGATTAAGTTCATAGCAAAAGACACCAGTTTCTCCTATAGGATACCCACATCATCGAAGTATAAGGGATAGTTCATTAGAGACCAACGTGGGCTCTAGTTCTCTCTCATGGGTTCCTATTTGTCCTTGGCCCACGTCATTTTATAGCCAACTTCCCTTCCTAATTGTCTTCCCAGCTGACTTCAAGCTCCAGAGCCCAGTGTAGAGACCACAGCCTCACAGAAACCAGCTACCAACTTCTACAAGTACAATACATCAATTCTCTGTAAGAAATCATATATATGTGCTTTCCTAGTGGTTCTATGCCTCTGATGAAACCCTGATTGATATAGATAGGATGAGTCTGAGATGCCTATGGTATATCTGTGCAGAAATAAGAAATATGGTCTACACTTAGAAAAGTAAGCAGAAATGTAGATTTGATAATATACTTGGCTAGGAAGTGGTAGTTGATGATATAGGAATAAATGCATTTCATTAGAGATTATTTAAAGTAAAAAAAAAGACAATACCTGAAGATAGAATGATGGTGAATTTCAACATTCAAGGATCTGAAAGAGGGAGAAGAATCAGGAAAAGGTGCATAGCAATCAAAGGGATAAGAAGAAAGTCAGATGTAAGGGATGGTCCGGAAGCCACAAGATGAAGTATTTGAAAAGAATGGAATATGTACTGGGTGTCCCAGTCCTGCACAAAAGTCAAGGAGAATGAGGAGAGAAGAAAGGGCTACTGACTTCTAGAATTAAAAGGGCTACAGTAGGTGGACATGGCTTCGAGATAGAATCTACTCTCAAAAGCTTGGTAGGAGGTCAAGGAACAGATGAGGTAGCTGTTTTTCAGGGCTGGGAGGGATGTGACAATGTCAAGAGAAGATTTCCCTAGGATGACAGCAATTTGAACCTATTTATATTCGGGGGGAGGAAGCAGACTGGAGATCAGGATTCCAGAGAGAATGAGGATACTGGATGTGGTAGGTGCTGTGACACACGATAAGGAGAAGCACCTGTGTAGAGAACTCAGCCTTGATCAAAGCCATTAAAGACAGTGTTTCCTCCAAGGCAGGAAGGAAGGAGGGATGGATAAGGTTGACAGTGTATGGGAATCACTTGATGGGCATTATCTCCTTAGTAAACTAGGAACCACTATCATTACATCTGTTAGGGCTTTTTTTCTAATCTGCATAAAAGCACTGTGTTCACACTTCACTGTGAGCCTGTGGGACTACATCCACCCAGAGGGGGTACCTTTTCTAATTTGCACAAAGACACTGTACAGGTCAGCCCTGGTGCTACCTTAACTCTAGTTTCAAAGGCAACCGGAAAGCATATTTTTGGCTTATACTTTAGGGAGATGGGAGCATAAAAAGGGTGTTCTAAAGATTCTGGGAAGATAAGAAAGAAAAACAAATATTCTCTGTGACTATCTACTAAGCTAAAAGGAAGGAAGATTTGAAGAGAAAAGTAAATGTCTGAAGTAGCCATTAAGAAGATAAACAGAAATTAAGTAAAATGATTTCTCAGCAATGTGAGCATCCAAGTAAGATTGGAGCTCAAAAATTTATATTCATTTGTTCACTTAATTATTCAGCAAATATTTATTAAGTGCCATGTGTCAGGTACTATTCTAGCCACTGGGAATATGGGTGAACATGAAAATAATTAATGTAGGCATTTCTGGAGATGGTGATAAGATGATGATAAACATTTTGAAAAAGAAATGTAGCAGGCTTAGGGGATTGAGAGGGATGGAAATAAATAATGCAAGCTTAGATGGGATTTTCTGGGATGCCACTCAAAGGAAGTAACTAACATTTCAACAGAGCCCTGATTGTAGTGATGGAGAAAGCTATATAAAGCTTGCTCCAAAAAGGTGTTTCAGGCATAAGTAGCAGCAAGCACCAAGTCCCTAAAGTAGAAAATGAGCTTGGTGTGTTTGAAGAACACCAAAATGGCCACCATGGCTGTAGGACTTGGATTGGTGAGAGGAGGGAGAAACGGCAGGAGATGAGGTCATAAGGTGGGTGGGCCTAGATTCTTAGGGTCTTATAAGCCATGGTAAAGAGATTACATTTTAAGTGGGAGGAAATCTGTTGCAGAATTTTGAGCAGGATAGTGATAAGATTTGATTCCATTGATGGCTGGATGGAGCATAAACTGTAGGTGGGTAGTGGCAGAAGCAGAGAGACTAGATCAGAAGGAATTACAGTGGTTTAGGTGAGAGATCCAGCAGCTAGAAGAGGATATGAGCTGTAAGAACTTGTGTTAGCTCAGGCTGCTATAATAAAATATCATAGACTGGGTGGCTCAAACAACAGATATTTATTTCTCACAGATGGGAAGTCCAAGACCAAGGTGACCGCAGATTTGGTTCTTGGTGAGAGCCTACATCCCAGCCTATAGATAGCCGCCACCTTACTGTGGACTCACATAACCTCTTCTTTGTGTATGCACAGAGAGAACTCTGGAGTCTCTTTCTCTTCTTATAAGAGCATTAATCCTGTAATGGGGGCTTCACTCTCATGGCCTTGAAACATAATTACCTCTCAAAGGCCCAACCTTCTCATATCACTAAATTGGGGGTTAGGGCTTCAGCATATAAATTTTAGGGAAGATGCAAACATTCAGCCTATAACAGAAGTGGACAGATTATAGACATAATTTGATGGATTATTTAAGAGATGTAAGAAAAAGAATAATCAAAGGTAACTCTTAAAAGTTTTGGCCTGAAGATGTGAGGGAATTATGTGAGTAGTATCCTGGAAAATATTTAATAAATGTCACTCTGGAGGGGAAAAGCCCTTATTTGTAGCATTTGCCAATCTCCAAGGTGTAAATACTTCTCTTGTGGCTGATTTTGAGCTATCAAAGTGGCTTCACTGAACAGAGTTGAGAGGGGATGACAACTTTTGAATGTAGTACTTTGACAATTTATCTTCAGTCTAAAGACAAAAAGAACTGCAAACAAAACTTGAACTTTAGTTGATGGGTATCATTTTGTTTTTCTTAATGGTGTGGGTTTGCAATTCCAAAAATTTTTAACGTGTGTTGTAGGGTTAAGCGTATGAGTAAATACACTAACGATACTAGGATCCAGGTTCCTCGGTATTGAAGAAGAGAGATATAAATATGGATTGAGTAAAGACTAGGAAGGATACTTTGATGGTAAATTGGAATGAACTCCAATTCTTTTGTTGCTCTGTCCACTGTAAGGGAAGCAAAGCACCACAACAGCAATGAGAGCACCTACTACCAAATCTCTGTTTCTAAGTATCATTTTTCACTAAAAGGAATCAAGGATCTTTAGACAAATGGCTGATTCCAGAGCTAGGACTCAGAAATTATAAGCTGAGCCTGAAACATTATTTTGTGTGTGTGTGCCAGAAATTAAGAAAATATTCAGAAAAATACAGTCTACATCAAACATAGGAGTCAGCCTAAAAAGGATTCCACTGGGTAAATCTGGGACAATTTAATGTCAGAATATATCATGATAGCAATGGCTCATAACCCACTGAATAAAAACCTATGATATTGGTAGCTGGATAGATACATAGATAGAGCTCTTTCTTTCATGCTAATACCAACTAATAAATTTAAATGGGAGGATGACTTCAAAAGCCATCATTTTGCTCTAAGAATGAGACAAACTGACATTAGGTGCCTCTTATGATGAACCAAGGATACAAGATCACCTATGCAGTATTCCTGTCAAAAATGTATAAAGTGAATCTAATCATAAGGATGCATCAGATAAACCCAAATTGAGGGACATTCCACAAAATATCTAGCCTCTACTTTTTAAAAATGTCAAGGTGATGATAGTCAAAGACAGGCTGGGGAACCACTCCAGAATAAAGGAGGCTAAACAAACATGAAAATGAAATGAAAGGTGAATTGGATCCTAAACCAGAAAAAAAAATACTACAAAAATCATCATTGGGGCAATTGGCAATATTTGAATAAAGTCTGTTGATTAGATAATAGAATTGTATTATTATGATTTCTGATTATTATAACATGACTATGCAAGTGAATGTCCTTGTCCTTAGGAAATATGCCCTGCTGAAGTGTTCAGAGGCAAAGGAGCATGATGTCTGCAACTTACTCAGATATACATTGCAAGAAAAGGAGAAAGAGAGACACAGAGAGAAAGGGAGAAGGAGGAGGAAGAGGAAGAGGGAGGATGGGGAGGAGGAGGGAAAGAGGAGGAGGAGAAAAAGGAATGGGGATGGGAGAGAGAATATGAGTAACAAAGCCAACGTGGCAAACTGTTAGCCATTGGTAAGCTGAGTGAAGGAAGGATGTATGGGAGATTGTGTTCACTCTTTCAATCTTTCTGTAAGTTTTACATGATTTTAGAATAAAAAGTTAAAAGACAAGAAAGAGAGACCAACTATGTTAAAAGCAGCTTGAGAACTGACCTTTGAATTTAACAAGCTAGAGGTCATGAGCAGCCATGACAGGAGAGATTTCAGCAGAGCGCTGGGGAAGAAAACATCAGTGGGATCTGCTGATGAGAGTAGGAGAGTAAGAAAACAGACTCAAGTAAGAGAGGACTCCTTCAGGGAGTTTTGCTTAGCTGAAGGGGATATGTGGTTAAGATATAGTTGGGGCTTTTTTTTTCATAGGAGACATTTTAAATATGTGGTAAGTATGTTTTTATGATGATGCAGTAGGAAAAGAAAAAAGGAATGATACAGGAGACAGGAGAAAATCCCTGAGAAGGCAGAAGGGGACGGGATGCAGTGATACTGAGACCACCTGATCCTAGTGGGAGTTCAGACATTTCATCCACGGTACAGGAAGAACACACAGGTAGAGCTGCAGCTCTGGTGACAAGGAGTGGAGCGACTAAGCCATTCTCTTCGTTTTGCTTCTAATATTTCAGTAATTCAAACTGAGAGCACCAGCTGACAGAGAGGCGGCAGGAAAGGGTGCTGAACATTTGAGGTGAAAGAAGGTATAAATTCATTATCTCAGAAAAAGAGGGAGTGAATTACCTACCGAATGTATTAGGATTGTTCAGCAGGGCTGAGAGTCCACTTCAGATTTTTATCATAAATGTAAAGTAGCAACTCAGCTGCAGTTTCACACCCAGTAAGGAGAACTAGGTAATTCACTATAATTCTCCAGACGAAAAAGCTGGACAAAATCTTTTTAAAGTCTTCTTAAAAGCATCAAGGAGGTAACAAAACTGTAATGAGAGACTAACCTGAGAGGAAATTCAGGAAACTGACAGCAGCATCTAAGCTGCCTTCGCTCTACGGGGCCATTGTTCACCCTGACCAGGCAGCTGAGAGAGCGAATTACACTTTAACAGATTCTCGGGGCTTGGAAGAGAAAAGTCAGAGTCCAAAAGGGAGGACCCTGGTAAACCACTCTAGGCATCAGCATAAGCCAGAAGCAAACCTACCATGAACTTGCAGCCCAGACTCAAGTCATCCAAGAGAGTCAGAAGTTTCTGCACTAAAACTGGGTTGAGGGACCCTGAGTTGCTAGTGCTCCCACGCCCCTGGCAGTAGCAACGAAAATTCTCTGTGGGGAAACTTGTTTCCAAATATAGTCTGAAGCACACAAGCGGGTCCTCCTTTACGCTACCCTCACCCACCTTTCCAACAAGCTTTTCTTCACTTTCCCCTTTCCACGCCCTGTCCCCACCACCCACCTAGTCTTTAATGGACTTCTGCCATTTCTGTTCTGCTTAACACATTTTCTAGTTTTCTACTTTTGCTTATGTCTTCTTCTTTGTTTAGAATTCCCTCCCCACCACTTTTTTTGGTGAGGGGCAGGTAATTAGGTTTATTTATTTATTTGCTTATTTTTTAACAGAAGCACTGGGGATTGAACCCAGGACCTTGTGCATGCTCAGCACATGCTCTACCACTGAGCCAAACCCTCTTCCCACCACCACTTTATTGAGGTATAATTGACATATGACCTTATATTAGTTCCAGGTATACAACATAATGATTGGTTATTTGTATATATTGCAAAATGATCATCACAATAAGTCTAGTTAACATCCATCCCCATATTTCGTTTCAAAAGTTTTTTTCTTGTGATGAGAACTTTTAAGAGCTACCCTCTTAGCAACTTACAAATATGCAATACAGTATTATTAACTGTAGTCACCACACTATACATTACATCCCCAGGACTTATTTATTTCATAACTGGAAGTTTGTACCTTTTTGAACACCTCCACCCACCACTTTTTTTTTAAACAGTGGCCTAAACAAGATGTAAATTGGTTTCTCTTTCATTTAATAGTCTAAGGGTAGAAAGTCCGGGGCTTCCTAAAGATACAACTTCCACCTCTTGATCCAAGATATCAGCTCCAGCTCTCCCATCTCTCAGGAGTGAACTTCCCCACCAAGTTCAAGCCAAGTTCCTTCGCAGAGTCCACCTACTCTGTTAATTGTCCTGACCCCAAAGTTGGAATTAATCTGTCCCATCCCTGTTTCTTCATTCATCTGACATTGATTCCAACATCTTCTGTTGCAAATTTTAGTTGTATGTTGCTTGCTCTCTGTTGTTTTGTGAGTCTTGGGAGGGCAGACACTGGATCTTGTCCATCTCTGCGTTCTCTGCTTCATCAGCCTTGCTCCCTACACTGAGTAGATATTCACAAACATTCGCTAACTTGAACTGTGACAGCAGAAAAATGTCTAAGCTGAGGTTACAAGTTACAAATCTTCTCTTCCAGTTTCTGAGTGTAATCAAATAACGTTCCCTGGTTTTACCCAACTTTGAAAAAGTTACTTTCAAGGTCAGGAATGAGGAAATATTCTGCCCATTTTATTTTATGAGCAGACACAAAGATTAGGTTTGCTTTTTCCTTTTTAGTTCTCCTAACATTGAGCTGATTGATGGAAGGTAGAGGAAAGTAATAAACCTTTATTCACAGAACTACAAAACCCTCTCCAGCTGCCACCTCCTTTCCTCTCTGGAGATAGATGGGGCCATTGCTATCATGAAATATACAGCGGAGGGGTGTTCTCCCCTCTGGTACTCATCTACATCTTGACTACTTCTTGATAAAGATATCACACTCCAGATAGAACCTGTCTTCAAGACAAGCAGGCCACATATAATTTTAACTGTTTGGTTTCTTAAAGAGAATAGCAGCTTATAATGAAAAAATGGACTATTCCTTTCAGAGTGATGATTTTCCAGCCTTAGAGAGGAAGCATACTAGGTCAGATCAAGTAGAAATTTTAGAAATAAATTTATCATAATGTTCCATGCCACAGCACTTGCCTGTTCTTTATCTCGGCCAATAACAACTGGCTGGGGCCCAGCTGATCAAGAGGGAAGCCACGGGAAGGCTTGTACTCCAGTAAGCCAGGCGGTTTTCTGTCTGGCCTGAGGCTGCAGTAACGGCCTCACAGTCCAACTACGTCACTCCTGCTGGTTGCGGACGGCCCATTGCAGTTAGCCTTCCCCGCAGACCAAGCCTTCCAAGGATTGTGGGTCAGGTTGCTGGGTCACAAAGCCAGCCCAGATGCAGGAGGCGGTGAAATAAAGGCCACCTCTGCATGGAAGGATCTGCAAGGCCACATCGAACAGGGGCAAGCAGAAAGGGATGGGGAAAATCGATGGCTAGTTTTGCAATATTCCACACCCCGGCCCTAGCCTCCACCACCTTCTCCCGTCTAAATTATATCTCCTTGGTCACTCTGCCAGACGGTGACGGCAGAAAAACAAGCGCCTGAAAAAAGAACGTGGTACCAACTGCCTTTCAGGGAGCCCTTTCACATCGGTGCCTTGCTGGGTTTGCTGCACGGCCGCTGCCTTGTGAAGGCAGTCAAAGCAAACACCTGTAGAGAAGAGACAGAGCACGTGCTGGGAGTGCAAGCGCTCCACCCACGTCTACATGGCTGGAGGGAGCAGGGGGGAGGCGGGATGGCCCATTCCCTGAGGCGTGGACCACTGAGGGGGTGAGAAAGGGGGCTGGAGGGGGCAGGCCTAGGACGGGTTCTTCCTGGGCCTCAGCTCCTCGCTCCCCGCGCCCTCCATCAGCTCAGGGGTGTCAAGGTCACCCCGAAGCCACATCTCACGGAAAAGTGGACAGCGTGGTTTAAAAAGTAGGTGATTGCACACAAGAACTTCACTTTAAAGAGTTTCAACATTTTACGTTTAGCATTTTATTTGGAGGTAGTTTCAAGCATACAAAAGAATTACAAGCACATGAATAGCACACAGAACAGCTTGCCCTTTATCCAGAGGCACTTATTGTTAACATCTTGCCTCGTTTGCTTTATCATTTGTACTCTCATCCTCTGTCTCTGGCTTTCTCTCTCTCTGTGTAAGAATATATACTGAACCAATACGATGAACATACCTTTGCCAATAAACTAGGTAACCAGGATCAAGAGGAAAAATTCCTAGAAAGACGCAAAGTCCCAAAACTGGCTCAGGAAGGAACAGAAAATCTGAAGATGTATAACAAGTAAAAAGACTGAGCTGGTAAATAAACAACTTCAAGCAAAGAAAAATCTAGGCCCAGATGTTTTCACTGGTGAATTCTATCAAATGTTGAAAAAAAATACCAATCCTTCACAAACTATTCCACACAATGAAAAAGGCCAGTATTCCCCTTGTACCAATACCAAAGACATTACGAAGAAAGAAACACAGGTCAGTATCCCTTATAAATACAGCTGCAAAAATCCTTAACAAAATACTAGGGGGCCAAATGCAGCAACATAAAAATGATTATATACCATGACCAGCTGGGATTTTTCCCGGGAAGGTTTGTTTAACATTAAGAAATCAACATAACACACCACTGTATCAGTAAAGTAAAACACAAAAACCACATGATCATCTCAACAGAGGCAGAAAAAACAAAATCCAACACCCATTCCTGACAAAAACTCTCAGCAAACCAGGAGTGGAAAGCAGCCTAGTCAATCTGATAGAACCCACAGTTCACACCCACCCCATGGATGAGACCGGCAACAAAGGGGCGCAAGTCGAGTCGGATGACTCCACTGAGAGGAGACACCCAGAACTAGTAAATCCAGACAGAAAGGAGACTGGTGGTGGCCGGGGGTGGAAGGGCTGGGAACAGGGAGGATGGGGAGTGACTGCTAGCAGGGAGAGGGTTTCTTGGGGACGGTTGTACAACTCTTATTCAGAGTTACAAAAATCCACTGAACTGAGTAGTTTAAAATGGCAAAATTTATGGTATATAAATTACATACCAATAAAGCTGTTCTTAAAAAGAATGCAAAACAAAGAATACATAATGAACCATTTGAGACTGAATTGTATGCGTTGTGGCCCCGTACCCTAAATACTTCCGTATATATTTTCTAAGTGTATATTCTCAAAGAGAACATCCTTTCAAATTCAGAGGACAAACACTGAAGAGGGGCCCCTCTGTCTAGCTGTAGGAACCCCAGAGCAGTATACTACAGTGCTGAGCCGGGGAAAGCCCTATCTCCCATGCTGTCCCTTCTTCTCTGAGGCCACGGTAGCCTCCTTCTATTCCCTTCTAGAAGTTCAACACAGCAGCAAGAAAGGAGAAAGCAACAGAAAGAGACAGGGAGACACAGACCGTTTAGCCTCAAGAGAAGTGATAAAGGAGCGAAACATTCATGATTGCTTTTGGGAAATCAAACAACTCTATGCGCGGGAGTGGAGGAAGAACGTTCAAAGGTGTTTTTTTATTTCAAACAGCAGTGGGGACGAAGGATAGCATTATGCTGAAAAGGAACGCATGGGGCTTTTAGAAAACGCAGAGAGACACCCCAAAGACACATTCTCTACTTGATTAATTTGCTTAAGACTGACTTTCATGGAAGTCTTGGGAAGCCTTAAAAACCAGAGGCATCTCAGTGGTACACACTGAAACTATATGTCTTTCCTCCTAAAAACATTCTAGCATCATTTTCCTCATTTTGAATGAACCGGCCTCATCATGTCAGAAGCAGCACGTGCCAGCTCGCAGGTTCCCGGCTGTGGCCTGCTGGCCTCTAGTGGCCAGGAAGGAACCTCCCAGCTCCAGGCTTCAGTGTGACTTCAGTGAGGAGGGGCGGGGCACTGAGGACATGGTTGATGCTGAGTGTCTTAGTTTCTAACCATGTGAAGGGCTCCTTGGGAATACCAGAGATTATCTACTTCTTTCCCACTATTTACCCAGATAAGAAACTTTCTTTGGGCCATAACAAATTACAGAGGTAATGTTTAGACCCAAACTCAAATTCCTTGTTTCTACGATGTGGATAATGTTCTAAAGATAACGCTTTCCAGTTTCTCTGATGAAAGGTGCAAAAATAGACGGCAGGAAAAATGTCTGGAGCAGACTCTCAGGAGCATGTGAGGAGGAAAATTAAATGTAAATAATGCAAGACAAACAAGCTTGTAGACTCTAAAGAAGTATATATACATATACATATACTTATACATAGACACACGTTATTTTTGGAAAAAATCAGTGATCATATGGCCTCCACAGTAGTTTCTTAGACAACATTTGCAACTTCTCCAAGCTTCAGCTTGCCCGTCTGGGAATACTGGTACCTCCTGCACACGTTAACAGCCGAAATTACATGAGTCAGTAGGTGAACAGCTTACTTTACCTTTCACTGTGCGGGATTGGTATTTATTAAAGGTTTAATAAATTTAACTATTATTGTTTTATAATTATTATTCTCTAGGAGATACTGTCCCATCTTCAGTTTTATGACAGACCAGGAGAATCCTTCCCTAAATTATGTCACAGTTTATAAAGGTCTTTCAAGGACATGTTGATGCCACTTAATTAAGGCAGCACCTAAAACTCTTCATCAGGTTCTCCTCAGATAGATGGAACGCTCGCTCCTCTAAGCAGAAAGATGTATTTGAATGGCCACTTGATATGAAAATACTATAGAAGGGATCTAAGTGGACTTCGAGGAGGTTGACAAAATGAACTTCAAAGCCCTGCAAGCCTGAAATACTGGATCACATGGCTCTCTGAGCTGCTTTATTGCCTGCAAATTCATGAGCAGAGGTGGACAGGAGAAGAGACCAGAGACACATTCCTGCACAAGCCCATGGTTGACTCCGCACCACATTCTGGAGGGAAACTCCATTCTTTCCTCCTCAGAGACAGGCACTGTGGCCCCACCCAGTCACACAGGGATGCTCTTAGAATGGCACAGAGGCTGCCCGTGACAGCAGCCTCCCTCCTAGTACCATGTGCGAAGAATGCTTGCCAAGTGGAGGAAAGACTTGCATCAAACTGAAGTCAATCAAGATAGTAAGGCTTTGCAGGATGACTGGGAAGACTAAAAGGGACCTAAGTAAATAAGTAATAGTAAAAACTGGCAAAAATGATTTAGATGTCAATCTGATCTTTCCATGACATAAATATTGTAACTTCTTAGTATTGTGACAGAAAATAACGCAAATAACATCACATAATTTGTTTGCCAATTCTCTCTAACAGCAATAGAGTTAACAGAACCCTGTGATTAATTTGCAGAGGAAGAAACCATATATGCTTGTATTAGGACACAGAACCTACACCCACTTAATTCTTTTTTGTGTAAGGGGAGAATAATAAGTTGGTGAATTAACTGTGATAAATAACAATAATGGGCCATAATTGCTAAGAAGCATCCATTACTATAAATCAGTAATAGTTTGATATATGGCAAGATATAATTTATAGGTTGGAATTACATGGCCAAAATATACTAATATCAAAATAGCTCATATTTGTTGAGCACTTACTGAATAACAGATGCTATGCAAAGTGCTTTTCATGCATCATCTCATTTAATCCTTGAGACAGACAGTATTTATCCAACTTTACAGATGACACTGGAGTCCTTAAATACTTTATTGAATCCTCTTCAGATAATTTGCCACAATTTATAATTACACATTTATTTGTTTCAGTATTTGATTGATACCAAACATGAAATTGCAATGTATGCTTGCCCATGGTCACTCAGGTTTGGGAAACCCTGTTATGGAAACTGTTAACTTTTAGATCTACTGCACAAACCATACTGGGTCTACTGAAAATGTGGAGCTGAGATAGCCATTTTTAAACAATAAAAAGTCACAAGTGATGTCAGCAACATGGCTGAATAAGATGTCCTTCATTCAAATTCCCTTTCAACAAAAACAACTTGGCATCTATATGTGACAAAAGTGCCTTTGTGGGAGCTGTGTTATCCAGCATCAGATGCCAAGGGACTTGGGAGGTGTCTTATATATCCATGCACCAGGTAATAAGCAACAGACATTGGTCTTAGATGTGGACCCTGCAGTGACCCGTAAGCAAGCTTCTGCCCCTCTTGGCCATGGTTTGGAAACCCCTAGAGAACACAGTCTTAGACAATCACCAACGGACAAGAGAGCCTTTTTGGAGGGCCAGGTTTCCAGCAGAGAAGTTCCAGCACACCAGTGGAGCAAAAAATACAAATCTGAATGTATTGGAGAGGGTAAGAGGAACAATTTAACCTTAAGTGCATCGCCCCTTCCCAAGGTGTCACAGCTCAGTGCCAACAGAAACCTTCTGGATCCATGATTTCTCTCGCAGCGAGTCTTAGTGAGCTCCCAGATTCCCCAACTGTGTGGGATAACACAAAAGAGGCCTATTTCTCTCTCATGTGTGCACCCCATCCAGATTACTGAGCCCCCTGCATGACTGGGGGGTGGGAAGAGACTGAGAAAGTGGCAGATAGGACACTCAGAGGGCATTAAAGGGATACAGATCCTATTAACTGCGTCAAGGACTCCATCAAGAAGTCCACCCATGAACAGCTGGGAACAACACCTCATGAGCAGATACTCCCAAAGGACCCATGGGTACACCTAGTGCTCTGTGCCTCACCCACACACACCTCCCTCTGCATGCTCCCAATCAGCAAGACCAAGCTTTGGCAGGTGGCTACTGAGCATCATGCAGAAAGCCTGCCCAAATCTGCAGGCCAGAGAGAAACCACAAACTTGAGCTTTAGCTCCACTCTTGGGAAAGCAAAAGGGAGGCTGTCAGCACTCGGCTTGGTGCGCTGCAGAACGGATAGAGGGCATACAAGCTTAAGAATTTTGCCACAAGACAGAGCAAGAATCATGGAGCAGGTGTAACCACAGAAGATCTGGGAAAGCCTCAGAATCCCTAGCAGGACTGACAGAAGGTATAGCTCTCCTGAAGATAGTTAGTAAAGACTGGAGGAGATGACTGCTACTTCAAAAGGGAAGAGAGCAATGCCAGAATTCAAGGAACATGAAAATTGAAGGAAACATGACACCACCAAAGGATCACAATAATCTTTCAGTAACCAACCCCAAAGACATGAAGATCTGCAATTTACCTGATTTTTTAAAAATCAAAACAATTAATAAGATAGCATTAGTAAGTCCTTACTTATCAATAATTATCCTAAAGGTAAATGAATTAAATTATTCAATCAAAAGGCAAAGAATGGCTGGAAAGATCAAAAAATAAAGCCAGACACAACTATATATTGCCTATGAGAAACTCACTTAAGCTTCAAGGACACACATGGGCCCGAAGTGAAGGGATAAAAAGATATCCAATACAAGTGGAAACCAAACGAGAGCAGAAGTAGCTATACTTATAACAGACAAAATAGACTTTAAGCCAAAAATGGTAACAAGAGACAAAGGAAGTCACTATATAATGATGAAGAGGTCAATTCATCAAGAGGACATAACAATCACAAATATATGTGAACCCAACATTGCAGCACCTACATACATTAAGCAAAAAATAACAGATCTGAAGGGAGAAATAAACAACAATAAAATAATAGTAGGGGACTCCAATACCCTACTCTTAACAACAAATAGATCATCTAGACAGAAAATTAGTAAGGTAACACTGGATTGGAATTATACTTTAAACCAAATTGACCTAACAGACACATACAGAGTAGTCCATCCAGCAGCATCAGAATACACATTCTTCTCAGTGCACACTGAACATCTTCTGGAGATAAATCATATGCTAGGCCTCAAAACAAGTCTCTGAAAATTTAAGAAGACTGAAATCATACCAAGTATCTTTTCTGATCACAATAGTATGAAACTAAAATCAATAAGAAGAAGAAAACTGGAAAATTCACAAATATGTGGAATTTAACACACTTGTAAACAAATGATGGGTGAAAGAAAAAATCAAAAGGGAAATCAGAAAATACCTTGAAACAAATGAAAACGGAAACACAACAAACCAAAACATATGGGATGGAGCAAAAGCAGTTCTATGAGGAAAACTTAAAGTAATAAAGCCTCCTTTAAGAAAAAAGAAAGTTCTCAAATAAACAACCTCATCTTACACTTCAAGGAACTAGGGAAAAAAGAACGAACTAAGCCCAAAGTTAGTAGAAGAAAGGAAGTAACAAAAATCAGAGCAAAAATTAACAAACTAGAGACCAGAAAGACAAATGAAATTACGAACTAGACTAAGAAAAAAAAGAAGATTCAAATAAAGAACATCAGAAATGGAAGAACAGACATTACAACTGATACAGAAATACAAAACATCATAAGAGACTATTATGAACAATTATATGTCAATGAAATGGATAATTGATAAGAAATGGATAAATTCCTAAAAACATACATCCTACCAAGACTAAATCATGAAGAAACAGAAAATCTTATCAGACCAATAAAAGTAAGGAGATTGAATCAGTAATCAAAAATCTCCCAACAAAGATAAGCCCAGGCTCAGATGGTTTCCCTGGTGAATTCTACCAAATACTTAAAGAATTAATGCCAACCCTTCTCAAACACTTAAGAAAAATTGAAGAGGAGATTACACACCCCAAACTCATCGTACAAGGCCAGCATTACCAAGATAAAGCCAAATAAGGACATTACAAGAAAAGAAAGGTATAGACCAATATTTGATGAATATAGATGTAAAAATTCTCAACCAAAATATCAGCAAACCAAATTCAACAGTACATTAAAAGGATCATACAAAATGATCAAGTGGGATTTATCCCTGGGCTGCAAGGGTGGTCTGACATATGCAAATCAATAAATACGATATACCGCATTAACAGAATGAAAGATAAAAATCATATGATCATCTCAATAGATGCAGAAAAAGTATTTGACAAAATACAGCATTCTTTTATGATTAAAAAAATACTCAACTAGTTGGATATAGAAGGAACATACCTCAACATAATAAAGGCCATGTATGACAAACCCACAGCTAACATCATAGCTCAACAGTGAAAGGCTGAAAGCTTTTCCTCTAAAATCAGGAACAAGACAAGGGTGCCCATTATCACCTCTCCTATTCAACATAATACTAGAAGTCCTTGCCAGAGGAATTAGGCAAGAAGAAATAAAAGGCATCCAAATCAGAAAGGAAGAAGTAAAACTGTCTCTCTTTGCAGATAATATGATTGTATATGTAAAAAACCCTAAAGACACTACCAAAAAACTGTCAGAACTAATGAACTAATTTAGGAAAGTACCAGGATACAAAATCAACATACAGAAATCAGTTGCATATCAATACAAGAACAAAGAAATACCTGTAAAAGAAATAAAGAACACAATCCCATTCATAATAGCATCAAAAATAATAAAATACTTAGGAATAAATTTAATCAAGGAAGTAAAAGATTTGTACATTAAAAACTACAAGACTTTGATGAAAGAAACTGAAGAAGACACAAATAAAAGAAAAGATATTCCATGTTCATGAATTGGAAGAATTAATATCGTTAAAATGTCCATATTACTCAAAACCATCTATAGATTCAATGCAACCGCTATCAAAATTCCAATGGCAAGTTTCACAGAAACAGAAAAAACAATCTTTTTTTAAATTTATTTTTAACTGAAGTATAGTTGATATATAGCATTATGTAAATTACAGGTGTAAAATACAGTGACTCACAACTTTTAAAGGTGGAAAAAATAACCTTAAAATTTGTATGGAACCCGAAAAGATCCTGAATACTAAAAGCAATCCCAAGAAAGAACTAAATTGGAGGCATCACATTTCCTGATTTGAAACTATATTAAAGCAAAAATAAACAAGAGACCTAATTAAACTTAAAAGCTTTTGCACAGCAAAGGAAACCATAAACAAAATGGAAAGACAACCTACAGAATGGGAGAAAATATTTGCAAACCATGTAACTGACAAAGGATTAATTTTCAAAACATACAAACAGCTCAGTATCAAAAAAAAAAACCATCAAAAAAGGGGAAGAAAACCTAAATAAACATTTATCCAAAGAAGAAATACAGAGGGTCAAAAGGCACATGAAAAGATACTTAACATCACTAATTATTAGAGAAATGCAAATCAAAACTACAGTGAGGTATCACCTCACACCAGAATGGCCATCATTAAAAATTAGTCTACAAATAATAAATGCTGGATAGGGTGTGGAGAAAAAGGAACCCTCCTATACTGTTGGTGGGGATGTAAATTGCTGCAGTCACTATGAAGAACAGTATGGAAGTTCCTTTAAAAACTAAAAATAGAGTTACCATATGATCCAGTAACTCCACTCCTGGGCATATATATCCAGAAAAGATGAACACTCTAATTCAAAAAGATATATGCACCCCAAAGTTCACAGCAGCTCCATTTCCAATAGCGAAGACATGGAACCAACCTGTGTTCATCGACAGACAAAATGATAAAGAAGATGTGGTATATACATACATACATATCATACTAAGTGAAGTAAATCAGACAGAGAAAGACAAATATCATATGATATCACTTATATGTGAAATCTTAAAAAAAATGATACAAATAAACTTACTTACAAGACAAAAATAGACTCACAGACATAGAAAACAAATTTATGGTTACTTGAAATTTGGGATTAACAAATGCACTACTTTAAAAACCTAAAGCTCTAAACGTTCTTAGAAACAATGAATAGTATATGTATATAAATTTTTAAAAACATGTGCAGTATATTGTGTATATGTATTTACATGCAGTATATTGTATATGTGCAGCCAAAGTGTAACAATTCTACCTAATAAAACTGAAAAATTAGAAAAAAAAGAATCAGATTCTAAAGAATTAACATATTTCACTTAGTACGATAATGTCTAGGTCCATCCATGTTGCTGCAAATGGCAGAAACTAACACAGTGTAAATCAACTATATTTCAATTTAAAAAATTAACATAATAGTCAAAAACAAATACACTACTATATATAAAATAGATAAACACGAAGGACCTACTGTATAGCACAGGAAACTAACCCATTATGGAAAAGAATCTGAAAACAAATATATATACATATATATATGTATAACTGAATCACTTTACTGCACACCTGAAACATTGTAAATCAACTATACTTTAATTTTTAAAAACTATATTACAAAGCTATAATAATTTTTTTAAAGTATGGTTGTGGCAGAAAAATAGACCAATGAAACAGAACTGAGAGCCCAGAAATCAACCTAATCAGGTATGCTCAATTAATATTTGACAAGAGATCCAAGAACACTCAATGAGGAAAGGATAGTCTCGTCAATAAATGGTGCTGGGAAAATGGAATAATCACACTAGAAGAATGAAACTGGACCCCATTTTACAACACTCACAAAAGTTAACTGGAAATGGATTAAAGACTTAAACATAAGACCTGAAACCACAAAATTCCCAGAATTAAAAATAGGGAAAAATCTCCTTGACATTGGTCTTGGCAACAATTTTTTTTTTGATATGACACCAAAAGCACAAGCAACAAAAGCAAAAATAAATAAGTAGGACAACAATCAACAAAATGAAAAGAAAACCTGCTAAATAGGAGAAAATGTTTGCAAACCATATATCTTAAAAGGAGTTAATATCCAAACTATATAAGGACCTCATAGAACTCAATAGAAAAAAATCTAATTTAAAAATGGGCAGAGGACAGAAAGAAAGAAAAATACCATATGATGTCACTTAAATGTGGAATCTTAAAAAAAAAGACACAAATGAACTTATTTGCAAAACAGAAACAGGCTCAATACACATAGAAAACAAACTTACGGCGACCGGGGGGGAAAGGGGGTGGGAAGGGATAAACTGGGAGTTCGATATTTGCAGATATGAACTACCATATATAAAACAGATAAACAAGAAGTTTATACTGTATAGAACAGGGAACTATAATATCTTGTAGTAACCTATAATGAAAAAGATTATGAAAAGGAATATATGTATGTATATACATGACTGAAACATGCTGCACACCAGAAATTGATTCAACATTGTAAACTGATTATATTTCAACTAAAAAATTTAAAAATATTTTTAAAAATTTTTAAATAAAATTTTTTTAAAAAATGGTCAGAGGAACTGAATAGACATTATTACAAAGAAGACATACAATGGCCAACAGGTAAATGGAAAAGATGCTCAACATCACTTATTATCAGAGAAATGCAATTCAAAATCACAGTGAGGTATCACCTCACATCTGTAGGAATGGTGATAATAAAAAGACAAGAAATAACAACTGCTGAAAAGGAAGAAGAGAAAAATGAACACTTGTACACTGCATGGGGGAATGTAAATTGATGCAGCCACTATGGAAAACAGTATGCAGGGTCTTCAAAAAATTACAACTAGAACTACCATTGATCCAGCAATTCCACTTATGAGTATATATCCAAAGGAAATGAAATCAGGGTCTCAAAGGGATATCTGCATTCCCATGTTCAATGCAGCATTCTTCTACAGACGAATGGATAAAGAAAATTCAGCATATATATATATACACATACATACATACATATACATATCAGACATACACACACAATGGAATATTACTCAGCCATGAGAAAAAAGGAAATTCTATTTGCAACAACACGGACAGAACTTGAGAGCATTATGCTAAGTGAAATAGGTCAGAGAAAGACAAATACTCTAAGATTTCACTTGTATGTGAAATTTTAAAAAGTTGGACTCTTAAAAGCAGACAGAAGAATGGTGGTTGCCAGAGGCTGGTGGGTGGAGGAAATGGGGAGGTATCAGTGAAAGGGCATAAACTTCCAGTTATAAAATGAGTAAGTTCTAAGGATCTAATACTCAGCATGGTGACTATAGTTAACAATACTGTAGTATATACTTGAAAATTGCTAAGAGAGTAAATCTTAAATGTTCTCACCACAGAAAAGAAATGGTAATTAGGTGGAGTGAACTAACCATACTGTGGTAATCACTTCACAATATGTAAGTCTATCGAGTCATCACGTGGTTCACCTACAACTTCCACAATGCTACATGTCAATCATATCTCAATAAAGCTGGGGGGAAAGACTTAAAAATCAAACATGAGTAAAAGCTCAAATGATTATAGAGATGCTGGCTCCAAAGTTCTTGAGCTGCTGGATCGACGCCAGCAGCCATCTACATTCTGACTTCGTAATGAGAGAAAAATTAGCCCCATTTTTATTTAAGCTGCTGTAAGACAGGTTTTATGCTACTTGCAGTTTAAAGTACTCCTGACGGACTCCGCTTTCCCCAGGAGAACCACAGCTCTTGTTTAGCTGCTCACCTGGAGAGGAGTCGGGAACACCGATTTGAAAACGCCATAAGTGGTCAGGGAAAAGTTCTGGAAGTCAGCGACTAGAGGGCTCTTTGTTCTACATGCATTTAAGATTAGCAGTCAGGGAGGGAGGAAGGAAGGGACAGGGGTGTTTCAGACAAAAGTTTAGGACTCAGCTCTAAAGACTGTGAGACTTGCAACCCCCAGTTTATCTCAAATCTCTAACGCAGCGCTAGATTGTTTACTCAGTGCAAGAGAGAGTGAAGGAAAAGAGACGTGACGGAGGTAAGTTTAAGGGGATGTGGAATTTACCTGCAGATGAGCATTTACTCTCTCGTTGAGTGGCCTGACTGGCGTGGGTGCCCACTGGGGTTGAGGTGATGAGGGGGGATGCCGTGACGGAGGGTGAGAAACAGGACGGCGAGCGAGGGGTCAGCCAGATACGCAGCTTTCCCATGGCGCCCGAGACCCGGGAAGCGGTCTTGGTCGCTCACACGTGTGAGGTGCGTTCGCGTGCGCGTGCACATGCACGCCTGCGTGCACGCCACGTTGACGACTGACTGCACCTGGCACCGTACAGATTCTTAAAGGGATCTGGGACCCGAAACGCGGTGCAGACTGCCTCCTGACCTGGTCAACCTGACGGACTTCAGAAAGCAGGGAAGCAGTCATTTCAGCCGCAAGGGATGCTGCACAGAAAAAAACAATCAAGGCTCAATTACGGCAGAGGGTGTAGCTTAAGCAATGGAGCGCATGCTTCGCATACACAAGGTCCTGGGTTCAATCCCCAGTTCCTCCTCCAAAAATAAATAAGCCAACTATCCCCACCCCAAAAATAATAATAAATAAAACAAAAAAAAATTTAAAGGCTCAATTATGAAATCACCCACCACCGGTCACAGACTATAACTGTGAACCTTTTGGTGAACATGAAGCTTTGGATTCCTACACCACTATTATACTTGTGTCACTTGAACTTCAGGTTTGTGTCTGCAGAATGGTAAACATGTTACCAGCTCGTCGTTGTGACTGCTCCTGCGCCCTGTGTTAACCAGAATTGGCAGTGTTTGGGGCTCCTCCTCCATTTCTATGGTCAATAGAGTGTGGGTTCTATGGTACCAGCGGAGCTCTCACATGGACCCAGAGCCACAGGTTGAGAGAAGACCTTAAAGGCAATCTCCTGTTTTTCAGATGAATAAACTGAGGCCCAGAATTGTTGCAAAGCTTATTTACATGGGGACCAACAATATGCCTCTCTGCAGTGCCATGCGGATATCCCATTCCACCTCTCCTGGCAGGAAAGGATCCCCGTTCCGTGTTTTCTAAAAGGCCGCTTATAGGGTTGCACCACCTCAAGGTTGTAGAAGCTTTGGTCCCATATGGGACTGTCAATACTCCACGTCAGTGCAAGTGACCCCTTGGGAGGCAGCAGTGACAAAAATCAGTCAATTAGCTGAAAGGAGGTGGATTGACAGTGCAGTCATTTGGAAAACCATTTAATTTCACTTGCTGCCAACTTCAGATAAGAAGTATATGCACAATCACCTAAGACAGGAGTACCGCTTAATATTTTTTCCAAGTGTTCAAATATTACCACTTAGTGGTAATTACCTCTTTGCATATTTGTAACAAAACAAATAAAATGAAATGTATTACTGGGATATTAAGCCACATTTTGTTTTAAGGGATTTAAGTGAATTTCATATTTCAGTCTGCCAATTATGTTATTTCTCTCCAGCTTCTGAATATAATTAAAACAGTAATGGGTCCGTGATCAAAGCTTATAATAATATTTAGATTATTAAAGTACTGAGAAAAAATGATTTTCCACAAAAGACATTTTTACTTAGTTAATTAAATAATTCCCATTTTACACTAGGAGAGAAAAAGAGAAGTATAAAATAACTCAGAGGTTTCTAACATGAGCAACTCAGAGGATGAATTCACATAATTAGAAATTAATAGTTGTGGGAGATTATTTGCAAAAAAGACTGCAATAATTTCTTCCCTCTCACATTGACTCTTGGCTTGCCTGCATTGCTTGCTTTGGTTAATGGGACAATAGCAAATGTAATATAAGCAAAGACTCGAAAAGTCCTTGTGCATTGCTCTTGGGAGCTCTATAATCACAAGCATGTGAATGAGCCCAGGCTAACCTGCTGGATGATGCCGGACACATGGCCAGGTCATCCCCTTCCTTACCTGGAACAGAGCTAACAACCGGACATGTGAATGACGCAATCTGGGATGAGCCAACCTCAGCTAAGCTAACCAGGACAGCCTGCCAAACAACGAGAAATTATAAATATTTATCTTTTTTTAAAGCTATCTTTTAAGCCACTAAGTTTGGGGTGATTTGTAGCAAGAGCTAAATGTTTTAAAAGGTATCATCTTTAAACATTGCTTTTTTAGAGAAAATGATTTATAGCCCCATTCTTCTGTTCCATTCTCACTAAAAGTTATAGAAAGAGTTGTGTGCCTTCATTGTCTCTACTTCCTTTCTCATAAATATACTTAAATTCCGTTTGGATTTCTGTGTACTCCAATCTCCAGAACCTACTTCCAGAACACCAAACTACCCTAGCCTACCACTCTTGTTCCTTTCAGTCTCCTTTCTGACTCTGCCTCTCCTTCCCAGTTTCTAAAAGATTGGGCTCCTGGGTCTTCTTCTCTATCATACACTCTTTCTCTGCATGACTCATCCTGTCCCATGGCTTTAAATGCCATCTGTACCCTCACAGAACTGTTCACTATGAACTGGGTATCATTTTATACACATTACCATAAAACTGGATTGCACAGCTGCATTTCATTATAAAATAGAAATGATACATACAAGACTGGACGCAAGCGAGTCCAGGAAAGGCACAAGTAAACTGCTCAGGCGGGTGGCTAATGCCCCCACAGTACCTGCTCCTCTTGCTTCACCATATTGCCTTTAATCTGCATTTATGGCCTCATAGGACGTTTCCTCTGACCAGATAACAGAAAACGTAAAAACCTCAGGCCTGATTTACAGAAGGATTTGCATAGCATGCTAGCACCAGCTAGAAGTCAATAGCCACCTACATATGAGTGGCCTTGAAAGACATTGGTGAAGGGGAATCCACCCCAGAGGGCCCAACTTCAGGTTATAAATCTAGCTATTCACTTCCTTTAGCAGGAGAGAGAGCTTAAGATAAGGCTCTGCACTAAGTCAAGGTGATTGTCTAGTGAGTTGGTTGGCTGTTCAGAGCAAATAAGGTTAAAAAACTGATGATAAGGAGGACAGGGGAGAGATATATGAATGGATTTCTCAGAATGGAAAGGAAGTTTGAAGATATTTATATCCCTATAAATGCCCACCAGAGGTCATTTCTGTCAGAGGTGGGCCCAGTAAATTAGGCAGACAAGGTAAGCTGTCCTGTGGATATTTGTCCGTTTCTTTCTCCAGCCACTTTCTTAAGGACTAGGAGTGATTACAGCTTTCAGCTGTTGCTACCTGTAGGGTTATGCATCATCTTTGTTGGTTTCTGTAAACCCTGATCTAACCAAAAGATGTAGGTGGGCAGGGTATCGGTTATTCCTTAATTATCCAGTTTCAGTGTACTGTTTTTTACAGGGACCTTGACAGATATAGAATCCAAATAAACTTTTAAAAATCCTTGCAGGGTGTAGGGCTATAGCTCAGTGGTAAAGTGCATGATTAGCATGCACGAGGTCCTGGGTTCACTCACCAGTACCTTTATTTTAAAAAATTATTAAAATTTAAGAAAAAATTTAATTTTAAAAAATAAAAATAAAAATCCTTTCAGCTACTTCTATCTTGGAGATGTGGGTAAGGTGCAGAAGCTCTCTAAACCTTGAGTTACTCTTTGAAAAATGAAAACCCCTTCTTCAGAGCATTACGTGAAGTTGAGTATTAAATGCATAGTTCCTGATACATAGTTAAAATTCAGAAAGTAGTGGTGGTTATTATTAGTCTTACTAAACAAAATAAAAGGAAAACTAAAGTGAAATTTTGCCTCGGTAAGCAGACATATAATGTACCTTTAAGAAGTACCATCACCAATAAATAGTAATAATCACCAATACTTGCTGAGTATTTTGAGTGTCAAGCACTGTTGTAATCACCTAATAGGCCTTATCTCCTTTACTCTTCATTACAAACATATGAGGAAGGCACTATTTTGATCCCCATTTTATGTATGAGGTTAAGTTGCCCAAAATGATACTGCTGATATAAGTAGCAGAGCTGGGATTCAAATCCAGTCTGATTCCAGAGTGCAAGCATCAACCACTGCATTATGCTGCCTTCACACCAGCTCAAAATATTAACACATAATCCACATGGTCTAGCAATTCCACGTCTGGGTATTTATGTGAAGGAGACGAAAACACTAACTCAAAAAGTTATCTGTAACCCCATGTTCATTGCGGCACTATTTACAATAGCTAAGACATGGAAACAACCTAAGTGCCCATTAATAGATGAACGGATAGAGAAATTATGATATATAGAGATACAGATATTAAATATATAAAATGGAATTTTACTAAGTGAAAACACTAACTCAGAAAGTTATCTGTACCCCCATGGTTTGTTGCAGCATTATTTACATTGTCCAAGACATGGAAATAACCTAAGTGCCCGTTAGTAGATGAATGGATAAAGAAATTGTGATATATAAAGATATAGATATTAAATATATAAAATGGAATTTTACTCAGTCATAAAAAAGAAGGAAATCCTACCATCTGTGACAACATGGATGGACCTTGAGGGCATTAATGCTAAGTGAAATAAGTCAGACAGAGAAAGACAAATACTGTATGATCTCACTTATACATGGAATCTAACACAAAAACAAAAAGGTACACATAGATATAGAGAACAGGAGTAGCGTGGGTGAAATGGGTAAAAGTGGTCAAAAGGCATAAACTTCCAGTTACAAATAAGTCCTGGGGATGTAGTGTACAGTACAGTGACTATAGTTAATAATACTGTATTGTATTTGAAAGTTGCTAAGAAAGTAGATCTTAAAAGTTCTCATCACAAAAAACAAAAATTTGTAACCAAGTATGGTGATGGATGTTAACTAGACTTATTGTGGTGATCATTTCACAATATCTACAAATACTGAATCATGTTGTATACCTGAAACTATTATGTTATACGTCAATTATATCTCAGTGAAAAAAAAATACTAGCACACCAACAAATCCAACAACAAAAGTATATCTACTGTATTGTACCCCGTCTATATGCCTCCTCGGATTTGCTCCACCAACACCTGGCTTCCAGGCTCTCACCTGCCTCACTTCCTACCACTGCCGGCTCTTGCATCAGTCCTAGGGTGAGGGCTGGGTTTTGGCCTTCTGCAGTGGGAGCCGTGGAGCTCCAGTGCCCAGAGGCCCCAGCTAAGCAGAAGCACAGAGGCTATGTCTGATTTCTCCCACCCTTCTCAGACTCAGCAGTACTACAGCAGAAAAATGTGCAATGTGGCTTCCCCAGTAGCCGTTCAGAAAGGCTACCTGACAGGGCCCGGAGTTGCAGATGGTGAACTCTGACCGGGGAGAAATCTGAGACAGGAAGAAACTGGCAGACGCGTTCCTCTTCCCTCCTCCTTCCCATAGACTGTTTCCAGGAGCAGTGGCTCAGAGCTGCCTGTCTGGCGATAAGTCACATGACCAAGCAGTCAGCTGCATTTTTCTCTGGAAGGTCTGGCCAGCTTGTTAATACATCACCTTGTATTTGCTTTCCCTGCTTCCTTGCACTGCTTGTCCTTTGCCCTCATTTTTGCTGCCCTGGGATTGCACTTCTCAGGTAGAGTGATAGATTATCCAGGTTTGCCTAGGACTATGGGGACATTGTGTGTGGGACAATCAGTGCGAAAACATGGACAGTCCCAGGCAAACCCCACCCTCAGTAAAGCATTAGAATGTAAGCACTGAATTGGGCTCTGATTTCTAAAGAACCCTAGGTAATGCAGTTGGGAGCAGTGGGACCGAACCATGGGAGTGGGTCATAAGGCTAGATGGGCAAGAAAGTATCACTGGAGCACTCTCCCATGACTTGGAGTTTAACTCCTGGCAGGGACAGCTGGATGGGTCTTCCCTGAAGCTTGGGCAGACAAGACAATGGCCTACTGCAGAGACGCTGGAACTGCCTGACAGAGCACAAAGAGGTCACAGGTGAGGGAGGGGGAATGTAGGAGTGGATTCGTATGTGCAGCTAGAGAACCACCCCACCTGACTTTTCTCTGGGAGAGCCCACAGGACACTTCCTTCATGAAAGGAGTAAGGAGTGCACTGGTGCAAAGGGCAACACTGTCTTTGAGAAACTCAGTGTGGCTGTCCTCTGTACGGTGACACTGGAGATAGGAGATGCTGCCACAAAATCAGGCTCCTAGTATCAAAGGGGATGGCGGGAGCAGGCTCCCTGGCCTTCTGGTCTCCCCCAGAGTGCAGCACCAGCATCAGAGCAGTGAACTCAGGGGGTTTACTCACCCAGCCCCTCCCTGTGGGATCGCGGGCTGGCTGCATCTCTCCACTGAAGGGCATACCAGTTTTCTTGCCTCCAGATTCACTCTCCCCTCCCCACCCCCACCCCCTTAGTCCTGGAAGGCCCTGGATACTAGCCCCAGGGTGTTACACTGTTCCTTTGGGCTTCCCAATACCCCCACTTCACTTTGTAAATCGTCCCTTTCCTCAGTTTGACTGTACCATCTAATTCCTGCCAGGGCCCCATTTATTCTTGGAATATATTTGGAAACTTTTCCCAGAAACCTTGGTTAGGGGAACAGAGTGGTCAAGGGACAGGGATGGGAGGAAACTTTTCCACTGTATATTTTTGAATTTAGAACTGTGTAAAAGCATTATTTACTAAAAAAAATTCCTCACTCTTGTACACTTTCAATAGCAATGTTAAGTCAGCTGGCGAAGGGGAGGCAGAGGGGAGACAATGTGACCATTGATAATATAAACCTTAACAACGTGACACAGTATTTCCACTTCTAAGAATTTATCCTCAGAAAATAACTGAAGATACAAAAATTCATGTACAAGGAGGACTCATTGCAACTTTTCTTTATATAAGAGAAAGCCTGCTAACAAAGTGAATGCTCAGCATTTGGATAGGGACATTTGGAGAAAAACAAGACAGACATCTCTATAGCCATTAAAGTTGTGCCTTTTAGAAAAATTTTGACGAACACAGGAGAATCTCATGATATAATGTTAGATGACAGAAGTAGAATACAAAAGAGTATGTATAATTCTGTTAAATATATATGTAAATATTATCTCTATTTTACCAATAAAGTTACCTAGGTAGAGATTAGTTACTACTTGCATGTGCTCAAGGACAGAGTATTTATGAATCTGGATTTTGAGAGCAATGAGTAACAGAATACCCAACTTAGAGCATCTTGAACAATATAAACATTTAATTTTCTCAGCAGGAAATCTGAGGGTAGACAATTCTAGGGTGGGTCCGGTAGCCCAATGAAGTCATTAAGGACCCATGTTCTTTCTATCATTACAGTTTGTCACCTTCAGTGTGTGAGATTTTTGTCCCCAGGCTTGTCACCTCAGGTCACACAAAATGGCTGCTGCAGCTCCAAATGTCACATCATCACAGGCAATGATCAAAGCAGGAAGGCCTTAGAAGCCAACCAGGTCATATCAGGCTCTTTGTCTGGGCCAGCTCCTTGGGGGCTCATGATCTAACCCAGGGTTTTTCCAAATATATCTGCATGGCATAATGAGCCATCTTACGAGTCCATTGTTCTTGCTTAAATGACTTGAAACACAACCAGAAATAGAGTCAACCTTTTAATGGATTCTCTTCATCTGTAAAATGAGTAGGTTGGACTAGATAATCTCTGAGGTCCCTTCCAGCTCTGCCTGGCTCTGATTAGGGGAAAGGCTGGCAGAAAACACATGAAATTATTAATTGTGGTTAATTTTGGATGGGCAGATTTCCATTTTCTTCATTATAATTTTCCTTCTTGTCCAAATTGCCTGCGAATATGTGTTACCTATTTAATGAGAAAATATATTATTTTTAATATCAGAAACGTTCTAAACTATAAAACTGTTTAAAATCAACTTTACAAATACAGTATGTGTTGTTAATTTTTTAGTCTGTCTGCCAGTAGTTCAGCCCGTTTTTGCAAGACCTATTCCCATACTTTGACCATCCTTGTGTGGGTGTAAATGTCATCTGTGGTTACAGTTATGGGCCTTTTAGTCAAATAGTAGACATGGGTAATGGTGGATAGTAAGCAAGCAATTTCTTCTTATGTGAGCTCAGTTACCTTAATAATTGAAATTCCTCCAAGAAAAGCCACAGAGTATGAGAGTAAATTCACAACGCATTTAACTGCCTGCAAGACTTAGTTATGAATCACAGGACTGAGAAAGTAATCACATCTAGACTTATTTACATAATACCTAGAACTGCATACTAACCTTTGTATTTTGTTTCTCGTGGAAATTGAGTTGTCTTTCAATAAATGTCAAAGGTCTTTGAGTCCAATGTACCTCTCAATTCCTTAACATTCGTGAGACACTGACCCGTTAAAAAGGAACAAGCAGGTGAGTTAATAAGTTTTCATTGGCCACAAATACTCTCAGCTGATTTTCCTATAGTGACATAATTCATTCATTTTTGAGAAAATGTCTGCCCTATACCCACATCAGAAATACCAGTTTATCAGTCATTCTTGCAACTAAAAATGGTGCTGCCTAAACAAAGCAGTTAATTCAATTTGCAACGCAAACAATGCCACAAGGCCTTTTCCTGGAGACAAGCATCATCCTTTAGTTTACTCCTTAACACCCATTTCATCACCCAGACCATCAAAAAGACGTCTTCAAGGATGAAAATTTAATCAAATTAATGATTTTTACTGCATATTCAAGGACATTTTAGTGAAACTGGCTTTTTTTTTTTACAACTGTGTGATGAAAAATATAATGATTATTAGTACAATTTGGTGTCAGTGCCTTAATTTGTGATAAGAAATCAGCAGTTTTACCCACCTTTGCTTTTGTACCATCAATGCAATGGCAACACAAAGAAAAATGCAAATAAAGTCTTTGTATTATGATGATGTCCTCATGGGCCCCCTGAAAGTATCTTGGGGACTTCCGGAGACCACACTTTGAAAACCACTGCTTTCACCTACAGGCAGGTAAAATTTATTTCAAAAAAACAAATAAAACAGGAAAAAAAAATCAGGACAAAAATTAATTACGTGTATAAATTAACAGAGTATGAAAAAAGACTCAATCCCTTAAGTAAAGAAATTCTACATTATCAGTGAGCTATGTAAGTTATGTATTTGTTATTTGAGTAATAACAAATGAAAGGACAATTAAGATTCTTATATGTTTTTCCTAAAACTGTTTTTCTTATTATGCAATATTCTGTCATCCTATCAAAATTTCAAGCATACACTATTAGGCTAGTTTGTTGCATTTTTCTCCCTGCCCTGTCCCCACTCGACCCCAAGAGTTTTTTGAGATCCAGAACTAGATATTATTCATAATAGAAACCAATGCTTGGCACACAGTAGGTGTTCCATAACTGTTTGTTTTAGTGAATGAAGGTATTTATTAATCAAGAAACAATATGTGATTTTTAAATTAAAACTGTATACAAGCTAGCTGAAATAAGAAACTACTGTATCATTTTCTTCAGAGGCAGATATATTTAAATAAATCACCTCAACACTTACCTGAACTGAGTTCTTAAAGTATGGCCAATTAAAGGGACTTTTAACCAACATACCTTGTAGCCACAAAATTATTTAACCATTCCACTTTTTTCTATGCTTATTTCTGACTCCACTAAATATCAAAAGCAGAAAGTCTGCAATGCAGAAGTGAAGTATGGTGACCTGGGTATCCAAGTCTAGTTTCAGACTATCAGAATGATTTTTTGCCACCTTATTAAGCACTAAGCTGAGTCTAAAACACCCACACATAAGTAAGCATGAATGCACACAGGTGCACACACACCACAAAATATGGAGGAGAGGAAACAAAGCATATGAAGAATGCACTAGAAGATAATAGGTGTGTGTGCATGCATATGTGTGTGTTTGAGGCGTGTAGTATGGTTCTCAGTCGGTAATACCATCTATTCTAGATCTTTCTTTAATTTTCTTCAGCAATTTTAAGAAACGAGAATGGACAATAGAGGTCATTAGTCCAATCTTACCAATTTACAGATAAGAAAAAGTTGCCCAGTGAGCTGAAGTGTAACCCAGGGGACAATATATAAAAACAAAGGTGTGTTATTTTGTTAATGTTTGGGGTTCCCTCCCAGTGTCCCCACCCTCGCACATTTTATACGTGAATGAAGATTCTGAAATTGTGTCTATTATGATCTGAAAAATAATAGCATTGATTTTTCTAGATTTGCTTGGATTCGTTGTTAATGTTTGGCTGGGTGTTTATGAATAAAACCATCTCCTTGATCAAATCCCCATTTGCGTAATTTTTGAAACCAATCATTTCAGGTTAAGATACAGATATGTAGCTTACATGACTGCAACTTCAAGAAGGTTTCTGAGGCACAGATAGCTGTTAAAAGAGAAAAGGTATTGTAGTGGAACTTCATCACATATTACTCATTTAAATTAATATGAATTAAACTATAGGCAGAAGAGATTAAACAGAGAAATAACAATCTAAATATTACTTATTTAAATCTATTTATGTTTAAATAAATTACTGTTTAAATATTTAATTATCAGGTGATTACAACCATTATTTCGCTCATTGAGAACACTTTCTAGGAAGAAAGAGCATGAGGAATATGGCAGGAATCTGACATCTTTGCAGTTGATCTCTGGAGGTAGCAGATAACAGAGAATCATTCATTTAGTGTTTCTTGAGGAATTAATATGGGCCAGTGCTGTTCTGGGTTCCAGAGATACAGCATTAAGCAAGGTAGGTAAGTTTATTTGAAAAATATTAAATAGCTCGTGCTGTCATAAAGCTTATGCTATATTGGAGAGAAACCATAATTTCTGAATTATGAATTCAGAGAATTTGAGAAATTTCTCATAGATATGAGTTATATGAAGAAGATAAGAGAAGTTAATGGGACAAAGAATAACTGATGGGACTAGTGAGGAATGGGATTTCTTTAGAAGCTTGGTCAGAAAGACCTCTTAGGCTAAGATACAAACGATGACAATATAGCCACTTGAAAAAATATATGGAAAGAGCACTCTTAGCAGGAGAAACCAATAGAGTGAAGGCCTTGAGAAGGAATGTATATGGTTGGACAGTAACCAAAAGAGAGAGTTGTACAGGATGAGGATGAAGAGGTCAGGTAAGGATCGATCATGAATGCTGTGTGGGAGTTAGGATTTTATTCTAAGTGCAATAGAAAGTCATTAGAGGCTTGCTTTATTTTTAACTTTTATTTTGAAATAATTTTAGATGTACAAAGGAGCTGTAAAGATAGCAGAGAGTTCCTGTGTACCCTTCACCCAGATTCCTAAGGTTAACAGCTACATAACCACAGTACAATTATCAAAAGTCAGAAATTAACACTGCCGCAATACTGTTAACTAAACCACAGATATTATTCCGACTTCACCCATTTTGGAACTAATATCCTTTTTCAATTCCAGAATCTAATCCAGGATTCTACACTGCATTTAGCTATCATGTCACGTCTCCTTATTCTTCTCCATTCTGCAACAGTTCCTCGGGCTTTCTTTGTCTTATATGACCTTGACACTTTTGAAGAAACTGGTAAGGTATTTTGGATTGGGTTTGTCTGAAGTTTCCTCACAATTCGATTGAGGTGATAGATTTTTGAGACAAATGACACAAAGGTGAATTCCCCTTCCCATTGCATTACATCAGGCAGTACATGATATCAGTGTGTCTTATTTCTGGTGATGTTAATCATGATTACTTGATTAAAGTGGTGTCTGCCACGTTTCTCTCCACTGTAAAGTTACTTTTTCCTCCCTTTACACCCTCTATTCATCAAAAACAAGTCACTAATACCAGGTAACTCAAGGAGAGAGGAAATAAGCTCCACTTCTTGGAGTATCAAAGACATTGTGGACATATTGAAAGCAAGACAGTAATTAACAATTTCTTTTGGAGAGAAATTTTTAGTCTGTGCAAATACTCCATTTTTGCTTAAAGTGAAGTTGCATTATATTATTTAGTGGTAGAATTAGATTATTTTTAAATGTATAAAATAGTGTGTGTGTGCATGTGTGATTTATCCTGCTTGGTGTTCTCTGGATCTGTGGTTCTTGGATCTGTGGTTTGGTGTTTGTCATTAAACTTGGAAAATTTTAGGCCATTATTTCTTCAAATAGTTCATTTGCCCTATTCTTTCTCTATTCTTCTAGAATTCTAGTTGCACCTATGTTAGTCCATTTGATATTGTCACACTGCTCTCATGCTCTGTTCTGGGTTTTTTCCTTCTTTTTCTTTGTGCTTTGGTTTGGGTGGTTTCTATTGACCTATCTTCAAGTCCAGTGATTCTTTCCTTAGCTGTATTGAGTCTACTGATAAGCCCATTGAGGATATTCTTCATTTCTGTTACTGTGGTTTTTATTTCTACCATTTCCATTTGTTTCTTTCTTAACAATTTTCATCTCTCTGTTGGAATGTTGCCTACCTTTTCCATTACAGCCTTTACCATATTACTCATCATAATTTTAAATTCCCCATCTGATTTTTTCATGATATGTCATATGTGAGTCTAGTTCTGATGATTCCTTTGTCTCTTGGGAGTGTGTTTACTCTTGCTCTTTTATATGCTTCATATTTTTTGCGGAAAGCCAGATACCTCGTGTAGGATAGTAAATACTGAGGTACATCTTTTTATGCTTGATGAGCATGCCTTCCCTTCTGCTAGGACTTTAGCATGGAGATTTGTGTTAACCTGGTCAGGATATAAGATTTGTCATTGTTATGGTTACCCTTAAAACACAACAGTCTTCAAGTGATATCTTCTATTTAGGATGTGCTGGTTTGCCAGAGTTACTTTCTCAATGTCTCCTCCTCATTTGGCCTTGATTTTCCATTTGTGCTGCATCACAGAGGGTGTGTATCTTTTGAAGCTCCCCCAGCTCTATGCCTCTGTTTCTTTACTTGATGCTTGTTGACCTGTGGTGAGGGTCAGGAGAAAAGAGCATCTTCTGATGACCTGATTAAGCCTCAGTCCTGGGCTGGTGCTGTGTCTCTGACTCTCAGGGACACGACCTTCCCTAGTGCTCTGGATTTACCAGCTGTACTTTTGGCCCACTACATATTCTTGCCTTTCCTTCAGAAATAGAGCTTTTTGTCTTCTATCTTCCCCAACTACAATGGATTTTCACTAGTGCCCTAAGATAACGTGTTTGTTGCTCTCCCCCCTATAAATGTAGGCTTTTGTTCCATAGGGGCAGTAGGAAAGATCGGTTGAGCAGAGTTTCAGCAGTGGCTACTTCCCCCCACCCCCCAGGAGCCAGCAGCATGATGGAGCTTTATCAGGATTCTCCTTGGTCTTCTATACGAATGCATGATGGGGTTTGTGGAGGAAAATCCTACAAGAAGATGAAGTCTTTAAATTGGCCCATGTTTGGCCGTGAGCCATTCATGAAAAACAGTTGGCTTCAGCCAACTCTTTCCAGCTTATACAGAATCCAGCAGAATCTGCCCAATATAAGCAAATGCTCAGATCCTACATCTCCCTGCAGGAACCCGGCTTTCCTCAGGTTTTGTGTTATATCATGGCCGCATAACCTCAGTTCTCTGATGTATTCCAGAAAAGTCATTAATTTGCAACTTGTCCAGATTTTCCTTATTCTATGAATAGGAGCGACTCTCATTCTAGCTCCCTACATCTCTAAGCTAAAACCAGAAATCCTTATTGAAGGGGTTTAAACAGTGTAGTAATGTGACTGAAATTAAATTATGGCTCTTATATAGAGAATGGATTACAGAGGTCTGGGGAGAGGTCAATGGAAATGTAGAGAAACCAGATAGAAAGCTGCTGCATTTGTTCAAATAAAACATGTTGGCAGCATGGCTTGGCTGCTTACAGTAGAAATGGGAAGGGGTAGATATTTCGGGACATGTTCTTGACACGTAGTGGAAAAGATGTGGTAATGTGGGATGTATTAATCAGGATCTAGTTAACAGACAAAAACCACACCAGTAATGTGAACAGGGAAATTTTAACATAAATAAGATTAACTAGTAACAGGGGCCTAACTACTAAGAGGAGTGAAGCTAACTCTACAAGAATGGCAGATAAAGGAAGTAGCCACTATCTGTAGGGCTTTGGGAGAACAGCCGAAGAAGGACAGTTTTAGAGGACGGCACCAATTCAGAGATTCAGACCTTGTTGAAGGGGATGTGGCTATAGCCTACTGGGTGGCCAAGAAGTTTGCTGAGGTGCCCCAGACTTAGGATGGCAAGCAATAAACCAGGGTGCCAGAGAAGCTCACTAGAAATGTGGTGGCAGGGGGGAGGGTATAGCTCAAGTGATGGAGTGCATGCTTAGCATACACAAGGTCCAGGGTTCAATCCCCAGTACCACCTTTAAAAATAAGATAAATAAGTAAACCTAATTACCTCCCCCCAAAAATAAAATAAAATTTTTAATTAAAAAAAAGAAATTTGGTGGCAAATTCTAGGTGAATATAACTACCCTTTGACAAAGCAATTCCATTCCAAGAATTTTCTCAAAGGAAGTGAAAACATATGTCTGTAAAGAGGCATGGAAGAACTTTCTGGGATGATGGAAATGTTCTCTCTTTTGATCATGGTGGGGATTACATGTGTGTATACATTTGTCAAAATTCATTCAACTTTACAGTCAAAATCGGTGTTTGAGAATATAAGAAGAGAGAAGAAAGTGTGAAATAGTTGTCCGGATTTGGAAAGTGAATTTACAAGAGAAATAAAACAGAATTAGCCAGCAGTACTGAAAGCCTATTAGAGATGTGTGGTAACAAACTTCAATTGAGAGTCCCCAACAGAGGCTGTGTAATTTTCTCCAGCAAATTTCAGCTTCTTCATCACTGATGAGAAGTAGAAGAAGAATTGGCTGTAACCAGCATTAGAATTTTGCTAGGGGAGCATGATGAGGGGGAGAGGGACGAGGGGCTAGGAGTGTTTGAAAGAGAGAAGTGATTTTAGTGATGATCCAAAGGATTATAAGCTGATTATTTAAAGACACAGAATGTGGTTTTACATAACATGACCCCAAATACAAGCCAATTATTTCATCCAGTGCTCAAAACAAAATTAGCATATCTGGATGGAACTTTAATTCAAAAAGATACATGCACCCCAATGTTCATAGCAGCACTATATACAATAGCAAAGACAAAGAGGCAACCTAAATGTCCATCAACAGATGACTGGACAAAGAAGTTGTGGTGTATTTATACAATGGAATACTACTCAGCCATATAAAAATAATAAAATAATGCCATTTGCAGCAACATGGATGCTCCTGGAGAATGTCATTCTAAGTGAAGTAAGCCAGAAAGAGAAAGAAAAATATATGATATCACTCATATGTGGAACCTAAAAAAAAAAAGAATACTATGAACTCATTTACAAAACAGAAATAGACTCGCAGACATAGTAAACAATCTTATGGTTACCAGAGAAAGGGAGTGGGAAGGGATAAATTGGGGATTTTGAGATTTACAAATGTTAGCCACTGTATATAAAAATAGATGTTTTAAAAAGTTTCTTCTGTATAGCAAAGGGAACTATGTTCAATATCTTGTAATAACCTTTAATGAAAAAGAATATATGTATGTATATGCATGACTAGGATGGACATTGTGCTGTACACCAGAAATTGACACATTGTAACTGACTGTACATCAATAAAAAAAAAAAAGAAAGAAAACTAGCCATCTTTTCCAGAGATAGAGGGGGGAAATGTTTGCTTTGATTATCAATGGTAACTGCCTGAGGGATTTTCAATGGTAATTTTGAGTGTACATGATTTTTTCCTTACACATTAACTAGAAAACCCAACCTCAGGGAAATACGTGACTCCACTGTATACCACGAGTGCATCAGTTACCTATTGCTTCAAAACCAACTGCCATAAAACTTAGTGACTTAAAACAACAACCATTTTATTTGCTCATGATTCTGTCAATCAGCAGTGGGGGCTGGGTTCAGCTATGTGGTTCTTCTGCTGGTCTTGCCTTATGCAGTTTCAGTTTTTGGTGGCTCAAATGGGACTGAGTGGTCTAAAATGATCTCATTCACGTGTCTGGCAGTTGGTGTTGCCTGTTGGCTGGGCCATCTGTCTCTAGCTGATTGGCCTGGGCTTGCTCACATGGAAATTGGATTTTTAAAGCAGCAAAAGAGAAGGCAAGCCCCAAGGCACAAGCACTTTGCTAGCATCTGCTTGTGTCACATTTACTAATGTCCCATTGGCCAAAGAAAGTCACATGACCAAGCTTAGTGCCAGTGAGGTAGGCAGGAAAACCACACAAGGGCAGACAGGGATATGTGGTGCATGGAGGGCCATTAATCTAACCATTAACAACAAGGAGATCAGGAGCAGTGCTCTCTTCCTGCAACCAGTAAATAACAGCAATAACTAAACAGAAAAGTAAACCACTTATTCTCCTGGAAAAAATAACAATCATTTTCCTTAGAATATTCTAACCTGGTCTAGGATGTCAGCAATTTTTCCTCAACATCACAAAATTCTAAAGACAATCAAATTGAAAAATACATGTGTCATAGAACATTTCCGGAAAAGAGAGGTCGTACAATTAGATGATGACAGTGTTTAGCGGCTTCAAAAACTTGTTAACTTGGCCTTTATGCTTTGAATGAGTATATTTGTAGATGGGAGATTGAACCATATGACCTTTAATGTTCTTTCCCAGTACTGATATTTTTATGATAAACCATTTAGCAATCAGTCTATTACAGCTCATTCTAGCTTGGCTGAGAAAATGCCCTTTTTCTTACAAGCACTTCCACATACGCCTCTGCATAAAGCAGAGCTCTAAGACAAATGACAGTTCTGTTTCATAATATTTGCCTCCTGACAGAAGAGGACCAGCTCTTGAGTTATTGCCTCATTAGTGCAAATAAGAATCATTGACAACTCCCAGAATTATGGGAATGAAAATACTGAAACTGTGGTTTATCAGAGCTCTTTTTGACTTTTATTTTTCTTTGAACACCAGAAACTTGGATTTCTCTACCCCTGTCCTGAGATGAGTGGAAATGTTGAAGACTGGAAGTTGAAAGAAATTTCTGCATGGCCAAAGAAGAAAAAAAGAAGTACTCATTATCATGTTTCATGATGATTAGAAGGGACACTCTAAATAATAAATAATTTTCATTGTTCTCTAAAGAATTCCCTCTTATGGTTAAAATTCCTATTTCACATAATTTCATTAAAAGAGAGCTTTGCTGACCCAGAATTAGATCCCTAAGTTTTTTATTTGCTCTGCTGGCACAGCAAAGCTTATGGGCAATTTGTAATTGCCTGAGTGCCCAAAGGTTAGGGATCAATCACTCAGACTGCCAGTCATGCCAACTTGCAAGCCTGGGAATACTCAGAGAGGCTCGGGATCTTTTTCACTAAAGCAAAATGGCTTATTGTTAGATTTGGAGGGAAAACAGAGTGAAAGGAAAATGCTATTGAGCGTACTTAGTGAGAAACATCATTTATATCCCACAGTAGCACATTTTTAATAATGAGGCCAGCAGGGAGAAGACAGAGAGCAGGAAAGACCTTACAAGGAGAGCTCTGCTTAGCGAGCCAGCTCAGCTGGTGTGAAGTGGACCCAAAAGTCCATAGGGTGAAAACAATATATTTTTAAAATGCAGCGTGCAGCATTTCCGTGTATTTTTAGGGGAAAAAAATGTTTGGGGTCAACCCCATCCACTGACTTCATCCCATCTCAACTTATTTATTCTTGCCAGCCAAAATGTCTTGGTTATACACATCTGAAATTTTTTTTAATTGAAGTACAGTCAGTTACAATGTGTCAATTTCTGGTGTACAGCATTATGTCCCAGTCACGCATATACATACATATATTCATTTTCATATTCTTTTTCATTAAAGGTTATTACAAGATATTGAATATAGTTCCCTGTGCTATAGAGAAGAAATTTGTTTTTTATCTATTTTTATGAAATCTTTTTTAACTGAGTTTATTTTTTTTCAATTGTTCATATACTCGACATCATCCTTTAATAAAATGAAATTTCACTTTTGCCAGAAGTTAGTATTAGGTTGAATCATGTAGAATTATCAATATCCTACTATTTTTGACTCTGAAAGAGCAACTTCATATTACTTTGCTTCATATAGTACCTACAAGTGGTTAGTATATGATAGATTTGGCGTTTTATATTTGTGAGAATAGTATGGATTATTTAACAGATGGTCCTGCAACTATTAGATAAGCATTTAGGAAAAAGTAAAGTAGGAGCCCTACATCAATCCATAGACAAAAGTTAATTCCTGATACCACTGTTTATTTAAATGTTAAAATTATAGAAAATTAAGAGAATTTTAGTGAATATTTACATAATTTGGGAGGGCACAGAAAGCATTTATCCAAAAAGCATAGATAAGGCCATAGTAAATTAAATAAGATTTTAGGTGTCAAAACATTAATACATATCTTTTTAAAACTCTGCAAATAAAATTAAAGAAACTTTTAAAACTAGGGGAAATATCTGCAACATATATGACAGAGAAGAAGCTGAGACCCTTAAGATCTTGTCTATCAACAGGAAAGAGATATACACTCCAATTAAAAAGGAACAGTTTCCAAAAGGAGACATAAAATCCGAGTAAACCTCACAATCAAAACTAGGGCAAATGAAACATTATTGAGATACCAAGTGTCACCTTTCAAATTAATAAAGTAAAAAGATTGACAACACAAGCAATGGTAAAAATATAAGAGAATAAACATTCTCATACATGGCTGGAGAGGTGCGGCTAAGTTCATGCTCTCTAATGGGCAGTTGGTAATTTGCATCAAAAATTTTAAAACTCTGCATATCTTCAGAGCCCACAGTTCTACCCTTTGCAGGTTATCTTAAGGATAAACTCACAAATGTGTCCAAAGTTACATGTGGAAGTACTTCATCCTAGTGAAAATTTGGAAACTAACTAAATGTCCTAAAATAATGCAATTGTTCAAAAATCACAACACATACAAAGGAAAATACTCTTCCAGGGATAAAACCACATCATAAAAATATTTCTAGCCATGAGGAAAATATGCTACTAATATGAAAAGAAAAAGATCAGGCTTTAAGTCGATAATGTGCACAGTATAACCAGGGCTAGGGGCAGGTTCACACCGTGATTCGAACTTGGTGCCTTATTTCCTGGTCTTGGCCTATCATCGCCTGATACCCACAAGGTACTGAGATGTGTGATGCTGATGTCATTACCTACACAGAATATAATGATATCCCAATTTAGTCTCCTTCTCCAGAGCAGGGAGTGGATCATCTAGAATCACTTTGACATAGTTCTAGGTTGTCATGGCAGTGGCAGTATACAGAAAGATGAGAGAAATCCCATTTGTGGGCTGGGTGAAACCTGGCTTCCATAAACACTGATAGTAGTAATAGCTTATTTACTATCCCAGGGCCCCCCCCCCATCCCTGTCTTACCCCGGCACTCCTTACTCCCTACCCTGCTTTGTTTTACTTCTCCATATACACCACCTTCTAATACTTTCTATAATTTACATTAGTTATAATTTTTATTATCTGTCTCCCCCTACTGGTATGAAGGCAGAGTTGTGCAGTGGGTTTTTTGGGATTTTTTTCTGTTTTTTTCACCACTGTGTATGCTCGGTACCTAAAACAGTACCCGGTATACAGCAAGACCTGAATAAATATGAATCACACCAGTGAATGAATGGAAGCTCAGATTTGCTATCTACATACCATGCATCAGGGACCTGAATTCAACTAGCTAAGGACAGCTTTTAGGAGAAAAGACATTACAAACATGATGGGTATTGATGAAGGAAGCAGCGGCGACCCCCCTCTTTGCCTTGCTCGTGGTTGTGAGGATGGTGTTGGGTAAGACTTGATTAGTGATGAGTGAGCCAGATGTCCCTTTCAATGGAAACTTGGGGAGCTGCCTCCGCTCCCCACTAATTGTTCCTGTGAGACACCACCCCCTGAATCCACAGTGAGGACCCCAAAGTGAGAAGGCTGGGAACATCCCTCTCATTCATTCTTCTCTGGGTTTAAAGCTGATGAGCTGTTCTTCAATAATCCAGAGTTCTGCATCAGGGAGCAGAGGAGTGTGTGACAACACAATGCCATGAAATTATGCCTCAATAAGGAGAATAATGGCATTATTGAGCAGATATTCATAACAACGATCATTTCTAAGGGATTTCTTTACATCCACATTTTTGCCTTCACGACTTAGACTCTTACTTTCTATATTCAGAGTCATCATTCTCAGAAGGACTGTCCTTTCACCCAAGAAAGACTAGTTCTTTGAATCATACTTCATAACAATGTTCATGATATTTCCTGTTGAGCAAGATCAGCTTTGAGCTTGTTTAGGAAGAAGTGAATTTTAAGAATATATGTCCTGTCCTTCTTTCCCTCTCCCCATGTTATCTGTCATAGCTACTGGCTTTTGCCTCTTTGCTGATCATTAGCTCGAATGTGCCGACAGTGAAGAAAGCCTTCATTTTATGCTTTAACAAAAGAAAAGCAAAAAAGATGTCTCCTCCCGCGAGTACAAAACAGCCAGGTTTCACATCATGAAGAGGAATTTCAAAATTACTGCCAGTTCCTGACATGCAGATAATTCTTTCAGAATTGCAGTTTTTCCAGTCCAAATTATATTTGAAAAACTACCAGCTCCCTAGAATAAACTCTATGCAATGTCCTGCTCAGACCACCCCTGCAGTAACGGGAAGAACACTGCTTCATATTTCTCCCTTGAAAGGCAATGCGGTCCAGTTGATAAGAGATCAGAGCCAACACTGGAAAAACCTGAATGTATCTATGATTCTAATTCTTAGGTGCTGATTTTGTTTCCCTCTCTTTGCCTTTCTTCTCCCTTCCCTTCTGCTCCTCTCCTCTTCCTCGTTTGTCTTTCTCTTCTCTCTCCCTCCTCAACCTCTCTCTCTCTCTCTCTCTCCCTCTCCCTCCCTCCTACAATGAAATCTCTGTTATATTATATTAGCACGTACAATACTAAGTGATGACAAGGATGTGGAGGAACTGGTCCTCTCATACATTGATGATGGAAGTACAAAATAGCACAACCACTTTAGGGAAAATTTTGGCAGTTTCTTATAAAGTTAAAACATGCATCTGAAGAATGACCCAGCCACTCTGTTCCTAGGTGTTTACCCAAGGGAAATGAAAACATGTGTCCACAAAAAGACTTGTATAAGATGCCAGAGCAGCTTTACTCATAATATCCCCAAACTAGAAACTACACAAATGTCCAACCACAAATGAATGGGTACACAGAGTGTGGTGTGTTCGTACGATGGATTACCATTCAGCACTAACCTGGATGAATCTCACCAACATTATGTTGAGTGAAAAGGTAGACACAAAGGAACACCAACTATATAGTTTTCATTTACATAGTTGTAGAAATAAAACTAATCTATGGTGATAGAAATAACATCAATAGTTCCTGGGGGTAACAGGTATGACACTGAGGAAAGGGGATTGCCTTAAAGAGGAATAAAGAAACTTTCTGGTGTAGTGGAAATGTTTCACATCTTTTATTGGTGTGGTAGTTTTGGGGCTGTTTATTTTGTCAAAATTCATCAGACTATATACTTAATATCCAAACATCATATCATGTGTAAATTATCGTAATAAAGTTGACTGAAAAATTCACACTGGGATCTAGGCAAGGGTTTAGAAAAAAATGCTTTTCCCAGAGTACACAGGTGGATGGTATCTCAGCCTCTCTGTCAATTGAGAGCGGTGGGCTGGAGGAGGTAGGTTGAATCAGTGAGTTGGCAGGTCTGTGGGTAAAAGCCCTGCTAGCTGCCCCTTTTAATTTCAGCATCAGAGAGTACTTCAACTTGCAAAATAACATGGTGGGCATTATTGGAGATATAAAGATGAATAATTCATAATTCCCACTCTGAAGTTACTGCTAATTATTTTTGGCCTAGTAGTGATTTTAAAAAATGGCCATGCATTTAATGAATTACTGTCAAATAAAGAATACTAAATGGGTAGCTTAAGACCATACTTAATGCATGCTTACTCAATACCCAGAAATGTCACAACAGCCTATTGGAAGTCTTGTTTATAGATGGTTCCTAAATCCTCTGGGAAGAATTTTGAGGGATACTTTGCAGCCCAAGAATGGATTAGCAAACACTGGGATTAAGACTCTTCCACAAAGAAGTTGGGGCGGGGTTGCCTTCCTTCCCCTGGGAAGCATGGCCAGCAAATTAGAAAACAAGCCTAAAAGAGAGGATGAGTCAAAGGATGGTGCCTACTTTGAGACACAGGGGTGGGAATGATGGAAGACAATCAACAGAATTATCAAGATCAGGGCTGCAGAGAAGAGTTTCACAGGGTCTTGGCCCAGGCCTTTATTATAGGGAGTTGTAAAATTGAAACGGCAAACATATTCATCAGAGTATATAATCTCACTGGCTTCACACAATAAAAATTCCTTTCTTCTTCCCTCAAAGTGCTATGCAAACGTTCTTGTTTGGGCAGTTCTCCTGAACCTTTGTCCTCCAAGTGATGACTCGGGGATCCAGGTGCTTCCATTTTGTGACTTCAGGTAGTTCTGGTGCCATCTAACTAATAGATGATGAGACAGACACATAGATGAAAATGTGGAATGCTTCATAGGTCAGGCTTGGAAGTGGCATGCACCAATTCTGCCCAAATGTCATGGATCAGAACTCAGTCACATGATCCTGCTTAGATGCAAGGATAGCTGAGAAACTTAGTTTAGCTGTGTGCCCAGATAGAAAAGAGCCAGATTGCTGAACACCAACACTCATGACCAGAGCAAGGCTATTTATTGAGCAATTCGACAACTGTAAACGCTCACTGTTCAACTGCTCAAAGGCAGCTGAAAGAGGTGACATAAAGTGGGGGTGGGGGATGGGGAGGTAGGAAACCCTCTCCTCTTCAGAAAGTGCCGTGCTCCTCATTGGGAATAGGGGAGCAGATCATCAACAGTGGAAACCAGAAGAGCAGTCTTATGCTGCAGATGCCAGGTGACTCAAGAGCCAGACAAGAAAAATTGCAGAGGTCTGGGGTCGCAATAACTCTGCCAGAGACATGATAAAATGGCCCCTATGCTTTGAGGATCCCCAGGCCTGGAGTTGGCGCGTGGTTCAGAGCAGCAGGAGATAGGATTGGGTTGACTGAATTGTATCATCAGTCAATATAGTTCCAGATATCTCATACATTGTTAGTTGGGCTCTTGTTTTTTACCTTTGTTTATATAGACTAAAAAATGAGGGATGCTTCCTCAACAAGTTAAACAAAGAAGTACCATATGATCCAGTAATTCTACTTCTGGATATACGTCCAAAAGAATTAAAAGCAGGGACTCAGATTTTTGCACACCCATGTTCATAGCAGCATTATTCACAATAACGAAAAGGTGGAAACAACCCAAATGCCCATCAACAGACAAATGGATAAACAAAGTATAGTATGTACATACAATGGAATACTATTTAGCCTCAATAAAGGGAGGAAATTCTGACATATGCTACAACATGGATGAACCTTAAAAACATTACGCTAAGTGAAATAAGCCAGACACAAAAGAACAAATACCGTATGATTCCACTTACATGAGGAATCTAAGCTAGGCAAATTCACAGAGATGATAAATAGAATAGAGGTAACTGGGGGTTATGTGTGTTGCGGGGGAGGGGAGTTATTGTTTAATGGGTACATAGTTTCTGTCTGAGATGATGAAAAAGTTCCAGAAATGGAGAGTGGTGATGGGTGGCCAATGTTGTGGATGTACTTAATGCCACTGAATTGTATACCTAAAAATGGTTAAAAGGGTAAATTTCACACTATGTATATTTCACCATAATAAAAAAATTATTTTAATGAAGGACACAGGCTTTCTAATCGAGAAACAAAATGTGTTAAGAGCCAGGTCGAGAAAGATTCCAGTTAGTAAATGGGGAAGGGAAGAATCAAGTCAAGCTACATGGAAGAGACAATGACATCAGCTGGGCTTTAAAGAATTTCAAGCTGGGGTTTGGGAGGAAGAGGAGAGAGGGAGGACGTATTCCAGGCTGTGAGGAAATGTGAGCAAGGGCAGAGTCAAAAAAGATTGTAACATACCTAAGAAACAGTGATTTTTCACTCATTGTACCTCCTGCTTTCCCTGCTGGGGGGCGCTGATGCGCTCCCCTTGGAACTGTGTTAGGCCAGAGCTGTTGCTCAACATTCCCTAGATGCCAGGCCATAGGTCCCCAAGTGGGCCACGGAAAACTCCACTTGGCTTACCATGAACAGGTATAACCCTCAGTTACATGCACATGGCTATTTCCACTCGATTCATAGGAGGGGAGCTTACATAATTTTATAATATATACGTTGCCTTTTTTGGAGGTGGGTGGTCATTGTGTTCTGAGGGATTGTATCCATAGAATCTGTTTATATATTGCCAGACGCACGGATTGATAATATTTCTGAAATGTTAACTAAAATTTTTTTCTCCCCTGTGCTTCCTCCCCTGTTTCTTCGTACTCAAGCAGGTAGGTGAGGGAGGTTTTGGTTTTGGTTTTTAACTGAGGTGTAATTGACATATGCCACTATGTCAGTTTCACACAGGGTGAAGTTTGAGACCCTTACAAAAGTTAGGCACGGCTCTTTTCTCTGGACAAGGCATCATTTTGATCCTCTTCAAATCAACAAGATAGAAGTTTCTATATACCAGTAGTCACGTTTGCCTATTTGTGTGTGGGGGATTTTAACTTTTTATTCCCTGTCCAAGACAATTCTCAGTGACATCAAGTCGTGTATAATCTGCACAGTTTCCAGCCTTCTGCTGAAGATGGCTTCATCTTCCCACTTCTGAACATCCCTGTATCCCAAGCTGCTTTACCTTATCTGGTCTCAGGAGTGGACTGACCCCACTCCACTGCCAAGCCCTGTAAACTTGCCTGGCCACTGTTTGAAAAAGAGATGTTCTGACCATTTTATTACTTGTCCTGGGGCAAAAATGAAGGGCTGAGGGGACAGCCAAACTGACCTCCATGCCTCATCCAAGGACAATCTCTCTCTAGTAACTGCATTAAACAGGAAGTGAACATAATTTCTCAATACATATTTTCATGGTAGAAAAATCAGAATGTACTCTAGCCAAATGATCAAAATTAAAAGCACCAGCAAAGGGCAAACAGACATGGTGTGCCTCTAGCTGAAATAGCCTAGGTAGATACCTTAGCTTCCTTGAAAAATGTCCCCTGGTTGCCTTCAGGAAATTTGAAAGTCTCCTTGTAATTAGTTCCCTTGGTAGAAAGATGTAACCTCCCTTTATCTCCCAAAGCAAGTGCGCCTCAAACTTTACCGGCTTACTAATCACCCGAGAATCTTGCTCAAACGCAGATTCTGTTTGGTAGATCTGGATGGGGCTCAACACTCTGTGCCTCTAACAAGCTCCAGGTGGCTTGAGTGTTGCTGGTCTTCGAGCCAAACTTTGAGTAGCAATGTTGCAGGAGAGGGAAATATCACATCCTGGGACCCACAGGAGTCCTTACTACCGACTGACTGCCAAGTGAGGGTCCTTGGCTTTGTGGCAAAGAATAGCCAGCCAAAGAAATGTGAAAGCGAGTTTAATTAAAGAGATACACACTCCAGAGGCAGAATGCTGACCATCTCAGAAAGTAAGAGCCCCGCCAGGGCATGCGGTCATTGGTTTTTATGGGTTAAGTAATTTCATAGGCTAACGAGTAGGAGGAATATTCTTGTTATTTTGGGGAAGGGTGGGGATTTCCCAGGCATTAGGCCACTGCCCACTTTTTGGCCTTTTATGGTCCTTCTCAGAACTGTTGTGGTGTAAGGGGGAGTGACTTTTAGTATTATAATGAAGGTAAAATGATCTAAAGATCAGTGGCTGGACTATTCTCAAAGCCACCTTGATTTCTGCTGGTTCCAGCCAGTCTTCAGCGCATCCCAACAGCTGTGCCCCCTCTTCATTTATCTAGCCTTGTTTGTGTCCTATCCCTTCCCTCTTGTCTCAGCAAGGTCCCAATGCAATGGGTCTCAAAGTGTGGTCCTTGAACCAGCAGCAGCAGTATCACTTGGGAACTTGTTAGAAATGCAAAGTCTTAGGTCCCACCCTCCACCTCTACCACCCCCTAGACCTAATTACTTACTGAATCAGAAACCCTAGGTGTGGGGTCCAGTCCAGCCAGGGCCAGAACTAGCATGAGGCAAAACTGAAAAAGGTACCTACTTCCTGGTGGGGGTGGGATTGTGCAAGTGTAAGGTCAGCACCTGAGTCCAGGCAGTATCTTCCAAGCCCTCCAGAAGACTGATGAACGCCAGAGTTAGAGAACCATTGTCTCCTTCTCAGTAAATCACCTCTGTGTGACAGCAGCCGCCAAACTGTGTTTAAATTAGCTGGACCTCAACTCAGATGCATTGAATCAGAACCACTGGGGGTACAAAAATGTTCATGTGGCCTGTAAAGGGATGAGGATAAGAACGCTCATCAAAGAGCTATTTGCCCTGGGAAGGATTTGGAAGACAAAAACAATGTATCAACTGGGCACACTGGATAAGCAAAATGTGGGGAGGCATACTGCAGTTAGAGGCAACAAGCCAGATGTACCATGGAGCAATGTGACAAGGGCAAAAAAACAAAATGTTGGATGAAAATTGCAAGAAATATGATTTAGAGCACAACACCGTTTATATAAATTGAAAATGCATTTCTTTTTTTTAAATACACTATTTCTTTTTAAATAAAGATCCATGAACAGAGGAGGGTACTAGAAGAGAAGTGGAATGATAGTGAGGACCAAGCATAAGGGGGAAAAATTGGTAATTAATAAGGAAACAAGTAAGCATGAAAGAGGAGAGCTTTGCCCAGACAGAGAGGACAATGTGCTCTGAACTGGGGACTATGATTAACTCAACTTCAGCATGTTGGCAGCGTGTAGAGAAATCTCTGCAGATGTAGTCAGGAAATCCATTGAAAACAAGAACCCCAGATCAGTCTTCTGCACACCTCAAACAGCTTTAATTGCAGAGCATTTTATTTTCTAGCACTTCTGTGATTTGGCCACCACATAACTTTCCCGTCACCCTGTCTTAAAATTTACAGTCCAATAATACAGTAAATATCTTAATGTTTCCCACCCCTAGATCTTTATTCACACTGTCTCCTGCTTTTTTTCTCTTTCCCCGCCTGGCTAACTCTTATTTATTCTTTTCGACTCAGCTCAGGTGCCATCTCATTGGAAAAGTATTTCTGACCCCTCTCGCTGGATTAAGTTGATCCGTTGACTTTTACAGCATTGGAGTATTTGGTCGTGGAGTATTATACTGAAATCATTGGCTTGTGTGCTTTCGAGCCCCCAGCCTTGCTTTTTTTTTTTTTGTTGTTGTTGTTGTTGGAGGGGGGAGATAATTAGGTTTATGTATTTATTTTAATGGAGGTGCTGGGGATTGAACCCAGGACCTTGTGCATGCTAGGCACTCACCCATCACCGAACTATACCCTACCCACCCTCCTCAATTAGCTCTTCTCACCTTTTGCTCCCCAGTGCCTGTCAGCAATGTACCTGCAATTCAGTAGGTTTTCAAATGTGGTAGGGCTTACCCACAAAACAAGTGTGCTGGGGCTTAACCAGAACTAGGAATATTACTTATGTATGCATTCACTTACACAGGACCTTATTCAGAAAGCACTTAAGGCAGCACTTGAGAACTAAACTTCAGTGCAGAAGGTGGAATTTCACTGTAACAAACAGCAGCAAAATCAGCCCTCTGTAGTCATAAGGCTCCGTCATGGCTGCCTGTCTGAACAGACCAAGATCCGGAGCAGGAGCCTGCAGTTTCTGCTGTGGCTGCTTGGCAAGAGCTCCATCCCTGCCTGCTACTGCCATCTGCAGGGGACTGGGTGATTTTCACCCAGCTGCGGGCTTCCAGCTGCCAGGAGAAAGTCACAACTCTAAATGAAAACCGCTTTCATCATTGGACCAAAAGATCGCTCTTTCTTCCCTTTTCTCTATCAGGTCTCTGAGGGAGGTGCTGCGTACCCTGTCCCCCAGTCAGGAAGAGACCAGAAGACCGTTTTACACTGTTTCCTCACCTACATCAAATAAGTTCTGAATTTATAGCCTTACATGATGGATTAGAAAGTTCATGTTTTAAAAGATTCACAAACCCTCCATTGAGAAAATATTTGCACTTATAGCCATGCTCCCCTCCCACAGACAGGAAAATAGAAGTTTTCTTTAAATCAATGTGATGTGAGAGTAAAAAAAAAAAAGCTGAAACACTGAGTCTAAAATGAATTTGCCTCCAAAATCACTAATCATCAGGGAAATGCAAGTCAAAACCACGATGAGATACCACCTCACACCTGTCAGAATGGCTATCATCAAAAGACCACAAATCACAAGTGCTGGTGGGGATGTGGAAAAAAGGGGACCCTTGTACGCTGTTGGTGGAAATGTAAACTGGTGCAGCTACTGTGGAAAACAGTATGGAGTTTTCTGCAAAAACTAAAAATAGAACTGCTACATGACCCAGTGATTCCACTCCTGGGCATATACCCGAAAAAAAGCAAAAACACTAATTTGAAAAGATGTACGCACCCCAATGTTCACAGCAGCATTATTTACAATTGCCAAGATCTGAAAGCAACCTAAGTGTCCATCAACAGATGAATGGGTACAGAAGGTGTTTTATACACACACACACACACACACACACAAACACACACACACACACAAACACACACACACACACACACACACACACACAATGGAACACTGCTCAGCCATAAAAAAGAATGAAATTTACCATTTGCAACAACATGGATGGACCTGGAGGGTATTATGCTAAGTGAAACAAGTTAGACAGAGAAAGACAAATACTCTGTATTATCACTTATATGTGAAATTTTAAAAATACAATAAACTAGTGAATATAACAAAAAAGAAAGACTCTCAGATGTAAAGAACATATTAGTGGTTACCAGTGGAGAGAGAGAAGGGGGGAGGCGCAATATAGGGTTAGGGGTATAAGAGGTACAAAGAATTATGTATAAAATAAGCTACAAGGATATATTGTACAACATGGGGAGTATAGTCAATACTTTATAATAATTATAAATGGAGTATAACCTCTAAAATTGTGAATCACTATATTCTACACCTGTAATTTATGTAATATTGTACATCAACTGTACTTCAATGTAAAATTTTTTAAAAAATAAAATAAATTTGCCTCTTTTCCAAGAATTTTCTTCAGTATATCATTATTTTTCTAAAAGACCATAAAGTTTTTGCTTTTTTCTTTTAACAGACGAAATTATACTTGCTTAATGATAGGAAAACATGATTTGGTAAAATGTAAATTCAATTGGCTAGAAAAACCTTTCCTATAATCTGTAAGGTACTGTCTCAGAAGGAGCCAAATAATCAAGTGAAAAAAATTGGGATTACTCACTAGAGTAGGATTTCTCAGCCTCAACACGACTGACGTTTTGGGTAGGATTATTCCTTCTTTCAGGGCTAGGAACTACTCCGTGCATTATAGGATGTGTAGCAGCATCCCTGGCCTCTACCCACCGGCTGTCAGTAGCACTCATCCACCCCAGACACAACCAAAATATCCCCTGGGAGGAGGGGGGGGCACAAGCCCCTCCCCGTGGAGAACCACTGCTCTAGAGAGAGGCACAGAGCCACTCACAGATAAGATGGAGTCTGTACGTTAGAACCTGAGACAGAATACTCAGACCTTTCCTCTAATCCAAACCCCAAGGACTGAATTTTCAAAGGTGTCAAACTTGCCAATACTATATTTGGGAGCAAATCCTTTTCTTAATAGCATTTCAAAATTTAACCAAGAGACCTGACAGAAGAAGTTTTTATCTTTCAACATTTAATATTCTTTCACTCAAAAACTGACACTTTAGTTTTGGCTTCTGACAAAATATTACCCAAGAACAGCACAGAGGCTATGTTGACCTCAGTGAGCAAGCTTAACCATTCTTGATAAGAAATAATTAGGCATTCTTGCAGTTTGGTGCAGCCACTGTGGAAAATGGAGATTCCTCAAAAAACCAGGTATAGACTTACCATATGACCCAGGAATCCCACTCTGGGGCATATATCCAGAAGGAACCCTACTTCAGGATGACACCTGCACCCCATTGTTCATAGCAGCACTATTTACAATAGCCAAGACATGGAGACAGCCTAAATGTCCATCGACAGATGACTGGATAAAGAAGAGGTGGTATATTTATACAATGGAATACTACTCAGCCATAAAAACCAACAACATAACGCCATTTGCAGCAACATGGATGCTCCTGGAGAATGTCATTCTAAGTGAAGTAAGCCAGAAAGAGAAAGAAAAATACCATATGAGATCGCTCATATGTGGAATCTAGAAAACAAAACCAAAAACAAACAAACAAACAAAAACAAAGCATAAATACAGGACAGAAAGAGACTCATAGACATAGAATACAAACTTGTGGTTGCCAAGGGGGTGGAGGGTGGGAAGGGATAGATGGAATTTCAAAATTTTAGAATAGAGAAGCAAGATTATACTGTATAGCACAGGGAAATATACACAAGATCTTGTGGTAGCTCACAGCGAAAAAGAATGCAACAATGAATATATGTACGTTCATGTATAACTGAAAAATTGTGCTCTACACTGGAATTTGACACAACATTGTAAAATGACTATAACTCAATGAAAGAAAGAAATAATTAGGCATTCTCAATATAGCAGCTAATTATTAAGTGGCTACAACAGGCAGCATTAACGCCTTCCTCCAAAGATGTCCATGTCCTAATCTCCAGAAGCTGTAAAGCAAAAGGAACTTTGCCCATATGGTTAAATGAAGGATCTTGAAAGAGAGATTACCCTGGATTATCCACGCAGGCCTGTTGTAACGTGTCCTTATAAGGGAAAGGGGGAGGCAGAGAAGGAGATGTGATGACAGAAGTCAGAGGGATGTGATTGCTGGCTTTGAAGATGGAACAAGGGTCCATGAGCCAACGAATGCAGGTAGCCTCTAGAAACTGAATGGGCAAGGAACATTCTCTCACAGGGTCTCCAGAAGAAACGCAGCCTTGCCCACACCTAATTTTAGCCCAGTAAGATTCTGACCTCCAGAACCGTGAGATAGTACATTTGTATAATTAAGCCACTAAACTTGTGGTAATTTGTCACAGCAGCGAATAAAACAAATACAAATAAACAGGAACACTGTGGCCTGTGAAGCCTGGAAAGGGAGATCATTTCTTCATTTTAATAAGCACAATTAGTATTTTAAACCATAGTTCACTATCTCAGACAATACAGCAATGCACTGTTTTTCCCTAATAATAGTAAGAAGTATATAGCTCTTAGGTGTCAGACACTATTCTAACAGTTTTTAATGTATTAATTCATTTGATTCATTGTAAGAACACTATGATGAAAATACTTTTATTATCTCCATTTTTCTGATGAGAAAACCAAAATCCAGAGAGGATAAGTAACAATTCTAAGCACATACAGCTAGGAAATGACAGCACTGGACTTCAAATCCAGGCAGTCTGGCTCCAGAATCCAAATAAGTGCCACCCAGGGCAGTTCTACGAAGTTCAGAGATGGAATGCTTAAAAACCAAAACCGTGGACGTCTATACCCAAAGAGGGTACTTGGCCATAAACACTGTAGTAGCTATGTTTCCAAATGCAGGGGCTGCTGTTTTTGTTCCCCCAGCCCTCCTGCCACGTCACTTGGTTTGTAGTATGTCACATTTCCTTGGCCAATGACCCCCACACACACTGCAGTCACCGTGGACTATCAATCAAGATGCCCCGCTCTCCCCTTGGCCAGTGCGATACAAGCCAGACCAATACAATCCCTTTCTCCCACCTCTGGAATTTGAATCTCAGATTCTCCTTAATTCTTGCTCTTGGTTCCTATCTTTTCTAAAGCCTGCATGTTCTGCTTTTTCTCTTATTTTGTAGGCAACCCTGTATGCTTCCAATGAAGTGTACAATAGACAGGTTTTCTTTCCATATAAGTGTACGAGTCAGTTACTTTACTTCCCCCCAAAAACCAAAAAAACCTTAACTGAAAATGAGCATTCAAGACTTCATATTTGTTAAGAACCCAAGCTGTAAATTGCCTCTCCCATTAACTGAAAGAGGTTGGAACACTCCTCTCAGCCCTAGAACAGGCAGAACATAGAAGGCTGATGAGAGAATAGGCAGAGCTGGTAGTGAAGGAGGCTGAAGACCGCAGAGCCAAGCAAATAAATTGAAGCTGCAGCCCGATAATCAATCAGAGGCAGTTTGGAAGCAGAGGATTTTCCTTTGCAATTACTGCTGCAAAGACTATGTATCCAGAGTGAACTGTGAGCAATGATTCAACCATCCCAGCATCCAGTGGCGTGAACACAAACAGTAAGGGAAGCACTGAACCCAGATGACACAGGAGATGAAGTGAGGACTCTGCTGGTATAGTTAATCCTCGTATTGTCTTCATGTACGACTTTCGATAGCTATCTTGATCAAGTGAACACTGTGACAACGGCAGTCAACATATTGTTGACAGAGTTGACAAATCAAATAAGTATTACTTCCAACAGCGCCCTACTTTAATAGGGCTCATTTCTTTTGTAGTTCCCATATAAAAATAGAACATGAATAAAACTTATTTTGGATTCCCTAGGCTTCTGCAAGCCTCTGCATCAGTTCAATCCAAAAGTGTTTCATCGGATGCATTTTCCCTCCGCAGTACCTATTACATGCACAGCTGAAAATCCACAGCCTCCAATCTCTCAATGTTAAGATAAAAACTTTGAGATCAGCAGCAGCTTCACTGACCTGATTTTAACAGGTCTTAAAGTCACTTTCAGTCGTCAAAACTTTTTTAATTACAAAAGGCTACGTTTTTCCAATAAATGAAATGTCAAACATTTTGAGGTTGCCTGAGGCAGAGTTTTTTAAGTGTTGTGGGTTTTATTTTTTTTAACTCCCCATTCGTGACTGATTCAGGGACATTAAAGTCCTTATGTATACTGTCATCACCCCCTCATCTTTTTCAACAATTGTGTCCCAGATTCAGCCTAGAGAAGACAAGTTTTGCTGTCACTCTTTAAGAATGTCACTAAGAAGTCATTCTACTTTTCTGAGATAGCTAACTCCATGATTAGGAGATCTTATGAAAAAAAAAATCTCCAGTTTAGCCTTTTGACTCACTGTCATGCATTTCTAAGGACATTAAGAGAACAAGAGCAAATCAAGAATGCATTTGAATTTCAGTATTTTTTAATTACAAAAATATATTGCAGTGGGTCTGGACTTAGCAGTCACCAGGGTTTTGTTTTTGTTTCTTTGTGTTTGTTTACATCCCCAGTACTTATCTTACAACTGGAAGTTTGTACCTTTTGACCACCTGTCACCCAATTCCTCCACCCTTCATCCTCTGCCTCTCATAACCACAAATCTGATCTCTTTTTCTATGAGTTTGGTTTTTTGTTTTTTGATATGTGTGTGTGTTTAGATTCCACATGTAAGTGAGGCCATAGGTTTATCTTTCTCTGTCTGAGCTATCTGAGTTATTTAATTTAGTATATTTCCCCCAAGATCCATCCACGTCGCTGCAAAGGGCAGATTTTTTATGGCTGAATAATATTCCAGTTCCATTAAGTGTGTGTGTGTGTGACATTTTCTTTATCCATTTACCTGTTGATGGACACTTGGTTGTTTTCATGTTTTGGATCTTGTAAATAATGCTATTATGAACATGGGGTACTGGTATCTCTCCAACATAATATTTTTGTTTCCTTTGAATACATGCTCACAAGTGGAATTGCTGGATCAGCAGTCATCAGATTTGACTTCTCATCAAAGCTTACCCACTAATTAGCTATGTATCAGCGATAGATTGCAAAAAATCTCCCTCCTTTCCCTGTCACAGCTTCTACCATCAAAAAGGGGAGTCTAGTGGGGCAAAGGTATAGCACAAGTGACAGAGTGCATGCCTAGCATCAGGAGGTCCTGGGTTCCATCCCCAGTACCTCCACCTAAAAAAAATACAATAAATAGACCTAATTACCTCCCCCCAGCAAAAGTGGAGTCTACTTCCCTGCCCTTGGAATTGTAGCTGTGTTGTTTTGGCTACAAGAATGCAACTAAAGTGATGTCGTGTGAGCTGTAGGTCTAGGTTACAAGGAGCCTTGCAGCTTCACTCTTCTGCTCTTGGAACCTGACACCACTGTGTGAATAGACCTGGGCTAGTCTGCTGGAGGTTAAGCGGCCATTTGGAGAGATGCTGTAGCTACTTCAGCCATCCCAGCCGAGGTCTCGGACAGAGACATGAGCCCAGTCAGGAAAAGATGAGCCTAGCTCAGACCATAAAGACTGCCATATAATAAGCCAAATAAGTGATTGTAATTTTTTAAGCCACTAAGTTTGAGGGTATTTGTTAAGTAGCAAAAGCTGACTGATATAGTAGCCCTTATGCAGAACCCTTCAGCTTTCTGGGCTCTGTGAAACAAGGGGATTGAAGCAGCACTAGAATTTGTTCATTATAAAAACATTCTTACTAATATGTTTACCACTTGCTTTACTTCTTAGCACCCAAGTGGAAGGGAGCTAAAATGAGATTCACACAATCGTATACAAGAATGCAAGGTGTATAGTACACTATAGTACAGTATAGTTTGTGAAAATGCTTGTAAACATGAAAGCATTATACAAAATTAAGCTGTCGTTGTAATCACGCACAAATCAAGAGTACAAGTTAGTCTAAGGAAAAGAAATGAAGACCAGCACGAAACTGTGGAGGGGGTGCTCCTTCTCTAAGGCAGTCTGCAAAACGGCAAGGGAGGAGATAATGGCTATTGAGAACCTACAGTGTTCCTGGTTATTTACATACATTCATTCACTTAACCCTCAAAATGATCATATAGTGTTATTATCAGTGCATCTTACAGATGAGGAAATTAAGGCCTGGAGATGGTAAATAATTTGCCTAAGTTCAAATAGAATATGATATAACAACAAGGGTATGAACACAGGCCTTTGGACTTCAAGGATATTTCCTATCCTTTCTTTCCTCTCACTTCCTTAGCCGTTGCCACACTGCAGAGATACATTCCAATTAGTTATCACTAAATGTTTTTCTTACATTTTTTTGGAATATTTTTTCTCTTATGACAGACTACATGCTTATGGGAAAAATTGCCATAAAAGTATTATTCATGCATCCAAGATCTTATTGTCCCAAAATATCTACTGATAAATTTGGGGACATCTTCCCCATCTATTTTCTCTATACTGGGCTTCTCTTTAATTAAGGATAAAAGCATTTTAATTATTTTTTTAAGTATGCATGTAATATATGAACACATGTTTATTATAAAAGTCAAAGAATCAAAAAGCTTGTAAGATAAAATATCCATTTGGTGTGTACTCTTCCAAACATGTTACACAAAAGATTGTATTGTATTATAATAAATTATGTCTTACTTATATGCAAATATTATATATTTTTTGGTTCTACACAAATGAGATAACTCTAGACATATTTGTTGAAATTTTCTCTTTCACTTACTGATGTCTTGGAGATCTTTCCACATCAGGACATAAAGATCTGCTACATATTTTCAAACTGCAAAGGGGGCATTACCATATTTTATTTAACTCTTCTCTTATCCATGGGCACTTAGACTGTTTCCAATATTTTACTGTAACAACATAATTATGCACATATATTTTTTAAAAAACTGCCTCAAGAAATGAAGTTATATATAAGGTTGTAAACATGAGAGCATTTCTCTTTATTTTCAAAAATACTTCCAAATTTACTGTCCAAAAAATGCTATTCCAAACAGGGTATGAGGGCTCATTTCCACCTCACTAGTGAATACCAGAGAGTATACATATTTTTAATTTTTCCTAATCTAATTAGAGACAGATTATTATTGCTTAATTTACATTTTCCTGATTTCAAACAAGCATTAACTTTTATATTCATTGGACATTTTATTTTCTTTCTCAATAAATTATTAGTTTACTTCTTATATTCAAATTTAATTTTAATTCAAGTTTTTCTTTTGCATATATATAATGGGTATTGATCCTTTGATTATATATATTTAAAATAAACTCCTGGACTCTCTTGTCAGTTATCTTGGTTTATAGTATGTTTTAATGTACAGAAATGTTAGATTTGTGTGTATTCAAATATATCAGTATTTTCCTTTACGACTTCCAGGTTTTTAAAAATAATTTTCACCACCCTGAGATTGTGTGTGTATGTGTGTTTACTTCTAGCGCTTCCTAAAGTTTCTTAACAATTAGATATCTAATTCATCTGGAACTTATTTTGTATTTGATGTACAGAAGGGCTCTAGTTTTAATCCAATGAATTTCTGGGTTTCACAACACCATCCACCACCCACCAATGGCGAAGTATTTTTACTGCTTTAGCTTGATAGCATATTTTATGTCTGGTAAAGCAAGTTCTCCATCATTCTTCCTATTTTTCAAAAGCTTCTTTGTTGTTCTTGTACATGATCCCTTTTACATTAAATTTAGAATCACCTTATCAAGATTCTAATTGACGTTGCATTAAATGTATAGGTTAATTCCAGGGGAAAATGACAGTTCTATGTGGTAGGCAGATTAATGCCCCCTAAAGATGTCCATGGCCTACTTCCTGGAACCTGTGAATATATTACATGGCAAAGCATAATTAAGGTTGCAGGTGGAATGAAGGCTGTTAATCAGCCGACCTTAAGATTTTTCTGGATTGGGGGAGGAGGAGGAGCAAGTGTAATCATAAGGGCCCTTAAAAGTGAGAGAGGGAGGCAGAAGAACAGAGTTAGAGGGAGATCTGATTATGGAAGACGGGTCAGAAAAGTTCAGTGCTGCTGGCTTTGAAGCTGGAGGAAGGAGATCACAAGCCAAAGAACGCAGTGGCCTCTAGAAGCTGTAAAAGGCAAGGAAATTGATTGTCCCCTGGAGCCTCCAAAAAGGAATGCAGCCCCGCTGACGCCTTGATTTTAGCCCAGTAAAACTCGTGTTGAACTTCTAACTTGCAGAGCTGTGAGATAATAAATCTGTGTTGTTTTAAGACACTAAATTTGTTGTAATTTTTTATAGCAGCAATAGAAAACAAATACACTCTACAATATCGAAATTTCTCTAACAGTTGGAATATCTGGTTACAAGTAACAGAAATAGACTCTAGCTAACTTAAATACGAAAGGAATGTATTTCAATGACGTTAGAAAACTTTAATAATAATAATAATACAGATCTCCACAAAGGGGTGTTAACATCCAATTATAAGGACTCCCTATTGTAGTGGAATTAATTCCTGTAATGAATGTTTGTTTTTCACAGTACCTAACATCTTTTGTAATCCATCCCATGTTTTTAAATTTTGAATTTTTATGCCTATCTTTAAAATGTAGTATCTAATAAATAGTGTTTTCTGAAGTCCCTTGTCTATACGGAAGGAACCTAAATTCTACCAGTCAGACCTACCTACACTTTGGTTCACATGGGAGCTCTTAGAGGAAAAGGATCCTGCCTAGGGCATCTGTGTACAGGAGAGAGATACTCTGAGGAGTCTGACATCCAAAGCCATTAATAAAGATTGTAGAAACATCAAAAAAAAAAAAAAAAGAAAGAAAAAAAGAAAACTTATAGAACCCACAAAACTGGAAAATCAGGGTCTGGAAGTGAAGCAAGAAAGCAAGATTTCATAAAGTCTTTGCATCAGTCAGTCTTCAATTGGAAAATCAGAAACCACCACTCTGGGTATTCGAGCAGAGGGAATTTAACACAGGAAATGGTTACATGAGTATTAGAAGTGCAAAAAGAACAAAATGAAAAAGGAGGGCAGAGAAAAAGGGAGAAAGAGTTACTCTGAATCGGAGTGTTAGTCAGAGATCAGGCTGATAGCATTGCCTCTGGGCTGGAGCCCGTGAGCCCACAACCACCGTCGGGTTTCCGGAGACACCACTACTGCTGCTACCACTCCTGCGTCTGCACCACTGCTGCTGAGCAGGAAACCAGTATCCCATGCTTTCACTAAGGCTGCTGAAGCCTGGAGCCCAGAGCTTTCCACCTTCACCCTCGGTTAATTTCTCTGGTGGCGCTGTTACAGAAGCCTCCTCCAAAAGTGAAAATAAAGACTTCTCTCCTGCCTTCAAGTCTTCCATCATTCCTTTCCATCAGCAGAATCTAACAGAAAGCCAGCTAATAATGGAGTTTGGGGAATGTAGTCGTCAGGGTTTAATCCCAGCAGTGCATAAGAGAGAAGTGAAAAGTGAGTGCAGAGCTGAGAGACAACAGGCATTATCAGGCATAGGAAGAGTATGGTCAGTCTGTTAGTTTTCTATCGCAGTGTAACCACTGATCACAGATGCAACCCCTTAAAATAACCTACATTTATTATCTCATAGTTTCCGTGGGTCAGGAGAGCAGGCATGGCATAACTGTGTCCTCTGGTCAGGGTTTCACAAGACTCTGATGAAGGTGTTAGCCAGGGCTGCAATTTCATCTGAGTCCCCAGGGGGGGAGGGTATAGCTCAGTGGTAGAGTGCATGCCTAACAAGCAGGAAGTCCTGGGCTCAATTCCCAGTACCTCCATTAAAAAATAAGTAAATAAATAAACCTAATTACCCCACCAAAAAAGTCATTTCATCTGAGTCTCCAGGTACTTGTCCAAGATCACATGGTTGTTGGCAGAATTCAGTGTCTTGTGGTTGTAGGACTGAGGTCCCTGCTTTCTAGCTGGCTGTTGGCCAGGGGCTGTTCTCACCTCTGAGAGGTTGTCCAGTTTCTTGTCATGTGACCCTCTCATAGCACTTTGCTTCTTCAAGGCGGCAGGAGAATCTCTTTATCCAGTCTTCTGAGATGAGCATTCTATATAATGTAACATGCTCAAACGAGTGACTAGCTCCTCATATTTGCATAATTCTATTGGCTAGGAGCAAGTCACAGGTTTCACCCACACTCAAAGGGAAGGGATTATTCAACAGTGTGACTCACTGGAGGGTCACCTTAGGGTGTGTCCACCATAGTTAGGATTTAGGTGTGGCACCAGCACCACACACCACTGGTGCTGGATTCTTATGACCCCCATGCCTATGAAAAGTCTCTCAACTTCCCTGAATCTTGATATCACTCTTTCAAGATTCAAGGACTGTAGCCCCAATTTAAGTTTAGAAATTACCAGTTTCAGTAATAACTGAACCTGTTCAAAGTGTTAGTCCAGGTTTTGTTGCATGGTAAAAAAAAAAAAAAAAAAAAAAGATTCAAGGCCTGTAACATTCATTGGCTGAACCCTTGTCATATGCCCCCTCATCCTCTCCCTAGATAATAATAGAAGGGAGTATTTCCCTCCTTTATTTTCCATAGTGGTTCCACCAGTGCTACACAAAATAGAGGATTTCTCCCAAATAGAAAGGTGTTTTCTTAGATGCCCACTTGTTACAGCTCTTCATCTATTCAGATCTTCTTCTAGAATATACTGTAAAGTGTGGTAGTTGTATTCATATAAGATTTGCATGTTTTTGTTAGTTTTTTTAGTGAAGAATTTCAGTTACAAATGACAAGAACCAGAACAGATGAGCTAAGAGAAAAAAATAAAATGTGTTCACTTAAATACTGAGAATACCAGGGATGGAACTAATTTAGAGGCCCCAGGAATTCTTGAGAGAGAGAGAAGGGCTAGACGTAGAGACAGAGACAGAGATGGAGACAGGGATTGCTGGAGGAGGTCGCAGAGAGGACGTGACTACTGGCTGACCCTCCAGCTGGACCCAGGTGAATGGAGGCTCCTTGCCCCCAACCTTGTCCTTGGAATGTGCCTTCTGTTTGCCTTTGCCACACTAGAAGCTACCCCAACAACACGTCCTTGAGATACTAATGTATTGTTAAGACCATCTGGACAGTATATGTGACTGAACCCTGTTAAGGCTTCTATATAGCCTTTTAAGAATCTGGCAGGTGGGTGCGGAAATCAACTCATCTTCACTGCTCAAAGCGAGCTTCATTTGTAAGTGCCCTTGCTGTAAGCCTGCCACCTACCAATCTGGAGTGATCTTCCTCTTTCTTCTGTTTCTCCTTGCCCTTCATCTACAGGGGGCCAGTTTCAGATTTCACCCGGGAAGCTCCCGAGTTTGGGAACCAATAGAGATGCAGATAGAGATGGTGATTTATATACATACACCCTGCCTGCAATCCCTGCAAAAGCAGACCTTTTTCCATGAGACGGGGGAATGTGCGACTTATCTGCACAAAGGCTGTGGATATTAAATTCACAGTCCCAAAACCTGACTGTGTAAAAATGTAACATCCACATCTGACATGCGAATATTTCACTGGAAAACAGAAAAATCAATTATGAGATAATTTTTCACTGTTTAGAGTAATCACTATAAAAGTCTTTTAAAGTAATATATTTAAAATATATTTTATTTAAAATAAACTCTCAAATAACCTTAAAAATGTAACTCTCTTCCTTTCTCCTTAACTAGATTCAATTTAGCTACTGAGCCCCCAAGGCAGTCAGCAGTGTAAAACTTACTCTTGCCAGTTCAAGATAACAGCCATTGTCAGGTTGAAACTCATGCTCTTTCGAGTAACTTAGAAATCCCCATCCCTTCTTCTTCTTCTCAGAAATAAGCTAGATTCTTTATGAGCGACTTATTACAAATCAGGCTTTAATATGAAGAGGGTTCTAGATACAGAGATCCTATCTTTTACCAGAATAAATCAGAATTTAGCCTGCTTACCTGATCTTTGTTACTGAGTTCTGACATTTATTGCTGAATGCATAATCCCATCACGGTCCATGGTCACCAGGACACAATTCTAGTTCTTCTGCATCCTGCCCCAGGCACCCTCAGGCCCACTGGTGCTCTCTCAGACTCTCAGAGGTTGAAAAACACTCAGCTGCCTTCCCCTCAGCAGACTGATGTGCATGGGCCTCTGGGAGGCTGACATCAGGGCCATCTGCTGGGAACCTCTCTTAGCTCTGTCCTCTGCTCTGGAGCCTTACTAAATGAGAGGCTTCTCTTAGAGGCTTGCGGTCTCCTGGCTACATCTGAGGTGTGTGGCACACTTCCTGCCATCCTCAGACCCACCAAAACCATCAATGGCTTGCATCACTTTCTGTCACCCCAGACCCACTCCAGACGGGGGGGGGGGGCAGCCCCCCGTGCTGTCTTAGGGACCCTCACTGATCTCTAACTCTCTCATTTCCCCTCCAAATTTCACTCTGTCCTCACCCTAATAGAATCTTTATGTGGTCTGGGGTGGGAATCACTCTTACATCACCACGCATTCTTCTTCTTTTTTTAATGGTGGTACTGGGGATTGAACCCAGGACCCCATGCTCTTTACCACTGAGCTATTTCCCTCCCCCAGTCATGCATTCTGACTCTCCTTGCTGTTTATGGATAAGCCTCATGTTCTACTTCACTAGAAGGTCGTAAAGAAAGTAAAAAAGTGGGGGGGGGGGAAACTTTAGAGTTTCTTTGGAAACTCTAAAGCTCTTTAAAAATATAAAGTGACGTTTCAACAATATTTTCATAATGGATAATGGTTCTTAGTTTGAACTTAGTGTCCTTCAAACTTTTAAGGAAAAACAAACCGTAATAGAAAAGAACACATCTGACTCTGTATTAGATCTGCTCCTTCGGCTTTAACCGTGCGCCCGGTTTCCTAGGCTTAGTCTTGCTAGCTCTGCACTCATGTAAAGATAACAAGTTGCAGAATAGAGAATAACATTTGTTTTGTTGGAGGTTTTGCAGGAGCACCATGAGCTGGCCCACGTGGACAGCTGCAGGAACAAAGAATTCCTACATCAAGAAGTTTGCAACAACCAACCACATCCCCTCCCCTTTTTTTGTATAAAAAGAACCTGTATTCTGACTTGGGGAAAATGGTTCTCTAAGAGATTAGTCTGCCATCTTCTCAGTCTGCTGGCTTTCCAAATAAAATCACTTTTCCTTGCCCCAATACCTCGTCTCCCGATTTATTGGCCTGTTGTGCAGTGGGCAGAATGAGTTTGGACTTAGTAACAAAAGCAGCTCACAAATGATGATTTTAAAATCTGAATTTATAAAGTTGTTTGGGCATCATATTCTGTAACAAAATACCTTATTTCTCTAGGGCATGATTCCCTTTTGCAGAAATTTGCATTAGTTATAGTAGCAGCTGATTTTTCTTCCAGGCATCAAAACTAGTCCTGGCTTCATTTTTCTTCTTGTGTCACACACAATCAATTATAAGACGACTTCCTCCAAAAACATTGACCACACTATTAACATATTCAGGTCACAATCAGCCCAAACAGTCCATGGTTATGAATTAAAATGGAGAGAAAAATGTGTGACCTTCAACTTGAAATCAGAAATGAGGTGCCCAGGAAGTATCAGAGGGTTTCTTCAAGGTGGAGGAGCTTTTCATAATCCTTTCTCACTCCTGATCATGTATCAGGCTACCCCTAGCATGGTTGGACCCACAGTGTTTGACATTTTATGCTTCTTCCTTCTCCTTTGAACAATTTTACACTGGTATAATCTAAAAATCAGTTGCAGCCTGCAAGAAAAAAAAGAGAGTACATGGAAGGGAGAAGGGCTAATTAATGTATCTACTTTGATGATGACACCCTGAAATAGTAAATGGTTTTCCACCGGAGGTTGAAGACAGTGAGGGATTTATCCAGCTACTCTTGTTATCCCTTGGTTAAGAGTTGTCCCTAGGGCCATCAACTATCCCACAGAGGCTGTGCCCCCATGAAGCTGAGCAAGCTTTAGCAGTGCCAGAGAAAGCTGTTGGCAAAAGAGCAAAGATATACAGATACATTGCAGTGGGAAGCTACTAGCTTACTGAGAATGTCCACAGCTTCAAGTGACTCAGGCAAACCAAGAGGATACCGGGCAGAATGTCAATGACATTTATTGTATTAGATGCCCTCTCTCCACTGATGGCTCCTGGAACTGTTCCAAGGTCTCCAAGCAAATCTCTCATCACTTCCAAATTTAATTTCTTCAAACTTATCTTCTCAGTAACTCAGGATAGCCACAGTTAACCCCTACGTCCCATGAGTTTCCCCAGGCAGGCACCATACCTAAATAACTGGAAAAGTGTTCTTTATTTTGTTTTTATAGTCAAGCTCTTCAGGAGGAAAAGTGGCTTTAAAAACTCAAAGACTGAGAGTTCTACTCCTAGCCATGGTGGAATAACTGAGGCTCAACATACCCTCCCACTGTAAACACCACAAATCTAGCCAAAGTATACAAGACAATAATCTCTGGCCGTTGGAAGACAGGCAGTACAGGATCATAAGGATGTAAGGAAAACAGACAAATAAAGTGAGTCATACAATCACTCCAGTTTTCTTCCCAGAGGCAATTTCCAGACTGTGGGGCAGAATCCCAAGCATAGCAGGGAGGTGCTGCTGAATTGAAGAGATGGATAGTGTTCAGGAAGACGTAGATGGCTGGAATTTGTGGGGCAGAGTACCAGGGAAGAGGGAGATGTGCAGTGAAATAAACTTAGAGGTCCCATTGAATCTGTTGCTGAATACTAAGTTACACACACATAGGGTGAAAATACTGATGTGTCGAGCAAAAGGTGTTAGAGCAGGCAGATAGCTAGATATGAGCAGAGAAAGGGGGGCACGGGCCAAAGGGCAGGAAACCATGCATCTTGTGAACAATGGCGGAAAAGCAAGAACCTCCGGACTGATTAAAAAAATCACATATTTTGGGATGACAAGTGTCCTGGAGGCAGACAAAGAAAGGTGGGGAAAGGCAAGAATCTCTGGCGTTGGAATGTAACCTTTTGCTTATTATGCCCTCATACAATAAAATCAGCCTTGCAGATTAGAAGCACCCATCATGCACCGAAGCCAAGACACTTCCGATCCAGACTAAATAAGGACAAAAATCCCTCCTCCCCTTGGGCTGAAAATCAGGGAATATGACCCCCAAACCTCTCCCTCACCAATGAAGATTCCACTCATTCATTTTTACACCCCATATAACCAGCTTGGCAAAGAAACAGTGCAGCTGCTCACCTGAGCCTGCCCGCTCCCCTCTTGAGAACCTCCTATCGCTTAACTTAAACATCACGCAGGACTATTAAATGTTTAAATTGTGGCCAGCTAGAGAAATTTCATGTTGAATATCCAGGATTTCAATCAAGAGCTCAGAGGCACATGGTTTAGTAGTGAAACTAAACTAGCCCTAGAGTAAAGGCTATTCTAAATCCACCTCAGTCAAGCTAAAAACAAGCCTCAGTGGGAAAAAGTTGATCTGTAACTAATTTAAATGCCTATCAGTACAACGCCCAAAATGCTTTAAAGAAAAATGAGGCCTAGCACCCCGTAATGTAAAATCCCAATGTTCAGCAACCAATCAAAACTCATCAGACGTGCAAAGAGGCAGAAAGATGTTATTCATAATCAGGAGAAAAAAATCAGCCACCAGAAACAGAGTCAGAAATGACAGTGATGATTTATTTAGAGGGAAGAGACTCTAAAAGAGCTGTTATGACTATGTTCAAGTATTTAAAGGAAAATATGAGCATTATCCAAAGAGAATTTTGAGATAAAAAGTACACTATATGAAATGGAATATTATAGCTACTGAAAAGAAACTCAGTAGATGCGATCAAATAGACTGGACCCATCTAACGGAAGGACTAGTTCATTGGAAGATAGTACTGAAGAATTCACACAATGCAATGCTGAAAAAGAAAATACATCAGAGAAAATATATAAAGACTCCTACAACTCAACAACAACAAAAACACAGCCCAGTTCAGAAATGGGCAAGGGACTTCAATAGACATTTCTCCAAAGAGAATATACAGATGGCCAGTAAGTACATGAAAAGACGGTAAACATCATTAGTCATTAGGAAAATGCAAATCAAAACCACAATGAGATACGACTTTATCAGATTAGAATGGTTATTATCACACACACACACACACACACACACACACACACACACAAACTGAAAATAAGTGCCGTTGAGAATGTGGGGAAACTGCACCCCTTGTGCATTATCGGTGTAATGTAAAATGTTACAACCACAGTAGAAAACACTTCAGCGGTTCCTCAAAAAGTTAAACTTAGAATTGCCGTGTGTTGCAACAATTCTACTTCTCAATATATACCCAAAAGGATTAAAAGCAGGGACTCAAACAGATATTTGCATATCAATGTTCATGGCAGCATTATTCACAAAGAGCCAAAAGGTGGAAACAAATCCAATGTGTATTAACAGATATTGGATAAACAAAATGTAGTACATACTACAACGGAATGTCATTCAGCCTTAAAAAGGAAGGAAATTCTAATACATGCTACAACATGGATGAACCTTGAAAACATTATGCTAAGTGAGGCAAGCCAGACACAGAAGGGCAAATATTGTTATGATTCCACTTGCATGAGATATCTAGGCTAGGCAAATTCATAGAGTCAGAAAGTAGAATAGAACTTACCAGGGGTTATGGGGAGGGAGTAATGGGAAGTTTTTATTTAAAGGGTATAGAGTTTCTGTCTGGAATGATGAAAAACTGCTGCAGATGGACAGCAGTGATGGTTGCACAATATTGTGAACATACTTAATGCCACTGAATTGTACACTTAAAAGTTGTTAAAATGGTGATTAAATTTTATGTTATGTGTATTTTACCTCAACAAAGTAAACTCTCAGAGAGAACAGACATGGACAATATATTGTGAAGTTACATAGTATGTCTGACAGGGCTACAGAAGAAGAGAAAGGGGGAAATAGCAAAAAATGGCATTATTTGAAGAAATAATATTTGAATTATTTTCCTGTATTTAAAGAATAAAGTCCTCACTTTTTAAAAAAGTGCATCCTGAGTACCAGCAGAATAAAGATAAATCACAATCAGGTACAGGCATATTTCATTTTATTGTGCTTTGCATTATTGTGATTTTTACAAATTGAAGCTTTGGGGCAACCCTGCATTGAGCAAATCTATTGGTGTCACTTTTCTAAAAGCATTTGCTCACTTCATGTCTGTGTCACATTTTGCTAATTCTTGCAATATTTCCAACTTTTTCATTATTATTATATTTGTTAGGGGGATTTGTGATCAGTGATCCTTACTGTTACTACTGCAAAAAGATTATAACTTGCTGAAGGCTCAGATAATGGTTACCATTTTTGGCAATAAAGTATTTTTTAGTTAATGTATGTTCATTGTTTTTTTGGACATAATGGTATTGCACACCTAATAGACTACAGTATAGTGTAAATATAACTTTACATTCACTGGGAAACAAAAAAAAAATTAGTGTGACTGCTTTATGGCAATATTTGCTTTATTGTGGTGGTCTGCAACTGATTCTGTAATATCTCAGAGGCCTGCCTGGATATTGTGGTGAAACTGCAAAATATGAAAACGATTGAAAGCAAATTTTAGTTACCTACCCCACTGCTCAAGGTAAATAAAGCTAGATGCTGTTATATAGAAACAGTATTATTCAGCCATGAGAAAGGATGAATTTTTTCCATTTGCAACGACACAGATGGAACTTGGGGGACATTACGCTAAGTGAAATAAATCAGACAAAGACAAATACTGTATGACCTCACTTTTATGTGGAATCTGAAAAAGGCAAATTCACAGAAACAAAAAGTAGAATGGTGATTGCCAGGGGGTAGAGGGCAGAGGAAATGGGGAGCTGTTGGTCATGAGTACAAACTTCCAGTTATAAAATGAATAGGTCCTGGGGATCTCATGTACAGCACGGTGACTATAGTTAACAATACTGTGTCGTATACTTGGACGTTGCTGAAAGAGGAAATCGTAAATATTCTCACCACAAGAACAAAATGGTAGTTATGTGACGTGATTGAGGTATTAGCTAACACTATGGTGGTGATAATTTTGCAATATGTAAGTGGGTCAAATCAACATGTTGTACATCTTAAATTTACACAATGTTATATGTCAATTATATCCCAAAAAATCTGGGGGTAAAAGAAGAAAAGCCTTTCACATAACCTTCCAAGGATCCAATCTCTGTTTTCTAGGTCCTTGTGATCCTTGGGGTCTTCCACTAGAACTGCTGTATCCAACCCGGAGATAAGGAAACAGTGTGTAGATAAAACACACCAGTTCTTAATTGCCTCATATTAGAAGTGACACATCATTCACAGTGATTATCTGCATCAGAATGACAGTCTGAAGACAGACTGCAAAAAACTGCAAAAAAATTCAAGGAGTGGGGGTCAGTGTAACACAGACTTACAGACTGGCCCTAAACTACATATTAAAGGAAAAACTTCAGCACACAAGAAAAACTGAAGGGAAGAAGCAGGGAAAGAAAAACAACAGTGATCATGGGAAACATTTATATTTTGGTAAATTCGATGATCTGTTGTATTTTTTAAAAGACATATATTTTACCCGTAAAACTGAGAAGTGTTTAAAAAGAAAGATCTCATTTGCAATAATCACAAAAATGCTTGTGTACCTGCAAATCAGTTTCACCATTATTGAAGGACATAAAAAGTATCTAAAAAAAGAGAGAAAGGGTGTTCATAGATGTTGCATTAGTCAGCTTAGGCTAAATTGTGCTGAGTTCAGAGTTAAGAATCTGTTGTCACTTCTATTCATTGCTACAAAGTCCCAAAATTCGGCGCTCACTCTACTCCCTCTCATTCTTGCAAAGTGGCCCAAATTTTGGCTGGGGCTATCTCTTACTTGTAGAATCTCTCCAAATGCAGCCAGTAAGAGTGAAGGCACATTACTAATATTGTCCCCTGCCCTCTCTCCCTAAACCTACAGGCTCCTTCAGCACAGTATCTGCCTCTCCCAGGTATCACTAGTGAAGCTTTATCAAATGTTTGCCACTTCATAATATGATTGTCTTCTTCCCAGCCTTTAATAACTGTTTCTTTTCTAAACACCACTTAACTTCAGGGCCAACGCCATATCGTTTTATGTTTTTTATGGCAGCACCCCACTTTTGGTACAAATGACACAGAAGGCTCAGTGCCTTATAACAACAAAGCTGACTTTTTGCTTTTGGATCATTGCTATCACAGGACAGCTGAGACTCTGCTTCATTCTAGAATTGTCTTAATTCTAGCATGCTGGCTGAAGAGGCAGCTGCAATCTGGGGGATCTGGGGTGTTGCTGGTCTTATTGGAAGAGTAAAAAGGAGACATGTGATGGCTCTTCAAGTTTCGTTCAGAATGGCACTGGTTACTTCTCACGTCAACTTGGTTAAAGTAAGTCATGTGGCCAAACCTTACTTCAAATGGATGTGGATCTATGATGCTCTCCCAGAAAGGGGAGTGAATATTTTGAATAATTACATAATCTACCACAGATATGAAAACTCAATATTGAAAAGACGTCAGTTTGTGGGGGAGGGTAATAGGTCATTGGTAGAGCACATGCTTAGCATGCAGGAGGTCCTGGGTTCAATCCCCAGTACCTCCATTTAAAATAAAAACCTAATTATCTCCCCTCTGCCAAAAAATAAAATAATACAAAAAAAAAAAAAGAAAGAAAGAAAGATAAGAAAAGAAAAGATGTCAGCTCTTCCAAAATAAAGTGATCGGTTTGAAATGCAACTCAAAAAAATTCCAATATGGTTTGCTGTTGTTGGGCTCTGGTGGGGAGGGATGTATGTATGTATATATGTATGTATTTAGCTTTGGTTTCTGTCACCTGTTTTGTTTTCCCAGAACCTGCAAAGCCAATTCTAAAATTCTTATGGTGGTACACTGTACCAAGAATTGCCCAAACCATTTTAAAGGAGACAATCAAGGAGGGGAGAGTTCCTTTGTAAAATATCCTTCCTCATTATAAAGCTATGTAAACTATGAGATTGGGACATTGGGGCAGAAATAGACTCAGCAATTTCACTTCTAGGAATATAGTGTAAAGATATTATTGCACAGGTTATAAGAGAGGCTAAAGAATTATTTGTGATTTGAATTGCACTGTTTGCAATAACATGAACTTCGAAATAACCTATATGTACATCAATAGTTGAATGATTTGTGATACATCAAAAAGTAAAATGCTATATTGACTATTTAAATAACCCAAAGCTACATATATCAATATGTATAAATCTTAAAAGCACACTTTTAAGAGAAAAAAGGAAGTTGCAGGACCCATACTTTATAATAAAATTTATATAAAAATTTTTAAATGCAAGAAATAGCACATATTATATACATATAATATATAATACCCGTATCACTTATGTTTATACATATATGGAATAATAATATTCATGTTATTACATATGCTATATAATCCTGGAAAATATGGATTGTGCATTGAGGAGGGAGAGAGATGAATGGATTAGAGGGGTCAATACAGAGGGCTTTGTCTCTGATGTTTCATTACTTAGAACACATCTGAAGCAAATATGGCAAAATGTTAACACTTGATAAAGCCAGGTGTTAGGTACACAAGTATTTGTTATTTTATTTTCCGTAAGTTTGTGTGTTTGCAGTATTTCATCATAAAATATTTCTAGCACCTAGCAATACTCAGTTAACATTTTTTACTGTAAACTTCCAGACTTCTTCTGTGCTTATATATGCAAATATATAAGTTCATGTTTTAAACGATATTGAGTTCACAGACTTCATAGCACTTTGTTACATGCTATGTGCACACCAAGAATCATGAATATCTTTTATGTTAATGAATATATATTTAAAATACCTTAATGGCTTTTAATATTTCATTATACATTTACATCATAATTTTAAACCAATTCTATATTATCATATGTTTCCAATATTTCACTGTCAGAATCAAAACTGCAATGAATATTATTTAATAAATGTCTTTATTCAATTATGTGTTTATAGTCTTATAAAAATTCCTTAAAGTGAAGAAGCTTAGATGAAAGAAATACACTTTTTAAAGCTTCAACACATATTGTCTAAGTTTTTCTTCAGAGAAATCTAATCCAATTTACTTCAGGTGTGCCTGAGATTGTGTTTTTCTCTATTTTAGTCTTTGCCAATTTTTATAATCTTCATTATTTAAAGATTTATTTTTGGAAACCTAAACTTCCCAACTGACGGAGGGCAGCTGGGGCTGCTTCTCCATAAACTAGTTGTCTGAAGAGAGCTGTGTTTGCTTAAATGTAAAAATTTCTCAATGAACTAATTATAAATTGCATTTTGCTGAGTGATGAGAAATGTGACAAATCTTAGGAAAATATCGTCTATACCCTTGAGGCCAGTGCTATATATTTTACTATAGATATTTTGAGCTCTGTAGAAAGTGTAGTTCTCTTTCACTTCAACTGGTGACTTGTCCTGAAGTCTAATTAACCTAATTCGATAGGGAGATTAAAGGTTGAGAAAAGTAATCCTGAGCAAAAAAGATTTTTTTTTTATTCCATTGGCAATTTGCTGCTGCTTCTTGAAATTGCCCTGAGTGCCTGAGTGACACTTCCCCTTTCGTTTCTAATAACAAACCAGTGAAAATTAAAATCATGTTCCAAGTTTTGGTAAATGCGGGCCTCACCCTTCTAGTTTCTGGTTTGACGAGTACTGCTGGGATGCAACAAAACAAAACTTTAACCAGGTCAACGTGATGCCGCATGAAATGAGATACAGAAGAGGTGATCTTGGAGGATCTTATTAAGGTGAATCCTTATTACAAACTTCTTATTGCCTAAGAAATTGCTCTTACCCCACACATAGGCCAAGCAACAGTGTGGGGGTTAAATCAGTTGCCAAGTATGTCCATCACAATTATACATTCAAAGATTAGGAAACTGACTACCAGTGGGTCCATTAAAAAAGTAGAGACATTGTAAGCTAGACTTTGACCCCATATGACTCCATTCTAATAATGGGTCACAATGATGCTCTGAGTCTCTGTATATCAAGTATCAGCTCAGAGTCTATGTCCAATTGTCCTCAAAATGTCTGCATATTTCCCTTCCCTAACTGTAGGGGAGCAAAACTAATTTTCCCTCTATCCTTCTAGGTTCTTGGCTGAGACCACACTTTAATAAAAGATAGATAAATAGGAGAAACACAAATAGAAGTTTAGTAACATGCACCCCCTGTCTACACGGGAGAGACCCAGGAAAACTGAGTAACTTCCCAAGGTGGCCCTAGCTATCACCTTAAATACTATCTCCAGCTAAACACAAAAGACACTGGGGGGTGGGGGAGCCAGTTATGGGAGGTTACCAGAAAAAGCACAGTAAACAAGGGTAAGGTTGTTATGCAGATATAAGTTGTTGCCTTCTCCATTGATAAGAGTTCCTAGAGATTTAGTCATCCTTCTCTTCCTGGAAGAGAGGGAGACACCCTTACAAATGGAGATTTCCCTTGTAAATGTTTCTAAAAAAAAAAAAAACTTCTACTCTGTTTTCATAGCCTTTCCTGTGTCTGCCATTTCTTAAAAATAATCAGCTCAAGCTAATCCTTACTCTAAAGAGGCATATTTAGGGATGGCAGATTTTGCCTCCCCTTCAAGACCAAAGTGAGCAAGAACAAGGAAGTTACACTGGGCATTTGCTGTTTTGGGTAAAGCACAGTTACTTCCCTTATATGGAACAAAGGGAAGTCTTGTAGCCAAGTCAGGTAACTTGTGCTGAGCAGGCAAGAGCAGATCTGTTGACCCAGACCTTCCTTTTCTGGGAGAGCCAAGCATAGAAACTTAGTAAGATTTTGGTTTGCTGACATGGGGCTTAGTATGAGTGACTCCATCTTGAGACTAATCTGATTTCTTTAACACTGGGAAGCCAAAATCTTTAGGGGCATCCCCCACATATCCTCATCCTGAAAAGGAGCAGGACCCTGTGCCCCACCCCCTGCCTCTTGTTTATAGAAAATCTGAAGTCTCCCAGGCCTCCCTGAGTCATAGAAGAGCAGGCTCAAGCCTTTGATGAGGACAAGCCTGCAGGCATTGCAGGATGGCAACGACTCTGACCACCTATCTAAACGATTAGTTGAGATTATTCCTTCATTTCCTTTTAAAATGTTCACAGCTGAACAGAATCTTTGGAGATGGTTTTTTTGGGGGTGATGCTGGGACCATCAGATTGCAGGCATTCTGATTAAAAGCAACTTTCCATTCTGTTACTAAGGCTGTTGTCCCCAGGATCATACCCCTGCCCCTTCCTCAAGTAAAAACCAATTACTCTTACTTAAGTCTCAGGAGGCAGCTGCAGAGAAGAAACAAGAACTTGTCAGAACCAAGGGAGCCCAAGATGGTGGAGGATTTGACTTCTAGTGGACCTTGAGTCTCATTATAAGCTTATTGTAATGTATTAGCATGCTAAATGACACACCCACCAGCACCATGACCTTGATGATTGCCATGACAACAAGAGGAAAAGGCCATACAAGGACTGAGAAGCTTAGACAAGGACTGATTGGCTCCACCACACCCGGAAGGAGGACATGATGGCAGAAGCCTCTCATAAAAGTCTACGTGGCCCGACCCAGGCAGGAGCTGTCTCTACTGGCCATCTTGGCTGATGGCTCCCAGCTCCAGCATCTTTTCCTCACTTGAGTGCTTTTTTTCTCTAGCACTTTCCTTCCATTTCCCCTTATGAGCAATAAAGCGGCTGTTCATTTCATCCCTCTGTCTCAGCTGTGCCAATTCTTTTACAGCCAGCAGCAAAAACCCACACTTTGGTGTTCCTCCTAATTTGGGGATCCCTCTACCCGCTAACAGTCCCATGTATCAGATTCCCAGGTTGCCCAAAACAGGGCTCTGACCTTGGCATAACAGACTGTCTCAGGTAAGCATTCAATCATCTTTGAAGGTCAGTGACTAGTGTCGACTGAAATAAATGCGCAGCCTAAAAGTTAAGAGTTATGTTGTATTTGGCGGGAGGACTCGAGCCCGGGGTTACAGCCTCTCAGATCGCTCTGAGGGACTGCTCCGAAGAGGTAGGGGAGGAGCTAGGATATATAGGAGCTTTACAACAAAGACCAGGTAGTCGGAACAATAAAAGATTGCTTGTTACCTAAAGAAAACCAGGCATCTCAAGTTAAAGAATTTAGTGCTTTTCTATGTATGGGAGGAAGCAAATATTTGGGCTCATTGAATTCATTCCTTTGACAAGTACCTAGCTATCTAGGGCCAGTATCCTGTCCTTTCTTATTCTGAGTCCGCTCAGGGTGCTCCACTGTGAGTGGCTGCAGAGGGCCAGCTGCAGGCCTGTCCTCACTGGGGGGTGGCGGCAGCTGCTGATGACTTGGTTTCAGCATTCTTTGTTTGCTGATATGGTTGCAGTATTTTCACTCACATTGCAGTATTTTCGCCCACACTAGAATTATTAAATCTTGAGTTTTGTCTTCAGCTTTTTCCGCTTTTCCACTGCAGGAGATCAGGGCCTCTCTGTAAACTACCAAAGAGGCCCTCTGGCCTTCACATCTGTTTTTCAACTGTTTACTAACTGCCCTCAGTTTTTCATTATCTCTCTGTACAATGTCATTGAAACAATAGCAACAGAGAATTCCATGATTCCTTTGTTCTTCTACGCACTGCCACCTCCCCCGACACCCCACTCCCACTCAACATCTCTGGACTTTTCAAATCCTTCCACCAGCCTCAGCATTGGCCTCCCATCAGAACCTTCTCCCAAATCACCCCCCGTGTAAGATTTAGCAATTATGTTAGAGCAGGCAGAAAGCCAGACAGCCAGACATGAGCAGAGAAAGGGGAATGCAGGCCAAATGGCAGGAATTGAGCAGAAAGGAGGGGCACAGGCCCAATGCAGGAAACCATATATTATGTAAACACCTGGGGTCTCTGGGCAAAGAAAGAAAAGCAGGATCCTCTGGGCTGATAAGTGGTCACACCTTTGAGGGTGAAAAGTGGCCCAGAGGCCAACAAAAAAGATGGGAAAAGGCAGAAATCTCCAGTGTCTGAATGTAACGTTTCACTCATTATGACCTCATTTCAATAAAACCAGCCTTGCAGATTAGAAGCACCCAACATGCACCTACGCCATGACACTTCTGATCCACACTTCCCTTTGGGAAGGTGGAGTTGGGATGAAAATCAGAGAATATGACCCCAGACCCTTCCCTCCCTAATGAATATTCTGCCCATTCATTTTTACACCCTATGTAACCAATTTGCCAAAGAAACTCGGGCAGCTGTTCACCCTTGAGAGTGCACTATCCATTACTTAATAAATCCTCACTTTATTTTTTTGACCTCCAAGTCTTGTCTCTGAATTATTTCTCGGATGGGACAGGAACCTGGAACACCGGTTACGTCCACCAGCAACAATTAGACTGCCACATTAGGCCAGGGATGGTCCATGTCCTAAATGCTATCCAGATTAGGGTCCTTATTGCCAGACAGGTGGTGCGCAACAAGTTACCAGTTCCCCACTTTTCTCCTGCTTTCTCATACCACGGCTAGTACCAGCTGTGTCAGTGCAGGTCCTCTGGGAAACCAACGGGGAGACAGTGAGGAGTGCAAAAAGTTTATTGGGGCTGCTTGACACGTGGCGAAAATGGAGAGGAAGCAGAAGCAATAGAGAAAGTCTTTAAACTGTGATGCAGATCAGACACCTATGAAAAAAATGGAGGAGAAAGTAGAATCAGACAGAGGAAGCTTCAGGCTGCAGGCAGATCTGACAGTCCCAGCCAACCCAGTGGGGAGCTCTGACCCAAGATTGCCCCGTAATGAATACCTACGTTGGGCAAAAATGGCCAGGCCTTTATAGTATAACCACCTTATACTCAGTCACCGGGTAGGGCTTGTCCCGAGAGGGCAGGGTCTCCCGATTATGTGCTGAGGCACATCTTGAGGACACTGAATTTGGAGGCTGTCAGCTAAGTGCACTTTTTGCAACTAATGAACAAGTTCTTTCTTAAATGAAGATACAAGTAGCACATCATGTTTGCTGTGCCAGGGGAAAACAACAGATGTCTACCTCATTTTTATCAGTAAGGTGGAAACTGCCTCACCCACAACCTCCACAGAGAGAAAAGTAGATAAAAAGTATATAATCATTACTATTTACTAAGCACGTGCTATTTTTAGACACTACACAAGTTGCCTGGTAAAAATTCTCTTTAACCTTTACATGATTCATTGTTCACGGGTAACTCTCATCTCCAAAGATGTACCATCCCACACTATTGGCAAAAGTTATCAGAATAAAAGCTGCCACCTTCCCTGACTCAGATTCAGATTCACTCTGGCCCTCTTTTTCCCAACCACTTTGTGTGCGACCTTGGCTGACAGACGTTCCTGGCTTTATCTCTGGGTTCCTTCTCCTTTGACTACATCTTAGATTCGCTGCTCATTTTTGCCTGGTTTCTCTTCTAGGCTTCGGTCTCTCAGATAGAGGGATCCAGGCCTTGGTCCATTTTCTGACCCACACCCTGGTACTATCAGGTCTCTGGCTCCCAGTCACGAGGGTAAAAGGTACCCAACACCATCTTCTGCTGACCAAGGGTCATCACTGCTTGGCCTCCTTTAGTTGGGAAGCAAGAAGAAGTAAAAGAATCAAGCAAGATAGATATTGTCACCCCAATTTTACAGATGAAAAAGCCAAGTCCCAGGGAATTTAGGGAATTTAGGTATTCTAGCTATTTTAGCGATATTACTTAAAACTTGGGAAATAAGGGGAGAATTGTGTTGCGTGTGTCCTTTCAAAGTCATCTTGTGATGTTGACAGGATCACCTGAAGATTATTTAATTATGCAGGGGATGTATCTGTATGCAGTTGCCATCTACTATTAATTAAGGGCTCAGACTCTGAAGTTATATGGTAATTTTTCTGTCCAATAGAAATGATAACCCCAAAGTTACAGTTTCATTGCCCTTTGGACATTAACCAGTTTTGTCTCTAACTTAGTCAATTTATTTCAAACTGCCTTTCCTGGTGGACTGCAAATATGCCGTCCTCAAAATGTTCTTGGAACCAGAGTTACCATCTTGCTGATCCTCTCATTAATGAGTTGAATAAAATCATTGACATATGTCCATTCTATATTCATATGAGAGCTGTGTTTTTGACTTCAGAAAATCACTCTGACACCATGATGTTTCACTTCAAAGTCCTTGGTCTTTCCCTGCATTAGATGACCTTCCAAGATGGGCATGCTGATATACATTGGAAGAGGAGAACAGTGACCCTCTGAGGTTCATTTTTTCTGGAATTGAGAGAGAGACTGTATGCTGCTTATCTCTGCTCATGTCAAGGCTAGGCCCTCATCTTGGGCCATGTGTTTGAGAAGAGCTTTCCTCTTGCAGTGATTTCTAGGGGAAAGAATAGCTCAGGTACATTGACCATGAGATCAGCCTGAAAAATTGTTCCTGAGGTTTTTGAAACCTTGAAACAAAGCCTAAGTGCTTGAAGCAGATGCTTGAATTTCTCTTTGAGGGCTCTTTTGCTTCGGGAAGCCTTCAGGAGACATAAAAGTAAAGCTAAAATCTTATTCCGGAATGGACTGTAAGAGCTAATTGACTCTGTATAATGCAAAAAATTGTCTTCTTTGTGGACAGGGTGACATGCTGAGAGTTTATGCTGCTTTTTGTCATGGTAACTATTGTTGCCTGGCAAGATGCTGGAGCCCCTTCTTCTACACCTAACACCAGAAATGCTAGATATGAAAAAATTTTTTTACTATGTAGTTGAGCTCAAAAGCAAATCCCCAACGTGTCAGAAGAAAAAGGAATGTTAGAATCAAAGCAGTTAGGAGGAATTAAGCCAGGCAACTTTTGGAATATTGGGCCTGAAGACACAACTTGGGCTACACTACGGACCTGAGAACAGGACTGGAAGCCAGGCTGAAGGAGCCAGTCAAATCAGGAAACCAGACCTAGACTCTCTAAATGAAAGTGGGCACTAGGCAGGGGTTTCCTTGTCCTTAGTCAGAGAATAAAAGTAGAATGTACACAAGCAGGGTACCCACCTTGGGCCAGCGGAGGAAAGAGAGCTACTGCAAGAAACTGGAACCCTCAGCATCATCTCTGCCTGGGGGTGGGTACAAAGTTTGCACTACCTTAGAGTAGGAGTTTCCTCTGCTGAGAAACTTACTTGAAAATGATCTTGAATTTATGAATTTTGCAAGGCTAGAGCAGAGGCAAATGATAAACCATCCAATTGAGATACCTCCTCAACCCAGGGCACGCAGAGGACTCTCATGGAAGCTTAACCATAAACTCAGCAGAGGAACCAGATGCGCTATTAACATATACATAACAGGAGCTATTAGCCATTACATGTCTCCTTTTTTTCTGCTAACATCTGATCTAAAACAATTTTATTGTCTAAAATTTAATAGTTACAAGAGGAGACCTTGAAGTCATAAGGTTGCAGCTGCCAGCAGACACTGCAACGAGAATGGCTGACTGTCTTCCGAGTATGACACAGCTCAGAAAATTCGAGTTCTCAACGATACAAGAACATGTCTGAAATCACACCCCCAGTGGCCACCTAGTTTCACCTTGAATGTCTGAATCATAGCTACTCCGTTCTGACTTTCAAATGCATGCTCCTCCTCAAGGCCAAAGCAGATGCACAATGCATGTCCAAAAGGCCATAAAACAGGCCACTTCACTAAGTAAAGTTTACGTTAAACTATGTATAAATCAGAACGACTTTTCCATACCTCAATATGTGTAGATTTTTCCATCATTTCCCCTTTTGATTGCAAATTTTTCAGTAGAAAGCATTAATACTCAAAATATTCGTCCCTTAATGCTGGGGTGATGGCTCCTGCCCCAGATTCAGATCATGTCCTGCAGTGCTGGGCCTCCTTTATATTTGCCTAGTTATCCACATTGGGGAAATTTAATCAGATGTTGTGAACAGGCTCAGAGGTATGTTATTGGGGAAACACATTGTCGGCCGTACATTTTATCACTTATACCCAATTGTCACACAAGATTGTACCTGTGCTTTTAGCAATAGACATAGACCAAGCATTGTTATACATCATGAGTAGTTATCCTCTGTGACAACTCCCTTAGAGAATTCTCTTTCAATCCTAAACATTGGGGGCAACAGTGTGGTTGGAAGTAAAACAATAATACTGATAGGGAGACAAACATCTGATAAACAATTCAATTAGAAAATCTAGATTAAAAGCCAGTAATATCTTAGACAAAACCAAAAAACTATAACCATGTTCACCAGTCTACTCAATCCTATGTAATTAATCTTTTTTACTAACAGTTTTACAAAATCAGAGTTTTTGTTAAAATTTTAAACTTTCTTACCCAGTTCAGCAGTAGGATTTAAGAGAAGCCTGTACTCGTCAAAAAGTCCTTTTTATGAATCTTACTGGAGATGAAGCAGTTTTGCAAAGCACCAGCTTAACTGTCTCTGAATAATAAAAGGCTAAATAAAGTTAAAGACTAATAAGACTAATTAGACTAAATAAGTTTAAAAATCTGGTTGCAATGTTTTGTGGGGCTTTTTGTTGCTGTCTTTTGGTTTTTTTGGACAAAGAAGCTTAATCAAGTTGCTGTGGCATACAACATTGTAAGCTAACTAGACTGGAACTAGAATTATGGCCAGAAAAACTAGAATTATGACTGATAGCATTATACCAGGACATATCTAAATTTCAGAAACCTTATAAAATTTCCAGAACGTCTAGGTTAATAACATTTATCCATACCGTATAATCTGAGGAGGTTTATCACTCATCTGACAATGCCATGTGATTTAACATATCAACCAATCCTAGTTAGTTTAATATTTTTCTCTGAGATGTCTCGGGGGTCCTCTGAAGCCTCCCAAAGTTAGCTGAAGTCAAAAGAACTTTGATTAGAATTTGATAGGAGGTGTGACAACAACATCAAAAAGTTTCACACAATCTGTTATCAGAAGCATCTGTTACCACAAGCAAGTAATCTTGTTCTCTTAACAGAGAGGGACCCAATCTAGTCCTGCACCAGTCTTCTTTTAATGATAAAATCCACCTACCATTTACTTAAGTTTAATCTAGCCCGACCTGCACAAAACTCCTTTTTTAGGGGTCCCTTTCTACAAACTTTTCCCTTAACAAAATGTAGTTCCATCCCTCATACTTTTTACTCAAAACATATATCCTACCTTCTCACTGTATACTGAAATAGTTCCTGTATTATTTTAGTAGCTTTAATGACACATTTAAATTAGAATTCTCAACTCTTAAAAACCATAATTTCTAGCAAAAACCAAGAAGTAAGCAATTATGAGCTGTCTTTTACATTAGCATTTGGTAGACTGGCAAACATAAATACCGATAATTTCTAAAAACATGTGGTTTTTATAGAATATACTTCAGTGAGGCACCAGACATATCTAATAATAGTCCAAAGCACCTTTAGTTTATCTGTAAAGGGAAACCAATGTTCAGTAATTAATGTTCCAGCATCTTATTTTGTTTGGGAGTGACCTACCTATTTAACAAACTTCCATCATTTAACTTAAGTTAGTAAAACTCTAAAATTTTAAGTTACCAAGTATCTGGAGAGATCATTTTTAAATAGATAGTCCTAAAACAGAATTATTTTCAATGAGTTCACCCAAAAACTTTTGTTATTTGCATTCAATTTACTTACAAGAATTTTGTCATACCAAATTAATTGAATTTTTTTTTCTTTCTGACAAACTCTGCAACAGAAACAACATGAACCTATTGCCTTCAGTACATCTAGGTACAATAAAAGATGTCTGTGTTGATTATACCAACAAGCTTAAGGAAGCTTTAATATCAGATATTAACTTAATATTAAAAATTTCCTAGATCATATGTGCCTAAAATTTGTTGTCTAGCTTCTTTTATACTTAGAAGTATTTAATCTTAAGTGCTTACTTTTAAGTCAATTAAATAGAGCTCTTTTACATGTTAATTTTTACATAAATTCAGGTAGAACCAGAGATCTCACAGGTTTTCTGTGTGAGTTTAAAAAAAAAAAAAAAAAACCTTTTCCTTGAGAGCCCAGGTAGATCACTTACATCTCAAAGGCACAGAAAGAGACAAATTCCTCCTCTAACGGTTTATACAAAACCCAATCATCTTGGTTATTTTCAGGGATTTTTTCCCCCCAGTTCCCTAATATCCACTCCACTTTAAAGAAATAACAGTAATAGACAATGAGATATATATCATTCACTCACATTCAGATGCCTCACTTTCAGCAAAACTAGGAAGAGAGAACAGGATTTGAACTCAGGCACCAAGATACTCATACACATACACACCAAGATAAAAGCCAAATTGCAAAAGGCCCACTTTGATATAACAGCAGAGCCATTAGGGCCACTGTTCTCCAGATCTCAGGGAGTACTGAGGCCACACAATGTTATAATAAAAAATATCATTTTCTTTTATTTATGGAGCATAGCTGAATATCTCCCAGTTGTGCAAAATACACTCTAGGAGGACTATATATAAGATAGAACAGAGCTCTAATCATCCTTAATTATTCACGGCCAATGGTATCAAATATCAAGCAAACAACAATTCAAAGTGGTCTCTCAGGGTCACAGTGCCCTAGCCCCAAAGAGAAACTCCTAACCAATGACCCATCAGTCCACAAGGGGAGAACCCCAACCATTGCCCCATCAGAGACAAAGCTGAATGAATGACCAAGGCTCGAAAGGGAACATCCCGACCAATGCTTCACCACAGGCGAGGCCAACGCAATAGAGATGGATACCCTGGTGTTGGCACATGTGACATGCGGGCCCTGTCACTCAAAGACGTCTCAACCAACCAATGCAAGTTCTGACACACATGTAAAAACATCAAACAAAAGATCAGACAAGTTGTAGCCCCAAAATTCCACTTCCACTCCCAGACAGAGGCCTCCAAACAGATTGGCCCAGCTCTCAAAAGAGATGGACCCAGAGTGGCTCACTCCCTGCAAGAGAAGGAGCCCAGATGGAGCAGGTAGAATTTTCTCATCCTGCGCAACTGGAGTGGCTCACCCCAAAAACGATACACACAAGAACACAAACAACAAATAAGCGATGATCGCACAGACAATCAGAGGAGGTGTTGTCTAAGATTTCTACTTCCACTCCCAAACGGAGGCCTCCAAACAGACAGGCCCAGCTCCCGAAAGAGAACGGACCCACAGTGGCTCGCAATGAGCCCAGAGCAGCTCAGTTCCTAGTGGAAATGAGCCCAGATGGAGTGAAGAGATTTCCCAGCCTGTGCAAGCTGGAGCGACTCACCCCCAGGCAACTCTGAATGTGGATGGTAGCTCTGGATGTTCCTTGGCTCCAAACAGCCTCATGCGTAGGGCGGCCAGCACCTGCGGGGGAGCGTCCCTCCTGGTTCCTGGGAGCCAAGTGAGCTCCAGCAGCTGCTGGGACCCAGGGAAGGGGCTGCCCCTGGCTGGGGTCGACCTGCCACGGGCACAGACTCCTGCACTGGCTCACCAGAATTGTTACCGAAGGCAAGTTCATATGCCCACTGCACCATGAGGCCAAACTGAAACATGAAAGTTTGGAACAAGAGAAAGGTTTATTGCAGGGCGAAGCAAGGAGGATGGGGTGGCTCACGCCCAAGAAAAACCCCGAGCTCCCCAAAGGGTTTCAGCAAAGCATATTTAAAGCCCAGGTGAGGGAGGGGGTCACAAGGTGCCTGACCAGCTCACGCACAATTCTCTGGTTGATGCTGAGGGAACAGGGTGATCAACACTATCAACCCTCAGGCGCCAGAAGGTCTGGGGGCTACGCATTCTCCATCATCAAGGAGTTAATTTTTTCCCTTTGGTAGTACTTTTAAGCATCTGAAAAACTCAGGAAATATACATGAGATACTATTATCTGGGTGCTTCAGAGGGGAGCTACAGCAGAGGATATGGGGGAGGGGTCTGATCCTGGAAGGCCCCACAGGGTTCTGCTCAGTTACAATGCTGATAATCAAAGGATTCATTGCTAGGAACCACAGAGAAATCGAGTAAGTGTAAGGGAATCATCCTCTCCTTTTTCCTTATTCTTAATGAGCTTATTAAAAAGGAACATTTGCTTCTTGAAGCAATGGAAAGGGTTGGTGCCTTGGTTTGGGCACCACCAGAAGCTGATTCTGAGCTGATTGCATTTAAGTGCACACAGTTCATTCAGGCTGTACAGAAATCACCTGGGGCTGAGGAGTGACGCAGGGAAGGCAAAGCAGATAAGGCACATTTTTTTAAGCCAACTTACTATGATGGGCACCTGGAGCTGAACCTTATGGGGCAACTCTGAAGTGGTGTAAAATACACACCTCAGAATTATCCCACCCAAGGGAAGCAGGAGCTGCGGTATTAATTATGAGAAATAATTTATAATGGGGGATAATAATTACAATGAGAGTTTTGGCTGAGGGATGTTCTCAGAGTGTTCATTCCCTGGCACTTCTGCCCTGCTGCACCAAGCACAGTAGTTCCAGAAAACAAAAATAAAAACAAAAAAATCCTTTAAACACAGAGATGCAGCTACTGGCCAGTGGAAGTCAGAGAGAACACAATGAAAGATGGGAGGGCAATGGATGGGGCACTGAGAGTGTCAGCTACAAGCAACTTCTGACTGCATCTCTGCCTTTTCTTTCCCTTTACCTAGGTGGTCATGGGCAGAATATGGAGCCCCTTCCAGCAACACATTTGTAAGTTTCTTTTCTCCCTCTGACTCTCCTTTCTTCTAGTCCTTTATATAGCTTTGGGTGGTTCTGATTGATTTGGTCTTCTTCCAGATCTTTCTGTGTCTACCCTGATGCCTTCAGGGCCTTGGCTTTTGATACCCAAACCACTAAGGCTCTTGTGATCCAAAAACCTTTTCTCTCATACATATCAGTTCTGCAAAAAGCTTCAACAGCATATTTGGTAGTACAAAAATAAATGATTATATTTTCTTTCTGCTCATTTTCATAAGGAAAGTAATGCGAAGTTATAAATGAATTACTAATAATGAAAATCACATTGGTTTACATTTCAAAATACTATTCTGCTACAGGAAATATGGCATTGCTTTGTTTTCTATAAATCACCTTAAATTCTGCTTTGAGTCTCCATTCTCACTGGGCAGATGGTCTCAGTCATTATTGAAACAATGCCCCTCTTGCTGTTACATCAGAATCCAAGAGTCCTAAAGAGAAAAGGGGAAGAGCCCTATGCAGTAAGGAATTTGGTCTTGTCAAGAGTGGTCTGGTCTTTGTCCTGACTCTTGGAGGTAACTTCTAAATGCTTAGAAATTCCCATGTGGTAGGAGTGTCTTTGTTATGCATAGTAAGCTCCCTGGACCACATCTGACATTTTATGTTAATGAGATGACTCAGGGTGGGGCTAGCCACATTAGTTTTTCTGTGTGGGCTGCCCATACTAGGAAGACAAACCATAGGGAGGTGATAGAGAGGTGGATGGAGACTCAATTCAACCGCATTTCAATCAATCATACCTACATAATGAAGACCCAATACAAACTCTGAACACCAAAGCTTGGATGAGCTTCTGGATTGACAATATGCATGGAATATTGTTACACATTGATGTAAGGAGAGTAATGCATCCTGAGGACAATTGAATCTTTGAGTTTGGAACCCTTTGGAACCCTCCCAGACTATGCCCTATGTATGCATCTTTGGCTGATTTTAATATATCTTTTCCCCTGTGAGTACAATAGATTTCACTGAGTTATGTGAGTCTTTCTAGGGAATTACCCAACCTGAAGGTGGCTTGAGATACTCCTGCCTATGTACTGTTGGTGGGAAGGTAAATTGATGCAGCCACTATAGAAAATAGTATGTAGGGTCCTCAAAAAATAAAAAACAGAACTACCATACGATCCAGCATTTCCACTTCTCAGTATATACCTAAAGGAAATGAAATCATTATATTGAAGAGATATCTGCACCCACATGTTCACTGCAACATTATTTACAACGGCCAAGACATGGAAACAACCTAAGCGTCCATCAATGGATGAATGGATACAGAAGAAATCATTGATATATGGATATCTATTTATATGTGTGTGATTATATATGTATAATAAAATATTATACAGCCATAAAAAAGAAGGAAATCCTGCCATTTACAAGATGGATGTATTTATGAGGGTATTACGCTAAGTGAAATAAGTCAGACAGAGAAAGATTGGTACTGTATGATCTCACTTGTATGTAGAAGCTAAAAAACAAAAAACAAAATGAAACTAAAATCCATGCTCATAGAAAAGAGATCAGATTTCTTGTTACCAAAGGTGGGAGTGGGGGTGGGGTAATTGGATGAAGGTGGTCAAAAGTTACAAACTTCCAGCTGTACAAAAAATAAGCACAGACAATCCCTGATTTATGATGGTTCAATTTACCGTTTGTTGACTTTACGATGGTGCGGAAGGGATACACATTCAGCAGGAACTATAGGTCAAATTTTGGATTATGATCTTTTCCCAGGCTAAAGATATGCGGGACAATACTCATGTTGCTGGACAGCAGAAGCGATCCACAGCTCCCAGTGAATGGTGTGATCACGAGGTTAAACAATCAATACACTTAAAACCATTCTGTACCCATACAACATTCTGTTTTTCACTTTCAGTATAATATTCAATAAATTACATGATATATTCAACACTTTATTATAAAATACACTTTGTATTAGATGATTTTTGCCCAACTGTAAGCTAATGTAAATGTTCTGAGCTCATTTAAGGTAGGCTAGACTAAGCTATGATGTTCTGTAGGTTATGTATATCAAGTGCATTTTCGAGTTCCAATGGGTTTATCTGGATACAACCTTATTGTAAGTTGAGGAGGATCTGTATTGGGGATGTAATGTACATGATGTCTATAGTTAACATTACCGTTTGGTACATTTAGAAGTTGCTAAGAGAGTAGTAGATCCTAAAAGTTCTTATCACAGAAACAAAATTTTTTTTTGGTAACTATATGAGGTGATGGATATTAACAAAACATTGTGGTAATCATTTTGCAATACGTCAAATTGTTATGCTGTACACCTTAAATTTATGCAGTACTGTATGTTCATGATATCTCAGTAAAAACTGAAAAAAAAGAAAAGAAGAGAAACCCTTGTACTTGTAGTTAGTATCAGAATTCTTGAGCAGAATTGGCGGTCTGTCGGACTGTGTCTTTCACCTTGCACTTTGGCTCACACCAAGTAGGCCCCTAATCATTTCACTATGGCTGATCGTTCTGTTGTCAAAGACTGAGTTTCACTTGAGATACAGCAGTTCCCTGCTTTTGTGCCCTGCATGGGTCACAAAGTTTGCAGAGGTAAGAACCCCCATAATTATATCCACTTCGCACCAACCCCTTTGAGTGTCTAACTAAATCACTATGCTGTACACCAGAATCTAACACAACGTTGTAAGCCAACTGTAATTCAATAAGAAAAATAAGGTGGTATCTTGGGCCATTTTTGAGAGATTTACTCAGTTTTCCTGAGTATTTCCCATGAATACAGGAGGGATACATATGATTAAATTTGCTTTTTTTTCCTCCTGTTAATCTGTTTTTTATTACAGAGAGGTCTCAGCCCAGAGCTCAGAAGAGTAGGGGGAAATTTATTTATTTTTCCTCCCTTACGTGGTTATTCAAGGGGTAAGGACTGAAAGAATGTACAAGGGGGCTTCTGGGACTCTGGAAATATTCTCTTTCTTGATTTGCATACTACTTTACGTGTGTGTTCACTTGGTGAAATTTTGTAGAGCTACACACTTATGATTTGTGCATTACATGTTATTTTTCAATTAAAAGTTTGCATTAATATGGTATCCGGCTCTTCCTTTGACCTTAGGGCCACTTCTCTTCAGTGAACTCAGGGTTTAGAAAAAATTCCAGGATGGGTGGTGTCTTGTACTGACTTCGGCCTAGGGTGACCAACTGTCCCAGTTTGCCTGGGACTTTCCCAGTTTTCATACTGAAAGTTCCATATGCCAGAAACTCCCCCTCCACAAGTCCTGGACAAACTGGGAGAGTTGGTCACCCTATTTCAGTCTACAAATATAATATAAATTTAAGAAGACCATAAAAAGAATTGACTAACTTTCTGGAATGGTGGGAGGAAGAACATACATTATGCTCTCAATAAATTATCCCACTACAATACTTATAGCTTACTCATCACTGTAATTGACAAAAGACCTCTCTTTTTGGGCAATGAAAGGCACACTATATCACTTTAAAAGTCAGAATCTACATTACCCTAAAATTTCAGGTCACACGCACACACACAGAGAACCATCTGAACCTAGATCCAAGGGGAGATTTTCAAATGGAAAGTTTACTTTTAAAAAGGTCAAGTTATTCTTCCCTCAAGTTCCTATAGACAAGTGATTTCAGAGACAGAGGCCCCTTGAGATCTAAAGGAAATACTATTATAACACAAATAAACCTTCGTGCAACCCAGCTGTGACATTTGATACCAGAGAGAATATGACTGAAAATACACAGTACTACTCTGGCTTTTCTCAAATGCAAAGGGAATTGTCAGAGACAACTGGAACTTGCAAGGACAAAACCCAAAACATGTGAATTTCCATTTATAGTTCAAAGGATGAAGTTGCTGGGGGTGAGTGGTAGGGTTGGGCTGAAGAATAGCTACTAGAAAGATGGAGGTCAGGCTTGGCCAAACATTTCCGAAATGAGAAGCCAGAAAAGAGAGGACCCACTTTAAATGAACTTCTCAGTCAACAAGTCCCTTAAAGTGTTGTTTCTTTAACGTCTTCTATTGCCCAGTGGTTAAATAGGCTCCCACACAACCCTGATTAAAATCATTTTCTGGGGCACATTTTTCCAATTCCAGTTCTACAGCACTTAATGTTCCCTCCAAAATTGCTTTGGGGAGAGCAATTGCATGTCAAGGAAATGATTTCAAAAGTGCTTTCCTATAAGGGCTGAAGGAAATTCATACCTTCAATCTACAACTTGCAAAATACCAGGCTTTAGATTGCTTTTGGAAGTTCACACAATAAATTCAAGAAACCTGATATCGAGTGAGGTAATCTTTAGAGAGTCTACATAAACACTTAGTCTTTAAAACTATCATTTTAAAATAGGCGATTACCAATATTCTGCAGCAGAAGGTATTTTTTACCCAAGTCAACTATTTGGATAGTGTGTTTTGTGAGCATTAGCTTTTATAAAATACCCTCTTTTCAGAGGCAATACCTTAAAACTTTTGCCTTCACAACTTTTTGACACACTATATATTTAAACCCTGCACGTGTTCAGCCACAGACCTCAAAGGGATCCCATGCGGGTTTCTGGATCTTTTCAGTCTAGGCAAAAATAGACCTCATTTCTCACTGTGATCCAGTCCACCTTACCTAGGTTAACATGTCTATGGACAGGTTTGGGAGCCAAAGTACTGCAGAGTGCATATTAGTCTGCTTTGGCTGCCATAACAAAATACCATACACTGGATGGTTTAAACAGCAGAAATTTTATTTTCTCATAGTTCTGGAGGGTAGGAAGTCCAAGGTCCAGTCCAAGGTGTTGGCCAATTCAGTTTCTGGTGAGAGCTTTCTTCTTAGAGTGCAGGTGGCCAACTTCTCGCTTTGTCCTTAGTGCATGTGTGTGGAGAGAGAGAAAAAAAGATCTCTCTACCTCTTCTTACAAAGCCACTAATTCTATCATGAGGGACTCACCTTCATCATCTTCCAAAACCCCATCTCCAAATACCGTCACACTGAGGGTTAGGGTTTCAACAAATGAATTTGAGAGAGAGACAAATCTTCAGTCCATAATAGAGGGTTCCTACTAAATCGTTTTTCTAGAAATCTATAACATGGTAGGTTGCTTGCAGAAAATTCTGAGACTTTGGCTCCAGTCATCATTATTTCCTTCTTGGAAACCCAACAAATATTATGTATCACTTTGGACACTAAAAGAGAAAAAAAGCCCTTTATTAACTCAGAACACATAATGGCATTACAACATTAGTACAATATCCTTAACAAGAAGAAAGGAAGATATGCTGCAGAAGAGGGTAAGGGACAGAGAGAGAACCACAGAGTAGCTGAATGCCAGTGGAGCATGACTTATCCAACGTACCTTGATTGTGAAAGACCTTTAGATCTTGGCTCTACCAATCAGCAGCTGTGGGACTTCGGACAAGTTACTCACCTCTCTGAAGCTCAATTTCCACATTTGTAAAGTGAGAATAGTAATAGAAACCACTTGTCAAATTTGTTGTGAGACCAGGAAACTATATGAAGAACACATGAAAATGTTTATTTCAATATTAACGTTGCCAATCATTTGGACTAGTATCTTCTCAGCCATTATCTCCCACCAGAAACACATATCTGAGACACCTGTATCATATAATTGTGTTGCCACAGTTCGTGCCCTTCCTCTTCCCTCTTGGTTGAATATTCAGAGACATCAAACTGAGGTTAAATGTCTTTTTACCCTATATGACTGCTTTCATGAATTTTAATAATCTGATTTATATAATCCCACCATGCCTTCTCCTTGTTAGACTAGAAAAGCTCCAACTCTCTTCCAACTACTTTGGTTAGATATTTTCCAGTATATTTTAGGGTTATTAAAAAGAAAAATACATTAATTCATTAACCAAATAGATATTTATTGACTGTCCACCAAACACTATTGTAGGTACCAGGTGTATAGCAGTGAACAAAAGAGATCAAAGTCCTTTATATTTCAGACCAGTATGAAAAACTATAATAATATAAACTTCTTAAAAGCCATTGACTTTGTTCCAGAACTTCTGTTTAGAATGGTCATTGTCTCCATTCTCAAATAAAATTGATATTTGATTTGTATTTAGATAGTGCAAATTAATGAAGGTATCTTTAGTGCTAGAGATAAAGGAATCTGGGGTAGATTTATCACACAATATGAACATCAAGAAAATGACATGTAATACTCAGAAAAGAAAGCGAAATCTCTTTGTGACAGATTAATTTTTCATTCTCTTTAAAGGTTTATTTTATAACATAATAAGAGAGGAAACATTAACAGATATTTAGAATATATTACAAGTGTGAAATTCACATTAAATATATCTGAAAGACAATAAAGAATTTGGGAAGCATCGTCAGCAATCTGGCAACCATATTACAAAATTATAATGATGCATGGGTTTTCTCATATTTACAGTTATTAAAGTCACTGTTCACCTGTTTCACTAGACTTTCAAAATCAAGTTTTTGACAGGGCCCCAAAAGTCAGCTTCATTGCTAGTTATGAGATACTCTTTGAGCATTTATATCAATCATATCAAAACTGGGAAAAGTTTAGCTGCAATTTGTGTGTGTGTGTGGGAAGAGCCGTTTCCTTTTTGAAAGTGAGTCCTTTGATACCGTATGATATGGCAATCTGAGGGTGCCAGTTTCTACTTTGCTGGCCCCTGTGCCTTCTACAAATCACTGACTCACTTTATGGAGTGGAATTAAGAAACTCTGTGAATCAATAGGCATTTGTGGCAGAGTGCTAGTTCTCCCTCAATATCCATTTTCTCTTTCTTCTAAGGAAATGGAATTTTAGCTAGGCACAACATTAACCAAGATTGGCAAGCTCTTGGACAGCAGCTCCCAGGCATCGGAAGCAATGTCCTACAGAAGGATGGACGCCAGTCAGAGCTAACCAGACAGCAACCAAAAGTGGAAGAGAACATAGCTCTGTCAAGACTCATTCTTTGCCTGTGGCCTGTGATTTCAGAGCCCCACACAAGTGAAAATGCCAACTGCTTTCTGCAGCTTCACACTGAAGCATTTTAAAGGGGCTGCGAAAAGGGGAAGGCTTACAAGAGAAAAGACTGTGGCTCCTCAAGGACTTTCCTTCCTGACCAATAAATGAAAGTCAGAGCACAGGTATACAGTTAACCCTCTGTATCTGCAGGTTCTGCGTCCGTGGATTCAATGAATCATAGGTAGAAAATATTTGAAAAAAAAATTCCAAAAAGTTGCAAAAAGCAAAATGAATTTTCAGCAGACCAACAACTCTTTATGTAACATTCACATTGTATTTACTATTATTTACATAGCATTTACATTGTATTAGGTATTATAAGTAATCTAGAGATGATTTAAAGTACACGGGGAGATGTGCGTAGGTTATATGCAAACATTATGCCATTTTATAAAAGGGACTTGAACATCCATGGATTTTGGCATCCTGGGGGTCCAGGAACCAATCTCCCTTGAATACTGAGGAACAACTGTATTAAGGACGTCAACTTCCCACCCAAACCTCCTAAGAAGAGCTTAAGGAAGCAGCTATCAAGTTCAGTAAGAAGAAGATGAGTCAGCACAGAGAACAATGGAACAGTAGGAGAATTTGCCTGGGGGAGATCTCAGGCTATCACTACCTCTTTTTTCTTTCTTTTTTCAAACTTGAGGGGTTTTTTTGCTATCTCTTTACATTTCTTTTTTTTTTTTTAAATAAATATTTTATTGTTGAATCACCCTTCTACCTCTGGAGCTGTGCTTGGGGCCACTCTGACACTCTGTCTCCTCATTACCAGTCCAGGAGAGGGGCTCTGGGCAGAGCATAGCTGCAGGGCCTTTTTCAAGTACTTGGGAAGCCGGAAGTCATCAGTCTTCCCTGGAGTCAGGATCATTCCATTGACAGAGCAAAAGGGTGTTCCATCTGTCGGGGCCAGGGGCCATTGATGAATACCACCACTTAGCCATTTGGCCGCATGCCACTGAGGATACCAGGGTCCCCAGGCAGTCCTGAGGCCAGGTGGCTGTGCATCCTTCCCTAGCAGGACAGGCCTTTGAGCAGGATGGATGGCCAGTGCTGCCAGAATGTGCCATGAACAAGCACCAAAGGCAGGGCCTGTGGGGTCTCCAAGGGCATCAGCCCCAACTCAGTTACTTGCAGGGATTAACCCTGATTGGCTCAGATGAGAGGGCACATGCTGGCATCCCTCGGCTGCTGCGTGAACCACTGCTTCCCACTGGTGTCCACCACTCACTCACATCTTCAGCTGAGAAGCTGAGGACCTGGGGCAGATACAGGAGGGTGCCCAGGGGCAGGGAGGCTTTGTCCCCCATGGGTAGTCCTAGCTTCAAGGCTCCATGACCTAGGACATAGGACCAAGCCTTGGGTACTTGCACATCTTGGTCCAGTTCCCTGGGTCTGTGAGACCTCCTATCCCTGGGCCCTGCTGCTTTCTGCCTCCTTCCTCTGGAGAAGTTCACGGCCAAGACAGACTCCTGCTGCTGGGCGGCTCGTTACTTCTGAATGTGATTGACAAGCAGGAAATAGAACAGAAGCCTATTATTAAATGTTACAGGGAATCTGAAAGCCAAAGAAAGCCAAAAGCCTGGCAAATGCCTATGGTTATTAGAGTCACTGTAGGGAAGGAAAAATAACTTTCCCTCTAAACTTCTGGGTTCTTGGCTGAGACACCCCTGTAATAAAAGACAGGTTAACAGGAGAACGACTGAAGTTTAATAATGTGTACTTCCCTGTGTACATAGGAGATGCTTAGGAAAACTAACTCCCCAAAATGACCTGAACCCACAGTTAAATGCCAACTGCAGCTAAAGATGGAAGAAACGGCACTGGAGGTGGGGTGGGGGTGGGGGTGGGGAGCAGGGGCTGTCAGTTGTGGGAGGTTACCGGGCAAAGCACAGTAAACAAAGGTAAGGTTGTTATACAGATTTAGGTCGGTGACTTCTCCATTGATGACGGTTTCCAGATATCTAGAGCCATCCTACTCTTCCTGGTACAGAGAGGGAGACACCCTTACAAATGGAGGGTGTGTTATAAATGTAAATGTATCTTATAATAGGGTAACTTCTAATTGGTTTTCAGAGCTTCTCCTGTGACAGCTGTTTGTTAAAAATAATCAGCTCAAAATAATGCTTATGCTAAAGAGACATATTTTGTGGTGACAAATTCTGCTCCCCTTTACCTCCAAGCAGTGTTAGGACCCCCAAACTGCTCAGCAGGAAACAGGCTGTGGAAGTTGAACAATCCCCAAGAAATGCCCACTGCAGATGTGGCTGTAATAATCAATAGAAATTAAAATTCCAGAGGGCAAAGACTAAAGCCATAGAGGAAAACAGACAAGGGGTTCCTTTAAGAGAGCAGAGCTAAAGATTGTCAGATGAGCCAACTAAGAAATTTAATCCAGTGATAGGACAATGAGTTTCTGCATTTCCAAGCCTGTTGGACTCTAATCGCCATTAACTGATGACTACTGAGTGGTTCCGCTTCTCCCTTCCTAGTATCAATGTTTCTGTTCTTGTCATCTTGCTCCTACTCCACTATGATGTTGTGGCTGGGGTATATCACTTGTCTTTTTTTTTTTTTTTTTTTTTTTTAGATTTCAGAATCACAAGAAGACACAGCTGAACCTGACATAGGAGATCACACATCACTCAGAGATCCTGGACTTGAAGACGTATGCAGTGTAAGGGAGGAAAAATAATTTTCCCTTTCTACCCTTCTAGGTTCTTGGCTGAACACTCTGCTCCCTGTAATAAAAAATAGATTAAGAGGAGAAAAACAGAAGTTTAATAACATGTATACCTCCTGTATACAAGAGAGAGACCCAGGAAACTTGAGTAACTCCCCAAAATGGCCAGAGCCATCACCATCTTCTGTTAAAGACAAAAGAAGGATGTTGGGGGAGAGGGGAGGCCAGTTATGGGAGGGGACCGGGAAAAGCACAGTAAACAAGGGTAAGGTTGTTAATACAGATTTAAGTCTGCCTTCTCATTGGTAAGTTTCTAGGATTTTAGTCATCTTCCTTTTCCTGGTACACAGGGGAGACACCCTTACAAATGGATTTCCCCTTATAAAAGTCTCTTACAAAATGATAACTTCTGCTCTGTTTTCAGAGCTTCTCCTGTCGGTTGCTTCTTAAAAATAACCAGCTCAAGATAATCATATTTGGGGGTAGCAAATTTTGCTCCCCTTCAGTGGTAATGGGATTGTACTTGGGAGCTCTCTCCCTTGGTGATGGGTGTGTTCTATGTATGGGAAGAGGAGCACACATAGATGTTTGTGTGGCCAGAAGAGCAGAATGGCAGAGGCCAATAGTATCCCTCCAATATCTGTTCTCCTCTGCTTCTATCATAATAGAATTTTGAACTGAGTATATGGCCATCTAAAATAAAAACTTCTTTTCCTAGTCTTCTTTGTAACTAGATGTGGTCATGGAACTAAGTTCTGGCCAATGATATGTGAGAGGAAGTGATGGGTGCAACATCCAGATTATGCCCTTAAAGGGAAGACACATGTCTTTCCTACTTTCCTACTTTCCACTAGCTGGGATCTGGAGGTGGTGGATGGCCATCTGGGCTCAGGAAACCATGGCAGCACTCTATGAATGGCAGAACAAGCTAGAAGGAGCCAGGGTTTCTGACACCATAGAGCACCTACTAGCCTAGACATTTATAGGAGAGCTTTTATTTATCTGTTACACAGTCAAACTTATGTCTTAATCAATAAGCAATTACTTATCATAACCTAATTCTAGAAATCCAGAAGAAAATAGAGTATTTTTAAGCTTTGTGTAAGAATAACAACTTCTTTAGCTTTGAGCAATATGAAATATAAAATGTGATAGAAAAAAGATTAATAATTATATCATATTAACAAGTCACTCAAATTTATAAGACACCAAACTCCAAAGTTAAGGGAATGAACAATTGACTCTTGAGGAAATACATATGGTAAAGGAAAATCACTTGAGAAATGTTTATCCTACATAGACATCAAAGATGTGAAAATTAAACTAATCTAGAGGTTTCATGTTACAGCTGATAATTACATAGGCTAATGTTTATTGAGAACCTATTTCATGTGTTTTATATTTATATTTATATATTTAGTCTTCACAACATTTTAATATGAGAAACTGAGACTTGAAGATGTTAAGAAACTCACCCAAGGTCACATGACTAGGAAGAGCTTTGAGCAGGATTTCAAATCCAATGGTATTTGAGTCAGTAGTCTCAACTACTATTGTCTTTCATGCCAAAAGAGCAACATTTATTTTTAAGTATAGTCAGTTATAATCTGTCAGTTTCTGGTGTACAGCATAATGTCCCAGTCATGCATATATGTACATATATTCATTTTCATATTCTTTTTCATTAAAGAATATTACAAGATATTGAATATACTTCCCTGTGCTATATGGAAGAAATTTGTTATCTGTTTTTATATATAGTGGTTAACCTTTGCAAATCTTAAACTTTCCGATTTATCCCTTCCCACTCCCTTTCCCCTGGTAACCATAAGATTGTTTACTATGTCTGTGAGTCTGTCTCTGTTCTGTAGGAGCAACATTTATAATGCACAATGCTGGAAAGACTGGTGAAGGGCTTTACTCATCCATTACTGTCCAGATACCTCACTGTCCTGTTCTTGCCCTCTGTGCCGTAGGTAACTATATTCTCCAAGTTCCTTTGTTCCCTGACTTCTGGGTAGATTTGCTCAATGGACAGTACTTTCAGAAAATTGGAGAGCAAGAAGATGAAAGAGTCCAAAGTATTTTTCTCCCTTTCTCTTTCTGTTTCTTAGGTTATCTCTTCCATGGATCCAGCTTTTTCTACCTTATCCAACTGTCCCTCCATCCCCAAGGGTGGCAGAATATTTCTGGTGTCTCCAATCTCTGGGTTATTTCACCCCTGACTCCTTAGCTCCTTCATTATGTGTGAAGTCAATTTCTTGTTTTCTTTTCCCTCTAGCACTAGAGTGGTTTTCATGTTTTTTGCTGGAATCTGACTTAATACACAGACAATATACCCCTTTTGGGAATAAGAGTAGTAATTGTGAGGCTAACTGGTGCCCTTCAAAGTCCAATGACCCCCATTCCTGGGCTCCTAGATGTCCACTTGCAATCCCTCAAAAGATAAAGTAAATTTTTTTCTGATGTGTGTTTTGCCCTAGCAGAATTAATAGCCTTAGGGAAGGGCTACTCTCACAATAGCTCAGACTGGTTTGTTTCAACCCGTATTTCCTCCTTATCAGAGTCATAAATCCCGCTGCTCCTTCACAGACCCTTACTTTCTCACCTCACCTATAACCAATCAGAAACTTGTGCACGAGCTGATCATGCTGCCCACAACCCACTGTGTTCACCAACTCCTTCCCCATAAAAGACCCTATGCTTTCATCCTCGGTGTGCACACAGGCACATCTCATCTGTGTGGCCCAATGTTGTCTGTGGTAGTGTACCTAATAAACCCCTTTACTATTCTCCTCCTTCGTCTTTGGTAAATTCTTTTACTGCCCATTGTACCAGCCTGCCTTGTCCTACAACAGTAATGATGATCATACACATTGACTCAGTTTTGTATGCTGAAAAATGTATCCTAAGGAAATAATTTAACAGAAACAATAAAACTTTGCACAGATGTCCATTTCAGCATTATTTATAACATCAGAAAATTGGAAACCACCTAAATGTCTAACATTGGAAGAAAGGACTGAAAAATCAGGGTACATAACACAATGGAATAATGTGCAGCTATTATAATCATTGTACCAGCCAGCTTTTGCTAGATTATGCTGCAGTAGCAGATAATCCCTAAATCTCAGTGATTTATCACAGGTTTATTTCTCACTCAATTATTACCCATTGTTTGCAGTTCAGCTGCAGCTCTGCTTTATCCCAGGACCTAATTGGAAGGACTAGCTCCATGTTGATCTCAAGGCAGCAGAAAAAGAGCAAGGAGAGAATAATAAAATAGCTCTTAAAGCTTATGCTCAGATGTGGGATAGGTCATTTCTGCTCAAATTCCACTAACCAAAGCAAGTCACATGACCAGGCCTGACATCAATGGGGCATATAGGGAGACCTACCAAGAACTGGATCTGTAGAGATGGCCCCAGAGGAAAGGGACAGGAAATATTTTCGACAATAATAAAATCTTCCACAATAATGAAGACCATGGAAATAACATGGAAAATGTTTGATTTAATGATAAGTAATGTAAAAATCTACAAAAAGATTTATATATATATAAATTTTAATTTTAATATATATATTTTAATATATATATTAAAATCCATTCTAACCTGCTTCCTGGGCATATGAAGTTAGACACAGTCATACGACTAAGTTGTAGTCAATGATACTATCTACCTGGAGATAATGTTAGATCCCACAAGTTAAGGACTCAGTCCCACAGGACTGTCCCTTCCCTCTCTACTTCAGATGCCAATCTCACATCCATGTTGTCACTTGTGCTTCCGAACAACTGACTATAAATTGGAAGCTCCCACAAACCCTTCCTTGGGTTCGATTAATTTTGCTAGAGGAGCTCACAGAATTTAGGGAAACAGTCTACTTATTAGATTACCAATGTATTATAAAAGATGTAACTCAGGAACAGCCAGATGGGAGAGATGCGTAGGGCAAGATATGGGGAAAGAGCACAGAGCTTCTATAGCCTTTCAGGACACGCCATCCTCCAAGAACCTCCAACGTGTTTACCAACCTGGAAGCTCTCCCAATCTTGTCCTTTTGGGTTTTCATGGAGACTTCATTAATTTAGCACTGTTGATTAAATCATTGGTCACTGCTGATTAGTTCAAGCTCCAGCCCCTCTCCCCTCCTTAGAGGCTGGGGAATGGGGCTGAAAGTTCCAACCCTCTAATCACTGACTCCTTGGTTCCCTTAGCAACCAGCTCCCATTCTTAGGGGCTTTCCAAAAGTCACCGTATTAGCATAAACTCAGGTGTAGTTGAAAGGGGCTTATTATGAATAACAAAAGGCACTTTTATAGCTCTTATGACTCAAGAAATTCCAAGGGTTTTAGAATCCTGTGCCAAGAATGGGACAGAGACCAAATATATATTTCTTACTATAAATCAAGTTAAAAAACAAGACTCAATTGAGTAGAATTTAAAGATTGTATTGGCTTTACTCAACGATTCACGGATCGGGCAGCACCTGTCTAGCAGACAGAAAGGAGCTCCAAAGAGCTGTAGATAATGGAAGACTTTTATAGGTAGAAGGAGGAAGCACAAGGAAGTTATTCTAGCAAAGACCTGATTGTTTCAGGCAGTCAGCTTCTTTTGGGGGACAGCTGTGGTCTATCAGGCAGATTACCTCCCTAGCGCTGACCATGTAATTCCAGATTGACTGGTTTAAGATTCCATTGCTGTAAGAGACTGAAACTGCAATTAGGTTAGATATTAAGCCTTGGTTTCGTATCATGGGCTTAGCACAAGTGACTGTATTTTGGGCCTGTTGTCCCCTTTTTAACAATCACAATATCACAAGGACTCACTCTCATGTACCCTGATTTACCATCTCTCAGTTATTCCGTCCCAATTTTATCAGCTGATGACAATTGGTCAGAAGATCTCACAGTGAAAAGTTAAGGAAGAGGACCTGATTGGGAGCACAGGATTTAAGTCTCCTTTTAGATATCAAAAGGAGAAATTTTTTCTTGGTAAACGTAATTTCTCCTTGGTAAAATCGAAATAATAATTAACTTTAAATATTTACTATTTCATTGACAACAACTGAATATATATTCACTCGTTTTCATTATGAGTTTACACATGACCTCCTTTGGGACAGAGTCCCCAGACAACTGGCTGCTTTCTATAACTTTTCCCAACTTTCACTCTCCTACTTTCTCCAGAGCCATAGTTTTTAGAACACCAAAGGTATGAACTATGGCTTCATTTGCTACACTCCATATTGTTTTTTTTTTTTTAATTTTTTTGCTCATTTGTTTATATGGCGTTTTTCTCCAAAAGACTGGGAAATATCGTGAAGCAGGGACTTTGTCTTATTCAGCACTGTATATTCTCAGAACCTGGCTCAATAAATATATGTGGAACAATGAATGAATTCCTATGGCCATGAATAAAGGACACTGACTATTTCTGGTGTTCCTGGCAGAGAGCTCATTGCATTTGGGAAGGGAAGGCTCAAATTCCCATCTGGGCTGGACCAGTTACCTATTACCTTGGGCAATTCTCTTAATCTCAATTTTCATCTGTCAAATGTCTCTTTGTACTATTCCATGTTTACTATGAAGGGGAAACTGTGATTCAGAAAGACCTCAAGATCATCTGGGAGAGAAAATGTGTGTGAAGATTCTCTTACAGCATCATTGAGCTTATCAAGTGTTATAGAAAGTCACAGTGAACTCATTTAGAAGTAAATATTGAGTACATTTTCTATTTGAAATGTACTTTTTGGGAAAAGAAATTAGAGATTACTTTGTACTGGTCAAGAGAACTGGTCCCCTAAATGCTTTTATTCCTATTACTAACTTATTTTAACTCCAAAAGAAGAAAAAGATGTTGAACCAATTTGAATTAAGCTCTTTCTTCTGAGAGGAAGCTTACTACTCCTGAGATGAGAGCCTTGGTAGAGATAAGCCAGTGGGGCGTTGACCACTGGACGAGGGCATTGGTGTTTAGAAGTGTGAGCCAGCAGGGAAAAGGAGGAATGTGAAAAAATGGATCCTGGTCACCAGCTGGAGTTGCTGAGATTGGTGTACGATATCCATCCAGTTCGAGTGATGGCCTGAGACCCAATCCTATTCCTCTGGCTTTTCCTAAAAAGAGTCCTGGTGAGTATAGGTAAGTCGTGTTCCAGGAGAAGCACTAACCCCTTAACCATCACCAGATATACAACTCCCAAGTCAGAGAATTTTGAGATGTGAAACAATGAGTATGTCCTGCCCCAGGACCAGGGATATAAGGGTGGGGGTGATGGGCAACTGGTACCTCTTCCTTCTTTGTCCTTCGTACTTAACTAATGATTTCTCCCTCTTTAAGTGTCTTGATATAAAAAGGGCCCAGTTCTGTTGTTCGTTGTGCTTATGATAGGGAAAATGAGAGCAGGCTACCTTTAGTTCTTCCAGCAAGATTGGAAGGCATTCTGACACTTTCATTATTTAGAGTACTGGCCAATACAAGTGCTAATGAAGGTTAGGTGGGAAGCAAAGTAGGGGGTAGATTACAGGGGGAAATTTAGATTATAAGGAATCCCTTTCCCACTGAGACTCACCAAATCACAAGGTAAAAATAAATCAAGGGGTCTACACAAGTGAAAATTAACATAATTTAAACACAATATGTTAGTACAAATTTGTCTGGAAGTGATCTTGAAAATTCATGCTGAGTTGCAGGCAAAAAGCTAACTGGAGCCAGAGATCTGCCCTTCTCCCAGAGGGGTGGTTGCACCCAAACTCAGCTTCCCATGGGATTTCCTTCCCTCACAGGAGGACTGTACCATCTTATCAGCCTCAAGTTTCCAGAAAATGCTTATAAACAGCTGGCACGCCGAATCCAGATTCCCTGGCACCAAGCAACCCGAGTGGTCTGCCATCAATAAGGTTCCTCGGAGGCTTGCTCTACAACAAGGCAGAACAAGTGCTCCTGTCAATAGAATCCAGGCTTGCCCTTCAGGTCCAACAAGGGTTCCCTCATACTAAGGCACAATTAGCTACCACTGGCCCAACCCACCACCTGCAGAAACCAACACTGAGCCATATTATGGCAACATTTCGCAAGGAGAACAGCCAGCCACTTGGGCAAATTGATTATTTTGAATCCCTTCCACATGGGGTGTGTATCTGACTGTAGGGCAGTAATTCATTCTTTCCAGAACTGATTCATACTCTCATTATGAGTTTGCCTTTCCTATCCACAGTTCTCCCAGCAGCACCACCATTCAAGACTTTACAAAACGGTCACCTATTGATGTGGTATCCCATACACTATTGCCAAAAACCAATGGACCCATGTTACTGCAAAGGAGATGCTCATGACCCTGAGAACCACTGGTCTCATCATATATGTCACCACTCAGAAGCAGAGAGCCTAATGAAATGGCCCATTAAAGGCCCAGCTAACTTCTTGGATTTTAGACCATACTCTGTGGTACTGGGGTCACTTAGTAAGAGGGAGCCATTCTGGGTCCCATGAATTGCCTCTATTCTTGTCACCATAAGTAACCCTGGCTGAGAACAGAAGAAGCAGTGCCCAGCTGAGCCCAACCCAAATTGTTAACTTATTGCATAAGGAGCAAATAAAATGGTTATCATTTTAGACTATTATGTTTTGGAGTGGTTTTGTTACAAGGCAATAGATTATTAATATAACAGATGATGCCAAAAATATTTGAAATTATACATAGGATGTGTCTGATACAGCTGAGGAGACTACATTCTAAGTTCTATCACATTCGAAAGAGGGTTTCTAGGCCCTTCCCTAAAGGATCATCAATAGGTGGTGAAACCGGTTCTGTGACTATCACTCAAATACTTCCTCCAGCTGAAATAAGAGAAGGGAGATTTTTATTAGTTCTCATCTTTGAGAGAGTGTTATAGATTTTCTCTCCCACTGGGGAAGGCAAAGCCAAGCGAGGGGGCTTTTGAGAGCTGAATGAGGAGTGTCTTCAAGGTGCGTCACAGTCCAGCTGCTTGGTTACTATACTGAACTGCAGCTACCTATAGGTCCAACCTAGAGTGAGAATTTCAGGGAGAGCCAACCACGTATCTTTGGAGTTTGGAGACCTGTGTTGACATAGACATCGCTGTCTGCTCCTTGCCAGAAGAATTCTGAAGGCAGGAAGCATATTGAGCAACAATGACAGGGCAGCATGTCTGTTGTTCAACCTGGCAAGGATATGTGAGTTTCCTATGGATGAAGTGACTTTCACAGAAAGCAAAAAAGCTTCAGCCTCTCACTTGTGCCCTGCCAGTGTATGAGGGGGATACTGGAAATAAGAAGTTGTGGGTATTCTACAAGAGGCAGGGACTGAGAAGAAGTTAGAAAAGGTTGATTCCATGTAAAAAAATTGTGCAGTCAGGAAGGTACTGAAGAGCCATGCTCACCCCATGAGAGAGCCAGCATTTTGATGCCTGGCACATAGAAGCCACTGACAGCCTAGAGAGGACTTACAGCAGCATCAAAATGTAAAAGAGACAAGGGGCTGAGGAGAGAGAGGCCAGACAGAAGAAAGAGCATCATTTGTGTCCTAGGACATGCTATCAAATCTTCCCAGTAGGAGCCTAAGAGCCCTCAAGTGAAACCAAGAGAGAGTGAGCTAATTTTAGACATTTGTCATGTCCAGAGAGGACAAAACTATCTTATGACTGTACCTGTAAAGCAATCATTTACCCACCTCCATTCCCACCTGCTTCTTTCCTAGAGGAGAAGAAACTGTGTTTAGTAAAACAGAGAGAAGAAATAGATCCCTAAGGAACAGAAATAAAAGGGTTATACCTGCTTTTTTTTTTTTTTTTTTTTTACTTCAAGCTCCTTACTAGGGGCAGGACCCAGCTGCCAGAAAGGAGAAGAAATAATTTTAAATCAAGGTCTGAGTTTTTATTATTTTATGGGGCTGCTGGTTGTCCTCCCAACCTTCCCTCCAAAGTCATAGAATTTTTAGTTAGATACAAGTCTGCTTAGAGTAAGATCTCATTTCCCAGTCTCCCCTGCAGGTAGACACAGTAATAGCATTAAGTGATGTTAACAACCCATGGGTAGTGCCCTTAAGGGAACTGGGTTCGTAACCGAGCAGGACCCTGTGTGGCCTTCCTGCGTCAGAACCCTCCCCCATATGTGCTGCTGTAGCTTCTCTCTGAAATATCCAGATAATAGTATCTCATGCATATTTCCTGAGTTTTTCAGATGCTAAAAATCACTAACAAATGGAAGTAAGTAACTACTTGATGATCTTGAGCACCTGGCCCCCAGACCTTCTGACTGCCCTCAACATCAACCAATCAGAGAATCATGTGTGAGCTGATGATCACGAACCTGAGACCACCCCCGCCCCCTTACCTGGACTTTAAATATGCTTTGCTGAAATCCTTCAGGGAGTTCGGGGTTTTCTTGGGCATGAACCACCCGGTCCTCTTTGCTCAGCCCTGAAATAAACCTTTTTCTGCTCCAAATTCTGTTTCAGTTTGTTTTGGCCTCACCATACAATGGGCACACGAACTTGCATTGGATAACAGGTAGGCCTTCCTCTTTCTAAGTACTGGAATGTCATGTGGTGCCGAGCCATTCTGAACCAAATATACTAGGACGGCAGTCTAGGGATGGTGGAGCAAGAGGACAGGAGACTAACTCCTGCTCATTTTGTGGAACAGAGCTGCTGTATTAGTCCACTTGTGCCATGTAATAAGCAAAAGTCTCAATGTCAAACTACGATATGCATTTATTTCTCATTCATGTATTTGTGAGTTGGTTAGGGCAGCTCTGGTATGAAACCTTGACCTCGAAGCAGGTTTTCCACAAATATTTCAACAAAATGGTTCCCACTCTGTGTGGGTGTGTGGTGGGAGTGAATGGCCCCCTTTCTGACCACATTCAGCTTCCAAAATGAGTTGTTCTTAATACAAGAGCTGGTCTGCTTCAGGATGTGGGTGAAGTTCAGCTCTGCTCTGTGTCTCATTCTCATTGCAAGGCTGCAGGGAGATTGGAAGCTCTCAGGACAGTGGCAGTTCCTTCCCATAGCAGCGGTTGGATGCAGTTTACAGTTTTCCCCACACTTGCAGACACAGCGTTTTGAGCAGAACCCAGAGACACCAGCATCAGCAGATGCTGCTTCCTCCTCACTGGTCTGAATTTCAGCGACTCAAGGTGCCTCCTCTAAATATCTAAATTGAAACAGTTATAACAATCCTAACCCCTTCCCTTGGTTCCACTAGCTCCAGGCATAGTAGCAGTTGTTACCTTAGCAATGAATTGAGCTGTCGGTCTTTTCAGTTATCTTATTACCTGTTCTTTATATTAAATTCTCTCTGTGAAAATAACCGAGGTAGTTTGTTTCCTAACATCACCCAGACTGATTCACTGGAGTAAATCCTACGAGTGAGACTCCCCTCAGATTTTTCTCTTTAATATAGTATTTCATGACATCCCACCCCCAATAGTTGTCACACCTCTCTGTACTCATTTCTGTCATAGAATTCACTGTGCTGAACTGTCATCATTTTTTTTTTCCCTCACCCATCTCCATCCTAGGACAATAGATCCCTGAGATGAGAGCACATCTGTTTCCTCAGTACCCGGCACATGGGAAACTCTGAAAAAGAGTTTGAATGAATGAATGAGCCAGGAAAAATGAAACAGGAAAAGAAGCAGTTATTTTAGTATGAGATTTGGAAGGCTCACGTAGCGCCAAAATGAAAGAGAAAGTCAGATGGTGATGTGAGAAACAGGGCTGTGGTTGCCAGCTGTGAGCCCAGCTCTCAGCACACAGCAAGCGCACCGACAACAGGAAAAAGGGGCATTTGAGACTTTGTAAAGAATACTCGGTGGCAGGGAGAAGAATAGGGGTTGGAGGACTCCCCGAGACTCCACAGTGTGTAAGCCGTTCGTGCTCTAGAGGGATGACCAACCCTTAAGGGACGCCTTTCACTTCGCCGCTGGGTCCCGCCCAGTCCTTTCCCGGGTTTCATTCCCGGTTACTCCGCCCCTTCCTCCACCCCCCGCCTCCAGAGGAAACAGGTAAAACGCGGAGAACTGGGTCCTATTTCAGGGGCCGTTCTGGGCATGCGTCCTCTGCAGCCCGCGCGCAGGCGCGAAAACTTCCGCTGAAACTGGTGCTGCCAATTTCGATAAGGGGTAGCGTTTGCTGTGAAGCCAACTCAGGCTACCCTAATTGACCGACTTTCCCGTGGGCCCCGCCCTCCGGTTGCTGCTGAAGAAATCTCGCGAGATCCCCGGCGGCGCCATCTTTGTGCCTGGCGAGCGACGACGCTCCACGAGAGCCCTAAAGGCGGAGGTTCGCTTGCTAAGCTCTCACCGAGACCGGATCCAGGAAATACGAGGCGGGCCTCGGTGGGAGGGACGCACTGAGGGAGGAGGGAGGAAAGGGGGCGGCGGCGGCGGCGGCGGCGGCAGCAGCAGCAGCGGCAGCGGCGGCTCTCACCGGACTCGGGCCCCGCGCGGCGCGCACCCGAGGGGGGTCGGGCGGGGAAGCGGCGCCGGCCCGGACCCCCCGCGGGAGCAGGCGGCTGGCGTGAGGGCAAGGCGGCGGCAGCGGCGGACGGGGAGCAGCGGCTGCCGGGTGAGTGTCCGCAAGGAGGCCCGGCACCTGTCCGGGCCGGGGTGTCGGGGGTGGCCCCAGGGTCGTCTCTGTGACCCCCCTCCCGGGCGGCGGGCGTGTGCTGGACTGCGGGTGTCCCCGGGGATCGGTTCGGCCTGGGGCTGCGGCGGACGCCGGAAACTGCGGGACTGCCGGAGGTCTGCGCACGGCCTGGCGCGCCCGCGCCCGCCCGGGACGCCCCGGGAGGCGGAGGAGAGAGGGAGTGGCCGGGGGGCCTGGGTTGGCCTTCGCCCCCCGAGCCCAGGGGATGATGTCCTTCCTTGCCAGACCCTGGACACTGCGAAGCGTGAACCTCTGTGGACTGGCTTCAAGTCCCAGCAAGGCGTTTGGGAATGAGGACTAGCAGCCCAAGGTTAGGGTTGTTGAAGGTTTTGAGAGACGTGGGGAAGATTAGAAGTAATCGTAATGTTCTGGATGAGGTATGCAAACGGCTATTGGCAGGTGTGCGGAAAGCAGAAAATATTGTCGACATTGATTTAAAGATCACACAAGCAGTCCTCTGAGGTCCAACAACAGATTAGAGTTATTTCCAGTTGGTGTTCTGTAGTTTAATGCCGTGTGCCAGCTCCTTAAAGTGCCTAAAAGCAGGATTTGGGGGGATGGGATGGGGGACAAGGTGGGTTATAAAGTAAGCTGCATTTAAGTCAAAAGTACGTAACGTTGATGCAAAGCATTTCTGTCCTTATTGAAACGTAGTTTATTTAAATTGCTTAAGAAAACTTGTCACCTTTGGTCCAGACGGGGCTTGACAATTCTATGTGTTCCTCAGTGACGTTGGTCAGTCAGACAATAATTTTGGCCTGTGATGTATTTACTTCTGGTTTGTAAAAGAACAAGAACGAATAGGAAAGGATAATTTGGCATACTTAGCCTCTTTCACACACTTTTTCATTTCGGAAGGATAAAGGAATCTAATTTTTTTTTTTTTTGCTTTTTCACTTGTTCTGCAATAGTATACCAGAACATTTGTAAGAAAAAAGAGATTTTTCGATTAAGAAAGAGCTTTTAAGAAGAGAGTTTAATTTTTCACATTATTAAATTTTAAAGGCATCATCGCCCGTGGTAAGTTTTGTGATGGCGTCCTTTTATGAATACTGGAAGAAATCCGGGGTATACACATAATTTTAAATCAGTGTGCTATGAAGTTTTTCAAATTTAAAATCCCCCCTGCCCCTTTGCTTATAACCAACTTAATCAAGAAAGACTTTAGTGAAGTAAATATTACATGTGATTTTCATCTTTAAATTTGACAGACCATAATCTGTTCTGTCGCTCTGAATTTTCTTCTACGTGTTTCACATCTTGTTGACACATTCTGTACAGTTTGTGTTGGACAAAGGGAGTCAATATTGAGTATTAAGGCACTGGGGTTGGTGGGTTATGTATGTTTGCATTTAATCCTCATAGCTATCCTGTGCTAAAGATAATGTTATCCCTGTTGTACTGATAACGACACTAACCTCCAGTATTCTTCAGTAACTTTCCTAAGAAGGTCATATAGCTGATAAGTCGTGGAACTAGAACTCAAGCTTATGTGTGTCTGATTCTAGAATATGTGCATTTGCTACTATACATAAGTGTATATGCTTACTAACACCAATTTTGTGAAAATTGAAATTTTTGTTGCAAAGAAACCTTTCAATTTTTTGGTCAGCTTGAAAGCTTTCAGTGTCCTTGGCTGAAGATAATCTCACTTTTTTTTTTCTTTGCAAATGTGTCCATTTTCTAGCCAGAGGTAGCATTTTAGCAGAAGTCTGCTGATTAATGAGAACTCCTAGTAGCCGGTAGTGACCTATCTGAAATTCACATGTTTTCAGTGACTTTGTCTTCAGTTTCAGCATGCCCAAGATACTTCAAAGATCAAATCTTTTGTTTATTCTGGTCCTGAATAGTTTTTCGAATTATATTACTAAAATAAAATACCAACCATTTAGGGCATTTGAATTTGCTTTATCATAACTTGCAGGTATATGCACACATATACCCACCCACCTACCTCCTCCAGCAAGTGGAGTACTTGATAGCAGATGCTGTTTTTCTTCTCTTTAATTTAGTGCAGAGGTTTCAGACCCAGTTTGTGGTTTGCAGAAAATATGACAGCTGTTCTGGGATCCAGCATAATCTTTTCTGGAGTTAGGGAGTGAAAGACCTTCCCAGTTCCCAGGGAATATCTGAGATGTTGGTGAAACAGTAGAAACATCTTGCCAGTGCATGGCCATTGGTCACTTTTGTCCTCCACTCGTCTCTGCTCTTGCATCTTTGATGTGCTGCTGAACTTGCTTACCTGGCTGTTATCTCTGCTCAATAGAGAGTTGAACTGAAGAGTAGCTGCTGAAAGCTGAAATTTAAAAAAAAAAAAAAAAAAAAAAAAGCTAAGTGCTGGCACTCATCCTCCCACAGGTCGTTTGGTTAGGTTTACCTGTTGAATTAACTATCCCTGGCTGGAAGTTCTGGAAACATGGGTATAAGAGGCTGGAGGAAAAAAGAAATCCTGTGCTCCTTAGGATGCATCTGTATATGTTTTACAGAGTTTGAAGCTTTGCTGGGAATATACCTTGGAATCCTCATGGGCAGTGTTTGGTAATGAATGAGCAAGTTTTTCATAATAGTTATACCTCCAAAAAAGAGTTAAATATATTCCTCACTTGTGAAGGCAATTACTCCTGGTATTTGGTCTATTGGGGTGAAAGAATCAACAAATGATAATGTAACTGAGTGCTCACCGAGTAAATAAAAAAGCCTTTCTGAAATGATTTATATTGCCGCCATATGAAGAAAAGACACCAGGAAATTGTCTTATATATATTTAGAAGTTTATTTTCATACCTTCCAGATAATAAACCTCAGTTTATTTCTGTGACCACAAATACTCATTTGTCTGAAAGTGAAATGGTTCTGATGAAATATTTGAAACTTGTCAAAATGAATTAATCATAAATATTTAAGAACATTTATTATAGTTTAGTTCATTGGCAGTTCTATTTATTTATTTGTCTGACCCTCAAACATCCCACTTCCTTCTTGCTTCATGTTTCTCTCCCTGCTTTTCCTTCCTCTCTTTCTGATGCTGTTTCTGCTGGTACCTGGAGCCTTCCCTTAGTTCTCAGTTGACACTGAAGTCTTTGGGAGAATGGATGTTGACAAAGAGGGCAACAAAACTCCCCTAAGTCCACTCCCCTTTTCCGAATCTATGTGCTCTAGGAGGTCAGGAAGGACCCAGACAACACCCCTTAACCCATTCCATTTTTTCTTGCAAAGGAGAATGAGAGTAACCAGAGTGAGGGAGGCAGTGTCAAGACCCTTGTCACAGTTTTTCTTTCTTTTCCTTCTCTCTCCTAAGCATTTAGGAGGAAAATTTGTAAAAGCCTGTCTGCTGCAGGAGCAGCCACTGTTCCCTCATCCTCTTCTGCAGGCGTTTCCCCCCTCCCCAGCCCCCATACTTTTTTCTTGCTCCTTTTAGTTAGCTACCATCCCACCCTTGGTCCTTCACTCCCAAGTAGGTCTTGCCTTCCTCATCCCAGGATCTCCTCCCACTGCAGCTCTGTCTTTCTTTCCTCCTAACTGAAGCCCTAATCACTCTGCCGACTGCCCTCATTCATGCCTTTCCTCCTGCTCAGCCTTGACCATGGAAGCCTAGGCCTGTGGTCCTAGGGGAGCTCAGGCTCCCAGTAAGGGGAGGGAGGAATTCTTTTTTGCTTCCGAGGCTGAACGGGGCAGGGATAGTTGCTTTTATTCTAAATTGAGTGCTAAGTGGGTTTTTCCATAGAAACATTGCCCACGCAGGTTCAGTATTTTATTATACTTCTGTAACCTTATGGGTGTTTAAGCTTTAGTGGACTAGCTTGGAAACCTGGCACATAGATCTTTGTTTCCTGGGAAGGCAAGTTCTGAGGTTCAAGTAGATGATTTACAAAATCAGCTTGTGCTTCAGAGGTTGTTGGGGGTTGTGTGCTTCTTGTTAATTACTCTGTTCTGTAGGGAACACACGTTTAAGCTATCAAAAATTATGTGTTTTGTGGATCAGGTGGCTCGTCTGGCTGATAAGCTGATAGCCTTTTTAGATGGTCAGTGAAAATTTTCTGAATTTAGGCACATGTTTTGAAATACAATTGAAGTTCAGTCCATCCCGGTTTATGTTTGTCATTAGAGCAGGTGTTAACAGTGTTGTGGAAAGAACAGAGTTTTTCTTTGTTATAAAAGGAATATCTTGTTCCTGCTATTTCTTGCTGCTATTCTGAAACTTTTCAAGGGTATTAGAACTCTTGGGAGTTATTTTAACGAAGTTTGTTTAGTGGTAAATATGGATAGTGTTTTTGTTTTATCATATTGTTTTAAAATATGACACAACATTGTAAAATGACTATAACTCTATAAAAAATGTTAAAAAAAAAAAAGGTAGAAAAGAAAAAAAAAGTGAAAACACCCAGGGGTTGTCAACATATAAACCAATGCAGAATGTTCTGACAGCACTGAAATAAAATATTCCAGGATTTGTAAAAAAAAAAAAAAAAAAAAATTTAAAATAAAGTTTTATTAGTCTGTTGAAGTTACATGCTGTTACCCCTGTAGTGTTCAAACAATTACATGAGGGATTTCAAAGTAATAAAAGCAAAGAAAATGCATTTAAAATTTGTTATCTGTAAATGTGTTCAGTGTTGACTTGGTTAAAGGACATATTCCTAATATAAGGCAAGATGGGCCTATTTTTTGGTCTATAAACCACTCTTGTTTTAAAAATGAATTTGAGTTAGTGCCCTTTGTTTATTTTAAGAGTTTACCAAATTATTTAATTACATATAGAGTGCAGTGGTTAAAAACAGTCTCTAGGGATGAAATGCTCAAATGTTCAAATCTTACTTTTGACACTAACTCTGTGATCTTAGGCAAGTTGCTTAATCTCTGACCTGTTTCCTCATTTTTGAAATTGGGATAGTGTAATACCTACCTCACATGATTTTCATCAGGATTAAATGAGCCAGAGGATGTATAGTATTTAGAACGTGCTTAACAATGGTAAATGCTCAGAAAGAGTTCTTATTATTACTTTGTCATCATCGTTATTACTGCTACTATTGCTGCTTTAACTGCCTTCTGAGATGACACTCTTGGTTCTTGGGATGTGTGTGTGCTAGATATACTTGTTTATTTGGTAGTAATTTTTTAATGCAAAGCTTGGGGGGCAGGGAGAGCAGTATATTAATTGCTGGGTACATCCAAAATTGACCGTAGTGCAAGAAGTCCATAAAATATGAAGCTAATATTTTTCAGTAACACCATTTCTATTATGTTAGGTATAAGGAACTGTGCCATGTTGATGTATGAGCAAAACTGGATTACTTGAGTAACTGCAGTGTATTTTAAAAAATTCATTTAACCTTCTTGGCATCTATAAAGCCAAAGTCTGTATAGACGGAGCCTTAATTTCTAAATGGTTGACTATAAGACTTTCTTTTTGGAAATCAGCACAATTTTCCCACAGAAATAATGTCACATATGGCCTTCAGATTTCCAGGCCAGCCCAGCGTATCAGAATTTGAAGACTGATAGTACTATAAAGACTAACTTCTAAGTATAACAGTGTCTCAACAAGAATATGCACTGAGTGCATCAGGTACTGAAAGATTATGAACATAATCTTGAAGATGGAGTGGTGAGGTCACATTCCTTCACGATTCTAGCAAGAACTTCAAGCCTTGGGCAGAGGGCTTTCTTCTCTGGTGGAGGCTAAGGACAGAGTGAGTAATGGGAGCTGGTCTCTAGAAGGCAGGAGCTTTTTTCTGGTTTGGCTCCTCAAAAGGCTGTATAGTGTAGTGGTTGCCCTCGAATCTATTCTAACACTTATAGGACATATCATATGTAAAATGTAGATATCAGTACTGCCTACTTTAATAAGGTTCGTGAGAGGGTTAAATGTGTTAATATATATAAAGCACTTAAAATAGTACCTGGCCCATAGGTGAGTACATAAGAAATGTTGTGCATTTATTATTAAGCTTTACTGTTTTAGAACTGCTAGAATACCCTTCTCTACTTGGCTGCCCACTGCCCGTATCTATTGTACTTAAATGGGTTTGTTCTCCCCCCTTTCCACTGAGAAGTAGTTTCATAGCTTTTCATTGTCATCCCTGTCTAAAGTGAGCATCTTTTTTTTGGAGGCTTTTCTGGGGTTTATTTTCTTTAGTAATATTGGAGAAATTTAGAGTCCCTTCTGTGAACCTGCCCCCATCCCCTTTTTAGGCCTTGTAGGGATATGGAGACATTGCTTGAAGATATTTCATTTGATTGGGTCAGAATTGAGGTACAAACTTTTTGACTTTGGTAGTTCTCACTAAGTGGTTTATTTTTAAATAGGCAAAGATAGTACAGAGTTCCCATATACCCTTCGCCCAGCTATACATAACAATGGTATATTTATGTCAACACTAAGACACTAACATTGGTATATTACTGTTAGCTAAACTGCAGTTTTATTCGATTTCACCAGTTTTCCCACCAGTGTCGTTTTTCTGTTCTAGGATCCAATTGAGGATACCATGTTGTATTTAGTTGTTCAGTCATTTTTAATCTTTAGTGAATAAGCTTCTATGGCTGTAAAATGATTTTCTATTCAAGCTTTCTGCAGGTCCTCAAAAGGCCAGGTGTTTCCCCTGGGGGTGGCAAGCTCAGAGATTCATCTTGGCACTGAACTTAATAGTTTGAAATAAAAGGAGAGAGTCCTATGATAGAGTAAAGAATGCTATGGTGATAGGTTAGAGACTAAAGCATTTTTATAATTTAAAAATATGTTTTCACAGGATTAAATGGGTTGTTTTATGTACTGTTCACTTTTAGTGGATTTAGCTTCAGAATAACAAGACATTCTTTAAAATTTTTTTTATTTTTATATCTTATTGTGGTAGACAAGACATTCTTTTAAAAATGTTTAAGTTATATAAAAAGCATACTTCATACTGGATATAGAAGCTAACTGGAATGAATTGGAGAAAGTAATTTTTTAGTACTTATAATTCTGATTGGAGAAATTAATAAGTTATATAATAATTTATTGTTACTAATTTAGCATATTTGTATATATATATTGGCTTTAGTTTGTGGTCATCTTTTTTGGGGGGGGCCTTTTTCAGGGGTATTATATGCTAAAGGTGCCACTGTTATTCTAAATTACCACATAGGCCTTAAGTTTGATGTCAGTCATCATTTAGCGTAAACAGAAAGTTTTCTGTTAGGTTGCATATCATGATCTTTACTTTAGAAAGTCTTGTCTTTTCTGCTGCAGAAATAGCTTTTGGCTATTACCATGGATGGCAAAGAAATTAATTTTGAGTTGGTAACAATTGGATGAAAAATTTTCAGTTGAAAATGGTATGTTGAGACACTGCCAGTAACAAACTCCCTTGGTACAGAAATCCCCTGGAACTTACAGAAAATTGGGAGAGGTGTAAACTTAACTAAATAACTTGGATTTTTTTCATACTTACTGAGAGATACTTAGGACCTTGGACAAATCACCCAACTTCAAGGGACCATGGTTTCTTCTTTTGTAAAATTAGGAGATTTGACTAGATGTGTGAATCTACTCATTTCTGAGATTTGAAAGACCCTCTTATTTAATAAAAAACCTCTAAGATCAAGTTGTTTGTCTTGGATCTTGATGAATCAACACCAGCCACTAAGTCTAGATATGAATCAGTTTATCTTTTGGGGTTCAGATAGTTTCAAACCAATGTTGCTATAAGTTTGAGAGTCACTAGTTGGTTTGACAGCTCTATCAGTATTTTTCTGTAATTAGCATGTTGTCTAATTCCTGCATTTTTAGTTTTTGTTAGTTATTCAATTCCTGTACTTTAACCTGAAGCAATAGACTTCAGACTTTTTTGTTTTCGTATCCCCAGCCATTTTGAAAAAGAAGTACTCCTTCACATTTAAAAAAAAATTTTAATATATGTGCCTAAAGTACACATCAGTAGCGAACAGTTTAGTGAATTTCCATAGACTGAGCACACTTGTGTACCAGCACCCAGATCAAGAAAGTGAACGTTACCAACCACTTAGAAGCCTCTTTGTGTGCCCTTTGGGTCACTTACTACGCTATCCCCCAAGCATTTCTCTGACTTTCGACATCAAAGATTAGCTTTGCCTACTTTTATATTTTATATAAATGGAATCCTATTGTACTCTCTTGTGCAGCATTATGAATATGAGATTTATTTGTATTGTGTATAGTTGACTATTCCTTCTCATTACTGTGTAGTTCATTGTGTGAATATATCACTATATATCGTTCTGCTGTTGATGGGAGTGTGGATAGATCTCAGTTTTTGGAGAATGTCTTTGTGACCTTAGAGTAGGAAAAGATTTCTTAAACAGGATTTTTTAACAATGATGGATATTTGTTTTAGAGTTCTGACTAGAGAAAGAATGAGAAAATGGTGTGTTTTAATATAGGCATCTATAAACAATTTTTTAAATATTAATATATAGTAAAACCTTTTACTCTGTACATCTCAAGGAAAGTGTCAGTATTTATAACTAGGTCTAGGTGACTGAGGTTTGTGCTTTTATAACTGTTTTGGATGGAATTCCTTCAAAATCATGTCATGTACTTCCTCACCTATTTTGACTTGCTAATTTATAGAAATTCTTTACTGTATGCTAGAAATGAGCCCTTGCTCGTTGCAAGGGTATGCTTTTTCATTTTGATATGAATCTTTTGATAAACCAAAGTTCTTAATTTTAATGTAATCTGATTTATCAGTATTTTCCTTTATGTTTAAACTAGACATCAGGTTTAAAATATCCTTTCCTATCCCAAGGTCTTGAAGGTGTTCCCTCCTTTACTGTTTTGGCTTTCATGTATAGATTTAACGTCTACCTGAAACTGATTTTTGTGCTTCGTGTGAGGAAGAAGGCAATACTATTTTTTCCCTACGTGGATGGCTAATTGTTCTATCACACTGTCTTTTCCCTGCTATTGTCAGGAATCAGATATCCCTATGTCTGTGATTGTGTTTCTTGATTGTTCTGTTCCATTGGTCCTTGCACTGATACCATGCTATCTTCCTTACTATAGCTTTATCATAAGTCTTCATGTTTAGTAGAACAAGTTCTTCCACTCAGTTATCCTTTGAGAGCATCTTGGCTTTTCTTGGCCTTTACACGTTTATATAAATTTTAGTATCATCTCGGCACTTTCCACACATCACACGTACACATACTAACACAACATATCTAGGGATTTTGATTGAATTTGCATAGAATATATAGAGCAATTTAGGAAGAATTGACATCCTTATCATACTTTTTTTTTTTTTTTTACTTTTTTTTATTGTAGTATAGTCAGTTTACAGTGTTGTGTTAATTTCTGGTGTACAGCGTATTGTTTCAGTCATACGTATACATACATATGTTCCTTTTATCTTATTTTCTAATTCATGAACATGATATACCACTTCATTTATTTAGGTCCTCTTTAATTTTTCTCAATAATATGTATAGTTTTTCCCAGAAAGTCATTCATAAATTTTGAGAGTTTCATTCCTAAATACTTGATTTTTTTGATATTGTATATTTTTTTTTAATGAAAAGCATTTATTGTATCTTCAAAGGAGGGGAGGATATAGCTTAGTGGTAGAGTACATGGCTAGCATGCACGAAGTCCTAGGTTCAATCCACAGTACCTCCGTTAAAATAAATAAAAATAAACCTAATTGCCTCACCCCCCTCAAAACTTTTTTTTTTAATTAAAAAAAAATCACGTAGGAAGGGTTTGATTTGCTATCCACTTCTAAGCTAGTGGAGTTACATCCAGCTTGTTTTTTAAAATTGTTTTTTTACTTTCTTTTTTTATTTTTGAATTTTTAAAAATTGAAGCATAGTCGATTTACAATGTTGTGTTAGTTTTGGGTGTACAACATAGTGATTCAGTTACACATACATATATATTCCTTTTCCTATCCTTTTTCATTATAGGCTATTATAAGATATTGAATATAACTTCCTGTGCTGTAAGTAGGACCTTGTGATATTATAAGTTTTTATCGACTTCATTTTGTTTGTTGTTTATAAAAATACAGTTGACTTTTGTATATTGACCTTGTATCTAGCGATTGTACTAAACGTTTATTGCTTTCAATAATTTATCTTTGGAGTGTTTCTGTTTTATCCTGTCAAATTGTTATACTTTTGTTACTGTGCTGGCTCGTACTTAGATTATTATATCGAATAGAAGTGGTAATAGAGGGCACTGTTGTCTTCTTCCCTTTCTCAAAGGGAAAACTTTCAACATTTTTTGATTGAATGTGCTTGCTCTAACTTTTTCCCAGTTGCTCTGATTAAAGAAGTTTCATTCTCTTCTTGGTTTGATAAGAGCTTATATCATGAATGATAATGGATTTTATCAAATGCTTTTCCTACTGGTAATATAATCATATTATTTTGCTCCTTGAATCAAATTATGTTGATTGATTTCCTAATGCTGAATCAACTTTGCATTCCAGGAACAAACTCAGTTTGATCATTATCACATTTTCCTTTTATTTTGCATAAGGACTTCGTATTTTTGTTCTTGAGTGAGACTGGCCTCTAATTTTGTTTTTCTTGTCCAGTTTTGGTGGCCTTGTAAAATGAGTTAAGGAATATACTTGCTCTTTGTCTTTAAAAAAAACTTTTAAAATTCAATTTATTTAAACTAAAAGGAAAAAATAATTCACTCATTTCTTCTACCTGCACCTCTTGCTTGCAATCACAAATCTGTTCTCTGTATTGTGAGCTTTTTTTTTTGACTCCACATACAAGAGAGACCATGTGATATTTGTCTTTCTCTGCCTGACTTGTTTCACTTAGCATAATGCCTTTGAGGTCCAACCATGTTGTCACAGATGGCAAGATTTCATTCTTTTTTATGGCTGAATAATATTCCATTGTATGGCATGTATATATACACACACACACACACACACATATATATATACACACACATATATACACTATAGTTTTCTTTTATCTATTCATCCATTGATGGGCACTTAGATTGTTTCTGTATTTTGGCTATTATGAATAATGCTGTAATGAACATAGGGGTGCATATATCTTTCCATATTAGTGTTTTCATTTCTTTAGGTAAATACCCAGGCATGGAATTGCTGGATTGTATGGTAGTTCCATTTTTAATTTTTTTGAGGAATCTCTATACTGTTTTCCATAGTGGCTGCATCAGTTTACATTACCATCAACTGTACACAGGGGTTCCTTTTTCTCTCCATCCTTACCAACACTTTTTATTTCTTCTCTTTTTGATACTAGCCATTCTGAGGTGTGAGGTTATATCTCATTGTGGTGTGAGGTATGAGGTGATATCTCATTGTGGTTTTAATTTGCATTTTCTTGATGATTAATGATGTTGAGCATCTTTTCATGTACCTTTTGGCCATCTGTATGTTGTCTTTGGGGAAATTTTTAATTTAATCCATTTTTAATCAGTCTTTTTTTTTTTTTGCTAGTGAGTTCTCTGTATTTTTCACTGTAGTTCTTCATATATATATATTTTTATTGAGTTATAGTCAGTTTACAATGTTGTGTCAATTTCCAGTGTAGTGCACAATTTTTCAGTTATACATGAACATACATATATTCATTGTCACATTCTTTTTTGCTGTGAGCTACCACAAGATCTTATATATAGTTCCCTGTGCTATACAGTATAATCTTGTTTATCTATTCTGCATATGCCTGTCAGTATCTACATATTTTGAACTCCCAGTCTGTCCCTTCCCACCTTCCCCCCTGGCAACCACAAATTTGTATTCTATGAGTCTGTTTCTGTTTTGTATTTATGGTTTTTTTTTTTTTTTTTTAGATTCCACATATGAGCGATCTCATATGGTATTTTTCTTTCTCTTTCTGGCTTACTTCACTTAGAATGACATTCTCCAGGAACATCCATGTTGCTGCAAATGGCGTTTTGTTGTCGTTTTTATGGCTGAATAGTATTCCATTGTATAAATATACCGCCTCTTCTTTATCCAGTCATCTGTTAATGGACATTTAGGCTGTTTCCATGTCTTGGCTATTGTAAATAGTGCTGCTATGAACATTATATTTCATATTAGTTCTTTGTATATTTTGGATTTTAGTCTTTTGTCAGGTATGATTTGCAGATATTTTCTCCCATTCTGTAGATTGCCTTTTCCTTATCTTGATGGTTTCCTTTGCTGTACAGAAGAATTTTGGTTTGATGTAGTCTCACTCGTTTATTTTTGCTTTTGTTGCCTTTTGTTTTGGTGTCAGATGCCAAAAAATGATCACTAAGACCTATGTCATGGAGCTTACCACCTGTGTTTTCTTCTAGGAGTTTTATGGTTTCAAACTGGTCATATATTCAAGTCTTTAATGCATTTTGAGTTGATTTTTTGTGTGTATGGTATAAGATAGTGCTCCAGTTTATTCTTTTGCATGTGGCTGTCCAGTTTTCCCAACACCATTTAATGAAGAGACTGTCCTTTCCCATTGTATACTTTTGGTTCCTTTGTCATAAATTAGTTGACCATATATGTATGGTTTTATTTATGGACTCTATATTCTGTTCCATTGATCTATGTGTCTGTTTTTATGCCAGTACCACACTGTTTTGATTGCTATCGCTTTTCAATATATTGAAATCCAAAAGCATGGTGCCCCCAGCTTTGTTCTTCATTCTCAGGATTTCTTTGGCTATTAGTGGTCTTTTGTGATTCCATACAAATTTTAGGATTGTTTGTTACCTTTTTGTGGAAAATACCATTACCATTGGAATTTTGATAGGGATTGCATTGAATCTGGAGATTGCTTTGGGTAGTATGGACATTTTAACAATATTAGGTCTTCCAGTCCATGAATGTGGAATGTCTATTTATTTCTGTCTTCAGTTTCTTTTATCAGTATCTTGTGGTTTTCAAGATCTTTCATCTCCTTGATTGAATTTATTTCTATGTATTTTACTTTTCATGCAATTGTAAATAGGATTATTATCTTAATTTCTCTTTCTCATAATTTGACATTAGTGTAAAGAAACAGATTTTTGTGTATTGATTCATATCCTGCAACTTTATTGAATTTGTTTATTACTTCTAACAGATTTTTGATGGAGTCTTTAAAGTTTTCTGTATATAATATGTCATCAGCAAGTATTGATAGTTTTACTTCTTTTCAAATTTGGATGCCTTTTATTTCTTTTTCTTGCCTAATTACTCTGGCTAAGACTTCCAATGCTATGCTGAATAAAGATGATGAGCATGGACATCCTTGTCTTTTTCTTGATCTTAGAGGAGAAGCTTTAAGGTTTTCACTCTTCAATATGATGTTAGCTGTGGGCTTGTTGGATATGTCCTTTTATTATGTTTAGGTCCATTTCTGTTTCATTGAGTTTTTATCATAAATGAATGTTGGATTTTGTCACATGCTTTTTCTGCATCCCTTGAGATGATCATATGATTTTTATCCTTCATTTTGTTTATGTAGTATATCACGTTGATTCATTTGCAGGTGTTGCACCATTCTTGCATCCCTGAAATAAATCCATTTGGTTATAGTGTATGATCCTTTTAATATATTGTTGAATTTGGTTTGCTAACATTTTATTGAGGATTTTTGCATCTATGTTCATCAAGCATATTGGTCTGTAATTTTCTTTTCTTGTGGTATCCTAGTCTAGTTTTGTTATCAACCTAATGCTGGCCTTGGAAAATGAGTTTGGAAGTGTTCTCTCTCTCCTCTTCTATTTTTTGGAAGGCTTTGAGAAAGATTCATATTAATTCTTCCTTGACTGTTTGCTAGAATTCACCAATGAAGCTGTCTGGACCAGGACTCTTGTTTGTTGGGAGATTTTTGGTCACTGATTCAGTCTCCCCTTTTTTGGTGGGGGGTGGTGATTAGATTTATTTATTTAGTCTTTATTTTTTAAATGGAGGTACTGGGGATTCAACCCAGGACCTTGTGCATACTAGGCACGCACTCTACCACTGAGCTATGCCTCCCCCCATTTAATCTCCTTAATAGTAATTGGTCTACCCATATTTTCTATTTCTTCATAATTCAGTCTTGGAAGGTTGTATGTTTATAGGAATTTATCTGTTTCTTCTAGGTTTTCCAATTTGTTGGCATATAATTTTTCATTGTAGTCTCTTGTGATCCTTTGTATTCCTGTGGTATCACATGTAAATATTAGTCAATTTTGTTTACTTTTTCAAAGAGCTAGCTCTTAGTTTCATTGATCTTTTCTGTGGCCTTTTGGTCTCTGTTTCATTTATTTCCACTCTGATCTTTGTTATTTCCTGCATTCTACTAACTTTGGGTTTCATTTGTTCTTTTTTCTAGTTCCTTGAACTGTTATGTTTCATTGTTTATTTGTGATGTTTCTTGTTTCTTGAGGTAAGCATTTTTTGCTGTGAACTTCACTCTTAGAACTGCTTTTGGTGTGTGTCATAATTTTTGGCATGTTGTATTTTCATTTTCATTTGTCTCAAGGTATTTTTTTGACTTCTCTGTTGACCTGTTAGTTGTTTAGTAGCATGTTGTTTAATCTCCACATACTTGAATTTTCTAATTTTATGCCATTGTCAGAAAAGATGCTTGATTTCTTCTTACAACTGTTTGTGATTGCATAGGTCTGATGGGGAGGGAAGGGTCTAGGGGAAAACGGGAAGTGACTGCTAATCAGTGCAGCATTTCTTTCTGTTCTGAAAATGATTATAGTGATGGTTGTACAACCCTGTGAATGTGCTAGAAAAACACTGATTTGTACACTTTAAATGGGTGAATTAAATAAGTATATGTAAAAACTGTTAAAAAAAAAAAAAGAATGGAGGAAACTTCATTAAGGAATCTTAATGAAGATAATATGTAGACAATAAACAGTAAAAGAGCATAACTGTAATGCCAATACATTTGAAAATTCAGATGAAATGGACAAATTTTTTAAAAATTGTAACTTACCAAACAGTTGTAAGAAGAAATCAAGCATCTTTTCCAACATATATACTCCCCTACCCTCAACATCACTCATCAGTATGGCATATTTGGTACAATTGATGAAACAACATGGACACATTATTATCAACCAAAGTCCATAGTTTACATTAGTGTTTACTCTTGATGTTGTACATTCTATGGGTTTTGACAAGTGCATAATGACATATAGCCACCACTATGGTATCATACAGAATAATTTCATTGCCCTAAAAATCCCTTGTGCTCCATCTTTTAATTCCTCCCTCCCTCCCTGTCCCCAAACCTCTGGGAACCATGATCTTTTTATTGTTTCTGTAGCTTTACCTTTTCCAGAATGTCATTTGGTTGGAATCGTACAGTTTGTAACCTTTTCAGACTGGCTTCTTTAATTTAGTAATATGTCTTTTAAGTTTCTTCTATGTCTTTCATGGCTTGATAGATCTTTTTTTTTTTTTTACTACACATATATTTTTTAATTTACATATATATACTGTTCATTTTTTCTAAGAATGTTTAGAGCTTTAGCTTTTTAAACTTACATAGTTATTAAAGGAATAATGCCAACCATAAAATAAGAATTAAGTCAAAAAGATACATACACCTTGCTATTAAGAGCAACATTATTTATAATTGCCAAGATGTGGAAGCATCCTAAGTGCACACCAATAGTTGAATAGACAATGGAGATGTTCTATACACACACACACACACACACCTTGGCCATCATTACTTTAAACTCTTTCTCAAATAAATTACCTGTCTCCTTATCACTTATTTCTTCTTCTGGGATTTTATCTAGGTGTGTATGTATGTATATATACATATATATATATATATATACATATGTATGTATATATATGTATATATACCTAGAAATAAACTTAACCAAGGAGGTTACCTGTACTCTGAAATATATATATATACACACACACACACACATATATAATGGAATACAACTCACCCATAAAAAAGGATATTTTTGCCGTTTGTGGCCCTTCATTCACTTTTTTTTCCACTTCAAAAACCACAATTTTATAACTGGCAGAGACATTTCCATTACACCAAGAACAACAAAATACCTAGAAATAAACTTAACCAAGGAGGTTACCTATACTCTGAAAACCAAAATGACACAAAGAAATGGAGAGATTTCTTGTGCTCTTGGATTGGAAGAATCAACACTATCAAAATGGCCACACTGCCCAAAGCAATCCACAGATCCAGTGCAACCCCCATGAAAATACTCATGACGTTCCTCACAGAACTAGAACAAACAATTCCAGAATTTATAAGGAGCCACAAAAGACCCTGAACAGCCTAAGCAATCTTTTGTAGGTCTCTTTTCTTGCTTCTCTTTCTTCTTTTTGTTCTCTTCTCTTACGGTTTGATGACTAGAGAAGGTCTTTTAACATTTGTTGTAAAGCTGGTTTGGTGGTGCTGAAATTTTTTAGCTTTTGTTTATCTGTGAAGCTTTTGATTTCTCCATCAAGTCTGAACGAGAGCCTTGCTGGATAGAGTATTCTTGTTTGTAAGTTTCCCCCTTGCATCACTTTAAATATATCATGCTACTCCCTTCTGGCCTGTAGAGTTTCTGCCGAAAAATCAGCTGATAACCTTATGGGAGTTCTCCTGTAAATTATTTGTTGCTTTTCTCTTGCTAATTTTAATATTTTCTCCTTATCCTTAATTGTTGTCAATTTGATGACTATGTGCCTTTTTGTGTTCCTCTTTGAGTTAATTCTGTGTGGTACTCTTTGCACTCCCAGGACTTGGGTGACTGTTTCCTTTCCGAAGTTGGGGAAGTTTTCGGCTGTTATCTCTCCAGAAATTTTCTCAGGTCATTTCTCTCTGTCTTCTCTTTCTGGTACCCCTATAATGCGAATATTAGAGCACTTCATGTTGTCCCAGAGTTCTCTTAAAACTATCCTCATTCCTTTTTATTCTTTTTTCTGTTCTGAAGTAGTGATTCCCACTAATCTGTCTTCTAGCTTACTGATCTGTTCTTCTGCCTCATTTAGTCTATTCTTGGTTCCTTCTAGTGTGTTGTTCATTTCAGTGATTTTATTCTTCAACTCTGTTTGGGTATTCTTTATATTTTCCAACTCTTTGCCAAGAAACTCACTCTGCATCTATATTCCTCTTGAGTTCTCTGAACATCTTGGCCATCATTACTTTAAACTCTTTCTCAGATAAATTACCTATCTCCTCATCACTTATTTCTTCTGGGATTTTATCTTATGCCTTGGCCTGGGAGATGTTCCTTTGCCGCCTCATATTGTCTTTCTATGTGTTTGTGTATTCCTTCCACAGGCTTTGGGATTACTGTTTTCTTATTTCTGGTATCTGCCCCTGGTGGATGAGGCTGGACTAGAGGTTTATGCAGGTTTCCTGGCAGGAGGAGCCAGTGCCTTCCCACTGCTGGGTGAAGCTTGGTCCTGGACCTCTGGTGGGTAGGGCTGTGTCCAGAGGCCTTTGTGGCTTAGGAGGTCTGATGATGGGTGGGGCTATGTTCCCACCTTGTCTGTTGCTTGGCCTGAGGCTTCCCTACAGGCTGTTGGGTGGGGCTAGGTCTTGGTGCTAATGATCCAATCAAGATGTCAGCCTCTGGAAAGCTCATATAGATTAACACTCACAGAATGTCTGCCATGAGCTTTTATGTTCCCTGACTGAGTGCAGCCATCCCCCACGTCCCCAGAAAACCCTCCAAATCCAGTAGTCAGGTCTGGCCCAGGTTCCTATGGAATCACTGCCTCTGCCCTTGGACCTGATGCATGTGAGTTTCTGTGTATGCTTCTCAAGCAAATGGAGTCTCTGTTCCCCTAGTCACGTGAGGCTCCCAGAACCAAGCCCCCCTAGCCTTCAAAACCAGATGTCCTGGGGTCCCCTTCTCTTCCCAGTGCCCGGACCCAACCTGGGAAGTCTGACATGGGGCTTAGAGCTCTCACTCCTGTGGGAGGGCCTCTGTGACTTAACAGATCTTCAGCTTGTGGGTCATCCACCCAGGGGGTATGGGGCCCAATTATATCACGAGCACGCCCCTCCTACCATCCTGCTGTGGTTCTCTCTTTATGTTTCCAGTTGCAGAAGATCTTTTTTGCTAGGTTCCAGTCTTTTTTCAGTGGTTGTTTAGCATTCAGTTGTGGTTTTGTTGTAGTTGCAAGGAGAGGCAAATTCGAGGTCCTACCACTCCACCATCTTGATCATAACTCCACCCATGTGTGTAAATTTTTAATCCAGTCTGATAATCTTTCTCTGTTTTGGAACATTTAATTCATTTATATTTAATGTAATTACTGACATTTTGAGATTACATAAGCATCACATTTTTGTCCCATCTGTTCTGTATTCCTTTTTCTCTTCCTTTCATTTGATTATTTTTTATGTCAGCTTTACTTTATTGGTTCAGATATCACATATTCATTTCAATTATTTTCATGATTACCCTAGCACTTACAGCATGCATACTTTACTTAATCAAATTCTCATGTTAATTGATAATTTTATCTTCCTTGGGGTTGAAGCAAGAACATTAAAACACTTGTGTTCCATTCACCCATCTCCAGGCATACAGGCTCTTGTTGTGTAAGTTAATATTCTGTATGTATGTTTTTCTACAAAAAGCTGTACATATTTAATGTGTGTAACTTGATGAGTTTGGAGATAAGTTTCCGTACATATTTTAAATCCCACAAGACATTTTATACAATCAGTGTTTTAGATTTTTCACATGCTTACTTAAGCTTTCATGGTTCTTTATTTATTTCTGCATCTGTGACCTTCCATTTTAGGTCAGTTTTCTTTATCATTTTTTAGTGGGGTTCTGCTCGATGTGAACTCTGCTTTTATTTGAGAATAAATTTCACTTTCATTCTTGATGGATATTTTTTCTGCAGTGGAATACTAGGTTGGCAGTTGTTTTTCTTTCTGCTTCTTAGGAATTCATTACATAATTTTTTAGCTTTCACTTTTGTTGTTGAGAATTAAGCTATCTGTGTAACTGTTGCTTCTTTGAAAGTAATCTTTTTCCTCAGAATGCTTTTAAGTTTTTCTTTGTTGATTTTTAGCTAGGAATTCATGAAAGTTCTTGAATTTGTGGCTTGACATCTTTGATCATTTTTGGAAATTTTCAACCATTCAAATATTGCTTCTGCCCCATACTGTCTCTATTTTCCTTCTGGAATTCCAATTAAGTATGTTGGATGTTAGACCTTCTTACTGTATTCTCATGTTTCTTACCTTCTGTTCATTCTGGGCTTTTCTCCCCCTGACCTGTCTCTGATTCACTGTCTAAACTGTGTCCATTGGCTTTTAAAGCTGTTCATTGAATTATTTCAGTTTTTATAATTTCAGTAACAGAATTACTCTTTGCTTCTTTTAAAAATCTGGTATATCACCTTTTTATGGCTTCTAGTTTATTGCCAAGATTCTTAAGTTTGGTTTCCATCTCCTTGAACATAGTAAGCATAATTTAAAATCTGTTGGATAATTCCAGTATTTAAAGTCTCTGAGAGTCTCTTTTTATTGTTTGTTTGTATGGCTTTCGATCTTCTCTTGTCTTCCCATGTGTGTGGTTGTCTTTAATTGTATGCTGGGTGTTGGAGTTGAAAAAATAACTTGAGAAATTATTTGAGACGGGGATGATATCTTCCAGGAAGGATTTTTTTCATTGGGTGGTATCTTCTTGAGGGAATCTAGGATTACCTAGACTAATCTCAGCTTTCAAGATTTTTCTGGGCCAACCAGATGACTCAAGGCCAAATCGCATTCAGTGTATGGACTGTTTACTTTCTGGCTCATTCATATTTCTGAGGTGCAGCCTTTCAGGTTCCTAACCTGAAGATGGGAAATAGGATTTTCCTTTCGCCCCTCTGGGCCTACCTAGGTGTCAAATACAGTTTAACTTCTAGTTTCTTCTGTGTTGCTGGGCTCACCTCTCTGAATTCTGGTCTTTTAGTGGATGTGAAAGCACTATCTTGTTGGCTCTTTGATCTTTAAGGAAGTCGTTTCTTATATTTTGTCTAGCTCTATTACTTCTCTTTAGTGGGAAGGTTGGGTCAGATTACCTAATGTGCCATAACCAAGAGAAGTCCTCCTGCTGGCTCTTTATAGTAGAACATGATTTTGTCATGTTTTCCAGGACTTCAGACTCAGCACCTAGTTCTCTTTAAGTTTTGTTTTATATAGCTGTACTCACTTGGATAATTTTGTACATATTTAGTATAAGGTTACTTTCTGTTTGTATGTGTGTAATTATAAATAGTTACCTGAATACTCAGCAGGATTTTAGTTTCTTTAGCCTTGGGCAGTTTCTAGCCCTTGACAATTGACAGATTTATTGTATTTAAGTTTCATCTAAAAATAGTCTCTGGAATGACTCTGAGAACATGAAATCCCTCTTAATTGCTTTTGAAATTGGGATGTACAATATCAACTAAGTTTCTTTTTCTCTCATAGAAAAGAAAAGAATGGTTTCCTAGTTATACTATAACCATCATGACTTCTGTCTTATGTACCTATTTGTAGATATAATATATATCTGTCCTTATGAAATAGAAAAAAAAAAAAAGAGGCTGTTCTGCTGAGATTCCTATTTGCTGCCATGTGAGAGCTCCAAAACAACCTCTTGAGTGAATATGGTGCTTTACAAATTACATTTTCCTTCTGTGTAAATTAAATCTCACAACAGCCTTGTGAGATGTGGTATTAAGCAAAGGAGTTGGAAACAGGCCTAAGAGACATTAAGAAACTTGTCTTTGGCCCCACACCTGGCGAATGGTATATGTTCTTTGTCTATGACTGTTACAGTGTTTTATGTCAGCTGTTGTGGCCTGTTAACGCTTGTCTGTAGACAGACACTCACTGACTTCCCAGTCTTGTCATGTTATGTTTTCTTCTTTCTGTACACCATACAATATAATGACCTCATGACTCATATCCTAAAGATTGAGACAATTGGGAAATGACTCCTTCATATCCAATCCTCACTGCCCCTCACCCCACCCCATTTCTAGAACGTGGTCACACCAGCTTTGGAATTTGCCAACTCCTCTGCCCTGTTGGAGAGCTTGCTTTGTCACTAATTCTTTCTCACCCCACATGTACAGTTAATCCCTTTCCCTCTCTTTAGACATGCCTCAGTTTCTCTAATTCTGAAAAAGATGCCTCTTTTCTTTCCAGTGCATTTGATATTTTTCTTGTTACTCTTCACGGTTAAACTCAAACTATCTTACTCCCTTAACTGGGTATCTTCCGTAAGCCTTCCTTTCTTGCTTCTCTAATCACTCTTGGTAAGATCCCAGCCAAAATCTTGTTTGCTCTGATCCTTTGAATCTTAGGGAGAGCAAAAAGCTTTTATGCCTTAGACCCCTTTCCCAGCAGTAGAGTCACTGCTCTTGTATGTTTGGTGGTTCTTCTGCTTCTGAATGGTGCTCACATCTCTTCAACATCCTTGTAATGATAACCTTAAACAGTCATCTTACATTAGGACTGTGAATGTCAAATGCCCTTGTTTCCTTGGAGCGTATTTAGTTACATGGTGTTCAGTTACTACATGTTTAAGGGTATGAGTATGCTGCTGCCTCAAATTTAGTAATACTCCATTTTATCTTGAGAAGTAGTGTGTGTATGTTTTAAATTAATATTAATTGATGTTTAAATATAATGGTTTTGGCTCTTAAGGGTTTTATCTCTGGACTGCCTTAAGAACCCTCTTAGTAGTTTTATATCTTCAGCTTTTTCTGTGGGCTCTGTACAAAATAATGAAAATCATCAGCTTTTAAGTATTATTTTGAATATATTGTTTTTTTCTCCTTAAAGGAGAAATGTAGTGACTCTGATTTTTTCATTTTTAACTTTTTAATTTGTGTACATTTCCAAATAAACAACACAATAACAGACAAAATAAATACAAAACACAAAAAGTTCAGTGAACCTCTTTGCTGCAGTCATCAACATTTCACCATACTCGTTTCACTGTGAAGACTTACTTCATCCCTAAATAACATGTATCTAAAACAACACATTTTCTTAGATAAGCACGTGTTGTCATATACAACACACCTGATAATGGTTCTGTAATTGCATATATAATACTTAGTCCATGTTCAAGTTTCTCCAGTTGTCTAAAAATTCTTTTTTTGTAGTCAGTTTGATTCATGAGAGGGTTCAGGTGGTGATAGCCTGATCCCATCATGAAGCCCCACTTTTCACCTAATGCTTTTACCATTCATTGATTACCATTTCATGGATTATTTAAATAAAAGTTGCAAAATTATGATATAATTAAGTCACTTCTGCTATTACTAGCTGAAAATTTTCTCTCTGGAAGAACTTTTTCCTCATTCACTAAAGAAAGCCAGTTGATTAACCTGTAGTATCTAGTCAATTCATGAGTTGTTAATAGCCTCTGTTGGGGAACAGAAGACTGCTTTTTTTTTTTTTTTAGCTGAAACTATTTTATTTCATGAATTCTTATAATAAAGTACTTTTCTTCCTTCTTGATGAAGTTAAACTTATTGTTGAATGGTATATTAGTGATTTTGTGGGTAGGGTTATGGGGAGTGCCTCCCAATCCTGAGTGAGCAGTTCTGATTCTCTTGAGAAGGTGTAGCTGCGGGGAGTCAGGGGGAAAAAGGAAAAAAACATACTCCCTTCACTGTTGGGCCTTGCACTGAGAGTGTGATGTGTACTTGGAGTGTGGAAATTTAAACATTCTTGTACTTTACCAGAGAATAAATGAGACTCAGCATAGAGTCATTTAAATTTATAGACCTGTGGCCCTTAAGGGGCCTTAGCACAGTTTTGTAGTCAAACCCATTAAAATGTAATGACTAGTATATCAAGGGGAACTGTAGGGACCCCTGATGTTTTGCCAGGGATGCAGCTAAGGTTTTTATGCTAGCTTTCTCTGAAGCCAAATCCTCAGAGAAGCTTTGGCAATCCCCTCTGCTGTTGGCTAGCTCTGCCTTAGGCACTAGAGGTGACTTACTGGGAAAAAGTACAGGGAAGTTCAAGCAGTCACATGAGCTTTTTGTTAGTATCAATCAAATATAAACTTCATTTACTGAAATTTCTGGTAGTAAAGGTGTGCAAATGGCTGTTTTCTTTTTCATGATCTTTTATTTATACACTGTCACTTGCTCACATGGTCTTCCTTAAACATTTCACAGTTTGAATCTTACCTCTTTGGTCTTTCATTTATTTAGGATAGTGTCTTCAGCGTTCTCTTCAAGTTTTTTTTTTACTGTGAATTATTGCGTATCAAACTGGACAAGGTATTAGTTGAAGTTTCACCAGTTGAAACACTGGAGGTAAGGAGTGTTTAGCTGTGTGTCTGTGTATTCTTGCAAAAAGTGAAACATTTTCTTGAAAACAAATCTGTATTGCTATTTAACATGTTGTTTAACCCACCCCCTCACCCCTATCCCTTTTGTGCATTTAAGAGCAAGGATGAAAAAAATAAAAGATAGATGTCCAGGTTGTTTCATATGTTTAAATTTAGGCTCTAAATCAGGACTCCAAGTAAATTCTTTGTATAATTCATTTACTATTAGAAACCTCACCAGCAAATGAAAGGGTGACTTCGCAGTTGATTTTGAATAAAATCAGGTCCCAGACACAGTGGTTGGAGTTGGTGGAGTTTGAAAGACCTGCCCCAAGGAGTAACTGAGTGTGCATGCATATGCTGATTTTCCAACTTCCTAGTTTTTATCGTAATAAAATACTTCTTAGTTTCAGATACATGTTCAATAAATGAGTTGTATTGGTGATATGTCTAGTATTATAAACAAATAAGGGTATAATTTTTTTCATGGTATTGGAGTATAATTTCATTGGTAGATCTGATCAGGAAAGACTGTATAGCAGTCTCAGCTTTGATTTCTAGATAGCTTATCTTTCCACCTTATAGTAATGTTCCCATTCTTGTTAACATCTGTTTCTTAGTGTAATAACATATGTGGGTGTGTGTTGTGAATTAAATACTAAACGAGATGTTATGAGGCCTGTTTTATAGTCTTGGCTTTCTAGCAAGTTTTTAAATCTCTCTAGCCTTCAGTTTCTTCTTCTATAAAACAAGGAGATTGTACTGAGGTTGGATTCAAGGTTTCTTAACCTTGGCACTATTGACGTTTTGGTCTGGATGATTCTTTGCTGTCAGGGGCTGTCCTGTGCACTGTAGGATGCTTAGCAGTATCCCTGACCTCTGTCATCCAATTGTCAGTAGCACCTCTCCTCAGTATGACAACCAGAAATATCTCTAGTCATTGCCACATGTGCCTTGTGGGGCAAAATCGCTCAGTTGAGAACCATTACATTAGATTATGTGCAGAGTTCCTCCCAACTTTATAATTCTATTGTTCTTGTTTTAAAAAATCCAGTTCTTTGCAACCCAGCTTAAATGTCATCTCTTCCGTGAAGCTTTCCCCGTGTTTTTTTTTTTTGGCCCTACTTAAATATTTCTTTTTTATGACAACTTATAGGACTTACATGTTAAGTCTGTTATAACTCTCAGTGGGTTTCTCTCTCTTTGAGGACATGAGCTTGCTATATCTCCAAGCCAAGTGCTCAGATTTTATTAAATGAACAATGGACTCAGGAGTATTGAAGGTTAGACATTTTAAAATAAATGATTATAAATGGCATTTTTGTTAATCTTTTAAACCCTTCCAGTAGGAAATTCCCACAGTTTGTGATCTTGAATTTCTGGGTTAAGGACACTGATGATTCTTCCTTCCTTCCTTCCTTCCTTCCTTCCTTCCTTCCTTCCTTCCTTCCTTCCTTCCTTCCTTCCTTCCTTCGTCGTCGTCGTCGTCGTCGTCGTCGTTGTCGTCGTCGTCTTCTCCTCCTCCTCCTCCTCCTCTTCCTTCCTTCTTCCTTCTTCCTTCTTCCTTCTTCTCCTTCTTCCTTCTTCCTTCTTCCTTCTTCCTTCTTCCTTCTTCCTTCTCCTCCTTCTCTTCCTTCTTCTTCTTCTTCTCTTCCTTCTTCCTTCTTCCTTCTTCCTCTTCTCTTCCTTCTTCCTTCTTCCTTCTTCCTTCTCCTCCTCCCCCTCCCCCCCTTCAGCTTTTAGAAGGCGGGAGCCTCCAATAGTATGTGAGGGAGCTACACAAAATACACTGAGGCTGCATTTGAGAAAAAAAGTCACACAAAAATTCATAACAGTTATTTCAGCTTTCATATCCAGACGTTTCTCTGATAACTTCACTTTATTCATTAGAAAGCTGTTGTCTATTGAGATAACAGTGAAAAGGAAAGGTAGTAAATATTTTTCTTATATAACCTAGAATATCTCACTATTCTAAGTCAGTATTTCTCAAAGCATTCCATAGTAAGAAATACATTTTAATCATGATCTAGTACACACTTCGAGCAAGTATTTTGATTCAGTACTTACAATACTGTGTGAAGCACTGTTATTTTCTACTATGTTTTTTTTCTTAAATACTTGTCATCATCCAGTAAATGTATTATATAGTTTACTAATAGGTCACAACCCACCATTTGAAAAACACTGTTCTAAGGAGTCTCTTTAAGTAATAAAATGTCAAGATCTACCTCTGACATATGTTGCCTATAGGTTGTCCTGTCTGTCTTTTTAGATAATGTTATTTAAGAATTGACTGGGGAGAAAACTGTTCTGATTCAAGCTGATGGGGAGAAGGTTAACATGAATATGGGGTGAATTTTGCATTGTCATATCAGGTTGGAAAAAGCTGTTTCACATGGTAGAAAACAGCAGTCATATAGGTGTAAGTACTTCTTGCTCATACTTGAAGTTCATTTTTTGGGTACTGTTTAAGATAAAGTAACTCAGAAATTAAGATATAAGAAAAAATATGGTGAAGCACTAAAAAATATACATTATATTATAAACAGTTACGTTATTTTAGTTCTACTGTGGTTGTAAAATGAGTTTGAGTCGGGAAATTAAGTAGAAACTTGTATGCATGATTGTTCTTTTATAAGCCAGTGTTTGCCTAAAGTGATAAAGTTAACATTGAATTACTAGGTTTTTTAAGAATGAAAAGTTTCTCAGTGATGGAGAGAGAGAATGCTCATCTTTCAAAATAAGCCAATAAGGCTATACTATTCAATACGTAAATTGTTCTTCCTTGGAACAGAAATAGTTTATATAGCAGCATTTCTTTCAAAAGTTATACACTATTTTGGCTACACAATTGAAAATTTTATATGTGCTTGGTAGGCCTGGGCTTCATCGTTTTTTCTCCAAATAGGGTGGGGCTCAGAATGGTAAGTCACAACCAGGTGTGCTACAGAAGCCTTAAGAAAGCAGGCAATGGACTATCTTTTTATCTTTGTGAACTGCTGCTCTCTTCTGTGGGATAACGTTGAATTTAATTGCTGTAGAAGACATTTGTGACCTGACGGAAAAGAAGAAGATTCTGCTAGTGGTGATACTTGGAAAAGAACCACCTGCCCTAGAAGTGTGATCTAGCATCCTGCCTGCTGTTACTTTAAGGCACCAGAAGTCTATGAGTTTTTGTCATTTTTCCATATTGAGTTGGAAAGTTAGTAAGAGGATAGCTTACCTCCTCATCTTGTCAGATTTTTCAGTCTGTTGAAAAGAAGGTGCTTTTGGAGCTGGAGATGTGAATAAGACTCCTATGCCAGGGTCATAAATCATCTGGCGATAGTTTTTAAAAAATTTTTAAGTTGACTTTATTTTTTAGAACTGTTTTAATTTTTCAGAAAAATTGAGAAGATAGTCCTGATAGTTCCCCTATATTCTGTGCCCAGTTTTCTTTATTATTAACAGCTTACATTAGTATGGTACATTTGTTACAATTAATTAACCAGTACTGGTAAAATGATTATAAATCGATAAAAAATGTTAAAAAAAAAATTAACCAGTACTGAAACATTGTTATTAACTAAAATCTATACTTTATTCAGTTTTCCTTAGTTTTTACCTAATGTGTTTTTTCTGTTTCAGGATCCCACCAGGGTACCATATTACAGTTATTGTCATGTCTCCTTAGGCTTCTCTTGGCTGTGACAGTTTCTCAGACTTTCCTTGTTTTGATGACCTTGTCAATTTTGAGGAGAACTGATCAGGTATTTTGTAGAACGTCCCTCAGGTGGGATTTGTCTGATGTTTTTCTCGTGATTAGCCTGGGGTTATGGATTTTGAGGAGGAAGACCACAGTGATAAAGTGCCATTCTCACATTCTCATCACCTCATGTCAAGAGTACCTGTTATCATGATTTATCACTGTTAATGTTGACTATGGTCAACTGACTGAGAACATGTTTGTCAAGTTTCTCCACTGTAAATTTACTCTCTTTTTGGATTAAAAACTCCTCTCCATACTGTGTTGTTTGGAAATAAGTCACTAAGTGTAGTCCACATATAGGGAGAGGAAAGTTTTGCTCCATCTCCTTGAGGGTGTTCTACATAAATTATTGGGAATCCTGCATGGGAGATGTCTCTTCTCCCCCGTTTATTTATTTATTCAGTCATTTCTTTATCTTAGTATGGGCTGATGGATATTTATTTTATATTTTGGGTCACAATTCAGTACTACCTTATTTATTTTGTTGCTCAGATTTTTTTTCTGGTTTGGCCATTGGGAGCTCTTTATTTGTATGCATCCATTTCTATATATCTATGTGTATCAATATTAGGGTAAACATGAGTTCATACTGAAGCCTCCAACTCTAATCCATTACCACATAGGTCATTCTAGCCTTCTTCACCTGCTTGACTGTAATCTCCCACTCCAACAGTGAGAAATCTGGCTCCCACCATTCACCATCCATTTACCTAATTGGTCAATCCCAGTTTATGTGTATAGATATATATCAGTTTTGTTAACCTCATACCCCCATGGATAACAATATCAGAATTGTTAACCTGTACCCTTATGGGAAACAGCTTTATCAACTAGAGTACAGTGTTTATGTACAGCTTCTTTTGCTTTTAGTCTTACAAACTCCACTCGTTTCCAAAGTTATTTAGATCAGCATCTTCATCCCCACCATCCCCTGCAGTGATATTGTTTCATGCATTTGTAATACAGCTAAATTCTGTCATATGGTTTCTATATGGTTTCCTGGGATCCTGACTTTCTAAAAGATTTTTTTAAGCTTGGATACTTTAAGGTTCACTCTGTGTTATAAAGTTATATGGGTTTTGACAAGTGTATAATGTCATTTAAGTATCATACAGAATCACTGCCCTGAAATTCTCCTATACTTCACCTATGAATCCTCCCTTCCTCCCTGTAAACCCCTGGCAACCATGGATCTTTTTACTGTCTCTGTCATTTTGCCTTTCTCAGAATGTTCTTGAGAAATTTTTAAAGTCCCTTTCTAAAGGAAACCTTTGATTTCTCTTAGATACCATTTTTCCCCGACCATCAACTCAGTATTCTTATTGAACAAAATATTTCTAATAAATAAGAATCAAGTATTTCCCATTTCTTTTTTCAGATTCCTCTGTTTAAGGTCATAAAGCTTTGTTTATTTTTTAATATCCTTCCTCTTTGTTGCCCATCTCAGAATTGGGAGGAGATCCCAAGTACCTTTTTTGTTGGGGAGGTTGGTTGGGGAAGGCAGGGAGTGGCACGTATGGTATATCCTGTATAGGTGGCAGCTGGCAAACAGATGTTCAGTTGTAGGGAGGGGTGTTAAGCTGAAATTTAATCTGAATATACTTCTGTTTGTTTCTGGGGGTTATATTTGATTTTCAAGTTGATGAGTCTTTTAATATGAATATTATTTTAGTCCATAGTCTATCTCTTTTGAGAATATAACAGAATATGAGGTAGATGCAGTGATTATGTGACTATTTCAAAATGGTTTCCACTGTAATGAAAATCCTGTAGATGATAGTTTTAGAAATTATTTGGAAGGCTCATTTAGAGGGAAGAATAACTATCATATTCCTATCCCTTTTTGGTAGCATCTTTACATATATGCATGAAAATCCTGAAATTGGAACTCTTACCCCTCCAGTAAAAGATCATTTGTTACAATCCAATATCAGCCCCTTCTTGTTACTGTTTGCCTTGAAGGATTCACAGTCTGGTACAAAAACTCTTCTGTTTAAAAGCTAGTTTTGCTTTAAACTGTACAATGTCTTTAAGAGTTATGACATCAGAATCTTACCATGTAGCCAACAATATAGGAGAATAATGATTAAAACATAGACTTCAGGTTTGTATCCTAGCTTTGCTTTTTGTTGACTTTGTGAGCACAGGCAGACTATTTGCCCTCTGTGAGCCTTACATTTCCTCATTTGTAAAAATGTGATTATTACCTCTCCCATGGGATGATAATGGGGATTAAATGAAATAAAGCACTGAGTACATAGATATGTCTCAATAAATATGATCTAAAACCCTCCAAAACAGCAAGAAAATGAATGAAAGTTCCAAAGGTTTATGCTAGTATACATGTTTATGTTTAACAGTTATTACTTGGGCCAGGCCAATCAGAAAAATGAATGATTCCTTTATTTTTTAATCTTAAAATTTCTCTAAAGACAAGACTAACTTTTCTTCAAACCTGGGAAATGCTCACCTCACCAAACTTGACACGCTAGTAGTGGATGTCAGCCTGAGATACTGTTGCCTCTCTACAGGCCATTTGGGGATGCTACTGGGATTTTACGGGTGCGGCCAGGATGCTAAACACCTTGTGACACACAGAACAGGTTTGCATGGTGAAGAATTACTGTGCTCCAGATCGCCACATCAGTAGCATACTGTTGAGATACTAGACTAGACTAATGAGTACTGTACTGTCTGTAAACCTATATGTTGAACACATGTCAGGTATCACAGACCCAGCAAATATGTCAATGAATGAAGCAAGACCAGGCCTCAGTGTCTGGGACATTCTAGGGAGTGTAGGGACTAGGCAAGCTGGAGAGCATGGGTCCTTTCTAAACCAGGAAGTGAAGGTTCGGCTTCAGCTAATTGTTGTCTGTTGTTGCTTCATCTTCTGATTTTTCAGAGAAAAGCTAGATATCCAAACTTTTATGTAAAGTCTTCCTATTTTAAAGTATGGCTCAACTTTCTTTTTTAACGTGCCAAGGCCAAACCAAGCATATTGGTAGGCTGGATTCAGCCCACAGACCATTGGTTCATAACCTGTGATATAATTATTTTAGGAAGTTAGCGAAAATACTGGCAGAGGTCAACAGTCAGGGCCATAACAGCGCCACCCTGCGTATTTGCTGAGCTCAGAAAAGGCTGTGGAAACAAAACACTAGGTGTAGGGGTCATTTTCCTGAGTGTGGAGGAGTGTGACTTCAGAGCAGAGCTCTAGGGGAGCTTCCTCTCTGGGTGGGAGGAGGAATTCTGTTCAGAGAAATTCCAGCACCTGCATTTTGAGGAACAGATTCCATTGTGCCTTGAGGCGCCAGCACTCCTGAATTAGGGGGGTAGCTGCACCCCTGGAGGAAGCCTCAGAGTGATTCCACTGCTAAGCATACCTTCTCAGCTCCTCAGTCTCCGTGCTGTCTTCAGAAATTAGGAGTTCTCTCAAAGGTAACAGGCAGCAAAGGGTCAGCCATACGGAATCTCCTGGTTTATGTGGCTTTGCAGCTGTAATAGTCCTGGGTTTATGCCTTCAGTAGCTCATCCTGCTTCATCAAGGGCTACCACCTACACAGCACCACAGTCCACAGCTATGGCCATTTGTGCGTTAGTGGGAGTGTTGCAAGGGTGTCCCAGCAGTTTGGTCAGTTCGGTTCAGATACTGCTTGAGTCTTCTGCCTGGTGTTAAGGTTTCAAATCATCACCCATCACTTTAATAATTTATGAAAAGTAGCAGCCCATTATAATGTTGATAAGAACAAAATCTGTATGTATTTTGCATAGTTGCATACACTATATATATATATGAACAAGAATAGATGGTATGGTTTATCTGCATAATATTCAAATCAATAATTTGTATTCTATGAGATTAAATACCAAACAATGCAGTACTTTACTATAAAACTTTGGTTTTTAAAGAAACAGGCTCATCTTATTGGCTGGAATATTTTCTTTTTCTTTTTTTTTTAACATTTTTTATTGATTTATAATCATTTTACAATGTTGTGTCAAATTCTAGTGTTCAGCACAATTTTTCAGTCATACATGGACATATACACACTCATTATCACATTTTTTTCTCTGTGATTCCCTGTGCTATACAGTATAATCTTGTTTATCTGTTCTACAATTTTGAGATCCCAGTCTATCCCTTCCCACCCTCTGCCCACCTGGCAACCACAAGTCTATATTCTATGTCTGAGTCTATTTCTGTCCTGTATTTACGGTTTTGTTTGTTTTTGTTTTTGTTTTTTAGATTCCACATATGAGTGATCTCATATGGTATTTTTCTTTCTCCTTCTGGCTTACTTCACTTAGAATAACATTCTCCAGGAGCATCCATGTTGCTGCAAATGGCGTTATGTTGTCGGTTTTTATGGCTGAGTAGTATTCCATTGTATAAATATACCACATCTTCTTTATCCAGTCACCTGTTGATGGACATTTAGGCTGTTTCCATGTTTTGGCTATTGTAAATAGTGCTGCTATGAACATTGGGGTGCAGGTGTCATCCTGAAGTAGATTTCCTTCTGGATACAAGCCCAGGAGTGGGATTCCTGGGTCATATGGTAAGTCTGTTCCTAGTCTTTTGAGGAACCTCCACACTGTTTTCCACAGTGGCTGCACCAAACTGCATTCCCACCAGCAGTGTAGGAGGGTTCCCCTTTCTCCACAGCCTCTCCAGCATCTGTCATTTGTGGATTTTTGAATGACGGCCATTCTGACTGGTGTGAGGTGATACCTCATTATAGTTTTGATTTGCATTTCTCTGGTAATTAGTGATATTGAGCATTTTTTCATGTGCCTTTTGATCATTTGTAAGTCTTCCTTGGAGAATTGCTTGTTTAGGTCTTCTGCCCATTTTTGGATTGGGCTGTTTATTTTTTTCTTATTGAGTCGTATGAGCTGCTTATATATTCTGAAGATCAAGCCTTTGTCGGTTTCATTTGCAAAAATTTTCTCCCATTCCATAGGTTGTCTTTTTGTTTTACTTATGGTTTCCTTTGCTGTGCAGAAGCTTGTAAGTTTCATTAGGTCCCATTTGTTTATTCTTGCTTTTATTTCTTCTAGGAGAAAATTTTTGAGATGTATGTCAGATAATGTTTTGCCTATGTTTTCCTCTAGGAGGTTTATTGTATCTTGTCTTATGTTTAAGTCTTTGATCCATTTTGAGTTGATTTTTGTATATGGTGTAAGGGAGTGTTCTAGCTTCATTGTTTTACATGCTGCTGTCCAGTTTTCCCAACACCATGTGCTGAAGAGACTGTCTTTATTCCATTGTATATTCTTGCCTCCTTTGTCAAAGATTAGTTGACCAAAAGTTCGTGGGTTCATTTCTGGGCTCTCTGTTCTGTTCCATTGGTCTATATGTCTGTTTTTGTACCAATACCATGCTGTCTTGATGACTGTAGCTCTATAGTATTGTCTGAAGTCTGGGAGAGTTATTCCTCCAGCCTCTTTCTTTCTCTTCAGTAATGCTTTGTCAATTCTAGGTCTTTGATGGTTCCATATAAATTTTATTATGATTTGTTCTAGTTCTGTGAAATATGTCCTGGGTAATTGGATAGGGATTGCATTAAATCTGTAGATTGCCTTGGGCAGTGTGACCGTTTTAACAATATTGATTCTTCGAATCCAGGAGCATGGGATATCTTTCCATTTTTTAAAGTCTTCTTTAACTTCCTTCATCAGTGGTTTATAGTTTTCTGTGTATAATTCTTTCATCCCCTTGGTTAGATTTATTCCCAGATATTTTATTACTTTGGGTGCTATTTTAAAGGGGATTGTTCCTTTACTTTCTTTTTCTGTTGATTCATCCTTAGTGTAAAGAAATGCAACTGATTTTTGAACGTTAATCTTGTAACCTGCTACCTTGCTGAATTCTTCGATCAGCTCTAGTAGTTTTTGTGTGGACCTTTTAGGGTTTTCTATATATAGTAACATGTCATCGGCATATAGTGACACTTTTACCTCTTCTTTTCCAATTTGGATCCCTTTTATTTCTCTCTCTTGCCTGATTGCTGTGGCTAGGACTTCCAGGACTATGTTGAATAGGAGTGGTGATAGTGGGCATCCTTGTCTTGTCCCAGATTTTAGTGGGAAGCTTTTGAGTTTTTCACCATTGAGTACTATGCTGGCTGTAGGTTTGTCATAGATAGCTTTTATTATGTTGAGATATGTTCCCTCTATACCCACTTTGGTGAGAGTTTTTATCATAAATGGGTGTTGAATTTTATCAAGTGCTTTTTCTGCATCGATTGAGATGATCATGTGGTTTTTGTCCTTTCTCTTGTTGATGTGATGTATTACACTGATTGATTTGCGTATGTTAACCAGCCTTGTGTCCCTGGGATGAACCCCACTTGGTCATGATGTATAATCTTTTTTATGTGTTGTTGGATTCTATTTGCTAATATTTTGGTGAGGATTTTGGCGTCTATGTTTATCAGTGATACTGGCCTATAATTCTTTTTTTGTAGTGTCTTTGCCTGGTTTTGGTATCAGGGTGATGCTGGCTTCATAGAATGAGTTTGGGAGTATTCCCTCCTTTTCAATCGTCTGGAAGAGTTTGAGAAGGACTGATATGAGTTCTTTGTATGTTTAGTAGAATTCCCTGGTGAAGCCGTCCGGTCCTGGACTTTTATTTGTAGGGAGATTTTTAATTGCTATTTCTATTTCCTTTCTGGTGATTGGATTGTTCAGTTGTTCAGTTTCTTCTTGATTCAGTCTTGGTGGACAGTATGTTTCCAGAAACTTGTCCATCTCTTCTAGGTTATCCAGTTTGGTTCCATATAGTTTTTGATAATATTCTTGTATGATATTCTGTATTTCTATTGTATTTGTTGTAATTTCTCCATTTTCCTTTCTTATTTTGCTAATTTGTGCTCTCTCTTTTTTCTTCTTTGTGAGTTTGGCCAGAGGTTTGTCGATTTTATTTACTTTTTCAAAAAACCAGCTTTTGGTTTGGTTGATTTTTTTCTATGATCTTGTTAATCTCTACTGTATTTATTTCCTCCCTGATCTTTATAATTTCCTTCCTTCTGCTGCCTTTTGGGGCTTTTTGTTCTTTTTCTAATTCATTCAAATGGTGGGTTAAATTGTTTATTTGAGATTGTTCTTTTTTGAGGAAGGCCTGTATCGCTATAAACTTCCCTCTTAGCACTGCCTTTGCCGTGTCCCATAGATTTTGAGTGGTTGTGCTTTCATTATCATTTGTCTCAAGGTATTTTTTAATTTCAGCTTTGATTTCCTCATTGACCCATTGTTTTTTCAATAACATATTGTTTAATCTCCATGCTTTCCTTTTTTTCTCCTTTGTTTCTCTGTTGTTGATTTCTAGTTTCATGGCATTGTGGTCAGTAAAGATGCTTGAGATAATTTCTATCTTCTTAAAATTGTTGAGGTTTCTTTTATGCCCAGGTACGTGATCAATCCTGGAAAATGTTCCATGTGCACTTGAAAAGAATGTATATCCTATTTTTGAGGGGTGTAATGCTCTGAAAATATCCACCAAATCTAGTTTTTCTATTGTATTATTTAATTTCTCTGTTGCCTTATTTATTTTCTGTCTGGCAGATCTGTCTAGTGATGTTAATGCAGTGTTAAAATCTCCAACTATGATTGTATCCCCATCAATATCCCCCTTTATCTCTGTTAGTAATTGTTCTATGTACTTAGGTGCTCCTATATTGGGTGCATATATATTAACGAGTGTAATGTCCTCATCTTGTATCACTCCTTTAATCATTATAAAATGTCCTTCTTTATCTTTCTTTATGGCCTTTGTTTTAAAGTCTTATTTTATCTGAAGTCAGTACTGCAACACCTGCTTTTTTGGCTTTTCCATTTGCATGGAATATCCTTTTCCATCCTTTCACTCTCAATCTATATGTGTCCTTCTCCCTAAAGTGGGTCTCTTGTATGCAGCATATTGAAGGTTCTTGCTTTATTATCCAGTCTGCCAGTCTATGTCTTTTGACTGGAGCATTTAGTCCAGTAACATTTACAGTAATTAATGATAGATGTGTGTTTATTGCCATTTTGAACTTATCTTTGCAGTTGAATTGGTATATCCTCTTTGTTCCTTTCTTCTTCCTTTTGTGGTTTGGTAATTTTCTATTTGTAAACTGTTCGCTTAACCTCCCAGTGAGCAGAAAGGAAATTGCTTTTTAAAAAGTATTTTAGTATTTTGCAATCATCAAAAAATTAAGTTTATTTAAGAGTGTTATATGTTGTGAAATACTTAATGATTATTCACATCAGTTAGTGCTGGTGTGAGTGAATGTTTGTACAGGGCAGAGTGCTAATCACTATTAAGATTATATACATAATCCCTTGAGGAGAATATGTTTTCATTAATTTAAATTCTTAGTCGTGAAAAGTAGGTCTCCTGTTGATCATCTTTTCTGATAGTAGCCATCTTTGTGGGTGGGTAGGTTGGCTTCGATTTTAAAGATGCTTTTTAATGTTTTTCCCAAAGGCAAGTATTTTTAAAAATTAAAAAAAAAAGCCCAGCAACTTTTTTCCTTTAGCACTGTTTCTTATATGCCTTAAAACGGCTTATTTGTGCGAGGACTCTTTCCTCACCTCTCAGCCCTCCACCTCCCACACACCTGTAACCCTGTATTTGGATGATAAGCTGATAAAGGTTTTCTGTGTTTTTTTTCACCAGCCATTCAAAGAAGGGTGCTCATCATCACTCTGCTGGGAATGTCCTTGATACCTACCAATGACATAATGAAAAGACTTTGGAGAAGGCAGGCTTGGGTTTGAGTCATGATTCTGTCATATGCTCATTCTCTGAGTTTGTTTTCTTATTCATAAAATGGGCGGGGGGTAGTTATAGCTCCCTTTCAGGGCATAGTTGTTCAGTGAATGGTAGCTGATAATAATATTGATAAAATTAATAGTAACTTTGGCCTTGGTAGCACCTGAGATTCTGAAAGCTGATAAAGCTAGCCTAGAGCTAATGGCTCCCAAGAGCACTGAACTAGTGCACGGGTCCAGACTCTTGACACCTGAAACATTGTTCTTGTTGACCCCTGGTGCCTTTTTTTCTTTCTCATAAAAAGGCAACTATATTGCCGTTATATTTTAAGGACTTGAAATTTACATTGAAAAATGAGTAAAAAAAAAAAAAAAACTAGGAAAGCTTGAGTTAAGCCTTTGGGTGCTTCAGAAACTCTTCATTGGCAATTATTAAATAGCCATCAAATGCTCTCAACGTGGTTGGCCTCAAATATTGAGGAATCATTTCCTGGTAGGAAAGCTGTTACTTCTATAAATACAGGCAGATTTGATTACCTGAGTTCATTCCTATAATTAAATTCAGTGAATTCCATTTTGTTCATTTCACCTAACAAATATTTATTGAACACCTAGTCTGTGCTAGGCCCTTTGCCCAGTTAGTTGTATACCCTCAAAAGAGATATTGAATTAGGGAATGTAAGAGTTGTAGGTCTTCGCCTGCCATTTAAATGACAATCCTAAAGGTTTAGAGCTGCAGTGACTAGTAAGGTGGTCATGACTAATAGCTTAGCACTTGAAATGCGGCCAGTCTGAACTGAGATGTACTGTAGATATAAAATACACACTGGACTTCAAGGACTCAGACTGAAAAAATATGTAAAATATCTTAGTGATTTTATATTGATTACATGTTAAAACAATAGTATTTTTGATATTTTGGGTTAAATAAAATATATTAGAATTAATTTCACCTGTTTCTTTTTACTTTCTTATGTAGCTACTAAAACATTTTAAAGGACTTACAGTATGTTTTTATTGGAAACATCACTGCCTTAGTGCTTCAGTGACTGGGCAAGGTTACTCATCCAGTTAGGACTCTTGTGGCTAGTGCAAATTGTTGGTTGCCTTACTTTGAAAATGTCAGATAATGTTTGATCAAAAAGGTGGATAATTCAAGCCTTGTTTCAGAAAAAGTTAAATTAACACTAAGGACTTTGAATAGTTTACACTTTAAATTAAAGCATAGAATGTTAATCTGGTAGAATCTCTTAGCATTTCACATTTGGGATTATTTAAAAGGGGTAAACTAGAAAAATATGCCTACTGATTCAGTAGACTAAAGCTATTTTTCTTGTTTCCTAAACATTCACAAATACATAGGTGATCTGTGATTCTCCAGTATTTTATTATGGGGGAGGGGGTGTGCAGGAGAAGAGGGGACAAGGTTCAGCTAAATGTTCATCTATATATTTTTCTATCCTACTAGCTAGATTGGTTTAGTATAGTAAAATTAATTCTTAGTTATTTAACAAACCTTTGAACAGGTACTAGGTTGGGCTTTGGAAATGCAGTGATAAACAAGGGATAATCCCTGAGTAAAACTATGGTCTTTCTGTTTGTTTTTTGTTTTGTTTTGGCTTTTTATTTGAAAAATAATTCCAAAGTTACAGAAGTTGCAAGAATAAAAATAGTTCATCATATACCCTTTTATCCAGATTCATGTATTGATAACATTTTTCCCTGTACTTTTTCTATTGAGATATAGTTGATTACAATATTATATTGGTTTCAGGTGTACAACATAGTGATTCAAAATTTTTATAGATGATACTCCATTTAAAGTTAATATAAAATATTGGCTGTATTTCCTGCACTGTACAATATCAATATATCGTTGTAGCTTATCCATTTTATACATAGTAGTTTGTACCTTCTAATCTCTTACACAGATCTTGCGCCTCCCCCCATTCCTCTCCTCATTGGTAACCACAATTTTGTTTTGTATATCTGTGAGTCTGTTTCTTTTGTTGTATTTACTATTTTTTTTAAGATTACACATGTAAGTGATAATATACAGTATTTCTCTTTCTCTGTCTGACTTATTTCACTAAGCATAATACTCTCCAGGTCCAGCCATGTTGTTGTGAATGGCAAAATTTCAGTCTTTTTTTTTGACTGAGAAGTATTCCATTGTGTGTGTGCATAATATATACATATACATATATATGTATGTGTGTGTGTGTGTAAATATATACATATAAAATACACACCACATCTTCTTTATCCAACTTAGGTTGCTTCCATATCTTGGCTATTGTAAATAATGCTGCTATAAACATTGGGGTGCACATATCTTTACAAATTAGTATTTTGTTTTCTTTGGATATATACCCAGGAATGGAATTCCTAGATCATGTGGTAGTTCTATTTTTAGTTTTTTGAGGAACCTCCATACTGTTTTCCACAGTGCCTGTGCCAATATACATTCCCACCAACAGTGTACAGTGGCTCTTCTCTCTTCACTTCCTCACCAGCATTTATTTGTTGTCTTCTTGGTGATAGCCATTCTGACAGGTGTGAGGTGATACCTCATTATAGTTTTGATTTGCATTTCTCTGCTGATCAGCATTGTTGAGCATCTTTTAATGTGCCTGTTCACCATCTGTGTGTCTTCTTTGGAAAAGTGTCTATTCATGTATTCTGACCATTTTTTAATTGGCTTGGGGGTTTTTTGATATTGGTTATATGAGCTATTTATATATTTTAGGTATGAACTCCTTATTGGTCGTATTATTTACAAATATTTTCTCCCATTACATAGGTTGTCTTTTTGTTTTGTCGATAATTTTCTGTGCAAAAGCTTCTAAGTTGAATTATGTCCCATTAGTTTATTTCTGTTTTTCTTTCCTTTGTCTTAGAAGACAGATCAAAAAAAATACTGCTACAATTTATGTCAAATAGTGCTCTGCCTATGTTTTTCTCTAGGAGTTTTATGATTTCAGATCTTACATTTAGGCTTTTAATCCATTGAGTGTTTTTTTGTATATGGTGTAAGAAAATGTTCTAATTTCATTCCTTTACATGTAGCTGCCTAGTTATCCCAGTGCCACTTATTGAGAAGACTGTATGTTCTCCTTTCTCATAGATTAATAGACCATATGTGCATGGGTTTATTTCTGGACTCTCTTCTGTTCCATTGATCTATGTGTCTGTTTTTGTACCAGTACCCTACTCTATTGATTACTGTAGTTCTGTAATTACTCTGAAGTCAAGAAGCATGATACCTCCAGCCATTTTCTTTCTCCAGGTTGTTTTGGCTATTTGGGGTCTTTTTTGTTTCCATACAAATTTTAAAAGTATTTGTTCTAGTTCTGTGAAAAGTGCATTGGCATTTTGATAGGGATTGCATTGAATCTGTAGATTGCCTTGGGTATTATGGTCATTTTAACAATATTCTTCCAATCCATGAACAAACTATGTCTTTCTGTCTATTTGTGTCATCTTCAGTTTCTTTTATCAGTGTCTTACAGTTTTCTATGTGCAGGTCTCATATCTCCTTAGGTAGGTTTATTCCTAGGGATTTTATTCTTTTTGATGTGACTATAAATGGGATTGTTTTCTTAATTTCACTTTCTGGTAGTTCGTTGCTATTGTATAGAAATGCAGCAGATTTCTGTATATATTGTATCCTGCATTTTTACTGAATTCATTGTTGAGCTGTACTGGGTTTTTTTGATAGTGTCTTTAGGATTTTCTGTGTATAGTATCTTGTCACCTTTAAATAGTGACATTTTGACTTCTTCCTTTCCAATTTGGATGCCTTTTATGTCTTTTTCTTGTCATTGCTCTGGGTAGGACTTCCAATATTGTGTTGAATAAAAGTGGCGAGAGTGGGCATCTTTGTCTTGTTCATGATCTTAGAGGAAATGCTTTTAGCTTTTCACCATTGAGTATGATGTTAGCTGTGGACTTATCATATCATATATGTGGACTTTATTATGTTGAGGTGCATTTCCTCTGTACCGACTTTGTGGAGGTGTTATTTTTTTTATCATAAATGGATGTTGAGTTTTGTCAAAAGCTTTCTCTGCATGTAAGAGATGATCATATGTTTTTTATCCTTCAGCTTATTAATGTGGTGTATCATGTTGATTTGTGGATATTGAACCATCATTGTCTCCCTGGGATAAATCCCACTTGATTATGGTATATGATCCTTTTAATGGATTGTTGAATTTGGTTTGCAAATATTTTGTTGAGGATTTTTGCATATTATGTTTGTCAGTTATATTGGCCTATACTTTTTCTTTTACTTTCTTTCTTTCTTTTTTTTTTTCTTTTTGGTGATATCTTTGTCTGGTCAACGTTGGCCTCATAGAATGAGTACAGAAATGTTCCTTTGCAATTTTTTGGAATAGTTTCAGAAAGATAGGTGTTAACTCTTCTCTTAATGTTTGGTAGAATTCGTTTGTGAAGTCATCTGATTCTGGGCTTTTGTTTGTTATGAGCTTTGATTATTACTGGTAATTGGTTTGTTCGTTTTTCTTCCTTGTTCTGTCTTGGGAGATTGTGCATTTCTAGGAATTTGCCCATTTCTTACAGGTTGTTCATTTTATTGGTGTAGAATTATTTTTAGTAATTTCTTATCCTTTGTATTTCTGTGATATCAATTGTAACTTCTCCTTTTTTTCTTTTTGATTTTATTGATTTAGGCCCCCCCCTCTCTTTTTTTTAATGAGTCTGGCTAAAGATGTGTCAATTTTGTTTATCTTTTCAAAGAGCCAGCTCTTCACAACATTGTAAACTGACTATACCTCAATTAAAAAAAAAAAAGAACCAGCTCCTAATTTCATTGATCTTTTGTTTTTTTAAGTCTCTATGTCATTTATTTCTGCTCTGATCTTTATTTCTTTCCTACTAACTTTGGGTTGTGTTTGTCCTTCTTTATCTAGCTCCTTTAAGTGTGAGATTAGGTTGTTTATTTGAGATTTTTTTGTTTCCTGAGGAAAGCTTGTATCACTATAAACTTCCCTCTTAGAACTGCTTTTTCTGTGTCCCATAGATTTTGGATAGTTTTGTTTCTGTTTTCATTTGTCTCCAGGTAGTTTTTGATTTCCTCTTTGATTTCTTGAAGGAGCCATTGGTTGTTTAGTAGCATATTGTTTGGCCTTAGTGGGTTTGTGTCTTTTGCAGTTTTTTTCTTGTAGTTGATTTCTAGTCTCATGGCATTATGGTCAGAAAAGATGCTTGACACTGTTTCAGTTTTCTTAAATTTACCAAAAGTTGTTTTGTGGCCTAGCATGTGATCTATCCTGGAGAATGTTCCATGTGCACTTGAATCTGTGTTTTGCTGCTTTTGGATGGAATGTTCTATACATAGCATTAAAGTCCATCTGGTCTAATGTGTCATTTAAGGCGATTGTTTCCTTACTGATTTTCTGTCTGGATGATCTGTCTATTGATGTACGTGGCGTCCCCTACTATTACTGTGTTACTATCAGTTTCTCCCTTTATATCTGTTAATATTTGCTTTATGTATGTAGATGTGCCTATGTTGGCCACATATATATATATATTTACAATTGTTAAAATCTTCTTGGATTGGTCCTTTGATCAGTATGTAATATCCTTCTTTGTCTCTTGTTACAATCTTTGTTTTAAAGTCTGTTTTGTCTGATACTAGTATTGCTATCCTGGCTTTTTAAAAAAAAAATTCCACTTGTATGGAATACCTTTTTCTATCTCCTCACTTTCAGTCTGTGTGTATCTCTAGATCTGAAGTGAGTCCCTTGTAGGCAGCATGTATATGGGTCTTGTTTTTGTATCTACTCAGCCATTCTGTGTCTTTTGATAGGATCATTTAGTCTGTTTACATTTAAAGTAATTATTGATAGGTCAGTTCTTATTGCCATTTTGTAAGTTGTTTTGGGGTTGTTTTTTGTTCCTTTTTTTCCTCGTTTTGATATGATGACAATCTTTAGTATTATGTTTGGATTCCTTTCTATTTTGTGTGTGTATGTATTATAGATTTTTTGGTTTGTGGTTACCATGAGGTGTACACACACAAAATTATTTCAAGTTGCTGATCTCTTAATTTCAAATTCATTTTAACAACCCTTCGTTTTTACTCCGTACGATTAGTTTATAATTTTTTTAAACATTTTGTTTTTTGTATCCCTTAACAACTTATTGTGGATATAGACGATTTTACTATTGTTTTTTGAACTTCCTACTATCTTTGTAATTGGTTGATTTATTACCTTTACTGTACATTTGCCTTTACCAATGAGCTTTTAGCTTTTGTAATTTTTATGTTTCTAGTTGTGGTTTTTTTTTTCCCCCTTTGAGAAATCCCTTTAACATTTCTTGTAAAGTTGGTTTGGTGGTACTGTCCTTTTTTTAGCTTTTGCTTGTTTGTAAAACTTTTGATCTCTCCATCAGATATGAATGAGAACCTTGCTGGGTAGAGTGTTCTTGGTTGTAGGTTTTCCCCTTTCATCACTGGTTTCTGGAGCATATGAGATTTTGTATGCACCCTTTTTAAGAGTGGAATCTCTACTTCTCACAGCCCTTGATTCTTTTAAAGCAAAGCCCTGCTGGCCTTCAAAGCCAAATGTTGTGGGGGCTTGTCTTCTCGGTGCAGGACCCTTGGACTGGGGAACTCAGTGTGGGGCCTGGACCCCCTGCTCCTTGGGGAAAACCTCTGCAGTTGTAATTATCCTCCTGTTTGTGAGTCACCCACCTAGGGGTTTTAGTCTTGACTCTTCATGACTCTCTCTCTCCTACTTATCTGATTGTTGTTCCTTTCTTCATATCCTTAGTTGTGGAAGATCTTTTCTAGTAGATTCCAGTCTTTCTTATCAATAGTTGCTCTGTAAATAATTGTAATTTTGGTGTGCTTGTGAGAGGAGGTAAGCTCAGTGTCTTCCTACTCAGTCATCTAGCTGTAAACCCTTTCTGTGTGCTTTGTAAATTGCTCCCTCTCTATGTGTGCACGTGTACATGTATGTTTATATGCACATAATACATACATGTTTTCTTCCTGAACCATTTGAAGGTAAGTTGCATACTTTATGACCTTTACTCCTAAATGCTTCATTGCTTAATTTCTAAAAATGATATTCTCATATATAACCACAACATAATTGCTAGGTCAGTTAATGTATTAAATTCAGTAAATTTAATATTGATAGAATACTTTTCCTAATTTGCCATCCGCATTTCATTTTTGTCAGTTGATCAGTTCATTTCTTTTATAATATTTTCTTCATTTAGTACAGGATCCAGTCTGGGATCAGGTATTGGATTTAGTTGTTATGGTTGTATCTCCTTTAATCTGTGGTTTTTCTAGCCTTTGTCTTTTTTGACATTGTTACTTTTAAGATGACATTCTCACCTCCCAGTCACTGCTTTTTTTTTTAAGTAAATAGACTGTTTCTCATTTGGGGTTTGGCTATTCTTTCTTGAGTAGTTTCAGATTATGCATTCCTGACTGGAGTAATAGGAAGTGCTATGTTCTTCTCAGGATATGAAATCTGGAGGCATATGCTGTCCATCTCTGTCCCTCATTGGTGATGTTAATTTTGATTACCCTGTCAAAATATTGTTCGGTTTATCCACCGTACAGTTAAATTTTACCCCCTTGCAACTAAAATGTAATTCTTCGTGGAAACACTTTAAGACCATTTTTATAGCATATTCTTCAACCAAATTTCCCCCTAGATTTAGCATCCATTGATGATTCTTGACTGAAGCAGTCTGTACTGTGATGGCTGCAAAATGATTTTACAACTCCAGCACTGCCTGCATATGTTTACCAGTTGGATTCCACTGTAAACGAAAGCCCTCCCTCCTCCTTTGTGTATGTGTGCATGTAATTATTATTGATAAGGACTCAAAGCTTCCTATTTTCTACAGGCCTATAATTTATTACTGTCCTTGATTATTTTGATTCTCAAATTATCACAGATAAGACCAGTGGGAGCCTCTTCATGCTGACTCTCAGGTCCTTATGATGAGCTCCTATCACTTTTTGAGTACTTCTCCACTCTAGCTTAACACATTCTAGTGAAACTACAGTTCCATACAAGAGACCTTCAGATACACAAGTGGCTTCAGAGTAGTGTGTTAGGTGCTCCTGTGAGGATAAGCATAGCCTGCTGTGCAGGTAGGAGGCGAGTGTCAATGGAAACCTCCTTAAAGGAGGAGGTGCCACCAATAATGACAGGTATGGGATCAGTATGGCTTGGGGGAAGCAGCAGGGAGGGAGGAAGATAGAAATGTATCTCAGGCAGATGGATGATCATTAGCTAATGCCCTGAGAGGAGGTGGCATGGGACATCCATGCACAGGATCACACATGGCTCTGTTTTGTTGAGATGCAAAGAGTGGAGAGGACATCATCAGATTTGCATCTTCCAAAGCAAATACTCTTGTGATGTGGAGGAAGGCAAAACCTGAGGCAGGAAGAGCGGCAGGAAGTTGCTGCTAAAATGTTGATGAGAACAATAATTAGACGTGCCCTGAAAAATAGTAACTCATGCTTCCTGACTTGTTACTGTTTGCTGATTTTTCTACAGCCCTACAGTTATTTCCATTTTACACATGAAGCTTCAAAGGCCTAAAGATTGAGTTTCTTTCCTAGTTACTACTATATGACAGAAGCAGATTGCTAACCATCAACCACTTGACTTAATGTTCTTGTTTAGTTGGTTGTGCAAGAAAGGGAGGTAAAGGATCACACTCTGGTTTTTGGTTTTGTTAACTGAGTGAATAATGGTAACATTGATGGAGACAACACAGCATTTGGGGATGGATTTTGGTGAGGCATTCCTTTCTGGACATATTGACTGATATCTTTGGGTATATCCAGATAGTGCTATGCAGTAGGCAGTAGTCTCTATGTGTATGGAGTCTTGGAGAGAGCATGATGCTTAAGATAGCAATTTGAGGATTGTCAGCCTTTCAGTGTTACTGAAACCTTAGTAGTAGTCATCACTGGACACAAGGATGTAGAATGAGAAGCAGTGGCCACTTAGGGCAAAAACCAGGCAAGTGAGTGGGGAGAAACCAGGCTAATGTGATGTCATAGAGGCTCAAAAAAGGAAGGAATAATCAGTAGTGTCAGATGCTGCAAAGGTCAGGGGGCATAGGGACCAGAAACTACAGCCTCTGAATTTAGCAGCAGAGTGATGATGAATAGAGTATTTCAGTGGATCAGTTTATGAGCCAGGTTAGAGCAGACTAAGGAATGAATTACAGGAAGCAGAGTAGTATAGAGTGGCCAGGAAGCCTATATATGTGAGAATTGGAAATTACCTTTATTCTTTTCCCACATTCTAATTTTCAGGTTCGTTAGGCATCTTCCATGTTGATGGTTGGAAGTCATTAAAGCAGTCCCTAATAGCTGTTTTTACCTATGGTTAGGCAGGGTCTCAATACACTGGGGTTTTGTGGCCACCTTGTAGACAAAAAGTTTATATAAATCTTGACAGTCTTGGCTTGGAAGGAAGAAGAGAGAGGTAGATGCCCAGTAAAAGTCAACAGATGGCATGGAAAGTCAAAATCCTTGCCTATGAAAGTCAAATTTGAGGTTGCATGGTATTTATTTTTTAGTTATATACTTAAATATGAATCAGCAAAAGAAATTCAATATTTTCCTTAAACATTTTAAAATTTAAAAATGTTCTCTGTAGTTCTATACATTGCCACAAATAATGGTGTGATTTAAAGTTTCTGGCCTTTTTGCAAGAAACAGATTTGGTGTGGGGTGACCCTTCCTTACGTGTGTGGTTTAGTCATGTGTCTTATAATCAGGATTTCCATGCATCTTATGAAGATGCAGGTGTTTACCCCTCATTCTTAAAAGTATTTGGCCATCTAGTGAGTGAACACAGCAGAAATATTATGAGATTGTATACACTGTTTTTTCCCCTTACAAAAAATGGGGAATATAGATTAAAAAGTGGATCTATTAATTGCCTCTTGATGCTGCCACTTGATTTATGATTTCATTGTTACTCACTAGTTACCTTTATTTACATGGGTGCTTAACTTGACATGTACCAGTGCAATTGGGGATCACTTTGCTCTACTCAGACTGTACCCCCAAATCCTAGCATCTTAACACTTGTGCCAGTGGCACCAGAACTATGTAAAAGTCTAACTAGGCAGGTGTGGCTGCTGATGGACCACCAGCATCATCTTTGGAAACAAAGGATTCTACATTTCCATTTTTGTTTGCCTTGTTGTTTCATTTGGACATTGGGTTTCCTTTACTCAGACTTCAAATTCAAACCTTTGGCTTCAAAGTGTAGGGAGAGTGTAAGGCATACAGGAGAAGTGTGCTTTGTGGTGTTACTGTCAAGTCCTGTTGCCTTATTATATCACTTCAGACATTAAAATGATTACTGTTTTAGAAGAGTAATGTGATAGACCTTAGGAAAACATGGGTGATCATATATAGTTAGGTCCTTTCTCAAGACTAGAAAAATATGGTTGCCACATAATAATACTCTGTATTTTTTAATCAAGCTAATTTCTTTCTTTTTTTAAACATTAAAATGGAACTGAAGTTTTGAGAGTATTTTGTTGTTGTTTTTAAACCAGTGATTGGCTATATTACATCAGAAGAAGTCTTTGGCTAAAAAGAATTTCAGTTTTCTAACTTTAGAATTAGTTATACTTATTTTAGATATCTCCATTTTAATGTATTGATGGTTTCTATTGGAATAAAGTGAAATGTGTAATTAAATTTAACCGTACTTTCATTTCTTTTCATAGAAAATGACTGCAGTATTGGAAGATCGTTACTATTGGAAGGCCGGTTAGCATCCATTTCCTAAGAGAAACTTGACCACCATTTTCTCTGGCATGGCGCAAAGCGGTCCACAGCTTGATATGCAGGTTCTCCATGACCTCCGACAACGTTTCCCTGAGATTCCAGAGGGTGTGGTGTCTCAGTGCATGTTACAGGTAGATTACCCCCTATTGATAGTGATGTTAAATTAGAGTTTCCTTATTAGAGCTGGCTTTGTGTTGTGACTAGAACTCAGTTAAATTTTCTTGTTTATGTTGAGGGGACATTTAGAGCAGGATTTCTCAACCTTGGAACTGTCGACATTTTGGGCTGGATAATCTTTGTTGTGGGGAGCTGCCTTGTGCATTGTGGGATGTTTAGCAGCAGCCCTGGCCTCCACCCACTAAATGCCAGTGGTATCCTCACAGTCGTGAAAACCAAAACTGTCTCCGTGTGCCATGGGAGACATGATCTCCTGGCATTGAGAACCAGTGATTTAGAGAAAAGAATAGAGGCATTTAACAAAAAGATTCTTCACCCATTATACTTCTTAAATTTGGGGGTTGTGTCATCAGTCCCTGAATTCTTAGAATTGAGTTTTGAATATCAAATTTATCTTTATAACTTCTTAGGCTGTATACTTTTTTAGCCTATATTTAAGAGTTTTTAGAGTCCACTCCCTTTCTTACTGATTTTCTAGTTGGTAAATGCTTACTAATACGTAATTTTAAGTATAAGGCCACTTTCTTTAGTGATTTTAAATACATTATTTTTGTCTTATTGCCTTTTATTGAAATAAATCTTCCATCTCTGATAGAACATGTCTTCCCACCCAAGGGGCAACATAGAAATAGGCCTGACACTTCCCCTGTTGGGTTTTACATCATCCTTCACAGAATCTCAGTGTATTTTCGGTTTTAGCATTTCCCTAGTTGGTTGACGTTTGGAAGCAACATTTCTATCCTACCCACTGGACTTCCTCACGGACACAATCAGTTCAAACTCTACGTTATTGCATAATATATGCATGCTCTACCTTACTATATTGGGAGCTGCTCAGGATATAATGTAAGCCTATATATAGTTGAGGTTAATTACAAATAGAGACTCATAGATCATTGGTGGTGATAGAGGTGCTTCCTTTGTTTGTAAGCCCTTCTACTAGGTCCAGACCTTTAGGCTTACAGCTTTTATATTATAGTTTGTCTTTATTTTTCCTAACATACATTCCTCATCTGAATTTCCACCCTTTCCTTTAGCCCCATTTTGGTTTCTGGTGGAGCAGAGATACTTCCCACTGGAGTGAAACCAAGCATGAATGAGGCTTCCAGTTTAAACCACTTCCTACCAAGTACCTTCCTCATCTATCTTAGGGCCCCACCCAGCTCTGACCTTGTTTTTTAATTTAATTTTATTTAGCCCTTTATTACCTATATTATTTTCATGACTAAGTGCCTTCATGTTGCTTACTGAATTGAAAGAAGAACTTCAAATTCAACTCAGTGAACATTTGTTGATAACTTACATTGTCCTCAGTCTTAGTGTTTTTTGTTCCTTTGGGATTAATATTGTTTATTGGTATAGAGACTTAACACTTACCAGCTCTGGGAAGTGTCTCTGTTTCAATTAAAATAAGATACTCAGTACTTTACAGTTAATACACCAGTCCTAAAACCTCTCTCTAGGATATCATCCCCCAATTTAGGATAGCTTTTTAGGGATATGATATTTTTTTTGCCTCAGTCCTTTCACGAGTGTTCATACATGTCTTCTTAAAAATCCAGTTCTCTTTATCCAACTAAATAATTTTAATTTCTTTATTCTTCATATTTAGTGTTTGATAAATTATCTCATTTTTTTTTCTTTTTAAAACAGCAGGTCAGATATATTTGAATCTATTCTATAGGTAGTATTTTGAAAATACTAATAATGTAAAGATATTACTTAAATATCTTATATTTGTGGTTTTAAATTTTTCTTCATAAGACAGTGTACTCCACTTTGTCACTGTAGACATACATTTGAATAGGCTGACAAATTTAACTGTGTCATTTTGATTTTGGATCCTTTTGTGGGAATATTAATTAGGCTACCTAATTCATTGTAGAAAACATGAAATCTTAGGATCATTAATAAAAATGTCAGATAGTAAAGTGTCCATGACTGCTTTAGATTTCAAATAAAACCCTAGTTTTTGTTCTCCTTTTAATTTTCAAGTTTATAAAAAAAACTTGGAGGTACTTTATTTTCACTTTTTGTATTTCTTTTCCCTTCAGTATCTGTCAGTGATGTTTTCTTCTAGTTGTCAGTCAGTTAAAATCCTTTCGCTCCAGATTTGCTTAATATCTGGGTTTCCTTCCTCGGTCAGCGTGATTTCAAGCAGTATGAGAAAAAGGCCAAACTTAATTGTTTTCTTCTGAAATTTCAACAGTTACTTTTTTCTATGGCTCAGAAAGTATTTTTAAAAAGTATTTGAATTTTAGTACCAAAAGGTTTAATTAAGGAAAAGTATAAAAGTTATTATGCCAATTCTTTACATTTCTGAGAATTCATTTTACAAGGGTTTGCTTGACAGAATTTTCTTTTATTCCCTAAAGCTTCAGTATAGTAGTGTACTTTTGGCCTAACGTCTTATCCTTTGAAATTACTGTGTTTTAGTAGAAAGGGCACTGAGAGTCAGGAGACCAAGAATCTGGAACTGACTCTCCATTTACCTAGTTAAGTGCTTGTTTTCAAGTCATGTAACTTCCCAGGCATCTCTTTCCTCATCTGTAAATGAGTTGAATTGGAGTAGGTCAACCCCAAGCGTTCTCCCAGCTCTAAAATGACGTTATATGCCCCGTTTTAAATTTAACTTTATTTGGTTCTCAGCAGAAGTGAAGTGTTTGCTTTCATTTTTATATAAAATGTACTTTCTCCTAAAGTAAATATGCGGTAAGAATATGTACATATCTATATATATATTTATGAAATACAGAAAAGGTCATGATAATTGAGAAACTTTCACAGATTATTTGAAAAGCAGTGAATAATAGTGTTTTAGGCTAATAAAGTAGTTCTGAATTCTGTATTTTAATGGAAAACTGCCTTATAGTACCGTAACATTTTAAAAGGAGGGAGCCTTTTATTTGATTACTGTCTGTTGGAACATCTGAAATGTCAGTTGGGTGGGTGGGTGGGTGTGTGCGTGCGTGTGTGCGTGCGTGCGTGCGTGCGCGCGCGCGTAACTCAAAAAGATCAGATCTTTCAATGATTTCGAAAGTTTACCAAGCTACTTTTCAGTGGGTAAAAACTTTTGAGACTGGGGGGGTGTGAATAAATTTCATAAAAGCAGTTGAGACCTGGTTTTGTGTTAAATTAACATAACTTTGGTGAAGTCATGGTACCGTAATTCAAAAAGTGGATTTTTTTTCCTTTACTGATTTGTTTGTTTAACTTAATCTTTCATAATACAACAAGATAGTTGAAGTTATATAGGGATAACTTAGTTACCTGCATGACAGTTATGTTTCCTCAGGGGCACCCAATCCACAATAGGTGATCAATGTGTTGAAAGAAAAGTAAAGGCTGCTGTAGATTTTTTTATTGTTTTGACTCTAGGAATTTTATTGTAATTTTTTTCTCTTTGGGGTTTCAGTGCCTTTTGAAAACTAAAGCATGGTTATTTTCATGTTTATCAGTTTAAATGTTAATGATGGATATTACTTATACTTGTATATTGCAGCAACTGTGGTGAATCCAAGATTAGCCCAGCATCTCAATTTGTTGAGATGCAACAAGTGTAAAATGAGTCCTGGATTTGGAGTCAGAAAAGTTGGGGTTGAGTCACAGTGTTCATTAGTAGGTACTTTACATTTCTGTAGCAGTAGCAGTAGTGGTAGTACTAGTTATGTGAGCTAAATGTCTGTAAAATAATATAAATCATTTGGGACCTCCTTTTCAGGATAGATGACCATGAAGCTTTTTGTGCTTAAAATACTATTCTCTACTTATTCTGTGACAATTGTATTTACATAACTCTCTGGCAAAGCTTGACTTTCATTATTAGGGTTTGTTAATTTTGCTAATGTTACTTTTGCCATTTTTCCTTCTAGCATAACAACAATCTTGAAGCCTGTTGCCGAGCCCTTTCCCAGGAGAGTAGCAAATACTTATATATGGAATACCATAGTCCAGATGACAACAGGATGAATAGAAATCGCCTTTTGCATATTAACCTGGGTATCCATTCTCCTGGTAGCTACCACCCAGGAGATGGAATGCAACTTAATGGTGGTCGAACACTGGTACACAGTTCAAGTGATGGACATATTGATCCACAGCATGCAGCAGGTAAACAGCTTATATGTTTAGTTCAGGAACCACACTCAGCTCCAGCTGTTGTGGCTGCTACTCCCAACTACAATCCATTTTTTATGACTGAGCAGAACAGAAGTGCAGCTACTCCTCCTTCACAGCCACCTCAACAGCCATCTTCCATTCAAACGGGAATGAATCCATCTGCTATGCAAGGGCCTTCACCACCACCGCCGCCTCCTCCTTCATACATGCACATACCTCGGTATAGTACAAATCCAATTACTGTTACAGTATCCCAAAACCTCCCTTCTGGACAGACTGTACCAAGAGCTTTACAAATTCTTCCACAAATTCCAGGCAATCTTTATGGGTCTCCTGGTTCTATTTATATTAGACAGACATCTCAGAGTTCATCGGGAAGACAAACTCCTCAGAGTACGCCGTGGCAGTCCTCACCACAGGGCCCAGTGCCTCATTATAGCCAACGTCCTTTACCTGTTTATCCACATCAACAGAACTACCAGCCTTCTCAGTATTCTCCCAAACAACAGCAGATCCCGCAACCTGCTTACCATTCACCACCTCCTTCTCAGTGTCCTTCACCCTTCAGCTCTCCACAGCATCAAGTGCAACCTTCCCAGTTGGGCCACCCAAGTTCCCACGTCTTCATGCCACCTAGTCCTTCAGCTACTCCACCCCATCCATATCAACAAGGACCTCCTAGCTATCAGAAACAGGGAAGCCATTCAGTAGCCTATCTCCCATATGCAACATCTAGCTTACCCAAAGGATCCATGAAGAAGATAGAAATTACAGTTGAACCCTCTCAGAGATCTGGGACAGCAATTAATAGGAGCCCTTCACCTATCAGTAATCAGCCATCTCCACGGAATCAGCACTCATTGTACACGGCCACCACGCCACCTTCCAGTTCACCTTCAAGAGGGATATCCAGTCAACCAAAACCTCCATTTAGTGTTAATCCTGTGTATATCACATATACACAGCCAACTGGACCTTCTTGTGCTCCATCACCATCTCCTCGGATGATACCAAACCCAACTACAGTTTTTAAGATTACTGTAGGCCGAGCAGCAACTGAAAATCTTTTAAATTTAGTGGACCAAGAAGAGCGTTCTGCAGCCCCAGAACCTATTCAGCCCATTTCAGTGATACCAGGCTCTGGGGGAGAAAAAGGAAGCCATAAATATCAGAGGAGTTCTAGTTCTGGATCAGATGACTATGCCTATACACAAGGTAATTTTATTAAATTCATTCTTTGTGGTAAGGTGTCAATCTCCTATTCAAAAGAAATTTATATTAGCTATTTAAATATTGGGCAGTAGCATTCCTATTAGAACAGGGTTAGTGCTTCAGGATTGTCTATACTTTGTGTTAAAGTATAAAAATACAGGCATGATAATAATGAACTAAGAAGACTTTTTTTTTTTTAAGGAAGAACATTCACTGGGGAAAAAATATAGACAAGTGAAACCAATATTGTCAAAAATACAAACTACAGAGTGGGAAAAAGAGATTCAGAGAGTGTGGACTAAATTTCATTAAAGTGAAAAAAATTTGAATCTTTTCTAGAGGATTGCTTGAAGGGTGTAATGATGTTTTTAAGTAAAGTATATTTGTAAGAAGTGGGATTGGTACTGAAGAAATTTGTTGGATTAGTTCACAATGGACCTAACTAAATATAAGGAGAATAGAGTATTTTAAAGGTCTGTTTCAAAATATCTAAGAATTGAATATTCTTTCAGTATATAAGGGAAGTAATTATGATTGTAATTCAATATGCCAGGTATTGAGCCTGTTTAAAATGAACACAGGTACAATTAAAGAGAATCCTAGGGAAACTAAGGATGATAGAATAAGAGGGATGTATAGATGATGTCATTTTGGCAGCGGTTACAAGAGCTAAATTAAAGCAGATATGAAGGCAGAATAGCATTAGAAAGACATGAGAATAAATGCGAACTCAAGTTGGAATACTGGGTTCCTTACGGGTATTTCATACATTAGCAATGCATATGGGAATTTTCCAGTTACTTGTTCAGTGTTATTCTCTGCAATGACTTTATCTGTAATGCTATAGCCTTGCTGTTACATCAGCGAGCAAGGATGGAGAGGTTAGCAAAGCAATTGAAACTTGAGAAAGAGGAGCTAGAGCGGTTGAAGGCTGAAGTTAACGGTATGGAGCATGACCTGATGCAGAGACGGCTCAGAAGGGTCAGCTGCACCACTGCCATCCCAACGGTAAGTGATCCGTTAGGATGTATGGATAGGAAGGTGGGGGTGTTGGCCATGCGGGCCAGTTGGTTTTCTTTTAGGTTCTGTTCCTGGCACAGTTGTTTTCGTTTCTGAAACAATGGATGAAGGACTTTTGCCTTCAGTAGTTCTAGTCGAAATAAGTTGATGATTTTTTGCAAATGTATGAATTTCATATGCTTATCTGTATTTTCAAGTACTGACATTTATAATCACGGTATAGATCTCATTTACTATAAATTGCTGTCAGAATAGAAACAAAAAGTGCACCTTGACCAAATATTTTATAAAATGTTCTCATGTATTCATTTATTCTTTCAAGCATCTAAGTTATTCTTCTAAGTGCATCAATTTATGAGTTAGAACAAGATAAATATGCATTTTGAGGAAGTGTTGACTACAGAATACTTTAAAGCAGGTCAGTTTTGTTAAGTGTAAATAATTGTATAAACTAAAATAACAGTATTGATAGTGCTCCTCACAGGAACTGCTGTAATGAAAAGATTCAGGTAATATTTTGGCGGCGGGGGCAGTTAAGGTAATATATTGTCAACATATTGGTTAATATGTATGAGTTCTAAAGATCTTAGAAAATTCTGAAAAATTTTAAAGCAAGTGTCCTAAAATCTTGTGACATCACAAACTCTGTGATCCAGCCTATCATTTCACCTTTCAGCATTCATTCATTCAACAAGCATTTTTTACAGTTTATAAATGTGGTCCTGTGCTAGGTGCTTAGTGTTTTATGTGCTGGTGGGAGAAATAGATCCTCAACAGATAACTGTAATACAGTATGGTAAGTGCTGTGTCTGCTCACAGGTAATAATGAGAGAACTCATAGAGCAATTGGTTTATCCGTGTATACTCAGTGCACTTCGTTTTCTCACATTATCTTCCTGCTGGATTGTTCTGCTAAAGCTCTGCGTGTATAAATCATCTGTTCTTTAGGACTCAGCTTAATCTCTTCTTTTTTCACGGAACCTTTCCTCATGTTCCTACTCTCTTTAAACTGAGAGTAATCTCTCTCTCAGAGATTAGAAATTTAGAGAAGTGACCATGTATGTCAGGTCTCTTGCAGACAGCATGTCTGCACCTTTACCCTCAGAAGATTTTAACTGAAATTCGTGGCTTCAAAGCGTATCTGTGAGTCCTTAAATTATATGCAGTTTCGTGTGTTTATGTGAAAGGCAGGTCTGTAGCTTGCATCTGATTTTCATAAGGTTATTAGACCTCACCCTTTTTTCCTTCAATCTGATAACCTTATGAAAGTATTACAGCAGAAGTTATTAATACTAAATGGTATAGTATTGCTATATAAGCAAAGAGGAAAGGGGGGAAGTATTTTAGAACAGAAAAGTTGAGGTAACAGAGGCTTCAAGTCAAGACAGAAGTCAAGTCAACAACAGCTCCCTTGCTTAAGCTGAGATTTCTGGTGTCTTAACAGGTCAATGTGCAGGTTGATGCTAGTGTTTGAACTGTATTCTGCTGGTAATGGGGAACCAGTGGAAGTTTTTGAGGAGATCAAGGAGAAACAGGCATATTTAATAATTTAATGAAATTTTTTTCTAATATTGACTAAAATAGCTAAGTATAATCAGTATTAGAAGGGTTTTAATTAAAACACATGGATAATTACAAAGCTATCTTTAACTAAAAGGTGATATTAATATAAATCATATTTGTGCCTCATTTTCCCTCCACTGGAAATCTGAATTATATCCTCTGCTTGGTTGAGATACTGAAGAATTCCCATATGGGAATCCACCAGTGATGTTTGGGTACTTTGGAGTCCTTTAAATACATGTGGAGTATAAACAAAGAAGTCATTTTTCTCTAAAATAACCATATAAACTTTGTTTAGCAACCTCTTGGCTGTGTAATAATCCATGCTAAAACCCTATTGATTTTGGGGGTTGTTGGCTAATGTAGCATAGATTAGTGCTTTTGAGTAGTGCTCAAAAAAAAAAGAGAGTTTTTATTGAGACTTCTTTAGAAAAAGAGAGAAATTAGTAAAACTACTGCCCTAGGCCATAATTTAATTTGTTATTACAGGGAATTTCAAAGGTATGTAAGGAGAATAGGATAGTGAACCTCTGTGTAGTAACCACCCAGCTTCAGAAATTAGTAGCTCACGTGAATTTCTAATTTCGTATTTGAGAGATGAGAAATTTGAGTGTGTGATTCCCATGTATTGCCAATGCCAGGCCTAGAAGAAGACGGAAGACTAATAAGAGTGCAAGGTTGATGAACAGTTATACATGGTGGTTTAGATGTAGGCTTTCAATTTCAGGTGTGAATTTGAATCCTACTTCTGCTACTTATGTGTCGCTCATATATCCTTGGATAAGCAGCTTTCTTTATGCTTGTTTTCTTATCTATAATATATATGTGAATACCCATTGCATGAGATTTTTGTTAGGATAATATAAGATACATTAAACAATTTATACAATGCCCAACAAATAGTATTCTTACAAAATGTATTGTTTACAAGATATGGGAAAAAGTCTGCTCTCATACATACGCGCAACACAAATTGGAACTATTTTGCAAAATTTGATTTGTTTTTAACTTTAGGAACATGCATAACATAAAGGTATATCATGTAGGAAATTAAGAAATTAAGTGTTTGGTCAGAATTCCCTTTTTGTTCATAGAGACTCACTCGTGACACCATGACGTAGTTGAGAGAGTGCCCACATGGGCTCTGGAACCAAAGTAACTCTGTGCTCACTGGTTCTAACTTCTCTGCATTTGATTTTCTCTATCTTTATAGCGGAATTATAAGAAGTACATTTTAGTATCGTTGTCAACATAAAGAGACAATATATGTAAAGTGCCTCGCTCAGTAAATGGCTATCCCTATCATTGTCCCACTCACGTAGGATTATGCAAGATAGTTGACTTTTTTTGCTACTAAGCACATATTGCCACCTTTAAGTTTTCAAACTAATTTATTATCAAGCAGTGTATAGAAACTTAGTTAGAAACCCATGTGCCTCATGAGACTGGAATGCACATTTGTGACCAGCTATGTGTGCAGTTGCAGAAACTTAGAGGGGCAGTGAAATAATCTTTGCAAGGAAGGCAGAAGTGAAAGATGCATGACGACCATCATTTCTCAATCTACTATTTGCAAAGCATTGTATAAAATGCTGTGGAAGATGTCATCTCTTAAAGAGATCTGTATGTGAAAAGATACACATGTATGTCTATGAACCTGTATGTATGTGTGGGTGTGTGTAAGAGAGAGGGAGAAATGCTAATGTAAGACAGTAAATCAGAAGTGCTGGCCGGCTAAATGGTAATGATATTAAGTACTTTTAGAGCTCTGAGATAGAAGTGTTAGCTTTTTGCTACTAGGGCTTAAAGATGAGACCGTTCCACGGAGAAGGGGGAAATTTAACTTATTCCTTGAAGGATAAATAAGATTGTAATAAGCAGAGAGCTTCCAGTTACTCCTTCCCTCAAGTCCCTCCCTCCCCATCTTGTTCTGATCAATTCGGTTTTTGGACCAACACACAGCTTTAAGTCCCAAATGCATAACTGGGGCAAGCCACCCAAGAACACAAGTTCTTAAAATGCTGAAACAGTTGACCTAAGGTATTTCTGCTACCTTTTGAAAAAAGATTAGAATTTTTTACCTAGAAATGTCAGATATAAGCATCCTAGTTTTTATAAACAAGTCTGAAATTACACACAGCCAATCTTGAAACCCCCTCCTTGATGAAAATACAGCATACTTTTTGACAAATAGTAACATTTCAGAAGCAGCTTTGTTTTCCTCAATCAGAAGCTATGAAAAGGGACATAGGAATCTTACAGATAAACTGTTAGTTTAGTGAGTTCCAGTGGTTCTGCTGTATTTGGAAATGAGCCCGTTGACAAGAGCTTTGTTGTGATTGTTATAAGCAAATGTGCAGTAGCCTCTTAACTATAAAGTTTATTATAATGTTTCCATACTTAGTTACAGAGCTTCACTATTCAGGACCACTGTGACGGAAACATCCCCATTTTCCCCCAAATATATAAGTGGGATCGAGACCTCCTTCAGGTACTTGGCTTTTCCCAGTGTGATTCTACAAAAGAGTAGATTCTTTCCCATATTCCTAGGAAGACATCATCACTCTCTGAAACCGTTGAACAAGTGCTTTATTCTTAATATAAATGCTCAGATGTTTTAAACTTTTCAGTGGTAATATTTAATATAGACAAGGGGTAAGCATTTTATATGTTACAGGAGTGAGAAACGAAATTACTAATACTAAATATTTCTAAATGACTTTTGTGTTCCCCTAGCATTTTCAGGGATTATAACTGTTTTAAACTTTTGACACGTGCTAATTTAATGGACATTCCTAGTTAATCTGCTAATATGTCTCGACAGCATGAGATCTTCCGTTATTCGGAATTAAGATAACTCTTCTTGCTCATTTTTTTCCACTCTTTCTTACATTTAGTTTTTGGCAAAATACATGTTTTTAACAGAATAGGATTTTATTGTCTTCCTATCGTAGCAGATATTTATCTTTTATTTTATATAGTTGAAATCACCTTAATAACTGAGTGAATAGCTGGACTGTGCTGAAAGCTTCACTCCCCATGCCTCTGGAGTCTAAACTGTACATGTATGTAAATAATAAGGAAATTCAGAATGTCAGGGGAAGTAGAGGTGTCCAAAAAACTTTAGGGCTCTTTTCACCTTTCAGTGTCTCATGTAATGCCCCTGAGAGGCCTAGGGAGTAGGCTGGCTCAAAGATCAAGGCAGAAGGAAACAGAATTGAAGAATAAGGTTCCTGAAATTTTCACGTACTAGGTTAATTGCTGGCTTTGATCCAGAAAATAAGAACTTGAGAAAGGATTTCTATTTAAGTTTATATTGAGGACTTCTATATAAATCCTGGCTGTACCAATTACTAGCTTTTATTACCTTGTGATAATTATATATAACCTCTTTGTGCTTCAGCTTCCTCATGTATATACTGGGAGTGATATCAGTACTTACCTTGCAAGATTGTCTTGGGGAAAGAATGAGAGAATTCTGGTGAGCATAGTGCGTGGCACTTAGTAAGCATTAATTAGTACTGCTGTAACTTTTACCAGCATGGACAGGACTAAAATCTTGGACATTGCTTGTTTAAAAGGTTGATTCTTGTAGTTGCCCTTATCATGAAAACATAGAAATAAAATATTCTCAGTGCTCTGTGATTAAAATGGTAGCATGTGTATGAGAGAACATAGTCTAGTATTATAGCCCCGCCACATTATGTGCAGTTTTTGTTTATATGTGGCTATACTGATGTCACCATTATGACTATTCCTTGAAAATAACATACAGGACTTGTTAAACATGCCCTCTTATGGATTAAGGCCATACTCTTGGTAATAACCAATCAGAACAATTAACGTGAATAGCAGTTCTTAAATGTTGGGCTTGATAATGACTTTCCCACAATTGCTATTTTGGGTCCTTTCTTACTAGCCTGAGGAAATGACAAGATTGAGAAGCATGAACAGACAACTGCAGATAAATGTTGACTGTACACTGAAAGAAGTTGACCTCCTTCAATCTAGAGGTATAGACTTGATTATTTGGTAAACCATAAGTTATAGTGTGGTGTTTTAAGCTGCTTAAATAGCGATCATTTTGGTTTTACAGAAATAATGGATAAAAACTCTCTCTTAAAAGATTACAATCCTGGTAAAGAGATCCCTCCACCCTGCGGTCATAGATCAGATTTGGGTGATCAAAAAATATCTTTACTTAGGCAACTTCATCATTAAGTTCTTATCATTTAGACTGTTCTATGTTGTTACTCTGCATTTATCCTCTTTTAGTCATTACTGTGAATATTTTATAAATTGATGAATTTTAATCTTAAACTTAGTAGATTCTTATTTTATGTGATACTCATCAAAAAATATCTGTAAAAGTAGGGATCCCAAGTGAGAACATCAGATTTCTCAGTTTAAAAATGAATTCCATATGCCATTTTTTTGTTATGTGTTACATGAAAACATTCAGCTCTGTCTTAGAGATTTTCTTTGTTTTGTTTTGGTTTTGGCTTTCTTATAGAAGTGTACTACAGTAGAAGCTCTCTTAATTGACTTTGATTTACCCAGCTCACCAGGTTAGAGAGATTCTTCATTTCCTCTGTGAAATATACTGACCAAGTCCACAGCCACCGCATGCTCCTGATGAGGAGGCTGCATTCGGGAGTGTCCTCATACTGTTGCTCCTCCCATCAGTTGAATGGTCTGCTTACCGAGAAGAGTCAGGTGTATCTCTTCCCAAACCTGTTTATACCAGTTACTGTACTTCTGTAACGTAATGTTTTTTAAACTGACATGAATGCAGGAGCTGTGTTTTAAAGACTCAAACAAACACACACTAACAAAAATAGGGACTGTGAATTAGATATGGGTGAAAAGAGTTAAAGAGGAAAATCTAATAGGATTCTGTTCTCAAATTAAATATCCTTAAAGTGTCTTCCTTGCTCCATTCTAAAATCAAAACAGCAAATTATAGATCAGGGTTCAGCAAACTAGCCTACTGCCTGTTTTTGTACATAAAATTCTAATGGAACAGAGCCTTGCCCATTTGTTTACATATTGTGTGGGGCTGTTTTTGTGTTTCAACAGGACCGTTGAGGGCTTACAACAGTATTACAGTCCACAAATCCTGAAATTTTGATTTTCTGGCCCGTTACAGACAAAATTTACTTACCCCCCACTTTAGATCCTCATGATAGGTGTAGTTTATTAAGACAGACGGATAGACAGTATAGAACTCTAGTCAACAGACACCTAAAGAAGAGGTCTTGGTCCTACATAAAAATACTGCTATGTTTATGTTTTGTTGCATTAAAGTTGATGTGATTGTTCTTTAACAATTTTGTGTTTTACTCAGAGCCCCCACCCCCACGCCCCACACCACTCAATGTTCTTAATTATGGCAGCTAAGAGAGCTTCTACTGTATTGTAAGGTACCTCATTGCCATTTTAGGCAAGATTAAACAGTAGAAGCAGGGGAACCCAAAAGACGCGGAACTACGTGAACAATAGACAGAAGCAAGTTTGCATGTGAAAGTTGAGCAATCTCGTTGGGTATCCTTAGTTATTTTCAGAAGCTTAGTCACTCTACAGCCTACTGGCGGTAAGGAATGAATTGCTATGCATGATGTGGGGGTTATATAAACTTTGCTACTGTATTAGAAGATTGCATCAATTTTTTTTTTGCTTGTGTGTTCTTTGAAATATTTGGTTAGGATATTTATAGTAAGCCTTATGGGATCTAGACAGTAGATCATCAGCTGTAACGTAAGTAATTGAAGAAATACATATGCAGCATCTTAAACTGTAAAAAGATCTAATTAATATATCAAATAGCATTGTGGCTTTTATGAGCCGTCACAGGAATTATTTTCAGAAAATTATTTTAAAAGTGCATATCCAAATGGATAAAGGCATTTGTGTAATAGGACTGCAAGGGAAAGCATTATTAAGGTTTTATAAGCAAAGAGCTGTGTTTTTTGTCTCCATTGGGCAACAAAGAACTCTTTTTGGTGCTTAAGCATTTCTAAATCTCCTTTCATAAGGGGTCCAAATATATCCACTTTTACTAAATTCTACTCTCGTGCTCTGGAAAATTTTTATACTGAGTTTCCAATCTAAACTTTTAAGTGACAGAGTAGAAGGAGATCAGTGTATGATTTGATGAAAAGCAGCTCTGTTGGTTTTGGAGAGGAAAATTTCTGTTGGGGAAAAAAAATGGGTCTAGAAATCAAGAGATCCAACATATTGGAACTATCAGTACCTCTGTAAATAGGGATGGATACAGGTAAAAAGCTTACTTGGAATTGTGCAGAACAGATTGCGGTGGTAGGTTCACAGATGTGAAGGTAGGACCCAAAGCTGGCAGTGGATCAAAAGTGATCTTGGAGGAGTCTTGGCAGAACGGGCTGAAACAGACTCACTAGATCAGGGAACGAACATTTTAAGAAAGGTGAAAATTTTGTGGCAAGCCAAAATTTTCAGGGATTGTTCTTATCATTTTGAAATTGGCAGCATGTCATCTTCTATTGATATCTGTAGGCAACATTTTAAGATTCTCCATTTCTTGAAGAAAGGAATCCATGATGTAACAACTTGATTATTCCATAGTTGAATTTATAATGGATAAAATTTTAAGGTAAATTATGAAAGACACAAAAGTAAGCTTTCTCATGGTTTGTTCATTAAAATCAAAACAAAAACAGTTCACTCATCCTTTCATTTCTCTTCATTTACCTCCCTAAATGCGCCACAAGCTTAATTCTGTGTAGAATTGAGCTTTACAGTTAGAAAAATAGTCTTTAAGGTGATACGTTGTAGACAGATACTGGTATGGTAGCTTGCTTGGGTCTTTTCTCATCAGTGTCAGTGGGAGGAGAGTAGGATACTATAATGAGTTTTGAGACCCTGGAAAACAGTTCCCCTTCTTACATGTTTTATTTCCATTTTTTCCTTATCAAAAAATTCAAGTAACAGGAGAAAGAGGCCTAAATGCCTGCTCATTTTATTTTCTTTATAGGAAACTTTGATCCAAAAGCCATGAATAATTTTTATGACAACATAGAACCTGGCCCAGTTGTACCACCCAAGCCATCTAAAAAAGGTGAGTAGGGAAATGTCACAAACATCATAGAAATAAATATCAAAATTCTTTGGGAGTCCATATATAATGCAAATTTCTTCAGCTATAGAGATAGCATTAAAAAGTACTAAAGTTAGCAACTCCTAGAATTATTGTCAAAGTTAATTAGATGGGACACTTTATATTAAGTATTTAACATTATAAACTTACTGAGCACTGTGAAAACTGTCAAAGGTAATTCTTAAAAAATTCTTACAAAAATAAGAGAATTTTAAAGGTTTTATGTTAGAATGGAAAATTTGTTCTCATCAAGGACAGAGTAAGTCCTACATAACCAAGATTTGAAGGAATCACTTGGATAATTGTTAAATCATTTCTGGGTGATAACTGAAGGTATCAAATCTGTCTTTTTTATGTACAAAATGTTTAATGGGCATTTTAGTATCTTAAAAACTTAAACTTTTATCAAGACTGCACTAAACTATGCGTTTCATATCGTAATCCTATTTGCTTTAACCAACTCAGGATAAATTGATAATGAAAACACACCTAAATGAAAAATCTCATTAAACTAAGGCATTCTCCACCATTGTAATTTTTTTAATCAGGGAATGTACAAATTCTACCTAAATAAAGTTACCTGATCTAAATTAAGTTTTGGTTGAAACAGCTTTCTATGTATTTTAAGCTCAGTAGAGAGTATTTTTAAGTATTTTATTTATAGGTTGAAATGCAGTATCTGTTCCTCTTTTTATTGTTTACTACTACCAACCATAGATGTTTCAATTAATCTACATTTAAAATTGCCTAATGATTTCTAAAAATGGTACAAAAAAGAATCTTAGTGGATGACTGCCAAGTGCCAAATTTGGCACTCTGGCAACTTTATATGCAGTTTCAAGCTGGGTTATATCACTAATCACTTTAACCATTTAGATTAATACTATGAATCTTCCAAATTGATTTTGCTTGAGTGTCTACTAAGGAAACATTACCTAGTGGTGATCCAGTTAATTGATTCAACGATTATCATGGAGGAACCACCCTTTTTAAGGTAGTACGTTGCAAAGTTGTTAACCTGGGAACAGAGGACCAAGTTGATGATAAATGAACAGTATGTCCACTACGAGCCACCTTAATTAGCATAATCTCTAAGGTATATAGTCTGAAGGATCCACCATAAATACAAAAATGCTCCTCTCAAGAAATTTCAAGATTTTAGAGGTCATCTTCCAGGAAAAGCTAGACCTCTCTTTGGGCAAGGTCAGATTCTTTGCTGTACAATAGTTAAAGCAGTGCTTAGAAGGAAATGTATAGCTTTGAATGTTTGTTTAAGACAAGAAGATGTTATTGACCTAAAATTATACCTTAAGAAACTAAAAGAGCACAAATTAAGTAGAAGAAAGGAAAGAAAAGAAATGTCAATGAGAGAAATAACAGAGAAAGTTTATCAGAGTCGAAAAAGGTTTGATCTCTGAAAGGTAAACAAAATCAGTAAACTTTAAGGTTGACTAATGTAGGGGGTCAGAAATGAAAGATGTGTTACCCATTAAAATAGTAAAGATGTTCATTGCATTGCCTTATGTTAATAAACTCAACACCTTAGATGAAATGGACATTCCTTGATGAAATAGGACATATTATAGCTATGCATCTATTAAAGAAATTGAATCCATTATCAAAAATTTTCCAACAAAGGAAAACTCCAGATCCAGATGGCTTCATTAGTAGGTGAATTCTGTCAAATTTTTAAAGGAAGAGATGTCAGTTACACAAACTCTGAGGAAAAAAAGGAGGAAGGAAAGCTTCCAATTTTTTCCCCCTTTAGTGGAGCCAGCAGGATCCTGATTCCAAAACCTGATAGGCAATACCTACCTCCCAGAAAAAAAATGAAAGTTACATATCGGTAACCCTCATGATCATAAAAACAACAACAAAAAAACCCTAATAAAATATTCACAGTATATAAAGGAGATAATAATACATCACGACTAAACTGGGCTTATTAGGTCAGGAATGCAGTATTAACAAAGTAAAGGAGAAAAAGCCTATGACCATTTTACTAGGTACAGGGAAAAAACATCTGACAAAATTCAGATGACATGCTTATTTGCAAGGAAAATCTAGAGATGCCAAACAACTATTAGAACTACTAAGTGAGTTTAACAAGGTTTTGGGATATTAAGGTTAGCATCCTTAGCAAACAATTGGTATTGTAATTGTCTCTTTCACTCCATTTTCTATCAGAAAGCATAACATACTTACTAATAAATTTAACCAGAGATCTATGTTGAAAGTTATAAAAAAGTTATAAAAGTAACTGCCAAAAGAAATTAAAGACCTAAATAGTGTAATAAAACCATGTTTATGATTAAATCAGTATTGGTTTTGGTGATATGCCTATTTTCATCTTGATTAGTAGATACAACGCAATAACAAATTTAACTCCAGTAGACTTTTCTCTTTCTGGTAGAAATTAATAAGCTGATACAGAAATTCATATAGCAATGTACAAAACTTAGAGTATCCAACACAAACTGGAAAAGAAGTCTTTGGGTGTCTTATGTTAACCAACTTAGCACTCACCATAAAGCTACAGTAATCACAGTATGGTACTGGCATAGGGATTAAAAAAAATAGATTAACTGCAGCAAAATAGCTCAGATGTAACTGTCACTTACACTGCCAGTTGATTTTTGAGAAACGTACCAAAGCAACCAGTGGAGAAAGGAAAGTCTTTAACAGCCAGCGCTGGAAGAACTGGATATCCATGTGGGAAAAAAAATTTTTTGATCCTTACTTCATACTGTAAGAGCTAAACTCCAAAGCTTCCAGAACAAAAACACAGAGTATCTTCGCAGATAGGACACAGGAAGCAATGAAAAGAAAAACGATTGGTCAATTAGCCTTCATTAAAATTCAACACCTCTGCTCATTCAAGACACACTATTAAGTAAAAGAGCGAGCTGCAGGTTGGGATAAAATATTTGCAAAACAGGTATCTGGTATAGAACTGGTACCCAGAATATATAAAGAACCTTTATAACACAATAAAAGACAACCCCGCTTTTAAAAGTGCAAAACATTTGAGCAGACATTTCCCAAGAGAGTACATACATACATACATTATATATATATAAATGGCCAATAAGCATGTGAAGATAGTCAATTTGAGTAGATATTAGGGAAATGCACATGAAAACCCTGATACCACCTCACATCAACCAGAATGCCAAAAAACTCCAGAGACTGATAGGAAGTATTAAGGATGTAGAGCAATCAGAATTCTTATGCATTTTTGGTGAATGTGTAAAATGTCACCATTTTGGAGAATAGTCCAGCCATTTCTTATGAAACCAGACATGCCCTATAGCCTATCAGTTTCTACTTTAAAGATTTATCTAAGAGCCTCTAAAGCATATGTCCACAAAGTGACTTGTACTAGAGGATTCACAGCACTTTTTTTCATAATAATCAAAAATTGAAAATAGCCCAAGTATACATCAGAACAGTGGTTATCTCTCGGAGTTGAGGTGGAAATTAACTGGGAAAGGGCATGGGAGAATTTTCTGAGTTGATGGTAATGTTCTAAGTCTTGATAGGGTTTGGATTATCCAGGTGTGTATATGCATTTGGTAAAAACTCATCAAATGGTACACTTCAGGTCTGTGTATTTCATTGTATAAATTTTACCTTGAAAATTCACAAAGAAATAAAAGGAAAATTTCCTGAGGTAATACGATAGAGTAATTGCCAGGAGCCCATGTATACTCAGTTTTCTAGTAGTGGTGAGGTCAATGTAGATATGTCATTTTGCCTTCTTTGAGATCAACACCGTGTATTTGAGGTGAGAGGTTCCTGTTTGGTATACGTCTCAGCTGGAAATTGTGTAGGGCTTGCATTAATATCAAGCTTCATCTAGCTCCCTAGAAGGAACTTTACAGTAAAAGCGCTCTTTTCCATGGTACTTTTAATTCTAACAAAATTTGCTAAAATGATATTGGATAGTCCCTTAGAGTTATAATGGGATTTCAATTACAATTAACGTCTTAAAAATGTATCAGACACCCAATATGTAGACACATTATGTAAATACATACATCCGAGATCCCACAAAAGTAAGACCTAACTCTTACCCCAAAGCAGTTTTTACTCTACGTATACACAGGATTTTTTTTTTTTTAAACGAAAAAGTAGACTAGAAAGTGATTACTTTAACACCTTCACTATAAATGAATTTCTGCTTTGGAAATTGAATTGAGCTTTATATAATATATACTGTTAGTGAGACTACAAAATGGTGCTATTATATACTATATACAGTTTTTAAGTCTTTCACTTTTTTATACTAAGACTTAAACAGTAGAACTTGATTACAATCTGCAATTCTTTAGGAAGCCTTCTCATCACAGATTTGTAAAAGCTATTTGGTTTTCTATTGTTTTCTTTGAAGCGCTTGGAAGATTCTCTTCTTTTAGTTTATCTTGTTTAATGCAGATTATCTTGCAGTACCGCTTACATTTTACTTGCTTTTAAAATGTAACTGGGAGAATTGGCTTATTGGTTACAGTAAATGTCCTGAAGTTACTTCAGAGATATGCTAAAAATCCAAATGGAATATAGATGTTTATCTGAATAATAAGTGTGGAAATTAAAGAGAATGAGAGAGTGAAGGAAAGACAGGGAGAGAGAGAGAAATGTTTTTGGAATGGACGTTGTAGTTAGTAACCCAGTCTGCATGTAAGCTCATCAGGTGATTCAGAAAGTACTCCCCACCCTGTGTTTGGTAACTCACAGTGGCGACAGCATTGACCTTGGACTTGAGTGCTGGTCCTGGGTGTCTTGGTCACTTGACTGTTCAGATCCAGTGTGTGCACCAGAGAGGTGACCATTCCAGACATTTAGCTGGTGTATTTTACAGGGTCGTTGTGGCAGTGAGGAGGAGATGTGTGATACTATAAAAGTGCTTATAAATCTAAGAAACAAAACTGCTCCTTACTCTTTGGAGCCTAAGTAGATGTCTCTTCTGCTTTTGTTTCTTCTGATAATGGAATGTGTAAGTACCTTGCTTAGGATTGTGGAGCACTGATTTCCAAAGATGGGTTATAATAGGGGACTTTTTATGGGCTCAGAACAGTTAGAAAATGCAGTATCTTTGTTTGAGTCTTAAGGGTAAATAATACGAAGTCTGCCCTTTTTTGTTTTTACTTAATACAAAAGATTACCTACTAATTACCTGTAAGTTAATAGAAACGCAAGAAATTGGTATGCCTGCAGTCCATGGTGTGAAGTGTCTACTGAGCTTTTGCACACATAGGTAACTGGAATTTATGAAATGATTGTGGGGCATGTATTTTGAGTTGGTTCTGATTTTTTAAATACTGCTACTCTTATTCTTTAATTATGTAATGCTGTAGTTTAGTGTTACCATTAGTGTAATGGGTTCTTTGGTTAGCCTTATGGATAGGGTACTTTAAACACATAACTTTCTAATAACTGTTGTTTGATCTGGCAGTTGCTAAGGTATGATTCCCCAAATAGTGCTTTCATATTGACACTTAATTACTGTCATTGAGTTTGCACCCCCAGCCCACTAGAAAGTGGGAAACTGGTGAAATAAGTCATTTATTCCAAGTAGTTAGAGAAGATGGAAAAAGTTGTAAGAACCACTGCTCTGTATAGGCTGAAAGGCAGTATTAAATATGACACTTACCCTTACGGGAGGACTGCAGGTAGCATGAAGGAAGAGAGTAAACACTCGAACTGTGTGCATCCCGTGAGAGATCCTTGTGAGCCTGTCCACTCTTCTAATGAATGGCTTGATCCCTTCTTCCTGGCTTTGCTTCTTCTCATACAGACTCGTCAGACCCCTGCACAATTGAGAGGAAAGCCCGAAGAATTAGCGTGACCTCCAGAATACAGGAGGACGTCCATGACACCCAGGCAGCAGCTGCAGATGGTTTGTACTTGCGTGTCTGGAGTTTGTGCAGAATGTCCAAACATACGTGTTAACCCATGTAGAGTTAGCATAAGTAAAGGCCAACTGTTGTTCCTTTAAAAAAGTTACTCAGTTTCTAAGGCTGCTCTGTTCAGTAGAAATACAATTCAAGCCACATCCGTAATTTAAAATTTTCTGTTAGCCTAAGTAACAAAGTAAAAAAGTAAAATATCTTTTCACTATGAAATTAGTATAAAATTCTTAATGAGATGTTTTACATTCTACAGTTCATACTGAATCTTTGAAATATTGTGTATGTTCTAGACTGATAGCACATCTCAATTCAGAGTGGCTGCATTTCAAGTGGCCAGTTGCCACCATATTGGACAAAGCCCTCTAAGATAATAGTATTTAGAAAGCAAGGCCAAGTCAATAATAAAATAATTTGAAAACTCTGGACTTTTTAAGTTCTCACTGAAGTTTTCTAATGCTTCTTGAACGTTACTCTGGGATTCAGTTTAAATGAGTTTTCTATAAAGGCTGTATATGTTTGAGTTTGTGCGAGTATTCTACTTGATATTTCTTAAATTCTCCTTAATGCAGAAATAATATTATATGACTAGGTGGAAAGAGTCCAATGCTTAGAACAAACCAAGCATGAAACTACATTATACTTCATATTGTTGAGAAACAAATCCTCCCTCCTTTACCTAATCGGCATTATTTCCAGTTAGTGGGAAAATAACAGCTTTTCTATGAGTTTATTTATCTTTGAAACTGTATTTGAAAATTTTAGTTGCATCCTTTTGGGCAGTTTGTCTTCTGTATTCTAATTTTTTCTAATTCTTATTTTTCATTGAAGTGTAGTTGACTTATAATGTTTAGTTTCAGGTGAACAGCAAAGTGGTTCAGTTACACATATATATTCTAATTATTATATAAAGAATATTGATTAACCTGGTAAGTTGTCACTTTATATTTGGAAGGATAGTCAGTTTTGTGGAAGATGAGCCTATTAAAATTAATCCATGTAAAAATACTCTCAAAGGAAAAAACCTATTTACTTCAATTCTTACTCATGTATAACTATGCATATTCTGTTGAGTTTTTAGTTTTTATTTTCTATAAGGTGTGAAACATCCTTGCCTTTTAAATACTCCGTGGAAAAGAAAAGATTTCACACCTTCAAATCAAATGAAAATGGAAATCTACCATGTCTTTGGGGTTTTGATGCTTCTGTTTAATCAGTACTTCCCTATGATGAAATGAGCAGTGTTTTTGTTTGTTTTTTAAGGACCAACAATAATTGTAAGTTAGGAGCCTTTTAAATATATGTTTTGATAAGTTACTTCAGAGTAACTTATTATTCCAAAATGTTAAGATACCAAAGGATAGCAAAATATGTCTGTTTGGCATTAGGACTATTTTGAGAAACTGCAGACACTAGAAAAGCTCTGAAAGTAGAGTAGAAGATACCCTTTTGTAAGGGACACGGCATTTCTAAATGCAGTCTCCATTTCTAAGTGTCTTATGACTCTAAATCAAAAGGGAGTCAATGGAGAAGGCAATGACATAAATTTGCTTACAAACTTTACCCTTATTTACTGTGCTTTTCCTGGTGACTTGCACCATCCCAGGAAGTTAACTCGTTTTCCTGGGTCTCTCCTATGTATACACGAGGTATTTAGGTTATTAAATCTTTTTCTCTTGTTAATCTATCTTTTTATTGCAGGGGTATCTCAGCCAAGAACTCAGAAGGGTAGAGTGAAAAAGTTTTTTCCTCCCCTACATTAAAACAGTGACAAAGGTCCCCAGGTATCCTTGGATTAGTTAGGTTAAAAGAGGTTTTCCAATTATTTACGTAGTTTAGGATTAGGAAAACCTTTTCATACTAAACATTTACACTGCCACAATCTAAGAGTAAAGGCTATGTTTGGGGTTAGCCCAGAAAGATTGGCGGAGGATAAAGGTGCATTCGGGGAAAGTAAGGTAGCTAGAGAGAGGCTGTAGGTCAGAGTGTAGGCCTAGCATGCAGGAGGTCCTAGGTTCGATTCTGGAGGAGGTTAGAGGGAGAGGGAGAGGAAGTGAGGAGATTCCATCATGGGAGAGAAGGGACTTACCCGTGCCCATGGAGAGCCCCTGTTTTCAGATTGATGTTGTTTGGTTTTTTTTTTTTCAATTGAGTTATCGTCAGTTTACAATGTTGTGTCAAACTCCAGTGTAGAGCACAGTTTTTCAGCTATACATGAACATACGTATGTTCACTGTTGCATTCTTTTTCGCTGTGAGCTACCTCAAGATCTTGTATATATTTCCCTGTGCTGTACAGTATAATCTTGTTTATCTGTTCTATATATGCCTGTCAGTATCTACAAATTTCGAACTCCCAGTCTGTCCCTGCCCACCCCTCTGGCAACCACAAGTTTGTATTCCACGTCTATAGAAAGCATTAGGTGGTCAAATATTTGGTCCCTTTATGCTAGGTTAGTTGCTTACCTGCTCTAGGCCCATCAGTGTTGGGTCTTAATAGCCCAGCTCTTTCTTTTTAGAGGGTTGTATTAGTAATATGTCTGGCAATTACAGTCAGTCAGTTCCAAGTTTCCCAATAGCACCTATGCCACCTTTACCTTGCGTGTGCACTATGCATATGCATTAATTTATAGAGAATTATAGATGTGATAAGTAGTTTCAAGTTGTTGAGACAGCATTATCTTATTAGGTGATACACAATGCAAAAGGCAAGAAACTACCACTTTATGAGTTACACAAACTACAGTCAAATTGCCAATAGGAGTAAATGTCATTAGCAAAGGTCTAAGCCAAGATCCTCCTAAACCAAACCATTTTCCTAGTATTTCCCTTAAACTGGGAAAAGGATCAGTCGGAATAGAAATTTGATCCTTCCATGTGTCATAAGCCAAGTTACACTAGAAGGTATCAGGTATAAAACCCAACACTTAATATGTATTATACCACAAATTCTTCCTTCGGAAGCAGTTCAAATATTGAGGGCCATGCAATTCTGTAGGACCAGTTTTCTCATCATAGAGACTTCCAAATTGAGCAAGCTAATTACTGTCATTTAAAACTTGCTGAGTAAATTTTGTTAAGGCTCTGTGTGATTAATGATACTGTCTATTCAAGTGAAGGAACAAATGTAGCAGCCAAATGGTCATACTGCTGGGTGGAAAACTGATCAAAAGCATGCTCAAGTTAAAAGCAGATTGGTAGGAGCTCTTTCCAAGGCTACCTGTGGGTGACACTGAGCCAAAGTAAACCAATTTTGCCATCTTCCTAACCAACCTGGGGAGAGCCAAGGTCATAAATTTGTTCCATAAATACATTGGGTTCTGTTAGGAGCTACCCAGTATTAAACATCTGGTGAAAAGGAGTATTTTATGGCTAGGCTTAGAACAGGTGTCATCAGTTGGCCAGGTAAGAGGGTTCCACTTAAGTGATATTTTCAGTACTTGCATGGTACTGGAGTTTCTTCTAAAATAAAATTTTTAAGGGCCATCCAATTAGAGCCTTGGAGAGAAGAAATCCACCAAGGTAACCTAGCAGTGCTGAACATACGTAATTGGCTGCAGACCCAGCAACTGGATTGATTTTTGAAATGTGCATATGATTGAGCCCTAAGAAATATACTTGGTTCATAAGCAGATGTGTTAACAATTACCAAAGTAATAAGTATACAGGCCTGGTCCAGCATCTGGGGTCAGCTGTTTGCTTTCAGATGTTGTCTTTTTCTTGTTGTCTGGTAGTGCTGGTCCTAGTCAATTTCAGGTCTCCAAAATAAGAGATGTAGGGCCTGGTATGACCCCCTTCCACTGTGGCTGTGAAGAATCCAACAGCAACACTAAATTAAAACTTAATGTCCACTGAAACATTTTTTTCCCCCTAAAATTACCCTCATTTCTGCTGAATATAGCCAAATTAAGACTGATTTATTTGCAAAAGAAATCTGGTCTCTATAAACTTGGCCTGATTGTTTACATAAGTATAATTGATCATACAGGCTCTTTCAAGTTGGCTGTGCTGGAACTTTATAAGGAATCTTAAGTTGACCTTTTAAAAGGCCTCTCAAGGCCACGATAGCTACACCAACGACTTACCATCAGATTCAGCCTGGGATGTCTATAGACATCTGCAAAATATCGAGATTCCTGAAGCTGCCAGGAGGCAGCCTTTCTTATTCATCTGATAAGGCTGCTAGAAACCAAAGAGTTTGCAATTTTTGTAGGGACCATGTAGAGAGGAAAGGGTGAATGTTTTAGTTCTACTTACAAAGGTGTAATTTATTTACCAAATTGCTGTAAGTCCTAATCAGCTTAAAGGGAAGGGCTTCCTTTTATCTGGAAAACACAGATTAAAACCCAGTAATACTTCAGACAAGAAAACCAAAAAAAAATTATAACCATATTCATCAGTTTGCTCAGTCCTATGTGACTAATCCTTGATCTTAATCTTCTATAAACAGCTCTGTGACGCCATCGAATTTTAATGTAAAATTTTTTTTACCCGATTCAGCAGTATGATCTGAAAGTTATCAGAAACCTGTACTTGTCAAAAAGTCCTTTCTATGAATCTTCTTGAAGATAAAGCATTTTTTGTAAAAGCATCATAGTAAATGACAAAAGACTTTAAAAGGCACTGTTAAAGATCTGATTACGATGCAGTTGACAAAAACTTGGTTGTTGCTGTGGTATACATAAGATAATAACTAGAATTATGACTGATAACATTTAGCAAGACACGTTTTTAGGAGTTCCGTATAATTTCTAGAATATCTACATTAATAACATTTACTCATACAGTATAACCTAAGAAGGTTTATTGCTGCTCATATGACAGTGCTGCTCATGGAATTTAACATACCAGAGAAGCCTCATTAGTTTAGTATCTTTCTTTGATAAGGAGAAAAAACATTTCTCTTGAGGTGTTTTAGGAGCCCTTACCAAAACCTCCAAGTTAGCTAGAGGTCAAATGATCTTCAGTTAGAATTTGATCTTTGGAAATTTTGCCAAAAATATCAAAAAGGTTTTTGTCAAAAATACCAAAAAGTTTTTTAAACACTTGGTCAAAAAAGATCACAAGTCACTGTGGAGCAATGCTTACTCACTTAACCAAAGTGACAAAAGATTTCAAAACCAAATAGAGAAAGTTACAACAGATTGCTTAAAAGGTAGATACCTTAATGATATGCATCCACCTATATTGGAATGATTTTCTTTCCCTCATTTAACTTAGGGAGAAAACCACTCACACAAAAAATTCCTATCAGGCTTTGAATATCAGCTACATGGTCAGTTTAGTCAGAAGTGGCTTCCCATCTTGATCTTCCATTTACAAAAACTATTGAAAATTCTTGGGTTTAAGAAATTCTTTTAACTATAGCACACTGCGACCTTTGATCTAAAGGGGCTTGCCTACAGTCTTAGGTGGTTCCATTTCTAAAGGCAACCATTTAATAGTCTCTTCAGAGTGGAAAGGCAGTTCAGACAGAGGATTACTCGAGTAAGTACTCCAAGAAGGATAAAGGGGAGCAGTAACGTCACTCTTCAAGTTTGTATCATTACTCTTTCATTAGCCTTCTATAAGAACTATTTCCATGAGGCTACTTTGGAATTTTGAAGCCTTTTTGGGGGTTCTGCATACCAACTAAAGTAGGTACACTATTTTAGGATGAGAGCTTTTTAAAAATGTTAACAATTTAGAAGACTTTCCAATTCAAAGGCTCCAAAGAGCTAGCCCTATAAATATCTCCTCCTGCTAATCTAATTTTAGGCAAGAGAAATCACTCTTGTTTCCAGTCAACCCTGCAAGATCCAGGAGACTGACCTGGTAAGCCCAGACCGCTAGGCTTTCTCTCACTACAGCTTTGGAGTGCCCACGAATCCCATCTTGGCCATTTCAGGGTGGGATTTCCTTTAACTCCCAATTAAGTAAGTACTTACAAGCATGTATAAACCCAGCTGGTATCCCCATAGGTGGCTGTCCATCTGGGAGCTGCTGGGCCTTTGAGGCAGTTTCCCATTATTCATTTGGTAGTCAAATTCAATTATGAGATAGGATCTGAACAACTTTCTGAGGACAGTGTGGTGGATCAGACAGACATCAGACCGTGTGCTGCTTCTGAGTCTAGCTCCCCAAGGAGTTACCCTTTGGTCGGTTTGACTCTTTCATGTCCCGGTTTCTCTTACAGTCTAATACTGCTGTGGGTGCTTGGAGAACTGGATGATCAGTCCTTAATCTTGTCCATCCCTGGAAGAGCGGTATTAATGGTTGTAGCGGGGTTCCCCTGTTGGACCACTAGACGTCACAAAGACTGATTCTCAGACAATTCTGCTAGGTTCTCAGTCACCCAAGAACACCATATGGCCGGAAGGAGCACATGTCTCTTGTTCTTTGAAGCTGAACAATTCAGGCTCTCATTTCACTAGCAAAAGTCTTTTTTAGACCCTATAGCAACTTGTTTTTTTTTTTTTTTTTTTTCAGTTGAAGCCAATTTAACAAAAACCCAGCCACCTATGTTTCCCTGGGCCTTCTGCCTAGATCCCCCTAGGTCTCTGCTTAGAAATGCACCCGTGCTCTTTAAGACTTCAAGTCTTAAGTAAAAACAGCTCAAATAACATTTTTAGGATCATCAGTTAAAAGCTATGAGATTCAGATACCGGAAAAACTCACCAGAACCCCAGAGAAGTAACAGAAAGCCGGTGGAGATCAATAGGCCCATGCTGGTACCAAGTGCTGGTTCAGGGAAGACTCCAGGTGCCCTCTGCTGGGTATCTCTGATAACCTGCCAGCTACACCCTGCATGTATCAATGGAAAACACTAATCAGTAGTAGATTTAAGAAATAAATGGAAACTTTTATTTGAGCCAACCTGAGGATTATGACCTGGGAGACAGTCAGGAAGCTCTGAGGTCTGTTCTGTGCATTAGAGGTCAAAGCACACAGGTTTTTATTAGTTTTTGAGACAAAGGATTATACTTCAGATGACACGTGGATAGTTTACACAGTCCAGATCTGTGTCTAGAAAGGGAGTAGTGGTTTCATCCGGACTCTTGACAAGATTAAGAAGGAATGTTAGTGCCTAAGGAGGGCTGGTTGCTGCAGATGCACAGGACGCACTAACGGGGAGGGAGGCCACCCAAACTGGCAGAGAATGATTTTGTTTAAATTTTTCTTGTCTTTACACAAAATACGAATTTTATTTCATTAAGCCAAAAGATACAAGGTGGGTGATAATGGCAGTTAAAAGCAAATAGATGAACCAGAGTTACAAGCCCATCTCCTTTTTATAGTCATAGGAATAAGCTGAATAACACAGTGGTCTTCTGTTCTTGTAAGGGTAAAAACACCTTCCTGATTAAGCCTGAGCCTTATTATGCCTGCAGTAAGGTTCAGGGTCTAAACCTCAGTTCTCGTTCCCTCTTGGGAAATACTCACACCAGCCGTATGTCATGAAAGACAAACTGATAAACCGCATTTCCAATGGAAGATGTCCTTAAGCCCAAGTAACTGATTAAAGCTTCCCCCAGAACTCGGTTATTTTGTGTCACCTGCTTAGGAAGGCTACTTACCTTAGATCTTAATCTCATTTGTGGTTCATAGTATTTCCAGGTTTACAGGTAGATTTTCCCAGCCTGCTGACCTTCCCGATTTAAGGGTGTAGTCCATCTGAAGCTCTTCACCCTTCTAGCCACTGACCGCACTTTCAAAATGGATGGTTCCTAAAAGGCAACTCCAGGAGCAAAGAACTTTTTTGAGCCCAAGGCCAGAGAGAATGAGGACCTAGGAGGAAAAAGAGTTTCAAGTTTTTTAAATACGGTTGCCAGCATTTTATACTGCCAGCTATAGACATTTTTTTACAACACTTGAAAGACATTTTAATGCCAAAAAGGATAAAAGATAATATTTTATATTGAATGAATTTAGCTTTATGAAAGACTAGAGTCTTTTTCTTTCTCTGAACCATTCTGGGAAAACCTTGTTTCAATGAACTGTCACTGCCATTTCTAAATCATTGTTATTAAAAACATGCATATGGTGGAGCTGAAGGTCTCAGGAAAGAAGGCACACATTTAATCGATGTTTGATTTAATCCTATGGGGGGTGGGAGTCATGGGCTGGCCGAAGTGGTGAAGGAAAATTTAGGGAGGAGGCAGAATTTATTTAACACACTGTTTAACATTTCTCATTTTTTTCATTTGGCTGGAATATAGCATAACTCCTCACTATCTGAAGATAATGAACTAGGAAGGTAATCTGTGCTGGACTTCTGTGTATCTTTTTCTTATAGCAAAAAAGTAAATTGCTGAGAACAAAGTAGAATATATATCACAAACTTACTATTCGGTTCTGTATGTCCAGTAGCTTTGTATACTGCTTGGCTTTCACATTTCCCAAAACCACGTCCCTTGCTTTGTGGGGGATAGTTTTTAATTTCCATTGGGATCTTACACTTAGAAAAAATTCAATCTGTTTTCTGGCTTTTATTCCTAACTTCTCTCAGAGCATCTAAGTGGCTCCAAACAGAGTCCTCGGACACAACCCCGAGATGAAGACTACGAAGGGGCTCCATGGAATTGTGATAGCTGCACCTTTCTGAACCATCCCGCACTAAATCGCTGTGAGCAGTGCGAGATGCCACGGTACACTTGAATTCAGAAGAGTCTGCACCACGTCGAGAGTCAAACCCATGAGAAGAAAAGGAAAGCTCGGAAATCTGTCCATCTGCCCAGCCTTTGCATTTCAGATTATGTGGGGGGCGGGGGGAGGAATGCCGCCATAGCTGCTTGTGCTCACTTAAGGGGGGAGGGGGTCCCCCGCCTCTCTAACTCCTTGCAGAGTTAGAAAGGGATACTTGAAACGGGGAAAGGATTCACTTTTGAAAGAATGTACACAAAGAAGTCAAGAGCTTTTCTGTGGAATCCCAACTGTTAAAGTTACTGCTGAGTGACCCTTACTTCATAAACTACAACTCTGAATTGTGGTGTGCCATGTTCCAGTTTCTGCAGACAAACTGTGAATTGCCAGAGTGGACTTACCTGGTCACAGCTCTCTGGAAAACCCAGGCTCCCCGGGCTTATTCCTGATGCTTCCTACTGAAGAGCAGCACAGGGAAAAGCAACCAGAGGGTGATTTTGGGGGGGCAAAATAACAAGGGTATTTGTAATTGCTGCTTTTTTCAGGGGTAATTTCAAACATACAAGTAAGATGTTTTAAAATGTGATTTGTAGCAGTCAGGAATTAGGCATATTGCGCCCTTTGTTCGAAAGTACAATCAGAGGTGGTAAGATCCCTTTTGCTTGTACAATGATTCATCAAGCTGCATCAACACTGGTAACTAAGACCTAATTGCCGCATAATAGATATATTTTTACAGTTACTGCATGCTTTTATTAGGCCATTGGTTCTTAAAATAACCAACAAGTCCTTACAAGTTATGATTTTATGAATGACCTTCTCGTAAAACTGCGCTTTGCCAATAGCACAGTGAATGTACGCTGAATGTAAATCCATTCCAAAATCCACTTGGAATCTTGAGCTCAGCTGTGGATCTATAAGAAATGTTTGCAGTCCATAGCGTTTTTTCCCCCCTCCTTTCAATTTTGTGACGAGTACATGATGTTTACAGCACAGATACTTTGTGCCATAATCCTAATTTAGCTGAAAAAAAATCAACATTAGCCGTTCAATAAAGATGTATTTGCACATGTTAATAAACCAGTGTGAGAGAAGTTATAGTTAGCCAATATCAAAGTTGCACACTGCATTATGTGGGGAGGAAGAGAAGGCTAGTTAAGAAATGATTAAGAAAAAGGTGAATACAAAGGACTTTGAAACTAAGAACTTCTAAAATTTAACATACTGTATTCAGAGATAGTACTGAGTTTGTTCAGATAGTTCAGGTGATACTAAAGCACTCCTTATTTCTGAAACTAGAACTTTAGGGTGTGAATAACTGAAGAGATATAAAATCACTCAGTAGGGTGCACCACTGGAAAATTATTAATAAGACACTTAATTACAGTCTCTACCATTATTGACTTTTCTTCCAAGCTCAGAATTGCATTTTGGGATCTTCCCCTTATTTGGGTAAATATAAACAGCAATAAAACTAGTGGGTTTCTTAAGTGTGAAGGACTTTACCTGAAATTATAACCTTAGGAGTATCTACTCTCACATACTGGGTGTCCTAGACACACACACACACTTCAAGGTGTCATTGTGTTCTAATTTAGCAGTAATCTCTGGCAGACCTGGAAAAACAAGCTGCACTTAATAGCATAATGAAATCAAAGGCATACTAGTTCATCATAGTTTTCCATCAAAATCATAATTTCACACTGTACCTACAGCAGCTTTGAAAACATTTTTTCATATGTGGAAAATGTCCTCAAAAACATCTGCTCGTCTCACAAAGTCAGTGTGGCTATGTTACTACACTGATAAAACATCTCTCCTGCGACTGTGTCAAAACTGTGAAAATAATGGTGAGAAAGCAGATGGGCTTAAAAGCCTTGACCTGAAAACAGCATTCATTCTTTAAAAGCTTTTGTGGCACTGGTGTCTGTCAGTCTCTGATAAGTCTGTCAGTCCTACTGTTCTGTGATATGCCAATACCTTTGCCTTTGTATGGTTTCATATCTCTTTAGTGATGGTCAACCCCACTTGGTATCAAGTAACAATCTAGGGGGAAATATATATACTGCTTGGTGTTCTAGCTAAAGGTTTACCCAGTATTCTTAGTGATACGCTGAAGCAGCAGCAGTTACCTTGGCAGTTGTCAGCTGAGAATGAAAGTAGCATGTATGAAAAGTCTGACGCTTTATTAACACCGTGTAGATGACTTTAAAACTATTGCATGAACATACATCCAGGTAACCGAACTGTTATCACACAGTAGATGCATGGTTCCAGTGCTTTGGTGATATATCTAGTAAATCATTGTCTTCACCTGCCAGGAAGAATGAGAAACCAGTCTACTCGATAGGTATAGAGGGTGGGGTATGAGACATCAAAGACTGATTTTTAAGGAGGTTTTGTATGTGCTTATTTCCGGTTATGCACAAGTTCCATACACTGACATAGGCTGTGTTCAGCTTTTAAAATAAGCAAAATTATTTGACACTGATAAATTTGATATATTTAACTGTGACCCATAAATAGGCTACTTCTTGCCTATCAGCAGTTTGAACAAGAATTCAGTCCATTTTCAAGATGCCTCTTCAAAAGGATCTCCTGGTTGGATTGCTGTGTACAGACAGCTGGCGTAGAAGTGGGTAGGATAGAAGTTGGATGGTGTCCACCTGCTGAGGTGCCTGTGCTTTTTGGATCAGTTGGTGCACTTCTTGTTTCTAGTAAAAAGGTTTTTTCCTTAAAATACAGCTAGTTTGATGAATCTGGTAACACAGATACCTGACTATACATTTTACATTATTTCACTGTTTTGTAAACGGGGTTTTTAGAAAGCACATTTGCCATTTTGTTAAAGTACATTGCCCCTTAACTTTTGGAGTAGGTCTTAAATGTTTAAAGTGGTGATAGAGGAACCAGAAACTTTCTAAGCGTTGTAAAATGTTTTGAATAAGGATCTTTTTTGGGAGTGTAGAGGCAGCGGGTTTTAAAGAAACAAAAGAAATGCGTTGTTAAAAAAAAGGTAGTTTTAGAGCAGATTAATGATGGTGGGGAAAGTGTTGCTAATTTGTTTATTTCCCTGGAAAAACGGGAATGTGATGAGCAGTTTAATAATTTTTAAGGAGCTGGTCTCAATTTTAGGACTTATTATAAGAAATCGGTGTTTCCTTAAATTTTTGTCATTGCTCTGTCCCAGTTATCTAGTTAATTTCCAACTTTCTGTGGCAACTCAATTTTATATAGTATTTTAAAAAGTAACTGTAATGTCTTTGACAGTGTAAACAAAAAGCAAGAATATAAGGCATAGAAAAACTGTCCTTTCAAAATGTCAATGATGTATCCTGGAATGTGAAGATGTCCCCTTATAGTTAAAACTGATTTATTTTAATATTGTAATCACTCTTTAGACCTTAAATGAGTCGTTACAGTGTGTGTCTGTATATCCGTAGACAAAATGACCATTGAAATGTTACTTTAAAATCAGAATAAATTGGGCACTGTCTGTTGCACCACTACTGTATCTTTTTGAAAGGATTAATAATATTTTCTTATTGTAAAAGTTAATTCTCATGATGATTTCACATTCACCAGACATGCATTTTTTTTTCCTGTATTATTTGCATCCCCAAATATTTAATACAAGTAGATTTTGCATGGCTTGGGCATTCGGAGATTAACAGAATGATGACTCAGTTTTAATTTCTAAAGCCATGAAAAGTTGCTTTGAGACTGAACAATTCTGAATTCTTATTTATAACGACACCCAATATCCATGTTTACTTACTATAAAAGAATCGATCAGTTTCTTCAGTAAAACAGCAAGACTTATTAAATCTTGTAAATACCATGTCTCTTTTAGATTTCTGTGTATGCTGTGAATTGAATTATTTTGAGGTGAAATTGTACAGAGGCATTTTAAAAGGCTATGCATGCATCGTACCTCCAAACAGTACATATTCGGAACGTCAACGATTCCTGCAAAATAAATTAATAAACTAAAAGCCAACACTACATTCTGCATCTTTTCTGTGTAGTTAGCAATGATTTACAATTTCAAACTAGCCCTAGTTCCAACACTCATATATTTCTGGACTGAAATATGCCATCTCAGAAACCTGATCTTTCATCACATTTCTGTTCCTCTGTTAGAACATGTAGTGATCTTAGATTTGGGGGATTAAGTATTTGTACATTACTCTAACTTAAAAATTGGGTGAAAGTATATATAAGCAAATTTCATATAAAAAGGTACGAATTTACATTTTTACAAATTTACACTTATTCCACTTCAGTAAGTTACTTACAAAAGAAAGTGATTTTTCTCTTATCTCTGTCATTTGTAACTATAGTTTTTCAATGGGCAATAAAATTTGCAAACATACACAAGTACAGAAGACTACTATAATCCCTCATTGACTCATTACCCAGTTCTCAGATTTATCCACATATAAGCAATTTTATTTCACATAAATTCTCATCTACCACCCTCCCATTATTTTGAAACAAACCCCAAACATCCTAACAAATCATCTGTAAATAATCTTTTTAAGATAAGCACCACATATTACATCTTACAAGATAATTTAATATCAGATATCCAGTATTAAATCTCCCAAGTGGTCTGACATTTTTTAGTAAGCATGCCTAAATTAGGGTCTAAGTAGAATACTTGAAGTTGATTGTTATGTCTCTTACACCTTTAATCTGCACATAAATCTTCCTTCCTTCCTTCTCTCCCTCTTCCTTCCCCCTCCTCTCCCACCTCTGCCTCTTTTCCTTTCAAAAATTGTAAGGAAGCTACCTCATCAAGTTATTTGGTTACCCTTCCACCGCATGTTACTGTAAAGTAATGCATAGAAAGAACATCAAAGAGAACTTTAAAAATAGTATGTGAAATATTTTTTATTCCCTTCCTCCCCTTATCATTTGTTACATCTTGCGTTGTCCCTTTTAAACCATCTATTTTAAAATAGAAAATTACTTCAAATCTGGTTACCACAATAACGATTCATTATGCTGATCTCCTTGTTAGTAATTAAAGGCATCTGTCTGTAATCCCACTGTCCAGATGATTTCTTTTCAGGTACTGACCAGCTCAGTTTCCCAAGCAAGTGTGAGGGATTGCTTGGTGTGAGACACCCAGTGTTTGTCTCCCATCCTGATTCCCCTGAAGACTTCCTGACTTGACTTTGGCCTAGAGGCTTTTTTCTAGGACACTGTCCAGGTGATGCTTTGTGATGGAGGTTTCAACGGTTTTAAAAGGGTATATGATAATGTGAGTCAGACTTTGGTTCACCAGTTCCAGACTCTCAGAGCAGTCAAACCATCTCACTTGTCCTGTCTCTAATAAAAGAATGGTGAGTGTGCTTTTGACCAGGCTCTCGTGACATTCGGGTGGTAAGAAACAGAATTTGGGGAGTCAGGTGATACAGCCTCGCTTTGTACGGTTTTGCACTGTGGTTTGGGAACAAAATGCTGGTTAACTATGTTTTATATTAACCTTGCTTTCTTTTGACTTATTTGTGTATTTATCCTCTTGGGGACTGAATCTGTTTTCAGGTATTTCTGTTCCCTTCATCAAGAACCACTAACAGCCATTTCTAAGTCCTATCCCCTAATTCTGTTTTCTTTCAAATCACTAAAAATAGTCTGCTTTGAGTGTACATGATTCAAAAAACTGGATCTTTATTTGAAAGGCATTGGGGTCGGGGGAGGAGTGAAATGGCTCGCGTCCCCCACTCACCTTGACAATCAAATGATCACAGGTTGCAGCACTACTCTTTCCAAATTCTACGGAAATCATTAATGAAAACATTTTTTAAGGCTTGGAGAACAGGGGAAAGTGTCCTCAGGGAGTAGGAAATGACAGGATGCAGATGGTGATGTGTTAAGGGTGGTAGCAACCAGTGTCAGCGAGCCGAGTTCCAGCTGCCAGTGAAGGTCAACCACAAAGTAGGTCTGTGGACTCCCTGCTAACACCCGTGAAGACCCCCGAATTCTGACCAGCAAATAGAAAGATCTGTGTGCTGGGCAGAAAGCATGGAGACTGCGGCTTTTGCCTTCTGTCTCACCTGCACCACAGTTCACTAAGTAAGAAAGGTACTGAATGCAAGTGGTTTGGCCACGTGGATAAGGGGTGCGATGGGCCCAGTAACTTCAAACTGCCACATGCACATGAAGGAAAAACTTGCTTAGCCTAGCTGAGGATTCCAGGGAGCGATTTTCAACCCTGCCATAAATACGTAAGCAGCCCCCACTGGTGCTTGCTTATTGAGTGGCTAAAACAAACGCTTAGCAAAACATTGAACCTCCCTGTCTTTCCTTTACTCTGTAATCAACTGATTTCTAATTGAGAAAAATAAAGCTACAGAAAAAAAGGAGAAAACTTCATGCTTTCTTATTCATTAAGGATTCAAAATCAGCGTGACCCACATAATCTTTTAAAACACTTAAGAAATCAGTGAACTTACGGAAAGATTTAGCACTCTCAAAGGACTTCATTCTACAGAAGCAGAGCAGAAGACCAAACCTTAATTTCTAATTTCAATTCCAAACAAAATTTACAGCAATGTTTTATCTCTCAAAAAGGGCTAATCAGATCAGGAATGGTTGCTTTCAAATGAAAACTAATTTTTATGAAACATAAATAGTGAGACCTCAGAAAACTGACTCGATAAAGAAATTATTCTAGAATTCAGAGGAAAGAGATAAAGAGATGAATGCTAACATGTTAAGAAATGTGAATTCTAAATCCAGGAGATGCAATAAGGAATACTAGAAGGAATGACCAGCCAATAGAGGAGAAGCAAAAAATAAAAAAGAAGCGTGAAGATGAGAGGCTTTAAAAATATTACCTCAAAGATAAACAACAAACAAAAGTGACATTAGAATTCTCCTAAATTTTTGTGAAAAACTTGAACACAACTCTCTAATTCTGACATGCAAAACAGAAAATAATGAATATTATAATCAGCACGGTTAAAACTGCCTATAATAAAATTTTGTTTCTCATGTGAACTAAATGTTCTTTCAAATGTCCATTTACAAATAACCACGAAAACCTCAATTTTTAAAACAGTTATACAGTCTATATTTTTGAGTGTAAGACATTAAATCTAAAAATTACTGAATCAAATCAAGCCACCTAAAAAAACAAAAACTCTTCTAAAGCTCTTGATTAAAAACTAGAATTAAAAATGATTAAAGTCAGATTTAGTTCAGGCAAATCCTCAAGAAGAGGCTTTAGCAAAGATGTTATCTCAAACTAAAAAGAAGGCTTTCAACTTTAAGAAAACAGGGCAGAATGAGTATATCTCACTGAAGTTTTAGAGAATACATCTGTTGAAATATTTCTATATGCAAATAAATTGTCCATACTTGTAACACAAAAATTTGCCCAAAGAAATGATAATTCAGAATCTGAGTTGCTTAAATACATTTCTAGTCTTCGTACAAACTAATAGACAAAAACGTGAAAAATCACAGCTCAACTATACTGTGCAGAGAGAAATAACATGCTGCATCTAATGTGGTCAGTGTCAAGAATCCTTACAGGCTGGAGGGCTCTAGGAAAGAGCAGGATCAGAGGTCTTCTAGGGACAAGCTGATGTGTAACATGTATGGAAAAAAAGTGTTTTTAGAAGCCACCAACTTGGGAAGGCAAGTGAGTACACACAAAGGAGTCCAACGCTACATCTGCCTCATGTGTGGAAAGATATTCACCCACTGTAACCAGCTGAAAACCCATAGAAGTCATACTGGTGAGAAGCCATATAAATGGTTGATAGAGGATTCGCTCAAAAATGCCAAGTACTCATCCATAGTTGCATGCGTTGTGGTGAGAAAAAACCCTAATGAATGTGATGTATGTGACTGACAACTAACAGCTTCTGCAATCTCAAGATTCACACATGGACAGATAGTGGAGAGAAGCCATATGTCCAAGATAGGAGTGGACAAAGATGTGCCCATGCCAGCACACTGTCCTCTCCCAGTCGCAGGTTTACTGGAGGAAAGCCTCACCAGCATCATACCAAGAAGGTAGGTGCTGTCTCCAGCTCTCCTGTCACAGACACTCAAAACACGCAGCGGAAAGCCATGCACAGGTGGTCATCTGCGGGAAAACTTGAGCTCAAAAGCTTTCAGTCTCATCGATAAGAAAGACCATTATGCAGAAATACTCATAAAGATACTAAAAATCTAAAGAAGCATAAAATGAAAAGTCCATTCTGGAACAGACAAAACTCTACGGTCCGGTGCTACATTCCATATGGAAACGGCCTGTATCAGAAACTAAGGATTTGAAGCTTTCTGAAATGACTTTACCACCAACCAGCTCTTGCATTTAGGATTGAGGACCTGTTACTGATAATCACTTGCCTCTAACAGATACTTTGCTGTAGTTACCTGGAACCAAAGTTGCCCTTTTTTTGTGGGGGGACGGGGGACGGTTGTACTGACTTTCTGAGGAATAAATAGATAATTGCTCAAATGTCTCTCTTAGTATAAACATAAATACCTCTGGTTAGACTTTCACTCACTGGAATAAAAGCACTTGATTCTGCATCTTCACTGTGCAATGCTTGTCTTGACTTTTGGCCTTGAAGTCTTGACATACACACAGCTTTTTAAGGAATGAATGACTATAGCAGTAATTTCAAATAGAACACCGTTTTACTTTTTAAACTTTCCTTTCAAGCTGCCTTCATCCTATTTTTATTTTGCATTTTACGATGGCTTTTCATTTATTTAATTACAATCTATGTGATAATGCATTCAACATATAATCTATTCGTGATTCATTTATGACCTATGAGATTTTTGTTCCTTTCCTCCCCTCCAAATTTAACCACAATTCTTAATAGGATCAGCCCAAGACTGTTGCTCTTGGTAAACCCCCTAGACAGTATGTAAACTATGGGGGAAGAAAATGAAATTTCACATTTCTGATTAAGATATTTGTGCTATTTTCCTCTTAACATATTCTATTGGAGGCAGCTTTTCTAATGAAGTGCAAAAGAAAAGCTTCTCCTAAAAACTAGAGAACTATATAATTTTTAAAAAATGCTTTATTACGGTATAATGGACATGCTTCTACAGAACTCAGTATTATGGAGGAAACTGAAGGGCAGTGCTTTGGGTTTGAGACTACATTTTGAACGTGGATTTTAAATAGGTAATTGGAGTTTTTATCTTGCCAAAAGGTAATTTCAAAATTCAATTTATCTTGTTTCATTTTTAACAAAGTTGATGAAGGAAAATATGCTGAGTTCTGAACACTTTTGAGAATCCTCTTGTATGCATGTTATGCACTTTTTAAAAATAAATATTAAATTCCAAAAAGGATTTACTAAATATAAACTAAATACATACTGCAAATCCCTTGTTTTCTGAATCTGTTGAATTATCTTACATAATCTATAAGCTGTGTATTTTTTTCCTGCATTAAACCACAGCACCTGGTTACTGTGGTAGTTTCACAGTGGTCCTTTTCCTTGCTTAACGGACATATTTTAGGATTACCTGATGTTAACTACCACACTTCCCCTTCATACTCTGCCCCTACCATGATTTACTTCACTGCCTGATCTTTGGTAATGAAGTCATCAGTTCCACAAACTCAGTTCCTACCCTGCTGATCAAACGCCCTGGTGACACTGTTACTTCGGTCCTGCACTAGTTGTGGTTTATTTGTCTCCTACTTTAAAACTACACCTGCAATAAAGTTAATGTATTTTCTGTTGGTATTGATTTCTGTAGTTGTAATTTTCTGTTTAGGGGTCCAGGTCATGAGAACCAATTAAAGAAGATAAGATAAAACCACGCAAAATTCCTGTAGATTGTAACAATCTTCACCATTTCACAGCACATTCAGCATTTTCACAAAAAAGTGCCACCAGTGAGATTGACTTGACTGAATAAGGAATTTGAAAAACTGCCTTTGTATCATAAACATTAAAGTTAGGATTTAATTATTTATCTAAAAAAAACCCCTAATTGTACATGTTTATTAATAATACACTGGCTTTAAATAAAATTTACAAACTTAAAAGATCATCTACTCTGGCTTGAATTCAATAGCAATCTATTGGAGCAAATATTTGAGTAACAAATGTGAACAATGTAATATCCAGTGCTTGGGGACCTCATTTATGGCTAGAGATCATTTTGGCAACATTTAATTGAAATCTAAATGTAGGTCCAGTTTGGGAAATTTTTTTTCCAAAGACATTATTAAGACAGGTGTGCAAAGAACCATGTATCAGTCAGTCAAGGTACTGTTTGCCACGGTGAAGAATTAGAAGTTACCATTAATGGGGTTGGTTAAATACATTGGGAAACATCTACATGATACCATTAATTTTTGTCAAAAGTCATACTTTAAATACTATCAAATTGAAGGTATTACAGATAATTTTTATTTCCTATACATTACTTGACTGAATTTTCAGAATTTTATTGTTATTTAAGATGGCATGTAATAATTTTATAATCACAAGTATCAAGAAGTCTACAGAAAGGAGATCAGCTAAAATGGTGGACTAGAAAGACCCTGAGCTCACCTACTGTCATGGACATAGCAAAATTGCAACTATTTACAAAACACTTATTGATGAAAAAGACCTACCAGAACCAGGAACCAACCAGAGAAGATCTTCTAAAACTAAAGACGTAAAAAAGGAACGACAACAAAGTGGTTAGGAGGGACAGAGTTGTGGTATAGTCAAGACCAATATCCCTGCTGTATCAAAAAAAAAATTTTTTTTTGAAAGAGATACATGCACCCCAGTGTTCATAGCAGCATTTATTTATAATTGCCAAGAATTGGAAGCATGCTTAAGTGTCCATCAACAGATAACTGGATAAAGATGTGGTGAGTGTATATGTATTTAAGTATATATATATATATGTATATATACACATACACAAATGGAATACTACACAGCCATGAAAAGAATAAAATTTTGCTATTTTAGCAACATGGGCAGGCTTGGAGGGCATTTTGTTAAGTGAAATAAGTCAAATACTGTATGATATCACTTGTATGTGGAATCTAAAAAATACAACAAACTAGTGAATGTAACAAAAAAGAAACTGACTCACAGATACAGAAAACAAACCAGTGGTTCCTAGGTGGGGGGTGGGCAAGGGAGGGTAGGGGACTAAGAAGTACGAACTACTATGTATAAAATAAATAAGTTATAAGAATATACTGTACAGCACAGGGAATATAGCCAATATTGTATAATAACTATAAATGGAGTATAAACATTTTGAATCACTATGTTGTAATCTGAAACTAACATAATACTGTAAATTAACTATACTTCAATAAATAGAAAATAAGGAAAAAAGAGGAACTCTAAGGAAGAATAAAGAGGTGATGTTTGTGAGAAACAATTACAGGATCTACACAGATAATGTAGAAAATTTTAGCTTCCCTAGCTTATCCAGTCTTGTCAATTTTATCCACAGTTTGAAAAAAATTATACAGTAGTTTTTTGGGGGGTCACGTAGAAGCTAGAATCTCTGCTGTTGTATCACCAAATTATTTTCATTTTAGGAGTCGAATTTGAACTAAAGACTAAGAATTTAATAAATGAAAAAATAAATGTGTCTTTACCCCATCAATATGCTAGTTTCCAATAGTAAATGTGACTAACTGTCAGGATTAACACTTAGGTACAAAGAGCAAAGGTTTACCATCTGAACAGCCACGATGAAATGAAGCATTATCTTAACTCCCCAGCTGTGTTCATGCTCTAAAATAATTATATTCCTCAATTATAAGCACACAGGTAACACATATACTACTTTTTAATGCCACAAAAATTCTTATGGTAGTATTTTGCATTTGTTTCAGAAGTGAGAAGTGCCTGGGCTATTAAGGGCTAAGGACTGTGGCTGTGGAGGTGGACTATCTACCCTGCCTACAACCTATTTGCTGTGCTATCTTCTACCATTTTTTAAAAATTTATTTCAAACTTACTCACCTCACCTGTGAAATGTGGACAAGAATAGCACTCTACCCCCTCATTGGGTTGTTGTGAAGGTTAAATGAATTATTATATGTGAGATACATGGAACAGTTCCTAGCTTATCCTAACTGGTCAAAGCTGGTAGCTATTACTGTCATTGTTATTATTACTATCTTAAAACTATCATTATAATCACAAAACATATGAAGCAAACTGACAAAACTGACGGGAGAAATTGTTCTACAAACAGTTGGAGACTTCACTACAACACTTTAAATAATGGAAAAACATCTAGACAGAAAATCAATGAAGATATAAAGAACTGGAACACTATAAACCATTTGTACCTAACAGACACACAAAACATGCCATCCAACAACAGAAGGCACATTTTCTCAAGTGCACATGGAACATATTCCTGGATAGACCATATGCTAGACCATGCAAGTCTCAATATATTTCAAAACATTAAATCATACAAAATATTGTCTCTAATCATAATGGAATAAAATTAGAAATCAGGAAAAGTGGAAAATTCACAAACACGTGGAAATGAAACAACACACTCAAACAACCAATGGATCCAAGAAGAAATCAGAAGGGAAATTAGAAAATACTCAAGAGATGAATGAAAAAGGAAACACAACATACCAAACCTTGTGGGATGCAGTGAAGGCAGAGCCCAGAGGGAAATTTATAGCTACAAATGCCTATATTAAATAAACAAAAACAAAAACACAAAGATCTCAAATTTATAACCTAATGGTACAGTTTGAGAAAATAGAAAAAACACGAACTAAGCTAAAAGCTAATGAGAAGGAAAAAATAAAGACTAGAGCAGAGCTAAATAAAGTAAAGAATAGAAAAATAAGAGAGAAACAATGAAACAAAGTGTTGGCTCCTTGAAAAGAAAAACAAAATTGACAAACCTTTAGCTAGATTGACAAAGAAAACAAGATGACATACAAGTATTTAAAATTAAAAATAAAAGTGGGATATTACTGATGTTATAGAAATAGAAAGGATTATAAGAGAATACCATGTACTACTGCACATCAGCAAGTTAGATAACCTAAATGAACTGGACAGATTCCTAAAAACATACAAGTTACCTAACTGATTCAAGAAGAAATAGAAAATCTTTACTGATTCAATGTCTTTGCTTATTAAAGGTCTGTTATCGAAAAACCTCCCAAAAAAGAAAAATCCAGGAGCAGATGGTTCCACTGGTAAATTCTACTAAGCATTTAAAGAAGGATCAACACAAATCCATTTCAAGCCCTTCCAAAAAAATAGAAGTGAAGGAAACACTTCCTAACTTATGAGAATAGCGTTACACTGATACCAAAGACAGATGAAGACATCACAAGAAAATTACAGACCAGTTGATGCAAAAATCCTCAACAAAATACTAGCAAACTGAATCCAACAGCATATTGAAAGGATTATACTCCATGACCAAGTGGGATTTAACCCAGGAATGCAGTAGTTCAGTATAAGGGAAAATGAATAAATGTGATATATCACATTAATAGAATAAAGGGGGAAAATTCACATGATAATCTTAATTGATGCAGAAAAGGCATTTGACAAAATCTAACACCAATTCATGATAAAAGTGCTCAGAAAACTATGCTTAGAAGAGAACCTCCTCAATACAGTAAACAGCATTTTAAAAAACCCCACAGCTAACACCATACTCAATGGTGAAAGACTAAAAGCTTTCCCGCTAAGATAAAGAGCAAGATAAGGATGCCTGCTTTTACCACTGCTAGTCAACACTGTACTAGAAGTTCTAGCCAGAGCAATAGAAAAGAAAAAGAAATATACGGGATCCATATTGGAAAGGAAGAAGACCACCTCTGTTCTCAGATAACATAATCCCATATATAGAAAATCCCAAACAATTCACATGAAAGCTACTACAGCTAGTAAACAAATTCAGCAAACTTGCTGGGTTTAAGAACAGCACACAAAACCCAGCTGTGTTTCTATGCTCCAGCAGTGAACAATGTGACAAGGAAATTAAGAAAGCAATTCTATTTACAATAAATAGCATCTAAAATAAAGCACCTGTAACAAATGTAACCAAGGAAGTGAAAGACTGGTACACCAGAAAGTACAAAACACTGCTAAAAATATTTTAAAGGAGACCTACATACATGGAAAGACATCCTGTGTTCAAGGATAAGAAGACTTAATATTGTTCACGTGTCAATACCAAAGTAATCTACAGATTCAATGCAATACCTATCAAAATTCCAACGGCTTTTTTTTTTTTTGCAGAAATGAAGGAGCTGATTCTGAAATTCATATGGAATTTCAATGGATCTGAATAGCCAAAATAATCTTGAAAAGGAACAAAATGAGATGACTATTCAACTTCCCATTTTCAAAAACCTGCAACAAAGCTGCAGCAATCAAAACAGTCTGGGGGTGGGAAGGGATAAATTGGGAGTTCGAGATTTGCAGATAGTCACTACTATATATAAAATAGATAAAGAACAAGTTTATACTGTATAGCACAGGGAACTATATTCAATATCTTGTAGTAACCTATAATGAATTCAAGAATATGAAATGAAATACATGTATGCACATGGATGACTGAAACATTATTCTGTACACCAGAAATTGACACAACATTCATTGTAAGCTGACTATACTTCAATTTTTAAAAGTTTAAAAGATGTTTTTTTCCTTGATCAAGACTATGTCCCAAGTCCCAGCAGATAATGTGTCATACCACTGTCCACAAGATGCCAAGATCATTTTAGTTCAAATCTCCCATGTAAAGGATATTCCTTTAAAGTATGTTTGGAATTATCTAAATTTGTTTTGGATAGAAAAAGGTAAAACCAAACGATGGGTTCTGAATTAAGCTTTTGCAGGAAAAAAAGGCCTCATGTTTTTCTTCCTCCCCTTGCCAAAACAGATACACAGACCATACCAACATGTTTAAAGGTTCAGATATGGGAAAATGTCTTGTTTAAAAATGAAAATATGCTTCCCTAGGACCAGGTGGTGTTCGAATCAGCTCTCTTGGCCTTGACAGTTCTCAGCTTCTCTCCTGCTTTGCTAGCCCGTATCACTGAGGTCTCAGCATGCCTGGAAGGCAAATTTAAGATGCCTACTGAATAGATTATAAACCTAAAGTAATATACTGGAAATCTTAGCTCTGTTCATCTATCTACATGGATGGGTTGCTTTACCAAAATATTTATATATACTTCAATTAAGGAGATATCAAATAGTGAATATAATGATTATTTACACAGAGATATACATGTACAGGAGTATCATTAGGTTTTGAAGTAACACATCATCTCTTAGAAAAGCACAGTTCAGTCTACAGAATTGAATGTCTTATGATGTGACTTAAGGATTGTCACGTTGGTTATAGGCAACTGAATATTGAAGATGTTCAACTAAAAATTTGAGGATATGTGAATTTAGAGAGAGACAAAGGTTAATCAGCTAACCATTATGCACTGTGTTAAATTTAAGGCCGAGGAGGCTTAAACAAAACATGTTCTATCTACCGAAGGGTTCCCTTGCCTAAATGAATTACCACTTCGTATACAATTAAAGGTTGTATCTCTTAAAAAAGCATGCCCCCACTCTTTTTCTATACATTTTTTTCAGTAGAGCCAGATGAAATGACACCTGAGATGAAATTATTTGGCCAATCAGTTTGTGTCCTCTGCTGCAAATCTTGACTGAACTCAAAACCATTATTAACATAAAATGATATTATGGCATTACCCTCCAGTCATATAAGATGTCACCATTGGGGGGAAGCTGGGTGAAGGGTTCATGAGACTCTCCATACTATTTTACCACTTTCCTGTGAGTCTACAATTACTTCAAAATAAAAAAGTTTTTAAAATGCTATCAAAGATAACCAAACTGTAACCCTGTGCTCCAAAGTGACTCACTGAATGCTGCATCCATACTAGATCTTCCAATTTTCACAATGTTGCTACAAATACTCATTTATAAAAGAGTGCTCTGTAATGCTGACTTTCAAAAATCTAAATGACAACCAAGTGAACCTCATGTTAATACAATGGAATCAATCTAATTTCCACTTTAATTTTAAACCTAATTATAGAGATTTCCTCAAAAACATACCAAAAGTAACTACTTCATTACTTCTTTATTAGTCAGGAGAGTTTTGTAAAACTATGCTTTAATCCAGCCACTAAAAGGAAGAAGTAATTAGGTAATATGATAGAGGTACTAATTATGGCTACAATGGCAATCATATTACTACATAAAATTGTATCAAATTAATGTTGTACACAACATCATGTCAAATATATTTCAATTAAAAATAAGAAAAATTTTAAAAGAAAAACACTATTAAAAAAAACTACAGCATGAAATTTGCATGTACTTGTGCTGTTGGAGATGTGACTGTCACACTCTGATTTTCAAACTGTATTACAAAGCTATAGTAATCAAAATACTATGGCATTGACATAAAAAGACACAGTGATCACTGGAACAAAGTCCAGAAATAAACTCAGGCATATATGGTCAATTAATTTATGGCAAAGGAGCCAAGAATATTCAATGGGGGAAAGGACAGTCTCTTCTATAAATGGTGTTGAGAAAATTGGACAGCCATACGCAAAAGAATGCAACTGGACCAGTATCTTACACCATACACAAAAATTAACTCAAAATAGATTAAAGACTTGAATGTAAGACCTGAAACCATAAAAATCCTGGACGAAAACATAGGCAGTAAGCTTCCCGACATCAGTCTTGGCAGTGATTTTTTTGGGGATTTGACACCAAAAGCAAAGGCAACAAAAACAAAAATAAACAAATGGGACCACATCAAACTAAAAAAGCTTCTGTACAGCAAAGGAAACCATCAACAAAATGAAAAGGCAACCTACTGAATGGGAGAAAATATTTACAAATCATATAACTGATAAGGGGCTCATATCTAAAGTATACAGAACTCTGAAGTATACAAAGAACTCATACAATATCTAAAGTACACAAAGTACCTCAAATGAAAAGGCAACCTACTGAATGGGAGAAAGTATTTGCAAATCATATAACTGATAATGGGCTCATATCTAAAGCATACAAAGAACTCATACACTGATAGCAAAAAAACCCAAACAATCCATTTAAAAATGAGCAGATCTGAAGAGGCATTTTTCCAAAAAAGACCTACAGAGGGCTAACACAACCATGAAAATTCGTCAACATCATTAATCACCAGGGAAATGCAAATGAAAACCACAATGAGATACCCCCTCACACCTGTTAGAATGGCTATTATCAAAAGAGAAGCGATAACAAGAGTGCTGAGGACATAGAGAAAAGGGAACTCTTGCCCAGTTGGTGGGAATATAAATTACTGCAGCCAGTATGGAAAACAAGTATGGAGGTTCCTCAAAACACTAAAAATGGAACTACCATATGATCCAGCAATTCCTCTTTTGGGTATTTATCTGAGGAATATGAAAAAACTAATGCACAAAGATATATGCACCACTAGGTTCACTGCAGTGCTATTTATAATAGCCGAGATATGGAAACAACCTGTCCTGCGATGGGTGAATGAATAAAGATATGGAATACTTCATGTACATGTGTACATTTTAGAAAATAGACTTTCTCTGTCACTGTCCAGGGCACGCGAGACCGCAAACTGAAAACAGAAAAAAATGTTTCTAACTACATCTCAAAGTGAATGCATGGTGGCTGCCTGGGAGATGGGGGGTGGAGAAAATGGGCAGGAGGAATACTTGGGGAGTGAGAATGGAAATGTTCTATATCTTAGGAGGGAATTCCACAGGTGTATACACTCTGCAAAAACTAGTCAAATTGTATACTTTAAACAGATGCAATTTACTGTACTGAATTTGTACTTCAATAAAGTTGATTTAAAAATCTATCTAGGAGCTTAGAAGGCATGCTATAGAACCAGATATGTTTCCTACAGAGAGAGCCAGCTCCTGGGGGGTGGGATGATCCCAAGGACATCCATCCTTGGAATGGAATACTACTCAGCCATAAAAAAGAAGGAAATCCTGCCATTTGTGACCTAGAGGGTATTATGCTAAGTGAAACAAGTCAGACACAAAAAGACAAATACTGCATGATCTCAGCTACATGTAGAGTCTAACACAGAAACAAACCAAAAAACCAAGTTTATAAATACAGAGAACAGATTTGTGATTGTCAGAGAAAGAGTAGGGGGAGGAGGTATCAGGGTAGGGGTGGGCCAAATGGTTGAAGGAGATCAAACGTACAAACCTCTAGTTATAAAATAAGTCATGGGGATCTAATGTACAGCATGGTGACTGACTATAGTTAATACTATATTGTATATTTTAAAGTTGCTAAGAGAGTAGACCTTAAGTGTTAATCACAAGAAAAAAATTCTGTAAATACGTATGGTGATGGATGTTAACTAGACTTACGGTGGTGATGATTTTGCAATATGTACGAACATCAAATATTATGTTGTATGCCTAAAACTAATATAAAGTTGTATGTCAATTATACCACAATAAAAACAATTACATGAATACTTTTGCTGCTGGGGATGTAACCCTTCGTCCATTCATTAAGAAATATAGGCCACAAGAGAGACCTTGTTTGCTTAGATTTCTACTTTTCCTCAGAATCATTGTGTATGCCCTGAAAAACTCCTTATATACCATGACTTACTTGCCCACTTGGAAAATTCCACATACTCTCCCCTCCAGGGAGTGGAAATGAAATAAATGTGTATTGTAGGTGTAAAAGTGTCCATGTATGTGTATCTTAAATGCTATCATTATTTTAAATGTGTCTAATTTTTAGAGTCTTCTGAATTGTTTCACCCCCGCCCCCCCAAAAAAGAGTTTAGAATTCTAAAATGTAGCTGAATTCGATTCTTTCAAAACCAAGCTAAAAATGAGTACGATTTTTGACATGAGGAGGATTGGGTAAGCTTTGGCAGGAGATGAGCTCACAACAGTGTGAAGTGAGGACTCTCCAACGGACTGCTTTTTTATGTTCCCGAGTTCGATAACACTCTCACAAATGGGTATTTTGACAAAAGCACCTGCTGATCACATTTCTGGTCTCTAGGTCTCCTCTGAGGGAGCCCCATGTGTCATCTCCAGCTAGAGGATGGATCTAGCCCATCTCTACCTTAGAAAATTGATGAGATTAAGTTTTATACCCCAGCTTTGAGCAGGTACCCTTTGCCCTTGGTTTGGTCTTTAAGGATGTTTGCCTGGAGCATGATACCTGATGATTGGGTCCCCTAACATTGCTGGAGGTATGGAATTTCAGTTGATGGATGGATGACTGTTTTACTCCCTTTATTATCTTTTTAAGCCAATGTGGATGACACAAATTTATTCCCCAACCTTCCCAAGGCACAGTGCTGCGCTACAGGATTTGAACTTGCTCAGACCTCACCTGAACCAGAATTTGTGGATGGTGGGACCCAGAAATCAATATTTTAACAAAGCTCCCTATGTAATTCTAATTTCTAGCCAAGGATTACAGCTACTGGACTAGGATAGCCTATTTACTTTTAAAAGTCTGGGCACTAGGATTTTGTCCTCCTGACATAGCACCTCCTTCAGTGAAATATCTGAGATCCTGTGCATGAAGCAACTGTCCGATTCCATGCGAGTGAGGCTCTTTCTCTGTGAGACTTACAAGTGTACCCTCATTGGAAGTGAGTCACCAGAGGTGGCTGAATCACATGCCCATCACCATACATTTGGCCTCAAGTACCTTTGCATCATTAACTCTCTTTTCCACTCTGACAAATTGTGTGCTGCTGTTTTTGGCATGAGGAAAAAAAAGTTGAAAGAACCCTCTCTCTAGCACATTCACACACACACGCTTACTTTTCAATTTTGGATTCAGAAATTCTAGCTTTTTTTCTGATAACCAGTTATTGGAACTGTTATAAACACATTAACTGAGTAATGGACAAGCTTTCCACAAGGAACATTCTAAGCTCTCTCTCTCACTCATAAGAAAATGTAACTGAGCATTTTGGCTGACTTGGGGCTGGGACTTGAATCTTCTGCTAGGTATTTTAAGCAACACCTTCCTAATACCTACCTACTACCTACCAGCTACTTCCATCCCGATTTATGGAATGCTAAGGAGCAGCATTTCTTAGGACAAAGAAAAACTCAACCCAGGTCCCTAGTGATGTTTTATATACACATATACAGTGTGCACACTGCCTGGCAAATAATAAATGCTTAATCAAAACAGTTGAATGAATGTCAGGCATACTTGGGTCAATGAGCAGAGGGGGCTGCTGGGAGTGGGCATGGGGAACTGACAGTAGTCCTGTTTTATGAATGAACAGTGGGACCACTGAGAGGTATTTTTTCATGAGGGAAAGAAGCTTGCTTGGCACAGCAAGCCAGCCTCAGCTAAGGGATAAAAGGAAGTGATGGCTTTGCTGGCGAGAATGCAGCAAGCCAGAGCAGCCCCAGCCTAAGGCTCCAAGGAGGTGTGCTCTGCCCTAAGCACAAAGCCTGCAGGCAAGAGCCAAGCTAACTGCAGCGTTCCCAGGCCCCAGCACCCCTTCTCTAGGATCATTTTCTCACTGAGAAAAACATAGAGGGAACGATGGTCCTAAGCCTTTTCTTTTTAAAAGGAACATAACTGGCGGAGACATTTTTAAATTATCAGGAATGAACAAGGCAGAACTGAGAACTTGCGCTCCAGCGCTGCGGAGCTTCGGCAGGGTAACCCCAGCTCCGCTCGCCGAGACAGCTTCTCCACCGGCGGGACGTGTGCAAATGGTCTGGGGGGTCCCCAGGCACTCTTGCTCTGTACAGGCTCCGAACTGCCCTGCAGGTGTCATTCTCCATATCTTCCTTAGTTCTAGAACCAACCCCTCACCACGTTCTAATGTATGACTTCTGTCTATGAGAGTTTGTTATTAAAAGGAAATTTTTAATTCTCCACACCATTCCAGTCTACTCTGGAATCCCTACCCTATTACCATACCGGGGATTTTTACTAATATTCTATAATGCCAAGCTAAAGAAAGAGTTGACTATACAAGAGATTTGAAAATAAACATACAAGTGTAAATAAACACGAGGAGACTTAAAACTATGGGGAGAGACCAATGTGTGTGGGGTTGTGGTTTGTTTGTTTTTGTTTTTAAATACCATTCAAATTTTCACCAGACAGTGACTGGGTGTCCTACAATTCAACTCAATTCTGACACTATCTACCTGAAGACAGCATCAGATCCCACAGGTTAAGGGCACAGTCCCACCAAACTGCAGTCCCTCTTCAGACACCGACCACAAGTCCAGGTTGTCACTTTTTCCTCTGACCAACTGGCCAAAGATTGGAGGTTCGCACAACCTCCTCATCAGGTTTGATTAATTTGCTGGAGCAGCTCAAAGAACTCAGAGAAACGTTTCACTTACTAGATAACGGGTATATTAAAGAAAGATATAACTCAGGAACAGACAGAAGAGATGCTAAGGGCCAGGTATGGAGAAAGGGTGCTGCACGGCTCTCCCAAACCTTCCTCAACCAGGAAGCTCTCTGATCCCTGTCCTTTTGGGTGTTTTTGGAGGTCTCATAACATCCGAGTGATTGATTAACTCACTGGCCATTGGCGATTCAACTCAATCTACAGCCCCTCTCCCCTCCCAGAGATCTGGGGGTGGGACTGAAAGTTCCAACTCTCTCATCAGCGGGTTGGTTCCCCCTGGCAACCAGCCCCCATTCTGCAAAGGAGCTTCCCAAAAGTCACCGTTAACATAACAAAGACACCTTTACCACTCTCTGTACTTAGGAAATTCCAAGGGTTTTAGGAGCTCTGTGACAGGAAAGCGACAAAGACTAAATATGTTTCTCATCATAAATCATATCACAGATAGCAAGAAAAGAATTATTTGAATGAGAGGATAATAAAGGTCTGTTTCCTTAAGTTACTGTACATAAATGTTAAGTGTGTGGCCTGAAAATTTCTATATATGTAGACTCTCATGTAATCATCAACCACATCAAGATGTGGAATATTTCCAGCACCTAGACGGCTCCTTTATGGCCTCTCCATGTTGGTTCTCCTCAAAGGGTAACCATTATTTTAATTTACCAGCATAGATCAGTCTTGCTCGTTTTGAATGTTATATAAAGGCATCATACAGTTTGTGGTTTTTTGGTTTTCAGGGGTGAGGGGGTTTGGTTTTGGGTTTTTGTGGAAGGGACAGGTTTTAACTAAGGTTGCTATAGCCCAGGGAACATCTGTAATGGTAGGATTCAGAGGCAGAAACACAAAAACAAAGAAATGCTGAGTGTAAAGGAGTCCTTTCCCACGTCTGCTCACTCTGGGAGTGTCCTCCTACCAAAAAGTCGCGGTGCGCTATAAAACCCTTCTCATAGCAGCTAAGGAGAACACTGCTCATTTGAAAAGAGGGATTTAGTTATGAGTATAGTGTCACTGGAGGAGAGTGACAGTTTAATATTTAATATGGAGAGAGTAACACAGATCTAGCCGCAGAGACTAACAGGGTCAATGAAAGCCAGAGTGATTAAGACAATTGCTGTGATGTGTGAGTGGAGATCAAGAACCCTTTATGATCAGGATGCCCACTCTGTACCGAGGAGCCCCAGGGGTTCAAAACAGTGCTTGGCATATTGCAGGCATTCAACAAATATCTAATGAAGAGTGGTGGACTAAATGAATAATGAATAAGGTTGAAGAAAGACTTCTAAAATAACTGTCATATCACATTTCCACTACCCAGAAAGTGGGATAAGCCTCCAGACAATTTTCCTTTTAAAACATATTCCAGTTCTAACTCCCTCTCAAGCAAATAACTAAGAAAAATTATGAGCACAATTCTCTAAGTAGTTTTGAAATACCTAATAGCCCACTAGTTTATTGATTCAATTTTTTTCTCTGGGTACTAGGGCAGATTTTGCTAGAAAAATGTTAAACCAATATTATTTATTAAATGGATGGATTTGGATATCATCTTGATCTGCAAATATTTTAGGATCGGAAATAGAACTGTTCTACAATTTTTTTGCTGTCTAATATGCAATTTTTAAATTTTCTAACATGATGAATTCTTATAATTTAAATAATGCCACCATTAAATACACTGTGGTATCCTGGATTGGATTCTGGAACAGAGAAAGGACATTAGTGAAAAAACTGATGAAATCCAAATAAAGTCTGGACTTTGGTAAATAGTAATGTACCCGTATTCATCTCCTAGTTTTGCCAAAAATACCACGGTTATTTAAGATGTTAACATTAGGGGAAACCAGGTAAAGGGTGTATGAGAACTGTCTGTACTATCTTTATAACTTTTCTGTGAATCTGAATTATCCCAAAATAAAAAGTTCATTAAAAAGTAAAGCAGTAAGTCACACTAGCCTTTGCTCTAGAAGATCATGAGTGTTTTCTGTTTATATGACCTTACGAGGCAGAATTAGACTTACCAGCCAATTTACTAAGATTAAGGGAGAAGAAAGAAAAGGATCCTGTGTCTTTTCTAAAAAGATCCTTGTCTCTTTAAATATACAAACATTCATATATTTTAAATAGTTGTGCTCACAGGTGTTAAGGGAGGGTGAGGGTGGGAGGGAAGTGTGTATCATTATAAAAGGGGAACATGAAGGATCCTTGTGATGCTGGAAATGTTCTGTATCTTCACTGTATTAATGTGATACAATTAAGACACTGAACTATAGTCTTGCAAGATGGGAAGAACCTGGGTAAAGGCTGCACAGGCGCTCTCTGTACTGTTTTCCTACAACTGCATGTCAATCTACAGCTGTCTCAAAATAAAACATTTAATTAAAAAGACTTAAAGACAAAAAAAAAGGTAAAGAAAGGGAAAAATAGTTGTATGCCAACAAAATATTGATAATGTTACAGATACAATTTGATCATTATAAGCCATATTAATATTGATTTCCTTCACCAAACTGAACTTGTAAAGAGAAGAAATTATAAACTGCCTCTCAGAATAGTCAGAAGAGTTTTCTTTTGTAACTTATAGTTTATAATAGGTAATGTAAGCAACCCAAAGTCTCCAAATGTTACACAAAAGCATAGAATGAAAATTGTCTCCTCCATTCCTGTCCCTCTCCTGTCAAATTGAGTGACAACCCCTGCTACCAGTTTTGGAAGGAGCATTAGATCTTAAAGGCACTGAAACAAAGTAACGTGAATCACCTGTGAATCAGATCTACAGTCCTTGGTGGTGAATAAGTTATACAATGGAATGAATGAATCAGTCAATAAAGGAATCAAATGGCACCACTTCCTGATCTCTGGGATTCCACGCTTTCAATTATCTTCCCTAACTTTGCTTCTCCACTGGCTCCTTTCTCCTCAAATATGCTCAGAGCTTTCCTGCCTTTAGGTACCTTGATCTCCTCACAAATAGCTTATAAGTTAAAGGGAAAAAAATAGTAGCTTCATAGTGGAAAAATCCAGCAGACAATAACTTAGACGAGTGATCAAAGTTACCATCACCAGTAATGCGACCAAAGTTACCATTACCCAGGAATATGACCAACCAACATTGTGTGGATCCTGATAGGACATCCTGAGAAGGAAACATCACTTGTGTGGTGTTCCTGCCAAAACTGCACAACTGAATCATATCATAAGTAAAAATTAGAGAAACCCAATATTAAGCAACATTCTACAAAATAATGACCTCAAAATATCAATGTTATGAAAGACAAAGAGGGCAGAAGAACTGTTCTATATTAGAGACACAAGAACTAAATGTAATGTGTGACATCCTGAATTTGCTCCTAGACCAGGAAAATTTGCTATGGCAACATTATCATGAAAACTGACAACATCTGAATATGGACCATGGGGTAGATAATACTATCATATCAGTGTTTCTCATTTTGAAAATTGTACTGTCTTCTGTAAGAGAATGTCTAATTCTTAGGATATATATATATATTTAAAGTATTTATAGGTAGAAGGGATGATATCATTAATGTACCTTCAAACTGTTCAGAAAAAATATGTGCACATGGATACAGATATATATGTGCATATGTGTATACACACATGAGAATACTAAAAAAGCAAATGGAGCAAAATGATTTTGGAAGTTTAAAAAATTGTATATACATAAAAAGTTATCCCCCACCAAAATCTTTCAGATTTTGAGTTCAAAGTTGTAAAATGAGCACATATATTTTATCTTTTGTCTATAAAGATTTCATTAAAATGATAATAAAAGAATTAAATAAGGTACAAGCCCACAACATAAAATAAACAGAATGGGAGTCCTTGAGGGACAAGAGATGACAACAAAAAATTTCCAGGAGGCAGTAAGAGAGGACTGATGACAGCAGATGAGAGTAACCTGCAACCTGGAATGTGTGTGGAAGACCTTACAACTGAGCAGGCAGCCAATGTGTCTGCCAAGTCCCCAGGAAGTCTTGGGTTCAGAATTGGAAGATTCGAGGGAGGACAGGAGAAAGAAGTAGAATAGAAAACCATCACACCCCTCCCTACACTCTACGGCCAAGCTCAAGCTCAAAAATCGGCTTGCAACCACATGTTTAATCATTCAGTTAAAAACAAGAAAACTGAAGATATTTCTCTAAAGAAATGGAACAAATTGGACATATTGGCAACTTCCTGCCCATTCACCCTGCCAGATAATAAGCCCTGTGCCCCATCAGCCCTTTAAAATAACCAGCAATCAAGGGTCACCAGACAGCTGAGTAAGTCTGCAACTTAAAAGCAACAGAAATAACTAACTCCAGCAGAAAAACAGATAATTCAGGGATGAGAAATAAACTTAAGAAAACAAATCTCATAACTTCAGTAAGACAAATGAGTACAAATTGCATTCGTCATGCTGTAACAGGAATAACTGGAACAAAAAACCTTTTGAAATTAAAAAAAATACAGTTACTAAAATTATAAACATCTACAAAAAAGTTGGAAGTTGAGGAAATCTCCCAAATGCAGAGCAAAACACAAAGACAGGGAAGATATTAGAAAAACTAAAGAGATATATAGGCCTAACCCAGTAGGTTTGATCTCTAAATACTGAGTTCCTGAGAAGAAACAGGGCAAACAGGGGGAGAAACTTATCAAAGAGACACAAGAACATTCCAGGAGTTAAAGGAAAATAGCAGGGTTTACTCAGTGATATTCAAGATAAATAGTGAAAGCACTGCACACCTCACAATGAACTTTCCTAGTAATGAGAAGACCCAAAAAGCTTCCAGGAAACAAACACATCACCTAAAAAGGACTAACAATCAGCCTGGTATCAGAATTCTCAGCATTAATAATACCATATGGATTTTCGACCTCAGTTTTGAGTAAAAGTAATTTTCAAACTAAAATTGCATAGTGTATGGACAAAATAAAGATATTTTTTAGTCAAAGCAAAGACTCAACAGTTTACCTTTTCCATACCCTTTTGGAGAAATTTCTGGAGGATGTGCTCTGGTAAAATGAAGTGGTAAACAAGAGGAGGAAGAGGAGAGATGATAAGTAGGAAACCGACTGGGCATCTTACCAGAGCAATGAAAAGAAGCTCTTGGATGACAGCTGTGCAGAGCCAATGAGTTCAGATTGCAAGAGATGGACACAAGTCTCCAGGAGCGTAGTGTTCTAACTTCTTAGAAACTACTGAAAATAACACATTAACATCCAATGTGGTTCTACAGTTAACAATCATAGCAATATGAATACTATTGATTTTTAGCTTTTAGAATCAACCTGGAGACTAAGCTAAAATGATTGCACTGCTAGAAGGAGAAATTATGAATGTGATCAACCTGGTCAATGTGAAAGTACATGTGACAGATCAGGGAGGTGGGAGTGATGAACAGAGAAATAAATAGGGGGTACTGGCAATGATGTCCCCATCTTATGAAGTGGAGAGACAAAGGACACTGGCTATAATTGGTGAGATAAGCAGCAGAGCTCTAAGAGTATCATTAAAAGTTTCAAAGGCAACTAAGAAGGGAACTAAAATAGTAATATGACTATATTGGGAGGAAAAGGGAGAATGGGGTATAGGTGTGAATGAGTTAAATCCTCATTTATGAAAGCATGAAGTCACTAGGTGTTTTCTCAAGTTTCTAAGTCAAGACTTTGTATAAACATATGGTTTAGAGACATGACAATGGGCAGAGAAACTTCTGGGTAGAAGATGGTTGTTTTCAATAGTAGCCCTTCTATATTATCTGAACCATGTGCATTAATGACTTTGATTTTTTTTAATGTACTTTTAATTCCCAAAACACGAATTTGACTTATCTCTCTGCCCAGTCCCTTCCATAGGCGCATGTATTGCTTATACCAGCTTTCTACTCTTTCTCAACGACTGCTAATTCCTCTGCCACAGACTAGACTCTGTGCCAAACTGCCTGCTGAAAGTGGTTTTCAACTCGAGAATGCCATGGTCTCAGGCCTTCTCTCACTTGACCTGGTGATGTTAACTGCTTCATCGTGTTCTCTCTTGCCCTGGCCTCTAAGATCTCAGGACCTTCCAGGGTTCTTTCTACTCTTGATGACTTTTCAGCTTCCTTCTTGGATTCTTCCTCCCTTGCCCGCTATATTCATGTTCATATACAGTGTTTCTTCACTGACCCTGTTTTCTTTTTACTCCATGTCCTTGCCTTCAACAAACCCATTCACTCCCCCCAAACTATCACTTGGACACTGATGACTCCTATCTTCACTTATCTCTAGTCTTCAACTTTCTCTCAAATTCCAGGCCTGTTTTCAGCTTCCTACTAAAACTGCTCCATCTAAATATCCCACAGGAATCTCAAACCCAACATATTAAAAGACAAAAAAAAAACCAAAAACACCAAAATATACGGGGCGCAACTAAAGCAGGGCTTAGAGAAAAATTTACAGCTATAAACACCTATATTATAGAGGAAGACAGATCTCAAGTCAATAACTTAATCTTACACCTAAAGACATTGGAAAAAGAACAAAATAAATCCAAAGCAAACAAAGAAATAAGACTGAAGTAGAATTAAATGGAATAGAGAATTAAAAAATAGAAACAACAGTGAAAAGTTGGTTATTTGAAAAGGGCAGCAAAATTAATAAATATTTAGCCAGATTGACCAGAATAAAGAGAGATCTCAAATTACTCAATAGGGAATAGAAGGGGCCATCACTGACAGCACAGAAATAAAAATGGTTTTAAGGAAATATTATGAACAACTCTATGGAAACAGATTAGATAACTTACATAAAATGGGCAAATTCCTAGAGAAACACAAACTACTGAAACTGACTCAGAAAGAAATGGAAAAATTTAATAGAGTTGTAACAAATAAATTAAGTTAGTAACTAAAAACTTCCTATGCCCAAATGGCTTCACTGGAGAATTTTACTAAACATGTAAAGAATTATTACCAACTCTTCATATCTCTTCTAAAAAACAGAATAGGAGGGAACACTTTCAACTCATTCTGAGACCAGCATTAGCCAGATAGCAAAACTAGACAAAACATCACAAGAAACCTACAGATCTATATCCCTTAGGAATACCGATGCAAAAACCCTCAACAAAATACTAGCAAATTGAAACCAACAGTACATAAAAATGATTACATGCCACGACCAAGTGGGATTTAATCCCAGGAATGCAAGATTCATTTAACATCTGAAAATCAATGTAATACAGCATATTAATAGAACAAGGACAAAAACCACATGATCATCTCAATAAATGCAAAAAAAGGACTTGACAAAATCCAACATGATTTTGTGACAAAAACACTCAACAAAATAGGAATATAAGGAAGGGTACTTCCTCAACATGATAAAGGGCATTTATAAAAAACCCACAGCTAACATTTTACTTAATGTTGAAAGAATAAATGCTTTCCCCCTAAGATTAGGAACAAGACAAGGATACCTACTTTCACCAGTTCTATTCAACATTGTACTGGAGGTTCTAGCCATCGTAGTTAGTCAAGAAAAAGAAATAAAAGGCATGCATATTGTACAGGAAAAACTAAAACAAGCTTTATTTGAGGATGATATAATCTTATATACAGAAAATCCTAAGGAATCCACTAAAAAACTATTAGAATTAATAACTGAGTTCAGTAAGGCTGCAGGATACAAGCTCAATATACTAAATCAACTGCATTTCTATACACTAGCAATGCACAATATGAAAAAGAAAATAATTCCACTTACAAGGGCATCATAAGGAAAACTCTTAGAAAATTAATGAAGTACAAGACTTAAAAAAATAGTTGACAGAAATTAGAGATCTAACTAAGTAGAAAGACATTCCACGTGTACAGATCAGAAGACTTAACACTGTTAACATGGCAATACTCCTCAAACTGATCTACAGTCTCAATACAATACCTGTCAGAATCCCAGCTGGTTTACTTGTAGAAATTGACAAACTGATCCTAAAATTGATATGGAAATGTGAGGGGCCAGAAGTTAACACAACCTTGAAAAAAAAAGAATAAAGCTGGAGGAATAACACTTCCTGATTTCAAAACTTACTACAAAGCTACACCAAAGTACTGGTATAAGGATAGACATGTAGATCAACTAAGTAAAATTGAGAATCCAGAAGTAAACCTTCACATTTACAGTCAGCTTATTTTCAACAAGGGTTCCAAGACAATTCAATGGTGGTGGGGTGGGGGGATAGATTTTTCAATAAATGGTGCCAGGACAGTTGGATATCCACATGCAAAAGAATAAAGTCTGACTCCTTCCTTACAACATATATAAAAACTGACTCAATATGGATCATAGAACTAATTATAAAACTCCTAGAAGAAAATACAGAAATACATCCTCTGACTTTCGATTAGACCATTGTTCCTAGATCTAACACCAAAAGAGAAATATATAAATTGGACTACATAAAACTTAAAACCTTTTGTGCTCCAAGCAGTATCATCTAGAAAGTGAATAGAGATTCTGGACAAAGATGGTGACATAAGAGGCTCTTGAATTTCTCTACTCCCACAGATGCACTGAATATACAGCTACAGACAGCAATTTCCTCTCTGAGAAATTCAGAAACTAGCTGAGTGAATCCTACACATCAGGCAACTGAGGAAATACCCACATTAAAATGGGTAAGAAAGGCTGAGACACTCTTTCAACTTAAATCCCACCTCCACCACAGCACCATACAATTGGAAGGGAATCCCCAACTTCTAGCTTCTAAGGAGTGAAGGGTTTGGAACACACATCTAATGCCACAACTTTTAAGGCTGCCACTAGAGAGATGGGCCCCCAAATCACCTAGCTCTGAAAGCCAGTGGGGCTTGCAATCACAAGTCCCATAGGACTAGAGCAAACCAAGAAGCAGTTGTTAACAAGTGTGTGAGCACTCGCTGCATTTATGCTCCCTGGCCTCAGTGCAGAAAGAGCAGGCAAAAGCACTCATCTCCCAATCTTTCCTAGAAAGGGGTTTGACTGTATACTTTACAAGCTGTTGCCCTGATGACCCAGCTTCTAATTAGCATACATCCAGGTGCTGACTGTGAGCCTCCTGAGTCTCACAGAGACTAACAGCACTTCCCCTGCCTCCTTTCTCCACCTTGCTCCAGTAATAAAAGCAAGTTACCAGCATCTCCCTAGAAGGAGCTTTTTCACACATCTAGCACCAAAGTTTTTAAGGCTGTCATTTGAGGGATGGACAACCAAATTACCTAGCTCTGAGAACAATCAGGGCTTACATTTCATAAGTCCCACAGGACTACAGCAAAGAAAGCAGCAGCTGTTAATGGAAGTATGAGCACTTGCTGTAGATATGCCACCTGGGCTCAGTGCAAAGAGTGCAGGCAGAAGTGCCCATGTCCAGTCTTCCCCTTGAAGCAGTTGACTGCATGCTTTATAAGCTACTTGCTGACTGAGGGTCTAGCTTCTAAGCAGCCTGGATCCAGGTGCTGAAAGATATACTCCCCTTTGGGACACGGAAGGGTCTTGGCACAATCTCCATTGCTGGGAGCCACTGAGAACAAATACAGCAAAGGTTTGAGAGGCATCCAGGAGCTCTGGCTGGGCTGATTGATGAGGTCCATATCCTACACGAGACCAGCCTATCAAGACTGAATAGATGTGGCTGTTTTATCTAAAGCACAGAAACTAACAGAGAGTCAAGGAAAGTGAAGAAACAGAGGAATATGTTCCAAACAAAAGAATAAGACAAATCTCCAGAAACTTAATGAAATGGAAATAAGTGATTTATCTGATACAGAGTTCAAAATAATAGTCATAAAGATGCTCATCAAGATCAAGAGAGCTATGCATTAACAAACTGAGAATTTCAAAAGAGAAAACATTTAAAAGTACCAAGCAGAAATCACAGAGCTGAAGGATACAATAACTGAACTAAAAATTTCAACAAAGGGGTTCAACAGCAGACTAGGTAAGCAGAAGAGAAGATCAGCGAACGCCAAGACAGGGCCATGGAATGCATCCAATCAGAAGAGCAAAAAGAAAGAGTGACAATACCTTAAGGGACTAATGGAACACTGTCAAGTGGAACAATATATGCAATACATTATAATAATGTATGATAATAATTCATCATAGGGATGCTAAGGAGAAGAGGGAGGTGAAGGGGCAGAAAATTTATTTAAAGACATAATGGCTGAAAAATTTCTCTAACCAGAGGAAAGAAACAGACATTCAGATTTAGGAAGCCTAGAGAGTTCTAAACAAGATAAATCTAGAAATCGATACCAAGACATAAATATAATTAAATTGTCAAAGGTAAAGACTAAGAGAGAATCTTAAACTCTGCAGAGAAAAGCAACTTGTCACTACCAAATGAATTCCCGTAAGACTATGAGTGGATTTTTTAGCCAGAAAGGAGTGTGATGCTATATTCAAAGTGCTGAAAGAAAATAATTTGCCAACCAAGAATACGCCATAAAGTTGTCCTCTACAATTGAAGGAGAGAGTTTCCCAGATTAACAAAAGCTAAAGGAGTTTATCACTATTAGATAGGCCTTACAAAAAATATTACAGGGAGTTCTTCAAGCTGAAACAAAAGGATGTTAATTAGTAACAAAAACCTATGAAAGTATAAATCTCACTGGTAAAGGTAAATATATAGTTAAATTTTGAATACTCTGTTGTTGTAATGATGGTGTTAAAAGTCAATTCTAACTGTAGTATAAAGGTTAAAAGATAAAATATTAAAATAACTATAACTACAATAATTTGTTAAAGGACACACAATATAAAAAATGTAAATTGTGACATCAAAACATAAAATGTTGGGAGGAGTTTGAAACCATAGAGTTTTTGTATATATTCAAAGGTGTTATCAGATTAAAATAGACTGTTATAAGATGTTTGTGTAAGCCTCAGGATAGCCACAAAGCAAAAACCTAAAGCAGGCACACAAAAGATAGAGAAAGGAGTCAAAGCATACCACTACAGAAAAATATCAAACCATAAAGGAAGAGAGGAAAAGTTAAAGAAAGGAAAAAAGGAACTACAAACAGCCCCCAAACAATTAAGAAAACAGCAAATGTCAAAGGACTAAATTCTCCACTCAAAAGACATTGAATGGCTGAATAAATTATATAAAAGACCCAATATGTTACTTACAATAGACTCACTTCAGCTTTAAACACATATAGGCGCAAAATGAAGGGACTGACAAAGATATTCCATGTAAACGAAAACCAAAAGAAAGTAGAGGTAGCTAGCCCGTATCAGCCAAAATAGACTTTAAGCCAAAAACAGTAACAAGAAGTAAAGAAGATCATTACGTAATGATCATGGGTCAATTCATAAGAAGGATATAACAATCATAAATATATAGGTACCCAACATTGGAGTACCTAAATATATGAAGCAACTATTAACAGATCTTAAGAGAGAAATAAAGAGCAATGCAATAATAGTAGGGGACTTCAACACTTTACTTTTAACAATGAATATATATCATCCAGACAGAAAATCCACAAGGAAAGATTGGATTTAAAACTACATATTAGACCAAACAGACCTTACAGACATACACATTTTATCCAACAGCAGCAGAATACACACTCTACTCAAGAACATATGGAACGTTCTCTGGGATAAATTATGTGTCAGGCCACAAAACAAGTCTTAATAAGCTACAAAATTTTGAAATCATATCAAGCATCTTTTCTGATTACATTGGTATGAAGCTAGAAATGAATTACAAGAGGGAAACTGGAAAATTCACAAATAAGTGGAAATTGAACGTGCTCCTAAACAACCAATGGGTCAAAGAAGTAATCAAAAAGGAAATCAAGTATCTTGCAACAAATCAAACTGGAAATACAACATATCAAAACTTATGGGATGCAGTAAAAGCCGTTCTAAAAGGGAAGTTTACAGCAATAAATGCAAGTATTAAGAAAAGAGAAAAATCTCAAACAACCTAACTCTACACCTCACAGAACTAGAAAAAAAGAATAAGCAAAGCCCTAAGTTAGTAGAAGAAAGGAAGCAGCAAAGATGAAAGTAGAAATAAATGAAATTGAGACTGGAAAGATACTAGAAAAGATCAACAAAACCAAGAGCTAGTGTTTTTGAAAGAATAAACAAAATTGACAAGCCTTTAGCTAGACCAAGAGAAAAAAAAAGAAGCCTCAAAATCAGAAATGAAAGAGGACATATTAGAACTGATAATATAGAAATACTAAGGATTCTAAGAAACTTCTATGAACAGTTATACATCAAAATATCACATAACCTAGAAGAAATGGGAAAATTCCTATAAACACACAACCTAGCAAGACTGAATAATGAAGAAATAGAACATTTGAACAGACCAATTACTAGTAAGGAGATTGAATCAATAATCAAAAACCTCTCAAGAAACAGAAGTCCAGGACCAGACAGCTTCACTGGTGAAGTCTATCAAACATTCAGAGAATACCAATCCTTCTCAAAGTTCCAAAAACAAAAGAGGAAGGAACACTTCCAAACTCATTTTATGAAGCCAGCATTACTCTGATACCAAAGCCAGACAAGGATACTATGAAAAAATAAAATTATAGGCCAATAACCCTGATGAACATAGATGAAAACAATCTCAAAAAGGAAATAATAGCAAACTAAATTCAACAGTACATTAAAAGGATTATACACCATGATCAAAAGGAATTTATCCCTGGGATATAAGGATGGTTTAACACATGCAAAACAATACACGTGATATACTACATTAACCAAATGAAGGATAAAAACCATAAGAACATCTCAAGAGATTTAGAAAAAGCATTTGGCAAAATTTGACATCCTTTCATGATAAAAATTCTCAAAAATTGGGTATAGAGGGAGCTACCTCAACATAACAAAGACCATATATTACAAATCCACAGCTAACGCCACATTCAATAATGAAAAGCTGAAAACTTTTCCCCTAAGGTCAGGAAGAAGACAATGATACCCACTCTCACCACTTTATTCAATGTAGTACTGGAAGTCTTAGAGCAATTAGGCAAGAAAAGGAAATAAAAGACATCTGAGTCAGAAAATAAGGAAAGTAAAATTCTCTGGAGAGGGTGTGGTATTATATATAGAAAACCCTAAAGACTCCACCAAAACCTGTTGGAACTATCAATGAATTCAATAAAGCTGCAAGACATAAAATCAATACACAAAAATCAGTTGTTTCTACACTAACAATGAACTATTGGAAAAAAGTGTTTAAAAACAACCCCATTAACATAGCATCAAAAAGAATGAAATACTTAGAAATAAATGTAACCAAGGTGGTAAAAAGATTTGTACACTGAAAACTATAAAAAATTAATGAAATTGAAGAAGACACAAATAAATGGGAGGATATTTGTGTTCATTTGTTGGAAGACTATAGTTAAAATATGTGCACTATCTAAAGCAATCTACAGATTCAATGCAATCCCTATTATAATTCCAATAGCATTTCTCACAGAAATAGATCCAAAAATTTGTATGGAACCACCAAAGACCCAGAGAAGTTGAAGTAATCTTGAGAACAAAACAGGAGGCATTATACTTCTTGGTTTTAAACTATAGTATAAAACCTACAGTAATCAAAACACACACATAGATACATGGAACAGATAGAAGGCCCAGAAATAAATCCATGCATATATGGTCAATTAATTTATGACAAAGAAGCCAAAAATATACAATGAGGAAAGGATAATCTCTTTAATAAATGGTGTCAGCAAAATTGGATATCCACATGCAAAAGAGTAAAACCAGATGCCTATCTAACATCATACACAATATCAACTAAAAATGGATTAAAGACTTGAACTTAGGACTTTTAACCATAAAACTGACAGGGGTAAGCTCCTTGACATTGGTCTTGATGATGATTTTTAAAAATTTGACACCAAAATCAAAGGCAACAAAATAAACATTACTAAGTAGGACTACATTAAACTCAAAAGCTTCTACATAGAAAATGAAACCTTCAACAAAATGAAAAAGCAACCTATGGAATGGAAGAAAATATTTGCAAGCCACATATCCAATAAGGGGTTCATGTCCAAAATATACAAAGAACTCATATAACTCAATAACAACAACAGCAACAAAAACCCAAATAACTCAATTTAAAAATGGGCAAAAGACCTGAATAGATATTTTTCCAAAGACATACAACTGGCCAGTAAGTACACGGAAAGGTGTTCAACATCACTAATCAACAGGGAAATGCAAATCAAAACCAAAATGAGGTATCATCTCACACCTGTTAGGATGTCTATTATTAAAAAGAAAACAAATAACAACTGTTGGGTGAGGATGTGGAGAAAAAGGAACCCTTGTACACTGTTGGTGGGAATGTAAATTAGTGCAGCCACTATGGAAAACGGTATGGAGTTTCCTCCAAAAAATTAAAAACAAAACTACCATACGATCCAGCAGTTCCACTTCTGGGTATATATCTGAAGTAAATAAAATCGCAACATGTTATAGTCCCGTCAGAAATGTATGAGGTTTCCAATTTCTCCACTTCCTCTCAAACACTTGTTATCTGTCTTCCAAAATATACTTCTTACTCTTGGATAGTGACAGTCCAGAAGAGATCCCAACCCCATTCAATCTTGTCTATTGTGGGGCCAGTTTTAGGCTGTCTGTGCCTCATTACCCCTATCTGTAAAAAGGGTTAACAGAAACACCTGTATCACAGGATTATATGAGAATGAAATGGATTATTTTTTATTAGGTCACTGCCTGGCCATAATAAATGCTCAAAAACGATTAGCTGTTATTATTACTATTATTATCATCATCTATGAAAAAAAATTTTTTTTTTGCCTTTTCTCAATATATTTCTTATCTTAAGTCTACTAACTTCTGAGTAACGTTCAGGTTACCCACATCATTTTCAGATTGTGACCATGATAGGCAGGAATACGTATTAGTTGCTCCTGATGTAGCTTTACATTGGGAGAAACAATCCATTAAAGCAGTGTATTCCTGGCTTTTCTCTGCTCCTTCTTTTGGTGAATCTGGGGAGAGAAATGTGCGCATCTTGACAGCATTTTTCCTCTCTGTCCTCAGGCACTTCCTGCCTACAGAGGGCATATACTCGAATTTGCTCCTCCCTGCTCTGAGTTTTACAGGGACTGGCCCCTCACCAGAAAGTGGCCTGGAAGTCACTGAATTCAACCAGGGGCTGGTAGTGGGTATGACTCTCAGTCTCTAAACTCAGTAGCATCAAGCTCATAATCTAGGCCATTTCCTTTAGGCCAGGACTAACCAGTAATTATAGTGACAGTTTATTCTCCTTCTACCTTACTCCTGGGCCTGTCATTTAACCGGTTCTAAATCCTACTGGGAGTATGAGGTGAAGGAGGTTACTGTTAATCCCACTCAAAGTCCAACACACATCTATTTTTGTCACCCAGACTATAATTTAAATGACTTTAAAAATCAGTTACATGATCTTTAAGGCTCACTAATTACAAAAAAAAAAATGTAGAAACTGAAATATGAACGTGGAAGATTTTACTAACATCCCTTAGAGGCAGGTAGTATCAGTTAGCTATTGCTATGTAACAAAATACCCCAAAATTGATTGTCTTAGAACAATCATTCATTTAGCTCAGTATTTTATGGTTTACAGTTTAAGCTTGGCTCAACATGGAAGTTCTCTTGCTGGTCTTGGCTAGGTTCACTCTTGCTTCTGTGGTTAACTACCAGGTTGGCTGGGGCCTACTTGGTTTCAGGGGGCCTCAGCTAGGACAACTCATCTCTACTCCATTTTGTCTCTTGTTCTTTAGCAGGCTGGCTCTGGCTAGATCACATGGTAATAAAAACGTTCCAAGAGCCACAAGAGAACAAAACCTGTAAGGCCTCTTTTGTCCTAGGCTCAGAACTTCACACATCTCTTACACTGCATTCTGTTCATCAAAGCAGCTCACTTGGCCAGCCCAGATTCAATGGGGAAAGAAAGACTTCACTTCTTGGTGGGAAGAACTGCAAAATGTTGTGGTCATAATTGTATCCTATCACAAATGCATAATAATATAAAAACAAATTTGCAGAAATATGGAAGTTTACTTGTGTAACAAAACTATCTGGACTAAAATCTAGCTAGACTAAATAGTATTCACTTAGTATTGTTACAGTTTATAAGCCAAAAATGAAAATTTACCCTTGTATTTTGGTAAACAATGTGAAGAGAAAAAGGTTAAATTACAGAAAAGTCATATTCTAAGTATTGAAATAGAAATTTCCTATGTAAACCCAGGCACCAACAGGTTTAAGACTAAATATCAGAGTTGAGGGAGGGTATAGCTCAAGTGGTAGAGCGCATGCTTAGCATGCATTAGGTCCTGGGTTCAATCCACAGTACCTCCTTAAAAAAAATAAACCTAATTACCTCCCCTCTGCCAAAATAAAAAATAATACAATAAATAAATAAAATATTTTTAAAAGACTAAATATCAGAGTCAATGAAAATATTAATCCATCATGTAACTTTTGGTAGTTACATGATTTGAAAGTGAGACATTCTATAATAATACAAATGATACGGAAAATGAGTTTCCAAAATACTATTTTGGTATATAATAAATATAAAATTAAGACATTAAAAACAGGTAACAATTTATTATTATAACTATAAAATTGAGTCATCATTAAAAGAGACTGGTTAGGATATTTTCTTCACCAAGAAAAAAATCAGTCTCTATTAAAAGGAAAAATAATTTTTCTAAATAACTTATTCTTTACAAAGAACACACATTATTTAACTTGTCACTTCTACTCCCATCATAAACTTGCTACTTTCCTTTTTCCTCAAGTTTTCATTTGTTTGGTCTCTAATTCAATGTAAAAATTATAAAAACTACTCCAAGATGCCATGTCATTAATTCAATAGTAAGCAGCAGCTTAGTACTATTTTAATATTCTGAATTTCTCTCATTCCCATCTGTTCCATTAATGACCTAGATTATCAGATTTTGATTATTCTTCCTCCAGCTCTCATGTTTATCCCTAGTTTTCTAAAAATCCTCTCTGGTCCATTGGCTGCATAAAATAAAACTTCCATAAATATTTGGTCTCAAATATTTCACTATTATACAAGGGTAGTTTTGACTTCATCGTGAAAAGAAAATAAAGAAAACACCAAATGAAAAAGTTACTCTGAATTGGGAGCAACTGAATAAACTTTGATTAATATAGTTTCTAAATGTTTCTAGTGGGACCTGAGAATTTTTTGTTGTTGTTGTTTGAGGTTGTCAGAGCAACTTTTTTTTTTCTCCAGCCAAACTAAAAGTGTTCTATTTGGCCTAATTAGAACTGAACTGTTTGAGATAGTTGCATCTAATATCAAATGATACTGCTCAGTATTTTCCAACTTTTTAAGTTTTAAAAAATCATTTATGTCTTTATATTGGACCACATATGTGGGGGAAAAAGAAAACTTACACCTTCAGCTTTTATTGGGGCATATCTCAGTTGTTTGCATGTCCTTTTTGAGATCATTCCTGCAAAATACTGTCTATGGGCTATGGATATCAATGTCAGCTTAAGGAAATGACTCTATTGTAGACTAGTTCCAATAAATTTAGTTAAATTAATAAATGGATGAATGAAAATTAAAATGGAACATTAAGAAGCAGATTGATATACTAGTAAAAGAACATGAATTAAGGAGACTTAGTTCCTTGATTATGTGACTTTAGTCACATATCTAAAAGGTACCCTAAAGTTTACCATATTAGTTAAAATGAATTTGGCCACAAGATAACAGCACCAAGCTAGAGGTGTTTCTGACTTCATGAAGATTTATGGCCTTATGGTTATAATATGGCTGCCACAGCCTATCCACGACAGGGTGTCCAAGTGGGAAAGGAAAAGGAGCTCTCCTTACATGTCGTTACATGCTCTGCTCCATTCGCGGGGTTGGGGGGTGGTTTCCCAAGAGCCTCTTATAATTCCCCTTCTATCTCACTGGCCAGAACTGAGTTGTACAACCCGATTTTAACTGCAAAGTTGGCTGGATAAATGGGGATTTGACATTTTTAGCCTCTATATGGAGCTAGGTAAGCAAGAAAGCTGGGAAGGGCAGTCAACAGAGTCAGCCACAAGCCAACTCCCTGGTTTTAATCATGATGATGAAGATGGATCCAGAGATGAGAAGTGACTTACAGCAATTTAGTGTTACGGCCAGAATCAGAACCAGAACTCATACCTTCTCATTGTGCAGTTCTGAGCATCCCCTAGTAGCCACAGTGCTTCAAAGTACCATATCCTTACCTCTGAGATAAGGAGTTGACTAGGTGCAATTAATTCAGCAATGTATAAATGGGCATTAACTGTGCACTTAATATATTCCATACACTGAGTGAAGTGCAGGAGATCCAAACATAAAAAATTCTTTCTTCCCTCAAAATCTAAATGATCTTAGTATTCCAGATTCACAGAGAGCAAAACTGTAAAATAATATTCAAAACAATAAAATGAATAAAGTACCCATTCCAAGAAAAGGTTTAGAAGGTACATGCAAATCAGAAAATATCACTACTACCTTACATAATTATCTAAGGCAGGGGTTAGCAAACCGTAGCCCATGGGCCAAATACAGACCACTGACTGTATCTACATAAAGTTTTATTGGAACACAGCCATACCCATTTCTATACATATATTCTATGACTGCTTTCCTTCTACAATGGTAGAGTGGAGTATTTGCAACAGAACTGAATATTTGTGATGGAAACTATAGCCTGCAAAATCTAAAATACTTACTATCTGGCCCTTTATAGAAAAAGTTTGCCAACCCCTTATTTAAGGGGGAAAAGAATGTTTATATAAAATAGAGATGATATTATTTATTTCATTATGTCCTCCAAATGTTTTACTGGCATTTGACTATCTGGTTTTGGCTTCCTGCAGATTCAGCAGACAGCATATCAGTAATATAAGATCTTGATTACTTGTGCCACTGTCACCTTGAAAACATTAAAAGAATGCTTCAACTAACAGATGAGTTATTTTTGGTTCATAGAAAATGAACTCATACTGTTCAAGATGACAAAGATTTGGAGAGTGGGTACAGCTCAGTGGCAGAGTATGTGCTTAGCATATATGTGGTCCTGGGTTCACTCTCCAGTACCTCCATTAACAAAAATAATTTTTTTTAAAAAGATGACAAAGACTTGGTTGGCTTAGATGACATTTTTCGATAACCTGAATGTATTGGTGTACGTATGAGCATATTGTGTGAGGCAAGTCAAATTCAGCTGACCCTAATTTGCTTCCTGGCCTCTCCCAAGACTCTTGGGAGTCCCTGTTCCTCCTGGTTGCTGAATATCCATACCTGAATGCTTATCAGTGCCTCAGATGCCAGTTTCAAGCTCAACTCGACCCTTCCCTCCACACTGTCTCATGTTTGTTCATGACATCACTATTTCCCACCCAAATAGACGTTACACAGGCTTGGGTTTAAATTCTGACTTCACCATCCCTTAAATTTGGGTACATTCTTCAAACCATCTCAAGCTTCGGTTTTCTTTTTTGTACAATGGGAAGATAATATTCACCTCATTTAGGATTGGTGTAAAAATTAAAGGACACACTGAGTTTAAAGTGCTTGGCACACAGCACATATAAAAAATTACTTCTTCTAAAGACAGTGTCTTCAGCAAGTGGTTTTGGAAAAACTGGATAGCAGCATGTAAATCAATGATGTTAGAACACTCCTTCACGCCATACACAAAAGTAAACTCAAATGGCTTAAAAACTTAAATATAAGACAAGATACGATAAAACTCCAAGAAGAAAACATAGGCAAAACATTCTCTGACATAAATCTTAGCAATGTTCTCCTAGGGCAGTCTACGCAAGCAATAGAAATAAAAGGAAAATTTAACAAATGGGACCTAATTAAACTTAAAAGCTTTTGCACAGCAAAGGAAACCATAGGCAAAACAAAACAACAACCTACTGGATGGGAGAAAATATTTGCAAATGATGCAACTGACAAAGGCTTAATTTCCAGAATATATAAACAGCTCATACAACTTAACAACAACAACAACAAAAACAACAACAACAAAAACCCAATCCAAAAATGGGCAGAAGACCCAAACAATCAATTCTTCAAAGAAGATATACAAATGGCCAAGAGGCACATGAAAAAATGTGCAGTATCACTAATTATCAGAGAAATGCAAATCAAAACTAAAATGAGGTACCACCTCACACCAGTCAGAATGGCCATCATTCAAAAGTCCACAAATGATAAATGCTGGAGAGGGTGTGGAGAAAAGGGACTCTCTTACACTGCTGGTGGCAATGTAGTTTGGTGCAGCTGTTATGAAAAACAGTATGGAGATCCCTCAATAAACTAAAAATAGACTTACCATATGATCCAGCAATCCCACTCCTGGGTACATATTGGGAGGGAACTCTAATTCAAAAACATACATGCACCCCAGTGTTCACAGAAGCACTGTATACAATAGCCAAGACATGGAAACAACCTAAATGTTCATCAACAGATGACTGGATAAAGAAGTTGTGGTATATTTATACAATGAAATACTACTCAGCCATAAAAAATAAAATAATGCCATTTGCGGCAACATGGGTGGACCTAGCAATCATCATTCTAAGTGAAGAAAGCCAGAAATAGAAAGAAAAATACCATAAGATATCACTAATATGTGAATATTAAAAGAAAATGTGAATCTTAAAAGAAAAAAAAACCACTATGAACTCATCTACAGAACAGAAATAGACTCACAGACATAGAAAGAATCTAATGGTTACTGGGGCAACGGGGTAGGAAAGGATAAATTTGGGAGTTTAAGATTTGCAAATGTTAGCTACTATATATAAAAATAGATTTTAAAAAAGTTTCTTCTATACAGCACAGGGAACTATATTCAATATCTTGTAATAACCTTTAATAAGAATATGAAAATGAATATGTACACATATGCATGACTGGGACATTGCGCTGTACACCAGAAATTGATACATTGTAACTGATTGTATTTCAATTTTTAAAAAATTACTTCTCCTTCCACACACTTCTCAAAATGTTAGTCACCCATGTTTCTTCCCTCCACATCTACTTAGTCATTAAGTGCTGACAATGCACTATTAGGAGGCTACTTGGCCAGACTGGAAATGGAAGTAGAGCTCCTTTTGAATCACATTTAGCTCAGAGAACATGACCTGTATGGTTCTGTTTCTTTGGAATATGTTGATTTTTTTATGGATTAATTTTTATACGTTGTGTGTTTGAAAAGAATATGTAATTTTGCCACTATTGGGGGCAGTATTTCTCTCAGATCAAATTTGATTGTATGGTTCAAATTGTCCATAGCCCTAACGATTTTTGTCTTTTTGATACATTCAACTAGGAGTGTATATTAATATCTCCTACTCTGATTTATCTATTTATCGTTCTATTTCTATCAATTTTGACTCTATATATTTACAGTCTTTATTAAATGCATACAATTTTTAGCTGTTATGACTTCTTGGCAAATTGAAAGTTTTATCATAGTATCATTTAAAAAATCTTTGGAAAAGCTTTTTGCATTATATTCTATTCTCTGTGTTTAGACCTCTTGGCTCACAACTGGATTATAGACTTGATTTGGAGAATATTTATTATCCATCTCTTTAAGGAGCTGTTCCTCCCTCACTTCCTACAGACATTTCTGGAATTGCCAACCATATTCTCTCTGTCCCCTTTTCCACAGTAAGTAGTCTGAGGGGTAGGTAAATGGCCCCAACTGGGCCAAAGTTCTTCCCCAGACTTTTTAGGATGATAGCTAGAGAGGAAGTTTTCACAACACTGTAGAGATGGATGCCCAGCGTTTCCATTTGAGGTACTCTGTGGAGAATTCTCTATACTATGGGACAGAATGGAACCAATAATGGGAAAGCAGCAGATAACATGTAGAGAGAGAGAGTGTGTGTGTGTGTGTGTGTTGGCAGGAGTGGGCGTGGGGGCAGACATCGTGTCCATGAATCTAGTCCACTGCTGGTTGGTTACATGAGATAATAAATTTCTGCTCCACCTTTTCCCTATAAGGTAGATGGACCTGTCCATTGCAATGAAAATCCCCAATTAACAGTCATGAAGTTCCTTAAAGGGTGCTCTGGAATTCTGGCCAAAGAAGATAGTGTACCAACCCATAGCTGTCCTCATCATTATAATTTTGTTCTAAAACTTTATTTGGAAAGATAGGAGTGCTTTTCTGTTTAATAACAGAAGTATTCATAGTTATAGGAACGCAGTGATAAAAATCTTTAATATACCTGAGTGTGTAAGGACACATAATTTGTACTTTTGGAATATACCAAGCAATGACTTGAAGGAAAAAATGTATTGATTTAACCAAGAAGGCAGTTATAAGCTAATTTTAAAAATATTTATGACTTTATGTAGGTAGCAAAGCAATGATGTCATTTATAAACAAAAAAGCCACAGAAAAATAGAAAACCACAATCTGGAAGCAATAAAGTCTAAATGATATGAAACACATTTTTCATAAGTAAACTCTAATCAACAGAGGCCAAAGTTTAATTTACTGGTAGTATAACATATGCAAATAATCATCATGAAAACGCCCTTTGAAGCCAGATTGTCTGTTTCAAAAAGGACAAAGCTGTTGAGTGAAATCAGAATCACTAATTTCAGACTATATTCAATAGTAGCAGATACAGAGATACTTTTCATATCATAACTACTGAGTTATCAAACACTACTTTATACAAAACCTTTCCAGCACTTTAAATAAACTCCATAGTATGTCATGCTTTTTGGCAATTAGACTGATCTCTTTTAGCACACGATAATTGAAGAATAATTTACTAAAGGAAATAAACCAAGAAGACCTCTTCGTAAATTTGTGATTAAAAAAAAGACATCATTTTATTTTCTTATTCTTGTCTGTGGTCATGGAACATGATCAAATATTTATGAACCCAGTTTTGATATTCTAATGGTTCTTGCTTATAATCACATTCCCCCTGCCCTTTATTTTTGGCCTTCTACTGTAGCTTAAAGAAAGAGAAATGAGATAAAGAGAAAGCAAGCTAATAGACTGGAGCTATACTGGAGTATTGCTTTGAACTTAGTCAAATGACGACTTGGAGTGCTTCTAAACGTGGTCACTTTCATCCATTCAGTTTTTGCTATAGGAGCAATATTAAGTAAACTGAAACCACCGATATAAATCTGTAATTTGCTATTTATGATCTATTTAAAGAAATACCCAAATTAAGTTATTCATATCTTGATTGTGTGAAATGAATTAAACTTTTGACAGTGATTTGGGGGGGGGGCATGCAGCCTTCAAATACTGTGTTTTATGTGAGTAGGCAAGTCTATGTCCTAAAAGATTCCGTAACTGACAAGCAAACTAATTTCCTAGAAGAGATCAGTTAGCAGTTTCTAGCTAACTCTTCTTGTGGTTTGCTAGTCACAGCACTAAGATCACTAAGAAGGCAAACCTTGGTACAGAGGACACCAATTACTTTTCAGTGTAAGCGTTCTTTCCCAAAACTGCCCATGTATTTCTGTCACAGAAGGATAAGAAGTAAATCTACAAAGGCTGTGAACATCAACGATATTCTTATTGGCCAGAATAGGTTAGGTTATGCTGTGATAACCCTTAAATTCAGTGGCTAAACACAATAAAAGTTTATTTCTGGCCTCTGCTCAAAATGGCCACCCGAGGAAGGCTCCATTGCGACACTTGGTTCTACAATCACTACAGCAGGAGGAACAGAGTGATGGGGTGGCTCCTACTGGCCACTAGATGTAACATATGAAACTTGGGCAGTTGTGGTAGTCGTAATTTGTACTCTGAATTAGAAACAGTGATGGAAGGATAATCTTTTGCCTGCAGAGAGGTGAGTGGCAGGGACCTGATTGTGACCTAGTTCTTGGTTATAATATAACCTTGAGGTTGAGGTATCTTCCTGCCCTTGGGGTCCAAACTACACCTTAAGGTCCATTCAATAAACACATGTTTTTCTTTGTCTACAGCTAGTTACTGTTGTTTACGAACAAGAGCTTTCCTACTGGATCAACACTGTTTAATCCAAGTGCCTCCTTACTAAGTATAGTGAGCTGCCGTCATAGGTTCAGGCCTGGGCATTACTGAGGTACATCCTGTCAGCTTGATCCACAGGAAATACATCACATAGAGATGTAGACACCTTCTCTAAATGATCTTATTCACGCTCTGGTAGACTATGAGTTTTTTTCTCACTTAATTTCAGAGACTAAAGCTTCCTTTATTAATGCTCTAATTAGAACAGTAGGTGAACGTATTGAGCATTTACTAATTTAGGCATTATGCTAAGTACCGTATAGTTAAATTATAGCTTAGCTAGTGAAGTAGAATGCCCAGTGTCACAGAACTAGATAGTGGCATAGGTGATCTTCAACTCTGTCAGACTCCAGAGCTTATACTTATGGTCCTCTAAATCTCAACCTAATCTCAACATCTATCTCTCAAAACCATGAAGACAGATAATTTCTATTTTTCTCCAGTAAGACTTATTTTTATTAGGAAATTATAAAAGCATCATGATGGCATAGGATGTTCCTCTTTTTTGTCTCCTTTTTTCACCAAAGAATTAGTCATCTATCCATGAACAAAAGCACCTTTGTGGGAGTTGTGAGACCCAGCACTATACACCAAGGGACTCAGGAGGAGGAGTCTGGCCCACCTGTGCATCTGGGAGTATGGAGACAGACTTCAGCACAGGATGTTCAATCAGTGGAACAGTGAACATGTCCAAGACCCTCTCATCACATTTGAGAAAAAAAATCTGGGAAGTGCTGACCTGGGCAGATACCTACAGACAAGAGACAAACTGCAGAAGTCCAGTCTTCCCAAAGGGAGATGCAGCATGCCATTGGAGCAAACAAAATTATAATATTATACATGGGGGAGTGTATAGCTCAGTGGTAGAGTGCATGCCTAGCATGCATGAGGTCCTGGGTTCAATCCCCAGTACCTCCATTTAAATAAGTAAACAAACAAACAAACCTATTTATCTCCTCTATAACCCCCCCAAATATATTACATATGAGTGAGTTTGGACACAGAGGAGACAGTAAGAAATTTACTAGTGCTGCCCCGCCTCCCCCAAGGTAACGCTGCATGGGGCTGAACTATCAGGCGGTGCCGACCTCTCCTAACCTCTCAAGTAGTGAAGCAGAGCAGTGAATGAGTGCTGGCTACTCTAGGGATACAGGATGCAGCTGGAGAAACCCATTTTTCTCCAGCAGCACCCAGAGTATAGAGGCAGGACCTCCATGGCTGGGAGAAGGGAGGAGACTAAGAAAAACACAGAAAAGAGTATCATATCAAAGGGCATGAAAGGGACATGGTTCCTGCTGAATACACTCAGGAGACAGTCTACCCATGAGCCTCTGACACTACCACATCAGAGGACCTACCTACCAGGTCTGTGGGCACCTTTAATTGCCTGAATGCTAAACACATAATTCCTGCCACTCTGCAGCTGGCTGCCTGGGCATAGTCCCAAGTGCAGCAGCAAGAGCTAGCTTTGTAGATAGAGACTGAGCTCGGAAAACAGGCCAGGGTCCACGGGCAAGGGAGAAATCATAAACATGAGCTATAGTGCCACCTTCTAGAAAACAAGAAAAGTTTCCTGTAGCCAGCCTGGTGAGTTGTAAGAACAAGAGAAGACATAAAAGCTTAAGAATTCTGTCACAAGAGGGGCCAAGAAGAATGGAGCAGGTGTACCCATACAAGGCAGAGGAAACTCCAGATAATAATAGCATCAACAAACTGAATTCCCTATCTGAAGGCAACTAGCAAAGATTTAAGGAGGTGTCTACTACTCCAAATGTGAAAGCAAGCGATGCAAAACTGCAAGGAATATGGAAACAAACAAAAAAATCAAGGAATCATGTCATCAACAAAAGATAATTCTTTAATAACCAAACTGTGAGGCACAAAATTTTGTGACCTACCTGATAAAGAATTCAAAACAGCTGTTTTGAAGAAACTCAACAAGCTACAAGAAAACCCAGAAAGATAATTCAATGAAATCACAACACACACACACACACGCACACACACAAAAGTACATGATCATCTTAGCAGAGAAAACCATCAACAAAACGAAAAGGCAATCTACTGAATGGGAGAAAATACTTGTAAACTATATATCCAATAAGGGTTTAATAATCAAAATGTAGCAGAACTCAAGAGCAAGCAAACAACAATAAAATGGGCAGAGGATCTAAACAGTTGACACTTGAGCAACACAAGTTTGAACTGTGTGTGTCTACTATATGCAATTTTTTTTTCAATAATGCATATTGTAGTACTACATGATCCACGGTTGGTTGACTCTACAAATACAGAACCAGACACCCAGGGCTGACTATAAAGTTATATGCAAATCTGACTGTGTAGAGGGTTGGCATCACAAATCCCTGCAAAGTTCAAGGTTCAACTGTAGATTATTTTTCCAAAGACATACAGATGTCTATGAAAAGATATCCGACATCACTATCAGGGAAATGTAAATCAAAACCACAATGAGAAACCACTTCACAACCTGTAAGAATAGCTACTATCAAAAAGACAAGAAATAAGGGTTGGCAAAGATGTGGTGAAAAGGGAACCCTTGTCCACTGTTGGGAATATAAACTGGTGTGGCCAATTTGAGAAACAGTATGGACGTTTCTCAAATAATTAAAAATAGAACTATCATATAACCTAGCTATTCCACTTCTGGGTATTTATTTGAAGAATATGAAGACAATAATTCAAAAAGATATGTGCACCCCTATGTTCACTAGTTTTATTTACAAACTAGAAGTCATAAGAGGAAAGCTGGAAAATCCACAAAAATGGGGAAATTAAACAACACACTCCTGAAAAACCTATGGGTCAAAAAAGAATCACATAAAAAAAAAAACTCTCAAAATAAATGAAAATAGAAACACAACACACCAAAACTTATGGGATGTAGCAAAAGCAGTTCTGAGAGTAAAGATTATAGTGATAAATGCAAATATTAAGAAAATAGAGGAGGGAAGGATCAATTAGGAGTTTGGGATCAGCAGATACAAAAAACTATACACAAAACTGATAAAACAACAAGGTCCTACTGTATAGCACAGGGAACTATATTCAATAGCTTGTAATAACCTATAATGAAAAAGAAAATATATATGTATAAGTGAATCACTCTACAGTACACCAGAAACTAAAACAACATTGTAAATCAACTATTTTTCAATTAAAAAAATTAAAAGTAGAAAGGGCTTAAATAAACAACCTCAGTTTACACCTCAAGGAACTAGGGAAAGGCCAAACTAAGCCCAAAGTTAGCAGGAGGAAAAAAATAAAGATCAGAGTGGAAATAAATTAGAGACCAGATAATCAATAGAAAAAATTTAAAAACTGGTTTTTGAAAAAAACAAAATTGGCAAATCAGACAAAATTGACAAATCTTTAGGTAGACAAAGAGAAGACTCAAATAATAGCAGAAATGAAAGAGGAGACATTCCAACTAATACTATAGAAATATAAATAATTTTAAGAGACTACTATGAGCAATTATATGCCAGCAAATTTGATAACCTAGAAGAAACAGACAACTTTCTGGAAACATACAACCTCCCAAGACTGCATCATGACAAAATAGATAATTTGAACAGACCAATAACAAGTAAGGAGATTGAATCAGTAATCAAAAACTTCCCAACACAGAACCTCAGTATCAGATGGCTTCACTGTGAATTCTACCAAATTTTTAAAAAACAATCAATACCAATCTTACTCATTCTTCCAGAAAACTGAAGAAGAGCAAAAACTTCCAAATTATTTTATCAGGCCAGCATTACCCTGATACCAAAGTCAGGTAAAGACACTCCAAGAAAACTATAGATCAATAGTTTAATCCCAAAAAAATATAAATGCAAAAATTCTCAATCAAATACTAGCAAAGCAAATTTACTACATATATAAAGGATTATACACCATGATCAAATGGAATTTATCCCTGGAAGCAAGGTTGGCTCAACATATGTAAATCAATAATTATCATATATCACTTTAATAGAACGAAAGGTAAAAATCGTAAGTCATTTCATTAGATACAGAAAAAGCATTTGATAAAAATATAACACCTTTTCATAATAAAAACTCTCAAGAAATTGAGTAGACAAGAAACATATCTCAATGTAAGACAAGACCATAACTAACATACTCATCTACAAGCTTTTCCTGTGAGATCAGGAACAAAACAAGGGTGCCCGTTCCCAACACTCTTATTGAACATGGTACTGGAAGTCCTGGCTACAGCAATTAGGCAAGACAAAGAAATAAAAGGCATTCAAACCAGAAACGAAGAAGTAAATTGTGATTATTTGCAGATGGCATGATAAAAGAAACCGTAATGATTCAATGGCAAAAATGGTTGGAACTAATCAATAAATTCAGTAAAGGGGGGAGGGTATTATAGCTCAGGTGGTAGAGCACATGCTTAGCATGCATGAGGTCCTGGGTTCAATCCCCAGTACCTCCTCTAAAAATGAGTAAACAAACCTAATTACCTCCCTCTCCCCTCCACACACAAAATACATATATATAATTAAAATGTCCAACTACTCAAAGTCACTTTGAGCAATGGAACAGAATAGACCCCAGAAATAAACTCCCACATTTACCATCAACTAATATTTGACAAAGGAGCCAAGAACACTCAATGGGGAACGGATAGTTTCTTTAACAAATGGTGTTGCAGATATAGAAAACAAATTTATGTTTACCAAAGGGGAAAGAATGCAGGGGAAGGGGAGGGATAAATTGGGAGTTTGGGATTAGCAGATACAAACTACTATATACAGAACAGATAAACAACAAGGTCCTACTGTATAGCACAGTAAAGTATATTTAATAGCTTGTAATAACCTACAGTAAAAAAAAATCTGAAAGAGAATGTATATGTATAACTGAATATGCCGTACACCAGAAACAAATACAACATTGTAAATCGACCATACTTCAATTTTAAAATGTGGTTTTGAGAAAACTGGAAAACCATGTACAGAAAAATGAAATAAAAATACTGCATAACATCACTTACGGTAGAATCTAAAAAAGCCAAACTTGTAAAATCAGAGAGTAGAATGGTGGTTACCAGGGGCTGGGGAGCAGGGGAATTAGGGAGATGTTGTTTGAGGGTACAGACTTGCAAAGAGTAGGTAAGTCCCAGAGATCTAATGCACAGCATAGTGATTATAGTCAACAATATAAAATTTCAAAGTTGCTAAAAGACCAGTTCTTAACTGTTCCCACCACAAAAAAGAAATATCATGTGATGTAATAGAGATGTTAGCTAACACTATGGTCTTAATCATAATGCTATATATAAATGTATTAAATCAACACATACATCTTAAACTTATACAATGTTATATCAACTATATCTCAATAAAAATAAACGCAAAAATTAAGAAGTTATAAAAGTCTACACTCTTTGAAATATTCACAGGTTTATTTACGACATGCATTACTAATATAAATTTTATTTCTGTACTCTGAGGCAGTCCTTGAAAGCATAATACATTTTTTTTAAAGTATATGCAGCCCATGCAGTAAAGTGTGTTTACTTATGGAGAAAATCCAATGGAAACATTGTGATGGGCCAGTATCTTCTGTAGCTGATATTTATTTGCTTTTCATGAAAAACCAAACCAGCATCATGACCCCAGGTGAAGGCTGGAATCGCTTGCTTGGTATTCTTGGGCAGTACTTGCACTTGTGAATTAGAGCAGGGAAAATCTGAAGGGTCCATCAAAGCAGATTGTTTCCTTTGCTCTAGTCATGCAGGAAATATTTTTAAAGGTGGATTTGGAGTTCTTATTTGGGTCAACATTGGAAGGGTTTTTTTTGTTTGTTTGTTTTTTATTGCTTGCCAGCTATATGTGCCTTTAAAAATATCTTCACCCCAGATAATGGTGAGTTTTATTCTCTGCTGATGTTCAAGTCTTTGCTACTTGTTCTGAGGCTCAAATTTATCCCATCCTTTCCTCCACTTGGTTCAGCCTCAAAACACACAGGGGTCTTTCAATGACTTTTCTTTTTTTTTTTGGCTAAAGCTATATAGTAGTTAGGTTTTACTATACAACTACTGCAAAACTCTAGTTTAGATCATGATACTGTGGGTCAGCTGGATGATTCTGGGCTGCCTTGGTTGATCTCATATGAGTTCACCCATGCTGGCAGCTAGGTGCTATAGAAGATGACCTCAGTTAAATGTCTGGCAGGTGGATGAGGGTTGGCTGGGGTGCTGTGGAAGTGACCGGACTATGTGGTTTCTTGTCTTCAGACAAACTTTACAAGAAATATATCTGAAATTGAGAAACAGTGACTTCAAAACAATCTCTACTGGCATTTTAAAAGGGTAATCTCATTTTCAAGGACTTTGGATAGAATATTTAATGATCTTGGGGACCCACATTGTGTATTTTGTGTCCTGAAACTACCCCCTTTGTAAATTTCTTTGGTAATACTCCAAAGTGTTTTTCTGCTAGTAGGCAAGGAGAGACACTTGTAGACACTGCTCACTCATCCTATTGCAAAAGAGAGCAATTTTGATTACTTTGTCACACTTGGTGTTTGTTTTACCAGAAACGCTGGAGGCTTAAATTTAAAACCCCCAAAGTGGTAGAAGTTGTTCAGTATGTATTATTTAATCTTTCAGCTCAATAAAACTTTCCCATTTCCTCAAGCACTGATGAGGCCATCTGGAGCCCAGAATGACCAGACAAATGGGCAACACTGGTTACTATTGCTTCTCCTCAAGGAACATTAACTAAAATGTCCTTTTAAAGTAAAGCATCTGGACCTATTTATCACTGTTTAACAATGTGAAGGGAGTTGCATCCTAAACAGAGGATTGCATTAAGATGCTGAGTATGCATCGAAAAGAAATGCAAGATGGGGAGGGTATAGCATGCACAAGGTCCTGGGTTCAATGCCCAGTACTTCCATTCAAGATAAATAAATAAAAACCTAATTACCTCCCCAGCCTCAAAAATAAAATTTAAAAAAGAAATGCAACAAGGAGGTAAATGATTGTCGACATCTCTCCTTCTCAAAGATGTAGAACTCTGCGTCAGTGTCATGGGTGGCAAAAAAATCCCCCATCCCTGTTTCCATATTTTAGAGTCTTTCTGAATTTTCAAAATAAGGTGAAAAGTTGACCCTAGATTAGATTCTACAGAACATTCGTAATTTCATGGACACTGAGCTTTTCCTTGACCCACTCAAACACACACACACACACACACACATATATATATTCACTCACTCACTCACTCTCTCTCATACACACAAAGATCTGACCAAACTCCTGAATGAATCCTGACTTCCAAAAGGCCTCCTCATCCAGCCCCTGACCCCTCCGAGTTAGTTGCTGGTTCCTTGCTCAGGGTCACTATTGAAACTTGAAGGATTTTAAGCAGTGAATTGACATCTCAGGTTCATGTTTAGAAAACTGTTAGAGCAGCAAGACTGGGACAGTTAGTTTTTGCTGTGTAAATAAATAAACCCCAAACAGAGAAGCTTAAAGAAACCACCGGTCGCTCTCTCTTTCTGAGACGACCCACACTCTGCCTATGGAGGAGTATCTACCTTTACTTTAACAATCCCCCTACACTTTTATTAAAAAAACAAAACAATCATTTCACTGCTCATGAGTCTGTGGGCAAAGCCAATCACATGGCCAAGCCAGGAGTCTGTGCACATAGGAACCAGTTAAAGGTGTGGATACAGAAAGGTGGAAACAAACTAGGGACCATCACCACAGCAATCTACTGCAGAGGGGTTATTTCATTTGTGAGTGCCTTCAAAACATGTGGGTGGATTTTCTATGGCCCCGTTTTTTTTTTTTTTTCTCTTTTTTTTGCATTCATATACATGTCAAGAGATGATGAAGCTTTAAATAAGGTTACTAAGGAGGGTTAATAAGGGGACAGTAAAGTATGATTTCTATTTATGTTTAAATTGACTTCAAGTTATGCTCATTTTTTCTACTGGGAAGGGTTTAGTGTTATACAAACCAAGAGAATTCATCCTACAGACTTTACAGAAGCGTTAAGTAATCATGATCACCATGTATTATCCCCTAGAAACTCACCACTGTTTATAAATTTACATACAGAGAAGTATCCATTTAAATTTTTTTTTTGCTTATAAGTTAGTTCCCTATCTACACAAAGGAGACCACTTAATCGATTACTTCAAGTATAAAACAAATTCTTGTTATTTTTCTATTTTTATCCCTTCAAAATGCCCTAATTACTCATTCATTCCAAAAAAATAGTTATTTAGCTTATTATGTGCAAGGAACACAGTGCCAATGTATGATATGGTTTTCCCATTTGCTGTCCCCCCTCTATCCCAGGCTTATTCATTCACTCATTTTTTCAGCAAATATCTACTGAGTATATTTTGTAAGGCAAGTGCAATTATAACTCTGCATATCAAACTCATACATTTAACCAATAAATACGCACTGAGTGTCAGTTATGTGCCAGGCACTGTCCTAGACATTAGGGCTCCAAGGATGAGCAAAGCCTGGCATTCTTTACTTTCTAGAATTTATAGTGGACTTGGGAATACAGACATTAATTGGAAAAATTACACAAACGTGTATTCAATCACAAAATGACATAAGAAATAAGTACAATAAAGGAAAATATAGTTTGCACCAGGGAGCCCCAAAAGGTTTCCCTAAGCAAGTGATGCCTGAGGTGAGGTGAGAGGGTTGGGAAGAGCCAGTGGGGGGACAAGCGGAAAAGAATCCATGGCAAAAGCCACAACACACTCTGTGGCTGGAGGGGCAATGCCCATTACCAGAACTGAAGGAAGGGCTGGAGTAGAGAGCCGAGTGTGGGAAGTTGTGGAGATGAGGCTGGAGATGGGGGGTGGGGGATGGCTCACGCTGTGAGGGGCTGTAGGTCATGGTAACTATATGGGCTTTTATCTTAAGATAAATGAGAGTCATTGAAGGATTTTAAGTGGGAAGGAGACACTGTCAGATTTGTTTTTAAAAACAAATTTTAAAATTATTGCTCTGATTTACAATGGATTGGAGTGGAGTCAGGGTGGATGCAGTGAGATGAGGAGGAATCCCTGTTTAGTGGTCCAGGTGGAAGCCTGGACTAGGATGTTGCCAGTATACAAGGAGAAAAGGAGATGAGTTTCAGATTTATAGGCGGTAAAAAAAAAAAAAAAAAAAAAAAAAAAAAAACAGACTCTGGTGATGTGTACGCGCAGACGAAGGCGGAGGCCGACTCCAAGGTCCTCAAGTGGTTCAATAATACCTTTGATAAGGTTTTTACCTACAATTCTGCACCCAAGTCCAATGTGTGGGGTTTTTCCCCCACAACCAATTCTCCGACACCAGCTGAGTACCCTCTAAATCAACTTAATTCTGACACTACCTGAAGACAACGTCAGATCCCACAGGTTAAAGTATTAGGGCAGTAGATATGAGCAGAGAAAGGGGGACGTGGGCCAAATGGCAGGAAACCATACATCATGTGAATAATGGGGGGGGGGGTGTCCTTGGGCAAACAGAGAAGCAGGAATCTTGGGACTGATAAAAGATACAATTTTTAGGGTGACAAGTGGCCTGGAGGCCAACAAAGAAAGGCAGGAAAAAGCAAATATCTCCAGTGTCCAAATGTAACCTTTTGCTCACTATGCCCTCATTTCAATAAAATTAGCCTTGCAGATTAGAAGCACCCATCATGCACAGATGCTGTAACACTTCCCATCCAGACAAAATAAGGACAAAAATCCCTCTTCCCCTCAGGAAGCTGGAGCTAGGATGAAAATCAGGGAATACGACCCCAAACCCTTCCCTCCCCAATGAATATTCTACCCATCCCTTCATTTTTACACCCTGTGTAACCAATTTACCAAAGAAACTCAGCGCAGCTGCTCACCTGAGCCGGTCCCCTCTCCCCTTGAGAGTGTACTATCTATCGCTTAATAAATCCTCACTTTACTTTCTTAACCTCTGTGTCTAGTCTCTAAATTCTTTCTGCAACAAGACAAGAACCTAATTGCTGGCAACAAAGGGCTCGGAGCCCCACAAGAGCACCCCCTCCTTCAAACGCCAGTCACAAGTCCAGACTACTACTGTGCCTCTGACCGACCGGCTATAGATCAGAGGTTCCTACAACCCTCTCCTCGGGTTGGATTATCTTGCTAGAGCAGCTCACAGAACTGAGAGAAACATTTTACTTACGTGATTACTGGTGTATTATAAAAGAACGTAACTCAGGAACAGCCAGATGGAAAAGACGCGTAGACCAGAGTACGTGGGAAGGGGTAAGGAGCTTCCACACCGCCTCCAGGTCCACCAGCCTACCACCCTCCTCAGTCTTTACGTGTTCACCAACCTGGAAACTCTGAATCTTGTCCTTCGGGGTTTTCATGGAGGCTTCATTACATCGGCCGTTGACAGCGGAACTCAAACTCCAGCACTCCCTTCCCCGAAGAGCAGGGAATGGGACTGAAACTTCCAGCCCTCTTACCACGTGGTTGGCTCCCCTGGCAACCAGCCCCCATCCTTAGGTGCTTTCTACGTAACCTCATTAACATGATAGAAGACACCTTTACCACTCTAATCACAGGAAATTCCAAGGGTTTTAGGAGCTCTGTGCCGGGAACCAGGACAAAGACCAAATATTTCTTACTATAAATCACAGTATCACATTACCAATTGCAAAGGCAATCCATGAAGTCTCAGCTTTTACTGCTAAAGTACCCCCAAAATGCAATGACTTAAAACAACAATCATTTACTCACAATTTTGAGGTGTGGCGATTTGAGCTGTGCTCTTGTGGGTGGTTCCTCTACTGCTGGCCTCTGGGCTCAGGCTCCTGAATGCCTTCAGCTGGAAGTGGGGCAGACTAAGAGCGCTCAGCTGAAATCACTGATTGACTGTTCCACCTAATCTTCTAGGCTTCTTTACGTGGCGGTCTCAGGGCTCCGAAGAATAACAAGAGAAGCTACTCCCAAAGTGCTGTCACTTTTCCAGCTTTTGCTTGCACTTCACTCACTACTGTCCCATTGGACAAGTCACACAGTCCAGCCTGGAGTCACTGTACAGGAGGATCACCCAGGGACATGGATATAGGGAGCTGTGACCAAATGGGGGAAATTACTGAACAATCTGCCTCACGTGGTTTCATTGTTTTAACAATAAATGACTTGAAAACTTGTGGGAGGATAGCCTATGATCTCAGGGATTGATTTATATTTGTGTGGAATCAACACATTGTTATTGCCAACTAAGGAACGTCACTCACCGTCCAGCTCTACAAGGATTGAGTCTTTACCCACTGCAGTCACTGACCTTCAGCACACCCTGCAAGGAGTTCAGGGCAGAGATCAGGAATGAGGCGCTCTGGGAAAACTGGCAGAACTGGCCTTCAGATAGACATTTTCAAAAGAAGATTTTACGAAACCAATTTCTTGCACCTTTCCATAATTAGAAAAGACCATTAGCTAAGATATCTGCTCATGACCAACAATAACCTGCTACCAAGATGTAGGCAGCATCGCAGGTAACCCTTCTCCAAAATCACATATACCTCTTTGGAGCAGTTTCTCAGGGCTGAGAGGCTGCCTCCCGGACTATACAGATTCAGTAAGTCCCCAAATAAAAGTGAAACTCACAGCTCTCGCGTGCATTTTTATTTCAGTCAAGATTATCAAGGCACAATCGCTATTTGACCTGGTGCTCGTGACCTAGTGTCATATACACACGCACACACGTATCAAGTAGTTTGTTTAGTCAACTCCCCCCTTATCCCCTGCTAAATCTCATACTTTAGTGGTGAGGGTATAGATCAGTGGTAGAGCACATGTTTAGCATGCATGAGATCCTGGGTTCAATCCCCAGTGCCTCTATTAAAAATAAATAAACCTAACTTCTCCCCCTATATCTGCCATTTACCTCCAACAAAATCAAAATTAAAGTACATTTTAGTAATCTCCAAAAGAAAAAAAATTAAATATTTCAAGACTAATTTTAACATACAACCCAAACTACCATCCAAATACCAACATATTACTTAAATATATAATTCTTACACATATAAAATCCTACTCAACCTATTAATGTGGCTTAATAATTAAGGCAAGGCACTGAAAATGCCTAGATGAGTTTACTAACTCCAAAAACACATAGGTTTGGTCCTAGGCCATTAATTTCTAATAAAATTACACATGCAAGTACCTTCATTCTAGTGAGAATGCCCTCTAAATCATAATAGATTAAAAGGAGCAGGCATCAAGCACTCTATAAAGTAGCTCACGACATCTTGCTTAACTGTGAAGGAAAAGCCCAGCTGGGCTAACGAGCTAAGTCACAAATCTAAGTGTGATAAGTGTCGGTTTACTGATCTAAGTTCTGCTGGGCTAACTCATAAATCTGAAGTTTAGTGTCAGTTTACTGGGCTAATAAGCTAACTCGTAAATCCAAGCTCAACAAGTGTCAGTAACGTGATCTGTTCCAAATTGATAAGCTCCAGTGTACTGATTCCTTGCTTTTTGTTGCTTGAACCTTATTGGCTAATAGCCCCATACTTGTAATTAACCCTATAAAACCTCATGTGCACGTCTTGGAGGTGCTCAGAGCTTCGGAGTAGAAGCCCCTCTGAGCCCGCCGATGTAATAAATCTGAGTACTCCAACCCTCCGAGTGGTGCTTGTTTCTTGGCTGGCCTGTCATTTCCGTAACATAACCACACCCCATGGGAAACGGCAGTGATTAAAAATTAATGTCTGATGACATTACATTAACTAAACAGGGTTGGTAAATTTCATGCAAGCCACTGCTGTCATACGTTAACCCAAATCAATAGAAATCTGTTGTAAAGCATGTTAAAGAGTACCCCAAAATAAAGTTCAGTCCTAGCTAACGTGTCAAAAGCCATAGATAGAATTAAAATAAGCTACAGAAAGTGACTTTAACATTTCTGATTACACAACAGCTAAGATCCAGACTGGAATTAGATACCCGACTATGCTTAGCCCTAAACCCATGTAATTTTAGCAACAAAATTATTCGCCAGCGTACTATTAGCAATAGGCTAAAAGTCAAAGGACTTGGCGGTGCTCCTTTCTAGATGAGCCTCTTCTATAATTGATAAACCACACCAACTGTTGCTAATACAGAGTATATACCACCAGCTTCAGCAAACTCTAGAAATGACTAATAGTAAGCATAATTATCAGACATAAAAACGTTAGGTCAAGGTGTAACCTATGGGATGGGAAGAAATGGGCTACATTTTTTTACCTCAAGAACATAAAATATTTTATATGAAAGTTTTTATGACATTAAAAGCCAAACGAGAATTTAGTAGTAAATTAAGAATATGGAGTGCTTAATTGAATCAGGTCTGGAAGCTCACTCACACCCACACTGCCCGCCATGCTCCTCAAATAGCAAAAACTCCTTATAATCTAGAAATAAGTACCAAAAAACATAGAAGAGGAGATAAGTCATGACAAGGTAAGCAGAGTGCAAAGTGTTCTTGGATGAATCAAAGTGTAGCCCAAACAGAAACACCTAGTTTACACCCAGGAGATTTCAGACTGCATGAACACTTTGAACTAAAATTATGCAAACTTCCCACCAAACTCAACTATTACAAGTAAGTTAAACATTCATTCAATATTTAAAGTATGAGCGATAGAAATTTTAATTTGGTGCTACAGAGAAAGTTTTGTAAGGGAATGACGAAAGAAGTATTAAAAGTAGCAAAAAGCACAGCTTACCCCTTGTACCTTTTGTATGATTTAACTAGAAAACTTTAACAAAGAAAAATTAAGTCAAACATCTTGAAACCAGATGAACTACTTACTTATGAACAGTTTATAAGAACAAATTTATCTAATGTGGCAAAACAGTGACTTCTCACTAAGTCTTTATAAGTAGTAGTGACAAGCCAAACAAGCCTGGTGATTTGATAGCTGTGGTGACATCCTGTGTGTTGTCAGTAGTCAAGATCAGAGTTAACTGATGCTCCTCTGACATCTGTCCTCCTGAATCATCATAACTTTGATGCATTGATTCCCTAGTAGACTCTCCAGCCACTGCAGTATTACTTCTTGTGGATTTTGTGCTTCTAAAGAGAAAAATTTGAATTATTTTTTGGTCTCCATTTTCTTGTATTTGACTCAGTGTTTTGTAGATCACTACACATTTGCTTATGTCAGCTTTCCACTTAAAAAATATCCTTTCTTTCTAACAAAAATACTGGTTGTATCAGTCAGCTATTGGTATGTAATTGACACAACACAAAATTTCTATTGCATACAAAAAACACCGATTTTGCTCACGTCTGTGGGTCAGCTGGGGAGTCTGCTGATCTAAGTGCATGAGTCAGATCCATGTGTATCTTATTGTCCTTAATCCACAGGATTGGCTAATAAGGGTTTTTCAGTAAATCCACGGGCCACACTGAGTTCCCAGGTTGGTTTGCCTATTTTTTAGTTTGCTTCTCTCTCCCCCCCGTTCCCTCCGTGTTTTTTAAAAAAGTTTTAAGACACAGTAGCTTGTTTCTTTGACTTTTTATTTCTAATGTTTAGAATGATTTTTTAAAGATTCATTTTTATCCACTTTAATTATGAAATTGATAAAGACATTTTAGTTTGTCTATTATTTCTACGCCTGTCAGTTGCCAGAACAGACATTTGTAAGAAATTTGTTCACTAAACTAAGTTATCAAGTGTATCACTCACGGTGTCCTTTTTGTTCCAAGTATATTAAATCATTCTTTTCTTTTCTGGTATTATTATCCACAGAGGAAGGATCACCTTTTGTCTTTAACTTTAAATGAAAGTTCTGGCCAGACATTTATCAAACATCCAGCACTTTTAAAGGCTGCTCATGCTACTTTGCCAGTAATCTGAGAAGCAATGACCATGAAAAGAAGCTCTGAAATCTCCCCACAGAATCAATGATAAAAAAATGAATTACTCCTAGAATGGAGAAATCTTCTACAGTTGATGAGATAGGAATATGCTAATTTAGGGTCACCTACTTAGGTACAATTATGTATGCTTTATGGATTAGTAATAAATATTAATGGCAAATGTTACTTTAGTAGAAAATAAATGCTTGCAAGTAAATACACCTGCAAATATTCATCATGGCAACTTACTGAAAGTGGGCCACATTTCTAGGAAGCAAGCCTGTGTCATAGACTAGAATGTGGAATCAAAGCTAATCCAGTCTGATATAACAGCAGTTGGCTAAATTGCACATGACCATCTACTGTCCCACTACCATTTCTTGGTAACATTTCTTTTGGCCCCAGAAATGCATATGGCAGGACAGAAGTTAATCATGATCAGAAGAGAGTCAGTGATGCTAAGAAGTCTGGTAGTGTGGTTAAAAGTGTTGGCTTTGCAACCTAAATGTCCATCGACAGATGACCAGATAAAGAAGTTGTAGTATATTTATACAATGGAATACTACCCAGCCATAAAAAATAAAATAATGCCATTTGCAGCAACATGGCTGGACCTAGAGATTGTCATTCTAAGTGAAGCCAGAAAAAGAAAAAAATACCATATATCACTCATATGTGGAATCTAAAGAAAAAGGACACTATGAACAAAACAGAAACAGACTCACAGACTTAGTAAACAATCTTACAGTTACCGGGAAAAGGGGGTGGGAGGGGATAAATTTGGGAGTTTTTGAGATTTACAAATATTAGCCACTATATATAAAAATAGATCTTTAAAAAAGTTTCTTTTGCATGGCACAGGGAACTATGTTCAGTATCTTGTAATAAACTTTAATGGAAAAATATGAAAATGAATATATGTATGTATATGCATGACTGGGACATTGTGCTGTACACCATAAATTGACACATTGTAACTGACTGTACTTCAATGAAAAATAAAAATAAAAAGAGTGTTGGCTTTGAAGTCCGGCATACTTGGGCTTGAGTCTCAGTCTGTTATTCACTTGCTCTTTGACCTTGGGCAAATCATTCAACATCCTGAGCCACCTCTAGAGATTCAGGGAACTTGTCTGTCCTGGGGAAGACTGGTCCTAGGATTAGTCTCCTTGACACCATTCCATCTGCCCCTACCCACTCCTGCCCACTCCCGAGGCCTCTAAACTCCCTCCTGGAGTCTTTGTAGGGAGAACTTGAGTCTCCACTCTGGCGGGGGCTTGAAGCTCTGTGCCGTTTGTTTCCTCACTCACTGCCCTTAGAAACATTTATCTCTGCCCTCCTCGTCCATTGCTTCACTCCCAGCCAAGCATAAAGCCCTCCAAGCATTAAAAGGAAAAAAAAAACATACAGCAGAAACAAAACACCATTGTAATAGCTCAGTAAATTATCTAGTCAGGGTGAAATAGTATTAACTAATTTTAAGGGTATTTATGAGAATTCAATGTGATAATGTATGATAAAGTATATAAAGCACTTAACCTACATATATAGTAACAACTCAATAAATATTATTATCATCTACCAATCACCTCATGTGAGCAACATTTTATAAATCAGAGAGAGGACCAACCCTTGGTATTAAACCTCTTGGGCATTTCACCTGGAAGTAAGACAGACCTAGACTCAAAATCTAGCTCTTCCTTTTTAAGGACATGCAATATTTTTCAGGCTTTGGTAACCATTTCCACCTTCCAAGAACTTCTGAATTTAACGTTGTCTAGTCTTACTTCTCAAATGTCTGTGACAGGTATGGAAGGGGCTCTGTGCACCTGTGAGGAGTGCAGGTTAGATGACAGCTTCCAGCTGTGGCTCCTTTGGGGGTACTTCTCAGTTTTTGAACCAAGCTCATGCTTTTGGAGGGGGCCACTGGCTAATGAATGAGCAGGTGGTGGTACTTGGGCCTGGCCATTTCTGCCCAGTGCGGGGCTCTTCTAACAGGCAATCTTCCCTCCAGAACTCCCCACTGGGCTGGCAGAGGTTTTCCACCTTTTCTTTCTGTATTCCATGCTGGGTAATTGTGCTAATCTATCTTCTAGTTTACTCATTCTCTCTTCCGATGTGTCCAATCTGTTGTTCAATATATCCATGGCATTCTTAATTTTGGTTATTGAATTTTTCTTTCCTAGAAGTTCAGGTTGATTCTTTTTCAGACCTGCTTTGTGGATGTTTCCAAGTTTGTCATCTATTTCATTAAACTTCTCTGATAATATCTGAAATTATAAAAATCTCTGCTTTTATTTCATCAGGTTCTCTTTTATGATGACTCATCTTCTAGTTCTCCCTTGGACTCCAGGGTTGTCAATGCCTTAGGAAAATCATTTCTGGTGGCCCCCAAAGGCCTAGGATGGAGAGGCTTTTGATTTGATTAGGTCACACACCTTGGAGCACTTCCAGTCCAGATTGCATCAACTAAGCTCATGGCTCGAGGGACACACCTCACTGAAGATATGAGTTCCTGGTGGTATAAATTTGCATGATGCAGACATGTACCAACCTCTCAGGGATTCTTTTCCTTTTCTTTCTTCTTCTCTAGCTGTGCTCAGAGCCAAGGCAGCTTTTTCTGTGGTCTCCTGGGATAGGGAGTGAGGGAGAAGATCCAGTCCTTATCCTGGAGGTGCAATCTTCTTGGACCCTTCCAATAATGCTGGATAATCACCTGTAAGACTCCCTTGACTTTGAATGTGTCCTGGTCCTGGACTTCTGGATCCCGAGTATGAAGCCTATTCATCTTTGGTGCTCCGATAGCTTATATCTTAGATTACAAGCTATCACCCCAAAATTAAAAATTAGCCTGGGAGCTATCATTTTTTCAGCTCTTCAATATTTTTCAGGTATTATTTTAACATGTTCAATGAGAAAGTTTATCCAAATTACCTAGGGTGATAGATAAAAATGACCACAAGCTGCCTGTAGCTCTTTCTATCAAAAGATGGAATGCATTTTCCCTTCCCTTGAATCTAGGCTGGTCTTATGATTTGCTTTGACCAACAGAAAGCAGTGAAAGTGACTTTGTGGGACTTTCCAAGCCAAGGCCTCAAGAGGCCCTACAACTTCCACTCTTGCCATCTTGGAACTCAGCCACCATGGAAAGAAGTAAGAGCAACTTAGGTGCTCTGGCTGACAGCCTAAGCTATCAGATGTGTGAGTGGGGTCAAGTGGGGCCAGCCAGAACCTGGTCAACTTGTTATCTGACTGTAGGCCTGTGACTGATCCAAGCAAGATCAACAGAAGACTTGACATCAATGAACCCAGGCAAAACTGATGGTCCACAGAATTGTGATCAATAAAATTCCTGCTGTTTTAAGCCATAAAGTTTTGGGGTAGTCTCTTATGTGGAAATAGATAACTGATAGACCCAGCTCACCAGTGAATAAAAACTACAAGTACCCTAAACTGAAATGTTGATGCTAAAAACATCACCAATTTTGTTATTACTTTGAGAAGATATTCATGTAAAATTTGTTAATAATCAAAGTATTCTACTAAGTAACCAAATATTTGATGGCAGAATTGGCTTTTAATCCTTTTCTGCCTTCTGACTTCTGAAAATCTTTAAGCATACATGATTACAATGGCCAAGTCCATTCAGATATACTAAAGTCAATTATCAATAAAGCATGATAAAAAAAAGAGAAAACTCTACCTTCTTTTCTCCAATCCTTTCCCCAAGGGGACTAAAATTAGTTCCACTATAAGCAATTTTAGAAACAAGACTCATTATTCTTTAACCTACAAACCTGACTGTAGAGAAAAGAATAGTATAACTCTAGGGCCATTCACTTTTTCAAGTTAACATCCTACTCACATGTTTTGGATAAAAGCCTTTTTAATGTCTTTACACAACATATAAAGCTCCTTTTATAAAGCCCCCTCAAAAGTTTTGGGAGCAAGAAAATTTTCATTGTATCTTCCTGCTTGTGGATTTTTAGCATCTATACATCTACAACTAAATTTCTCCCTTACAGTACAATGCAAAGTATCATTACTTCTCTGAGATAAAAATTAATTTGGAGTATTCAGTTCCAAAGTAGTTTATGATTCTTTTTAGAGTGGTATATTCAAAGAAATTAAAAATAAGTTTTTATAGAAAAAGAACTCCATTTAAAATACACTTTACACAAAAGCTACTCAAGTAATAAACTGTTACAATCATTGGCTCAACAACTATTTTATGATTAAAGGAATTTAATCCTATTTGTAGCTTATTAACGTTGATGAATCTATTGTAATTGTTTTTTCAAAGTATACTCTCTGTCTCATACAATTGTATGGGGAAAATGTAAATAAAGTACTCTATAAATTAGGTTATTCACCATTTTCCGGTTATGTTTTATTATATTTGGATGCTAAATTGCTTATGATGCTTAGAACATATGATCAAAGTGCTGATGGTCTATAGTAATAAAAAATATTTTCTTAATAACTATAAAGCTCAATGCATAAGAAGTTAATGACAATAATGGAGTTTTTAAAAGACTTGCTTGGTATTGAGACAATAATGATAGTATCAGCATCAGGTACAATTAACACAATTTTATCTTGATTTGCTAATATTTCTGGATTGTAATAAAGAGATTACTTCTTTATAGTTTTCTATAACCAAACAGATGAGACCAAAAATAATAAAGAATAAAAAATAATTTGCTTGGTATTGAGGAAAATGATGGGTGTGCAATTTTGCCTTGGAATTGGTTGATTCTACTATGACATCCTCAAGAGTCAACGAAGAACAGAAGTGTTGAAAAAAAGCTTTTTTAAAGAAATAGGTTGGGGAGGGCATAGAAACCTAGTTACCTCCCCCCAAAATAAAAAATAAAAAAGTAGGTTGTTAACCATAAAGATCTTTATGATGAATAAATTCAGGGGAGTGTATAGTGTGTAATTAGCAGAGATATTTGATTTTAAATAATTGTTAAATATTAAATTATAGATTGTGAAGGAAATTATCTTTTACAGTGAGCTAAAGTCTAAGGAAAATCAAAGCTGCAGGAAAGTGTAAAGGGATTAATGATTTTGCTTAAGCTGCTGGTTTTTATGATCCTACCATTAGGGCATCCCAGATTTCCCATGATCACTACTATGCTTTCAGGTAATTATGATTACCTAAAACAAGTACCCTAGCCACTTCTGCAATACACGCTGATGGGAAGAAGACCTGAGAAGACAGAAAAGCCTGTGTGGAAAACAGTGCCACCTAGGGGCTATCAGTCTAGGAATCAGTCCCTAGATTCTACGCCACATGCCCTTAAGCAAGCAGATAAAAGATTTTAGACTATGAGTGATGGACTTTGAAATGATTGGGGAATCTTGTACAGTACTCATTAATAAAATGTGATTGGATTTTTGAGACATTTCAGCAGAAAGTTAAGCATCTGCCCATGTTATCATCACTTAATATTGGCATTACAATGTCCAAAGTATAACTCAATTAAAAAAAACCCGAAAAAATTAAGTTTGAAATCCTGTCTACTACAATCAGATTAAAGAAACCTATATAGACATTTGTACCTTTGCCAGTTGTTCCAGGAGTGGGACACAGGCTTGAACTACACAGTTGCTTGGCTCAAGGCAAGAAACTGGAAACCAGTAAGAACTGAGGATTTTCTCTTCTTAGCTTTGAAAGGCAATCTTCTTTCTGGGAGGCCCATGCAGTTACGAGTGCAGTTCCATCAGTCAAACACAGTTGTCGAAGTCAATTAGGAAACAGTAATAAGCAGCAACAGGCTTCAGAGCATACTAAGCCCTGTGTGTTACATAGGTTTTGGATTATCAAAAATTACATGTTGTCCAGGCCTAGCTGAGAGGGAGAGGAAGGCACCTTGTGTCTCTGATGAACACATATACACACTAGAGACTTTGCAAAAATTTCCCTACAATAATTTTTATTATCTATAATCCACAGAGAGAAGAATAGCTCTGGTTTTGTTTATTCTACATGTACTTACTTAACAGAAAATGTGAAGAATCTCTCTTATACTCACATGAGGTTATACTGAAAATATGTACCCTATTGTTTCCTACTATAAACTCTGTAGTAAAGAAAAAGATGTGGTGGTAAATTAATTAAAGGCTGAAGGTTTAAAATGAGTTTGGGGAGAAAGATGATAAACAGATGAAATTAAACCTTCAAGAAAATTAAGGAACAGCATAGTTAAAAGATTCCACTGAGGGAAAAGTCAAGTTATTGGCAATTATGGTAATATATTTTGCTTAATACGTTCAGAAGACTGCCTCCTCATTTATCAAGTCTTTGGGGAAAACGAGTTAGCTGCATCCTTTAATATCAGTATATTCTATTGGACAGATCATGAAAAGGGGAAGCCCAGATCCTGTTTCACCATCTTTCATAGTATTAATGACTAAAGCATTTATTTCCAATATTAGATACTAAAAAAACAGTGAGAGTGAAGTTAAAAAGGAGATAAATTTATTAACCTTTATTTTTCAAGGAGCAGATAAAATTTATTTCCTTCAGAGGGCTCATTTCAGGGACTACAAGTTCACATGCTGTCAGGGACTGGTCGTATATATTTTACATAAATGCAAATTAAAATTACACTTTTATTGAGATGTAACTCATATACCATAAATGTATTCCTTTAAAGTTTAAAAGTCAGTGGTTTTTAGTATATTCACAAAGTTGTGCAATCACCCCCAAAGAAACCATGTATTCATTAGCAGTCACTTCCCATTTGCCCTCTCTCCAGACTGTGGCAGCCACTAATCTACTTTTCGTCTCCATAGATTTGTCTATCCTGGACACTTCATATAATTTGGCTTCATAAATGTGGCTTTTTGTATATTACTTTTTTGGCGTAGTTTTCAAGGTTCATCCGTGCTGTAGCACGTATCCATTCTTTAATCATTTTTATACCTGAATAATATTCCATTGTACGGACATGCCAGCTTTCACTTCTCCATTCATCAGTTAATAGACATTGGGTTGTTTCCTCTTTTTGGCTATTATGTATAATGCTGCCATGAACATTCATGTACAATGGCCTCTGAAGTTAGGCTCAAAATTAGACTTAGTTTTGTAAATAGTTAATATATTAACATGGTTCAGTATTATACCTACTAGCAATTTATATATGTGTGTGTGTGTATATATATATATATATAAAAATATATATATGTGAAAGTTTTTTGCCACCTCTGTCTTCCATATACCCAATATCACTGCTTTCTGTTCCAATAACTCAACACTATTTATAACTTCTTTATGTGTCCTTCCAGCATGGGCAAACATCCTAGTTTTCTTTGTTTAAAATAGAAACTTATGCACTCTTCTGCACCTTGTGTTTTTCACTTATCCCAGATATGTTTTCATGTTTCTAGACAGCATCCTCATTCTTTTCTAAAGCTACACATTTTCTTTAAATTTATTTTTATTTATTTTAGGTTTATTATTAGGTTTGTTTATTAATTTTTTTAATGGCGGTCCTGGGGCTTGAACCCAGGACCTTGTGCATGGTAAGCACACGCTCTATCACTGAACTATAATATGTACCCTCCTCCCTAAAGCTACAGATTTCCTATAGTGTGGCTGTACCACAGTTAATTTTGCCAGTCTCCCTTTGATGAATATTTTGGGGATGATTTAAATGATTTGAAATCATTTATGAAATCCACTTGTAAACTAGTCATATAATAATAAGCAACCAATGAGGTAAGTAATACCAGGTTTAATAATGAGGAATAAAAGAAACTACTTAACTTTAATACTACACAGGAAAACTGAAAAAAGCCCGAGGCTGCTTTTGAAAACAAAATATTATTGTCATCCTCAAGTATTATGCTGTCAGGTAGAATTAGTTACCTGAAGTAGGATGAAAACTGGTAAATAAAGATCATCTAGCTGAGAAACTTGTTTTTAACCTCTCTTCTGCTTCTCAGAATGTATGTTTATAGTCCCCAAATTTAATAGGTCATTTTCACCAAATCCGATGACAGGGAAATCTCTGGGAATACTTGTGAGTTTTTTGTCTATGATATTTAGCACATTTTACACTTTATCATACGAACAGAACTAAGATATGTACCTATAAAGTACAGACAAAGTAGCAATCAGATGGGTTTTAAAAGTCACTCAGTTTTCCACTAATTATCTATTATGTAATCTTATGAATTGTTAGGTTACAAGAACAATGGATCAAGTAAATTTCATTATTTAAATATGATTAATTAAAACAAGCTATTATAAAGTTCTAGCTAAAAAATAAATTTTGGAACCCTTGTACACTGTTGGTGGGAATGTAAAATGGTGCAGCCATTATGGAAAACAATATGGAGTTTCCTTAAAAAATTAAAAATAGAACTACCCTATGATCCAGCAATCCCACTTCTTGGTATACATCCAAAAGAACTGAAATCAGGATCTTGAAGAGATATCTACATTTCCTTGCAGCATTATTCACAATAGCCAAGATGTGGGAAGAACTGAAATATCCATTGACAGATGAATGGATAAAGAGAATGTGGTACATACATACAATGGAATCTTATTCATCCTTAAAAAACCAGGAAACCCTACTATTTGGGACATCAATAGATCTGACAGACATTATGCTAAGTGAAATAAACCAGACACAGAAAGACAAATACGGCATGAACTTACCAAAAGACAAATACGGCGTGAACTTACCTTACGTGTGGAATCTAAAAAGTCAAATTCATAGCAACAGAAAGTAGATTGGTGGTTAGCAGGGTCTGGGGTGAAGGGGAAATGCAGAGTTGTTCAATGGCTATAAAATTACAGTTAAACAAGACAAATAAGTTCTAGAGATCTGCTATAGAACATAGTGCCTACAGTTAACAATACGGTACTGTGCACTTCAAATTTTGTTAAGACAGTATATGTCACATTAAGCAATCTTAACACATACACCCACAAAAAGCAACGAGACACAAGACTTCTGGAGGTGATGGATATTTTTATTACCTTGATTGTGGTGACAGGATAATGGGTATATGCATATGTTCCAACTGATCAAATTATATACATTAAATATGTGCAGTTTTCTGTACATCAATTACACTTCATTAAAGCTATAAAAATAGTAATTTTTGCACTTATTTACTATCAGGTAGACATTATGAGGTAAATACTGCTTACTCGACTGTCAATGCTGTTAGTTTCTATGCTATGACATCTTTTGTTTGGTGGTTCTTCCTAAATAGCCATCATTCTTCATTCTGACACGATACAAAACACTCATAAGCCAAAGAACTGAGCTTTAGGCATTTCAAAAGAAACACACTAAAAAATTCTAAGATATCATCGCAGAAGCAAGTATGCATTGCTTATGTTACTGATTACTTGGAGTACAAAAGATTGAGCTGTTGGGCTTTGAATTCTGAGAACAATGGCATATTTGACTCCAATGACTATCCCAGGTAGAAGGAAAGCAGAGTAGAACCAGTAGGTCAAGGTTGGCTATGACCGCAAGCCCCTATTGAAAATGGCTGCTGACCTTGCCAGGGTATTTTCTCGATGCTGAGATGGGACAGTGTCGTCTTTTCTAATTGAATGAGTAAGGTGCTCATCATTCCAGAAACTACTTCTTCCGGTGTTGGTTAATTCTTCAGAGTGTGCCTGATCAAGTGCTAACAGCTGAGTTTCATGCTTCCTGAAACATCTTTCTCAATTTAACTTTGATCTAAGTTCTAGTCTGTAAATGAGAAATGCAAGTAAGAATGAGGGCCAATTTATTTTAAGTAAATTTATCATTCAGTATCAATGCATACAATTTCAAACATTTATAAATATTGCAACTTATAGAAAGTTAACATAATCTTAAAATTATTTGAACAGTGATTTTCACAATTATTTACATTAACTCAACCTACCTTTGTAGAAACATAATTATGTTTAGAAGTATCCTTGCTACGAAGTAATAATTTCACAGTACTTTTCTATACTACTTATGTCACTGGAATGGCAGCTGTATCAATAAAACCCAGCAGATTCAATAATTTAGAAACAGCATAATCAGAACTGCAAATGTAAGCTACCATAAACTCCAAATAAAACAAAAGCTTTTATATTAATATATAATATTTTCCCATTTCAGCACTGACTGAAGAATTAGGAGGCAGTGTTTTCTTATCTGTAGTAAACAGAAATTAATTTTCAGATATTTTTAAAATTGACATTAAGAAACTAGACCAGGTAAGTTTTTCTAACACATACTATTAAATTTTTTTAGAAATTCTTGGTTTCATGAGAAGCCATTTCTAACAGTAAAACACTTCTTCAGCTGTAATATGACAATAAGCAGAGATAATTCTGTCATCTCAAGTAGAAATTACGATTGCTTATCAGCAATTGATAGCATACTTGGATAAAAAGAGATTCTTGGCTTTTTTTTTCTACTGACATTTTTAACCTAATTTGACATCCCCTCAAAAGAACCCTATATATGTCTAAAACTATGGCAAAGGAAAATAACTTTATATGGACTAGTGCTTGTGTTTGAAAACAATATTCACTGTAGTATTAATCCACAGTCTTTTTAAAAATATAGTATATAAAAGTAAAGTCTAAGAAATTATAGTCACAATAAAGTACATTTTCTTTTATTGACATAGAACATATACTTGAATTTTAAATGTTGGCTCTTTAAGAAAAAGTTTCTCTTGGTAAATAATATGCATAACCATTGCCCAAAAATGTATACAGCTGTTTCCCCTGAAATATTTATACACATAGTGGTCCACTTAAGACCAGCTCCATTATAACCTACTGAATATAATGTGCTCTTAATTTATAAATGGGCTACCCGCAGTATATAAAATACATAGACATATACATTATACATGTAAAATAAAAAATATAAAAAGGAGAAATGGGAAAAAGAAAAGGAAAAAAGTGTCCTTCCCTATAAGATCCAGATTGTAATTCAGTGTAACCAGTGAGATCATGTAAAATGTAAGAATTTTCAGTTTTTGGCAAATACTTTTCAGAAAAATACCTCAGCTGTGAGAGTATTAAATTTCCACTTTAAGAATTTAGTAGAGGTATCCATTTAAATATTCACTGAATGATGTTGTGGGGGTCTCTCTCATAAATAGAAAAGAGGCCTTTGTGGGGGGGGGGGTTGTTAAAAAGAAACAAACAAAAAGTCACTCATTTTTAGCTGGTTAGTAATAACCCCTTAATCAAGTGTGTGTAGTGCAGGTATCAAATCCTGGCCCATCAGAGTTTGAATATCTTTGAAAAAAGATTCCAATGGACAGGATCTTAATTGTTCCTAGATTTTAGAGGGAATGACGCAGGAAATGATGGCAAAGGAGGGGGTCAGCCCCAAAGGTGGCTGGTCCAATCTTTACTGATATTAAAAAACACACCAAATGTTTCTATAGCATTCTTTCTGCTGCATTTTCTTTATTTCAAGCCACAGATGTACTTGGAGGGTCATGCAGCAAGTGGCTTATAAATAAAATCAGAGTCTATGAATAGTGTCATCACATTAAGAGACAGAATCGCTGGATTCTCGTTAGGTAAAGAGCTCGCATCTTTGGGATCCATGAGTTCGTATTATTTATGGCATACCTAAAACAGAGGACAAGAGTCATATATGTCAATAACAACATACATGCAATTCAGGCATTAAAGCAATGAAGACTATTCAGTTATTTACTGAGCTAGAGATTCCGTATGGTTCCTAAATATTGCTTCACAGTTAAAATGCAACAAATATTAACTGGGCCAATTCTAAAATTAGCAAATAAACACTACTGCTGTTTACCAAGGCAAGCCATACCCATTTTTCTCAAATCTCAGCATATGTTACCAAGAGAGAGCCTAAAGATGGTAACTATAACCATTTTGGAGGCCTAGGACTTTGGACACTTAAAGTATCCTTTAGCTTAGACCAGGACTTTTTGTTTTATAATGGTATCAAAGGGGAAACAGAAGGAAAAAAAAATCAGTGAAAACATTCAGCTGCAATGTTTTTTTCTTTCCTTTTCCACACCATCAGTATGCAGCCAAAAACTCAGGATAAAGAAAAAAAATAACAGAACTTTTCTGAAAACAGCATTTAAGTTTTAAAATATAAAATTTAAATTACAGTTCTTCTAGGGAATATTTGGACTCTTCCACCAAACATTCCCAAGAAGCAGAAGGAAATTGGCATTAGCTAATTCTGTATATATTTATGTATACAGAAGAGCTTTGTAAGGTGTAAAGCACTAATACCAACATAAAGTGTGGTTATTATGAAAGCAGAAGATGTGAACAAATTTATCAAGAATATGAAGAATACAGGAAAAGGTAATCTAGTTTTAAATTCTCATGCAAGTAACCGAAATTGCATCATTAATTAAAAGATAATTTAATGTTCTGCTGATGTAAATAATTTTCATTTCATTTCTGTTGATGTTAAATAACTTTCATTCCATATTTATATATAGCACTTTGGTGATGGTGCTGCGTTGATTAATGCTTGTCAGATTTCTATAAAGAGATGTTCCCCCATCAATAAAAAATTTTACATTTTAAACCCAGGTCATCTTCTAATTTATTAAAAGATATAATTTAACTCTTTCCCTAATTAGGAAGATTTTTTAAATGTTTCACTTTCTTGGCAACATATGAAATACATGATTTCCATTTATGCTATTAATTTGAAGAAAAATTGAGCTATCATTAGATAATCTTTCAAAAATAATTATTGTATTTAAATTACTACAGTTTATGTAACATGTTTTATAACATACTGAGCAATTTTACTCTTATAAGAATATTCAGAAATCAATATTCAAAACTAGTAATTTTGAATTTCAATCCCAATTTATTTCAGCAATAATTAAAAAAAACTTCAGTTCACAAAATATATTCTTTTAACTAAGATAAAAGTGACTAAATTTTCCCCAGTTTTAGAGTTTTACAGAAACTCTGCTGACATACTCTGGCGAATTCAAATATTAAGATTTCTCTAGCAGATTTTCAAAAGTATGAAAAACAGCATATATACAGTTGTAAGCCAATTTAACTGATTTCAAATACTATATTTAAAAAAAAATTTTTAATGGCGGTACTGGCGATTAAACCCAGGACCTCGTGCATGCTAATCACGCTCTCTACCATTGAGCTATACCGTCCCCCCGTCAAATACTGTACTTTAAATTTCACCTCTCACTCTGAAAGTCCTTTCATTTAAGCATTAACAGAAATTCTTTCACTTTTGCTGACTGCTGCAGCTGACAGCCGAATGCAGTCCCTCAAAGAAATCATTATCTACTAAAAATAAAAGAGATTAAGCAGAGTCACAGTCCTTAATTGTGACTGCCCCAAAGAATAACTGGTCTAACTAATTAGATCTTTAATGGATTTTCCAGGTTCCAAGAACAGGAAGAAGGAAAAACACTGAAAACTTTCTGCTGAGTTATACACAAATACATTAATGCTAACTAATACAATTGTCTGATTTAAAGAGGAACTGACCTGAGAGGTACCTTGCTCCGATTAACATTACCATGCTACTCACTATAAAAAAGCCCAAGGGTAGACTACAGAAGATACTAGGGTCACCTGTGGTCATCCAAGTGGGAGGGAATTCCAGTCAAGCAAACCAAAAGAGAGACACATAATTACAATATTTGTGTTAAGAATCACATGATAGCAAAACAAAGTTATAAAAATAGTATATTCATAAAAGCTAGCAAAGAGTTATTACTTCAAATCAAAAACAATCAATATTGAAGGCTTATGACAATTAACAAACAATACAGATAGCATGCCACAAGTAGTCAAGAACATAATGCATATAGACCAACATAAGCCTTCCACTGGCAAAGCCAAAGAAAGCTGATGGAGAACTTTTTGGGAGGCTGTTGATTTTAGCTTTCTTGATTCTTCCCCAAAAGATATTACATGAGCAATCCAATTCCTCCAAATTCAAATGCAAATTAGAGATCCTTTGGCTATCAGAGAAGAGTTATATTAGTCTACTGAAAATTAATTTCAAACCCTATTAGTTTTATTTTCTTTTTAAAATGAACTTGGTGTATAAGGAAATACACTTGAATATTAGTATTACTATAATTTAAAAACTAATTGTATTAGTCTACATCTTAAGATATTGCCTGAGAACACGGCTGTTTCATTATTTTCTAACTTAAATCCTCTTGGAATCCCTTCCTTTGTACATATGTATTTTATATATGTATTTATATATTTATATATGTATTTATATATTTATTTATATATTATATATATACACACACACAATTAAATTTAAATTTATTAATTATTAAATTTAAATTTAAATTAAATTTCTTAAATTTAAAATTATTTCTCTAGAATATTAAATACTCTGAAAAAATGTTTTGTTGGGTTTCATATAAAGCCAAGAAGCCATCATTTATGATTAGCTCTCTCCAAAAAATATCAACCCCCCAATCACCTCTACTATATTTTAAACACATTGAACATATTTTAAAAATTCTTTACAATACATTCAAATACAGTTACAAATAAGAAAATAAATATGACTGCTTCAAAATTGGCAAAGTGCTTTGGAAATTAAGCCAGCATTATATTCATCCTATAAATTAAAGCACTTTAAGGAGTGCTGTAGCAATTTGAATATCCATTCAAGATGATTAGAATAGGATTCAGTCTCTATTGCTATCATCATATAGTTTGTTGATACAGCATACAGTTATATCATATAGCTTATATTGCTTAAGGAATACAATTAGCATTTCACTAATTGAATATTATTATTCTGTGTACAGTTTAGAGACTCAAAATATACACTAGAGTGCTTTTCATAAATTTACTCAAAGCTTTTTTTTTTCAAATTTTGGTTTAAATCCATTGTTGTCTAATTGAAACAAAAACAAAGTCTGAAAAATCTAAAGCTCTCAAAAAAAAAATCAAATAATTTTATCATCAATGCTGATAGCAGAAACCAAAAGAAATCATGTAATTTTCTTCTAACAACTTCTTCTCTTAAAATTCACTGACAGTAAGGTAGGCAAAGAGAAAAGGATCAATTGGTTTTGTGGGAATTTTGCAATTAAAATTATATCCTCAATTGTTAGTAAGGAGAAGTGTGTGTGGCACTGAGGGTTGGGGCGGGGGTGGGAGGGGGACAACGACTCAGGGAGAATTGCACCATTTAAAAAGATCCAACTAGCCAAAGAATCACATAACTCAAATTTTCATTAGCCATTAATTAAGGGCAATCACAAAATAAATCAGAGTGCATGTTTGTTATATCTTGCATAGCAACAAGCACTGTGCTACAAAAATACCTACGACTGAGAAGTTAGACTATAAAGGGTCTCAAAATTGCACAGTCTTAGCAAGAAAGGCTTTGCCACCCTCTTAGAAAAGTGAGTCTCAGAACAAAACATTTAAAGAAAATGGATATTAAGCAAGTAGGAACATCTGAGACTGAAAATACAGATCACAGTGATCTGCGGTAATAGATGATCCCAGAAGCTTCTCCTAGAAGCCAGATAAACTAAAAGCGGTTCTATACTCACTTAGGGGTGGGAAGGCAGGTTATTTTTCATTTATAAGCTCTTCTCCATTAAAGTATATGCTTTAACATATTGGCCATTGTCCCACTCATTATGTTCCAAATCTTACATTTAGTAAAGAATTAAAATATTACATCAAACTAAAGGCATGTTTAAGCCGTTTAAATATCAAAGGCATATTAAAGACTGCTCAGGGCTGTTTACAACTAAATGGTTTTACTTAAGCCAAATACCTTCCCACCTAAGCAAATGAAAAATAGTCCTCTACTTTCTGCCAAGGGCATTTCCTAATTATGACATTTCTAATTTACTACATTTGGTACTTTTCTTCCTCTGATTCCAATGAATTCTCATAAAATACACTCATTAAGAAGTCAGAAATCAAACTAGGCAACAGTGAAATAGGATCTGACATGAATACAGCTTTCAGTTAGTTGAAGTCATGAAGACAGCCCCCCAAAAAGGCAAAGAAAGACACGAAGAGGGGGAAAAAAAGTGTAGTTGATTTTTTTTTCCATTAAGAAGAAACTAAAAATAAGTTTACTTTCAGAAAACTATGTTATCAATTGAAGTAGTAGGAGTAAACTAATAAGGAAAGATGGAGCAGGATACAGAATAAAGTATATATATCAACGTGATAATTTATATTTTATGTTTAGAACTTTTCAAAATGTTTTCAAAGCGTTTTCAAAATGTTAGAAACTATGAGCCTATGATAATGCTTGTCTTCAAAGCAGCCTTGCTAGTATAAATGGTCAGATACTTAAATAAGCTATTTAACATACTAAGACAAAGTGGAAATAATAATAAAAACATTTTTACCACTTTCCGAAGACTGAGTTGTAACCCAACCCATTGACTTCATCACAGCTTTCTTCCACGTAGAATAACGAATTTCACTTTCTAGAAAGAGGAGGTTAAAAAAACACACACAAGAAAGGTACTTTAGTGAGATGTACCACACTTAATGTTCACTCAGCATCCTTGACAAATAGTTATACGTATTAAGCTGACATTGAGCTTTATCAGGACTCAGATTTGGGAGAGTTCATTCGCTAGTGAGTGCCAGTGAGTGGGAGAGACGCTTGCTTGGAAGTTGGAGGCAAGTTCAGCACAGTCAGCAGAGTGAAGGGAGATTGTGAGACAGGCTGCCTGCCAAGACCAGGCCACAAGCAAGTGGTCATGAAGTAGAAAGGGGAATCCTACTGGATCTGTTGTCTTTTTTTGGAGGTGGAGGAGCTTAGATATGGCGAGACGTATACTATAATGTAGAAAGACTAGAAGGAGAATTATTGTGGGTCCAGCCACAGGATTGAACAAATATTGATTTTTAACATGATTCAAATTGCATTCCTGTCAGATGGGATGTCTTTAAAGGTGGAAATCCACAACAAGAGGACTAAACAAGAATGGGCCCTGGTGTGTCCATTCACACTGTACTCCTCCTAATGACAGGGAGGAAACATGCATGAAGCTGCCCTTCTCTCAGGCCTCCCGGCCTTCCACAGCACCCGAAGCCTGCCAACACCCATTAGATATCAGTTGCAGCAGGAAGCTTTCCCGTGCCCTACACTTCTGGCCCCTCCTCCATCTTCCCAAAGCACCTAACACAGACCTCAGGATAGCAGCTACCACGGGGAATTTTCTTGGTTGTGTCTACCTGTCTCAATATACAAGAGTCTCCCAAGGAGCAAGGACTTCAGTTCATTCATCTCTACATCCCCAAGTCCGGACAGTTTTTGGCCTTTACTTGGGTCTAAACAAACATGCACTGGAAGAATGAACTATCTACATCAGGGTGCCCAATCGCCCATGCGCGTGTGTGTGTGTGTTGTGGGGAGCGCGAAGGGCTCCTGAAAGGAAGGACAACAGATGTAAATGATCAATTCTGAGATAGGCCTTAAAAAATGGCAAAGATAGCTCTCCTTACACAACAGTAGTCCTTAACTCTGCACAAAAATTCCCTGCTTTAACAGTGGGATTGGGGGAAGGGTATAGCTCAGTGGGAGGGCACATGCTTAGCATGCACGAGGTACTGGGTTCAATCCCCAGTACCTCCATTAAATAAACCTAATTACCTCTCCTCCTCAAAAATAAAAAAAAATTTTTTTAATTTAAAAGAAGAGTCGACTAGTATCTGATGGCCAAATACTTGCTCTGAATATTATTTGCTTGTTAAGGAGTTGGTTTTCTTCAGAATTTTCATATTTTTTTATTTCAGAAAAATCAAAACTTGATTTTTTTGAACTTCATGTTATCCAATATGGCAAATTTAAGAATGAATTACAGATAGAATATCAGATTTTGAAATATATTTCTACATCAAGGTACATGGTACACTGACTATAAAATTACTGATATTATAATTCATTTTCTTGTATTTAGAAAAGAATGAATAAAATTCAGAAGCACTGGCATAGTGCTCCAGAAAATTAAACAAAAATGCATTTGAAAGCTTATTTGCCAATAGCTCAAAATCCACTTTGACACTATTTTATACATAGGTTTTTAAAAAGTTTAAAAACCAAGTTCAATACATAAAACCTTACTTTTGTACTCACATTGAATTCAATTTCAGAGACGCACCACAATATTTCAATAAAGGTAGCAGTAGGAGCTTGCGGCTTAACTTCGTTTGTTAGGACAGTGAACCAGATATTTAATGCTCATTTATTTAAATTGCTGCTGCATTTGTTGGGCTAGCCCTGCTGTGCTTAAAAGTTATCAGAATGTCTCTTAGCCCAGCTGATCATATGCTAAAACTGGCCACTGGCACCAAATATGATCCAGTATAGACATGAGGGGTTGGTGGCCAATACATCTCCCTTCTCATTTTCAAAAAGGGCTACACTATCAACTCCCAATAGACCTGGAGGCCCCAAATGGCAGGAGATTCCACCTCCAGTGGACCTGGATCTTTATTATACATATTGCAATGTACTAGCCTGGTGAATGGCACACCCACAAGTGCCATGACAGTTCTGAAGCTAACCATGGAAGGTCAAGAGAGAGGGTGGTGGCCCAATTCCTGGGAATCCATCCTCTTTCTCGCTCTCTCTCCTTCTGTGAGGTCTGCATTCTACCTATGAAGTGTCTATCTCCCTTTACTTCTTTAGTTAACTACCCTCCGCAGTGTATATCTCTCTAAATAAATCTCTTACTAGGAAAAAAAAAAGAAAAACAAAAGCCTATGCTAACAAACTAGAACTGATAGTGAGGCAGTGTTGCCCTCCTACATGAAAGGCCTGTAAACAGTAGAAGTAAATGTTAAAAAAAGAAAAAAGTGATTTTAGAAGTTTTTTCTTAAAATAAGGAACTACTTCTCTCATTCACACTCATTCAGTGTAGCTCAATAAGTTTAGTAGCCAAATCTCAAACAGCAGCATTTGCTATTTTATTTAGTTTCTTAATTTATGGATAAACAGAAAGGCAAACTCACTTTTCACCGTGTACCATTCTTTAAACATCTCATTTTTATCTTTCTCCTTCCTCTTCCTTTATTCTGCCATCCTCCACCACTACCTCCCCATCCTCCTCCATTCCCTCACTGTCACCCTCCCTTCCTCATCCTCCTTCCCTCCTAAGTGTTTCATTCTTAAAATGTACCCTCAGCGTTGATCTGAGGTTCAAACCGCTCCATCGTGACAGCTGACAAATCCTCAGGTTCAAGACTCCAAACGCCAACTCCTTCTGCAGCCCCTGCTGCCATGGCAGCTCCCAGGGCAGTTGTTTCTGGCATTGAGGGTTTCACTGAAGGGAGAGAGCTACATCAGTATCTCTGAACTCACATATGCCTAAAAAAACAATTCTTCAGAAGGAAACATTACTCTTGGAATTTAAAGGCATGAAGGCTTACTGACCTACTGGGATATATAGAATGTCTGCTTGGAGCTGCATAAGAATTTTGTTGTTCGTCATTCCTCCGTCTACCTGCAAATGGCTGAGTGGAATTCCACAGTCGCGGTTCATGGCGTCCAAAATCTGAAATTAACCAATGCAATGAACAGAATTAAAGTACTTCATAGTAACATCTCTGAAAACAGCAATCTTCTTTCAAAAATGCTCAAGAGCACCCCAAAGCCTACAGAATAAAAATTTGGATTTCTTATGCTGATCTTCCAAGTCCTCCTTGATCTGGTTACAACCAACGTTTTCTCTCACCATACCTCTCCACTCAGCCCTACATCCAGCCAAGCCAAACAACTCTATTTTGCACCCTGATTTTCTGCCATGATGCCTTTGTTTGCGCTATTATTCCCTTTGGTTAATCTACCATTCAGCATACCCCTAAATGTAAAATGCTTGGTACTTGGCAGCTAACAGGAACTCAGAAGGTAATAACAGCTGGAAAAAGAACAAAAACTTACATTTATTAGATTAATGTTTAGACAGGCTTAATTTTGATTAATTATTACATTTATTGTGCTTTAAATAAATTTCTGGCTTTAATATACAATTTGTTTAAGAGCAATAAAAGTGGATTAAGTACAAGAAAAAGGCCCATATTTATTACCTCTCGGGTCTGGAAACAAACAGCTTCTAACGCAGCAAAAGCAATATGGCATTTATTGGTGAACTGAGTGAGCCCACAGATAATCCTAAAAATACACACAAAGATTCTTAAGATCAGAGTGGAATAAACAAGTCAATTGAAGATGTCCTGAATATGGAAAGGTTGATTTTGGTAGAAAGAAATGTGCAGGGGAGAAAATGGACATTAAATAAACCAAAACTGGACATAAACATTAAATAGCTTGAAAAGTCCTTATAGTCTACAATCCTGCATCCACATATGAAAAAGTTCATGATCCAGCTGCATAGATGATATGTATAGTAATATTTTATTTTATATTGGTATTTTTATAGTATTCATCAGTATTCATCTACACTATGTCCTCTTGATATATAACTTGCTGGTATCTTGAAGGTAAAAGATATTAACACTAACATGAATGTGGATATGGTGGGGGCTTGTTGTCAGATGATTTATAACTTCTTGGAGTGTAAAGGCTCTGAAATTACACTCTCCAAGTAGAAAAGATATCTTCAACACTTAAAAATCATTTGAGGGGGGAGGGTATAGCTCAAGTGGTAGAGCGCATGCTTAGCATGCATGAGGTCCTGGGTTCGATCCCCAGGACCTCCATTAAAAAAAATCATTTGAAAATAGATAGGAAACTGTTACCCAGTAAGTTATTAGCCAATGCTGTAAATAAATCAAGACCAACAAAAGCATACCTTACTTTCAATTCTTACCCTCTGGCACTGGGCTCCCAATAAGGTGCATATAGGCCTGAAAACGCTGGGACGAAATAGCAGCCATAAGAAGTACCTACTTCTTTAGCAAGTTTTTCTAACAAAAACAAACAAACAAAAAAACCCAAGAATCACTCCAATATCTACTTACTTCAGTCAATAAACACACGTGTTTAAAAAATGAGGACAGAGCTTTGGGTTTTCTATTCATTAGTAAAGCAAAATGTTCCTAATTATGACAGGATGCGAGGGGCAACAGAACCAAATTTCCCACATTGAATATCCTCCAGTAAAAATGTACCCCAGTCCCAGAAATAACAAACTGGATTAGTTTTGTTAAGGTATTTTAGCTCCTCTCCACTATTTTGAAGGTTGCTGATTAGTAGATAAAGTAGCCTCCAGTGTGTCCCTAATCAGAAATGTGTTTCTGATTGTCTCACCTTCAGGCAAAATTAAAGACGTAGATGAATGAGCGGGAAGGGGAGTTCAAAATAATTATCCATTGACTGAAAATAGCCATATTAATGCTTAAATTATACATACTGGAGTTTTAATGCTCACTCTAAGAGTTAAAACATTTTCTCATCAGATAAATTTAACTGCAGAGTCTGGCAATCTTTTGTGTTCAGTTTTATACTTGGGTAATTTTTATGCCTTACCTAGCCAGTTTATTAGTAACCACCACTAATTATGTCAGTCCGTTGCTTTATAAATCCTCACAAAACAGTCTTTCATGTATAATTCAAACTCATAATAGGGATCCAAGTAGTTTAATGTCACATATGGGGCAAAGCACAAGTACTAAAAGATTACAAAGGTAAAAATGTTAAAATTTTTCATTATTTAGATTCTAACCCTTTGTTAGAACATACTCACCAATTTCCTCTGAGGTCTTTATAATTCCAAGATTGTCTCTTAGCCAGCGAATAACAGCACCAGCTATAGCTACAGAACCCTACGGAAAAAAGGAATCCGAGAGAGAATATATGTTATCACTATAAAAAGTTTTTATTGATCATATTCTCTGTGTATGACACTACCAGATGGATAAAATTTTAAAATTTGTCAAAAAAAACCCTTCAACTTGGGGACTTCTACAAATATCATAAATTAGGCCTCCTAACAAATAGTTTTATCTAGGTCATTATAGAAACTTGTCATGAGACAGAGAAGCGAGCCCTCAAGCATAACATACCCTTGGACCTGTCCCTGTTGGTGTTCAGCAGTTTGCCTCTTGAACAATTGTTCTATCTGTTAATAAACTACTGAGGTATATTATTACCCAGAATACATTCCCGTCTTATCCACAAAGTTATTGGGAGAAGTCACATTAAGTTTTTTTCAAGCCCATTTCCCATATCCAACAGTATATGAAATCAAGCAACAGCAACAAAATCTTAGCAGAAAAGCTAACTACAAAGTAATTATTCTTAACAACAAGATCACCATGGGATGTGGGGGAGGGGTTGTATGGCTACAGTAATACGGAATAAAACATACAATTTGGAGTCAGATGAACCAGACTTGAGTCTGAGTTCTAGTTTCTAATTGCTATGTGACCTTAGGCAAATTGGTTAGGCTTTCTGAGCCTCCATTTATTCACCTATATCACAGTAGTGACTGTAACAAAGCTTACCTAAACAAACTACCATGAGGCTCAATATGAGTATCTGGGAGGTTCTTATTGAATGTAAATATCAGCATCATCAATTCTTTAAACGTTAAAAAAAAGTATCAGCCAATTCCATTGACTGATGTATGATTAAAAAAATGTAGTATAGCCACACAATGGAAAATTACTTGGCCATGAAAAGGAATGAAATTTTGTTGCAACACAGATGAACTTTGAAAACATTATACTAAGTGAAAGAAGCCAGTCACAAAAGACTATAGATTGTATGACTCCATTTATACCAAATGTCCAGAATAAGCAAATCCATACAGACAAAGAGTAGATCAGTGGTTGCCTAGGGGTGGGATGATGGGATTATTCTTTGGGGTGATAAGAATGTTGTAAAGTTAGATTGTGGTGATAGCTGTACAACTCTGTGAATATACTAAAAAAAAACCATTGAATTATACACTTTAAATGGGCAAATCAATCACGTGACATGAGAATTACATCTTAATAAAGCTGTTTATAAAAAGATCTTGAGGGCAAAGAGTATCAGCACAAACTATTAGGAATTCCAAAAAAAGGTTTTTGGTTCTGATGTTTCTTTCATAGAGATTATTAATGTAAATTACTTCCACAAAGTCACCCCAAACCCAAACCTCAGGTGGTATTAAGTGTAGGAAGCAGAATGCTTCTTATATGTTGCCTGCCTCTCTGTCCCCAATTCCATTCATTGAATTACAAATGGGTGCTACTTCCTGCTGTCAGTTTTCATGACGTAAACAAACTAGATGCTGAGTATGTTGATACTGTCTACCATTCACAGCTGCTCTGAAAATAAGTCAATATATGCTACTGCAAAGCTGGCAGAACAATACAGTTGTTCTTTTTATACAGTGGCTTTTCAGCTATAAAAAGTTATTTGAGGAACAGATTTGACATTGCTGTGTGAATATAACCAGGCTTTAAAAATGGGACAAAGATAATTCAGCAAATTCCTGACAAGGAATTCCAACCCAATGCTTCCTCCCAAAAAGGAAGTTCTTAATACACTTCCTAACTTTGATATATTAAATATTTACGTACATAATGGGATCATGAGGGAGAACTAAGTAAACTTTTTGCCTACGGAGATAACAATTCAACTCTTAAACATTATTTGGAAGCAAAAAATTCAGAGACAGTAGTTGCCAAAGATTGCTAAATATGTAAGATATTCTAGACCCAGTGGTGTTTAACAGAAATATGTGAGCCACATATGTAATTTAAATTTTCTAGTTACCATATTAAAAAAAGGTTAGATTAATTGTAATATATTTTGCTTAACCCAATATATTGAAAATATTATGACTGCAATGTGATCAATATAAAAATGAAGATTATATATATAATAATAGAGAGTATATGTGTATATATACATATATTCTACTAGGTCTTTGAAATTGGGTATATATTTTACACTTACAGCACATCTCAATCCAGCCTAGCCATATTTCAAGTGCTCAACAGTCACATTTGGCTAGTGGCTACCATATTATTTTGGATAACACAGTTCTAGATATAACTGGAAAAACAGATATCCTTTATTCTTATACTCTCAAAAAGACACTGGTCCTACACGGCATCTAACCAGGAATGTGTATATGTTCAATAGTTTTAGGTGAGTAAATTGTGAATTTTAAAAAGCCATTGGAAAAAAAAGCCACTGAGCTAGAAGTCCAGTAGAGCGGTCCTGTGGCTATCAGCTAGAAAAACTTTATATTTAGGGGAACAAAATGCTGGTGTACGTCATTTCCACTGAAAAGGCCAGGATGTTACATGCTTAAACTTTTTTTTGAGCGGAAGCAATTTGATTTCAGAAAAAGGAAAATCAGGGTTTTCATTAAAAGTAACTGGCTGAGAACCAAAAGGCATTATTTAGATTAAAACAAAAGGGGAAAAACACAAAGCCACTGTCAAGGTTCCAGAAGAAACTTATATTTAAGTTTGGCCATCAGGAGTATACAGGAGTGTTTTGTTGTTGAATGAATAGATTCAACATTAAAAAATTAAGGGTAATTAAAAACACTCATCTGAAAGAAGTATATAATTTTGGCATCAGGATATAATACTTGGTATAGCCTTTAAAAAATTAATAAAAATAAGAGAAACCTCCAAATTCACAAAAGATGTAGTCTTCTGAATCCAGAGGCAGGACATAAAGTGGAAGATGATACAATGCTTTGAAGATGGGCAGGAAAAAGAGTACAGGAATGGAAACCTAAAATGATAGATAGAAGATGACTGTCTACTTGCTATCAAATAAGCTGCTGTCATTTATATCCTAAAAAGAAAGATTCAGTACTTTAGCTCATCATCTACAAATATGAATCAACCCTTATTCAAAGTCACGATCTTCTGGGAAAGTTACACAGAAGCCTCGTAGTTGTTCTCTAACAAAGACATAATAGAAATGAGAGGGTAAAAAGAAGTAAGTTCAGTGATAACAGGACAAGAGAAATAAATTATTCAAAACTTGGACAGATAGCCTGGAGAGTGAAAGGCTAAGAAACAGGCTATGCAAAGATTAGATTAAAAAATAATCAAGTAGATCGGATGTGATGTCATAGCTGGCAAACATACTTTTCCCAAAAAGCTCCTTGACATGAATGCCACTACCATGCACAGTATCTGTATAAAGCAGATATTTCAGGATGCAGGGGAATCATATCTTACAAGGCTGTTATGGTTAAAATCAGTAATTGTCGAGAAAAATTACATAAAATTAATGTTATCCTTCAACTGCTTAAAATCAAACATTAGGCACAGTAAACATAGTTTTGTGTATGTTAAAGCAGTATCACTACATATATAATTTATACTGTACTTAATTTGTATAAGATTACAAATGCAAAATCTAACTCTATAGCATTTTTAATTGCATAGAATGAGAACAGGAGCATAGTGCTGAACTGGGGAAGCATTATTTTTGAAATGTAATCTGTATCATTAATACTTCAGTAACAAGTTAGGGAATTAAAATTAAAAGCACTTATTGCTCAGAAAGTATACTTTCCAAGAAAGTACATTACAAAAGTCCATAAATATATATACTGCGGCAGACAGATCCTTAATTAAGGTGGCCTCCATGATCCTTGCCTCCTGCTGTGCATCCTCTTCTGAGATCCCTTCTCCATGAGCGACATGAGATCTCTGACTTGCTTCTAACCAGTAGGTCATGTCAAAGGACAAGATGTATGTGATGATGTATATATGATTACATTGCATAAGATTATTGCACCTGTTTCCTGGACTCTCTCCCTCCCTTGCTGGCTTTAAAGAAACAAAGGGCCATGTTAGCAGTCATCACATGGGAAGGAACTGCAGGTGGCCTCTAGGAACTGAGGGCAGCCTCTGGCTGACTGGTGGCAAGAAACTGAAACCCTCAGTCCTACAACCACAAGGAACTAAATTTGGTCAATAATCTAAATGAGCCTAGAAGCAGATGGAGCCTCAGAGGAGACTGCAGCCTTGTGAGACCATGAGGACAGGAATCAGCTAAGCTTTGTCTGGACTCCTGATCCATGGAAACAGTGAGATAGTAAATGGGTGTGGTTTTAATCTGCTTACATTTGTGGTAATATTGTTATGCAAAAACAATTAATTAATAAATCAGGCTTATACCTCAAATGGAATATCTGCCTCAAAAGGAATGAAAAACTCAAAAAAGAAAATATTAACACTATAATCATAAATCACACCAAGTAAGAGATGGAATAAAGAACATTTAAAGATACAAGGAACCATGTGACAATGAATATATATATGTTCATGTATAACTGAAAAATTGTGCTCTACACTGGAATTTGACACAACATTGTAAAATGACTATAACTCAATAAAAATAGGTTAAAAAAAAGATACAAGGAACCTTCTTTGAAGTGCATATTTAAATAGACAAAAATGGCATCACATAGTATTTGGTATGTAAACAATATTCATTATTGAGTGTCTACTGCATGTCAGCCTCTGGGATGGAGTGGTGAACAAGACAGACAAGTACCCTGGCTTAGGGTACTTCATCCTAGTGAGAGAATACAGAACATGGAATTCTCAAATCCAGAGTAAGCTCAAGTTCATAATCATATTAAAGGCCCCCAAGAGAGTTTTGTTTTGTGAAATAATATTTAGAAAAAGAAGATGACCAAGGAAACGGAGAAGCACAGCTTGGTGAAGATAGTACACAGATATCAGAGCGAAGGCAGAAGTACTCAACCACTATTTTGTTTCAGCATCTTCCACTCCTAAGAAACATTTTCCAACTAGAAAGAGTGGGACAAATTTAAGCAGTTTAATATGAGTTTAAAGTTTCAAAACAATGGAAAGATCATGTGTCCCAGTTCCTTTTCACTGATAATGAAAACAGGGACCTAGAGTTGTTTAAATGTCAGGTATAGATGAATCACATGCTGGAGGAAGGGAGAGGAAAAAAGAATTTTCTTGGTGATGAAAAAGAGGTAAATATCGTATCAGCAGAGGTGGTGAGTCTGCATTTTAAAAATCATCTGTGTTCCTAAGAGAGGGTAACAGGCAAAAGGTAAAAAGAGAAAACCAAAACAACACAGGCTAACTCAAACAGAGGATAGTGTCGATGTGGACAGAAACAGAAATGCATGACCGAGCAGGATTTGAGGCCACAAGCAGGATGGGTTCTGGTTCACTTTTCTGTATGTGTCAGGGAGCAGGAGTGGTGGCTACGAGCTGACTCCTGCAGAGGAAAAGGGATCCAAAATGTTTTGTGTAGGACAAGGAATAGCATTGGTGCTTGGAGCCAGGGCCAGGGGCTGCTCTCCCGCTCGTGCAGGGGTGCTGGGAAACAAGCGACTGTCCACCTGCTGACTAAGGCTAATGGCTTAGTGGAAGATGACACTGGAAGGGAAAATTTCAAAATGTACGAGGAAATTCATTATTAAGACATCAGGCATGGTGTTGGAAAAATTGGAGAGGTACATGCAAAAGAATCAAACTGGGCTACTTTCTCACACCATATAGAAAAGTAAACTCCAAAATAGATTAAAGACTTAAATGCAAGGCTTGAAATCATCAAACTCCTAGAAGAAAACATAGGCAGTGTGCTCTTTGATACCGGGTCTTAGCAATTTTGGAGATCTGCCCCCTCAGGCAAGAGTAATAAAAGCAAAAATAAACTAAAAAGTGTTTGCACAGTGAAGGAAATTCTCAACAAAAAAGGCAGCCTACTTAATAGGAGAAGATATTTGCAAATGATATATCTGATAAGGGGTTAATATCCAAAATATACAAAGACCTCATATAACTCAACATCAAAACAAACAGCCCAATTAAAATAATGAGCAGAGGACCTAAATAGACATTTTTCCAAAAAAGACATAGACATGGCCAAGAGACATATGAAAATAAGTTCAGCATCGCTAATCATCAGGGAAACGCAAATCAAAACCACAATGAGATACCACCTCACACTTGTCAGAATGGCTATTATCAAAAATACAACAAATAACAAGTGTTGGCAAGGATGTGGAGAAAAGGGAACTTGTGTATGCTGTTGGCAGGAGCATAAATTTGTGCAGCCACTATGGAAAATGGAGGTTCCTAGAAAAATGAAAAATAAATCTACCTACCATACAATCTAGCAAGTCTACTTATGGGTATTTTTTCAAAGAAAACAAAAACACTAATTCAAAAAGATACATGTACTCTTATGTTCATTGCACCACTGTTTATAATAGCCAAGATATGAAAGTAACCTAAGTACCCAATGACAGATGAATGGATAAAATGGATAATTTCAAAATATATAAAATGGAATATTACACAGCCATTAGAATGACATCTTGCTATTTGTGAATACATGGATGGACCTAGAGGGTGTTATGCTAAATGAAATAAGTAAGACAGATAAAGAAAACACAGTATGATTTCACTTATATGTGGAATCTAAAGAAATAAAACAAATGAACAAATACAATAAAAAAGGAAATAGACTCAGAAAAGGAAAACAAATTGGTGGTTGCCAGAAGGGAAAGGGGTAGGGAAATGAGTGAAATAGATGAGGGAGATTAAAAGGTACAAACTTCCAGTTACAAAATAAGTCACAGGGTTGTAACGTACAGCACTAGGAATATAGTCAATATTTTGTAATAATTTTGTATAGTGAACGATACTAACTAGACTTACTGTGGTGATCATTTTCTAATGTATAAAAATATTAAGTCACTATGTTGCATATCTAAAATTAATATAATATTGTAAGTCAATTATACTTCAATTAAAAATTGGTAAAATTAAAAAATACATATATATACTTTTCGGTAAATTAGATATTATTGCAATCGTGCTAGCTTGCAAGCACCATTTTGAATAAAAATGTATGGAAGGGAAAAAATGACGTAAGTCAACAAAATAGCTGGAATAGAATTCATTCCAGTCTGAAAAGTAAGTATTTAAAATATGTATGTGCTAAAAGTATTCAAAGAGATAAATTAAGGTATGATTTCCATGAAAAAAATCACGAATTACAAATCAAAAGAAAAGATGAATAAAACAAAATCAGGTAGATATGAAAAATAATGAATTGCAAATCCTAGAAATGAAATTACTGAGTGAAATTTAAAAATGTAATAGATGGGATAAACTTTAGAATAGACGGAGGAGGGTATAGCTCAAGTGGCAGAGCTCATGCTTAGTGTGCGTGAGGTTCTGGGTTCAATCTCCAGTACCTCCTCTTAAAACAAGTAAGTAAATAAACATAATTACCCACCCCCTCCCCAAAACAAAAACAAAAACAAAACAAAACAAAAAGGATGGACAGCCATGTTAGGTAAATAAGTGTTCCCATACACTGCTGGTGGCATTAACATATGGTAATGAAAAAGAATGAAATAACAGCTATATCTAACAACAGGGATGAATCTCACAAATATAATGTTGAGTGAAAAAGGCCAGATCAAAGATTGCATACTGTATTACTTAGTCTCTCTCTTTTGTATTTTTAATATGTAAAGTATTAAAAACATGCAAAGCTAAACTCTGGTGTTTAGGATTGCACATTAAAGTGTTAAAACTATACAGAAAGTAAGAGCAGGATTATAATAAAGGTCAGGACAGCCATCACCTTAGGCAAAAGGGAGGAGGTTGTGATTGGGAGGGGCACACAGGGCGGGGGGGGGGGGGGTTCCTGGTAGGTTCTGTTAACTGATCTGAGTGAGGTTACATGGGTCTTCCCTTTATAATAATTTATTAAGCTGTACACTGATATTTTATGCATTCTTCTTTATATGCCTTCCATTTCACAATTAAAAAGTTTTCGTTTTAAAGAGAGAATTTGAAAATGTAAGGTAGATACTGAGAACTCACCAGGGATGCAGCACAGAGAAACAAAGAGATTAAAAAATACAAAAGGGCAGTTAAGAGACACGGAGGGTGGGTTGAAAGGTTTCAATACCCATACAATAGCAATTCCAGGAGAGGATGGAGGTAATGGTAGAGAAGCAGTATTTGAAGAGATAATTGTTGAGAATTCTCCAGAACTGAAGACAGACTTGTATCCAAGGACCTAACAGAATAAGTAAAAATAAATCCAAACTCAGGGACTATCACAGTAAAACTATGGAACAGTCAAAGATAAAGATAAGGAGATAATGTTAAAAACTTCCATACAATAAACCTGATTATCTACAAAGGAACCACATTTAGAACAGAGCAACAAAGGTCTCACTAGTATCAAAAAATGGCCACGAGGGATGTAGAAAAAACAACTGAGATTTTATATCCACCCCAGAGAGAGGGCAAAATAAGGACAAACCTATAAAGAATAGGCTTACTATGCCAGACTCCGGCAACTATAAAACACTATCCCTCAGCAAGAAAAACCTGGGGATGAAGACATAAAAGGTATGGGACCAAAGAAATGATACTGGACACAGAAATGGATAAAATATGCCATAAATATGATTTATGATTGACTGAAAACAGTACTAATGATTGTGTTTTACAAAAAGTGTAAATAAAAAAAATTAAATTCAGTAACATGATTGCTGGTGGAGGGGGTAGACGTAAAGCAGAGATCCTCATCATGGTTGGGTGGTTAAACATACTAAACAACCATAAGCCCTCTTAGGAAAGTATATCGTTATAGAATATCTTAAAAATTTAAAGGCACTACCAAAAAATCCCAAACAAAAACCAAAAATTAAAAATGCACTGTTTTTTGCTTCTAAATCAGCAGAAGGAGAATGAAAGACTAAAAACTAAGATGGGCAGGTATAGTTTCCATTTTCAAAAAGTGTAGAAAGTAAAATTTTAATATCTCAGAATGCCAAGCCTAACAACAATCTGTCAAAGAAATGAGTATTAAATATACACTTTTTAAGCACTTACCAAAAAAAGGGGGCAGGGGGTGGGGGAAGAAGCGTGACCAAGTGGAATTTGCATAAACTTACTGAGAAAATGTTGTACCAATACAGCTTTACTCTCAGCACTTTTTTCGATCTTTTTTTTTAATATTTAAAAAATGTTTGTTAACTGAAAAAAAATTAGAAACATCGAAAAGAAAAAAATTCTATCTACTACTGTTAATATAGAACTGTGTGTGTGTGTTGTGGCTGAGTTGCTAGGTTAGAAGGGTGTAACCTATGTGAGATCCAGTGAAAAGAACACTGGACTTGGGAGACTGGAACCCAGAATATTCAGATTTACAAGCAAGGAGATGGCACAGCGGGGTGGCCTAGGCATCTAGACTTTTTATGTCCAATAACCCTAATTTGCATCCAGCATCGGCTACTAACTAGCTGTCAAAAGTCACTTTGATCAAATGACTTCAATTTCACTTGCCTTCGTGTATAAAACAAGGAGATAGCGGGGTGCTGTAAAGCCTGTTATCTAATCTACTGTCCCTCTCCACTTTAAAATTCTATGAAACTAAAAAAAATTTACATGAATTGGAACAAAATCATAAAGCATAGAGGTGTTACCTCTCCAGATGAGACAACACTGCAAGAATAACAGAGTGAAAAAAATTCACAGTGTCAGAATAGGCTGAAATCACTATCGTGAAATTAAACAGAAAGAAACAAAGACCTAAATTTGGATCAATAAAAGGTCATCTGTGCAAATACAAATTGGAGGGGATCTGGCTTGATGATGATTCATTTGGAAAAGAGCTAGATATTTTAATACATGCTCCTGGAACCAATGATATGATGGGGTTATTAGATCTAATCAGTGAACTCTCAGGCTAGAGTGGCAGAAACAGTGTTTATGGTCACAGAGGCACAAATCACACTAAGGGCATACTTCATTTTATTGCACTTCACAGATACTGCTTTTCACTTTTTTTTTTTTTTTAACAAATTGAAGGTTTTGTGGCAACCCTTCATTGAGCAAGTCTATTGGTGCCATTTTCTAACAGCATTTGCTTATTTTGTGTTTCTGTGCCACATTTTGGTCATTCTTGCAATATTTTAAACTCTCATTACTATTATATTTTTTTGTGTGGGGGGGAGGTAATTAGGTTTAATTATTAACTCTTTTTAAAATGGAGGTACTGGGGATTGAACCCAGGACCTTGCCCATGCTAAGCACTACCACTGAGCTATATCCTCCCCACCCCATTATTATTATATTTGTTAAGATGATCTGTGATCAGTGATTTTTGGTGTTTTGGGGTGCCACAAACTGCCTATATAAAACAGTGAACTTAATCTATAAATGCGTGTGTTCTGACTGCTCTACTGACCAAGACTTTCCCCATTTCTCTTCCTCTCCTCGGGTCTCCCTTCTCCCTGAGACAAAACAATACTGAAATGATACTGAAATTAATAACCCTATAATGGCCTCTAAGTGTTCAAGAGTCACATGTCTTTCATTTTAAATGAAAAGCTGGAAATAATTCAGCTTAGTGAGGCAGGTACGTCTAAAGCGGAGAGAGGCTGAAAGCTAGGTCTCTTGTACCAAATGGTTAGCCAACTTGTGAATGCAAAGGAAAAGTTCTTGAAAAAAATTAAAAGTGCTACTCCAGGGAACACTCCAGTAGAACTCCAGTGAATGCTAAAAAAGTGAAACAGCCTTGTTGCTGATATGCAAAAAGTTTGAATGGTCTGAACAAAAGCTTAAACCAGCCACAACAGTTCCTTAAAGCCAGAGCCTAATCCAGAGCAAGGCCCTAACTCCCTTCAATTCTGTGAAGGCTGAGAGAGGTGAGGAAGCTGCAGAAGAAAAGTCTGGGGCTAGCAGAGGTTGGTTGATGAAGTTTAAGGAAAGAAGCATTCTCCATAACATAAAAAGTACAAGGTGAAGCAGCACATGCTGATGTAGAAGCTGCAGCAAGTTTCCTAGAAGATCTAGCTAAATTAATTAATGAAGGTGGCTACACACAGCAGATTTTTGAATGTAGACGAAACAGCCTTCCACTGGAAGAAGATGGCATGTAGGACTTCCATAGCTAGAGAGAAGTCTATGCCTGGCTTCAGAGCTTCAAAGGACAGGCTGACTCCCTTGTTAGAGGTTAATGCAGCTGGTGATTCTAAGTTGAAGCCAATGTTTATTTACCATTCGCAAAATCCTAGGGCCCTTAAGATTTATGCTAAACCTACTCTGCCAGTGCTCTAGAAATGGAACAACAAAGCCTGGAGGACAGCCCATCTGTTTACAGCATGGTTTACTGAATATAAGTCCACTATTGAGACCTACTGCTCAGAAAAAAAGATTCCTTTCAAAATATCACTGCTCATTGACAATGCACCTGGTCACCCAAGAGCTCTGATGGAGACATACAATGAGATTCATGTTGTTTTCATGCTGCTAACGCAACGTACATTATGCAGCCCATGGATCAAGGAGTAATATTGACTTTCAAGTATTATTATTTAAGAAATACATTTTGTAAGGCTATACCTGCCACAGATAGTGATTCCTCTGATGAATCTGGGCAAAGTCAACTGAAAACCTTCTGGAAAGGATTCACCATTCTAGATGTCATTAAGAACATTTGTGATTCATGGGAAGAGGTCAAAATATCATTAATAAAGAGTTTAGAAGAAGTTGATTCCAACCTTCATGGATGACTTTGAGGGGTTCAAGACTTCAGTGGAGGAAGTAACTGCCAATGTGGTGGAAATAGCAAGGGAACTAGAATTAAAAGTGAAGCCTGAAGATGTGACTGAATTGCTGCAATCTCATGATAGAACTTTTTAACAGATGAGGAGTTGCTTCTCATTCTTACAGAGAGCACTGTGACTTTCATTAGCTTTGAATGTTTGTCATATTATCTATAATGAATGAAAAGTACTTACTTCTAATGCATAATATACTGGTTTGTCTCTGCCAAGTTTGTAAGCAACTGTGGTTAGAAGGCCATGTTCAGAAAATACACACTGTAGGAAAGAGAAAAAGGATTCAGCAGTCAGGAAAACAAAAAGAGAGCATAAGAATATTTTTAAAGCAAAAACATAATTCAATAATATTTTTAAAGCAAAAACATAATTCAATAAATATAACAAATTAGAAAATAAATCTTAACAGTCAAAATTACCAGTATTAAGAACAACACATTTAAATAGTACAAAAAGTTTATCCCTTGTTCCAAATTTGATTTGCATTAAGAATCTGACAAGATCCTAGTGCAGATATCCCATCAACACAATTAAAAACATATGTATAAAATTCAGAGAACCATTCAAATTTAGTGGTTTTCATCATTTTTATTGAGTTCTAAATTAAACTGTTAAAAATTAAATAAAAGCTTGTTGACTCAAAATAGCAAATTATGTTCAAGCATTACTTTTATGAAGTTAAAGAAGACTTTCATCAATCTCTTAATTTGAAAAAACCAACCTTACGGCCTGTATTACATAGTAAGAAACAGCCTGTTCCATACCTATAGTTGGGGGAGAGTGAATAGTAGGACAATTTTATTAAAAGTAAATAATACAAATTACTTACAAAAAGTAAATAGTATGAATACAAATTTCAACTGACATTTAACTTAGTATAATAAAAGTAATTATATTAAAGTTTTAGAAAACGTCCCAAAGCTAACAAACATCACATACTCTTTTGGAATAATGTTCAAAGAACAGTCTAGAAGAAAATGTACCTAGTGTGATCCTAATAGAAAAATGCACATATAGTATGTGGTGCTTGGTCATAGCCCAGGGCTATGTTTGTAAAATACCACTAGTTACAACAAATCCTAAATGCAGGCACAGTTACGTTACTACTAATCCACGTGGAGTGAAGCATCATGACTTAAGAGCCATTTGGCAACGGGGCCGGCCAGCCTTGCTCCATCGTTAGTACAGTCATAAGGCAAGAAATGCCACCATCTTCTGGCACACAGAGGCCGTTAGGTCCAGGGTGCAGGAAAGTGGAGCTGGACTTTGGGCACAAGAGAGGCACAGAGGGGAAGGCTATTTCCAGCCTAGCCTTCCCATTCTCTGTGCAGGATGGGGCATTCTAACAGTGGTGGGAGAGTCCCAGCCAGCATGTAACGCAGCTGCCATGGGAAGTGAATTTTTGTGGTAGCCTTATCAGCATCAACTTTGGACTCTGCAAATCTGGTGCTTGGACATGAGAGAGTAGTTTTGACTTGTGCCAGGCAGATAAGTAGCCCAAACTGATACAGTAAGGGTCACATGGCAACAGTTTTCAACTGAGTTGGCTGTGACAGTCACCCTCGGCTCACCACAGCTGCCCTGCCTGAACTCAGGATTCCCTCCCCATGGACCCTGCCACTGTGCCCTGCAACGTTTGGGCAGAGAGGAGAAGGGAGAGGGAGTGCTCAGTCCAAAGGAAGGGGATCCCAGCAGACGCTACGACCAGTCACCGCTAAGTCAACAGACCCGAAGAGCTGTATTTGTCTTGTGGAAGCAAATAGAAACCGAAGGCAATTTTTTCCAGGCACCACTGCTGTGAATAAGAATTAGCCCGATACAGCCTATCTCTTCTGCTTGATTCTGGGCCTGCTTGATGAATAGCCAGCACATTCAGGATGAATATCTAAGTTTTCAAAGACACTAGTTAAAAAACACTAGGTACAGGTAATGACATATTCACGAATTTAAACACATAAATCACTATACCTTATTACTTCCACAATGCTGAAAAAGCTATATATTTTAATATCCTTTAATAGATACTCACAAAAAAGTTAATTATCTGTTCCATGCTTTTCATTTTATTTTTTAAATTAATTTTTTAATGGAGGGCCTGGGGATTGAACCCAGGACTCCTTGCATGCTAAGCATGTGCCCTACCGCTGAGCTATATATCCTCCCCCATGCTTTTAAAAGGAGAAGTCTGAACCCATTTAGTCCCCATACAAACACTCTGTATACTGAACAGTAATGTACATACAAGTTTTAAAGTACAAAATTGACACAAAGGCTCAAGGCACTTAATAAATACGAACTTAAAAACACAAACAAACAAAATTCCCCAAACTTGGCGTGATCCTTTTAAAAGAACAAACTACCTACTTCACACATCGTTCCTGGGTGGTTGCCTTTCTACAAACACAGTGTCTTACTGCCTCTATTTTCTACCTACCTGCATCTCTCTGGACCATTTGCAACCTGGCTTCCATCTTGAGCCTTCTACTAAAGCTTCATTCATTCTTAGAGGTCACCACCGAAGACCTAATTTGTCAGCCTCAGCCTCCATGACTTTTATGGAGTATTTTGCACTGCTGACCAAGCACCCCACCCCCCAAGTATCTCTACCTGGGATCACCACATTAATGACTAAGTACATTCTTATTTGTCTGCATTCTCCATCCCTGTGTTTCTTACTTTTAAAAATATCTCCTCTACCTGTAAATTTTTTCTTGGTATTTTCATCTAGTCCTGTTGCTTCAAAAATCACCTCTAAATCGGGAAATTCAAAACCTCTACTTTTATAATGAACTCATTCCCCATTTCCAAATGTGTATGATAGATATATAACCTATCAGTACCACCGTGTCCCAAATAGAAATTCTTCTACTTGGACGCGTTTCCTACTTTGGCTAAGCCTAACCACGAGGTCCAGGTGACTAGACTTCATACGTGCTTCCTGCCTCCTGTCCCTCTGCAGTGTCATGGACATTCACCCACAGCCTCCCTCTCTCTCCTCACCTTCCTAGTCTTTGTCCTTGTTACTGAGATGGCATAGTGGCCTCCACCATGCCCTCTTTGCCTCTAGCCTCTCCTCACTTTGATCCAGGATCATATTATTAAGTGGACTCTGAACACCAGCTCACAAACCTTCAGAAGTGTCCCAATGCCTTCAAGAAAAAACTCCTCAGTTGAAATTTAGGCCTTCACAACACCATCCTAGCCTTATTTTCCCACAACTACTTCCCTACCTGAATGTTCTGTACAGTCTTTAAACAAAGCCTTCCATTTTCCCACATGCATCTTTGGTCAGTGTTCCACGTGTTCACCATACTGCGCATTCTTTAGAACATTTCATTACTAACATAATGTTTTGTGACTTTTCTCCCCTCCTTATGAAACCCAACATAAGTACTTCAAAGCGTCTTACGGCACATACGTTCTGATTTATAATATGATGAACTGTGTGTTTGTGTTCTTTCTCCTCAGGAACACAAACATGAACTGAAAGACCTTACAGTTGGCTATTCCCCTCCTTCAACCTGGAGGAGCTGCAGAGATATTCAACAAGCCGTCCTTAACTTAAATGCATCATTCAGGACTTGGTTGATAATGCTTAAGGGATTGGGGGAGTATAAAGAGAAGGAAAATCAGGCAATTTTATTGGATCCCATGTGCTCTGTATTACTGTGTTAGGTACTTGACAAATAGAGATACCATCTGACTTACTAGCATTAGTGTGCTTGGCAGAGGAGGAAAGAAGGGGGCGGAGGGAATAGCCTACTTTTCCGTCACTTCTCTTGATTCCTGATTCAACTACCTGGAACCCAGAATTCATAGACTATGTTACCAGACCCTCGCTGACTCAAGCTTTCCTTGTGGTAACCTAGGATACCACGACCTGCACAGAATATTCATATCTCCCTTCCCCCACCAAAAATTCTCACACAAATAATATCACACTCTTGCATGAGGACAGCTGCTCCTGCTAGACTACAAGAACATTTCATCTAAAATGTTAGATGTTCCATTATTCACAAAAGAAGAAACTAACCACTGAAGTTAACACTGATGAGAGAATTAGGAAAGAAAAGCACAGTAAATGTAGACAGTCTCCTGCTGGATCTATGGAAATCTTTTCCAAGCAGGGGACAGTAATGTGCCCCGGCTAAGTCAAATCAGCTGGATCTGGGTGCAAAGATTGCTTCTCTCACTTGCTAGCATAACCTCTCCGAGCATCTGTATTCTCCTACTAAAGTGGGAATAATCTTATTATTCTTAGGTATGTGGCTTGTTACAGACTCTGCACGTGTGTGAGTAGTAAGATGAGATTAGGAGGAAAATGCACCAAATCTCTACTTCCATCATTCCTTCTTCTTCTTATCAAAGAAAAAACTTCAGGTAATAGGGAGAAAGCACAATGCCAGGGAAATAACACTGAAAGTCCCACACAAAGAAAATTACTTTACAATTAGCGAGAAAGTCTAGGACAGGAACAATACCTTGAAAACTGTAGTTAATTATGACTCTTCCTCCCCTCTGTTCAACCTTCCTCCCATCCCCGAACAAGCTCCCCAAAAGGCAAGAATACTTTAAACCAAAATTTAGTTTCTGGATGAAAAAGGTATGGACCTTTATAAATCACGGTTTTCACAAGCCTCATCAGTGTGTTTACCTATGGCATAATGTATTTTATTTGAAGCAGATGAAGAAATACAAACGGGAAAACATTTTTATATCTTTATTGGAACTCTGAAGCTACTAATTTTCAGCTCAGATGAACTTCAAAAGCTTTTCCTCATTCAAAACACCAAAGGGAAAAACAAACAAACCAACAAAACGCCATTGGTTTTCAGATTTCTGAAACTCACGTGTTTTTGGCTTGTCCATCTTGGAAGCACATTTGTCCCACCAGTGCAGCTGACTGGTCCCCCAAACACTGAAAGTATAAATGACAATAAAGAACACCAACTAAGACTACTATTAATTTCCTTTTTACAAGAACCATAAGATTTATCTTTCCTTCTTTATTTATGAAGGAATGAACTGTCTTATGTTCTCTGCATTGCCTCCACTTGGCCATTTTCCCATTTGTTAACACTCCTCTGAGGTAACAGGTACGGGAAGGGAGATTTCCAATTAATTTACTCAGAAAATTTTCAGTGGCCCACACTGTGTCACATAAGAACATGAATTAGCCAATTCTGCTGCTCTTATTTATTCTTCACAGTTAAGGAAGCAGCAGACTGATTAAGGAAAGCTGTAACATGGAAGGGATTGGGGGTAGGGAGGTCACAGGGAGATGGTTGCTGATGAGACTTACCCCAGATATTGGCACACCTTCCAAGGCCCCAGCTTTCTAATAAAATTTTAAAAAAAGGATTATGAATAATCACAAACTGTTGGCTCCACTAACATAACTGCAACAGAAACGAACACGAAGAGCAACATGCCAGAGCATGTGGGCAGACAAGACAAAGCCATTGTTTCAACTACATGAGTGGTTCAGAGAGACAGACACTAGAAAGATTCCTAGAATGGCAGGAAGAGGCATGGCACTGGAGTGCGGACATGACACACTGGGCTGGCAGTCAGGAGACGTGGGCTGTACTCCTGGTTAGTCACTCAGTCACCGAGCAGGCAGCTGAAACCTCTCTAGGCCTCTATCTACAAAATGGGACTGGCCTTATTGAGCTTATATGAATGCCAAAGTCCATTTGCTCTTTGCTATTATTGCTGCTACTAAAGACTAACACATCCTTTTAAATGAACATATGAATAGCTATCAAACAGCATGGAACATATTTACTTTGGAATGTTGCATTTTATCAACTGTACTTCCTACCCAAACTGCTTAAGTAAGAAACACAGGGTGGATAGATCACTGGTAGAGCACGTGCTTAGCAAGCACAAAGTCCTGGCTTCAATCCCTAGTCCTACCCACAAATCAATCAATCAATCAGTTGGATCACCACAACCCCACCAAAAGAAAAAAAAAAAGAAAAGAAACACAAGAGTGTTCAGGTACTGGGTATTACTTGTTCATAACCAACATCACCCTTCAAGTTTTTTATAAGTTAGAGTTAATTTATGTGATGAATAGTGGTTTCTATTTTGATCAAGGATGGCCAGCATTCCAGGGGGAAAAATGAGATTTCAGTGGCTGACTGTGGAGTTTACCAAACTTAATTTTTAAAGGAATACTTTACACTCATACAAAGCAATCTGTACCGGTATTAGGAAATTAGGGGAAAGGAATATGTTCCCTTAAGTACAGGTGATGTACCAGGAAGAGCGCCAAACAAAAGCTTTGGCCCGACCGTTCAGCCTGCCATTTGGAAGCCAGTCTCCTGGCCCCTGGGAGCTTCCAGTTCCTGGGGTGTTAAAGCGAGGGTAAAAATAGAGGCCACCTCACATGGCTACAAGGAAATAATAGCATCTGTGTGGAAACCCTTTACAAAACAGAAAATACCCTCTAGGTAGTAGTTATCATTTTATTTCTTTCACGCTTTCTGGTTAGTTCAAGACCTGTCTTTTTATTTACTGTAAATAGTCTTAGAAAATCTGAACCTGGATAATAAGTGAAGGGTAAATTCCATAAAGGGCTGAGAGAGAATTAGGAAACCTAGAGGCTGTATATCTTGATGTATTTAAATACAGAAAGAAGCCCTTGCTCATACTATTGAAGTTAACATCGAACAACCAGCAGGATCTACTGTATGCGTGCGGTCAGGCACAGAAAGCGCTCCTTTTCCTTCGCAGAGAGGGATCTCTGGAGGATTCCTGGGAATATTCTCTGGTGAAGCATGCAGAAAAAGTGACAGTGCATTTCCAACTAACTGGTCTGAAAGGTTGGGCAAGATAACATTCAAGATAGATGTTCAGGACATTTAAAAACGACATCTGATTTCCCTGTTATGCTAAAGCCCAAAGCACATCACAGCTGTACTTTGTAATGGGGACCATAAGAATTTCTCATTCCAGAAAATCACCTTCATCTTTTATTGTGAAATCTCACTCTTGATCTTATGAGATTCTTAAAAAAATAAACAAGTAAGATTAAGTTTTAAAAACACCTAATGCTTGACTAGAGCTTATAATAATTTGGAGGGTCATGGAAGATTCCAGATAAATCTGTTAAGTAAACAGACTTCTGCTTGACTAAAACTAAATGGAAATGCACTGTATCTTTTCCAAATGAATGGGTAGCATAATTGGTGGGCAACCTACTCACCAGGCTATGAGAGATTTTCTACAGTCAGCAAAGGGGAGAGAGGGGGGACAGAAGCAATAATATTTAAATACAAGAGAAACTAGGCCAGTGAAATTTTTTCAACCATCCTCTGAAACTGTTTCTCAAGAAAAGTTTTTTTCTCTGACTAAAGTCAGTTTGTAGATAGCTATGAAATCATCAAAGCACTTTGAAATTGTAGATAAGCAACTATGCTTCCCTTTAAAAATTCCATGTTGCCTTGAAAGGCTTTATTATAATTAAAACATTTAAGAATTCTTGCTTAGACTTTATCTACAACACTGAGTATTCAATTCAATAACTCAATTTAATAATAAAGTCTATAAGAGTATCTAATATTTTTTGTGGAATGTCATTTTTTGCAATTAATCTTAGACATTCTTAAATTTTACCATAAATTCTAGATTTTTGAGCTTAAACACCAGTTCAAATCCTCTTAGAGATTTGCATCTCTGCTGAGTAATCAGAGACACTCAATGATGCTAAGTGGACTTTTTGCTGACACTGCTTTTCTTGTGGGTTTCAATGAAAGCAACAGTAAAAACGTCCATGATGAAAACCCGTTTAATTAGCAATCACAAATCAGAAACAGACTCTGCTTTCAGTTTCTTTGCTCAGGTTTTGCTCAGGCTGACAAAGAATCTAAGATGAAACATGGTTTGGTTATTAAAAGAGATTCAACAGGAAAAAATGTGAAGAGACTTTCCTATAAATTAAAAGCAGGCATCACAACTGCTAAACAGTTATTTGGATTAAAAAAATTAACTGGCTCAAACATTCCCCTGCCATCCTCTATAATTAGATTATTCCATTAATACTTTCAAATACTCAAAGAAAAGCCAGTTAAGGTTTATAAAATATAAAATCCATTGGTAGGAAGGGTTCTTAAGGATTTAAGTTATAAAACTATTTAAACAATACTAAATTCTTATTTTACATACTGCCAACATTCACAAAAAATTCACAGCTCTCAAAATAAAAAACATCACACAATTGACTTTTGACTTCTGAATAGTAAAGCTTTTTTTTTTTTTTTTTTTTTTTTTTTACCATTAGGCCATAGATCTCAGAAGAACTCCGGACATTTGGAAGAATTTTCATTGGAATTTCAAAAAATCTAAAAAACAATAAAGATTGTGTATAACACTATTGTCAGTAAACATCTAGAAACATTTATATGTATTTAAAGGTAAAAAACCAAAAAAAAAAAAAGAAAGGTAAAAAACCAATGTAAACAACAATTAGAAACGGGTGTATTTGAGTATAGAGTTAAATAGTAACAAATAAATAAGCCAGCAGAACACACTGTATGCTTGGATGTTTAACGTTTTAACTTTATACAAACAAATCAATACAAAATGAAAAGCACACAGAAACCCAAGTACTTTTAGAAAGGAACCTAGTCTTCTTGAAGAATAATCAAGACAATTACTTAATTTGGCCTATTTATTATACATGCAATATTAGTCTCCTTTAAAAGAATACATGACACAGACTTGTATTTTGTAGTTGAAATATCAACAATTAAAGTTTGGTGCTCCACTGACATCTGAAAATAGTAAGATTTAGGTTATAAATAGGTAACCTATTTGGAAAACTATTCTTAGGACAGAACACAACTTACTCGCAGAGCTCTTTATCCCATTCCAAAGAATGGATGTTGAAAAGCATTGTCCTGCTCGCATTTGTTACATCCGTGCAATGGACACCTCCACTGGCTCCTCCTGTCAAGCTCTAGACAGAATGAAAAGGACATGTTAAATGTGTACGTTTTTGCAATTTAATTTACACTCTGTCAAGAGCCATAATCAGCAGCAGAACACATAAAACAGGAAGATGGAACATTTCAATTACTGAATTTTCTAGTTTTCAGCAGTGTCCAAGAGAAACATAATGGGAGCTGCATATGTAATTTAAAATGTTTTAGTCGCTACATTTAAAAAGCATCAAGCAGCAGGTGAAATTAATAATACAATATATTTTATTTAGTCCAATATATCCAAAATACCCTTTCAATATAAAAAATGATTATTGAGATACCTTTCCTTTTTGTACTAACTCTGAAATACAGTGTGTATTTTATACTCACTCACATCTCGAGTCAGAATGTGCCACATTTCAAGTGCTCAATAGCCTTATGCAGCTCAGTAGCTTTATGTGGACAGCATAGTTCTAGCTAATGATGGATTAAAAATTCTGTTTTGTTTTCATTCTCTCATCTTTGGAAGATGGAAAGTCTTATTAAATTTGGCAAAGTGAAATACATTGAAATGACTGCCTCTTCAGGATCTTACTGAACCCTGTGTTGCTGTTGTTGTTTGCTTGTGTTTGTGTATGTGTGTGTGTACGTGTGCACTTGCACACGTGTGTTTTGTAATAACGATTCTCATTGGGCTGTGCTGGCACTGACCCAGGCACATATCCTGAAAGCAGGGTTTTAAACTCTCTAATGTTAATACCCTTGGACTTGAACTGCAAGTACGGCTGCTTTCTTTTCTGTAGAAGAAATAAGAGGTATGAAAGCAACAAAAGTGGAGAAATGGCATCAAGTTAGGGGTACAGCCTCGAGTCTCTTGCAGCTCACAGTTCCCACACCCTGTCTTGCTCTGGCTCCAGGAAATTCTGAGAACTATTGTCAGAACTATTTCAACTGTGACTGACACGTATGAAGACTGCTGGCCATGAGCACAAAGCACAACCCGCCCTGGCCAAGCACTGGGAGGGCTGGAGAAGGCGCCACTTCCTGAAAGGGGTTTTGAAAGATCTGCTCCAGGGATCTGACACGTGAGAAATAGGGGCAATGTTCCCTTGAAGCTCCCTTGAATGTTGAAAAAGAGAATCACAAACTTACAGAAGTGTTTACAAATGAAATACTATGCCTGGGATTTGCCTGAAAATTATCCACGGGGAGAAAGAGAATGTGGCTATGGTTGAAACAAGATTGGCCACAGTCGATGGCTGTAGCTGACTCACTGATTTAGAGGTTCCTGACAGTATTCCCTCTGCTTTTTGGGTCTATTTGAAAATGCCCACAATAAAAATAGCAGAGGATGTGCATGTGAGGGGAGGGGGGTGAAGGGAGAAAATACGTAGTTTTAAGATATAGCTGGGAAATGTCTGTTTCTACTCATCCATGTACAGCTCAGGGAAAAAGATTATATAGCAGAAATTTCCACTATGACTTTTCATATTGCAGTTTAATGAAGAGACAGCTGTGTGATGTTGAAAGTAAATGCTAAAGGGAGAGTATATAGCTCACGGGCTTAGAGCACATACTTAGCATGTGTGAGGTCCTGGGTTCAGTCCCCAGCACCTCCTCTAAAACACAGTAATAAATAAATCAACCTAATTACCAGCTCTCCCAAATAAATTAATTAAAAAAGAAAAGAAAAAAAAAAAAAGAAAGTAAATGCTAAAAGTAGCCCAGGTGTTTTATCATGTTAAATAGTTATTTCTTCCAAGAAATGGCTAGTGGAAAGGAAGTACAATTGACCCCTGAGCAATATTGGTTTGAACTGCACAGGTCCACTTACATGTGGAATTTTAAGATAAATGCTACAGTAGTATATGATCCATGGATGCAGAACTGCTGACTAAGGGACTTGATATCTGTGTCTTTTGGTATCCTCCGCGGGTCCTGGAACCAATACCCTGCGGATACCAAGGAACTGCATGATAGGCAAGAGCTAAAGGCTAAATTTACTAACTGCTAATTAATTACATTAGCTATTCTAAAGATAATAGATGTGAGATATGGTTTTGGTAATCATCCTCCATTTTTACTGAAATAAGGCAAGAAAAAATAAAGAGGAAGGAGGCAAAAGTGCCTCTCAAATGGAGGCTGAAGTGTTCTGCGGGTTTATGAGTGGCTTTTCTTAACGATGCTGCCAACTAAAAAATTTGAACTCTTCGTAGAAAAAAATGGTAAGCAAGGTGGTCTAAAAAGTTTCTGAAAATTTCTCCATACACACATTATATTTAAACATACCCAAATAAGCCATGAATCAATGGTCCCGAAAAGAGCTCTATCTTCTTCAACTGCCTTTTGAACTTTTCTCACATTGTCAAGGAGCCAACGAAGTTTCACTGCACTAAAGTAAGTGCTGAGCGGAAGGCCTGTCTTGGACTAAAAACAGTTATGAAATTCAGCCAGCAAGTTAAACTCATAACAGTTTAAAATAAAACAAAATACCAAATCAAAAAAACACAACCAACCAGAAAATATTCAATGGCTCTAAAGGCAATCCCATGGTATTATGGATAAAAAAATAGTTTTCCTATCTCATGGCACAGAAAAGCATGCTCATGAACAAAGGTCAGAGTGATATATTTGCAGTTCAAAGAACATCCACATAGAAAGGCAAAGAGAAAATTAAATGACACAGCACCCTGAAATCTAGATAGTTAAGACATAGATGTGATGTAACATTTGTGATGAATTAGTAATATACACAGAACCTAGCCCAAAACTGTGCCTTTTATTTTATATTCCATGAAAGTGATAAACTATTGAAAATCAGTATATCCAATCATAAACTAATGACCATAACCAGAAGACTATGTTTTAAAGCATATGACTTAACAGCAATTTATGTGTAAAAAAATAACATAAATACATACTCAACGCACATACGTATTCAAATAACATAAAATTAGTAGAGAATAAAGTAGAACTCAAAGACACACCACATTAAAGCAACACAGATGTTCTATTTAAGAAAGTAGTTGCTAGTCAAAAGATAATGTAGCACACATGAAACTTATTTGATGTTCTAAACCAATGTGACCTCAGTAAACTAAAAAAAAATTAGTATATACAAAAAAAGTAGTTGCCTGAATTCAGCAAATATATTGAACAAAGGGAGGGTGAACTGAATAAAGGTGAAAGGGTAAGAATGAAACACATATGGGCTTATCGATCTTCCTTGAGAACGATGAGGTCCAACTCATTTTTGTTAGTATATTAGGCACTAAATTTATTTATAAGGGCTGGTGTAAGTGGTTAAGAAAATACATATGTCAAAATAATGCAACTATCCTTCCCTCCCTGAATCCTATTCTCATTTGTCACCTAACTACAGCAACTACACCTTTCCTTCTCATCTCTATGGATATGCTTAGTAAACAAAAGCTCAAACCAAAGGTTTTAGTACTTTAATGCAACCTTATAAGTTAAGAATCTTAACTCACAGTTTTCCAGCTTTCCTAGAAAAAAAAATCAATGCTCAAAAATAATAAAAAGAAATCATTTTTGCGACGTTTCTTTGATTTTAAGGACCAAGGGCCATCCCACAAACCACTACAGAGATATAGCATTAGAACATCTCATCATTATTTAAGTAGAACGTGTCAAAGTTGCCTAAAATGGCTTTAGAGAGAAAAATATGCATTCCCTGAAGCAAAGCGCAGTTGGAGTTGGGATGAGGGTTGGGCAGGTTGACCGAGAAAACAGATTAGGAAATGGTTAAGGGTGTCTTCAGGACAAGCCTGAAGTTGTTTGGGCGGGTGAGAATGGGAAATGGTTTGTTAGATTGCTGGAATTAATGGGAGTTGAGCACTAGTTTCAGAACCAAGAACTGCAAGAAACTGCCCTAAGAGTCCCATTGACAAATATAAAGGGAATAAACCAAAACCCAGAACTTTCTTTTGGATACTAGAAGAGCTTGACCTTGACCTTGCTGAGAAAAATACCACACTTGTTTCAAAAATTCTCTCTCCCTTCATTTATCTGAAGAGAGATGTATGTAAGCACTGAAAATCAGGCATTGTTTTATTGGCTTCTTCATATGAAGACAGCAGAAGAGGAGTTCAAGTAAAGGCTGGAATGCCTTCTACCTTCTCTCCCTGAATCCAGTTGCCCCAAAACTCAAAAGCATCCAGAATTTTCTTTGATGGATAGTAGAAAAACAAGAGAGAAGGATTTGGAAAGCATGGTTAAATCATAGGAAGTATTTCCTAGGGAGTATGGTTTAAGGCACGGGGACACCTTATAATCCCCTCCAACCTATCAACCTCAGAGTATTATTCCTCTAGTCTACCACAGGGCAAGGAAGATGGAAAGGTAAAGACCTGAGTTGTCCTCAATTGTCTGCAGAGAAATATTCTACAAATTGCATCAAATAAGTATTGCGCAATAAGATGTAACAGCTGAGTAGTCTTTCTGGTGAAATCGCTAAACTTTTTTTTTAAATATGCATTTTTCTTTTTATAGTATACTTTTGAAGAGATGTCTTACCTTGACAAAGTTATTATTTCCTGGAATTCTTTTACTAAGACTCTCAACGGTAGACTGGGTTCGTAGGTCAAGCCACACTGTAGACCAAAATATAATAATAAATACGAAAAACTTCATTAAAAAATTCAGATTTTAATGAAATCACTGTCAAGGACAGGAGACCGATTAGTTTCCACAAGCAATTAAAATGCTGTAGCTTTCAAAAGACAGAAATTAGAAAATTAGAAATGAATGGGCATACTGTTAGAAAAGAGACCAAATTTATGAGAATTCAAAGCTTTTATGCAAAATTACAGACCAAGTTAGGAGAACAATACATACCTTAGGGCACTTATTTTGTATCTTTTTTATAGAAAAAGTGAAAAAATTGTTTCGGATATGGATTTTCTATGCATAGTGAGTACTGAAAAAATCTGAATGCTAGACAGGCTAGTTGCCAGGGCAGAATGTACAGCCCAGGGTCACTGTACTGTGTATAAAGCATGGATCTTAGAAACACTTGGGAGCAATGTGTGACACAGCCGAGAACCTAACACTATTATGGAAGGAAAAAATAGAAAATTCAGTTGCTCATATACTAAATGCTTATTTACACTAAACTCTTTCAAAGGAGGCTAGAACCCAGAATCGTTACAAAAGATTATTTAAAGGTTACCATCCTTTCTCCATATTAGATTGCTTTAAAAAATAAATAAATAAAACCCCCCTCTATTTTAACATATCAACATTATTTTTACTAAATAATTCCACTTTCTGATCCCCCTTGGAGAAAGTTCTGTTCTGCTTCGTGACAGAAGGCTTGAGAGAGAGAAGGCATGAGATTGTACATAAAGCAATCGTGAAAGGTGAACAATAGGCTCAGCTGAGCTTTCTTGGTCAGATTTCAGTTTTGTACTTAACTTGTATACCTTTTCATCTGTTAGTGGTCACTCGATATTTTTAGGCACTGACGGTGCTCAGATGCCTCCTGAAAAGACGCAGGCCCACAGGCTATTTAAAGGGCGCCGGGAAGACTCCGCACGCTTGCCCACCACACGTGGGAGTGCTGGCAGCGAGTGTCTAGTTTATGGTTCACCCATAACTATACTATTCCCTCCTCTTCATTTAAAAACTAGTCATTTCCTGTAGTGAATTTTAATCAATTCTTTTAAAGTACTTAAACCATCATTACCCTTGAGGGCTGTCTGTGCTTGATTTTGACAGTGGCTACTTGGCACTCAATTAATTAAATCGGGGACTTCAGTACACTATACTGGTTTCCACAGGTGGGGAAAAAAGCAACAAAAGGTTTATCATAACTAAGGAAACAGAAGGTCAAGAGGAATAGCATGGAAACACATGGGCTAGAGATGACATGTTCATTTGGTGCCCAGCATCCATTCCTCTTGCTGCTGGGAGCAGTAGCTCCAATTCCCCTTAGAAAACCATTCCTCTCTCATCCTCAGCTGTGTGGCTTGCATGAAATTCAACCCCATCCCCAGCTCCAGTACTGTGCCTCTACCCCAGTGGTGGGTTCTGGAGAGCAGAGAGCACATGGGGTCTAATCAGCCCAAGTGAGACTTGTGCTTAATCTGCAAGACTCTCCGTCCTCAGCTCAGCGTGGTAGAGCACATAGCTGGGGCTGCTGCCCTCGTGTAGACAGCTGAAACGGCCACATCTGGGGCCATCCCAGAAAAGACAGACTTGTGGGATCCGGGTGATATCGTTTGACTCTGGAATCAAACAGCACCCGAACTGAGCCACTCTTTGAATTCCTTTTTTTTTTTTCTTTTAACCTCATTTAGTTGGGGTTGACTTTTCTATTACTTGCCCTGTGAGTGATACAAGCCAGCAGCAGCAGTAGCAGCGGCAGCATAGAGTTGGCAAGATCTCCCAAGGCCAGGGAACAAGGGCAATCCACTTTTTTCACAGCATCGTATGACTGCAACAAAAGTGGACCTTCTTCATAGGCAAGCAACCCCAGCAGGTGTTAATGGTTTAACCGCAGTAGTTGGGAAAAGTAGAGGAATTCGAGAGAAAAGTTTTAAATCTACGATTGGTAGAATTAACAAGCGTAATTCAGTTTAGACTACCTACTTTAAAAAAAGGAAATAGGATGGATTAGAATGGAGAATATCAGCATTCACTAACCTCAGTAAAATAAGTATTGACTTGTGAAATCTTGCTTTAGTTACGTTGATTTCTTGAACCATGATGTAAAATACATTTCTTACCAAGGGACATGAAAACCACTGCTCTAGGCTTTTTGTTTACTGGCTTCCAGATCAGCATTTTCCTATATTTTAATGGACATCAAAGTCACTAGGGATCTTAAATATAAACCCCATTCCCAAGAATTCTATGATAGTAGGTCTGGGGAGGGGGCCCAGAATACACCTTTTAAATTGATGCCCCCCTTTAAGAAACACTGTTAGACTCAACAGCAGTGATTCTTATCCAGGAAGCACACAAGAACCACCTAAAAAACTCTGAAATAACATATCCTGGGGCCTACACTAGAGGATTCTGGTTGAAGGTCCAGACAAGGAAGGCCTGAGTCTTTCTACCTGTGTTACTCAGTGTTATACTAGAACTGGAGAACCTCTTTTCTAGGGCATGTTCTTTAGGATACTGAACTTGTTCCAATCATTTGTTTAAAAACAAAACTAAAGACAAACTGATGTGATCATCAGGTTGCTCCCTGAGTCTCAGTGGCTCTATTACTCCTTGACAAGGACCACTTATGTAAAACTGGGCACTATACTCCTCACTGAAAGCTTCCAACTATTCACACTGGTGTCCACAGAATTAACCCTTTGCCAAAAGAGTCAAAACATTGGATGCGAAATCTACATCTTCTGGCTTTGCCACCAATAAGCTATGAGACTCAAGCAAATCATTTTACCCTTCGTGGCCTGGATTTCCTGAATATAAAACAAGGCAGTTGGAACAGTCTCTAAAGTCTCTCTCTCCTTCTATTATTCCATGATCACAGACGGCTGGCATAATTCTTACTTTGTGTTTATAGCCCAAGAGTTTAAGGTAATTAGAATATATGGAATGAATTAGTAAAACTGCCAAAGAGAAAAATGTCAGTGGTCGGTACTAAGTAATTCACAAATGCTCAAAATTAATTGAATTAAGAACAAAAAAAATTGAAAACTCATTAAAGAAGCTGAGATGGCAGAATTAGATTTGCAGAATAAGGGACCAAAAGCCAAAGAGAAGACCCCAAGCTGGAGGACTAAGCCCCTCATGGAGGTAATTTCTGAGAACAATTAAAAGAGGTGCCAGATCCAGATCCAGCAACAGCATTGGTCAGTTTCCCCCAGTAGGTCAGAGTCGGAAGGCCAAGATGTGAGCAAGAGGCAGAGCACCAATACCTGAGGAAGCGCCAGCAGCTGGAACTGAAGAGCCAGAGGGAACAACGGCAGCTGGATCGGAAGGGCCAGGAGAAACTGGAGCAGCTGGAGCATTAGGAGAAATAATGGCAGTTCATGCTAGAGATGGCCAGGTTCAAGGTCTCTGTTCTCTTCCTGACCATTTAGGAAATGGCAGATCACTCAGGCGAGTTCATGAGAATGAACATTTTTCTACTCATTGAGCGTAGAACAAGAAAAGGAAGAGACACGGAGTCGAAGGGGAACGGGGCAATCCAGTCAGAGTCTCTGGTTCAGTGGCATTTCCATTTGGGCAAAGACCAGGTAAACACCTACTTCTTGTTCAGCATGACTCTTTGCTACCTGGCCATGTAGCCGTGTCCTAGTTAGGAAAGTTTCTCAGTTGGTTATTGACTGCTCACCCAACCACTGAATTGAAAGGCTTTGTGATGCAGTGAGTGAGCACATCCCTAGGGGATGTCAGGGGATGTCAGAAAGGAAAGCTAAAGAGTGCGCTACAGTCTGTTGGGGCCATCTGCAGGAAGACATAAAAGGGCTGCTCTGGGAAGGCGTAGCCCCAGGAAAGCACTTCCCTGGTAGGTTGGAATGTCTAGAGGGAACAAGGAATTGCTAAGTTCCAAAGTAATTCAGAAAAATATCAGAAGGAAAACAGAATCCAGAATACCATACAGCTTGTTTCTAGAACGCACGCCCCTTATTTAGCCTCAAATAAATTGGACTTAAATGGTTTAGACCATCAAATGAATAAGTTGGAAAAAAACCCAACTTGGATGATCTGAAATTTTTATTTGTATTAAATAAAGCCATATCTAATATATGCCTGGTAGATTTAGTTTGTTCTGAAAAACAAAGTCTTAAGAGTGAAGAGAAATGCAGTTGCCTCGATGCCCATGGACCAGGGTTAGTTCAGTGATGAGTAGCAGTATAGATGAAGAAATCACTTTTAGAATATTTAGAAATTACATCAGTTTTGGTTAGTCTTAACAATAGAAGGGAAATGTGCTGAAGAAAAAGAAGAAATGAACACACTAGAGATAATCTAAAGTATTTTCAGTTGACTGGGAGCAAAGGCAAATAATACATCTCCTCTGGATGGTTTGTTATGAGGCGCTGCTGGCCCGACAGGAAGGCAGGCTCGGGTTACGGAACACACCCTAAGCAAGGGCTGCTGACAGTTACGCAGTGTTATCAGGTTGTTTCCCTCGCAAAACATGGTAATAGTAAATCAGATATAACTGCTATGTGTTACCACTAGCCAAAAGTTAAGCTACTAATTAAGCTGGGTAAAAGGTAATTTGCAAAGGGGAAGGGAGTATTGATGACTGAGGACATTTTCAGAGATCAGGTGGGGCCAAAAGAAAAATAGAGAGTTGAGGAGGAGGGTAAATCAAAACGTGTATGTCAAAATTGGGGGGCTGAAGCCTACTTCAACTGTTAGGTGTATAAATGCAAAATGCCAATGGCTTACATGAGTGTGTGTGACCCCAGGTAGGCTCTGCATGTACCCTAAGAATACCTGTTGTGAATAAATCAGCCATTTCATCTGGCATTCCTAGATTAAAAAGGCTATCAGCCAATTCAGAACAGTGGCCATGTTCTGAACATTTACTGAAGATTTATAGTCTGCTAGGCACTGCTTAAGTGTCCTACATGTATCACTGATCTTCACCTCAAGCCTATGAGGTCCATACTTAGAATTTCTCCAGCTTAACTGTTGAGGGAACAGGCACAGAATGGTAGTAAATAGAAAAAGTAGAATTTGAACCCAAAGTCTGAATCCAGAATTAAACTTCTATGATATTTCTGTCCTCTGGACCAGGCTAGTGCTCAGGAGAATCTGTTTTTTAAGCCATCTGAATCAGGTCAAACTGTACTTGGTTGTGTCTGAACACTATATGTCTTCCCTCTTGGGGAATAAATGATAAGTTAACTGTCCAAGAAAAAAAAACACCTATGATATAGGTACAATCAGGATGAATTCACAGTCTTAAAACAAGATCACAGACCTCAAAGTTGAAATCTAATTTAGTTTCTTTTTCTGGTCAGAGTTGAAGAATCCAATCACTGCAAAACATGGCAGTATTTCTTTACACAGGATTGAAGGCGATCTAAGGCATTCAAAGAACCATGTAAAAAGAGACTTGAAAAATGAAAAATAAGTGGATCTTGATAAAGCTGAACAGTTGAATACTCTAGATTTTATAAAAGAAAAAAAAAATCAGCTCCTTTCCAAAGAAACCCATTAAAAACAAAAACACACCTTTGCTGTTTAAGGCCAAGGAGTTTGAGGTGGTTGGCCATCTATGGTTTTCTTTCATGCTGATACTCTGAAACATAAATCAGTTCCAGAAAAGATAAAAGAATTGAGCTCAAGGTTCCTTCAGATCTCACCAGATGACTAACCAGGTTTAATCTCTGGCCTAGGTTTAATGAGTATGTAAAAATTTAAAAAGGCAAAGAGGATGACCAATGTTTTAGACTGCCACAGTCAGCATAAAGAATTACGTGTCACAGAGGACTTTAAATCCATTATCTTAGAAAAAAATGTTTGCAATACCATTTAAATAAGGAATAATGGCTCAGAGACCCATGATTTTTGTTGGTGGTTTTCTTTAATATACTAAAGGTCTCAAGTCAGTGACTCTTGCCTCCCTGGATACTATAGTCCTAATGACGAATAATATTTCTATATTAAATCATAAATTGTGCTCTACAGAAAGCTACCAGATGAGTCATATTGCACTAGGCTTGCCATGCGCACCAGTCAGCTTCAATAGTGAGGGACAAAACCTGGCCAAGAAGGGGGGAAACAGTTGGGCCATCCTAGTTAGGCCAGAATGTTCCATCAGTAGCATCGGTGAAATGCATCTATGAACGTACTAAATATTGATGATTCAAGTCTTTCCCCTCTTGACAGTTGAACCACTTGTATAGTTTTGAACTTCATCAGCTTAGTCTGTGGTGCATTTGCAAACCCAAACCTTTTTTTTGCAATACTTCTTAGAAGACAGCAAGGTCTGTAGACCACTAATAATAGTTAGTTTTGGAAGGAAAAGGCTTAGAAAAATGGCAGGGGCAGAGTAGAGGGAATTCTTTGGAAAATATTGGTGAAGATAACGCTAAGAGGGAGAAAGAAAAGTACCAGAGGGACAAGGAAAACCAAGACAGCCGAGAGAAGTCAAAGGCCTGCTTCACATCCAGAGCCACAAAGCTGCTGCCATCCACCTGTGAGGTCATCGTGGTAAATGACTGCATCATGCAATAGAGACTGGGAAGCAGGGATGCATTTTATCTCCATTTTAGATATCACACCATTTGCCTCTTTCATCACAGAATTAACACATTTTAAAACAATATGAAACTTCTAAAACAGGCCATCCATGCTTCAATAGACGCATTTAAACTTTATCCTGCTCTTATCAGTGTACCCGTTATAAAAGATGCCAGTAGACAAACAAAAGGAATTTTTGCAAGGAAGAACAAGTAGCCTTTCTCAGTCTTCAACTTCTTCAAAGAAGCATATTTCATGTCTACTAACAGGACTCTGAAATTCTCCTGTCTCTGTTACTGTACTGGGAGGTGAGTGAGCGGATTGCTTACCAAGGACCCTTGAGCCATTAAAAAGAAGGCCACATAAAAAGCAACTACAAAAAAGAAATGTAGACTCTGCCTCTCTCATTTCCCTGTCTATAACAAATTCTGCTTATTAGTTATAAAATTTAGTAAGTAAAGACAGAGAAAAGTCAAGAGGAGAAGGACAGGCCTAGAGGAACAGAAATTTACAAGAGAAAGGGACAAGGAAGCAAGAAAATCTAAGAGAGAGAGAGAGAGAGGGAGGGAAAAGTAGAAAACCCATAGACTATGATACAAACAAAGACAAAGAAGCTCAAAGACAAATATATGTAAAAATCTGATTTTGTTTCCATCAATACCACCTTGTGTTATTTTAAGATAAAGCTACTAAAGATTTAACATCATCATGCTGATATTCTCAACTGAGGACCTGCAGGGAGACAGGACACCTTAGTTTTCCTGGTTGAAATAAAATTGGAGGTAGATCTATCCTTGTCATTACTTCAAGTGGCTTCTCTTCCCAGCTAATCACTCCTCTGTCTACCTTTTCTAATCCCCTTCCTCTGTCTAGCTTCCAAATTCCTATCCCTAAGTCTTCTGTGTCACAAAGCCAAGCATGGTGCCTGCTTGGTTTGCCACCATATGCCTAGGGGCCATCATAGAACCTGTCTACTACAGAAAGGTATGTACACTTTTGTTGAACAAATTAATTTCACTTTCATTCCTATAGTGAATTCATCTATAATAAACTGAGACGATCACCTCTATGTTATCAACATTTAAGTCTACATTTTGAACAATCTCTTTATAATAGAGATACAAGTTTTAATTATCCAGAAATTAGCTTTGATTCTAAGCCCAATATTCACTTTGTCCAAAAAATAAAGTCCAGGTTGGCCCTCCCATGTGGGCACTCCCTAAATAATATTTAATTTCCTTCTGTTCTTTCAGGCTGAAAATCTTGCAATCCTGTTTTATTTTTGTCTCATCTTTATTCAATTTCCAAACATACCTTTCCTCTGAAAGGTCTTGCCAACTTGGCTTCTCTGTTCTCGCTGCACTAACCCCATCAGCAGTCTCAATGAACTCCTCTGCTAGATTTTACTGCAGAGATGAATCTTGTCCTTTTTAACATAATTACTTACATATTAGGATTTAAATGCTTTCTATTTGTCTTTTCTTCCTATTTCTATCCCTTTTTCTTTCCTTTTTAAAAAAATCATTCAATTTCCCCTTTAAGCTTGTTAATTATACATTATTTTACTCTTCCTGCTTACCCTATATACAACATGCATTCTTGACAATAAAAGGGCTCAAACACTTTAACCTCACTTACCCAATATTCCTTTCATGTACTACTGTTGCCATGTAGTATTTAAATTTTTAATATATTTTGAACATCACAATACATTATTGTTTTATACAGTCAAATTCATTTAGACTGACCTACATAGTTACCCTTTCTAGGGCTCTGCATTCCATCTTGCATTGTCAAATTTCCACATAAGAACGTTTCTCTTCTACCAGAAAAAGACTGTTAGTAGGGATCTACTTGTAATGATTTCTATCAATTTTTGTTTGTCTTGGCCTTTATACCTTATTTTCATTTCTTTAGGATATTTTCATTTCTTTAGGATAGAGAATTCTAGGTGAAAGTTATTGTCTTTTAGCACTTAAAGATTTCATTCCATTGTACTCTGACTTTGTTTCCACTAAGAAATCAGCTGAAAGTTTTAGTATTGCTCTCTTGAAGGTCATATCGTTTGGCTACTTTACAATTGTCCTTTTATGTACGGCTTTCTATGTATTTATCTTGTCTAAGGATCACAGTGCTTCTTCAATCTGTGGTTTGATATCTTTCATCAGTTTTGAAAAACTTTATCATTTCTTTTCTTCTGGGACTCCAATACAAACAGGTTGGACCTTCTTACCTTACCTCACTTCATATTTTTCTTGGATTTTTTCCTATATTTTCAAAACCTTTGTCTCTTTGTTCTTCAGTCTGGATATTTGTTTCTGATCTCCCAGGTAACTAATTCATCATAAGCTGTGTTTAATCTGATATAAAATTCATCAACTGAGTTTTTAATACAGTCCTAGAATTCATATTTTGAAATTTCTAATTCTTTGCTAAGATTATCAATATTGTCAACAGATTCCTTGAACATGTAGGTCATAGTTATTTTAAAGTTTGCTAACTCTAATATGAGGATTTCCTATGGATCTTTTTCTAATGTCAGTTGTTTATGTTGGTTTTTAGTTATTGTTGTTTTGAAAGCCTGGGGTTTTTTTAATAGAAAACAAGAAATTGTATATGAAAAGTGCTAGAGATAATTTTTCTTCCAGAAAGGGTTCATTTTATTTACTTTTTGTTTTGGGGGGAGGTAATTAGGTTTATTTACTTCCTTATTTATTTTAACGGAGGTACTCAAGGATTGAACACACGTGCTCTACCCCTGAGCTACACTGTCCCGCCATAGGATTCATTTTTGTTTCTGAAAGGAAGTTAGGCTAGGAGCATCAGCAATCTCAGATCATATTAAACCACGGAGGATGGGAAGGGATAGACGGGATTTCAAAATTGTAGAATAGATAAACAAGATTATACTGTATAGCACAGGGAAATATACACAAGATCTTATGGTAGCTCACAGAGAAAAAAATGTGACAATGAATGTATATATGTTCATGTATAACTGAAAAATTGTGCTGAACACTGGAATTTGACACAATATTGTAAAATGATTATACATTAATAAAAAAATGTTTTTAAAAAATCATATTAAACCAGTCAGGGTTTTAAATTATTTGAATCTGGGCTTCAATTCTTGTGAGGGTTGGTATAGTTCCCATTTACCTAACTTCTAAGATTGGCCCTTCACAGTCGCAGTCAAAAGTCTGGCTTCCCAGGGGAGGGCACAGCTCAGTGGTAGAGTATGTGCTTAGCATGCACTAGGTCCTAGATTCAATCCCCAGTACACCTCCATTAAAAGAAATATTTGTTATTTTTAAAAAAATAAATTTTAGGAGGGGGTAGGTAATTAAGTTTATTTAGTTTTAGAGGAGGCACTGGGGATTGAACCCAGGACCTCATTCATGCTAAGCGTGTGCTTTACCACTTGAGCTATATTCCCCCCACCTTCCATTAAAAGAAATAAATAAATAAACCTAATTACCTCCCTCCTCCAAAAAAAAAAAAAAAAAAAAAAAAAAAAAAAGACCAAAAAAAAAAGTCTGGATTGGATTTTACCAATATTCAGTACCATCCTTGGCAGCCTCTGATTCCACCTTTTGCCTCCTTATTTCAAGGAACCTATAAAAGTGCTGCTTAGCTTCTCAGATACTCCTTTCAGAATCTATAGATATCTCTAGGGAAAAAGCAACAACAAATGCCAAACTCACCTCTCTGGGCTTTCCTTTTCTCCTGGATCTTGGTCCCACAATTTCTCACTGCCTTGGTAGCCTTCCAGTTCTTTAGGCAGTTTCTTTTTTTGTCCGACTTCTCTCATTGTTCTCAGCAGACAAGTGCATTTGAAATAACCCATTCCGCCATTGTGGGAAGCTAAACTCTCCTTTATCACCCATTTTGTTCCATGTTGCCCAGTCCATGGCTTACGGTGTCCTCTATATCCTCGCCAACCCCTATCTATCCAAATTAGAACATGGGATTTGGGGTTGGAAAGATTTACATTCAAAATGTGGCTTTACCTCTACTAATACCTATATGGCATTGGACAAATTATATAACTTTTCCATCAATCATTCATGAAATAAGCCAAGTAAAACCTGTTTCAGGGTCACTGAGATTAAATAAGTAAATGGCTTAGTATAATCCCTAGTACCTAGTAATAGCAGTTAGCACTGAGCATTTGCATCACTGCTAGTTCTATTAAAACTAGTAAATTAGTCATCCTATACTTGAATCTGATCAGACTCTTCACTCTTTGGTGAAATATGTGTACACATTTTTGCTTCATAGCTTGTTCACACTATCCTTCAATTCTTCCTTTTCTTTTTTCCTTTTGTTCTCCTCTTTGCTTTTTTTTCTTTCTTTTTCTTATTGATATATAGTTGGTGTACAGTGTTGTGTCAATTTCTGGTGTACATCATAGTGATTCAATTACATATATTATTTTTCATATTCTTTTTCATTATAGGCTATTTTTATAGGGTACTGAATATAGTTCCCTGTGCTATGCAGAAGGACCTTGTTTATCTATTTTATATAGTTTACAGATGATGTCTGCAAATCCCAAACTCCCAAATTATCCCTCCACCCCTCTTCTAATTCTTCCTTTTCTTAATGTAAACCTTCCATACATTCTTCAAGGCCTAAAATGGAGTTCAATCTCCCTCAAAGGTACGCCAAAAATTCAAAATCAACAGGAGCATGCACTGACTCTAATTCTTATTTAACTTAGTAGCACACAATTTATCAACTATTCCCTAATTTTGTGTTAGTCTCTTTTCAAAGCCAGATTATAAAATGTTTCCAAAAACAGCCAACAATTCATATCCTCAATAACACACCCAGTGTAGCATCAAAGACATAAGAGGTTCTCAAAACATGCATGTGGTTCAGTATAGAAAAAATGTCTTCTTATTTCATAGGTACAGATTGAATTAATACTCCAAAGCACATAGAATGAGGTGCAGAGGAACACAGGTAGAAGGGAAAAAAATGAGCAAATAAGCACATAACAAAAAGCTTTTCTGGTAAAATATTTACTGAAATCCTTCACTATAGTAAGCATAACATCAAGTAGCCTAGTTGCATTATTTTAAAGTGGCAACTCAAAGTCCAAAGTTGCATTTTTACAATTCAAAGTTTCGAGCTTAACAGGAAGTTTCTGGTTCTTTTGAGTAGGCCCTTCCTTTCACAAGGGGAAAAAATAGTAAAGCCCTAACTAGCTCAAGAAGTTGGCTAACACTGTTCTCTCAAGTACTAGTCATTAAAATTGTAATACCCTGCTTATATTCAAAATGAGCTGCTCATGAAAATGAGAACAAAGTAAAGATTTAAAATATGTACTTTTGTGTAATAGGGCCTTTGGCTGCAATGCTTTGACATTTTCTACACCTTTAATTTCTTATCACAAATACAGAAGACAAACTAAGTTCTTTCTTAAACACAATAACATTAAATCTCTTAATTTTTTTTATAAAGATTCTTCCCAAAGAATTCATGCTACTCTTACAAGGTACCTTTTTAGTGTATTTTCTGCATGACATCACTTTCTTCCAATCAATACTAAACTAACAATATTACTAAAGTAACTGTAAAGTAAAAATAGCTCACTCTATAATCCCATCTCTGACAATTGCTGCCTCCACTCTCCACCCTACAACCTAGTATTTTATAGACAAAAAAGTGTGCTTTGCTGTTTGTGACAGAATGACGCCTGTTAGTAACTGTATATTTAGAGCAAAATTTTCCTTTTAGCAAGTGACAGTGTCATTCAGAGCTGAACTGTCATGTGCTAAGAGTGATGTTAAAATATACCCATGGTTATTTACCTTTAATAAGATGTGACATCTAACGGTGGTATACTTGAGATTTTGAGTTTTTGAACTCCTGTTGAAATAGCCAAATTCAAAGCAGAAGGAACTAAAAGCTTGAGATTTTATTTTTATAACCTCAGCAGAGTGAATTCAAATTTTTAGATGGGAAGAACAAGTACTTTAGAGACGGCGAGAGAGGGGACTGCAAACATTTGCAATCTTGACTTTTGAGGGGAGGAGGTGAGATCTCTTTTAGGTGTCAGAAACAGCAGGGATTAATAAAACAGTTCTGGCAACATTAACTCATGAGTATAATACAAATAAACAGGAAAAGGGGAGAGCATAAGAAAGAGTTCATTCAAGATGTGAATATCTGAAAATGGTAAAGATTTAACAACTAATTTCTGAGAGGACTCTTCTGCCCAACCCATGAGACAGATTATAGGAAACATGACCTCATGCTTTTTTAGCCAGATATTTTCGTAATGACAACATCTGCAAGTGGGGAAAAGCCTTGCATGTGACATCCACGTACAACACGTGGCTTACCTACAGCATTGTAGAGAGGCTCTCCAGTTAACTTGTCCCAGACTACTGTGGTTTCCCTCTGGTTACTGACACCAATAGCTTTAAAGAGAAAGTTAAACAGCAGGGAGTTAAAAAAACAAGCAGAAATCTACTTCAGGAGGATAGTTCTCTCTCCCTTTTCCTCTTACACACACAACTAAACATGACAATTCGAAAAAACACTTGGAACGTTTGTAGTGGTATTGAGTCTATTTTCTTTCAGTGGCCCCCGGAAAAGCAAACACCCAAACACACAATTGTTTCTTTTTCTTTCTACAGACTCCTTCCGGCTTCCCTACCAGCACAATGACATGGGTCCAGATCAATATCCAAATGAAATGCTCCTAGGTTGCCTTACAAAAGGGGATTCAGTAACTTTCCAAATTTACAACATCCAATTATTATGCTGAGGAGTCCAACAAGAGCTTCATTCATTTATTTACTAACTGCTACAAGAAGTTTCCATCTGTGCACCTGTGTGTGCATGTGTGCATGCCTGCATTTTAAGAAAATAGTCACAGTTAAAATCCTCCCTGCTGAGCAACCTCATATTATGGTTAGTTAGAAATTCAGTTTTATGCATGTAGTTTAATAATGTGACAAGCCACAGAGTTTGAATCAGGCATAAGTACAGTATGTGATGGCAATTGTATTATACTAACCAACATCTAACTCAAGTGCTATAGTTACAGTTAAGTTACTCCAAGTAAAATGCTAATCCATGTCATCTTATTCAATTCCGCTTGATTTAGTTAGATTCGGAGGTTCTTAAGACTTTGTGGTACATTAGAATTAACTCCAGAGGTTTTAAAAAGTATCAGTGACCAGGTCCTGACCCAAACATTCCAATTTAACTGACCTACAGTGGGATCTGAGCATTGGTTTTTTTTCTTAAAACTCTCCATGTGATTCTACCACACAGCCGAGTGCTAGGATGGAGCTCTTCCAGAATTTAAGATTAGGACACACCTTAAAGGCTATAGAATCAACAACACATCTTATGCTCATATCTCCTGTGGAATCACCTGTCAGGTGACCATTCAGACAGTGTTTCTAGTGACAAGATACTCACTGCCTGTCTCCAGGCAGTCCAGTCTCTACTGCTCAGCTTTGTTATTAAAAAAAAAAAATTCCTTTTCCTCATTGCTTCCACCTACAGATCTTTGCTATATTCTTTGGAGATACATAGAAATAAGGTTAATCCTTCTTCCACATGTCAATCACTTTTTTAAAATTGAAGTTCAGTCAATTACAATGTATCAGTTTCTGGTGTACAGCACAATGTCCCAGTCATGCAGTCTATCACTCTTAAAGCAGCTACTTTGTCCCTTCAATGTTCTCTTCCCCTGCCTAGGCTAAACAATCCAACTTCCTTCCACCGCCCCACCTCTGTATGGCATGGTTTGCCCCACCTCTGTATGGCATGGTTTAAAGTCCCTTGACCACCTCTCCTAGGAACCTGCAAATATTGTCCACATTACTCAAGCTATACACCAGAGGAAAACACAGTAAGAATGTTCTGACCAACACAGAGCTGAGGGGGACTAGCAGCGCCCTTGTCCTAAATAATCTTTAACCAACACAGATTTATTTAACACCTTTTCTTGAGATACAATTTACTACAAGGAAACTTATAGGCATAGGGTAAAAGGAAGAGATTTGGGGATGACTTTTTAAAAAATAGAAGATACAAAGGTTTATAGGAATAAAGAAGGTAGAGAAAGGAGAATGTGTGGGGGGGGGCGGTTAAGGGGGCTGAAAAACAATGGGATATGGTCCTGATTCTTGTAGTGCCAGGAGGGGATGGAATTAATACACAGGTAGAGGGAGGAGCCTCAGTAGGGAAGATTACTGCTTTCCTTGTGACAGCGGGGAGGGGCCAAGAGAGCCAGACATTAAGTACAGAGACAAGAAGTTGAGGAATGAAAACCCCAGAGCCTCAACTTTCTCCGTGAAGCAGCACACAAGATTATCTGCTGAAACGGGGATTCTGAGTCTTGGGCATTATTCAATAGAGCTCAGGCTCTGAAGCCAGACTGCTGGGGCTCAAATTTCAATTCCTGGGCTTCCTAGCAGTGTGACCCTGGGTCTCAGTTTTATCTTCCATAAAATGGAGATAATAGCTCTCACCTTACAGGGTTACCAGAAGGAATCCCTGAGTTAATGCATATTAAAACAGTGCCTAGCACATAGTAACCACTCAATAAATGTTACTGCTGCTCTTCACAATCACTGTTACAGAGAGTGGAGTATCAGTCGCAGAGAACGGGACTGAGCCAAGCAGGACACAGAAAGGAATTCCCCAGCAGCACTGTGGGCACAGCAGAGGCCAGAGACCTCAGTGGGATCTTGGCAGTGGTTTTCAAGGTGGAGGAGTATTGTGAACACGATGACTGATGTGATACGAGACACCTTTAAAGTGAGGGCTCACAATGAATTTGTGGTCTACTAAACCCTCCTATTCTTCCCCAATGCATTAATTTTCCCTTAGCTAGGGGGCTGCTTCCTTCTTTGTAGTCCTTAAATTGCTATTCTATGCCCCTTCCACCACCTTTCTTTATTGGCTCATTCTAACTTGTATGCAGAACTGTTTCTAGAGCTATTTCTATCTAATTCATTGGTCACACGTTCCACCTTGACTGTTCCTTCTTTCCCTCTATCTTAATTCAGTTTCCTTCATGCTAAGTAAAATTGCTTTTCTTGCAGACAATCAAAATCCAGTGAAACAGCTTCTCAGGACTCTCCTCCACCCACAAATGCACATCTAGTACTGGTCTCTCCCCACTCAGGCCTTCTGCAATGCCTCTCAACTTTTTCAGTGTGCTAACTTCTTGTCATTTGTACCCTAAAAATCCCCTAGGATTTTCTATGTTTCTTAAAGAAAACTTTTGACTGCTCATCCCAGTACATGTGCCCCTCTTTAACAGCTCCTGATTTTAATTCCCTCTTTGTCAGAAAAACACATTCAGGTTTTATAATTCTCGACCCTTGTTCACCTACCATTTAAGAACTATATGCATAAAGTATATATTTCCTGGCCTTACAGTATTTATTTATTTACTTATTTGTTGGTTTATTTAGCAGGGGGAGGTAATTAGATTTACTTATTTTATTTTTAGAGGAGGTGCCAGGGATTGAACCCAAGGTCTCTGCAGGGCCCTGGGCATGCTAAGTATGTGCTTTACTGCTTGAGCTACACCCTCTCCCCTGGCCTTGCAGTCTTTTAGTTACAGATACTATAATCATTGGCACATATACAACCCAATGTATTACTCTTGTATCTAGCAGGCTCATACTTCATTTATATATTCTTTTTCAGGAGATGTTTTCCTCAATATTAGTGTCACTTTAAAATTAACTACTTAAATGCAAGATTCAAAATCTGGTTACATTTTGCTTAATACTGCCTGTGAAAAGTTATAAGCACAGTTAAGAAACTATACTTAGAAAAAAAGCCTTTGGAAATACCTCAGAATGCCATCATTGCTGTCCTGGTAGAATGATGAATGACATGCATCCTTATTTAAAAATAAAATCATAATGTATAATTGGGACACATTTCTTAAAAAAAAAACAAACAAACCTAAAAACACACATAGTAAAATAGTAAGAACCCCAGAGGAAGGCTCTGGGGCTACTAAAAGTGCCATGTGGGAAGAGGTAGAAAGTTTTTTAAGAAAGCAGTCTCTGGAAGATGTGTGCTTGTGGCAAGTTATAACAATTGCAAATGAGATGTGGTCACTGCTAGGAAGTTCTTTCAGAGAAAGATTGCCTTTCTGAGACCCCTGAGAAGGGGAGGAAATGTGTGTGGGTCTGTTGCAGGGGAGGCAGGTGATGTGGGAGTTTCCCTTTTCTCTAAGGGTGTGAGAACTCCTCTTTAATGGCTGAGAATTGGACACTCTCAACTTTGTAACAGCGTATGTTGCATTTTGCTTGTATCATATGAGAGAGGATGAGTGAGAGTACCTGATATTGTAATTCTTTCTACTTTGTATTTCCTTCAGTCCAGTCACAGGCAAACAGAGCTGCTCAACTCTCTAAGAAGGGAAGAAACACCTTACTTGTCTTGGGCTCCCGTGCGCTGCTAAACTGGAAAGTGAACTTTCATTTTGGAGACACTGTTCATAGGGACCTGAAATCAACAAACTTTCTGACAGCTGAGGACAACTAAAACCAACGAAATTGGAATTTACAACCAGCTATGATGAACTCAACAAATATTAGGTTAAGATGATAAATCTATCACTCTTTAGCTAGAAAAAAACTAATAGTTCTATACAGGCAAGCAAAAGCTTGGCCCTCGGCAGTGCCAATTCAAGAAATTATCTGGGAAAAAAATTTTAGCACAACTGGCCTGGTATGGAGGGTCTTGTGGAACGTTCTCTTCCTTGGCCATAGGCTGGTAGTTGCTGAGAAGGAAGTGCTGGGTCACTTTGGTTCAGGTATGGGTTTCACACTGGCCAGAGGAGTGTAGATCAGAGAGCTGTGTGTTCAGTATCCTTACAGACACTTGGTGCAAGTGGAAGGCAAGTCACTTGGACTGGAGTTATGTGTCATCTTCACGAGCACCACAAAAACAAGAGAAAAAAGAATGGCACCTGAGTGGGTCCAGAAGGCCAGCACACCGCAGCGTACCTTACCTGCACGGTAGGTGGAGTGAGGTCAAAGTCATGGCCAATGGCTCTGGAATCTACATCCTGAATTCAACCACTCAGATTATTTACGTCTCTGGTAGTGGATATTCTGACAACAGAACGTGCTACGAAATGCCTCTTGTATGTTTACACTGTTTAGACTGTGAAAGCTGTGAGGACAATTCAAGGGAACATCCAACAACCGCTCTGACATACAACTCATCTGAAACTTGGCAAATGCAACTCTAAAAGAAGTCTGAAGTACTTCAACCTAGGTGTAGGGATAGTGAAAATGAGGGATGGATATTAAAACATTGTTAATAAAATATCAAATTGCACAAGGCGATTTCTTTTAAAAATCAGTAATAACAGAAATACCACTGTTACAATTGCCCATTACTTGGGGATTGGATTAGCATGTATCCCCATTTGACAACTGCACAGCCTTATTTGTGCTCCATTGTTTCCCTAGCACACCTAGCACACAGAAGGCACTCTGAGTTTGCTGAATGTCTGGTTGTGATTATGCTTAGTCTTTGTTTTTTTTAAAGTGAGTTTTACTTATACAAATAAGGGGAAGTCTGAAAAAAAAATCAAAGTTTTAACTCAGGAGTGGTAGTAAATCTCAGAGCCAAGATGATATGAATTAAGGCACCGCCCAGACCAACTGGTGGTTCGCCTTATCTTTCAAACTACCTGAGGAAGGAAAAAAAAATAGCCCTAGAGTGATGAACTGGAGACATTTAAACTCTAAAGGGATGACAATGACCATATTATGCTTTCACTCTTTACACTAGCCTATCAATTTCAGGTGACTGGGTTTATTTTCTCTCCCAGTATGAATGATGCAAAGCCAAACTTGGGCAGTCTATTAAAACTACTAGGAATTAACATAGAGATGTGTAATAATGTAACACTCTCAGACAATTATTTCAGGGAGATTTCACAAGTGAAGTGTTTTGATTTCAAACAACCTCCCCCCACCCAAGCTGTTCCTTATTCTAGTCTTTCTCTACTCAGTAAAGGGCATCCCTATCTCCCCAAGAGCTGCAGCAAAAACCCCAAGCGCCATCTCTGATCCATCTCTCCCCCCACCCTACTACCCTCTCTGTTACCCTGACATCTAATCTTACCAGCAAGTTCTGGCCCTTCTCCCCCACCTCCACTGCTACCACTCTCAATCAAGTCACCACCCTCTCTCTCAGGACTCCCGCAGCAGCCTCCACACTGTCCCCTTGAGTCCACACTTAGGTCTTTACTGTCCAGTCTTCACACTGCTCCCCACAGCAGTCAGGAAGTTGCTTTTAAACTGTAAGTCAGATCTAGTCATCCCTTACTGTCTTGCTTAAAGGCTCCCTGTGATACTAAGAATAACATCCAAACTCCTAGGGCCGACAAGACCCTATCCACTTCCCAGATTTCATTTCCTCCTGAAACCCTTTACCCACCTACCCTCACTCATCGGTCTTCTTTTACTCTATTTTTGACATGCTGGCCTTCTTTCTGATCCAGGAATGTGCCAAGTCTATTCCCACCTCAGGACTTTGCATGTACTGCTTGTTTCCTCAAACACTGTTGCTCCAGGGATTTGAATGGCTGGCCCCTTTTGGCCTTTGAGATCTCAGCCAATGGGTTACTTCTTCAGACAGGTCTTCTTTGGGTATCCAATTTAAAGTAAGCCTCTCTAGGCATACTCTACCATATCATATGGTTTTATGTTCTGCCCAGAATGTCTCTGTCTCTCAAGTGAGCTAGCATCTGTCTGCTCTTACTGTTGGTCTCACCCCCACCAAAATAAAAGCTTCATGAGAACAGGGACCTAATCTTTCTGTTTATCTCTGTGCCCTCATTTCTCACAATGCTTGCCACTGCATGGGCATTCAAGGACATGCCGAATGAGTGAATACATTCAACTGAGATAATCATATACAGAGTAAAATATTCAATTAAAATACCTTTTATGTTGGAAATATCAATATTGAGCTGTCCAAGTTTCTCACACGTTTTCTCTATACACTCATAGACAGAATGCAGAATCTCCTTAGGGTCTTGTTCCACCCATCTTTGAACAAAAGAATACAGTTTGTTAGCCCATAAGAAAACAATACAGATATAATTTTTATCACCAGTTATGTTCACTTATGAGTGTGTGACTGCATAAATCAAAGAAAATCACATAAGCAAAGCAAAGCACATCCAATATTCTAAAGAAATGATTTAAGGAAAAGCCTATTTCCTCCACATTTTTATTATTCTTCAGATAGTAATCATTTAAAAGGAGGCAAGTAATACCAGGCCACAAACAGCAATATCCTACCTCTTTTTAAATCATTTTTTCACATTTGTTAAGAAATTAGTTCCCTAATGCTTTATCAAAATTCATCAAACCCACAGGATATAAACTACCTTCTTGTTTTACTAGTCACTAGTAATTTTTAAGCAGACTAAGAGATAGATATTACTCTTTTGATGGGCTGATTGATTTCCTTGTTTATTTGTGAAGCAAGACAAATTCTAAAAAGTCAAATAGGTATACTAATCTCTTTTGTCATTTTTTTCCCTAAAATGTTTTGTTAGAATTTATGGAAAATATGTAAATTCTTTCCAATAACTATTTCATGAAGGTAAGTGACTGGTCCACGTTTCCAGACCCAATCCCATTGCAATTCTGCAATTCTGGTTAAGGTATGAAGGCCTCAAAAGGATGAAAGGCTCCTAATAAATAACAAAGAAGAGAAGCCTGGGAAAAACAGATAGCAAATGAGGAAACCCCAAAGTAGAAATGACACAAGTTAAAAGAATCCTACACTAGGATCTGGAAGTAGCAAGGCAATTCCAAATGCCTTTCTTTCTTCTTTGCCTTCCTTGGGCCTGCCTGGCTTTCATAAGCTTAGAGCTGTCTCTAAATTCTCTTTTTCCAAAAACCCAATCTCCTTCCATGTATTTCTAATTTTTATCCCTCCAAGACTAGGTATTCTCTCTCCCAACTGCACTGGGATCAGGCCTGTGGACGGTCATTTTAATGCTGGTAACATGTCAATAGCTTTTGTTATTAAACAAAGGAATTCTCTAAAAGATAGGAGAACATTTATGAAAAATTTGGTAAGACACCAATTTTTTTTCTGTCTTAAATTGAACTAAACTTTACAGGGACATGGAGAGATCTAAAGTGCACAATCTGTTGAGTTTTAACAAATGTATATGCCAATCCAACCAACACCCCAGGCAAGATATAGAATATTTCCATTACTCCAGACAGTTCTTTCATGCCTCTTTCAAGTCAATCACACATTCTACAGGCAACCACTATTCAGATTTCCATCATCCTAGATTAGTTTGGCCTCTTTTTGAATTTCAGATAGAGCCATGCAGTATGTATTCTTTTGTGGTCAGCTTTTTTCACTTCCCATAATATCAAAGAGATTCAACCAGGTCATTGCACGTATCAGTTCACCTTTTAAAAATTGCCAAACAGTATTTCATTGTTAACGTTCTATTGAAGACAGACATTTGAGGTATTTCCAGTTTGGTCTGTTATGAACAAAGCTGCTATAAACATTCACGTATATGAGTCTCTCTACAGACGTATGTTTTCATTTCTCTTGGGTAAGTTCCTAAGAGTGGAATGCTGCAGATGTGTGATTAATTCTATAAGAAATTGCCACTTTTTCCAAGTGGTTGCATCATAAATATCAAATATTAGATATACTGTATAATAAATGTATATGTATTATGTGATGTATATGTAGTAATTCCACAATTATGATATATGAACATTATTCCCCAAAAGGATGATTTTAGTATTAGATAAGATATACGAATGCTTCTTAAAAATTTTTATGTCTTTATTTAAGGAAAAAACTCTTACACTCAAATCTGCAAAGCAGCAGTTTGGCAATGATGGAGACACAAAACTAAGTGACTTCAAAGTCAATGTGGAATTTCTGATATCTAATACTCCTTTGCTTTGTTACTTTTTTATCCTTTCCTTTTCTATCACTAAATTCCTAAGTCAATCATCCACATGTTTTTGTTGAGCTACGAAGTTATTGCTTCTTTTCTTGACAAATACCTATCCCTCAAATCTTCTCAGGACGGTGTTTGGTCAAGTTTACTTTACAAAGATATAGGGCAGGTGGGGTGAGATGGACTAATAAACATGACGTATGTTTACATACTAAATTAGGAAACATACCCTTCTCTTGGAAACTCTTGTTTTATTTCCACTTGATGATGACTAAGTAGTTCGGCTGTTTTTGAATTGAAAACCTGAAAAATATATTGCAATATTAGTGGGAAAATGTAGGTAGAGAACAAAGATGTTTGAAAGTTATTCAGCAACTGAAGTTCTTACTCATGGATAGAAAAAGTCCAGTAAGATGAAATGTCATACAAGATGTTCTACTTTCTCTTCAGATGGAATCGTGGAAGTTATAAGGTACCTTCGGAAATAATAACTTCTCTTTAGATAAATAGAAATCTATTAAAGATAAAGCTAAAGAGGCAATTCCCTGTTCTTAAAAAAAACAAAAAATGGTTCCAGATATAGGAAATTTAATACATCAACCAATTAATGGTATGGATTTCTTATAAAGAATCGGAAAACCAAGAATAAAAGAGAGCTGGCAAAATGCTGATAGTGATGCCGTAAGTTTCCGTTTTGTATCCATCTTGGACGTGGAGACAGAAGTTACAGATGCTCAGGCAGGGAAGCATACTGTGTAAATTCCTTGGAAGGGCAGTGCAACAATCTATCTAGCTCTTATCAGAGGTAAGTGGAGCCACATCAGCACAGAGAGAACTGTATTGTGGCATTAAGCTGAATGCTCTCTGTGACATGCTTGTCATGAATTGCTCGTGCTTGATTATAAAACATTAAAACCAATGGACAAAAGTTACCAAAGAAGTGTAGTACAAGTGTCCACAATTTTAATACCACTAAAACAACTTAAAAAAAAAACTTATTAGCAACTTGTTTTTCAAATATATTGTTTTTCACCTGGGTGTACTTAGACTTGAGTACCAAATTACTTAGTCTTTCAGAGTAAAGGTTCATATTTTAATTAAAATTAACTTCTAAAATGACTGTAATCACAGTAGTAAAGTCATATCCAAGCAGTGAACAAAGTGTTTCCATGTCTGGATTTCCTGCGGGAGAAAATTTCCTGCTGAACACAGACTAAGAAAGAGAAAGTAATAAAAAACACATGATGGGTCGGGTCACTGCTTTCTTCCCTTCTCAACACACACATCACCTTTCTGGGAGGAAGTGATAAATATAATGAAAGCAAGAAGGCAAATTCTCAAGTCCTTTGAGGAGATAAAATACCTTAGAAGTCAAAGGTTCATCTGACACACCATAAATAAAAGGCACTTGGCAGAACCCCGCATAACATCTTGGTAATTTACAACTTAGCATTAGGGATGTCTCTAGGATATCCAGTCCATTTGTCCCACTTTATCTGCTGAAATATCTCTAGGGCCTGGAATAGTGCCTGGCATGGGTTGATAATAAATATTTGTTACATATCTAAGAAACTATAGTCTATCAGGCACTTACTAGGAGAAAAATGATCAAACAAAATGGGAAACAGTTGTGTGGCAGAAAAACTCAGGAAACCACAGTTGAATAATTTTTCTTTGTATTACTGCTGTTCCCGTAGTCTACCCTAGTTCCCAAAGGACTCTGGGATAAGAAACAACGTGTGCCCTTTTGCTGGCTGGATTCATAAAGACCTCAACAGCAGACTTACGGGGCTTAAAGTGGAGTAGGATCCCTCATTCATTACCTCCTAGTTTTAACTAGGCTAGCTTCAGAACCCTCACACTAAAAATAAACTCAAAGGCCTTTAGAATAGGCACAGAAAAGGGAGCTCATTTGGTAAATTCTATCTGCCATATTAGAACATGATGCTGTCTGACCACACAGCATTTGGATGTAACAGGATTGAGCCTGGACCTCCCTGGACTTTTTCAGAGCTGAGTCTGAGGAGAAAATGGAGATCGCCTTTAGGTGTTTAAGACTGGACCCTGTGCACTGCTCCCAAGTTTGTGGGACACTTTATAGATCTACTATTTTAGAACCTGTAACTTTCTTAGTGGAGTATCATCCAATAGAAATATAATGCAAATCACAAATGCAAGCCACATATAATTTGAAATGTTCTCATAAAAAACAGTAAAAAGAAACAGGTGAAATTAATTTTAATAATTATTTAAGTCAACATATCTAAAAAATCATTTCAACATGTGATCAATATAAGAATAATTATATCATTTACCTTTTTTTAGTACAAATTTTTAAAACTATTACTATTATTTTGAGTTTTTGGTGGGGGGAGGTAATTAGTCATGCTTATTTATTTTAAATGGCAGCACTGGGGATTGAACACAGGACCTCCTGCAAGCTAAGAGCACATTCTACCACTGAGCTATACTCTCCCCCCATGAAGTCTTTGAAATCTGGTATAGATTTTATACTTATGATCTACATTAATTCAGACCAACCACAACTAAAGGGATCAAGAGCCACCTGTGGCCAGTGGCTAATATACTGGACAGTGAAGTTGTGCAGTACTGCTTTTCTCATATATCTAGGTTCATGTGAGGAATCATAATGAATCCCCTGACCACCCATTGGTCTGCAGATGGGCAAGTGTACGAAGTAGACTAATGATGTTTCTATAAGACTGGCTGGAGGGTTGCTAACTCCATATAAGAACACATTCATTGTCCAGTAGTGAGAATGCTAGTCTGTTCTTTTCAAGTAGACTTCAAAAGCCATCGTCAGTTAAAGACGGTAGTGGCTACAGAGTCTGCTTTATAAAAAGGTCTAGCACTTTCATTTGTTTAAGAATCATTACATGGCAAGGGAGAAACAGCCAGGATTACAGATGCTCCTCATCTCCTTCTCCCTTTTCAAGTTTGAAATTCACCAAATTTAAAAGTCAGTTAAAACTTCGGACACACAACAGCAAAGAACAGAAAACTCTCTTTAAGAAAATGAAAGGCTGAGGCAGGGAGAACAGCTGCGGATGTGTCTGCAGTGATCCAGGTGAGACACATGGAGGGCTCCACTTGGAGGAAAGCAGCAGTGGGGAATGAACGACGCGAAATGCACCGCTGGGAAAGAGTCAGTTCACAAGATAGGGGCAATTAGATGCAGCAAGGGCTTTGGATGGGGAGGAGTGACATAAAAGGAGGAATACTCAAGGCTGACAGGTTACAGGTTACAAGTTAGGGTGGTCAGTGTTTACAAGACAAAGGCAAGGTGAGGAGTAATAGCTGCGGTACAGCAACGGTTAAGGAGACTGCAAATTTTTAGAAATAAGATTGCAAATTTTTAGATTCTGTGTTTGAGGTGTTACTGCGGCATGGAAGTGGAGACACCCAGCAGTCAGTTGCTTATGTTTTAGGTCAAAAGCATAACAAAAGTGGTCCATTAAGGGTACAAACTTGGAACTAGTAGATAAATAAGTCCTGGGATCTAATGCACAGCATAGTGATTAGTCAGTGATACTGTATCATAAACTTCAAAGTTGCTAAGAGACTAGATCTTACTTGTTCCCGCCATAAAAGATAATTGTTATTTATGTGACATGACAGAGGTATTAATGCTACAATAGTAATCATACTGCAATATACAAATGTGTCAAATAGCACATTGTACATTTTAAATGTATGCTATGTTATGTCAATTATGTATCAATTTAAAAAAAAAAAAGAGGGGAAGGGAAATAGCTCAGTGGTAGAGCGCATGCTTAGCATGCATGAGTTCCAGGGTTCAATTCCTAGGACCTACATTAAAAAAATAATAATAATTAAAAAAAAAAAAAGAAAGAGATTCATTCTTAGAATTTCATGTGGGCCAGAAATGCAGTTGAGAACTACATGCTTAGAGTAATACGGAGGCAAAGAGCACAGGACTCGGGGAGAGCTGGGCCTGGGCGGGGAGGGGGAGGTCAAGCCCAGTCCTGCCCATGTCAACTCTTTAACTTTTCTGAACCTCGACTTTTCCAACCATAAAAGGATTAAATAAAATAATTTATGAGAAGTTTTTTTGCAGAGGGCAGGCCCATAGCATGCACCTAAAAGATGTTACCACTACTATTGTTGCTACAACTGCTACTATTTTTAATCACTGTTACTGTTACTACTACCACCATCAGCACAGCAGAGAGGTAATAGAGTTAGGATTCAAAATCACCAGCTCTGTATTCTTCTAAGCTTAAATCATGTCTCAATTCGATTGTTTGGAGGGGGGAGGGCATTAAAAACTGGAGAAACAAGCTAACGTGAGAAAAGAGTTCAGCACAGGTTTATGAATAGCATAAACCCAGAAGATGTTACCGCCACTGCTGCTGATACTATTACTGCTACTGCTACTTCTTTCTTCTTCTCCTTTCTTCTTCTCCTTCTCCTTCTTCTTCTTCTTCTTCTTCTTATTATTATTATTACTACTACTACTACTTCTATTACCTAGAAGTGGTGCAATTAGAAGTCACTAGCTCTGTACTCACCATTGTGCCTAAATCATGATCAATTCCAGGTTTGGAGGAGGGGGACAGTTTAAAAACACGGAAGAAACAAGGAAAATTATTTTTATAAAAATTGTTTAAAAAGGACTTTCTGAAACAATGCATGCCTTCTGTCTCAGAAGAAGGGGAGCAGTGGAGAGATGAAATGCTGTCCTTACTAAGTAACTGTCTTTCAGGCTTGCCTTACTCATCCGATGACTAATTCAGCCATCCCATCATAAACATGCAGATTCATTTCCCTCCCCATGTGATTTCCCCACCAGCCTACTCTCTTCTGTCACACTCAACTTTACTGTGTGATAAGCAAGACATTTTTTGGGAATGTAAACTCACTCTCTAAAACACTATGATACTATATAAATTTGCATGACCTAAAATAAAAATACTAGCTACCAATATGTTACACTGGCAAACAAAAGGCATAATGGCACCTTCCAAAAAGCCACAGAAGTAAAGACCTAGCAAATGGCTTATTTTTTTAAAAATGAAACCATATTAAATAGTATATATACTTACATTTAATAGAGCTATAGTTGCCAAATTCAACTTTTTCCAAGAACCCGCAAGTTTTACCTTTCTAGTCTTCCAACCCAAGAGTCAACACATTGAGCCCTGCAGGTCCCTCGCTGCTGATGTCTATTCATGTAATAAGCACCTACTACATGCTAGATGCTGTGTTAAGCCTCGGGGAGGGGGGGGAATAAGACACCATTCTGCCCCCTCACAGAACTCAAAATTAAAAGCTCTTAATACTTCTGCTTATGAGAGACAAGAGGACGAGAGAGTGGCAGCTCTCTCATGAGACCATGCTCCTGCCATTTGTGTAATGTGATAGGCAAGAAAACAAACCAGCTTAGTGGGGAAAAAACCCACAGAAGAATCACAATTACAGTTATTATAAGGGGGCCCCATTCCAGCTATGGGTCAAATTAGTTTTACCAAATTTAATGTTCATTAGTCCCTGGCCCCTAATGGGTGCTTAATATATATGTGAATAAATAAATGAAAGAAAGTGGAAATCCGTCCCTAAGCCTTCTGAGATCTCTAAGTATGATGAGACAACTGGGGCCAAGGCAATGTTTCCTGCCAAAGCAGGTACACAGCTACAATTGTAGTCATTCTTCACAGATGCTGGCTATCAGAACAAAATGGTTATGCAACCATTATCCACGGTGACTACACCTAAGCCCTGCCCAGGATCCACTTAACCTGAGTCACAAGATAATCAAAACCAGAAGGACTTATACAAAGGCAATATATATATATTTTTTTACATATTGTGAAACCAGTGTGGTTGCTTTTCTTGGTGAAGATTCACCCGTGACCATAATCACAACTGCTAAGTGCCCTTCCCCAGCCTCCCATCTCCCCTTCACAGAACAGTCGGTCCTCTGTATCCACGGTTCCACATCTGTGGATTCAACCAACTGGAGATCAAAAATATTTTTTAAAAATTCCAGAAGGTTCCAAAAGGCAAAACTTGAATTTGCCCTGCCCTTGGCAACTATTTACATAGTATTTACAACTATTTATATAGCATTTACATTGCACTAGGTATAAGTGATCTAGAGATGAATTAAAATATGTGGGAAGATGTGTGTAGGTTATATGCAAATACTGAGCCATTTTATTATAAGGGGATTGAGCATCCTAGGATTTTGGTATCCACGAGGGTCCTGTACCCAATCCGCCATACAAAGGGATAATTGTACTCCAGGGAGCTGGGGAGTGAGCCTAGGCAGGAGTTAAGAAGATTGGCTTCTGACTGTGAGAGATGGGGACTTGGAATCCTACTTCCACCAGTTGCTCTGCAACCTGGGGCACAATCCTCAGCACGGGTAGTCACCTGGGTAAAGGAGCTTAGAAATACTACCAACCACAGTTGTTATGAGGACTCACTGAGATGATACCAGAAAAGTCCTCAACGTAGTCCCAGACACATTTCAAGTCACAACACATTCCAAGCCCTTTTTTTTTAAACAGTCAACTTAATGCAGAAAATGCAGTTACCAAATTTTAAAGAAGGAAGTTGACACTGAGGCTGAAGCTTTTGTCTTATAAAGAAATGGCCCCTCCTTTAAACCTGTTACGCTAATTCTCTTTTCCAAGAAGTTCCTACTCTGCAATCTGGGTAAACATGTGCCAAGCCAGTTCACTTTCCTATCAGACAAGTTGGAAATTTTCCTTTGGTACAAAAGGTATGCATAGGGTCCTGAGACGAAATTTTTGACAACTAGAGGAGGAAATGAACCCGTTCTAAAAATTGCAGGTCTACTAATAACAGAAGAAATTAAGTAATCAAACATATCCAAGTCAGAAAGTTTTAAGATTTTTTTGACAAGGTAAAAAAGATAACCAGAATTAAAATTCAGTTGACCTATTAGAAAGAAAATTTGCTCAATAAATATGTATAAAGTGCCCCCATAGATAAAACATGTGTTCATCTGTCATGTTGACCAAGATGTTTTAAGGAATACAAAGATGAACAAGTCTTAAAAAGGAGGTTCCTGATTTCAAGTACAGCAGATACATAATAACACAAGGTAGGTGATAAGAGCTATTAATAAAGATACAAAAAATGCTATAGGGACGGGGAGAGATTCTGACTAAGGGTTTGAGGAAGACTTCTACTAAGAGATGGCAGTTGAGCCAGTATTTGGAGGTAGAGCAGAATTTCAAGAAGCAGATATGGGGAATAAGGGAGGAGATAGTTCCCGTGGATGAAAGAACATGAATAAAGAAATCTTGTATTCATTACAGGAGAAAGCCAATAGAGCCAGCATTGAAAAAGGGAGCAGAAAGCATTGGAGAGGGTATTGCTCTTGTGAAAGCTGAATTAGATATGCAAGTTTACTGAATAGTGATTAGGAAATTATTTTAATAACTTTCACCTTACAAGCTTCCTTATGCCAGTTCTTATCCACTGTACTTTTCCCTGAGAAGATAAGCAATTATTTTTGAGTCATAATTATAACATGGAACAATATGACTGGAACAACTCCTGGGAATCACCTTGTGACTGAAGCGCTTATTCAGCACATCAATTATCTACATGTTGCAGGGAGTGGTTTAGCAACCTCTTTCCCTATAACCAAGGGAAAAAACACCTTGCTAAACCATTCTCAAGGTTTTCTCTACTTCACACAGGATCTCTAAGTCTTTTATCTACCTCTGAAGCTTTCTCTCATAGTTGTTTCTCAAGAGGCAGAAACTTTATTAATCTACTTTTCTACATCACTCTTTAAGCAGGACAGGAATCTTCTGAATTTGCACCTTAGCTTAACTCCATCACTGAGATCATGCCACAGTAAACAGAACCCAACCTTTGAAGGCTCATCTTCATGTCATACACTGAACAACTAATTGGGATAACATGAAGTTGATTAATTCTTTCTCCACCAATGCAGGAAGATGCCTCTTGGGCAGCAGAATCTGAGGGGCCAGGAACAACCTGCTATAGATAAAGATTGTTGGACCACATGGACAGCAACAGTGAAGAGTTGAAAGGAAAACAAGCACAGTAAGGCTGGCCACTAAAAAGGAAGCCTACAAAATTAGGAAATATTTTACCCACTTTCAGAGAGAGCAAAGGCTGTATAAACTTGAGAACAACTGCCATGTTTGGTTTGGCCCCTGAAGTGCTTTACGAACTAGTTGCCAACATTTAAGAATAGGAAGATTTCACTGAAAAAACTTTAGACTACCAGCTTTTCTTAGAGAATTTGAAGATCTGGCAAACCTGGGCTTGTTGTGTTCCTGCTTGGCAACCATAGGTTATTCCCTTGGCTTGAGTCTGCTCTCCAGTCTGCCTTCCTCCCTCTACTCGCCGGGCTCCTGCAGGCATTTGTGTGGGCAACTCTTGATTATGGCTTCAGAAGTCAATCTACAGTTAGTCAGCACACACATCTTCATGGTCTTTCTTAATTTGGAAGATGGTAGTGCTGATTGCGTATCTTATATATGTATCAAATCCAGTTAGGCAGACTTTCTTACTTATGATTCAAGATTACTTTATAAACATTTATATGAAAATAAGACAAAGTGAAACCTGCCCTGGATGATCCAAAGATAAATAGTGGAAGAGATGGTAGAACTATGTCTTGGCAGTTCACACCGGGTTAAGTCATTCAATAAGATTCAAACTAAAACTGGACTGAAAGCTTTCCACTTTAGACAAGAGAAATGGAGTATCAAAATGAAGGTACAAATGCAGATTTTAGTCAAGTGGTCAAATTTTGAAATACATATATATGTACTGTATATATAATTTATACAGTATACACACATACATACACATACTAAATTCATGAAAACGTGATTTTAGGTAAAGAAGTGAGGATGACGCTAAATTATCATTAAATATTTACATCAACTTACCAGGTTGGTCAAATAGCCATTGAAAGCATCTTAATCAGTAGCTGGTTATTTAAATTATTTTAAAATTATCTTCCTGAACTCAGGGCTAGATCACTTAAAGAGTAAGTTTCTTAATTGCACAAAACAAATTAATTAGCAGAGTCACTTAACGTTATGGCAAAACGCTACATTGTGAATAAAAAGAGAAACAATTTCTCTGTCATTTTACTTTGCGAAGTGCTGAGAGGACAATCATCTGTTTATAATGGGCAAAGAATCAGAACTGAAATTTACGAGTCTTATAAATTAAGTAGATTCTGGTAAAAGCAGTGTAGTGTGACTTGTTCCTAATGTATCCGGCCACTTTCCTCCCCTCTCCCCTTACCATTCTACCTTCTGCACTTTCTGTGAGAGAGGATGACAACGCATCATCACGTTTATACTATATCCGTTCTACTGCTCCAAAGGACGCTGTGTTAGGCTACCACAGTCGTGACACAGCTTCCCCCCCATCCAAGGACGTCCTGCTCCTAGCAGGCCAAATGCTTCTGGGGAAGAACGCAACAGCGGTCAATGTGGCCACCTGTCCCTGGCTGCAGGCGGGCCGCTCTTGCACGGATGCTCGGTGAGTCCTAGCACCCTTTGGAGGAGGAGTCCCCCCTATTAGCTGACCCGGCTCTACCATCAAGGCCAGGGCTTCTCAGATCAGACGCGGGGGGTCGCGTTTCCCCAGGCCCGGGCGGGGCAGCTCCAGCGTGGCAGGTCCTGCTCCGGGGCCCTTGGCTTCCTTCTTTTGCCTGGGGGCCAGCGCTCGAGACTATGGGAAGAACAGGATGAGGACACAACCCACAATCCCAGGGCTGCCGCCCTGTCTCAGCACCTCCTCAAACATCACCCCGGGCTCACCAAAAACCGCGTCGAGCTGGTGCCCTGGTCCACTGCTCCCACCAACGGCCCCAAAACAGCTTTCTTCGAGGCTGCCATGAAACCAGCTTCGGGTAGGCAGATGATCGCGGCCCGTTTCCCAGGTGACGGTGGCGGGTGAGTGATGGGCGGGCGAGAAGCCGAGAGGGCCAAGCGGTGACCGGCTGTAGGACTCTGGGACCGTGCTGCAGGCGGCCCCTTTACCGGCGAGGAGCCTTCTCACCCCGCCCCTCCGGCCCCGGCCCCGCCTCCACCCCCACCCGCGTTCCCCACGACTCCAGGGGCGGGGCGGGGGGGGGCGCTGTCTGCCTGGCCGGCCAATTAGCGAACGCGGAAAGAGAAAGAAGCTTCAGACAATCTAAGGATAGCAAGACGTCACGGGGGAGGGGCCTGGGCGCGGCGGAGGCGGTGGCCGGCGGGGCGGAGGCGGTGGCCCGCGCGGCAGGTCACGTGGGCCCGGCGACCCGGTGGCGGAGCCGGCCTGCCGCAGGGCCTGGGGCGGAGGCCGGTCTTGCCCTTTGGCAGGGAGTAGCACTGGCCCGAAGAAAGGGCACAACCCCCCCCCCCAACCCCGCGCCCTGGGGCTTCCGCTGGCTGATGGGTCCCAAAGTGCAAAAGTGCCTGTTCCTCTGGTGGGCTGTGCAGAGCGCTTGTTACTCACTCTTTGGACAGACCCTGCCGGGCCTTCCCGCGCTTCCTACGCCCGCCTACTTCCTCGTTCCTCGTCCAAGATAGAATAATCCCCTCTATGTAGGGACTGACCCTATGTAGTGTCATGTTTAGGAACAGGACTAACCATTCACCTTCAGAGGCTTTTCAGGACCAAGGAACGCGGAAGTTCTTTTGATTTAGCATATAAGGGAAACATTCAAAATAAACCTTCCCAGGTCATGAACTGATTATCCGGGAAGAAGTGCACCAGGCAACTCCCTGTCCTGATGCGCCCTTTTTCCTAGCTTGACCTCACTCTGGTGCCCCCTCCCTCACACGCCATTTCTTCTCTATTAACTGTTCTGGACGGCAAAAGAAGATAAAAGGGGCCTTTTAATTTGACCTTAAATTTACCTTGCCAGTAGTCTTTTGGATCCTAGGTTCCAGGGAGTTTCAAACTGGAACAAGACCCACTGTGGGAAATAGTTTATAAAACAACCCCGGGCATTTCTGTGCTCTTGGGCTCGTGCATTTATTTGTAATTTATATAGCTGCATATATATACATTTTACATATTTTACGTATATTAAAAATATTTCTGAAACAATGTTTATCCTCCCATGCTATGAATTCTGTATTTTTTTATTCTATTGCATATCAGTTTTTAAAAACGCTGGTTAAAAATCAGTAAATTGATTTTGTAAACCAGAATGCTCCATCAATTTCAAAAGCATTGTATTATTCCCACTCTCACATTTTTTTCACTCCATTTTCCTAATCTCCCAGTGTTCTGGAACAACGTTTCTATTTTTTCTCCATCTTGTCTTACTCCACACCACCTCACTTATTCATCTCTGTGTTTACATTTTTACCACTCTTGCTCTGGAAGCAGATTTTCCTATAGTTTGTCTAGAAATCAAATTCTAGTGTTCCAGATGAGGCCTACTTATGGAGATGCTGGACTTGGTAACTAGTGATAAACTGGCTTGCTTTAGGAGTGCAGAGGAATCCATATTTCTGAATTTCCTGGAAAAGACAGACAGGCATACAGGCAAATGTAAAGAAACTAGGCTAATTTGTCCCTGATCACGCTGAAAAACATTAGTTGAATGATAAATAAGGATTTCCTTACTCTAACAGGCAGTAAAAAGAAAGCAACCAAACCTACCACACTGATCCATTAAAAAAAAAAAAAATCCCTGACCGTGTTTGAACTTTCACACATTTTAACTCTCAGATTCTAACAGGACAGCAAATTATTGTTCACCAGTATCATGTGATCAGAATTCAGTCATTTCAGAATAAGTAGGGCTGGATGTACAAGCAAGATTCTGAAATGTATTGATCCTGTGGTTCCCACAGTAGTTTGTGTTCCACATCCTCATTCCTTTCCCTAAAACAAAACGTATACCATTGAGGAAAAGTGACTTATGCATGTCTCCTCCTGGATGGAATCTGAACTTTGACCCCCTTCTAGTCTTAACACAGGCATCCAGAACTTCTACCCAATGTTCCAGAAACTCAAGATACTTCATGGACCCATACTCTAAAGTAACTCATGATTCCTTAAAGACAAATATCTCCTTTCTTGCATTGGGTCAGTTGTAATTCTTGAACAACCTGTGGCTTTTGCTGTGAAGGAAAAACCGGGCTGGTCTAACAAGACAACTCACAGGTCTAGGAATGTGAAGGAGAGGCTGGGCTGGGCTAACAAGTCTAAGTATTGGAATACTGATCTGAGTTCTGCTAGACTAACTTGTAAATCTAGGTTAATTAGTGTTGGTTTGCTGTTTATGTGTTTTTGCTAGCCAGCTGGATTTTCAAAGATACATATCTGGCTTTGGAATGTTGGTTTGCTGCCTCCCCACCTCCACTTTTGTGATGATAATGCTGCTAAAGCTGTTCCATGCCTATTGGCCGAATACCCCAAGCTTGTACTTTACCCTATAAAACCTCATGTGCACGTCTTGAAGGTGCTCAGAGCTTCGGAGCAGAAGCCCCTCTGAGCCCGCCAGTGTAATACATCTGAGTACTCCAACCCTCCGAGTGGTGCTTGTTTCTTGACTGGCCTGTCGTTTCCGTAACATTTCTGGAGGCCCCAGCGAGATACAACCACGCCGGCCCCTTGAGCCACTGGACTGGTGGCTCCAGCCGACCGGGGGATGGGATTCCGGCAGCGAACGAGGTGGCGCCGCCCGACGGTATTTCGGGTTCTCTTTCGTGACGGCAACTCGGCCCCCAGGTGGCTGGGCTACAACCAGATCCAGACTCCATGGAGGGACGGACAGACTCACCAGGTAGCCGTCCGGACAAGGTAGGAACCCCCGGGAAGTATCAGGTCCTGTCCCATTGGACAGAAGAAGAGGCTGATCCCCTCCTACAGGCTCTCCGTCTGATGGTATTTCAGACGGGGAAATCAGGTCAGGTATCAGGTCCTATCCTAGTGTACAGAAGAGGAGGCGGATCCCCTCCTACAGGAAACAGGATATTGGTATTGGTGGGAAGAATGTTGTTAACCTCTGTGTGTGTGTGTGTGTGTGTGTGAGTGAATGAGCGGCCTGTGAAGCATGCGATCAGGCTCGAGTTTGTAGCTCCACGGCATTCTGCTACGGAGTTCGAGTGAGTCCCAACCTGCGGTTCCATGGTGACCTCATACAGCTCAGGGCGGTATCGGTCCCTCAGGGTCCCGATCGGAGTCAGCGGCTTATACTGACCCGCCAAAGCTAAGAGGCACCTTCGTCCCTGCGAGGGGAGCGGCCAGGCGGACACAACGAAAACCCTCCCTTGTCTTGTCTGAGACACCGGCACAGGGTGGCTACACTGGGAGGGAAAAGGACATAGACAGCCAATGAGTCATCGCCCCTGTGCCCTCGGAGGCTAGGATGCTATTTCTTTGAAAAAGTCTCCTACCTGATTCTGTCACAGAACACCCGAGACTTAGTGTTCCCCTACAGAACAGACCCAAGTAGTGCCCCTTTTGCCTAGCCCCAGACCCCCAGGACTCGAGTTTAGAAGACGAATTCCTTCAGGACCGGGCTTACCTGGCCTTGGAGGTCCCTTTTCTAGTCCATTTGTTTTACCATCTGTCGTCAGTCCCATGCCCCTGATACGTTAGTTCAGGATATAGAGAGGATTTAATGAAGAAAGTCCCTGGAACTGCTTGAGGCCTTGAGCTCCAGAGACATCAGCTGTGACTGGAACCCAGACTCCCTGACCAAATTAGCCTTCAAACAACTCATAGACCCAGCAAGAGAGCAGTCTCTCTGGGAACTCTGGTGTTTTGAGGAGTGAGGAAAGAAAAGATATAAAGGCTACCTTCCCAAACATCTAAAAAGAATGGGAGGCTCTAAGTCGAAACCCACCACTCTAGACTGCATGATTAAGAATTTCAAAAAGGGGTTCCCAGGAAACTATGGAATTCGAATGACCCCTGGCAGGCTCCGCACTTTGTGTGAGCTTGAATGGCCGGCCTTTGGAGTCGTGTGGCCCTCAGGAGGAACTCTGGACCTAGCAACAGTGTGAACACTCTATCAAATAATCAGTGGAACCCCAGGCCACCCAGATCAATTCCCTTACATTGACTCCTGGCTGAATATCGCCCAGACTCTACCCCTATGGATTCGGTTCTGCTCAAATGGACCTGGACAATGCAAGACATTAGCAGCCCAGCAATCCAGGCCAAAAAGACAGACAGAAAAAAGCCTGTTTTCCAGGGAGCCGCAGTAGACAGATATGCCTACCCCCTCCGTATGCCCTCGGGGCACCAACACCTCCCCAGCCTGAGGACCCAGAGGCAGAGCCCAGCCCCCAGCCTGAGCCGTAGAAAGGAAAATCTGCTCAGCACAAGCTGTGAAGCCAGCAGCACAGGCCCTCCAATTGCCGCTGCGGGAGACACAAGGGCCGCAGCAAGTTGGGGAAGATGGGACTGTTCAGCCTGGGCACCCCGTACTCTGCTACCAACCCTTTAGCACCACAGCCCTTCTCAATTGGTGCCATCATACTCCTTCCTACTCTGAAAAGCCGCCCAGCAGCAGCAGCAGCAGCAGCAGCAGCAGCAGCAGCAGCAGCAGCAGCAGCAGCAGCAGCAGCAGCAGCAGCAACAGCCCTGGCACCCCCTCCCCCGCAGCTCCGGCACCGCCTCCACCTCAGCTGCCGCTGCCTCCATGGCAACTGTCAGGGAACACCGGCCCCTGCCCAGTCCCGAAGCGATGCTGGGACAGCCTTGGGTCTCTGTTGCAAAGTCATGCAAATATTTGGTCTCTGTCCAGCCCACGATGATTTCTACTTGGTGGTATATGACCACTGTAATCAGGCTGTCAAGCCGCAGGCTATGATTGACCTCGTAGAGTCTATCTTCCATTCTCACTGGCCCACCTGGGAAGATGTCCACCAGCTGCTTCTGACTCTTCAATACAGAGAGGAGACGCATTCTCACTAAAGCACGAAAATGGCTGCAGGGCCGAGCCCCTGGGGACACAATGGATGTTGAGGGATGGGCCATGACACATGCCCCTGATACCAGACCAGATTGGGACTTTAACACCCAAAAAAGGAAGAGAAGTGCTGCGTGAGTACCGGGAGGCCATCCTACAAGGGCTAAGAGCGGGAGCCAAGAAGCCAACTAACATGTCTAAAATGACCATGGTGACCCAGAGGCCAGATGGAACCCCCACTGACTTCTATGAGAGACTATGTGAAGCATTCCGAGTCTACACTCCTTTTGATCCTGAGGCCCAAGAAAACCAGCAGATGGTCAACGCTGCCTTCGTAGCCCAATCATACCCAGATATACGCCGGAAACTAAAAAAAACTGGATGGATTTGCAGGGATGAATGCTACACAGCTGCTGGAAGTTGCAAACAAAGTTTTTGTAAACCAAGAATGGGAAGCCCAATGAGAAGCAGACCAGCAAATGAAGCAGAAAGCCGCACTCCTTGCAGCAGCCCTGGGGAAAACAAGCTTCAGCCAGAATCCTGCACCACCCCGGAAGAGGGGACCCCCAACCATGGATGCCCCTGGGCCGAGAGCAGTGCGCATACTGCCGGGAGGCAGGACACTGGAAGAACGAGTGCCCAAACAGAAAGGATGGAAAGAGAGCACCCCTCAAAAGGCCTACTTATCAGCTGGAGCCACCAGCCAGTAATCACATCGGACTGGCTGTGGTCGACTCAGAATAGGAGAGACCAGGCTCCCTGCCCCTGGGCCCCGGGGAGCCCAAGGTCAAGATGTTTATAGGGGGCCAACCAATGACTTTTATGGTAGACACAGGAGCAGAGTATTCTGTGGTGACCAAACCTGTAGCCCCCTTGACCAAGAAAAAGGCGACTATTATAGGGGCTACTGGGGACTCAACTGCCCGCCATTTCTGCCAACCACGATCCTGTCAAGTAGGGGGCCATCTAGTGACACATGCCGTTATTTCATTGTAAGGGACCATATTTAGTGGTATTAACTACCCCTATAGCTGTTAAAGTTGCAGGAGTCATCCCTTGGATCCACCACTCCAGGGTTAAGAGAGCAACTTCACCTCAGACAGAGGGTCCCTGGAAAATTGAGTGTCCAGGGAGACCCGCTTAAGATCAAGATCAAGAGGGACCAGAAAAGGATCGACGAGCCCTGCTCTAGCCACACCCGGAGGCTGGCTAGTCAACGCACGGCCGAAGCTTGAGGAAAGCTCAACGCAGCTGTTAAATGTATTAATTTTGTGCTCCCTTGCCTCTTTCCTTGTTTGCTATACTAGTCTGCGTATTAGCAGTGGGGCTAGCTAGCGCCGCCCCACCTGACTGGAACATAGGCCATAGAATCCTGATAGCTATTTTATATCTTGTTATAATTAGTGCCATCACTGCAGCATCATGTCTAAGATAATCATAAGGCTGATGTTACTGACGCTTGGCTGTACAATGCACCTGCATACAACCGGGTGACAAGTGGTCCATGTACCAACCTGTATTTTCAGCTTACAGGTGAATTCAGCCACGATCTCCAATGAATAGCAGAAACCCTGGGAACTCTGCAAAATCAGATTGACTCTCTGGCCGAGGTGGTCTTACAAAACAGGAGGAGTCTGGACCTACTCATGGCCAAAGAGGGGGGACTATGCCTCTTCCTAAACGAAGAGTGCTGTTTTTATGCCAATCAATCAGGAATTGTTAGAGGGATGGTTCAAGAGTTACAAGACCAAGTGAAAAAGAGAAAACATTTTAGATAAGAGTCCATGGACAGGCCCCTGGGGCTGGACCTCCTGGCTGGCACTGTTCATAGGTCCCTTACTCCTGATTTTTGCAGTTCTGGTATTTGGGTCCTGTGTCCTAAACTTCCTGACCCACTTTGTCAGTGAGTGGTTAGAGGCTATAAAACTTCAGATGTTAGCCTCCAATCATGAGCCCCTGCAACAGATAAGTGATGATGCTTACTCCAACTAGAGTTGTGAAAGCATCAAGAGGGGGGAATGTGAAGGAAAAGCCGGGCTGGTCTAACAAGATAACTCACAGGTCTAGGAATGTGAAGGAGAGGCTGGGCTGGGCTAACAAATCTAAGCATTGGAATACTGATCTGAGTTCTGCTAGACTAACTTGTAAATCTAGGTTAATTAGTGTTGGTTTGCTGTTCATGTTTCTTTTGCTAGCCAGCTGGGTTTTCAAAGATACATATCTGGCTTTGGAATGTTGGTTTGCTGCCTCCCCACCTCCACTTTTGTGATGATAATGCTGCTAAAGCTGTTCCATGCCTCTTGGCCGAATACCACAAGCTTGTACTTTACCCTATAAAACCTCATGTGCACGTCTTGAAGGTGCTCAGAGCTTCGGAGCAGAAGCCCCTCTGAGCCCGCCAGCGTAATACATCTGAGTACTCCAACCCTCCGAGTGGTGCTTGTTTCTTGACTGGCCTGTCATTTCCCTACATTGCCTTTATAAGCCCCTGACTCTTTCTCTTCCCAGAACACTTTTACCTGAATCTGTGTCTCCTGAATTGTGATTCCTTTTTTTTTTTTCACCTTTTCAACATTTTATTATGAAAAATTTCAAACATACAAAGTCTTTGAAAAACTTTTACCATGGACACTTACATAATCACTACATAGATTCTACAATTAAAATTTTACTATAGTTGCTTCATCACACATCTGATTCTTAAGACCCCAAAGCAAGCTCTTTGTTTTGCAGCCTTGATACTGATTACTGATGCAAAGGGAGGGATCTTAAATGGAAGAATGGAGCTCAGCCTACCTCAACGCCACACCCTAAATATTTACTCTGACTCTCAAAAACCTATTTGCTCTTATCTTTTTGGAATTAGTCTCATTTTCCTGCCCTTCATCATCCTTTCAAGCCTCAGCTACAGCCTGCAAATTCAAATTTATATAAATGTAAAAATCAACCAATATATATCCTGATTCCATTTTTCATACTACCATTGAGAAAAAGTGGGAATAGCTGTTGATGAAAATGTAATCCATAGTCGAGCTAAGAAAGAGATGGAAGCTTTTATTCCAGCCAACCTGAGGATTATAACCCAGGAGTTGGTCTTTCAGAAAGCTGTGAGGACTGTTAGAGGACTGTTAGTGGTTAAAGCAGTTATATTAGTTTTTGAGACAAAGGATTATACTTCAGATGACGAAATGACAGTTTACACAGTCCATATCTGCATGAAGAAAGGGAGTAATGGTTTCATCCTTTACAAGATTAAGAAGGAATGTTAGCACCTAAGGAGGTCTGGTTGCTGCAGATGCTCAGTACACACTAATGGGGAGGGAAGACGCCCAAACTGGCAGAGAATATTTTATGTTTAAAATTTTGTCTTGCCATAAAATATGAATTTTATTTCATCATAACAATGGTGCACCTGAGGCCCAGAGTGCATCAGTGACTTGTCTGAGACCAGCCAGCCTTCTGTAGTAGAACCAAGACAAGACTTTCCATCTCCTGACATCAAGCCTAATGCCTTTTGACAGCAGGCTGAGGGAAGGGAAGTTGAGGAAAACTAGGAAGAAAAATGGATAAAAAGGAAAAAGGTAGGATGCTGGTCCACCTTGATCTTCCCAACATCCATGGAGATTTAAAGGCAAGGCAGCAGAAGAAACACTGGATTGGAAAACTAGCCTGCTCTTGGCCCTGGCATTCAACTCTGGATCTTCCTGAACTTTAAGTACCTCAGTGTCTCCCATGGCTTTCTTTTGCTTCTTTGTAAAATAGGGAAAATGTCACTGACGTGGATAGCTTAATGTGAGACTTATATGATGTAAAGCCTGGGAAAGCACTCTACAAGCAGCATAGTTAATCATAAAAGGCAAGAGGTGGTCTAACTGGCAAGTGCGTTTCCACCGAGGAAATCCATAGGTGAAGACCAAGGTCCTTCATGCAAATGATCTGAGTAGCTTGAATCATCTGAGCTCACTGTGATGATTTCTGACTGGTAGAGCAAGAAATCAGTTACTCCCCAACGCCGCAACCTCTGGAGAGTCTCTGGATGTTTCACTTATTCCTCCCCTAGTTTTTCTTGTTTTTTAATTTACATAGAACTCGTATAAGCAGAAAGGCCACATTTCCTTAGAGAATTTTTTTCTGTCCAGTAACACTTCTTGGTCTTCTCCTATTTGCCTGACTTACTTTTTCTAGTCTAGTGCATTTGGAGAGCTATCCTTTCCTTAATCTCTCCTTGCTAGTCTAATCATTACTTGGGTTGGAATGATACAGATACAGAAAGCACAACATGGGAAGTTAGTGCTAGAAAGCATTACAGTAAAGAGCACCGGCCCTCCTTTATTTTGAGACTGGGATGATTTAGGCAGATGGGAGAAGTGATTTGCCCAAGGTAGCTAAGGGAGTTAAAGACAGACCAAAATTTAAATATCTTTGATTAAAATAGCCAAATTGGGAGCCTTCCCCCCTCTTCATGCATACCGAACATTCCACTCATATGCATGTTAATTATCTAAGTATAACTACCTAAAATTATGTATCGTTTTACACAATGTTGCAGATAGGAATGACAACAATTCTGAAACTTTACCTACATCAGGACCACCTAGAGGACTTATTAAAACCTGGGCCCCAATCCCCGAATTTGTGGTTTAGTAGATGAGGTCTGAAAGCTCCCAGGTGATGCTGTAACGTTGGTACAGGGACCGCACTTTGAGGACCATGGTGCTGTGGGTATGCTGGAATCTCTGTTCTAAGATTTAGCAAAACTGTGAGGTATGAGAAATCTGCCTTATGACTTGGGTAGAATCTTTTTCTCCCAAATCTTAGTTCTCTGCTAACACTCAAATAATCCATTTGGATTACTGGTAGATAAAGGTTTAAGGCAGAGATTCTCAAACACTACTCTGTGTTAGGATCACCTAGGGTGCTTGTTAAGGATGCAGATTCCTGATACCCTCTCCTATATGACTATAACTCAATAAAAAATGTTAAAAAAATAAAACTTGTCTTTTGGAATACATGGTATCAGAAGCTGCCCATATTAATAGCTTTGGTATAAAACAGTAATATTTCCCTTGATAAACAGACAAAATGCATCCATTACCTTATACACACTCCCATCTCTTATAACTACTCTACTCTCAACCACCCATATTAGTCAACTCACTTCTGTCCCTTCACAGGTGCAGAGAAGACTGCTTGAGGCCATGTGACTTTCATCACCAATGGGATGTTAGCAAACATGATAAGTGACACGACAAGTGGGCTTTTCCCTCTTGGAACCAAACTGCCATGCTGTTAAGAAAACCAAACTAACCTACTAGGAGATGAGAAACCACATGGAGGAGAACTATGGCATTCTAGTTGACCAACACCAACTTCCAGATAGGTGACTGAAACCATTTTGGATATTTCATCCCAACAGAACTCCTAGCTGACTGCAGCTGCTAAATGAGCAACCCTGTCCAATGAGTAACCTTAGCCAATATAAGCTAGAGCAGGAAAACCAGCCAGCTATGCCCAGTTTGACCACAGACTTACGAGAGGTAATGAATGGTTACTGTTCTTAGCCACTTGGTTTTGAGTTGTTTGTCATGCAGCAACAGAAATGACAAAATGAGTACATTTTGGTATGATCTCTGTTCCTAAAGAACTTAATTCTTGGGCATATTTGATTAAAACCAAGACACTAGTTCTTGACAAAAATCAGAGTAGAAGCATCTAGAAGTTTTCCAGTTTTCCAAAAACTTGAAACTGATGCAAACTGAGAAGCTTTCAATCTGAACACCTGTCCTGATAAGGTTCCAGGGCAGGGATGATACTTAGAATGCTCTTGAGGCCTTGGCTGGGTCTGTTCAGGGCAAAGGGGTGCTGAAGGTAGGGTCACTGTCACTTTGGTTGTTTTTATTTCCTTCCCCCAGCATCTGTTTGACTCTCTAGTCTCACATTCCTCTGATTTCCCTCATGCTTTCTCTTTTGTATGCTTGTTTCTTTTGTCTTTCCCTTTTTATATGCCCACCTCCAAGCCTCCAGTGGCTAGTAAGATGAGACAAGATGAGAGTGACAAGGATGTATGTTCCATTTATTTTCTGCCTTTTGCCACTACAGAGATGTAAAAAAAACATATAAATACTGACAAAAGTGAAGCCAAAGTAACCACAAGTATGTTCAACAGTATGTTCACAATTATAAATTATGCATTACATTTATAATCATGGGGCAGTGACTTTTCAAGTGCTCTAGTCACACATTTTAGAAAGAAAAGAAAGTTGATTTAATGCCTTCCCTGACAAGTCATATAGTAGGCACAAATATATGTTGAATGGAAGAAGGGAATTCACTAATCTCAATGTGATTACGAATATTCATTTGCTGATTCTTCGAAAAAAACCTATACTCTTGAAAAGAAAAGGTAACTCCTCCAATTTATTTGTTTAAGCTCCCTATTTAAACTTTATCAGGGAGAAAAATGGAGGAAAATCTATCATTTATCATTCAGTAATGGCATATAAGGAAAGAGGAACAATGATCTCAACTGCAGTATATTCATTGTTCCTTTAATGGGAAACGACTCCCTTTTGAAACATTCCACTGAAATCATCTGTGTCTTTCGGGACACTTCTTATGTGTGAAGAAACATGGATTTTTTAAAAATCAAAGGATTGGAAAGAAATTTTTAGACTGTCTAGCTCAACTGAACTTATTAGAACAGGAGAATATAAAGGCAAGAATCTAAGTCATTTGTCCAAGGTCACTCAAATGTATGGAGTAGGTCACCAAATGGTGACATGCACATGTGTGTCTTATGAATTCATTACTATTTCTGAAAAAAGAACTCGAGTATAAGCCAGCCTACAATGAATCAACAGTACTATTTTCCAAAGACAGTGTAAACATACAAACATTGTATGTATTAACAATTGAGCCATCATTGAAAAAAACCTGTGGCCTTTTTTTTCAGTTTTCCTACCATACTTTTGGTACTCCATTCTCCCAAGGCCCCATTTCTCACCACTGTACATGAAACCTAGGTCTTCATCTGTCATCTCCCTCTCTATGTTACAGAATGAGGAATTAGAAACCATAGAGAAACATCAGATGCTGGTGAGGATGTGGGGCAACAGGACCTCTCATTCATGGCTGCTGGGAATGCAAAATGGTACAGCCACTTTGGGAGACACTATGGCAGTTTCTAACGAAATTAAACATACTCTTACCATTCAACCCAGCAATCATGTTCTTCGGTATTTACCCAGAAGAGCTGAAGACTTTTGTCCACACAAAAATCTGCAGATGCACATTACGGCAGCTTTATTCACAACTGCCAAAACTTGGAAGCAACCAAGATGTCCTTCAGTAGGTGAATGGATAAATGAACTGTGGTACATCCAGACAATGGAATATGATTCAGTGCTAAAAATCAATGAGCTATCAAGCCATGAAAAGACATGGAGGAGACTTATATATATACTACTAAGTGAAAGAAGCCAGTCTGAAAAGGCTACACACTGTATGATTCCAGCTATGTGACAATCTGGAAAAGGCAAAACTATGGACACAGTAAAAGATCAGTGCTTGCCAGGGGCTCGTCAGGTGGGGATGTGTAAGGATGAATAGGTGGAGCACAGAGGATCTTTACGGCAGTGAAACTACTCTGTATTGATATGGAGCACTCTATAATGATGTAGTCTACAAACTACTCTATAATGATGAATACATGTCATTATACATTTATCTAAACCCACAGAATGTAAACAGTAAGAGCAAACTCTAATGTAAACTATGGACTGTGAGGGGTAATGATGTGTTGATGTAGGTTCATCAGTCGTAACAAACATACCACTCTGGTGGGGGGTGCTGATGATGGGGGAGTCTGTTGGGATGGGGGCTGTGGTCATATGGGAATTCTCTGATCTACCTGCTCAGTTTTCTTGTGAACCTAAAACTGCTATAAAAAAAAATCCTCAAAAAAATTGTAGAACTAGTTTTGATAGATTTGAATGGTTCTGCCCCCTACTCCTCCTTCTCAGCTGATGGTACATTACTGAGCATTCATTACTTTGGTTGAGATATCACCACTCTTTCCCTTTCATTGCCATTTCGATTCTCTGGTCTTGACTTCCTTTACTTGGGACCACATTGCTTGCATTGGTATATTCCCTTGCTTATGATAAAATAAATTTTACTAGAATTCTTTTTAGTATTTAAATAAATTTATGAATTCAATACTTCTTAAAGCTAAGCCTATTTTAAATACTTTGTAAAATCTTGGTGCAACATGAAATCACTAACTTATGGAGAACAGAGGTTTTTTCCTCCTTTTAGGAACTGTTGGTCCCCACACCCCTGCTACTCAGGAAAATTCCAAGAACAGTTTGTACTTACACTTTCAAATATACATTAACTTCTCCACTCCCCTTCATGCCCTTTTCCCTAATTGCTGGTTAATGACAGTGCAGTCCACAAATGGAAATGTTCTCTTTGTAGTTTGTGTCTGGCTGCCTGGAAGTGATGGTGATGTCACAATTGTCAGTTGGGCAACACTGTAAGAGGAACCTAGTTAAAGGGAAAATAACTTCTATTTGTAAATTAGTATTTGTACAATGAAGAAACCATAAGTTTGTATGTCTCTCCTCCCATGACCTTCTCTTCTTCTGGTTGAGGCGATAGGACATTTCTGCCCAGTAAGGAGAACTTCCTTTGATGTAGTGCCAGTGTCTAGACACTTTGGGATGCCTGTGTATTCTACAGGTGACATAGTCCATATTGCGTCACATTTCAGAGATCTCCAGTCTGCCAGTCTCATAGACACCCAGACTGGCATTATGTGCTCAGAAATAGAGAACAAAGTGATCACTCTTAACTTATGATTCACAGCTAAGTGGTTATGAAACTTAAAGGAACAAGACCCATTTCAAGTAAGGGTTTGGTGCCTTCCGTGGTACCCTCAGGGAAGGGTTTTACAGCAGAATAGCTTTTCCCTGTATAATTATATTTATTATTTGGGAGCCTTCTCTGCTAACAAGTATAAGAGAGCTTGTTATGTGGATTGTATTCAGGAAAGATTTTCTTTTCAATCTTTTGGTATTTTCCCCCTGTTAATTCTACTGAAATTCTTTTTTTTTTCTCAAGGAAGAAAGGCAGATGATATATTCAAATGAGAGTGAAAATACTACAGATACTTGGATATTTTATAACTTTTTTTTTCTTTTCTAAAAAACTGAGGTATAAATTGACACAACATTGTAAAATGACTGTAACGCAATAAAAAATGTTAAAAAAAAAGTAAAAAATTGAAGTATAATTGACATACAATATTATATTCGTTTCTGGTGTACAATGTAATGATTTGATACTTGCATACACTGTAAAATGATCAGCACAATAAGTAGAGTCACCATCCATCACAATAGAGTTACCAGGAAAAGACTTTTTTTTTCTTGTGATTAGAACTTTCAAGATTCACTTTCAGCAACTTTCAAATATGCACTACAATGCCATTGACTACTGTTACCATGCAGCTCACCATCCCCATCACCTATGTTTTTCCCAACTGGAAGTCTGTACCTCCAACCCCCTTCACCCATTTGACCCACCTCCCCTCAACCTTCCTCCCTCCTAGCAACCACCACTCTGTTTTTCATCGCGATGAGTTTTGTTTTGTTTTCTAGAATCCACACGTAAGTGAGATCATATGATATTCGTCTTTCTCTGACTTATTTCACTTAGGATAATGCCCTCAAGATCTAGCCATGTTGTCACAAATAGCAAGATTACCATCAACAGATGACTGGATAAAGAAGATGTGGTATATTTCTACAATGGAATACTATTCAGCCATAAAAACGACAGCATGATGCCATTTGCAGCAACATGGATGTTCCTGGAGAATGTCATTCTAAGTGAAGTAAGCCAGAAAGAGAAAGAAAAATACCATATGAGATTGCTTGTATGTGGAATCTAAGAAAAAAATTTCATTCTTTTTTAATAACTATTTAGACCAATGTTTCTATGGCTTTAGAGTCAAAAGTGTCTGAGTTAACATCTTGGCCTCTTCCAAAAGTCTGGAGGTCAAATTGTAGCAAACTTGGATGTTTTCTTAGGCTCACTCCTTTATAAATACCACTCCCCTTTGCTCATAGGCCGTTCTTGAGCAGTACTGCCTTCTCCCTCCCTGTCCACTGTAGTTTGTGCTATGTCGTTGCAGTAATGGCTTTGACACAAGCAGAGAGTTAGAATGAGGTTCTTTATTTTGGACTAGGGCTCCTTTGCTGCTCCTTTGCTAGTCCTCAAACCACCACATGGAGAGACCTCATGGAGCAGAAACAAGTCACTGCTACTGAGGCCCTACTAGAAAAACCAGCTTAACAATCACCAGGCACATGAGTTAGGCTATCCTAGAATGTCCAGCCTCAGTCCAGCTGGCCTAGACTAGAAGAGCCATCACAAATGTCCCATGCATCACAGACAATCTACAGAATTGTGAGCTATGCACAAGATTTTGTTGCTCTAAGCCCCTATATTTCAAGACGGCTTGTTATGCAATGAAAGCTATGTGATACACAGTCTCGCATGCAATCAGTTTGGTTTTCTATCATGTGAGGGAACACCAATCACAAGCTGGTTGCTCATAACTTCCTCTTCTTCCATTATAGAAAGTATCTTAGTCTAGTTCTTTGGTTACAAGGAACAAAGTCCATTTAAGTTAGCTAAAAATAAAATTCTGTGCATGTCTACATTTGTGCGTGTGCACACGTACATATGCTATGTGGGTGGTAAGGGATGGTTTTGATGACAACACAGACAACTTCTTAAACACAAGACCAGCACTTCTTCAAACAGCCTTATGAGAACTGAATTTACTCTAATAGTTTTTTTTTGTTTTTGTTTTTTTGTTTTTTGCTCTCTGGGACTCTTCTCTGAAACTCTGAACATCTGTTCTGTTTTCCTACTTAATTCTGAGACTGGCTTTCTACGTTAAGTCACCAAGTTGCACACGGCCCCAAGTGACACCTTGGTCTCCAAGTCTAGGAGACTTAATACCTTATTGATTAAAATATGTTTCCAAATGCAAACCCTCAAAAAAATTTTTTGACTGGCTCAAGTCATAGTCAGCAGGGGTGACATGGGACAGATAGATTGGGCAAGAACTCTGCTGGCTGACTTGAGATCTACTGATCTAGGCTAGGCTCAGCCAGGTACCACTGCTTCAGGCTATGGCAGCTAGGCTGGCCCTTTTTCTCACTGCAGGTTGTGTATTGGAACGGGTGGCTCTGCTCCATGTGTGTTATTTTCTTCCTTGGTTCAGTGAGATAGCTTATTCTTAGGCATGTTTGTCTCATGGTGATGGCAAACGTGTGAGAGAACAAATGAAAATGTGCAAGGCTTATTAAGGTCTAGGGTTGAAACTGTCATGCTGGCATTTTTTGTCCAGATATCACTCATCAAAGCAAGTTACACGATTAAGCACAAAGTCAAGGGGCAGGGAAATCCACTCCACCCATGATAAGACCATGACAAGTGTCTGCCTGTAGGTAGGGATGAAGAATTGGGACCAGCAATGCAACCTAATACACTTTCCTCCTTTCATGTCTTTGATATATTCATCTTTAGAGCAGCAGAGATGGTAGTAGTAGTGATTCATGGTGAAGAGCGGGAAGAGGTGGGTCCAGGGGCTAGAGGAACTAACTTGTCTATAAGAATGGTTTTGAAGATTGCTGGGAGCCAAAATGACAGTTTAAAGGGCCCCACAGTAGATATGGGTTTGCTCTGGATCAATACTAGTATTCCAGGAGAACCAATACGTACTGTAGTTGCAATCTCTAGGCCATGACATGGCCCTACTGGAGAGGGCCAACCAGGTTGTTTAGGGCAGAGCTACACTCCCTAGAGTAAGAAAACTGCTGTGCACATCAGGAAAGCAGCACAGATAAACAGTCATATATCTGGCCAATAAAGAAGAGGTCAGAATGAAGGTAACAGCATGACAGCAAGCACTGGGCCAAGGCTAATAGGACAAGACTACTCCAGGCCCCAGAAGGTCTGCTTTGGTAAAGCTTAGCTAAGGCCAGAGATGAAAGGCTATTGAAGGTCCTCAGGGCCTGGCAAGAAAAAAAAAAAAAAAACAACCCACAGACTGATTCTGCTAGCTCACAATGCTTTTCCTGTCCTGTAAACGCACTGCCTCCTGCCCCCAGCCTGCTATACCGCTTGTTGTCCAAATGACTCAGTTGGTAATTCATCTGTTCTACCTTATCTGTTTCTTAATTTGTCATGTGTGGATCATGTGAAAAATCATATGACTATTTTTGTTTGTTTGTTTGTTTTGTTTCATTTGACTACTTTTAAAGATAAAGTTCAGAGCAGACCTATGCCCAATAGTTGGTTCTGACTGTTGAAGGAGTAGAAATCAGGGTAATGAAGTCAGAAGACCCAGGAAGTGTAGACTGATGGTAGGAAGAAGACGCAATAAAAGTAAATCATTAGTAGGGCTTGACTCTGATAATCCCGTAAGAGGCTCCTAATACATCCTAGTTACTAATGGTGGACAAGAGGCTGTGACCTGACTATAAGCATTAGGAGAAATGGGGGAGGAGCCTGTTCCAAGCACTTAGAAGAAATGGACGTTGGCCAAGCAGCAGTGGGAACTCTTTAAAACTTCCTCATCTCTGAATTCAGAGTAAGCACCTGTTTATTTTTGCAGCTTCATCCCCCACAACTTCCCCATCTGTACTCTACCCACTGCCAACGAGCATGCTTTCCGTTTCCCAAAGACATCCTGCTCTTTCCCTGTTCTGTGTGTTTGAGTGTGCTGTTCTTACCCTCTAGGATGCTGTCTTTCCAATTTTTGCTTATTGATTTGTTCTCATCCTTCAAGGTCTACCCCCAATTCTACTTTTTCCATGAAGTGCATTCCTCAAGCAAGTATGACCTGTTCTGACTTTAACTCCCATGGTACATCTCACAGTCGACCTTGTATTATTATTTTACCCACACTTGTTTTGGCCATCCTTTCCCTCCTCTTCCCTCTGTATTAGTTATCTATCGGACAGCCTGTATTTCATCTGGACCTATAAAGATGCTTGTTCTCAAAGCCACTGCCCTCAAAAGACTCTAGTTGGTCTAGAGGAAAATGTAGACAGACAGACAAATGAGAATTGAAACGTGTGGTAAAGATTAAACAGAAGTAAGTATAAGTGTTATGGACCCTCTAAGAAGGAAACTCTAACCAGCCTTCTAGAGTCAGAATCCTGAGGGTTAAGGGCAAGTCATTCAAGCAGTCATCAGCATGTGCAAATACCTGAGGGTTATTAAAATTTGCTCTAAGGAGCAATACATTAAATATTTATGTTTAGATCTTGGTAAATTAATAAACAAAATATATGAATTATATAAAACCCTTCCTATTTGTCATATCTTCTGGCAACCTTCAATAAGCTGTCATTCACTGCAATTTACAAATAAGGAAATCAGCCTCAGGGTTTAAATGATTAATCTGGAGTCAATCAAACTCAAAGTAGCAGAGTAAGGTTGACAACATAGGTTTTCTGATGCCAGAGCCGTGCTCTTTCCTTTACATTCTGCCTCTCAGATCTTGCTCTTCTTGCTAGGAGAGAACTGGGTAAAGGGTCAAGGAAAGGCTGTGGAAGAAAAGTTGGGAACTGGAGGATTAATTACATAACCGCCACAGTTTTTGCACAAGACTAACTCTGCTTCATAAAGTATACAAAATCCAGTGTCTAGTTGGTCCATCAGTGTGCCTTAATGCCTTCCCATGGACTCCTCTGCTTTCAGTGGTTGACACTGACATTCACAGAGGTAATAAAAAGGGTGGAGGTGAAGGATGACCTCTAACCTACTTAAAGAACTGATGTGGATGCAGTGATGGGAGCCAACAAAAATGTCATAACATGCAAGTATAAAGAATTATTTTGGAGTTGCACAAATCACCTGACTGAAGCTCTAACCTCAGTACCACTGACATCTGAATAGCGAACTTAAAAAAAATAATGGTACGTTACTATATTCTAGGTCAAAACAAAATTTCACTTCATTTCCACTTAAAAAATCTACATGTGCCATATACAACATTTAAGAGAGGTGATAAGGGTAAAATCTAATGAGATTTCTGTAATTCCAAAAATTCTGTTCTCTACAGAGATCAGCACTGCCACCCTCAGTAAAAGGTGGAAATTGCAATTATCAAGTAAGGATACTGTAGCCTTAAATTAAATGTAAATTGCTCCCCTAATTAATAGCCTTGAATTAATACTTGGATGAAACACTGGAGATCATGCCTCATTTTTCACGTTAAAAATTAAGATTCAGAGAAGCTTGGTGATTCTGCCAGGGATTTTCATATATGTGATGTCATCATATCTTTGAAAACTTGCAAAGTAGACATGACAAGTGATATTCCAATTTTACAAATAGGAAAACAAAGCACAAAGAGTTTATGCCTTGTTTGTTAGCACAAGAGTAATAAAGGACTATTCCAGGATTTTTGTATTTTTTCCTGTACTGCGTGACCCTTCATGAATTTTTTACTGATCTGAAGGAAATGACAGTTAAAGGATAATAATAAAAAATAAATAAATCAGCATTTCACTCTTTTCTTAAGCAACCCAGTAAGGAGGTGGAAAGGGTTCTAGACTGGAGTTTGAGACATATTTCCAGCAGTTAATGGCTGAGTGACCTTTGGGCTAACTTTTTACATGTGTTCATCTTTGAGGTCATAAGCCTGGAATTTGACCTCTCTCCCAGGGTTGGTACAAAGCTCAAATGAGATAACTGATGGGAAAATGCTGTGTAGACTGCTAAATCTTAACTGATTATATGGTGAAAACATATTCTGGATGATCAATGTTTTCGAAATGCAGGGGATAATAAAAACATTAACTTTTAGGTACTAATCTAATGAGAGACTTCTGTAACTTATAAAGGAGGATTTGACAACTTTTTAACAGCAGAAATGATAATCCTGGACACAAGAAGAAATATATATGCTCTTGTTTGGGAAGACAATATAATAGAGAAGGTATTTCAGAAATTAATTTACAGAGTCAGTACATTACCAATTAAAATCTCAACAGACTACTTAACAGAACTTGACTACCTGTCAACTTTTTATGGAAAAACATTCAACCAAGCAATGTTTCTACAAAAAAAGATAACAGTGTAGGATTTACTCTGCCAAACTTTTAAATAACTGTCACAACTTTCTGCACTATCTTAAGTAGAGAAAATAGAACGGTGAGGTAGAATAAATTTTAAAAGTAGACTAACATTTTAAGATGTCAATATATGGCAAGTCAATGACACAAAATAATAAAAATGAATCACTAATAAATGTGCTAAGGAGAATGGAAAGGAATACACAGAAAAATTAATTTCTAGTAATATCTTGTATCACATCCTAAATACATTTTAAATTAAAGAGTTAAATATTAAAAAGCCACCTACAAACAATGCCAGAAGAAAACAGGATCATAAATCTTAAAATGCTTGTGAAAGGGAGATAATTTCTTGATAATTAAATTAATAAAATATCCATTGTAAAATGGATAAAATAAGAAATGAAATGTTTTCCTATAACAATGAATACTAAAATGAAAACAACTGGATGAGAAAGTTGTTTGTATTTGATATGTAGGAATAAAAATTTTAGCCCCAAAGTATGTAAGTAAGAGAGATACTGGTTTATAAAGGCAGTAACTACTTTCTAATGGCAGCATGGTCAAAGAATAGGAATATACAATTACATAAGAAGAAATATATGTAGTAATCAAAGGTTACTCAACAGTTAAGCTTTCAGAAGAATTTAAAATTTCGTGAATTAGAGCAACTATAAGATGTCATCGTAACTATATTTAATTAGTAAAAATAAATCAATTTAAATAGGTCATTTGATGACAAGGAAGTGGGGAAAAAAGATATTTCTATACAGTGGTGATAGAATGTGGGCAATCCTTCCGAAGGAAATATTTCAAAAGAAAAGAAAAGAAAAAGACCATTTTGGACAAAGGCATTTACATTTGCATACCATATTCCAGTCAAAACTGGAAATGATCTGATCTGATAACTTAATTTTAAAAAGTTTAAAAAAAAACTGGAAAGATCTGAAATACTGCTGTGGAGAAATTACTAGACAAACTGTGACATGTTTGGCAATGGATTAATATTCTCATTAGAAATGACAGATGTTAGGACCATATAAATATGTGGAAATAAATACATAAAATAATGTTAAGTAAAACAAATAAACAATGTATAGATGTTGATACCAGCCTTACAAAATTTATAGTATAAACAGTGGGCTTGGAAAGGACCCTGTTGCTAAAAAACAAATGATTTTAAAATGAAGGTTTCCTCTCTCATTTAATTATTTTGGTATGACTTCATTTTATGCCATGTATAAACACAAAGATATGAAAATACATTAAAAACCAGAGATAAATAAAATTCTTCCCTAGTGCTGTGAATTATTATTATCTATAAAATTTTTTCCACATTTATAAATTATGGTTTATTTACTGCTATAGATTGAATTTTTGTGTCCCATTAAAGTTCATTTTGTTGTGACCTAATCCCCAATGTCATAATGTTTGAAGGTGGGACCTTTGGGAGATGACATAAGATTAGTGGCCTTATGAATGGGGCCTCACAGAGCTCCCTTGTCCCTTCTGCCATGTAAGGTTATAGTGAGAAAGACGGCTATAGAAACTAGGAAGGGGGCTCTCATCGGACACCAAATCTGCCGGTGCTTTGATCTTGGAATTCCTGGGCTTCCAGAACTGTGAGAAGTAAGTATTTGTTGTTTATGTCACCCAGTATGCTATTTTGTTACAGCAGCCCTAATGGGCTAAGATACTTATTATTTATGATTGTGATATCCATTGATCTTTTTTTCTTTTATCAACTCAATTTGTAAACTTGGAACTAGATATATTCTTAGAGATTACTAAATCCAACCTTCCCATTTTGAGAATGAGGACAGTGAGGCCCAGGGAGATTAAGGGACTCCTCAAAGCCACAGAACTTGTCAGTTACCAATTAATATTTAGATTATATACAAGCATTATTTATTTTCTTATAAACACATTTGTCATACCTCCAAATAAGCATGTTATCCATCAGAGTAACTCAATGTCAGAAGTATTACCTCAACCTTGCTTATAATTAAAGAAATAAAAATCAAAGTAATAAAATGTTATGTATCACTTATAAGGTTACTGATAAATTAAAAATGTATTATGATATCTAGTGGGAGTTCAGGGAAATAGGCATTCACATATCATGTTGGAGTGAGTGTCAGTCAATAGCAGGGATTTCTGGAAGGCAATTTTGGCAACAGCTACCAATATTTAAATGTACTTTTCATCCAGAAATCCCACTTTTAGGAATTTACCCTAGAGATATACTTGGAAAAGTTCTTCAAAATATGTCCAAAAGGATGTTCATAACAACATTATCATATAAGGAAAAAAAAAAGAAACCACTAAAGCACTGATTAATTGAAAACTGGTTAAATAAATAGGGACTATCCTTCAGGTGGAGTACTATACAACCACTAAAAATGAAACTGAGTGTGTCAAATTAGGAACGGTCCATAAGATATATTATTAAGAAAAAAAGAGGTACATAATCATGAATGTTCCCTGGTGTATATGGAACATACATATACAAACACATACAAACATACACACAGACACAAATGTATGAATTCTAGAAGAGAACACAAGAAACTTTGACTAGTAGTTGCCTTTGGAGAGAAGGATATGGAAGAAGGGAAGAAGGAAATCCTTTACTTAATATTTTATCTCAATTTGTACAGTGTAGATTTTCTACTCCGTCACACCCATTACTGACAGGTTTAAATTGCCATCAGAGTTCTTGGAGGTTGTGGAGTCATTAGTCAATATTTTTTTCTTTATTTTTCTTGTTTGAACTTTATACTTCTCTGTATATTTTCTTAATATTTTCCTGATAGAAAGAATAAGTATTTTAACTTTTATATTGAGTTACATCATGTGAAAGGACCTAGAAAAATGTTCACGGAATTTTATATGAAAAAAGCACATTGCACAGTGAAATTTTTCATTAAAAAAAACCTGGGGAAGGAGACCTATTACATTATAAACTTGGATGGGCAGTATTAGTGAGGAAGAACAAAAAATCTCTTTTTTCTAAAAATAAAAATGCAGTAAGGTAAAAAAAAAATTTTAAATATCACCAAGAAGCCATATGGGACCTGTATTATTTTCCTATTACTGCTGTAACAAAATACCAAAAACTTAGTGGCTTAAAGCTACACACATTTATTATCTTATAGTCCTGAGGTGAAAAGCCCTGAATGGATCTCACTGAGGTTAAATCAAAGCAGGATCCAGAAGAGAATCTGTTTTCTTGCCTTTTCCAGCTTCTCGAGGTATAAAGCTTCCTTTATACCAGGCCACCTTCAAAGTCAGCAATGGCCAGTCCAGTCTTTCTCACATTGCATCACTCTGACACTCTCCTGCTTCCATATTTAAGGACCCGTTTGATTATAATGGGTCCACTGAATAATCCAGGAAAAATTCCCTATCATAAAGTCAACTGATTAGCAACCTTAATTCAACCTGCAACCATAATTCTCCTTTGCCATGGGATTAGAATTTGGGATTGCTCAAGGGATCAGGACATGGACATTTGGAGGGGACCATTATTCTGCCTACCACAAGACACGAGGACGATGGCCACTTCTGGGACTATATAGGAATGCTCCCAACGTGAGCCAGAGGGGCTGGAATGCTAGTAATTTATCAGAAGAGGCCGAATGTGGTTTTATAATCCTACCATGACAGTACCTCAATCTAGTGTAGCCTGAAGGAAAACTTGTTATTATGCTAAGTTATTCCTGAGTGAAGCTGGGAAGCAGACAGGACTCCCAGTTGTTCAATTCCTTTATCTTTTCCCCCTTCCTTTTATTTTAAGATGTATTTGCTGGCCCTATGTCTGCATCAGTGCTTTTGCCCTTCTGTGGAATCCTTCATCCACCGACACTACCATATTCTTAGTGTGAAAATACGCCACCACAGTACTCTTGTCCTTGGTACACTTCCTGAGAAAGTTCTGCCACTCACAAGAGCCCCTGATAAAACACACTATCATCATCACTCTTCACTGACAAAAGATATAAGTTAAGTGTGAATGAAAAATATTGCCAGCCATATCAGTAAACAAAGAATGTTGTCTGTGGCCATCAAGTCATCAGCTGCTACTGCCACCCTCAACAGGGAGAGGAAGGAATTTAGGATGCAGACAAGCAGGCAGCCTGCCCTCTGCAGCCACACACAACCATGCACCCTGAGGGAACTCAGGATATATAAGAACAGGATCCTGGCCCTAGATAGCTAAGGTGCATATTAAAGGAATGATTTTAATGAGCCCAGACCTTTGCACATTCCCACATTCAGAAAAGCACTAAATTCCTTAACTTGAGATGTCTGGTTTTCTTTAATTAACAGTAATCTTTTGATGTTCTGACTACCTGGTCTTTGTTGCAAAAGCTCCTATATATCCTGGCTTCTACCTTGCCACTTTGGAGCAGTCCCTCAGAGTGATCTGAGATGCTGTGTCCTGGGCTCAAGTCCTAAGAAAATTCACTGACTAAAACATGGCTCTCAACTTTTACATTGTACATTTTATTTCAGTCAACATTAGCAACTTATTTGAGGTGCATATATGTGACACACCCACAGACACACATACACAAAATTTATTTTACAGTTTTAGGTGGAAAAAGGAAAGGAGACTATAATTTGACTTGAAATAAAACACCCATGCAAAATTCAGGAGTAAAGTTAATTTGGGGATAATAAGATAAACTGCTTCTAAAATTAAAATCATATGTTTTAGACTCAGCCATAAAAAAGACTAAAATAATGCCATTTGCAGCAACATGGATAGACCTAGAGATCGTCATTCTAAGTGAAGTAAGCCAGGAAGAGAAAGAAAAATACCATATGATATCACTCATATGTGGAATCTAAAAAAAAAAAAAAAGGACACTATGAACTCATCTCCAAACAGAAAGATTCCAAGACATAGTAAACAATCTTATGGTTACTGGGGAAAGGGGGTGGGAAGGGATAAATTTGGGAGTTTGAGATTTGCAAATGTTAGTCACTATATATAATAATAGATTAAAAAAACAAGTTTCTTCTGTATAGCACAGGGAACTATATTCAGTATCTTGTAATAACCTTTAATGAAAAAGAATATGAAAACAAATATATGTATGTATATGTATGACTGGGACATTGTGCTGTACACCAGAAATCGACACATTGTAATTGACTATACTTGAGTAAAACAAAAGATTCTGAAAAAAAATCATATGGTTTAGGAACATCAATTCTTTCCTAAGGTCCCAGGTGCACATTTTCATGAATAATTATGTAATTCTCCACTAAGCTTAATCTTCCCTTCCAATTTTGTGGCATTAGTAATATCCAACTCAGAATTTGAAAACAAGGTAAAAAAAAAAAGTCACCATCTGAAATGGAGCTAGTATGAATCAAAATGGGGGAGATTAATTATGAACAAGAGTGATCTAACTATAGAGGCGGGATGGTTAGTACGGTTATGAGGGAACTAATAAGCCAGAACTTAAGTGCAGGTCTTTGGACTTACAGTTCCGGAAGTTTTATTTTTTAAAGTGGAGACAAAATGTTTGTTCACTTGTCGCATTTGAGAGGCATGGGCAAATCTTCAAGACTGAGGTGGCTGTCCAAATAGGGGAATCCCTCACGGTTGGCAAAAGTAGGATTCGAGTTTCCTGTTTGGAAGGACACTTCCTGAATTTGATCTACTTCATATTAGGTAAATGTGTGGGCCATAGCAGGCTCTCAGCAAATTTTGTGTCTCCAGCATAGTATTCTTACCAGGTTTAAAAGTGAAAAATATTAGAAACCAGGTGATAGTCTCCACCATGGTTGGTTCAGAAGGAAAGAATGCCAAGGGAAAATGGGTTGAGGAGGGGTTGGAGTGGTAAGGAATGGAGGTTATGCATGGCTCTGGGCCATGTCAATGCAGGGAAAAGCAGCTGAGAGACACAGAGTTACTGTGTCATTTTCAAGGCAATATAAAGAATTTCTTTCATCTGCATGGGGCTCTTTACCTAATGAGGGTGTGTATGTTGGCTTGGGGGGATAAACAGGGAGCACATGCTTGTCTTTCTCCACGCAGCCCTACAAGAACATTCCTGTCACTCCTGTCTCTCTCTCCCATCTCCTCCCACTCTACCCACCAAGAGGAAAGACAGGAAGCAACAAAGCCCACTTTAAACAACACATACTAAAAAGCCAAGTACCCTTGTGTATGTGTTATTTACATATGTTGCTACTGCTGATGACATAGCCTGAAATGGTTATGTAATCTGCTTGTGAAATGCACAACAAAGAAAGGCATTATTTACACTGGCAATTGTAAATTGCACCTATTTTTTTTCCCCTTAACTCAAAGAGTGACTGTATATTATCTTGCCCATTAACTGTGGAATCTAGAGAAAAGGGCACATCACATGAAAAACAGAAGTTTTTATTGTGTTCAAATCTAAAGGTCAAACTTATGACTTTTATAAAGCTTTATTTCCTGAGTTAATGGAAAAAATTCTTTAGCACTAGAAATTTAATGGTACCATGCTTTATTTTCTCTTTTCCAAATAAGGTTTACGTCATGGCCTATCTTTCCCGTCTGTGTTTTCTTATTGCTGAAAATTTTATGTTTGCACTGTGCTTATCCTGACTAGAGATCAAAACTAGTTAAATGTCTTTCAGCAAGGAAGAACATATTAAGAAATCACAAATCATCACTCTGTTTACATTTCCATTAAAAGAGGTGAATATTAGTTTAAATAAAACATTATACTTTTAGTCATTTCTTTTAATGAAAGTCATTTAGGGAAGCCACTTCAAAGCGATGGGAACATGACAATTCTGTATCTGTTTCTTACTCATTTTTACAACCGGAATCAAAGTTTAGTCAATGCTCTAACCTGCAGAAACTCCTAACTGAATAAACAACTGGATTTTTCATGTATTTAGTCTTTGTTGGGCAATATTTAATGAATTTGTTAATTGTTCTTTGGAAATTAAGAGGTAGTTACAGAAGACCAAGCAGGGAGTAGGGAAAATAATTACTCAGGTGAGAAAGTCCCCAAACTTTTCTTTTTTCTTTTATTATTATTTATTTACTTATGTTTAACTCTTATTTTTTATTGAAGTGTAGTCAATTTACAATGTTAGCAAAAACTTAGTTTTAAGGCCCTAATTTATTAACTGAATGACCACATGAAATTGAGGGGAAGTTTTATCTTTCCTTGACTTTTAAAGGACAGTTTTGCCTCCTGTAGTTAGTATTTCTGGTTCATAGTTTTTTTCTTTCAGCACTTTCTGTTGTTGTTGGGAGGAGGTAATTTGGCTTGTTTGTTTGTTTATGTTACTAGAGGTATTGGAGATTAAGCCCAGGACTTCACCATGCTAGGCATGTGCTCTACCACTGTTCTGTGCCCTGACCCCACCCTCTCTCAGCACTTTGAATATATCATCCCATTCTTTCCTGGGATGCAAGGTTTCTGCTGAGAAATCTGCTGATATTTTATGGGGGTCCCTTTATACATAATGAGTCACTCTTTTCTTGCTCCTTTCAAAATTTTCCTTATCTCTGACTTTTGACAATTTATAGGCATCCCTTGAAGATATTGTGGGTTTGGTTTCAGACCACCACAATAAAGTGAATATCGCAGTAAAGTGAGTCACACAAACTTTTTGGTTTCCCAGTACATATAAAAGTTATGTTTACACTATACTGTATCTATTAAGTGTGCAATAGCAATACAACTAAAGAAACAATGTACCTACCTTAAATAAACAATCCTTTATTGCTAAAATATGCTAACCATTATCGGAGCCCTCAGCACGTTGTAAGCTTTTTGCAACAGTAACATCAAAGATCATGGGTCGATCATCAATCACCAAAACAAATATAATAAGAAACTTTGAACTATTGCGACAATTACCAAAATGTGACACGGAGACATGAGGTGAACAAATGCTGTTGGAAAATGGCACTGGTAGACTTACTCTATGTGGGGTTGCTACAAACATTCAATTTGTAAAACAAAATGCAATGTCTGTGAAGCACAGTAAAGCAAAGCACAATAAAACAAGGTACATCTGTAACTATTACGTATATCAGTGTAGACCTTTTTAGGTTCAACCTATTTGAATCCTATGGGCTTCATGAATCTGGATGTCCATTTTTCTCCCCAGATTTGGGAAGATTTCAGTCATTATTTCTTTTAATAAGCTTTCTGTTAGAGCTAAGGATATTCATCAACAAAACGAAAAGACAACCTACAGAATGAGAAAATATTTGCAAATAATGCAACCGACAAGGGGCTAATTTCCAAAATATACAAACAGCTCATATACCTTAATAATGGAAAAAAAAAAAAACAACAACCCCAGCAACCCAATCAAAAAATGGGCAGAACACCTAAATAGATATCTCTCCAAGGAAAACATCCAGATGGCCAACAAGCACGTGAAAAGATGCTCAACATCACCAATTGTTAGAGAAATGCAAATCAACTACAATGAGATATCACCTCACACCAGCCAGAATGGACATCACTAAAAGGTCTACAAACAATAAATGCTGGAGAGGGTGTGGAGAAAAGGGAACCCTCCTATACTGTTGGTGGGAATGTAAATTGGTGCAGCCACTATGGAGGAGAGTATGGAGGGTCCATAAAAAACTAAAAATAGACTTACCATTTGATCCAGCAATCCCACTCCCGGGCATATATCCAGATAAAAATGTAATTCAGACACATGCACCCCAATGTTTATAACAGCACTATTTACAATAGCCAAGACATGGAAACAACCTAAAAGTCAATCAACAAGATGACTGGATATAAGAAGTGGTGTACGCACACACACAATGGAATACTACTCAGTCATAAAAAAGAATAAAATAATGCCATTTGCAGTAACTTGAATGGACCTGGAGATCGTCATTCTAAGTGAAGCCAGAAAGAGGATGAAAAATGCCATATGATATCGTTTATAAGTGGAATCTAAAAAAAGGACAGAAATGAATTATTATTTACAACTTAGATGACTGATTTCTTCAATATGTGTAAGCACATTCAACTGCCCTTTATGAATGGATTACTGCATTCTGTTGATTCTTAAAAAAAAAAAAAAGCTTTCTGTCCCTTTCTCTTCTCTTTCTGGGATTTCCATGCTGCATGTATTGGTCTGAGGGCTGGAAGCTCCTATTTCAGCATCTTGCTGATGTCACTTCTCATTAATAATTCTTTATAACACACATTCTCTGTGTGCTTTTTCTTTTCTGACTGGACTTAGACTGATATGCTTCGCAAACCATTTCTCTCTCTTTATTCTTTTCCTTCGGCAGGAGATGAGGCCTTGCCCTAAGTATTTGCCAAATTCCCCAGCAGAAATAATCAAGTCACAGCACCCATTAGTCTCTTCTGGAGTTTTGCAGATTTTGTAGCTTTAGGAACTCCTAATTTCAATATGCCTTTCTTTTCCTTCTCGTTACCACTGCTCCAAGGCAGATAAGCTCAGACTCTGGTGGTCTGTACTGTGGGAAAGGGGTCATAGAAAAAGGGGACATGAAGAGTGAGGGGCTCTGGTTGATCTTCTAGAGAATTTAAAATCAAACACAACCTGCCTTCACAAAAATTAATTTTCTTCCAAATGGCTGCCTATAAGAGACAAAAGACAAAGGCCTATAAGAGAAATTGATTTTTCTAATACCTACTTGACTTTTATTTATTGGGAAATAAAACCCTAGTTTTATTACCTTAAAAGAACAACTGCCACCTCTTATTTACATTATATTAATTAATTTGACAAATTGCAGGCCTAATTTACATTACAAAGCATGCCACATTATTTGATAATAACTAGTCACAATGATTGCAGTCTCTTTCCTCACTGAAATGTGTGTGTTTATGTATCTTTTCAATTTTAAATTAAAAAAACTTCTTAAGTCAGACAAATATCATACGATATCACTTATATGTGGCATAAAAATATGATAGAAATGAATTTATTTACAAAACAGAAACAGACACACAGACATAGAAAACAAACTTAGGATTACCAAAGGAGAAAGGTGGGGGGAAGAGGGATAAATTAGGAGTTTGGGATTAGCAGATACAAACTACTATATATAAAACAGACAAACAACAAGGTCCTTCTGTACAGCACAGGACACTCCATTCAGAATCTTGTAATAAACCATAATGGAAAAGAATATTAAAAAGAATATATATATATATAACTGAATCACTTTATTGTACATCAGAAACTTAACACAACATTGTAAATAACTATACTTCAATCAAAAAAAAGAAAAAATTTTTAAATGAAAAAAACTTCAACTTTAGGGAATAAAACAGGTTACTAATAAAATATATTTAGAAATAATGTATAAAATGAGCAATGATTGGCATTTATTTCTAAAATTGCTTCCCCTTTCTGCACTAACTTTTCAGTTGGTTGAAGTTATTTTTATATTCTTTTAACCCACAAGGCAGCTGCTCTTTGACCATGTCCCTCATTCTGCTCATTACTTCTCAGTCTTTTGCAATAATGCCAAAGTACCAAATGTAACAGTGAACATCTTTTGGAATACAGCAAACTAATTTACTGCAGGAGAAAATTTTTCTATATTTTTAATAGCTTTATTTAGCTATAACTGACATGTAATGAAGTTCACGTATTTAAAGTATATAACTTAATGTGTTTTGACATATGTACACACTCATGAAATCATCACCACAATCAAGATAATGAACATTTTACTCCCAAAAGGTTCTTTATGCCCCTTTGTAATTCTTCTCTCCTGTACTCTCCATCTCTATTTTTCCAGGCAACCACTGGTGTATTTTTTGTTGCTATTGATTAATTTGTATATTTTAGAGTTTTATGTAAATGGAACCGTACAGTATGTACTCATTTCTGATTGGCTTTTTTAACATGGAAAAATTACTTTGACATTCACCCATGTTGTTGTATGTATTACTGCTGTATTCCTTTTTATTGTTTAGTAATATTTCATCGCATGACATACCAGAATCTTTTAATTGACTCAGTTGTTGACGGACATGTGAGATATTTCTAGTTTTTGGTTATTACAAGTAAAATTGTAAAGTATGAACATTTGCATACAAGTCTTTGTGTGGATATGGGCTTTTATTCCTCTTTCATTGGGCAAATAACTAGAAGTAGAATAGTTGGATCATATGGTTGGTATATATTTAATATTTGATAAACTGTAAAACAGTCTTCTGAAGTCATTGTATCATTTTATATTCCCACCATAAATGTATGAGAGCTCTAGTGGCTTCACATCCTCACCAAGACTTGGTATGGTCAGTCATTTTAATTTTTGACGTTCTAATAGGTGTGTAGTAGTAGCTCATTTTAATTTTAATTTGCATTTCCTTGAACTAATGATGTTGAACATCTGTTTATGTGCTTATCTGACATCCACTTGTCATCTTTGGTGAAATATCTATTCAGTTTTTTGGCCTATTTTTAAGTTGGGTTGTTTGTTTTCATATTATTGAGATGTGAGAGTTCTTTATATATTCTGAATACTAATTATTTTAACATATGTGCAATTTGCATATATTTTCTCCCAGTCTGTGGCTTGTCTTTTTTTTTAATAGTTTTTTTTTGGGGGGGTGTTGGAGGTAATGAGGTTTATTTAATTATTTTTTAAATGGAGGTACTAGGGATTGAACTCAGAACCTTGCTCATGCTAAGCATGCAAATCTACTGCTTGAGCTATCCCCTCCCTCTGCGGCTTGTCTTTTTATGCTCTTAACAGTATTTTTTTGAAGAGCAGAAATTCTTAATTTGGTTGAAGTCCAATTTATCATTTCTTTTATGCAACACGGTTTTACTTTCATATATAAGAAATCATTGCCCAAATGAACCTTAAATTTCATCATCTTTACATAGAATGAAATCTTGGCTACCAGAGCACATCAATTAATACAGTAGTTTATATACATGACAGTTGCCTATGTCAGTCTAAGATCTGATGACTCACATTTTCCTTCCATGGACTTTCTATTTCTTCAAAATTCAGTATTTATGGAGCAGCTAAATTTCTCTCTTCAAAAGACTATTAGCAAAATGACAATATAGTTCAAAGAGGTATTAACTAGATAGCATACCTTGAGCTCTGGTTTCAGATCGAACTAAATTTAAATTTTGGCTTTATTACTTACCAGCTGTATAACTGTGCCTCAGTTTCCTAATTTTTAGAAGTGGGAATATGACTACTATCTAATTCATGGGGCCATGGAAATGAAAAAATGAAATAAAAACCTGTAAAGGGCTTAGTAGTGAGCTTCACACATGGAAAAGCTTCAGAAATTATATTATTGCCTCAGATTAAAACCAGAACACTGGGAATGTTTTCAAGGGAGTATAGCACTTTCAAAAAGATAAAATTCCTGATTTTCCTAAGAAAATAACAAATGGAAGTAGGCTGTTGGAGTCTGGTAACCTTGGCCCTCTGAGGATGACAGTCTTGTCTTAAACCATAGTCTCCCTGGCTCCTTCTTGCGGCCCCATTCAATATGGGCTTTGTTCATTCCTTGAACACATCATACTTTCTCTCAGCTCTGAGCCTATAAGCATGCAGTTATTTCTGCTCAGTTTCTTCACTCCCAAGTCTCAGCCTGGAAGATTGCATCTTATTCAAGTTTCAGTTGAAATGTCATTTTCTGGGGAGGCTCTGCCTGATCAGGATTAGGTCAGGTTCCCTCTTATTACCCACTCCGTGTCATGTGTATTTCTTCTTTTCTTACATTTGCCATCATTGTTATTATCTGTTTAGGACCTGACTTCTACATGACACCAGACGATCCCTGATCCTAGGGACCTCCAGCTCTATTTACCATGCCTAGCACAGGGCCTAGACAAGAATAGATGCTCAAAAGTATTTGCTGATTTTTTCATGTCCCTATTGGCCATTTCTATGTCTTCATTGGAAAACTGCTTGTTCAGATCTTCTGCCCATTTTTGGATTGGGTTGTTTGTTTTTATGTTATGAAGTAAGCCAGAAAGAGAAAGAAAAATACGACATGATAGCACTTACATGTAGAATCTAAAAAAAGACACAAGTGAACTTATTTACAAAAAAGAAATAGACTCACAGACACACAGAACAAACTTCTGGTTACCGGGGGAGAAGGGGGTGGGAAGGGATAAATTGGGAGTTCAAGATTTGTAAATACTAACTACTATATATAAAACAGATAAACAACAAGTTTATAATTTATAGTACAGGGAACTACATTCAGTATCCTGTAGTAACCTATAATGAAAAAAATATGAAAAGGAATATATGACTGAAACATTATGCTGTATACCAGGAACTGACACATTATAAACTGACTATACTTCAATTTAAAAAATGGAAAAAAAAGTATTTGCTGAAATTATTGAGGCAAAATCCCACAATCAATAGTACAACTCGGCCAGCACGTCCAGTGTATAAGTTTTCCTGTATAACAAACCACCCCAAAGTGTATACTGGTTTAAAACTATCGCCATTTTATTTGCTCACCACTTGGTACGCCAGCAACTTGGGCTTGTGTCAGCAATTTGAATCAGCTGGATAATTCTTTTGTTGTTCTTGCTTTTGGTCATGAATGTGGCTACAGTCGTCTGGCGGCTTGCCTATGGCTGGATGGTCCCACACAGCCTCATTCACATGTCTGGTAGTCAATACTGGCTGTCAACTGGACCTCCCTCTCCCTTGAACCTCATCATCAAAGAGGTTAGCCTGGGCTTCCTCACATGTCAGTTTCAGCATCCCAAGAAGTGAGAACAGAAGCTTCAAGGTCTCCTGAGGGCTAGGTTGGAACCGGCATGGCATAATTTCTGCTGCATTCTATTGGTTAAAGCAAGTCTCAAGTCCAGCCCACATTCAAGAGGTGAGAAAATAAACTATCTATTGATGAGAGAAACAGCTACACTGCAAAGAGTATGCCAGGAGTTACAGCGCAAAGAGTATGCATTCAGGGCTAGGAGTAATTTTTGCAGTCATCTTTGCAAACAATCTGCCACATCCAGATTCACCAGCAGTGCAAAATTAGCCTAATTACCTGGTACATGACGGGGCTTCAGACAAGGCGCATAGGACAGAGAAAAATGGGTTTGTATCTGACAGGAATAAGCTAGGTAATGATATGTGACTGTCCCTGAAGTGAAAGGGAGAAGACTCTGTAGATGGAGAGGGGTCTTCTCATAGAGACCAAGGGTGGAAAGCATCTACTCATTTTACAGAGTACAGGCCTAAAACAGAAGGGCTAGAAAAGGTTGCAAAGGCTACAAGACAAACAGACTGCCACCCTCAACTAATTTCAGGGTGGAGAGGAGGAGAAGAAACTATAGAAAACTGACAGGAGAGAGCCTCCAAACCAGTATCTGAGGTTTGGTTCGCAGCCCCCAAGGACATCCTTTTATAGCACAGGGTAATGATACATGGTGACTATGATGATACCAATTCGTCAAAAACAATTTATATTTAAAGCTGTCTGTTAGAAAAATAGGAATTTATTTAGAACAGTTTCCAGCAAACATAGTGACACCCGTGACTTTAAGTTTTAATTCATAAGGAATTAAATTATTTGGAAAAAATATTCATAAAGAAAACATTTATTCTACAAATCTGGTGAAGAATTAGAGTGTTACTATTTTTCTCTATACTTCTTTACCTGGTATTTCTTCTTTAGTCTCAGAAATATCCATAATACAGATGAGAATATGATTTACACCACTGCAGTTGTACAGTGCACCCAGGTACACACTGTGTGTTGTGCAATGCACACAACCACATATGGTATAAACCTACTTTCATGAGACCATCACTTACCTCCACGTAAGCATATGTGGAGTCCAGAAAACCCCATGATATAGACTGATGGTAATGGCTTTCCTTGAGCTGTGCAGTCCACTGAAGTATGCGTGAGGTAAGTCTACATTCATAGGGCCATCATTTATTTCTGCACTGAGCATGTAGGAATCCAGAAAATTTATGGTTTAGAATGTGGTGGGAATGGCACTCATTGAGTTATGCAGTACACCTGACTGAACATGGAATAAATCTTCTTCTGTGTGTCCATTAATTACCACTACACTGAGGATATAAGTAACTCAGAAAGATACATGGTATAGACTGCGATGCAAATCACATTCATTGAATTGTGCAGTGCACCTAACAGTACCCAGAACACGTCTACTTTCATGTGTCCTTCACTAACCTCTACACTGGGCATATGCAAATCCAGTGTGAACTGTAACACAGGCTGTGATGTGACTGGCACTCCCAGAGTTATGTAGTTCACTCATCTGTACGTGGATTTTTTTTTCTACCTTCATGTGGTCACCACTTACCACCACATTAAACATACAGAGTATCTAGAAAGATCCACGGCTAATATTAGGATGTCAATTGCGCTCCTTTAGTTGTACAATGTCCCAAATGTACAAGGAATAAATATACTTTAATATGGCAATCCCCTACTTCTACACTGAGCATATATGGAGTCAAGAATGATGAGGAGCATAGTAGGCGGAGGGTATAGCTCAAGTGGCAGAGTGTACGCTTAGCATGCTTGAGGCCCTGTGTTCAATCCCCAGTATCTCCTCTAAAAAATATAAATAAACAAACCTAATTACCACCCTCCCCCAAAAAACTAAAACAAAACAAAACAAAAAGAATGATGAACAAAAACTATGATATGAATGGTAATCCTTGAGTGCACGGTTTGTACAGTCCTTCATGGACTATGTTTACTTTCATGTGATCATCATTTGCCACCACATGAGCATATGAAGTGTCCAATAAGACCCAGGGCATAGATTGTGATGTGAAGGGCACTTCTACAGTTAACAGTGCACTAACCATACATGGAATAGATCTATCTCTATGCGGCCATCACTTAGGTCCACTTTAAACAGATGAGAAATCAGGAAAAAAACATGGCTAGTCACCTGTGATGTGAAAAGCACTTGTTTAATGTACAGTGTACGCTATCATTGAGGAATAAGTCTACTTTATTGTGGCCATCAATTATCTCCACATTGAATATGTGAAGAATCCAGAGAATCTAAGGCATAGATTGTGATGTGAATGGCACTTCTTCATCGTGCAGTGCACTGAACTGTACGTGGAATAAGTCTACCTTCATGTGGGCATTGCTTACTACAACTTTAAGAATAGAAGAGCCCAGAAAACTCCATGGACTAGACCAAACAGTCAATGAAATTCATCCAGCTGTGCAGTGCATACATATAGGTATTAAATACATCTACTTTCATGTGGTGATTGCTTACCTCCAAATCGATCATATGAGATTAGAAAGGTGTATCATATGTAATAGTATATGCATGGCACCTTATGAGTTGTGCAGTGCACCAAAACTACAAAAAATATTTCAATTTTATGATGTCTTTCATTACCACCACACTGATCATATGAGAAGTCCAGAAATATCCACAGCACTACACCGTTGTATAAATGGCATTCCTTGAATATGCAGTACAAAGAACCATTCATGGAATAAATCTAGTTCAAGGAAGCCATCATTTTCCTTTACATTGGACATACGAGCAGTCAGGAAAAATCCATGATATAGACTGATGTGGATGGCAACCTTTGAGTGTATAGTGCATACAATTTCTCATGGTGTAATCTTTATAAAAAATAATTAACGTAACATTATGCTAGTTTCAGGTGTACAATGTAATAATTCAATATTTGTATATATTGCAAAAATGATCACAAGTCCAGTTCCCATCCATCACCATACATAGTTATGAAAATTTTTTTCTCATAATGAGAACTTTCAAGATCCCCTTGCTTAACTGTCAAATATGCAGTGCAGTATTATTAAGTATAGTCACCGCGTTGTACATTATATTCCCATGATTTACTCTCTTTATAACTGCAAATTTTCACCTTTTGAGTCCCTTCACCCATTTTACCCATTCCCCATCCCTACTCCCTGTCTCAGATAACCACTGATCTGTTCTCTATATTCATAAAATTAGATTTCTTAATTTTTTAAAAATTCAGCATATAAGTGAGATCATATGGTATTTATCTTTTTATGTATTACTTATTTCATTTAGCATAATGCTCTTGAGGTACATCCATGCCATTGCAAATGGCAAGGCTTCAGTCTTTTTTAGGGCTTAATAGTATTTCATTGCATACATATAACACATTTTCTTTATCCATTCATCCATTGATGGACATTTAGGTTGTTTCTATGCCTTGGGTATTGTAAAAAAAAATGCTGCAAAGAACATATGGGTGCATATATATTTTCTAATTAGTACCCAGAAGTGGAATTGCTAGATCATATGGTAGTCCTATTTTTAATTTTCTAAGGAAATTAGTCATTGCATCAATTTATATTCCTACCAAGTATACAAGGGTTCCCTTTTACCCACATCTTTGCCAATACCTATTTCTTGTCTTTTTGGTAACAGCCACTCTAACAGATGTAACGTGGTTTTGATTTGCATTTTGCATAATCCTTAATTACTGTGGAAATCACTTCATCCTTGAGCATATGAGGAGTCCAGAAAGTTCTATGCCATAAATTAGGATGTGACTGACATCTTTAAGTTTTGTAGTATACCAAAATTTACATAGAATATATCTATTTGAATGTGACATTTACCTCACATTAAGCATATGGGTTCAGAATTCATCATGCGACTGGCAGTGCACTCAACTGTATATACAATAAGTCTAATTTCATTAAGCCACCATTAACCTCCACAGTGACTATATGAAGAATCCAGAAAGACCCATGACAAAGCAGAATGTAGCTGTCAGTCCCTGAACAGTACAGTATACTCAACTGTAAGTGAAATAAGTCTAAACTCACATGACCAACACTTACCTCCACATTAGCATATGAGGAGCCCAGAAATAACTATACAATTTACCAAACAGTGAATAGCATCTCTTCAGTTGTACAGTGTACCCAAATGTACAAGGATTAATTGACTTTCATGGGGTCATCATTTACTTCCATACTGAGCACATGAGGAGACCAGAAAGATCTATGGCATAGATAAGATATGACTGGCACCACTAGTGTTTTGCAGTGCACCCAAAGTACATGGCACAATCAAACTTCTTATAGCCAACACTTACTTTCACATTGAACATATGAGAAATTCAGAAAGATTCACTGCATAGACTATAATATGAACAGAATCCCTTAAGTTGTGGAGTACACCCACATTTATTTTGATGAGGTCATCACTAACTCCACATTGACTATATGAGGAATCCAGAAAGTTACATGGTATATACTGCATGTAAATGACACCAACTGAGTTGTGTAGTGCAGCCATCAGTACATACCTAAATTCTGAGCATATCAGGAGTCCAGAAAGAGATGCGGTATAGGCTGATATGGATGGCATCCTCTGAGTGTGCAGTGCTCACAAGCAAATATGGAATAAGTCTTCTTTTATGTGGCCATCTGTTACCTCCATATCGAGCATATAGAGTCCAGAAAGATCTGTGGGATAGAGTAGAATGAATGGCACCCTCCTTCAGTTTTGCAGTGCACCCAACTGTACATAGTCATCATTTACCTTCACACTGAGTATAGGAGGAATTAAGAAAGATTCAAGGCATAGACTGTGATATGATTGGTGCCCCTTCATTTGTACAGTCCTTTCAACCATATACAGACTAAGTCTACTTCTATGTGATACTCACTAATTCACATTCACGTATGAGAAGCCTGAAAATTTATGGTGTAGACCATGATAGAAAAAGCACCCCTTCAGGTGTTCAGTATAGTAATCTGTACATGGTAGACCAAGTCCCAATAGCTATCCATTCTTTTTTCTTCCATGAATTTCAAAGTTCAGATTCCCTGAATTTTAGCCAGGTAAATAAACACCGAAATAAAAACAATATTTCTCAGCCTCCTTAACTAATTGTGTCTATGTAACTAAATTCTAGATCATGTGTATAATACATATGAAACTTCCAGATAATACATCTTTTCCTCCCCTACCCCATCTTTCTGCAAACTTGAATGAGACTGATAGTTGAGGCTAAAGCACTCATCTTGGGTCATGAGGCAGAAGCTACATACTGAGGATGTTAAAGCAACAAACTGTAATAGGCCTGGACTCTTATTGAAGGCAGTCACTATACCAGCTCTAGACTGCTACTTTTCACTGCTCATTTGAAATCTATCTTGCTTAAGCCATTGTTAATTTAGGATATGAGTCACACACAGCCATTCCAAATCCTAACTGTGATGGTTAATTTTATGTATCAATTTGACTAGGCTATGGTGCCTGGTTGATTGGTCAAATACCAGTTTAGAGGCTGCTGTAAAGGTATTTTTCAAATGTCTTTAACATAAGTAGACAATAAGTAAAGCAGATTATTCTCTGTAATGTGGGTGGGCCTTATCCAATCAGTTGAAAGCTGTAAAAGAAAAGAGTGAAGTCCATCTGAGAAGGAATTCTGCCTCCAAGTATCTTTTGGACTCAAGACATCAAGTTTTTGCTGGAATTTCCAGCCTATCAGGTTTCCCTGCAGATTTAGGACTTTCCAGCCCCTGCTATCATATGAGGAAATTAGAATATGAGGAAATTCTCTCTCTCTCTTTCTCTCTCACACACACAATTTGTTTCTCTGGAGAACTCTAATACCACCAACTAAGTCAGTTTCCAATTTATTTCACTTTACTATATTCTTTTTTACAGGATGTATAGCACAGGGAAATATACACAAAATGTTATGATAACTCACAGAAAAAAATGTGACAATGAGTGTGTATATGTCCATGAATAACTGAAAAATGGTGCTGAACACTGGAATTTGACACAACATTGTAAAATGATTATAAATCAATAAAAAATGTTAAAAAAAAATTCCCTAATGTTGTAGAAACTAGTTGGGCAAGCCACTTCATACCTCCAAAATTAGTTACAAATAGGTAATAATTAGGCAATAACACTCTGTTTATCACAGAGAACAAACATTTGAGGACAAAAGAGTTGTGTCTGTTTGAAAAACAAAGGCATTTATGAAAGTACTTATAAATATGCAAAAATTATAAATAAATATGAGAGTCTATTATCTTTGACATCTAAAGCAAGCTATTAACCAACTGTCAGGTAAAACAACTTATTAAACAGCTCAAAAGAACAGACTTTGTAGGTTGTAAAGAGAGACTGCCTCATTTCTAAGTGCTTCAAACAAAATTTCAAGTGAATGTTTGTAAGATGCCATTTATGACTGGGATATTTTGTCTGGTTATTGGGTTGAGTACGATGGGAAATTGGTAGACTAGGTGCTCATGCCCAGATGCCCATCATCAGGATTTTAAAGGGGTTCTGGAGGTCCTGTCAAAGTTGGGTACCAAGAGGCATGTCTTTTCCACCTCAACCTGTATAGCTGGACCTTAGCATCAGGAATTCACTAGCTCATGGAATATCTCTTGTCCTTGACCCAAAGGGTAGCCCATGTTTCAGGCCTGTTCCTTTCACTTCTCTGGTTATAAAGAAACTACTTTAAAAAAAACAAAATAAAACACACTTCTCTTTTTTGATATATTCCATGTACATAATTCTCAATATTTGAATTTTGGCCTCATTGTCTTTGTGGCATCCCCAAACTCCTTCTGTTATGGGGATTTGATTACCTCTGTCTCAGTTCTCCCCAATACACACCAATCATTCTTCCATTAAGCCCACTGGTTTCTGCACATGAATATCTTCCTAGTTCCTCATCATGCCCCTATGCCATCCCTAAGACTGATTATGCATTCATCATACTAACTCTCTTATTCTCTGGTGTATCTCACTCCTTGGCATTGCTCCTGGGTCTATATGTTTTTCTTACCTATACATGTTCCTAAAACCTCCTAAGCAGAATCTCTTTTGCAGGGGAAATCTGGGTTTTAGCTTGCTTAATCTTAGGTATCACTGTCACTCCTGTTCTTCAGGCCATTTCTGCCATGGGAAAAAGGTCAAGGGCCATCTCTTGAAAAGTGGTATTTGGAACAAGCCTGCAACAGTTTTAAAAATTAAGTTTCTGGTGGAAAAGCTAATGTAGACACACTGTACAAAAGTTACTGGGGGGAAAGAGGGTGGGAAGGGATAAATTGGGAGTTCAAGATTTGCAGATAGTAACTACTATATATAAAATAGATAAACAATAAGTTTCTTCTTTATAGCACAGGGAACTATATTCAATATCTTGTAGTACCCTATAATGAAAAAGAATATGAAAACAAATATATGTATGTCTATATGTGACTGAACTATTATGCTCTACACCAGAAATTGACACATTATAAACTGACCATACTTAAATTAAAAAAAGTGTAAGAAGTTCCCTAGGCACCTAATTCTTTTCTTTAGAGGTAATCAAAATGACAAGTTTCATGTGAATTCTTCCAGAGATTTACCAGCATTTAAAATACATACACACACACAGAGAAGCATACTGCACACATTATGTAAGCCCTTCTTTCCATTTAACAATATATCTTAAAGACTGTTTCATATCAGTATACATACAGCAGATTCATTTTTTTTTAAAGCATTATGCTCTGTTATATAGATGAACCATTATTTACATATCCAACCCCTTAGTGGGGAACACTTGGGTAATTTCCAATCTCTTGGAAAAAAGCTGCAACGGCTATCCTTACACATACATCATTTCACACACATGTGAAAATAACTCTATGATAAATAAGTAAGAGTAAAATCACCCAGTCAGAGGGTTAGTGTAATTAAATTTTTTACAGTTATCTTTGCCCATTTGTGTAAGGGAAAAATGAAACCACTTTCTAGTTTCAATTTACATTTCTCTAATTACAGTGAAGTTGAACATTTTCTCTCAGCAAGTTTTATAGACTTCATGTTGACTGTTGCATCTGACACTAGCTGCAGTCTGAACAAATTCTCCATTGCTCTAGACTACCCTCCTCTCCTCAATGTTCACTTAGGGAAGTGTGAAGAGGTTGGTGTTCTTAAGCCGACAGGTCCCTAGCAGTGAGACCCCAGATGGTACAGCACCACCACAGCTTCTGTCCTCTGCTCTGATTTCCTCCCTTTTGATTCACTGATGGTTATCTCAGTTTTTCTCTACCTGAGGATTATGGTATTTTCAGCCCTGTGTGGAAGGAGACGACTAGAAGTTTCTTCTACTCATCTTGGCTGGCCAGGGTTTTCAAGGGTCTCTGTGTTGGTCAGTCAGAGAAACAGAACTACCAGATTTTTTACACACACACACACACACACACACACACACACAATTTGTATATTATATATAATTTGAATATTATAATTTATATATTATAGATAATCTGTATATTATACTTTATACTACATATATATTTATTATAGGGATTTGACCTTATTCAATTTTGGGAGATAATTAAAAAAATCTACTTAAGGCTGTTGATGCTGGAGCTGGCTTCAGGCAGGCAGCTGGGAGGGAAACAACCATGAATATCCACCCTCCCCACTTGTATTTTATCTTGTGGGCGTTGACCCAGGCCTGATTGTGCCTCTGGGCCAACATTTCCTTTTAAAACTAGTTCCTCAGCTTCTGTCCCCGGGGCATATTCCCAATGTAAGTCACACATCCAAGGGCAGGGAACCCATATCTGGGACAGATATCATGTCTTCCTTTTCATTGCCAAAGGTATCTTTGTACAGAGTCCTCCTGACCTTTCTTATTCACCAGTTTATCAGGTGAGCCTGAATGCCAGCTCAAATGAAGGCTGAGGACAGGGCTCCACAAGGCACGCTAGGTCCTTCCCAGTGGGGGTCCCTCCCCCATTTTTCTGGCTCTTCTCCTTCTGTTCCCTTCACATCCACCCCGCCCACCTTATCCTTCCTCTCTTCCACTTTTAGGTCTTTGTGCTCTGCTTACTGGGAATTACTGGCTGTTTCCTCAACAAGCATCGGCTTTTACATCTCCTTAACTTTACCCATACTGGTTTCCTCCTTGAAATATTCTTTTACCATTTTTTTTGGCTTTTTTGGAGGGGGGCTAATTAGGTTTATTTATTATTATTATATTTTATTTAGAGGAGGTACTGGGGATCAAACCCAGGACCTCGTGCATACTAAGCATGCGCTCTACCACTGAGCTATATCCTCCCCCTCCCCTTTCACTAATTTCTACTTGGAGGCTGCATCTTCATTCTTCATGATGCAGCTCTAATGTTTATTCACCTGTCAAATCTCCCTCAAGCTTTTTGCCCATAACTAGTTACTTTAGTAGCATCTTTTAAAATAATTTTCCTACTAAAATATTTATGCAATTTTAACTTGAAACTACTTATGACTCAACCTTGGTAGTCTCTAACTGGGAAATCAAACACAGACTTCCAAGTCTTGTGATTGATGGCAGGAGCCATCTCCTAGCCTCTAGCACTGGGGATAAGGTAAAAAAAAAAATACTTAAAATGTGCATGGTGAAATGACCAAAAAGATAAAGAAGCAATGATGTAGAAGACAAGACTGCATGTGGGAGGTTTATGGCAATGCCACAGCCGAAGGCATGGAGAAATGACAAGCACTGCCCTAGTTCTTGGAGTGACAAGTTATCTCAGAAGATTAAGGAGGCAGTCTGCTGGAATCCTTGACTTCTTAGTCAAGGTGCTTTGATCAAGGTGCATTTGAGGGGAGGAGGAACAGTTCCTGTGAAGGAAAAGCTGGGCTGGTCTAACAAGGTAACTCACAAGTCTAGGAATGTGAAGGAGAGGCTGGGCTGGGCTAACAAGATAACTCACAAGTCTAAGTAATGGAATACTGATCTGAGTTCTGCTGGACTAACTTGTAAATCTAAGTTAATTAGTGTTGGTTTGCTGTTTATATTTTTTTGCTAGCCAGCTGGATTTTCAAAGATACATATCTGGCTTTGGAATGTTGGTTTGCTGCCTCCCCGCCTCCACTTTTGTGATGATAATGCTGCTAAAGCTGTTCCATGCCTATTGGCCGAATACCCCAAGCTTGTACTTTACCCTACAAAACCTCATGCGCACATCTTGGAGGTGCTCAGAGCTTCGGAGCAGAAGCCCCTCTGAGCCCGCCGGCATAATACATCTGAGTACTCCAACCCTCCGAGTGGTGCTTGTTTCTTGACTGGCCTGTCGTTTCCGTAACATTCCTAAAATTGGAACCTGTCCCAGTCTGGGCAGTGGGCTGAGGGTTTTTGTGGAATAGCGACTTGGGAAGGGATGCCCTAGATGATTCTGAACTGAGGCTACCCTGAAGAGGGGGCTCTCAGGTCTTGGATTTCTTGGCTGTTTGAGGATGTCTGGATAGACACAAAGCTGTGCCTTGTGGGTGTGTATTTACAATAACAAACGAGGCACTCAGTATACTAGTGGATAAATAATAGAAAGTATCTCTAGCTTCAAACTGGGCAATCATTAGGAAGATATATATATATATGGAAATGTGTATGGTACATTTCTGTAAACAGTTTTTTCCCTGGCTTTTCTCCTGTTCCTTGAATTTCTATAATTTTGTCTTTTATACATGGCAATAGTCCAATCATTTTCAAAAGACTTTAAAAAGCAGTTGTAGGTTTACAGAAAAATTAAGCAGAAGGTACAGAGATTTCCCATTCACTCTCTGCCCTCACAATGCTCATTTTATTTTCCACTTTATTTTCATATATAAGCAAAACATATTAATTATAAAAAGTAAACCTCAAATAAGCAAAAAGGGAGGGGAAGGAAAAACTTTTCCCATATATTTTAAAGATAACCACTGTTAATTTTTGTTGGCTCCCCTTATGTAGATAAAAATTTTTCTTAATAATCTTGCTTATAACATAATTGGGTGGCAAATAACTTCTTATACACTATAATTTTATTTTTCACAGATTTACTCTTTTTTGTACAAAAGGTAACTCATGCACAAAATATCAATTTCAAAAGTCAGCAAAGGGTATATAGCTTCTTTCATACCTTCCCAGATATAATGTATGTATTCAGAATTGTTTATATGTGTGTGTGTGTGTATACATATACATTTCCCCCCTACATAAATGGTAGCACACCTGAAACATTACTCAGGATCTTTCTTGTTTATTACTTATGATAGATCTTGGAGATCTACTACATTTTAGTTCACTGAAATTCTCAATACTTTTGCTAACAATTTCTCAATAATTTTACTTCTGGCAAGAACTATTAAAGTCAAAGATAACTTCTTCTGAGTAAGTCTAATTGAGACGATTAAGCAATTAAGGAGAAGATAATGCCTTTTGAATGATACTCAGAATGGCTGGTAGCAGAAGGCACAGGAATGGGGATTAGGCAGAGAGCTGGGACTGTGGATTGGATGGGAGGGGACCGGCCAGAGGCTGGGGAAGGGTGGGGAAGACGCTGATCAGTTCTAGCTGGGAAGAGAGGCTGCTGGGGAGAATGGGAGTGGCTGAGGTCAGTGACTAGAGATTGGAAAGGAAAGGGAAATTTGTGGGGAAGAATGAGCAAGAACTATTGAAAGCATTTGCAGCAACATGGATGGACCTGGAGATCGTCATTCTAAGTGAAATAAGCCAGAAAGAGAAAAAAAAATTCCATATGATATCACTTATATGTGGAATCTAAAAAAAAAAAGGCAAACAAACTTATCTACAAAACAGAAACAGACTAACAGACATAGAAAACAAACTTAATGGTTACAGGGGAGGGGGGAAGGCGGTGGGAAGGGATAAATTGGGAGTTTGAGATTTGCAGATACTAACTACTATATATAAAACAGATAAAGAACAGGTTCATACTGTATAGCACAGAGAACTATATTCAATATCTTGTAGTAACTTATAGTGAAAAAGAATGTGAAAATGAATATATGTATGTTCCTATATGACTGAAGTATTGTGCTGTACACCAGAAATTGACACTACATTGTAAACTGATTATACTTCAATAAAATATTTTAAAAACAACTATTGAAAGCTTAAAGAATCTGGTTTTGTTCCACTGTGTATGTGTAAAGGAGAACCCTGCCTAGCTGCAGTCTGCAATTTATGTCTCATGGCGCATCCTCATGGCCTGTCTCTCCCAGCTACTGTCCTAGTTGCTTCTGCCTCTGGCAATCCTCCCTCCCACAGCCAGGCTGCCCTGAAGTGAGGGGACTGTCAAGGCCAGTCTGCACCTGTTCTGTGTGGCTCCGCTTGAGGTGACTTCTTTACCATGGCTGGGACAGACGTCAGGATAGAATCAATCCCTCCTTCCCTGAGACTCTTTTCCTGATCTCTCAGGGGACCCAGAACCTTCATTCAGCACCCTTCCTAGTATAGTGCTGGAGCTGCCACTTCTCACCGATCCCCTAGTCTTTGCCCCGAGGGGAAGGGCTTTGGGAATTAATGGCCGCTCCCCGCTTTCTGAGGGAACAGGTCTTCTGCCAACCTTCTGAGGGGCCCAGGCTATACTTGTGTTATAACTCTTTGGCTGGGGATTTCTGCTTACCCCCAGTGACAGCACTCAAGTTGGATCAATGTATCTGTCTCCTGCGTGAAAGGAAGGATTTTATTCTGTACAAGGTCTAAAATAGTTCTCAGGACAGGCTCTGTGTTCAAAAAAACATTGAGCAGCGAGAAATAATGAGCAGATAGAAACGTGGTTAGGCCCCCAGGCTAGCACAAATAAGCAGAATGAAGGCGGAGTCTATATTAAAAGAACGATAGATCAGAACCACTAGGTGTAGCTATACTTCTGGGGGAAATGTCTTCAGCGGTTGCTGACAGCTCTAAATGGGAGAGTAGATCCTTCCAGTTCCAAGCTCCAGGTGGAGTCCATCTGGGAAGAGATTGGAATTCTAGGGTTGGAAAATAGCCTGTAAGGGGGAGTGGGAAGGCTTTAGGAGGCAGAAACCCCTACTGGGTTTGGAGCTGAGCGGCTGCGGTGGGCATGAGGGAGTTGATGAGCCTGGGAAAAGGAAGGTTCCTGTGGAGAGGACAGGTTGATGGTCTCTTCCTTTCTCATCCATGTCACCAGGGCACTTCTGCATGTGATAAGCAGAGAATGAAACCGAAGGGGGAAGAGGACAAGTGGGAGGAGAAAGAGGAGGATGAATGGCAGCTAAGAAGTTTTAGGTCCTGAGTTACAGAACAGGTTTTTCTCTTCTCTACTTCCTTGCCTGTAGATGCTGTTGACCACTGAGGGAGGGGTTTCCTGCCCATCAAGTCCCTTCTCTTCTTACAGAGACCCTCCACCCTGCTTTGATCTAGGAAAGGCAAGAAGGCGCAGTCAGGACTTGGGAAGGGAGATTGAGAAAAGATGGAAGTGTGGCAGGGAAGTAGAGTCAGAGTTAGCTGCACGTCCACAGCAGGTGAGGGGGAGGAGACAAGGGAGGAATTCCATGGTCCAAAGGGAGGTATTTCTTAAGCACACAGGGAAGGACCAAGTGGGGGGCTTGTTTGCATTTTTATGCTTTTTCATAGGTAAAAATGAATAACCATTCTTCTAAGTGAGGAGTCTCCCATTGGCTGGAGAAATGGAGTTGCACTTAGGAAAAAGAGATTTTTGTCTTGGGAGTTAATATATAAACCCATTTTAGTGGATTGAGTAACACTATGACTACCATTATTTTTAGAAAAAGGAAATATGCCCCAAGATGACTAATTCTGGTGGTGGTAAATGGTAAAGGAAATGGTTCTATTGTCACATTCATAATTGTTCCAGTGCCCTGGTCTTCTCCAGGAACAGGTGTGCTTTTCAAAGGATGTCTGTCATATGCTCAGTATGACAAAGACCACATCACTTTGCCATCTGCAGACTTGGCCACCACATCCTGATCTTGAAAATGTGAAATGTAAACCGAACCATGCTCCTTTTAGGACTCTATTCTTAGTAATTTATGTGAATTAACTTCTAGCCTAAATTTCCACATACTTAAGAAGGTTTTCCATATATGCTTTTGCCACTCCTTAAGAAAACGAAACAAACCAAGACCTTTTGATCACATGATGCTTTATATGCAAACAGGCAAGAGTATGTGTTCGATGTATTTAAGTAGTTCTTTTATTCAAAAAATGATTACAAGTATGCCAGATATATATATATATATATATATATATATATATATATATATATATATATATATATATATATAATATATATATATATATATATAAAATGAGAAGTGTATATATATATACTTCTCATTAGTGTTTCTAATTAGGGGATGTTTTAGCAAAATGCTTTTGAAGTCAGTCTTCCTGGGTTAAAATCTGAGCTCTACAGTTATTAGCTCTGTGTCCTTAGGAAAGCTAAGTAACTTCTTTTCGTCTCTGTCTCCTCATGTCTAAAACAGGACTAACATGGGCCCTGTTGGCAGGATTAAATAAGTTAATATATTTAAAGTTCTGAGAGCATTTTTTAGTGTATAATAAGTGCTCATCAAGTCTTAGTAGCTGTTATGTAAACCCAAAATAGTTCAATGGTGTGGTGGCAACAGAACAAGCTTAAAATCAGGAAGATCCAGATTTGTATCTTTAAATTTTGGTCTTTGCTAGATCTAGAAAATTATTTAACCTTTCTGAGCTTCAGTTTTCTTGTCTGTAAAACAGGAATAATGATACCTACTTTTGTGAATGTTACCGTGAGTCCTAAATAAGGTTAAGTAAATAACCCACATGTCATAGATACCCTAGTCTCAGCAATACATACGTAAATGAATGAATTTAATTTTATTTAGTCCTGACTCTTGAGTACACTTAAAAATATTCTCTGTAGTGAAATATGAAGTATGCAGAGAGCACTTCTGCTGCATATTGAAGTAGCATTGATGCCTCCAGGAAAAGCATTTGAGTGATTGAGATTCGGGCTGAACTAGCAGCTTTCCTCAGAAAACACCATTTTTTTCCTAAAAAACAACAAACTATGGCTATTCAGATTTGGAATACTGGTAGGTATTTTCTTGAAAAAGAATGGAGTCTGTAACTTCAAGGAAACCAATTGACAGTTTATGTTGCCAATGACCAAATTCAAGCCTCCAAATGAAAATTAAAATTTTGGAAAACTTGAGCCACTGTCATGAAATGTGTAAGCATTTGGAAGGGCTACATAACTCATTGAACCACTATTTTTTCAAATGACCAATGCATGATGTTATAAAATCATGCATGAACAAAAGACATATTCAAAGTATGTCACCTTATACCTGCCAGTATGGCTATTATCAAAAAGACAGGAAATACCAAGTGTTAGAGAGGATGTGGAGAAAAGGGACCCCGCGTGCGCTGTTGGCGGGAGTATAAATTGGTGCAGCCACTATGGAAAGAGTATGTAAGTTCCTCGAAAAATTAAAAATAGGTCTACTGTATGATCCAGCAATGCCACCAATGGTATCTATCTGAAGAAAATGAAAACACTAATTTGAAAAGATATATGCACTCCCATGTTCATTGCAGTATTATTTATAATACCCAAGATATGAAACAACCTAAATATCCACTGATGAATGAATAGATAAAGATACGGTGTATGTGCATATACGTGCATGTGCACACATATACACACAATGGAACAATATTCAGCCATAAAAAAGAATGAAATCTTGCCATTTGAGACAACATGAATGGACCTTCAGGGTATTATGCTAAGTGGAATAAGTCAGACAGAGAAAAAGACAAATATCACATGAATTCCCTTATATGTGGAATCCAAAAAACAAAAGAAAACAAAACCCAGATTCATAGATACAGAGAACAGATTGGTGGTTGCCAGACGGGTAGGGGGCGGCAAAATTGGTGAAGAGGATCAAGGAGTACAAACTTCTACCCTAGACACAGCAGAAAGACAATAAAAATAAATAAAAGGTATCCAAATTGGAAAGGAGGACGTAAAACTGTCACTGTTTGCGTATGACATGATACTCTAGAGAACCCCCAAGACTTCATACAAAAACTACTAGAATTAATAAATGAATTCACAGCAAGGTAGCAGGATAGAAGATTAGCACCTAGAAATCTTTTTTATTTCTTTACAGTAACAATAAAATATGAGAGAGAGAAAGTAAAAATAAAATCTCATTTAAAATTGCATTAAAAAAATAACCTTAGAATAAGCTTAACCAAAGAGGTGAAAGACCTATAAAACACTCATAAAGGAAACTGAAGATGATTCAAAGAAATGAAAAGATATCCCATGTTCTTATATTGGAAGAGAGATTATTTAAATGGCCATACTACCCAAAGAAATCTCCAGACTTAATGCAATCCCTACCAAAATACCCATGACATTTTTCACAGATCTATAACAAATAATACTACAATTTATATGGAACCATAAAGGAGTCAGAATTACCAAAGCAATCCTCAGAAAAAAGAACAAAGCTGGAGGCATAATCTGCTGAGACTGCAGACAAAACTATGAAGCTATAGTATTTGTTTAATCAAAACAGTATGGTACTGGCACAAAAACATACATATAAATCAATGGAACAGAACAGAGAGCCCAGAAATAAACCCACATATCTACAGTCAATTAATCTATGACAAAGGAGGCAAGAATATACCATGGAGAAAAGATAGTCCCTTCAGCAACTGGTGCTGGGAAAGCTGGGCAGCTACATGTAAATCAATGTAGATCAATTAAATTAGTACACTCCCTCACATCATATACAAAAATAAACTCAAAATGGTGTAAAGACCTAAATGTAACATACGACACTGTAAAACTCCTAGAAGAGAACATAGCTAAAACATTCTTGGACATAAATGGCAGAAATATTTTCTTAAATCTGTCTCTCAAGGCAAAAGAAATAAAAGCAAAAATAAACAAATCGGACCTAATCAAACTTAAAAGCTTCTTCACAGCAAAAGTACCATCAACAAAACGAACAGACGACTGACGGAAAGGGAGAAAATATTTGCAAGCAATGTGACAGAAAATGGGTTAATATTCAAAATATACAAACAGCTCATATATCTCAATATAAAAAACAAAGAATCTAATCAAAAATGGGCAGAAGACCTAAACAGACATTTCTCTAAAGAAAACATATAGATGGCCAACAGGCACATGAAAAGATGCTCAACATTGCTAATTATTAGAAAAATGCACATCAAAACCACAGTGAGGAATGTCGCAAGTATCTTGAAGGGGGTTGCACTGGATCTGTGGATTGCTTTGGGCAGTGTGGCCATTTTCATAGTGTTGATTCTTACAATTCAAGAGCACAAGAAATCTTTCCATTTCTTTGTGTCATTTCGGTTTTCAGAGTATACGTAACCTCCTTGGTTAAGTTTATTTCTAGGTATTTTGTTGTTTTTGATATAATGGAAATGTCTCTGCTGGTTATAAAATTCTGGTTTTTGAAGTGAAGAAAAAAAGTGAATGAAGGGCCGCAAATGGCAAAATATCCTTCTGTTTTATGGGTGAGTTGCATTTCATTATATATATATATATATGCAGCATATATATACTATTCAAATACTTATGTGCACTTAGGATGCTTCCATATCTTGGCAATTATAAATAATGTTGCTGTTGACAGCAAGGTGTATGTATCTTTTTGAATTAATTCTTATTTTGTGGTTGGCATTATTCCTTTGATAACTATGTAAGTTTAAAAAGCTAAAGCTCTAAACGTTCTAAGAAACAATGAACAGTACATCTATGTAGATTAAAAAATACATGTACAGTAAAAAAAAATCTATCAAGCCATGAAAGACATGGAAGAAACTTAAAAGACATATTGCTAAATGAAAGAAGCCAGTCAGAAAAGGCTACAAACTGTACGATTCCAACCAAATGCCATTCTGGAAAAGGCACCGCTACAGAAACAATAAAAAGATCGTGGTTTCCAGGGGTTTGGGGAGAGGGATGGAGGGAGGAATGAATAGATGGAGCTCAAGGGATTTTTAGGGCAATGAAAATTATTCTGTATGATACTATAGTGGTGGCTACATGTCATTATGCATTTGTCAAAACCCATAGAATGTACAACATCAAGAGTGAACCCTAATGTAAACTATGGACTTTGGTTGATAATAATGTGCCCATGTTGGTTTGTTGATTGTACCAAATATGCCACACTGATGAGGGATGTTGAGGGTAGGGGAGTATGTATGTGTGGGTGGGGAGGGCTATGTGGGAACTCTGTATTTTCTGCTCAATTCTGCTGTGAACCTGAAACTGCTCTAAAAGAATAAAGTCTATTTAAAAAAAAAAAAACCACAATGAGGTGTCCTCACATCAGTCAAAATGGCTAACATCAAAAAGCCTACAAATAATAAATGCTGGAGAGGGTGTGGAGAAAATGGAACCCTCCTCTACTGTTAGTAGGAATTTAAGTTGGTGCAGTCACTATGGAAAACAGAATTACTGTATTATCCAGCAATCTCACTCCTGGCCATATATCTGGAAAAGATGAAAACTCTAACTTGAAAAGATACACACACCCCGATGTTCAAAAAAATACTATTTACAAAAGCCAAGACATGGAAACAACCCATCAACAGATGACTGGTTTAAAAAGATATGTTATATATAATGGAATATTACTCAGCCATAAAAAGAATAAAATATTGCCATTTGCAGCAACATGGATGGAATTAGAGAGTATCATAGTAAGTCAAGTAAGTCAGGAAAAGAAAAATATTGTATCACTTATATGTGGAATCTAAAAAACAATACAAATGAATCTATATACAAAATAGAAACAGACTCACATACATAAAAAACAAACGAAAGGGAAAGAGGAGGGGATGATAAATTAGGAGTATGGGATTAACAGATACAAACTACTATACATAAAGTAGATAAGCAACAAGGATTTATGGTATAGCACAGGGAACTATATTCAATATCTTATAAGAATCTATAATGGAAAATAATCTGAAAAAAATGTAACTGATTCACTCTGCTGTATACCTGAGACTAACACAATATTGTAAGTCAACTATACTTCAATTAAAGAAAAGAAATACAAACCTCGAGTTATAAAATACATAAATCATGGTGATGCAAAGTACAGCGTGGGGAATACAGTCAGTAACATTGTATTAACTTTGTATAGTGACAGAGAGTAACTGGACTTATTGTAGTGACTACTTCACGATGTATACAAATATCATATCACTATGTTGTACCTTGAAACTAACATAATATTGTATGTCAGTTATATCTCAATTAAAAAATGAAAAAAAAAAACCTTCAAAGTATAAGACAGACCCATGGATTTTAATGCAACATAGTATGGAAAGTTCATTGATATGGTTTCAGATTCTACATTACAAACAATCTTTAATAAATTATCACTTGTTGATTTGAAAAGATACATGCACCTCAATGTCCATAGCAGCACTATATATAACAGCCAAGACACAGAAACAACCTATATGTCCATCGACAGATGGCTGGATAGACAAGTTGTGGTATGTTTATACAGTGGAATACTACTCAGCCATAAAAATAAAATAATGTGATTTGCAGCAACATGAATGGACCTAGAGACTGTCATTCTAAGTGAAGTAAGCCAGAAAGAGAAAGAAAAATAGCATATGATATCATTCATATGTGGAATCTAAAATAAAGAAAGAAAAAGAGGACACTAATGAACTCATCTACAAAACAGAAACAGACTTGCAGACATAGTAAACATACGGTTACCGGGGGGGAATGGGGTGGGAAGGGATAAACTTGGGAGTTTGAGATTTGCAAATGTTAGTCACTATATATAAAAATAAATAAAACCCCCAAATTTCTTCTGTATAGCACAGGGAACTATATTCAATATCTTGTAATAACCTTTAATGAAAAAGAATATGAAAATGAATATATGTATGTATATGCATGACTGGGACATTGTGCTGTATACCAGAGATTGATACATTGTAACTGATTGTACTTCAATGAAACAAACAAACAAACAAACAAACCCCAAAAAGCAAAAAGAAGAAGTTATAAGTTGAGTTGTGGTGTCATGTCAAAGCAGGATATTCATAATTATCTGAAAAGCCTACCAAAATACTCTTTCCTTGTCCAACTGCACATTTCTGAGGGGCTGGATTTTCTTCATATACTTCAAGTTGAAGTCTTCAACCAAAACAAAGTATCCCAATAGATTAAATGCAGAACTAGCTGTCTTCTATAAACCAACATTAAAGAGATTTGTAAAAATAGAAAATGATTCTACTCTTCTCGTCAGTAATTTTGAAAAATAAATTTTTCTTCAAAACTGTCACTTATATTACTATTTAATGGGTCCATTATTGTGGTCTTTAAGCTAGCTAATACATAATAAAATTATTGATATTTGGAAAATATCAGCATAATCCATCTAAACAAAAGCTCTTTGGCATCCTCCATACTTTTTAAGTGTGTGAAGGTATCCTGACATTAAAAATTTGACAACTACTGCTCTGGACCATTATTTCTGAACATTAGAACAGCAGAATGCTAGAATCACCTGAGGAGCTTTTTAAAACTATCAATGCCTGGCCTCACCCCAGATAACTTAAATCAGAATTTCTAAGTCTAAAACCTGGGCATTAATATATATGTATGTTTTTAAACTCCCGAGGTGATACTACTGTACATCCAGGGTTGAAAACTATCACCCTAGCGTATTGTTTTTTAAACTTGCCCAATCTTGGATCTAATGAACCAAATCCCTGGGGGAAGTGGCTGGAAAATCTGTCTGTTGAATAAACATCTCAGATGATTCTTAAAATGAGACAACTGAAGGAAACATGGCACCATTCTCTTCCCAACCTCCTCAGTCTTGATGGCAAGCTAGCTAAGGCGTTAGTGGCTAACAAAGGCATTACTCAAAAAATTCAACTCACAGAGTTTGGAATACACTTTAAAACTTCCCCTGGGAAATTACCTATTGATGTGAGATTTTGCATGCAGAAATGACTTTAAAATCTAAAGGAATAAGGACAGTGTAGTTAATTAATTGACAAGGTATTATTCTTGTGCGGAGGGACTTTTCTCCCAGACCCCTCAAGTTTCACAGTTTTGGGGGAAGTATGTTGTATATTTGGGTTGGGCGCGTGAACTTTGCATAGGCAGCTGACTCCTCAGCCCAAGTGTTTAGAGGCACTTAAGTCACAGGACTGGCAAGAACCAGTTTTTCTTGATTTGACTGTCTTGAAACTATGATAAAAGCTTTGTAAATACAATTCCATTTCCTCATGAATTTTAAGAAGGCAAATAGATCCAAGGAGGGGGTCCAAAGGATTACCTTGGAGTGCTGACCAGAAAGTGGTTTATGGGAATCACAGTGGAGAAGTGAAACTTGCCTGAGAGAATACACCCTCAAATTCCTACTTTTTATCTTTGGGTAAAACAGGAAGAAGGCACCGCCAGTATTCAATAGTAATTTCCTGTCTGCAGCACCACAGTCGTTCTTTTTCCTAGTCAAGGAAATGTAGAAATCACTTAAGTAAGAGTGAGAGGAGGGAGAGACTGAGCCTTAGTTTTTATGGACTAAATGTGTAATGCTGGGGTCATAATAAATGTTCAATAATAGTAGTGATCATTTGTCTAGAGCTCAATGTTTAAAAGGTGCAAAAATATTAATAATTCTGTGCAGAACATTTCTTTAATATAACTTGTTTTCCACAAGGCTCACACTGAAAATTTGTACAAACCTCTAAGAAAAACTTAGCAGCCAGAAAAGATAACCATAAAGATGAAAACAGTATTTTCCTTTAGGGAGTGCAAATGAGGGGGTTAGGGAATGAATCTTTTCCCTTTATAGCTCTCAACTATTATATTTTTTAAACCATGAGCAGCTAGTTTTTAGGCATTTAAAAATTTTATTTACCTATTTAATTTTAATTTTTTATTGAAGTATAGTCGATTTACAATGTTGTGTTAGTTTCTGGTGTGCAGCATAATGATTCAGTTATATATATATATAAAAATATACATATATATTCCTTCAGTTATATGTATTATTCAGTTATATATATATTCCTTTTCTCCTTTTTCAGTTTTATTAGGTAGAATTATTACAGTTAGACTGCAATATACATTATATTGTGTGTAAATACATATATACAGTAGACTGCACTTTTTTTAGTTTACATGTGTGTACTGATCATTGTTTCTAAGAACAGATTAGAGCTTTAGCTTTTTAAACTTACATAGTTATGAAAGGAATAAAGCCAATTACAAAATAAGAATCAACAGAAAGTGGTAATCCAATCATAAAGGGCAGTCAAATGTGCTTACATATATTCAAAAAATCAAAATAATAATTAGTTCATTTGCGTCCTTATTATTATTGTTTATAGGTTATTACAAGATATTGAATATAGTTCCCTATACAGTAGGACCTTGTTTATCTATTTTATATATAGTAATTAGTATCTACAAATCCTGAACTCCTTAACTCCCAATTTATCTCTCCGCACCCTCTTCCCCCCGGTAACCGTAAGTTTATTTTATCATAGACATTTAAAAATTTTTTATTTATTATTTAATAAATTTAAATTTTATTTATTTTTTAATCAAGGTACTGGGGATCAAACCCAGGACCTCATGCATGCTAAGCTGGAACTCTACCACTGAGTTGTAGCCCCCAGCCCATAGACATTTTTTCAAATGAGAAGTTTAAATATTGAATTACATGATTATACAATTGGAGACCTAGAAGGGGCCTTGGAGATCCCTCTCTCCCCCTCAATCCCAACTCTCAGAATAATTCCAACTTCCTCTTCATTATTATCTAGTAGCAGTATTGGAATTCCCACAATTCTTTTCTTCCATCAAGAAGTAGAATCTTCTACATATGGGTTGGCCATGTGAGTTGCTTTGATTAACAGGCTGTGCTTTGATCAATGGAATGTGAGCACATGTTACACAAGCAGAATCTTGAAAAACACTGGGTCACTGGGGTCTGCCAGTGTGTTCTTGTCACTTGTCTACCTGTTGATGATGAGAGAAAGGGCCTATTTGTCCTCATTGCCCTAGCCAATCACTGGACATGTTAGCAAGGCCACCTGGGGCCAGTCAGCCGCCATCTGTTTCTCCAACCAACCACAGACACATGAGCAATCCCAGATGAGATCAGGTCAGCATGACCCAGACCAGTAGAACCCTCTTAGAGAATGGTGAACTAAATAAATGGTGGTTGTTTTAAACCACAAAGTTTCAGTATGGTTTGTTATGTAGTAACTGATACAATCTCTAAACTAGGAATTTTCTGCTCTAGTCAAATAGGTACATTCAATCTCCACGACAAACCATTCATTGCTCATATGCCTTTGTTCACACTCTTTCCCTAAACAAACTCTGCTCCTTGCCTTCACTCTGTATTCAAGACCTCTTTTCTTTGATGGTATCCTCAAGTCTTCTACCTCTCCACGACCAAGCGCTTCCTTTCCTAAACTCTTGAAACATGTTTTATATCTCTTAAGCATGCCAATGTTAGTTTCAAAATTCTGTTGGAAATATTTATGTAGTTGAACACAACAGAGGTTAATGAGATTTAATCCAAAGTAATTTTACAGAAATAAGTTGTTTACTTTTTTCTTTCCAATTTTATTACTATTTAAGTCAACAGTTACTACTTAACTAAAGTTACTACTTAACTTCTTTGACAGTTGTACAGCACTTAAAAGCAGTTATTTACCTTTGTATGTATATGTCCAATTTCTGTCATAATGTTGACTTCTAAAGGGTAGAAATTTTTCCTCATCTCTTTCTTAAAGTGTTCTGTACAGGACCTAGTATATAATACAAAAAGAACAGTGCTCTGGCTTTGGAGTCAGAAAAACCTGGGTCCAAATCCCTGGCACCTACTAGCTGTGTGTCCTTGGGTAAAAGAATTAACTTCTCTGAAAGCCAAACTTTTCTTATTTAAAAAATAATTATATTTACTTTATAAGGTTATTTTGAGGATTAAATGGCATAAACCTTCTAGCCAGTACTGAACACTTAGTAGGCATGCTGCAAATAAAAACTTACTATGTAGATACACATTACTACATATAAAATAGATAAACAACAAGGACCTCCTGTACAGCACTGGGAATTATATTAAACTTCTTGTAATGAGTTGTAATGGAAAAGAATCTGAAAAAAATGTATATGTAAAAAAACACTTTTGCTATGAAAAAAGCCTCATGTTATGATGCCGAGCACAGGTGCCTCAAAACCTGGCTACTCAAAGTGTGCATACGAGCATCACTGTCATCCCCTAGGAGACTGCTACAACTACAGAACGTCAGACCCCACCTCAGACCTCCTGAGTTTGGTTTCAATAAGATTCCTTGGCGATTCCTATGTATGTCAAAGTATGAGAAGCACTGCCTTAAAAGACCTTAAAGTAAAGCCAAGAGACCTGTAAATTGATTTGACATGATGTCTGGGCAATTAAGCACTTAAATCCATTGGGTGAGATTTTCATCTAATCTCATTATTTGATGGGAATTTCTGATCCTGAGCCCCCAAAAGAAAACTTGTATCAGCATATGCATCATTAGTAATTCCTCCAAGAGAACTGATAAAAAGGATTTCCTTCTTCTCTAAACTTCAAAACTGATTGATTTCTACTAAATGTGAATGCAGAGGGACTTGAAGGTTTAAAATTTATTTTGAAACATTTTTCATTAGCCTCAAACATCTTTCTTTTCAAACCTAGGAATTAAAGAGCAAGGGAAAGAGCTACAAAGAATACTATTTGTTGTTGTAAATGGTACCTGTAAATAGAAGTTGCTTAAACAAAGTTAGTTCTTGAATCTATAGTCCAATATACACACTGCTTGAATTTTACTCTATATGAACAGGAACCAAAGGAGGGTTTGATGCAGCCAGTAGGAGACAAGAGATGGAAAATTTCTACCCCAGAAGACTTTCCACTAAGGGAGGAAATCTGGAGACTTAAGGGCTCAACGGTACTATTTTCACTTCCCTGTTGCTTTGTGAAATAATGTTATTTGGACTGAGGTTCTAGTTTCTCCTCCATAGCCCTCATGTGTCCCTGGCTGCCTTTATAAACATGAGTCAGTATAATGACATGACAAAAATAGAATCAAGGGGAAAAAAAAACTAAGAAAGAGCATTCCAAAGAGAATGCCATTTTAAAAAAATCTGTAACCTTCTCTGGGGTGCTAGAAACTTCTACTTGCCGTCAGAGTGTATAGCCCCTTTTCCTTCAGAAATCTACCGAAATTACACAATCTGGTGGAGTGAGAGCTCACAAACATTATGCAGGTTTAATTTTTCTAGGTTCTTTTACCTTTGGGCCAGGATCTTAGAGTCATTCAGTTCGCTCTATGAAAGACTTCTATGGACTTCTAATAACAGCTTGGTGACAGAAACTAACATTTTCATTAGAAGCGTGGGTGTAGGGCAATATTTAAACTGCTTGGGACCTTTGCCTTCCAGAGCCACTGTCCTAAATCAGTCAGGCTGGGGGAGAAAGATACATTTGGCAAGTCCAAAATTTCTTCAGATTTAAAGTTTTACTATGTTAATTCTTTGTATTAGGGTTCAGATTACCTAAAAAATGTAGAGACAAGGATGCTAGTGAGAATGGAATTCATATCCTACAAAAAATCCAATTTTAACCTATTGGTTTAATAAATCCTTATCATCTAATTCAATCCTTTAGGGAGGCATGAATAAGAGGAAGGAATTCTAACAGATTCAACTTTCCCTTTTCCTTCATTCTTTTAAATATCTTAATGGCAGATACAAAAGGATTATGAGACAGACTTGGGTTTAGGATAAAAATTGATGCATGAAAATTGAAATGCTCCACAAATTTGGTTGAATCTTTTGGCCTCCTGGCCTTAACACAAATAAATTATTAGAAGACTAAAGCAGAGTTTATGACAATACTCATTTGTGTGATCTGCAAAGAATAAACAAACAACACCAGTAAAATGGAAATTCTCAGTTGCTCAACTAAGAAGCAGTATGTTTTTCTCTTCAAGACCGATTTATAGTAGAGGAAGTAAAGCAATATCTTGACCTGAGGAGAAAGTGTCTCTATGTCCCAAGACCTGGATATCATATTGGGAGGAGAGGTACGAAGTAAACAGAGAAAAACCATAGTAACTAGGAAAGAGAGGCATAAGTGTGTAAAGACGGGCAGAAAGAAGCAAGAACATGTAGCAAAATTCTGTCAAGTGTTTCCAGGGATGATTTATTTTAGAGAGAATGATAGAAATTTCAGTTTTGGTGTTAGAGATTTCTGTTAGATCTTTAAGGCACAGAATGTCAAGTAATAGCAAAGACTGACAATTAGAAAACAGAAACTAAAATATTTCATGGCATTGCTAATTCGTTAATCATTCAGGTACTTGCCTTGCTACCTCTGATTAATGCCAACTACCAGCTAACAGCCGACAAGGATGCACTATTCTATATACTACACATGGCCTTAAAATGAAACATACGGGATTAAATTCAATTTGCCCCTTTAATTTATATCATATTTCAATTTGGAATCATTTTTCAACTGAACGAATTTCAAAATGCTTCAGAAACTTTACAAATGCAGTAATCATATTATTTGATACTGAAATGAAAATCTCTCTGAGGTGGAAAATGGGAGTTATTCAAGAGCAAACAGCATCCATTACAATCAATTATATTCTAAATAACAAAATCTCCAGTGCGCAACAAGCCATTACAGTTTCATAGGAATTTGGAATGTTGTACTTAATAAAGCAATTATAATCTGTCATCCTGTCCTCAAAATCAGCAGTACTGCCCCAGAGCTTACCTTATGGATTTCTTTGGTATAAATTAGACCCACTGAAGTATAACCAGGAATTTCTAAATGTCATGTTAATTTTACTCTGTGGAATATATAATATGTTTCTATACTCTAACATGTTCATGTTAATTTTTATAGAATAGCGATTAAAATTAATCTTCTACAGGGGAAATTCATTAAAACTTTATATATAATTCTGTAATTGCCTCTGCAGGAAATAGTGATTATAAAAGTGCCTAAGGTAAAATGTGAAAAATAAATATGAAAAAAATAGAATCACATTTTTAGAGATGTTATAAGTTATACCTTTTTATGAAAAAGTTTATTTTTATACCATTATGTACTATCATAATAGCACGAGGGTTTTTGTTCACTTTTCCTAGAGGCATAGACTAAATTCAGTTGTAAATTTCTCTGGTATATTGAGTTGCCTTGGCAGGCATTGGTGACTAATTGTAGAGATGGAACAAAGCGGAATTAGAGAGGACTTTGAGGTATTGAGCTTGGGTAATGCAATAAAGGTAAGTAAGGATATAGATTTTGGGGCCTAAAGATTAAAACTTTGGCCTTATTTATATGAAGCAAAGATTCACAAATGAAAATCTGGAGGTCATAGGAGAAAGACATCTGGAGGACTGAAGATACAGATTCCCAGGTCATCCAAAGAAGATAATGAAAGCTGTGGCAAGTGAGGAGTTTACCAAGATAGGATACTTAGGAAAAAAAAAAAGTAGAAAACCAGTTCTAGGAAATAAATGGTTGATAGGCAACCCATGAAAGAGCTTAGAAAGGAGAAAGTTGGGGGGTAGAATTACTAGTAATATGCAGTGACACCAAATCCACTGGGTGGTAGTAGGGAGATCTTCCCAAAAGAGGGGTAGCATCAATAAAGAACCGAGTGAAAATATTATTATTCGAACAGTCAAGCATTGAAAGTCTATGTAGTTTTTTAAAAGGATGAAGTCAATCTGCATGTACTGACACTGAAAAATTTAAACAAAAATGATAAGGGACAAAATAGCATACAAAATATCCTATCATTTGTATACAAAAGAGGACATAAGAGATCACTGGACTGATACACAAGAAACTGACGATCATAATTGCCTTTGGGGAGGCTCCTGAGAGCTGGAGATCAGAAGGGGAGAGAGGTTTAATTTTCACTATACATTTTTTTGTACCATTTATGCTTTTTATCACATATATTAATTTTTAAAAACTATTTTAAAAGATTATTGAACAGTGTCAAATATTGTAGAAATGTCAAAGAGGATATAGACTGAGATAAGGTCATTAGACTTGATGACTAAGGGATGTTGGGAATTTTGAGAAGGTAGGTTCAGTTGAGTCAATTTGGTATTGAGAGAAAACTGTATTTTAAACAGCTAGAGAGCACACACACTTCAGGAAGACAAAGAATTTACCTTGAAATAATTGAGGTTTGATGGAATAAATTTATGAACTGATAAGTTGTGTGTATGTGCATATATACATACATATATATATTTAATACATATAGATTTCTCTAGTTATGGGAAAGACAATAATGGGTTTTATCTGGAACTGGCAATTGGCAAGTGAGATGTGACAGAAAGACAAACTGTTGAGGAATTTGAGAGTGCTGGTAAGGGCACTTGGGAAGTGAGTATAGGGTGGACTGGGTAGGGGAAATCGTGAGGATTCAGGGTAAGCTAAGTATGGATGACATTATCATGGAAATAGCTTGGAGGAAGTTTTGACACCAGGAGGGTAACTGAATGATAGGAATAATATCCATTTAGAGGCATAAACCATCCATCCAGCAGATTGATACAAAACCGTATTGTAAGATTTCAGCTACAAAGGATGTAATTCTGCTTTATTACAGTCAGCAAAGGGAAAGCAGTTTAAAGCCAATTTCATAAGTTCAGGTCTTATCAAAAGAGCAAACTTGACATAGTGCTAACTTCTTGATTACAGAAAATATTTGCTGCAAAGGATGATTTCCATAAAACGAGTACTTTAAGAGACAAAAATCGAGAGTGAATAAGTGAATATAATAAAAATTCTGCATATTGTATTTGAATAAAATAATCAATGTGACTTAATCCAACCTAAAGCAGATGGAATCCCCCTACAGTGGTTATTGTATGGCACTACAGGTGAGCTCTTGGGGACCCCATCAGAAAGTGTTTCTGGAGGTTGGTAAGACCTACTCTAGGATCCCTACAACCAGCATATAGCTGGTTGTGGTTGAACTTACACTAGAATGGGATAAAACAATATTTGGCCCTGAAATTGCTATGATCTCTTTCTCACAGCTAAACTCTACAAAAGCTTGGACACATTCCTGGGCCTGATTTTATAGGATTACACTGCATATCAACCTGCCCCTGAGGCAACGAGTTTGGTCCTCCTAGTGGAAGTAGGGCAAGACAGACTTGAGACTAATTGAGAAACTGTCTGTTATGGCTCAAATGTGGGAACCTGCCTTTTCAACTGGATCTAAGTAATGTTCTGTGAAATAATGCAGAAAATTAAGAGATTGTAACAGAAATCAAAATGTCATTACACTTTTAAAGATAAAACTTTTGAAGATTAGTCATAGATAAGAAGTGAACAGAACAAACCCATTAAGTGGAAATGCTCACAAACTCAGTCTAGAGCTTAGCTTTGCTCAGAATCAGGTAGAAAAAGACAACAGAAGTAGGTATTACTTGGGGCAGGATTATTCTTTGTTGGTTTAATTGAAGCAGTCAGGGTAAACTAGTTATTTTGAGAACTCTAAACATTTTTCTGCTTTTGGGCAAGAATAACTGACTCATTTGTAGACAGACTTCTCTGTCCTCCAGGGAAGATAAAGATTATAATTTGTTTGGACTGTAAAATCAAATAAAATTAAGTATGACTTAAAATAATACTTTTAAAAAGAAAAAGTAATACATATACACAGTAAAAATTTCAAAAGGGTATAGTGTGAAAATTCAGACTCACTCTCGAAAGGCAATTGCTTGTTTCTAGTTTCTTGCATATCCCTATAGAAATATTCAACGCATAGGCAAAAAAATAAATTTCTTTAAAAATACAAATTGGAGCATACTATATGTTTTATGTTTTTGCTAAACAATGTTTCCTGGAGCTCCTTTCCTATTATTAGACATAAAATTACCTCACTCTAACAACTACATAGTTTTCTACAGTAGGGATAAACAGACTCTCAGTTTTTTAGTCAGTATTCTATTTATGAATATTTTTTCCTAGTTGTTTCTCAAGCAATGCTGGAAAAATTATCTTTTTACCCATCTTCGTACACAGGAGCAAATATATTCTATGAATAAACTTCAGAAATGGAATTACTGGGTCAAAGGATGTGAATATTTAAAATTTTGAGGAAAAAACTTTGACAGATACATACTTTTTAAAATGTTTATCATCTCACCAATAGTGTATGAGAGTGCCTGTTTCTTCACAATCTTACCCACTCAAGTGTATTATCACACTTTTTACCTTGGTTAATTTGAGAGAGAAAATTGTTTTCATTTGCATTTTTTAAAGTTATGAGTACAATGGAGAAATAATACTTCTTAAAAATGACAGGTTAATGATACAACTGGAAATTTGCTAAATCATATCTGACTTTGGCTCCCTTTTGGGAGAGGGGCCCCAGAGAATTTGTTGTTATTGGAGTAAATGTATGTTAATAAGTTTCTTACATAATGTGTAGCAATAAACTATTTTAACAAGAGGCAGTTTCATAGATAGGTTTCATTTTTCGAAAAAGGGGAAGAAACAGCATTCTGTGGCTCGATGTGGGTTTGTCAGTTATTGCCTCCCCCCTTCCTGGGACTTCCCACTGCTCTTTAGCACAAATCAGACTCGAGCACAAACAACTCTTTTTCCATAGGATCAGTTATAAAAAGAATGGCCAGTGCAATGAGCAGCTTACTTTCTTGGTCTCATCAGTGAAAAGTAGACTCACCAAAGGCGTGCAACCATTTCTGGAAACAGCACTGGCTGACTCGTTCATCTCTATATGGTCAGTCGTGTTTCTGCAGGACCAAAAGAGCAGACTGGTTAGTGAAGGTAAGGAAAGGAGGCAACAGGCCCTGTGACTGCTAACTTTTTCTGTCATTTCTCTTCTCACACCTTCTTAGCCTCTTATCATCAGAGCTTCGATCCGATCTCATGACATCTAAAACGCTTCTCTAGTTTACAAATCAGAGGTGAGTGGGCATGTAAGCAAGCATTCAATGGACTTAGACAATCAAGAGAAATTAAGTCAAACACTCTTCTTATCTCATGTTCACATTTTGGACATTTCCAATTTTTAATTTTTTCCTTAAAATTTGGGGTGGGTCTGATCAAATATCTGTTGCATAATTTATTCAGTCCTCGTTCACTAATTGCTACACAGGTTTAGCTTCTGCATTTTTAAAAGAAGGCCTAAAAACCTAAGCAGAATTTTGCAGGGACAGCACAACTCTTAAATTCGGTTACAGTGAAATAGTTTTTGAAATGAATACAATCATAATAAATTCCAATTGGATTAGACTTTCAATTATTCATTTGGCGAGCTTGTGGTGAGTGTTTCTGTGCGGCAGGACATACTCAAAGTGAATGTGATCTACAGTGATGATGCTTTTCAAATTGTCATCTGGGTGATTTGGGGAAAGTCTCCCTGTTGGTACTAAAGACAGTACATGCACAGGTGGGCTTTTGTTTGAATTATCTTTAGACCTGCTCAAACATTCTTCTTCTTGTGCATATCTATGTGTGCTTAAATGTAAGACTAGTTTGGCCAGAACATTCATAAGGTTATTTTTAGACCATATCTTGCATAGGTTAATGTAAGAAGATTGTGTTTCTGAGCTTGAGAAGCTTCTAGGAGAATTGGAGAGTATTTGAAATCAGTGTAAAACATTCACATTATAACACTAATTTGTGGGATATATAAATGTAGTGCACTAATTTTATTATCTCAGAGCAAAGTGATGTTTTTGAAAGTTATTTCAAGTTACTGAAACATTTCCAAACACATACCTAACGCTTTTCTTAGATATATAGGATCCTGTCCCTCTAAGTTCTTCATAAACATGGTAAATTTGTCTCTATTAACTAAATATAGTTACTTTCCCCCCAATTTTTGTTTTGCAGTTTCGAACCTATATAAAAATGAAAGAACAGAACAATGAACACACGTATTTCCATCGTGTAGATGAATCAGTTACAGCATTTTGCCACATTTAGCTTCTCTCTTGCTATGTCTCTCTCTCTCTGTATATATATTACTAAACACACATATACACAGGTTTTTTTCCTGAACTGTTGGAAAGTATATTGTTGATTTTAAGGCACATTACCTCAAATTCTTGAGCCCCTTTCTCCTAAGAAAAAAGGTAGTCTTCTATGATTATAATGATAAGGAAATTTAACATTATTACATCACTATTATCTAATATACAATCCATATTCAAATTTGTCCAATTCTCTACATGTCCTTTAGAGTGTTTTTATTTTTAAAATTTCAGATGTAATCAAGTATCTTGCATTGCATTTAGTTGATATGCCTACAATTAAGTAAATGTTAACAGGCATAATTAACAATATAATTAAACATGATTAACAATTATAACACCAAGGAATTACGATCAGTCAATACTATTACGATTACTTTTCTTATATTTTTAGTCCTCTCATTTTGGGACAAAGTACTTTAAAAGTAATTTGAAAAAGTGATCATAAGTTTAATTTTTCTGATATAAAGACAGAATATGAAGAAAAATCCATATATGAGAAATACATGTTTAATAAGGTATCTGCACCAAAAATTTACATTTTCTGAAATAAGGAAATTCATATCCAGATACAGTCCTTGGAAGTAGCTGTTACCTTTGGTCATAAGGAACTAAGTAGAACTAAACAGAAAATTATTTATTTTCTTGCTGATGTTAATGTGGAAAATAGAGGCCTTCTGACTTATGATTATGTTATATGAACCATCAAATTAGACTTTGAGAAATTAACTTGGTAAGTAAGAAACACGTTATATTTGAGAGTAGAATTGATAATCCCAAATTATGTGTTTTTTAAAATAAGAACTGAAATATAAACTAAGTGATATGTCACAGCATCCATCAACAAATGCCACAAAATATGAAATAACAGGGATATAATCCAAGGTATATGATTAAGCAAATGGTTATTTCCAGCTTTAAGGAACACCTACTTTCAAAGATAAGGGTGAGGAAAATGCAGACTTTTTCTATACAGGGATATCCTTTCTAAAGAAACCCCTTGTTTTGGGTAAAGTTCTTGTATCATTCACTGAAAAAAATTTAAAACATGTACTATAAATTTCGTTACATTATCATTATCATAACTAGATTCTGAACAAAATAATATTCAAGGTTTTCAATGATAAACTTTCAGTGGTTTATTTACAAGTCCCCAAATAAAGATCTTTAAAAAACAGAGATTGGAATTATGAGATCTAAAATTTAGATTGTAGGAAAAAGAGATGAAAAGAAGAAATAGAGTATTTTGAAGATTGAGAGGGATTAAAAAGAACATTTCTGATGTATCACCTACACATAATCCTAACAAGACAGTTTACTTCACTCTCAAATTTGAGGCAAAAATAAATTTGCTCATCTGATTGGAAAATCAAAAAATAATAATGTGTTGGAAAATCTCAGTGGAAACAGTTAATCTTAGACGTGGAGGGTGAGATACTAAATTGGCCCAAGCTACTTGAAAGGCAATTTGCAATAGATGTGGTCTAGTAATTCGGCTTATCCCAATCTGACCTAAGGAGATATTCATGGAGGCATATGCAGTGATTACACATAGTAAGACAGCAAGAAAAACCTCAATGTCTACTATGAGAAATTATTTGCTAATGTAAGATGTGCCTGTAGATGTCCTATTTTCTAACTGCTAGAAGGCAGATCTATATAAGCAGACATGCTGACAAGTGGGAACCAAACTGTACCCCAACTAGCTAGGCTTAAGATCTTCTACCAACAGCAGATCACATTTTCCTGTTATTATTTCTGTGGGTTACATCTGTGATGCCAAGAGCCAACCCCATCCCACCACCTCCATTTCGGTGCGGCCGTGGACGTCTTGTTTGCACTGTCTCAACACAGCTTCTCAGAACTCTTGGTTTCATGTGCACAAATTGTCCTTCCAGAGACGGGATCTGTTTTGCTACTTATCACCCCCCCCCCCAGTTCCCCACTTCCTACCAATGCTCAATCTTCTTGCTTTTCTTTTGCAATTGCCAGTTACTCCTTCATTTAAAGGATCTTCCCAATGATTTATTTCACTGTTTGAGGTAGCAGCTGGATTTTGCTCATGTTCCATGCAATCCTGATACATATACTGGTGTAGGGGAGAGAAGAACTTAGAATTTCTTTCTAATTTAGGGGCAAAGATTCTGAACGGATGGCTGGGGGCTCTGAAATGTTGAGATATGAGACTTGAAGGGTAGGGGTGGTGGCACGGGGGATGGGTAGGGAAACAGGAAGCTCAGAACAGAAGAAAAAAGCAGAAACGCCTGGATGGGCGTGGGGTTTGGGAAAACTGGGAGGAATTCAGTATGGCTGGAGTCCTGGGTTCTGTAGGGAGAGGCAGAGATGAGATGGAGAACGCAGATAAGGACCACGTATCATGAGAGCCTAACGTTATCCTGGAGGTAATGGGGAGCTACTGATATTTAAACAGGGCATCTGTAATATACCTCTGTAGTTGTAAGATAAAGGGTGAGATGATACTAGGCTATAGTACTAGAAATGGTTATGGAAAATGTTCATATGGTTAGATTAAAAGAGCAGAGGATAAATTATTTGTATATCTCTAACACATATGAGCACTGATGCACAATTGGGACTCGTGTGTAGCCCTGTAGGATGGGCACTGGCTGTCTTCTTGGAGCTTTTCTTTCTGTACTTCACTTCCTTGCTTTGTTCAGCAAGTGTTGTTTATTAAATGGAGTCAGGGCTGGTACCCGTTTCCTGGAAGGACTAATTGCTTGTCATGACTGTGATATTAACTGCTCTCAACTATGCAGTAGTGTGATATGTTTTAAGAACAGACCATACACTTTGGGGTTAGGAAATTTGGACTTGAATCTTGCTTCTACTGCTTATTTGCTTTGTGACCTAGGGAAGGTCACTTGTCCTATCAATCTTAGCTTTCTCATTTGGATCACCCAGATTATGACAACAATGAACAGTGCAGTGTTGTCAGAAGATTAGGGGTAATGTCTGGAAAGCACCTGACACAATTGCCTTTATTATTACTATGCCCTATCCAACTTACTGCCTCTGCTTTTTGACTTAGGTCAAGGATAGGCAAGTCATAGCCTATGGGTCAAATTGGCCCTCTGCCTGTTTCTGTAAATAAAGTTTTACTGGAACACAGACATACCCATTTGTTCACATATCGTCTACTATGATGGCAGAGTTGAGTAGTTGTGACAGAAACCTAAAATATTAAGTATTTGGTCATTTATAGAAAAAGCCTGCAGATCTCTAACTTAGATTTTTCCAAACATTCCCTCTTAAAAAGTTCTTCCCCCTTTAGTTTTTCTCTTTGAATCCATGCTTGTGTTGTTTGTAAATTAAAAGTCTGTCTATGTACAGAGTTATAATAAATTTTCTGAAAAACTATGCCAATGTTAGTGTAGAAGGAAGAATTTATATTACAATTTCTTCGGAAATCCAAGTAAATGATTTAACAAGGTGCTGCACTTTAGCACATATTTCTAAGTTGTGAATTTGCACATAAGGTTAATTTTGGTATTCCCCTGTCTGGTAATGATTAATGTAGGCTATATTTGCCTAGAACATCTCATCTGCAAATGTCCTTGAGAGTCTTTCCCTGCACACTTAATCAGTCATGGAGAATTTCAGATATATCTCTGTCTATATCTCTATCTTCTCTATAATGAGAAACAAAAATTCAAGTGATAACATATCTTTGAACAATTGAAGTAATCCACTGGCTTAAGTTTTATTGTCTCAGATGAAATTCAGCCAAATATGTTAACATTTGTTTGAAGTACATCTTTTATAATACTTTTCACAACATTGAGTAATGTCTTGTAAGAATTTTACAGATAATCACAAATTTACTAAGAAAAAATGCCAATAATTAATCAAAATAAACCCAAATAACTTTCTCTACCTTAAATTTTACGACATAATGATATATATTACTATTTTTATTCTAATTGTACATTAAAGGGTTTTTATAAAGATCAAATGAGTTAATGTATGTATAATTTTTATTTCTCACACAATATTCCTCTGCATAGCTTGAGAACAAGCTTTCAAAAGCTGCCTTAGCATGCTCTCTGCTGCCCTCTGCTGCTAATTCCCAGAAACTGATTTTGACTCTAAGCGATGCTCACCTCAATTTCTCTCCTCTTAATATACTCAAAAATCCATGCAATATTAAAGTTTGAGGAGACTCTAAAAATAATTTAATCCCACATTCCCAACGTACAGGTAAGAATTTGAGTCTCTGAGAAGTTAAGTGACATGTGAGCGTGGGCTGTTTCCTGACTGCCAGCTTTTCAATGCCTGCTGGCTTCGGACACACTAATTTTGACATCTATAAAACAAGCACAACGACAGTGCCCACACCTTCAAGTCTTTTTGGGGAGCCAATGATTTAGTACATTAAAAGCATGAAGAATCGTGTCTGGGTTGTAGCTAGTACCAATGTTGGCTATTTATAAACTTGCCATTAACTAGGCTAAAACCACAGTTAGTGACAAGGTCAGAACTAGAATTCTGGTCTCTTGACTACCAGTTCAAGAATTTTTTTTTTTTGCCTTAGTGAGTCTGAATAACAAATTTAACTTCAAATGTAGATTTTTATAACATGACCTGTTCACATGTGAAGCTCTCACTGTCTTGACAAAGCTACTGACACTATAGCTCTTGCAATAGCTCATTCCTCCTTATACTGTTCAAGGCAGGTTCCCCACAGAAATGATAATTAACACTCATGAGCTCAAGCCCCCAGATACAAAATCCTACAGCCCACACTTGGGATATGATTTCACTGTTGACCGTAAGTAACCCCTCAAATGGGTGCCCTGCTTGAATTTCCATGTACAATTAGACACTTCCACTCAGTTTACCTCCTATCAGACTCAAGAGGAACCAAACTAAACCTATCAGCTCTTTTCCTGGCTCCTTCTTCTGATCTCTCCATTTTGGGCAATGCTGGTGCCATATGCCAGTGTGCCCAGACTCGGTTACTTCTGACTTCTCTCTCCTTCACTTCTAAGTCCAGCAGCCTTGGTCTCTCCAGTTCATTCCTTCTTTTCTACCTCCCTCCTGGTTCCTGTCCCAATCATCTCAGGATGATGAATCCAGCAGCCTCCTAACCTGGGTCCCTAACTCCAGTCTCAGCCTGCTGAAATTCATCTTGTCCTTTACTGGTAGACCGCATCATGCCTTAAATGACATTGGCTGCCTTCCAGAGCTCTGTATTGCCTTTGGGATAAACTGAACATCTTCAGCCTTGCATGTCCCAATTTACCTCTCTGATCGAAATCTTTTCCTTTAGGCACGGGTGTAACTATCCCTAGACATCAGGACACATTTTCTGCTTTCCCATCATTGGACCTACCATCGTAGTGGTCTACCTTAGGCCCCACACATCAGAAAGGGAGGGCTCTTACACTACCAGAATGAAAGTATCAACAAAACTCTCAGACCATGATAAATCGGGCAAAGGGCCCATTACTCAAGACAAAATCCCGGACCCGCTTCCTTCACCGTTGTGAAAGAGCAGAGATTACTTGGAGGACCCGTAAATATCATCCACATAAAGTTAAAGACTCCACAAGAAGTTAGAACTTGTTTACTTGATCCCCAACTTTTAAGAAATGTTATGTTATAAATCCTTGAAGTTTAAAATATTTTACTACAGCTGTGTAAAATATTGGCTAAAAAGAACTGATTTTCCCCTTACCTCATGTTGTAAACTAAAAGGATCAATGAAAATTTATCCAATGGGGGGGAAAAACTAGTGTGATGTCTTAGTGATTGGTAATGGGAACTACTTCTAGAACATTTTAATAAATTATTTGGAAGGTGGATCAGAGGGCTACTTTAGAGCTTCAGTAAATAGTGGGCTCTACTCAATAGAGAAATATTGGTATTAAAAAAAAGAAAAAATATTCTGAAATTCAATGAGAAAACAGGCAACATATAAGCTGCAAATATACATTTAGGAAAAAAACCATAAACGATGCATAAAGAATCCTCTGGGGTGGACCTACAGGTTATCACACTAAGTTAAGAAAGAGAAAGACAAATATCATGTGATGTCACTTACATGTGGAATCTAAAAAAATGGCACAAATGAACTTATTTACACAACAGAAACAGATTCACAGAACATAGAAAATAAACTAATGGTTACCGGGGTGTGGGGGATGTAGGGAATGGGGTTAGGGAGAGATAAATTAGGAGTTTAGGATTTGCAGATACAGACTACTATATATAAAATAGATAAACAACAAGGTTCTATTGTATCTTGTAGTAAACTATAATGAAAAAGAATATACATATATGTGTGTGTATAACTAAGTTATCTTGCTGTATACCAGAGACTAACACAACATTGTAAATCAACTATACTTCAATTTAAAAAAAAGAATCCATTAGGACTGATAGTTTAATATGAAAAGGACTATGATAAATAGGAGATCTGCGATATGACTGAATGGGAACAAGGGGTACTCACGTGTGACTTTGCATTATCACCTTCACTATCTTCTAAGTCTGTGCTGCCCAATATTATAGCCATGAGGTATTTTTAAATAATTTAAATTTAAAAAGTTAATTCATGAATTAATGAAATTCATTAGCCACATTCCAAATGCTTAAAAGCCACATATGGCTATTTGTTAATATTTTGGACAGCACATATCCAGATCATTCTATCATCCCAGAAAGTTCTGCTGGATCACACTGGTCTAGACTTTTCATTAGCTTCTCTAAGTTATTAACCCCTGGCCTGCTGCTTTCCAGCTTCTAAAACCTAAATGCTCTAGTCTCTGCTCCTGTTCTCTCTTTTCTTGTGTACTACATATTTTTTTTTTAAAAAAATCATTTACTGTTGTATTAGTTGGAGGGAGAAAAAATACATGTATATACCTAATCTGTTACTTGCCCTGAAAATCTTTGCTTTTCTCTACCTCGGTGTGATCTGGCTTTTGAGCTCAGGTTCTGAGGGATCCCTGTCAATAAGGCTTTTCCTCAGTCACTTCAGGGCTTCCTCCTCTTTGAGTTTGCCTCTAAGTTCCAGCTCACTTCCATCAAGCCATACAGTCAGCTGGGGATGGGAGAGGAGAAGTTTTGGCTGTGATCATGTAGTCACATTGGCATCGATGGTAACTTCTCCCCAGTCACCTGGCCCCTGGTTGATAGTCTATAAACATCATGTCTGCAACCTTCCCATCCCAAATTGAGGTGTTCTCCAGATTTTCAGGCTCTCAGCAACATGCTGTGAGCAGACTTCATGGGGCAGCCTGTCCAACCCGGCATTCCACATTGTTGGCTTTCCTCCTGCTCCCACACCATGCTGGGCAGGAGAGAACTGAGACTTCCTGCTTCTTCAGGTCCTACTTGGTAGGCAGGGCACAGACCTCTTGTACTCTTGGCTCCCCAAATGTATCTGGAGCCATACTGTTTCCCTCCACACGGAATTCCATCCACTGGGTCTACAGTTGATAAATATTACGCCCTAAGTCATAGGGTTCTGGATTCTGATGTTAAAAAGCTCAAGTTATGGTATCTCAAAAGCCATTTCTCTAAAACTATGACTTCTGTCAGAGTTTCTGAAGCCTATTTAGAAACTCGAAAGATGAGAGTTGCATTTTCACTCTGGTTTTTCCACAGTGATATTCTGACGTCTTGAAGGTGGAAGGCCCTCACTGCAGCCTGGGTGGGTGGAGTGGGAGGGTTGTGAAGTAACCCCATCACTATTACAACTTTATGATGAGTTTTCTCACTCTATTATCTTCTTATGTATGTAAGATTTGCCTTTTCACCTAGATGTTCACTTTGTTGAGAGCAGAAACATACTTAAGAAGTGTTTTCAGGGAAGAACATTTTCCTATCCTTGTCTGTCCAACATACAAGAATTACTTCATGGATTTGTTGAAGACCTTTAACTTTGTATCTTCATGGTGCATGACTGCCTGGGATATAGTTAGTATTTAAATAACTGGCAAATTTGCTGAACATATCTTGGAATAGTTCCAAAAGAGGAAATAAACATTGACAATACTACCCTTACATATTTAAAATAATTATGCTACTTATATTAACTTTGTACAATAAAATTTTTACTTGGGAAATAATTACATGAACATAAAAAGATGCTAAAATTAAAAAAAAAAGGACCCTTATGATTAATTTTTTTCCCATTTGATTTGCTAATTTCAGGCTCAAGTTGATGGGTCTGTTTTGGAAGCCCAGCCCTTGAGGTCAAAAAGGACCAGTTCTCCTTGCTGTTGTCTGTTGCCCCATTGCCAGGAACACCAGTGCGTTCCTTTTTTAGAAAATGCAGCTGCTGGTTTCTAGCCTGTTCTAGCCACTCCAGAATCCGGTGCTAACTGCTAAGGTGGTGTTGGGTGGGGGATGGGGCTGTTAGAGGAAAAGGTCATAGTCAGGAAGGCTCCTTGGTAACTGGGGTAGAGGTAAACATGTCAGTCGGGCACAGAGATATTTCCAGAACGTATTCTAAGTGGGAGGAGAAAGCCATCCTGGGCAGCAAAGGTAGATGAAGATTTCATGGTCCTTCATGATGGGTTGAGAGTCAGTTAAATAATTGACAGCAATGACAAAAATTAATTCAAGTTAAATGTCTTTTGATTGCCTCCTAAGTGCAGACAACTGTGCTAGTTCCCAGGGTTAAAGTTACAAAGATGAGTAAGATACAGCTCTCATTTTCAGCAGAATCTGCCACAAATTTCCTTTTTTCATAACCCACAAGCTGTGCTGCTTCCCCAAATTGCAGCTTCTCCATCACTCTCCATTTCCTCTGGGGCAGAATACAAATGCCTTCGCCCAACTCCCAAGGGCCTTCAGAATCCAATTCCAGCTTATTTCCCCAGTCCTTTCTGCTTATGCTCAGTGTCCTGCACATGCTGAACAGGCCATGCCACCACATCCTCTTGTAACTCTGGGCCTAGGGATGCAACCCCTAGTCTTCAGTTTAACTCAAGTATCATCTCTGTGACTTTCCTCCTGTGACTTCTTCTCCTTTGCCCCAGTTTGTATTAGGGGCTTCTCTTCCTTTGTCCCACGGCTATTATAATGTTCAGTAATATTGGAATTGTGTCCAGTTTCTTTTCTCCAATAGCAGAAACTTCTTGCAGGAGGGAACTGTGTCCTACTCAGCTTCATACCTCCAGTATATGCCACAGTCCTGGTATATAGCAGGCACAGAATGAGGCATGGCTTGGGGAATGAATGAAATGAACTTACTGCTCGTTACTTTTGATACACCAACTGCCAATTTATAAAATTCCAATCTCCTTCTTCCCTATGGTTACTCACAAATTCTCTTTCCAGAATGCTGTCAGAAGGGTATCTCAGTGGACTTGCCTACCGGAATGAGACCCTCTGGAGTTGTACATCTTATAACGAGCAGGTGGCTGAGGAAAAGGAAGAGGAGACCGAAGCCACAGCTGCATCTGCTCTTTCCTATTCCTCTGTGGATGAAACACAAGTCCAAAGTCTCTATGTGAGCTGCAAATCCTCTGGCAAGTTTATTTCTTCCGTGCGTTCAAGAGAGAGCCAACGCAGTAGAAATCCGAGAATCACAGTGGTGCAGACAAACCCTAACCCTGTCTTTGAAAGCCCAAACTTGGCTGCAGTTGAAATATATAGAGACCCCAGCAGAGAGACCTATTTGGTTCCACCTTCCTGCAAGAGTATTTGCAAGAATTACAATGACTTACATATTGCAGGGGGCCAGGTGATGGCCATTAATTCAGTGACAACAGATTTTCCTTCCGAGAGCAGTTTTGAATGTGGTCCTTTGCTGAAATCGTCTGAGATTCCTTTGCCCATGGAGGATTCCATTTCCACTCAGCCCAGCGACTTTCCACCAAAACCGATCCAGCGGTATTCATCCTACTGGAGAATAACCAGCATCAAAGAGAAAAGCAGTCTGCAAATGCAGAAGCCTATTTCGAATGCAGTGCTGAATGAATACCTGGAGCAGAAGGTGGTGGAGTTATATAACCAATACATCATGGACACTGTGTTTCAGGACAGTTCTCCTACCCAGATTCTGGCATCTGAACTCATCATGACAAGTGTGGACCAAATTAGTATTCAAGTCTCTAGAGAGAAGAACCTGGAGACCTCCAAAGCCAGGGATATAGTCATTAACCGCCTCTTACAGTTGGTGTCAACTGAAATCAGCACTCCTAGTCTCCATATTTCTCAGTATAGCAACGTGAATCCATAGAGAGGATGCTTCTATTCCTCTTTCTCAACTACTCAAATTCTAAGCAACAATTATTCACTTATTCTGAGAATATGTCAGAAAGGGTTATGAAGGGGAGTCGGAGCTCGAGAAATGAAGGTTGGCTGGAGATCCGGTATGGAATAAGAGGAAATCTACTAATATTTCACATGAAGGAATGTGGTGAGAGGAACTACAGTGATTTCAAAGCAAGGGCTATATAGCAACAAAGCAAAACTAAAAATCATCAGAGAAAAGGTATGGTTCATTAAAGGGAATACAGAAATTGAGAAAGACAAGCCAAGTATGAATACACACCACAGCAAAACTAAAAGCCAAAGGTTTCAGGGTATGGAGTTTCGAATAGATTTTTCACCCAAGTAACTTTCTCCAAGTTGTTTCTTCTTGAGGGAAATGTACTGTAGAAGGCTGCTATATTTGGGGAGAAAGACAGGTTCAGTTTTCAAAACATGTTTATTTCTCTTTTCTCTATCCTGTATCCGATCATTTAAAATATATTCTTTATAAATATTAAAACGGTAGCAAATTGCAGTTGTGTTTTTATTTTTAATGATTGCTTAGCTACAACCACAAAACAGCCACTCAGATCTAATTCTGCTTACTGGGGGAGATGAAGTTTTCTAAATGCAAAATGCCACATAGTGAATATTGTTTTATTTTGCTGTGTTTGGTTTTCTTGGTGGTGGTAACTGTCAAAAGAAATTTTGAATCTTTTGCCATTTTTTTCTCTTCCTTTTCTACATGCCCTCTTGACCCTTGTGGAGCCAGGAAGGGGTCTTCTGTATCCTCTTATAAGCTCTAGGGTTCCATGATATCAAATTCTGCAGATTCATGCACTAGAACTATAATTTCACGAAAGCCTTACTGCTCTACTCCATTCCTCTAGCTCAGGGATTGGCAAACTAGGGTTCATTGGCCACATCTAGTCTGCCACCTGTTTCTTTTATTGAGATATAATTGACATACAACATGTTAGTTTCACGTGTACATGACTTGCTGTTTGCACATTATGAAACGGTCACCATAATAAATCCAATTATATCCTTTTTGAACATCCATGAATTAAGAAATTCGACATCATTCCAGGTGAGTGTTTTCAAATGGTGGATGACGATATCCAGCCTGTGATAAACTCTACTGTCTAGGGTTTCTGCTCACAAACAAGAAGAAATCACAAAACTGAATAGGTCTACTGAAGTTCATGCCACTGCACTTAAGTAGTATAACCTAGATGATTGTTCCCTGGGGGTCTCAAATTCAACATATTTTAAACCTGAACTTTTTCTTATGTCCTTTTTCACATGTTCTACTTTCTTGGCTTCTAATGTGTATTAATGCCACACCATTTTCCCAGGCACACAGACTGCACAGCTAATTCATATCTGTCTAGGGGCTAGAGGTGGGTACTTCCCTTCTCCCATGTGGAAGGCTAGAACCTGCTCGAGTTGGGCATTTCACTTTCCCACATCAGTTAAGCTCTAATAATACCCCAGCAGCTTAGGCTCTAGTTAACCAGTTTGTTTCTATTGAGGGCAGGTCTTGTTAAGACTTAACAAGTGCTCTGGCATATTTCAAAATGGTTCCTTTTCCCTTCCCTCTGCCAGAAGCAGAAGCAGGGTGTGAGTAATTTTTCTCGAATATTTACTGTGTGAACCTGGTCTAGCTCCTGAAGGTAAATCTTACAATTGTGGTGGCCTCCTTATGATTGGGTTCCTCTAGAGTTTTTAACTCTCAGAGTTGCCCACCCTGAGCTTCCATCAGTTCATCAATTTCAGTTCAGGTTTTCCTATCCTGGCACCAGTTTTCAGGGCAGTTTCCACTTGTGAATCTCTGCTTCAATAAGTGTGACTCCCTGAATTCACTTGTCAGTCTCTTCAATCTTGGGGGCAGTGGTTTGACCTGTGTCCTCCTCTCTCTTATTATTCCAAGAATAGTTAATATTTTAGTCTGTTTAGCTTTTCATTTGTTGTTAGGATGACTTTCAAGGTCCTTACATGCAGAACTGGAAACTGAAAGTTGTTATGTTTCTTTATATATTTTAAATTTGGACCCTCCTTTCCATTCCCCTTGTTAGTGCCCTGGTCTGAAATTTCATTACTGGGCTATTATCATAGCCATCTTGTTAGTATCCATCTGAAGTCTCTCTCTCCTTTATTGTAGCCTCACATCACTTCCAAATTAAATGTAACTGATATCATGTAATTTCCCCACTTTGAAGTGTTCTCATTATCTTATAAAATCCAAATTCTTAGCCCTAACACTCAAGGTCACCCATTATTTGTTCTATACTTAGCTTTTTAGACCTTCTCCCACTGCTCTCTCTTCACTCCTAGGGGAACTGGACTCTTTGCCTCTTCTTGAAGACCCCTGGTCCTATGTTTATTCCATCTTCTTTCACTAGAATGCCTTTATATTCCCATTCCCAGTTAGTTCTGAATTTACCCCTTCTTTCCCTGAGCATTGCTGGCAATTCTGACAACTTTCTAAGACAGTTATTATTCTCTACATTTATATTATTTGTGTACATCTCTTACTGTCCCTGCCAAAATGGCAGTTCTCTGAGGAAAGGGGTTATTTATATTTGTAATCCTCACAAGGGCCTCTTACATTTAGATTATGCTTTTTTAAATGAAAAGTAATTAAATATTAGGTTTGGATTATTTTGCTTAGGGTGACTGGAAAATCAGAATCGTTGTATGTGTGTTCATTTTGACCTCTGTTTTGAACCTCTTTCTAAATTCTAACTTAATTTAGGATTGTAGGTAGTTAAGGAATAGGAAAATGTCTTTCTTTGTTCTTTGTGCTATTAAGGCACTGTTGGGAGCTGTTTTTAAAGCATGGAGATAGATAGAAGGCAGAGTTCTCTAATATTTTAAAATTTAGATAGGTATAGTATAAATCATTTCTGGAGGTGACATAGTACCCCACTGTAGTACTGTATCTGAGAGGGCTGTTAGGTGAAAGTAATCTTTTCTAAACTCAAACTGACATGGGAACAGTTAAATCTGATTTGTGAGCTATTGAAGTGTCATCTTTTATTCTTCTCAAAGACCTTAACAACTTGAAGGTGAGAATAAAGAGAAGGAAAGAAATGGAGGCTCATTTATTTTTCCTGATGTAGAAACTGATGTTCATCAAAATCTTCTCTTGAATGACTTGCAATGATACAACTGATGGGTCATAAAAGTGTTCACTGAGTTTTGACATATTGGGTCACATTTTAATTTTATTTCTGGTGGATTTTGGAATTCAGCTCTCTTTCTGTGGATGGGATTATGTCCCACTACTTAACAGTGGTCGTATTAATGACCACTAACTTGTACCATGATCTGTCATAATTTCCCAGGTCTTTTTCCCACTTTATTTTATTCTAAGTATATCAATCTAATTCCATATTTATTTATTCATAAAAATATTTTTCTCTACGAAGGGACCAACTCATAGGCTCTTTTAAGAACTGAAACATATTCTCACTTCTGATGGAATTGAATAGTACTCTGAACTGCAGAAAATGAAAATGGGGGGAAAAAAACCTAGAGAATATGACAGGTAAATTATTATGCTTTTTTATTATAACTATATGAGGGAGGTCATTAATATTTCTTGCCATTTCAGAGAGTATAATAAGAAAGTCATTTTTTTTTAAATATCTACTTTTCCTGTTTCTTCATTCATTTATCCATCAAATACTCTCTGAATGCTACTCTATGTCAGGTAGAGTTCTGGGCGCTGGCACTCAGTAGTGGGTTCTTAATTGACAGGGTGACATCCCCACGCCCACTGTTATCTTTATTCACTACATGATATGCAGCACTGATGATGGAGCACTAACATTTTATTTTCTGCCTGTTTTACAGTGTTTTGCATAGTCCACATGTGATAAAGTAATTCTCAGAAATTTATCATGTTGTGAAGACATGTAAGCCTGATGCAAATTGAAATTTCTCTTATCCATGCCAGGAGGGCAGCTATTTCAAATAAGCAATTTTTTTTCCATGAAGAATAATACAGAAATTCCGTTTCAGTTAAGAATGAGTTTCCCCATAAAAAAACAAACTTACTGTTGCCAAAAGGGAAAGTCAAGGGAGGGATAAATTAGGGATTTGGGATTAACAGATACACATAACAGATACATATAAATAAAGCAGATAAACAACAAGGACCTACCATACAGTACAGAGAACTATATTCAATACCTTGTAATAACCTATGATGGAAAAGAATCTGAAAAAGAATATATATGTGTATGTGTGTGTGTGTGTGTGTGTGTGTGTGTGTGTGTGTGTGTATACTTGAATCACTTTGCTGAAACATTGTAAATCAACTATACTTCAATAAAAATAAAATAACCAGTTAAAAAAACAATGAGTCTCCCTATGAGAAGACTCATGTTTTGTCCCTAGCAGCTACTTCACTAGTCCTGAGAAAGGAATTCTTGATTAGAGAGAATACTTGTCAGCCTGACAACTATCATGATGCATCTTAGCAACTGGGAAATTTTAGTTTTCTCATCTATGTGAACAAGTGGTTGTTTTTTATATACCTCTTGTTTGAGTACTGAACTTTCATTATTTCTGTCTCCTGAGGTCACCTGGAAGAAATCCGTCCTCTGTCCACAAACTCCACATTTGGTCTTTTAAAATAAATAGCTGTTGACCGATTAATTTTAAGAACCTCAACTAATTTGTCCCTGCCTGAGTGTTTTTTCAAGAAAGCTGATCTAATCCTGCCTTTCTCCAGCTTTAAGTCTCCAATGGTTTTTCAAGGCTCACCTTAGCTACAGAACCTCCTCTGACCTGCCCTTTTCCCTCCCACTGACAGCCAGAAACTAGATCATTCCTTCCCTGCTTGCTCCCATACCACTCTCTTTATATTTCTAACGTAGCATTTACTACACTATAATATAAGCATTTATATCTTTGTCTTCCTCACTTAGATTTGAGCACGTTGAGGGCAAAGAGAATGTCCTAATTATCTTTGCCTTTCCAGTACCTAGCATGTTCTCTGGCATAAAATAGGCAATAATTAAATTTGTTAAATTGAGTTAAATAAATACACTGAAAGCTCCCAGTAAAGTCCTGAGGAATTTTCAGGAAACATTAAATTCTTTTTATGTTTTATGAATCTGTACCTTTTCAGCAACCACTTGTTACTTGGTAGAATATTCCTAGTCCAAAGAATAAGTTATCCTATAGCAATTCAACGAGTTCTGCATCTTTTTACTCTTGATGAAGCATAATTGATCATTTACTGTATGACAGACTTTAGAACATGTAACACAACTATCAGACCCTGCTATGCCCATTTTGTCCTATTTTTCCTTTCCAGCATCTATGAAAAATATGAAATAAATAATTTTGAGGCTATTCTTCCTTGGGCAATTCATTCCAAAAATATATTGTTTGAAATGGACGTTTTGAGCTCTGGATCAATCAAAATTTTAGCAAATGCCACAATAAGAGTAGAATCCAAAGGAAGTTCACCTACTTGGTTTTCTCCACAGAAGGAGAGGTATAAGTGAACTTACTAAGGGCCCTTTGTTCAGAAAAAATTATCTCCATATGGCTTGCTGGAGCTCACTTTGTGAAAAAGTGTTACTCAGACAAGGCTTGACTCTGGTTTGAATTCACCTCATCTTTCCACTTCCATCTCCTTTTTTTCCCTGCTCACTTTTTTCAGAGCTTCTTCTTACCCCCTGCACCATGCCCCTTGGACATCTAAGTCTAGCAGCTCTTACCCCACCTGCATGCACTGTTTATAGGCCACTCTCCCCCAACCCTAGTAAAGCTAAGGTATTAATGGGCTGATGGATTACTTATCTAAAGAGATTTCACATTTTTAAAAGGGCTCCTGGATGAGAAAATGCCCTAGACCACAGCAGTGGTGCCTTCAATTGTAGATATTCAGGCACTGTACCAGACTAAAGGGAAAGAAAATTTCACATCCATCTCAGATCACAACACAGAGGCCCTGGGACCAACACAGCTTTATGCTTTGACAGAGGTTGTGGGAGACTCAGTGTAATTTGAAGATGAGAGGCTATCCCAGACATTCCTAACGTAAGAGTTCACGTCATGGGTTTTCAAACTGTTCTTCAGTACCTGAAGATTTTGTGGAAGATCTTCAGAGATCACCAAGGTGATATGAGGGAGAGACCGAGAGAACAAGTGGGACCGAGAGAACAAGTTGAAACAAGTGAACAAGGGAAGAGAGCAAGGCTCTTTCCTGCCCTCCACATGAACTAATAATTGTTGACTATTAATAATTATATTAATGTCATTTGACTAATAATAGGATAATAGTACCACTATCATTTTTTTCATAATTTGGGTTTTAAATTAAGTTTATTTGAAGATCAAAGAGTTTTATTTCCAAAAAGGGATTTTTCAGCAACTGCTATTTAAGCTCACACACTCTGTGCCCAGGAATCCCCAGTTTAAAATGTAGATGTGTTTAGTAAAAACTTATTCAGCGGTCACTGTTTCAGGGTGTTAGTTATCAGATAGCTAAGCCTTGAAATGCAGCAGGTAGGGTTGAGGGAGAGAGTGGGCTACAGGGATGGAACATTTTGTGATGGAGACTGAAGAAATAGATAAGACAGAGCCATGACAGTGGGGATAATGAGAGGTGAGATTAAGGAGTGTCAAAGGCAAATATGCCTGCTTCATGATTTTGCCTATGATGGGCCCTGCCAGTGATGCTAGACTTCAGCTTTTCAGAACTTAGAGATAGATCACCTGTCTTGTTTAATCAAACACATTTGATATTCTTTCAGTACCGAGTGTATCAGAATGATAGCTCATGCCTTGCTTCACTACAAACACATACATCTCAAATTAATTTTTGAAAGATTATAACGCAACGGGAGCCGACTGACACGGTGAGTGGGATATGCTGAATCCTTGTTTCCTATTTTTCACCCTTTCCTGGATCCACACTCTTTGCCACATAACTTTGCGTGTCCTTTTATTGAAAGAGGGATATACTTCCGTGCTCCTTAACTCGGAGCCTGGCCACATGACTTACTTTGGTCAGTGGGATGTGGGTGGAAACAACATTGTACCAGTTCTGAGTTTAGGCCCCATGAGGCCCCCTGTGTTCTACTTACCCTTTGCACCTCTGTTACCATCATGAGAAGTCCCTGGTCCAGCGAGCCTGTTGATCCAAGGAGATTGAGAGACGCCTGGAGCAGACCTGCATCCAACTTGCAGCTTGGAGTCATCTAGTTAAACCCAAATATGCCCAAATAAGATCAGCTGAGCTAGTCCAGCTAATGCACAGACATGTGAGAAATAGTGTTACAGAGTTGTTTGCCATTGAGATACTATGATTGCTTATTATGCAGCAATAGATGGCTGATAACATGGACGAAAACTTGAGTTTTCAGTCAGACAGCTCAGAATTTGGGCAAAATCCCTAAAGACTCAGTATTCTCATCCATAAAAGGTACATAATTATAATAACATCACAGTACTATAGGCATTAAAAAAATAGTATATGCAAAATACTAGGCAGAATGTTTCACTATTAATATTATTGCACTTAAAGATACAATGATACTTTGAGACTCAGAAATGCAAAGAAGTGGGGGACATGCATGGATTTCAAGCTAGGGATTAGATATGGAAATATGGTGGTTTACAAAAAAGGGCATTTATTTTGAAACTTGGGGAAGATAAACACATTTTCTTTACTTTAATGACTGTTAAACTTCATAAATTTACTACTTGGGGAGATGAATAATACTTGAAATAGTTTTCTTTTAAAGGGAAATAAAAACATGACTTTACCAACATCACTTGGTGTATAAAGTGCTATTAGTCACATGCTGTAGTTAGTAAGTTTGACTTGTTTGTGACCAAGAGTTCAGGTGAGTACATTTGAGATTTATTTTGTAATTTTCAACACGCCAATATAAAACAGCTTTTTTTTTTGGCCCCTCCATTGCCATCAGGTCAGAATAAATTGACTCTTGATGCAAAGTTGTAGCCAGGGGTTGAAATTTATGTGTGATTGATGGTCAAAGCAGTGACTAGCTGCAACCCACCCCCTCTTCTTATATATCACGTCCTGGAGGGGAACCTGTTTTGTGTAAAATATTGAGATACTCACTGGTCTCTCTGCCCCTCACATGCCCTTGAAAGTGAAGAAAAACACTTGATTAAATTGGTTGTTAAAAAGAACAGAAGACAATTCCTAATGAATAAATATATTTTGTAAAATGTATTTCTACTTCTTGAGTCTTCGAGTATACCTGAATATATTATTTCCCAACCAATTAGTACGTCAATTGGTTCAGCCAGCTTTTAGCACCCACTTCAAGTTTTCTTGCAGGGATTTAGAGTGGAAACTAAATCCCTGGAGTAGAGGTGCCCTCCTTCCTTACTGAGGCAGTACCCCTGTGTTGAACTTCCACTCGCACAGAGAGAAAGTTGGCACCGGCGGAGGGTACAGCTCACCCAGTGGCAGAGTGTGTGCCTAGCGTGCACCAGGTCCTGGGTTCAATCCCCAGTATGTGCGTTAAAAAAATAGAAACAAATAAACCTAATTACCTTCCCCACCCTCCCACCAAAAAAAGTAGAAATTTATGAAAAAAAAAAAAAAGCTGGCAGGGGAAGGGCAGCAGCCCTGCAAGCAGCTGTGAAAGGCTTTATGGTTGCAGTAAAACCAAAATGTAGCTAGACTTATGTCTGTTTTTTTTTCATTTTGGTGTTCTGCTAATTAAACAAGTAAAATTGCTTAGGACTCACTTTTTTCCCCTTTGAAACACACGGACATGTGTACGCAGCATGGGTAGATCACTGTTTTCGTCTGGATTCCTCCGAAAGCTGTCCCTGAGGCAATGATTTGGATGCATGTCGTTTATTGGATGGTGACCCCCGGAGGCATTGTGAGGAAGTTAGGAAAAGAAAGAAAAGGTACAATCATGAGCAAATTATTGCTGTGGGAAACCAGAGTTCGGTCCTGCTGGGACCCCCTGAGAAACCGTGTAGAACACAAGTCAGAATTGTGCCACTGATGGTTCAGAAAGCCCAGGTATTTATTCCTTTGTTCCCTGCCCTCTTGATTGAAAATAACTTACAAGGGTGTTAACTTCCAGGCATTTGAGCCTGTAGGCAGGACTCATTTCTGCAGCCAGAAGTGAATTTCAGTTTGTTTGTTTTTATTTATTTTTTTAGATTCCACATATAAGTGATATCATATGGTATTTTTCTTTCTCTTTCTCGTTTACTTCACTTAGAATGACATTCTCCAGGTCCATTCATGTTGCTGCAAATGGCATTATTTTATTCTTTTTTATGGCCCAGTAGTATTCCATTGTATAAACACAACAAACTTATTTACAAAACAAAAACAGACTCACAGACATAGAAAACAAAGTTATGGTTACGGGGGGGGGAAGGGGATGGGAAGGGATAAATTGGGAGTTCAAGATTTGCAGATACTAACTACTATACATAAAACAGATAAACAATAAGTTTATACTGTATAGCACAGGGAACTATATTCAATACCTTGTAACTTATGGTGAAAAAGAATATGAAAACGAATTTATGTATGTTCTTATATGACTGAAGTATTGTGCTGTACACCAGAAATTGACATAACATTGTAAACTGACTATACTTCAATAAAAATATATTAAAAAAAGAAATACATCTTGGGCAGAGAGAAGGGATGTACTGTATAGCTGTCCACGCAAGCTGCAGGGGACTGCTGATATTAGCATAAGGAACACGGGTGAAATTGCCAAGAGCATCCACTACGGGCACTAAAGGGAAACACTCATTCCCTCTATTTTTATTTAAAGTTGAAAAGAAACAAATCAGAGTTTTTCATGCTACATAAATTTTAAAATGTAAAATATTTTTGTTTTAAACAATGAATTTAAAGAAGGAAATCTTTGCAGTATCCTGGTCTATTTCCCCAAGGAGTTTTTAATTGTCTAATTTAAACTCTTTTGTCCCTATTGGTATGAGAAATACAGTTATAAGGCAGAAACCCAGAATTTTTTTCTCACAGCCAAAAAGTCAAAATGAAAAAAGTTCATTGTATTCTCAAGAAGAAAGATTTTTTTCCTTTTACTCATTAAAAAAACTTTCTGGTGTACAACACAATGTTCCAGTCATGCATATAAATACATATATTCATTTTAATATTTTTAAAAGAAGATTTAATAAGGTTTGTTGTTTATTTTTGTCTCTCTCCCCCTCAGTTTACTTGCCTTTCCTGCCTTAACTTTTCCTAACTTTAGAGGTTTTGTTGCTCATTCTTACCACAAGATGTCACTATTTTACCAGTCTTATATCTAAATACGCTCTCTGCAACCATTTAAAACTATCCACTCTGCTGATGTTTCAATAGCTCATTGAAACACATCCACTGAAATTCTCAAAATCTTTCTGGTGCAGAAAGTTAGAACATTTCAATTGAATAAAGATCAAATCACAACATCTGGTCATCTCCCACAGAATCTAGACCCTTCCCGGGATTTTGAAATAATCACCCCCCTCACCGCCCGCTACTGCAATACATATTAGGCAGATACGATTATCACGGTGAAATAAAACATTTTTCTTTTTCATTATTTGCTTCATTCTATGCTTTTAACATTTATGAAGCCATTTTTATTTTTTAAATACCTTTATTGTGATGTGGTTCCTGTACAGTAAACTACACATATTTCAGATGCACAATTTGATGAATTTTGATAGATGTATACACCAATGAAACCACCACCACAATCAAGATAGCTAACATTTCCATCACTCTCCAAGAGGTGCAATTTTTGAACTCCCAATTTATCCCTTCCCACCCTCTTCCCCCCTGGAAACCATAAGTTTGTTCTCTATGTCTGTGAGTTTTTGTTTTAAAGTTCATTTGTGTGCTTTTCTTTACAGTCCACATATATGTGATATCATATGACATTTTTCTTTCTTTCTGGCTTATATGAAGCCATCTTTTAACTCAGGACTTCTCAAATATTACAGAATACAACCCCAAATGATGGGTTTCTAGAAAATTCCTTTAGAATTTCAATTTAGCTAGCAAAAGGGGAATTCTTTCTTATCAGCCTAGATGAGGAGTACATCACATGTTCATTACATAGAAGTTTCATCGAATTACTAAACCTTCAGGCAGAGGCTGGATTCCATCACAAATGAGCAATGACTTCATTGGGGGGAAACTCTAAGGTTTATAATCCATCTCCATGAACTTTTCATGCAGAATCCATTCTTGATAGCTGTTTTATAACTATATTCCTCATAGCTATACAGACACAGGAGTTTAATTTGGAGTATAAAAGCCCCCTTATGGAAACAGACCAGTGCCTCGCAAACATTTGAACCTCCTGGTTTAGAACAAATACTTTCCCTTTGAAATGCATGTAACGTGGGACACTGATTTGCTTCCTTTTATTTTTGAACAGAGGGAAAAAAACTTTTGGGAAAAGACATAGTGAAATGTGCCTTGATGGTTCAGATAAGCCAGTATGATTGAGAAGAAAGGTCTGTGGGCTTCCAGCCACACCTGGACGCCATGCTTCTCTCTGCTGCTCTCTAGCTATGTACATTTGCCTAGTTATTTTTTTTTAACCAGTCTTTGGGTCTTGTTTTCTTCATTTGATAAGTGTGTATGTGTGTTTAGTAATAATCTTTCCAGAGTAGTTTTGAAATTAGAAATTGTATTAGTATCCTATTGTTGTAATAAATTACCATAAATGTAGTGGCTTAAAACAACACAAATTTATTATCTTACAGTTTTGGAAGCCAGAAGTCCAAAATTGTATTTTCTGGGCTAAGGTCAGAGGGCTGGCAGGCTTGGTTCTTTCTGGAGGTTTGAGGGGAGAACCTGTTCCTTGCCTCTTTCAGCTTCTAGACATGTGCCAGAATTCATCGCTTTCTCTGGTTCATGGATTCTTTCTCCATTTTTGAAGCCCACAGCATAGAATCTTCAAAGCTCTCTCTGATTAAATCTTCACACTGCCTTCTCACAAGGACTCTGGAATTCATTGGACCCATCCAGATAATCCAGGATAATCTCCCCATCTCAGGATCCTAAATTTAATCAAATCTGCAATGTCACCTTTGCCATAAAAGTAGCATTCACACGTTCCAGGGATTAGGACCTGAGGGAGCCATTATTCAGCCGACCACATAAATGTTGTATGTAAAGGCTCCACCACTGACTAGGTGCTCTAGAAATAGAACTATGTTTATTGTCATTGGACATGAAATGTTAATTTAGCAGTGTGGTGCCTTGTCAGTCAATGACTTAAAGATAAAATGACATTTCTTTCCCCACATTCTGGGCATAGGGAAAGGACACAGGCATTTATTTTTCAATATCTACTCAGGTTAAGAGGTCAATTTATAAGAAAAATAAAGCCATTTAAGGCAGTCTTCAAATACAGCGTATAGAATAAGTTGTGTATTTCCTCTGTTGAATCAGATCATTTTCATTTTCATTTTGCTATTACAATAGAAGGAAGTCAGTGTATTTTTACAGATCAACATCTAATTTACTGGTCAGCAAAAATATAGTCTTTATGTGGCTTTTTTAAAACTAGTTTCTCTTGTTCTTCAAATCAGGCTGAAAAAATGCTATGCAGGGCAATGGATGTCTATGACATGATTTTGTAAGGAAAAATAGTCTGTGCATCTATGGAGGAAAAATTAGATCATGATATAAAGCTTTAATCTCATTATTTTCATTTCATATTTGTCATATCTTGTTGACAGTTTCTGTGTTATCTAATCTTAAACATACTTGAAGCTATTATTTAAAAAATAAAGGACAACATTTTGTCAGCACTCCAACTTATGTGGAATAATTATATTGAAGAGACTATCATTTAAATACTTTACTTTTGTACTGAGTTTAAATTACATTTCATCAATATGTAATTAATTGAAGTAGAGACACCTGCAACTAATGTCATCAAAGTAAGTGTATAAGTATAATGTACACTTAAGTGAAGTGGCCTGTCTTCCTACACTCACATATTGTACATTTAAGATGGCAGAAGAATTCAATACTGCTCGATTAAGAACAAGTCATTTAATGGATTGCAGCCTTTGGGAGACACAGGCAACAAAATTTATTCCAGGTGGGTGAGCATGGCCTATTCCTATCTCTTGAATGCCTGCTGCATGTGAATTTGCCATCCACACAGTTCATATTAACTGTGTTTAATAATAACTAGTTGCTCAAACTTCCTAGACCAGCAGTTTTTAATACAGAATTCAGATAAAATGGGATTCAGTGACGACCCATGAATCCCGATTGTGTAAGAAACTGTGTGTGTGCATACACACTTTTTTTGCACTGTGGCTGAACCTACCAATGGATAGACAATACCCTTTCTCCCTGTTTTTGTTACTATAAATACAGATTTTATTCTGTCTGGAATGTGCTTGGCCAAACAGTGCATGTGTCAATTTTCTCACTTCTCTTCTAACTAGGATTGTCCAATGAGCATTAAGTGCAAGATCTTGATGCGACTTTAAGTCTCCTTAAGAATGATCAGACAGCAGGCATGTGTTCTTTGTCCTTTTACCTTTCCATCTGTCTTCATTTTCACTACCTGGAATGCAGACGTGATGGTCGGAACTCTAGCAGTCATCTTGGGATTTTTAAAATATCAAGTAATTACATTATTTTTAATATTTTTATACTGAGGTAAAATTTATGTACAATGAAACATTCAGATCTTAAGTATACTGTTCAGTAAGTTTAGGCAAATGCATATCAAGAACCGTAATATTTCCATCACCCCAGAAAGAACCCTCATGCCCTTTCTCAGTCTATTCCCACACCCTACTAAGAAGCAACGGCTATTTTCTGATTTCTATTTCCATAGGTTAATTTTTATCCATTTAGAATTTCATGTAGAGGGATCATGGTTGGTATGTACTCTTTTTTTTTTTGCATCTGGCTTCTTACACTTAGCATATTTTTGACATCCATTCATATTGCTGCATGTATCAGTAGTTGTCTTAGTCAGTTGAGCTGCTATAACAAAAATACCACAGACTAGGTGGCTTAAACAATGAATATTTCTTTCTCACATATCTGGAGGCTAGGAAGTCCAGTCCAAGATGAAGTTGCCAGCAGATTTGGCATCTGGTGAGAACCCTCTTCCTAGTTTGCAGACAGCTACCTTCTTGCTGTATCTTCACATGGCCAAGAGAGAACATCTTTCTTATGCAACAGAGATCAATAGAGCCTGCCAAGTTGAAAGTATTTACTATCTGGCCCTTTACAGAAAATAATTGTCAACCTTTGTACCACTACAACATGGGAGAAGGGGGCCGCAATGAAGTGCTGAGTACTGGATCAATATGGGAGAGAGGTAAGAATTCTGGAGGCTGCATCCACTGGTTCCAAACCCAAGGAAGAACATTTATAGGTTCTGGTTCAGTAGCAAATTATTTGACAATATATCAAATGATGTGGCCCGGCTATAAGCAGTTATTGAGCTTCTTTTCCTTTTTCTTCTTTCTTTTTGCTACTATAATTGGCTGTATGCAATAATTTAGATTGATATAGTTCTTACTTCCCTAAGGTAGATGATATTAATGTGAAGAACGTGAGAAATCACATGATCAACAGAATAAGAATGCTAAACAGCTAGTATTGAGATACCTTTGCAGAGCATCCTAATCCCTTCACTCTGACTTCATGTTAACTAAGCAATTAAAAAATCAATTTCTTGAACTCATTCATGGATTAAAGAGCAAACACAAATGTATGCTCCTTGACCAACTACAGCTCCCTCTGTGAAATAAAATCATTGACTTCCTGATTCAGATTGGTTTCATGTGACCTTGGAGGTGTGAGCCTGTTTTCTTTGGGCCTAAAGAAATAAGGTAAACAGTAAATACTGAAATCTAAGAAAAGCCCTAATGGTTAGCAAAAAGACTATAGCTCTGGGGCCAAATGGGATAGTTTACTGTTTTTGCAATGTTTACTAGTTTTGTGACTTGGAGAAAGAGATTTCACCTCTCTATGCCTCCCAATGTGGTTTGTTCTTTTAAATGAAATAGTACACTGAAGCCCTTAACCTAAAGCCAGAATAGAATAAGCACTTTATAAACAAAGTTCCCTTCTTTATCTTCTATGTGTAGCGTTGAGATCAGACTTTGAACAACACTGCTACGGGCTGAAGTGTCTCACCCCCAAATTCATACACTGGAATCCTTACCCCTAGTGTAATGATACTTATATCTGGGGTCTTTGAGAGGTAATTAGGTTTAGATGAAGTCATGAGGGTGGGGCCCTCATGATGGGATTAGTGCCCTTACAAGAAGAAACACTAGAGAGCTTGTACTTTCTCAGCAAGCACACAAAGAAGAGGTCATGTGAGCACACAGTGAGACAGCTGCCACCTACAAGTGAAGAGAAGAGATCTCAGAATGAAACCTACCTTGCCAACACCTTGACCTTGGACTCCCCAATCTCCAGAACTGTGAGAAAAATAATGTCTGTTGTTTAAAACACCCAGTCCATGGTTTGTAATGGCAGCCCAAGCTAAGACAAACTAACCCAACGAAGCCCAGTTTTGAAAAACTCTCCCAATTCCCACTTGTGCCCACTCTTAAGGGTTTTATGGTAGACGTGGTAATTTAAGGAGCAATTTCAATAATTTGTACTTTTATATTGTCTGAAAGAGGGAACACTCACCAGCTATTCATTTTCTTGTCATTCTCTACTGATTCACTGTTTCCTTTATCTTTTGAGCTATTTTAAGCCATTAAGAGATGTTTTAAATTCCAAAGAGTTGAGCTGGGCCTGCTACCTGTGGGTAGTAAGCCTCAAACTGCATTTTATTGGAAGTCCAACTAAAGATGAGAGTGGTGTTTGGGCTAAGGATATAATGGATTGAGAGGGTTATGTGGGCTTTTTAAAAAATAGACTTTATTTTTAGAGCAATTTAAGTTCACAGCAGTACTGAGCACAAGAGATTTTCCATATACTTTTTGCCGCTGCAGATGCCCAGCCTCCTCTATTATCAACATCTTGCACTGCACTGCTACATTTGTTATAACTGATGAATCTACACTGACACATCATTATCACCCAAAGTCCAGAGTTTACATTAAGGTTCCCGCTTGGGGATGTACCTTCTATGAATCTGGACAAATGGATTATGACATGCATCCACCATTATATCACACAGAGTAGTTATACTACCCTAAAAACCATCTGTGCTCTGCCTCTTCATCCCTCTGGGACCTGGTTTTTGGGAAGTTTACAGATTCTGATTCAGAAACAGAATGACAAAATGTCTGATTCAAAAACTCAAAGCCCCTGGTAAAATGTACTGTTGTTTTTCCAATAAATACCATCTTGGTCAGTAGCCAGGTCAAGGCATTTCAGGTATACTTGTTTGAATATGGGCTTTTGAAATTTCAACAGTGTTAGCTGTGAATATTTCTACTTTTGCCATTTAGTGTTTACATTCAATAAAAAAGTTTCATTTAGATCTTTTTGCTCCTTTCCCACCTTTTAATTGAATCAGGGGCTAGACCTAACACTGATGCCTGGTCATGATAGAAGGTGACTGAGATAAGCCTAAAACTTGCCCACAAAACCCTGATTATTTACAGTCAGTGAGTTATGTGGAAACATGTTTTTCCTTCATATCTAAATAATCCACACAAATTATATAGAAGTTTATTCTTGCATTTAAAAAGTTCTATGAGGTACGGGAGGGTTATATGTTAGAATGTGGTTTCTCCATTTCGCCCCTACTGTGTACCAAAACAAAATTTTAAATATTTATTTGCTTCTTTAATATAGTGTGTAAAATGTAGTAACACACAGTGGAGGAAAAGGCTGTAAACACTGTCAGTCTCCAGAACTGAAAGTTTCTCTGAAAAATTTGGGAAATTGATCATAACTCCACTCACTGATTGTAAACTCCACAAAGGCAAGGATTTTGCCCTGTTCTCCTGTTTATGGATCTATCCCAGTGTCTGGAGCAGTGCTTGCAGAGTGGCTACTCAGTAAGTACTTGTAAATGAAGGAAGAGATAATGAAACAAAGCGTATGCATTTGTTTGGAAAGAGACATTTTTTCCTAACATTAAATACTAGAAAAAGTTTTAGGTTTTTTTTTTCTCAAGGAATTAAATGTACAAATTAATGCCTTTCATACAGCAAGAAGCTTCCTTTTGGCCATTTGTCATATAAGCTCTTGCATGACAATAATCCAAGAAAGGATACAACATTAAAATATTTTAATGCATTAAACATAAATCTAGGAAAATGAGCAGGGCTGGCTTCATGGGTATGAGGCTCATACAGCCACACAGAGCCCCCTTTTTCAAAGGGCTTGGTTTAATGCTCTACTGTTGCCATCTTGAAAATGTTAAAAATTTTCGAACAAGAGGTCTAGTACTTTCATTTTGCATTGGGCACTACAAATTACGTAGCTAGTCACAGAACTGAGTTTATATATTACAAGGCCACGACGTGCTAACTTATTTAAAACAGAGTTAGAGGAGCTGAAGAAATGTAAATGAAAATTTTCAGTTCTATAATTTGTTAATTAAGACTGCCGTGCCCACATAAGATAGCTCTAGATGGCCTGGAAGTCTCTAGAAATAGGCAAGTTGTTTCACATAATAGGAGAAATGTAACCAAAAAAAAAAAAAACGACAAAATTTTGGAAATCATAATATGACATGATGTCTTTCCTGGTGCCAATTTTGCCCTTATTCCCTAACCTTCTTTATTTAGGTTTACAATTTAAAAAATAGAAAAAGTTTTGGGGGGATTTAAAGACGTACCTCTGATTGTAGATCCTCCTAATGTCTCACAAAAAATATTCTAATGAATATTCACACATTATAACACCTTAAAAACAGCTAAGAATAAAGATGAACAGATATGCTATTGCCAAAATCTGGGAGAAATTTCTTATAATGCTATGGCTTATGATAGTGGATTAAAAAAATTCCTCATCCATGCTTTGGTTCAGTAGGCAGGGCAACCCAGACAGAAGATAGGAAGACATTTTATTCCCCTTCCACTGTAGCCTGAAACCTCAGAGAGTCTAGGGTCTATACTAGTAGAAAACATTCATGTACTAAGAGGAAGAAAAAAAGAAATGTAACACATCACTAAATGTAACACATCACTAATGTCCCTTAGACTGAGTTTTTTTAATAATCAGTTGTCTAAATTGTACTTAAGGCAAGAACAGAAAGTTATCAAGTTTAAAACTGGACTTTGTAAGGAATATGTAAACTTGCTGAATGAAGTTATCAGCTGTGTTAGAAAGTTAACATGCTGCTATGAAAATGAAGGAGCCTGACTTGATTTCTGCCTTAGGTGAAAGGGCCATTTCAGGGTAACTGGGACCACAGCCAGATTCTAAAAAACAAACTGGAGATACAGCAAAAATGGCTTTTTTTGGGGTCACTGTTATCACCATGATCTCCTTCTCTGTAATATGGGACCACGTTTTATGACGGCTTTAGAATTCTGGGCTTCATACAGGCCTTGTGATATATCCCTAATTTCCAGGTTGTCCTGTGTTGGGGGTAAGGCTGCCAGCCCCTGAGACTGAGGTGGGCAACAAACTGTTACCAAGAAGGTCAATGTCTTGTGGAGGGGTGACCTCAATCTGAGCCTCAGTTTCCTCATCTATAAAATAAGAACAGCAGCACCTGCCACAAATATTTGTTACGAGGATTGTATAAATAAAACATGTATGTAAGTATGTATGTTTGTATCTAAATATTTTTAAGTGAGTAGATGCTCAATAAACACAAATTTCCTTCCCAATCTACCTTTCATTTTTCTTCTTCTTTTTTTTAATAGGGGAAAGTGCGAACGCAGTCCCCCGCTACCAAAAATTATGCAGTCGAGTTTCCCACACTTGGGGAAATCGCAAGGGTCAGCATATCCAGAGGGCAATGGATAAGCCTCGCCCTGGGAAAACCACCTTCGTGATCATGGTATCTCCCCTGACAGGTAAGTATCCCAAACTACCTTTTCTAAAGTATTATTTCTCATGGATCTTTCCCCTGCATACCATTATACCTTCCAAATGTATTCTGATAAAATTAAAGCCAATATATTTAATTTTTTCACTTAGCAACTTTATATATTCTGGAAGTTTTAATCAATGTAATTTTCTATTCGAATCACATAACTTTTCCCATGAATCATACTCTTTTTCATTCTTGTATATAAAGGCAATATTGCTCTGTGTTACAAGGATGGGCTCAGGAGTCAGACTTTTTTGGTTCACATCCCAGCCCTACCACTTATTAGTTGTTTGATATTGAGTACAATCCTGGTGCTAATTCTGACATGTTTTTTTCCCCACACCAAGCAGTTCTCTGATACTAGCTGGGTGTCCTACAATTCAACTTAATTCTGACACTATATACCTAGAGATAGCATCGGATCCCACAGGTTAAGGGCTCAGTTCCATAAGACCGCTCTCCCACTCAACTTCAGATGCCAATCGAAAGTCCAGGTTGTCACCTGTGCTTCTGACCTGCCAGCTATAGACTGGAAGTTCCAACAACCCCCTCTCCTTGGTTTTGATTTACTTGCTAGCATGGCTCACAGAACTCAGAGGAAAATTTTACTTAGTAGATTACTGGTTTATTACAAAAGGATATAATTCAGGAACAGTTAGATGGAAGATGCATAGGGCAAGGTATGGGGAAAGGATGCAGAGCTTCCATGCTCTCTCAGCAGTCCACTCTCCCCAACCAGGAAGAGTTGTCTCTGAATACCATCCTTTTGGGTTTTTATGGAGGCTTTGTTACATAGGCACAGCTGATTAAATCACTGGCCATTGGCTATTGAATTCAACCTCCAGTTCCTCTCCCCTCTTTGGAGGTCACAGGGCTGGGGTTAAAAGTTCCAACCCTGCAACCACAAGGTTGGTTCCCTTGGCAATCAGTCTCTATTCCTAGGTGCTTTCTAAAAGTCACCTCACTTACATTTCCCTGATGGTTACCAATGTTGAGCATCTTTTCATGTGCCTGTTGGCCACCTCCATTTCCTCTTTGGAAAAATGTCTACTCAGTTCTTCTGCCCATTTTTAAATCAGATTATTTGTTTTTCTGATGTTGAGTTGTATGAGTTGAGTTTATATATGTTGGATATTAACCCTTTATTAGTCATATCATTTGCAAATATCTTCTCCAATTCAGTAGGATGTCTTTTTGTTTTGTTGATTCTGTGCAAAAGCTTTTAAGTTTAATCAGGTCCCATTTGTTTAGTTTTGCTTTTGTTTGCTTTCAGAGACAGATCCAAAATAACATTGCTGTGATTTATGTCAAAGAGTGTTCTGCCTATGTTTTCCTCTAGGAGTTTTACAGTATTCAGTCTTACATTTAGGTCTTTAATCCATTTTGAATTAATTTTTGTATATGGTGTTAGACAATGTTTTAATTTCATTCTTTTACATGTAACTGTCCAGTTTTCCCAGCACCACTTATTGAAGAAACTGTCTTTCTCCATTGAATATTCTTGCTTCCTTTGTCACAGATTAATTGATCATAACTGTGTGGGTTTATTTTTGGGTTCCCTATTCTGTTTCATTGATCTATGTGTCTGTTTTTGTGCCAGTATCACAGTGAGATAACACCTCACACCAGTCATAATGGCTAATATCAAAAAGAACACGTAACAAATGTTGGTGAGCATGTGGAGAAAAGGGAACACTTGTACACTGCTGGTGGGAATGTAAATTGGTGCAGCCACTGTGAATAACCATATGGAGGTTTCTCAGAGAACTAAAAATAGCACTACCATATGACCCTGCAATTCCACTCCTGGATATATATCCCAAAAAACTAAAAACACTAATTCGAAAAGATACATTCACCCCAATGTTCACAGCAGCATTATTTACAATTGCCAAGGCATGGAAACAACCTAAGTGTCCATCAATGGATGAATGGATAAAGAAGAGGTGGTATACATATGATCCAGCAATCCCACTCCTGGGCATATATCCAGAGAAAACTCTAATTTGAAAAGATACATGCACCCCAATGTTCACAGTAGCACTATTTACAATAGCCAAGACATGGAAGCAACATAAATGTCCACTGACAGATAACTGGATAAAGAAATTGTGATACACACACACACACACACACAAAAACACACAATGGAATACTACTCAGCCATAAAAAAGAATGAAATAATGCCATTTGTAGCAACATGGATGGACCTAGAGATTATCATACTAAGTGAAGTAAGTCAGACAGAGAAAGACAAATATCATATGATATCACTTATATGTGGAATCTAAAAAATGACACAAATGAACTGATTTACAAAACCGAAAAAGACTCACAGACATAGAAAACAAATTTATGGCCACCAAAGGGGAAAGAAGCAGGGAGAGATAAATTAGGAGTTTGGGATTAGCCGATACTAACTACTATATATAAAATAGATAAAGAAGAAAGTCATACTCTTCTGCACAGCAAAAGAAACCATAAGTAAAAAAAAAAAGACAACCTACGGAATGGGAGAAAATTTTTGCAAATGAAACCGATAAAGGCTTGATCTCCAGAATACATAAGCAGCTCAAATGACTTAATAAGAAACAACCAAACAACCCAATCCAAAGATGAGCAAAAGACCTAAACAAGCAATTCTCCAAGGAAGACTTACAAATGATCAAAAGGCACATAAAAAAATGCTCAATATCACTAATTATCAGAGAAATGCAAATCAAAACTATGATGAGGTATCACCTCACACCAGTCAGAATGGCCATCGTTCAAAAATCCACAAATGACAAATGCTGGAGAGGTTGTGGAGAAGGTGGAACCCTCCTGCACTGCTGGCGGGGATGCAGTTTGGTGCAGCCACTGTGGAAAACAGTATGGAGATTCCTCAAAGGACTAGGAATACACTTACCATATGACCCAGGAATCCCGCTCCTGAGCTTATATCCAGAAGGAACCGTACTTCAAAAAGACACCTGCACCCCAATGTTCATAGCAGCACTATTTACAATAGCCAAGACATGGAAACAGCCTAAATGTCCATCAACAGATGACTGGATAAAGAAGAGGTGGTATATTTATACAATGGAATACTATTCAGCCCTAAAAACTGACAACATAACGCCATTTGCAGCAACATGGATGCTCCTGGAGAATGTCATTCTAAGTGAAGTAAGCCAGAAAGAGAAAGAAAAATACCATATGAGATTGCTCACATGTGGAATCTAAAAAACAAAAACAAAAACAAACAAACAAAAAGCATAAATACAAAACAGAAATAGACTCATAGACATAGAATACAAACTTGTGGTTGCCAAGGGGGCGGAGGGTGGGAAGAGATAGATGGGATTTCAAAATTGTAGAATAGATAAACAAGATTATACTGTATAGCACAGGGAAATATACACAAGATCTTATGGTAGCTCACAGAGAAAAAAATGTGACAATGAATATATATATGTTCATGTATAACTGAAAAATTGTGCTCTGCACTGGAATTTGACACAACATTGTAAAATGAATATAAATCAATAAAAAATGTTAAAAAAAAGAACAAAGTCCTATTGTATAGCACAGGGAACTATATTCAATAGCTTATAATAACCTATAATGAAAAAGAATATGAAAAAGAATATATATATGTATAACTGAATCACTATGCTGTACACCAGAAACTAACACAACATTGTAAATCAACTATACTTCAATAAAAAAAATTTTAAAAGAAAGAAGAAGAGGGACTATATTCAATATCTTGTAATAACTTTGCATGAAAAAGAATATGAAAACAATTATATGTATATACATATATATGCATGACTGGGACATTATTATGTACACTGGAAATTGACACATTGTAACTGGTTATACTTTAATAAAAAAAGAAAGATGAGGTGAGATATATATATACACACACACACACACACACATATATATATATACACATATAAAATAAAATGAAATATTACTCAGCCATAAAAAAGAATGAAATTTTGCCATTTGTGGCAACATAGATGGACCTAGAGGGCATTATGCTCAGTGAAATAAGTCAGGGAAAGACAAATACTGTGTTACCACTTATATGTGGAATCTAAAAAATACAAAAAACTAGAGAATATAACAAAAAAGAAGCAGACTCAGATATGGGGAACAAAGTAGTGATTACCAGTGGGGAGAGGGGATGAGTGAGGGGCAATATTGGGCTAGGGGCAGAAAAGGATTATTACAGGATTATATGAAATCATGTGTGTGAAACTTTGAAAACTGTAAACCACTATAGAGTTTAAGTAATCTTTCATGCAATTAAAAAGGTTACCTCATTAATATAAACCCAGGTGTGCTTGAAACAGGTTTGTTATGAATATCAACACACCTTTATCACTTTTATCACTTAGGAAATTCCAAGGGTTTTAGGAGCTCTGTGCCAGAAACAGGGAATAAGAATAAATATATATTTCTTATTATGAATCACAGTGTCACATGAGCAACTCACTTAACCTTCCTGTGCCTATATGGATAATGGTCATATCATCTTCACAGGTTTAATTGTGAGGTTATATGAGTTAACTCATGTATATTCTTCAGAGCAATTTTTGGCACAGGGTAAGGTCTCAGTAAACATTGACTATTATTTTAAATAGTAGTTACTCAATAAGAAAACCCAAGTATAAAAATTTTATTTTCTTATGAATTGTCTCTGTTCCTCATATATTAGTAAATTTGCTAGGTATTTAAATCATTTAGTGTGGGATGGTACCATCAACCTTGGGTCATACGGGGATAGTTTAATAAATGCATTTACAAATCAGTCATCAGAGTATAGGAAATCCACGAAAGATATGGAATAATCCTGGGCTGGTAACTCCTGAATGCTGTTACCACCTTAAGCCTTAAAATCTAAGGGGAGAGAACTGTTACTAGGACTTGGAGTCAGAGAAGGCGATGTGGAAAAGGGAGAAGGATCATGTAAGCTGTAGCCTTTGATGGAGGAAAGCAGCCAAGACTAGGTGACCGGGCAGAGAGGGAGCTAGAGAACTAAATTCTTCCAACTCCCACCCCTCCCTCCTCTGTCCTCCCCATACTCCCTAGTGGCCAAACTGAACCCCAAAACTAGAGGGAAGTGAAGTCCACTGATATAGTTCAACTGCAGCAGCCTCCTGGGTCACAGCAGAGTGAGTACCCTGGGCAAACAGAAGATGCCCAGTGCAATAATCATGTTAATTCTTGAACTTAAAAATCTGGCAGTTTCATCCAGTTATATTGGATTCTTTAGCAACAAGCATATTTACTTCTTGTGGAAAGAAAATCTTTTATGTGAGGCTAATAGCTATTGAAATGGGTAATATTTCTATGAGCTCTGTATCTGTAGGACTTGTGTTAACTTTATGATTTCTACTGGGGTCAGTAAGTCTTTTAAATGGAGAAATTAGGTTTCTTGGGAAAAAATACTATTTTAAATCACAGCCAGCCATTTCACATACCTGTTCTTGGCCACGAGACGGATAAGGCTCAAAAGTTGGTTGGGCTCAGTCTAATCCATATCCAAAAATATGAAGACTCCATATACATGTCTTATTGACAAGAAACTCAGTTGCATCATCTATATGGATGAAGACCTATGAAACAGCCGAAAAAAGATAAATGTACAGTGTATCTCTGAAAACTTTGGTGTGCTTCTAACATCATTTATACCAGAGGACTCCTATTCTTTCTTCTGTTGCTTCTTGTTCCCAAAGACATCCCTCACAGCTTCTCAAGCACATTCTTTTGAACAGAAAAGGCACGATTATCATTTCAAAATGCAGCCTCCCTTTCTCCTTTAGTAGGTTTTGGCACAAATTCAGTTCCCATTAGGGACAGTCTTGATAGATTCCTCCATCTCTTTTGCTAACAAAGATTATCCAGTGGGTTGCTAATCTGAGTTTGCTGGCAGCCCTCTTTCCTGGTGTGGTCCCCTTCTTACAATTGGACCACTAAGGAGCAAGATGGTGTCTCTGGTTTACGGCTGAACTTCCTTTGGATCTCTAGGATTCAGCTTGCAAATTTAGTAAGAAAATTTGCTCTCACCCACTCACTCTAACACTTATTCATCTTCAGATCTACTCAATTATTTTCTAAACTTTTTGGAAATCAATTAAAAAGGTTACTCAGTTTCCCTTTCTACATATCTCTGACACAATAATGGAACTCAAAACCTATACAATTCTATTAAAAAGTTCATAAATCCCTCCCCTGCTCCCACTGAAAACAATTTCCCATGTTTCTCTTTATCTGGTGGATTACTGTTGTTTTTTTATACCAGGCTGTTGGGAGTTTAATGTTAAGTGCATCATTAATAATGCTCTGTGCTTTAGAAAAACTTGAAACAGATAAATCTTGACAGTGAACAGAACTTATTTATTTTATTCTTTGTGCTTAACATCACAGAGAACAGTTTGAAAACAGTTTTGCTTCTACTTCCAGATACAGAAAAGCAGTACTTTACAAACCACAGCCACAGAGACAGAATTAATTACTGAAAGTATAAAAATGGTTTTACAATTTAAAAATAAATATTTGCTTCTAATGGTAATAAAAGGACAAAATCACTACATTGAGAGAAGAGGAAAAAAGAAAAAAGAAACATGTATTTTCCTGGAACGATAGGGCAAACTCATGGCTGTGCTAAGAACAGAATTTGTACAGAAAATAATTAAAATAGAAAATTTCCAGTTTTACTTTATTTGAAGTGAATCTGTGACTCTCATTTTGACAATATTTGTCAGTAATTCAGTTTCCATTAGAAAACAACCTTGTCGGTTTTCTATTCAATTTGGTACCCTGCAACATTATTATTCTAATCAATTCATATACCAGTGAAAATAGTGAGTCTCTTTTAATAATCCCAGCAGCCCTGCCTTCCCAAATCTTCCCTTTCCTCAATACATACAAAGCACTAGATGCAACCTTGAATCTGGTAGGAAACTTATGTGGCATTAGATCAACCTTACTCCAAATTAAAAAAAAAAATTTGGCAATATTTCTGAGAGATGGCCAAATGATGTCTGCCTAAATACTTGCAGGGAGGGGAGCTCATTCGTTACTAGATGTTCCATTTTATTGGTGTCTAATTGTTAGGTCTTGTATTGAGCAAAAATCTGCCTCCCTGTAACTTTCTAGCTACCGGTTCTAGGAAACTGTTACATCACAGGTTGATTGTTTTTTCTTCCACATGCGATACATCTTCAGACTCTGAAGATCAATAGCATGTTTCTCCAAGTTTCTATGCTGTAGGATAAAAACCTGTACTTCTCTCAACTTTTCTTCACGTAAAATGATTTCTACATCATTCACTATCTCGGCAGCTTTCCTTGACATATGTTCTAATATGTGAAAGTTCTTTAGATGGAACATCTAGAAATGCATGAAAGGTTTGGGTTATGTTCTTTTTTTTTCCTCATTATTGCTCCATTTTTTTAAACTTTTTTTTTAATTGAGTTATAGTCATTTTACAATGTTGTGTCAAATTCCAGTGTAGAGCACAATTTTTTAGTTATACATGAACATATATTCATTGTCACTTTTTTTTTTTTTGCTGTGAGCTACAAGATCTTGTATATATTTCCCTGTGCTATACAGTACAACCTTGTTTATCTATTCTACATATGTCTGTCAGTATGTACAAATTTCGAACTCCCAGTCTGTCCCTTCCCATCCCCCCGCCCCCTTGGCAACCACAAGTTTGTATTCTATGTCTGAGTCTGTTTCTGTTTTGTATTTGTCCTTTTTTTTTTTTTTTTAGATTCCACATGTAAGTGATCTCATATGGTATTTTTCTTTCTCTTTCTGGCTTAGTTCACTTAGAATGACATTCTCCAGGAGCATCCATGTTGCTGCAAATGGCGTTATGTTGTCGGTTTTTTAGGGCTGAATAGTATTCCATTGTATACATATACCACCTCTTCTTTATCCAGTCATCTGTTGATGGACATTTAGGCTGGTACCATGTCTTGGCTATTGTAAATAGTGCTGCTATGAACACTGGGGTGCAGGTGTCATCCTGAAGTAGGGTTCCTTCTGGATATAAGCCCAGGAGCGGGATTCCTGGGTCATATGGTAAGTGTATTCCTAGTGTTTTGAGGAATCTCCATACTGTTTTCCACAGTGGCTGCACCAAACTGCATCCCCGCCAGCAGTGTAGGAGGGTTCCCTTTTCTCCACAACCTCTCCAGCGTTTGTCATTTGTGGACTTTTGAACGATGGCCATTCTGACTGGTGTGAGGTGATACCTCATCATAGTTTTGATTTGCATTTCTCTGATAATTAGTGATACTGAGCATTTTTTCATGTGCCTATTGATCATTTATATTTATTCCTTGGAGAATTGCTTGTTTAGGTCTTCTGCCCATTTTTTGATTGGGTTATGTTCTTACTAGTACTATTAGGGTTCATGATGATGATACTAAATATCCATGTAGGCTAAAGGTTGCATTTTTATTTTTATTTTTTACTGGACATATTATATTGTGAGCTTCATCTGAACTCAGGATTATCTAAAAGCTAACATCTTTTCAAATGAACGGGGGCCAAATGTGGCCTTCCATTTTAAACTTTAAAATTTTCACATGCATTTTTTTATTGAAGTATATAGTCAATTTACAATGTTGTGTTAATTTCTGGTGTACAGCATAGTGATTAATTTATACACATGTATATTCCTTTTCATATTCTTTTCCATTATAGGCCATTACAAGGTATTGAATATAGTTCCTGTGCTATACAGTAGGACCTTGTTGCTTATTTTATGTATAGTAGTTAGTATCTACAAATCTCGAACTCTCAATTTATCACTCCTCACTCCTTTTCTCCCTAGTAACTTTAAGTTTGTTTTCTATATCTGTGAGTCTGTCTCTGTTTTGTAAATAAGTTCATTTGTGTCCTTTTGTAAAAACACATTTTTGGTATCTAAATGCTGGAATTACTAATTATCTTTTTTAAAGTACTATATTTATTCCAACCCAATATTTTGGATTTTAATTATAACACTCAATATATTAGTTTCAAACATTATGGCATCTGAAATTTTGAAAAGCATGCCTTTGATAGCCCCTTAATGTGGGAAGTATATCACTAGAGACTTTACTCTGGTAGAAATCAATATATTAGTCATGTGTCAATAGTAACTTGGAAGATTTTAAACATATATAACTCATAACAAAAATATAATAGGCAAATCATCAGTATTCAATTATTCAACTGATACTTTTGAGTGCCTGTGATATGCAGGAACAGTGCCAGGTATGGAGGGTTATTGGAGTAACACATCACAATTTGTTGACACTCTCCCTATCTGTGCCTTTGTGTATTCTAAATCTGGGCGTGGCTCTACGACTTCCTTCAGCCAATGGGATAATACAAAATGCGACACAAGCAGAAGCTTTAAAAACATCTGTGCATGATAGCTTGCTGGTCCTAGAAACCTTCAATCTCCAGCATGTGAATAAAGCCACACTAGACTGCTGGAGTCACGTGGCCCTGTCACCGTTACCGCTCCAGCCAGCAGTCCAGCACCAACTACCAGGCATGTGGGTGAGGCCATCCTAGACCATTTGGCTTCGAGAAAAATTGCCATCTGATTCTGATAACTCTGTGAGCCCAGATGTGACCAGCATAAAAATTGCTCAGCTAAGCCCAGCCCAAATTTCAGCAATGTAATTATAAGCTAATAAGTGGCTGTTGCTTTATAAACCCACTAAGTTTTAGGCAGAATTTTTACACAGCAAAAGCCACAGTGGAAAATATATCAGACATAGTCTCTGGCCTCATGAAAAAAATTTTCTAGTAAGACTCTTATTGGATGTGGTAAAGTTTTCAATTTGTCATAACTACTCATATCCATTTCCTTTTCCGTATGACTTTTCAGTTATCCCCATGAGACGCAGAGCACTCTTTCTGGGTTTGGCCATGTAATCTGCCTTGGCTTATGAAGAAGTGACAATATGCCAGTTTTGAGCCAAATCCTTAAGAGACATCTGTGTTTCTACCCACCCTCTTGTGCTTCTGTGCCATGAGAAGGAGGAGATGAAGGCCACCTGGAGCTCACCTGAACCCAATCTGCAGTGTGGCACTCAGCCCATCAGAGGCCAACCCCGATCAGCTTGCGCGCAGCCGAACTGCAGAGGTGTGAGCAAGACGAAACCCCTGTTGTTTTCCGGCACTGAATTTCAGGGCGCTTTGTTATGCTGGATTTTGGTGGCAATATCGAACTGATAGAGTGGAGCTATTTAAAAATCTTACTAAGTCAACAGTACCCTTTAAAGAAACAAAGTCACATACAGTAAATTACTGGTTGCATTTTATCTACTAATAAATTCTTACATTGCAAAAAGCTAAAATAATAGGTATTCAACTACCACTCAGTTAGAAATCATGGGTCATTGCAACATCTGGGAGCTGAGCAGCAGCAGGAACTTTTAACTTTGCAGTTGCCGTATTTCTAGGACTAAAGCCATTTGGTCTCACCCCTGGAGACCACTATTGCTCCTATCCTGCTACTCAAGATTGTTCCTAGGCACCTTCAGTACCAGTTGACTTGTCCTTTTTCCCCTTTATTATGCCAAGGTAGGAGTTGATGATTAAAGTGTTAAGGGTAGATGTAAACAAGATTTCTATTAGAGATATTTGCACTTACTTAGTAGGGGGTTTCTCAAACATCCCAAGACTTTCAGTACTCAAAGGAGTTATGCTATAATAGTGGTCTGGCATGGAGTGTGGGTTACTCTTTGGGATGGATAACCTTCTTTCCACACAAGTCACAAAAATACAGATTGCTCCCATCCAGCCTGTATTTAACATTGGCCCAGCTGGTATGCAAGAACCAGTAAGAGACTGTTTTTGTTTTAAATTTTGAACTCACCAAGCTGTGATATTTTTGTAAATCATAATAAAAACAAATTCCTAGATGTTGCAGCAATGTAAAATTGCTATAAAGGTTTTTATCGGCTTACTCTTCAGTTTTTGTAGTTAATCTTGTGAACAGGAAACAAAAAATTCACAGCCTGGGACCAGCCTGGGGTCCATACTGTGAGGAGCACTGCAGTGGGAAATTATGGACAGGAGGGGATGTTAGACACAAGCTCTGTTAAACTGTTTCCTTGGCAATACCACAGCCATCTTGCTGTCTCAGACAAGCAGAAAGTGGTAAGCATGAAGGTATCATTGTTTAGAGGGTATCACTATTCTGCATAATCATATTTGGTAATAAGAAATAATGAAATGATACAATTAACATCACCTTCTGGCAACCAATATGATTATAATTTTTTCATATGGTAATACATGAGAAGAATTAATTGAGTAATAAAATATAAACTGAGGATCTACTATGTGCAACACTGTGTCCTAAGAGCTAGGGATACATCACTGTATAAAACAGATGAGCCTTGGCCCTTACAAAGCTTAGGTTGTAATAGGAAGTCTCCAAGATATAGAATCAGTTTTGAATGGACCCTGCATTTTACCCTGCTGTTGTTAGCACAAATGTTTGATAAAGCTCATTGGCTTTATTAGAATTAATTCTTGTTTCTTTCTTTCATGACAATTTTTAAACTGCTTGGATGATTTATATTTATTTGCTGATCTGAGGGTGTATAATTCTGGAAAAGTCATTTGCCCTTCTCCAAGCAAATTTTTTAAAAAAAAATTAAAGTTCCACTGTGAAGGCGTCTCTGATCAATTCTTTCATTTGTATTAACACGACCATGTCCCCCAAGTAAACATGAAGGACAGGAAGAGGAAAAAGACTACTGAGTTTCAGAAGTACATACTTGAAAATGAAAATTACAAAACAGGAAGTTTAGTTTACCATTTTCAACATGCAAACATTTACCACAATGATTATTCTTAAGTATCTACATCATGGATTCTGGAGAATAAATTTATGAAATGAATTATCCTGAAAGCTGTTAGTGGATAATAAATTGCAATAGAAATGTAAATGACCTGCTTTAACTGTCAACAGCATGGCAAACACCTGCAAACTCCAGATTTGTCATTTACAAGCAAATTGGCGTGCTTGGGTATTAATGCTGTGTGACTTGGAACAAGTTACTCAAGTGCTCTGGGTATAAGTTTTCTTATCTGTAAAATGGTGCTTAAATAATACCTTTCACGTGGGTTGCTATGTGGATTACATGACTTTCTATGTAAAGTGCTTAGCATAGTGCCAGGTACAAATTAAATGCTCAATAAGTGTTAAGTGATTGTGGAGGGGATTGAGGCTATTGTGTGGACCTAAATTTTTACATTTGATTTCTGAACAAATTTAAAAACAGCTATCAGAAATAAGTTCCTCTGCTGGTTGCTGGTACCAAGTGAACCAGGGTGACAATTTTTAGATTCCTAAGGGAATGTCTATTTGGGTTTCTTAATATAATTATTTCAACATAGAAGCATTTAAAAATTCTAATTTCAGCCTTCTACCAAATATCAGTAACAATCTTTTCAGAAGTTAAAAAAATGAAGAGTGGGCTCAAAGCACACAATGGAAGATCAGCCAAGTTCCAAGAAGCATATTCTAAAGGTCATGAGTTATTGGTCAGAGAAAGTAGACTCCTTTGCTAATTTCAAGAGCGGAACGTTCTCTGAAGACATTTTCTCCTAACCTGTTCAGCTACTTCCTGCCCCTTTACTGCAACAATCTACCACTTCAAACACGGCTTAGTAGGGTCACCCTGGTACCCAAACCTGTCATCTGAAGAGCTCACATCCTAGAAGAGACTGTTCCTTCTTGGCACTGACTAAAATAACTTGATGAGATTCTGCCTCTCTTTCAAAACGTCACAGTCAATCTTTACTTCTGTAGAGCTTGGAACTCTAAAAGCCCCACCTTCTGGAACCCTGCTCTGAAAACAGAATTATACTTAAAAAATTTGCTACACCTTCCACTAGCTACACATTTAGAAATAAAGCTATTACATCATTCTTAGAAACAAATCTATCCTGGAGAATATCATAGCATGTAGAGTGTCAGTTACTTGATAGCAAGCATTATCAATTTCAAAATAAATGCACAAGCTTTTTTTTTAAACAGTAGGAAGTTTTACTGTTTCCTTTTTCCCCTTGAACTTTTATTCCACTTCTATCACACAGTTATTCTATATCTCTCCACTGCAAAAATATGTATATAAATCAAAATTTATTTTTATAATTCCCATGATCTTTGGGTTAAAAAAATCTTTATTGGACTATCTGTTAGTTATTATCAGAACACAACCCAAACACTAGAAATATAGTACACAATTTGATAAATAGTTATTAAATATTAAAAGTAAACATTTATTACAAGTGTACTTCTTCAACAAATGGCTAGGGATTTTTTTTCTAATTCATTTATATTTCTGGATGAAAATGAATTCCACAAAGAGATAGAATTCAACATCAAGTCTATTCCCATTGTTTGCTCTTATAGATGTAAGTAATGATAAACATTCATATAAACAAGTACATGGGAATAGAAGGAGTTTAAAGGTATAACACTCAATTCATTTAACTCCTTCTGAATTATGTGCCAAATATAAGGTAGTCATACATCATCAAAAATAAATTTTAATGATCTATTAGCTGACAACTCAGTTAGGTACTTTTATTTTGTTAAAAGCAAAACACTGGAATTCACCTGTCACACTAAAGGATTGGTTACCTAGTCATTAGATGCATTTACTTTCCCAAGAGCAATGCTAATATTTCTATATTTTTAATTATTCTTTTGCACCCCAGATATTTTAATACTCTGGGGGAAATGTACAATAGTCAAATTTAGAATGTGGGAGAACTAAAGTGACACAATTGCAATTCTGCAAAGTCAGCCTGAAAAGGGGTCCAGTATCATCAGTTTTAGGTAAGGGTGCATACGGAAGTTAGGATCTGGAAATTGACTTTCTTAAAGTTCCTGGCGCCCACATACCCGTGGAAAGGCTCTATGTATTTCTAGTATAACTGAAGATTGTTATGCAAACAAAATGGCAGGGACACCTCCCCCTTTAAAACTACACCTGTAATGTCTGAATTCTTGCTCACTATACAAAATTCAGATGATAAAGATGCATGCAGAGTAAAAAGTAAAAATCTTCCTTCATCTTTCCTCAACCCTAATTCCCAGGCATTACCAGTTTTCAATGTAACTTTACATTTTTGGTCATTTTCCTATGTACACAGGGGAGTGCTACATTTAACAGGGAGATCTTCTGCTGGTTCTGTTCAGTAGCCCCTAAGGATAAATGAAAAGATTTCCCTTCCATTCCCCTCTACTCCTGTAAGAGTCTATCTTTGGCTGATTGGCCTAGAAACAGACCTTGAAATGAAGATTCATGTGCAAGTGATTTATTAAGGAACTGTTCCAGGGGAAACTGATAAGCTACTGAGGGAAGCAGGGCAGGGAAGGGTAAGAAACTAAGTATAATCTTTTTTTGTTTTTGTAAACTGTCTCTTGGAGCTATTTTCACTCTATTACATATATGTCTATTGCACTCTTTTAAATAATTACAGTTTTCCAGTATTCCATGATATAGATGTGCCATCACTTATTTAATCTTTATTGATGTTTCTAAGTAAGCAGGTTCCAAAATTTTCACTTTTGAAAGCAATTCACAAAAGATCTACACTTCTTTGGGCACATATAAGATTATTCTGTAGGAAAAATTATTAACAATGGAATTTGCTGGGATCAATTTATTTAAAATCTTGATAAGTGCTACCAAATTGCCCCTTTAAAAGGCTGTAACAACATCATTCCACTGACAACGTGTAAGAAAGTGCTCTTCCCCCACCCCCCGATACCTTTGCAAATTCTAAAATGATTAGTATTTACAATATATTAGGGAAAGCAACTCTATAACAATAGTCAAAGTTACTTGTGAGGTTATCCTTTTCTTTGTATACTATCTGGCCATTTCGATTTCTTTTATAAGCCATCTGTTTATGTTCTTTGCTGATTGTTGTTTACATGTTTGTCATTTTCTTACAGTTTTTAGGACTTTTAAGATATTGTGGATGGCAATTCTTTGCCATTTAAAAAATATTTGGTACTACTCAGCCATAAAAAAGAATGAAATAATGCCATTTGCAGCAACATGCATGGACCTAGTGATTGTCATACTAAGTGAAGTAAATCAGACAAAGACAAATATCATATTGATATCACTTATCTGAGGAATCTAAAAAAAATGATACAAATGAACTTACTTACAAAACAGAAAGAGACTCACAGACACAGAAAACAAACTTATGGTTACCAAAGGGGAAAGGTGGGAGGGATAAATTAGGAGTTTGGGATTAGCAGGTATAAACCACTATATAAAAAATAGATAAGTAACAAGGTCCTCCTGTATAGCACAAGGAACATAATAACGTATAATGAAAAAGAATATATATATATATATATATATATATATATATATATATATATATATATATATATATATATATATATATATATATATATAACTGAATCACTATGCTGCACACCAGAAACTAACACATTGTAAATTACCTATATACTTCAATTTTAAAAATTTTAAAAATATTTGAAAATATTTCCCCTGGTCTTTTGTTTACCTTTTAAACTAGCTTATGCTCTCTTTTGTGATATGAAACTTTTCCAATCTTTATGTGGCAAGTTTCAGCAACCTTTTTTCGGTGGTTTCTGTGTTCATTGTATTATAGATTTAGGAAAGTCTTGTATTTCTAGATAGCTAATTTAAATCTTTTCTAAAAACAAGAATGGTTGTTGAATTTTACCACATTTTAAACATCTATTAAAGATGATTATATGCCTTTCCTACTTTTTTCTTTTAATGTACTATATTTCATTCTTACACTTTCTAATGTTGAATCATTTTTGTTCTTGGGGTAAACTTTGTAGATTCTAAACATATTGCTCTTTTAATACATTGATTTGATAATAATACAGTTGATTTGATAATTTGTTTTATTTACATTTTTGCACCCCTATTGATATCAGTTCTCTCTCTTTCCCTCTGCGTGTGTGTGTGTGTGTGTGTGTAGTATCTTGTCTGAATTTGATACCTAGCTTATATTAAGCTCTTAGAATGAGTTGGAAGCTTTCCATGCACTAAATATTATTACATTGCTTTGTTGAAGACATTCTTAACCTCTTCCTGAAAGCCATGTTGGTTATTATTTAGCTCACTTATAATAATATGGTTTAGAGTGTTTCTCAGTCTACAGCTGATTAACCAACTCCAAATTAAAGCATGAAGTGTAGTGAATGAAGACTGCTGAGTGAGGGCAAGGCAAGAGACAAATAGATAGAGAAATATTTGTAACAACAAGAAATGATCCTCGAATGTCATGATTTCTTGGACTTGCTAGAGGTATCCAAAAACAAAGAGAAAATCAGCATTGACTCTTAGTCCTGGGCCATCAGGCATGAGTTAAGCACCCCAACCACTGCAATAATGCCTAATAGCAGTCTCATAACTGTATATTAATATTTTCAAATGTTTATCATTATGGATCTGAACCACAAGAGAACATTTACATTATATTCACTATGAAGAGAAGTACACAAAAATTTACTTCAAAATATTTAAAATTTAACAAAAGGTATGATGTTTGCAGAAGCTTGTTAATCTATCTGGTTTTTAAAATTTAAATTGCAATGCTACCTGTATCAGCAGCTCTCTCTTGAGCTTAGCTGCACATCAGAATTTATTTCAGAAATAGCCTTGCCTAGGTCTTACCCACTGAAATTCTTATCTAATGGGTAGTGGACATCAGTGTGTTTTAAAAGCTTCCTAGGTGATTCTCATATGGAGCCAAGGCCAGAAAACACTGTCATTTGAATAGACAAGTGGTTCTCAATCAGAGGTGGTTTTGCTCCTTCAGGGGACACTGACAATGTTTGGAGACACTTTTGATTATCACAGCTAAGGGGAGAGGGCTTCCGTTATTTAGTTGGGAGAGACTTGGGATGCTACTAAACCTACTACAATGTACAGGACACTCCCCAACAATAATGATCTGGTCCAAAATATCAACAGTGTCAAAGTTGAAATATCCTGGCATAGACCTGTCTCATTCTTGCTTTCCATGTACAACCAATCACCAATCTTGCTGATTCCACTGACTAATCGCCACTCCAATCATACTACTGTTTTTCTAGCCCCACTGCCACCATCTTAGTTCAGATCAGCAGCCCCTCATGCTTTGATACCATAAGGGTCTTATCTCCCTCCTTCTGAGACAGAAGGAAAGGGGGCAGGGCACAACCACTGAAGGAATGACACAGCCACTGAGGATGGGATAAACTGGTTAGAATCAAGAGGGTGGGAGTTTTGACCTCCAGTAGACCTTGAGCCTTATGGTGCACCCACAGGCGCCATGACAGTTCCTTTTATGGCTGACCATAAAAGGTCCAAGAGTGGGCGGGGGCTCAATTCCTGGAAACCCCTGCCCCTTCCCCAAAATAGTTGGAATAATCCTCGTATATATTAGCATATTAAATTACCAAGCCCATAAAAACTAACAACCACGCACCTCATAGTCGCTCTCTCTCTTGCCTTCTGAGACGGCCCTCACTCTGTCTATGGAGTCCGTAACTACTTTTACTTTAAACTAAACACTCCCTCACACGCCTCATGGCCTCTCTCCCTCTCGCCTTTTGAGATGGCCCACATTCTAACTATGGAGTGTGTATCTCTCTAAATAAACTTCTTCTCACTTTACTATGCCTTGCTCTTGAATTCTTTCCTGCGCAATACAAGAACCTATTCTCTGGCAACACTTCCAGTCTTCCTGTCCTACATTCATTCTCAACGTCATGGGCAGAGTGACCATTTTAAGACACAATCTTATCCTAATCCCTTCCTGAAGCACTTCAACGGCTCGGGGGTGCCCTCCGGGTGAAGCCCTAGCCCTTAACAGGGCACACAGAGCTGTATTGAGGTTGCCCCAGCTCACCTTTCGGAATCTTCTCTCTCACCATTTTTTTTCTAAAATGCTAAACTCAAAACACAACTAAACAGATCTGAATCCCTTCAAGGTCTTTTTCTACTCCTGAATAGTTATTCTTTCTGCTACTTGGAAAATCACTATTTTCTTCAGCCTGGCTAAGCTGTTTCTCTTCTTTGGGTTTTGGTTTAGAGGCTACCTTCTGTGGAGAAGCCTGACTGAACTCCCAATTCTGGGATGAGTGGCCTTCCTAAATCTTTCTACAGCAGGTAGTTATCATTTCTGTCAGAAAAGTGATCGAGCTCCCTTACTAGACTGAAAACTCCATGAGTGTAGAAATGGTTGACATTTTGATCATTCCTGTATCTTTCGAGCTTTGTACAATTCCTGGTTCATACTGAGTTTTCAACGTTTAAGTGTTAAATGTTTAACTGTTTATGTAATGAAGGAATAAATTATATACAATATTTGATTTCTTAACATTCTGAAAGAATGAAATATTATTCTACTCACATCTTTTTAAATTAGAAGAGTCTGCTTTCTTATAGGAGCATGGTGCTACTCAAGCTGTGGTATATTTATACAATGGAATACTATTCAGCCATACAGAAGAGTAAAATAATGCCATTTGCAGCAACATGGATGGACCTGGAGAATGTCATTGTAAGTGAAGCCAGAAAGAGAAAGAAAAATACCATATGATATCATTTACATGGGGAATGTAAAAAAAAAAAAAAAAAAGACGAACTTATTTACAAAACAGAAACAGACTCACAGACATAGAAAACTAACTTATGGTTACCAGTGAGGGAAGTGGGGTAAGGGATAAACTGGGAGTTCAAGATTTGCAGATACTAACTAATAAATATAAAATAGGATAAACAACAAGTTTCTACTGTATAGCACAGGGAACTATATTCAATATCTTGTACTAACTTATGGTGAAAAAGTATATGAAAACGAATATATGTATGTTCATGTATGACTGAAGCATTGTGCTGTACACCAGAAATTGACATAGCATTGTAAACTGACTATACTTCAATAAAAAGAAAGAAAAATACCATATGATATCACTCATAAGCGGAATCCAAAAAAAAAAAAAAGAGGACACTAATGAACTTATCTACAAAACAGAAGCAGACTCACAGACGTAGTAAACAAACTTACGGTTCCTAGGGGGAAAAGGGGTAGGGAGGGATAAATTGGGAGTTCGAGATTTGCAAATACTAGCTACTATATATAAAATAGATAAAAAACAAACTTCCTCTGTATAGCACAGGGAACTATATTCAATATCTTATGGTAACCTATAATCAAAAAGCATATGAAAATGAATATATGTATGTATATGTATGACTGAAACATTATGCTGTACACCAGAAATTGACACACTGTAACTGATTATACTTCAATTAAAAGAAACAGAATTTCCTCATGAAAACAATTTCTCAATTTCCATTTAAAGCAAACATGTTTAAGGTAACAGAAAAGTCAATCAAATTTTCAAACTAGCAATTAACAAAAAGTGTTCATTGTGAACCCACTCTGAATAAGCTCTTCACTATGTTAGGTATTTCAGAAGAATATCTGAAATACACTTTTTGCCTGTAGTAAAGTCATTTCAGAACACTTGGCACATAATAGGTGCTCACTAAAGGTTTGCCGAAGACCAGTCAGAATGAGTAAACTGTATGAAATGAATTAATTTTCATATACAAGTTTTGAATTTAAACACATATTTTCAGAAATGTTTCACATGTGAATTCTTTTGGTGGTGTTTTATTTTGTAAATGAATATAAACATGCTATCAACAGCATTCTTTGTCTTAAGTTACTTATGAGATATCAGAATCCAGTGAAACACATTGGCAATAAAGATTCAGATTTTAATTGAGACAGTTAACTTTGAAACTTTGGACTTCTTGGAGGGCGGCCTTGACTACATAGTAATTTGGAAAGCTACTGCAATATAGACTACTTCATATTTGCCCCTAAACTTACCTAGCTACAGCAGATATATTTTAATGTACCTTAAACTATGTTTCTATACCTATTATTACAAGCATAAGATCACAAAGTAAATTTTCTGTTAGCTGTTGACAAGCAAAATTTTATTTGTATATATCTATTTTCCTATTTCTATTTTTCTAGAAGTGATTAATTAGTGCTCCAGCTATAAAGCTTCTATTTTCCTTGTCAATGACAATCTCAAGGCCTCTGAGCTGCCTCTTGCTTGACCTTGGTTTAAAAGCACAAAGAATAGCAACCTTGAAACTGGCATCAACAAGATTCATTCTACAGAAACCAGATGCAGCACAATAGGGAAAAGCCACACATTTAATTTTAAGGTTTTACAGAAATTGCTCTCAATATTTCTTCTCCTTAAAGACTTTAAAGTGCAAACGTCCTTCATTTCACAAAAGGAAACGTTGCCATTCTGCCACTTAATACTGGCCAAAGGGGTCATTTGGAGATCCTTCTGCATTCTTCCCTTTGAAGGACACGTGGCAGCAGGGTCCACATAACCCTGGGAGAATAACACAGCCGGATGCGATGTTTAGTGGTGAAGCTTTCATTGAGCAGAGCCTGACTATTAAAGCATGCTGAAAAGCATTTCATTAACATTTGAACAAGGTTATGAAGCTGTAACAGAATCATGCAGTTCAAATGGACATGCATATATTCTTCTCTATTTGAGGGGACTTGTTTTCCATTGTCTTACGCCAGTGTTCATTTGAAGGCACGGTGCCATGGCTGTCCTTTGCCTACAGAATTAAATGACTCACTGTTCCTCTGTTCTGAGGTGAGAATTCTCGTATTAATGATGGAAGTTGTCTAGTGGAGTAGGGTGGAAGTGGCAGTGGATGAAGACTGACTTGGAAACTTGCCTCTGGTTGTTAACCTGTTTTTTTCCACATCATTATCACCTAATTAATTTCCTAAAATTAGATCACACTTTATTAAATTATCATTTGATTATCATTTTAAGATATGCTGCAAGTATTTTAAAAATGAAACTAAAAGGTCTTCTTATCAAATACATGAATATAGAAATTGTCCACCCTCTCGTACATTCTCATAGTTTCCCTACAGGTAAATAAAATTATTCATATTTAGATAGCCACACCAGGAAGAGTTCTATTAAAAACATGGAGAACATGTGCAAAAGGGTTTAAATTGCTGAATATTAATTTCAAAAATGAAAGAAGTACAGTCTTTATTTTCCCTTAGTGCAATGGTATCCTGGTAAATGTTTAACAATTGGCTCCCTGGAGAAGAAAAAAATCCCGGATTTGTAGTGTTTGCAGAATTCTGCAGTATAAATATTCCCACCATGGCCTATTCCAAGCTATTAGTGAGATGTCACTAAAGGCTAGGTTTTGGAACAGCTGGGAAAACACGTGCGCAGTGGGATCTCCCACGTGGGTGCTGGCAGCTCCAGCGCTCGGCTGTCTTAATGTCTTGAATCTGTCTCTTCCCTTCCACTTCAACACACAGTTCAGACCTTTATCACTGCTTGCCTACAACATTATTAGAATGTCATCATCTTTTTGCCCCTTCCACTTCTCTGCACTCACTCACTGCTTTTATCAGTCAATTAATAAAAACCACACTGAGCCTCTATGAGCAATTCCCAGGGATAAGCACTTTGGATACGCTGAAACATAATTCATGGTCACTGCCCCTACACTAGTTATAAGCTAGCTAGTGATGCAAAACACATGCATTCCGGAAATTCAAAGTTGCATGAGACAAATATCTAAGGCATAGTTCCAATACAAATTGCTCTAGGATTTCAGAGGAAGAAAGTGTGAAGTTGGTATGCTAATAGTTGGGAAAAAAAAAGACACGGAGATGTTTTTCGACATAGAGGTCCAGAGAATATTTCTGTTTTGAATGTCAGCTTCTGATCCACTTCCTGCTTTTGAAGACTTTTCTGCTATACAAGTGGGAATCAGAGCTTATCTCCCCGTTTAACACTGAAAATGCTAAATACTTGATTTCCCAGCATTCTCTGTAGCTAGGATATGGAGAGGTGATGGCTGCTCAACCAATTAGGTACACCTATCCCAAAGCCCAGAGGAGGTACAGGACAGCAAGCATTACTTAGACTGTATCTTGTAGATGAGCAGCAGCAGAAGCAGCATCGCAGCAGCAGCCTTGTTGAGGAGCCACAGAGACAGCGAAGCTGATGGTGAGGCTTGAGGCCTATGTCCCAGTGTGCTGCAGTGCCGATGGTGTGAATTCTGAACCCATTTTTTAACAGGACACATATTGCTCTTGCTAGACTTTAGGGAAATGATGTGACTGTGGCCGTGGCTCCCACATAGTCTCCATTTTCCTATCCAGGTTTACTCAAATCCATTGTTATTCTATTATGCTAAGAGCTAGTCTCTGTTGCTTACAGCTAAGGAATTCTGACTGACGATTAGGAGCAGGAAGGCTGTGCTGGCAAAATGAGCAAAGATGTAGAGTCAGGAGTCACATGACCTAATTGCTCCAAATACCTCAATAGTTAAACAGGTGCTGAAGGATAAATTCTAAGTTCTGTGGTTGACCCTTCTGGTACCCTTTCAACTACTCAGTTGATCTTAAACACACTGTGAATTCTACTATGGCTATCCCATTTCCCTACTCTGCTCATTCAGTTCCACCTTCTGGAAGGCTCCCTTATCCCCACTGAGCCTAATTAAATCTTATCTATTTTAAAGGCCTAACTGAAATGCTGTTTTATTTGTCAAATCTTCCTAGGCTACCTTGACCCATTAAAATCTCTCCCTTCTCTGTACATTCCCAGAGCACTTAGTGGCATTACCAAGGATTTAGAATGAATACTCTGATGCTTTGCACAATAATTTGATTTATCATTCAGCAAATATTCACTCCTCACCTCTCCAACTTTGGGTAGAGGATGCTTCCTTCCCCAAGGATGCTGTTCTTGGCCATGTTACTTGCCTTGGCCAACAGAATTTAAGCAGAAGCCTAAGTGTGCCCTGGTGGTCTGGCTTGCCTGTTGTGCACCAGGGATTCACCATGAGGAGGTCGTGCCTTTGCTAGCTGCTGGGAGGGCAGATCTGAATCAAGTTTGGAATGCATCCTGAATCTGACCAGCAGAATAACATGCCTTTAAATGAAAAAAAAATGCCTGCTGGTTTATCTCTCTGAGACTGTGAGCTTATTATGTAGCCTTATTGCAGCAATTGCTGATATACTATCTTTCACTTCTATATTTTCAGTGTCTGTGCCTTCTTGTTCTAACTAGACTATATACATTCTTGACAGCATCAGTCACGCTTTATCTTCTTCAGTATGCACACAACTAGAACAATAGAGGAATGGTGTTTTGGGTACATATATGTTTACTCATTCATTCACGAATGTTTATTAAACTTCTACTCTGTTCCATCCAGATGCAAGGAATAAAGGTAAAAGTTACAGTTCTTGCACTGAAACAATACATAGGCTGACAATAGAAAAAGACAAGAAAATGGTATGATGATAGTGGATAAAGCAATGACAGAGGAGAACAAAGAGACCCAGGGGAAGAACAGTGATGGCTAGCTCACTCAATTTGGTACCCGGTAGAGATGATGGGTGGGAGCATGTTAGCAAAGGTTCCTTGGAGGAGGCAAAGTTTATACTGTATCTTAAGGGGTAAATAGGAGTTATCCAGATGCAGAAGAATGAAGGACATCCCAGAGGAACAGTGCCTGTAATGCTACAGAACAGTGAGCCTGACATGTTTGGGAAACTGCATGTAATTCAGTGAGACTTCAACCTTCATTTTGTATGGGGAAATGATCCAATTTTCAAAGTGTTTCCCAAACACTTTCTACTTAAGATGGTCACAAGATATATCAGAAATCAGCAAGTGTGATGCCCTCTGCTTTGTTCTTCCTTCTCAAGATTGCTTAGGCTGTCCAGGTCGTTTTTGGCTCCATATAAATTTTAGGATTGTTCTGTCTACTGTAAAAAATGCCATTGGAATCTCCATAGGAATTGCATTAAATCTACTGATGGCTTTGGGTTTCATGGACATTTTAACAATATTAATTTTTTCAATCCATGAACACGGGATACCTTTCCATTTATTTATGTCTTCTTCAATTTCTTTCATCAATGTCTTGTAGTTTTCAGTGCAGAGATCTTTCACCTCTTTGGTTAAAATTATTCCTAAGTATTTTATTGTTTTCAAGGCTGTTGTAAATGAGATTGTTTTCTTTACTTCTTTTTCAGATAAAACAATGACTTTTGGCCATCAGTGTGTGAGTCGACCAACCAAGCACACAAATCTCACACTGTGATGCACAGAGAGATTCTTAGGGCCACTGCCACTATATGGAGTAAGAAAGCTTCACATAGAAGTTAACAGCAGTTCTGATTAGGCCCATGGGAGAAATATGTCATTAAATAATAATAATTGCTAACACTATTGAGGTCCTACTATGTGTCTGGCACTGATCTCAGTACTATATGTTTGCTATTTTATTTAATCATCGCAACAATCCTATAAGATAGGTACCATTATTATTTTCATCTAAACAGGTGAACAGACTGAGACAGAGAAAGATTAAGGAACTTGCTCAAGGTCACAAAGCTAGTAGTGGGTAAGCCAGACTCAAACCCAGTCTGATGCCATCTACTGTGTGCTTAATCTCTATTCCCTACTGCCTGCAGAATAAGGGTAAAAAAAAACCTATTTAAGTTAACATAAGGAGGAGACACACTCAAAACATGATTAATATAAACATAACAGTATTTAAATCACGTATATCCACTTGAAAGGGGAAAAAAAGAAAGCAAGCTTTACTCTATACTGCCTCCCCAAAGCTTGAAGGAGGGCAATACAGACCTGAAAATGACTGATTAAATTCCTATCATTCTATAATGAGTGAAGAATCCATTCTATTATTAGTGAAATGGCTAACACCAAGGATAGTGGCTGAGAAGACATGAATGCTTACACAATACAGTGAAAAGTTGCTCTGAAGTACGTAGAAGGAATCAATTTCAGTGTTAGTATAATCAAGAAACTAAATTAAGATTAATGTGAAGCCACTCATTTTGACAGAATCTCAAATGATCTCATTTCCAAGACCTGAAATATTCTTCTAGGGATGATTAAACAAAGCTTGCACTTTCATCTTTAAAGTTCAATTATTATCTTTTACTTTATTTGATTAGAATATATCAAGGACATGATGCTTCTCATGTTGCTATGGAGTTGGGATAGAAAACTTGAAGACGTGTTTCTAGGTTCTCCAGTCCAATTGTTCTCAACATTTTTTTTTTCTGTCTCAGCAATGATCTCATGAGTAAACATTCTCCAATGTGAGTTCTTGGCTCACTCGCTATAACATCACACTATTCTTTCCCTTCTCAGGGAAGTCTGGCATGCAAATGCAGGAGAATGTGCTTACTATAGGAATAATAAATCCCATCTTCTGTTTCCAAGGAAATATGTCTCTCATGGGCAATACTTTTTGTTGGTGTATACACTATGCCCTTTAAAACTCTCTCTCATATCCCAAGGGTGGAATCTTGGAAACTACATTTCTCACACTATTGTGAACAGGGTTTCAATTAGACTTCATCAATGAGAAGCATCTGCATGATATTTGGAAACTGGGAAAGAAGGGGAAGCAGTCCACTGCCATCTTGCCATCCCAGATCATCATAACAGAAGGTGAGAATGCTGAGGTTCCCAGAGCAAGTCTTCAACGTCTCAGTCCACAAATAACCATTTCTGCTCACAGTCCACTGCCCAGATCAGTTGGTTGTGGCTCTGCCCAATTGCAAAGTGGCCAGGAAATATAGGTGAAAACATGAATATTTGGTAAGAATTACATGTCTGTGTCACAGGGATGGTAATTAATATATTTGATATATTTAAATTCATGTCATTTGGGTCCATAAAGAAGTAGAAATGTGTGGGTTGGAATGCATATGAACTCTTGAATCAAGCCAGTCAGGTACGGACAGTGGGTGAAAGGAACAGTAGGTGACTTAGTGGATAAGAAACAACAGGAAGTAGGGTATGGTGGAGGGGAGGGCATGAGCCAGGATGGTGTCATAGCACTCCAGAAGGATCCAAGAAGTCAGTGATAGTTGACTGGGGAGAAGCCAAAATGGGAGGAATGAACCTTGTGAATAAATCTTAGTTGATGATGTGGACCGAGGAGAATATCTGTCAGTGTTCCAGATTTATGTCTGGTTGTAAAAAAAAGATTTGTTTTCAAATGGCCATGACAAATTGAAACAATGATCCTTAATGTAATTTTTTTTTTCCAAAAGGAGAGGCTTCCTTTGAACATTATAGAAGTTCTGTGACCTTTTTATTAAATATTCAAGCAACATATAAGCGTATGAAGTAGAAAGTGACAATCTACTAAGCCCAAGTAGAGCTATTGATAATGGATGCTATCAATTGAACATATAAGTAAATACATGGATATGAAGATATTTGTCTAAATATAGACCACATATGCTATCTTGTAATCTACTTTAAAATATTACATCATGACCTCTATTCCTTGCCATTACATATGGCTTTACCTCATGCTTTTCAAAGATGACAGGATATCATACTCTAAGGATTACCATAATTGATTCAGCCAATCCTCTGAAAATAGACACATATCTTGTTTTGTTCTCCTGCTATTATAGAGATGCTGCAAGAATATTTTTGAACACACATCCTTGTGCACATATGAGAGTATATCTCTAGGATAAATATCTAAAACTAGAATTTTGGGGTCAAAGAGTATGTGCACTTAAATTTATATTTATATAAATATATATAAAATTGTTCTTCAGGAATATTGCACCAATTTGTGTTTCCACTAACAGTATACGAAAGTGAGTTGCATTGTCTAGGAATATATTCTACAAGGTTCTCACACAAGGGTGCAGGCAATCAACAAAATCAACCCTTGTGGAGGTATTGAGCAATTAATAGAGAACAAAAAGTGAGAACTCAGCAACATTTATTATATATCACAGTAACATCTTCCACAGCTCACATACACTATGTGCAGTGGACTATGATTGGTATAGAAAATTCCAGGACTCTGAGGGATTGCTAAAGGTATTTTTGGATCTGTGCTTTGCTGCAGTTCTTTCCTCCTCAAATGAAGGAAGTACCACCTTCAGAATTTCCATTTAAATCACTAAAGGTAGGGACTGGGGGTCCTGAACTTTAGGAACACATCAGTGGCTTTTATTTGCTAAATATGTAAGATATTGGTACGACCTTGTGCATAAGGACAAGAGTAGTTGAATCAATTAAAAAATAACAACTTTTTCAGGTACTATGCCTGTTTTAGAGACAACACAGGGTACACTTAGGCAGATCAAGTTTCTTAACAGTGATCTCACAAGTTGGTAGTGTTAGAAGAACAATCCAACCTAAAGACTTCTGATGATAAATCCTATGCTCTTTCTGGGCTGTCTAAATCTGATTTTCAATTTATTCTAAATTTTGGGTTAGACCCTAAATATATTCTATTGAGATCCTTTGTCTCAAGCATGAAATCCACATATTTACAGATTAATTTGGATTTAAAAAATTATACTTTATCCAAGTGTTACACAAGATTTAAAAGTTACTCAGACTTCTGGACTTTTCAGAGAGACCTCAACAGGTTTTATCTCTCTGTAAAGATCAGGAACTTGAAACTAGAGTTATAAACAATTTTGATGATTACATAAAAATGTCCAAACTCATGATATTCAGATAGGTTCTTAACTGAGCACACATAACCGTCCTATACTCTCTCTTTGACATATGTTTATTATCATGGGAGTATTTTTCTCATTTTTCTTATATCTCATCTGGTGACAAAGGTAATTAATAGTATATTCCTGTTATTTTCAAATGCTTATCTTGAAAAATATTTTTTTAAAATAACATAGGCTTTCTCTTCTGTCTCATTTTCCTTTCTTATATTCCTTGTTTCTTTGTTTCTCTCACAGTTTTTCTCTGCTGTATTACATTTCCCTAAGAACTAACCCTGGTATTATGATTTCATTTCTTTGTGTCACATCACTGACCCATTTTAAATCATTAGTAACTTTGTAAAGGCAACTTGTTATTACACCTATAGACAGTATAATAAACAGGTTAGAAAGTATGTGACTGGAGTCACACAGAGTGTGTACTGACTAGTATTTCTTAGTGGGGAAGTTACAAAGGCTCTTTAGAGAAAGAGCCCTGTGCTGGGCTATAAGCAAGTTAACGCAATGGACTGCATTTTAGTTATCATTGAATCCCCAGTCTAAAACAATACCAAGAACTTAATAGGAAATCTATAAATATTTGTTGAATGAATGTAGTTATTAGGCAAGTTACTTAACCTCCATGGCCAGAAATGCTGCACAGCTTCTCCAAGACACGTAGATAACTGATTATACATGCTCAGAGATATATGTGCTTGACAATTCTATCTGTTGTGATCTTAGTCATTATTCTATAATACTTTTAGTGCACTTACTGAAATCTTACAAGTTTTCCTTTTTGTTCTATTGACTCAGAATTTCCATTTGTGGGCATTATTGAAAAGAAACATGTACCTATGCACACCAAGAGACAAGTATGAGAACGCTCATAACATTATTCTTATTCATCCCCAACTGGAAACTACCAATATGTCATCAACATGGTAGATTACAATGGAATACTGCACAGCAATGTAAATGAATAGCAATATACAGTACCATGGATACTTACTCATACTGAGAAAGAAACCAACACAAAAGATTAAGTACTACGGTGTGCATATAAGTTTTTCAAAAAAGGTAAAACTAGGCTATAGTGTTAGAAAACAGGATACTAGATACTTGGGGAAAAAGTTTAGGTTAAGGACTGTGACGAGGCATGGAGGGGGCTTCTGATGTGCTAGTAATGGTCTATTTCTTGATTTGGGTGGCAGTTACATGAGTGTGTTTTCTTTGTGACTACCAACTTGTATAATTATACTTTTTTCTGTATATACGTCAACACTCCATAAAAACTTACTTAAAAATTAAATACATTTGTATACAAGTACAAAGGCATAATAAGAATCTGGAATGATTGATAGACATCTTGGAAGTCTTTAGGCTGGACTGAAAAGGAAGAAATGAAAGTGCCATTCACAAATGATATCATTGTGTATACACAGAAAATCCAAAATTATCAACAGAAACATTAGTAGCACTTAACAAGATTGTGATAGGAAATCAATATTGAAACTCAATTGCCCTGAATATATAACCAGCTGATTCTTTGTACTAGCAACTAAAAGAAAAGGAAATAAAAAGATATAATTTGTAATTAAAAATTATGTAGCAGCTAGGAATACATCTAAACCTCCACTCCCTAATTCTAAAGAGAAAGAATAAAGATGATCCAAATAAATGAAATTTTATATATATATACATACACACACACACACACCCCTATATACACATACCATTCATGGATTGGGTGGCTCACCAAACTGTGTGTGTGTGCATGTAAATACACATAGAGAGGAATATTTTAAAAATATAACCACATAAAAATTATCCCAAATTCATAAACAGATTCAATGCCATTCAAAACTCAATAAATTTTCTTGTGGAATGTTCAAACTTATTCTCAAATTTATATGGGAATACAAAGGGCCCAAAACAGACAAAACTATCTTGAAGGTTATTAACAAGATGCGAGGGCTTGCACTGCTGGATATCAAAACTTATTATAAAGCTATGGTAATTACTGTATTGATACTCAGAAAAGTAGGAAAACAAAACAGATTAGAAAACTCAGACACAGATCCAACATCAGTGGACACTTTACTCATGACAAACAGGGCACAGAAGTGGAGAAAGGACATTCTTTTCAGTAAGTGAAGCTGGGACAACTGGGTAATCATGTGGGAACAAAAGAAAATGACAAACTCTTATCTCAAAATATACATCAAAATAATTTCCAGATGTATTATAGGTTAAGCATAAAAATCAAAATAATAAAACTTTAGAAGTTTACATAGAAAAATATTTTTATGATCTTAAGGCAGAGAAAAATTTCTAAACTAAAACAAAACAGTAAAAGCACTAATCAAAAGGAAAAGATTGATGAATTAAAATTAAGAGTTCCATCAAAAGTTACCACAAAAATGGAAAAGGAATAGCACAGCATGGGAGAGGAGACTGGCAATACATACAACCAATAAAGCGTTAATATTGAGAATATATAAAGAACTCCTCCAAATAAATAAGAAAAATACAAATAACTCAATAATAAATTAGTCAAAAGTCATGAATGGGCACTGCACAAAGAAGAAATCAAATGATATAAGCATATGAAAAGTGCATTAATTCTATTTACAATCAGGGAAATGCAAATTTAGACTACACTAAGACACCAGCATATAGCCATCAGATTGGGAAGAAACAATGTAAAGCCTGATAATACCAAGTGTTAGTGAGGATGTGGAGCAGTTTTAATTCTCATATACAACTAGTCAGAATATATGAGATCATTATTCTTCTAAAGTAAAGCCAAATGTGGCCTACCATAGTTGTGTAATTTTGATTTGTTTGGCCAAATGCCCAAACCACCAAGAGCAGGCCTGACAAAGGTTGATATCAAGTTTTGAGCTTGGTGTGGGGTATTTTGATAGGAGAAACCGTGGTTCCTGATGAGTACTGAGCGGGCATACCGGCACTAGACTGGCTGATGAGCAGTTGTTATACCACACTTTGGGATTTTATTTATCTGAGAGTTATATAACCTTTTAAACTTTAATCTACTGTTAGTTTGGGTTTTCAGCCTCAAAGCTGTAACTAATTATAATTTAAATGCCTTTTCTTGGGTAATATTTCTGAGTGCTTAGTATGTACCATAAACTGTGTTAAAAGCATCATATAAGTTATCTCATTCAATTAACCCAACAACTGAATTAGTGTTCTCCAGAGAAAGAGAAACAACAGGAGATAGATAGACAGACAGACAGACAGACAGATAAAGAGATATTCATTATAAGAAATTGGCTCATGTGATTATGGAGGCTGAGAAGTCCAGACTCAGGAGAGTCCATGATACAGTTCCAGTCCAAGTCTAATAGCATGAGAAGGAGGAGAGCCAATAGTGTAAGCTCTAGTCCAGGTCTGAGTTCAAAGGCAGAAGAAGACTAATGTCCCAGTTCAGAGACCATTAGTCAGAGAGCAAATTCTCCCTTAAACTCAGCCTTTTTGTTCTATTCAGGCTTTCAATGGATTGGATGAGGCCCACCTATAGTGGAGAAGGCAATCTGCCTTACTTTGGCTATGGATTCAAATGTTAATCTCATCCAGAAACACCCTCATAGATACAATCAGAATAATGTTTTTATCTGGGTAACCTGTGGCTCAGTCAAGCTGACACAAAACTAACCATCACAACACCACCAATGAAGTAAGCACTGAGACAGAGAGAGATTAACAAATATGTGATGAAGTCACATAGGAAGTTTAACACCAGAACACACATTTTAGATGACACTTTATCCTACTGCCTATCTACCTGTATAGCAGCCTTATTTATCTTTGGGTTCCTCATAAAATCTAAGAGTACTCGTCACATAGCTCTTGACACATAAATCATTATATTCCCTAAAATACTGACTTGGATCAACCAGACCAAATAAAGCATTCAGTAAGCCTTTGATCTAAGGACAATCTTTTTTTGCATTCATACAAGATGAGTTCTGAATAAGCTTTCAATTCTTTTTGTTTTAGCAAAGTGAATTTTCAGTACAGAATGAGATGCTTGGGAAAACCACTGAAAACATCTTGACAGTAAGTTTTTGCATTTCGCTGCTCTTTACAATGGAAACAAATAAACAAATATACCATAAAGCTTATACAGAAAATCATAGCAAAGGAACCCAATTAATTCCTTACATGTAGTATTTTCTAAAGGTTTTTTTTCCTTTCTCAATGAATGTAAATTTATCGGCAGACCAAAAGTATATCTGTTAATGGAATTAAGATTGCTAAATGTCAACTTCTTTTCCAAAAGAAGTCCTTGAAAACATTTGTATTTCTAATAATTCATTTCCTCATTATCATAGGTGGGAAAAAATGATGGCATAATTCCTAATAGCCAGAGGTAGATATGTATCACATTAGGAAGGTGGTACAAACATAAATTTGAAGTTAAATATAAAATATTGAATACAAAATACTTTTACTGAGTTAAATACAAAAATATTCCTTCACCATTTTGACAAATAGTTATCGGGTACTTATATGTGCCAGGTACCACTCTAGGATCTGGAATTTATGACCAAAAGTACACGTATATTGGAAGAGACAAACAATAAACTGATAAATGATAAGTATATTATAGAATGTCAGGTAGTGATAAGCATTATGGAGAAACATGAGACAGAGAAAAGAGAGTGAAGAGTGGGTGAAGATGCGGCACTGGGGCAGAGAACTGAATGGAGCGATCAGACAGATGGGCCTACATGCAAAGGAAGTGTGTTCTAGACAGATAGGATCAGGCCCTGGGGTGGGCTGCCAGTATGGTTGGTAAACCTTGAGTGAGGGGAGTTCTGGGCAGTGAGGTAAGTGAGATAGCCAGGATTCAGTGCTCTAGAATGAGAACTATGCATGGAATACAGTACACATGTCTACACATCACATTAAGATAAAATTAGAGTAGAACTTACAGTGATAAGTTTTAGTGATAAACTTTTGGTGATACTATTAATCCAAGATGGCGAATGGAATAATTGTTGCATTAGCTACCCCATTTCTGCTGAGTTTTCCAAATATTACTTTGGGACTTGTGGTAGGCAGCTTCTGAACATGGCTCCCAATGGTCCCGACTCCTGGTATTCATATTCTTATATAATCTTCTCCCTTTGAGTGCAGACTGGACCTAGTGACATGATTTTAACAAGTAGAATATGGCAAGTGATGGATGTTAGGTTCCAAGATTGACTTGTGTCTTGCTAGCACTCCTCCTCTTGCTGGCACTCTTTCTTGCCCTTTTACTTGCTCACTCTGATGAAAGCAGCTACCATACTGTGAAATGCTCTTACAGAGAGGCCCATGTGGCAAGGAACCAAGGGAGATCTCTGACCAACAGCTCATGAGGAGCTGAGATCTCAGTCTAAGAGTGCATGAGGAACTGAATCCTGCTACCAACTACATGAGTGAATTAGAAAGCAGATCTTTCCCAATCAGCACCTTGAGATGACTTTAGCCTTACAGGAAACCCAGAGCTAGAGGATTTGGCTAAAACATGCCTGAATTTCTGTCCCATAAAAACTATGAAATAATAAATGTTTTTTAAAGCCACTCATTTTTGAGCTAATTTATTACAACGTAATATATAGTATAGGGCTGCACTTCTGTTTCTACACTGAGCACTCAGGAGGAAGTTTACCCTGCAGGTTTAGCATTCTTATGTGTGTGGAGAGATGGGAGAGTTTTAAAGATCCTTTAGTGAGAACAGTATTTGCTTATTCAGTTTTCCCAATAGGGAGAAATATAAAAGTCGTGATACTTGTTTTGTCTTCTGTCTCCACCCAATTACACATGTTTCTATTAAATCATCTAGGCCTTACAATTATAAGAGAGGGTCTAAGAACATTCCTCCAAATATATGTATATTTATTATAAATTATATACATATATAGTTATTCTAATATGTTTTATATATATATATATATATAAATATAAATATATATATATAAATATATATATATATATAAATATATATATATATAATGTAGTCACAAATTTAGATTTATTACAAGATGATGAGGTGAAAATAAATAGTACTTTGAAGAATACTGGCTTAGCTGACACCTACTCAATCTTTCATTCCCAGTTCAAGAGTCACTTCTCCGGAAGTCCTTCTCCCAACCATGTCAGATCCTCCTTAATAGACTTATGATTCCTTTTTGCCCTGAGCACTTATCTCAAGTTGTGATTATGATTATACATTAATTGCCATAGTTATTCCATTAGTCTCTGTCTCCCCCACAAGATGGAAAGTTCCATGGTTGCAAGGAGCACTTATAACTTCTCTCTCAAGTGTATTCCCAGGAGGGACACAGTTCCCTTTCACTATGCCTGGCACAGAACTAGAACTCAGTTTGTGGAATGAATGGAGAAACAATTCTCGTGAACCTGTCATTTTATTTCCCAGATCTGAGTCTCCAATTGTCAAGTCAGGGGACTGAATCTTCCCATGGGGATTCTGGTGACCCATTCAGCACATTTATGCTCCTCTTCTGGTATCTATTCTACCATTTCATGTTGACTGCTCAGACTGTGAGCTTCCTCATGCTACCTCCACAGGAATCCTTGGGTGTTGATGCCTGACATGAATTGGACTGTGAACCCCAATGTAAATGGGTCACAATGGGGGTTATTCCCACTTGCTAAAGTCAATGTCTCTTAGCCCCAATCTTGTCAGATCTTCCTTTTAATCTATTCTGGCTCCATTTAGACGTTTTCAGCATGCTATGTGGAAAGTCACACTTATACAATTTCGCAGGGATCCCAGGAGAATTAAATGATAAAATGTACATGAAAACACCCTAGAATTATAAAACATTATACTTCAAAAAAGAACAAATATTTGAATAAAGATATTTTCCTCTTTGAGAAGAAAATACAAGAAAATGGTAATGAAATACATTGTTGGAAGTTTTGTAATTCATTGTTGTTAAAAATAACTGATCTAGCAATCTTACTCCCAGGCATATATCCGGAGGAAGCTCTAATTAAAAAAAAAAACATGCAACTCAATGTTCATAGCAGCACTACTTACAAAAGCCAAGACATGGAAACAACCTCAGTGTTTATAAATAGATGACTGGATAAAGAAGTTGTGGTATATATATACAATGGAATATTACTAAGACATAAAAAAGAATAAAATAATGCCATTTGCAGCAACATCAATGGACCTGGAGATCATCATACTAAGTGAAGTAAGGCAGACAGAAAGAAAAATATCTTATATTACTTATTTGTGGAATCTAAAAAAAACCACAAATGAACTTTTTAACAAAAAAGATATAGATTCACAGACATGGAAAACAAACTTATGGTTACCAGGAGTAAAAGGGGGTGGGAAGGGATAAATTGAGAGTTCCAGATTTGCAGATACTAACTGCTATATATAAAATAGATAAACAACAAGTTTATACTGTGTAGCACAGGGACTATATTTAATATCTGTTAGTAACGTATAATGAAAAATATGGAAAGGAATATATGTTTGTACATGTATGACTGAAACATTATGCTGTACCCCAGAAATTGACACAACATTGTAAACTGACTATACCTCAATAAAAAAACTGATAAAGAAATAAGGCAAATAGATAGGCTTACTTGTACAAGCTATCCAGCAAAGAACTGCTTTTTCTTCTGAGCCAGATCAAAGTAAAACCAAGGTTTACTGATTCAGCTGTTGCTATTAGACATCATCTGTTTGGCATGGATTAAGTGTCAGCTGCTAAATTCAGCACATTTAGCTTCAACTCCTTCATGAAAAACACTCAGGTGAAGCCCAGAGCTTCTGTTTCAAAACTGATTAGAAATTAAATCTAGAGACAAGTTTTGAATACAGTGTACTAAGATGAAAGACTGCAATTCATAGAGTCTGAAGCAATAATTTTGAGTTTAGTGTTTCACTCAGAGATCTTTTTAAAACTCAGATTGTTGGGCCCTACCCCCAGAGATTCTGACTCATCTGGCCAGTAAATCTAGATTTATAACAAGCTGTCATGTGATGTCAATGCTGGTCATCTGTGACTCACACACTGAGTAGTGTAGATCTAATGAATAACTGTTTTTCTGCCCAGAGTGACATATTTAAACTGGGCATCTTTATAAGCCAATTTCAGTTCTATGAAGACATTCTTTCAAAAGATATATGTCCCAAAAGATATCTGAAATACTTCTAGTTTATGGTAATTATCTATGTGAACTAGCAGCACATGATCTACCTAAGGAAGAATGAAATAAGCAACAATAAGAAATCTTTGGTTTTCTACAGAAATAAGATATAATCTGGAAATAAAAATCATATCCTATTTCTTTGCCAAACAAAATCTTGAATGTGAGAGAAATGGTTTGTGGGATTAAGAGAAGAATGCCACATCACTTTAGATTCTCAGGGTTGGAGTTTAGGGTTAGATAACAACAAATCCAATTTCCTTTATTTATAGATAGTGACAGGGGAACTGTGCCCACTGAAGATGAATGACACAAAGTCATATATATAATGAAAGGCAGGGCCAAGATTGTAACCCAAGTCTTCTGGCTGTTAGTACTGTATGGTTTTCCATCCAAGAATTTCCTTTCCTGCCAGAAAACAGCAGGTTACACATCCGCTTGGAAACTTTGCTTGGCCTCATCAATGGCAAAGATTACAGTGATTTATGAAAAGCCTTTCTGCCACTTCAGAACACGTTCTGGCAGTTCATCAAATGATCAAACATAGAGTTACCATGTGACCCAACAATTCTACTCCTAGGTTTATATATACCCAAGGGAAATGAAAACATATGTCCACAAAAAACTTGTACATGAACGTTCATAGCAACGTTATTCCTAATAGCCAAAGGTGGAAACCCAAATGTCCACCAATAGATGAATGGATAAACAAAATGTAGCAGATCCATACAATGAAATATGAAATATGGTTCAGCAATAAAAAGGAATGAAATACTTAGACCAGCTACAACATGGATGAGCTTTGAAAACATTATGCTAAGCAAAAGAAGTCAGTTACAAAAGACCACATACTATATGATTTCTTTCATATGAAAGCCTAGAATAGGGAGATCTATAGAGATAGAAAGTCTATTAGTGGTTTCTTAGGCCTGGGTTGGGGAGGGACAAGGGAAGAGAGAAATGACAGTTAAAAAATACAGTTTCTGGAGAAGGTTCAAAATGGTGACATAGGAAGATCTTAAACTCACCTCCTCCCACGGGCACAATAAATCTACAACTACATATAGAATAATTCCCTTGAAAAAAGACCTGAAAATTGCATGAACAAATTCTTCAAAACAAAGGGTAAAAGGACAGCACTGAGATGGGTAGGAGAGGCAGAGACAGGTGCTCCCAGGGAAGACCCCACATCCCAGCTGTGGTGATCCACAATCAAGAGAGATCATAAAGTATGGACTTCTTCCCTGAGGAGTGAGAGATCTAACCCCACATCAAGCACCTCACCCCCTAGATCCTGCACATCACAGATGGGCCTCCAAAACCCCAGGTTTAAAAACCAACAAGCAAAATGCTCAGGAGAACTACAGAACTACAAGGAATGAAAAACTCACTTTTTTCTGTACTTTTATTTTTTTGGTTAAATAAACCTTTAATTTTAGAATAATTTTAGATTCACAGAAAAGTTGCAAAGATCTTACAGAGAGTTTCCATATACCCCTCACCCAGTTTTTCCTATTATTTACATCTTATATCACTATGGTACATTTGCCCCACTAAGGAAGCAACATCAATTCATTACTATTAACTAATTTCCATACTTTGGAAAAAGTCACTTTTAAAGGGCTTGTATGTAGACTTACTTGTCCTGAAAACCAGTGCAAAAACACCAGAATGAAAATTTTATGGACCATAGGTGAAGGGGACTCACTAATATTGAAATACCTGCTGGAGAGGCAAGAACCGCTGAAATGCTCCCTGGGGACTGAGTCATTGGCAGAAGCCATTTATGCAGCCTCACACTACCTTGCTAATACTGGCATTGGTGGACGCCATTTTGGAATTCTTTATCTAAGCTGCCCATGAGAGTGGGCACGCCCTGCTGAAAGCCCTGCCAACCCTTGCACCCCAGCTTGGCATTACAGCTGGCTAAGCTATAACCCTGCCCACCAGTGCACCATGACAGCCACCACCAGGCCTTGCATTCAGTCCAGGGGACAGCCCTGATCTTTAGCATTTTGCAGCATTTGCAGCCGTGCCACAACCGGAGTCACATGCAGGATACATAGGGGACACTACTTGAACACCTGGCTCTGGTGGCCAGGTGGGATTGCACTTCTGAGTCCCACAGGGTATCTTGTAAATAAGGCCACTCCTTCAAGACTGGGAGAGATAGTCGATATACCTAATACATAGAAACATAGAGAATGAGACAAAATGAGGAGACAGGAATATGTTCTGATAGAAAGAATGAGACAAAACCTGAGAGAAGGAATTAATCAAAACAGAGATAAACAATCTACCTGATAAAGAGTTCAAAATAATGGTCCTAAAAATGCTTACCAAACTCAGAAGGAGAATGGATGAACAGAGTGAGAACTTCAATGAAGAGATAGAAAATATAAGAAAGTACTAAACAGAAGTTACAAATGAACTGAAAAATATAATAGAGGAGTTCAACAGCATACTGGATGAAGTATAAAAACAAGTCAGCCAGCTGGAAGACAAAACAATGGAACTCACCCAGACAGAGCACTCAAACAAACAAAAAGAATTTTAAAAAGTGAAGATATCTTAGGTGACCTTTGGGACAACATCAAGCAGAATAATATTCACTTTATAGGGGCCCCAGAAGGCGCAGAGAGAGAGAGAGAGAGAGAGAGAGAGAGAGAGAGAAGTAGTACAAGGAAGTGAATAATAAAAATTAGGGCAGAGATAAATAAAACAGAGACTGAAAAAATAATAGAAAAGATCAATGAAACTAACAGCTGATTCTTTGAAAAAATAAACAAATCAACAAACCAAGACTAACCAAGAAAAAAGAGAGAGGATTCAAATAAATAAAATCAGAGGTGAAAGAAGTTACAACTGATACCATAGAAATACAAAGGACCATAAGAGACTACTATGAACAATTATACATCAACAAATTGACAGCCTAGAAGAAACGGATAAATTCTTGGAAACATACAATCTTCCAAGACAAATAATGAAGAAATAGAAAATCTGAATACATTGATACTAATAAGGAGACTGAAACAGTAATCAAAAATCTCCCAACAAAAAGCCCAGGGGCAGATAGCTTCACTGGTAAATTTTACAGAACATTCAAAGAAGATTTAATATCTAGCCTTCTCAAACTCTTTCAAAGAATTGAAGAGGAGGAAAAACCTTCCAAACACATTTTATGAACCCAGCATTACCCTGATAACAAAACTAGACAAGGACACCACAAAAAAAGAAAATTACAGGCCCATATCCTTAATGAGCATAGATGCAAAAATCCTCAACAATATATTAGCAAACCAAATCAAGCAATACATTAAAAGGGTCATACATCCTGATCAAGTGGGATTTAATCTAAGGATGCAAGTGTGGCTCAATATCCTCAAAGAAATCAACATGATAAATCACATTAACAAAATTAAAGACAGAAGTCATATGATCACCTCAATAGATGCAGGAAAAGCATTTGACTAAACTGAATATCTACTGATGATAAAACCTCTCAACAAAGTATGTATAAAGAGAACATATCTCAACATAATAAAGCCCATATATGACAAACCCACAACTAAAATCATACTCAATGGTAAGCAACTCAAAGCTTTTTCCGTAAGATCAGGAACAAAACAGCACTGTCACTTTTATTCAACATAGTACTGAAAGTCCTAACCATGGCAATTAGGCAAGGAAAAAGCATCTAAATTGGAAAGGAAGAAGTAACTGTCACTATTTGTAGATGACATATTATATATAGAAAATCCTAAAGACTATATGAAAAACTATTAGAACTAATAAATGAATACAATAAAGTTGCAGGATAAAAAAATCAATAGAGATCTGTGGCACTTCTATACACTAATAAATTATCAGAAGGAAAAATTGAGAAAACAATCCCATTTACAATTGCATCAAAAAGAACAAATCACCTCGGAATAAATTTAATCAAGGAGGTGAAAGGCCTGCACACTGAAAACTATAAGACACTAATGAAAGAAAATGAAGACACAAATAACGGAAAGATATTCCATGTTCATGGATTGGAACAATTAATATTTGTTAAAATGTCCATACTATCCAAAGCAATCTACAGATTCAGTGGAATCTCTATTAAAATCCCAATGGCATTTTTTATAGGGGGAAGAAAATCCTAAAATTCATATGGAAGCACAAAAGACCCCAAATAGCCAAAGCAATTTTGAACAAGAGGAATAAAGCTGGAGGCATCATATTTCCTGATTTCAAAAAATATACTATTAAGCTGCAGTGATCAAAACAATATAGTATTGGCATAAAAACAGACATATACACCAATGGAAGAGAACAGAGACTCCAGAAATAAACCTACACATATATAGTCAACTGATCTTCAATATAAGTGTCAAGAGTATGCAGTGGGTAAAGGACAGTCTTTTCAATAAATGATGTTGGGAAAAGGGGATATCCACATGCAAAAGAATGAAATTGTACTCTTATGTTACACCACACACACAAATTAGCTTAAAATGGATTAAAGACTTAAATGTAAGACCTGAAACCATAAAACTCCAATAAGAAAACACAGGGGAAACCTTTTTGACATTAGTCTTGGCAATAATTTCTTGGAAATTTAATGGTTTTAAGTTGATAAAATTGAACTAATTACCTACTTTTCTAAGTTCAAAATTCTGTATTTGGGGAAAAAACCCATATATCCACTGCATATTAGTTTTTAATTTCTTCTGAGATTAAAAAATAGATATTTTCATAGTACATTTTGTTAGTAATATACTTTAGGAATACTTAACAGCTTATTACTATATTAAAATATTTCACTAGAAATCTTCAGTCTGAAGAAACAAATGCAATAAGCCACACAAATGATTCTAACATTTTGCAATTCTGACCTGCAGGAGAACTGCTGTGCCATGGTAGCCAGACAGCTATACATTCCACATTAATAGATTCTGGTTTGACATAATAATGAACAAACATTTGAGTAGGGAGAAATGTCAGAAGCTTCATGACAGACATTAGGGAAAAACAGCCCAATTTCTTTCGAACCAGTATTTTTGTCAGGTAAACATTAACAGGCCAAGTAAACAGGGATCAATTTTATATATATATATATATTTTTTTTCATGGTACTACTTTTAACATTCTTCATAGAAATAAAGCAATTGAGTTCATTTTGGCTTTGATATGATTAATAAAATGAATGTAGATACTAAAAGCCAACTGTCAAATAAGAATTTTATTTCTCCATCACTTTATTATCCTTAGCAGTATTGACAGGATTAAAAATAGTGATTTAACAAATACCTTAACTTGAACTCAACCCTCAAATGTTATAGTAATTTGAATAAAAATATGCCTTTCAGTGCAGTTTGTTTAAATATTTTGCCATTTCCTTTTTCTATGTGAGTATCCAAGTATGCTTTTTTTCTAGCTAGTTTCATAGATTTTATTAATGCACCACTCTCACCTAGTACTTTTCTAAATAGCCCATCAGATCAGCTAAAATCAAAGGCAATGGGTAGATGTTTTTTAGCCCTCAAATCTCATTATCACATTTTTACCCATAACATGAGATCAAAGAGAATAATAAAGCCATATTCATACTGAATTATATATTAATCCATAATCATGCATAGTTGTGATATTTTAATTTTTTGATTGTATATAATTATCTGAAATCAGAGGACAAATGAACAGAAATTATCAGATGTTAATCAATTACCTTTAAAATCAAAGACAATCAAAGATATGCTATTTTAAGACATACTTAATTTTCACTTTCCAAATGTAGACTAAACAGCACTGTTTCCCAAAATGTGATATACATTAAAATCACTCAGGACATTTTAAGGACGTTGATGCCCAGGCTGCATGTCATAAAAATTAAATCAGAATGTCCGGAGGTAGGTGTATTTTTTTTTAAAGATTCCAGGTGATTCCAATGTACAGCAAAGCTTGGGAAAAAAACTGATATAAAATATATAAAATTTTAGCACATGAATTTTACTAGTATCAGTTTTCTTAGATGATAGTAAAGGTTACTGAAAATTTTCCTTTCAAATATACTTTATTTAGGTGATAATTTGGGGGAAATTGCACATGGAAATCCTCTAGGTATCCACAAAAAATCTTTCTACTATGAGCCATTAAATATAAGTTGACACATAAATGCATATTTGAAAACTTATATAAGCTGCTTTTCAGGTAATTTAGGTATACTGACAGATTTTTATTTTTTTGACAGAAGACTTCATATCAGAGAAAGGCTATTATGCAATTGATAACTTGGCAGTGTGCAGTCAACTCATCTTTGCCAAAATTAAGTGCAGAGGTGAGGAACGCCAGCTGTGAAAAACATTTGCATATGAGAGGGAGCATGGTGTAGAGGGAAAAAAAATGTGTTCTGAGTCCAGATTCTTGGAGTACTGCTCTGTTTTTTTCATTTGCTGGATATGTTACTGGGCAATTTATTTATAATCTTTTCTTTGTATATATATATTTTTATTGACGTGTAGTCAGTTTACAATGTTGTGTCAGTTTCAGGGGTATAGCACAATACTTCAGTCACATAGGAACATACATACATTCATTCTCATATTCTTCTTCACCATAGGTTACTACAAGGTATTGAATATGGTTCCCTGTGCTATACAGTATAAACTTGTTGTTTATCTATTTTATATATATTAGTTAGTATCTGCAAATCTCAAACTCCCAATTTATCCCCTCCTGCTCCCTTCCCCTGGCTACTGTAAGTTTGTTTTCTATGACTGTGAGTCTGTTTCTGTTTTATAAATAAGTTTGTCTGTCTTTTTTTTTTTTTGGATTCCACATATGAGTGTTATCATATGGTATTTTTCTTTCTCTTTCTGGCTTACTTCACTTGAACTTCCGTGTTATCATTTACAAAATGAGAGACTAACATCAGTGAAATCATTAGATTTGATTCTTCAATCTGCAATAAAATTTGAACAGCTAAGTTGCATAGCTTCTGCCTAACAGGCTAAACATATGTGTGTGGGTGTGTGTGTGTGTATGTCTGTCTATGTATGTGATTGTGTATCCTTATTCTAAGGATAGGATTTCTGTATAGTCTTGATTTCCTGTAAAAAAAAAAACCTAAACATTAAAAACATATTTTGGAATAGACAATGCAAAGATACAAAACAGTGTAAAGTGGAAAGCTTTTTTTTGTCCCTGAACCACTCAGGTCCCCTCCTTAGAGTCAACGAGCAAGATCAAATTCTTAGAGAAACATTTCAACTTACAAATAATTATACTTATTAAACACAAGTGGTAGCATACTACCCACACTCTTTTACCTTTTCTACTTTACAACACATCTTGAAATCCATCCCACACACAAATAGAGTTGGTTCATTTTTCTAATGGTTGCATGATACTCCATTGGGTGGATGTACCATAATTTCCTTAGCTGATCTCTTATTAATATACACATATAAAAACATTGTTCTCACTAGTGCTATTACAAATGACAAGGTAGTAATAAAGCTGTGTATGACATTTCACCCATGTAAGACAATTTTTGTTTTTCATTAATCTCGTTTAATGTCTACTATAACTTATGAAATAATGACTTTTTAAAAAAAATCACTATGGCTGTAACACGATGAATAAATGTTGGAAGGTGAGAGTCCAAGCAGAGAGATGAGTTAGGAGGTTACTGCATATAAGAGAATGACGGTAATCTAGTCTAGAGTTAAGGCAGAGGGGTTAAGTTGGAGATTTTGTTTGACATAGGTTAATTTGCCAAGGCCATTGGATACACAAAACTAGAGCTAAGAGGCAAAACCTACATGGGAAATGTGCATCTAGAAGTCATTGGCAAAGAGGCAGAAACTGACCCTGGGCATTTGATGAGATCACTAACTGGGGGAGCATGGCATGAGATAGGAAGAGGCCCTAAGACTGGGCTCAGAAAAAGGACAACATTTGTAATATGAGTAGTAGAGAATAAGTTATCTAAGGAGAATAGAAAGCTATATTTAGGAAAGTAAGAATAAAATCATAAACTACTACCATGAACTCCAAGGGAAGAGTTTCAAAAAGGAAGAAATAACCAATCAAGTTTGCTTTCGTATTTCCCAGAAACTACTAAAAGAAAGACCTATCTTGCACTTACTCGAGGCTTTCATGGTCCACTTAATTTTTTCTTTCATATCACTTTTTTCCTGGTTCTTAACTGTAATTTAAAGATGTGATTATTTAAATAATTCCATTTCCTCCCCAGAATGTAAGTTCTATGAAAGCAGCAACAATGAGCGTTTTGTTCACCAGTACCTAGCTGATGTTAACATTTGTCTAACGAGTGTTTCTCACCAGGACCTAGCATAGAGCTTAGCAAAAAGTATGTGTCAAAATATTAATGCAAGAAAAGCTAGATCAAGATGAGGGGAGAAATAATGTAGATGGATGTAAAATGGAAATTGTTGATTATTTCACCAAAGCAATTCTGGTAGAGAGACTGGGATGACAGCCAGAGAGACGGAATAGGTAAAGGAGAAAGTGAGAGAGGCAAGTATAGACAACTCTATTGAGAAGTTTGGCAGAGAAGAAAGAGAGGGCTAGAAAGTAAAGTGGAGCTGAAGGAGGCAGAATGGTATTTTCACCATCAAAAACATTTTTAACCATGATATATCCATTCATATACCTGTTCTGTTCTGGAAATTACCTTTTTCTTGTCCAAAGTAGGAAAAAATCTGACTTCTGTCCCAGAAATTATCTTTTTCTCTCCCAAAGTAGGAAGAACCTGACTGCTTATGTTAGTTTCAGAAATTCTGCCACTTTGAGCATCTCTTTTATGTCCTTTAATAACAATTAATTAAAATGGAACAAGGCACCAAAAATAGTGAACTGGCATCCTTTCCCAGTGGAGATAATGCAATTAGATGTAGTTAGATGTTAGAGGTTCTGGAATAGCGTTCATGTAGTTCTCTCTGGAAGAGTATATTAAATAACCTAAGGCTATGCATTTACTTTCACTTTTCTATAATTTAATCATCCAAAAGCCCTAAATGCCTTTTCTTTTCACTTGTAGTGGATAAGCTGTAAGTCAATATATTTGAGATTGTCTTACACTGTCTAATATTACATTAAAATACCTCACTTGAATTTTCAATAAATTTGAAGGTAATTGATTATGTGAGTAATTTCCAAGAGTCTGAAGCTGAAATCATGACTATACCTACAGTAAGGAGAAAAGGAGACCATCTCAGAGTTATTTTCTCTTTCTGTTGGAATATCTTACTAATTTTGAAGCTAAAATCTACTTTTTGATTACCTTAGTTGTTAAGCATTCAGTATGGATCACTCTTAAGGAGGCAAGATATTATCTCTGGAACTGTAAGAACATCTGAATACAGGTAATATCTCATCAGGTGGGAAGTTTGTGTCTGCACTATAGTTATAAATTAAGCAGGTAGGACCCAGCTGCAGTAGTATCTGACCTGCTTAGAATGAATCAAATTCTGCCTTTGAAGATCACAAGAATTTTATACTCCAGTAATATGAATCATCTTAAGCTCTCTTTTGAGTTTATTCACCTCTGCCTCTTTTCCAAAGGATATATTCTTCAAAAATTTACCTCTGTAGTTAATCACGACTAGCAAACTTTAAGGTGAATAACATAATAGCTATATGCTCAGGCTGGTTTCAATTTCACTTAAATTATTTTCTGAATTGCTTATGTGTCTGTCAGCCCTAACTACTCCCCTTCAGAAACTGTTACTATTATATTTTCTGCTTTCAGGGGATAGAGATATTAAAGCTACAGATACTATTGTAACAACAATTTTAGTAAACATATTCAACCTTCATTCCTAGATTTGTCAACAATGAATCTGAATTTTATCATTTTATTTCTTTCTCCTACTTTCTCTGATATTGTACAGTTCAAAAACTTAGAGATTATGTTCCTTGCTACATGTATGTTCTTGAATTAGTTATTCTAATGAATGTTGTTCTCTAAAAATTAACAGATAATAATATCAACTTCTTGGGAAATTTCTAAATGAAATAATGTGTACAAAATAATTAGAACTTGACTCCTGAAAAGTACAGGAATTTTGTAAACATTTAACTCAAGATGGATTATTTCTTGGACAATAACAAACATGCTTAACTGTTTTACTGACTCTAAAATAACATATGCTCAATGTAGAAAGCTTGACAGATAAGAAAGCATAAATTAGGACCATCTATAGAAGCACCAGATATAATCATTATTAATATAGGGTATATTAAGTGAAAAAAAATAGGTAAAGCCCTAAGACCCACAACTTAGCACTTAAGTATTTTATATATAAATATATATATATGTGTGTGTGTGTGTATATATATATATGTGTGTATATATACACATATATGTATATATAGCTCAGATATGTGTAACTGGTATAAAAATATATGTATACATACAGTGGAATAAGGTGAGATATATATTATACACACACATGCACACAGTGGAGTAAGGTGATAAAATCTGCCGTTTAAAACATCTACATTTTATCTATATGTACATCTCTACAACTATAAATACATTTACATTCTTACTTACATTCTTAGGGATAATATGGTTTAAACTGTCAGGCAAGCCTTTTTGTGGAGACTGAAGGTTTTCTTCTGTCAGGAGTACTGTTTATTCAAGCTAACATCAGTTGGTACTGCTCACAGCATCGTGCAAGGTGACTGGTGGGCCAACATCTAAGTAACAGGCATATTCTCCTCTCCTCTGTTCTTGACAATTTAGAGAAATGAAAGGGCCATCTTACTGTAGTGTTTCTGTCAAGCCTATAATACCGGAGGTGGGCAGGATAGTGTGAGGAGTGTCACTGCTGCTGAGGAACTCAAGTTTCAAGTGATTTAAAAGGAGCATCAATAGGAAGTAGATCTCAGCACTCTAGCCAGTGCTGTATTTCCAACTTCCAGTGGGTTTGCGTTGATCAGTAGGAATTGCACGGGCTCCAGCTGTGTGTAGGAACCTTGAATCTCAGTAATCTGGGGGCACCAGATTCATGACTTCAGTCATTGGGATTTCTAGAGGTATCTGCCACTCATTTTGCTGTATGATCTCAGGCAGGTTATGTCACCCCTCTGAGTTGCAGTTTCTTTTTTCTTTCTTTCTTTCTTTCTTTCTTTTTTTTTACAGGCATAACTCATTTTATTGAGCTTCACAGATATGTGTCTTTTACAAATAGAAGTTTTTTGGCATGAGTTGTAGTTTCTTTAAATCAAGACTCTTCTTTGCAAGCAATGGTAATTTAATATAAAGTTGTGTAAATAAAAAGGAAATTTACTGCCTCGAGGATAGTATGAGGATAACTAACACCTGTTGAGAACTTCCTGTTTTTTGAAGCCTAGCTCAAGTGTATCTGCCTATTTAATCTGTCCACAGTTTTATACAGCAGATATTATTGTTATTTCCATTTTACAGATAAGGAAACTGAGACACAGAGCAGTACTCAAGGGCGCGCAGTTAGTAAGTATGAAGCTAGGACTCAAATCGATAGTAGATGCTTAAAAAATAACATCTGTTGAATAAATACATGAAGAGCCAGAAAGTGATGCATGTAAGCAGATTAGCTGGCTGGAAGTAACAGAACATTTATGAAGCCAAAAGCATGATTTTATTTCCATATGATTCACTTAGTTTGTTTCTCGTTCAAGGTAATAGTGGCATCCTTAGCCCTACCTACCTGTGGCTTCTGGTCACCTGACAAGCCAATGTATGGAGAGTTCTGTGCCATTACTGGGATTAACACCTTAAGCAGACTCTACAGATGGGGGATTGATAACCTAATCTTATACATGAGATGATCAGCACAGGAACTATCCTATTGCTATGTAATTGCCTTTCAAAACGTATTCCAAGTTCAAAACCTTTCAATAATGGCAATAATATGTGCTGAGTTAAAAATAGCTAGGAGGATCTGCCTGTATCCATAAAAAAATCTCTGTATTTCACTTAAAATATTCTTACCTATTTATGCTTTGCCTTCTTTCAAAAGGAACTGGAAGTGATGAGACATCTTTTTAAAGTTCTAAGTCTTCTCTATGAAGTCCACTTTATAGATACTCCATCTAGAATAAAAAATAACAGAAAGTTACCATACAGTTAAGCTAAAAAGTGGACAGACTAAAAGTATGAAAGAGAAACAATAAAAACATAATATTTCAAACAAAGCAGATTAAACTACCGCAAGGGGAGAGATAAACTTCTTTATCTATTATAATAATTAACAACAGTATAGAATTCCCTGAGGTTCAGTACTGTACTGCTGTAATTTATTGAATGACTATTGTATATTAAGTACTTTTCATTTATTCATTCCACCAATTTTTTTTTAGTGTCTTTTATGTGTCAGGCCCAGTTCTAGGTGCTAGGGATGCAACAGTGAACTAAAAAGGTAAAATTTCCTGTCCTCGTAGAGCTTACATTTTAGTGGAGATGCAGAAAATAAATAGGCTAAAGAGGCGAGATATATAGTGTGTTAGAACATAACAATCCTCATAACACTCATAAGAAATGAGAGTTACTACCTAACATTTCAGAAGAGGAACGTATGTATAATCTTGTTTATCTACTCTACATATGCCTATCAGTATCTACAAATTTCGAACTCCCAGTCTGTCCCTTCCCACTCCCCTCCACAGGGAAATATATACAAGATCTTGTGGTAGCTCACAGTGAAAAAGAATGCGACAATGAATGTAAGTATGTTCATGTATAACTGAAAAATTGTTCTCTACACTGGAAATTGACACAACACTGTAAACTAACTATAACTCAATATAAAATTTAGTTCAAAAAAAAGAACATATGAACAAGATTACCTATAATTTTTGCCATCTCCTCCCTTTCCCACATGGTCTGCTCACCCCTTTGTCAACACTGAGTATGTAACATATCCCAGCAGGAGAGACCAGGGCTACTACAGGGTGGTGGTGGGCCATGACGTTGTAGCACTTTCTACCACACGTGGTAGAACAATTTATGGCCCAGAGAGTAGAGTTGATGTCTACATGTTGAGCAGTAACAAGTTTGAAATCGAGTCCTCACTCAAAGTGCTGCACTGATGATGGTAAGAGAACCTTCAAATGGGGGAACAGTCAAAGTACCATAGGGAGTGAAAAAAATATCTGCTGGATTTGGCAAGTAGGAGAATGTGAATATATTTTTTTGCACCTGTAAGTTTTTAAATTGCTTATATGTATGATTTATTTATAAACATTTGAGTTTATTATCTAGAATTCATTGCATATTATATGGAATTGATGTAAAATTTGTTAGATCATTGAAAAGTATCCAAATGTTACTAACCAAATATTCTTTTCTAAAAATTTATTTGTTTTAAATTTCTTTTTTTAAATACCTTTATTGTGGTATGATTCCTCTACAGTAAACTACACATATTTCAGATGCACAATTTGATGAATTTTGATAGATGTATACACTAGTGAACCCACTACCACAATCAAGACAGCTAACATTTCCATCACTTCCGAAGAGATGTAAATTTTGAATTCCCAATTTATCCCTCCCCACCCACTTTAACCCCTGGTAACCACAAATTTGTTCTTTATATCTGTGAGTCTGTTTCTGCTTTGTAGATAAGTTCATCTGTGTCTTTTTTTTGAATGTGAATATTTTTTGAAGGCCAGTCTCAGTAGTGTGGAAGAGGCAGAAACCAGAATGCAGTAGCTTCAGCAGTGACAGAAAAGTATGCAAAGCTAAGTAACATATAATAGAGGAGTTGATGCTTTGTGTTATGGAGTCAAAAAAAAGAAAATTTCATTATGGCTGAAGGAAGCATGGAGCTCTCCATGAAAGAGCAGACAGTGAGAAACTGTGAAGATTCAAGTGAAGAGAGGAAGGAGAGAAAACAAATGATAAGAAAGGAACAGAGTATGCAAAGACGAAGAAGTAGGAAGTGAAAAAAAAGTCAGTACGTTTGGGATAAGTGGCCAATAAGAATGGAAAATTAGGCTAGGTATAGGTCATTAAGCTCCTAGAATACCACAGAAATTTTAACCAAATGATTAAGTTTAGTCCTAAAGAATTAGACTGTAGCAAATTTTATTTATTTTGAAAAGATTCTCATTAAACAAAACATATCAGCTTGTAGTAATAAATATTTTGGTCAAGCATCCCCCAAATAATAATCACATTTCAAAGGAAAATTGATGAATTTTAAAGTATGTTTACAGGGCACAGGAAGCATGTGGTAGGGTTATAAGAGCCAATTATACTGCCTATCACAAGATGGTGCCGTATATATTTCTGTGACTCTGGCTGCCAATTTTTAAATTATAGTATTTTCACACATATGTATTATTCCTTAAACATTTCCCTGGAACTGAAATGAAACATGGACTTATTTATATTGGACATGTCACCTATACAGCATTCAATAGGTTTTTTTTCCCAAAGGGCACTGAGAGCTAATTAACTAATCAAGTATAATTCATTAAGTAGTAAACCAGTACATCATATCTTATTCAGGATTTCACCTTGCTCTAACAACAGTATTGACCTTCAATACCTGGAAAGTGCAGCACTCAACTGGAACAACTGCTAGACTTCTTCTAAGTTCTAGAAAGTTAAATAACTTGTTTATACTCTTTCAAACATCCTGTGGCTTTAACCAATTTTAGTTATATTTGAGGAAAAGATCACTATAAACCTAAGTCATAATGTTAACTTTAAGGGTACTTAAGGCCTGAAAATATTTCCCAACAACATTCTCGATGTTTTTTTACTATGGCAAATACTAGTGCTTGTCTCCCCAATACCCAGACCTCTCCCCAGTGTTCCGTGATGACAAAGCACAACTTATGTAACAGAGGCTGAGAGAGGTCATTAATGCAATTTACCGACCACAGACTACAGTCTGAATCTCGTCCTCTGTTTCTCCTCATTTTGTCTATACTCTAGCCATAATGAAACTTTTGAACTTTTTGAGATACATCATGTTCTCTCATGTCTCTTTGTGTTTTCAGATGCTGTTCTGTCTACATGGAACACGTTTCTTCCATATCTTAACTTGACTAAATCTTAACCATCTTCAAGACCCAGCTTAGACTTTCAGTACTTCAAGTTGGGATGGGTGGTCTATGTATGTCAGAGCACAATCCTCTTCTGGCATATAATTTACTTAATAAACAGGCAGTTAACACTTATTATGTGCCAGGCATTGTTCTTCACAATTATGAACTCTCCTAGCAACCATATGATATATCTGCTACTCCATTATCAGCACACTGTTTTATAACTACTGGTATTTTTGTTGATTTTCTCCCTTCTATGACAGGGCCTGGATTATGTTGTAGTCATCTCTGAACCTAGCACAGTAAGTATTCAACACAGGCTTGCAAAATGAATATATTTATCAACTATACAAAAAGTCATTCAGAGTTAAGGTAAGTTTAGATGAGACTGGGATAGAGGATCAAAAGAAGGCTGGCATATGTGGTTCTGAGGGAAAAAGGAAGAGTAGGATTCATGCCTGAAGACTCCTTGTGAACAGGGAGTCTCGTGTAGGCACTGGCTCCCCAAAAGTGCAACAAACAAGATGAGGGAGCAACAAATGAGAACAACAGAAGAAACACAAGCCTTACCTACTTTATAGTTTTGTCCAGCATAATCTCTGAGGACAAGGCTGATGAATCCAAGGCCAGGGAGTTGTATTTCCTAGGTTGCCACAGAATCCAAAGACCTTCAGTCTGTAACAAAGAATTATTAGGTTCAGGGAACTAGTTACCACTTTCACCCTTTGGTAAGATGGCAGCTAACTTGCTGAGAAGTTGCAACTCTTCCCACCGTTAAAGACTTCTGGGAAGGACAGTGTAGCATCTCCCTTAATAGACTGCTTCAGAGTTTGTTCTTACTAGTAGCTAACTTAGGTTTCTGATAAATTTTTGAGCTAATTTCTTTAAATAACTTTTGTAGAGGTAGAAAACAACTGATCAAAATGTTCGATAAATCTTCTATATTTGCAGAGGATGTTTTCTTGAGCTCATATAATAGGGAAGACCTCAAACTATTCACCTGTAAATTAATAGTAGTTAACATTTATTGTCAGTTAGGCATTGCATTTTACATGGAAAAAGATCTCATTTAATCCTTACGTGATGGTGTGAATGAGGTACTATTATTAACCTCATTTTTGTAGATGAGAAAACTCAGCCACAGAGAAGATAAGCAACTTATGCAACGTGCCTAATGAATACACAATTAATTTTCCCCTAATTCTTACCACCTCCACCTTTAATAAAAACAGAATCATTGATTAGGGTTAAAGCTGGGACAGGTTCTGGGAATTTAGTTATTTAAAATGATGATTTCTGAATCCCAAGCCCAGATATTCTCTTGTGTAATAAAATATCTTCCTATAAAGAATGGGTATTAGTCAGCCTGTTTTTCAAAATTTTAGCAGCCTCTCCAGACATAGTCTATCCAGGAATTAATTGAACTTAAGTATTTACTTTTTACATGGGGGTGACTTAGAGATATTTTAAGAGTGCTTATTCTTGGAAATGCAAATGAAAACTATAGTAAGATACCACTCCAAACCACTAGAATGGCTACAATTAAAAGACAGATAATATCAAGTGTTGGTGAAGATACGGAGAAATGAGAACCCTCCTATATTGCTGGTGGGAGGTAAAATGGTGTAGTCAGTTTGGAAAACAGTTTGGTGGCTGCTTAAACTGTTAAGCATTGAATTGCCATACGCCCAATCAATTCTACTTCTAGGTATATACCAAACAGAACTGAAAACACACATGTACACAAAAATAAGTACATGAACAGTTCATCACAGTATTATTCAAAACAGCCAAAGGGTGGAAACAACTAAAATGTCTATCAACTGATGAATGGATAAACAAAACTGTGGCATATCCGTACAATGGCATTATTATTCAGCTATAAAAAGTAATAAAGTACTGATGCATTCTTACAATACCTGGATAAACTTTGAAAATATTACGTTAAATGAAAGAAGACTATCACAAAAGACCACACTGTATGATTCCATTTATATGAAATGTCCGGAATAGGCAAATCTACAGAGACAGAAAGGAGACTAGTCATTGCCTAGGGATGGAAGGATGGGGGAAATAGCAGGAGACTAGCAATGGGTATGGGGTTTCTTTTGGGGGTGATGAAAATGTTCAAAAATTGTTTGTGATGATGGAGGCACAACTCTGTGAATATACTAAAAACCACTGAATTGTACAGTTTAAATGAGTAAATTTACAGTATGCCAAAAAACTTCATAAAAAAGTGTTTATCCACCTTTGCTCCCAACAAAACTTATTACCATTAGGTCATCTGATTGGTTTCCATGGCAATGATATGAGAGTTTAGTTGTTTTCTATTTTCATTACAGGTCACTTCAGTCAATTGTTGGGCATGAAACAAAACAATAAAAATAATTCTCAATGGGGAGTAGAAGTTAGGAAATGTTCTTTCTTCCACTTTACTGCTCCTGAGTCAGCCCTATGCCTTAGATTTTAAGGCTTAGAAGCTTAATTTGTTTTTCCTTGACCCAATGGCAGCAAAGCAGTAAGTAATGCCAAGAACCGATTTTAAGAAGGAAGCTTCATCTCCAAGGAATTAGATCACAGAACTGGCCTGACAACTCCCTTACCCCTCAATACACATCCCAGACATTTCTCAAAGAATGGGAAACTATTCTCACGACTTTATCTTATCAGTGCAATGACATCCCCTTGAATACCAAGTCCTTTTCTTGTTCTTAAGAGCACAAGCCATTCTGAATGTCAAAAAGATATGGGAAATATGTTTATACTCACACTTGTATGTAACCCAACTTCAGTAAGTGGTATCTCAAAGGAGAAAATGCATGAGCCCAGGGATAATTCTCAATTACATTTTATATCACAGCTTGGATAATTGAGTGGCCTTTCTCCAACTCAACAGCTGACACAGTGGGAGGCACACTTTGAAATGAATAGTGGGAAGAGTTATCTGGCTCCGAGTGGGCAGAATAGAAAGCATGAGAAAAGAAATATTCATTGCATTTCGAATGTGTGCAGAAGATTCCAGATTTTCCAGAGGGATGAATCAGAAGCCAGGGAAGTGGGAAACAGTCTGTCAAGAAATGGGTCATAGCAGGGTAACCTAGTTGGTGGCACCCTGTTGGGCATTAGTGCCTCCTGAGGTCAAAACAATCGCGCTTTATTAACAATATGTACCCAGAACTGTCAGTTTTTTTTCAGAATATGGATTAAGTGTCTCACTAAATGAACATAATGAACACTGATTTTTTTTTTGCCATGACTGTGTTTATTAACCATTCCTCCCTTGTCCTAGGATTGCTGGATGCTAACTTGAGAAATGCTTAATTGGAGAAATATTTGGAAGATAAATTAATCAAGATTGTTGATTGTTTAAGTGTACAGTGAGGGAGAAGGTGAAGAATCACAAAGATTCCTCTATTCTCAGCTGAGAGATCATCCTGTGCAAAGAAGCTTAAATTAATTTTACAAGAAGATCAGTTCACCAGAGATATTCTAATGCCAGTGAGTGGCGCTTATGTGGGAAAGAAAAGGGATATATCATTTGTGGAATGCTGTTTCTGTGGTGATCTCCAAGTTGATACCTTGCAGACCAATTTTCACTCAAATACAACAAAGATATTTCTGTAAGGCACAGTTATTTGAAAATAAAATGCATCACTTTGGGAGGAAGAAAACATCTCAGCAGTGGAAGGGTTCAAGGAAAGGCTTATAATTTGACCTTCCTTGGGGATGATGTAGACAATGCTTCTCAAATGTTAAGGTGCTGGGAATCACCTGGGGATTTTGTTAAAATGTATGTTGCTTCACTAGGTCCGGGCTGGGGGCTGAGATTACATTTCTTAAAAACTCCTGGGTGTTGGGGGGTATAGCTCAAGTGGTAGGGTGCATGATTAGTATGCACAAGGTCCTAGGTTCAATCCCCAGTACAGCCTCCAAAAATAAACACATAAATAAACCTAATTACCTCCCCCCCCAAAAAACCTAATAAGTAAATAGTCACCTAGAAAATATAAAGAAAAAAATATTTAAAAATCAAAAACTCCTGGGTGATGCTGTTGCTGGCCCACAGGCCACACTTTGTATAGAAAGGACGTAGAGCAAGTCTCAATCTATCTCTGGTCATGAAATCAATGCAATGGGCTGTTATAAAGATTAGACACAGATATCAAATAGAATAAAATGAAACACCTGAATTCACTGCACAGAGTAAGTACTGTTTTATGAAGGGCTGTTTCAGTTATGTGCAGTTATGATCCAGTTTGTATGTACTATATCATAATGCATCCTATATTTCTTTGTTAACCTGGGTCACAGCAAAAACATTAGAATGCTATCATTGAGGAGGAGACTTATATTAACAGGTTGAATTAGAGAACTGCTTAGGTTTCTCCCTATTTTGAAATTCTAATATTCAGGGCAATCTTATGTCTCTTATTCAAATCTCTCACTCTAGCATTTACAGAATATTCCAAGAGGCTTGTCCATCATCCACATTAACTTCATCCTCATGCTGGGAACCCATAATGTTGAACATGGCAAAGCATTGTGTAAAGATGTGTCTTTCCCCGTAGTTAGTGCTGTGATGGAAAAGCCTTGAGATAGTTCCTGCTTCCAGGGTGGATTTTTGGTTCTTGTTTCTGTTATTGTTTTGATGCTGGGGTCATTTGTTTAATGACAAGGGGCTGTTAACATCAGTTTGTGAATTGCAGGCAAAGCTATTTGGAAGTAAAATAAGAACCTAAAAGAGTTAATGTCGTTTCCAAAGCTACCTTATTTACAAGGTCATAATTCAAATTCTAAATAAATCAGGCTAATTATTTTTTAAGTGAACAAAGATTGCATTTGAAATTCAATCAAGATACAGTGACACTTTTGTTACCTCTGTAATTTATAATTTGTACCAAAAAATATCTTAGTTTAAAAGACTATAAGCTTTCCAAGGGTACCAATATGTCTACAAACACACAAACACATACACATGCACGCTGTTTGTAAATTTAGTGTTGGAGGAGAACAACCAAAAGTAAGTGAAAACAGCTGCAAATGTTTTAATAGGGTATTTCAGTTTGGATTTTTATTATTCCAATAGTTGGAAGGGTAAGTTTGCTGCCTGAGAAGCACTCACTAATATGACTTCTCATGTCAGCATCTGAATCGAAGGAGTTAGGTCCTACCATGCCAGTTCATGTGACTTCTCCAACTTCACCTTGCACTGTTTGAATTATGTTAATTATAAAAGTGGCACATACAACATTTAAAAAACATATAAAATATCCATTATTTCTGCATTTTATAGTTATTTTCCTACATTACCAGATAATTTTTCATTTAAAAACATGAGCTGTTTCAAATAACCTGGGTGAAATCAACACAGTATTTCCCTCTTAGTTAAAAAATAACTAGGTCCAAGTCCAATCCAAGTAATGACTACCAATACTAGAAACATCTAATTTGATCTTAAGGCATTTCAACAAAATCTGAATGTTCTGATGCAGAAAATGGGGTTTGGGAATTCTAGCCACTGAAGCTCAAAATGCATCAACTCTGGGGAGAAATACAAATAACTGAATGCCCTCAACAACATCTGAATGGAATGCAGAAAATAATTTCTCTTGATTCCTTCTCAGTCATTTACAGTCTTCTCTTCACCTACTAAGCCCATACTCAGCAGGGTGCTAGGTGTGTTAAGAAATACAGGATAAACATGAACTGAGCCCTGTCTAGAAATCCCTTTCAGCTGGCTTTTCTAAATTAGTAGAATTTCAGAGATGGAAGATCAAATGGATAGATACTCAATTCAATTGAACAAATTTGCATTTAGCTAGGGGAGGATACTGACATTCTCTCTCTCTCTTTTTCTTTTTCTTTCTTTCTTTTTTTTTATAGGGGGAGGTAATTAGGTTTATTTATTTATTCTTAGAGGAGGTACTGGGGATTGAACCCAGGACCTAATGCATGCTAAGCATGCGCTCTACCACTTGAGCTATACCCTCCCCCCGACATTCTCTTCTTATTCTCAGTTACATTAGTATTTGGCATACTCTTAATGTGGCTAAACATAAAATTAAGGGTAGTCCATGTTTTAAGGGACCAACAATTTACAAGCTAACGAACTGTCTTCTATTTACATTTCAAATACTCAAGCTAATTGTTTACATGCCAAGCTATGCCTTGATTACAGGTCAGTAAGAACACATTACAAAAAAATGGGATTGCCAAAGCATGCTTGAATTTTACAAGTTTCACATTTCATATCAGTGAGCTAGCCTGAGTCAGTATTTTCATACTGAAACACCAGATAACACACTGTCTCATTTGACCATATATCTCATTAGAACTATTTAGAGTTGGACTTTGGATGGAAGGATACTTCATGGACATCTTAATTGCCCTACCCTACTTCAGGCAATGGCTAGTCTGAATGTGGTATGTGTATATAGTGGCTATAGTTGTAGTATTCATCTTCAGATGATATAATATTTGGAAATTTACTTGTTATTTTGAATTACAGAAAGAAATGGGGGCAATGTGTAAATTTAGAAGTTTAACACTAATAGTATCTCTTCCTTCAATGTATTTGATAAAGATGATTATAGATGGATTAGGCCTAATTCCAAGAAGCATGCTTGTCAATGAAACCAAGCCTTCACCTGAGTTGGGTGTACAGAAATCAGGTTAGAATCAGTTGGGTCTTAATTACCATGTCCAAAGTCTAAGACTCCATGAAGATCAATAACCCAAGAAATGCCACAGATTTTTAGCTAATGCATGCTAGAGTTGTTGATGAATAATAATGACCTCTTAATCCCAGATACCGTTTACAGTATAACAGTCTTTTAGAGATCTACCACAAAGGTGTAAAATACTAAAAATTTCAGCTAAAGTGCTAAAAATTTCAGTTATTAGAAGATACCAGTGGGGAAGAGATTTGGGGAAGGGCCATCCTTTCAAATAGTATATTTATAGATGTCCAAACAATAGATTGCCTGGAACTAGTATGTAAAGAAATATTTTTTAATTGAAAACATTCAAAACGAAGGAGAAAATCCATATTTAATTAACATCTCACTGCCAAGATCCAATCATTTTACATAATTGTTAGATAATCCCTGCAATATGTTTATATAAATGATTGCTAAATATAATTAAAATATATTTTTTAAGCTTTGCTTTTTTTCTGTCTCTCTTCTCATTGTCATCTTGGTGAATGAGAACTATGCACATACCATGTATATAAAAATAATGATTTTTCTCTTCTCCAAATTCGGTTTCTATAATTTTCTTTTCAGTTTCAAGTCATATACAAAATGGAAAGGAAGCAAGGCAGAACTTACTGATTTCAAAATTTCCAAGTCATAATTAATTGAAGTGCCACTTTATAATTCTTCACAAACAAAAGGCGGTAAGAAAAGTAAAATGGTTTGTTTATCACTACAATTTTTCAGCTGCTATAAAAGAAGCATTTTTTCCAGATAAAAGGTACACACACTTACATACACACATTACACAAACTGAATTGTGTTGCTTTGACTTCCATTCAGCACAATAGTTCAATATAGTTGAATAAAATGTTCACAGTAAAATCCTCTAAACAGATTCAGAGTACTAAGCCAGTATGGACTTAGCTATGGTTCATTAATCTTTCAGGGAAACACAAGAGCAAAAGATAAATTGGGAGCCATGTCGAATCATAAAGTTTCACCACTTTTTAACTTTAATAAAATGACACAAAATATAAAAATGACATGTTCAAAGGCATCCAAATACCTACTTGTTGAATTGACTTGTTATTTTGTCATTTGCTACAGATGAAGAAACTGAGGCACAGAGACAATTAACCAGGTCCTACTAGGGTCTGAGCAGTGCCAAATCCTGACTTCAAGGTTAGGGCTATTTCCCCTAAGATCATGGAAATGGCAAGAACTCAGGAACTGAAGGTGGGAGGAGAGTGAATACAATTCTGCTGCATTTTAGACAGTACTGGAGCATACAGTAATGTCTTTTGCAGAAATAGGAAGATAATATTGGGATTAAAATTATATTTTTAAAGGTTGAGGTGCTCCCTGGAGGATGAGGTGGGTATGAGGGAGGTAATAAAAGGCCATAATCAAACCTGGCAAAATCTCTGTGTGTTGAAATAGTATCCTGTAATGTGAAGTAAATAAAACAGAAAATAGAAAGACCTTGATCATCCTTGGTCTGTTATCTGAAGTGAGTTCATTACTAGTTATCATTTACACAAATTAATCCACATCCCTAACTTTTTCTGGATAATGAAGGTTATTCCACACTTACTACACTTTTGCAGAGATCTGGCAACACAAAGAAAGTAGTTTTATGCTATTTTTCATTAAGAAGATAATTATGAACTTTGTACATCCTTCTCCATTTGTATTCTTTTAAAGGTTAACCTTAGCCTTGTACATGTTGTTTTGTTTCGTGTCCTTGTGCCTGTTTTAATCTTAAATAAAGGGATAAGAAATGCTACTTTTTTTTTTTTTAAGGGGGAAAATTCTGAAAAGCAACTTCAACAAACCCAAATACTGCAGTAGTTTTATTCCACTTCACTAACCTCTCTTACTTGTTAGGAGCTTTGATTTGAGCTAACAAGGTTATCAGATTGTGTGTCTATTGTCCTGTTATGACTTCCTTGGCTAGGTTCCTGCCTTAAACAGTGCTGATGTGATGTTTTGTTCAGGCGGCAGCACAAGAGGGAGCAGGAGGAGGAGGGTCTACAGAGGGGGACAGAGTCACAAAGCTGTCAAGGCCTTCCCAGTGGTGAAGCTGTAGCAACTGCTACCTATGGTCAATTCTAATCAGTGCCTCAATGTGCTGACCTTAGGCCCAGGTCCCCTTTGTCGGCACAGAAAGGGGGGCTGAAACTCTGTATGCTTTGTTCTTTTGAAGTGAATGCAGAGAGCAGCCCACAGAAGAAATAGAATGAAAGACGGTAAGGAAGAATTAGCAAGAGAAACACTGAATCTGGTCAAGGTAAAAGGAACTCAGGCCTCAATTCAGCACTGACCTATTTTTCTACTGATTCTCAATTCCATAATCACTCTCCACACTGCTCTAGATAAATCCTCCAAGGGATGAAGGCGATTGTATTTAGCAAAGGAGTTTAAATAAAACATTGTATGAAACCATATCTAATCAGCTAATGAAAAATAGCATGCATATTTGTTGATATCTCCCCAAGGTTCTTGGTGTCCTACTGTGCCTCTATTGTCTTTGTCAAAAATGAAGTCTTGGCAGTATGAATAAAAGAAGTGTTTGAGTGGAAGCTAAGTGTTTTAGAAACCTCTTTAGCTAGTTTTACTAACAATCCTAAATTACAATTGTCACATGTATCAGTTTCCTATTGCTGCTATAACAAATTATCACAATCTTAGTGGCTGAAATCAACATGAGTTTATTCTCTTACAATTCTGGAGGTCAGAAGTCCAAAATAGGTGTCACTGCACTAAAATCAAGGTGTTGGCAGGGCTATGTTCCTTCTGGAGGCCCCAGGGGAAAATCTGAGTTCTTGCCTTTTCTGGATTCTAGAGGTTGCCTATATTTCTTAGCTGGTTACAGCCTCCGATCTTTAAAGTTAGTAACGACCAGTTGAGTCTTTTTCATGTTGCCATCTCTCCGGGTCTGACTTTTCTGCTTCTCACTTTTACATTTAAGGGGCCCTTGTGATTACATTGGGTCCACCCAGTAGTTGATCAAGGAAAATATCTTTATCCTAAAGTTAGATGATTGGAAACCTTAATTCGACCTGCAACCTTGTCTCCTGCCATGTAACATAACACATTCACAGATTCTAGGGACTCACATGTGGGTATCTTTTGAGGGGGCAGTATTTTGCCTACTACATATGATATTAACAGAATTAAGAAGGAATGAGCACTATTAGGCAATTTGATAGGATAAATGTTAATTAAATTAATGCTATGAAACAAACTTCCTAGAGCAGATGTGGACAAATCAAAGTCAGGTAAATTTTAAACACCCATGTATCATTCCAGACATTCTCACATTATTTCCTGTTTTGTCCTTCAGTCTAGGATCCTCATAAGATGCAGTTTTTCATACAATTACTAGGCTATTCTTAAGCACAACTATGTCAGTTTATCAAACTAAATAGCTATTGGTAAGGAAGAAGTCATTTACAGAAATTGGTTTCAAAACAGAAACAGAGAACCTACTGTGTACCAGTGAACCACTGGGTGTAGGGCATGCGATCTGATATGGCAAATACATACATGCCCTCACAAGACTGATGTGTCTATTCCTAACTAGAAAGGTAAACCTTTGCTTAAACCTATATTACTTCAATCTTTACTCAAAATATCTAAGAAGGAAAAGGCAGCTTTTTGTCCAAAGGTAGTCTTCTTTCTAGGACATGTTGTATAACCAAAGGGTTCGGTTGTATAAACAATGGGTTGGATTCTTCTTTTATTCCATCAACTATTCCAAAGTATAATGGAATTTATCTATTTATTGAATTGTTAGTACAAAATTTTACCTTAGTCTTTAATTAAAGACTAAACTCCAAATTGCAGCAACATGGATGGACCTGGAAGTTGTCATTCTAAGTGAAGTAAGCCAGAAAGAGAAAAAATAATACCATATGGTATCACTTATATGTGGAATCTAAAAAAAAAAGGAGACAAATGAACTGATTTATGAAACCGAAACAGACTCGCAGACATAGAAAACAAACTTATGGTTACCAGGGCAGGGGGCGGGGAAGGGTGTGAAGGGATAAATTGGGAGTTCAAGATTTGCAGGTACTAACTACTATATATAAAATAGATAAACAACAAGCTTCTACTGTATAGCACAGGGAACTATATTCAATATCTTGTAGTAACTTATGTGAAAAGGACTATATGTATGTTCATGTATGACTGAAGCATTATGCTGTACACCAGAAACTGACACAGCACTGTAAATATATATATAGCACTGACTAAAATTATATATATATATAAACACATAGTTACCTGAAAATTGGCTCATATCTTCTTCTCAGCCCTAATTTTTTTTAAAAGTAGATAGTACTAGTCATTTTAGTCTAAAGTTCTTCCTATAATTTATAGAATGCAGACCTGCTGACAAGGTATAAGTAGTAGCAGTTTCCAAATTCTTCTATTGAAACTTACCTGTTTCATTAAATGGCATGTTTAACTGGAGAAAATCCCTGGAATATATCTCTGGTCTTCGATTTTCCCCATGGCAATTAACATGAATCTTATAAAGAGACTCCCTTTACATAGTAACCAGGCTATTAGCTAAACTAGATGATAATTTAAGTGCTTGCTTGAAGGTCGGGACTCAGTGGAAAGTGAACAAGCTGGACATATCTAGTGACAACTGATAAAAACCATAGTTACTCTTAGCGTCATTAAAATTCTCTCTCTTTGGCTAAAAAGACACTCCTACACTTGAGGCCAACTTATAGAATTTCTATCTCATGATGACAGAGAACGTATCAGCTTCCCAGAGTAACTAAGGTACAGGAAACTGTAGTTATTCATTTCTGTTAGTATGCACCAATGCATGCAAGCAAGGTTGTAGGACAAAATTAAATCTGTGCATGACTGGGACATTATGTTGTACACCAGAAATTGACATATTGTAACTGACTATACTTCAATTAAAAAAAATTAAATCCAGGACTTTTCTGCTTTCTCAATTAGTAAGAGGAACAGCTAAAGTGTGTGTGTGTGTGTGTAAATTCTTCCATTTTGCAAAGACACATCTGGTATAAAAGAATCTGAAAGAAATCTATAACCAGCACTGCAACCCAAATAATAGTTTCTAATTATATAAAAAATAGGAAATAAAATAATGAAAACTGATTTATGTTGGAGGTAGTATATAGAAAAGTGCTGTGTTGAAAGAAACAAGTAAAAAGTATGAAGCTGAAACTACTTTTAAGGAAACTGAATTTTGTAGAATTTTTCATCAAGCTTAGATGTGTGGGAGAATAAAGGCTGTATGAAATCTCTTCAATTATTAAAAAGTATAATTCATTTTTTTTCATTCAAACATGTCTTTGTTGCAACCGTATGAGGAATTTTATATTATAGCGGACTCCTAAGTAATGGGAACATTTTGCCTAAATCTAAAATAAAAGCTTTTATTTAGTGGCAGCATTAAGCCTTGATGGACAGCTGAATGTTACACAGATTTTTTTTTTAAGCCCTTGGCAGTGAACTAGGAGATCTTAAGAAAGACTGAAATTGCCACTATAGACCTAAAAGAGATGTCTTTTACTCAAGTCCGGGGTCAACTTCAGTTATCTTAGGAAAATTTAAAGACTTTCCCCTCTTTTAAGAATGGACTATGGATAATTCTTAATGTTTTAAATTATAGCGTACTAAGTAAATACTAGTTTTACTATTTCTTTAATTTCACTAAACATTTATAACTGATAGTAAAAGAGTTTTCAGTGTTCTGACAAAAGTTTCTAAAGGTCATAGAATAAATCAGTTTTTCCCATTGAATAAAATCACTTTACATGGGAAAAAAAATGGGCTATGGAAAGCAGGAGGAGGCAAGGAATTTTGAATACTGAGAGCTAACATTATGTAATACAATGATAGCCTTTTAAATATAAAGGTCAACAGGCAAAATTCCAGTCACTTCAATGAAAATCAACCATAATAAAATATAGCAAACTCTAGTTTTTCTGGTATTCTATCAACTAGAAATTCCTATTAAATAGGTTCTTCGACACAGATCATTGAAAACTGATATTCTCACTAGTGACCCTGAGGTCTTGAAACATCCCAGAAGTTTCCCCAAATTATCAAAGGAAGATGGTATAACTTCAGTATCATTTAAATGTTAAACATATCTTGTAGGATTTAAATGCTTTTAAAATTGAGGATTCAAGTATGGCACAGAAGTATAGTGCCTTCAACTCAACAGATTATTTTATGAGAAATATAATTTTAAAGTCACATATAGATTTAATGTAGAAGTTCCTCTTGATATTTAATATAGATTTACTGAAAATCTATAATATGCAAGAAAGTATACTAGGTTATGTAAAAGCTACAAAAAGAACAGGACAAAGCCCCTCTGGCCCCCAGTATCTGATGAAACAGAAAGACATTCACACAGGTAACTACAATAAAATATATCTTTAAATAAATATATTAAGGTATGTGTAAATAATTGCTGCAGAATCTCAGAAATGAATTAAGAACATCTTAAAATATCACTTGTCAATATAGACAATAGTAGTGATGTTGCATTATTTCATGTGAATACTATCTCATACACTCCAGTGGTTCAGATTTGCCCTGATGTGCAGACTAATAAAAGCCTTAGATTTATAATTTTAACATCTGCTATTTGATAATTGTTAACTCCCTGAAAGGAGGGACCAGATGTTTTAATTTGGGATATCTGTAGTCTAGTCGTATCCCATTTATTTCCAGAGCTGATTTTCTGATTGGCTGTCTATAAAGGTATTCTCTTTCTCTGTGAACCACTGAACCCTCCCAAAGTTGTAAACTGCTTAAGAGGCCACAATTGCCAAATGGAGGAAGGACCTTCTTTAGTCATTAGCACACAGTACCTGTGTGCCCCTTTTAGAATGTTACTCCAAGCACTCAAGGAGCATCTGTTAGTTAACTCTATATACCTGGCATCTTACATATCATACTTACTTTGTTGTATTTCTTTTGAGTTCTTGATTTTGCTATACCTTAGATGAATAATTGGAAATGTATAAAGGTCTGAGTAGCTTTGGAAACTTTTAACAGCTGAACTATATCTGCTTTCTAATTTTAGCTTTTAATTAAGATGGCCTCAACTTGTCAACTGATAACTTTTTCCAACAAAAATCCTTATTAACTGTAAGGAATTTCCTGGTACTTTGGTTCATGGAAAGGTTTCTATTTTTTTGCCAGTGGGTATGTTATACAGTCTACTGTGATTTCTGTTAGGTGTCTATTGAAAACAGTGATGGATATTATGTCTAAACTTTTTGCTATGACTTTGTGTTCCTCTGTGGGCTCATTATTCTCTGTTGGCCTTCATTCTCTGACCTTTTCTGATCTACTTTATGCCCCAAAGAGTCTGACTACTGTGAATGAAACGAATCTCCTGGGATCCTTTACTGGATGGCTTCAGGATGGACTGGCCAACAGCAGATCAGAGATTAGGAGAAGAAAGAAAACGAGGTTAGAGTATTTCTTCTTTGTGTCATCCCTGCTTTGGCTATAGTTCTGGCAGTAGCTGCATCCCTCCACATCTGTTGGCAAGATCTCTTCTTTAAGTCCAATTCTTTTGGGCTCTGATTTTTTCCCCTACCCCTTTCAGCCCTATTGATGGTAATGGATTTACACTGTTGCTAGTTCCTGGGCACTACGTCATGCCTAATTTCCCCCTTAACTCTGTATTAAAATCTCTTTATTTTGAATCATGTTGGGGCAAATTCTGTTTCCTACTGGGATCCTGACAGATACAACTTCTTTAAGAAGTGTTATAATCCCCAGGAAGAAAATATTAGGCTTTTATGAGAATCTTCTTTTCTACAAAACAAAACTTCAACACGATTGTTTAGTACACAAATGCAAGTTATTGTAATAAGTAAGATGAACAATGAACCACCAGGAGACTTAGGGAGTCATAAACAGTCATGCTTTCTTGGGGTTTTGTTACAGACTTCATTCTAGTCTTGCTACAGCTAGTCTCACCTAGACCTTTAAGTCCACTGATGCCAAAGGTAAGCAAGTAAATTAGACATGGAGGTAATCATGTATTCCTCTGCTCAAAACTTTTCAAGGGCTTTCTATCATTCCAAATACCTACAAGGTCCTTCAGGACCTGCTTGCTGCCTACATGGCCACCATCAGCTCCAGACACTTCCCTTGTCACACTCAGTGGAGCCACTTAAGAGTTTTCCAAGCATTCTCTACTCTCCTATGCTGCTACAACTGGAACACTTATCTTATTTGGCTGCCTAAATCTCTGAGCTGTTTGCCTTGACTTCTCAAGATAGATTTAAGTGTTCCTTTTCCCATGCTTCCATGGTTATTTGAAGACTCTTCCATTATACTGTTTAAGTTACTGAAATTGTTGGTCCATTTGTCTGTCGCTCCACAAGACTTTAAGGTTCTTGAGGACCCTACATCTCTTCATCATTGAGTTTCCATGCCTAGCAATGTCTCACACATCACTGAAATTTGATCAGTGGTTCTCAATCTTGGTTACATATTAGAATCACCTAGGGAGAATCTTTAAAAAAAATCTTGATGCCCAGGCCTTACTTCATCCAGTTGAATCAGAATCCATGAGGATGGGACTCCTGCAAGAGTATTTTTTTTTAATTTCCCAGGTGATTCCAATGTGTAGCTAAGGTTGAGAACTTAGGTGATAAATAGTTGTCAAATGAATGAGTCAGTAAGTGTTAAAGGAAATGTAGAAGAAAGGAATATACCAGAATGTTTATAGTGATTTTCTCTGGTTAATGGGATAATTTGCTAGCTTTGCATTCTTTGTACTCACTAGATTTCCTACAATGAATATATATCATTTTATTATTAGAAAAATAAATGTATTGTTAAGTGACTTTATCTATTAGAATCGTGAAACCTAACTGCTGCATGAATCATGGTATTTGGGGATTAAACCAAAGATTTTACTTATAAACCTTAGGCACATCACCTGATGTGTCTGTGTGTTCAAGAGTTTAAAAGGGCAAGTTCTTGCAGTCAGTGACCTGTGTATTGCTCCATTCTCTATATTTACTGTTCAGTTCCACTGATCTTTTACAAAAGAAACTCATTCCAGGATTGAAGAGACAGTTTTAAATAATGGACATCATCTCACTGCTTTCACATTTCATTTCAGAAATAGAGGATGGTGAACACACGTCCTTTGCCGGGGGCACTGTGGGATTTGGACAAAAAAACAAACTAAAACAAGAGAGGAAAACATTGTAATGATAATGACATAGTTTCATCAGCATTTAGACCATAAATATCAATTTTTTTTCTAATCTGAGAAAAATGTAGACATTTTAAGAGGTGCTGAGGGATAAATACTGCTGGGCCTTTATGGGATGAAGATGGCTGATCTTTGACGATGTGCTCTAGGGACTGGGAATATTCATTGCCTAACTTTTGGAGAAGGGGTGTGGTTTGGTTCACAGGGCACACTCCTTGGATACAGGATACAGTTGCAGAATGCAGGGACACCTTTTTGCTTTCTTAAATATGCTTTCATTAAATAAGTCTGTAGTGTGTGCTAGCCATTTTTTTAAAAATCTGATCAGCTTAGAGGTACGGTAGTAGTAGTAAAGATGTACTTAGTACAATTTTTCTGAGTTCCATTTATGGATTGTTCAGTTTAAAGAGAAGCATAGCCCAATTCTTTCGTTTTATATACAGAAACCATGGCCCTGAGCAAGGGAGCCGACATCCTGAAGTTACCTAGGAAGTTTGTGGCAGTATTCTGGATGCTGAAGTTCCAGACTAGGCTGTTTCAACAACAACATTCTCCCCAGGCAGGAAGTGATGCCACTGAGGGTCACACGCCCCTTGGGATGCTATAGTAGGTACACAGGTGGTGTGTGAGCATGCTCTCTTTCACTCAGTGGACTGTGTAGGGAAGGAAAACATCCATTAGAGCTCCATCTATTCCTTCTCCTGGGTGGGGATTTACTTAACAATAACTCCTTAATTTTCTTTTTCTTTTCTTTTCTTTCTTCTTTTTCATTTAAGATGGAATACTTTATTCAAATCCATCAGAAAAATGGATAGCTTGGGCCCGTAACAAAGTGTTGTGTTTTAAAGCATAGGTTAGTACTTGTATATGGAAGTACACACTGCTACATACAAATTAACTGATCAGACCACAACTTTTCAATGTTTTAAACAGAATAAGCTTCCCTGTAAAAGCAGCACCTTTGTGACATTTTAACTTGAGTATTCCTCTCCTTCTTCCTCTCCCTCTCCTTCAACAGAATCTACACCAACCTCCTCATAATCCTTCTCAAGGGCAGCCATGTCCTCACGAGCCTCAGAAAACTCTCCTTTCTCCACGCCCTCACCCACGTACCAGTGAACAAAGGCACGATTGGCATACATCAGGTTAAACTTGTGGTCCAGGAGAGCCCAGGCCTCAGCACTGGCTGTGGTGTTGCTCAGCATGCACACAGCTCGCTGTACTTTGGCCAGGTCTCCACCAGGTACCATGGTGGGAGGCTGGTAATTAATGCCAACTTTGAAGCCAGTAGGGCACCAGTCCACAAACTGGATGGTACACTTGGTCTTGATGGTGGCAATGGCAGCATTGACATCTTTGAGGACCACATCATCACGGTACAACAGGCAGCAAGCCATGTATTTACCATGGCGAGGGTCACATTTCACCATCTGGTTGGCTGGCTCAAAGCAAGCGTTGGTGATCTCTGCTACAGAAAGCTGTTTACGGTAGGCTTTCTCAGCAGAGATGACAGGGGCATATGTGGCCAGGGGGAAGTGGATGCGAGGATAGGGTACCAGGTTGGTTTGGAATTCTGTCAATTTGACATTCAGGGTTCCATCAAACCTCAGGGAAGCAGTGATGGAGGATACAATTTGACCTATCAACCTATTCAGGTTTGTGTAGATTGGGCACTCAATGTCGAGGTTTCTACGACAGATGTCATAGATGGCCTCGTTGTTTACCATGAAGGCACAATCAGAGTGCTCCAGGGTGGTGCAGGTGGTGAGGATGGAGTTGTAGGGCTCAACTACAGCTGTGGAAGCCTGGGGGGCTGGGTAAATGGAGAACTCCAGCTTGGACTTCTTGCCATAATCGACAGAGAGACGTTCCATCAGCAGGGAGGTGAACCCAGAACCAGTTACCCCACCGAAGCTGTGGAAAACCAAGAAGCCCTGAAGACCTGTGCACTGGTCAGCCAGCTTCTGAATTCAGTCCAAGACAAGGTCAATGATCTCCTTGCCAATAGTGTAGTGACTGCGGGCATAGTTATTGGCAGCATCTTCTTTGCCTGTGATGAGCTGCTCAGGGTGGAAGAGCTGGCGGTAGGTGCCAGTGCAAACTTCATCAATGACTGTGGGTTCCAGGTCTACGAACACTGCCCTGGGCACATGCTTGCCAGTGCCCGTCTCACTGAAGAAGGTGTTGAAGGAGTTGTCTCCTGCCCCAATGGCTTTGTCACTTGGCATCTGGCCATCGGGTTGGATGCCGTGTTCCAGGCAGTAGAGCTCCCAGCAGGCATTGCTGATCTGGACACCAGCCTGGCCAATGTGGATGGAGATGCACTCATGCATAGTTGCTGTTTTGCGGCTGCCAAGGAGATGGCGGAGAGGAGGAGGAGAGGTTGTTGCTTCTTACAGTGCGACTCTTAAGCGGTCAATGTAAGAGAACCTGCCTTAATTTTCAATTTTACAATCTTAAGTGTATAATTTTGCACAAGGTACCATCTTAGAGCTACAATAAAGAAGAAAACCAATGCCTAAAGCCATTGGTGAGAGTATGTGTGAGGCTTTTCCCTTATATAATTGTGGTATATGTGTGGTCTGGTCCATCATTATGAGTAACAAAATGAATTAAAGAGGCATTTAACCTTTCTCAATATCAAGCGTTTTGAGGATTCTCACAGCCTTGGCCAAGTAATCTGTTGCAGAAGCAATGTCTACATACTTATAATGAAAGAAGCAAATTTTTCTCTGTCATTAAGAAACATGCATAGAATGCCTAATACTGTATCTAGAACAGATTAGGCATGCAATATTTGTAGCTACTCCTAATAGTTAACAATCAGTTATCTTTTGAAGAGTGGCAACAGTGGAAGTGAACCAGTTTCTCTTAGCAACTACATATTGACAATATTATTTAAGTTATGACTTAGAGGGGGTAAACTTCAGATATAGGCATCAGTAGAGAAAAGTTGTGGTGAAGGGTTTTGCCAGAATGTGGAAACAAAATACTTAAATTAGCTCATAGGCTCCAAGATAAAAAGTCCACTATTCTCCTTTAGGGATGAGAAACTCAAGGATGGAGTGGGGCTACAGGTCAAAGACAATTAATTGTTCTAGAGCTCTGAGTTGAGCATGTTGGTTGAATAGTTTTGTTTTTTTCCCTAGAACCTTAGGTAATTTTTGTTGCTTTTTTATACAATCTTTATAACTGACCAGAACTAGACAAATCAATATTTTTTCTCTCCTCCCCCACCACCTTTCTCAAAGGTTGAAATGCTTTCTGGGTAAAAATACATGTTGTCCCAAGTAAAATTCTTTAACAGTCAGAAACATTATATGGAAACTAATTAGAGTGCTTTTCTATATTCAGAATATTTTCACAACAATGGTTGTAAAGTGATTTGTGTGTATGGGTTTTAAGTAAAGCATACCAAAGCTACAAAGAGCTAGAAAATCTTGACAGGTCACTGTATGAGTAAGATACTTTTTTTACACAGATAAAACAACTGAGGATCAGTTTATTCTTTAGTTTGTTACATGTATAGCAACTTAGATGATCATGTGGGCTAGTAGGAACAAGAGGGGCAGTTAGATAAATCATAATCATTGAAGCCTTTCTAACCAAGATTTAGACTGAATTGTCAAGAAGAAAAAGGCTAATTTTGGTACCTATGTCTGTTCACATTTGGAATTTGAGATTTAGTGATACTAAATGTAGAGGATACAATAATACTCAATGGTGAAAAACTGAAAACCTTCCCACTAAAATCTGCAACAAGACAAGGATGCCCACTTTCACCACTACTTTTCATCATAGGCTTAGAAGTCCTAGCCACATCAGGCAAGAAAAAGAAACAAAAGGGATCCAAATTGGAAGAGAAGAGGTAAAATTGTCACTATATGTGGATGACATGATACTATACACATAGAAAACCCTAAAAGCTCTACACAAAAACTACCAGAGCTGATAAAAGAATTTGGCAAGTTAGCAGGATACAAGATTAACATACAAAAATCAGTTGCATTTCTTTACACTAACAATGAATTAGCAGGAAAAGAAAGTAAAGAAACAATTCCTTTTAAAATAGTACCCAAAACAATAAAATACTTAGGAATAAATCTGACCAAGGAGGTGAAAGACTTATACATGGAGAACTAGAAAACACTGATTAAGGACATTAAAGATGACAAAGAAATGGGACGATATCCCAAGCTCTTGGATTGGAAGAATCAATATCGTTAAAATGGTCACACTGCCCAAAGCAATCTAGAGATTTAATGTGATCCCTATCAAATTACCCAGGACATTTTTCACAGAACTGGAACAAGCAATTCTGAAATTTATATGGAATCACGAAAGACCCAGAATTGCTAAAGCAATATTGAAGAAAAAAAAAAAAAAAGAACAAAGCTGGAGGAATAACCCTCCCAGACTTCAGACAATACTACAGAGGAGCAGTAATCAAAACAACATGATATTGGCATAAAAACAGACATATGGATCAGTGGAACAGAATAGAGAGTCCAGAAGTAAACCCACAGACCTATAATCAATTAATCTTCGACAAAGGAGGCAAGAATATACAATGGAGGAAAGAGTCTCTTCAGCAAGTGGTGTTGGGAAAACTGGATAGCACCATGTAAATCAATGAAGTTAGAACACTCCCTCACTCCATACACAGAAATAAACTCAAAATGGCTTAAAGACTTAAATACAAGACAAGACACAATAAACTTCCTAGAAGAAAACATAGGGAAAACATTCTCTGACATAAATCTTAGCAATGTTCTCCTAGGGCAGTCTACCCAGGCAATAGAAATAAAAACAAAAATAAACAAATGGGATCTAATTAAACTTACAAGCTTTTGCACAGCAAAAGAAATCATAAGCAAAACAAAACAACAACCTACAGAATAGGAGAAAATATTTGCAAAAGATGCAACTGACAAAGGTTTAATTTCCAGAATATATAAACAGCTCATATGACTTACTAACAAAAAAACAAACACAATCCAAAAATGAGCAGAAAACCTAAACAAGCAATTCTCCAATGAAGACATACAAATGGCCAAGAGGCACATGAAACAATGCTCATCATTGCTAATTATCAGAGAAATGTATATCAAAACTACAATGAGGTATCATCTCATACCAGTCAGAATGGCCACCATTCAAAAGTCCATGAACGATAAATGCTCAAGAGGGTGTGGAGAAAAAGGAACCCTCCTACACTGTTGGTGGGAATGTTGGTCGGTGCAGTCATTATGGAAAACAGTATGGAGATTCCTCAAAAAACTAAAAATAGACTTACCATATGATCCAGCAATCCCACTCCTGGGCATATGTTCAAAGGGAACTCTAATTCGAAAAGATACATGTACCCCAATGTTCATAGCAGCACTATATACAATAGCTAAGACATGGAAACAACCTAAATGTCCATCAACACAGGACTGGATAAAGAAGCTGTCGTATATTTATACAATGAAATACTACTCAGCCATAAAACAGAATAAAATAATGCCATTTGCAGCAACATGGATAGAACTAGAGATGTCATTCTAAGTGAAGTAATCCAGAAAGAGAAAGAAAAAAAACATATGATATCACTCATATGTGGAATCTAAAAAAAAAAAAAAAGTGAAAAAAAGGACACTAATGAACTCATCTACAAAACAGAAACAGACTCCCGGACATAGTAATCTTATGTTTATCGAGGGAAAGGAGAGATAAATTTGGGAGTTTCAGATTTACAAATATTAGTCACTACACATAAAAATAGATTTTAAAAAGTTTCTGCTATATAGCACAGGGAACTATGTTCAATATCTTGTAATAACCTTTAATGAAAAAAATGAAAATGAATGTATGTATGTATATGCATGACTAGGACACTGCTGTACACCAGAAATTGACACATGTAACTGATGGTACTTCAATTAAAAAAAAAAACGTAGAGAATACCAAAGTGAGTAAGAACCAGTCCCTGATCCTAAGTTGTTTACTGTTGAGAAGGAAAGATAAGGCATGATTATGTCATCAATATATCCTGCTTGACTAGCTTAGTTACAAAATGAGGTTACATTTCTTTTAAATGTCTAATATAACTATCTCATATTCATTAACTTCTTAGACAGTGCTGGGCATTGAATAAATGATAAAAGTTTGTGATTTTGTTATTATCTGTTTATCTCATACTATAACTGGCTATATACAACTAGGTTTTCTCTGACAGGATAAAGTGAGTTTAAAGGTTTATCCTGTACCTTCTAACATATTAGCTGCTGTATTCTTCTTGAGTGAAGCAATTGAGCAGTGAAATACTTAAGGGGAAGTTTCTTAATTCAAAAAGAATCAGACCAAGATATGTAAACAGCCTAAATGTGCATCAACAGATGAATAAGTATAGAAGATATGGTATATAAATACACAGTGGAGCTATTATTCAGAGAAAGAAAGTGATTCTGCCATCTGTGACAAAAGGGATGGACCATGAGGGCATTATGCTAAGTGGTGAGATAAGTCAGAGAAAGACAAGTGCTATATGGTATCACTTATATGCGGAATCTAAAAAGGTCAAACTTGTTAAAAAAAAAAAACCAACAGAGAGCAAAATGGTGGTTACCAGGGGATGGGGTGGGGGAGATAAGACTGATATTGTTTAAGGGTACAAACTTGCAATGAACAGAAAATAAGCCATAGAGATCTGATGTTCAGTATAATGAATAAAGACAACAATATTGTACTATAATTATGTAATGTGGTAAGTATCACTACAATGACCATCATAATACAATATATAAATGTATCAAAGTAACACACTGTATACTTTAAATTTACAGTTGTATGTCAAATATACTCAACAAGAAGATTAAAATAAGAAAAGTTACTTATGTATAGCTCAAAAACAGAGAAAACAAAATTCTCGGTGTATCACTTATTACAAAACCCAGCAAGAAAAAGGCAACCTTTTTACTGTCTAAGAATAAAATCTCAATTCTCTGATAAGACTTTCTCTTCTCCTTTAAGTTTTAGAATTCTTCCAAGCAACAGCTCCTTTCCAAATGTTTTTGCATCTTTCTGTGTTATGGTCAATGTTTTATTCTATTTAATGTAGCTTATTTGTGAACAGTCTATGGGATCTTAGCTGAATTTTGAACCTAGTTTTAAAAAGCAAAGGGTTAGTTGACAAAATAAAGCTCCAAGTCATTTGAATGTGCCTTTCTCAGAATTTCACTGATAGAGTGAGACAAAGACTATAAATAAGCAGAGGAAACTATTAAAACAGGAAGACCAAGGACATTATTTTTACCGAGACAAAACTGAGTATGCAACTATGCAACATGCACACAATTCTTCGTCTTACAGCTTTTTATTCAGTTTTCTAACTGTATATTCTTCACAATGAATTTCAATGAACAAAATATGTCTTTTTCCAGCTTTACTGAGATATAAATGACATATAGTATTATGTAAGTTTAAGGTATACAATGTGCTCACTTGATATACTTACAGATTGCAAAATGGTTACCACCATAGCTTAGTCAACCATCTCCACCATGTCACATAATTACTATCTCTTCTTTGAGGTGAGAACATTTAAGATTTACTCTCTTAGCAACTTTCAAGTGTATATAATACAGGATTATTAGCTACAAAATCTTCCTTGGGAAATATTACGGCATAAAGTAAGCCCAATTTCTAATCTCACAGTGTTCATTAGTTATAAAATGTCATGCAAATTGGTATTCTTATAATTATGAATAAAGAAATGGGATGTTGACTAATTTCGCACTTTTAATGACAAGGTTTTCTTCAGTAAGCAAAACATATCATTTTCTAACACCTTCAAATTAACTAGAACATAATTGGATGTTAATAATATAGTACAAAATATAGTGGATAATTTCCTCACTCTTTAGACAAAGGATAGGTTGCCACAGGAAAGTAATAAAAATTAGCATTAATAAAACAAACTTTAAATGGGCAGTTACACAAGTAAATAAAATAAACCCCTGAATTAGTTGCAGTCTTTAGCATCTTATCTATTACAGGGTAGTAGTAAATATTTGCTAAACTGAATAGAGTGCTGTCACTTTAGGAAAAAATACTTTATTCAGAGTCTTTTATTAACCCTTTTGATCAATTCAATATGACACTGATCTAACTGGCAAAGTCCAGAAATAAGTATTATTTTTTTAATAGAATCTAGGTGAATAAGGTCAGGATTAAGGATGCCTGAAGAGGCACTAAACAGAAAGCAAATAAACTTAGAGCTCCCAAGAACTGTTGAATAATAACTTGAAGAACTTTAGAAGAGGGAAGAATTCACTACTCACAAATATTAGTGCTTGATTTGTGGCAATGGTACACAAGTTGAACACTACCACGATTTTAGATTCAGGCATTTTCTTGGATCAGATTTGTTATACATGAATTATCTCAGAATTTCCCTAAGTGTATAATTGATGAACAGAGAAATAATCTTCTGTCAGTATATTTGATTTTGTTATTATTTAATATACCCACTCAAATTTACATTTATCTAAATTTACCATTACTTTGGATTATTTGGAAAAGATTAATGAACTCTCTGCACTGTTTGACGTTGGAAAGTAGTTGATTCTTAGACGCAGTCAGTGGCACACCTACATTCACATTGTAATGATGGGCTACGGGAGGAATACACTTGATTCCTGGCTACAACGCCTCATTCATAACCCGAGGACAGAAAATCTTGCTTCTTTCATCTGAGTGTATGCACTGTAATTAATGACAAAAAGGGAAACAGACCATCTGTTTTTATCTTTTATTCCTATTACATCCTTTTTGTTTTAATTTTCACTAGGTCTATCTTTATGGGGCTATAAGGGTAGATCAAAGGATGTCCTCTCTTTTCAGGACCATTTTGACGACTACATGGATTCTGACCCAGGCTGTCAGTAACCCACACAAGAAGCGAGTGGTTTAAAACAGGAATCAATAAAGGTATCTGACTTTTACTAACATTATTTAAAAAAGAACGTGAGCTGAAGGAAAGTGCAGTCAAACGTCTCTTAAAAAAAAAAACCCAAAGAATAAAATTAGAACAGATTCATTCAAACAATTATTGTTCTTTTGTAAAAAGGACAAGTTTGAGGTTAATGTGACATTATCTATGAAATACTGCAAAACCTCTTGGCCTTGAAAGGTATGTCAACATGCTGCCAGCTTTGGGTTACCTTAGTAACTAACAGAATAAGGCCTTGTGAGTATTTAGTGACCAAGGAAAGTGGAAAGTCATTTAGATGTTCTAAGTGGAACTGAAAATTTTTTTTCATTGCATTTAACTGGTTTGTGTTCGTTCCTTTCCTCATTTCTGAGCTTTCAGAGCAGTTAAAGAGGCTTTGAAAATAATTTGGTTAAAAAATGAGAGCAAAATTAGTATCGGGAAACCCAAGGCAAATGATTGTGCTTCAGACATAAACGATAGTTTGTATAAAATTCTGATCTTAAATTCACATTAAAATAGAGAAAAAAGTAACACAGAAGAGATGACATGAAATGCTTGATGTCATTTTTGGTTACATTCTTGAATTTAGATCAATTCTTTGGTTTAAAATAATCAAGATAAAAATTTTCAGTGATATCTTGGTATAACAGGATAATCTGAGTATCATTCTGGTGGCTATCTTTGCTTAAATCATCAGGCTGAATAGAATATTTAGAATTGTTAGTGACTGGGAATTTACCCAGTTCAGTCCCTCCTTTTTCAAGGCAATATTCAGGCTAGAGAGGTCACCAAGTTCTTAGGCAGTGAGCACGGATAAGAAAACACTACTTAGCAATTACCGCTTCTCCCTCAACCATGCTGCGTTTCTGACATCATCATGAAATGCATCAGATCTGGCCAATGAGTTATGCCAATCAGTGAACTGATTTTTTAAATATTTTTTCTACAGAACACTTGCTTTCCTAGCATAGTCTAAGCAAAACAAAAGAGAAACTAGGCTTTTTCTTGAATAGCTTAAGTGAAATAGAATTTCCATACTGTAATACTTACCTTTTTTAAGTGTACAATTCAATAGCTTTTAGTTTACAGAGCTGTGTAACCACCACTGCAACCTAACTTTACAATCGTTCCATCTCCTTCAAAAGAATCCCTGTACTATTAGCAAGCACAGCCCATGTCCACCTCCCACCCCAGGTAAACGCAAATATACTTTCTATTTATATAGATTTGCCAACTCTGGATTTTTCATATAAATGAAATCATGTAATACGGAGTCTTTAGGGACAAGCATCCTTCACTCAGCATGTTGTAGTATGTATCAGTATTTCATTCCTTTTTATTGCTCAATAATATTTCATTGTATGGATATACCACAGTTTATTTATCTACTCATCAGCCAGTGGACACTTGGATTATTTCCACTTTCTGCTTCTATTAATAATGCTGCTATGAACAAGGATGTACAAGTTTTTGTGTGGCTATACCTTTTAATTACTCTTGGGTAGACACCTAGGAGTTAAATTGCTAGGCATTATAGTAACTCTATGTTTAATCACTTGAGGACTTGCCAGACTGTTTTCCGAAGTGGCTGCACCATTTTACATTTTTCACCAGTAATGTATGAGGTTGCAGATTTCTCCACATCTTCTCTTTATTATAGCCATCCTACTGGATGTAAAATGAAATTTCATTGTGGTTTTGATTTGCATCTCCCTGATGATTAATAATATTGAGCATATTTTTCATGTATTTATTGGCCATTTGCATGTCTTCTTTGGAGAAATGTCTATTCAGATTCTTTGCATTTTAAGGTTATTTGTCTATTATTGAATTTTAAGAGTTCTTTAAATATTCTGTATACAAGTTCCTTATTAGAAATATAATTTGCAAGTATTTTTTCTCAATTTGTAGTTGTCTTTTTGCTTTCTTGATGGTGCCTTTTAATGTGCAAAAGTTTTATACAGGGGATTTATGGACCTTTAATGTAATGGGTTAGCCATGGTATTGAGTTTCCATGGAAATTTTGTGTACTAGTTTTATATTGATGTTTAACAAATGAGCACAAACTTACAGCAGTTGCTTACAGCAACACAAATTTATTATCTCAGTTTCCATGGGTCAGGAGTTTGGCACATTTTAGTGGGGGGCCTCTGCTAAGGGCCTCAAAAGGCTGTAATCAAGATGTTGGCCAGCTGTGTCCCCCTGTAGAAGCTTGACTAGGGAAATCTCCCCTTTCAATCTTCCTTAAGCTGTTGGAAAAATTCATTTCCTTAAGGTTATATAACTGAGATTCCCAGTTTCCTTGCTTTCTGTCAGCCAGGGATAGCTCTCAGCTCCTAGATGCCACTCTTGGGGTCCTTGCCATATGGTCCTCTCCAGAGGCCAATTTTCAATATGAATATTTGCTCCTTCAAGGCCAGAAGAATTTTTCTCACACTTTGAATCCCTCTGACTTCAGGAAGGGCCAAATCTCCCTTTAACGAACTCGCCTGATTAGGCCAGGCCCACCTAATTAAAAGTCAACTGATTAGCAACCTAACCATGGGATTTATATCTCACTATATTCACAGCTTCCACCCACATTCAAGGATTGTAAAGGATGTGCCCACCAGGGGGTGGGAATCTTGGGAGCCATTTTAGGATTCTGCCTACCACACTCTGGAAAGGTAACTATTTCTATACGGAGAGATTTTTATGGGAAATAGTTCAGTTATTTCATTTGTGATTTTGACTTCTATTTAGAGGTAAAAAATATAATAACATGGAGTTTTTGTACCTGAGTTATGTTATATTCACCTATTTTTTTGTTGTCTTTTGAGAAAACAAAAGGTTAGGAATGAACATATAAATAAAATATTTTTCAAATAGGTCATGCTTCAAATAATTATACCATATGATTATTACAAGGGCTAATGGTATTGAAACAGTAGTGTTCTCATAAAATATATTTGGAAAAACAATTTAAAGGTAAAATATTTTTAATCTTCAAATATTCATGTTAAAGTCAAACTTCTCCTCCAACTCCCATCCCTTTCTCATGCCCATGAAGCAAGCAAGGAATGGAGTAATTAGCTTATATGGCTTCAGAATAAATAAGAGAGAAAATATTAGTGGAAATAATAATCTTGGATAATGCATAATACTATTTTTATTATTGTTGCTACATACAGTATATTATTTTTGATTTCACAATGCTCTGTGTCTTTAAACAACTATGGAAGCTTCTGATAACTGAATCTTTATGGCAAAAGAAAAATTCTTTTGCTATTTCTTGCTTAGAGCAATTTGGTTGATAACATTGAATTGTATAGTGGAAATTTGCTAAGAGAGAAGAACTTAAATATTCTCACCAAAAACAAAAAGAAAATTGTGTGAGGTGATGGATGTGTTAATTACCTAGATGGGGGGAACTTCTTTCACAATGTATACATATACCAAATTGCCATGATGTACACTTTAAATACCTTATAAGTTTATTTGTCAGGTATACCTCAATAAAGCTGAAATTTTTAAAAAAGCAGTTTGGGCTGTGGTCTGGGTACAGGAGGATGAGTTACAGCTTGAGCCAAGGAAGAATTAAATCATGGCTGTTGAACAGGTGGAGTTGTCCTGCCAGATGAGAGCATGGAAGTATCCTGGAAAAGAATTCAAGCTATGTCTACTGCTGTGGCACAGACATATCTGAATGCTTCTGATGAGCATGTGACATGACCAAAGAAGAGTCTGTATGTAGGAGTTGCTAGAAACTTCTTTAAAGAGAACTCATTTGAAGGTGCTTGTTTTTGTTTTTTCCAGATTTGGGACCTGAGACAAGAATTCAAGTTCAAGTAGTTTAGTTGGGAAGTGCAGGTAATGTTGGTAGTAGAATGGGGTCATGAGACAAGGCAGGGAAGGTAGCCAATAAATTAGGCCAACTACCATAGTGGGTACCTGGAGCTGAAATCCTCTGGGAAACAGCACATAATACCCACCTAGAGTTGCCGAGAGGTGGGGGAGCTGGGAAGTTCATACAACTATACTGAGAATCAATGGTTGAGGGTGCTCCCAAGGGGTGTTATGTTAATTTCACAGCACTTCCTTGCACTGGGGAGATCCTTAGGGATAGGGATATAGATTTGGGTAACTGGAAGCCTACAGAAACATACATGAAGTTCTGGGGACGTAGACAGACACTGACAATATCTGTTACAGGCTTAATCTAGACTTACATGCACAAAGGGAAGAGAAACATTCTGCTTTTTGCTTGAATCCATTTCTCCAGCTACTTGGATATTTATGTAAGTGCTAAAATGAAAGAACACTTTTAAGTAAAGACTGAAAAAGGTATTTCATTAAACCTCATTAACATATGTACTAGAAGTAACTCTGCTTCAGAAGCCAACTTAACAGAGGGGGAAAGATCTACTCTGTCTTTTCCACTGAGAATAGAATATTCCTGGTACAGCCTTGTCACAATCTGATAGTGAACTTGCTCTTGAGCACATCACTCTTGGGGTTTCCTAAACGCCCTGGAAAAGTGGGTCAGGGCTAGAAAATCTGTTCCTATTGTCAAGGCAACCACATTTCCATAGACTAGTGAGGCCTGGGAAGATGACCTGAGCAGTGAAACATTTACAGAAGCCTCACTCTTTACCTAGTTCTCTCCCATGTCCATTACGCTCTGTCTATTTCTGTTTCTGTTTCTGTATGTCTGTTTCTGCTCTATTTCATCTCCTGTGGACTGACTGGAAATAATATGATGAGAACCAACTCTCAGGTTGTATTATGAGATATGTGATCAGAAACTACAAATAGAAAAGAAACTCTCTGTCTGCCTATTCATAGACTCATCTAGTAGTCCTCCCAAGAACACAAAGTCCTGGGTTTAATCACTTTATATTTTTTGTTGCTTTTTTGGTATCATGGGGCTCAATTAGAGAGAACCAGGCAGATCTCAGTATTGCTGTTCATTTATCTGCAAAAGTACATTGGGTTACACTCCATGCTATAGATAAATTTGTAATCTCCATGTGCTCTTACATTGCCTTTGAAAGTTTTTTTTCCCAGACTGATTCTTTGTCCTCTATTCTCACATTTTCCACTTTTAGAAGCCTTCAGTTATAGAGTGCATCCCTTCTAGTGCAGTGTCCCTTCCAGCAGACTGTGCCACTCAAGGCCCTTGCTGATGCTCATGTCCTTGGCATTTATTGTCCAGCTTCCATAGATTCCAACAGTCATCCTTTCTGTCTGGGCCACTGTGGAGAAGAACCCAGGGTCCTAACATTTTGAAAATCAATACCTGTTTTTCTCATCTGGGTAAGGTGAACCCAAACCTCAAGGAGATCAGACTTTACTGTTCTCTTTAGGGTGAGGGTAGACTGGAAAGGAAAAATCCTACCTGTTTATCCACAATGAGTCCTTTGTGGGAATTAGACTTGGGTTATTCTTCAGAAAGTTAATCTGCCTTGTATGCTTCAGTTTATTGAATTTTCACCAAGGCAAATTTTAATCTTTCCATTTTCAAGATTAGGAAAATGAGACCAAAGGAGGGGAAATAATTCAACCCAGTTTGTCCATCCAGGAAGTAGCAGAGCTAAGATGAGAAACAAAGACTGAAACCAAAGCACATGTTCTCTGCACTGATCCACCCCATTTCTCCCAAATAAAGAGCTAGCCGTATCTTTAAAAAGTTTGGTTTTTTTTTCTTGATATAAGTATATCATGTATTTTGAAGGATTTTTAAAGTTTATGAATTGTATAGATAATGACATTAAGAAAAAATAATGTGAGAACTATTCAGAACTAATTCCTAGGGAGAAATATGTAAAAATGAACTACATAAGAGCTAAAGCAAAATAAAAAGGTAAAACTATTTTTTACCACTAGGAGTAGGAAACAGATCAATAAGGAGTCATATCCATGACTCTTTGGGTTGAGACACTGCTGGTCAATTGCTATTGAAAGTCAGATCATTTGTTGACGATACCCTTCAGCCTACAAGAAAGATTACATTGACAATGACTGCTTTTGGGACACAGAGTAAAATTAACTTCTAGGTTATCCCCGTCAAGGACCATTAAGTCCTGAACTATGAGGGACACTATGAACAAGTCGTATTTTAACCTCCCATGAGCACACAGCCGGCAGATTTCGCCCCGTCTCCTCCCTTCAACAAATCTGACCTTCACTGAAATTTATGTGAAAATGAAAAGGGAAAAGAAAGCTGTGGCCCTGCCAAATTCTGACGATGTTACTCATTTTAATTACTGGTATTTGGAAATTAAATGGCCTAGGGCTTGTTCGGCAATTTGTTTCAGGAAAAAAAATGATTTAAGCAAGCCATGGAGTTCCAGCATCTTTTTACAGCAGGTGTTGAACAAGGCGTTCATTTTTCTTTTTACAGAGTGTCCTTGTAAGCATAATAACAATTAGGAGCAAGGCCTTCACATGGAAACCTCAGGCTCGTTCTGACATTCTTCCTTTGGCTACATCATTGCTTATAGTTTCCTTCAGCCAGCTTTGCAAATGCCTGCACTTGAATGTTTCCTTTAAATAATGTCACACATTGAAGACGTTTTTTTGTTTGTTTGTAGAGGTAAAGATTTTAAAGGTTAACATGAAGAGTACTTTAAGGTTAATTCAACTGCTTTTCCTGTCCTTATATTCTATTCTCTACCTCTGGGTTTAGTTAAAATGCCATTAATACAATACATTGAGGCAGTTTAAAAGAAAGGAAGGAGGGAGTATAAATAAACTTTGATTTGAATACATGTTTTTATCCATTGAAATGGGCCATCAGCTCATATTTTCATGTATAATAGGTCACACTCGGACTATAATTTAAAAACAGCTATTTTAAAAGCTTGGAAAGTTCTATGTGAAATTCTTCCAACCACCAATTGATTTCAGATCCTTTTTACCTTTTAATAAACTTTTTTCATTCACTCTAAAAAGGTGCTCAATTAAAATCAACATGCTGGGCTTTTTGCTATCCTGTTTGGTTTAAGACCTGCTAATAAACAATTGCGTATTTCTGAAGTGAAACATGAATGTGAGCTAAAACACAATGTCATCTTTTAATACCAGTATATATTCACTCAGAAATTCTCAAGGTAAGACAAAAATAGCTTACTGTTTTGCATGCAGTATGTATGGCATAGTATAACTATTAGATATTATATTTTAATTCTTATATGCTATACAGTCTTATATGAAATTATGATACAATGGTGGTGGCTGATGAGAACCAGCCAGGAAAAAGTATTAAAACAATATGGCATCCAATCAGGTGGTAAGAGGATTAGCGAAGTTCAATCAAGTGGGAGATAACCAATACTGTAAGAGAGGGCTACTATGTCCTGGCCTTGACCACAAATTGAAATTGTGGCCCCGAGTCTTAGACCCATTAGTTACATCTTTGTGGCTATAAAAGCAAAAAAATTAACTAAAATCAAAACCATAGTAATATTACTTTATATTAAATTTAGGATTACCTTTTGCTAGTTCAGTGATGACTTCTGTATGTTTTCTTTGAAGATGTTTAACATGTTTAAAAGAATCTGGTGTATTTGAGAAACTGACATGTGAATCGATTTTCATTTGAAATGGTTATTTAATATTAGACTTGTGACTTTGACTTTAAAGGTTTAAGAGAATCTTACTGAATTTATAAGAGTATTTAAATGTATAAATGGTCCTGATCCATTGTATTAATGTTTCTGCTTTATGTGATTCATAGGAGTTGCTTAGGTGGACAGGAAAATTTAGTTTGTTGGGTTTATAGTATTGTCCTGGGAGGCTTTTGAAGAACTTGTGAGAATCAGATATATTAAATTTGTAAATGTAGATTAAAATTCTTAAGGGAATTTAATTAATTAAATTTGAGGTTGTTTAGGGTAATTTAATCTATTAAATGTGAGCTAGTGAACATCAATCAAAGAATATGTGTCAATGATTATTTACAATTTTAGGTTAAAAGCCCTAGATTTGCAAGCAGTATGACAAGCTTTGTAATTGAATATAAATGCATGAGAAAATCTGAGTTAGCAAATCTGATTAGTTTTTAACTTTACCAAAATATTCATTTAAAATATATGCAGCAGCAAAAAATTTCTTTTGGGAGCAAAAAAACCTACCCTCAAATGTTTAAAAAAACTCAAAGTAAGAGTCCATATTTGATAAGCATTAATTTTTATATTCATAATTACAGTCCAACTTTTGTGAGGGCATTGCTATATCTAAACTTTTTCTGCAACCTCCCCCCTTACTCCAAATACCTAACACACCCTATGAGGACATGTTCAACGTAGATGTTTGTTGTGACTGAAACTGTCAAATAATCAAATGATAATGATCACTTTTTGCAGTGTGTGATGGAGAAAATCAGTTCAGTTGAAGCGCTGTTTGTTGAAAATCAGTTTTGAGATGAAATCAAGACTATTAAAATTTTCCATGTAGGATTTTTATAAAAAGGGCCCAAATACAAGATGCTAAGAGCTTTGAAGGTGACTCTTCCTCCTCACTATCCTGAGATTTTTGAGTAACAAGAAAAAGAAAAATTAAGAAAGAAGAGGGGGATGCAGGAGAGGAGGAGACATGGAAGTATTGCCTTGGATGAAAAATTGCAGTAAATATTCTCTAACATTCTTTCTAGCTTGGATATATCTTAATGCCAAGGATGGGGATGGGATAACAGCACTATATCGTGGATACTGAGGAAAATCAGGCACTGAAAGTTAAGTAATCTGCCCAAAGTCACCCAGTTAGTAAAGCACAGCACTGGGACTCAAATCCAGGCAGCCTACCCTTATTCTTCTCAATATGTTACATTTTTAAAATTTCTACTTTTTTTGGGAGGGGGTAGGTAATTAGGTTTATTTATTTTTTCATGGCAGTACCAGGGATTGAACCCAAGACCTTGCCCATGCTCAGCACGCACTTTACCACTGAGCTAGGCCCTCCCCCCTCAATATGTTATTGATAAAGGATTTATTGAATAATTACTATGGAGTAAATGGCAGGTGGCAGTGAGCTCGCTAAAGAAAAGTAAAGCCACCTAAAGGGCACAGACAGTGAAAGAGTGGGAGGAAACGCGTGTAGATATGTTGGTCATGAAATACCTCTCTGAGGAGATGGGTGGAGATTTGAAAGAAAAAAAGGAGAGGGCCACATGACAATCAGGAATAACACGATTGATTGAGGCTGATGGATTTGCCAGTGCAAGGTCCCTAAAGTGGGAGCAGGCAGAAAGAGCTTCAGGAATTGCGAGAAAGCCAGTGCAGCTATGGGAAGTAGGGAAGTGAACAGTTAAAAAGTAGGAAATTAAGTCTCAGAGGTGGCCAGGGACCAAATGACACTGAACCTATAGGACATAATAAAGAACTTATTTCAAAATACTGATGGTATTTGTAGCTATCAGTTCTTGACTACACATTTTAAGGAAAGTTCGTGGCATTTATTAGCCAGTCTGTAAATATGTGGAGAAGAATGCAACAGGAAACTTCTTGGAGACAATGCCATGTGAGGACAGGGTGATGTGTGTTAAGAACTGTGACAGCAGAGCTGGAGTTCTTGGGAGAATCTGGACAAATAGTATTTACTGAGAAATTTAAAGTCAGTGTAAGGAAATTGTCAATTTGTAAGTAAAATGAATAATCCATTTGTAGAGTAAACTGCTTTTTATCATAAATAACTGAAAGGGATAAAGTGATTAAGAATTATGTAAAAGTTGGTTTCATCAGAAGCTACTCACCTATAAATATAATAATAAAGTATAATTAAAATTGCTCTCCACTTTTGTTAATTAAAATTATCTTCAAAATTCCGTTTATCTGTCATTTCAAAATTATTCATTCTGTGTGTTCCTATGATCCACTCTCTGACAAAACCCTAAATTTCCCCAACCTTAACATGTAGAATTTGTATTCCAGTGGTCCTCAATAGTGGGCTATTTCTATTCCTAAAAGCCATTTGTCATAATGACCACAGGTAGGATCATTAGAAGGTAAAGGCTTGGCTGCTAAATGTCCTGCCCTCTTAGGGACAGTTCTTCACAATAAAATGTTCTTTCCCAAATGACACTACTACTCTAGTTGAAAGCACTGCACACGGTTGAGATTCCTTTTAATTTAGTAAGGAATATATATTTTTGTACCAAATAAATATCCAAAGATGAAGATTTCCTGCCCAACATTTTACTAATTTTAATAATTTTCCCACAGCCTATTTTAGGCTGCCTCACATCAGTGGCTTCTTTTATTTAGTCTTCTAATCAACTAGAAAACTGAGTGATTTTTCTAGACCAGATTACAGGGATAATACTATTGGAAGTATTTGTTTGACCTGATTCACAGGCATTTTTATGCATGCACATATTATACAGCTCCATATAGAAAGGTAAATCCATTCTATTTGAAAAGGTCAAACAAATATTTACAATTGGATTCCATCACAGGCCATATATTTTCATCAAAAATGAAGGATTCAGGCACATTGGTAGTTAAATATGTGTGGCCATTTGTTTTCTAATGGCTAGAGTTCTGTGCTTTCTGCCTGATTGATTAGTAGTTGGAACAGATTGGCAGGTGAGAAATGGATGATTGGGCAAATTCTATATAGGGATTCATCTTCAACATCCTCCAGCACCTAACCATTAACATAATTAGCCAACATGGCTCCCTTAGGTTTTACAACTTATAAGGCCATAATGGGTACCATTTTCACTTATTAACACGCAGAAGAATAACTCATGAGCATATTTTCTTGACCTTGATTTTTTTCTTTCACAAGTTGCCAATAGCAGACAAAGTAATTTATAAAGAGACATTTCATGCCAAGGGAACTAGCAAGGCTGAAACGCAGCTAAATCTATTCCAGTTTGGTAGTTATCTCAATAAGCACTTTTTATTTGTTTGGGGCTTTAGATTTTAGAAATCACTTTCACCCACACTGCCTCCATTGCTTCTCACTACATCCCTGTAAACTAGGCAGGGCAAATATCATTGCCATTAAACATTGCTTCGAAGAGGTAATATACAACTAATATACTACTGGTAGGTTAACTGATTTCCCAGAGGTCACTTGGCTGGTAAGTGTGAGCTCAAAATAAGATTTTTTGATTTGCAACCCATTCATTCTGTCTTTTTAAATTTCATCATTGAAATAAAGAAAACTAGGATTGGAAACCCTGCATTCTGTATTTGGGTACAATCTGGATGAGACTGTATGCACGCAAGACTATAGATTACTGGTAATTTATCACAGTGAGTGAAAACTAGGTAAACTTTCTCACTTTCATTTGACCATTTAATGCCTTAAACTCTGTCTTAAATTACAATGAAAGCTCATTTGGACATATTGCAGAAAATACAATGGACCCTTTTGTGATCTGAAGAAATTTAAAAATTAAAAGCCATGAAGAGTCAACGATTTCAAATGGCCTGACAAATTACTATAAGGCCAGTAATAGTCCACAGAAGGTTTCTTTGGATGAAAAAGGAAAGTCTGCCGGAAAGATGGCCTCATATTCAGTCTGAGTCAGTCAATTCATTAAACAGCACAGCAACAAAACAAAGCTATGTTATTTTCCCCCAATTGATGGTGAGTGTCTTTTTTTTTCCTTTTTCCCTTTTTCAGATAGTAGTTTGGCATCCTAGTAATCCTAGTAGACCCATAAGATATAAATACACAGTTTGACTAAAGCTATTTGTTATAGACACTCCATTTCAGATACCACACTTAACTCCTTTAGTTAAGGGAATTATATAAACGTGTCCCCTGAAAATGAATATTAGTTTCTCGGTGTGGGACTCAATACATAAAAAGCAAACAAAATTTAAGTTTTAAAGAAATATAAAAAAGAGTGCACCAACATATTTGAGGAATGAAGACACAGCAAAAAGGCAAGGACAGTTATAATTTCAAGAATGAGCAACTTACAATGATGTTTAATTTTTCTGAACATTAAAACATGGGTTTTATTAGTAATAAAATCTCAGAAGAGGGCATTACCCAGGGAAATTATTGACCGTGTGAAGTTAATGAACCTCTCCCTTGCCTTGGGCTATGAAACCTTTTAGCTAGTCACCCATCAATCTTGGAAAATGCCTATTCCAGGATCATTAATGTGTAAGAAAGTTGAGAAAATAGTGATGTAGGAATAAAAAAGATACAAAAAAGGATACAAAGTTTACATCTAAGGAGTCATCACTAGGAATTTTAAAAGAAATGTTCTATCAAGCAACTATGGAGATTCCCTGTGCCTGCCTGCCTATCTCTGTCTATTTTCATTTCTCTCTCTCTCTCTGGCTTTGAGACCTACACTAATTCAGGAAAAAACCCATTTATTCCAAGAAAAATAACTTTAAGTTACTTTACTAAAATCCAAAGACAATTATTTAGACTAAATCAATCTTAAGAAATGTTGAGACATTTGGCAGGCAGGGCAGGGAAAGGGGAGGCAGGAAGGGGTGCAAGGGAGAGGAGGAGGACTTGGGAGAGAAATGCAGCTCTTGATACCTGAAGAGGCAGCAAGCTGGGGTTAACACTCCAGCCAGCACCTTAGTAGAGTTGTTTCCTCATCACTATGGTGTTTAGACAATGTAATGTGACATTAGGAAATAAACGGGCTAATCTTACCTTGCCTACTACATTTTTCGGATCTGTGTTTGTTCTTAGTAAATGATTAAATATTTCATTTTAATAGACCACTTTGGGGGCATAAAAATGCATGACGCCACCATTTTCAAATAATTTATTCAGGTCAGCCTGAAAATTCCAAATGGTATTCGGAATACTTCTTAAAGTAATTTGTCATTTCCCATGTTTTACATTTACTGTTTTATGTTGAACGGAAAAAAATTAACCTAATAAGAATTACTGTTATTATATTGCAAAGCTGAAATGTAGAATGATTGATGGCTAAAGTTCAATTACAGTCTTTGAATAAATCCTTTTTATTCTCATTGGAAAAAGGCCCAAAAAGGAAAGGCTGGTTTAAAGCAAAAATAACATTTAAACAGCCAGCATTTATTGTCATCTACAAGGGGCTTCTGACTGTTCTAAGAAATACCAAAGGCATATAAAACATCGTACTTGCCCCCAGGCAGCGCATAATATGTTTTGGTAGGAATGATTAACATCCATAAAATGATGATGACAGTACGCTAATATTGGGAAATGCATGACATGCTAGACAAGTTGAAAGGAGAGGAAGGTCAAATGAAGACAGAGTAGATGGTAGATGGGGCTTGTGTGGCCCTTAAAAATGGGAGGAATTTGAGTCTCTCAAGGAAGGAGAAAGGGTATTCCAATAAAGGGCTGGGATGAAGAAACATACAAGCATGTTATATTTGTGGAGATAGTGTGGATACCAGAATGACCAGTGCCAATTTTATGTGTAGAAATGTAAGGAGAATAAGGTTAGAAAGATAAACACAGGCAATATGACTGAGCTCAAAGAGTACATGACAATGATCAGAAATTGGCATCCTGAAATCACACCCTTTCTCTGCCAAATACAGGTTGGTTGTGATGTTCTGCAGATCATTGCCCACCTGAGTCTGTTTTCCCATCTGTAAAATTATGTTTGTTGAGGATTAAAAACAAACATGTGAGCTTGTAAATGTTAGCATAACTCTTATTATGGAAAACTGGCCTTAGAGCAGAAGGACCGAGACTATGTGGTAAGACATTTGTTGAGAAACAAAGTAGCATAATTACAGTAGCCCTTAAGAAAAATTACTCCTGTTAATGACAAGACAAACTGGCTGGCTGGAGATCAGACTCAGGAAAGAGAGCCATGAAACTACTGTAGAAGTGTCAAGCTGGCATATCAAATTTTGGATTATGCAAAGGAACGGTGACAAAGGGTTGGACTCTATGTACTGGAATATCTGTCATCATTTGGAATTTCCTGATTATAGGTGTTTTATTACCATGTGAAATCTACCTTGTACAAACACTACATTGAAAAGTAGATGGATAGGTGCCTTCTCTGATGCTATAAGTTGATAGTATTCTATTCTTAAATTGTTGACAGCAATAATTCAAATTAAATAAATGTATTTATTAAGCCTGTATATACAAGATACAATGATAGGCACTAACTTACACAAAATATAGGGAAGATGTATTTTTCAATATCAGGTTAAGCAGTAAGCACTTAGTTTATGCAAGCACACATACACACAGAGTGTGTAATAATTTTGACAGTTCCAAAGTCTAGTAGTTAATATGAAAGACAAAATGTTCAGACAGGAAACATTAAATGCTATGATATAATAAACATTAGTATTAACTGTGAATAACTTTCCTCTGTTTTATTGAACAAAGAGCTTAAATCATTTCACTAACCATCAGTGGCCAACCAGTGTATCAATTACCATCCAATGAAATCACAGAAGCAGTGATTATCTGCCTTCACGGAAATACACAGTTATAAAGAATGTTTAAAGCAACACTCAGTTTTATACTAAGTAATGAAATCCCTTTAGAGGTATAAGAACAACTAGCTACATGAAAGAATATTTATGTTCTAACTCCCATTTAGCATTCTCAACTTAGGTCACTAGTGGTCAAGTGCAGTGGATAATTACAGTACATTTTGGGGGTTTGAGTCTTAAAAAACACCCATCAGACTTAGAATCAGAAGATCTGTGTTCCAGTCCTGTTTCTACTACTTACTGGCGTTATAACTGTCTTTGGTTGACAGTTTCGTTTTCCCCACAAAGCAAGTATTATATTTAAGAGTTCTGGATCTTTTGCATGAAGACCACCCATATTCATCAAATAGCCCTGATTTTCCTTATTCCAAGTATCTAGGTATTCACCCCAATTTCATGCCGAAGTAGATTACAGAAATGAATAGGGCAGAAATATGAGCAAAATAACTTCAAGAAGGAGTAGAATGTCTTTTTAGAAATTTGCTCTGGCAAAGGCCACCGTGACCCACAATTCTTTTTATATAAAGCTACCTATAGCATCTCTGAATAGACATTTTTCCAAAGAAGACATACAACTAGCCAACAAATATATGAAAAGGTTCTTAACATCACTTATTATCAGGGAAATGCAAATCAAAACCACAATGAGATATCACCTCATCCCTGTCAGGATGACTATCATCAAAAATGATAAGAGATAAGTGTTGGGGAAGATGTGGAAAAAAGGCAACCCTTGTGCACTGTTGGTGGGAATGTAAACTGGTACAGCCACTATAGAAAACAGCATGGAGTTTCTTCAAAAAGTTAAAAATGGAACTATCATATAATAAAGCAATCCCACTTCTGGGTATATATCCAAAGGAAATAAAATCAGTATCGTTAAGAGATATCTGCACTCCCATGTTTATTGCAGCGTTATTCATAATAGCCAAGCTATGGAAACACCCTAAGTGTATGGAAAATGTGGTATATACATATTACAGAGTATTTTTCAGCCCTGAGAAAAAAAGGAAATCTTGCCATTAGTGACAACATAGATGAACCTGGAGGACATTATGTTAAGTGAAATACGCCAGATGGAGAAAGACAAATACTGTATGATCTCATTTGTACGTGGAATGTAAAAAAGTCAAACTCACAGAAGCAGAGAGTAGTAGAATAGTGGCTGCCAGGGGCTTAGGGGTGGGAGAAATGGGGAGATGTTGGTCAAAGGGTGCAAACTCTTTAAGTTATAAGATGTAAAAGTTCTGAAGATCTAATGTACATCACGGTAACTATAATTAATGATACCGTATTGTATAATTGAAATTTGCTAAGAGATTAGATCTTAAGTGTTCTCACCATAAACAAAAAATGGTAAAAAATGGTAACTATGTGGGGATGATGGATGTGTTAATTAGCTTAACCGTGGTACTCATATATACTTATAACGTATCATCAAGTTGTACACCTTGAATATATACAACTTTTATCTGTAAATTTATTTCAATAAAAATTTCTAAAATCTCTGAAGAGATTTAACTAGGAAGAGAAGACAGATATGAGGCCTATAGATATTTTAAAGAGTAAATCTGAGCAATGCTACCCAGGTAGAGCATTTCTTTCCTATCCAATTCAAAGAAAAATAGTTTAAAAAGAACCTTCAATACCTCTGAGAATTAGTAATTATACTAAGAAAAAATTATTTAAAAAGGGTATAGAGTGTGTAAAACTCACAAGTTATTTAAAGTAAAGTTGTCTTCTTTTAATAACAAAAATTCCTAACCTGATACGGTTCCTTTTTCAGTCTTTTTAAACATTTCATTTTTAGTTGCAATTCTCGTTTTACCAGCTCTTACTTTTCCCATGCTAACTGCAACATTACATCTCACTTATGTAATTCATGACTCCTATCACTGCTTTTAAATCGCATTTAAAACAGTAATGTCCAGCTTTCTCCAACCTGCAAGCAGTTTAGACGCAAACAGACACACAATAACAGTAACGAAAGAGCAATCTTTCTATCATAGCAGTTTGTCCATCTGCCATAAATGAATGTACATGTTGGACTATGGATAAAACTGTTGCCATTCTGATAAAGGTTGCTCTACTTGTGAGAAAACACCAAAAAAGTCACGTTAAAATAGGTGTGAGTTCAAAATTTATCTCATTAAAGGGAAGACACTGTAGGCTGATGCCTTGACTGGATCATTTATAAAGAGTGTGACTGAGTGGGAGAGAGAAATCCTGTCATACTTGCCTTCTATATTACACATTGCCATTCTGTCAAGTCAAATCTAATATAAATGAATCACATTAATCAGAAAATGTGAATTTTTACATGACAAGATAAAGGGGCATGCCACTTCCAATTAGATTAGTGATCTAAAATTAGCTACTGACACAAGCAAGTATACATGGTCAATTTGCCTGCCTGAAACTGAAAATTAAATAAGACATATTGGATAATAGATAGCCCTGGAGGGGACATGCAGCTGTAATTCACTCATGTTGCTCAGTTGATGTCACAAGCCACCAAAGAATATTCAATCTTGTGCTCATTTTGAGATGGATTTAACTCAAGAAAATACTTAGATCAACTGTCCATTGATTTGGTTCTGTGAACAGTAGGGGATGAGTACAAGAGAGGACATTCTCTCGTTTCCACAGAGAAGTAAATTGAGATGGCAAAGAAGAATGGCTCATCGACAGATCAATATCTCATTATTGATATATCAGTACTTTTGAAGTGAAGAAACATGTCTTTACACAAACACCGTTAAGCTTTTTTTGTTCAATTTTACATTGTAAATAATATACCCAGCTTACCCTTCTCACAGGTTGTCACCAGTCTTGTTGAAAATATGTACATAAATGGGGTTCGAAAAATTGTTTTTCATGCTGTTACTATTATCGTTACTTCAAAATGTAATGAAGTCATTTTTGCAAAGTTTACTTTGTAAACTGTGTATATTTGCGTCTTCTATACATCTAATGAGGCAAGAATGCACAGTTAACAAAGTCCTATAAGCAGAGTTTCTGTTAGTTGTTCCAAAGTGAATGATGATTATTTACTAAATTAAGGTTCCACATCTTGATCTCAGGCTCTAGAAGTAAAATGCAAGAGGCAGGATGTTCTGGAAGAATCTGGCTCATTTTTTAAAACTATTTAAAAATTTTTTAATTGAAGTGTAGTTGATTTATAATGTTAGTTTCAGGTGTACAGTGAAGTGATTCAGTTATACATATACATACATGTATATATTTTCTTTTCAGATTCTTTTCCATTATATATTATAAGAAATTGAATATAGTTCCCTGTGCTATTCAGTAGGTCCTTGTTTATTTATTGTATACATAGTAATGTGTCTATTAATCCACAACTCCTAATTTGTCCCTCCCTACCCTCTCCCTTTTGGCAACCATAGTATGTTTTCTATGTCCATGAAAGACTATTTTTTAAGAGCAGTTTTAGGTTTACAACAAAATTGAGAAGAATGTACAAAGGTTTCTTATATACTCTCTGCCCCTACAACACATAACGGGCTCCCCCATTGTGAGCATCACTAACCAGTGATCAGAGTGGAACACTTTTTTTTAAACAAGGATGAACCAACATGAACATATCATAATCACCCACAGTGTATAGCTTAACCTGAGGGTTCACACCTGGTGTCATACATTCCACAGGTTTGGATGAAAGTATAATAATACATATATATATCAATACATATCATACAGCATATTTTCAATGCCCTAAAAATCCTCTGTTCTCTGTCTATTCATCTCTTCCCCTCATCTCCCCACTCCTGGCAATTGCTAGTCTTTTTTATTGTCTCCATAGTTTTGTCTTTTCCAAAATGTCAGGTATTTGGAATCATACAGTATGAAGCCCTTCCATATTGGCTTCTTTCACTTAATAATGTACATTTAAGATTCCTCCCTATTTTCTCATGATTTGATAGCTCATTTCTTTTTAATGCTGAGTAATAGTCCATTGTCTGGATGTACCAAAGTGTATTTATCCATTCACCTCCTGAAGATTTTAGTTGCTCCCAAGTTTTGGCAATTATGAATAAAGCTGCTACAAGTATCCATGTACAGGTTTCTGTGTGGACATAAGTTTTCAACTCCTTTGGGTAAACACCAAGCAGCATGGCTACTGGATTATATGATAAGAGTATGTTTAGTTTTGTTAAGAACCCACCAAGCTATCTTCCAAAGTAGCTGTACCATTTTGCATTCCCACAGGGAATTTATGGGAATTCCTGATGCCCCAATATCCTTACCAGCATTTGATGTTGTCAATGCATACAGCTCACTTTTACAATGGTAGGATAGGCTGTTAGTTAAAAGGAACAAATACTTAGTTGATAATACAAGTTCTTTGATCAATTATTTTTGAAATGGTACACATATTCTCCCTTTCATCTCGACTCACACATATACATACAGATACTTTATTAAAGAAACTGATGTAGCCCAGCAAAGATGTCATAAAGTGAATGTATTTAAAATTTATTTTGTTTTCCAATGGACCTCTATACTTTTGAGGGAAACCCACTGGATTACAAATGTAATAAAGAACACTAAGAATGACTCAAGTCAGAAATAGATAGTAGATATATATTATTAGTTCACAAAGAGGGGATACCCAAATGGGCAATAAGCATATGTAAAAATTCTCAACATTATTGCTTCTCAGAGAAAGGCAAATTAAAACCTCAATGGGATACCATTAAATACCTACCTAAAATTAGGGACACTGACAACACCCAGTATTAGCCAAGATGTGGAACAATTGGAACTCTCATACATTGGTCCCAGGAGTGTAAATTGATGTAACCACTTTGGAAAAATGTCAGTGTCTACTAAAGCTAGACATAATGTTGACCCTATGACCTAGCAATTGCACTCTTAGATTTGCACTCCATGAAAATGAGTGCAAAAGTCAGGTATGGGAGTGTTCTTAGCAGCTTTGTTCATAACAGCCTCAAACTAAAAACAAACTCAAATGCACATCAACAGTAAAATGAACAAATTGTGGTGTATTCATTCAGTGGAATACAACTCTGCAATAAAAAAGAATGAACCACTGCTACACTCAATGACATGGATTTGTCAGAGACAGAATGAAGAGAACAAAAATCCAGACACAAATGAGTAGATTCCATTTATATGAGTTTCAATAATGGGCAAACCAAATGTACAGTGATAGAAGTCAGAGGAGTGGTTCCCTCTGGGAGGATGGCATGAGAGGCAAGATCATGAAGGAACCCTCTGAGGTATTGGGAAACATTCTGTATCTTGATCCGAGTGGCAGTTACCCTGGTGTATGTATGTATGTGTGTGCAAAAGTTCATGGAGTTAAAAGTTGAAATTTGTGTGCTTCACTGTAATACCTCAATAAAAGTTTTTAAAAAGAATGAACAAATCTTTAAAACCACATATTTAAAGAAACAAAGTTACTTCGTCACAAAGTGCAAAATATTAACAAAGAATTGAAATTTCCAGCAATATCACTGAGCCATACTAAAAAATGTCAAAGCAATACTCAAAACCATAAGGTAGTATAGTTTCTAAAACTCTGCCAGGATGACTCTTCATTTTCACACATACTTCCCCACAAGAAGCTTCATCAATACAAATAGGCTTGCCGACTGCTTCTGATGTCCTTGAAACATTTCAGTTCCCCCTCAACATCATTTGGAAAAAAATCTTCATGCACATTTTATTGATGAGTATACTGGTTTACCTCCAAACATATATTTGTGTATGCTGTATTCAGTTATGTAAATCTGGGCGACTACTTGCAGGATTGTTGAATGGAAAGAGAGAACTATAAACAGATACACAAGGTAGAGAATTTCTCTTTGTATACGGAAGATTTGACACAATTAGGACATAGGGTTATCTGGAAACTACTTAATGCCAAAATGCTCAATAAGGACAATTAATTTGTAGATAGTGCTAATTGTCTGCCTCCATATATATTTTTGGGCTTTTTTTCTTATCAATATTAAACCACTATTGACTGCTTGAGAGCTAGACTGGTGAGGCATAAAACTAAAGGCAGCCTTTTGTAAGTTCTTGACTGTAAAAGACGTTTTTCTCTCTTCCTACCCTCCCCGGATTTATTGAAGTATCATGGACAAATAAAATTGAGTGTATTTAAGGTGTATAACTTGGCATTCTGATATAAGCATACACTGTGAAATAATCGTCACAATCAAGCTACTATTTATCAGTCACATTCTTAGTATTTTTTGTGTGTGACAATAACACTTAAGATCCACCCTCATTGCAAATTTCAAGTGTACAGTGCAGCATTGTTAACTATGATCACATTGCTGTACAAGAGATTTCTATAAATTATTCATCTTGTATAACTGAAACTTTATTCTCCCGATCAATATCTCCCTATTTCTCCCTCCCCCAATCTCTGGTAACCACCATTCTACTCTCTGTTATGAGTTTGACTATTTTAGATTCCACATGTAAGATCATGTAGTATTTCTCTTCTCTCTCTGGCTTATTTTACTTGGCATAATGTTCTTCAGGTTCACTCCCTGTTGTCACAAATGACAAGCTTCCTTTTTTCAAAAAAGACTTCCATATATATTTTTGTATCAACTGATGTCTTGAAAAATCAAAATAATGCATACTGAGCTTTCCAAAGTATAGGCCAATCCTTGAGTTCTATAATAAAAGAGGTTATCAAGAGACTAACCCTCTGGCTCTGATAGCACTGGGGACCAAATGTCAGGACAAAATAAAGGCAAAAGTTCTTCCAAATAGTGAATGCTTATGGGCAGAGTTCCTTCTTTTACTCAGTCCATTCATTTATTACGTTTAGAATTCTGTTAGGAAATTTCTTCTAAGAAAAGGGTTCCTGTACTTCACATAACTCATTCTCTTTCATTACAAACATACTAAGGCACTATTGCCAAGTCTCTCAATGTTTTAAAATTAGGTCACACACAAAATTTTAGGTTTAGGGCTCCTGGAAAGTAGCAGAGGCTCTTCACATTGTAGATAACTGGTGTTTGGGAGGTCTGGAATGAGGAGGGATTAGCCGTGGAAAATCCGCGGGTACATTTACTGAGGGAAGGCAGAGAGAGCAGAGGATCATGTTCTAGTGGTATGCCAGGTGGGAGAAGGGCTTTTAATCATAAAAAAGCATCGCTTTTCCTAATCTCCTTTTATGCCACTGACCTTCCAAAAGTGCCAAGAAGGAGCTAAGACATATATTACTTCATTATAAGATTAAGAACATAAAGCACAAGGAAAATAAGTGTCCACTCAAAATAAGCACATAAACTGAGTCCCTGAAAATCCTGAGATCTTTACCTCTAAGCTCCACTCATACATTACCCTGGGGAGCTCTACCTTTGGTTAGAGGTGGAATTAAGATTTCTGAATAAATTTTCCAATACTCATCACATTCCCATGTTTCAAACTTCAAATGATTTAAAGGGTCTATAGTAAAATTTTCTCTTCTATTTCTGTCTCTCAGTCAGTCTGTTCACCTTCCCAGAGGCAATCAGTGTTACCAGTTTCTTGAGGATCCTTCCAGAGATATTTAATACTTATGAGAGAAAATACAAATATACACACACAGCAATTTTCAAATTTTACACAAATGGTAGTACACCATAAACATTATTCTGTACCCGGTTTGTTTGACTTCGTGTAAGTATATCACAGATAGCATTCCCTATCTGCAGTAAAGTTTTTATACGTGCTATTTGTATGCCACCAGTATCATCTATTTTTCCACTTTCAGGAGAACTATGTGGTGAATGGAAAGCACATAGGAACTAGTTCACTTACCAACTAGCTTTGAGATGGGGGCAAGGCACCCAACTCTCTGAACCTTGGATTCTTCACTGAGTGATGCTAGTAACGCCTTTCTCCCAAGTTCGTTGTGGCAACCATATGAGCCTGAAATTGGGAGTCAGGCAGCCTGGCTAACTGAACACTTACATGATCCTGGGTATTTATTTGGTCTCTCTCAGCCTCAGTTTCGTTTGTTCCATATGCACTTTCATGGATAACCACAAACAAAAAACCACAGACAAGAAAGTTCACTGATCATAAGAGTACTGTCTGAATTATCAAACAAGAAACACATTCACATAATCATCATATAGGTCAACTAATAATTACCAAAAACCCAGAAGCCCATACCTTGTGCTGTCTCTCAGTTACTAACCGCCCTCCAAAGGTAACATTACCCTGACTTCTAATGTCATAATACAACCTTGCAGGTTTTTGAATTTTATACAAATGGAATTCATAGGTATATATTTTTTGTTGTCTAGCTTCCTTTGCTCAACTTTTGGTTTGGGATTCATCCATATAGTTGAAATAGTAGTAGTTGTTCGTTGTCATTGCTCTGTTGCAAGAATTTGCCAGAAATTATATGTTCCTTTTACATAATGAACAAATATTGATGTGTTTTTGCATTGTTTTCAGTTTTTATTATAATGTTGTTCTAAACATTCTAGTGCATGTATGCATTCTGTTAAATTTATACCTAGGAGTAAAATTGCTGGAGTACAGAGTAAGCTTATGTCCAGAATACTCAGTAATTGTCAGTACAAGTCTAAAAGTTTCAATCAGGGATTATAGTTGCAAGCACCAGAAATCAATTCTGGCAGATTTAAGAAGAAAGGAATTTATTGAAAGATCACTTAGGCAAGGAGAAAGGAAAGCCAGGTGGGTGGAAACACAGCCAACATCAGGAGAACAATGTTTCAGTCATGCTATGTATGAGACCTCATAGTTTGCACAGTCAACATTGAACTCTTGCCCACATACTCATAATGCTGCATTTCCATGGCTGTTACTGCTGGAAACAAATGCCTCTGTCTCAGCCTATTTGCATCCCTAGCTACTGATTCAAAGCCTGATGTGTGCACAGCTGATAGGCCAGGCCCAGGTTACATGTCCAGGCCACAGCTGCAAGGGAGCCTGGAAAAGTGATGTGTAAGGCAGGCACCTTCCAAACAGAAGAACATAATAGGGTGCAGATATTGGTCATAAAAAACCTATTTCTAAGATTGACTATTTCTTCCTAAGTTAAATATCTGGAAAAAACACAAACAGGTATTGATCTCCTTCCATTACAAAATAAAACAACAACCTAAGTTCAGCTCTTCAAAAATCAGGCTTTTTCCTTGACTATGTATTTAATAAATATGACATGAGTATTAATCTGAACATAAATTTGAGGTTTCTAAAACAACTTTAAAAGATTTTATAGCTTTTAGAAAGCAGAAATCCAGTACTACATTATACCAGAGACTTTTTCCTAATGAAGAAAAAATGCTTTCTTCCTCCATGTTTTATCATAGTTTTTTAAGTATGTGCATACGTGGCTTTACTCACCACCTCACTGAGGCAGACACTGCCTGGGAGTCACCTAGTTCTTGCCCCCAGACCACTTGGTACAAATTTAGAGCATCTAAGGCCAGTACTTTGCCCCTATATATTCCTTGGTTAACTTCTGAACAATAAGCCTGTTTTAGTCTCTCTTGTATCGTCACCCTCTTAACATTCTCTGTGTTCTTCTCCTGATGGTTTTCACTACTGGCTCCATTCAACTGTGGAGCCTACTGAAAACTTCATTCCATTGTTACCAAAGTCCTATCCATCTTAAGCTTCTGAGGGGAAGAAAGCTCTCTCTCTTCTTGCCTTAATGATAATTAGCCCCTTCCTAAGCCCCCTACTTCCTCCCCTTTAGCTCATCTGAGCAGAGGCTGCCAGGTCTCCCATACAGTGAGCCTTGAATCCAAGAAGTGAGTTGGCATTTCAATGCATTTTCAAGGTTGCTTCTGCAGTTTTCCCATTCTTTTGTAAAATCGCATTCTCCTTGGAGATGCACCCCACTAGTATTCTACTCTCAGTCCCTCCTAATTGTGGCCAATCCACTTGCCACCTGGTTATCTATTCCCTCACCAAAAAGCCCAACTCCCAGTCTTCCTCTCCTAGGATAATTCTAAGAGATTTTAACGTTTATGGAGATATTTCATCCAACTTCATGGCTTTGTGATTCCTCTAGCTCCCCATTCAAAAGTTCATGACCTAAACATTGTCCTGGCTTAGAAACTGGTCCACTTTAGCTTCCCACTTTCTGACCACAAGTTAATACTTTTTATCTTTCTCACTACCTTATTTGCACCTGGTAGCTTCACCTTGTTAAATTTAAAAATTTTCACACACAATGGTTTCCACACGTTTATGGTCTCCAAATGTGGGTGGCTTCCCAGTACACTTGCCAGTTATTTTACTTGGTCTTGGTCAGCTCTTTTCCATTCCCATCAACGCCTGTTCTAAAACTTACCCCAAGTTGTTCCTCCAAACAACTGCTGATTTCATTCTCAGCAGATGACCTTGCCTTTACATCAGTGGAAAAATTGAGGTCATCAGGGAGGTCTCACTCAATTTTTCTGTAAACATATCTATATTCATTGGTTTTTACTTTCTTTCCTTCACTCTAGAAGTCTGCAATGTCCCTTACCAGTTCAAGGCCAACTCATGCCGGTAGCCCGACTCAATCTCCCTTTGTATCTGCCCCGTCCTTGCTCTGTCAGTCATCTCTTTCTCAGCTTCTTTACTGGATCCTCCTTCAGTCTATAAACACCTGAAGACCTTTTCATTTGAAAAGACCCTTATACCTGTGTCCTATTCAACCACCATCCAGCTTCTTTCTATTAGCTATCTGACCTATATTTTTAATCTTTTCTATTATAAAGTTACTATAAACATCCTTAAACATAAGTCTTTGACAATTTCCTTGGAATTATTTCATTAGAATAAATTATTGAAAAAGAATTACTGGGTGCAAGGGTATAACTATTTTCTAGGTTTTGCTGCACAATGTTGAACTGACTTCCAGGAAAGTGGTGGAGATTCACGTTCTCACTTGCAATGGGTATGAGTGCTTGTTTTCCTTTTTTTGGTCTTAAAACTTTCTACTCTCTTTTCATTATAATGTTCTCTGTTCTATTTCCTCCATAATATCCTCTTCTAGTTCTCCTTGTACTTCTATTTTGTGAGGCTTTTGTCCTCTCTTTGGGAATTTATTTTCCCATAACTACCCCTCAAAGTTGATGTTCTCCATACTTATATTCTTAGTCCACTATCTTTCTCACTCTATTATTCCCTGGGGTTATTTATTTTACTCCAATAGTCTGAACTACTTCCACTAGGTAGAAGATTCCCAAATACAAGACACCAGACCTGGTCTCTCTCCTGAACTTTAGGCTCATGTATAGAGCCATCTATAGTGCATCTGTTTTTTGTTACCCAACAAATAACCCAAAACTGAACCTGTCAAAAAGATGAGTTGGTAGTACAACCAGCCAAGGGGTCACCCAAAGTCACCTATTTACCTTTTCTTTCTTGGTCATCACCCACCACCCCTACCCCACCACAGCTCCCATCACAAGGAGAGAAGACTTTCAGCTTAATTGCCATGTACCTGAGTAGAGAACATGCTAAAGATACAAATATTTTTAAAATTTCTTACTCTTTTTCTTATTTCAGAGAGAAACCTTTGGTGAATTTTGTTATTGGTAGAAGCTAGTTAAGGCCAAAAGTGGGGCTGAAACTTCTATTTCTGACTTTTGTTCCAGAGTAATACTTTTTCCCTTGGAATGTATGTTCTAACCTATATGTCTAAGCTTTTAAAGAATCAGCAAACCATACAAGGATATTCAAAATATAAAATCATATTACCTTTAAGCTGGAAGGCACAGTAGAGACATCCAGTTGAATGCCATCGCTCTGTTTCTTAACAATCTGGAGGCCAGAGAGATTTCATGGCTTACTCAAAGATGCATGGTTAGTTAGTAACAGACATCACTAAAATCTCATTCTTATAACTCTTGGTCCAGTGTTTATTTCACTACATAAATATTTCTACATGTTTTTAACCCTTGTCCTGAGCAACTCTACAAAAAGATATCCATGCACAAGTAACTTCTGGAAAATCCTGCATAGCACACCTTTTAGAGAATCATAACCAGGGCTGCACTATGATATTTATGGGTTTGAGCCATTTGCCTTCATGGGCTACTTACTCCATAGAAAGCTATTAAAATATATTTATGACTACATTGGCATAAATATTATTGTAATCCAGGGTGGATTCATTATTATGTTTTAATATTTCTTATTTGAAAGGAAATTAAAATATTTGTGTGGGCTCCTACAAGTATCGTACATCAGTCCAGTCCTGCTCATAATGCATAAGTAAAGACTCGCAGAGGTCTTGTGAAGAGAAAACGTATTTACTTTTGTTTTACCTATTATTTCCAAATTTTTTGCTCACAGGGTCCTATTAACATCTCAAAGATCACTAGTGTTGTATAAAACATGGTTTAGAAAAAAGTGTTCTGTGCTCTCCAACTGCAGGGATACTCTGCAGAAAGGTAGATAGTGATAACAAAATCAAGTTACTCTTCTTGGCTGTGGTTGAGATCTCGGAATTAGCTGTAAAATACTCATAAAAGCCTCTTCAAGATGTTTTATAGAGCAAGCAAGCACATCAAATGTTCACATATGGTTCACATTAACGTATGGAATAGTTGACAATTATATTTCATTAACACATCTTTCTCGTACATGGGAATGGCAATACACCATTAACTCGTGCTTTTGCTCCTTAAACTAATCAACTAAAATTAGATGTCTATAAAACTCGATTCCCAACTCATTTTCAGAAGATGGATAATAGAAATTTCATGAATGAGAAATCAGTGTTTACTGCATATGGTGACTACTTTAAAATGTGGCTGCATTCTCTATGCTTTTATGATTCTTTTGACACACTGATATGGAACAATCAATTGGTATCTCATGTCTATAACAACTGTTAATATTCCTCTTAAGAAGAAGTGTTTCTTATGAGTATCATCATGGAAACCTGGGACATTATCTGAGGTCTGGAATGAGAGCTATGCCTGAGATTCCAGAGAAACATCTCTTTCTCAAGGGTCTAAGTTAGTTGGTGAAGAAACAGATGTCATTTTAGAAGCTATATACATTCTCTATAGTTGGGTTCAGTTCAGTAACATTCACTGAGTGCCTTCTGTGTGTCAGGTACTAGGCACAAATGAAATACAGCCCCATGGGTAAAGAGCTCAAATCTAATATGTATACAGCAAGTTTTAATACCGTGTGGTGGGAGGTATGCACAGGATGTTATGGAAGCATATGGGGGCAGCAAAGGGAGATGCTGGGTAGGCACCTAGCCCAACCAGTGTAAAAAGGAAAGAGAGAAAAAAGATGAGGTGGTAAACAGGCTTACTGAGGAATGAAAGAGGAGCAAAGGACAGGAAACAATGCCTAAAGAAAACAGTTTGAAAAATGGGATGCACTTTGTTTCAGTTTCCAAATAAATTAAGTAGAACAATTTTGGAATAGGCAGGCAGCAAAGTTTCATGTTATATTTAAAGAATAAATTTGAAATTGTAGAGATGAGAGAGGCAAAGAGCTGTTACATGAGAGACTATTTGCTTGTTTTTATAGCAAGGGAAGGCTATGAAGTCTAAAAATCAGAGTTAGAAATTTACAACAATCACATATCTTCCAGATGTATACTTTTATAGAGATCCTATGATATACTGGCAGGTAATGAGTCAGGATAGGATAACCTTATGCCACAGGAGCAAACAAACAAACAAACAAAAAATCTCAGTAGTTTAACACAAAATTTAGATTTCACTCACCAAGTCTGTGGTGGGTCTAGAGATTCTCCAAAGTAAACAATTCCATGAGATGACCAGAGGTGCAGGCTGTTTTGATCTTTCATCTCCATCAACTCAACATATCTCCTCCACGTTTGCTGTGGGAAAGGAAGGAAATACTAGAAGGTCAAACACTGGCTATGAAACACTTTGGTCTGGAAGTGACACCTAATGTTTCTCACAATATTGGCCAGACCTAATTACATGGTTTGCCAATGCGTAATACTTCTCTGTATTTGTAGGAGAGGAAAACTGGGTTAGGAAGAACACAGATGACTCTATCGCAACAGTCTTTAGATAGAAATGCCTTTTTGTGAGCTCAAAGACTTAACTCCCTGAATCAATAATAGTTGATTGGTATTCTTTTCAAAGATATTTTAAAGAATAATAGAGTCAGAGTGTTTAAATTTTCCATACGGATTTTCAAGCAGCTAATTAACTGGTTATGTATAATTTTCAGTATAAAATCTTTAACCGCTTTTAGGAAGTAACCACATACTTATCAGAAAGCTAAGGTCAATAGCCACTGTGAATATTTAAACTTTCTAGAGTAATAGAATAGTCAGTATTATTTTTTATGGTAGTCAAGCTTTCTCAAAGTGGAGCACTCTCATTAAGATTAACTGTGGTACCTGCTAAGAATGAAGATTTCTAGCCCCACCTACAGAATGAGACTCTCTGGAGGTAAGAAACTACAAGCTTTCCTTGGAATTATTATACATACTGATGTTCAAGAATCTTTGACCCAGAGGAAGTAGATGGCCAATGCTGGGGAAAGGAAACAATGGACTTTCTTGAAACCTAATTGTGGAGCAGAGCTTGCCTTGAGACTTGCCTAGTTGAAGGCAAGAAGTAGTTCTGAATTAACTCATGTTAGTCCTGGTTAGAAGAAATCTCAACAAGCAGGACCGTCCTGGGAGCATCCCAGCTGTCTATTCAGCAGGGAAATCCTACCATACTCTGAATCATTGGACCTAGTTTGAGCACAGAGCTAATTCAAGAATCATGCTTTTCACTTTGATGTTTTTATTTTCACCTCTTGTTTTTTCTGGGTATCTCCATCTAGTGTTATTGCTTTAAATATCTTCTAGATGCTAACTCTGCAAATATACCTCTCTAGACAGACCCTCTTTTCTAACTCCAGACTATTGCCCGCTCAACATCTCCATTCTGATATGGCTAGTAGACCTTTCAAAGTTAACATGTCTAAAACTGATCCTTAGTAATCTTTCTCTAAACGTCTCCTCCCATGGACTGACTCCTCCATCTCAGTTTATGGCAACTTCATTTTTTGTTGATTCAGGCCAAAGTTCTTAGAGTTATCCTTGACTTCCCTTTCTCCCACATATACCATCAAAATCTCCTAACAAATGCTCTTAACTTTGTTTTGAAAATATACCCAGGTTCTGATCACTTCTCATTCATCCCCACTGTTATTACTTCAGCCTTAGTCCCCAGCATCTATTATCTGGCTTATTTAAAAGCCACCTAAATGGTCTGTTTCCTTCTTAAGTCCCCTTTAGTCTGTTCTCAACATGGCAGCCAACATGACTCTTTTAAAATATTATGACAGATCATAACCACTCTTGTGCTCAGAATCCTCTAAAAGGTTCCCCACATCACTCAGAGGGAAAAGAAATCAAAGTTCTAACAATGCTCTGCATGCATGATCTTGCCCTTCTTTCCAACCTTATCTCCTATGTGTTTCCCTTTTCATTCATTTCAGATACAGTAAACTTTTTTATTTTCTTTAACACACCAGTCCTGGTCTCTCCTTTGTACCTGCTCCTTCACCTGTCTCGATAATTTTCCCGGGATATTTTCAGGTCATCCTTCAGATCTTTGTTCAAAGGGCATCTTCTCAATGCGGATATAGTGATAAATGATAAGGAGAAAGAGAGGGATACAATGTTCTGGGTTGGAAGGAGAGTGGTCCACTGTAGCTAAACTGTCACCCTCCTCCCAGTCTAGCACATTATATCCTCTTTCTTTCACTTTAGCACTTGTCATAAAATACACAGTGTATTTTAATTTATATCTCGTTTATTATCTTCTTTCTACATTAGTTTGTAAAGGTTTATGAAAGCAAGCTTTTTATCTGTTTTGTACACTGATGTATTGCAGCATCTAGCACATCTAGTCATTCAACAAACATTTCTTGAAAGAACAAATGAATATTTATCTTCTAATGATAACCAGTCCTTGGTACATATTGTTCTGATACCCATATTTTATTGAAGTTTTGTGACCTGCTATTTCTCCCAGCTTACTATATATCTTAAAACTTTTCCCTCAAAATTGTTAAGTGGTAAAGAATAACTCAAAGGAAAATGACACAAAGTGGGCATGATGACCAGTGCTTTGGACCCAAGAGGAGAAAATTCCAGGAAAACAAGTCAGAGTAAAAGGAATGGGGCAAAAACTTTTTGCAAATACAGAGGTATGTAGCTGTGGTAGGCAGCCTCTAAAATGGCTTCCAATGATCCTTGCTTCCTTGTATTCAAGAGAAATCTCCTTCCCTTCAATTTGGTTTTGACCTAGTGACTTACTTCTAACAGAATATAGCAAAAGTAATGGCATGTCATTTCCAAGATTTGGCTACAAAATGACCTAGTTTCCATGTTGCTTAGCCTCTCTTGTTCTCTCTCACTTTCTCACTCTGATGAAGCAAAATGCCATGTCATCAGGTGTTCTATGGAAAGACCCATAATATGGCAAGGAACTAAGGAAAGCCTCCACCAATAGCCAGCCTGATTCAGCCTTCAGTCTGACTGCCTGTGACAGGTCAATTCTTCCAACAACTAGGGTGAGCTTGGAAGCATACACTTCTCTTCTGGAGCCTTGAGATGACTGCTGCCCTGGCCAATACCTTGGTTGACTATAGTCTGAGAGACCCTGAGCCAGAGGACCCAGCTAAGCTATTCCTAGTTTTCTGAGCCACAGAAACTATGAGATAATTAATGTTTGCTATTTCAAACCATAATTTTGGAGGGTAATTTGTTACTCAGCCATAAATAACAAATACAATGGTCATAGAGTAAAATGTACAATTGCATATAAGAGTATCTTTTCAAGGAAACATGAATTATTGGTGATAAATGGTAAATTTCAAAGAACTACATTCATAGTAGCATTTATCAAACTGGTTGTAATTATTCCTCCATTCCACAAATATTTTATTTAGAACCAGCTGAGTGACAGGCAGAACTCAAGATGGAAAAAGTATTTACTTTAATAGTTTATAATCCAGTGTAAGGTGAGAGTGATGAGGACAAACATCAAGTCCAGATAGAAATGATTAATAATTCTAGACAAAATAAAACTGAGTTACAATATGTAGACAGACTGGCCATTGGAAGGCCTCTTGGAATTTGTAACCACTGAGTTGAATGCTGACTGATGAGAAAACTGTGACCATGGGAAAAATCCGTGGGCAGAAAGAATGGCCAAATGCTAATCTGAGAATAAGAAGAGCGTGCAGTGAGGCAGCGAGGGGTTGGATCATGTAGTGTGTTTGGATTTTATTCTAAAGGTAGTAGAAAGTCTTTAAAGAGTTTAACAGGGAGTAAAAGATTCCATTTTAAATGTTTAGATGGTTATTCTGGGTTTTGTATAAAAAATGGACTGTGGTGAACAGGAGGTTAGGGAAAGAAAGTTAGGAGACAGTATGGGGTTAGTTACTTTATTGGCAATGGAGCACTGAGTCAACAAGTCTTTGCATGAGGGGAGAGTATGAGACTGTGAGACCATGGCAGATTCACAAGTGGGTCTTATTTCCTGTCAGTATAATCTGAATGACTGGCAAATTGGTTCGTGCACAGTGATGTTAGGGGAATAAAAAGAAGTCGCATTTGCAAGCAACTCATTTGCTCTTAGGACAGGGTCAAGTTTACTTCTATTAATCAAAGGAACGTTTCAAGATATATTAGACTTGGTGTTCTGTGCAAGGAACAACTCCTCACTGCTCAAGAAGAAAATGCAACTTTGATGTTTTTAAAACAGCTGTTAACATTTTTGTCTGTGTGTGTTCATAAGTAAGATTTTTATGACCTTGAAGACTAGCTTCACAGAACTATAAACCAATTAAATGTTAAACACAGTGTCTCTTAACCTTGGTAATAAGTATTCCACATAGAAATGACTCTTCAATTCCCTTTATGCTAATTAGAACTCTAAGTAAAAAACAAATTACAAGTAGAGATATACTCAGTTGATTGGCCTTACAACTGCCATGAAAAAGAAAGAAAATGATAAAATGTGTCATGGGATGGGAAAGTTGAAATGCTTACAGCTGTTACTTTGACAAACTGCTAGCTTGATGCTGACTCATAGTCTAAAGGGCTATGGAAAACTGGGACAAAAGAGAGGTGAAGTAGGAAGTGGGTACAAACTTTCCAAATCACCATGAGTTCTTCAAGTATTATAAAAACAATGTAAGTCTGGTAACATGACTTTTTTGCAAGTTTACCATTCAAGGGGACCACTGAGAATAAAATAGGCCATTACTACAACTGCATCTTTGTATGAATGTGTGTATTAGTTACCTAAGGTTGCTGTAACAAACTACCACACATTTGGATTAAAGCAGCAGTAATGTATTCTCTCATAGTGCTGGAGGCCAGAAATCTGAAATCAAAGGGTCAGCAGGGTTGATACCTTCTGCAGACACTGAAAGAGAAACTGTTCCATGCCACTTACATAGTTTCTGATGGCACTGGCAATATTCAGTATGTTCTTTGGCTTGTAGAAACATCACTCCCATCTCTGCCCCTGTCTTCACAAGGCTTTCTTGCCTGTATCTTTCCAAGTCTCAAATCTCTCTCTCCTTTCTGGCTCTCACTGCCTTGTGCTACAGGTTGGGGGTGGATTTGTGGGAGTAATGAATTTGAAATGAGCCCAGAGCTTTCTGTTCTCCTTAACAATGGCCTAACCACAAGGGAAACTGTTTTGCCAGAGCCTAACCCATTTAGATTTTACCACAGCCTAACTGATCTAGGGGAAGGGAAATACTCAACTCCAGGTCCCTGTAGTCTTACTATCTCATCTAAGTTATTCCTATACTTTGTATCTTCAGTGCTAAAATTGACTATGATTCCTGAAATAAGGAGTCTAAATAAGCAAATTAAACTTTAGAATCAAGTAATTTAAAAAATGTTTAAATCTTGTCCTGCAAAATCCGTAAGTATAGCTGGTGGTTTTACTGTCAAAATTTAAACCTATTATGTAACCTATTATGTAATAAATGAAACTTAAATAAAAGAAGTCATCAAAGTAAATAATTCCTAAGTAAAAACTAAATTGTTACATTAATTATATTTTTGAGGAGTACATGAAAAGTTTCCCATCTTACTCTAATTTAGTAATCACAGTCTCACTGAAGACTGACTCCTAATCATAAGATTATAAAATGTTTCTCCTACCCTCACATTTTATCACATCAATATGGCCCCTGTATAATAACAGGGGTTTACAGCTTAAAGAACTATAATCCTCAGACCTAATTTAAGAAGTCTCTAGGGAAATCCAAAGATAACAGGGGGGACAAAAAGAAGAAAACTAGATGATACTGTAGTCTCTGACACCACAGCTACAGCAAACAGTAAATATCCTCGCTAGATAGACATAAAACCACACACTACAGGCATATCCATCTCAGTTTCTTCTACTCAGTCTACCATGTCTACATTTCAACAAAAAATTACAAGGCATGCTAAAAAGTAAAAAAAAAAATCTAAGGAGAAAAAGGAAGCATCAGAAACAGACTTAGATATGGCAGAGATTTTAGAATATCAAGTTAGGAATTTAAAATAGCTATGTTATGGGCTGAATTGTGTCCCCCGCCCCCCGATTCACATGTCAAAGTCCTAATCCCCAGTATCCCAGAATGTGAGTGTATTAGGAGAAAGGGCCTTTAAAGAGGTAATAAAGTTAAATGAATTCATTAGAGTGGGCGCTAACCTAATATAGCTGGTGTCCTTATAAGAAGAGGAAATTAGGACATAGACAAGCACAGAAGGAAGACAATGTGATGACACAAAGAGAAGACAGCCATCTATAGGCCTCAGAAGCAACTAATCCTACTGACACCTTGATCTTGGACATTTAGCCTCCAAAACTATGAGAAAAGAAATTTCTGTTTAAGGCACCCAATCTGTGAGACTGTTCATTATGGCAGCACTAGAAAACTAATACAATAATTAATATGCTAAGGGCTCTAATGGAAAAATTGGACAATGTGCAAGAACAGATGGGTAATGTAAGGAGAAAGGTCAACACTCTAAGACAAAATCAAAAGGAAATGCTAGAAATGAAAAACATCATTAACAGAAATGAAGAATACATTTGATGGACTCATCAGTAGAGTGGACACAGCTAAGGAAAGTAGTGTGCCTAAAGATATGTCAATAGAAACATCCAACAGAAAAGCACAGAGAAAAAAAGGATAGAAAAAATAGAACAGAATATTCAAGAACTGTGGGACAATTATAAAAGTTGCAACAATATGCTTAAGAAACAGAAAAAGGAGAAGACTCAGAGAAAGGAAGAGAAGAAATATCTGAAATAATAAGGGCTGAGAAATTTCCAAAATTAATGACAGACACCAAACCATAGATCCAGGAAGCTCAGAGACCATGAAGCTGGAAAAATACCCCAAATCTACACCTACACATACTAGTTTCCTAGGGCTACCATAACAAAGTACCATTAACTGAGGGACTTAAAACAACAGAAATTTCTTATCTCACAGTTCTGGGGCTAGAAGTATGAAATGAAGGTGTCAGCAGGGCCCTGCTCCCTCTGAAACCTGTAGGGAAATCCTTCCTTGCCTCTTCTTAGCTTCTGGTAGTTTGTTGGCAATCTTTGGCATTCCTTGGCCTACAGCTGGATAACTCCAATATTTGCCCTCATTCTCACATGGCATTTCACCTGTGTATCTCTGTACATAATTATATTCTTAGAAGAACATCAGTCATACATTATAACTTAACTAATTACATCTGCAATGACCTTATTTCCAAATAAGATCACATTCTGAGGTTCTGGGAATTAGGACTTCAATATATCTTTTTTGAGGGGTGGAGGGAATGACACAAATCAACTCATAATAGCATATAATATTCAACCTGCAAATAAGCAAAGACAAAGGGAAAAATTAGAAGGAAGTCAGAGGGGAGGACAAACTTACATACAGAGAAACAAGAATAAGAATTTTATCGAACTTTTCTTTAGAAACTATGCAAGCAAAAAGAGAGTGATACGAAATATTTAAAGTTTTGAAAGAAAAAAACAACCAACCTCGAATTCTGTACTTTGAAAAATTATCCTTCAGAAGTGAAGGAGAAATAAAGATTTTCTCAAACAAATAAAAACTGAGGGAATTTGTTACCAGTAGATCTGTCTTGCAAGAAATACTAAATTATTCACAGAGAAGGAAAATTATGTAGTCCAGAAACACAGATCTATATAAAGAAAAGAATATATGAAGGCAAAACAAAATCTTTTATTTTTCTTGGTCTTAATTGATCTAACAGAGAATAGTTTGTTCAAAATAATGATAGCAACAATGTATTTGGTGACTATAGCTTATGGATAAGTGAAATTAACAACAGCAGTATAAGGGACAGGATGGAGAAACTGAATATACACTGTTACAAGTTACTTGCACTATCCGTGAAGCAATATAGTGTTATTTGAAAGTGTATTAAGTTAGTTGTAAATGTATATAGCAAACTCTACAGCAACCATTAAAATTTTTTTAAAGAAGTATAAAAAATAATTTTATTAAATTAAGTATTTTTTTCACTATGAGAAGAATTAATGGAATCATATAAATGCTCAGTTCAAACCCAAGAATGCAGCAAAACAGTGGAACACACACACACAAAGAAACAAGGACAATTTAAAAAGTTAAAATATGGCACACAAAAAAATTTAAAATATGGTAGATACTAATCTAACTGTATAAATAATCATTTTAAATGCCAGTGATCTAAATATACTAATTAAAGACAGAGAATGTCAGAATGAATTTAAAAAATAAGGCCCAATCAGATGCTGTTTACAAGAAACACACTTTAAATATAAAGACACAGATTAAAGGTGAAGGCATGAGAAAGTATGCAATTTGAACACTAATCAAAAGAAATCTGGAGTAGCTACACTAACTTTAAACAAAGCAGACTTCAGAGTAAGGAAACTTATCAAAGATAAAAAGGGGCATTACATAACTGTAAAGGGGTCAATTCTACAAGAAGACATAACAATCTTTAATACGTAGGTACCTAAAAACAGAGCATCAAAATACATGAGGCAAAAACTGATTGAACTATAAGGAGAATTCCACAAATCCATAATTATAGTTGGAGGCTTCAATACTCCTCTATCAGTACTTGATAGATCCATTAGATAGAAAATCAGTAAGGGTATAATTGAACTGAACAGTACTATCAACCAACTGGATTTAATTGACATTTATAGAATACTTGACCCAAAAACAGCAAAATACACATTCTTCTCAAGCTAACATGGAACATTCACCAAGGTAGACCACATTCTGGGCCATAAAATACAACTTGACAAATTTAAAAAATGGAAATCATACAAAGTATGCTTTCAGATCACAATGGAGGATTAAACTAGAAATCAGTAATAGAAACATAGCTAGAAACCTCCTAAAATACTTGTAGACTAAACAACACACTTCTAAAAATAAATATTCTGATTTTGTAACAGGAAAATAAATAATAATGCTATTTAAGTATATAAACCCATGCTTCAATTTCTTAGGAATAAAACATATTTTCCCCTAATAGTCACGAAGTATTTTTCCTTTCTCCAAAAGAAGTTAAAAGCCATAATTTAAATTTTTCCAGACTTCTATTATAAAACACTATTTTCAGTTTCTCATAATTTTATGGAAATTTCTACTTTGAGGCTTAGCTACATCCACTTGACCTTGGCCCAGAGTTAATACAGAATTCAGAAGAGTTCATATTACAAGGGCAACATTAATTTTTAATTTTCAAACTTATATGTAAATTGGTAAGTTGGTCTAGTAACTCTATATTTTAAATACCTTCCTATGTGCCTCTGGATGAAATATAAGACGTTATCTTTAATAATATGTAATGGCTCCTTAATCTTTTCTTTCTCTACTCACCTATAAAGGTATTATCAGTGTAGGGACATGAATCCTGGAGATAAGTTTCAGTTCATGTCTACAGGTGCCCCAAATCTAACCATTTCAAAATCTGACTGTACTGTCAAATCAGTTGTTATCATGAATTATTGTCTAGTTCCTTAATTTAGAAAGGAAACCAAGCCACATAAAATAATTAATTGCTGGCTAATTGCAGAATGGAAGGGAGTATATTATTCAGGATAGGTCCAAGCACTGTAACAATCAACTCTAAACCTTGAAGCAATAAGTTCAGTTCCTGCCAATATAAACTTCGGAGTAGCTATTCTGGCTAAGCAGTTGTTCTGAGCAACTTTTCTCTAAGTAGTGACGTTAGGTTCAAGGCATCTTCTTTAATAGATCAGCTTTGGAATCCTCCACTGAATGCTCTCTATCCATGGAGGAGGTAAGAGGAGAGAGCTTAGAAGATCTCATTGGAGATTAAAATCTTAGGGGCCTAGCCTCCAAAGGAGGATAAATAACCTTGCTTACAATCCATTGTAGAGAACTGGTCATATGTCTTCATTTAAATACAAGCATGATGGGAAAATGTAGTCTTTCTGTGTGCCCAGGAAAAAATGAAATAGCTTGATGAACACATCTAATTGTTTCTGCCACAGGGGGAAGATATTATAGGGCTGAAATAATGACTTACTGTCTATATTTCTACTGTGCTCAATTGGTTGCAGAATCCCAAAGTAGGGTCAGCCATGTTTTCCTTTTGAGTTAAAACTAGCACGTCAGAGGTCTATAAGGATTCTAGAGAGAAAGTCAAGAGAGACCAAGTAATGTCCTGTCACTGACAAATAGGTGATGAATACCTAATGAAGGCCATTTTCTAAAATATTCAGTCTATATTACAGTTAAAGAATCAGAATCAGAGGGATTATAGGACAAAACCAAAGTCACATATTGGCACATTGGTATGGTCTTCTAGCCCAATAATTGATTTCTCACTGACTTAATTTTCCAAGATGGACACACAAAGGCCAATAAACAACTTTGTTAGGTGAGAAGAGAGACATTGCTTGCCAGTGTATTTCTGACAAAAACTAAAACTCCCATACACTGTATCTCCAATGTTGAAATTGACTATAATTTCCTGAAATAAGGACTCTAAATAAGCAAACTAAACTTTAGAATCAAATAATTCAAAAGAAAATGTTTAAATCTTGTCCTGCAAAATCCACAAGTATATCTTGGTGGTTTTATTGTCAAAATTTAAGCTTCTACTCATTATGTAATAAATGAAATTAAATAAAAGAAGCCATCAAAGTAAATAATTCTTAAGACAAAACTAAATTGTTATATTTATCATATTTTTGAGGATTACATGAAAATTTTCCTATCTTATTCTCATAATTTAATAATCACACTGGGTTATTTAGGTTGCTTTTTTAGCTCATGGTCTTCAGAGTTTTTCTAACATTCAAAGAATAAAACTCTTTGCCAATTAAATCTGATACTATTAAAGGACACACTTGCATTTGTGGGTCTCATTTTTTAAACCATGTAGAATGTCATTATTGGTAAAGTTAGCTCTTCTAGGAACATAGACCTAAAATCCTTTTTGTTATTTTTTTGGAGGGGGTCAGTAATTAGGTTCATTTATTTATTTATAACAGAGGTACTGGGGATTGAACCCAGGACCTGCATGCACTCTACCACTGAGCTATACCCTCCCCTACTAAGATCTTTTAAGATAAATTAAAATTGGAATAAAATAGAAATTTGAAGCACTTGCCATGAAATGGTAGAACTGGTAAGGACTGTAGAGTTCGGTTACTGCAGCCTCTCAATTTGCATACTTATACATACCTTCATTCAACAAAATTTTAATGCTTCCCATGCATGGGACACTGCTCTAGATGCTCAAGATAGAGCAGAGAACACACTAAAGTCCCTGCTCTCATGGGGTTCAACATGAATTAGTACTATAATACCTAAAGGATTCTAGATTTTAAATGCAATCAACTGATTTTTTCACCTCAGAGACCACCTAGGGGATGAAAATCCTCCCCCACCCCTGGCTAACAATTTAGTGGTTTAAACTTTAGTAACTAGAGTGACCAATACCATTGGTTTGCCTAGGACTGAGGGTTTTTCAGGATGTGGGACGTTTTTGTGTGTGCTAAAACCAAGAAACTCCCAAGCCAGAATAAGTTGGCCACCCTACCTGGGACACTGGTAAGAATGCTGCTTCCAGGGTTTTCCAAAACACCAGGAGAACATCAGGAACTCTTTTTGCTCTCATTCTTAGATAGTGGGGACAAGGAAAGACACAACAAGTGAGGAGTAGAGTGCTATGGAGGAGATAACATCACCATGCTTTCTCCCTGAGGGAATATGGGGGCTTTGCTGTCATAAATGATGTTCTTACTCCTGATCTGATCCCCAAGAATTACCTGCTCTTCGTGGTACTGGCACAAAAATAGACACGTGGATCAATGGAACAGAAATAGCCTAAAAATAAACCCACAGAACTATGATCAATTAATCTTCGACAAAGGAGACAAGAATATACAATGGAGAAAAGACAGTCTCTTCAGCAAGTGGTGTTGGAAAAACTGGATAGCAGCATGTAATTCAATGAAGTTAGAACACTCCCTCACTCCATACACAGAAATAAACTCAAAATGGCTTAAAGACGTAAATATAAGACAAAACACTATAAACCTCTTAGAAAAAAACATAGGCAAAACATTATCTGACATAAATCTTAGAAATGTTCTAGGGCAGTCTACCCAGGCAATAGAAATAAAAGCAAAAATAAACAAACGGGACCTAATTAAACTTATACGCTTTTGCACAGCAAAGGAAACCATAAACAAAACAAAAAGACAACCTACGGAATGGGAGAAAATATTTGCAAATGATGTGACTGACAAAGGTTTAATTTCCAGAATATACAAACAGCTCATACACCTTAATAACACAAAAAAAACCCAATCCAAAAATGGGCAGAAGACCTAAACAAGGAATTCTCCAGTGAAGACACTTGAATGGCCAAGAGGCACATGAAAAAATGCTCAATATTGCTAATTATCAGAGAACTGCAAATCAAAACTACAATGAGGTATCACCTCACACCTGTCAGAATGGCCATCATTCAAAAGTCCATGAATGATAAATGCTGGAGAGGCTATGGAGAAAAAGGAACCCTCCTACACTGCTGGTGGGAATGTAGTTTGGTGTAGCCATTATGGAAAACAGTATGGAGATCCCTCAAAAAACTAAAAACAGACTTACCATATGATCCAGCAATCCCATTCCTGGCATATATCTGGAGGGAATTCTAATTTGAAAAGATACATGCACCCCAATGTTCATAGCAGCACTATATACAATAGCTAAGACATGGAAGCAACCTAAATGTCCATCACAGATGACTGGATAAAGAGGTTGTGGTATAGTCATATAATGGACTACTAGTCAGCCATAAAAAGTAATAAAATAATGCCATTTGCAGCAACATGGATGGCCCTGGAGAATGTCATCCTAAGTGAAGTAAGCCAGAAGCAGAAAGAAAAATACCGTATGATACCACTCATATGAGGAATCTAAAAAAGAAGAAAAAAGAGGACACTAATGAACTCATCTACAAAACAGAAGCAGACTTGCAGACATAGTAAACAATCTTATGGTTACTGGGGAAAGGGGGTGGGAAGGGATACATTTGGAGTTTGAGATTTGCAAATGTTAACCCCTATATATAAAAATAGCTAAAAAACCAAATTGCTTCTGTATAGCACAGGGAACTATATTCAATACTTGTAATAACCTTTAATGAAAAAGAATATAAAAATGGATATATTTTATAACACATATATAGATATGACTGGGGCATTATGCTGTACACCAGAAATTGACAAACTATAACTGACTGTACTTTAATTAAAAAAAAAGAATTACCTGCTCTTCCAAAGTTTGATTTCTTTTTGGCACTAAGTGATATGAATGCTGTGTTATCCTCTAGCACTCTCCCTGGAGTCACAGTTAGGCAAAGAGCATAGGTATGAATACCTGGGCCCCACATATATTTCTTTCACTGGGCAGCTGCACCCATTCTCCAGCTGCTCTGAAAGTTAGCCCACTGTTGCCTGCTTCTCTGTAGAATTGCCCTCACTGTTCTCTGCCTAAGGAGAGCTGCCTCATCCAGGAAATTACATATCCTCCATTCCCCAGAGACAGCCAATGGCCAATAACTGATTGACATAAGATTATAGAAACTGGCCCTCTTGCCTCAAGGCAGAACCAACCAGTTCATGCCTCAGAGTTCCCCGTGGACCAGGTTGAAACAATTCTCCAGCTGAGACCACTTCCTTGCTTAGCTTTCTTTCCTTGACCTATCCTGCTCCCCTTACCTCCTTTCTCCTGAAAATCCTCCCTCAATATGTCACTTGACAGGGTGGTCAAATCATCCTGATTTGTCCAGGACCTTCCCAGTTTTAGGCCTGAAAGTCCCACATCCTGGACAATCCCTTGCTCCTGGGCAAGCAAGGATGGTTGGTCACTCTACACTTGAACAAGAATCTCTGTTTCAGGCTCTGCCTCTAAGGAATCTGACCTAAGGCATCAGCTTACATCATGTATAAGCTAGGGGTGTGAGTGTACTGTAACCTATTCGATAGTGGAATTGGTGGTCTGGTGTTAAGAGTTGGGCAAGGTCCCATTAGTCCACAGGGCAGTCTTTTGTCAGAATAAGGTACTCCTCTGGTCTGCAACAATCCCAGTGGCATCTGACTTAGTATACTGCAGCTACCTTTTTGTGGAGAAAGGGCACCTTTTCCTCTGGAGGGAATGCAATTCCATGCTAAGGTGCCTGGCTTGGCAAGAGAAGTACAGGATGGATTTCTGGGCTTGATGCCTTCGTGCAGTGCTGAATGGCCATATGTGGCAGCCCTGGAGTAAAGCACCTGCTGCCCTGACCCATGAGGGTAGTAGCCTTGACCCATGTTCCATTTCCCCTCCATCTTCCCTCTCCCTGCCATGTAAATGGTATCAGGGTAGCAAATTCATATACGCAAGAATATTGAATTTTGCTTGGGCTCTTTTCTACATAAAAGGTAAAATGGAGATGTAGGCAATTCAGTAAGTCAGGAGAAAACCAGACTAGGAAAGCCAACGTAACCACTTGCTTTCTTACAGATTAGAGCTTGAATTCTATTCTGGATTTTCCCAGGGAAGCTCAAAACTTACAAACTCTCTTTGCTCCCACTTCCATGAAGGAATTGAGTTAGAACTACTTCTTTGACACATGATTTCTCTGGAAGGAATTACTACCATTACTTGCAAGGGACTTTTTAAAAACCACAATCAACTTTAACGTATTTGCCATTAAATCGATGCCCAGATCTACTAGCGTTCTCAGACAATGTTTGGGTAGCAAGGAGAAATAAGAGATGTTTTAAAAACTACAGTTTTCAAGTACCAAATAATCCTAACCTGATGGGGTCTATAGAGCACCCCTGGTGTGGAATCAGTTTGAGAACCATCTCACTGCAACAAATCAACTTGCTTCAGTTAATCTTTCCCTTCTCCATGGACTCCAGCATAGGGCTCTAAGTTATGGGAAAAAAGTGATTTTATCTCTTATACTTTTCGGTATACTGCCTATACGAATAGAAGAACAACAAAAAAATACATCCTTTAAAGTAACAAAAATTTAATGACCCAGGAGTGAACAAGGCCATGGGAGAAGCGAACTTTGCTTTATTTCCAGTTGAGCTTTACAGAAAGAGTTAGTCTTTGCCAAACGTCTTTCAAAAGCTTTGTGTTAAAACCATATCCAATACTACTGTAACTGGTTCATTACCCCCATACTGCCACGCCAGTGTTTCAAAAATGACTGATACAATCTCATGGACAGTTAAAGTCTGAACTCCTCCCCTGACATCTCCAAAATCCATACTGGCTGACAGGAGTTATTTAACTTGTGGAGGTGGAGGGAGGAGAACTGACTTAAAGAATCACTGTCCAGTGTATCAGGATAGTGTGTCAAGATTAGACCTGTGGGAGAAATCTACAAAAAGTACAAAGAGAGGGTGTTCTTGGCACTTGAGCTTGGTAAACAGGGCACAGGAGGTCATAAAGAATGTAGATACTGTTTATGCAATAGCCAGGTGAGTACTGGACAGACTATTTCCTCCACTCTGGATAATTTAATATTCTAAAATTTTTGCCAACAAAATAAACTACAGAGAAAAACTAGAATCAAATCAGAGCTGCAGTCATTTTAGCTTCTTATATTGCTTCCTCACTCTCAAGGACGTTACTTATCCTCACTCTGTCTCCCTTCCTAGTACAGAACCCTTTGCCTTTCAGAGACTTCCCAGTTCTTAAATGTTTTCCAGTGTGATTTTGCTCGAGATCATTTCCTTGATGAGAACTTACAAGCTGAGGTGGATTGTCATCTACAATTCCACTCCCTCCAGGAACAGAGAGCAAATGCTCACCTCTCCTAGTTGCTTGCCTCATGAGCGGAGTCTCCCTTCTCAGCACACCAGACATGCTCACTCCACTTCAAACAATCAGACCGACCCAATCCTAGCCCCATCATTCAAGCCACATCTCCATACACTGCAAAGGCAAATATCTCCAATCCTCAGTTTGCTATAGTTCCACTGATTATAAATCTGCTTCTGGTGTCTTGTAGAATAGGGACCCAAACCAGAGACATGGTTCTGCTGATTTTTATCCTTTTATTTATTTATTTATTTATTTTTTAACAATATAACATTTTTTATTGATTTATAATCATTTTACAAAGGTTCTGCTGATTTTTATAGGCTACTATTGTTTGTTAAACTCTAAACTTCTTTCACAGAGAAAGCTCTTACAGTTATCATGTCCCAGAGCCTCTGAAGTCAAAACATCTGGATATGAATCCTGACTCCATTACTTTGGGTAATTCTTCAATTTCCTTGTGTTTCAGCTTCTTCAAATGTAAAATGGAGCAGTGAATATAAAATGCTTACTAGTATGCCTGTCTCACAGTAAGTGCTTCAGGTATATTTTTCAATAAAATCTTAATCACCATCTTTTATTGGCCAATTTTTACTGATTATTGAAAAAAGAAGTATTTTCTTAGGGAAGGCATGTCTGGTGCCCCCAATATGGTTAGTACCCTCTCTGATAAGTTCTTATTACATCATGTGTTTAAGTAATTAAGCACATCTATATTATCTTACTTATGTCAGACCCTGTACGAGGCACTAGGAATATAGCACTGAACAAATAGACCTCTTTGTTCTCATAGAGCATATGGTCAAACAAGGGAGGCCATAATTAAATAGCTAATTATAATTATAAATTTAACTGCAATTATAAGTTACTATGTAAGCAGAGGGAAAGGAGCCTAAAGTATAGCAGAAGGGCAGGGAAGTCTTCCTTTGGGTATGATGTTTTTGCTGAGACACAACTGGGAGAGTATTTCTAGTGATAAAACAGCCCTGATATGACAAGGAGCGAGGAACACATTCAAGAAACAGGCCAAGGTGATAAAACCATGGAGAGAGACTGGTGTGAGATAGGAATAGTGAGGTAGACAGGGACCAGAAAATTCAAGGATACTGGAGTTATTAAGGATTTTTTTCATGTATGGAAAATGGGATGTCATCAGAAGGTATTCAATTAAGAGGATATATAATCATATTTCTATTTTTAAAATGTCATTCTGGATGCAATGTGGGTAATGGACAAAAGATATATTGGAACATATATGGGGCAGCTAGTTTGGCAGCATTTGCTATGGCCCTGGGCTTAGATTAGAATGGAGGCAAAGATGGAGAGGAGTGGAAGGATTTTGAAAGTACTGAGAAGGTAAAATTGACAGGACTGCGTGGTTGAGATGAGATAAAGAATGAGTGAAAGGAAGGTGTCAAAAATGACTCATAAACTTGCTACTTGCACAACTGTAGAGGGGGAATGGTGGTGCAATTTTTTTGTACTGAGAACACTGGAAGAGAACCAGGTTTGGTGAGGGTCAATTACGGGTTCAATTCGGAAACGCTTACTTTGAGATTTTTGTGAGACATCCAATTGAGATGTCAGGTAAGCAGCTGCATATACTTCCTTGGATCTCAGAGCAAGTGTTTGCTGGGGAGGGATGTACAATGCAAGCTGTCAGCATATAGATGACAAAGCCACAGGCAAGACTGTGGGGAGGGAGTGTAGAGAAAAGAGAGAGGAGGAGTCATAATAGAGAATTGTTAAGTTTCTATTTCCTCTCCTCGTCTCCCCACCAGAATGCAAGTTCCCTGAGGGCATGAACTTCGTCTTTTATCTTTATACCCCTTGGGAGCTGGCCTGTCTTACACATGTGGAGGCAAATGATTTTCAGATTCCCTGGTATAACTCTCCCAAGTGGTTCCTCCGAGCATATCTTATGCAATTGTCATAAAAATGTCTTTTGTACTTTTCAACCACTCAGTAATTTCTAAAAGCTCTTCAAATAAGAAAGATAAAGATATTTCCAAAGCTCAAAAATTAAACTAAGAACCCCTTCATGCCAGGAGTACTCACTCATTCTTTTATTCATTCCTCTGTATTTGTTAAGGTGAATAAATCCAGCTTCTGCAACATATGAACAAGAAAATTGTGGCTTAACACAATAAAAGTGTTCTTTTTCTCTCACTTTCCCCTCCAATGAGACCTGACCAGAGGGAGAGATGGCAATGTTCCATTCAGGGACCAAAACTCTTTCCATCTTATAGACTTGCTTTCCTTGAGGTCATTGGCATCCTCTGCATTTAGCTTATGGATATGGGGAAAGAGAGACGATCATGAGTGGAAGGTTTCTATGGGCCAGTCCTGGAAGAGTGACTTATCCAGTCTGCTTACATTCCATTGGCCATTACTCAGATACATGTTCCATAGAGGTTGGAAAAACTGCGTCTAGCTGTGTGTCCATGATGAATGCAGAGAGGGTGAGCTCTACCTCACCCAGTGTGTGCCAAATATTCTATTAGGCACTTGTGATTGTACATTAAACATAGTAGATGTGCTTCCTGCTCTCATTGTGTCTGATGGGAAACAAGACATATCATCATAAAATTAAAATACAGTTTGGGGATAGTCTAATGGTTTCTGGGAGTAGATAAGAAGGGCAATTAATTTAGAACTGATAGATCTTAGTGCTTAGCACATTACTTGCTATCCAGTGGGCAGGCGACAGATGTTTGGGGAATAAACGAGAGGAATATTTTTACTAAGACCACCTATATATTTCTCCTCTCAGAATTTAGTTTCCTCATGTAAGTCACTTAATCTCAACCCCATATATTAAAATGTTGTCTGACAGAAAAGATGGATTTTATCTTTTTTTGTTTTCAATATCATGAACATATTTTTCATTAACAATCACAGCTTAAAATAAAATACAGGAAAAATCAGAACTGCATCAAAATTCTAAACTTTATCAAATAGGAAAGATAATACCAATTTCCAAAACATAAGGGAAGGAAAGGAAAAATAATTTTCCATTAAGTTATCACTTTATATAATGTTTTCAGCCTTTTAATCTTATATTTCTTCAAATGAATAGGAAGCTCCCCAAAGGTCCTCTCTGATATAATCCTGTATATACACAAGAGGCATAACCACTAATGAATGACTTGGAGGATAATGATTATTGTTGCTTACCAGTAACAATGGGCACAGGATAAGTCCAGTGCCCAAACACTCAGATTTTGGAATCTGATGGCCTGACCCTGATTCCTGAAACCACTGCTACCTAGATTCCTGATCCTAAAAGGACAAAATGAAATAATGCAAGTAAAGTATTATTGTTCTGCCCTGCATGCAGTAAATGTACGTTAATGTTAGTACCATCATTCTTATTAGCCACGTGAATCATGAAGAAAGAAAATGGGACTACTTTGACCACTAGGTGATTTCATCTATAACGAGAGAGTCAAATCTTTAAGTCTAACTGTGATTTCCAGGTGTGTTAGGATCCTTCAAGAAGTCACAGATCGTGCAGTAATAAAATAACAGGCACTGTATAAAGCAAGCCCAGATAATTCATAATCTGAACAATCACTACTTTCCACCTGTCTTTTTATTTTCATTTCCAGCTAGGTGTTATTTTCTTTCCACGCTAGTATCTGAATAAACACTTAGATTAAAATAAACGAAAGAGAAATTCTCAGGGCAGCAACCATGTCCATGATTAATGCAGTACTGGGTTCACCCTTTAACATAGGTGAAGACATCTCTGAAAGCCAGGATTGATGGCAGCAAGGAAGAGAAGATGCACTTCAACTGTACACATTTCCCAAATGATCACCTTTGCATGACCTTCATATAAAACCCAAAGGTGTTTATTGGCCTTGTGCACGAGCACATCTCGGGCGAAGGCAGCTGCCTTTCCTCACGGTACAAGTGAAAGATTTTAGATTAGGAAGCAGATGAGGTTAAATTACTTCATTATTTACTCATTGGGGGAAAATCAATTTCTGGAATATAATCCTATTGACCTGACTGGCACCGACCAGGAGCATAAGTAATCACAACCCTAAAATAAATATCTGTTCATACCTTGAAAAGACACCTACACTAACCATTCTCCTTTATGCATTAAGGGTATCAAATAACCATGCAAACCAGACTCAAGGCTAATGGGTCTCTTTTTTGAATATGTCACTAAAATGGGATGGTGAAAATTGTGCTTATTTTGTTCTGACCTTGTGAAATTCACACATTATATGATCAAGGCTGTGTATTTCCTATCTCCAGTTAATACTAAGATTATTATGTTGCCAGACAATAGTGAAACAAGCAAACATCACTGAAACAAAAGTTACCCAATTACACCAAGGAATAGTGTGTTCACATCTAATCAGCAGCAAATTATGGTGTAGTATAATATGCATAAGAAATTTTAACCCTAACTCCCAAGCGGGGGATTCACAATGGCCCAATCCTACTCTCTTTCTCGTAGAAATTTCCTTCCAGGTTTGTCCTTTAGCAAGGATGTCCTAAGCTTCCATCATGTTGAATTTAGCCTTGCAAGGATTTTTAATTAACAGCGATGATCCACAAGCCATGATTTATATGCAATAAAGATGCCCTATTTTATCTTCTTTCCCCAGGCTATGATATATGGATGCTTCTAATAAGCCAAAGATAAAAGTGGTTTGGTCCAAAAAGCACCTATTTTCTCAAAGATGCACATTAAGACCACAGCTGTCAGCAAGGGAATAAAGTAGAGCCCAGGCGACAGAAAATATAAAGGAAGTAGAAAATGATCAAGGTTTAATTTATGTATTTATGATTAGATCCTAATTCTTTTCCTAGAAACACTTAATTTTTACTTCAAGTAAAGCACTATATTTAAAAACTATAGTTTGGTGAGGGTTATCTGAAATACTTCTAAGTTATGTGATTCTATTTTAAAGAATCTTAAATTTACTCATTCAAGTTCATGCTGTTCATAAGGCTACAACACTTACTGCAATGATGCTACTGTAGCTGAAAATATGTTAGCATTTCTTCTGGTATAACTCTCAGACAGTAGTATATTCTTTTGAATATACCTAGTGTTGAAATGTCATATTTTGTACTTGGATTCTGACTCTCTAGTCCTCTAGCTCTGCTGTCCTCTAGCTCTGCTGTAAATTAGCTGGTTGATCTTGTGCTGTCACTTAATCCCTCTGGGTCACAGTTTACTTACATACATAAAGGCGTGATTGTGCTAACATTACTGTAAAGGGCCTTTCCAACTATAAAATTATACAATTTTCTGACTTGGTATTTGGAAACAGCCAGTGTTAAAACTGGAGAAATATTGTTTTATATACTTAGAGAAATTCTTTTGAAGTCATTCATTCATTCAACAAATAGTTTTGAGTGCCTACTGTGTGCTAGGTACTCTCCTTAAGTGCTGAAGATACATTAGTTGACAAAATAAAGAGCTCTGTCTTTGTGGAACTTAAATTTTAGACAGATGAGACAGATAATAGATAATGAATGCAATAAATAAACCAACTGTATAGTATTATAATATATTATAGGGTAAGTGCAATGAAAAAAATAAAACTAGAGTGAGGTATGGAGTATGGGGAAGACAATGGTTAAGGTGCTGGGAAAGGGTGGGTAGCTGGCAGTATTAAATAGAGCGGTCGGAGACCATCTCATTAAGAAGGTGAGGCTTATGCAAAGACTTGAAGGAGATGAAGGAGCTAACTCAATGATGTCTTGTGGAAGAATGGCTCATACAAAGTGCACAGCTAAAGCAAAGGCCCTGAGGTAGAATCACGTGTGTCTTGTTTGAGAAAGAGCCAGAGTGGCTGGAACTGACTGAGCCCAGAACAAGTGGTAGGAGAGGAGGTGAGAGAGGTGACAGGGCTAATCATGGAACACCCACTGGGCCATGATAGGGACTTGAGTACTTATTCCAAGTGAGATGGCAGCCATTGCAAAACTTTGAATGGAGAAGTGCTATGATCAGACTTAACATTTATAGAAAATCACCCTTGTTGCTACACTGAGAATGTTTATATAGGGGAAAAAAGGCAGAGGTAGTGAGATCATGCCATTTTTGCTTTTGTATTTTGTAAAATGCCTATGAAGCTGACACCAAAAGGAATGCATCGGTGTTTTGTGGAGAACATGTTGAAAGAAGTGAATAATTTCAAATATTATCTAGGTTTATGAATTGTGAGTTTGTAACAAAGTCATTTGCAATAGATCTTCATTTTCTATATTCCCAAGATATTCTGCTTAGGCTGATAATAAAACTTTCAGAAGTGAAGACAATAATCACTGTTTAAAACAATTATTAGGTGTATAGTCAAATCTTCAAGTTCATAGCATTTCAAGAGGCAGGAGGCCACTTATTCATAACTGAAAGATAATTGTTCATTGTATTCTCATGTCTTTGAACAACTATAAAGCACCCTTCCCAACTGTTTAAAAAGTGTTTCAAAAGTTAAAGTGTTTCCTATTGATTCACTGTATTCTTTTTATTACTATACACTGCCTTTCTCTAGTCTTGTTCAATAAGAATTAAGCCCACTACCATTCATTCCTGTCCTGGGAGGAGGTTAGTAAGACTTCTGAATTACCTGTTAACACTAGAGTTCTGGCTTTAACAAACGATGTGATATAGATGCCCTACTGGTGGTTGTGAGAGTAAAACCTTGAATTCACAACGGCTCAGTAACTATCACAAGTATCTTACCTGAAAAATATTCAGTACATTCTTTTTTATACGTCTAAATCAGTACTGTCCAACAGAACTTTCTACAAAACTGGAAATATTCTTTATCTTTGCTATCCAACATTGTAGGACCAGCCACAAATCTCCAATGAGAACTTGAAATGTGGTTAGTGTGACTGATGAACTGAGTTTTTAATTGTATTTAGTTTTAATCAATTTAAATTTAAGTAGCCTCATGTGGCTAGTAGCTATTGTATTGAACAGCTGACATCTAAATTCTTATTCTATATTATGTCAGACTGTCCTTGAGACATTCCTGCCCCATATTGTTTTCGTATGTCCTAGAAATGCTTCTCTTGAATGTTCTTTGATATTATGCCACAGTCATTCAAATTAAGGAAATCAAAGTCAAAGTAAGGAAATTTTTAAAAAAGCAGCCCTATGTAAGCCATTGCTACATTCACTGGAAGGAAGTTGTCAAGGGCTCTGATGATTGTGTAACAAAGCAGCCTATTACTGTGGTCTGCCTACTAGAACATGTGGTTGTTCTAAAAAGTGTATCTGTATGATGTAATTTACTGTGTTACATCTTTACATTTGCTCCAGGAGAGCACAGAGCCTAATAGGTAGCCCATCTCTTGCAAGCATATATGATACAGAGCCTCTTGGGCTACGGATAGTGTGCTTATTTTACTTCTAACCTTTGTCTTTTTTTTTCTTCTCTGTTCTCTCTTTTCATCCTGCTCCCTCTTTGCTGATTTTCTTATTTTAAACATTAATTGGCGGTATTGTATTCATTTTTGTATTCCACAAACAAGCAGAATAAGAATAAAAATTAAACACAATCTCTTCAAAGTGCTGACTTCCCAAGACTTTATTATTATTTTTGCTTTTCTCTAAATTATTACCAAATTCTACATATTTCACGTCAATTGTTGACCCCATATTGATCCTATGACACTCAAAACACCCTAGACATGAAAATGAGAATAAAAAGAGGATATTATATGTAATTCGTTAGATTATAATTTATTCATTTCAATATTATGCTTGCTATGTTATTAAGAAATTTTGATACTATAAGTTTCATATAAATTTATGCTTATGATGACCTTGAATTATACTAAGATGTCTCCAAGGGTTGAGATCATAGGTGTTTGTTATAGAAATGGAACCATTTAGGAAAATGTACAAGAGTGGCTTTAAAAAAATGAGTATTCACAGTATCTGTGACTCTATGACTTGATGATTATTAATTAAAATTAACTATTGCTCACCTGTCCTGGGCTGAGTTTATTTTATCATTCTTCTTTAAACACACACACACACGCATCTCTACTTGGCTTTGTCTTCAGAGCTAAACTGGAAACAACTTGATAAAGTCTATTATGTGTTTTCTGTCATCAGGCTTCCTGATGGTTTGCAGAAGTTTGAATCAGTTACTTTACTCCTGGACTGTATGAAAACTCTGTTTCTCACTTGGAAAAAAATCCATCACTCGTTATGCTAATTAATGAGTGTGAATTAGTGCTCGGCAAAGGAAAAGAGGGTGCTTGTTCTTTTAGTCGAATTCTTGCTCTAGTCCCAGTTTGGCAATTTGGCCAATGTTTTGTCATTATCTGCCAGTGATTCAAGAGGCATATAATCTTGAGTGAAGGGGAAAAAAATCAGGATTTTAAATATGAAAACCATAATACCTAATATCATACAGGAGATTTGCCATATTTGGACAGGTAACACAGCCTTGCTGTTGATAGGAAGGTGACTTTTCTTCCACCCCAACCACAAAACCACTTTTATTATATTTACTGAGAGAAAGTAAAAGACATCTCAATCTTCACAATTGCCTATGCATGTGCTAGATGTAAATTACTACTCAAGTAAATAACTTGGAAGTCAATTTGTCTAACATCAAAAAGAAATGGGAACACATAGTAATCAAATGGTAATCTAAATTCCTCATACTGAAAAACTACTGTTTTTAAAAATGAGTTCAGTATCATTTGATTTATTTTATATTTATTTACAACAGATTCTTTTGTTATATGAACTCTATAATTTTGACTAAAACATGTACAAATTATAGCCCTTTTCTTCACATTGCAAGGACAAGATTCAACTGAACAGCTAACTCTTAAATAATTAAAGAAGAAAGTAGGTCAATGCCATGTATTAAATGACTAGCTCCGAAGATAGCTATATCAGCTATTGTGATTTTAGAGATGCCTCTCAAAGATGTAAAGTTATTAAGCTATCTTCAGAGCTAGTCTTTTGCTTCATTTAAATGTATGGAATTGACCTCAAAGATTATCCTCATATTGAATTAAATATTAACTTGGTTCTGCTTCATCATTTAATACACGACATTTATATTTCAAGATAGAAAATAACTTTTATTGATTTTAAAACTCTAATTACAATAGAGCTCCCTAACAATGTGTCCTTGAAACATGGTAATTACCCAGACACTCTTATCAAGCGTGAACTATATTACATTTGGACCCACTTAAAAATCATCCATTTGAAGTCATGCCCCTCTTATGTCACTCCTTATAAAAGAGAACTAGCATGAAAGAGTTAGTCTCCACATTCTCACCTCCCACTCTCAGACTTTTATTCCCTCTATTCTGGAAAGGTTCTTATCAAGGTCACCAGTAACCAACCTACTTAATAACAAGCTTATGATCAGTTTTCAGTCACCACCCTCCTTGACCTCTTAGCAACATTTCACATAGTTTAAGATACTGTCTTCCTTGAAATCTTTCCTTCACTTGGGTTTCCAGATTTTCCTCCTACCTCACTGGCTTGCTCCTTCTCAATTTCATTTGCTAACGCATCCTCCTCTTCCTGACCTCTGAGTAACACTGTTCTAGAGCGCAGTCTTTGTCCTTCTTTTTTACCCACACTCTATCCCTAGGTGATCTCATCCAGTCCTGTGACTTTGAAATAATATCTAGATGGTGATAACTCCAAAATTTACATCTCCTGCCCTGATCTCATTTCCAAATATCAGATTCATATATGAATTACTTGCTTGATATTTCTACTTTGATTAAGGAATATAACTTTTTTTTTAACTGAAGTATAGTCAGTCTACAATGTTGTGTCAATTTCTGGTGTATAGGCAGTACTTCAGTCATATAGGAACATACATATATTCTTTTTTATATTCTTTTTCACCATAAGTTACTACAAGATATCAAATATAGTTCCCTGTGCTATACAGTATAAACTTGTTGCTTATCTATTTTATATATATATTAGTATCTGCAAATCTTCAACTCCCTATATGGATCTGCAAATCTCAAACTCAGCTATATGGCAATAAATTGGACAATTTAGAAGAAATGGACTAGTTTCTAAAAACATATAGTCCACCAAAACAGAATCAAGAAGAAATAGATCATTTGAACAGACCAATCACTAAAAGAGAAATAGAATCAGCAATAAAAAATCTCCCTGCAAACAAATGTCCAGGACTAGATGGCTTCACTGGGGAATTCTATCAGACATACAAAGAAGAGCTCATACCAATCCTTCTCAAAGTCTTCCAAAAGACTGAAGCAGAGGGAATACTCCCAAACTCATTCTACGAAGCCACCATCACCCTGATACCAAAGCCAAAGACACTATCAAAAAAGAAAGCTAGAGGCCAATATTAACATAGATGCAAAAATTCTCAACAAAATATTAGCAAACAGAATCCAACAACACAAAAAAAAATCATACACCATGATCAAATTGGATTCATCCCAGGGACACAAGGATGGTTCAACATATGCAAATCAATCAGTGTGATACAACACATCAACAAGAGAAAGGACAAAAATCACATGATCATCTCAAAAGATGCAGAAAAAGCATTTGATAAAATTCAAATTCCTTCATCTGAGAATGTCTTTATTTCACCTTTATTTTTGAAGGATATTCTCTCTGAATGTAGAATTCTGGATTCACAGTTCTTTTCTTTCATCACTTTAAGTATGTTCTACTCCTTTTTTTCTGTCCACTGTGGTTTCTGATGAGAAATCCATTGTTATTTAAGTAATTGTTTTACTATAGGTTATGCATCATTTTTTCTCTGGCTGCTTTCAAGACTTTTCTTTGGCTTTGGTTTTTAGCAGTTTGAATATAATGTTTCTACATTTGAATTTTGGGGGGTTTATCCTGTTTGGGATTCATTTAGTTTCTTGAATTTGTAGGTCTTCTGTAGAACTAGGGAAATTTTTGTCTATTAGTTCTTCAACTGTTTTTCAGCAACACACACTTCCCACATTTCCTCTAGGATTCCAACATGAATGTTAGACATTTTATTGTAGTCTCACGGGTCCATTTGGCTCTATTTACTTTTTCAAATTTTTTTTCCTATTTGTTGCTGAGACTTGACAATTTCTGTTGCTGTATCTTTAAAAAGTTCACTAAATCTTTCCTCTGTCACCACTATTCTGCTTTTGAGTATATCAAATGAGGTTTTAAATTTTCTATTTTATTTTTCAGTCCTCAAATTTCCATTTGGTTCTTCTTCATATATTCTGCTTCTTTACATATACTTTTAATTTTAACTTGCATTTCAGCAGTGTGATTGCTCTTCATAGCATTTTGAATATAGCTGCTTTAAAGTCTGTCAGAAAATTCCATTATCTATGTCATCTTGTTGGTGATGGCTAATTGTCTTTTCCCACCACATGAGCTGACATTTCTGCTGAGTAATTTTGGATTGTTTCTTGGACATCTTAAGTATTATGAGATTGAGTCTTGTTTAAATTCTAAAAAGGGTGTTTATATTTTTTGTTTTAGTAGGTACTTGAATAGGTTTGGATATTTTTGTGCTAGCATGTACTTGTCCCAATTTGATCCAGGCTTCATGTTTTAACCTACCTTCTGTGAGCTGCGGTACCAATGTCAATTCAGTTGTTGAAGGCTTTGCAGGTTTTTTGGAACTGACCCTCATGTGCACCACCCAGTGGTCAGTTTGGTACCTGGGTGGAGGTCTGTCAGCTCAGTCTTTGGTATCTAGGATCAGATCCATGCATGTACAGATTGAGGGTGAATCTACGAATCCAAAAACAGCTTTACTGGGTCTCTTTATCAAGCTCCTCCCTCTCTATTATTGCCCTGGGCCTTTCTGGTTCCCTGGAGCTCTGGAAAAGGAGGCAGTTTTAATAATCATGCCAAGAGAACAAGCATAACTGGGACTATCACAGTAAACTGAGTCATATGGTTACTATATTAATAAAGAACATGGGACTGGGAAACAGCAGAGCTACTCTATAGCTAACAGGGAGAAAAGACCAGACTGACATGCCTTCTACCAGTCTTATATATTGGGTCATCTTATAAGATTTTATTTGAACAAGAAGTTTAATGGATCAACAAATTTGAAAATGATGAACACAAAGAAAGTCTTAACAATTTATCTATTTGCAGTTAAGAAGTATGAATAGCTTTTCGTGTATCTAAAATCCTTCGTGTATCTAAAATGCATTTTTTTGTACAAATGGAAAGAACATACAGTTATGTAATTTAGATCTAGTACTTGCTTTAAACAAAATAAGGAGAAGAATGAATCCTTTGTAGTATGTTCTTGAGAAAATATATTCTATCTTGCTTTTTTGGTCTATATTCTAGTACAGAAATTAAAACATTTGTTGTGGAAATTTTTATTTATATTAAGATATCTACATAATTTATAAATGCTATTAAGATAAGTGTGCATTTGATAAAGAAATGAACAAAAATATATGGTAACATAAAATGTGAAAACTGTAAAAGAAAATATATATGACTATTGTGTTGGAAGCACTTTATTTTCTGTTTCTTGAGAAGAAATTCTTTGGCATAAAAGGAACTATAGGTATTACTGGTCCCAGTTTAAAAATTTCTCTAAATTACCTCCACTTAGTCACTGGGCCTCTAAGAGGGAATTCATATTATCCCAATCCAGATCATTATACTTGTTAATTTCTACTTTTTAGTAAGTTTTTTTCCAACGCTTTGAGCCTATTTTTACATCTTTATTATTTGGCTCTATTTCTATACTCTTAATCAAACAGAATTATAATCATTTTGTTCATTTATTTACTCATTCATTCATCCCACCTTTATTTATTTGTCATTTCCCACATGCAAGGTATTGTGCTGGGTGCCTGGGGCACAGTGCTGAACATGACAGACATAGACTCTACTCCGGAGTTTACAGACACTCAAGAAAAAGATCATTTGGAGATCTATCAGATATTAGAAAAGAACAGCAGTCTCACTTTCTCACATGGTGCAATGCACTGAACTGGACCACCTCCCTGCTGCACTCCTCCCATCTAACTGCACACTCCTCCTCAATCAACCTAGAGATTTGGAATCAGAAAGAATTCACTTGAGGCTGGCATCACCCATCCAGGGCCAGTGTGGTGGAACCATTCACAGCTAAAGTGGTAGACTCTGTTATATAAATCAAGTTCTAGAAGGATCAGATGCTGCTCAGCACTAGTTTATCACGATTATTGTTTTCCTTGGAATAAGAGTCATAGTAACAGGAAGAAAATGCTTTCCTCCTAAGATACTTGCCTTTGTTTTCAGAGGGCAAAAATGCTCGTGCTTTCTTTGATGGGAGAAGCCTTCTTTTTAGGTAAGTAGTGAGGTTCTCACTGGTGGGGATGCTGAATTGAGGAGAGGAGGATGGAAAGACCTGCTTCTGTCACTCATCTCATGTAAGCAGAAACAGACCTCTTCTCTAAAGTAGTAGCTACCGGAGAAGGTAAGAAACAAGAAAGGGCTGAAGCAGGTAACATTTACCCTATATGAGAAACACATAATTTAAGTTTCCTGGGGATTCTAAAAAGATGATGGAACAATTATAGAAAGATAGAGGTGAGGCTAAAAAGAATATTCATCAGACCTCTTCCTAGTGAAGGAATGCAAGAATCTATTTCATTGAGGTCCAGAGAAGGTATACAACAAGTACATTGTTTTGTTTTGTCTCTTGCCTAAGTGCTTCTGCCACTCAAATCTTCCCTGCAGTCTGAGGGCACAACTCCGTTTCCAGTGATGGCAGTGGATCAACCCGTAACTGGCAATCAGATAACCTAAGGCAAGAGATATTAAGAGACATTTCCCTGGGGCTTGGATGGTGTTAGTTCTGAAAGTAGATGTTTACCACACATACCGTGGCACTACTGAGTGCTATACCTCTAGCGAAAGAGGCAGACACATATTCTTTAATTGTGTGTGTATGTGTATGTGTGTGTGTGTGTGTGTGTGTGTGAGAGAGCGAGAGAGCGAGAGAGCGAGAGAGCGAGAGCGAGCGAGCGAGGGAGGGAGAGGGAGAGTGAGAGAGAGGGAGAGTGAGAGCGAGCGAGCGAGCGAGCGAGCGAGCGATTGATTGATTGACTCATGGCTCAAGGCAAGGTGCCTGGGCCTAAGGGACTAATCTGCTCTCAAGCCATTTGGCAAGATGAAGTAGTTAGCTCATCATGAAGTTATGCCCAAATATGCAGCATGCTTCTTTATATTTGCTTTCACTTTCGGCCTCAGTACCCCTTTCTCTCACTTTTGATTCTTGAGATTGCATGCCTCTATAAAGTATTAGCCATAAACATTTGCCTTAGGATTTATTCTCTGTGGAATCCAGGCTAAATTAAGTTACACTTCAATGATGGCTAGAAATAGTTCCATGATCATGTTGATAGGTTTTTTTTTTTTTTAGGTCCCTGGAAAGAATTTATTTGGACTTGGTGACTAGACTGAATTTAAATACCTACTCTCACTTTTCATTTTTTGAAAATTGAGCCAACTCTCACATTATTGTTGCCCTGTCGTCACAGCCAATGTCTGTGTTTTTTAGTTAACAGTTACTGCAGGCTTACTATATGTTAGCCACCCTGTGTTAAGCACTTTGCTTGCATTATCTCATTTAATGCAGATAACAACCTTATGAGGTAGGTATTATTACTTCTGTTTTATGGATGATGATTAGGCTTCGTTAGGTCAAATAATTCACCCAAGGTCATTTGTCTAGGGTCACACGGCTGGTAAACAATAGAAGTCAGAGTTAAACCTCACTTCTGAATCCAGTCTGCACTCTTAATCACTGTGCCATACTACCTCTCTGGGATAGAAACTTCTCTCACTCTAGCATTTGGATCATAGTAAGCTTCCCTAGCTCTGTTGCCACTCTGTCACCAACCACTTGTATCACAGATCCTTCCTCCACTTCATCTCCCCACAGCTTTAACTGGCTCTGGAACGGTCACAAATTGAGGCTTAACATCACTCAGAACGGTCCTCACCCAAAATCTGAAACTCTGAATTTTCCCTTCTGACCACATCTCACTATCCTGCTACCTACCCAACCCATGTTTCTATCAGATATGTATTTTTCTCTATCATTAGAGCCCAACTCATCTTATTTAAAAATATCCCCTTTGGATCTATTTACTTCACTTTCCCTTGGGCCCACCGTATGGATGTACCACCGCCCTGTTTCTCTCCTCCTGCTGCTGAGCTTCCGAAGGCTTTTTTAGGTTGAAAAGCCCAAATGTTTCATCAGCTGGGCCCTGAAGGCTTTTGAGTTATTCATTTGTCTTCAAAATATGTTTTTGTTTTTGTAATGATCGGGTAGTGTGTAAGATCTTCGAAATTTAGAGATGAAAGAATAAATTCTGTCTCCAAGTAGCTCACAAATAAGTAGAAAAATTCTATTTGGTTGTTGCCCTAGTCTTCTTTTAATAGTTGTGACTCAGTGTGGTTCAGAAAAACTTGAGGATTGGAGATAATGACTTTGTCATTACACTTGGTTCAAAAAGTGTTCCCACTTATACTAAGCCTAAATAGAGACTCTATTTCCCTTCACCATGGGTCGTGCCAGGATCATTCTGTTACCACTTCCTTAATTAATACTTTTAAACATAACTTTCCATTTCTCATGCTCTTCCTCCACCACACCAGGCATGGGGATTCCCCTCCGTAGGTGCTACCTGTTAACTGTACCAGGTCAGAATCTGGAAGATTAACAAGATGTATGAAGCATGGTGGAAAAGAGGAGAGTATAAAAGAGAGAGAAGAAATGTTCAGAGAGAAAGTATATGACACAGAAGAATAGAGAAGCCTGGAAGTCAAAATTATTTCATAAGGAGGGACTGTCAACTAGATTTTCCAACTAGGAGAGCATTGGAGATCTTTTCCCAAGCATATTCAGTAGATTGGTAGAGGTACTAACTAGATGGCAACGGCTTGGAAAGTAATGGGTTGAATTTGAGGTGTCCATGCTGCATAGAGAAGGAGGTTGAAAATACAGGTCTGGAATTTTACAAGATATTTGTATGGAACATAAAGATCTTGGAACCAACAATATGTAAGTATTAACTCATGGAAAATAGATAAAGTTTAGAAGAGTATCAAGATTGGGACTGTAGTGAAAAATAATGTTTAAGGCAAGAGTAAAGGGAGTTAAGCCTATAAAGGAGACTGATACAGAGTGGCTAGACAGGCAAGAAAATGACGTCATTCCATGGTAGAGAAGAGGTTTCAAAGGCAGAGTAAATGAAATTGTTAAATGTTGTAGGGAGGACATCAGACCCTTAAACATTTATTTAGTTTTAGCAACTGGAAGGGCACTGGGAACTCCTGCAAAGCTATTTCAGTAAAGAAGGGTTGTCATAGGTCAGACCATAATGTGTTGAGGAAGTGAATTCACTGAGTGGACAATACACTTTTAACTTTTTTTTTTTTTTTTTGCAGCCAAGAGAAGGAGAAAGGGGAGTATTGCCTAGAGGAAAATTCAGGTCCAAGAAAGAGATTACTGTTTTTCATTTGTTTGTCGTTTTAAAGACAAACGATACAAATGGCCCTTTAGGGATCTAAATATTGTAGGGAGAAGTGAATTAATAAAGTAAGATCACTAAGGAAGAAAGGAAATATGAAATCCGTATCACAAGGGTTTAGACTAGATTGGAGAAGAGAAACAACTCATGAACAAAAGCTGGAGGGAAGAGGCAAGGTTGATACAGATGCAAGATAAGTGGATACATTAGTTGAGGAAGAAAGATAATGAAATTGTAGGAGACCATACCTTCTGGGTTCAATATCTTCTGTGGCAGTTGGGGAGTGGCCTGGAAGAGATGGCCTGCCTTGTCAACTCACTTCAATTTCTTGATAGCAAGTGTTCTATACATTTTAATTTTACATTTCCAAAAGTCTAAGCTAAAGCTTCACCTTGCCTTTAAAAATCAGGAGAAACAAACCTTACTATGGCTATGAACTTTGGAGGAATATTAGCTGTATTAGGCTTAGAGACTCCCTTTGGCTAGGAATGGGACATGGGACTGTGATGAAGATTCAAGCTCGCAGGCTACTGGCATCAGAAAAGTCTGCCAACAAAGCTTTAACCTTAGGACTAAAGTTGAGATGTCGTTCAAGGCTGGAGAAGCTTGGCAAAAATAGAGGATGTGGGTGCTGGGAGTGTTATCATGGTAGCAGGATGCAGTTACCACAGTGGTTGAATAAGAAAGGTAAGTCTTTTCAGGAAAAAGCAAAAACCCAGTTAGCAAGACAGAACCAAAATTAGAACTGGTGACTTGATGGTGAGTATTCAAGTAGAACTTATTTAAAAAAAAGTTTGACTATACTGGTTCTCAATCATGGGATCATCTGAGGAGCTTTAAAAGCCACTGAAACCTGGATTTCACTCCTGGAAAGTCTAATCTAACTGGCCTGGGAAGAGGCCTGGACATCAGGGTTTTTATAAGCCTCCTTAGATAATTCCAATGGTTAGTGACACTGAGAACCATAACTCAAACTAGAATCTGTCCCAGAGGTGGAAATAAGACTGGAGGGAATCAGAGAGGTCTTAATGTTCCTGAAACTCTAAATTTACTGGATAAAAGTTAATTTCATTATTTCTCTGCATCCCTCCCTTCCCCCAGCTGCATATTCTCTGGCTTTCTATGAATCTTTAAATGACTTAGGCTCAAAAAAGTTATCTACTTCTAAGAGAAAGGTTGTAGCTTCAAATTCCTTCTCAGCCCTCTCTCCATCCAAGAACCCACAAATGATCATCTGTTACCTTTTCTTGTCTTATCCAGAATATTTCTTCTCTCCATTCCCACTGTGACCCATTCTACCTACAGCACAAGTAGTTCAAAACATGATGAACTATTATGGCATAAATTAATTATATCAATAGTTCCACATCTGGTCGCCCTGCCCTGCGGTGTTTATCCTCCAAGCAATTCAATATGTATCTTCCTGATACATGTGTCTTCAAATTTCTCAGCTAGCCTCAAGAGTTACACTATCTATTGAGAAAGCCTCACCTTCACATTCAAAGCCTTTGTAGTAGACTCTGTAGATGCCCCTTCCGACATACTCTCAGCTCGCTTGAGTTCACCCGAAGCTGCAGATGGAGACTGTCCCCAATCTGTTGTCAAATCTTCATCTTTGAGCTCCTGTGTTTCTATATCTGAGGGATTTCCCCAGCAACCTGGGAGTTTCACTTGATGTCTGTGGTAGCAACCCAGAAGCGTTGGTGGTGTAGTAACCATTACTCCTTAATCTTCAGCCAATGCGGAATCAGACTTTAAAGATAAATACCCTGGCTTCTCCTTCCTCCAGTAGAGTAATTCTGCACTGTGTTCCACATGGTTTACCAGGGAATTCCCTAAAGGGACTAAGCCCTCAATTGCCTACAGAGGTAATTTGCTCATCAATGAACCCCTTTGGGGGGCTTTTCTCCTGTCACTATTTCACTTTCTCATTTATTCTTCTTGAAATTAATTCCCAAACAAACCACTTGCATGCACTCAAGTCCTTGCCTCAGAGTCCAGTTTGAGGGGAATCCAGACTAAAACTGCCTTTTACTACATCTGACCCAAATTAACCTTAAACCCCTCCACACCAAACTAGACAACTTAAAATTCCCAGAGGGTTTTCTCATCCTCATCCATCATTCACATCATCCCCTTCCTTAGAAAATCCTTGCTGCCCATTAAAAGAGTATCCCCCTCCTCAAGACCCAGCTCACATTCAGCCTCCATGAAATTATGTCCAGTGTTCCCAAGATAAAAGAGATCTCTGGATTGTCTTAACTCTCATAGCTCTTTGTATAATGTATATTCCTCTCTTACTGGACACACACATGTACATAAATCATAAATGGAATCAAAATATAAATGTGCTGTTCAAACTGTGAATATAGGCTCAACTCAAAGCAAAGCTTTTCTCAGCTGTTTCAAACAAGCAGGTTTGAAGAAAAATGGATTTAAAACAAAACAAATACAAAGTATTATCTATTGTTCTGCAGATTCATAGACATGGTTTCTTTTCTTAAGAGAGAAAAAATAACAAAGATTGTAAACTGACTATACTTCAAAAAAAATTTTTTTAAATAACAAAGGCTACCATTATTACCAATAGACTTCATTGTATTCAGGGAAAAATTTATCTTTCTAAAACAAATACTACATTATAGATTGAACAGAGTTATTATAACTGCAATAGTTAATATGCTAACTAGTACAGGTGAATACCATTCTTATTCTACATTTTGGTAGATAATTCTGTATTTAATACATTTTAGATAGATTGGTAGAGAAATAAAACATGACTAAGACATGATTTGAAGGCATTCAATAAAGGCTAGGACATAACGTCACTAAATCTACGTGGAAACTCACTTTTCCTTTGTAAAAAAGAACATGGTTTTGTCTCTCGAGATTGATTATCCCTTAGTCTTTGGGAAAGCATTAAAATGACATACACACTTCCAGGTAGAGTTAAGATCAACATTTCTCTCTTTCTCGTCTTATAATATACTCAATCTTTTATGTAGTGCTCTCAAAGTTCTTTCTCAAATAGGATTCAGTCCAACAAATATTTATTGAGAGTCATCTATACAAGGCCTCATGCTAAGCAGTGAGGGGGTACAAATGTGAATATAATAAGATCCTGTCCCTCCAGGAGTTTGCAGATACCCTGGGCCAATTTATTTATGACTGAGGTTTATAGGAAATTAGCTCTTTACTAGTGTGAAAGATTTAAAAAACCATGGCATAGCTGCTGGAGGCAAAACTTGATTAACCCTCCCATTTTATGTCCCCTAAGAGTCAATGATCAAGACAGAGAGAAGGAGATCCTAAAGACTTTTACTTCCTACTTAGTTTTTAAAAGAGAATTTAAATTTAACCAAAAGAATAGAAATTTCTTTATCATTATGCTTTTGTACTAAAGAGTACCTTTAGAGACTTAATGTCATTTACAACTAAACAAGCTCTTAATTATATATGACATTCAGCAGATGGCTAGAATATATGCACTAAAATAGTGAAAATCTCTCTGAGACTGAAAAAAACTGTCTTGGATTAAACAGAAAGAGTAGCTCTGTTGTTAATCATGGTGGGAGGACAGATAATAGTTGCAAAATTAACAGGAGACACTGGTTCACTCAAGGCTATGCAACCAATTTCCCCATTGTTGCCTTGATTTGAATGTTTACTGCTTTCTTGGCAATAATGCTCCCAGGGACACTCTGCTACTTCTATCTACTACTAGGGATACCCAACTGTCCTTGAGTCATGATAATACCCAACCTTTACTTAATCCTTGCTTCCCCTGATCCCACCTCAGAAACACTAATCAGTTCAGAGCCGATCCCCACTTCGCTGGTGCCCTCCACTGAATCCTTCAACAGGAACCCAAATCTTCCAAATATGCCTTCATCCTTCCTCTTGTTGAGAGCAGCAATCCACAGTCTCTCTAAGGTGCACCCCTCTCACTTCACTGAGGCAATAAATATGATTTGGTCAGATGTTAGACTTGTCTCTGGTAATCTCTGGCTCATTAGGCTTCAGGAGCACATATGCATACACAGAATAACAAATATTTAAGCAACAACAACAATAACATACTTCAACATACTCTTCATAGTTGACCTGGGAGGTAAAACACTTATTTAAATTATTTTAAAACTGTGATTTATCCCTTGGAATGGACTTTATAAACAATTATATACCAACAAATTAGATAATCCAAATTAAATGAACAAATTCCTAGAAACACAAGCTACCAAATCTGACTCAGTAAGAATAGAAACTCTGAACAGACCTATAAACAAGTGAAGTTTGAATCAGTAAGCAAACAACTTCCAACAAAGAAAACTCTTGGACCAGATGGCTTCACTAATAAATTCTACCAAATGTTTAAATACCAATTAACACCAATCCTTCTCAAACTCTTTGAAAAAAACAGAAGATGATGGACTACTTACAATCTCATTTTATGAGTACTACTCTAATACCAAAATGATACAAAGACATCACAAAAAAAGAAAATTATAGGCCAATATCCTTTATGAATATAGATGTAAAAAACTTCAACAAAGTACTAGCATAATTAATTCAGCATCATGTTAAAAGGATTACACACCATGCCCAGTGAAACTTATCCCAGGAATGTAAGGGTGGTTCAACACATAAAAATCAATTAATATCATACATCACACTAAGAGACATGAAGGAAAAAAGATACATGATCATCTCGATGCAGAAAAAACATTTAACAAAATCTAGTAAACTTTTATGATTAAAACACACTCAACAAACTAGAATACCTCAGTCTGATAAACAGCACCTATGAAAACCCCATAGCTTACATAATAATGGTGAAAGGCTGAAAGCTTTTACTGTAAGGTCAGGAATAAGCCAAAGATGTTTGTTCTCACCATTTCTATTCAGTCGTGTACTGGAAGTTCTAACCAGGACAAGCAAGCAAGAAAAAGCAATGAAAGGTATCAAAACTGGGAAGAAATAAGTAAAATTATCTCTATCATATCTAAGATCATATCAATGAAATAATCTTATATACAGAAAACCATAAAGAATAATTTTTAAAAGTTATTTGTGCTAATAAACAAGTTCAGCAAACTTGGATACAAGATCAACATACAAAAATCAACTGTATCTCTATAAACTAGCAATGAACAATCTGAACACAAAATTAAGAAAACAATTTCATTTATAGTACATTACAGTACCAAAAAGGATCAAATACTTAGGCACAAATTTAACCAAAGAGATATGAGACTTACACAATGAAAACTATTATAAAACATTGTTGAAAGAAATTAAAGACCTAAATGAATGGAAAGACATCTGTGTTCATGGATTGGAAGATTTAATGTTAAGATAGCAATACTCTCCAAATTTATCTAAAGATTTAATGAAATCCATATAAAATTTCAATGCCTTTTTTTTTTGCAGAAATTAACAAACGAATCCTAAAATTCATACGGAATTACACAAATAGCCAAAACAATCTGGAAAAAGAAGTACAAAGTTGGATGACTTCATATTTCTTGACTTCAAAATTTACTGCAAAGCTGTTATAACCAAAACAGTATAGTATTGGCATAAGAATAGCCATATGAATCAATGGAATAAAATTGTGATTTTAGGAATAAACTCTTACATATATGGTCAATTGATTTTCAACAAGGGTGCCAAGACCATTCAATGGTGAAATGACAGTCTTTTCAACAAATGGCATTGGGATAACTGGATATCCATGTGCAAAAAATGAATTTGTACTCCTATTTCATACCACATAAATAATTAATTCAGAGTAGATCAAATACCTTAATGTAAGAGCTAAAATTATAAAACTCTCTGAAGACATATATGTAAATGTTTATGACCCCTAGATTAGACAGTGGTTTCTTAAATGTGACAACCAAAGCATAAGCAACAGAAGGAAAAATAAATAAATTTGACTCCATCAAAAGTAAAACTTTTGTGTATCAAAGCACCTGTCAGGAAAGTGAAAAAACGATTCACAAAATGGTAGAAAATATTTGCAAGAGATCAATATCTAGAACTCTTACTACTCAACTACAAAAATACAAACAACCCAATTAGAAAATGGGCAGACTCAAAAAGACATTTCTTCACAGAAGATACACAAATACCTGATCAATAAACACATGAAAAGATTCTCAGCAACACTTATCATTAGGAAAATGTAAATAAAAGCCACAGTGAAATACCACTTTACATCCACTAGGATGCTATAATTAAAAAAGAAAGAAACAGAAAATAAGAAAGGTTGGTGAGGATGTGTAACCCTCATAAATTACTGGTATTGTAAAAATGGTTTGGTGATTCCTCAAAAAGTTAAATATAGAATTATCATGTAACCTAGCAATTCCACTTCTAGGTATATAAAGAAGAGAAATGAAACCATATGTCCACACAAAAACTTGTACCTGAATGTTTATAGAAGCATTATTCATAATAGCCCCAAAACAGAAAAAGCCCAGTGTCCATCAACTGACAAAGAGACAGACAAATATGGTACACTCACATGAGATAAATTTGGCCATAAAAAGGAAAGAAATACTAATACATCCCACAGCATGGACGAACCTTGAAAACACTACGCTAAGTGAAATAAGCCACACAGAAAAGGCCACATATTGTATAATTCCACTTATGTGAAATGTGCAGAATAGGCAAGTCCACAGATACAGAAAGCAGATTAGTGGTTGCTAAGGCTCTGCGGGAGACAGGAATATGGAGTGACTGCTTAATGAATGGGTAAGTATTTCTTTTTGAGATGATGAAATGTTCTGGAGTTAAGATAGTGGTGATGGTTGCACAGCACTATATGCATACTAAAAGGCACTGAATTGTACATAAAAATGGTTAAAATGGTGAATTTGTGTTATATGAATTGTGCATCAATAAAGTAAGCCTCTTTGAAGAGCATTTTTGATAGATTGTGAGTTGTTAGACCCAAATGAGAATTACTCTTATAGTCTGGTGCTCAGAATAAGAACTCTACGTAAAAAGCACCTATTTCAAAATGCAATAAACATGTAACTCATACTTTTCATACTTTTACCAGAGTACATGGCTGTGCACAGTAATGGCTACTTTCCCCAGTCTTCCTTTTCAGCCAGATATGGCTTCGTGACTAAGTCCTGCTCCATGATACATAAAGAAAATGGTGGCATTTAGCTTCTTAATAAACATGTTTAGAGATATTTTACCACTTATTCCTTGTCTCATTCATCTTCCTGATGGCTGGAATGTGGATGTGATGGCTGTAGATGTATAAGTCATGTTGACTATAAGCAGTAGGCTCAGTCACAGTGGAGAAGGAAGATAGAAGGATGTTCATGATGGTTCTCAATGAACATGGAGATGCTTTAACAGCCATGAAGTTTCCATCCCCAGACTCACTGTAAATGAGATAGAAGTGAACATCTTTGTTGTTCAAGGTACTATTTTGGACTGAATGACTGATTGCCAGACAAACCTAACCTTATCCAGCTAGGGCTTTAATAAGAGACATGGGAGAGAGTGAAATGATCTGAACATTCCAAATGTTTTAAATAGAAATTTAAAAGTGAAAGGGATTACATACTTCAGAGAAGATATACCCAAGGAAGTAACATGACGCAAAGTCCTGATAGATATTCAGTAATTGCCATGGGAAGGAAGGGAAAAGTACCAAATGCTGTATTTAACCATAAGACAATATTTGACTGCTTTCTTCAGTACACATTCTCACTGAAGTTAATGAGAATTCTAAATTATGTCAACCAATATTATAATGGAAAGATATTCCAAAAGATAGAAATCCACTTTACTCAGATCAGATTTATTGCCTTTCAAAATGTGTGTGCGATTATTGCCAACATGTAGAAACCCACATTGAACAAATGCTCAATATCGCTAATTATCAGAGAAATGCAAATCAAAACTACAATGAGGTATCACCTCACACCAGTCAGAATGGCCATCATTCAAAAGTCCACAAATGATAAATGCTGGAGAGGGTGTGGAGAAAAGGGAACTGTCCTACATTGTTGGTGGAAATGTAGCTTGGTGTAGCCACTATGGAAAACAGTATGGAGACTCCTCAAAAAACTAAAAATAGATTTACTGTATGATCCAGCAATCCCACTGCTGGGCATATGTCCAGAGGGAACTCTAATTCAAAAAGACACATGCACCCCAATGTAGCACTATTTACAATAGGCAAGATATGGAAGTAACCTAAATATCCATTGACAGATGACTGGATAAAGAAGTTGTGGTATATATATACACAATGGAATACTACTCAGCAATAAAAAAGAATGAAATAATGACATTTGCAGCAACATGGATGGATCCAGGGAGTGTCATACTAAGTGGAGTAACTCAAAGACAAATATCATATGATGTCACTTATATGCAGAATCTAAAAAAAATGATACAAATGAACTTATTTACAAAACAGAAAGCGACTCACAGACATAGAAAACAAACTTATGGTTACTTGTGGGAAAGGGGAATGGGGAAGGGATTAATTAGGAGTTTGGGATTAGCATATACAAACTACTATATATAAAATAAACAACAAGGTCCTCCTGTTTAGCATAGAAAACTATATTCAATATCTCATAATAGCTTATAATGAAAAATATGAAAAGGAATATGTATGTATAACTGAATCATTATGCTGTATATCAGAAAGTAACACATTGTAAAGTGATTATACACCCAGAAAAATAAATTAATTAGTTAAAAAAAAAGAAGCTCAGTTAAAAAATGAAAAATAGTGGGAAAGTTATAAGGTACAAAAAAGGACAGGTATATCCAATCTCATTTATCAAAAAGGACATTGAATTAGATAATTAGCTGCACTACTCAAAGATTGTCAGACTGGAAAAATAACTAAACTCAACTACATGTTCTTTTTAATAAATTCATATAAAACATAAGGATTCTGAAAGGTTGAAAATAAAATAAAAAAATAAATTAGCATGCAAATACCAAATTCAGGAAAACCTATTACCTGTATTAATATTGCATCAAATAGGCTTTTAAAGAAAAGTCATTTTTCACTAAAAAAGGGTCATATCATTATAAGAAACAATGTATTCATGACAAGCCAAGACATGGAAGGAGCCTAAATGTCTCTTGACTAATTATTGGATAAAGAAGATGTGGTATATGTATGTAATGGAATACTAGTCAACCATAAAAAAGAATGAAATAATCTGCAGTAACATGGAGGAATAAACTGGGAGTTTGGGATTTGCAGACACTAACTACTATATATAAAATAGATCAATAACAAGGTCCTACTGTACAGCACAGGGAACTATATTCAATACCTTGTAATAGCTTATAATGAAAAAGAATGTGAAAAGGAATATATATATATATATATATATATACACACACACACACACACACACACACAACTGAATCACTATTCTGTACACCAGAAATTAACACAAAATTATAAACTGACTATATCTCAATAATAATAAAAAAAGAAACCCACAAGCTACTATGATATGGGTATCAAGATAAAGCACTGAAAGAATCATCCAAAAAAAAAATCACATGCCTAAAGAAGGTGCTGCTCAGTCTGGTTAGAAATGTGAAAAATATTCTGTAATTCTGTTCTGTCAGATTATTTGTTGCAAGATATTCACTATAAAGTTTTTTTTTTAATGTCTACAAAGGGAAGGGAAGGGGGAGTGAGGTTTCCTTTTAAATAAATACAAACTGACACTCATAAATTAAGATACAGAAAATGTACATTAGCTCAGCATCTCCATAAATAGTGATGGTATTGTCCACTTACCCACTTGTTACCTCTCACACTCTGTCCCAGCCACCTGTGTCTCTTCTCAGTTCTTTGCACATACCAAGATGTTTCCCATTTGAGGGCTTAGTTCCAGCTGTACCTTCCCCTGGCAAATTCCATGTACCCTTCCAGGCCTGACTTAAGTAAGACATCCAAAGAAAATATTTCCTGACATTCTTACATTCAGTGAAATAATCAACAGAAAATGCTTAGCACAGTACCTGTAATATATTCAGTGCTTAATAAAAATCTGTTGAATGAACAGATTGTTATTATTCAATAATGCAAAACAAGTCAAACATGCAGGAAACACTGAAAAATACACTTGTTGCCAAAGTTTGATTTTTTTCGACATCTATATGTGCAGTGTCTCAGTGATTTCGGTAAAGATTTAAATAAACTAGGCATAAAATATAGTTAATTATCTTATCTGAGTTAATTGTTCATATTTAGGCAAAAAGCCTTTGTCTAATTTATCTTCAGGATGATTATTATGGAAAATTGTATGTCATCAGCTCATATTTCAAAAGTGCATCACACTATTTGTGGGAGCAACATGGCATATGAGGACATGCATAGAGCACTTGGAGTATGAGTAAGGTCAGCTCTCATGGCAATAAAACACACCTGCATTGTTACATATTAACTATAGTAACAGACCCTGGGTGAATGTCTCCATGATATTGGCAAGTTAAACATAAAAGTAATATGTTTGATAGGAAAAATCCTTTTCTTCCTCCCTCCCTCCCCTTTTTCTTTCTTTCTTTCTCCCTTTCTTTCCTTCCTTCCTTTCCTTTTTTTCTTTAGTAGCAGTTATTAAGCAAAGTTTAACCTTCTTCGACCAAGTTTTTACTTCGTGAATATTGATAAAGAAAGAAAAAGTTTCTCAGCCCACTTAATTGGTTCAATTGGCTGGATAATGGAAAACAGAATCAGGACTTCATTGTTCTCTTGTATTAACTAGGAGAATGCTATAGATCCCAATTTTAAAATATGATGTTGAGACCCAACTAATCTACAAAACTGATTCTGGGTCTTAGCATTCTATCTATATTCTCACACAAAAGAAGGGAGAAGCAATCTGGCTTTCTTTGAAGCCTCTGTGGAAGTGGTTTAGTGGTCATATCAGGGATAAAATTGGGAATCACATTTTCAGTAGCTGAAGAGTGGTGATGGGTTGTATGCATTGTTTGCCTACAATAGGTGAAATTGTATGTAAGAAATGTGCTCCCTGACACCTGGTATAGTAAGACTCGTACTAACAAAGGATGACGGTATTTCCACATACCACTTAAAACAGCCTTGCTACTTGGCAATAGAGCAGTTTTTAATTTACCTGGCCCTTCAGTTTTGAAATTATGTGATTTTTGAGGTAAATATTTAAATGTAAGAAATGTGTATTACTTAAAATTTTATGCTTAAAGTAGGACCTTATTAATATTTTGATGCTTTAATATTTAAAAGGAACACAATGCAAGTTTGTGTAAACTTTGCTGTGTGATGAATAGGGAACATTCCTGGGGTGCAGGTGGCCCTGTGGTAGGTGGTATTGTTCACTGCCTCCTGTGAATGGAGAGAGGCTTACATATCCCTGTCTCATTGATGTCAGGCTTGGCCATGGAACTTGAAATGTTTATTCCTGCAGTAAAATTATATATCATGACACTGTTGAAATTAAAAATAACCATATGACTTGCTTTAGCCAACAAAATATGGGTGGAAGTAGTGTGTGTCAGTTCTCAGCAGACAATTTATAATCTCATGGATCACCTTATCTTCTTTCCCTCTGTCACAAAACCAGCCACGTGCCAGGTGGAATTTGCTCTATTAACCTGGATCTTGGCATGAAGACAGCATGAAACAGCACCACAACATACCCATATCATAAGCAAGAAACACACCTTGGCTCTTTTAGGCCACAGAATTTTAAGGGGTTGCTATGTGGCATAAGTTAGCCCAAATTGACAGATACCGATCCTAGGAGATGTTGCTTTCAAAAATAAATAAGACATGATTTGCATCCTTAAGGACCCTGTTTTATAGTAGAGAAATAAATACATCAAAATAATTACAAAACCATACATCAAAAGCTAACAGGGTATGTGAAAAGTACTATGATTACATTGAAGAGAGCCAAATCCTACCTAAAAGGTTTGGGGAATACTTCATGTGGGAAACAACACTGAATTTGAATTTGGAAGGCTATGTAAGAGTTCAAAGACTCTTTTTTAAAAGGAGGGCATTCTAGAAACAAATATCATGTTAAAAAGTATAGATGAAATTACTTTTGAAAGGAATAGCAAAAAGCATGTGTTTTGGAGATGGATAATATCTGTGTGGGCATCTATAAAACGGGGGGGAAGTTGAACAATGGATGCACAAATGTTGTGAGACTACAAAGGGTCTTCTATGACATGCTAGGGAAACAGTGACGATCTAGGCAGATCAGAATTCTGATTTTGTCTCTGTTATTAAATATTCTCCTCATGAAAAGGATATTAGCTTCTTAATCTGTACAATGGGATCAATAACTCCTACCTCATAGATTTTGTTTGAAGAACACAGTATCTAATGCTCAATAAATCTTAGTTCAGTTCCAGACCCATTTTGCTAAGGAAGTGATGTTTCATGTAATTTGATACATTTGGAGTGGTTTTTTTTCAAGCAACAGGTGGATAGGATAAAAATATACTTTGGGAAGACCACTCTGGAAGAGTTTGGAAGATGAAGAGTATAGTGGGATGATGGGAAGCAGGGAGGCCAGTTAGGAGATTGGTGCTATACAAGAGATTATGTGGACTCAAGCTGAGGCAGTGATAATATTTGGCTTTCCCCCTTTCTTCTTATGAACTCCTTAGATGTCAGGTGCATATATCAGTGCTCTCACCAGGGCAGCAAAGCACAAGAGAAGAACTTGTGGTTTCCTGAGGTCCCAATTTTCTAAACGTGAATGATGCTACCTCTTGCTAATCACACTAGTATAGGTACTACACCCTCACTGTTGAAGACCATGTACTTTCCAGGGTCTAGGTTACTATGCTTCACCCCATGTTTCAAGTCCTACCCTTCTCCGCCACTTCTATCCCATCCCTTTATCACTTGGTAATCTGATACTGATCAGTGTTAATGTGATAATGGGACAGAATGTTTTCATTACTTATAGTTTCCATGTTTGCTTTCTGAAGACTTTATTATCCCCAAATATTACTATGACTACTACTATTTTTTTACATAATGAATATGATGTTGGGTTTTATTTTTAAGATCAATTATTCTTAAACTTAGCTACTCATTAGAATTACCTGGGGAGTTTTTCAAACTCTCTATGTGCAGGTCATGCCTCATACTAATTAAATCAGAATCTATGGGAGTGGGATCTGGTCCTTAGTAAGTAATTTTCCCACTGTTGGTGGAAATGTAAAGTTGTGCAGCCACTGTGGAAAACAGTATGGAAGTTTCTGAAAAAAACTAAAAATAGAACTATCAGATGATCCAGCAATTCCACTCCTGGGTATACATCTGAAAAAAGGAAAACACTAACTCTAAAAGATACATGCACCCCAATGTTCATAGCAGCATTATTTACAATAGCCAAGATATGGAAGCAACCCAAGTGTCTATCAACAGATGAATGAATGAATACATGTACATATAAATAAATATATATATATAATAGAATATTACTTAGCCATAAAAAGAATGAAATTCTTGCATTTGCAACAATGTGGATGGACCTAGATGGTATTATGCTAGTGAAATAAGTCAGAGAAAGACAAATACTCAACGTTATCACTTATATGTGGAATCTAAAAAATAACACAAATGAATGTATATAATAAAACAGAAACAGACAGATATAGAGACCAAACTACTGGTTACCACTGGGGACAGGGAAGGGAGGAGGGGCAAGATAGGGGTAGGGTACTAAGAGATACAAACTATTATATATAAAATAAGTAAGAAACAAGGATATGTTTTACAGCACAGGGAAATATAGCCAGTACTGTGTAATACCTTTAAATGGAGTATAATCTATAAAAGTATTGAATCACTATGCTGTACATTTGAAATTACTATAGTATTGTAAATCAACTATACCTCAATAATATATAAACAGAATGTTTAAAAAGTTACTTCACTCACATATACAGTTCTAGATACCAGAGAAGTGTCAAATTATATTTTGAAGATTTTTGGCTAAGTCCCTGGAATACTCCCTCGCATTATACAATTTCTAAAGAAACACACACACGCACACTCAGTCCTAACAGTTTCATGCTTAACAAACTGTTAACCAAAAGCTTGTGGCTCAAGGTATCAGGTGGAACACAGACAGTTACCTTTCCTCACAGAGTCCTACTGAAATGACAAAGTAAATGATACAGATGAGAGAAATCCACTACAGCTTTGAGAAGGGAACAATCTATGGGACAGAGATTTGGAAAGATTTTTGGAATATGGAAAGGAGACATAGTCACACTGATAGATAAACCAGGGCAGAGGAAAACATGACCCAGAAAACATACAGACCAAAGCTACTGAGAAGGCTGGCATTTTCCACCTGTCAGAGCCCTGAGAGAGGCTCTCAAAGCAGAGAGAGCAGGCATTGGGAGCAGGAGTGGGTTGCTGAAGAGATGTTCAGGTGATGAATTAAGGAACTGTCCATGGAGTGGCTTGCTCAGTCAACAGGAGAATGAAAAGAAATTCCAGACAGGCAGTCAGGTACAGCAGATCTGAAGAGGAACCAGTCCACATCATTCATCACTTATCATGTTCCAGGCACTGCTCTTGGCACTTGGGACATAGCAGTGAATGCCTCGGTCTCTACTCTCATAGAATGTATGTTTTCGTGGGAGAAGCAAAGAATAAACAAATAGCTATGGCTGTAGATAGAAAAGGTGCAAGAAGAAAAGTAAAGCAAGTAACAGGGATAAAGAGTGGCAAGTGGTGCTATTTTGGACATTTTAGGTCAGGCAGGGAGGGCCTCTTTGAGGACATGACATTTGAGAAAAGCCTAATGGAAGTTAAAAAATGAACCATGTGATTATCTGCAAGAGGAGATGGAACAGTCCAGATGAGGGAAGCTGCAGGTTTGAAGGTTGAATATCAAGGGAGCCATGTAGCTGGAGCACACAAGTGAGGGACAGGAGCTGGAGAGCGAGCCAGGGCCAGGTCCTGTAAGATTTTATAAAGAGGACTATACCATTAGACTTTTCTAAATGTGATAGAAAGGTACACAATCTCACTTATCTTTAAGAATCATTCTTTGCTTGGAAAACTAGTTGTAGGCAGAGAATGGATGGAAGCAGATCAGTGAGGAGATTAGTAAAGAAGTTGAAGTCAGAAAAGATGGTGGTTTGAGCCAGGATCTAGTGATGCTAGTGATGGGAAAGTGTCAGATCTGAGATATGCTTCGAAGGTAGAGCTGATAAAACTGAATACTGGGTTGGTTGCAGGATATGAATCAAGAGTAACTCTCATTGGAAAAAGAGGTCAGAAGACTCCAGAAATATGCCCTAGCAATGTAGTTTGAGTACCTGGATCCAGCCACACCTCAGGCCTCAAGAAAAAGCCTGTGTGAAGGTTCTGGTTTTGTTTAAACTTCTCTGGATAGACTGAAAAATCTCAAGAACCTGTGGATAACGTCCAAATACTTAGAAATACCCCAAATACACACACAACGCTACAAGCCCTACTTTTGCAGAAAGCTCTGGCCATCTAGTGAAACTGTATTGTTCTACTGGTGAATAGTGTGGTTTCTTTTCAATCTATCTCTGAGAGTGGCTGGTAACACTGTTGAATAAAGGCCCAGTCAGGACAAATTATTATCCAGTTGCTGGGTAAATGTTCTTGCCTGCTTCCCCGGTTCAAGCCTTACTTATCTAAAGAAATGAACATCTTGGGACACAATGGTAACATGATTTTCAAAGATGAACAAGCTCAGCAGAAGAGTGCTGAGATAGTTATTGTTTCACCTCAACCAATTCCCACATCAAGTGGACTCACCCCAAGGCAGCAAATTAAGGATGATGAGGTATGAACGTCTCTCTCAGAGGTCTCTTTTTCCCTGTCCTGTATCCTCTTGCCTGTACCTCTGACCCCAACCACAGGTGGGTGGACAGTTGGTTCCATGCAGGCTGCGGCTTCTTTTATCCTGTATTTTGTGACACCATGGATACTGGTGGAAACTTGGTGGCAACATTCAACATTGGGAGATGGAAATAATGGATAAATCGCACTGCCACCTCCTTTGGGCGGGCAATTCCGAGAGGCATTCTGCATATTTCTCTGGAGGCCCTGGTAAAATCACTCCTGCTGGTCACAGCAGTGACCTCAGTCATGCACTTTGATTCTGGCTCCCCCTCCTTCCCAGCTTCACTTTTCCTTCACTCTCACCACTGCCTCCTGGGATCATCTCCCCAGGACATGCATATAGTCCTTGTCTAGTGCCCTGCTTCAGAGAACTCAAGCTAAAGCAGCTTCTTTTTAATAATATAGCCATGACCATCATGGCAAAAACAGCAGTTTGGACATAAAAGCTTTTGTTTTCTTCACCACCAGCGTTTGGCTCTGCTGCAAAGAAATTTACCTCCATCCATTCACATATTTTTTAATTTGTTTGTTTTTCATGTTTGTCATTGTGAGTTCAGAGAAAGTAATTAGGTTTACAGCACTACTAATGTTAGATGCATTTAACTCCAAATTTGAATGACTTATTATCAACTGTAGGATCCCTGATTTCAAATGCATTTTATATGTATACATACAGAGAATTTCAAATGCACAACTTTGATTTAGTTGGGTGTATATCACTTCACAAACTCTGATGCTTCTGACTTAAAGAAATTGCAGTCTAACTAGTAACTCATGTTTGTGAAGTAGGATTATCATTTCATACATTCAACAACTCTGTGCAGTAAACAAGAGATAATATATTTACTCTCATTTTCGAAATTATCAAGCTAGAAATCAGATCGGTTAGAACAGGTAGCAGGTATTTAGTAGAAGAGACCTAGGGTTTTTCCACCAGATTGTTAAAACCCACAGTCACAGGAAAGGTTGGGCAGTCCAGTGAAGTTAAAAGATTTGTAGACATGGAAGAAACTTTTCACTCTGTCTCATCAAGTGGGTGTTTGTTGAGTGCCCTTAATATGACAGGGAATGTACAAGGCACTCTAGATACAATGATTGAGGGAAGTTGTTAGGAAAAGTTGGAGGAGAAAAGAAAGCAATTTCTTGAAAGGGAGATATTACAACAGTTCCAGATCCTGATAGAGTCTGTAAATAAAATTACCGTCAACATTAGGGGACATAGCTTTGTAGACCAATTGAGCAATAATTTTCCAATTGACCAGTCAAATCAATTTTAATAGCTTGTCAACCAATGAGGCAATCCTTTGTAAGCCTGCCAGTCAATTGAATTTATTATTGAATTATTGATTAGATAATCCGATCACCATCTGGTATTGAGACAGATTCAAAATTGGCAGATGCAGTAAACTATATTGATTTGATGAGTGTTTTTCTCTGAATGGAATAGTTGTTTGATCTGGAAAGTTGATTTTAGAACATTTCAGAATTACCGTGAGTAGTTATTATTTCAGCTCAGCAACTATGTGACCCCCAAGGCAACGAATTACCTTTTTTGTAGCTCATCTGAAGGAAATACATAATGATGACTTGATCTTCTTTAAAGGTTTCATGAGTCAGCAGTAAAGCCTATTAATTCTTCCATAAATAGAGCTTTAAATATTCTAGGTCTTGGAAAGGAATAGGAGGGAGGCTATCTCTTGGATTTTATCAGCCACTATTTTTCTACAATAGTGTTTACCCAATATTTACACTGAAAAGTAAGGTAAACACTAGTGCTACTCCCTGCCACCTGTTTACAGAAGGAATTGAATTCTGAGGCATTCCAACTCCTTTAAGACCAGATTGAAAATTCATATCAGGTTTCAGATCGCCATGCCCTCCCAGGTCAAGAGCAGCTTGCTGTGCAAAGGTCAGTTTCACAATTTTACCCAGCTTTATCCCCACCTGCACTTCACTCCTCCATCTTTTAGTGAAAATTGCATTACTTTGAAGTTGAAGGTTGCATTCAGGCAAGCAGAGCAGCTTTACTCCCACTCTGAGTTGGAACAGATAATGGATTCTGCAGAACAGGTGTCCAATTGACCAAGGTCACTGAACAATGACTCAGTGTAAATATCCAAATTGCAGTTGTGGACAAACTCAGCACATGACAGGTGCAGTTGATGAGTGTCCTTTTGTCTAGCTGTCACAGTGGCCTGAGGACACAGAACAAATCAAATGAAGAAGCCTGTGGCTCCCTTAGAAGGTTATGTCTTCACTCATCCTGTAGCCACCAGTTGGCTGGCAGAAGTTGGTGCAAATCTCTGCACTTGTTTGGATGATTTTGTTTCTCAGGAGCTATTTGTTCAAGGAAAAAAACTGAAATGGGAAAGATGAAGTCGGTTTTCTTCTGACATTTCCAAGGATGAATACTTATAAAGGACAAACAGGCAATCTCTCCCCAGAAACAGTCAATCCAAAGAAACCAGAAAGTCCTTCAGAGTTGCGAATAGAAGATCACAACTCGAGAAAAGCACAAATAAGAAAATCAGAAGACTGCTCTTGGGAAAGTACAGTAATTATAACCAATGTATTACAGGTTCATGGTCCTCAGCACTGCACTGAAGTTTCAATCTGAGACAATGACTGAAAGTCAAAGCCAAAGGCTTCAAACACATGTGAGGTGGGAATGATTAAAGTCACAAAAAATGGGCTTAATTACTAGGATTAAATATATATTTATACATATAGTTGGTAAGATGAAAGAGTTTTAGAAAAACCCTGGAATTATACATGGCTAGGGTACACATATTAAAATAGTTTATAGTATTTTTTCTCATTTCATAGCTGAAAAGGCTAATGTAATGTTAAATGCTATGCTCAATGTTAAATCATTAGAAAGTGAATGAGTGTAAAGTTATGTAGCTTTAAACTTAATGAGTATTAAGTTGCTTTATATTTTCAACGAAGTCAGCAAACATTTCTGTAAAGAGCCATGTTGAGAAATGAGGAAAACCCTTGAAGGACTGAGGACAGGCTGTACACATTAATACTGGTTTATAGAATTGTTCCCCATTTCACAAGTGTGAAGGCTGAAGTTAAATACTTATGCAATGTTATATCTTTAGAGTGGAAGGGCCCGAATTCAGAGCCATGACTTTTGACTATTAACTCAGTTGTCTTGTTACTTTATCACAGCATCTGTAGCACTCTGTGTAGATACAGACACACACATATACAAAGACCTCCAGAAAGCTGAGTCCAATGGGGCCTCCCAACTTCTCCTCCCTCCAGGCTCAGTGCAGCAACAACTGTGTGGGAATCCTTACTCTCTGTGTTGAGAGTAGGAGCTAAAGCCTTCTCTTCTTTCTCTAAAGGTACAGTTGGCCAACAAATATATTTTTAAGCACCACCTGTATGCCAGACCTTGTTCTAGTTGCTGGGATCCAGCTTGGCTAATTCCTTGCCCTCAAGGGATTTTTATACTAGGGAGAAGAAACAATCAACAAGCATCAAGTAACTAAATCAATCAATCGTTTCAGCTTCTGATAAGCGTTAGGAAGGAAATAAAATTGGGTAAAAAGTAACTAGCGCTGGCAATTTACGGAGGGGACGGATGTAGGCCAGGTTTTTCAACGAGGCTGGTTGGTGGGGTCAGCAAGCAGTAAGATCGCTCAAGCAGCAAGAACAATACCCCCAAACAGTAGCTTGAATATTGGAAATAGCAAATGAAATGGACAATGCGGTAACATTTCCAATACAGATTATCATTGTGGACCATGTGGCCCATCCAGTGCTGTGAATCTGAGCCAAGAAATGTGGACACGTAGAAAAAATGAGACAGCTTTGGTGTGGAGAGTGAAGGTGGACTTCCCTAGGAGAGAGAGGATAATAGTGGTGCAGGGGTAGTATTACCTAACCCTGAAGTTATTCAACGTTATCTTAAAAAGGGGAGGGGAATAATGGTTGACACATCCAACACTTATCATGTACCAAACAAGCATTTTATATGAATTAACTCACCTATGAGGATTACTTCACAGAGACTATTGTCCACATTTTACAGATAAGGAACCTGAGGCACAGGTGGCTTAAGTAGCCGTCCCGTGAAAGGCTAAATAATGTCCTCCAATGATGTCCATATCCTAATCCTCAGAACTTCTGAATATGTTATCTTACATGGTAGAAGGTACTTTGAAGATGTAATTTAAGAATTTTGAGATGGAGAGATTATTTTGGATTATATGGGTTTGCCCAATGTATGTATAACGATCCTTCTAAGAGTCAGAAAGGAGATGGAAGCAGAGGTAGCAGTGATGTGGCCAGGAGCCAAGGAATGCCCAGTAGCTTCAAGAAACAGGAAAAGACAAGGAAACAGATTCTCCCCTAGGGCCTCCAGAAGGAATGTCACCTTGATTTTAGCCCAGTGAAACTGATTTCAGACTTCTGGCCTCCAGAACTACAACACAATAAATCTGTATTCCCTTAAGCCAACTAAATTTGTGGTAATTTGTTACAGCAGCAAGAGGAAACTAATACATTGCTCAAGGCCATGGAGCTACGAAGAGTCAGGGCCAGAATTAAAATCAAGGCAATCTGGTGCCAGTGGGGAGATTAAAGCACTGTGTTATAGGGCCTCTCATAGGCAGAATAAAATTTCAGGTTGAATGCAAAATAAGTGTCTCCTAGCTTTTCCTCCTATGCTCAGAATTCCAGGTCTCAGAGAAACTTAAAAAAGAGAGAAAGGGGATACTATACCAGCTGGTATATACCAGTCCCCTTCCCTGCAAATTGTCTTCAGTCATGAACCCAAGAGATCACTAAATAAACCCCCCATTTGAGAGATGAGGAATTTGAGGACTTAAGGGTTGTGATGTGAAGTTAACCAGATGGTTGGTGAAACAATCAGCTAGTTAAACAAGGGGCAGGTGGTGATGTGGAGATACCCACTGATCTCAGTGCCTGTATGGAACTCAAGGAAAGAGGCTCTGTGGAAAGAGAGGAACAAACAATCCAGGCTTCTTGAAACCTGTATTTCTCACTATTTGCTTAAGAAAGGTGGGAGAAGAAAAAAGTTATCTGCACATCTACCCAATGTAATATCTCTAGAGGAATCCAGAATTCTCACTGTAGCAACCTTTTAGCCCCTTGTGATTACTATATTCTCAAATATTAGCCACTTGTATAACCTGGTCCTGCCCCTCAGCTTTCTAACATGGCATTTTGGACAGAGTGGGTGCTCATAAATATTAACTGAATTAAACAAAAAGCTTATGATAGCATTCTTAGACCAACGCTTTTCAAAATTTAAGATGCATGCAAATCCTTTGGGTACTTCGTTAAAATGCAGATTCAGAGTTACAGGGTCTGGCTGGGGCCTGAGATTGGGCACATCTACCAAGTTCCCATATGATACGGCTGGTCCACGGTCTATATTTTTCAAGGTCCCTGAAAATGGATACATATACAAAATATATCATACAAAGTTTGAACATTAAATGAAAGTTTGCCAAGATGGCACAGAAATGATTTTTCCCCCTTTTCAGTACCCCTTCCTTTCCAATAAAGAGAGCACATCAGACGCCGGGGTTCGATGGAAAGGGTTGGAACAATGCCCTAAAATACCTGCTCCCTGCGCTCTGCTCTCGTCTTCCTGAGGCCGGGAAGGGTAATGAGAGGAAGGAGGGAAGTGTCCCGGAGCTCCCCCGCCTCCATTCCTCTTTCGTTTTCAGCCTTTAAGGAGCATCTTCCCCTTTTGAACCACCGAGGTGACGGGCGAACACACCCGAGCGCCGCGCCGCCCTCCACGCTCTTGCCCAGGCGGGGACGGCGGACGCGCGTGCGTGAGCGCTCGGTATAAATAGATCGCGCGGGCGGCGGCCACTGGACAGAGCCGAGCTACGGGAACCGCGGGCCATGGCGGGCGAGGACCACCAGTGGCAGGGCAGCATCCTCTACAACATGCTCATGAGCGCCAAGCAAACGCACGCGACCCCGGTGGCGCCCGACACACGGCTGGGGGGTGCATGCTGGGGCTGCTCGTGTGGCGCCGAGCCCCCAGTGGGCAGAGAGGGGCTGCCGGATGGACGGGCAGTGGCGCTCCTGTACCGCTGCTGCTTTTGTGGTGAAGACCACCCGCGGCAGGGCAGCATCCTCTACAACATGCTCACAAGCGCAAAGCAAACGCAAGAGACTCCAGAAGCGCCCGAGGCACAACTGGGGGGTGCGTGCTGGGGCTGTTCGTGTGGCGCGGAGCCTCCGTTGGGCAGAGAGGGACTCCCGGGTGGGCGGACTACGGTGCTCCTGTACCGCTGCTGCTTTTGCGGTGAAGACCACCCACGGCAGGGCAGCATCCTGTACAGCTTGCTCACCAGCGCAAAGCAAACGCACGTGGCTCCTGAAGCTCCCGAGGCGCGGCCAGGGAGCGCGTGGTGGGACCGCTCTTACTGCGCGCAGAGGCTGGGGGGCAGAGAGGAGTTGCCGGCCGGGCGGGCCATGGCGCTCCTGTACCGCTGCTGCTTTTGCGGGGAAGACCACCCTCGGCAAGCGGGCATCCTCTGCAACATGCCCGCAAGCGCAAAGCAAACGCACGTGGCTCCAGAAGAGCAGCCGGGGGCCCCTTGGTGGGATCCCTCGTGTGGAGCGCAGCGGCGGGTGGCCCTCAAGAGCCCACAGGTGGTTTGCGAGGCAGCCTCGGCAGGCCTGTTGAAGACGCTGCGCTTCGTCAAGTACTTGCCCTGCTTCCAGGTGCTGCCCTTGGACCAGCAGCTGGTGCTGGTGCGCAGCTGCTGGGCGCCGCTACTCATGCTCGAGCTGGCCCAGGACCGCCTTAACTTTGAGACGGTGGAGACCTCGGAGACCAGCCTGCTGCAGAGGATCCTCACCACCAGGCGGCAGGAGACCACGGGCGACGAGCCGCCGTCCCAGCCCACGCTGCAGCCACAGCTCGTGTCGCCGCCCAAGACCGAGCATTTGCCGTCGGCCGCCGAGGTCCAGGCCATCAAGGGCTTCCTTGCAAAGTGCTGGAGCCTGGACATCAGTACCAAGGAGTACGCCTACCTCAAGGGGACCGTGCTGTTTAACCCGGGTAAGAATGCCGGCCTTGGGCTCTGACTTCTCCCTGTTCAGAAAAGCATTGGGTAGTACCGACCCGGGGCAAAGACACTTAAGACTTTTCAGTTGACAGGGGAATGTAAGGGGCATAAGGAAAGAATCGCGACTAACTTAGCAGAGTTGGGGGAGTTACAGAAACCTTCTCGAGGGTGGGCTGCTGCCAGAACCCCAGCCAAGAGGAGGGGGTTTGTTTGTTGAGGTTTGCACTTCTCTCTCTGAACCTATTAATATAGAAAAGTTTGTGCTGTCAAGGGACATGGCTGTTCCTTTCCTCTCCTCTAATCTTTTAAATCCAGGAGCATAGCTTTATTTTTTTAAAAGTTTGTGTTTGCGGCAAATTCTGCAAAATTCCTTTCTGAAGCCCAGTTTGGAAATTTACTAGAAACTTTTTGTTGGAGGAGGTCTATTAAGGCTGGCAAGAAATGTAGTATTTATTAAGGACCCATAGAGAGACCATCCCCTGGGGACACTGTCCAGCAGGACACTAGACTTAATGTTTCATGGGTCTGCCTTTGTATGGTCATTTTAATGGTCTTAAGCAGCTGGGCTGTCTCATCTTCCAACTGTCTGAATATCAGGCTGGCAAAATGGTAGGAAAAGACATGTTAGGGACTGCAAGCAGGTGCACTACTTCAGAGCTTGAAGATACCTTAGAGACCTCCTAGTCAATCCCCTCTGCACTTAACCCTCCCATCACCCCATTGGCAGGTTAGGTCATCTAGTCCCAAGTGACCTTCCCCAAAACAAATGGCCGGTGAGTTGTGGAGCATGGGTCTCCTGTCTTCTGGGCCCAAGGGGATGCCGGTGGCACCATACTTTCAGGTTGTCTGTTGGGTGCTGGACACTCTGGCCCACACAGTGCAACCAAATCATTGGAGAACATCTCTCTGGACAGCCCAGCACCTTGTCTCTAGTGTGTCCTACTACTAGAGTCATCTTCAACCAACATCCTCCAAAAAGGATCACAAGTCGGCAGGAAGTTTCCAGGCAGCTTGAGTTGGGATCGTTTTTTATAATGCTCCCTCCAGATCCTTTCCTCCTGACACCAGGAGACTTGGGGTTATGTCCTTGCCTCCTGACTAGAATTTTTGAAGGAGTATAGAGCAGTATTCAGTGGGATAATTCATTCAGACCTCACATTTCAGGACCTAGAGACTTCAGCTCACTCCAGTGATTATAGGTCACCCTATGCTTATATCATTGTTTTCCATCTTGCCTGTGCATAGAAAACACTTAGAGGGGCTTGTTCTAAGTTTCCAGCCCCCTCCCCTAGAAGTTCTGATTCAGTAGCTCTGATGTAGGGTCTGCAAATCAACATTCATAAGAAGTGCCTCAGGTGGTTCCTAAGATCATCTGAAAGTGTTTTCTCACTCCTTCAGCTGTGTTATTAGACATCTGCCGTGTGCTTTGTTCTTCTGTAATAAAAAGACAAGGGCTTGGCTTTCAGAAGGTGACATTCCACTAGTTTCCCTCTTTTCCTCCACCCTGTTTTGCATCCCTTATTCTCACTCTGCTTTTCTGAGTTGTCTCTCAATAAGTTTAACCAGCTAAGCTGGGTATATTTTAAACACAAATGCACCTGCATTTGGAAAAAAAAAAAAAGTAATACCTGCTAAATGTGTGGCCTTTCTTTACTGTTTATTGTCTTGTATCCGCTGGTCTTTATGTTTAAACATTTCCCTCCCATCCCCACGGAGTCCATCCGTCTTTTCTTTTTCCCGAATTTACTTTGAAGGCAAGTCTTTTTTGGGGGTGGGGGAGCCACTTTAGGGGGTGATGGAAAAGGGAGGATATGGTATGAAAGCAGAGAAAAGTGGAGCTCACAAGATTAAGTTTTAATAAGCCATGAATCTAGACCTGGCAGAGCTTCTGATTTCTGGTGGTTTCATGCAAGCCTTGCCTTATCCTCATTAATGGAATCCAAGCACAATAAAATTGAGTCTTAAGCCTGGAAAATGAGCTCTAGGTAGTTGGGGATGTTAATGCATGGACTAGGGTAATCAGAATTGGAATATGGATAAGAGATGTTATACTTTGTTCTCATTGATCAGATCTGATATTGGCCTATTATAGAAATGACTTGCCTATTGCCATTTTTTTTTTTAAAGAACACTGGCGGGTTCTGTTACTCTATGACGATTAGCATGGTGCTTTTAAAACTTTTCTGTTGAATGTGGTAGAAAAAGAGAATGAAGATGACTATAATCATCAACATCATTTAAACAGAATGGTAAATTGGTAGTTACTTAAATACAAGGTAAAGAATTTTACAGTGATATTACTATCATGGAAGATCAAGGACTTTTAAAAGCAGCCTCCTCTTATTACCTTCTTTATAAAACTTACAGGCATTTAATCTTCCCTGCATTGTATTTCATTCCGTTTTTCTTGGGTATCACACTGTACTGCAAGAAGGTCATGCATTCACTATTTGAAAAGTTACTTTTGTACCATGTTGCAGCCCATGTTTTCACACTTACCTTTTAACCCTTTAATGGCTGTTCAGACAGTGCTTTCAAAGTTGGCTTACTTTAAACTATTTTTTAAAAAAGCCTTTTGGAAGGCTCATTAGAATCACTGTTTTCTTTAAACCTTCCCCAATACAGAAATCATGGTACAACGAGCTAAGTGGCCAGTGTTATCTCTCAACTTATTATGGGACTCTAAAATCAGCCTGCAGCCAATAGTTAAAATGAGACTCCTCAGTCACAGTTGGTGGCTGTGAATGGCAAAATACCTGTCATCTGGAAAACCTCTTGCCATTATACCAAGGCTTGTTTCCCATAGGTAAAACGTAAAGTGCTCACTTCTTGAAATAATTCTGATTTCTTCATACTTGCACAGATAGTGAACTGGAGCAGTGATTCATTAAGCTGTACTCCACTGTCATAATCGAATTAAGCATGCATTTGTTGGCTCAGGGCCGGCAGTTTTTAATTGTGAGAATACAAACATAGTAAATATTAAATAAGAATAATTACATGAGGTGTCTTTCTTGGAAGCGTTGCTGCTGAACACTCCCAACTGGTTTGGTACTTTATCCTTGTTGTCGAAAGAACTTCTCACCTGGAAGCTTGAAAGCTTTTCTAATTTGGGGAGGGGCAGAACGGATATACTTAAAAATTTGTTAGCAAAGGGTTCTGCATGAGCTGTTTCTACTGAAGAGCTTTTTCTCCCTTTTTCTCCTCCAGACCTGCCAGGCCTGCAGTGCGTGAAGTACATCCAGGGACTCCAGTGGGGAACTCAGCAGATACTTAGTGAACATATCCGGATGACACACAGGGAGCATCAGGCCAGATTCGCCGAACTGAACAGCGCTCTCTTCCTGCTGAGATTCATCAACGCCAACGTCCTTGCGGAACTGTTCTTCAGGCCCATCATTGGCACTGTCAGCATGGATGACATGATGCTGGAAATGCTCTGTGCCAAGTTATGAAGGCATGCGGGCCACACAAGTGCAGATCAATGTGAAGCACACACGAGGAACAGGGGGCAGAAGAGTGTCAAATAGTGTAAAATAAACTTTCTTATTATTTTTACATGGCATAGTAATTTTGTATTCAATTAAAGAAAAACTGTAGTTACAGACAGGCAGAAAATCCTCAGTTCCATACTGTTTCATCGAGAAGGAAAAAATTTGCCTACTGGGAACACAGCTTAGGACATCTTTAAGGAAAGATGAGGGTCCTACACGAATACACTACACAAGTTTAGCCACTCTCTCCACTGAGCCTACCAACATCAAATTTGTAATCTTATAATGTTGAAGTGTTAACCACTAACTTAATTGCAAAAAGGTTCATCAGGGTTTTAGCAAGACTTCAAAAAATACGAAGAACCTAGCCAACGTAAACAAAAGTTATCTTTGTAGGTTGATTTGGCTCTACCTTCATTTACACTCTCATCAGCTGTGTGGAAGACTGTCTTTGTACTGACTCAAGTGGACATTGGTGAGCATAGAGGCAAATGAAAGTGAAATAGGAGATTTTCAGAGTTTTAGTTGGGGATTTTTCTGTACACGGTAAATAAAGTTCAATGAGAAACTTACATTCTACAAGGAGGCGCTATAGTTCTGGAAAAATCATCATTATAAACCCCCATTATATCTCATCCTTTAGATCCATTATATATGAGACTGTCACACTGAAGAAGCATGGTATGAAATATACAGTGACTTTATCATTGGCTCCTGCTGCCCCTTTAAGTGCCATCAATAGAACTACTTCCTGTCCCTGGATAAAATTTAGGGCACTAAACATTTATTCACTTATAGGTAATAAATTGCCCATCAGTGACTAATACATCTAGTCCAGGGTAATACCCCACTGCAGGGAGTCTTAAACTTTCTTTTGCACAAACTCCTTTGGCAGTCTGGTGAATCCTTATGGGCATCTTCTCAGAATTAGGTTCTCAAAATAATGCAGCAAATAAAATACTTACGATTACAAAAGAAGTGACTCATGTCAAAATATAGTATTAAAAATGTTAAGTTTAAAAATATTTTGAAATGTGGGGTAATATACATGCTGCTTCATCAGCACATTAAAAAAACTAGCTGGTGGCAGGTCTAATATCTACCTTCATTTCAAGGTAGTGATCAATATAACTGAAATTTCAAAATCATCTCCATCTATAATGTGTTAAGGGAATATTGGAGATTTCCACTGGTGACTCTTGGGGAACCCCAAGATCACTACCCCATTCAGGGATTTGCTAGAGGGTCTCCTGGGTCTCAAGTCTATGGCTGTCTTCAGGGCTAAGACTTATTACAGAAATGTGGTAAGAGTATGCAGCCAGATCACAAGGAGAAAGACACAAGTGGAGTCTGGAGGAATCCATGTCTCCCTCTCCGATGAGGGGTCACATAGCACACTCTTGCTCAGCAATAAAAACTCAGCACCATGTGTGTGATATCTCTGCCCAGGGAAGCCCTTTGAGACTCACAGTTTAGAGTATTTATTGAGGATACACAAGCCCCTTTTACCTCACATGTACCAAAATTCCAAACATGCAGAAAGGAAGTAGATGCTCAGCATAAACCCTATTGTTTGCACAAACAGTTTAGGCCCAGTGAGCCACTCTTATGAGTTAGGGAAGGACGGGAACACTCCCCAAAGCGAAGCTCCCAGATGTCAGCCAAGGATCAATCTTGCAAGAAAGCCATCCTAAGAATAGCAGTCTCACCCTACCTATGTTAACCTGTCTTCACAATCCACTCCCTTGGCCCTTGGTCAAGGAGTCTTTATAGAATTATGATCAGTAGAACCCCACACATCAGGGCGAGGCCAACCTGCAGAAGTGATCTCACTTGTGCCCTATAAGGATCCTGGACAAAGCCACTTAAAACATCCCATTAGCCTTTAAGGTCTGTCTTAGAAAGCCAGCTGGCTCTCTGTAAGTTTCCATATGAACCTTTTCTACCTGGCCCAAGGCATCAATTCCGGCCCAGAACAGCTCTGGCTGGGAAGATGAAGCTGACTGGAAGCCTTCCAGGGCTGAGGCAGTGTCACAATGGTCAGGGCACACATCTAAGAAATACAATCCCCAAGGGCACAAGTGTCCCTTGGAAACAAAATTTACAATGTTTGGGCACCTCCAGAAGGACATGCATTGGGCAGACAGTAGAGGCTAACAGGGCCCCCTAGTGTGGCTTCCCACCATGGTGCCTCCCACCCCCAGGTTCTCAGTCCAGAGTTCGGTCCTTGCTTTAAGAGGGACTGCCTAAGGCAGTCCATTCCAAACCGTTCTATCAGCGACTTGAGTTCATCATCTGCCGAGGGTGGACTGCATTTGGAAGTGCCGTTGGGGACCTTGCAGGAGCTGCCCCACCCCTACCCTCCCACAGTCACAATCATAAGCCAACTGGGCTCAGTTGCCCATCTGAACCCTAAGCACTGTCATAGAAGCTTGCAAAGACAGCACAAAGGCATGGTTTTCTTCAGAAAGAGGATACATCTTCCTGGAGCAGCTCTGAAAACCAAAGCTCATCAATGCCCCACCCCTACCCAGGTGCCAAGGATATTTTGTTGTTTTCTCAGTTGTTCCAAAATCTTCTTGTCCCATTCACTAATCCTAACTTTACAATTTTTCCTAATCATTTCTTTTTTGCCCAGACCTTATGTCTGCAAGAGGGACACAAGTATTTTCACAGAATAACATTTTTACAACTTAACCCCAAAAACCCACATTATATTCAGGAACCAGTCAGGGCGAAACTGAAACTGAGCCCCCCCCTCCCCTCGCCAAACCAAGTTCCTTAGTGAGTTTGTGATTAATCACTCTATCCAAAACTTTATTCCCTTGCTTGTCACCTCTGACCTCAATCCCGTGCTAACTGAACACTAATTAACCAGAGTCACATGACTAAGACTATTGTTGTCAGTAACATTGTTAAGGTACTAAAATTGCTGTTGGAGATACCACAATTAACATACAAATGCAAGTTGTTTCTCCAGGGCAAGATGAGCTCACAAACCCCCTGAGCCTTGGACCACCTGGCCAGAGAATCCTAAACTGGAAACATCCTCACTCTTGAAACCACAATTCAGAAATGCCACAAGAGGACTGATGATTAATCTCAGTTTCTTTGTTCCTCCTCTTTAAGACATACCTAATTCAAAGACTAAGATGGAGTGGATCTGAGGCTTGTCTCCTACTCCCTTGCTTGGCGTCCTGCAAATAAACCATTAATTTGCTGCAAACACTTGCTGCCAACAGTTTGGCTTTCTGCGCCACGGGCACATGAGCCCTTGCTCAATAACAAAATTCTGATTTTTCAACATTAAAAAAAATGGATCTATATAACCTTCCTCCCCCCATGACTTGTCCTGTTCATTGATCTGGTGAGCAGCCTAGAAAAGACAAAACCCTTTCTGAAGATTGCTACAATGAATAATCCAAGGACCAAGTGAAAAGTGAGGGAAGGAGTCAGGCTGTCAGTCCACTGTTGCAGACTGCCGCTCATCTGGTAAGCAGAACACAAGTCAACAGCAGTGAGGCACCCCTCCCACCCTCACTCCACCCTACACAAGGGTTCTAGAGTCTGATTTGCTGAGGGGGCAGAGGTGTCATACTCCCCGTGAGCACCCTCCCTTATCCTGCAGGGTTCAATAGGAATCACAAGGTAGGAATGCAATCAAGCTCTGCATCAGAACTATAGAGCCCACCTGCAGCTCCACTTCAAGCGATCCCATTGGAGAACAAGCCCTTACCCTAGGGCATCTGCAAGCAACCCAGCCAGTCCAGCCAGCACCCAGGCGTTTTCAGAGCTAGGACCTCACAGAGGGGTCCAGCAGTCCCAGAGTCTGGCAGTCCCATTCACTGACCCTGTGCCTGCTTGCAGCTGAGCATAGCTCCCTGCTGACAATGAATCAGGCCAGAGCAGGCAGTATTACATTTTAGCTTGGAGTCAGGTCCAGGCAACCAGCATCTGTGAATTCAGTATACCTAAAATACCAGTGGCTTTTCCTCAGCAGCAAGCAAAGCCAAGACGCTGGAGGGCCAGACACCTGCGTTCCAAGTCCAAGTGATAAGCAAGCCTTTCCCAAGCACTTTTCACCTTGTCAGTCTTAGGGTCCAACCTGACCCCCGCAAAAATATGCACAACAGGGCAGAAAATCATCAGCCCTTAAGGGCCAGAAATCTTATTTTACAGAAGCTCATTAGCAAAACTAAAAATGCTTTTTTAAAATTCCGTATGTGTATGTTCATCTGGAGACTGGTTCCCTTTTCCCAGAGGCTCCAACAGGCAAAAACCACAGCAAAAAATCATCAGTTAGAGGAGACTTGTTTCAATACTGAGTTTAAATTCCAATCCGCCCACCTGTGGCAGAAAACAAGTGAGCTGTGTCCCATGAACCCATTTTTTTTCCTTTTCTGTTTTCCCTGGTTGAGATGACCCTTCCAGCATTATGAAATTAAAAGCATATAACATTTTACATCAATTTGTATCATACAGCCAGACGCAACAGCCACAAAATGCAAAGCTGTGATTTAAAATTCCATTTTTCTCCCTCATTACAAGTTTACTCAAAGCCCTAGCAGTAAATCCACCGTTTACAGAGTTCACATCACAGCTGCCAGGAGAACCCAGCTGGAGTGCAAGGGGAGGGGAAGGGGCTGCTGCAGTAGCAGCTAGAGGGAAGAAAAGGCTAGAGTGTTTCTCCTTTCTTTTCCCCCTCTGCCTTATTTAAAGCCTGGCTCCAGTCCTAGCAAAAGACTTAGCCTTTTTCCCATCCACTTAATGGACAGAGCAACTACAAACTAATTTCTGTGCTTGGACCCTTTCTCCCCCTCCCCAGAGGGGGGACAGAGAGAGAAAAAGAAACAAGTCATCACCTGGGCTACGGCTATTTTTTTCCCCCCACTTTAGCCTGCATGGCCAAAAGCAGCCTGGGGGATGCAGTGAGCCAACTGTAAGGATGGATCTGTCACACTGACATTCTATAGGGAGCTTTTACCTCTGACCACAGCCACTCAGCTGCTGCTTCATGCTATGGTACCTCCACAGTCACCCAGGTACCTGCGTTTCGGCATGCCCTGCCCCTCCCTCTTTCTTTCCTTCAAAGTAACGCTGTAGCTAAATTTCAGTGAGTTGGAGTCATTCTAACAAATTCTGCCACCGTGTTGGAGGTACCCTAAGCCCCCCCTCCCCTGCCACTACATTCACCTATCAGCTAGATGGTCTCAGAGCACTTGCATGTGGTTGTCTCTACAGCTCAGATGATTTATAGTGATGCAGTGAAGACACACAGCTAGATCAGATGGGGACGACACAGGTGGAATCCATAAGGCTTCCTTTTGACGTCTCTCGTTCTCGCCCATGAGGGGCCACTAAGGTAGTTGCTTTTTCACGTGCGCCCCACCCCCACCGTAACAAAAATTAGCAGCATGTGTGTAATGTTTCTTCAGGGAGAAGTCCATTAGAGATTCAGGGCCCGGAGTTTTCACCGGGGACTCGTCACATAAGCACCCTCTACCTAGCTTGTACCAAAATTCCAGTCTCCTAGCAGGAAAGCAGGGGGTCAGCATAAGTCATATTGTTTGCACAAACAATCTAGGCACTCCACAGTGACCCACCCTGACCACTTAGGGAAGGGGAGGAAGATTCCTGGAACTGTACTTCCCTGATTTAAGCTAACGGCCGCCTTGCAAGCAGGCCCTCCTAAGGATAGTGCTCTCAGGCTTACTATGCCAACTCTTTCCTGCACAGGTACTGCTAATATTACTGTGCTGTGTTACGTGCATTCATAATTAAAGGAGAGGCCAAATTTCAGTCAGAGTTTAGTGAAAATAACTATGTAACCGTTTTTTTCCCCCAAGAAATCAAGTTCACTGAACCCCTGACTTCTATCCAGGGGCTCCTCGAAAATGGAGGAAATTCATTGATTATTGATTCAGAACCACTGAAAGTTAGTACCTCATTCTTTTCCAGTCTGAGACTTTCCCGTTAACCACCTGCAGCGGGAGAGCAGGGGCTTCTAATATTCTCCACACCCACCACTTTGTACTTCTAGTCCTACTTCTGTATCTTCCTACGCACATTTGCAGATGCCCACAAGGTCGGAAGACATCAAGGAGAAAGAGGTAAAGGGAGAAAAGTTCTCACCTGGCTGACGCCCAGCTCTCTGTCGTTTTCTCTGGCCATGGCAGATGTTTCGAGTTAATTCCTCGTCTTGTGGGTACGCACATACCTCAGCGTGGAGAACTTCCTCCACATTTCCCTCATCTCTTGGCATCTCGCTCCTGCAACTACTTCTATATTTCTTCTAGTCGTGCTTCTCTCTCTTCAGTCCTCGGACCTCCCTTTTCCTCTTCACCCCCTCAGCGTCTTCTACTCGCTTCACTCCACTAGGCAACTCTGGCAGGGAATTAGACAAACCTACGGCAGCACGCATGCGCACGGCAGCACGCACGCGCACGCTGGTTCTAGCGCGCATGCTCTCTCTCGCTCTTGCGCTCTCCCCCCACCCCACCCCCCTCCGCCTGCCTTGGAGGGAAATAGTTTTTGCTTTGGCAGATTTTAAGTGTGTAGGCCACCCAACCCAGCCACCTGTTCTGTATTAGTATTTCACATAATACTAATCCCTAAGGAGAGGTGCACTGAATAAATGGCAGTTTATTTCTACTGAAGGACAAGAGAGCTTTTGGATTAATCGTGTTAGAGAATTTCAATCTGGATATGAGGTTGGTAGAATGATGGAGGGGGCGGGGGCGGGGGGTGGTGCAGGTAAGAGGGCCTGACAATTAGGTAGAAGAAAGTCTTTGGACAGAAGCCCTCAGAACCTGAATGCCTACTTAGAAATTCTGTCTGAATGGCTGTAGTAACCTCACTCTTTTGTTGCCCCTTTTTCTATCATTGGTTGGTGGTATCCCCTATAGCACTATAATTTCATTTTGACTTGTTTGCATCTTGCAGTTAGATGACTTATGATGAAATATAGCCACTAAAGTGAATGTGAGTGAGATACTGCTCTGAAGAGAAATTTATCAATAAACAAAGCCGTCTACAAATTCTTCAGAACTGTAAACTCACGCATGGTCACATCAGTGACTACGTTATGTGTATGGATTTAAGAAGCTACCATTTAGTTTTTTAAAGTAACAATATCTAAATATAGTTCCCTGTGTTAAAGCTTGTAATAACCTATAATGAAAAAGAATATGAAAAAGAATATATATATAACTGAATCACTATGCTGTACACCAGAATCTAACAAACACTGTAAATCAACTATATTTCAATAAAAAGTAACAATATCTGAGAGTTGCGCAGAGTTATTCATTTCTTTTTACAGAAGTCTTACTGATCAGTAGTGCCAAATGCAACTCTTTTTCTATTCTAGTCATGGGCTGCTGTATGAGTAATTGGTGAAGTCAAACTCTGAACCTAATGTTTTAGGGCAGAAAATCTCATCAAACCATATGCCCAATTTTAGAGCAGAAGACCAAAAGTTCTGGCAGAAATTTTAAGAGTGGTTAGATAAAGATGCAAGGTGGTCTACAGAAAACAAAATGTAAAAATAAGTAGAACAGAAATAGGAAGGTAGCAAGTAGCAGAGGATGGGGGACAAAATAAGCAGGAAAAAGGGGAAAATAAATTCATAATATAAAATGAATGTCAGATTTACTAAAGTAATCTGTATTATTACGTTGTTTTACTCCTAATACATGATTACAAAAAAGTTTATTTCAAGTAAAAAAGCTAATATTTATTGTACTAAGCTCTGTTTTCAGTACTTTTCAAGGTTTATCTCATTCCTTACAATAGCTCTACAAGTTATAGCTGTCCTACCTTCCCAGATGAGTTAAGGCTCAGCGATGGAGTATCTTTCCCAGGACCCCATCACGAGCATAAGGTATGGCTGGAATTCGAAAGTCCTGTATGATGAGTGCACCTAAATTTCTACCACCATACCACACTGTCTCCAATTTAGCTACAGAAGCTAAAGAGAAGTATATTTACAACATTTTATAGAATACATTTAACATACCTTATTTTTTTTTTTTACTTTTTAAGAATGCCAGTTTTCACATGTTTATGACTGAAGGTTAATACTTCCCGCTAAGACCACAGCAAACTTCCCCATTCTTGTGATTCTGGATCTTGTATCTGTGATCATCAGTGAGCCTCTATTTTTTCTTTGCCAAGTTGTTTTATTTATTTATTTTTATTCTTATTTTTTATTGATGTGTAGTTGATTTACAACGTTAGTTTCAGGTATACAGCAAAGCAATTCAGTTATACATATACATACATACATACTTTTCCAGTTTCTTCTCCATTATGGCTCATTACAGGAAACTGAATATAGTTCCCTGTGCTATGCAGTAGGTCCTTGTTGTTTATCTATTTTATACATAGTAATGTAACATACTTTATTTTAAAATCTAGGTACGTAAAACTACTTTTGGTTTTTGGCTGTGGGTAAATCTGGTGGCTCCTATGCTACCATTGTATAGTTACAATGGACACATTTTCTAAACCAGAAATCGGGACCTAAGCTTTGACAAAGAGAGTTACAGGTTTGTACACGTTTATATGAAAGATCTTATGAAGCTATATGATGTAAAGTACATTTAATGATATATTTAGCAAGTCACCTTAATTAAAAAGAAAAGTAAAGTCAGATGAAATATGGCCCACTTGGAAGATAGTAAACATATGGTTCTGTAAAACATACTTTTTCTTCTTTATAGCCAGATCTTTTTGATGCTCTCAGGTCCAGCCTTTACCCTTACTAATACAGTCACAATCCTTATTTAGCTAAGGACTTGGAAGCCATTTCATGCTTCAGTGCAGAGAGGTAATTAATGTTAGGATTCTGACATTTAAAAACACACATAGAGGTTTTAATATCGTTGATGTAATTACAGTGTTTTAAGTGGTTATTTCTTTCTTACCTCCACAATGCAATTGTAATAGAGCCTGAAGCTGCTATTATCATTGCTTTTTAAATTGTAAACAAGGGAATTGCCAATAAGGAAAATGAATCCTAATTCAAATTAGGCATAACATGTAGAATATTAAAATACAAGAAACCTTGCTTCCTTTGCCTTCCTTCTTATGATTACTTTTAATTAGCCCCCAAACCATTCATACATGTATCTGGTTAAATACTATAAATTATTTATTTGGGCATCCTATAGGGGACATTTAAACAGTGGATGAATGATAAATCCCTTCTAATCAACTTGATGACTGATTGAATCTGTGGTTCCATAACTAACTTGAGAATGGTCCTTCTCACTGGCCATACCAAACAAACAAAATGAAACTAAGTTCACTGTTTTGTAGACAGTCTCATTATTTAGTCTTACAATCATTAACACAGTATTATGAGGTCTGTATGCAGACTGTAGATATTCATATGTGAACTCGTTCACTTTTAGGAGGTAAGGCATATTCTCTTCACCACGGTTCACACTTCTACTTATTGTCTTTTTTTTTAAATTGATTCATCATAAGCTTTATTTATCACTGAGACCCAGTTATAGGAGGGGGTTATTTTAATGTTCCTTTTTATTATTATTGAAGTATAGTCAGTTTACAATGTGTCAATTTCTGGTGTACAACATAATAGTTTAGTTACTGTCTTATATATGTTCTATTTTACTCACATGTTATCTTCTGGACTTCTAGGATCATATAAGTTTACTACTCTTGATTGAGAGAATGAAAACATATACATGTTATATTGGCCATTATATTAAAAGAAAACTTTGGACACCTAAATTAGATTACTCACACATGTGAATGTGCCAGTTAATCATTTCTTGACTCTTTGCCCCAGATCCTCCATTCTTTGCCTTGGTTTGTGATATCAGAGACACACCCTATAAACATTTCTTTTTTTGCCAGTGGCACAATATTGATTTCAACAAAAGAAAAACCTTAAAGGACATGACCAGGCAGTGGCAGCAGGAAGACACTTTCCCTCCAGGTCCAGTCCTCCTTGCTTATAGTTCTGCACAGGTGCCTGGTGGCTCTCAGCTATCAGCTCTAGCCAGTTTCACTCTCAGGCCACACCCTCCCCACTCAGTGGCCCACTTGCTGTGATCTGTGCCCTCTAGCAAGTTTCTTTGACCAAGAAGAATGCCTGTTCCTGCCCTCTTCTAAGAGGTCCGAACCTCAGTCTCTGGAGGACCCTCTGCTATTGTCAACTCTCCGCACCCTAGGTATTGTCATTGTTTTAGAACTTGAGACTCCTTAGAGTCTTCTTTTACCCCGCTTAGTGTTTAACTCTCTTTTATTCATTATTAAATCTTAATGTTAATCTTCTCTATTTAAATCAGTGGTGCTGTTTCTCTTTCCTCACTAGACCCAGACTGATTTAATGAGCAACTCAAGTCTAGGGAATTTTATTCTAGATAAGATGCACCAAAAACTCTTAGAGACAAGTTCACAGAGTTTTCTAGGAAATAGACATTGAAGCATGATCTACTGTGTGCCAAGTTTCAATTCTGTGTGCATAAATTGAGGTCTACTTCTTTAAATGTTATTTGATATCAATAAACTTTAATGAATACTAAAAGGCTGACTTTCTCATTAGGAGAAAGCTAAAAACCAGGACCATGAATTTTCAGCCTAGGCTATCTGAAAGTATGCTGAGTAATGATTTGAAGAAAAGTCAATCGGCAAGGCTGTACAAAAGGTACATAGAAAACCATGTAGGTGGGGCCCTTCCCTCAGTCATCATTTAATCCATCTGCCAACAAAATGCCAGGAAGTTACAACTGGGTGGATTGGGTGTCCTTTGTTCTCAAAACGTTTTTTTTTTCTCTTTGTATGTAGGTAAGGATTTGCAGATCAATAATCATTTTGATTTCAGCATACAATTACATTCTCTTTGCTTGAGTTCCTGTGAGTTATGCTCAAGGCTTCCTGCTCTGATGCTACTGTGTATTTGTTTTTCTACTCTGATTTTAGTGCATGTTGATGACAAGTTAAATTATGAAAAAACTCAGTCTTTAATTCCATCAAGATGTGGTTGCCAAAGAAAGGTAAAGATGCGAATTAGGTGGTACTAGGAACCTTGAGCCTCACTCTACAGGAGAGCACTCTAATACTTGTGTGTGTGTGTGTGTGTGTGTGTGTGTGTGGTGGAGGGAGTCTGGGCATGGTACAAGGATGTGTGAAAGACAGCCCTGTAAACTCATCTGCTGACAGTTCATGTGAAGACTTGACTAGAAAATTTCCATTAGTACGACCAATGATATAAACACATTTTAACAAATGGTAAAACTGCTTTCCACATTAAGATAGCCATTTATACCAAGTGTTTCATCCCTCAGAATGGTAGGGGTTTTGTGAGCTCAGGCAAGGGCTTTAAGGTCAGCAAGTAATTAAAGCAAGTAACTTTAGCATTCAGTTCAATCTAAATAATATATATTAGTCTCTATAATGTGCAACCTACTGTGCCCTCAAGAAGGGTAGACAGTTCATCCTGAAGTATCCCACTATTAATGCTTTACACCTAAACAATAATCCACAATTACTGCATTTTCACTGTGGTTGGGTTAGAAATGAGCCATTTTCCTTTAAACTTTCCTTATTCTTCCCTCTGCAGTGCACCTCCAATTTTTTATCAGTGATTTTACTCTAGCTAAGGGCAAAGTAAAACAGAAAGTTGAATAATTCTGAAAATGTATATTAAAAAGTTTGACTATTTGTTTGAAAATATTCAGATAATTTTCTCACACCTATTTTTGTCTCACCAGTAGATGGATGCCCTTCATTAACAGTGAAATGGCATGCTAGGCCACTGAGACTGAATCACTTTGACCATGCTGTGTTGATAGCATTTTTACCATCATCAGCTCCTTCTTCATAGAGAACATTTATTTACTTAAAAAACACTTACTTAGCATGTATATGCCAGACATCAATATGCCCAAGGTTAGATTATTTGCCCAAGCCTGAGGAGGCAAAATCCTGAGAGAGGCCTTTCATTGTTTAATAACTCTTTCTTTCAAAATACAGATGTACAAAAGTTAAGTGAAAGTTGTCTCTTTCCTGTAGGCACCCTACAGTATTCCAGAGGTATTCATTTCATTTATCAGATTAAAATGTAAATTAGAGGACTTTAAGTAGTTCTTAGGGACTTTAGGAATGGCAAGGCTTTAAGGTTTCTTATTCTGGAAATGTACGAGTCACCAATTCAGATCATCAGAAAAAATTCAGCCTCATCTTTGGGATATCTGTACCCACTTATAAAAGACAAGTCGAATCTCATGCTCCACCTACTGAGCTAGCCAGGCAGCTGTCCATTGACCAATGAATAGATAAAGAAATACATACGGTGGAATATTATTCAGCCTTAAAAAAGAAGGAAATCCTGCCACTTGTGACAATGTGGATGAACCTGGAGGACGTTATGATAAGTGAAATAAGCCAGTCACAGAAGGACAAATACTGCAGAAGTCCACTTATAAGAGGGATCTAAAATAGTCAAACCCATAGGAGCAGAGAGTAGAACAGTGGTTACCAGGAGCTGGGGGAGGAGATAATAGGGAGTTGTTTAATTGATATAAAGGTTCAGATTTGCAAGATGAATTAAATCTAGAGATCCGCTGTACAGCATAGTGCCTATAGTCACAGTATTATGTTGTGCACTTAAACATGTGTTGAAGATAGATCTCATGTTAAATGTTCTCACCACAAAACCAAAACCAAAAACAAACAAAAAATCCCAAAGGGTTCCCCAAGGAAACTTTTGGAGGTGACGGATATGTCTATTATTACCTTGATTGTGGTGATGGTTTCACAGGTGTATGCAGATGTCAAAACTCATCAAATTGAGTACATTGAGTATATGAAATATCTGCATTTTTTTGTGTGTGTATAAAACCAAAAAGAAGTCAAAACGCAAATCAACAAACATTTCCAACCACCAGCTATTTGTTGCAGTTGAGGTCATTTAAATATTTTAAAAGTTCTCACATTTTCTAAGGAATTCTACTTTTTGAGTCTTTTCTCATGTTGCCTCTATCTTCTCAAAGTTCCATCTGATAGTTGAAATTCTGTCTACTTTTTAAGGCCATTTCAAATAATTCTTTCTCCAGGAAACTATTTTATTTGTCAAATCAAGATAAGTTCTCCTCTGCAATACTTCCTAACTTTTGTTTTTTAAAGTTTTATAACATCAAAAAGTACCATCAGCATGAACAACCACCTGCCTCTATGATTTTTTGTTTAGTTTTCACTAACATATTAGGAAGACTTCATGTTTAGTTTCATTAATGAAAGGGGGGTGGGAAGATTGCTCAAATTATACTTCCTGAAAGATAAATACAATTTCTCTATCAAATAACTCCAATAATGAGGCCTAAACTATCATAGGAAAGTCATAAAAGGAAAGTGAAAAATCTCAGAAATTTATATGTGAAATTGCACCCTGCTTCCCCAGCAGGTTTGGAGCACCTGTCTCAGGAATCCTTCCCTACCTAGACTGTGGAGAGGTTTGATGGGGCTGCAGAGCAAGGAATCCTTCCCCTTCCTCGTGGTGACAGTCTTCCCCGCCCCTCTTCTTAATAGTGGCAGCTGCCAGGCATCCCAGTGGAAATCTCTCAAATCTTTTCAGGACGCTGAGGGCAGGCAGCAGCTGAAAGCAGTCCGGGTGGGGAATCTTTCCTTCCCTGGGACAGAGACTGCAGCCTCACGGCTGCCTCCAGTCTTGCAAGCTCTCTGGCACGTCAAGGTTCCAGGATGTCTTTCTTCAAGTCCAAGAAGACACCTTGGCAACACAGGGCGGTTTCCCTCTGCTCCAGGTGACCCTGCGGTAACCCCCCACAGCTCCCCATGGAACCTCAGGTGCCTGACAGAGCCTCTCTACCTCCCAGATCTACTTTTTTTCATTTTCTTTTCTCTAAGTATGGGGATTTACATCAAGTAAGAGTTAAACTAAGGGAGAACAGACAGAAACTTCGCCCGTTATGATGTTGATGCGGGGGAGAGGAAGAATTAAATAAATTACAATTTAATAAAATTTCTTCTGGAAAAAAAAAAAAACACGTACGGTTGGAGCAGAAACGTGTTGGGTTGGTAGGCCAGCACCAGTTCCCTCTCTCTAAAAGCACCCAACAGTTTTTTGAGGAATTACTTCTTCCTTACTGAATACAGTCTGGTGGGCTATGAACAATGTCTCTGTGCTCCCTCAGCTAAGGGGCGGGCACGTGACCCAATCCAAACCAGTCAATTTGGGGCAGAGAAATAAAGATTAACGATGGTTATAATTTCATTCCTCCCTTGTGTGGGAGATGGGGGTAGGGATGTTCTGGCTTAACTGCTGACTCCTGCTTGGCAGCTTGAAAGCCTGGATTCTGGCCCATTTCAAAACCCAGCCCCTGACAGTTTTCCACATAAACTCTGTTTAACTTCAGCAAAATGGGGTTACTTTTGTTGCTTAAAACCAAAGAAACTTCATTATATAGTGGTGTAACTCAGAAAAATAAGCCATAGATGAATACTGATGTCTCAAGTATATTAAGCCCTTATTACCTGGTCCATGGTTTGCCTGACAATGTAACAAGATTAAGCACCAAATATGTCAACATTAAGTATATGAGGGAATCTGCTTGTTTTTGTATCCTTCACAGAAAAAAAAACCTGCAGCATTTGAAAATACTTTGTTCACTTCAAAGAGATCTGACAAACAGTGCTTTGGAATGGTTCTAAACCTCAGGCATAAACAAACTAAATGACGAAAACATGAATTCCTTCTCTTCTCCTTTAGATAAGATTGCTTGCAGTAATAAACACTAGTGTAACCAGGGATATAGTCAGCCATTTGCTGTCTGAATGGAAGGCCAGAACAATTTGTTTCATATAAAATTTACACTATTAGTTGGAAAATTTGTAGTACTGTGAAAAGATTATTTACTTTAAAACATTTATTTATAGGTGAGAATAATGTACACACTAACAATTTTGGAATGGATTCACTTATTAATGTACTTTATCATGTAGAAGTTTGAATGCCAGTGTGCTTTTCTGTACATGACCTATGACTGAAGTTTCTTTGCTGTTTCAAGAAAGATAGGGGCCTAAATGAGCAAAAAATTAAATGAATAAATAAACCATATTGAGAATATGGTAGCATCACTACATAAGTCCATACAGTGAAAGTCAACTATAGTAAATGTTACTCTTAAAGGTTTTGGAGGGAAGTCTCTTTGGAGATGGTGTTGCCTGTCTCTATAGTGAGTTGAACACTAGTTTGTCCTGTAGTATTAGAATAGATTGCTTTTTCCCTTTTTCTTTTTACACTTTTTCTTAAATGGAGGTACTGGAGACTGAACCCAGGACCTCATGCATGCTAAGCTTGTGCTCTACCACTGAGCTATTACCCTCCCCTCAGGTTGCTTTTTCTTAGGGGAACACCAGATTAAACAGTTTTTTCATGCTTCAGGCTCATGTTTCACAAAAAAGAAAAAGGCTTTTATAAAATACTAGAATCATATCCACTGAGACCAGAAGCTCCCAACTGTCACAGCTACTGAGAACAGAGACTGAGAAAGAAGATTCAACTGTCTGATCTCATGCTAACTCCCAGGCTTAAGACAGCTAGAATTTCCTACATATTGAAATTTTGGCAAGCTGACTTTTCAAAAGCTGCATATGTGGTTGATATGACTCTACTGTACACTAGTGAATTATCCTTATGGCAGACTTAAAGTCAGCTGAAGTCAGCTTTAGTTGCACTTTCCTTTGTTTTATAACTTCATCTTGTGATTTAGCTCATTAGCTGATAATCAGCTGGTAATTTGCCATCCAAAGATAGTTAATAATAGCTACCAGTATAGGTAACGTGCAAGGTTCTTAACAAACTTTATCAAATTTAACCCTGAAATGTGGATACTATTATTTTCATTGTATATACTTTAAAAGAAAAGGAAGATTCAAACAACAACAATAAAAATAAATGAACATAGCAGCACTATTTACAATAGCCAAGACATGGAAACAACCTAAATGTCCATCAACAGATGAGTGGATAAAAAAGATGTAGTATATATATACAATGGAATACTACTCAGCCATAAAAAGAATAAAATAATGCCATTTGCTACAACATGGATGGACTGGAGATCATTATTCTAAGTGAAGGAAGCCAGAAAGAGAGAAAAATACCATATGATATCACTCATATGTGGAATCTTAAAAAAAAGACACAAATGAACTTATTTACAAAACAGAAACAGACTCACAGTCATAGAAAACAAACTTATAGTAACTGGGGGGAACGGGGTGGGAAGGGATAAATTGGGAGTCTGAGATTTGCAGATACTAACTAATACATATAAAATGGATAAACAACAACTTCATACTGTATGTATCAGAGGAAGCCCAGGGAACTATATTCAATATCTTATAGTAATCTATAATGAAAAAGAATATGAAAAGTAAAATACATATGTATATGTATGACAAACATTATGCCATACACTAGAAATTGACACATTGTAAACTGACTATAACTTAATAAAAATTTTTTTAATGAACAGACCAAACGAAAACAAACACATAGATACAGGGTACAGAGTAGTGGTTACCAGAGGAGAAGGAGTGGAAATTGGGGGGTGCAAAATGGGTAAGGGTGTATCAAATGTATGGTGATGGATGGAAACTGAATTTTTGGTGCTGAGCACACTGTAGTGTATACAGAACTAGAAATATATTGTTGTACACATGAAACTTATATAATATTATAAACCAATATTATAAACCAATATTACCTCAATTGAAACAACAAAAAAAGGAAGGCTCAGAGGAACCTGTCCGAGGTCACAGAGACAGTAAGTGACTGAGATCTTATATACATGTAGACTCCAAAATTGTTCTTTATCCTTTACCATGTTACCTTCGTACAAACAGCCATCAATAATTTCATTTTAGAGCTGGGAGTCTATTCAGATACAGTTAAGTATAATAGATAATAGAATAAGCTTTAGACCCAGACAGCTTGGGCTTTATTCCTGTTATCCTCTTAGTTGAGGGTGACCCTGGGAAAGTAAGGTAACTTCACCTCTCTGTGACTCAGTTTCCTCATCTGCAAAATGGGGATAATAACAGAAATGATCTCATAGAGGTGTTGTGAAGATCAAACGTGTAAATGCACAGAAAGCTTTTGGAATAGTGTTTGGCAGACAAGTGCTCCATTGCTTTATAAATGTTGGGTATTAATATTCCATATGTAACTGCTGGTGATATGATTCCCCTTGTCAGTTTTGATCAGGTCTAGGATTCTGAGAGCACTGTTTTTAAACTGTATGGTGTTGCTTCTGTAAGACCGCTTACTGATCAGTTAGTATTAATTATGTGGCCAACATCAAATTGGGCAGATGCAGGATAAAAAGCAGTGTAGGATAGTTTCACTCTCAATAAAGAATTTCTAGCTGGAGTCAAGTTTTAAAGAAAAAGTCACACTCACAGATGTATATGGTTATCAAATGGGAAAGAGACGGGAGGGATAAATTAAGAGTTTGAGATTAACAGATAGACACACTACTATTATAAGATAGATAAACAATAACGATTTACTGTATAGCACAGGGGACTATATTCAATATCTTGTAATAACCTATAATAGAAAAGAATCTGAAAAAGAATTCTATATATGCACATATATATCTGAATCACTTTGCTGTACACCAGAATCTAACACAACATTGTAAATCAACTGTACTTCAGTAGTTTTTTAAAAAGTGGCAGCTAAATGGCTGAAGCTAAATGGATGACTGGTTGCCCACAAGGAGGCCTCACACGATGGAAGGGATTGGGTGGTTTCATAATTGCCCAGCCCCTGGCCCTCTTCATTGCAGGCTCAGCAATCCAAGTTCCTTGGTGCCGCTTCTAGTTATCTACCCCTGCCTAAAAGACATCATCTCAAAGCTTAATGGCTTCAACCAACAATAGTCATTTATTCTCTCTCACGGTTTCTGTGCACTGGGAATTGGGGCTCAGCTGGGTGGCGGTTCTATCTTGGTGTTTCTCACGTGCTTGCAGTCAGTCAGGATGAAGCAGGAACAGGGTGTGCGGTCTGGAGTGGCAGAGGCATTTCACTCTCTTCATCTAGTCTCAGGCCTTCTCCATGTGGCCTCTCCAACCGGGTAGCCTCAGGGTAGCCAGATTTCTTACTTGATGTTCGGGGATCCAAAGGGTGAGTATCTCCAGAGAAATAGGCAGAAGCCTTTCCTCAGACACCAGAGTCACATCTATCTATTCGTCAAGGCAATGACAAAAGCCTGCCCAGTTTCAGCTGGAGAGTACGTAGGCCCCACCTCTCAATGAGAAGAAAGTCAAAGCATTTGCACTAATGTTTCAAATGGCCCCAGTGCTTCAGAGCTCTTTGTATCCAGGATGTATCTAAAATTTACAGGGCTATCACATAAAATTGGAAAGCTAATTTATAGTTAGAAATAAAATTGCCAAGCAGATCACATACTGAAGCCAGCTTGACACGCCCTTTTTAACATAGTAGACAGGCTATGCTAGATGCCAAAATATCAGAATGTCAAGTGCTGAGTATAGAAAGAGACAAGGAGAATAAAAAGTTTGAAAAGTTTAATATCACCAGGAGTTTATCTCCTCACTGTTAGGGAGATCATGTTGGCATGACTGGGCTTGTTGTCCCAGACAGTATTGCATTGATGGTGCCAACATTTGCTGTCCTCTCCTTACCTAAAATTTTCGTTGCTAATTATATTTTCACTAAATTGAACATTTTTATAACATTAATATGATATTCACTATGTTTTGCTGTCCTGGGATGAGTGTCTGTTTAACATGACTTTCCAAATTTTTGTGCTTAGAGGACAATCTTACTTATGTAACAGGTATGAATTTCAACCTAAAATTTTGTTGTTCAAGAAATAGCCACTTGTTTATTTCTTTAAATCAAATTGAAATGGTCCCCAAGTGCTAAACCCACAGGGCCAGTGAAATATTCAATTCTAATCATTCTTCAGACTTCTCTTTTCCCAGTGTTGGCCCCAAATCCTGGGTCTAACGGTGACTTCTGAGCCGCTCATGGTCCTAATGCCCCTCTCTGGTACTTCTTTGCTATGCTTGAACACAGGAATCTTCAGCAAGGCTCACAGAGCTCAAGTCTAGCCTCACCTGTGTTCTTGCTAAGTAACTGGAAAATTGCTGCCAAATGGTGTGCTGATCCTGGATGTGAGCATGACAACCATGAAAGTTGGAAAAGTCACAAAAATAAACTTTCCAATTACTCTCCATATATCTGCAATTTCACACTCCTTTAAAAAATTTTTTATTGAAGTAACATTGGTTTATAGCATTATGTAAATTTCATGTGTACATTATGCTTCTAATTCTATATATACTAAAACATGCTCACCACCAAAAATTTAGTTTCCATCCATAGCCATGCACTTGATCTCCTTTACCCATTTCACCCCCACCCCGCCCCTTACCCTCTCGTAACCACTACTCTGTACTCTACATCTACGTGTTTGTTTTTATTTGGTTTGGTTTGTCCATTTATTTTGCTTGTTTGTTTGTCTGTCACTCCTTTTCATAGAGGGAAGAAATGTCTTGTACCTAAGGAGGATTTCATAATTTCTATAGATCAGTTACTGCTTGGTGTTTTCCATTCTTTTCTATTCTGAATAAAACCTTTTATGGCATTTATCCTGTCCCTGATTTATCACTGCATAGCCACTGTAGGCCCCAGGGCACAAAAAGGAACATCTAGATCTTACGGAAAAGAGGGCAGATCACTCAGAGATCCTGGATGTTCAGCTGGACACAGTGACTGGACTGTACTTTGGGTTATCTTCCTTGAGGAGGAGGATTAATGTGTTCCCTACGAGAGAAAAAGTGCAAAAATGGATATTTAGTGGCCAGAAGGATAAACACTGGAAGAGGCTGGCTGGCTGTTCACAAATTGCGGTCTTCTTCCTGGGCACACAGCTAGAATACATCTTTGAGTATAACTTCTTACGTTACAGCTGGGTGTGGGCATATGATAGCGTTCTAGCCAATGTGATGTGAACTGAAGTGTTATGTGCCACTTCCAAGCTGACAGATATACACAGTATCCTTGATGTCCTCCGTGCTGTGTCTCCTCTGCAAGCTTGATGCAGGTGAGCACAGTTGTCTTGGAAGACACTTTTACAAGCTGGAGATTATCGTCAGTCCAGGATGAAGATATATGCAGCATGAGAGTTCTTAGCGGTTTCACATGCATCTCCATATGTAGTAGGTAGGAATGTATTCAGCATGCTCAGATGTGTAAGAAATATTCATTTGTTATTTTATTCAAATAAAATTAAACCTGAATCCAAATCCAAGCTCTATTCTATCAGGCTGTTGGGAGATGCAATTTTAGCTTTTATTAAGGCTTCTACACAGTGTCTTCAGGCCTGGCAGTTCGCTGCTTCCCAGTCATGTTTGTGACTCATTTGGTGAGTCTGAGAGCCCCTGTGTGTGAGACTCAGACTCCTTGAGTCCATCGCAAGACATCTCTCAAAGGGCTGTCATGTCTCTGCTCTTACCAGGACCCTCAACTTCTTGTATTTTTCCAACATCAGCCCCAATCTCAAACTTTCTCTTTCTCCGCCTCTCCTCTCTTCAAAAGCCATCTCTCTCTCTCCTCATGTGAGTTGTGAGGCAGACAAAATTATCATTTAACGGGCTGAGGTTTCACAAAGGGCAGGCAGAGCCAATGACTTTAGCCATCCAATCTCTTACGTATTCTGTAAATATCCCTGAACAAATTACCAAACCTGATGAACTGTTTGAAAATGAAGGGAGAGAAAACTATGCAGGAAACATTACTATTTCGAAAGAACCATCATGGTAACCTTTGTATCAAACACTGGATTCTTTCCCTCAGGGGTAGCTGGGGCTCGTTTTCATAGGCACACTTGCTAATCACATAATGATTGCATAAAACATTGAACTTTAATTTATGAATGTTTCTACTAACCCAGGACTAATAGGTGGTGACTATTCATATGAATTGAATACAATTCTGTATATTACCTTAATCAAACAATTTATATAGGTTCTTGGATGTTTGCTTATTTATTCAAAGGTTGACAAGTTTCATGAAGTATGACAATGACTAAACTTTGTGTAAGAATTCTGTGAAGCCTAAAGAAAAAATTTTGAATGACATATGAAAAGGGAAATCCAATAAACCACGAGCTCAAAAGAAACTCTGTGAAAACAGATATGGGCAAAGATCATTAAGGAAAAAAAGACCGGTAGGAATTAGAAAAAAAAAAAGAGTCCAACAAATAGCAGTAATTAATAGGCCATAATCAATGTAGCTGTGTATATGGTGAATATGCGACAGCTGTGAGCACTGAGATGCAGAATCCTGGGGACAGGAGTTACACACGAAGAGTAAATACACAGAATGCTGTAATGAAGCAAAGTGTTTCACTTCATTCACTCTCTGAGATAATCTGCTCTGGAATGCGAACTGCTGCCTATGAGACACAAGAAGCAACGCTCCACAAAGAAGATAAATGATTGTACAATTCAGCACTGACACTTGTCTCAGTGGATCCCTAGATCAAATCTCTGCCTGGAAATGGTTCCTAGTTCTATGAATGCCCAGAGATAAAATGTGTTCCTGTTTTATTAATAATTCTTAAACCATGCTGAAGTGATGTAAATGAAATGGTTACACTAATTTGGCAGAAACTTACAAAATGCAATAGTTCATGGAGATCACATTTACCATTTTAATGCGCTAGTAGAAACTGGGTATGAGGCAAATACAAAGCAGACAATTCGAAGTACTACAAGACACATGTACTACCAGTGTTTTGGAGATCTACTGCCCTAATAATTATGAGAAAATGAGGAAAATGAGTAGGTTTCTATGACTAAAGGTATATGATTAAAATTTTAGAAATTATACAAGGAAAATTACAAATACAATTATAACTTTACATAATAGATGTGACCTACGATAATGACAACCAAACAACCAAACTTATTTATATTTTAAAATATAACTAGAGTACATATAAAATAACTACAGCATCTTAGAACTAGCAGAGAGGAAATATTTACAGCTTATTCCCTATTCCCAACCAATATAAGAACTGTTTTTACAGTATCACTCACAGATGGCCAGATACCTTCTGCTTGAACAGGTGTAGTATCTTGCTGTTTCTCTAAGAAGTCTATTTTGTACAGCTGTAATTCATGGGAAGCTTTGCCTTCTGCTTAATTAGAATTTACCTCCCTGTGACTTTTGCTTTTTGATCCAAGTTTTGCTCTTTGAAGCTTCAAAGGAATAGTTTAATTCAAATCAGTTCAATTAATAAATATAGAATAGCTCTGTCAGGGATGGAGGTAGGTGCTGGCATACAATGATGAATAAGACACATTTTGTTACCTCTCTCTTCTGAGTTGACAGCTATTCAAATTCCAGAAGATAAATTTTACATTCTCCTTGATTCTTGTCTATAAATCAAAGATCTCCAGGTCCCTGAACCACAGTAAAATCTTTTACAATCCCAATCACTTAATTTCTAAATTTGCACAATTAAATTACTAATCTCATTAAAGATTTAATATAAAACTATTAAATAGGGATTTTTTTCCTGCTGTAATTTTTTGCATCTGAAAACAAACCACCTATATCAGACTTGCTGCAGAAGTGGAAGCAAAAAATGGTGGAATGGTCCCATAGCTGGAATCCCACCTCAAGGATGTATAAGAAGTGGGAGTGACAAGAGTGAAAAATTATTAGTGGTGATTTCTTTGGAGAGGGTTGATGGGGTACTGGGCATTTCTCTAGCCCCACTGGCATTTCTTCTATTTTCATATCCACAACTCAAGCCAAGGAAGAGGAAGGGTTGTTTGAGACCACTCAGAGAAGCTTCAAATGTGTTCCCTGCAGTTAGAACAACTTTTATCTGAAAAAGTATAGAAATAAGAGGCCAGACGTATGTGCTTCTGGTTGGGGAGAGTGGGCTCCAGTGGGTAAAACTCTATTTCCATTGATGATGAGACAAAAAGGCAAGTGTCCCATGGACTGGAAGAGATACACAAAACAGAGCTTGACTTGGTATATTCTGAAAGGCCTGCACCTCAAAGGTCTGGCTGCTGTGGCTAAGTGAAAATGTGAGGCACCACTAGAAGCAGGAGCTGAGGAGAGAGTGGTAAACTGCCAGCTAGAAGAGACATCTCCCATACTAAGAAATAGTGTGGTGGGTTTGGAGAAGTTGTCTCCAGAGAAGCAGCAAAAGCAGTTGTAGTAGACTGATTGCAATAACATCCCTAATTCCTTATCCTCCAAGTATCTGAGCCATTTGCAATGTAATATTGCAGCAATAGAAAAGCATTTACTTTCTCAACCCTTGAATATAGCTGGCCTTAGGACTTGCTTTGGGCAACAGAATGCAGTGTAAGTGACAGCCTGCCAGTTTCAAGCCTAGGCATCAAGGCACATTACATGCTGCCGCTGGAGGTTCTGATGCTGTTACTTTGCCTCCCTCCCCTTCCCCACTACTCCTCTGGTCCTCCTCCTCCCCCTCCTTCCCCTCTCCATTCCTCCACTCCTCCCCTTCCTCCTCCTCATTTCAGTCCAACCCGGAGAACAAGAGAACCTATAAATTGAGTGAGAGGCTCAGATTTTGATTTTAGATTGGAGCAGACTTTTAATGCCTGAAATTGAGACTGTTCATCATTAAGAGTAACTGAAAAAGCTTTGAGATGTGCTCAAATGGGAAAAGCCCTGAAATTCAAGCAAGAAAGATATAATGTAGGATATCTGAAAGACACATACATGGGAAAATGAAGTTATTTCATAATTACACCCCATTAAATGTAACTCATTCAAGAAACTGCCTATATGTATTGTTTTTAAGTTATAAACATCTGTCTTAATAAATCAGGTGTTTTCAGATGATATCACTTATATGTGGAATCTAAAGAAATGATACAAATGAACTTATTTACAAAACAGAAACAGACTCACAGACATAGAAAACAAACTAATGGTTACCAAAGGGGAAGAGCAGGGGAGGGATAAATTAGGAGTTTGGGATTAGCAAATGTATTACTATATACAAAATAGTAAGCAACAAGGTCCTACTGTATAGCACAGGGAACTATATTCAATAGCTAGTTACAACCTATAATCTATAATGAAAGAGAATATATATGTATATAACTGAATCTCTATGCTGTACACCAGAAACTAACACAACATTGTAAATCAACTATACTTCAATAATAAAAAATAAAAATAAAAAATAAATAAGGTATTTCCTCAACATATTCTACTCAATCCATTTCCTATCGGAAATACAATATTATTTCAAAAATATATCATATATCAGACTAAAATTTTATTACATTTATATTATTTTTTGGTTAATAATTTTTTAAGATAATCAGCATATTCAATCACATTCCACATTAAATAGGTACCTTTGGAACAAAAACCTCAGTACCATACTTCACCTCCATCAAAATGAACAAACAAACCTGATTACCTCCCCCCTCAAAAAAGCTAAATCTTCTGTATATAACAATCCAAGCAGAAGCCAAGTTGAGACTGGCTGGAAGCCATAGGAGGTGTTGAACAGAAAGGAATAGATAGTGTCGATGGGGCTTATGGACCATAAATCTCAGAGAAATTCTGAAGACTATACACCCTGAAGTCCAGGGATGAGACACTTGATTTTAGTAGTTTTTACCTAATATATTTTGGTGCTAGAAGCTAGCTTTTTACAGCTAATATTTCTAAGAGAAATCTAAACTCCTGAATAAGATAAAAAAGCCAGAGCCTGACCTCAAACATAAAGTATACTTTTAATTATAACCATCTTCAGCATAAATGGCTAAAATTAATTCCATCACTTCAATATTTCTGTATGAATTAAATGCAACTGGTAGAAAGAAATTCAGTTACTGAAGCACATTATTTCATTCCCACAGTGGTTTCTCTAATACTGCTTATCATAAGGGCATTTTTTTGCAAATTGCTCCAATGTGTAGTTTTTATTTCCCCTTTTAGTATCAGATATACTTAAATGTAGAATAGAATGATTTCGAACCATCAATTACTTTACATTATCATCTCTCCACAAGTGAGTGGTTAGCAGAAAGAAGAATAAAATATATATATTAATTTTCCAAAAGGATTATGAAATAAGAAGTATGGCCTAGTTTTAAATATCTAACTTCTTCTGAAACATTAAATCCTAACCCCAGAAAAATTGCCATGTGCTCCCAAATTACAAAACAAACATTAAAGACAAAAAGGCAAAAAAGCATTCTCTTGTATTGCTGGGCTCAAGCACTTCTCTGCGCTGAGATCAGTCACTTCACACCTGTAGTGTGTTGCCTTAGACCAGCTGTGGTTTTATATGCACTTGTGTTGTCTCTCAAGGTAAACTCTAAATTTCTGGAGGACAGGACAATACTTTTTGTTTGTTTTAGATTTCTATCACTCTTGTCACCGACTATAGTGCCTTGCAATTCCTAAGGAATTATTTTTATTATTGTTGCTATTGATTTTTTTTCTATCTGCTAATTCCTCACAAGGAAGTTTAACTAGATTTTGCTTATATTTCAAGTCTCAGAGACTAGAAATTTGCTTTCTGTCTTTTTGTGTCTCCTATGGCCAAATGGCATAGCCATTCATTCGGTCTACCATCCTCATGCCGCACTGTGAGGCCAGCACCATCTAACTCTGGTCCTGTGGATGCTGTCCTACTTGTGAGAATGGCAACAGTAGGGACCAAGATCTATTTGGATTTGTATCGGGGCAGAGCAAGAAGCCATTTGGCTGCTTCCTGAATCTTGCTACCTAGGCAGACACCTATTTCCCTCATGCCTAAGGCTAACTCTTCTTGTTAAAGTTAATAAGCAGTGGATACTGTTTGCCCTTACTTATCTCTGAGAACTTCACCTGGACAAAAATGTGCTCATGTCATCCATGAAGCTAATGATTTGCTCAATGTGTGCATGGAGCTTTCCACTCTGCCTGAGCAAAATTAAAGTGAGGATTTTTCAGCTGCAGCCTGGGTAGGGATACCTGGCAACTCCCAGAGGCGTCACTAATGAAAGAAAACTTGTCTTTACATGCTGTTAATAACTGCATTCAAATTTCACATTTCACATCTTGGAGCTTCAAATTCATCACCTATGAAAACGTGAGAGTGATAACTGTTCTTCCTGTTTGAGACAGGATTTATTTTTTATGAGGGTCAGATAAGATGATGTGTGACAAAGCCCTAGAGTAACACAGAACACATTCTCCACCTTTGATGACAGGTATCAGATTGGACCTGGAAGGAGTTTCCTAAAATATTCCTCTCTCTAATACTGCCTTTCAATCTTTGGTCCATGGGGGCATGAAGCTGAATCAGATAGGAAAGATACAATATTTCCAGTTTTAAAGATCTCTTGTCCACAAGATACAGCATCTGTCTAAATAATGGATTTCTGTCCAATCCCAGGAGCAATCTTGCACATTATAGTCGGATTCACTTCATTACCCAGTTATTTTGTACCTTCCCAGGCTGTTAGTCAAATCACCCTGCTGCCTGGCAAGATTCTGATTAATCTAGATTTCACTAATTACCCTGCAGTCACATGGATTGGACTCAACTGCTTTAGGTATTCTTGTGCTGTAGTTTTCAAATCAGTTTTCATAGAATCTGTTGCAATGATACTAGAACTGCTTCCCTGATAATGAGCCTTTCCAAAGGAAAAATAACCATGAACCGCATTTTAATTCTTCCTCATAACAATCTTTCTTTCAGGCAAATATTTTTCATTTAGGGAATCAGAAGTATTTTAAAATATAAAGATACTTGAAAAAATCAAGGAGTCAGGCTGGTGTTCCTGCTCCAGTGACATGACTAGGGAGAAATAAGGCACCGGCAGGTTGGAGTCAACAGAAGAATAAAATAAATGCTAAGGGTCAAGCCCTAAACCCAGTTCCAAACCTACAAACCTCCGATGACTATCTTCCAAGAAGCAACACTGCCACCTGGCTGTGTGAGATCCAGAAACGATGCTGATGCTTTTCTTTTCTAACCAGATCCTCTAGACATTCACCGTACTTCCAGACTAAGTAGAATTCAGGAATTTTGGGACATTCCTATAGTAACCCCAAGAAAACAAAGTGCTAGGGCACAAAATCATAATGGGATAATTGGAAAATATCTCAAGAACCATCTAAACTACCATTTAAAATTCATAAAAACAAAGTTCAAAATTGAATCACAAAGGTCGTGCTATAATACAGATCTTAAAACTTAAGGAATGAAAGATTGGAAAGTGCATAAAAGCAAATGCAGGGAAATCAGTAGTTAAAAGGCAAATGAAGAAATCAGAAATGATGGAGAGAAGAGTTTAGTGAAAATTAAGAGAATCGGTAAGATTTTAAACTAACATTTAACAGTACAATCAACAGGCTTAGATTCTTGTTTATAGTTTGGGAGGGTAATGAGGAAGAGGAATGATGCCTGGTTTCTGCCTCTAGCAACAGGATAGACGGTAGGGCCACTTACTGAAATGAGTCTGAAGGAGACTCTGGTTTGGGGAGAGCCCGTAAGTTGTTTTGACATACTGGGTTTGAAGTGCCTGTAGGTGATTCAAGGAGAGTGTTCTTTGATAGTCTGTCAAAAAGGCCTTAAATAGTTTAAGATTATTTAAGGTCAGTTTTCAGCTAGTGGTAGAAGTGAATTATTTTCCAGTAGTCAGTTAAAGGACACAGCATTACCTTCTGATCCAAGGCGAAAGTACCTTCCAGAAGAGATTGAGAAGGATGAACAGAAATCTAGGACATGCTTAGTGAACGGCAAAGAAATATTTTGTCAGAAACCAATTAGGAAATTATAAGAAAAAGAAACTAGTATTTATTAAGCTTTTACTATAGGCCCATTACTCAGCAGGGCATAATTAATATGTTAGATCATTTTAATTCTTAGCATTAGAAGACAGGCACTACTTCTCCATTAACATTCTCTAGTTGGTTAACTATTATATCATTCATCCCAGTGTTTAACATCATTTCTTCAGGAAAGTCATCTTTAACCCCTATACAATGATCATTCTTCTGTCATTAATTTCAATGGCATCTGTGTCCCCCTTCCATTATAAGCATCTACTTGTCATTAATTATTCTATACTTAATGTATCTATCAGCTTAGTGTAAGTCATGCTGTTGTAACAAACACTCTCCCAAATATTAGAGGCTTAAAACACAGTTTTTCCTCACACTACATATTCAAAACAGATCAGTAGGAAGGTCCGGCTCATGGTAGTTACTCAGGGATTCATGCTGACAGTACTTCCAGTAGCTTATTGTGTTCCTATCTCAACATGTATTTCCATGACTGCTACACTGGAGGAAGTTATGGCTTGAGAATTGAGCACTGGCAACTAAATGTCTCTTCATGTAAGTAAAATATATTCATATTTCATTTGAATAAAGCAAGTTACAGGGTAAAATATAACTTTAAGTGGGGAGGGAAGTGAAATTTTCCTATTTGCACAAAGTAGAGAAAAAAAGTATTTACAGATAATAATTTCTACCATACTTACCTTTCCCATTGGACTGCAAGAGTATGCATGCTTTGTTTGCCTTAGTATCCACTAGTATTTTGACTGGCATGTAGTGGGTACCTCCAAACTATTTATTAAATGAATCAAAGTATCAAAGCTGATATACAGATTCCAGACTATCCCTAAAACTGATGTTCTTTCCACTCTACCATGCTAAGCCACAGATATACATTGTACTGTTTTAGTTCCATCTTTATATATTCCCTAATGTATAGTTGGCTCCCAAAGTTGTCTTGGGGTTTTTAAACCTTTTTCTTCCAAAAGGTATGTATAGTCATTATTATATGATGATAGAAACATCCATTTTCATTCCATTTGAATTTGTTCTAATTTAATAGGTCATCTGAAATGAGATTTTCAGGATAATAACCTGAGACTAGATGCTGCAAGATATTAGAAATAAGATAAAAACTACATGAGAGAAGAGCTGCGACATACATACAGTAAAGGCCACATAAGAAAAAATGATATTTTGTCAGAGTTTCAGAAAGAGCTCAGAGGCCAAGCTAGTCAGTTTGTCAACTAAATTAATTCATTTATTGGGCTAGCAAAGTCGAGTAAGTGAGAAAATGATGTTGCCAAGACTAAGGTCTTTTACAATTATTATTTTTCAAAAGATTTATTTTTAGCATCAACTGTATGTCAGACATTTTTAGGCACTGGCACTATGATCTTCCAAGTGCAGAATTCTCACATTTGTTTAGAGAATGGCAAGTATTTCATTATGACCAGATGATGCGTGGGTTAAGAATTGTGGAAAGGAGGCTAGAGCCAGGAGAAGAAAAGTCCTATATGACATGCAAAGGAACATATACACTGTCATGATTCACAGCTAGTAATTTAAGCATGACAGTAACAATCTAACTCATGTTGTGTAAAGATGACTCTAATGTGTGTGTGACAGATGCATTGGATGGGGGCAAGAACAGAATCACAAATAATAGCTGAGGTTATTCACTAGTGTAGGGAAAAACTAAGAGACACAAATGAAGGCATTAACAGTGAAATGTGGAGGATGGGATAAATTTGAGCAGTATTATCAGGTTGTGGTAAGTTGAATAATTTGTCTCAATTCTTTACTTCCCTGAAATAAGTACATATATACACCCATCCTATGGCTTCATGTTGGATAGCATGTATTTTGATGGCACTTTGGCATTAGGCGTGGCATGTAACTTGCTTTGGTTAATATAATTTTAGTGGGTATTATATGAGCAGAGCCTTGGCATGTGCTTGCACTATTTGGCTTGGCCCACTTGGGCTTCAGTGAATTTCCATGAGAAAAACTACCCCCTAGGAAGTTGATGTTCCTTCCTCCCAGGCTTCAGAATGAACACGTTTGGGGTAGATCTAAACCAAATCAGCAGATCCCAGCCTAAAGCAGAATTGTCCAAAACCCCCACAGACCTGTGATTTTGAGAATATGTTTACTGTTGGAAGCCAGTAAGTTTTGGGGTGGTTTATTATGCATCATTATTTAGGTGATAATTACTAAGACATATAGTTATGCTAGATCTCAGTGAAAGACTGACTATCTGAGGAAGATGTAGAGAATTAATGGTTACACCCAGCTTTCTGGAATGGGTAACTGATAGTATGGTGGTGGTCTTCTCCTAAGGGAAAGGAAAAAGGAAAAGCAGATTGGTGAAGATACAATTATGAGTTTAGATTTGGGGCAGATTTCATCTTAAGTACTTGACAGACATCTGAGTGGTTGCGTCTTACAGGATTCTTTTTAGAACATTACAGTAGAGCAGGTAATTATGCAAGGCATTTAAGCAACCAAGGTCCCTGTATTACAGGACTTGTCTCATAGATCATGATGTCTGGAAAGTCTGGAAATTTTGAGTTGAAAGGTATCAGCATCCAGACAGTAGGTGAAGTCATGGGAAAGAATGAAGTCTTCCAGGAGTGTTTATATGATGAAAGCAGAGGAGAGACAAATACATTAATGCTTAAGGATGGGACCCCAAGATGGAGGAGAATTAGAAGATCTAGAAAGATGGGAGTAAAACTGATGGTGAGTAGAATTCTAAAAACAACTTGGGAGAGCATTTCAAGCACAAAAGGGTAGCCAACCATGCCAAATGCCCTAAAGTAGGATAAAGATCAAGGTGTGCTTGGAGTTAGAAAGACTAGCATAAAGAAGTCATTTTTCAAACATGTAAGATTAGCTTAAGCTCACTCTAAATCCAACTGAATTTTCATTTGGAATTTGACAAAGTAATTTTAAAAGCCATCTGAAAGAATAAATATAGCAAATAGCTGAAAAATATTGAAAAAGAAGGGCAATGAGAAGGAAATTTACTTACTGCACTTTGAAATGTATTTTAAATGCATAATCATTAAAACAGTATTATACTGGTGCCACAATAGCCATATCAATAAAACAGACTCTCATATGTGTAAAAAATTTGATTAAGGTTGCACTCATAAAGTTATATATAAAACGTACAACTCAATATACAGAGCAATCATTGATATTAGAAGAATAAAACATCATAATATATTTGCAAAGTACTTTTAAAAAGAAAGAAATCTGCTTTATGGCACTTTATTACAATTCTGTAATATATAATATTGTCATAGACACGTATTTCTGAAATAAAGTGCTATCAAATTGTTAACGATTCTATTGAACTGTTAATAGTTGTTGTCTTTAGGTGATGAGATTATGCGTGATAGTTCAATTTCTGTATTAAACTTTTTTAAAATTTCAAAAAATATATGTAGTGGACATATATCACTTTTATTAACTATGGGAGGTAATTAATATGTTAATTAGCTTGCTTGTGACAATTATTTCACAGTGTACACATATTGAAATATTGTTGTACACCTTAAATATATACAATTCCTATGTGTCAATTATACCTTAATAAAACTGAAAAAATAAACATATTTTTTAAAGTGCCCATTGAATTGATCACCCAGGAGATCCCTAGTGATGGTAGTGAAAGGAGATTCAGTGGAGAAGTAAGAAAGATGGACATATATATTAAGAAGTGATCAAAATGAAAGCATTTACAGATCAGTGTAGACCACTGATTTAATGTAACTTAGCTACCTGATTAAAAATAAACTTAAAAATTTGGTGGTGTGATCAAGAGTAAATGTAATAACATTCCATCTGTCCAAGATTCTAGCCATAATGTCACAGTACAGCAGGTAATTAAGCAAGGTCTTTGAGCAGTCAGTGTCCCTGTATCAAAACAAATGCATTCAACTCACAGGACAATCATCCAGGTTATATACAAGAAACTCCTGATTTTAATTTGATATGCTTCTGTAAAAATCTGGATATCTAAAAAATTGGATTTGCTGATCACTTAGAAGCAGCAAACAGGAAGGGATTGCTAGAATTGTGAGAAGCATAGAGTTAAACAATAAGTGAGGAGACAAAGAAAATATGAATAGCAGGAAAAGAGTAATCTCAAGATACTGATGCTGGTCAATAACAGACTTGAAAGTTCAATTAACTAGGATGGAAATGGCACACTCCTGAATAAGAGCATTGGCAATAGGGATGGAGAGGATAGAGAAGCATTTAGGAAGTATAATTAGTGGAACTTTTTCATTTGTGTGTGGTGGTATATTAATTAGGGTTCTCCAAAGAAACAAAAAGAACCAGGAGGATACACACACACACACACACACACACACACACACACACACACACACACACATACACATAGAGAGAGAGAGAGAGAGAGAGAGACAGAGAGAGAGAGAGAGAGAAAGAGAGAGAGAGAGAGAGAAAGTGAGCCAGCCAGCCAGTAGGATATATACACTTCCTACTCCTGGAAAGTCAAATTCATAGGGTAAGCCAGTAGGGTAGAAACTCAGATATTAGTCTTGAGTCCAAAATCTGTATAGCAGGGCAGGCATACTGGAAACTCAGGCAGGGTTTCTATGTTGCAGTCTTGAGGCTGAATTCCTTTAGGAAACCTCAGTCCTTGTTCTTGAGGCCCTCAACTGATTGGATGAGGCTCAGTCACACTACAGATGATAATCTGCATTACTCAAAGCCTACTGATTTAAATATTAATCACATCTAAAAATACCTTCACAGTGAACATCTAGACTATATTTGACCAAACAACTGGGCACCATAGCCTAGTCAAGTTGGCATATAAAATTAAGAGGTGGGAATTACAGGGAGGAATCAAGACTTGGAGATATAATGCTGCCACTAACTAGGACAAAAAAATCTAGGAAGAGGAGAAATGAGGTTTAGAAAAAGAGTCATGGGTTTATATTTTTTCACACTGAGTTTGAGATATCCTTGAATCAATCATAATTGGATTTATATTTAAAGCTTTGTGGGTGGGTCACGACTTGGGATAATAGATCTGGAAGTTAGCAGCAGATAGTTCATAGTTAGAATTGCAGGAGTAGGTGAAGACACTTGTGGGGAGAAAAAAATAGTGGACTGAATATGGTAACTTGGGGAACACCAGTATTTAAGAGGTGATATGGAAAAGTCCATTGAGGACATGGGAAAAAAATAGTATGAGAGGCAGAAGAATCAGGACAGGGTAGGGTCTTGAAAACTGTATCAGAGACAGTGCTATGCTCACCAAATCCAGTTTCATATTCCTTCTTCTTAATGACATGGAAAGCTCCATTTTTCAGACCCTTTGAGGCTAAGGGTATATGATTAGTTTCAGTCAGTGAAATGGGGGATGAAGTGATGGGTTTGAATAAATCAGAGAAAAGCCCTTTAGAGACCCTCTGGCCACACTTCCCTGCCTCAATGAATAAGGAAGTTCCAGAGAAAACCTCTAATGCCCCTCTCTCCCCTATACTCATTGAACACATAGTGTTGTTGAGAAATAAACCTTTGTTGTGGTACAATGCTAAGGTTTCAGGATTAATTTGATACTCTAACATAACCTAGCTTATATTGACTAATACAGAAGCCAAGGCAGGAGCATAATTTGCAAAGGAGAGAGTAGTCACAACAGTTTCAAATGCATCAGAGTTCCAGGAAAGAGGCCTTTCCATAGATTCCTAGATGTGGAATTATTAAGCCAGTAAGTCCAAAGACTTTAGGGGGTTTTGATTGTAACAGTTTGACAGAGAATCTCCATTGTCTTTTGGCTTTCTCTAACAAATGTGCTCATCAGATCAATAAAATGTAGTTAACTTGAACTGGAAATTGACATCACAGCACATACACACATTACAGTCTATTATCCTTATAGTTTCACTTGAAAGCTTGAGGTGATGATATAAATTCTGATTGAATTATCTTTCTCTTAGTTCTCCATTCATATTTTGCAAAAAGAGTGGTCTTAATATTTTCCCCTTAGAGACCCCAAATTATAAACAATTATAAACAATTTTTATCCTATATATTTAGTTATAAAGTTGATTGTTTAGAGTGCTGGGTGCCCTTTCCCAAGTGGAAAGAATGATAAAGGATGATTAGTTTCCAGGCCAGGTCCCACAGCCTATTTAACCTACAATGCAGCCGGACTAGAAATATGTATTATTCCAGGACATAATTATGACTTATGTTATTGATTCTAACCAATGAGAAGCAAACTAGAAGTCATTTTATGAACTTATTTACAAAACAGAAACAGACTCACAGACAGAAAACAAACTTATGGTTACCATGGGTAAAAGGGGAATTAGAGGGATAAATTGGCAGTTCGGGATTTGTAGATACTAACTACTACAGATAAAGTAGATAAACAAGGTCCTATTGTATAGCACAGGGAACTATATTCAATGCCTTGTAATAGCCTATAGTAAAAAAGAATATGAAAAGGAATATATATATATAACTGAATCACTATGCTGTACACCAGAAATTAACACATTTTAAACTGACTATACTTCAATAAAAATGATAAATAAATAAATGTCATCTTACACAAGGCACAACCATAGAGTCAACCATGAAGCTGTGCCAGATATATACGCATTATATTTGCAAAAGCAGAATGCTAAGTTCCAAGAGTACACTGATGTAAAATAAAGGAAGTCCACATAGACATAGAATACAAACTTGTGGTTGCCAAGGGGGCAGGGGGTGGGAAGGAACAGACTGGGAGTTCAAAATTTGTAGATACTTACAGGCATATGCAGAAAAGATAAACAAGATTATACTGTATAGCACAGGGTAACAGATACAAGATCTTGTGGTAGCTCACAGTGAAAAAAATATGACAGTGAATATATGTATGTTCATGTATAACTGAAAAATTGTGCTCTACACTGGAATTTGACACAACATTGTAAACTGACCATAACTCAATAAAAAAAATGTTAAAAAATAATAATAAAATAAAGGAAGTCCAACTGGCCCAAATGCACATACCTAATCATAAATTCTAATTATTTGTATGAATAAAAATGAAATTTCTTATGAAGCGAATAATTATGACATAAAATGTTCCAGCTTAGAAAAATTAAGTTAAAAATCACTTACAATCTACAAAATATATATGAAAACAGTGTTTTGATTATGCAGCATTTCCAATGTATTCCAGTCCTTCTTCCGTATATGACTCTTCAAAAGTGATCATGAGAATATCTTTTCTTCTCAGATTTATAAAAATTACATTAAGAGGGATCCTTGGATGTTAAACAATCCTTAAATCTTACTTAGTCCAAGATGTGGTCAAAGCTGAGTTCCTTAGGTCTTCACCACTTAGCTATTCACTAATGACAAAAAAATAAACTCTCTCTGTTGAATCACCTCATGTATCCTACACAAATAGGGAATGAAGGCTAAGAAATTTTTCTGATAACCTTGGCTACTATTTAAACATTAATACTTTGCATTGACTTAATGAATATTAGTGGAAATCCTCCTATAGTGTCTTAGGGACTATATATGTGACAGATTCCCTCTCAGAAGGTTGTCATTTCTACATTTTAGTTTTTAAGTGTTAAGGTTATCTATAGGGCCCATATTCTTGCTGTATTAAATGTCAGTTAATTCTTCAACATGCAAAATAAAAATTCAGCAAGATGCTTTGATAATAAAATATTAATTAACAAATACATGATGCTTATGAATTCATAGGCACTGCTCTGAATGCCTTACATTTAATTCTCAAAATAATCTTATAGCTAAATTTATTATCATCCCTATTTTACAGATAAGAAAAAAGGCACAAGGAGGTTATTTACCTACAATCACACAATTAGTAAATGGTAGATCTGGGATTCAAAGACCAGGTATCTGGTTCCAGAATCTCATGCTCCTACGTACTGCATATGCCCTTCTAAATGGTGGGTGATAAACATGCCCCAGAACTATGTTGAAAGCTATGAACTATCAGGAACTTATCCTCTGATATAAATTTTCTCTCAGTTAATCTGCTGTCTTGAGAGAGAATAGTCTATAGGTAATTTTTTTCCTCATTTTTGTAGGTGAAATAATAATACATCATTTCACTCCTTTTGTAAATTACTTGCTTATTTTTCCCATTTCAAAGGCTTCCCTAACATCTGTAATTGGAATTTCCCATGCCTTTTAAGGTTTATTTTTAACCGTTAAAAATATTTTTACGACTGACATGTGCTCCCTGTGGAAAACAAAGAACATAAAAAATTAAAATATGAATTGCTTGCAACCCTTAATGTACTTACTAGTACACTTCTGCTGCCTACTGAAGACCCGCAAAACTCAGCATCTTAACACAACCACCATTTGTTCTCACAGTTCTACAGGTTGGCTGAGGAGGTTCTGCTTCATGCTATAGGTTGGCTAGGACCAGAGGGCTGCCTGGGACTTTTTCTAATGGTGATGGCATTTTCAAAAAGTCAGGTGGGTCTTATAAGTGCTGTCACAGAAAGCTCCTGCATTCACATTCATTAAGTAACAGGAGCAAGTCATGGAACAATGTGTACATTGTTGCCAGTGTGTTTTAAAAATAATATATTTTGCAGCACATCTATGTATGAAAAAGCCTCAAATCAGCTTTAAAATGACACACACCAGGTTGTTCATTGTGGTTATTGTTGAAAAGAGAGCTGCATTTTGGAGGAATATTATATGGAGGCGGGGAGGGGGGGATTGTGATTTATCTGTGTTAGAACTTTTTACAACAAGAATATATACACCACTATTAGCTTTGTGATTAAAATATTTAAATGAGTCTAACGATAGAAACAGTAGTTGCATATTACTCAGATAAGGTAACTGCTAACTGATGCAACCGAGAATACCTGAAATGTGAATGGCTCAACATGAAAGAAGTTTACTTCTTGTGTACATAAAGTCCGATGGGGGATGGCAGAGGCTCACTGCTATCAAGTGACTCAGAGATTCGGGCTGTCTGCATCAAGTGACTCCACACCTTAACATGGACCCTTCATGTTTGCCACTGAAAGAAGAGAAAGCACGGAGGTGGCATACTGGCTCTCATGTACCTTGTTTTAGAGGTGACAAACATAGTTCTACTGATATATCAGTGGCAGGGGTGAGTCACATGACCCCTCCTAACTGTAAGTGGACTAGGAATGGAGTCTCCCCAGGAGCCCGGGAAGAGAGAAAGACAGGATGTGGATGAGCATTTGCAGTCTCGCCCATAAACTGTTACACAGTATGTGCTGAATAAAGAGCAACTATAGCAACTGGTTACGACAACAACCCTCTTAGTTTCTTAGAAGAGCTTCTGAGGTCAAATTTACCTGGAAATTCACCACTTTGTTCTTGTGCAAACTGCCACTTAGTAAGTAAACCTAAGTAAATTTTCCCTGTTAGAGAATATGTTATTTAATTTGGAGGCAGGGATTTCACCGGGATGCAACCCAAACCTTGTAGAATTTGTGTCAAGGACCAATAATTCCCCTCCCTTCCAAATGCCCTCCCAACAAAAACACTCTGATTTTCATTCATTTCACCACCGTCACAATCTAGCCCCACTTAGTTTTGTCAAATTCCACTTAAGATAACCTAATTAATGGAGTGGGCTCGGGCTCCCCCAGCTCAGGGCAAAGAATATTCACACAGCGGCTTCTTGGCATCACACTGCAAGGGAGAACTATCTCCCTGGAGACAGTATGCATAAAACACCTAGTTTGGGCACTTTGTTCACCAGTACTGGGCAAGAGCACTGGACACTTTCTATTCTTTCCCCAGGTAGAGAATCTCTCTGGTTAACCCACGATCCCAAAGTAACTGTTAAGGGCAGTGTCTCATTTCAGGCTTAGTCTCTCAACTCTGAGGCCCACCCTCGCCATGATCACAGCCCCATCTAGCCCACTACACAGTGAACTTAAAATTACCTCCCAAGGAGGGATTTGCAAAAATCCTAAACCCCAAAGCATCCTGGCTAAGAGAATTTACACTTCACTGCTCTCATCACCTCCCCACAACCACCCTCACTGCTTTTTTTCATTTCTCCTTTATATGTGAGAGTTCATCACACCACTTTCCTTCTATAATAACTGCTTTTATACTCTAAACATCTACAAGCAGGTGCAGGGTCTTTATCTTTGCTTCACCACCACTGGCACAGAACCTTCCAAAGAGCAAATGCTCAATTAATGATGGGAATAAATGAGGCACGGAGCAAGGAATGCAATTTATTACTATTTAATTTTATCTGCATTCTTGAGTAAGTTAAGGACATCCAGGTGTGTATCTTTGAGTTTTCCAAAGAGAAATGCAAAGATGAATAAGACAAACCACAATTTGACTATATTGTACTTTGTTTTCATCTATTTTAAAACCATAGCTATATTTTGCAGCCTTCTTTCACATTTCCAAGAAAATTCCCACCCCAAAGCCATATCAATCTTGTTCTGAAACCCAAAAAGATGCAAGGACTGTACTACACAATACCAAAACTCTTAAACCTGATAAACGACAACAAATGTATGATCCATGTCATTTATAAACTTGGACCCTGAACCTAAATAAACATTCTATTCAAAGAAACATTTGAAAGATACCAGGTATAACAGGAACGCAAAAAGATTTATATTATGATCTTTGCAGCCCCAACTTAGCCTCTCACTACTTAAGAGCTTGGCAGCATTTGTCAAAAATGAAGTGAAAAATCTGCTCAGACCTCACTAGGGGCGGGAGGAACTGCTGGACGTGACTTGACCTTGGAACGTGCAGCGGCTTTGGCAGCAGCACGAGCCCTGGCAGCGGCTCTGGCTTGGGCTCTCTCTTCCTCATCTTTCAAAGCTTCTTCATAATGGGTTGGGAAGGCAGTGGGGACCGTATCATTGACCTTGGCCAAAAACTCCAGGACTTTCATCTTGCTGGTTTCAGCGCGGGCTTTTGGGCCCCACAGGAACTCATAGCGAGGAGGATTACTGTTGCGCATCTGACGATACACTAGGTACTTTTCCCTCACCAAATCTTCTGTGATAAGCTTCCTGGGCTCCCCAAAGATTAAATGCTGCTTCCCATCATAGATGCCCAAAATATTCAGGAATTCCCAGGTCTCCTCCTCAGAGGCACGGTTGCCATTCAAGAAGATCATACCCAGGAGAGGCATCAGAAGCCCGTTTTTAGGAAGTCCACAGCCGCCGCTGAGACTTCCATCATCGGTGAGATCTAGCTTGCTGACAAGGGTATAGGAGTGACCACTGGGCTTGACTTCCTTCAAGTCAAGGCCAAAGACCAGCTCCAGGCGCTCAGCGGCTCTCCTAAGGATCTCAGGGAAGCGCCCCTTATACTTTTTGTTGACAAGCTTCAGCATGTCTGCCTTCGTAATGGGCTCTTTCATGTTATACTTCTCTAGCAGGAATTGCATCAACATTCCTACCTTCCCGGTTAGAGGATCTTTGCGAGAGCTCTCATTGGAGGTTGAGGCCTGAGAGGAATTTTTACTTTTCTTAACTTGGCCCTTGGCACCTACGGCAGATCTTGGGCGTGAAGCCCCTGCATCAGGAGAGCTAGTGGCAAGGGCTCCCTGAGGCTTCTGGCGAGTGCCAGCAGTAGGAGAGCCCGGGGGAGTACCCCCAGAAACAGGAGTCGGGGAGGCTGGGGCCTCTTCTATCTTTTCTGCAGTGGTCTGAGCACCCACAAGACCCTGGGTCTCACTCCGGGCCTGGCGGCGTTTCTCACGCGCACGGAGCTTACTCTTCTGACCCCGAGGCATGACTATGGTCAGGGACAGCAGGCAGGAGTGTGGGCAGGACAGTAGGAGATGCTGGACCCTGGAGGAGGGAAGATGAGAGCGTGTGAGCACCTTCAGCAGCGAGATACCATCTGGCTTTTAAGAAGCCACTTCTGCAGGTTTTCTTTAGTGTACTACTCTAAAATGCCACTGGACTCTTGCTCTTGGTCGCCCATTCCCTGGGAATCCAGTGTAAGAAGTTAGTGACAGTGAGCCTTAGGCTACAGCCTGCCTGTTCTGCTTGTGGCTGACTGGGGTGACCACAGGGCCTGACAGTGGAGGGGGGGCCTCAAGGGTGCCCTTGGTTCACAAACAGGATTATGACATCAACTGTTGGTAGGGCCGGGACCTCTTTCCTGTGCTGCTCTTAAGTTGATACCTCAAAGCTCACTGGGGCCCTTGAGAAGGAACTGAATCATGGGCACTGTCAGGGTTGACAGTGCTGACAGATGTGTGGGACCCTCTGTCCTGGACTCATTGGTCCTCAATCATTCAGTCCTCATCTTGTCTACACCTAGAGTCCGGGACCCCCCCCCTTCTGCTGACTGGCACTGCACCTTCAGATGAAGATCTCATCTCCCTTAGAAATGATAAAAAGAGATGAGGGGCCTCAGCCTGACAACCATCCTCCAGGCCTTCAAGGGCTGAATGTAGGACTGGGTAAGACTCTGTATTGTTCCTTCTATTTGGTGGGAGAAGGGGGTGATATCTTCAAGTGTCATTCACAGTCCTCACTTTGATTCCTGGGAGGATTTGGGGGCTCCTTTCTCTCTTGACTTGAGGACTTTCCCTCACAGTATGGCCCACAACTCCCTGAGACCCGGTGGTGGAAGTGAGGGTGGCCTTACATGGCCACACTGCCCATGTCTCCAGAGGCTGAGAGCTGCAGCAAGCAGGCTGAAGCCTTAGGATGTGTGGCTATGCCTGCTAGCACTCTCTGATCCCACTGTTCTGCAGTCAGTGGCTCCCTCAGTCCTCATACAGGCCTTTGACCTCCAGTCTGGTTAGGATTTGGGATTCCTCCTTCTACTGACCTGAGTCTACAAGCCTCAGACCAAAGCTCTCACCTCCTTGAGTAGTTAGAAGTCAGGGGCTCCACATCTGGCTAACTTCCCTGGGGACTCCCAGATGTAAGAGGAGGGCTGCTGCTCTGTGCAGCTCCCTGTTTTGAGGAGAGGTCTGCTTATTAGCACTGATGGTCCTGCGCTTACCCCTTTTAGGGCCAAGACTCCTCCCTCTACCTAATACAGTTGACTTATCTATCTATCTATCCATCCATCCATCTATTTCCATTTAATATCCACTACTCATTTATTTTGCAGATAGTAGTTTGTACCTCTTGATCCTCCTCACTTACTTCTCTCCTCTGCCCACCTTCCTTGTCTCTAGTAACCGCCTCTTTGTTCTCTGTATCTATAACTGTTTCAGTTGTTCGTTTGTTTTGTTTTTCAGATTCCACATATAAGTGGAATCATAGAGTATATGTTTTTCTCTAAATTATTTCACTTAGTGTAACACCCGCTAGGTCCATGCCCCCTTTAGATAAAAGCCTTTCTCTGATTGTCCACCCCCCCCAACCTCCCACTCCAAGCAAACACATGGGGTTCTCTTGTTCTGAATTACTCTAGGGCATTACAGGACTGATGGCAGGAAAGGGGGGGGGGTGCTCTGTGCAGTCATCTCTTTTGGACGTCACCTCGTTAGCTTTTCACCTGTTACGGACAAGACTACTTCCTCTGCCTAAAGAGGCTGACCCCTTTAGACAAAGGCCCTCCCCTCCCTGAGGCCTTCAGACGGCAACTACGACAGGACTTCTCCGCCTTACAGCTCAGGCCTGGGCCTCACACTGCCTCTCACAGGGGCGCAATGTGGGTGGGTCACCTCTGTTACCGGAGGGTGGGGGGAGGGAAGGAAAGTCCCTTTAGGCCACATTCAGGCCCTCACCTTGGCTCCGAAGGAGTCCTTGGAAACCGCCCTGGGCCGAACAACGCTGCGTCTGCCGGTTCGGCGCCTCGCCTCAGAAGCGGAAGTCGGAGTGCAGCCGCATCCGGCCAAGCGTCTTTTGCGGGGTCTCCCAGGGCTCACGGCAGGGGCGGGGCGCCGCGGGACCAGTGGGCGGTCCCTCAGGCTCCTCCCTCAGGGTCCTGCCCCAGGGTCCTCCGTGTCCTCCAGCCCGCGTACAAAGGCCTCACCTCCGGAGTTCCTAGTGGGGAAGTCAGGGCCTGCTGCTTGACCCCCTCGGCCTGACAAGAGGGGTGCGACCCTGTGAGCCTCCGTCTTTGGGGGAGAGCTCCTCTCACTAGCACTGAGGTCCCCACCTTGACTCTGGTTAAGGCCAAGACTCCTCCCTCTTCAGAACTGGGGTCTATCTGATCCTGTTAGATGAGAAGCTTTCCTCCCTGAGACCACACAGGTAGACTGAGGGGACGACTCTGTGGTAGCTCTTCTGGGTCAGCCAGGGCTAAGAAAAGTACAGAACTCTGGCCCCCTCTTCTTTTGGGGAGGGGGTCCCATCATAACACTCAGGATCTTTACACGAATTCTTGTGAGAGCCCAGGTCCCTCCCTCTGCAAAAGTGAGGCTGTGCCCATTAGACACGGGCCTTCACCTCGCTGAGACTTTCCAGAGTGAAATCAACCTGCTATCTCTGCCCAGGGCTTCCTGGGGACGACAGCATCGGAGATTTTTCAGGGCCTCCTTTTATGCCATGCATGCTATACTTAGTCCACATTCAGGTCCTCTTCTTGACAGATAACCAATCCTGTAACTCCACCTTCTGCTTTCCTGAAGCTCCTCCTCTTACAGCAAGGCCCTACGCCCCTGAAATTTCCAAGTTGGAAGTCAGGGTGCTCCTCATAAGATCATACTCCTTCAGGGCCTCCAAGAACAGTCATCAGGGATGCAGTTCTAAGGGAACTCACTGTTTTGGCTGAGTCCTTCCATGATTCCTCACTCACTGTTTTCACTATGTCTAACAAAGCCTGGAATTCCTCCTTCTACTGAACTAAAGTCACTACCCTTAGTCTTTGGATCACTCCTATGTTGAGGGGTGATTGTCTCCTCAGCCCTCATTCATGGGGTTCTTCATAGCGGTTTCTGTCTCTTGATTAAAGGCTTCCTGGGAAATACATATTCCTGCAAACATCTGACCAGTTACCCTATTGGAAATCTTGCAGAAAATGGGTCTCTGTCCCAAAGGTGATGTAAGATTAGGGAAATGTAGCATAAATCTAGGAACCCAGGACAGATGTTATGCTGTCAGAGAAAAAAAGCTGATATATTCCTTCTCTTCACCAGCCAGCCTTAGAGTAGTTCTAAAACATTTACTTTCTACACAGTAGAATAGATCCAGGTAATTTTGTGAGCCCCTGATCTGTTGAGGGTATCTGATTTTTCATTTGTAGATGATCATATTGTCACTGAGCATTGCTTCTTTCTCTTCTTTATTCATATCTCTTATTTATTTTGGTATTCGTATTGCTTTGAGTATGTATTCCAAGCCAATGTTTTGGTCACAGAATCCTTTTTATTACTTGATATACATTGTGAAGTGGTAGAAGAAAGTGAATTAATTGACTCATGGTCAGCCTCAGGCTAGGAGGAGTGGAACGGTGTGAGCTCTGGACAAATTCAGACCAGGGGTCTATTCCAAGCCCTGTCACTTATTAGCTGTGTGAGCTCAGGTCTATCTTTTAGGGCTAGTGGCACGCAGTTAATGTATGTAAAGCCCTTGGCGCAGTATCTGGACTGCATTGAGACTTTACACAATGTCTGTTTTTACTGTGATTATGATTATTTTGACCCCAGAGGATACTACCCACCCCGATGGAATTTTTAAATCCAGGAAGTATCAGAGAATATGTGGCAGTCTAGAACACGGAACACCAAATCAGTCCAAAATGCTGTTTACAGAGAATTTCTAAGTAAATCCCCCCCATTAAATCATATTTTGAGTGTGGGGGTGGTTTTCCAGCTGAATGAAATATAAATCTTCTAGAATTTGGTTCCAAGACTAACTCTTCTTTCCTAGCTACCCTTTCAACTAAATCACCCCTATCTTTAATAATTTCACCATCACCTAAAACCTACACTTCTCTTAGACTTCACAGAATTACAACCAAAAAACTGCATTTGAATGCCCCTTTAATAGAATGGGCTCTGACTCCTTGGCCTGTAGCAAAGAGCATCAGCCCAATGGCTTCTGAGTTTCCGATTTCAGAGTACTATCACCTTTATTCTTAGAAACTCCCTAGAGATCATGTACATAAAACACTTAGGTTATGCACTGTTTTCACCTGCACTAGGACAGGAGCACAGGACATGTTTTATCCCTGCCCCAGGTGGAGATTTCTCTCTGGTTTGTTCATAATTCTAAAGTAACTGTTAAGGGTTGTTGTCCATTCCAGGCTTATGTCTCTTAACTCTGAGATCCACTGTCTAGGGTCTGGCCCCTTTTCAGTGTTTCCACAGCCTCATTTAGCCCACCTGACAGCCTGACTTAAAATTACCTCCCATTGCAGGACTTTTATTTTCCTAAGGTCTCAAAATGCCTTGCTACAAGGCATTTATACTAAACTCCTCGTGTGGAATCATTCACTTTCCCTTTCTTATCCCTTATTTTTACTGGGCCTTTAGATCTTAGCTCACCAGCTGCTTTACGTGAGTGCTGCTCTTAGACTCTAAAATTCTATAGGCAGGGGTTATGTCTATTTTTCTTAGCATCCCCAGTACCAGCCAGGAGCCTTCTGAAGAGGGGATGCTAAATTAATATTTGGATAATTAAAAAGCAAGTGTGCAAGAAGTCAAATTTATCATGATTTCATCTCTCCCACATTCTTAAATAAGCTAGGCCAATCCAGATACATATACTTCAATTTTACAAAGACTAAAAGGAATAAAACAAACCAAGAAGGGAGTACCTCTTAACATTGATTTCTGAATCTCATGCTCACACAGACTTTACTATGGAATAATTTCCATTTTCACAAAAATCCATATTTCAATGTCATATTCTCTTATTCTAAATGACAAGAAATGATTCAAGGATTTCCAGTTTGTTTACATAATACCAAAATTCTTATTTTTCAACCTGATAATCTCCAGTTAACATGTGAGCCACATCATTTGTAAACTTAGATTGTGAAGCTAAATGAAGCTTTAATTGAGAGGAACATTTAAAAATAGAAAAAAGAAAAACCTCCAATTTGTACAGAAGCACAAGTATGTTACACAGTGTGTTCCCATGAGCCTCACCTTGGCTGTCCACTAGTTAGAAGACTGCTTTCTTTAAACACAACATGAAGTATCTGCCTCAGCCTTCACCAGGGGTGGGAGGAGCTTTGAGACACGCCCTGGAGCGCACACTGGCCAGGGCAGTAGTATGAGCCACACCCACATCTCTGGCTCAGGCTCTCTTTACCTCATCTTTCAGAGCCTCTTCTCAATGGTGCGGGAAGGCCCTGGAGTTGGTATCATTGACCTTAGCCCAAAACTCACACATTATTCTATATATCTGTATCTGTATCTATTCTGGAAAGCACCCCATACTAGTTCACAAAGATCATACTCATTCTTTTTTACAGCTACATACTATGGTACTCCATTGTGTGGATATACCACGGTCTTTTCAATCAATATACTCATGGACATTTATGTATTTTCATATTGTTGTAGGTGTGCCTTCACAGTAAATTTCTTAAAAAGTGGAATTATTGGCTCAAAGGTAAATGCGTATTTAGTTATGTTATAGATTGTCAAATTCTATAAGGTAACATTATGAGAATTTTTGCACCAATGTTCTTAAGCAATATCAGAATTAAGTAATATTCTTTAATGTAATAATAAATTAAGTAATTTTGTGCTATCTTTACTTGGTTTAAATATTAATGTTATACTTGCTTTGTAAAAAGCCTTTGCAAGTTTTGTTTCATTTTCTATGCTCTGGAACAATTTATGTGACAAAATTCATACATTTGCAATAGTAGAGTGAATAATGTAATCAACGCTCTGTGTACTCATTTCCCAACTTCAGCAATATCAACATATGCCAATCTTGTTTCATCCATACCCACCATCCCCCCAGAGTATTCTGAAGCAAACATCTAGAAAAATACTTATCCTATTATATATCTTTAGAAGGTAAAGCTACTAACTACAAACATAACCACAATACTTTGGGTACACTGTGGTAGGCAGAATTCCAAAATGGCCTCCCAGATTCCTGGCTCCTGGAGTATACACACCTTCTTCTAGTTAATTAATCGAACACTAATCAAGCTGCTGCTCTGAAGGCATTTTGTAGATGTAAACAATCATTTGTTTTCAAAACAGGGAGTCTATCCTCCATGCGCCAGACCTAATCAGATGACTCTTTAAATGGGATGGGGCTTTTCCTGGCAAGAGATATTCAGAGAGGAATTCAATGTAAGGGAAATTTTCCATTGCTGCTTTGAAGATGAAGGGGCTGCATAGGAAGGACCTAAGAGTGACTTGAGAGTGACCCCCAGCCAAAAGCTAGCAAGAAAAATGGGCACTTAAGTCTTTCAAGTTCAAGTAACTTAATTCTGCCAAAACCTGCATGAAGTTGGAAGGAACTCCTGAGCTCCAGATGAGAACACAGCCAGCTACCTAATACCTTGACTGCAGTTTGTGAGATTTCTGACCTAGAGAACCAAGCTACTCCATGCCGGAACTTCTGACCTACAGAAATGTGAGGTATCAAATGTTTGTTTGAAGCTGTTAGATTCATGGTAATTTGCTATACAGGGATAGAAAACTAATACATACATTGAAAAGTTTTTATCTACAGATTCATTTATTTCTTATAATTAGATCTTTTAAAAATATATACATTCATTTCACTTTTATTTTTTAACTTCAAAGAATCCTAAACAGCATATTTTTTTTTTTTTAGTGGAGGTACTGGGGATTGAACCCAGGACTTCATGCATGCTTTGCAAGCACTCTACCACTGAGTTATTACCCTGCCCACTAATTAGATCTTTTAAGATCTATTCTTTACCTGGAAAGGCTCTCCTTCAGATTTGATGGAGAGATCAAAAGCTTCACAGACAAGCAAAAGCTAAAAGAGTTCAGCATCATCAAACCAGTTTTTCAAGAAATGTTAAAGGAAATTCTCTAAGCAAAAGAGAAAAGGCCACAATGGGGAACATGAAAATCACAAAAGGGAGAAGTTCATCAGTAAAGGAAAACATATGCAGTTAAGGGAAATAATTATATATAAAATATGATATCAAAAACAGTAATCATGAGGGGAAGAGAGTACAAATGCAGCGTTGTTAAAATGCATTTGAAATTAAGAGATTGGTAACTTAAAACAATCATATATACATAGATGTGTGTGTACAAATATATATGTGTGTGTGTGTGTGTATATACATATACACACACATACAAAATCACCTCATGGTAACCACAAACCAAAAATCCATAATAGATACACACACAAAAAAGAAAAAGGAATCCAAACATACCACTAATGATAGTCATCAAATCACAAGAGAATGAAAGAAGAAAAGAATGAAAAAACCTACAAAAACAACCCTAAAACAATTAACAAACTGGCAATAAGAACATGTAAATAATTACTTCAAATGTAAATGGACTAAATTCTCCAATCAAAACACACAGAGTGGCTATCTATGACAAAGGATGCAAGAATATACAATGGAGAAAAGACAGTCTCTTCAATAAGTGGTGCTGGGAAAACAGGACAACTACATATAAAATAATCAAATTAGAACATTCTTTAACACCATATACAAAAATAAACTCAAAATGAACTAACAACCTAAATGTAAGACTGAAAACCATAAAAATCCTAGAAGAAAACATGGGAAGAACACTTTGACATAAATCAGAGCAATATTTTTTTGGATCTGTCTCTTAAAGCAAAGGGAAAAAAATAAACAAATGGGACTTAAAAAATCTTTTTCACAGCAAAGGAAATCATCAACAGAATGAATAGATAACCTTCTGAATGGGACAAAATATTTGCAAATGATACAACCAATAAGGGGTTAACATCCAAAATATACAAACAGCTCATACAACTCAACAGCAGAAAAACAAACCCAATCAAAAATGGGCAGAAGACATGAATAGACATTTCTCCAAAGTAGATATACAGATGGCCAACAGGCACATAAAAAGATAGTCAACACTGTTAATCATCAGAGAAATGCAAATTAAAACCACAGTGAGTTATCACCTCACACTTGTCAGAGTGGCTATCATCAAAAAGAACACAAATAACAAATGTTGGTGAGGATGTGGAGAAAAGGAAACCCTTGTACATTGTTGGAGAAAATGTAAATTGGTGCAGCCAATGTGGAAAACAATATGGAGGTTTCTCAAAAAACTAAAAATAGAACTACCACATGCTCCAGCAATTCCACTCCTGGATATATATCTGAAAAAAAAAACAAAAAACCCCAAACCCTAATTTGAAAAGATATATGCACCCTAATGTTCATAGCAGCATTATTTAAAATTGCCAAGAAATGGAAGCAACTTAATGGCCCATTAACAGATGACTAGATAAAGAAGAAGGTGGTGTGTGTGTGTGTGTGTGTATGTATATATATATATACAATGAAATACTATACAGACATAAAAATAACGAAAATTTGCCATTTTGCAACAACACAGATAGACTTGGAGGTTATTGTGCTGAAATGCATCAGATGGAGAAAGGCAAATACTATATGATATCACATATATGTAGACTCTAAAAAATAAAATAAACTAGAGACAACAATGAAAAAGAAACAGACTCTTAGATATAGTGAATAAACTAGTGGTTACCAATGAGGAAAGGGAAGCAGAGAAGGGCATGGGAGGGGTAGGGGATTAAGAGGTAGAAACCACTATGTATAAAATAAACTACAAAGATATATTGTACAACACGGGGAATATAGCCAGTCTTTTGCCACTATAAATGGAATATAACCTTTAAAAATTGTGAATCACCTTTTTGAATACAGTATTATTAACTATAGTCACAATGCTGTACATTACATCCGCAGGACTTATTTTTTTATAACTGAAAGTTTGTACCATTTGTTCACTTAGACCCATTTCTTCCATTCTCCATCCCCTCTGAAAACCAATCTGTTCCCTATGTCTGAGTTCACTTTTTTTTTAAAGATTCCACATACAAGTGAGACTATATAGTATTTATCTTTCTCTATCTGACTTACTTCACCTAGCATAACGCCCTCAAGGTCCATCCATGTTGCTGCAAATGACAGGATTTCCTTCTTTTTTTATGATGGAATAAAATTCAATTGTGCGTGTGTATCGTATTTTCTTTATCTATTCATCTATTAATGGACACTTAGGTTGTTTTCACGTCTCGGCTGTGGTAAATAATGTTGCAATGAACATGGGGTGCAGATATCTTTTCAAATTACAATTGATTTCATTTCTTTCAGATAAATTCCCAGTAGAGGAATTGCTGGATCATATAGTAGTTCTATTTTCAGTTTTTAGATGAACCTGTCTACTGTTTTCCATACTGGCTGCATCAATTTACATTCCCATAAACTCACATTTTCTTGAATAATCTAAAAAAAGCAGGTATATTTCTTGTAAATTTAGTAAAAGAAAGACTGAATGGAGTAAACCAAACCCTTAATTGACCAACTTTTACTTTTTTTCTCTATTTTCTTATCCTATTTTAGTGTGTGGTTCTTTCACATTACCAAGGAGATCCCTATTCCAATGCAATCTTGTTCTGGATCACATTTAAGATTTAAGAATTTCCAATTTGTATTTCAAAACACAAAATTCTTACTTCTAAACCTGATAAACAACAATAATAGAGTGATCCATGTGATTCATATACTTATGTTCTGAATCAAATAAATTTTCTGTTGGGGGGGCAGGGAACACTTGAAAATTACCACAAAAAAAAAGTTAACAAGTTATTCATGCATACCAGGAGCACTGGTTAACAGGCTTTTCCAACTACAAAGTGAAGAATCTGCTCAGACCTCCCTAGGGGTGAGAGGAGCGGCTGGATGTGGCCCTGGAACGCGCACTGGCCGTGGCAGTAGGGCCATCCCTGGCTGCAGCTCTGGCTCGGGCTCTCTCTTCCTCATCTCTCTAAGCCTCTTCATAATGGGTTGGGAAGGCAGTGGGGACCGTATCATTGACCTTGGCCCAAAACTCCAGGACTTTCATCTTGCTGGTTTCAGCGTGGGCTTTTGGGCCCCACAGGAACTCATAGCGGGGAGGATCACTGTTGGGCACCTGGCGGTACTCTAGGTACTTTTCCTGCACCAAATCTTCTGTGATAAGCTTCCTGGGCTCCCCAAAGATGAAGTGACTCCTTCGATCATAGACACCCAGAATATTCAGGAATTCCCAGGTCTCCTACTTAGAGGTGCAGTTGCCATTCAAGAAGATCATACCCAGGAGAGGTATCAGAAGCCCATTCTTAGGAAGTCCCCAGTCACTGCTCAGACTCCTATTTATGGGGATTTCTCATTTGTTAACAAGTCTATAGGGGTGACCACTGAGCTTGACTTCCTTCAGCTCGAGGCCAAAGACCAGCTCCATGCGCTCAGTGGCTCTCCTGAGGATCTCAGGGAAATTCTCCCTGTGCATTTTGTTGACAGCCTTAAGCATGTGTGCCTTCATAATGGACTCTTTCATTTTATATCTCTGCAGCAGGAGTTGTATCAACATCCCTGCCTTTCTGGTTATAGGATCTTTCAATAAGCTCTCAGTGGAGATTGAGGCTTCATAGGAACTTGCACTTTCTCACCTTGGCTCTTAACATCTTTTTTTCAGAACTTGTGCATGGAATAGCTGAGAAATAATGATGGTGGATGGGGATATGTGAGGCTCCTAGGAGTTTCACCAATAGGGGAATCCAAGGGAGCATCCCCAAAACAGGAGAGGAAAAGAAGGGGGACTCTTCCTGCTGCACTGGTCTAAGTACCCTTGAGATCTTACATCTCATCCTGGGCCTAGTGGCATTTATCATGAGCACTGAGCTTACTCTTGTGACCCCCAAGGAATGATGACTGTGAGCAGGAACAGTAGGCAGGAGTGTAGATGATACTGGCACTTGAATATGGGAGAAGGAGATGGTATGAGGATTTTCAGCAGGGTGATTCAACATAGGCTTTAACCAAGTCCATCTCTGCAGGTTTCCTTGAGGGCATTGCTCTAGGAAACCACAAGGCTGTTGTTCTCCTGGTCCACCTGTCTCTGAGAACCCAGTGGAGACACAGTGAGTCTTAGGCTGCAGCCTGTCTGCCCTGTCTTTTACTGACTAGGGTAACAGTATGAATGGTAGTGGGGCCACGTGTGTTTTTCAGTGTAGGGAGTCCTCTCTGTTTAGCTTCAGGATTATCATGACAACTCTTGGCAAGGCCTGGAACCTCTTCTGTCCTCTTCTCTAAAATTGACACCCCAAATCTCCCTGGTACTGTCAAGAAGGAAATATGGGGAGTGCCTCACCCCACCACTCTTATCAGGGGGCACCCAGCACTTACAGCCCTATGGGTACCTCTCTGTCCTAAGCCATCATTCAGTGTCCTCATTTGGATATCACACAGGGTCATGGACTTTTCCTTCCCCTGAATGGTGGCTAGACCTTCAGATCAAGGGTCTCACCTCCTTCTAGACCTCATATAAAAAGTAATGGGGATCCAGGAAAGAAATAATTGATAAGCTAGATTTCATTCTCTCAAAACTTCTTTCTCTGAAAAATATACCGTCAAGAGAACAAGACAAGCTACATTCTGGGAGAAAATCTTTGCAAAAGACATATCTGATGAGGCTGTTATACAAAATATACAATGAACTCTTAAATTTCAACAAGAAGAAAATCAACAACCCAGTAAAAAAAAATAGACAAAAGATATGAATAGATACCTCACCAAGGAAGATACACAGATAGCAAATTAGCATATGAAACGATGCTCAGCATCATGTATCATTAGGCAATTGCAAATTAAAATAACAATGAGATACCACTACATGCCTTTTAGAATGGCCAAAGTCCAAAGGACTGACAACACCAAATACTGGTGAGCATGTGGATCAACAAGAACTCCCATTTGTTGCTGGTGGCAATGCAAAATGGAATAGCCACTTTGGAAGACAGTTTGGAAGCTTCTTAGTGAATTAAACACATTCTACAATGTTGGTGGGAATGTCAATTGGTCCAGCCCCTGTGGAAAACAGTATGGAGTTTCCTCAAACAAATCAAAAATAAAATATGATACTTTTGGCAATCCCACTACTAGATATCTATCCAAAGGAATTGAAATCAGGGCCTCAAAGAGAAATCTGCACTTCCATATTCATTGCAGCATTATTCACAATAGCCGAGACATGGAAGCAGCCTAAATGTCTAATGACAAATGAATGGCTAAATAAAGTGTAAAATTTACATACAATGGAATATCATTCAGCCTTAAAAAGAAGCTAAACTCACCAGTTGGGACAGCATGGATAAGTTTGAAGGACATTATGCTAAAGTGAAATAAGATAGATGCAGAAGGATAAATACTGCATGATATTTATATGACAAATCTAATATAGTCAAAGTCAAAGAAGCAGAGAGTAGAGTGGTGGTTGCCAGGGGCTATGAGAAGGGGGATAATGAGCAGGTATTAGTCAAAAGTTACAGTTTCAGTCATGTAAGATAAATAAGTCCTAGGGATCTACTATCCAGCATAGAGCTTACAGTCAACATTATTGTACTATACACAAACATTTTTCTAAGAGGTTAAATCTTATGGTAAGTGTACTTAATCACAAAAATTAAAAAAGGTAGGAGGAAACTTTTGGAGGTAATGGATATGTTTATGGCATAAATTGTGATGATAGTCTCACAGGTACATATCTCCTGTATATACCAATTTGTATACATTAAATATGCATAGTTTTTTGTATGTTAATCATACCTCAAAGAATTGTTGTTTTAAAACTGACTAAACAAACTTTCACCTTACAATCTAGTAATCATGCTCCTTGGTATTTACCCAAATGAGTTGGAAACTTATGTCCACACGAAAACCTGCACATAGATGTTTATAGCAGTATTCATAATTGCCAAAACTCAAGAGCAAAAAAGGTGTCCTTCAGCAGGTAAATGGATAAATTGTGGTATATCCTGACAACTGAGGATTATTCAGTGCTAAAAATAAATGATTTAGCAAGCCATGAAAAGAGATGGAGGAACCTTAGATATGCATTACTAAGTAAAAGAAACTAATCTGAAAAGGCTACATGATTCCAACTATATGACATTCTGGAAAAGGAAAAAGTATAGAAAAATTAAAAAGATGAATGGTTGCCAGGGGTTGGGGGGAGGGAGGGATGAATAGGCAGAGCACAGAGAATTTTTAGGGACGTGAAATTACTCTGTATGATACTATAATGGTGGCTACAAGTCGTCATACATTTATCAAAATCCACAGAGTGTACAACACCAAGAATGAAGCCTATTGTAACTATGGACTTTTTGTGCTAATGATGTGTCAATGTAGCCTCTTAGATTGTAGCAAATATCCCACTGCAGTGGGGGATGTTGATAGTGGGAGAGGCAGTAAGAGGGTATATGGAACTTTTTGTACTTTCTGCTTCATTTTGCTGTGAACCTAAACCTGCTTTTTAAAATAAAAATTTTAAAAAATGATGTAGATAAACAACAAGCTTATAAGTTTATACTGTATAGCACAGAGAACCATATTCAATATCTTGTAGTAACCTATAGTGAAGAAGAATATGAGAATGAATGTGTGTATGTTCCTATATGACTGAGGTATTGTGCTGTACACCAGAAACTGACACAACATTATAAACTGACTGTAATTCAATACAAATATATTAAAAGAAAAAACCAAACTGATGGGGGCCCGGTAGCTCAGCCTCACATCCCACCCTGGGGATTTAAGTCTTGAGTGCAGGAGCAGGGCCAGATTCTTTGTTCCCCTGGCTATTCAGGAGTGGGTGGGCCCCTGGGTCCTCACTCATTTTCCTTGATTGGACTCCTGGCAGGGCCTGAGGCTCTTCTCTTTTAATCTGAGGCCATTTCCTCCGGGAAAGGCTTTTACCTCCCTGAGATCTAATAGAAGGAGGTGAGGGTGGCCTTATTTGGCCACACCTGCCATGGCCTCCCTCCCATGAGTGACAGCTGTATGAAGCAGGCTGAGACTGCATGATGGTGAACCCACTCAGGGTTCTAACTCAGCATCCTAAATCTGACCCATGTGAAGGCCTCAATCTGCTGACCTGGGACCTCCCCCTCAAACCATGTTCCTCATTGTTCTGTTATCCCTGAAGAGGATATGAGGCCATCTCTGCCTAACATTTACACCAAGATCTGTCATGACAACAGGGAGGATTCTGTGAGGTCTCCACAATTTGGGTTTGGTGGTCCTAGAACTCTTCGGGGTGCTCACCTTCCTCCTGGCAATCCTGGGAAATCCTATCTCTACTGACCTGAGTTGGCCAGCCTCAGACTAAGGTCTTCACCTTCTTGACCTCTTAAGTGGAAATCAGGTTCAGCCACATCCTGCTGAGGCTATCTGGGGACTCTGAGGGCTGACAGCAGGGTCAAGAGTCTATGGGCCACACTGTTCTGGGAGGGCAGTGCTTCCTTCATTCCTCATCCAGGGTTCTCTCCGTCATATGTGGCAGAGACTGGGACTCCTCCCTCTGCTGACCTGAAGTCATCCTCTTAAGTCCCTGAGAACCCTCAAGAATAAGTGAGGGCCTGCTCAGGCTGACAACTTGGCCCAGCATTTTGCTCTCCCCAGTCTTCCTACAAGGGGCCCTTCATCATGGCTTCTGTTTTTTGATGAAAGGCCTCCTCTGAAACGCCATATCCCTGCAAACTCCTGACCACTTTCCCTACGGCAAACCCTGGGCCCCTGCCCCAGAAGTGATGTGAGATAGGGACACTCCAACACAAGGCTGAAACTCCAGGATGGATGTGCTGTCAAAGAAAAAAAAAGTACACTGATCTATCCGTTTTATTTACCAGCCAGACAGCCTTCAATATAACTTCTCTTTGAATAGATTCAACTTCCAAATGCAAGGGGCTGTCCAGCATGATTTTGCAAGCCCCTGATCTTTTGAGGTTATCTGAGTTTGGATATGTAGATTATCATATTGTCACTGAACATTATCTTTCTCTCCTTTATTCATACTTCTTAATTATTTTGATATGCTTATTGCCTTATTGCTATGGTTATGGATTCCAGTCCAGTGTTTTGGGCACAGGGCCCTTCTTTTTATCACCTGAGATATTTTAGAGTAGTGAGAAGGAAGGTGATTTAAGGAATTAAGTTGGCCTCAGGCTGGAAGGAGTGGAGAAGTGTGAGCTTCAGACTTAATTCAGGCCAGGGGTCTAGTTCCAACACTGTCACTTAACAGCTGTGTGAAATTGGGTACATTCCCAAACTCTATGAGCCTCAGTCTTTTCATTTGTGAAATGGGTTTGATATGCTCTGTCTTGGGGACTGATGGACTGTACAGAGTGCCTGTAAAGTACCCAGCCCATTGCCTGGCCTACACTCAGACTTAAAAGGATGCCTATTCTATGATTAATTTTTCCCCTGGAGTTTCAACCCACTACACTGAGATTTAATTTTAAATCCAAGAAGATGCCAGAGAATTAAGCAGGGTTCTAGGACAAAGGAACCCCTCCCAGGAAAAATACTGCTTAGCAAGAAAAACTATTTCCTCATTAAACTATGTCAATCCATGTTGACATAAGGTAGACTTCCTCAGCAAATGCGACACAAAGCTCTAAAACATGTTTCAAGGACAAAAAACGTACCTCCCTCTCAGTTGCATTTCCCTATAAACTCTCCTAATTTGATTCATTTAACCACCCACAAAAATCTAGACCTTGCCTAGAGCTTGCCAAATTATATACAAGATAACCTAATTTGAATGATTTTTTTTTAATGGAGTGGGCTTTGGCTCCCCCACCAGGACAACAAGTGCCAGTCCAGGAGCTTCTGGGCATCCCACCTCAAGAGAGTACCACCCTTCTCAAAAACTCCCTGGAGATGATGTGAAAAAAACATCTAACATGCACAATGTTCACCTGCACTGGGACATGAGCACAGGACACATTCCATTCCTGTCTCGGGTGATTTCTCTCTGATTTACCCACATCCCTAAAGTACAGGCCTACCTCGAAGATATTGCAGGTTTGGTTCCAGACCGCTGTAATAAAATAAGTGTCACAATAAAGTGAGTCACAACAATTTTTTGGTTTCCCAGTGCTATTATAAATTAAGTTTACACTCTACTGTAGTCTATTAAGCAAGCAATAGCATTATGCCTAAAAACAATGTACGTACCTTAACTTAAAAAGGCTTTTGCAAAAAAAATGCTAATCATAATCTGAGCCTTCAGTGAATCATCACCTTTTTGCTGGTGGAGGGTTTGAAATATTGTGAAAATTACCAAAACGTGACACAGAGACATGAAGTGAGCAAATGCTGTTGGAAAAATGGCACTGAGAGACTTGTTCAAAGCAGAGCTGACAGAAACCTTGAAGTTGTTAAATAAAAAAAGTAGTATCTGTGAACTGCAATAAAGCAAAGCACAACAGAATCAGGTAGGCCTGTAACTGTCAAGGGCAGGTTCCCATTCTAGGCTTTGTCTTTCAACTATGGGGCCACCATCTGAGAAGTCAGCTCCGCTCATGATCATCACAGCCTCACCCAGCCCACCATGCCCCTAACTCATAATTACCTCCCACTGAAGGACTCCGATTTTCCCAAAGCCCACCACTGCCTTGCATCAGGGACTTTACATTTGACTGCCGATGCTATCATCTGGAATCACCTCTCTCCTTTCTTATCCTGCCTTTTCATTTGTCCTTTTGATCTTAGAGTATGTATCACCATTTTCCTTACATGACAGCTGCTTCTTGACTCTGTGATTTTATGGTCAGTGGCTCGGTCTTTTCCTCAGCTTTCCCAGTACTAGCATGGAGCCTTCTAAGAGCAGATACTCAATTCATGTTTCGGAAATAAATCAGCCTGTGAGCGTGAGGTCTAATTTATTATGATTTAATTCCACATTTAGAATTAGCCAAGCACATACTGTTATTTATAATTTTTTAAAACACAAAATGAAAGGGATTAGGAAGCCAAATAGTGACCATATTACTTTTTCTGTATTTCTCGATGCCACATATTTTACTGCTACATTTTTTCACATTTTCAAGGAAATGCACATTGCAATGCCATGTTATCTTGCACCAGATTACTAAGTAAGATGGAAGTTATCTCAATTTCTTTTACAAAACAGCAAAATTCTTACTCTGAGGCCTGATAAACAACAGTATGTGTGATGGATATAACTCAGAAACTTAGATGATAATGCTAGCTAAATCTTCATCTAGGAGTAACATTTGACAAAGAGCAAAAAAAAAAAAAAAAACCAAAACACAAATATCTCCCAATTCCCCATATAGAAGAGGAAGACAAAGGGATTATACACTGTGTTCCCTCAGTCACACACAGCCCTCCACTACTTGGAACATTAACTGCTCTCTTCAACCACAAAGTGCAGAATCTGCCTCAACTTCACTAGGGGTGGTAGTTGCTGCTGGACATAACACTGGAACTTCCACTGGCCACGGCACTGGTGTCAGCCTTTAGTGTAACTGTGGCTTGGACTCTCTCCTCTTCATCTTTCAAAGCCTCTTCATACCAAGACTGGAAGGCACTGGGGATGGTATGATTAATCTTGGCCAGAAACTCCAGGACTCTCATCTTGCTGGTTTCGGCATGGGCTCTTGGACCCCACAGGAACTCATAGCGAGCTGGATCACTGTTGGGCACTTGCCGGTATTCCAGATACTTAAGCTTCACCAAATCTTCCGTGATGAGCTTCTTGGGCTCCCCGAATATGAAGTGTCTCTTCCCAGCGTAGACTCTCATTTTATTCAGGAACTTCCAGATCTCCTCCTCAGTGGCGCAGTTGCCCTTCATGAAGATCACGCCCAGGAGATTCAGCAGGAGGCCGCTCTTGGGAAACCCCTTGCCTGGGCTGACCGTCCCATTGTGAGGGAGGTCCATCTTGCTGACAAGGATGTAAGAATGCTTGGGAAGGTTGACTTTCTTTAAATCAACACCAAATACCACCTCCAGGCTGAAAGAGGCTCTTTCGAGGATCTCAAGGAATCGATTTTGGTACTTCTTACTGATGATCTTCAGCATATCTGCTTTCACAAAGGGCTTTTTCATTTTATACCTGTGCAACAGGAACTGCACCAACATGCGCGTTGCATTGCTTAGAGGGTCTCTCTGAGACCGCACAGCGGAAAGCAGGGCCTGAGAGGCACTTTGCTTTTTCTCAATTTTGCCGTTGGCTCCTTTGCATGATCTTGTGCGAGACACACCTGCAGACACAGTGGTGGTGGGCAGAACTCTCTGAGGCCTCTTGGGAGCACCACGTGACCCAGCACCACGCTTTCTCTGAGTAGTAGCTCCAAAAGGAGGGGGTGAAGAGGAGAACGCTTCCCCCTTGGTTGCAGTGGCCTGAGCACCCCTCAAGCCCTGGGTCTCACCATAGGCCTGGTGGCGTTTCTGACGGGCGCGGAGCTTACTTTTCTGACCCCGAGGCATGGTGATTGTGGTCAGACACAGCAGGTGATCTGGGCAGAGAGGAGAGAGGATGAGGAGTGTGAGCACCCGCAGCAGGGAGGTACCAACCACTCTGACTTTAAGAAGGCCGCTCTGCAGGTTTCTGCACAGGCACTCTAGGAACCCACAGGACTCCTGATCACTCTGTCCTCTGAGAACTCTGTGGAAATAATTAAAGTGAGCCTCAGGCTGTAGCCTGCCAGCTCTGCCCGGTGTTTGCTGAGGCTCAGGGTAGCAGTGGGCGAGTCCAGTTCTTGTGGAGCCTCCTCTGCTCTGGAGGACAGGGGTCCCCAGTTCACACTCAGGACAATCATATCAACTTCTGGCAGGGCCTGGGCCCCGTGTTCTGTGCTGCTCTAAATTTATACCTCAAACCCAGCTCCTCATCTTCTTGGGAGGCCTTCAGGAGAGGTGGAGGGGCATCTTAGTCCACCACCCCCGCCAGGGGGCACCCACAGCTGACAGCTCTATGGGACTCTGTCTGTATCCGTTGAGGTTCCCAGTGCTCATTTAAGGTCCCTTGGCTCTAGGTAGGGCCTGGGAAATCTGCCTCTGCTGATCTGATGCATCTCTTCTCAGACAAAGGCTCTCACCAATCTGATGCCATCAAAAAGAAAGGATGGTTCACATACACCTGACTTCCATGCCTGGGCTCCTCAGTGTTGCAAGCAAGGAGGGGAGGGACTCTCTGTTGTCACCTCTTTAGTGGGGTGAAGGGTATCATCAATGTTCATTCAGGGTCCTCACCATAACTCCTATAAAGCCCTGGGTCTCCTCCCTCTGCAAAATTGTGGACAATTAATCCAACATCCTTACCTCTCTGGGACTCTCCAGACAGTAATGAGGGGAGTGCCTCAGCTTAACAGATATTCTGGATTTCTGAGAAAAGGTGCAGAATTTATGAGATCCTATTTTTTCAGAGTCGGTATTCCCCTAGTCCTCATTCATGTCTCTGACCTTAACACTGGGTAGGCAGTAGGACTTGTCCCTCCAATAACCTAGGGAGTCTAGCCTCAGAGCAAAGCCCTCAATTCCCTGAGTCCCTAGAGGGGAAAGTCAGGGTCCTCTATATATGACTACCCCTAACTGGAGCCTCCTAGAAGTAAGTACAGGGGCGCTGCTCTGTGACACCTCACCTAAATGGGGAGAAGTTCCCTTATTAATACTCAAGGCCCTCACCTTCACTGCAGTAAGGGCCTACGTATCCACCATTTGTAGGACGGGGGTTACTCCCTAGATCAAGGCCCTCCTTCCCTAACACATTCCAGGCCGAACTCAGTCTGATGGCTCTACTGGGGCTTCCTAGAGCTTACAGCAGCAGTGAGACTTTGTGTGACCCCCTCAGTTTCCACCAAATTCTTCACCTTGACTCCAGACCAGTCCTGGGAATCCACCCGCCGCTGGCCAGAGGCCTCACCTCACACAGAAGTTTTCACTTCCTGGAAACTCGAAACGGAAGTCATGATGACTCATATCCGGCCACGAGTGCACAGGGTCTCTAAGAGCTGACAGCAGGGGCGGGGCTCTATGGGACGGGACCCCAGTGTTCTGGAATCGGTGGTCCCTAGGTCCTCATTCAAGATTCCTGTCTATCAGAGCCTGGGACTCCTTCCTTTACTGAACTATGTCCACAAGCCTCCAAACAAAGCTTCAGCTCCTTGAGCTCCTAGTGGGTAAATCAGGGCCTGTTATTTGTGACGACCTCTGCCCAGAGCCTCCAGGAACTGAGGGTGCTGCTTTGGGTTGCCATCTCTACCAGGGAGAGAACCCCTCATTAGCATTCAGGACCCTCCCCTTGACTTTAGTTAGGGCCTAGGTTTCCTTGATTTGCAGAAACGAGGCTACTCTCTTAGACCAAAGCTTTCTGCCCTGAGACTCTCCAGGCAAAACTTAGCCTAAAAGCTTTGCTGGAAATCTCCACAGCTGATCACAGAGAAGGGACTTTGTGGGGCCCCCTGGGTTATGGGAGTGGGTAATGGACTCTCTGGTCCACAAGCAGGCCCTCACCTTGCCTTCAGACCAGCCTTCAGAATCCACCTTCTGCGGAACAAAGGTTGTGCACAACCGTCTGACCCCCTAGCCCCGGAAGCGGAAGTCACTAGCGAGCCACTTCCGGCCACGGCTGTGCGGCGCACGGTCTCTGAGGACTGACTGCAGGGGCGGGGCTCTGTGGACTCCGTGGGCGGTCCCTCAGGCTCCTCCCTCAGGATCCTCCGTGCGCCACCTATCAGAGCCAGGAAGCTCTCCCTCTACAGACCCGAGTCCTCCAGCTCACAAAGCCCTCGTCTCCTGACTCCCTAGTGGGGAAGTCAGGGCACCCTGCTTATGACCCTCTCTCCCTGAGGAGACGGTTGCTACCCTGTGAGCCTCCCTCTTTGGGGGAGAGCTCCTCTCACTAGCACTGAGGTCCCCACCTTGACTCTGGTTATGACCAAGACTCCTCCCTCTTCAGAACTGGGGCCCATCCTGTGAGACAAAACCTTCCCTTACTGAGACCTGACAGGCAGAAATGAGGCTTCTCAGCCTTATATCTCAGCCTAAAGCCTCTCGTGGTTAAGAATGGTAGGCAGGGATCTGTAAAGCCCACTCATTTGTGTATCTTACTCCCTTTCCTCAGTCCTGGACCTCACCTTGCTCCTGGCCAGTCCCGAGACTGGACACTCCCTGACAAGAAGTTATTCTGCTCAAGTTAAGGTCTACTTGTTCCTGAGACTTCCGAGGTAGAAGTTACAGTGAGCCATATTAGGCCAGGGATGTTTGGGTCCTGAGAACTGACAGAATGGAGTCTCTACCGATCAGATGACCGTTCTGGAATCAGTGGTCCCTACATTCCTCACTTGGGGTCCTCCACTTGGCATATATCTAACCTGAGATTCTCCCTCTACTGAACTGAGGCCATTCTTCCTTAGACCAAGACTTTGAATTTGCTGAGAACTGTAAGGAATATAAGAGGGGATGTCCAATCTGACTTCCCTGCTTGGGCATTGTAGGCCTCCAAGCAAGCTTGGGCAGGTCTCTGAATGACCTTATATTTTGGAGTGGTTGTCTCTTCCAGTCCTCATTCATGGGGGTCCTCATTTTGTCTATTTCTTGGATTAAAAGGTTCCTGGGGACTGTCACACCCCTGCAAACTCTTGAGCAGTGTCCCTAATGCAAACCTTACAGTTTCATGTCCCATACTCAATGTGAAATGGGGAACCTACAACATGATGCAAGGGGTCCAGGATAGGGGTGGACTCCCAGAGAAAAATAACACTGATCTGTCCTTTTCAATAGCCAGAGTTACCCTCTTATGTGACTTGTTTTGATTTACAGGCAGACCTTTTTTTATTGTATTTCACTTCATCATACTTGACACATAGTATGTTTTATTACAAATTGAACGTTTGTGGCAACCCTGCATTGAATGTGTATATGGGTACATTTCCCCAACACCATTTGCTCACTTCAGGTCCCTGTGCCACATTTTGTTAATTCTTGAAATATTTCAAATTTTTTCATTATTGTATTTGTTATGGTGTCATCAGTTAACTGTGATCAGTTATCTTTGTTACTATTGTAATTGTTCTATATTTTTAAATTAAGATGAATACATTGTTTAAGGTATTGTTTAGTAAATGTACAATAGGATTAACAACTTTTATAAGCATTGGCAAACAAAAAAATTTGTGTAACGTACTTTATTGCAATATTTGCTTTATAAAAGTGGTCGGGAACCTAACCCACTGTATCCGAAGTATGCCTGCACTTCTAAAGGAAAGGAGCTGTCCAGGATGGTTTTGTGATTCCTTGATTGAGGTCATTTGACACAGCATATAGAACTGATCATACTATCACTGAATATTATTATTTCTCCTTATTCATAACTTTGATTTACTGAGGTATTGTTCAATGCTTAGGATATACTGCAACCCAGTTCTTTGGGCACAGAGTCATTATTTTTAACCTAAGACACATTTGAATATTAAAGAACAAGAGCTCTGCTTTAGGTAAAGAGGAGTAGAACAGTATGGGATCTAGAGAAATTCAGACCAGGAGTATAGTTCCAGGCCTGTCATTTGCTAGCATTAATGAGCAAGGGCTCACTGCCTGCCACACATAGAAGCCAATACAATGGCACTGACTTTAGAGATAGGAACTTTATGGCAAGGTAGATTGGCAAGGAGACAGGAGGCAGTGCTCTCACATCTGTCTCCTCAAATCCAGGGTTCAGGGTAAAATTTAAGGGTTTTAGGGGAATTTCAAACTTGAAGGCTAATTGGCCAGTCTTGAATTAGTTCACATAAGATATTCATGCCACTGGAAGCCAGACTTTACTAAGTGAAGGACTTCACTTAATAAGGATCTCCCATGGCAACATTTCTATTCTTTGAGTTCCACAGACGGGAGATTCTTAGTTCTGGGGTCATCCTGGAAACATGGGTTCCTGCTTGCATGTGTACAGTGCTGTCTCTAAAAATAACTCATGGTTTGATTAATCAACAACCTATTTTAAGGAGGCAAAACCAAAACCAGTTTAAGCTGCTCAGTGTTTTACATGCCTTTTCAATCCCCCCACCTTTTTTGGTACATTCCTCCATCTTGAGGGAAATAGGGAGATGACTGCTCTAGCTGCTTCATGCTGATTAGAGGGAGTGATTTTTTAAAAGAGGAATGAAATTGTTTGCATTTAATCGTAAACACTGAGTCCAACCTTGAACTCTTAAGTCTTGGGCTATCATCATGCGAGTGGGGGAGTCCTTTTAAATATAAAGAGACAAACAATATGGACAAAATTTGTTGGAGTAAAAGGATTAACACTAAAATACACACAACTAGGACTCAATTTTAACAGTCCTTCAAAAATAGACCTCATTCCTTTGGCAATCCATATAAGCATGTTATAGCATCTAATTCTTTCACAGTATGATATTTTAAGACTGCAGTTAGCACTCAGTCTTAAGGAAGGGCCTCATGTAACATTTCATAAGGGCCCAACTGGAGCTTGATTCTAGGGGCTACTCTTTCCTAAGCAGGGCAACTGGTAAGACTTTATCTGAAGTTGCTTTCTTGACATTTTAGTGGTTGTCTTTATGGTCTGATTCATCTTTTCAGTCTTTCCTGTAGACTGAGGTCTCCATGAAGCACATAATTCTACTGTATTCCAAGGGCCTTAGACACCCCTTGAATTACCATGGCTATGAAAGCTCCTCAGTTGTCACTTTGAATTGAAAGAGGCAACCCAAAATGAGGCATCCTTTCTTTTTTGTTATTGAAGTGTATTTGATTTACAATGTCAGTTTCAGGTGTACAGCAAACTGATTCAGTTATGCATATACATACATATATATTTCTTTCAGATTCTTTTCCATTTTACGTTATTACAAGAAACTGAATATAGTTTCCTGTGCTTTACAGCAGGTCCTTGTTGTTATCTATATATATAATCATGTGTGTCTGTTAATCCCTAACCCCTAATTTATCCCTCTCTGCCCTTTCCACTTTGGTAACAATAGTTTGTTTTGTATGTCTGTGACTTGGTTTGTAAACAGAATTTGTATCATTTTTTTTTTTAGATTCCACATATAAGTGATTCCACATATATGGTATGTGTCTTTATCTGTCTGACTTACTTCACTCAATATGATAATCTCTAGGTCCATCCATGTTGCTGTTAATGGTATTATTTCATTCTTTTTTATGGCTGAGTAAAATTTTATTGTATAAATATACCACCACTCCTTTATCCAGTCATCTGTCGATGGACATTTAGGTTGTTTCCATGTCTTGGCTATTGTAAATAGTGCTGCTGTGAATATTGGGGTGCATGTGTCTTTTCAAATTATAGTTTTCTCTGGATATATGCTCAGGAGCGGGATTGCTAGATCATAGGTTAAGTCTACTTTAGTTTTTTAGGAATCTCCATACTGTTTTCCATAATGGCTGCACCAAACTACATTCAAATAAGTTTGTCCTTTTGAAACTCAAATCCTAGATATTTTACAGTTGGCAGAGAAATTTGTACCTTTTCCTTACAGACTTTATATCCCCTGTCTGTCAGAAAGCTTAAATTAAGGATTTTATTTTGGTCTGAAACTTCCTGGGTTTTATGAGCTATTAGTATATCATATTAAGACTCCCTCATTTAATTGGAAATCTCTTAAGTCCTTGGCTAAGGCTTCCCCAGAGATGGTGGGGGCATTCTTAAGTCCTTGTGGGAGTACCATCCTGCAATACTGTCATTTTATGTTAGTCTCCAGATCGTCCCATTCAAAAGCAACCAGCTCCTGGTAATCAGGACTTAGGGATATGCAGTAAAAAGCACCTTTTAAGTACAGAATCATACACTAGTCCAAGTCTCCAGATAAACTTGTAAGCAAACTACAAGGATTTAGCACCACTTGATATACATCCTCCACAATTTGGTTAATGGCTCTCAAATCCTATACAAAATGATAATCTCTGGTTCCAACTGTTTTTACCAGCAGGATTGGAGTATTATGTGAGGACTGACAAGGTTAAATTTATTAGCTTTTAAGAAAGGTGGCTATCAGAGGCTTTGTAATTTTCTTAGCATGCCTCTTTAAAGACTATTGCTTTAAATTTAGAATTTGGGCCCCAGGATAGAGTTTTACTAACAGGTCAGCTGACTTGGCTGGCTTCTTAGCCTAAACTGAGCTCTACAGTTGGCTGACTAGTTTTCTCAAAATAGTTAACTTCTTAGCCAAAAAACAAGACAAAACAAAACAAAACACTGAGGAGCCTGGAACAACTGCCTTTAGCAAATGCTGGCTGCGTCTTCCCAGCCTTCATGGATTAGGCCCAACATCAACCAGTGGTCTTATCAAAAACTCGAGGTCTGAGTGATGCAGAAATGTTAGCTGCACCTGGAAAACCCTGGCATTCATGGGAGATGAAGGAAAGCACCAGGGTTTGCCAATCTATGGCTTAGAGCACACTTTGTTCCTTTGTAGGAAGCACCTGGGCACACTAGAGACTTGCACCCTCAATTTAGGAACCAATTCCATCTCCTAGTTTGGTTTCTGTAAAGACTTGGCTGTAAGAATTCCCTGGACAAGCCACTGAGGAGAATGGACAGCCTCAAAGATGACCAGCTTGGATGTGAGGGTTTACTTAGGAAACACTGGAAAGCTTTCCATTAGAGATGAGTGTCACGAACTGTAGCTTGAGAGGCACACAAGATAACCAGCTGCCAAGGAATCTGACCCAGCGGTTCCAGGACTGTAGCCCATTTGGTCAGAAGCTCCTAATAGTTTTTCCCCTACCTGCTGAAGGCAAGCTTGCCTATCACAGAGGGGCCTATCAAAATTCAGGCTCTATCTCACTCACCGTCTTGAAAAATTTTCCCATTGAAAAGGAGGGTGAAAGAGGCGATTGTATCACTCTGAAGGAAGCAAAGCAAGAAGTGGTCTTAGAGCTGAGTTTCAGAGAGAAATTCAGGAATATACAGGTTGAAATACCCAAGTCCTCACTTCCTTTCTGAGCATGTTGGGGTTTAATCTTTCTGATCAATGACTGAAACATTTTACCTCCCAGAAGAAATCACAGACAAGCTCATCTAGACATCAGGGCAACTTCCAGGTGGAATAACTTCCAGACCAAGGCCTCTATATAGCCCATGACCTTTAGCACCACCACCAATATTTGTTCCTCCTGGCAAACTTTCCTTTTTAACACTGTATATATACACACTTAAAAGCAATTCAGCACTAACCCCCTGCTAGTCTGGCGCATAAAGAAGAGGGTTAAAATTCTCAGAAAGATCACAATGTGTACAGTTTTATATAAAAATCCTTTAACCCTGGCGTGGGGTATGTTCTTCCCAGGTGGAACATTTTCCTGCTTTATGTTCCCTGATTTTTCCTTTGCTGTCTCACCCCAACAAGGTCATCACACCTAGTTTCATTAAGAACACACACGTAACAATACCTCCAGGCAATCATATTTGTCACGGGTGAAAAATCCCATCACATCCATAAGGCAAGGTTTCCAGTCCTGGAGCAATGTCTTGTCTCTCCCAAGTCAGAGGCCCCTCATTAATATCAGGTTTAATAAAGTTTTGCTATAGTCACCCAAGAGCCAACTCCTATTAGCCAGTCCTAACAAATATTATAGACATGACATAGGCAAACAAAGAAATCCAAAGGCCTGGGACTTTAACACAAGGTATGCGACTCTAACCCAATCCTTTGAGTACCGCATCAGCTGTAACATCTGCTGTTGTCTCTCTTAGGTTGGGACTCTAACCCATGATCCTGATGAGGTTATTAGACAATTTAGGTATAGGCATGTTTTAATGAGGTTACTCACCCAAAAGACGTCTGATGCAGGAGCTGTTTCTTCTCTCACAAGTTAAAGCAGCCCAAGGAGCCTGGTGTGCCATGATGGGGAAGCAACAACCCGACCACCGGCTCTAGACAAATTCAGTCTAGGCGCCACTCAGGGTCGGTGGCTAGGGCCCACACTCTGCCGGGGGCTCCAGCGTCTCAGGCAGGTGATCACAAGACCTCAATCTCATCTGGGTCCCCAAAACTGTTACTGAGCAAGGGCTCACTGCCTGACACCTACAGAAGCCAATACTACACCAGTTTGGGGGAAAAGTGCTTACTGAAAGGGGTTAGGGGAATTTCAAACTTGGAAGCTGATTGGCTAGTCTGGAATTAGTCCATATAAGCTACCCATGCTGCTGGAAGCCAGATTTTCCTCATTGAAGGAATGCTACTTTGTAAAGGGCTCTGGTGGCAACATTTCTATTATTTGAGTTCTGCAGAATGAAGTTTCTCGGTTCTGGAGTCATCCTGGAGACATAGGTTCCTTCTTGCATATGCATAGTACTGTCTCAAAAAATAACTCAAGGTTTGATTAATCAACAACCTATTTAAGGAGGCAAAACCAGTTTAAGTGCTGTTCTCTAGCCCTTATGTGCTGTTCACTAGCCCTGTGAACTTGAACTCAGTACCAAATTGCAAGACAAAAAAACCTGCAGTTTATCAAAATGCTGCTTAGCAAGGACAATCATGTAATGTCTACATCAGAGGACATAATATATAATGAACTTGTGGGAGGGACTTTCCCAGTTGGAGATAACTCAAAGTTCTTAGAAATTTGTTGATGGCCAATATCTTGTCTCCCAGCTACCCTTTCATCTAAATTGCCATTATTTTCAGTTACTTAACCACCAACAAAAATCTAGAACTTACCTAGAAGTCGTCAAAATACACACAAGATAAAATAATTGAGTACCCTTTTAATGGAGAGATCTCTGGCTCCCCCAACCCAGGGTAAAGATTGCCAGACCAGTGGATTCTGGATTCTCTGAGGCCCTCCATCTGAGGGTCTGGCCCTGTTCTCTGCTCCCATAGCCTCATCGAGCCCAACAAGCAACCTTTCACTGAAGTATCTGCATTTTCCTAAGGCCCCTAATTGCCTTGCCTCAGGCCATTTACATCTGATTGCTTTGAACTCCAACTGCCTCCCCTCTTTACCCCCACTTTTTACTTGTTCTGTAAGTCATAGGGAGTATCTCACCATCTTTTTATATAATAGCAGCTCCTAAACTCTAAAATTCAATGTGCAGGGGCTAGATCTTGTCTTTATAGTTGTTGTTTTGGTTTTTTTGTTGGGGGGGGCGGGGGGTGGAAGCATTCACAGTACTAATATGAAGCTTTCCAAAGAGTTCATTCCCAATCAATGACTGGGAAATAAACAAGAGAGTAGCATGTGGTCTAATCCATTAGAATATAATTTACCTTACATTACTGAATAATCTAAGCAAATCCAGGTATGTAACTTTTATGTTTACAAGAAAAAAATGAGAAAGAATTAGGTAAAACAAAAATTGACAGTCCTTTCCTTATTTACACTCTTTCTTTTGGCCTTTATTGATCAAATATTTATACACTGCCTACTGTATACTATGTACTATGCTCAGACTACATCCCCAAATAAGACAAAATATCTACTCTTACTTTGAAACCACCTTATTGAGGTATGATTGACATACAAAAAGCCGTACACATTTAATATATACAACTTGATGAGTTTGTAGGTAAGTATACACTCTTGAACCATCACTACACTCTATGCCATAAACATATCTGTTACCTCCAAAAGTTTCCTCCTGCCTTATTTATTTATTTATTTATTTATTTATTTATTGGGAAGGGGTAAGAACACTTATAACATGTAACCTCTCAGCAAATCTTTAAGTATCACATATGGAATTGTTAACTGTAGACTCTATACTATACAGTACACCACTAAGAATTATTCACCTTAGATAACTGAAAATTTGTGCCCTTTGACAAGTAATTCCCCATTTCCCCTCTCCCCAGCCCCTGGCAGCCACCATTCTACTCTGCTTCTATCAGTTTGACTATTTTAGATTCCTCATTTAAGTGGTATCTGTATTTGTCTTCTGTGTCTAGCTTATTTCACTGAGCATAATGTCCTCTAGGTTCATTGCTGTTGTTGCAAATGACAAGACTTCCTTCTTTTTAAGGCTGAATAATACTCTGTTGTATGTATATACTGTATTTTCTTTATCCAGTTGTCCATCAGTGGACATTTAGGCTGCTTCCATGTCTTGGCTATTGTGAATAATACTGCAATGAACATGGGAACACAGATATCTCTTGGAGATCCTGATTTCAATTCCTTTGGATGCCCAGAAGTGGGACTGCTGAATCACATGGTAGTTAAATTTTTATTTTTTTTGAGGAACCTCAATACCATTTTCCATAATGGTTAAACCAATTTACATTTCCACTAATGGTATAAAAGAGCTCTCTTTTCTAAATGTGTACACTTAATCAGTTTAGTCAACTTGGGGAGAGAGCAAGACAATCAACTTTTTAATTGTTGTTGAGGTGATAACACAGGATCTACTCTCTTCACAATTTTTAGGTGCACAATATAGTATTGTTTAATATAGTCACAATGTTGCACAGCAGATCTCTAGAATTCATTCATCTTTCATAACTGAAACTTTATACCAGGTGAACAGCAACTCTCCATTTTTCCCTCCCCCAGTCCCTCTGTGTTTCTGTATTTGACTATTTTAAATACCTCATATAAGTGGAATCATGCAGTTTTTTGTCATTCTGTGACTTACTTCATTTAGAATAATGTCCCCTAGGTTCATCCATGTTGTCCTATATGACAAGATTTCTTTAATTTTTAAGGCTAAATAATATTCTATTGTATGTATATGCCACATTTTTTCTCCATTTATCTGTTGATCAACATTTGGGTTGTTTCCATATCTTGGATAATGTAAATAATGGTGCTATGAACATAGGAATGAAGATATCTCTCTGAAATACTAATTTCATTTCATTTAGATATACAGTTGATCCTTGAACAATGTGGGGGTTAGAGGAGCCCACAGGCACACCTGGTATAACTTTATGGAAATACATTGTAATTTCTGTGTGATATTTTTGCTTTTTCATTTCTCTAAATAGGTTTCTATGTAGTACCAATTCTTTTTCTACCACTTGCTTTAGTTTCAGTGCCTATGTCATAGAAAGTCCATGTCATAAAAATAATCAAAAGCAGTCTTGAATAATCAGACCCTTCTGCCAGACTGTCTAATGTCAATTTGTTTTCTAGCACTGCTTCTTCTACATCTTCTTCCTCATCGTCTGGCACTAGCTGGGAAGCACTCATTTCCATCAAGTCATCTTCTGTTAATTCCACCGGTGTGGTGTCTATTAGCTCCTGCAGTTCTCCAAGATCCATATCTTGGAATGTTTCACCCTCCACCTCTTTTTTTTTCTTGGCCATATCCACAGTCTCTTTCATGATGTCCTTGATTGGCTCTGTCATAAATCCTATGAAATCACACACAACATCTGGACAGAGTTTTCTTCAGTTTATTGTTTCAGGATTGATGGCTTTCATGGCTTTTTCTGTAACAAGGATGATATCTTCAGTGGTGCAATCTTTCCAGACTTTCATGATGTGCTCTCTGTAGGGGTTCTTTTCCATAGTGTTACCAATCCTTTCCATAGAATATGGTGCACAATGAGCCTTAAAGGTCCTTATGACCCCCCCCCCCCCCCGCAACCTACAGGCTGAATTAGAGATGTTGTGTTTGGGGCAAGTAGACCACTTTGATGCCTCCTGTGTTGAACTCATGGGGTTCTGAGTGGCCAGAGGCATTGCCAAACACCAAAAGAATTTTAAAAGGAAGCCCTTTGCTGACAAAGTACTTCTGACTTCAGGGACAAAGCATTGATGAAACCAGTGTGAAAAAAGGGTTCTTGTTGCCTAGGCCTTCTTATTGTACAATAAAGACTAGCAGCTGGTGTTTATCTTTTCCCTTCAATCCTCCAAGGTTAGCAGCTTTATAGATAAGGGCAGACCTGATCATAAATTCCACTGCATTTGCACAAAACAGTAGTTAGCCTATCCCTTCTTGCCTTATATCCTGGTGCTCGCTTCTCTTCCTTACCAACACACGTCCTTTGTGGCACTTTTCCCCCGGAATAGGGCACTTTCATCTGCATTAAAAACCTGTTCAGGCAGACATCCTTTCTCCTCAGTGATTTTCTTAATGACGTCTGGAAACTCATCTGCTGTCTCTTGGTTGGCAGAAGCTGATTCTCTTGTTATCGTGGCATTTTTAAGCCAAACCTCTTTCTAAAATTATCAAACCATCCTTTGCTGGCATTAAATTCTCCAGTTTAGATCCTTTAACTTCTTTTTGCTTTAGGTTGTCATATAGTGACTTTGCTTTTTTTTTGAATCATATTAGAGTCTATAGGTATGTCTTTCTTACAGAAATCCTGCACTTACATAAAAGCTATATTTTTAATACTAAAGTTAAATTTCACAAAATGTGCAAGGTTTTCATACCTGCCTGTGTAGCTGCAGCTACACCTTCATGAATTTCCTTTTCTTTTTAAAATAATGGTCCTTATGCTGGATTCATTCATTTTGAAACAGTGGCAACCCCAGCTGCATATTAAGCAATTCAACTTTTTCTTGTAATGTCATGACTTTTCTCTGCTTCTTGGGAGCACTTCCAGCATCACTAGTGGCACTTTGTATGGGGCCCATGGTGTTATTCAGGATTTACAGTATGGTACTAAACACGATGAGAAATACTTGAGAACGAGAGATCCCTTTTTACTGAGATACACAATTTACTAGAGAAACGGACTGCTCATGTGGAGATGATGGTAGTCTTAAGCTGATATTAAAACTCACTGCAAAAGCAACAGGAGTTGGCTATGAAATTATTACAGTAGGACAGTATGTACCAAGCAGTTATAATTTAATACTGTATCTTTACACTTGTTTACACTTCTCTCATATGTGAATGGTGCTTTGCATGGTCTGTAAATGTATGTGCATAGGTTTGGATAAATTTTACCTTTTTATAATAGATTTGTGTATATTTTATGGTAGGAAATAATAAAATAGACTAGTATCTACATATATTTTATGCATGCATGACATAACCTCACTTTTTCTTAATTTTTTTTGGATATTCCTAGGCTATGTAGTTCATCTCTGGGTTTTTTCAAGTTGCTCCAAATCATCAAAAAGTTTTACAATATATTTATTGAAAAAAAATCCATATATAAGCGAATGGCGCAGTTCAAACTTGTGTTGTTCAAGGGTCAACTGTATATTCAGAAGTAGGACTGCTAAACCATATGGTAGCTCTCCTTTCACTTTTCTAAGGACTCTCCACGCTTTTCCATAATGGCTGTGGCAATTTATATTCCCACCAACAGTGTACAAAAAGTCTCTTTCTTTCTTCAACACCCTTGCCAACACTTGTTGTCACTTATCTTTTTGATAATAGCTATCCCAACATGTGTCAGGTGATATCTTACTGTGGTTTTTATTTGCATTTCTCTGAGGATCAGTTATGCTGAGCACCTTTTCATATACCTGTAGACCATTTGTATGTCTTCTTTGGAAAACTACTCAGATTCTTTGCTCAGTTTAACTGAGCTATTTTTTTAAAATTAATTTGTTTGCTATTGAGTTGTATGAGTTCCTTATGTAATTTGGATGCTAGCTTCTTATCAGATATATGGTTTGTAAACATTTTCTCCTATTCCACAGGTTGTCTTTTCATTTTGTTGATTGTTTCCATTGCTGTACAGGATCTTTTTAATTTGATGTACTCCCACTTATTCATTTTCACTTTTCTTGTCTTTCTGTTGTCAAATTAAAACAAAAAAGCATCGCCAAGACCAATGTCAAGGAGTTTTTCCCCATGTTTTCTTCTAGGAGTTTTATGATTTCTGATCTCATTTTTAAGTCTTTAATCCACTTTGCATTATTTTTTGAGTATAATGTAAGATAAGCATCCAGTTTAATTCTTTTCCATGTAGTTATTCAGTTTTCTCAACACTATTTGTTGAGGACACTATCCTTTCTCCATTGTGTATTCTTTGAGCATTTGTCAAAGATTACTTGACCATATATGCAAGGGTTTATTTCTGGACTCTATTCTGTTTCATTGATTTGTGTGTCTGTTTTTATGCTGGTATCACAGTGTTTTGTAATATAGTTCAAAGTCAAGAAGTGTGATGCTTCCATCTTGGCTCCTCTTTCTCAAGATCACTTTGTCTATTCAAGGTCCTTTGTAGTTTCAAGTGAATTTTAGAATTTATTTCTATTTCTGTGAAAAATTCCATTGGAATTATGATATTGCACTGGGTCTACAGATCACTTTGGGTAGTGTAAATATTTTAACAATATTAATTCTTCCAATCCATGCCCTTGGGGTATCTTCCCTTTTATTTGCGTCTTTTTCAATTTCTTCCATCAATGTCTTGTTGTTTTCAGTGTACAGATCTTTCACCTCCTTGGTTAAATTTATTCCTAAGTATCTTATTATTTTTGACATATTTTAAACAGAACTGTTTTCTTAATTTCTCTCTCAGATAGTTGTTAGTGTTTAGAAACACAGCTAATGTTTGTGTGTGTTGATTTTGTATCCTGCAACTTTACTGAATACATTTATGAGTTCTAACAGTTGCCCAGGGACCTGGAACATCCACCTCACTCTCTCTCTCTCCAGAGAGAGGTCACAATCTCTCTTGGTGCTGAGCTGTGTCAGCTTTAGGGAGGGGCTGATCCCAATAAAGTCAAATTGCTCTTCTTACCCATTTCAAGTGCAGTTAATCTAGGTTTTATGCAAGTCTGGGATACTGAAACTTCTTAACTGGATTCTGGATCTTTTACATTTTGTTACTCATATCATTTTAAAACTTGTGTTTCTGTGGAGAAACAAGTGCTGAGAATTCCTATTCCACCATCTTGCCAATGCCACTCAACCAAGACCCTTTATTTCTTGATACCAACAATCTTTTTTCACAAGAAAATCCCAATACACCTGACATGTTATCTTTTTCTGGACCACAAAAAGAAATTCAAGCAGTTTTGATTTGTTGTACAAAATATTAAGACTTTTATACTTATACTGAAAAGCAGCAATAAATGTGTGATATACACTATTCATAAACACAGATACCGAAGTCAAATAAACCTTCAATTACAAGGAACAGTATTTTAGGAGTAGCAAAAAGAAACCCCCAAACAGAAAAGGATAAATCTCAGACTTACTCAAGTAGAGCAAGAAAAGAAGACATACAACATGTTCCCTGTGGCTCCACTTGGCATTCAATTACTTAGAATATTGACCTGTCTTTTCAACCATAAATGAAGGCTCTGCCCTAGACTTCACTAGGTGTGGAAGGTGCTGCTGGACTTGGTTCTGGAATGTACACTGGCCATGGCAGTAGTGCCAGGCTTGGCTGCAACTCTGGCTCGGGGTCTCTCTTTCTCATTTCTCAAAGACTCTTTATACTTCATCCTGGGATGAGATTCAGGACCTCCAAGGGCTGACAACAAGAACTGGACTCCCCAGGACCCCAGTGTCATGAGTGGGTGCTTCCTTCATTTCTTTTTAAGGGGCCTCACATTTACATCTGACAACTCCTACTGACCCAAGATTGCCCTCCAAAGCTCTCAAGTCTCTAACAATTGCGACAAAAAAAAGTGAGGAGATGCTCAGCCTGAAATCTCAGCCTGGAGCTTTCTAGGTCTGAGAGTAGGTGGGGGGCGGGGGGGGGGGCTGGTGTCTTTGAAACACCCAATATGCTGGAATGTTGCTTTCCCCAGTCCTGATCCACAGGTGTCCTCATATAGGCCCTTGTCACTTTGATCAAAGGGTTCTTAGGAAATGTCACATCTCTGAAAACTCTGGAGCAGTTTCCCTACTCCAAACCTTGCAGAGAATGAGTCCCTGTCCTAGGAGTGATGTCAGATAGGAAATCCACAGCACAAGTTAAGGGGGCCCAGGTAGTGGGCTGGAAGAGAAATAGAACATATCAATCTAGTCCTTCTCTTCCCCAGCCAGACTTTAGTTTTCAAGTAACTTCTGTTCTAATAGGTTTAATTTTTATAAAGAAATGGCTGAGACAGATGATTTTTTGAGTCCCTGATCTTTTAAGCTTATCTGAAATCACATATGTAGATGATCCTATTTTCAGCAAATACTACCTCTTTTTCCCCTATACATACCTCACCTTCATTTTGCTATGAATTACAATTCAGTAGTTTGACCACAGAGCCCTTATTGCTTGAGACACGTTTCCCAGAAATGAGAAAAAAAAGTGAGTTAAGGGACACAAGGTCAGTGCAGGCTTAGAGGAGTGAAAGAGTGCGGGCATTAGACTAACTCAAATTATGGGTCTATTTCCATCCGTGTCACTTACCGGCCATGGGAACTCTGTCATGTTATTAAACTTTGTGAGTGAGCCTCAGGCTCTTTATCTGCGAGGCAGGCTGATGCACCCTGCCTGGTAGGACTGACGGCGCAAGTAAGGTAACTGTGAAGCACACGCCTCCCTTCACATGACTGGTGGATTTTACCTCCCTTAGATCTGACATAAAGAAATGAGGAGAGCCTCGCCTGAGAGCCCTGCCCTGAGCTTTCTAGAGCTGCTATCAAAGGGTAGGGCATGACTCTCTTTTGTTTCCTCTATTCAGGGATGGGTAGACCCCTCAGCCTTTACTCAGGCTCTCCAGTTTAACTTCTGGCAGGGCCTGGGGTTCCCCTCCTTCTTGACTTGAGGCCTATTTCCTCATAGTAAGACCCACCCCTCCTGTGACCCAACAAGGGGAAATAAGGGTGGCTTTATCAGGCCACATCTGCCTGTGATCTCACAAGAATGAAAGCTGTGGCAGGTCGGTTGAGGCCCTATGACAGATGGACCCACTCAGGGTCCCAAGTCAGGGTCCTAAATTTGATTTCCAGGCAGGCCTAAGATTCCTCCCTCTGTTGACATGGGACCACCACCTTGAGACCACAACCCTCACTTCCCTGTGACTCCTGGGAGGGAACTGATAGGCCACTCTGCCTGACATCTTTGCTTGGGGCCTCCTGGGCTGACAGCACAGAAGATTCCCTCTGGCCACTGCTGATATGGGGGTGTGTGTTCTCATACTCTTCACTGTCCTCACCCCAACTCCTGGCACAAACTAGAAATATCCAATGTCTTGCCTTGAGGCTCCTCCCCTCATACTGAGGCCCCCAATTCCCCGAGACCCCCTAGAAGAAGTGGAGTTTGCTTCGTCTGGCCGCAACAGCCCATGGTTTCCCAAGGTTAACAGCAGTGGAAGGAATATGTTCTGCCCCCACTGTTATGAGATGGGTAACCTTTTCAGTCTTCAGGGTCCTTACCTTGGCTCCTGGCACAATCTGGAAAACCTCCTTCTGCTGAGCTGTCGCTGCCTCCTTTGTTGAGCTTCCTCATCTCCATGAGATGCTCTGGGAGGAAGTAAGTATGACTTATAACATCACCATGCCTAAGTGACATAGCCTCAGATCTGACAGCAGGGACAGTGCTCTATATGCTCCCTTCTTTCTGGGAGAGATCGTTTCATTGTCACTCAGTGTCATCACGTTGACTCCTGTTAAGTACTGGGTATCCTTTCTCTGCCTCATGAGGCCTTCAGCATTAGTCCAAGGACTTTAAATCCCTGAGACCATCCCCCCTCAGTAAATAAGGGATAAACTTAGCCCCAAAGCTCTGCCTGTGGCCTCCCAGGGCCAACTGCAGAAGCTGGACTGTCTAAGGATTTATCTGTCAGTGGGTGGTTGGTTGCCACATTCTTCACACAGGACTTTTACTTTGACACTGTCATGCCTGGGATTCCACTCTCTGCTGAAGAGCCAGCCTATAAACCAAGGTCCTCATCTCCTTGCGGCCTTCCAGCCAGAATTCAGGGGGCACTTCAGCCTGCCAGCTCCTGCCTACGGAGGCCAGGGCTAACAGCAAAGAAGGGGCGAGTGCAGCCCCTTTAGTCATGGGCTGAGTGCTCCCCATGTACACACACTTTGACTCTGCACCCTTCCTGGGACTCCATTCTCTGCTGATCTGAGGCCACTGTCTTCAAAGTTCTCACCTTCCTGGGACCTGAACTGAAAGTAAGTGTTACCCAGGACTGTTCTAGAACTCACACGGCTGCCAACGTGGATGTGACTTTATGGGATCCTACTGTTTGCCATCATCCTCATTTGTCTTTATCTCCATTTCTGTGAGAGACTGATACTCTTTCCTCTACCGACATGAGAACTCTGCCCTTAGACCAAGATTCTCATGCCCCTGAGAAGCCTGAAGAATAAGTGAGGGTATGCTTAGCCTAACAACCCAGTCTGAGACCCTTTGTGTTTGAGAGCAGACAGGACTGGTGTCCCAGTGAACCCCTCTATATTCTGGGGTGTTGGTCTCCTCATTTCTCCTGCACGGGGCCCTCATCTTGGTTTCTGTCTTTTGGATTAAAGGCTTCTTAGGAAATTCCATATCTCTGGAAGCTCTTGAACAGTGTTTGCTCTGCAAACCTTGCAGAGAATGGGTCCCTGTCCCAGGAGTAAGGTGAGATGGGGAAGCCATAGCACAAGGCAAGAGTCCCAGGACAGGTAGTAGCCTGTCAGGGAAAAAAAAGTACACTGATCTATTCCATCTCTTCATCAGCCAGATGAAGATTCCCATGGAACTTCTATTCTGATAGGTTTACCTTCTACAGGGAAGAGACTGTAAGGATGATTTTGACAGTCTCTGGTCTTTTGAGGTCATCTAACATCGCAAATATAGATGATAATACTGTCACCGAACACTGTCTCTATCATTTGTTTATTTATACCTCTTAAATACTTTGGTATTCTTATTGCTCTGGCTATGTACTCCAATCTAGTAGCTTGAGCACAAGGCCTGTCTTTTTAACACTTAAGAAAAATTTTGAACTACCGAGAAAAAAATTAAATAAGAGATACAGGGTGTGTCTCAGTTGGGGTGGGCGGGGGGGGGGTGGAGTAGAACAGTGTGAGCTCTACAGTAATTGAGACCAGAAGTCTAGTCCCAGGCCTGTCACTGACTAGCCCTATGAACTCTGGCATATTACCAAAGTCTGAATCTATGGGCTTCAGGCTCTCCACTGTGAAGTGAGTTTGGTAAGCCCTGTGTCATAGGACTGGTAAATACCTGTAATGTATGGAAAGCCTCTGCCACTGAGCCTGTCTTGTATTGAGACATTAGGAAATGGCAGTTATTGCTATGATTATCTTGACCTCAGATGTTATCATCCATCCAGCTGGGTTTTGTTTTGTTTTTTTTTTTACATCTAAGAGATGTCAGAGAATATGCTGCATTCTAGCCCCCAAAACCCCTCCCAATTAACCAAAACTCTGTTTAGCAATGAAAACTAAGTAATATGTTCTCTTCACCTGCCTTTTACTTGTTCTCCTTGAAGTAGAGAGTATCTCATCCTCTTCCATAATGATAGCTTCTCCTAGAAACTGTAATTGCATGGGCAGGAGCTTGGACTTTTTTGACTAAATATCCCTAGTACAAGCAGGAAGATTTAACAGCAGATGCTCAATTAATGTTTGTGTAAAATAAGAGCCATGAACAGAGGTGTGATTTGCTATGTTTTATACTCTCAAACATTCTTGAAAAACATAAGCAAATCCAGGTATATATCTTTGTTACGTATGTATCTTTTAAATTTACAAAAAGAAAGACTAAATGGAGTAAGGCAAACCAAGAACTGACCAACCTTCACTTTATCTGTCATCTATCTATCTGTCTTCTGATCTTAACTATTTTAGTGTGGAGTTCTTTCACATTTCCAAAAATATTCCTATCCTAAGGTTATGTCATTCTTGTTCTGGATCACAAAAGTTATGTAAGGATTTCCAATTTGTATTTCAAAACACAAAATTCTTACTCTTAAATCTGATAAACAGCAATAAGGGTGTGATCCATGTCATTCATATACTTATGTTCTGAATCAAAATAAACTTTCTATTGAAAAGAAAACCACTTTAAAATTACCAAAAAAAGTCAACAAGTTATTTATGCGTATCAGGAGCACTGGTTAACAGGCTTTTCCAACTACAAAGTGAAGAATCTGCTCAGACCTCCCTAGGGGTGAGAGGAGCGGCTGGATGTGGCCCTGGAACGCGCACTGGCCGTGGCAGTAGGGCCATCCCTGGCTGCAGCTCTGGCTCGGGCTCTCTCTTCCCCATCTCTCAAAGCCTCTTCATAATGGGTTGGGAAGGCAGTGGGGACCGTATCATTGACCTTGGCCCAAAACTCCAGGACTTTCATCTTGCTGGTTTCAGCGTGGGCTTTTGGGCCCCACAGGAACTCATAGCGGGGAGGATCACTGTTGGGCACCTGGCGGTACTCTAGGTACTTTTCCTGCACCAAATCTTCTGTGATAAGCTTCCTGGGCTCCCCAAAGATGAAGTGACTCCTTCGATCATAGACACCCAGAATATTCAGGAATTCCCAGGTCTCCTACTTAGAGGTGCAGTTGCCATTCAAGAAGATCATACCCAGGAGAGGTATCAGAAGCCCATTCTTAGGAAGTCCCCAGCCACTGCCCAGGCTCTCATCATCGGTGAGATCTAGCTTGCTGACCAGGGCATAGGAGTGACTGTTGGGTTTGACTTCCTTCAGCTCGAGGCCAAAGACCAGTTCCATGTGCTCAGAGGCTCTCCCAAGGATCTCAGGGAAATTCTTCCTATTCCTTTTGCCCACAGTCTTCAGCATTTCTGCCTTTTTAATGGGATCTTTCATTTTATACTAGAGTGTGAACTGCACCAACATCGCCGCCTTACTGATTAGAGGATCTTCGGGAGAGCTCTCACTGGAGGTTGAAGCCTGGGAGGAATTTTCACTTTTCTTAACTTGGCCTTTAGTACCTACATCAGATTTTGAGCATGAAACACTTGCAGCAGCTCTGGTGGTGGCTGTGGCTTTCTTAGGCTTCTGGGCAGTGACAGCAACAGAAGAGCTAGAGGGAGCACCCCCAGAAACAGGAGAGGAGGAGGAAGTAGTTTCTTCTTCCCCTGCTGCAGTGGTCTGAGCACTAAGACCTAGGGTCTCACCTCTGTTATGGCGGCGTTTCTCACGAGCTCGGAGCTTACTCTTCTGACCACGAGGCATGATGGCTGCAGTCAGGGACAGCAGATGGGAGTGCGGGCCAATGGACAGGTGATTTGGACACCTGGAGGATGGAGAATGAGATCATGTGAGCACCTTAAAATAGGGAGATTCCACTTTGGCTTTATCAAAGGCTGCCTCTGCAAGTTTCCTTGAGGGCACTGCTCTAGGAACCCACAAGGCTCCCGTTTTCCTAGTCAGCCCGTCCCTACAGAATCCCACAGAGGAACCATAGAGGCCTCAGAGTGAGTTTTACTCCATATCCTATTAGCCCTGACTTGGATTTACTCAGGTGATACAGGTACTGGCGGGGGGGGGGGGTCCTCTCAGTTCATCATCAGTATTATCATGTCAACTCTGGACAGAGCCTGGGCACCCTCCCCTCTGCTACTCTAAAGTTGACACCTTAAAGCTCCCTGGGATCCAGGAGAAGGAAGTGAAGGGGTGCCTCAGTCCACCTCCCTGCAAGGGGACATCCAGTGCTGAGAGCTTAGTAGGGTCCTTTCTGTCCTGAGTTCACTGAGATCATCATTCACAGTCTTCACCTTTGCTCCTTACAAGGCTTGGCACCACTCTCCATTTGTTGACTGGTGGCTGCACCTGACTTAGGATCTTGCCTCCTTTAGACTTGATATAAAGAAGTGAAGGGGATGCTCAACCCAACAGCCCTTCCCTGAGATTCCTGGGATGAAGTCAAAGGCTTGTGATAAGACACTCTGATGTCCCCTCTATTCAGGGTAAGATGGTCCCTTGAGTCCTCACTCAGGTTCCTCAGTTGGAAGCACCACTTTTTCTTGAACTGATGCCTATGTAATAGTAAGAGTCAAACTCCCTGAGTCCCATTAGGAGGAAGTGAAGATGACCTTATCTTACCAAGCGTGGTCTCCCAAGAATGAAAGCTGTTGCAGGCAGATTGATGTCCTTGTGGTCCCACACAAAATCCCAACTCAAGCTCTACATTTGACTCGTGAGAGGGTCTAAGATTTCTCCCTCTGCTGACCTGGGACCATTTCCCTCAGGCCAAGACCCTCGCTTCCCTGTTAGCCTGCAGTGGGAACTGAGGGGCACTTCTGCTTGTCGCCTACCCTTGAGATCTCCCAGGGATGATGATAAAGAGGATTCTTTGTGGTCTCACTGATGTGTTATGGGACATCCCCACAGTCCTCAGGTTCTCACCATGACACCTGGCATAACCTGAAATCCTCTGTTGCTGACCTGAGGCTGCCCCCTCTGACCTTGTCTCTCACCTCCCTGAGATGTTCTGGGAAAAAGTGAGTGCAACTCATGTCAAAATGACCAATTCTCCCAAGCCTGAAAACAAGACTGTTGCTTTATGTGGCCTCGTTTTTTGTGGGAGGGGCCTCCCATCCTCACTCAGTGTCACATCCCTGAATCCTGTTAGTGACTAGGTCCCTTTGCTAAATTGGGCTTATTCCCTTAGACCTAGGCTCCCACCTCCCCGAGACCACCTCCAGAGGAAATGAGGGGGTACCACAGCCTGCCAGTGCTGCCTGGGCCCTCCTTTGCTGAGTTTGGGAGTTATCAGGTGTAGCCCTTAGCCACTGGAGGGGATAAGTCACTCCACATCCGTCTACCTTGTCTGGGGCCTCCTAGAGCTGAGTACAGGGGCGCTGCTCAGGGTGGCCCCCTTTTGTGGTAGACAAAAGGCTGCTACTCATTAGCAGTAAAAAGGTTAACTGCTCATTAGCACTAGAGACCCTCATCCAGGACTTACATTGCTTCCATCTGCAGAACCGAGGCTACCCTCAAAGACCAAGGCTTTCTCCCTGAGACATTTCAGGCCGAAGTCAGCCCGCTAGCTCTGCTGGGGCCTCCCAGGGCCAGATCACAGAGCGCAATGTGGGTGGGTCACCTCTGTTACCGGAGGGTGGCGGGAGGGAAGGAAAGTCCCTTTAGGCCACATTCAGGCCCTTACCTTGGCTCCGAAGGAGTCCGTGGAAACAGCGCTGGGCCGAACAAACGTCGCGTCTGCCGGTTCAGCGCCTCGCCTCAGAAGCTGAAGTCGGGGCCCTGTGTGGCAGGCGCGGGGCTCCACGGGACCAGTGGGCGGTCCCTCAGGCTCCTCCCTCAGGGTCCTGCTCCAGGGTCTTCCCCCAGGGTCCTCCGTGTGACACTGACGTCCTCCTCTTGGCTTCTGCCTCTTCGATTAACAACTTCTTGGGAGATGCCACATCCCTGCGAACACCCGAGAAGTTCCCCCTCTGCAAACCTTGGTCCCTGTCTTCAGAGTGATGTGAGATGGGGAAGCTGAAGCATAAAGCAGGAGTTCCAGACAGGCGGTGCGCTCTCAGGGGAAAAAATATGCTGATGTTTTCCTTCTCTTCTCCAGCCAGACTTAGAATCTCGTGTAAATTCTGTTCTGATACATTTATATTTTACAGGGATGGGGCTGTCCAGGATGATTTTGTGAGCCCCTCGTCTTTGGAGGTTATCTGACACTGCATATGTAAATGATCATGTTGTCGCTGAGTATTAGCTTTCTTTTCTTTATTCATGCCTGCCATTTATTTTGGTATTAATATTGCTCTGGGAATGTATTCCAACCCAGTTGTATGAGCACAGATTTTTTTTTTATTGCCTGAGACACATATTTAAGAAGAAAGAATAAAATTGAATTAAGAAACACAAAGTGGGCCTCAGGCTGGGAAGAACTGGAAGTGTGGGCTCTTGACTAAACCAGATCAGGGATCTAGTTTCAAACCTGTCCCTTAATAGCCATATGAATTTGGGCACATTACTAAACTCTGTGAGCATCAGGCTCTGCAACTGCAAAGTAGGTTTGATAAACTCTGTCTTGTAGCACTGGTAGAAAGTGGATAACTGTGTGTTAAGTGACTGGCAAAGTGACTGGCCTATACTGAGACTTCATAATAAATAATAAAATGTGGCATTTATTACTACAATTAATTTGGACCCCAATTAATAGGTACCACCTACCGTGCTGGGATTGTTTTTTGTTTTCTTTTGTTTTTGTTTTTTATTCCAGTAGAAGTCAGCAAATACGTAGCATCCTAGAAGAAAGAAAACTCAATCAATAAATTGTTTGATATGGGTATATGATACAGTTCCCCAGTTAGATGCAAAACAAAGCTCCTAAATTTGTGTCAAGGACTGACAACTTCCCTCCCTCTGAGCAGCCCTTCATCTAAACCACCCTTGTTTTCATTAATTTAACCATCACCAAAAACCTAGAACTTGTATCCAGTTTGTCAAGAGTATACACATGATAACTTCATTTGAATGCCCATTGATGGCACAGCCTCTGATTCTCTCAGCCCAGTGCAAAGGGTGCCCAGTGGCGTCTTACCATCTTGCCTCAAAGGAGAATCATCTTTACTTCTCAGAAACTCCCCGGACATGATGTGAATAAAACATCTAATTTGCACAATGTTCACCACCTGCACTGGGACATGAGCACAGGACACATACGATCCCTCCTGCAGGTGATTTTTCTCTGCTTTAGTCACAATCCCAAAGTAACTGTTAAGGGCAGTTTCCCATCCCAAGCTTAGTCTTTCAACTACAGGGCTCACCATAGTTGCTCACCTTTATCCCAGGCTCCTGCAGCCCACCATGCAGCTAACTTAAACTGCATCCCACTGAGGGACCTGCAGTTTCACAAGGCCCAACACTGCCTTGCTTCAAGGAATTTACACTTGAAATGCTCTTCTGGCACCTCCCTGCTTTTGCCTGTCCTTTAGGTCTGAGAGAAAATCTCAGTATCTTTTTATATGACAGCTTCTCCTAACCACTAAAATTTTATGGGCAGTGGCTTGGTCTGTTTTTTTCCTTTCCATCCTCAGTACTAGGATGGAACCTTCCATAGAGTAGATGTTTGATTAATGCTTGGAGAATTAAAGAGCCAGTAAATAAGTAGTCTAAATTATTACAATTAATGTATCCAATATTCTTGAATAAGCCAAGCAAATCCAGGTATATGTCTTTTAAGATTACAAAACTAAAGATGAAAAGGAATAAGGCAAACCCAGAATTTACCACATTTTGCCTTTTTATTTTTTCTTCTTCTTCTCATAATCCGAACTATTTTAATGTGAATTTTTTGCACATTTCTAGGAAAATATCTGTTCCAAAGCTATGTTATTTTATGTGGATCACAGGAAAAATTATTCAAGGATTTTCAATTCAGTTTACTAAATATCAAAACTCTTCTTAAACCTGATAAACTCCAACAAATGTGGGAGCTATGTCATTCGAAAACTTTGATTCTGAAGCTAAATAAATATTCCATGAAAAGGAACATTTGATAAATACCAATAAACAAATAAGGCTACAAGTTACCCATATAGAGCAGGAACACAAAAAGACATACATTGTCCACCCTTTATTCCTACTCTGATCCTCTACTACTTAGAACACTGACTGCCCCCTTAAAAACAAAGTGGGGACTCTCCCGAAGACTTCACTAGCCATAGAAGCTGCTGGCATGGCCCTGGAATGCGCACTGGCCGTGGCAGTAGGGCCATCCCTGGCTGCAGCTCTGGCTCGGGCTCTCTCTTTCTCATCTCTCAAAGCCTCTTCATAATGGGGCGGGAAGGTACTAGGGACCATATCATTGACGTTGGCCAAAAACTTCAGGACTTCCGGTTTTAGCATGGGATCCTGGACGCCACAGGAATTCAGTGTGGAGGATCACTGTTGGGTGCCTGCTGGTACTACTGTTACTTTAGCTGCACCAAATCTCTATAATGAGCTTTATGGGATGTGCAAGATGAAGTGCCCCTTCCCTGAATTTACATCTGTTATATTCAGCTCTTCCCAGACTATCTCCTCAGGGATACAGCTGCCCTTCATGAATATCAGGCTCAGAACAGTCACCAGGCGGCTGATCTTATGCATGCCCTTTACATAACTCAACCTCTCATCTTAGGTGAGGTCCAGTTTTCTGACAAGGGCATGAGAGTGGTCAGCTTCCTTCACATCAACCCCAAAGACCAGCTCCATATGCCCAGAGGCTCTCCTAAGGATCTCAGGATGTGAAATGCTCTTTTTCATTTTTTTATGACATTCTTCACCAAGTCTGACTTGGAGATAGGCTCTTTCATTTGATAACTGAGCACTGGAGAATTCACCAACAAAACCGCTTTCTAATCTAGATGGTGTTTGGACATCTTCTTAGTGTCTGGCAAAGCTGCATGGTTCTCTGACTTTCTCTTCTTGACCCCTGGAGTCCTCAACTGACATGCTTAATGAGGGGCCTGTGAACTCTCCCAGCTTTGGGTCTTTGGGTCTCCCTGTGGGCCTGGAAGCATCACTCATATGTGTAGCACCAGTGCTTCTAATACTGAGGCATGATCACTCTTGTTGGCACCAGTAGGTGGGAGTATGGGTAGGAGGCATGGCAATGGGGCACCACAGGCTAAGGAAGAGAAGGAAGACGTAAGTGGTCTCAGCTGGTAAACTCAATTCTGTTTGCTCGGACAAAGGCCAGCTCCACCAGACTTTTCCTAAGGGCAGTGCTCTAGGGTCTCATGGGTGTCCTGTCCTATTTGTTCCATAAGCACTTAAAAAAGGAACTGAGGAGGCATTTCACAGTGCAGCCAGCCAACCCAGTTGGAGACTTCCCAGGGCTCACAGTAGGGTAGGTAGAATTGGGCTTTATTGGGTCCCCCTGTACTAGAGTGGGTGGTCCCCTCAGTCTTCACTCAGAGTCCTCTGTGTGACTCCTAGCAGCTCCTGGGACATTCAGTCTACTGACACGAGGCCATCTCCCTTCAAACCAAGGCTTTCATTTCTCTGAGACTCCTATAAGGAAGTCAGGAGACATCTCCCATGGTCACCTCTGTCTGGGTCCTCCCTCCTAAGGTTGACAGCAGGGCCTAGATTCTGGGGGACACTCTCTCTTCTGAGGTAGGTAGTCCCGTCACTGTTCATGCTGGTTCCTCAGCTTGACTCCTGACAGAGTATAGGAAGCTTCCCTCTGCTCAACTGGGGTCATTCCCTTCAGATCTCACGTCCTTGAGTCATCTGAGGAGAAAATAACACAGGACAAAGAAATATAGGACCTGGCTGTTGATATACAGGATGCCTGGCAAACCTACCTGAGTGGAGAGTGAGGGGCTTTAACTGGAAATGCTGCCTGGGCCTCTGAAGTTCCTCTCTTCTGGAGTTCTGTTATTCTCAGTTCATGTGGGAGGTACTTGGAGAAATCAAGGTACTCGGTAAAAAGCCAGTTTGAGGGCCTGCAAAGGACCTACTGGGGAGAGAGTGACAGCAATGACGGGTGGAACAGCAAGCAGGCTGTGCTTACATGTCTTGCTGAGACCTTGTTACAGGGGATCAAATACACCTCGTAATCAGTGCTGGAGTGGTGTTTACATCAGCATTTTCAAAAATGGGGCCTGTGAAATAATATTAGGTGCTATTAAAAAATTCTAATTATTTTAGAGTAAGCTGACTTAAAGTTGAATAGGTTTTAGTTTCTGGTTTTGTTTTCACAGCAGGACTTCCCAGAGCCCTCAGTATGCCACTATGCACTGAGAAACTCCAAGGGGGATAATACAGCAGGATGAGTTTTCTGAATATACTTGACCATGAAAAGCATGTCATCCTGCCACTTTTTTTTCCCCCACATTGAATCTCAGGACTTCACCACGGCACATTTTGCAATGCTGTCTATACTATCCTCAACTTGTTTTTCTGAATGTTTTCAGTGAAAGTGTAGTGGCCCTTCAACAGGGCAAGAACATAGGCCAGGGCCATTTTGTCTGTTTTAGTGCCAAGAAAAATGATATTTAAAGTGCAAGAATATTAATAAGCAACATGAAACATCAACTCTTAAGATACCTTTCCAAAATTTCAATTTAGAGTCAACAGGATGCAACCACATCCAAAACTTGCTTGAGATGCCTGATCATTAAGAGACTTACTCTAAGGGTCATGGTCATGTTAAATACAGGTCACCCTGAATTTTCCAAAGAATAATACTATATTATGACTATTTAAAGGAAAGTAGATGTATAGTTTCTCAGTCCTCAAACCTCCAAGGAGGAAAATAGGCTAGAACAAGCCCAGCTGTAGGGGACTTAATCAAAAAAGGTGTGTATACAGGGTAGGTGTTCAGCGACAGTGGAAAATCAGAATGTTTGGAAACCACAAGGGAGAAATTCCATCTTATGAATTGGCTTTACATATGGAAGTGGCAAAGTAATGTGGTATTACGGAAGCTGTACAAGTGCCTGCAATTCATCCAAGTGGTACATGGTACTGTGTCTTTCAAAAGATCTTATTCTGGACTCCTCCAGATGTTGGGATTGAGTTTGTTGGTATTCTTTCTGCTATTCGTACAATGATTAGTTCAGAAACTGGAGGAGGTCATGTCCCTGCAGGAGACACGCATAGCAGATCAATCTGGGAAAGACAAAGACAGGGAATAGAGACAGGGGCTCAGAGCAATGACCCAGGGATGCCTGTAGAAGTCTAGAGGGGTACAGCTGAAAACACACATCCATTTTCCTCTTCACAGTTTGAATAAATTTAAAAACTAAAGCCATTTCCTAGGCAAAGCTGTAACACAAACTCAGCTTTGGTCTTGTTATTTGGACTTAGGGTATACAGGTAATTAGAAGTGCGTTGATCTGATCAAGTTACTTTCTTAAATGCTATATTTCAAAGCGTTTTCAAATAAAAGACAAACAAGATGGTGGCTCAAGATAGCTGACAATGAAAAAAAAATATGAGTAACATATTTAGAGCTATATTAGTGCATTTCCTGGGTAATTTTAGTATTCACTAGTGTCTTCATCTCTCAATGGACCAAAACTTATGAATGTCAATAATATATTGTTTTAGTCATGTACTCGCTAATTAATAAAGATATTAAATATAGTCATTTCTGAAACCTGTGCCTCCAGCTCATACTTTGGCAATGCATCTTTAATGGGATTTTAGTATTTTTGTATATCCCTCTATGGTATTTGGATATGTATATGATTTTAAAATATTATAAAATTAAAAAAAATTATAAAATTATTCATCAGGGAACTGAAACAGGGCTTGGTGACTTTACTAAAAATCTTTTTCAATTGAAAACACATCCTTACAGTAGCCATTGATATTGGGAGACAACGTCAAGTTTTACAATTACGTGTTACCATATACCATCCTTTCATTACAGAGCAAGAAATCCAGAACAAGATAAAAACATCTCAACCAATGTTTAAATGGATTATCAATTTTTCAAAATTTCAGTTTTGCTTTAGAGAATCATTCTTATGTTTCTTCTAACTAGTTTTTCCATTTCATTATAAAAATCTATTAAAAATATTAATGTTTAATGTTTAAAGTGATCATTATAGAGAGCTGGGAAAATAGGAAAAGCATGAAGAAAAACAACAATACCATATAATCTCCACTACTCAGAGACATCTGCTGTTATCAAACTACTCTTTTTATTTGTTATTAGGCAGTTTTGGAAGACTGAAAAAAATCTCAGCTTGGCATACACAAACCACCTAGTGAACAATGGCAGAATCCTACCACCTAGTTAGTTCTTTTCAGTTTGCAGATGGGTAAGGAAACTCAGCCTCAAGAAAAGAATGCTGTTCTCTAAATTATTCCTCCCTGCTTTTCTTTATCCAGTGACTATATACTGCTTTCATTACTGCAGGGTTTTGCTTAAGCCACTGACAATGATTTTTCTTTTCTAAAAAAGAACCTATGGAGAAAATGGCTTAAAAATTGCATAGGATATTCAGAGAGCAAGAATAAAGGAAACAAAAATCCACTATCAGGATTTGAACTTCAGGCTTTGTTGGTAATTGACAAATGTAATGAATGTAACGAAGAATGTAGAATGTAATTTTTCTCCAGACTTTAACATCTACTAAACACTCAATGACCAAGTGGCCTATATTTGTTAGATATTTATTTAATGACTTGGATTTGGCGTGACATTTGCAAATGAAAGCTAGAGGTCTAGATCATGTGTCTGTGATCTAGAGAGATGGGGCCTTAAGTTCTGAATTTTATCTTAGTGTGTATCTAAGTCCAAATTGTTAGAACTAAGACCTCCCTGGCTTTCAGTTCTTCACTGAAGATGAAGACATAGGTAAGCTATTTAAAGAAGAAAATGGAGTCCACACTACAAATAATGGCGAAACAACACTAAGTATTCAAAATCCAGAACAATATCAAATGATCAACAAAAGGTACAAAGATATTACAATATAAATTAATAAATAGGTGTTGTTAAAGTTAAAGAAGCTCTGTTTTAATTAGAGCTCTGTTTAAATTAAAGGAGACCTTTGTTAAATTCAGTCATTCACATGTCTAGAATACACAATTATGCCGCAGAGAGTCACACAAATGATGGAGGGGAAAGTGGATTTGTGTGTGTTGCAGGGAGTAGGACGGGAAACAGGAACAGTGGCAATAAACAAAACAACAGAGTGATGCGGAAGCGATTTCTTTCCATTCTCTCAGCATTAGCTGAGGCAAAGCAACGGGTAACAGAACTTGTGAGTTCTTAAAAAGATTCGGTTCCACTCTCTTTTAACCAAAATCATTTGGGGAGTTTTTGGAGAATACAGATTTCCAGGGCCACTACAACTGCTGAATCAAGACGACCCTTGTAATCTAGATTTTAAAATAAGAAGCCTCAAGTGATTCTGATGAGAAGCCTAATTTGGAGCCACACAGTTACCCACATTGATGCCTTGTTAGCACTTCATTAAGAAGTGTTAAACTTTTGGAAATTAAGGTTTTCCCAGAAGATAAAGTGCTTTCTATTTAAATTCAAACATATTAATTGGAAGTCCATAGATATCTTGGGAATTCTATGAAAATTTTTGGTGATCATTTTCAACTGCTGGGTTTTCCTTCAGTAATGAACGTTTTTTAGCTGGCTGTGGACATTTATTAAAATATAGGCCTCAAACTGTCCAAATTGTGACAGGATGAATAAAATAAGAATGGCTCAAAATGTTACTTGAAATCCTGCTAGGGCACTATTAATATTTAGAATTTTTTATTAGGTAAGAATAAAAACAGGCTTTAAGTCACATAAAACATTCTTTTTTCATTCCCTTTAAAGACTTCTCCATATATTTATTAACCTCTTTTCAGTTCCATCCTTATAATTAAGTTTCTTTATATCCTCACACTTCCTTTCTTCCTTCCTTCCCTCCTTTCCTCCTTCCTTCCTCCAATTATTCACCATTCTTTTAATAAATATACATTAGATGCCTTCTAATGGCCCAGACTATTCATGGTAGATAGATACTACTGTATAAGAGTTAAAAAAATCCCTGCTCTCAAGGAGTTGATGGTCTACCTAATAAGCTATTTAGTGTGTACATTTTGCAATAACTGCATAGCATTTTTTATCAATTTCATACTCATTTATTTTTTTTAATGTATGGGCAGTTTACCTATGTTAACTATACTAACCTTTCTGATACACTATTCTATGATGTAAATCTCCATTTTATAGATGAGAATACTGAATTACAGGGAAGTTCTGACTTAAACGGACCTAGGCCGTACTGTCGCATGGACTCGTAGATATTGGGAATATCACCATTACAAATGTTCTTGTTTATCCAAAATACAGAGCACATGTAGTTAAGTGGCTTTTCTGCTCCTGTTCATTCAAAATTTCATCCAAACATTTATTAAATTAACACTTTATTAGGGAATACATGGACACATAAAAATATCCAAGTCCTGCCACCAAGAACTTTATAGACTATATGGGAAATAGATAATAACAATACAAAGTTATAAATGTTTTATTGCAAATAAGTAGAAGAACAAACTGGAGCATGGAGGTATCTTAGACTATCTGTGGTGATTAGGCCAAGTTTCTATGAGGAGGTGGAAAACAATATAAGAAGGCCTTTCTGAGAGGAGAGGACAGCAAAGGTAGATAGGAAACACCTTGGCATATTCTGGACCACGACCACAAGTCAAAGATCAATCGTCTCTGCTGGTTACAATGAAGGTGATAAATTGGCTACCAAATCCTTGATCCTGGTTTGCAGTCCAGTGACTACTTTAGATGTGCATTTTCCCCCTATTATGTGAATCCGTCTTTCTTTCTTGCTTTTAACATTCCCCTTTCTTTCTTTCTTTCCTTTCTTTTCTTTCTCTCTCTCTGATACAGGAGAGTTTCACTGCTCTAAAAATTCTCTATGCTCCACCTATTCATTTCCTCCCCGCTTTCTCCAATCCCTGCCAACCACTGAATTTTTTATTGTTTCTATAGTCTTGCCTTTTCCAGAATGTCATATAGGTGGAATCATACAGTGTCTATAGCCTTTTCAGATTGACTTCTCTCACGTAGCACTATGCATGTAAGTTTCCTCCATTTTTTTTGTGGCTTGATACCTCATTTCTTGCTATTAATGAACAATATTCCATTGCATGACTGCATCACAATTTGTTTATCCATTTACCTACTGAAAGACATCTTGCTTGCTTCCAATTTTGACAATTACAAATAAATCTGCTATAAACATCCTGTGCAGGTTTTTATGTGGCCATAATTTTTCAACGCATTTGGATAAATCCCAAAAGAGCATGATTACTAAATATGGAAAGATTATGTTAATCTTGTAAGAAATTTCCAACCTGTCTTCCGAAGTGGCTGTACTATTTTGCATCCCCACCAGCAATGAATGAGAATTATTGTTGCTCCATATCCTCACCAGCATTTGATGCAAAGTTTTGGATTTTGGCCATTCTAATAGGTGTGTAGTACTATCTCATTGCTGTTTTAAGTTGCAGTTCCCTAATGATGCATGATGTGGAGCATCTTTTCACACGTGGTTTATTTGCAATCTGTATATCTACTTTGGTAAGCTGTCTGTTCAGATATTTTGCTAACTTTTTAATTGGGTTGTTCACTTTATTGTTGTTTTTGTTGTTGTTGAGGTTAAGGGTTCTATATATGTTTTGAATACAAGTCCTTTATCAGATGTGTTTTGCAAATATTTTCTCCTTGCATGTAGCTTGTCTTTTCATTCTCTTAACACAGTGTCTTTTGCAGAGCAAAAACACTGCTTTTCATTTTAATGAAGTCCAGCTTATTCATTTTTTTCTCTTATGGATCATGCTTTTAGTATTGTATCTAAAAACTCATTGTCAAATCCAAGGTCACCTAGATTTTTTCTTCTGTTATCTTCCAGAAGTTTTACATTTTAGAATATTACATTTTGGTTTATGATTCATTTTGAGCCAATTTTTATAAAACATGTAAGGTCAATGTCTAGATTCATTGTCTTGAACGTGAATGTGCAGTTGTTAAGTACCATTTGTTGAAAAGACTATTCTTTTCCCCTGGATTGCCTTTGCTCCTTTGTCAACAACTAGTTACTTATATTTGTGTGGGTCTATTTCTGGGCTCTTTGGCCCATTAAATTAATTTGTCTATTCTTTTGACAACACCACACTCTCATGATTACTGTGGCTTTAGAGTAAGTCTTGAAGTACAGTATTACCAGTCCCACAACTGTGTTTTTTTCCCCAATATTGTACTGGTTATTCTGGGTCTTTTACCTCTCCACATAAACTTTAGAATCAGTTTGTTGATATCCTCAAAGTAACGTGCTGGGATTTTTACTGAGACTGTGCTGAATCTATAGATTAAGTTGGGAATAACTAACATCTTAACAGTATTGAGTCTTCCTATCCAAGAACATGGATGAATTTTCAGTGACTACTTCTATCAGGTATATATGTATGGCTAATATACATTTTCATTTCATTTTCAGTTCATGTTCAGAATGAACTGCTAATCAAACTGCTCTTCTTATTTCAAAAATGAAGATAAACTAGATATAATAAACTAGGTAAAACAAGGCCCCTTTATTACAGAGATTTTAATTTTAGCAAGATTTCTTACATCAGCTATTTCAGTTTAATTGTTTTAACCTTTCCTTTGATTATTGTGGGCAAGGCACGTTTGAACAAACATAAGGCAGAGAGGTTTGTAAGAACAGTCCATTCCTCAGCAGATGGTAAGTAACCACATTCTATTTAACAACATACACGCTACCTGTAGATGTCACTATACCCTTACAATTCTTCTCAGTGCAGTGACCTGTTCCTTCCCTCCACCGCCCTCCCCCCATTCCTTCAGAGTTACAGAAATGAATATTTGAAGAGATGTTGAATTTCTGTTTTCTAAACAGAGAATTGAGAGGTGAAATTTCTCAGAATATAAAATACAAAATTGCAAATCAGGAAGTCTCTCTCTCTTTCTCTCTCTCTCACACACACACATACAAAGACCAAAAGGAGTGCTTTCAATCTTTGTTTCATTTAGTCAATTGGATAACCTTCCAAGTTAGAAACAAGATCCAACCAAGAATGTGGCTATTACCTCTCTTTTCTTCTTTATTTATAAATGATAAGTAAAATCTTAGCCTAAAAATAAACAAACTCATGTTTCAACAACTGTTCTCTCATAAGATCTTAGAGGAGTTAAATAAAATGGATTTCTTGTTTTAAAAAAAGAATGTGAAAATGATGCTTTCATGGATTAATTAATGCCAGAAGAAATATAAACAAATCTGCTTAGGTTTAAGAATGGGGTTTTGCTTTGGCAACATTTTGTCTGAGAACTGAAATTGGCAGAAGCTGAACAACAAGGCATGAGCGATGTGTTGTCCTCTCCGCTCAGTTGTGCGACACATCAGCTAACAGACAGGCTGGGATGCTGCAGAAAACATTTATGATAGCAGTATAGGAATTTCAGGGGAACTGGGAGCTCAGTTACAATACCTGAGGAAGAATATGGATGTTGAAAGACCAAGAAATCAATGGGCATGGGTGCTAAGATATGGGTAGTTTTCCTTTTTGCACTGGGCTATCAAACACTGGGCCCAGTTTTTTATTTTGGGGGCAGTTATACCCCCCCTTTATTAATTTGGGCTTAGGCATCACTTTATCACAGCCTGTAGCATATCAAAGTGTTCCAGGTGAGAAGAGAAGGGTACTCAGAGGTGATTTAGGTGTCTTACAAGGCCTAGAAGGTCATCCTTAGCCTAACTGCAAAAGGCATATCTCCTCCAGTGAGAGAAAAGTAGCCAGAGCTGAAGCAGTAAATGATCTCAGCTTTCCAAAGGCAAAGAGAGTTGGAAAAAGGGAGCACCAGTTAATTAAAATCAGCTTTTCCGGGAGGAAAGTGCATGTCCAGGTTATCCTCTGGTTGATGCTGATTGACAAAGGGCACAGCTCAAAAAAGCCTCCACTGGATCAACAGGAGGATTATGGAGTCATATCCTTCTACACATGGGCCGAGAAGAGAGAAGAAAATCAAATACGTCATGTAGTTGGAAGGAGCATGAGTAAAAAAGTAAGGAATTAAAAATAAAGTAAGGTGTGTAGAATGGAAAAGCCTGAAATAAATCCTATAGATGAATATAGATTTGGGTAAAAGTTAATAATAGCAAGCTGCACCTGGAGCCAGGAGTAGCCACTGCCAATGCTATTAAGGCCTTGCACTGTGGCTATTTGTAAATATGCCTCATACTCCTTGCTAGTGACTCCTCAGAGGGCTAAAACAGAACCTTATTCATCTTGGTTCTCCCCATGGCACCTAGCAAATCATCTGGCACCTAGTAGATTCTCAAGAAACATTTATTTATTAAACAAACTAAAGAAAGCAAAAGATATATGCTGGGAAAAACAAATAGAATGCTGTTAGTTCTTGGATGCTGTTAATAAAAAATAGGATGTCAAAAAAGGAGTGTGAATGTCTCAGTTTGGAGATTGTGAAAAAGTTGCTGCTGTTGGCAGACACTTGGAGTGCAGAAGGGAGATTCAATTTGTATATGGGAGATCCATTTCCTTTGAGAATATATGGAGATGGTCCCTATTTGATGGAGAAATATAAAATAAACTGGACTTAAGTCTAGTTGGAAATACAAGAGGTTAAGAAAGAGGCTGGAGAGGCAGATTTGGGATTCCTTAGTGGACAGAACACATTTAAATCTTTGAAATGAATGAACCCTCTGAGGGAATGTGTACAACATGTTATACATATGAAGAAGGTCAAAAACTAAAGATTTTGGGGTATCTGGAGTCAACAGATGGGAGAAGAAGGTGGAATCATAACCAGATGAAGAGAAAATAGTGTTATATTAGCTGAGAAAATTGTCAAAAAAGGCAATCATACTACAATAATGAACAACATATAATGAAAGAATTTAGGTGGATAAATAAAAATAACAAATAAACCCTTTTACTAATTTTTTCCAACAGGTCTTCAGTTGCTTAAGAGAGCTGCCTTGCTATGATATAATACACTTAGAAGTTAGATATTTTCAGTGTCCCCAGGAAGGAGTTGGCGGGGATGAGTGGGATAAGTGTGAAGAAAAGGAAACCACATATATAGGCAGAGTGTATAAATGAAAGATTTCTTAAAAGATTATGTAAGGTCAAGGTACATGGAATCATTTTTTTTTTCTCACTCTATAGTCCTTTGCCTTCTCTGAAGTAGAAATGAAACTAGATTAACTTCACATATGGAGAGCTGGGAGAAGTAAGAAAGATGCAGCACTAAAACATTTATTCATGATTTTTATATTAGGAGAAAATGAGTATTTATTTAGTTTAAAGGGTTTTATACCTCATTTTTCATGGCAGGGGGAATATAGTATGGGCTATATTGAGTCTTTTGAACTCTATGCTCCCCCCAGAGCAAAATGCACATTCACACTGAAATTTACCTGAAATTACAGATCTACAAATCCCTTCCAAAGACCCCTGTATAAGAAGCCCTAACGTAACAAACAGGCTGCAAATTCATTGACTTAAATTCTTAAAGTGAGAAGAGCATGGTAGGATGAGGAGTCCTGAGTCCTAGTTTCACCTCCCGCAGTTCAGCTATGTTATCATGGAAAAATACTATGATCTTCTTAGAGGACAATTTCCTTCTTTACAAAATGAGGTTATGAGTCTAAATTATCTCCTAGGTTCCCTTTAGTAAAACATGTTACAAGCTGTTTCTACTTAAAAAGCCAGTAAAGAACATCATTGCTGAATTAAGTATTTTCTATTTGTATGACTATATTTCTTATCACAAAAAGCAACAGGCCATTATTACAGACTATGAGATACACATTTCAATTTACGCTTACCAGATATTTAGAAGACAGGTGCTAACTGCATTTTAAGCCCCCATGTGAACACCAGCTGCTCCTAAATAACTTGTAGTCTGAGTACAACTTTTGGATCTTATTTTTCTACTAATTTTGAACTCTTTTTTTTATATAAGAGATAGCTTAGCAGCTTGGAATATACTCACAAAAGGCCACTTTCATCAGGGGAAATGATCAATTTTAACTTCTTAAGAAAGTTAGATCATTGTTTCTTTAGAACATTTTGAAGTTCTTATGCAAAACAAGAATTGAAAGAAGTCAAATTGGCTTCTTCACAGAAGGCAAGAGCTGAGTGACAGAAGAGTGGCAGGGTCAAATGGAGGTGCTCAAGAGCACAGAGAAAGACAGAAGAAGGTGAAGCACTCGGAAGTGAAAGGAGAGTGAGGAGAGGACAAGCTTGCTGAATATCTGCTCTGTGTGATACTGTACATATAAGTATACAAGGGGCAGCTGCTTAAGAACAAACACAGGGCAGTTTTGACCCCACTTGAGAGTACTGAACCTCCAGACTTTCGGAATCCGTATCTTGATAATTTTGGAGGAAAAGGAAAGAAGTGTCATCTGGTTGTTTTCAACCTAAATTTCCCCTGTAGAGTCATTAAGCAAAAATTTCAGGAAGGCATCTGCCTTCCAAACTAACACTTTTCTAGAACCTTCTAAAGAGGCATTTGGGGCAAGTATAAGTTTCTAGAGCTTAGCTGGACAGGATGATTATCTGTATAGATAACTTCTGTGATGAGAATACTTAAGTTTTTCAGAGTTAATTCTAAGGAGCAGCCAGAATTTTTAGACTTCATTTCAAAAAAGGAGAAATATATTTGAATACCTGAAAGTCAACAGTAAAACACTCTTATTCCTAAATACTCTTTCAAAAGCCCAGCAAGAATCACATAAAAATGGATTAAAAATACTAAGGCACGAAGTCGAACTGCGTGAGGGAACCAGGAGAATTGCACCCCACACTGCTATGTTACATGATCTTAAAACTCACCAAAATTGTTTGTAAAAGGCTGAGGTCGCAGTCATGTAATGGTACTGCAGAGACAGCAAATAATAACCTTGTAGGTGATTTTTTTAAAAGGCAAACATTACCAGAATGAGATCCAACAAGTGTTTAAAAGCCCACTTTCTTGATACAGGAAATATTTGGTTCTTTTCAGTACATCTTACAAGCTGCTCTGAGAGGTACAGCTGTTTCCTGTCCCTATGGAGCTTTAGCATGGTGGATGGATTCAACTACGTCAAATTTGTGAAGTCTGGAGCTTAGGACAAGAAAACAAAATTGAGTCCAGCCCACGACATTAGTTGATCCTCTCAACGTCACTTGCCGTTTCTGAATTTTAGCTGGACAATATGAGATCCTTAGTAATTTAAATATAAATTTATATGTAAAGACTTCAAAGAAATTCTTCCTTCTCTATCATTTGTTCAGTTCATTCATTCATTCATTCTCTCAGTTTAAAAACATTCATTGAGGAAAAACTATGTACCAATAATTATAATTGACAAATTGGATACAAAGACAATTAAATAAAATCCTGCATTCAAGAAGCTCAGAGTCTAGTCAGGGATGCAGAGAAGTAAAGAAATATAGGATTATGTGATGAATTCTAAGTGAGTCACAAAGGGAGAATGTAACTCGCCCTGCGTGGGTTGAGCTGATTCAGGATCAATTATTAGTTCACTAACTGAACAGAGTGTGGTGCAAATTCAAGACAAAATGTAGTTTGGAAGATGTTTGGATTTCTACCTCTTACCCTTGCTTTTTTTTTTTTAATGGAAACTTCAGCATTGTACTATCGGTATTTCTTTTCATTTTTGTTTTACCCACTGGATTATGATGCTTTAAGAGCAGTTTTGGGTTTTTTTTTATCATCTTTTATTCTCAGGGCCTACCACTGTATTAGGGAATCAATAAATATTAAAGAATAAATGACCAACAAGGTAGAAAGAAATTATTATAATCTTTGCTATAAATTATCTATTTATCTGTCTGTCATCTATCATCCATCTATTTAATCTATCTAAGGAAACCCATTTCTAAGGAGTCTGGATTCAAGCAAAAGTATTAAGATTCCTCTGTTTAGCATTTTAAAATTATACAATAAATTTGCTTCATGGAACAGCTCTTTTCTTTCTTACATACTATTAGGGAGAGTCTCTAATTTTATAGTAAAGAATGGTGATATGGCAGGAAAATGTCACTGAATCCTGCATAGAACAGACATAATTTTTAGAAATACATATATATTATATATAAAATAACACTGTTGAATTTTGAACACAAATGTCCAATTCTGAAATGTTTCTAACAATAAGAATATTGTATTTATAGGACAGATTCCCACTGTGAAATGGAGGACAAAGGTGGTAGATTTTGGTACCCTGAGATACTGACGAAGCAAGTCCATGTGGAATGGCAGGAACATCAGAAAAGGAGACAGAGCTTTTAAATTTTTAATTGGAAGGGACAAAAGCAATTTTTCTTTCCCAAGTGGAACTGCTAGAGTGAAATGGATACTATGATTTAGGCAGAAGTATTGGGTAACAAGTCTTCAAACAAAGACAAGGCAAGTGGCCATCTAGGTGTCCGTGGTTACTAGGGCTGGAAGCCAGACTTACAACCCTGTGTAAGCTATCATAGGTCAGAAGAGGCAGCAGTTGCTGTGAAATCAGATATAGAGGTTGGAAAGGAATTGGAGTGGGGCAGGAGGAGAGGTAGAGGGCCTACTTAAGGAACGTGCCACTTGGGCAGTAACGCCAGGCCACAGCAGCAGCGGCAACAAAGATGTCAGCCAACAGAGGCTCCTGCGTGGTGTCTCAACATTGTTTTAAGCTGAGACCAGAAGCACTCCGGTTGCCACCGTAAGTTACAATGCTATTTACTATACAAAGAGCCTTGTAAGGCCAATCCTTCTTCGCACTGAGTCAGGAACCAGAAGCAATATGGTGGTGCAGGGGAGCTGAGAATAAAGTCATTAAAATATTAGGAGTTCATTAAGAAAGGACTGTGGGTCAGGTACTGTTGGTGCTACACCTAGATTCCTACCCTCCTTGACTTGGGTGCCCCTATGTCCCGTCTTCTGTATGTTTTGTTTTTAACAGCTCTCACCTGAGCCCTTTAAGGCATTGCCTGCAGAAGGCTGGAAGTACCTTTGAGTTTATGCCCCATTCCATCCCATAGCCAATGATGCCTGATAGGGTAGTATGAAAGCCCAACTTTCTTCCTTATAGGATGACAAACTCTGAGTTATAATTTAAGCTCCAGAGCTCGCTGTTGGATCAGACTGTGAGTGGGACTTCACCTGAAATCACACCTTTGTCTAGCTTTGTCTATTCTGGGCTCCCCACTCCCCCTTCTAGTTTCTCTCAGGAGCACTTCTTAAATAAGCCAGTTGCACTTCTTAAATAAACCAGGTGCACTTAAATCTTTATCTTACGGTTTGCATTTAGGAAACTTAAGACAACTGATTTTGTAACTACTGGAAAGAGCTGCCTGTATCCCTTTACAATTCTAACACAGAATCAGGAACAAAGGAGCACAAGAAAAGGGCACCTAAGTCTTCCTGGGGAATCATCAAGGTTTGACAGGAAAGGTAATGCTAAAGATGACTTTTGAAATATACAAAGGAGTTTTCTAGATGAGATGGGAAAGATACCACGTGTCTTTTAAACCTATTTATCAATGGTGAAAAATATTAACTAATATTTATTTGTATATGTTATTAAGTGCCTGGTGCTGCACTAAGAATATTACATTTTTATCTTAATTATTCATTAAAAAGAATACTTCGGGCATATATAGTCATGATACCCATTCATATATGAGGAATCCAAAAGGTCTAGTAGTTTGTTCAAATCATAAAGCAAGTCACCAGCAGACCTGGGCTTTGAACATAGGTAATTTGACTTTAGGACTCACTGGAGTTTTGATCACTTTGCTATACTGCCTTCTTGGTAAATAACATTAAAATAAGAATTGTCTTCAATCTCATTTCCTCTATAGTATCAAGGTGATGTTTTTCTTTTTCTTGCTGATCACTTTTAAACCCATTCATGATGAAAATGATGTTTAATTCATATGTGGTTCTCTGTGTTAATATTTAGAATGTTGTGGAAAGAAAAAAAAGGAAACTAAAAAATGTGTCTGACTTTCTAGGAGTCTGTCATTTGTAACAGAAGTAGAAAGTGTCTTTAAATTTTTTAAAGGGAATCACACTTCAGGACAGGATCAGTGGGAAAGACAGTTGTAAAGTTGAAGAGTGAGGATATCTGAACTTGGAAGGCCAGAGTTCCTACACTTAAATATGATCTAAGATGATACCGGAGGCAAAATACTGAAAGGTCAATACAAGTCTTGAAATACTTTTTATTATAATTATTCTGAAATCTTGCTCTTTTCTAGTCTTTCTTGATTATTTCAGAGTAAAAACAATCTCTATTCTTAAAGCAATTCAGCATAGATGAGAGTATTATTTGGAATATCCTTTTTCTCTTAGTTATATATAATTGGAGAAGCTTGATTATTAGACTTGTACTGATATTTATAGGCACCCCCATCACCCCTTCTTATTTATAAGGCCCCATCTGTCCCCTAACCTCTATCACCTTTCATCCCTTAACCCTGTGATGTTTTTCTTTAGTTAGCTGATCCAATATGTATTCTGTTTTTTATTTCTGTGATTATATCTGTCTTTCTCACTAGAATGGAAACTCAAGAAGAATAGGGACTTTGCCTTGTTCATCACTATGTCTCTAGCATCTTGAGAAATGACTGCTATATATAAGGTGCTCGATAAATATTTGGTGAACCAAAGAATGAATGAATAATGACTGTGCCTAAGGAAAATGCAAAACAGCAGGAAAGGAATTGTTATGCATCCTTAAAACTTACCCTAAATCCTGAAGCCACTGCATAGTACTGGTGGATTGGGAAGCGTTGTGACATAATGGAGGCAGGAGAAGCTTTGCCCTCTTACTGGTTAAAATCCTAAGTTAAAATCCTGGCATTGAAATTTATGTGAATAAGAATAAGAATGGCTGCCTTATAACCTATGTATATCACATAATTGTCACTCATTAAATTTTAGTTCCCTCATGTTATTTGAAGATGCAGAGATCAACTTTTAGAAAAGAAGTTTACTTGCTAAGAATTTTGAAAAGATGTCCAGGGGTTAGAAAAATTGATTCATTAAATTAAAAATACAAAGGGCTTTTAGGGAAGCAAAAAATGATCCTGTGGTTACCAAGGTTACAGTTAGTCTGTTCTTAGTAAAACAAAATTTTCTCATATGTTTGTCATATCTGTAAAAGTTTTCACATACCTTAAGATATCAATAAGGATCAAGGATCAAGTGTTTCATCGTTGTTATTAATTTTTTATTATTTTGCAATGAGTTAATAGGAAAAGCTAAAGATTACTTATATCGGGGGGATTATTAATGAGACATGATGGGCATCTTACCCATAATGACAGCAAGGCAAGGTGATAAGTTTAATATGGATGCTTACTCTTAAAGCCTCTCTATGAAGGGTGCAGTTCTATATAGAGTTGGGGCTCTGTCCCACTGTAGCCTGTTAATGATGTGATTACAGATGGGTAGAGAGTATAGATGATGATGCCTCTGAAGACCAAAAATTAAGGAATGATTATGGTAGTGATGCTTTGGAGCTTAAACCAGACCAAAGCACGCTGAAAAAGAGGACCAGGGATTGAATTGATGCCAAGAGAAGTTGTGACAAATAGAACTGTGGACAGAGGTAGGTTGGCAATATTTATCTTCAGTTAGTTCTGCGCCAGTAGATTCTGAAATATGAGGTATGTAAATGAAAATAAACTAAATTAAAAAGTGGTATTTAACTAGTAAGTCAACATTTATTCCTATTTTTATAATTTAACTGACGTTTATTTTAAAGAATATTTTTGTTGTCACATATGTACAGAAAAGTGGTGACTTAGTTATATTTAACTAAATAATAGATCATCAAATGAACTTCTATAAACACAATCTGTAAATCTGAAAGTTCTATATATATATGATAAAGTTTTGACAGACTTATATTCACCTCACCCTGAAGGTATTAGGTTATATAAGGTATGTTAAGTATTTGCTTTTGGAAACAAAAGAGTCTTCCTGCTTATTACCTTGTTACATGACCAAATATTTAATACTTACAGTGTACTACCTGATGGTATTCATCATCTTTTCCTATTCATTTGTTTGTTCATTCATTCATTTCTCATTCAATAAAAATTTCCAAGCTCCAGACACAGAAATAACTGCTTCACACAGACTGTTTAATCTGCTCCCTCAAGAATCATGGAAAGTAAGACCCCTTTGTGAAAACCCTTGTCTGTCTGTCTGTCTGTCTGTCTCTCTTTCCCCTCCCCAGGGGTTCTTCTCTTATGGAATACTGATAGAAACACAGGCATATGTACTGAGTACCGTAAGAAGAAATAGGAGTGCGTGAGTAATTTTTCCTGAAAGGGGAAGAGTAGTCAGGATAAGGCTAGGGAAAAATTTCACTAAGAAAAATATTTCAGCTGAGCTAGAAGGATGAATGGGAATTTGTTAAGTGAAGAATAGGGAGAAATTTATTTCACCAGACAGGAAATGCCATGGGTAAAGACATGGAGTTGGGAGTCACAGAGCTTATTAGGGTGATGGTGAGATGATTATACTTGAGTGTGGGGAGCTGGGAAGCAGGGGGAGACATGAAACATCAGGAAGAGATAGAAGATGAGCAGAAAAAAAAAGAAAGGAACCCAAGTTGTGAATGACTAAATAGCAGAGGTATAGGGGAGGTATTAACAAAGTTCACTCTGTAAATGACATAATCAGATCTCATACATATAAACTATTTAGCCAAATACACTAAACTTCTTAAGGAGCATATAATTCTGTTTGCCTCTCTCACCACCCTTTATATTCAATAAAATCTCAATAAATATTTTATGATGATATAACTCCTTACATTTACTTATTCAAATACCATCATCCAGCCTCCTCAAAAAAACACTCTGAAAGGTAGAAAGTGATATTGAGATCCATATAGCAATCTGTCCATAATGGATACCTATTAGAAATAATTTCAAATATATAGGAAATGGTATAGAGCCATCATTCCCAAACTGCGTGCCAAGGTGTCATAGGGTGACACAGCAAACTTAAAGGACCACCACAGGATAGCTTAAATTTTCAAGGTAAACACAGCAACACCTGTGGGCTATCAGGTAGATTACATTCATTTTGATAATGTCGTATCTTTGCAAAGCTGGCGTTCTGGTAGTTGTGACAAAAAGCAAGTGCTGTGCAAAAATCAATGTGGAACAGAAAATGAGGGTGGCAATATGCAATCGGATTCCAAAGTTTGAGAAGTTGTACAGCAACTAACAGGCACATATATCCCATTGGTAAATAATTCTGATTATTTAATTTTTTCAATTTATAAGTATTACAAAGTATAAATACAAATATTATTCTAAACAGCTGCTAAATTGTTAGGATGTACATACTTGTTAAGTTCTTTGGATCTAACTGCTTAGAAAATAGAACTATTAAGTATTTCTTTGGGTTCAGGGAACCATGAAAAAATTACAGAGAAACTAAGGGCGCCATGAACCAAGAAAATTTGGGGATCTCTGTTAAAAAGGCTACAAAACTGCAAAATATGTATAGTATAAGACAAAGTTGAGGTAAACATTTCAAACTGATCCTTGTAGGATTCAACATTTGGCCTAAAGTTGCTATTGTACTCCATAATTGCAGCATCCTATAGGAGCATGAATATTTCTCTGCTTGCCTAGCTTTTGATAGTAACTCTAGCTGTGAGCCCCTTATGTCACATTTTCCTCAGAGCAGAAGCCATGTGGAGAAAGAATATAGAGGATTTCAACAATTCAATGCACCAAATTTCTACATTGGCAAAGCGAAGTGCATTACTGCAAAACTGCAAGCAAAGAAAGCAGCTGCTCCACTTTCTACCTGATGCAAGCGGAAATGTTTAAGGTAGTTTCTACTCTCCTGCATGGCCATTTCCTACATTAACAAATAATTATCACTTTTATGGTCTTTTGCCTTCTTATAAGCGTAAATCTTTTGTCCACCATGATTGGAATTCCAACTGTCTATTCTTTTCAACAACGTTATTGGTTTCCAAAAATGTAATGATTCTCATTTGCATTAGTTTTGCTTCTGTTTGCATTTCTTGATTTTGTCCACCTGAAGAGGGTGGAGGGACGCTGTTAATTTTTAATGATATCCTGCTGTTTATAAAAAGTGACTAACTATTTGCTTACTATGTGCCAGGCACTTTTTGAAGTATTTTATAAACAAAGGCATTTAATCTTCGTTGCAACACTGTAGTGTCGGTATTATTTTTGTCCCTGTTTGATGGATGAGGAAACTGAGGCACAGAAAGACAGTTTATGGAATTTTGCCAAGGTGATTCATCTGGTAGATGATAGAATCAGTTTGATTCCACAGTTAAACGATGCCTGGATCTTAACCATTGTGCTAAATGGATTTCCTGCTGTGCCAGGACTTGGTATTCATTTTTCGAAACTCATGTTGTTTAAATCTCAATATAGCCCAGAGGCTCAGAGATGTAAAGTAATGTCTCAAAAGCTGCAGGAATAGCTAAATGGTGGAATCAAATTTCTGTCTCCCAATTCAGTGCTCTTTTGGCTATATCAATGGTTTCTGAAATGGGATGAATTAAGTCAAAGCATAAGAAACTGCCAATATTTGACCATTTTTACTTCAAAATCACAATCTCATATGGTTAACTTTCAACAATATGATCAGTGGAGATTAACAGAAAGTACTAGAAATCCTATTAATATCTATTTTAACATAAAATGAGGAGTAAATTCAGCTTTATGAAGTTCTTATTTTTTGATTGATAGTGGTGCCCTCCCCACGTCAGTGTCCTGCACAGGCAGTGAGGTCCTCAAGGGCCAACTTGTAGCTCTGTGTCGCAGAGGAATGACAGAGAGAGGCAACTACATTACTTTGTTTGCTTTCTATGAATTGTGCCTCTTAATGATATATTCAACTTTTCATGTTATTGAATATTACCAATATGATTAATTCTCTAAACTATGACCTTTGAGGAACAAAATGTTTGCAAAACTTTGTAGGGAGGTGGAAAATTACCATGAAAATTACTAATTCCTTTTTCAGAAATATGGAGAGGCTAGCATATTTCAGAAATATGTCAGACAATCCTCTGACAGAAGACAAACTAAAGATATCAAAGTGCTGTTAAGGAAACAGACTCACAGACATAGAAAACAAACTTATGGTTACCAGTGGGGAAGGGGGTGGGAAAGGATAAATTGGGAGTTTGAGATTTGCAGATACTAACTACTATATATATAGAATAGATAAACAACAAGTTTATGCTGTATAGTACAGGGTACTATATTCAATTCTTACAGTAACTTGTGAAAAAGAATATGAAAATGAATATATGTATGTTCATGTATGACTGAAGCATTATGCTGTACACCAGAAATGACACAACACTGTGAACTGACTATGCCTCAATAAAAAAATATATATACAAAAATGCTGTTAAGAGAATACAAAGTTATCAGCAAAAATGTAAGGGAACATGGTAATCCAGAGACACAAGCCCAACACTGAATTTTATTTTATTCTAGGCTGTTATCAGTACAGGCTAACTTGAGCTTTTCTTTTAACGACCCAATAGGGAAAAAGGGGTAAAAGCCACAAAATTTGGTGCCCATCTTAGTTGGGAATTATAGTAGACATTTCCTTCTATATTGAAGTGTGACCATTTTACTCAGGGTTAAGAGTAAGCCTGTACTATTTTACAAGTAGTCAGCTGTCATTTTTATCTTTCTTCATCTGTATTTTTCTTCTCCGCCTGCTTTCAAGATTTTGTCTTCATTTCTGGTTTTGAACAATTTGACTATGATGTACACTAGTGTTTTAATATTTCTTGTCCCTGGGGTTCACTGAGATTCTCGGGTCTGTGGTTTATAGTTTTTCTTTTTTAAAATAAAATTTAGAAGAATTTTGTTCATTACATTTTCCATCCACTTCACTTCCGTTGGGGACTCTGATTACACATATATTTGGCCACTTGAAGTTATCCATAGCTGAGTGATGCTCTGTTTATTTTTTTCATTCGTATTCCTTTCTGTTTAATTTTGGGTAGTTTCCATTGTTATGTCTTCAAGATGAGTGATCTTTTATTCTGTTTCGGGGGCCTAATCTGCTGTTAATCCCATCTATTTTTCATCTAAAACTTATTTTTTCATCTCTAGATGTTCAATTGTAGAGTTTTAAAATATATTCCATGTCTCTCCTTAACATTAATGCTCTGCTCTACCTTATTAAACATATGGAATATAGCTATGGCAATCATTTTAACGCCTTTGTCTACTAAATCTATCACCTGTGTCATTTGTTTCAGTTTCCATTCGTTGATTTTCTCTTCATTATAAGTCACATTTCTCTGACACTTTGTACACCTAACAATTTTTTATTGTATAAAGACATTGTGATTTTACCGTTTTGAGAGCTGGAAGAAGGTAAATATTCTTTTTTTTTTAACATTTTTTTTACTGAGTTACAGTCATTTTACAATGTTGTGTCAAATTCCAGTGTAGAGCACAATTTTTCAGTTATACATGAACATACATACATTCATTGTCACATTTTTTTTGCTGTGAGCTACCACAAGATCTTGTATATATTTCTCTGTGCTATACAGTATAATCTTGTGTATCTATTCTGCATATACCTGTCAGTATCTACAAATTTTGAAATCCCAGTCGGTCCCTTCCCACTCCCCTACCCCTTGGCAACCACAAGTTTGTATTCTATATCTATGAGTCTATTTCTGCTTTGTATTTATATTCTTTCTCTTTCTTTCTTTCTTTTTTTTTCAGATTCCACATATGAGCGATCTCACATGGTATTTTTCTTTCTCTTTCTGGCTTACTTCACTTAGAATGACATGTTCCAGGGACATCCATATTGCTGCAAATGGCATTATGTTGTCTTTTTACAGCTGAATAGTATTCCATTGTATAAATATACCACCTCTTCTTTATCCAGTCATCTGTCGATGGACATTTAGGCTGTTTCCATGTCTTGGCTATTGTAAATAGTGCTGCTATGAACATTGGGGTGCAGGTGTCTTTCTGAAGTAGGGTTCCTTCTGGATATATGCCCAGGAGCAGGATGACTGGGTCTTATGGTAAGTCTGTTTCTAGCGTTTTGAGGAATCTCCATACTGTTTTCCACAGTGGCTGCACCAACCTGCATTCCCACCAGCAGTGTAGGAGGGTTCCCTTTTCTCCACAGCCTCTCCAGCATTTGTCATTTGTGGGCTTTTGAATGATGGCCATTCTGGCTGGTGTGAGGTGATACCTCATTGTAGTTTTGATTTGCATTTCTCTGATAATTAGTGATGTTGAGCATTTTTTCATGTGCCTATTGATCATTTGTAAGTCTTCCTTGGAGAATTACTTTTTTAGGTCTTCTGCCCATTCTTGGATTGGGTTGTTTGTTTTGTTCTTATTATGTCATATGAGCTGCTTATATATTCTGGAGATCAAGCCTTTGTCAGTTTCATCGTTTGCAAAATTTTTCTCCCATTCCGTAGGTTGTCATTTTGTTTTGCTTATGGTTTCCTTCGCTGTGCAGAAGCTTGTAAGTTTACTTAGGTCCCATTTGTTTATTCTTGCTTTTATTTCTATTGCTTGGGTAGACTGCCCTAGGAGAACATTTTTGAGATATATGTCAGATAATGTTTTGCCTATATTTTCTTCTAGGAGGTTTATTGTATCTTGTCGTACGTTTAAGTCGTTGATCCATTTTGAATTTATTTTTGTGTATGGTGTAAGGGAATGTTCTAACTTCATTGCTTTACATGCTGCTGTCCAGTTTTCCCAACACCATTTGCTGAAGAGACTGTCTTTATTCCATTGTATCTTCTTGCCTCCTTTGTCGAAGAGGAGTTGACAAAAAGTTTGTGGGTTCATTTCTGGGCTCTCTATTCTGTTCCATTGGTGCATATGTCTGTTTTGTACCAATACCATGCTGTTTTGATGACTGTAGCTCTGTAGCATTGTCTGAAGTCTGGGAGAGTGATTCCTCCAGCCTCCTTCTTTCTCTTCAGTAATGCTTTAGCAATTCTAGGTCTTTTGTGGTTCCATAAAAGTTTTATTATGATTTGTTCTAGTTTTGTGAAATATGTCCTGGGTAATTTGATAGGAATTGCATTAAATCTGTAGACTGCCTTGGGCAGTATGACCATTTTAACAATACTGATTCTTCCAATCCAGGAGCATGGGATAGCTTTCCATTTTTTTTTAAGTCTTCTTTAATTCCCTTAATCAGTGTTTTATAGTTTTCCGTGTATAAGTCTTTTACCTCCTTGGTTAGATTTACTCCAAGGTATAACCATGCATTACTTTTATAAGAATACAAATAATATGTTTTGTTGTTGTCTTTTAAAATATAAGTTGAAAGAGAATTTCCTAAAGATATGACCAGAGAAAGAGCTTCTTGGAGGTAAGATATCAATTTGTAGTTCCAATCAAAGCATATTACCAAGAGAGCAGCTCACAATGTATAATCACAAACCCGTATTAATTGGAGATGAGGCTCTGGAAGGTATGGGTTGAATGTTTAGTGAACCACATCAGGTCATGCAAGTTGCTTGCCTCCCTGCTCTCCTGCCTTCCTGCCTGTGTTCCTTCCTTCCTTCTTTCCGTCCTTTTAAGAACAAACTGTCTAATATTTCTTGTTTCTTTTAAATTTTCTTCTTATTGTTTCTGAATGATATAAAGCACAAGTCTGATTCACTGGGGTTTTGCTCTCCCAACAGCCAGAAGTGAAAAGGTTAGCAAATTGAGAACTAAAAACTCATCAATAGGTCCATTTTACCTTGAATCTGAACACCTGCGCAGAGTACATATTTACATCTAGAACAAGAACACCCCTCACATGGGATGTGAATCACCTAATATCCAAGCTAATGCCATTTATAACAAACTTGCTTCCTTGTTGGTAATTCTGTTTTTTCTCTGCCTTTCAGACATTTTGCAAATATTCATTCACACCTTTCCTTTTCTAAATTTTGCAGCCAGATCATAAAAGCAGAATCCATTATTCAGCCCTGATTTTATTTAGCAATGACTGGATGCCTGTTTCTTTCAAATGCTCACAATCACTGCTAACTGCATTCTGAGAGCCCTGGTGGGTCTGACTTTTTAATCATCTTGATTTCTCAGCGCTCATCTTTTTAGCCTTTATTTGCCGTAACTTCCTCAAGGTTTGCCTGAATAGCATCAGTCCTAACAGCCCCTCAAGATGACTATGGGCTATTTAATTATGAATTGAAAAATTGAGCCTGTTAGCATGAAGTAAAGAGCAACAATTCCCTTACCTGTATCACCAAGGGACACACAAATCTTTAAATGTTGTGTGGGAGGCCTCCACAAAAATGCAATATATACTGCTTCTAAAATCATAGCTACTCCCCAAAGACATTTAAATCAAACTGCAATAACATCTGATTTTCCATAAATCAAAAACTTAGACACTGTGTTTAAAGGGCCATTTGCCTTTTGCAGGGAGAACTTTAATGAAGGAAATAGAGTCATTTAAAAAATTGCGGGCTTCCTCTGGAAACACTCCTCTGATAATCTCCCCTTACATTTATTCTCATGACATATCTTTTCAGCCCAGGAGATGCTAACTTATTTTTGATAACTTGTAAATCTCTTTCTTTTGGAACACTGACAAGATGACTCTCTTGATATTTAGCAAAAGGCTATATAGATCTTGGGTTGAATGGAGGTAGACTTACTTTAACTTCATCAGCAATGTGCAAACTTACTTCATTGCTGAAATATCATCAGTGTCCACAGTAACAAGCTTCCCCAGTCTTCAAATTGATTAGTTAACAAAGTAAACAAAAAATTAAAAAGGAAAGAATGCAACTTTTCCCCATGACAGACTCAGACTATGTGGTTTGATTATTATTGAAATTTACTGGAACAGACTCAACTTTATTCTCTGCCTACTTTAAAAAAAAAAGACATACTTCTAAATGCCTATTAAAAGTTATAAAGTTATTGCTTCAATATTATATTTCACCTTCACCTGAGAAACTACCAGGAAAATCTGTAGAACTGTAGCTGCCTTGGTTGTTAATGAGCAGGAACTTGGACACTCTCCTTAGCACAGCACATTTTGATAGTGCCTTTGATGGTGGCAGCAAGTTAAAGAACAGATGGGTAGGGAGGATGAGAAGACCCCCACTTTGACAGTGTCATTTCAGGCAGAGACATCTAATGAATGACGATACAAAGGCACACAGCAGCTCTGGAGCTAATTCTTGCCCTGGTGTAAAACCACTTCACAAACACATATATGAAGATTGTTCAGCTTCTTGCTCCATTTTTCTGTTCTTTGGTTCATTTCACTTTCATCGTGAAAAAGAGTTGGGGGACCGAAGACAAAGTTGCAAATGAACAGGAGGAAATGGCATCACAGGTTATGATATGTACATGACATACTTTGAATGTACTTCTTGCAACTGAATGGCTTGTTAAACAGTGATTCCCAAAGTTAATTGTGTACACATCATCTGGGGAGCTTGTTAAAAAGCATAATCTGATTCTACAAGTCTGAAGTGGGGCCTGAGATTCTGCATTCCCAATAAGCTCCCAAGCGCTGCTGCAACTGCTGCTGGCCTGGGGACCACCCTTCAAATAGAAAAGCTGTAAAGGACTTTAACTCATTAAAGTCTGAATCTTATCTAACGTCAAATCATTCAGTGCAGTCATCTCCATCTACACTGAAAATAAAAGCACAGAATCACTGGCTGAATAAATCTCAAATCATGGCTCATTTAACAAGTATGCTCTCTCCTTTCATTCACAACTCATTTAATCTTAATGAAAACTTCCAGAGGTAGGGAATGTTATCCCCATTTCCTGGGTGAGGAGACTGAGAAACAGAAGTATTAGGGAGTTTGCTCAAAGTCACATGCCTGGAAAGTGATGGGGCAACACTTTGCACCAAGGTTTCGTGTCTTCTCAAGCAGCTGCTTTGTAAAGCGTTTTATATGAATAAAAAGGCTTTTATAAAGATGAATGCGTTTGATCCTCACGATATATGCCCTGTGAGAAAAGTATGATAGACCTTATTATCCTTGTTTTGTAGATGGGGAAGTAAGGCAGGAAAGATTAAACAGCATGGCAAAGTCCCACAGCTAATTAGACAGAGCTAGAGCTGTCACTGAGTCCTTCTGATCCCCAGTCTGCTCTCTTTCATCATTACCATGCTACTCACAAGTAATCAATTTGTAAACTAGAATGAAACAACAACAACAACTAGGAACATGCTCTAGAAATTTCCAATAGGAAAAATGAGCACTAGTTAGTAACTAAACCTAGTAAAATAACTTTGAAATAGGGGATATAAGCAGTGAGCTTTCATTTCACTTTCAAAGCTCTCAAAACATAAATTTCCAATGTTTCCTAAATCTATGGTGACACCCCAGGTGGGAGGGTAATGAAGGGGGTATAGATCATACCCCTTGGAGACCAAACCTTAGTAGTTTTTGAAATTATCTTCATTCTCATACTTTATACTAAAATATGAATTACTTTTCTTGATTTTAAAGGTTTATCCTGGGTTGCTGGAAGTAAAACCCATTTCAAGGGAATGTGTCTCATTTCTCTTAACAAAAATAATATCCATTTTACTCCACAGATATTTTACTTCCTGTATCTTCAATCTTTCTCTCATCTGGCTCCTGTCTAGCAGTATTTAAACACAAGCATGTTTTTCCCATGGTAAAACAAAAACTCTTTAACCCACATGTTGCTACACGTACCACTCTGTTTCTCTCCTTTTCTCCTGAGACAAACATGTTTAAAGACCTGTCTATATACACCTTATCTCTCCTAGCCTATTAATACTCCTCAACTCACTATAGTCCAGGTTCTGACCTCAATCACTCTACTGAAACTACTATCCCTAAAGTTATCAATTACCTGAATATTAGTTAACTCCCTGGGCTCCCTTGACTTCTCAGTAGCATTTGATGAGTTTGCTGCTCCCTTCCTTTGAGAAATGCTCTTTACCCCCTGACTTCTAAAGCTAAAGGCTCTACTAAGTTTCTTCTAACTTTTATGCTTTGTTTTTTCCTCAGCGTCCACTACAGATTCCTTTTTCAATGTTCAGTCCTCATCACTTTGACAGATATTTACTGAGTCATACTCCTGTTCTTTGTATTCTGCTAGATGCTGGGAATAAAATTGTAATTAAAACATATATTGTTTGTACTCTCTTGGATCTTACATTCTAACAAGGAACAGCCCAAATGAGTCAAGAAGTCAAGAAACCTTCTCTAAGAGAATGATAGTTTAATTGAAGTCTAAAGAATAAGTAGAGATTGATGAGGCAATGAGAAAAAGAAAGAACATTCTATGCAAAGGCAATGCATGCAGAAAGGCCTTGGGTCATGAGGAGCAGGGGTCATAGGATTAGGTGGGAGAGGTTGGGAGAGACATGTGAAGGATTTTGCTTTCTCATGTAGGAAGCACTGAAATGTTTTAAATGGTAGAGGGATGTGATCAGATCTGCATTTCTGATAGATGTGGGAGATCATTCTGCCTATAATATAGTGAAAAACTGGAGGATAGAGTAGTGGATCAGAGCAGATCACTCAGAGGCAATTGTAGTGGTCCAGACTATAGATGATGGTTGTTTCATGTAGGCTGATAGCAGCAGATTAAGAGAACAGTGTTGGATTAGATAAGAGGACTGAGGAAGAGGAAGATTTCAAAAATGGCCCATGGGATAAATTATCTTTGAATTATTTGTGTGGGACTGAATTTGGGGGTTCTTGACAGTTTAGGAGACAAATGGTAGTGCAGGAAAATGGACACCATTTCCCTTATGAGGGAAAAGGAGAACAAATAGGTGAGGATACAGGTAAATTTGCAAATTTGGAAGCAGCAAGGTGAATGGGTTCCCAGCTGGTAATTGCTGTGTTTACCATGAAGACAGAGGTAAATTTAACTCCTGAGACTGAAGAAGATCACAGTGAGGTGGTAAGTTTAGGAAAGTGGAAAAAGTTTGAAACTATATTTGAAAATAAGGATGGACAAACCTAGGAAAATTTCCTGTCAATGGATTTCTGATTCTAAAGATGGAAAGTAAATTCTTTGTCAATAAAAAGCCTTCTTGTCCCATGCAGAAAACCATCAGTCTCCATTCTTTCGAAAATTCTAACTGGATTTTAGGAGAAGCACTAGGGTAAAGGAGAATATTAACATTTTCTTTCTCTGCTATACTGAGACGGGCATCTAGGAAAGAATGGCACACATGCACCAAATGTTAAAATATTTATATTGATTCAGTGCTATGGGACCACATAAATGGAAGTTACAAAATGTTAGCTGGAAATGAATTTTCCTAGGAGGGCAGTTGAGCCCTGACAGAAGTTAAGTAGATGAGATCTGGCAGAAATTCACAAACATCTCCTTAATAAGGAAGGGTAAGGTCTGAAGGTGAGGGTGAGCTCTGGGGATGATTTTTGCTACTGAGTTCAAAAGCAATCAAAATGTTCATAGTCAAATCCTGGAAGTCACCCAGTGAAAAAAGCATCAGGGAGAGGGCTCGGGGGTGACCGCACCAGTTATCAGGCACAGGGGCAGGGATATTTGCTACAGAAAGCTGGAGGCTCTCATAAAATCATCACACAGAGAGACTCTGTACAGGGCCAGCATTTCTCACAGCTCTAACTTTCTTCTTACTTCTCTCTGGCTGTCCAAAGCACTGAAGTGTCTATCATCTGCCCTTCCTCTAACGTGCTACCTGGCCTCTAATTGCATCTAGGGCAATCTAATGGCCTCCAAGTGTCAAAGAGGTGATGTGGGGTGGAATCCTCCCACCAGGCCAGGAAGAGCCAACTGGAACTGCGCGGTGAGTGATCAGTAAGAGTCCAACATCTACTTAAGGGAAAGAGAGAACAAGTGAAAAGATGCAATGGGAGAGCATGATTTTGAAAACATTGGTTACAAAAAACAGAAGTAAATACAGAGTATATGGTATTTCTTCACAGTATTGTTTAAAGAAATGTGACTACAAGAGGATAAATATGTGGTAAGAAAGAAAAGAAGTAAAGTAGAAATTTTAAAAAATGTTTGGTTTAAAGCCTAGTAAGTAAACGAAAACTATTGAATATATTAAAAACCTGTGCTGGAAACAGTAATGAGAAAACGTGACAATGAAATAGCATTAAGTGGAGGAAAACCTGAGGAGTATTTTCCATTAGATAGAGAGGAAAAGCAAAGAAATAAAAATTATGAGAAATTATAAATGTGGAGGCCAGAGAGCAGAGATCCAGCAACAAAGATAATCATGTATCTGAAGAGTATATCAAAAGAAGTGGAACAGAAAGAGTAATAAAACATGTAATAAGAGAAAACTTTTCTTAGGAAAACAACTTGGATTTTTAGATTAAAATGAGAACAAAACAAACGTTTGGAAAATTTCCTAAAATATGTGATTTTCACACCTTGGAAAAGAAATCAAAATAATATTGACTGCATTTCATTTTAGGTATTAAGTTTTGATCTAGAGTGTATTGTTATGTATGAACTTGAATCAAAGCAAACTTTTTGGATTGGTAACACCTGGTGATAAAAATGTTTTCATCTTGAAGTATAAACTTTGACTCCCTGCATAAACTAAAACAATAGGAAAAATGACAATTATGATCCTGCTTATCTCAGCATGATTAAGTTAAATCAGTTAACAAGACAAGAAGAAACCTCTCCTTTTGACTGTAAAAACTTTCGTACATTCTAGTTCAGTTCATGTATTTTTGGATGATGCTTTAATCCAGAACTTGACACCTATGTCATTCTTGTTAATCTAATAAGCAACTGAGAAACTGGCAGCAGCAAATAAATCATGGTTTGAGATACATAACTAACATAATACACATCCGTTGTATACTGTATGTATCTAAGGGAAGAACATCGAGACATTAAAAAGATTCTGCTCAGCAACAAAATTAGGGAAAATCAGCCATTTGGGTCACTTTATCCCTTGTCCTTTACTCCTAACAGAGAGGCCTTGGATCATTGTTTAACTGCCTCTGCTCAATTAGGTTTAGTCTGTGAAGGGGTCAGAAAATAATACACAAAACTCTTAATTTCTCTGGTTAACTTAGGAGCTACCTGGAAAAACTGGCAAACTACACAGATTTTCTAAAAAGACAGGTTCTTTTTTTTTAAAATTGAAATTCATATTCTTTTTCACCATAAGCTACTACAAGATATCAAATATAGCTCCCTGTGCTATAAAAAGATATGTTCTTGATGTTTTCTGCTTTCATTTGGCTATACTGTGGTTAAATTCACCCCCTAATTCTCAGTGTCTTACAACAACTAACGCTTACTTTTCACTCATGTTACATCTTGGCTGTAGTGGCTGAGGCTGTTCCATTGTGTCTTCTTCATTCCAGGATCCCTTCTGAAGGATCAGCTCCTATATAGAACATGTATTTCTCATTTCAGAGAGAAAAAGGGAACACTGAAACACACAAAGGTTTTATTTCTGCTTCTGCTTAGCTGTATTATATAACCAGTCCATTGGCATTATATTGGCCAAGTCTGGTCATGTGCCCAAACCTTACATCAAAGGGGAAGGGACCTACATCTGTCTCATGGGGGCAATTCTGAAAATCTCATGGCAATGGGCAGGGATGTATAGTCCTCTCAGAAGGGAGGAGAAATAATTGGGAAATCTACCATATTTGGCAAAAGTAAATGTGAGAAAACTTGAAAGTCGTAATGTATGAAATGAGAAGAGAAAGGTAAGAGCAAATTCTCCTTCACAGAAAAAGAATATGTTGGATAAAAAAATGCAACCTTGTTTTCCTTGTCATTCTGTAACAACTATAAAGTCAGGAAGATTACAGGAATTGGTAAACCTCTGCCATGCAAATCTTAGCAAAAATAAACCACAGAGTCAGACAAAATAGAACATATTTTATCATACCAATTAATTGGAAACAAAAGACAAATGACAAACTCATTAGATGCCAAAAATGTATTAAATTCAACATCTGTTTTTAGTAATAACTATTTGTAAATTAAGAATAGAAAGGTGCTCCCACAGCATGATAAAGTATGTATGTCTCAAAGCAGGAGCTAACAACATATTAAATATTGAACACAGACGCAATCCCACTAAAGTCAGGAACAGGATTAAGGATGCCTTCTATCTCTACCGTATTGCAATTTTCTTCTGGAATATCTATCCGCTGCTATACATTAAGGGAACGAAATGAGGTATAAGTACTATTAAGGTGGGGAAAAAGATCACTATTTGAAGAAAATACCTACATGGAAATTTAAGAGAAGAAACGTCCAAAAACTCTTAGAATAACAATAAATCTCAACAAAGCATCTGGTTACAAAACAATTACACAAAAATTCATACAATTTTTATAAAAGAATAATGTTAGAATGTAATAACATAAGGTCCTTTATTAACAATATGGTCTGAGTACCCATAGTCACTTTCTTAAGCAAGCATCCAAAGCATAGGTGCTTTCTACTACACACCTTCATTTCCCTATCCACAGAAAATCTGATCAAAGATTGGCTCCTGACCCAAAAGCAGTCATGCATAAGGCAGCCAGGAGCCTCTGGCCTGCCCAAATGAGGGATCTTTATTTGTCATCTTGGAACCAACCAGATTCTCTCTATTAATGTGAACACACCTAGAGATACAGTCATTAGAAACCTGAGAAGCTGAGAGACAACAACAGAGAGAAGGAGATTTGTATATGCCGATAGGCAGTAGTTGCTTCGGATGGGAGAGGAAAGGCAGACGGGGGAGGAAGATTCAAGCAGAGAAGCTGAGCTGGAGGAGCTGAGTCACAGATGCAGGGCCCTGGGAGAGCTGTTTTGCCATGCTGTCTGGTCACTATTCCACTTACAGAAGGCCTGATTGGAAAAGCTGTGATAATGTGGAAATTTTCTAAACACAAAACTAAAAGCAGAAGGCATTCTGAATGTAGAATCATGTCTTACAACTTAATATTGCCCAACATAGATGACATTTGCAATAGCAACATAAAATATTAAAAGCCAAGTAGAATTTCTACCGATAAAAGATCTATTTAAATAAAAATTATAATATTTCAAATTCAAGGATAAGTGAACAAATGGAGAATGATATACCAGAGCAGAGAAAATTCAATATTCAAAGACATCGACTGGACAAAAAATAATTTATGACTTTAAACTGCAATTTTAATCAAAATATCACTGGGATATTTAGAAATGTGACAAAACTGTTTTAAATTTCCTCTGAAAAATTCAAATAGATGAGCTACTTCCAGGAATATATATTAAAGAAATACTCACATGTAAGACGTATGTATGAGGATATTAATCATGGCATACTTTATAAGAGTAAAATCTGAAAGTACCTAATATGTCTAAATAGGTTATGGTATATCCATACTAAGGGAAACAACTAAGTCATTATAATTGTTGTTATCAAAAATATTTAGTTACACTGGAAAATGTTCGTGATATATTTAAAATTAAGAGGCCTATATATTCAGTACACACTTATAAAATCTACCCATCTTTTGGGAATTGTTATAACTTAAGTTTATAGTCCAAAGGAGTAAGACTGGTAATTAGATTGTAGGTATTTTTATTTTCTAATTTGTAAATTTTTAAATTCTCTAAAATATCTCCAGTGAAAATGTATTATTTTTATAATAAAAGAATTCATGCTAATATAATGTTACAAAAAGACTAAATCAGCAACAAGAGCCTGAAACAGAGCATAGCAAATAGTAGAGCTGAGTAAGTTATTTGTAGAATGAATGAATGGCCAAGATAATTTTGAAAAAAGACACTTGTGCTAACGGATGGTGAAGCTCACGCTACAAACATTATAACATTTTAAAATTACAATAATTTACCAGTGAAATGAATGCAAAAATAATCAGTTCAGTGAAATAAAAAGCTCAGCAACAAATCTAATATAAAATATTTTAGTACATAACATGTAAAATTTTCAGTGAAAATATTCAGTGAGGAAATGGGCCACTATTTCCTAAGTTGTTCTGAGACAACTGATTCAAATTTGGGGGGAGAATATAAAAAAGAACTCTATAACCTATGTCATGAAGCACCATAAACAAATTTAACAGTAAAAGACAAATTAAAAATATTTGCAACAGTTTGAACTACTTTAATATATACGGATTTCTTTGATTTTCTTTTTTTTTGGAAAAGGAAAAAAGCACAACTTATAAAAACTGCTTGTTGGTTTTAGAACATCAATAGACAACTCACAATGGAAAAAAACACACGTAGATAATAATAATATATTATTAAACCACAGGAACACAAATTATAATAATTCTAATCTGAGCTTCTGAAAGGATATTTTTAAATTGGTAACTCTATTACATAGGGTGAATAATTCATGGTTTTAATATGGCTATACTTTTCTGTGCGATAACTGGTCTGTGTGTATCAACAGCTTAAAGTGTGACCTAACGATTCAAGCTCTAGAACTTGAAAGAATCAAAGATTCAAACCAATATCTACATACAAGTGTGTTCAGTATGGTACTACTTAAAATAGCAAAAAAACTGGAACTACCTTAATGATTTAACACAGGGAATTAAGTAAAATATTAATAAATTGTTTCTATAACATACACTACTATAAAATCACATTTTAGAAGAGGATTAAATAGACTGAAAAATTCCTATGCTCTATTATCAATTATAATTTTGGATTACAAAATAATGTCTACAACATGAACCCATTTTTGTGAGAAAAAGTTTGTCTTTGTGTGTACTTAAGACAAATCTATGGGAAAATTTAAAAAAATGGAAAGCTATCCCATGCTCCTGGATTGGAAGAATCAGTATTGTTAAAATGGCCACACTGCCCAAGGCAGTCTACAGATTTAATGCAATCCCTATCAAATTACCCAGGACATATTTCACAGAACTAGAACAAATCATAATAAAATTTATATGGAACCACAAAAGACCTAGAATTGCCAAAGCATTACTGAAGAGAAAGAAAGAGGCTGGAGGAATAACTCTCCCAGACTTCAGACAATACTATAGAGCTACAGTCATCAAGACAGCATGGTATTGGTACAAAAACAGACATATGGACCAATGGAACAGAATAGAGAGCCCAGAAATGAACCCACAAACTTTTGGTCAACTAACCTTCCACAAAGAAGGCAAGAAGATACAATGGAATAGACGGTCTCTTCAGCAAATGGTATTGGGAAAACTAGACAGCACCATGTAAATCAGTGAAGCTAGAACATTCCCTTACACCATACACAAAAATAAACTCAAAATGGATCAAAGATTTAAACATAGGACAAAATACAATAAACCTCCTAGAAGAAAATATAGGCAAAACATTATCTGACATACATCTCAAAAATGTTCTCCTAGGGCAGTCTACCCAAGCAATAGAAATAAAAGCAAGAATAAACAAATGGGACCTAAGTAAACTTACAAGCTTCTGCACAGCGAAGGAAACCATAAGCAAAACAAAAAGACAACCTATGGAATGGGAGAAAATTTTTGCAAACGATGAAACCGACAAAGGCTTGATCTCCAGAATATATAAGCAGCTCATATGACATAATAAGAACAATACAAACAACCCAATCCAAGAATGGGCAGAAGACCTAAACAAGCAATTCTCCAAGGAAGAAATACAAATGATCAATAGGCACATTAAAAAAATGCTCAACATCACTAATTATCAGAGAAATGCAAATCAAAACTACAATGAGGTATCACCTCATACCAGTCAGAATAGCCATCATTCCAAAGTCCACAAACAGTAAATGCTGGAGAGGCTGTGGAGAAAAGGGAACCCTCCTACACTGCTGGTGGGAATGCAGGTTGGTGCAGCCACTGTGGAAAACAGTATGGAGATTCCTCAAAAGACTAGGAATAGACTTACCATATGACCCAGTCATCCCGCTCCTGGGCATATATCTAGAAGGAACTCTACTTCAGGATGACACCTGCACCCCAATGTTCATAGCAGCACTATTTACAATAGCCAAGACATGGAAACAGCCTAAATGTCCATCGACAGATGACTGGATAAAGAAGAGGTGGTATATTTATACAGTGGAATACTATTCAGCCGTAAAAAGACAACATAATGCCATTTGCAGCAACGTGGATGTCCCTGGAGAATGTCATTCTAAGTGAAGTAAGCCAGAAAGAGAAAGAAAAATACCATATGAGATCACTCATATGTGGAATCTTAGAAAAAAGAACATAAATACAAATCAGAAACAGACTCATAGATATAGAATACAAACTTGTGGTTGCCAGGGGGTTGGGGGGGGTGTGAAGGGACAAGACCGAGAGTTCAAAATTTGTAGATACTGACAGGCATATGCAGAATAGATAAACAAGATTGTACTGTATAGCACAGAGAAATATATACAAGATCTTGTGGTAGCTCACAGTGAAAAACAATGTGACAATGAATATATGTATATTCATGCATAACTTAAAAATTGTACTCTACACTGGAATTTGACACAACTTTGTAAAGTGTCTATAACTCAATAAAAAATGTTAAAAAAAGAGACAAATCTATGGAAACAACTGGATCCCAAAATGTTAATGCTTATCTGTGGATGGTGGGGCTACAGGTTTTTTGTTTTCTCTTTCATTCAATTATACCTAACTAAAATTTTCTTTAAATACTATATTTACATTCATAATAAAAACACTTTGTTATATTTCTTTATTTCAGGGAATTTCTACTGTGTTCATTTTTTCTGGAAACATTCTTATTTATAATACTTTTCTTAATTCCAACCCACCTTCTCTTCTCCTTCACACCTGCTTTATCTGGCTATGTATCTTACAGGCTGTGTTAAGGTTCATTAAAGCCTATCTCCTTTTTAGTTGTAAGCTGCTAAAGTGTAAAGGCTATGCAAAGTCCCTGGCTTACATTCCATTGGTTTGTGTATAAACTGTACATACTCAGTAAATGTAGGTTGAATGTATGAAGATTACAAACTGCAGGAACTGCATACTAATCATTCAGGCACCAAGTAAACTAAAGAAGCTGATTCATTCTTTATGGCTAAATTGAGGCACTCTGAGGAAATGCATTAACCACGAATCCAGGGAAAATGGGCTATCCCTTCATTTATGTTTCCACAACATCTAGTACATTCTGTCTTATAAAGATTATCATATTAGTTTTGTGACTGTCTTTTTCAAGATGGTGACTTCTAATCTGTCTTACATGCCCTCATATCTATAGCATCCAGGGACGTTTGCTCCATCATAGGTTTTCAGTAAATGCTTTTGCTTTGAAACCACTTTATTGAGGTATGATTTACAGACAAAAAGCTGTACATATTCAATGTATACAACTTGATGAGTTTGGAGAACTATACACACTTAAAACCAATATCATCATCTATGTTATAAACGTATCTATCACCTGCAAAACTTTTCTCCCATCCTTAAGACCTACGTTTTCAGTAAATTTTTAATGAGACAATACAGTATTGCTAACTATATGCTCTTTGCTGTACAGCTGATGTCTAAAACTTATTCATCTTGCATAACTGAAACTCTCTACCCTTTGACTAACACATCCTCATTAACCCTTCCTCTTGAACCCTGGCAACCACCATTCTACTCTCTGACTCTATGAATTTGACTATTTTAGGTTTCTCATGTAAGTTGAATCGTGTTCTATTTGTCCTTCTGGGTCTGCCTTATTTCATTTAGCATAATGTCCTCCAGGTTGACCCATGTTGTGAAAAATGGCAAGATTCTTTTTAAAGGCTGAATGATATTCCAGTGTATGTACATACCACATATTCTTTGTCCATTTATCTGCTGACAGACACTTAGGTTGCTTCCATGTTTTGGCTATTATGAGTGATGCTGTAATGAACATGGGAGTACAGATGTCTCTTCGAGATTCTAATTTCTATTTCTTTGGATATATACCCAGAAGTGGGATTGCTGGATCATATGGTAGATCTATTTTTTAATATTTTTAGATCTTCATACTGTTTTCTATAGTGGCTGCACCAATTTACATTCCAGCAACAGTGTATAAGGTTCCCTTTCTCCATGCTCTCACTAACATTTATCATTTTTTTGTAATAGTCATCCTAACATATGTGAGGTGATATCTCATTGCACTAAATGCTTTTAAAGGGAAAGAAGAACATAGAAAATGGAAGCAGTGTCACAGCAAACTAGAAAGGTTCCTGGGGTTGTAAGATTTGAGTTTGTCCTCTTCTACAAATTAGTCATAGGACCTTGTATAAGTCACTTCTCTTCTTCTATGTTAAAGGAGGCATTTGGGTTAGTATTTTTAAAGCTTCTTTCAACTTCGACAATTGGGAATCCTAACAATGGCTTTAACATCACTGACTGAGTATTAAGGTGGACCCTGGAATTGGGGTCAGATTTTTCCATTTACTTTGCGAGTTTTCCTTGCTTCCAATGGGATTTTTTCCTAGTCTTGGGACCCAAACATTCCATGTATCCAGTTTGTAGCAAATGAAATTGATATTCTGACACTGGGAATAGCAAAATGGTCTGATAAGGAGTTAAATACTGAAGAAGTGTTGCTTAGGGGAAGCCAGTATATATATACATTTAGTGGAGACAGTCTGCAAGGTCCTATCAGCTCTTCAGGGGAGCAGTATAGAAAGGCAATACACTCTTTCCACAGTTATAGAAAAGAACTTTTTTTTTTTTTCCAGTAACAGGCTAACTTAAAACATAACTTCTATTGTCAAATGCAACTTTCAGGACTACCCACATATCAGAAACAATCAACACTCTCTCAAGGTAAAATGCAATGTGTAATAAGCTCTCACATTAGTAAATATCTTTTTTCCCCACTGAAATGTCAAGGATAAATTTGCTGAAGTTTTCCTAATCCAGATGTCCTTGAAAATGTTGCCTGTAGCTGACTGCAGAAAGCCAACCAACGCAAAGCAAACAATGGCTGAAGTTCACAGCATTATTGAAAGCATCCTAAACTTAAGTGATTCCAGTTTCAATAAGATTTTCCTCAGTCAAAACCTATGTTTTTCCAGTAATCTCTTCCCCAAATCAAGAAAATATGATTGTCCTAGATGTTTACGTCATTGGTGAGGATGTTATGGTCCTTAGGCTCAACCTAGCCTTTCATTAAATTAGACCAAGTCCCCAAAGTGTCTATTAAAACCACATTTTAAACTTTCAAAAGGCATTGCCAGTTTTTGATGGCAAAAGTCTTACAGGTGGCAAGAAATAGATGCTATTTGAAAATATAGCTATTCTTCCATAAAATAAAATACAACATCCCATTTTTTTTAGAATTCAAAATTGGATTTTTAAAAATGTTAAAATGAAGCAGAGAGGATTTCAAACATTTTAGTTAGTAAATGTTAGAAATTGGTTTAATATTTAAAATAATTTACTGAAATAGTTTTCCATATATTCATATATAAAAATACATACAGATAAAAGAATAAAGAAGATGTGGTGCGTGTGTATATATATATAATGGAATATTAGCCATTAAAAAGAATGAAATAATGTCATTTGCAGCAACATGGATGGACTTAGTGACTATCACACTAAGTGAAGTAGGTCAGACAGAGAAAGACAAATATCATATATCACTTATACATAGAATCTAAAAAAAATGACACAAATGAACTTATATATAAAACAGAAACAGATTCACAGACATTGAAAACAAACTTATGGTTACTGAAGGGGAAAGGGGGTGAAAGGATAAATTAGGAGTTTGGGATCAGCAGATACAAACTACTATATACAAAATAGATAAATAATAAGGACCTGCTGTAAAGCATAGGGAACTATATTCAGTATCTTGTAATAACCTATAATTGAAAAGAATCTGAAAAAAATACACATATATGTATAACTGAATCACTTTGCTGTATACCTGAAACATTGTAAATCAACTAAATTTCAGTAAAAAAGAAAACCTTTTTTTAAATACATAAATATAATTATAGGATAGGATCCGCACATTGACCTTCGTGTACTTCTATCTATTATACTTTCAACTGCTCTTCTCTGTGTATGTCACGTGTGTGTGCATGCACACACGTATATGCCTGTGATCATTCTGTTTCTTCCCTGTCTTTTGGAATTTTGGTCAAAATACAAATCAGGTACACTATGGCCTATGGGCCAAATCCAGCCCACTGTCTGCTTTTGTGAATAAGGTTTTATAGAAACCTAGCCATTACCAATTTGCTTACATAATGTCTAGATCTGCTTTTGCACTACAAAGACAGAACTGAGTATTTGCAACAGACATAAGATAGGGCATATAAAACCTGAAATATTTACTATGTGACCCTTTACAGAAAAAAACTTAATGACTCAATGTTGGTGATAAGTATCTCTCTCAAGAGTTTTTGTTACCGCAGATGTAATGAAGGGATGCAGGTGTCAGGGAAGTTCCCATAGAGAAGCTACCTGCCACTATTTCCTAAGAGGGAGAACTGTTTCCATATATTGAAAGAAGTTGCTTTAAGCAATTCTTTTAAATTCCTAGTAAGATATATCTGAGAGTTGTGCTCATTCTTATATGAAATTTATTCCATCAATTAAATTGCAAGCTGAATGGGAGCTGGAATCTTTGAATCTTTGTTAGTTATTTTCCTTCCATTCTCCACTGTATCTAGCAGCCTAGCAGTCACACCATTGTTAGAAAGGGATAAGAAGAGATGCTGCCTTGCTTTTTGTACCTTTGAGGGCCTGCCTTGGTTCTCTATCAATTATGCCCCTGCCTAGGCTGGGAGGTCCACTTGGAACTTAAGTCTTTCTCAACTCATTCTAGCCAACACTTCAGCCTCCAAGGTATATGCGGGCTTTTTAAATTGGCTACATGCATTTTAGGGTGGATACTCTGCTGGAACGTGCACCCCTAGGTCTGAGAATTGGCTAAGGAGTGGCTGTTGGCAGAGAGGCAGGTAGATGGAGGTTGGAGTTTGGATGTGTGGGCTGAGTGCCCACCTGATTATGTATGTGACCCTGTTTGGAAACAGAGCCAAGGTGAGGGGAGGGAAAGCAGGTCAAGGCTGGAGACCAGGCCTTTCTTTACTGCTCAGGGTAGGGGGACAAAACATTATTCTTTCTTTGCTAGCTTGATTTACAGCTTTCTCAGGGACCCACAAATTTTAGATGTGGCTTGGCCTAGCAGACTGCCTTATTTAATAAAGGAAGTTAAAGTAATTTTATGAATTGATTTATAATTTGAAAATATGGAATGTTCTAAAAATATTATACTTATATTATTATAAAAATTTTTACATATAACTAAGGAGTTTTTCTAGTTGCTGCAAAATACTTAATATGTTTATTACATAAATAACGTTAATATATAATACACAATATATTATAATTCTAGATAAATGAATGCAATGATTATCAGACTTTAGTTTTCATTAAAATTAATGAGAGTGTTTATTTAAAATGCCGTCAGAAATACTTCAAGAGTCTTGGCACCTAGCTCAGACTCCTAAATAACTACTAAGAGATTTTTCTTCTGTTGTACAGCACGTGCCTAGCTGAACTATTCTCCTGTGTATGCATTATGTCTGTGGCATTGGAACCACATGATTACACCTAGATTCAGTTGTTTCTGTGAGTCAGCAGTGGATCTAGATGGATTTTTCACCTCTCTGGGGGAGAGAGAAAAGGTGTAAGGAGGCCCTTTCTGGGAAAATATGTACCTAACATACTCCAAGGTAGAAGCCCAATTCTGAAAGACCAACCAATATTCCCCCCATACAAACATCTATACCTGGGGTCCTCCCAGATATAAGCCTAAGGGAAGTCTGAAGGCTTTCCACACGTCTATTATGGCTGAGGGACAATCAAGATCATTTTGTGCTGTACGTTTTTTTTTAATTGTCTGAAACATATACACGTAACCACGTATGATAAATGCTTTATCTATATACTACTTTTGACAACATTTCACCATTGGTAAATAACTCTTGTAGAGTGTATGGGACTTTTCTCCTGAAGTTTGATGCATGAACATTGTGGCACTGGGTACACACAGAAAACCAAAGTTTCATGAATAGGTTATCTGATTCTACTTCAAAGTAAAACTTTAGCACTTTAGCAAGCTTGCAAAAAGGAACTTTTATAGAGAAAGCAATCTTTATGCTAATTTTCTTTGTGGTAATGTTACCCAGATGGCTCAAAAGAGTTAGTGTACCTCCCTAATGTCCAACTTACTACTAGCAAGGTGCGGAGGAACTATGGAGTAAAGAGCCCAGTATCAGCCCAGTTAAGTCAGCATATTTGCAGCAAATCATATACCCTCGTTTATGTAAGTCCTGCAATGCCTATGAATCCTTCTGTTCAGAGAATTTACAGCTTAAAGGGTGAACAGACTGACTTATATTAGATATTTGTTTTCCAAGCTTTGTGTTTAAAATACCCACTTGTTTAGTCCTGAAAAAATAGCTGCATTAAACATGTGCACATCCTGTCTTTCAGATCCAGATTGATTTGCAAAGTGTACTTTTGCTTCTTGCCCTATAATTGTACAGAATGGCTATCATCCCAACTACTGTTAATGTAGCATTGTTAGCGCAAACAAAAATTCTATGGTAAATACAAATTAATTAATGAATTCATTTAAAAGCCTACCTCCTGCATTGTTCAAAGGGGTCACTGTCCTGATTTTCTGCTAATTTCCATAGATAACTTATTTCACATTTAAATAGTAGCAAATCTCATAAAGAAGCTCTGAAAGCACAGGAAAATAATAAAACTAATGAAAAGTAATAAAAAAAGTAGTCCCTCATGAGGAAGGGAAGAGTGGGACCTGGTTGAGCCTGAGACAAAGGTAGGAGGGATATATTTTGCTATATTTTTAAAAATATTTTTTTGTTTAGAACAACCTATAACTATATACAGCAAAATGGATTAGGTGAATCTCACAAACAAAAGAATCCAGATATAGTATATACATGATTGACTCAGTTTATGTAAAGTAAGAAACCAAAAATGAAAAAAAAAAATGAAAAGCAGAAAAAAAACTGACCTATACAGTTAAAAGTAAGGATGCTGCTTCCCACCTGCCCTGGTGGGAATGATCCACATGCTGGTTCCATGGCTGTGCTGAGCTTGTGAAAAATGCATCAAGTTTTTGTATGTGTACTTTCCTACAATATAAACTATCCATAAAACACAGTCCTACCTTAGAACTGTGTGATCCAGGATATAAAGAGTTACTTCAGCTCTAGGAGAGTGAATTTGTCAAAGCAATCCATAGTTTTCCAAAGCCGTGGAACATATCTATAGAATGTGACAAATACTACTTTCTGTTTGAAGCATTAACTATAATTCAAGATCCAGTCAGAGCTCAATGAACTGTGAGCAAGATTTCACAGGATTGTGGCAAAGCTGCTTCTTGAATCCCATAAGCATAAATCCACAGGTTTATTGTTCAGTAAGTGCCCACTTCATTGTGCAATGAAATGATCCCTGTTCAGCTGGTTTTGAAAAGCAAACTTTAAAAAGGAAAGTGGGGGGCATGGAAACTCAGCTTGCTAAAATTGAGTCATCAACTGCGAATACGTGAGAATTTTGGAGCTGACAGTGCTAGTAAAGTGAAAAAGCCTACTGAGAAAGAAAACTTAAGCTCCAATCTTGATGAGACCTGTACTAGTACCTAAGACCACCTGTAGATGTCTGAATTATTGGCAGAGATGCTGCAGCTCATGAACTGCGATGCCCAGGGAGAAATAATGGTTTGTCTCCTCCATATGTATTATGCTCAGCCAACCACACCGAAAGCAAAAGGGAAGCTGTCAGGTTCACTGGGAAGGCAAAACATATGTTGTTCTCACTTCCACTGTTTCCAACATTGTGTTTCCCAATGAATAAGCAGCTGGGGCAGAAATGTTGGCAGAAACATGATTAAGTGGTCAGGGGTTTGCCAAGATAGGCCAAACAACATCATGTAGTGTCCAGTATGGTAGTCACTAGCCACATATGCCTATCTGAATGTAAGTAAAATAAAATTCATATTCTCAAAAGCACTAGCCATGTATAGTTACCATACTGGATATCTCTGATTATAGAATATTTTCATCCTGCAGGAAGTTCCATTTGACAACACTGCCTTAGATCAAAGCTCAGAAAACTAAGTCCCATGGGCTAAATCCAGGTTGCCATCTGTTTCTGTAAATAAAGTTTTATTGAAACATTCATTTATGCAGTATTTCTGACTGCTTTTGCACTAGAATGGCAGAATTGGGTAGTTGCGATGGAAACTGAGTACAAAGCCTAAAGTGTTGAGTAAGTGGCCCTTTTCAGAAAATGCTAACTCTTGCTTTAGTCTATTCTTGATCATGTCAGATAGACACTGTGTGGAAATATTCAAAGACTTTGTGGAAATACCAGAGGCATTAAATTCTTTCACTCAGGAGACTATAAGACCACTCCTTCAGGTTCTAACTAGTAACTAGAAATGTGAATTAAGGGACCTACCTGACTCCTAAAAATTCTGCTTAGTTACAAGTAGGGACTGATTCCCTGTGGAAGAAACTCAGTTCCACCACTGAGCACCAGTTTGATGCCCAACAGTACGCTTAGTGCTGAGGTTTGAAGGAGTAACACAAACCTGCCCCCAAAGCACTTTCTGTTACTTAGAAAGACATAGCAAATTATTTGGCTTCTGTTTTCAGCCTATGTAAATCAGTGCTTAGAGATCTGCTACTCTATAAGTACACATTTATGAACAAGAACCCGGAGATGCAGCTTTCCTGCATACATGGCGCTGGGGTGAAGATGATAGCAACCACGGTGCTCCTTCCTCCCAGGCTGATGCATGCCTGAAGGTGGTGGAATCAAAGTTTAGGTTCCCCAGGAAACAGATGCCAAGATGAGGATTTAAGTGCCAGCAGTTTATTTGCTAGGTGATCCTGGAACAAAAGTGGGAAAATGAGCCCGGGAAGGGAAGGAAGCCAAGACAGATTGTGTTAATGAGCATATTTTTGCTGTGGGCAACAGTAGCTGAATCCCACTGGGGATCTCTGGGAGATGGTGTAGAGCACACCTCAGGGTTTTCCCACCCAAGGGGCAAGCGAGCAGGGGTGTTCATCCACCAATTCCTGTCTGCAACTGTTGAGGGCTGCTCCCAAAGGCATCAATTCTACTCTCCCCTAACACAAGCACCTCAGGCCTGTCCTGCACATGAGCTGAGTATGTTCACATGGTTAGACAAAGTCCCTGAGTAGAGTCACAGGTGGCAGCAAGGGAAGCAAGCCTCTGAGGTGCTCCACCTGCACTGAAGTGAATCAGTCTCCCCGGAAGTGACATAAGGCTGCACTGACCCCTTCGAGATTTGAAGGCTCTGACAGCTTCTGGTGATTCCAGCTGCCTGGCCCTGAGAGACTGCTGGCAGCGGAAGATAAAGTGGCTGCAAAACCTCTTTACTGACCATATCGACCTTGTTCATCACTGTGTGCCCAGCAGAATGCCAGGGATATAGTAGGTGGTTAATGTGCCTTCATGAAATCAGTGAGTAATGAGCATTTGTTGCAGATTTTCTCAAAAATCACTGAACTTATTTGTTCAGAAAATATTTTAAAGGTACATAACTGCAGCAGACTGGATTTCATGCAGTAACTAGGCTATGCAAGATATCACATTACTTTACTTTGCAAAGTTTAAAATCAATTTGATTATAAGTTCCCATCATGCTGTTGACCTATGGTCCAAGCCTGTGTGTTCCCTTGAAAAGGTCCTCGGGGGCCAGGAATTTTGTTGGCAGTAGTACCCCAATTTCTCAGTTCCAGACTCTGAGTTACATAATTCTGCTGGTCCCCTCCGAGGTCTTGTGTGGATGTTGTCATTTGTTGTCATTTTGTCTTTTTTTTTTTTAAACTATGCTTTTAAAAAACTGGAGGTACTGGGGATTGAACCCAGGACGTTATGCATGCTAAGCATGCACTCTATCACTGGCCATTTGTTTATGTATTGTCTCTGGCTGCCTTCTTGCCACAATGCCAGAGTTGAATAGCTGTGACAGAGACTGTCTGGCTCACAAAGCCTGAAATGTTTAGTATCTGTTCCTTTACAGGCCACTGCTCCATCCTTCTTGCTGTTCTATACAGTCCCTTACTTAACTCTGAAACATGAATTAGATGAGACTTTAGTCTCAGACATCCCTGGGGACCAGCCAGTAAGGACTATGAGTCTAGTGCAAATGGATAAGCTTACATGGCGTGAGTGGCTGGGACTGTGGTCAAGTGGAGAGAATATGTCTGTCTAAAAGGGATAATTGCTATTCAGCTTCTTCTTTGCAGATCTACAAGCGTAGTCATGCCAAAATTTCCCTTTTTGCAAAACATGCTGTGTTTTTAAAAACAAATTATGTTTTAAATGTGAAATAGAACAGATTTAAGAGTTGACTAGAAACCAAAAAAAGAACACTCCATGAGGGCTAATGTTGATACATCTGTGGGACATTTCCATCATCTCTGTACTACAAAGATTCTGAGAAGATGGATAAAACCAGTTACATAGTAAGAAAATGAAAAACAATCCTGAGAGTTGAGATGTCCCAACTGAACATAACATACAGGGTATATAAACAGAATATATACAGAGTGTACATAAACAATGATAAGACAGAACCGAAGAGGAAAGGAAGCTCTGTAACAGTAAAGTGACTAAATGACTCCCTCTTCTGTCTAATATGTGTGTCTTCACTAACAACAACTCTAGCATTGCTTTAATTTTCCTGCCTCTTAGATAAAAGTTTTCAAGATACCCAATCGCCAAGTGGCTTCCGCTTTCTGACAGCATCCAGTTCAGAAATGGCCTCTGTGTCTTTAAACCTTCCTTAGAATCACCCAGCACAAGCCCAATTCCTTATGGTTCCTCTGATATGTGTTCTTCTGAGCTACAAGTATTCCAGGTGGTCTGTGGCTGGTGAGTTTCAACAAAAGGTAAGAAAAGGCTTCATTCATGAAGTTAGCATTTGAGGTTGGTCTCGAAAGATGTGTTATTTTAGCCATTGAGGATATATGGAAGAGGTGTGCATGGAGAATGGCATACACACAGTGAGGCAGTAGGGACAGGAGTCTTTAAGGGACAGTAAGCCCCATAATATTTCAAGAATTCAGGTTACTAGTAGGCAGAGTAATAGAGAAAGCTAGAAAGTATGGGGGGGGGTCATATTGCAAAAAGCTTTGTCTATCAGGTCAAGGATACTGACAAGCCAAGGGGAGCCTCTGAAAAGAGAAGATGGATGCTCAGGGCTATGCATTAGGCCATTAGCATTTCTTTGAATATCCCCGTGGGCAAATCCATAGTGAAGTACTTTCTGGAGATTGAAAAATCACTTAGTCCTCTTAGAAGCAGCAGTGAGAGGGGGGACTTGGCTTAACTAAAAAAACTTTCACAAAAATCCAGCTGCTAGTAATAATTGAATATTTCCTCTTTTGACTTGTGTTGTTTTGGTGAGCCCCAGAATAGCAGTTTAAAGCATTTAATTGGTTTTCCTCTGTTCAATTTTATTAAGCTGTCCTGGGCTCTTGGGTTGGCAAACTTAGCATTTTTTTTTTTTTTAAAGCTGAGCTTGCTTTCTCTAGAAGGTTTTCCTCCAGTTTATTCAGCTTAACTTCTCATATCTGATGCTGAACACTCACCAGCTGCTGGGCATGCAGGAAAAAAAGAAAAAAAAGATTTCAGTAATGGTATCTGAAGTTTTCTATTTTGCCTCAGAATATGTGCAGCTCAAAGAAAAACAGTGTGAACAAGTTTCCCTCTGCTGTTGGACAATATGCCCAGTAATTAACTTATTGTGAATGCCTGAGGGTATCACTGTCTTCCATAGCAGGCAATGATAGAATAAAACAGCAGGCAGGGGCTCAGGAGAACCAGCCAGTAACACTGCTCTGCTTCTGACCAGCTGTGTGATCATGCATGTAATGATTTTGATGATTGACATCCCAACATCCATTTCTTCTCAGTGATTACTCCGAATCAAATGATTACTCCCAACCCTGTCTGCATACCAGAATCACCTCTGCCACCAGCTAATACTTCACATACAATTAATGAGACACAGCCAGGGTGGAGGGCCTCTGGTGTAAGCTAATCATTGTTATGAAATAGGGGATACAAGCAGTGAGCTTTCACAGCTCTCAGAACAGCTAGATATATGAATGAGGCCATCCTAGATAAACTAGTCACCCGTGCAGTCTCAGCCCCGATTAGCCATGCCAGCTGAGATCTGACAACCCATACCATCATGCGATAAGTTGCAGATTAAAGTCACTAAGTCTTAGGGTGGTTTGTTACACAGCAGTCAGTAAGAATCAGGTATCCTTTGCTATTAAGTCTCACTGATCAATCACCAACAATGGAATGATTACCAGGTTTAGTTATTAACTAGTGCTCATTTTTCCTATTGGCCTAGTGGTGGGGCAGTCATCTTGCTAATAACCAGAGCTAAGGGAAACTCCAACAGCCAGAGTTCTGATACCCTGTGAAGACCACCATTTCTTCTTGTGCGAAATAATGAAACTCTTTATTGTATAAATCAGGGAGAGCCAAACTTTTCTGATACTTGCTGCTTAAAACATATTAATTTTTCAACGGCTAAGTCACATACCTCTCCGGGCCTTAATTTCTTTATGTATAAAATGTAAGTCTTGAATTAGATGATTGCTGAAGTTATTTCCACTATTAACATTTATGATTTTAATGATACTGTTGATAAGGGCAGCAATTTGGTTGCTGATTATGGCAGAGGGTCTATACACTAGCAAAAAGCTTAAACATTGACAAATATTTAGCTTTGTGTATTAGTTTTATATTGCTGCTGTAACAGATTGCTACAAACAGTAGTTTAAAACAATACAAATTTAGCATCTTCCAGTTCTGTGGTTTGGAAGTTCAATATAGGTCTCATTGGGCTAAGAACAAGGTGTAGGCAGGGACTGTACTCCTTTCTGGAGCCTCTAGGGAAAGAATTCGCTTCTTTGTCTTTTCCAAGTTTAAAGACTGTTGGCCTTCTTTGTCTTGCGGCCCCCTTCCTCCAGCTTCAAAGTCAGCAAAGACAGGTTGAGTTCTTCTCATATCACATCTCTCTGACCCTTCTGTCATCACATTTCTTTCTGACCACAGCCCACAAAAGTCCTCTGCTTTTAAGGACTTACTTGATTAGACTGGGTCCACTAGAGAATCCAGAAAAATCTTTCTAGCTCAAGGTCTTTGGCAAACCCTTAATCACATCTTCAAAGTCCCTTTCACCATATACGGTAACATATTTAGTTTCTGGGGATTAGAGCACAACATCTTTGGGGGCCCATTATTCTTCCTACCACAATTGTCTTAGCAAATGTGTTTACTAAGCATTGTAGTACATATATATTGATTTTTAAAATCTTAAATAACATATTTTAAAATCCCCAATCATGGAGCTAACAGAAAATCTTGAAAGCACTGAAAAGCACAAGGAAAATTGTAAAATTATCTATAACCTATTATCCAAGGTTAGGCAGAGTACCATTTTAGCATGTGTCCTTTAGCATCTATGAATATATTTCTGATAAAAAATGGATTCATACTATACATATAAATGTTCACTAACTTCTCTTTTCACTTACCACTAAATTATGAACGTGTAGAAAATGTGCCTTAATTTTATTGACTACATGGCATTCCATCATATAGATAGGACTGACATGGTTTGCTTAATGAATCCCTTATTTTTAGACATTTACACTACTAATAAACATTCACTCTTATCAATAGCAAACATTTGTGCACAAACATTTGTACATAAATAGTTGGGTACAGTCTTTAAGATCAAAATGAAATAGTGATTAAAATCTTGGGTTTTAGAGTTAGATTTTCTAGAATTGGAATTTTACCCCTTTTAAGTGCTCTTACTCTCATGATTCTCAATGCAGGGTATCAGAATCACCTGGTATGCTAATGAAAATATGAGTTCCTGGCATCACCTAGATCTAATCCATATGAATCTGGTTTCAGTACATGCATTTAATCATTTTGAGCAGTCATTAGAAGGAAGCTAAACTTTGTTGTGCATTTACTATTCACTATATTTATATTTTCCCCAACTTATGATGGCTCAACTTACAATTTTTTGACTTCACGATGGTGGAAAAGCAATACACATTCAGTAGAATTGTACTTCGAATTTTGAATGTTGATCTTTGTCTAGGGATAATGCAGCCCAATACTCCCTTGTGATGCTGGCAGAGACAGCAGCTCCTAGTCAGCCACTCGATTGTGAGGGTAAACAACTAATACACTTACAGCCATTCTGTACCATTCTATACCCATACCACCATTCTGTTTTCCACTTCAGTACAGTGTTCAATAAACTACATGAGATATTCAACACTTAATTATAAAAGAGGCTTTGTGTTGGATGATTTTGCCCAACTGTAGACTAATGTAAGTGTTCTGAGCATGTTTAAAGTAGATGAAGCTAAGCTACAATGTTTGCTAGGCTAGATGTATTCAATGCGTTTTCGACTTACAGTATTTTCAACTTACAGTGGGTTTATTGCAATATGACCCATCATAAGTTGAGGAAGATTGAGTGATCTATCGATCTATCTATCTAATCCTCACAATGGCCCTACGAAGCAGCTATTCTCCCCATTCTGCAGATGAGAGGACAAAGGCATAGGAGGTTAAGGGTTAAACAACTTGTCCAAAGTCTCACAATTCATAAACAGTGATGCCTGGATAGAAATATAAGCTCTGAGTCCAGACTCAATGCTTTAAACCCACTCCTATCAGGTACCATTAAAATGTCACTTCAGTATAAACAATATTAAAAACAGTAAGAGCACCAATTATGGTATGCCTCCTCAGTGCCAATCACTATTATCCACTGACATTTTGTTTGATCCTCACAGCAAGACTCTGATGTATAGTTTTTATTGTATTGTTTAGGAAACCAAGCTCAGAGATATGAATTCCCCTGGCTGTATAGCTAGTAACTGGCATAGCTAAAACTCTGTCTACATCTCGCTGACTCTAAATCCCAAGGTCTTAACCACTGCTTTATTCCAATAGTAAACAGTATCTTATTAGATGAAGACATCTTTGGTGTATTAGACTATTATCAGTAAATATACTTGTTTCACTTAATAGCATAGAAAGAATTAGCGAGAATGGCAGGCAGAACTGCTCCCAGAAGGAAATGGCTACTGGGGAGGAGGTAAGCTGAGTTTTGCATAGAGACGTTCTTGACACTGACCTCCATGTAAAAGGTCCTCACTCTGAAGATACGGCTACTGATTACCCAATTCAGAAAAGCTGCTGCCATAAAACTGGACTCTGAAGTCAGCTCCTATCCTCACAATGTGGTTTCTGACATCTTAGTCCACCCTTGGAAACCCAGCTATCCCAATAAGGCAAATATGCCCTGTGGGTCAACCCTGCCTGGGCCACAGAGAGCCTGGCTTATATAAGCAAAGCCCTTAAAGTAAAGGTTCAGCCACAGAAAAGGAGGAGCCTGATTCTTGGAATCTGCCATTTACCATGGGAAAAATGGTTTCCAGGCACACTTAAAGGGCTTTTACTTTCCTCATAGCAAATGACAATCAAAAAATAAATCAGGATACTTTAAAGATGTCTTATACAATATATACAGCATAGGATATTATAGACTCTACTAATTCGTGTTTTTGAGCTAAATCATCTATAAGAAAGGTAAAACAAGAGCTGTGGGAAGAACTGAAGAAATGTGTTTTCAAAACAGAGTACTTTAAAGAAGTTATGATTAAGGTAAATGAAACTGAAAGAAGTAAAGGAATATAGATTGTCATAAAGTTAATAATTATCACAAAATTTATTGTTAGAAGAGACTTTCAATGTCAGAGGAGAAATAGAGCTCTGGGGCCACCTAGAGGTGGTTCTTCAAAAGGCTTTCAGTTGAGTGTCCTGTTCATTCTATTTTTAACATAGCTTTTTAAGCAATATGTAATTAGTTGGACGAAGCTACTTAAACCAAAGTTTTCATTGAAATTCAGGTCTTTCTACAGGTAAAATTTCCCTCACTAGTGGGTAGTAGAGTTTGGAGTGTTAAAAAAGTTTTCACAAAACCAGACCCAAAAAATAGCTGGTGGTTGTTTGTGGTTTTGTGGTCTTAGATTTGATCGTCTCGGGGAAACCAAAAGCCTCCATGGGCAAATAGGTCTGTGTGATTTTGACCAAATATGAACAATTCAGAATTTCCCCACAACGATCAGAACTCTGGGAACTACCCTCCCTCTCCTGTCAAGAAATGGAACATTATGTGGATTGGTGTTAAGACAAATTTTTCCAACACAGCTGTCATTGAGTAAGAAGGTTGGGCCTAAATGATTTCACAGACCATTTGATACTACAAAAGCAAAATTTATGAGAGTGACTGGGAAGACTGGCACTGCTTTTGATAAAAATCCAGTGATTTGATGTCTATTTTCAAAAAATTTACTACTTAATCCTTCCAAAGTAAATATATATGTTCTTAGCCTTGCAACTGATACTGCTATAGATGAGAGAGCAACCTAATGAAAAGAACACTGCGTTCTAGGGCCAGTTCTACAACTGCATATTTCTGGAATTGTTACTTGATGTGGTGGTTTTAACTGTGCCAGTTTATCTGAGCTGGATCTGCTTTTCCAGAAATGTCTTTCCTCAGGTTAGAGTTGGCCACAAGAGAAACCTGCGTGAGAGTTAGAAGGTGAAAGTGAAGCGGCAGCCGCTATACTCTGAAGGGCAGCGTGGGGCCCCAGGCTCCTCACACACACGTTACTACCCGGCTGCAGATTCACCGTGTCAGCGCCAGTAGCCACCAGCCCGCGACTCCTTCAGCTCCTGCCACATCTTGCCCTTCAGTTTCTCCAAGTCTTGGTGCTGGCACGTGTGCAGTTTAATGATGAGGGGTACTGTCTCCTTTTCCAAGTTACCCGTATCATCAAGGTCGGAGGCGGTGGTAGACAAAGATGGGTTCCAGTGGGTTTGTTTGTCCCAGTGGGTTCCAGTTTGTCCTCATGCTCCTTTACCTCAGGTGCAGGTTTCCTTCCTGACTGCTGGTTCCGCTCACCTACTGTCATCTTGGACTCATCCCCAGACAGGAAAGCAACAGCTTTACGTAGACTCCTTCACCAGCTCTCACAGCTGCCCAAGATCAACTCTGTATAATAAAGCCCTCATTCCACGTCACTGAAAAGGATTCTGCTTCTCTGATCAAACCCTCAAGGACACAGCTGATGTTACAGGGCCTTAATTACTTCATCTGCAAAATGGAACATGGATACTAGAAGATATCTTAGTTTCTTTTCTCTATTACATATCAAAAATTTTAGCTTTTGTTAAGAGTCCCTCTGATAGGTGTGACACAGTTGGAAGTCCTTCAAAACTCTACTAAAAGGTTACTGAATTCATAATCGTTATTATTATACACTGAGAATGATTATTTATTAAATAAGTGGTTACTATTCTTCTCATCATACTAACAGCTAACGTTTATTGAGTACTTAACATATGTAGACACTGTAATCTATAGACATAAGCTAATATCACTTAATCTTAACAATAATCCTACAAGGTACGTAATGTTCCATTTCATAGATGAGAAAAGTGAAGCTTAGAAGGGAGAAGTCAGACATTCAGTAAGTGGCAGAGCTTAAATTCTAATTCAAGAGGTAAGATTCAGAGACCATGTTCTTATGCTATTTGAGAGAATAACATGCCTGAAACCATAGTCCCTGTCCTCAACAAGCTTACATGTCATCGGAAATACAGTCAAGTAAATTATTTTAATTCAGTAATGTAATTAATTCTCTAGTGCTTGAATACATACCAGGACCTACGAATCAGACAGGGACATCTAAATGAGTTAATATTGTAGCTGAACTATGAAAGAGCAAGTTGCATTCACTTAGGAGAAAAGGGAAGGAAGGCTATTCTATGCAGATAAAGTCGCATGAACAACGGCTTGGAGACATGAAGCAGTCTGTCATGTTCAGGGATATTCTGAAATATCCTGAATATTCAGAATGGTCAGAGAAAAAGATATGAGGGTGAAGGGAGAGATGGGGAGAGGAAAGGTCAGAGAGGGAAGAAGGGGCCCGATTCCTGTATGCTAATCTAAGAAGCTGTTGTAATGCTATGGGGATTAAAGGATTTTTTTGGAGAGTGACATGGTTAGATTTGCATTTTATAAACCTCATGATCTCTGGCAGCAGCTTAGAGGATGGCTTGGAGATGGGGGAGAATGGCCACAGGGAAAATAGCAAACTAGGTACAAGGAATGAGGAAATGAGGATGTGGACTGTTCTAAAGTGAGAGGCAGTGCCAGTCTGGAGACAATGAACTGTAGCAGTCTTGTCCCTTCATGGCTGTGGCCCCGGCGTGGCCTTTTGTGAAGCTGGCTGAGCTCTCCTTGCTGTCCTGGGACCCATTACCGGAAGGTGGTAGACCTCCCTTGAGAGTCCCCCCAAAATACTGCCAGTGTCAAAACTGAATGAAAAGCAATAACCTTGAACTTGGAGAACCTCTTGGTGCACTGGCAGGTGAGCCACGAACATCTTCATTTCAAGCTTTTCCATAGTACATTAATGATCTTAACTAAACTACTAAGAATCTTTACTTAGAATGAGAAGGCCAAGTAGTATAGTGGAAAAGTGTTGTGGGCAGGTAGGCGTGGTTCTGATTCCTGAGTCCACCATTCACTAGGGAGTGACAATGGTCAAGATATTTAACCTAGCTGAATCTCAACTTTCTCATCTGTAGAGAGCTTAATAAGTCATACCTGCAGCATAACTGAAAGGACAAAATCAGTTACCACATATAAAATAATGAGCTTGTTGCTTCACACATGAGAAACCATCAATAAATATTAGTCTCCTTTCATTTTTCCTTCCTCCTCTTCCCATTTCTATGGTCCCATTCATATGTGGTAAATGATATTTATCTGTCAATATTATACAAACATATGCTAGAAGGAACTTAACCTTACTGAGTACTAAACGCATAATGATGGTCCTGAGTATTTCACATTTAATGTTTGAATGTTTAGCAGGATTTGAAGTTCTGATTTTCTCAAGAAATAATAATATAAATTCCCAATCACCTGAATAACCTCCTCCCCATGCTTAGTCACATAAACACAGAAATAAAAGCCAGAGAATAATCAGGACTTTTGATGTAAACTAGGAACAATTTTGAATTTGAAGGTTAAAATCCCAGGGTAACATACAGAAATATATAGTCTATATTTTAATTATAGAACTCTTATTTAGTCTTCTTTTCCTTTATATATTCCTGTAATGTTAAAAGTAGGAACTGATTTTATAAAGTTATATAAAAAATATGCAGCTCACTCTGCCCTTGATGTAACAAATCCAAAACCCTCCTGGCCATGTTGGTGGTCTCCAAGCTCCTCAGGACTAAAATTGACAGCTGAACTCTGCTCAAGGGAGCAATGCAGAGATTAATGTTACTTTGCATTTTTCCCAGTCACAGCATTTCTATTAGACTCATAATAATTGACCCTTGTGTGTGGCCCCTCCACTTGGGAATCACTGAAGAATTAGTAGCTCATAAAATGGCACCTGCTCAATTGTCCCTTAGCAACAAGTGCAATAAAAATTGCCCAAATTCATAAATGTGATAGAAAATGCTGCCATAATGATGGTAATGGATCTCCTTAGGTCTGTGGTATTTCATCTGTTTCCCCACAGTTTTTTTTTTCATTCTCCTTTCATTTCCTTAACTGAAAATATTTCAAAAGTTTGATGTAAAGCCATAAAATAAAGCCATTTGGTATTAAGTCAATCTTCCCTCTTAACCCGCTCTACAGTGACTAGGCATTTTAATTAGAGCAAATCTCTTTTGTCCATGAGTAATTTTAATGAGTGTTTTGGCTGCGCTGTTCTATATGGCTTTAAGCTTGCATATTTTTATCCTAAATTTTGCTTTCATCCCTAACTGAAATCTGGTTGATTTTCAAATGAGAACAGGAGTATCTTGGGGCCATTTTGCTAAGTTACTCGATGAGTTTGGGTTCCTGAGGGAAAGCATTGTGGCAGAGGGAGTTGTTTGTGTTCAAAATACAATTAGTCACATAGCAAGTCCCAAATAACAGTGGCATAATGGACTTATCTTTTTTAGATGAGTACTTCCACTTTACTTCATAATTTTTCTTCTAATTATAGCAAGAAGGAGACAAGTCAAAAGACATGGATAAGAATGTACAAAGCAGCACTCTCTGTAATAGCCCCGAACTGGAAACTGCCCAATTGCCCATCAACAGTAACATGGGTAAATGTATCACCACGTATTCATACACTGGAGTACTACAGAGCAGTGAGAATGAGTAAATTACAACTACTCACAAGTGCCAGGATAAATATCACTGGCAAAATGTTCAGTAAATGAAGCCTGACAAGAAGGAGTACACAGTGATTTTTTTTTCACTTCTACAAAGTCCAAATTCAGAGAAGCTGATTTATGGTGTTAGAAGTCAGAAGAGTGGTTAAATCAGGAAGGGCGATTGTGACCACGTCAGTGCAAGTGAGGCTTCTAGGTCAAATTCTGTACCTTGATATGAGTGCTGGTTACACAGGTATGTTTATTTTATGGAAATTCACTGACATAGACACTTATGATTTGTATACTTCTCTAAATATAAATACTTTCCTTCAATCAAAATTAAAATTGACAGTGCCGCAGCTGCTTATCCATTGGTTAAGTTGTTTCTTGTCCATGTGGCATGTGAGAAAGCCTAAGAAACTTCCAGCTGAGAATAATGACCAATGAATATGGAAGCAGTTTGGGCTTATGTTTAGGCACCAGAAAACTCATCAGCAAGAGTATAAAAGTGAGTTTAGTCATGAAAGTGAAAATACCCCTGGCTCCATAAGCCAACACTTATACACGAATTGCCAAGTTTCTACTGCCCAAATTAGGTACCTCCCAGTGCTCTATGGCAGCAAATAAGCATGTTAGGAAGGAATAAACTGTTGTCAATTGGGCAGGGGCCTTTGTAAATATTCCTTCAAAGAGGGGTCTGCCATCTGGATAGGAGGTTTACAGCCTCATCGTGGCATGAATGTCTGTTAAAAGGACACATGAACATGAGACGATGAAGAAGAATAAATATGAGCATTCTGTACTCACCTAGCCAGAGTGTGAAGCTCTCCACGAGACCAGACGCTGCAAGCCTCCTCAGCCCGTCAGGTGAAAAGTCCTAATGAAGATGAGACCTGAGTATAAAGAACACAGCAAGGAGAGGAGTAATGTTGGCTGCTCAAAGGCTGTTCAGTTTCATATAAACTAGGATAATGATCAGCCCATTCTTAGACAGACTGTTAGAAGATTTTTCTCTGTGTGGACTGAAAACACTTTAAACAGTGCCTCTTAATTTAAGAATTAAATTTGAATTGTATGATTCACTTGAAAGCTAGAATTAAACCTGTCACACTGAGGAAGGGGGCAAAAAACAACTTAAGATCTTGATCTTACAAAAATAAAAGTGTCTTCTAATTATTTACACACATCCCCCCTTCCCCAGAATTCAGTGGTGAAGTGAGGCTCCGCATAAAATACAGTGCTCTGCAAGTAAGGCACTTAACCAGCATTCACACATTTTATGTGCAGTGAAGTCACTTTCCTATTACTCTTCCTGGTGCAGGAAAGGTTTTTGTAATATATGACATTGCCCAAGCTTATCACAGCGCCTTGTTGATGCTGCTGCCACAGACTCCCAAGTGGTCATTCCCTGAGTGATATTTTTCAATGAATTTCCTCTGCTGCTTCTAGAATTCTCAGCACCTCAAGGAGAGCGTGTATGCTCTCATCCCAGGTGTGCTATCATACTTTAAATTTCTCTTAATCATGTGGTCAACAGAGAGTGAAGGATATTATGGAAAACATCATAGCAAGTTACACACCGTATCCTTTAAATACATAACTTATGGAAGTATTTAGAGAAATGTAAAATGAAAAACTCCACTGCCATCTCTTTAAATGAAACTATTAACCAACCCATTGGTAATCACTCCAAAATAAGGCAAGCAATCTATAATGCACCTATGCAGCAAAGCATATGGAAGGTAGTTGAAGCCACTTAGCTTGATTAAAAGTTCTAAGCTCTTTATTTTCTTATACTTTTCAAATGCTTGGGGCTTCTCAATTGTTATCACATTTTTCTTCCCCCAAAGACAACTTATTTAAAGGTACTTAATTGCACAGTGCTTGACACATGGTGGAATCTCATTAACTATTTGGCTGAATGAATGAATTGTTGAATAGATAAACAAAGGACACAAAGATGGACAGATGAATGGATGGATGGATATACATGGACTGAGGAACTACCTATGCATTATTAAGTTCTTTCCGTAGGATTAAATTCATTTTATACACTCTTCGTAAGCATGCTTTGCAATTTATGGTAATACAAAAACTGGGAAGTTTATACCCTTTGACCGCCACCCCCCCTTCCCCCTCCCTCAAGCTCCTAGCAACTACCATTCTATCTTCTGCTTCTATGAATGACTTTTATTTTTTTTAAAGTTTTTTTTAGTTTTTAAAAAATTATTTTTATTTAAATAATTTACTGAGGTAAAATTCTCAATTTAGAAATTAACCATTTTAAGATGAACAATTCAAGTGGCATTCAGTATATTCACAATGTTGTGCAAACACCACTTCTGTCTAGTTCCAAAACATTTCCATCGCCCAAAATAAAACCTCTTATACATTAAGCACTTTCCTTCTACTGGCATCCTCCTCCCAGCCCCTGGTAACCACCAATATGCATTCTCTCCCTTTGGATTTATCTATTCTGGATATTTTCTTAAATTTACATATAGGTACTGTTCACTGTTTCTAAGGACAGTTTAGAGCTTTAGCTTTTTAAACTTACATAGCTATCAAAGGAATAAATCCAACCACAAAATAAGAATCAACAGAATGCAGTAATCCAATCATAAAGGACAGTCAAATGTGTTTACACATATTCAAGAAATCAATCATCTAAGTTATAAATTATAAGTTCATTTGCGTCCTTTTTTTTAAGATTCCACATATGAGCAATGAATTTGACTATTTTAGATTCCACATATAACTGAGATCATGCTGTATTTGTCTTTCTCTGTCTTAGTTCACTAAGCACAATGTCCTCCAGGTTCATCCATGTGGTTGCAAATGACAGGCTTTCCTTTTTAAAGACTGAATAATATTTCATTGTATATACAGGCTTTCCTTTTTAAAGACTGAATAATATTTCATTGTATATACACTTTTTCTTTATGCATTCATCCATTGATGTACATTTAGATTGTTTCCCTATCTTGGCTATTATAAATAGTGCTTCGGTGAGCATGGGAGTATAGCTATCTCTTTGGTCCTATTTCAATTCCTTTGGTTATATACCCGTAAGTGGGATTGCTGGATCATATGGTAGTTCTATTTTTAATTTTTTGAGTAACCTCCATATTGTTTTCCATAGCAGCTACACCATTATACATTCCCACCAATGGTGTACAAGTGTTCGGATTTCTCTGTATCTTTGCCAACACCTTTTGTCTCTCTTTTGTGATAACAGCCATCTTATCAGGTGTGAGGATTTCATTGTAATCTTGATTTGCATTTCCCTGGTGATTAGTGATGTTAAGCATATCTTCATATACCTGCTGGCCATTTGTATGTCTTCTTGGAGGAATAATTATTTCTGAGGCACAAACTTCTTGAAATTACATGACTTCATAACACTTCCTCTTTTAGGAAAAGGGGAGCTTGCTGTATCCACCTGGTATTCATTAGAACAACTTCGAATGAGTAGGCTTACCAACATCATCACTCATCTCAAAAGCACTTGGTTTTAGAAACAGCACATGCCTGCTGTTGTGTACTTTCTCTGGTTTTATTAAGTAAACAATGTTAGCAGCCAATCATGGCTGATGGCTACATCATTGTAAGTATAGTCTACTGTGTGAGGATCATGAAAATCTGTACCACTACATTAGAGTCCCATTTACTTCATCAAAATCAGAATTTCTTTCTCATTTCCGTGTTTAACTTAGTAGAACTGTTCTGCATTTTTATAAATGGGGGGGGGTGTATTATTGGCTTGGGTGAGATGCTGTCATAAAGTTAGTTAAGAAGGATTTTGCAGTTGGTGTTTTGTCTCCAGATAAACAAGTCCATCTTCTGAAACTTCATATCTAACTGGTTTAGATTTTTTCCCTTTGTTTCTCTTGCTGCTTCACAAACATTTTTGCAGTTCTAGGAACAATCAATTACAGTAGGACTTCCGGGTTTTCTGTTTTTGCTTCCACTAGGGAAAAGCTGATTAAGATTTCACAAAGCAGGTTCAACATTGATCTTCAAACTTTAATATAGTTACTTGCACCAATAAAAAAGTAAATGCAAAACAATTCTAACAACCATAAAATACTTTTGACACAGGAATTTTTTATAAAGACATGGAGGCCCTAGTGTACAATACATATGCATGATAGTAATTACTGGGGGTGCTTAGTTCCAGTGTACAATGCTTTTACTGTAAGACCTAATCCCTCAATGATTATCCTTTAACTTCAATGTGATAATTAAATCGGGCAACAGATGATATGTGTTAAGTTAAGAAGGATGTTGGCTACCATTAGTGAGCAAACCAAACTGAACAACTGACGATAATTACACAAAATCTGACAAATAAAAGTAGTCATGTTTGATTTGATTCTTTAAAAACATCCAATCTTTAAAGCAATCTGCAGTAAATGCACAGAGAACCAAGGGATTATCAGTTCTCAACACACTGAGTCCCATCCAAGAGTTAGAAAGAACTCCACAGCACAATGTTTACATCCGTTGGGCCATGATCAGTAAATTGATGATGTAGGAAGTCATTTTATATTATCTTCTTTGAGATGGACTGCCAAGTCACAATTTCAAGGAATATTTTTTCCTGACAGTTGAAAAAAATAGAAGGGCGTTTTGCTCTGATTGTAGTTTGTTTTTGTTCTATTATGAGCTCCATTTTGCTGCAGTTCACTCATTATTAGTTTATGATGGATGCTATTGTTCTGTTGCTGTATGTGCACACATTTTCAGCAAAGAGCAACTCATGGATACTAACCTGACAAAACAGATCTATTAGGGTATCATTTGTTATTTGTGAATGTCTACAGGATAGGAGATGAAGGATAGGATAAGAAAGACAGGAGAAGAAAGAACAGGTATATTCTGAAAGATACCAGTGCACTGCCTCATTATATCATTTATTAAAATAGATATGATACAGATTTATGTGAGGATCCTATTTGTAAGATATCTGGGGTATAGTTATTAACATATTGGGAAGTAATGTTTATTGAATGCAACGTCTGCTGAGCACTTTCATAAATCCCATTGGATTCAGTCCTAATGTTAAGCTTAGGAGGTAAATATTAACCTAATTTTAAAATGTTTTATAAAATAAAATAAAAATACAGGTAAACAACTACATTTTAATTGTACATGTCCATGATTTTCCATGAACTGAACACTGTGAAAGTAACAGCCAGATCAAGAAACAGAATATGGTCAGCACTATAGAGACCACCCTCCTACTTCCTTTCCATCACAAATCCTTGCCCTTCAAGGAAACCAGCATTCTTATTTCTATTTTTTTTTATTGAAATATAGTCAGTTCACCATATTGTGTCAATTTCTGGTGTATAGCATAATGTTTCGGTCATATAAATACATATGTGTTCCTTTCCATATTCTTTTTCATTATAGGTTACTACAAGATACTGGATATAGTTGCCTGTGCTATACAGTACAAACTTGTTGCCTATTTCTAATAGTATGTTTTTGCTTCACCAGTTTTAGTATTTTACATTAAAAGAATCACAGAATAGGTACTTTTCTGTCTCCTTTCACTCGGCACCAGGTCTGTGAGATTTATTCATGAGACTGAGAGTAGTTGTAGATAGTTCATTCTCATTGTTGTCAAGTTTTTTTATTGTATGACTATGGCATGATTTAGAGCAAGTTTTCAATATAAGCCTAATTATGAAATCCACTACTCTACACAGTTTAGTCTCTAATAATAGAAGAAATGTTACAGGCATAAAGCATTTTTTGGTTGTTACAGGTTGCTCCCTATATTGCATTTTCTAAAGCTTAATCCAATGTAGCAAGCAATGAACCAATACAACAATTAATCAATAAAAGACATACAGAAATATGGTTGGGTAGTGTTGAACTTTTAGGACAAATACTTTATATAACCACAGTTACATTAAAAATGAGGAATTGCTACACAAAGATATAGCTCTTGTAACCTACTTTATATATATACATATACATATACATATATATAGAGAGAGAGGTAATATTTCCCAGTTACCACAATCCACTTCCAAGTCATTATCTACTTAGAGTAACTAAATTAACTGTTCCTCATTACTTGCATATGTAAAGCTATCTATTAACTAGCTTATTAAATTAATAAAGCAATGAAAAGTGACCAATGACTCCATTCATTTAACAGTTAGATGGATTTTCATCAATCTATTTATTGTATACCTACTATATGCCAGGCACTTTACTAGATGGAGCTTCTTTCCCTTAGAAATAGGCCTGCTTGTATGTCACTCTCCTGAGGCCACCACATTCGAGAAGCTATGATATGAATGTGAGGATACATAAAAGGCCCTAATTTCAACCATTCTAAGACAATGTTAGTGAGTGAAGTTAAACCGGCTTTGAGGGGGGCCATCTTACATGTGAAAATAATGAGTCTTACATAGACGCAATGCTTTATCCTGTGTGCCTGAAAAATAATAGACTGGTTTTCCCACTAATGAGAAGTTCAGCTATAGTATGTAAGTAGAGGAAAGATTTTCCAATAGGGTTATAAATTGGGCATGCAGCCCACCAAAAGGGGGATAATAGAGGATAAGGGGGGAAAAGTCAGAGTATCCATTGTCAATAATCTGCAACACGAGACTACAGCGGAGACTTGATTTGCCTATGTTGGGTGTATCAGGGTGTATTGGTACAACCAAGGGCCTTGTGAATATTTATAATGGACTTTTTCCCAACTAGTGCAAATCTGAGTTAACAAGTATTTCCAGGATGTACTTCTCTTTCCTTTTATAAGCCTCAGCTCATCAATCTAATTCATCCCATTCCAATTCAGTGAACATCAAATGAATGCCTTCTGTGAGCTAGGAGGTGTGTTAAGCACTGGGGATCCACACAGGAGAACCCTGCTGGAAGAATATATCTGCTGCTTTTATCGCATAGGATAATTATGAAAAACCATACAAACTAATATGTTTGAAAAAACTAGTATAAAATGTACATTTTTTTAAAGTTTGTTTGTTCTTATTTCTGCCTTTAGACTTTTTCAACTAGACATGCATCTGTTAAAAATATTCTATTTTTGGAGGATACATTCTATTTATGGTTTATGGGGAATCAACTTCTCATAGTGAGGAAGATGTACAAACACAAATAAGCAGAGAATTCATTCCAAATAGTCAAGCCTCTTATTAGTAACTAGTCATTCTGTATCCATAATATGGTATTAAAACATATGCCCCAACCAATCATAGGGTATACTTCTCTCTTTCTCTCCCCACCCACTTCCCACCTCTCTCCCTCTCTCCTCTAAAGTGTTTCTGTAGAGGAAATCCAGTTACAATGGGATCAAGGGAATGTATGAAAGAGGGAAAAATGTTACTAAAGGCAAAATTACAGCTGGGAAGAAGAGGAAAGTTATGCAAATTTTCCCTTCGGTTGATGGACTAATTATAGGGAAATGAGCTTTGAATTTTTAAAAGCATTCCTTGAGAATGATGCTTTTTCTTTGTCTAGCACCATCTGTTAATAGGTATCATTCATTCTAGACAATTAGTGGCTCTCACAAAACAGTGGTCTTTATTTAATGCAATCATGTACTAAGAATTAATAGAAGTACTATTATTTCAAGGGATTTTTTTTGGGGGGGGATGGAGAGGATTAGACTTCATTCTCCACAAGTGTATACCTGGAGTTAAAAGAGAGCACCAGTTTTTTCTTGCCTTACATTTGGGACTTATGCAGACCCTTTATTGGTGGGATGGTAGGATTTTAGTTCACAGGTTTCTTTACTCTGTAGCAGAAGACCATACATTCATATATACATCATGGACCATTGTCACTGCGTTAAAAGTACTTATAGGAGGGGTGAGATTCTCATTCTGGTAATGGAGAAGTGGCTCTTATTGGACCAGCCTTTCCACAGAAAACAACTTAAAACCTTGGACATAATATAAAAATCTACCTAAAGTCAATGGAGAATAACTAAAATCATACGAATATTCAAGGAGAGTCTACACTTGGAAGTAGTGAATGGAATGGGGTAAGTTTCTCCTTTTACAGCTTTTGGCTGAGGGCAGGCTATAGTCAGTCCTAAGTGAGGTGGCTAAAACTGACAACTAGAAAGTAAGAGAGAAATAGTAAAAAGGAGAGATCCAGTAAAGGAACTCCAAATGTTGCATATAAACTCTAACTTGAACTATTGTTCAGCTGACCCCCGAACCATGCATGTGCAAGGCAAAAGTACAAGCAATCCAGCTAAGGCAAAAATAACAGCATAAAATTCACCTGCTGCTCACTAAGGGGGAGATGGAGTTTGGATTTCAAGTCCAGCCAAGTCAACTGCCTACTAAAATTTTAAAAAAATCAATGCTCCTTGAAGTAACATAACAGACTCCAGAGTCTGAACATCCTATTTTTCATAACGTCCAGGATACTAGACATGAACAGTCTAGTATTAGACCCAAACTGTAGAGTAAAGGCAATCAACACAAACTGACCACAAGACCAGATGTTGCACTTAGCAGAGATTTTAACTGATTCTCTTTATTATTTAAAATCTGATTTATTCATGGATTTGGATTCTCAAGCACTTTTGTTGTTGTCTCGCCTCCTGTACTCTCCATCCATTTTGCAGCTTCTTGGGAAAGCAGTTTTAGGTTTTCCTGAAGATGAGTGATTTTGTCCAAACCATACAGTATTTCCCTCTGAACTTGGCTGACATTCTGCCGAGAAGCTTTTAAGATGTTTTTGGTCTCAGCAACTTGGAACTGGAGGGATTGTGAGGATTCTTTGAGTAACTGCACCTGTACTTGAAGGCTAGCCATTATCACCCCATGAAATAAAAGTTTAGAGATCTCACTTTTTTGTTCTTTTTTGAGAAAGTCCCTAGGCGAAGAGGTGAACCTGGTCATATCTTTATGAAATGCTGCTAAACACAGAGTTTGTAACTTCAGAGAACCGGCTACCTCTGGAAGTGACTTGAAGGCTTCATAGGCTTGTGTAAACAGTCTAATCATCTGAATGAATTCATAATATTCTTGAACCTAGACAGAAAATCTTTTGGCTGCCTCTTTTTTCTTCTGTAAAGTATGTTGTCTCTTTATCATAAAAACAATCATGGCAGCACATACCAGTATCTTCCAGGAAAACCTAAAGACACTTAGAGCTTGACTCAAATATCTGGAAAACACCACCAAAGTACCATATAAGTGCTCTAGAACCAGCTGGAAACACATTTTTATGGCAATCAGCCCACCATCCATGGCTCCAAAGGGCACTGCCGTTCTGCCTTTGATTGCCAGTATCCTGTGAGCCACAACCCACCACAGAGACTCTTGGGGAATGTTCCGATTCTAACCCACACAAGTGCCTGGCAACAAGGACAGGGTATTGGTGGGGCTGGCAGAAGGAGAGGCCAGCTAGGTTCTGTAAAAGAGTATCCCAATTTTGCTCTGCTCCCCACTCAAAGAGAGAGTGGCATTAGCTGTACAGTGCATCAGGCATTTGGAGAAGTGGAAAGGGCTGGTGGCAGCCAGCCAGAGGAGGCCAACCAGTGAGTTCTGACCACACCAGGCTGTCTGGTCTTACAATAAACCAGAGTCAAATCAGTCCCAGGCGCAAACACCTTTGAGCATGTCAGGGCATAATGGTGATGCATGCTGTAGTAGAGGACGCATGTGCCCACATCTTTGGGTGGGGCTCATTCTCCTGATTAAAAGTTTCCTTTTACAACATGGGAGCCTAATCTTGCTTAGTTTCACCAAAGGTAGTAACTAAGAGACCTGGTTTTCAATTGTAAGGATTTGGGAAAAATCAACTGAAACTGGCAATGTCTTAAAATTTCAAGAATTTTTTGTGGATCCAGTTTTTTTCCTGTGCAATTCCAGTCTCCTGGAAGAGGATGACTCTCTTTTAGTGCTGACTCAGTGATCCAGGCTACTTCCCTCATGTGGCCCTGCTATCTCCAGCACGAGCCACCCAAGGTTGACCTGGAGACAGTTTCCCATCCACTCAGTCATCTTCAGAAATGTGGTGATTCTTCTAGCTGAAATTGTCATCTTTTTTTTTTTTAAACGACTTCTCACTCTCCTAGTATTTTTCTGGCAGAGTGAGACTGAGAGTCTCTTTGTCCAACATTCAGGCTTACCACGAGTGACTCACCCTCAACACTTTTATTTTTATTATTATTTTTTCATTCCCAATACTTTTACCATGAGAAAATGGTAGGTCTGTCAGCCAAATCCCATCTGGGGGTCTTAGAGGGTGCCAGGGTTTGGGTTGCAGGTCCCCTTGTGGATGTGGAGAATAGAGACACTGGTCAAGGGAGGAGGTGCCCAAATGCCTGATGAAGTGATTTTTTTAAAAACTGAGATAATATTGGTTTACAAATTCCATGTGTACAACATTACATTTGAGAATCTGAGGCACTCATAGGACTATAGCCACCAGCAGAAGCCACAGGATTTACCCAAGGATTCAACTGCCACCACTACCATGTCCACATCTATTCCCTGGAATGGGCTATGCCAAGGGAGCTCTAGAGTGGCTGCCTATGCAGTGACATCTCAGCCTAGAATCTATTGGCTCAGTAAGGCAGAAGCAGTGGCTCTGTGGAACAGCGAGGGATTTGAGGCCATCTCTGGTGTCAGCAAGTGTGAGGTGACCTTGGCACACATCTGTGGATTGCTTATCCGTGTACCTGTGACAGGCTGATGTGATTCTGTGGTCAGGGACAGACAGTGGCACACATAGAAAGTCCAAAGTAGAACAAGTGTGGTGCACTGATAGGACAGTGGAATAAGCAGCCTGATGGGGCAGAGGTTACTAACATGTCAGTGTAAGCCACTGCAGCCAGCCCATGGGCTTGCCCTTGGAGATAAGAACAACCACGTAGATGTAAATCAGCTCACTGACCTGGCCATATCCTCCAAACCACTGATTTCAGCATCTATCAGGCACCTGATCACATCTGTGTTCAATAGAAATCTGTTATATTTTCAGTGAAGATTTAAAGAGGGTCTTTGACAATCCAGTGTTTAAGACAGTGCCTGGCAAATGGTAGGCACCAAGTATCTGTGAAGTGACTAAACAAATACTCCAGGGAATGAATGCTCTGTCAGAGTAAAGAGATAATAATGAGGACAGTAATGGAATTAGCATTTATCGGGTGCTTACTCTGTGCCGAGCACTGAGCTAAACAATTACATGAATTACCTTATTTAATTTTCCCAATGCAGTTGTGAGCCAGGTTCTATGATTGTCCCCATTTAACATATGAGGAACATGAGGCACAGAAAGCTTCAAGAGATGTATAATATGTACTTTATGCATACTTTTGGCTACTTAAGTAATAATCAAGGAGCATAAATTCTAATCACTGCTTCAAGAATCATGCGTGCCTGGGCACACACCCAAAAATGGGACTTCCCAGATAACCATTCCATAATTAAGATTGGAATCCCCTAAAATTGTGTACAGTAACTGAGACTGGAACACTTATGAAGAAACTGCATGAACCCACACACGATAAACCAGAGGACAAATTCATATAATATAGAAGAGCTGAGAGCTCTGGGGGATGGTGGGATGCTAGTGGGGTGCAGGAATTTTTTTTTAAAACGCCACTAGAAACTCCCATAAAAAATACTTTTGAAGCAGAAATGAAATGACACTTCCCGACAAAGGGACTGGAAAAGAACATAAACCAAACGGCTGAGTCACACACTGCAAATTCCAGCTGCAGCTCTGAATCAAAAGGTACATAAACCAAAGAAATGTTGGGAAAATACAGGTCTTTTCTGTCACATCCAATGGCAACTTCAATCAGTAGGCATGTCACAATTAGCCACGGAATCGAGTATAGAAGGTTGAGTTGTTGCTAAGTGAGCACCCCAAGGTCCTTATGGGCACATTTTAGAAACAGAATGCTAAAGAGATGAAAACTGGCTTGGTGATAAGGAAGAGAATGGAGACCTAGATTTACTTATTTGACTTGAGTGATCTGTTCTATCAGAGATGATAGATTTATACACTTGCATGGGAATCGACAACTGAAACTTCCTGCAATAATAAGTGTGACTTCAGTATATATTTTTGCCTTTCATACGGAAAAGGCTTTGAAGGGCAGTGCAGTACAAATGAGAGGTATCTTTATTCAAGCTTCGTCCAGTGCATTTATAGACTATTCGGCACTTGCTCTCACACTAACCTGAGACAATTCTGGTCTAATTTAGCAAAACTTCATAGTTTCAAAGATTACTCTAAATCAAGGACCAACAATTTTTTTTTAACCTAAAGGACCGGATAGTAAATAGTTTAGGTTTTTCAGGACATAAACTGTCTGTATTGCATATTATTCATTGTTTCTATTTTTTAAAAAACCCTTTAAAAATGTAAAAAACATTGTTAGCTCAAGGGCCATACAAAAACAGCCCAATGGCTGGATTTGGCCCTTGGGCCATAGTTTGCCATCTCTTTACTAAATCACTGAAAAAGTGGATGTGTGGGTGAGAAATGTACCATGAGGTATGTATATAATTGAATACACACATATGCGTTTACATACATGTCAAGTACATGAGTTTGTTTGTTCTCTTTCCCTTTAGAAAATAAATTCCTTCTATGTAGAGACTTCGCTGCTACTTTTTACAGTTCTCCAAAACAGCAAGAAATGAATTCTACATGCAGTGGATCTCAATAAATACAGACTGACAGACTATTATAAAGAAAATAGCCTATGTTAAAAGACCATGGCCAGTGAAAATTTCAGTTTTTCTTTTCTCAGTTGGAAAAAAAATGACAATTTTTCTTTCTCCTTAACACTTTCTCCTAGAAATACGTGATGTTTAACGTTCCAGTCTATGTGTACTCAGTAACGCTACTGTCATCATCAACATCAACACTACTATTTTAATGTTTTATATCATAAATGATGACTTTCAAAACACTTTCTGCACATTATCCCCTATTAGTCTTGACATCAAAAATCCTGTGCATTTTCAGAGACTATAGTTTCACATTAACAGAGAAACAGTAGAGGGGGAGGGTATAGTGCAGTGGTAGAGTACATGCCTAGCAAGTGCAGGGCCCTGGGTTCAATCCCCAGCACGACCATTAAAAAGAAATAAATGAACAAATAAACTTAATTACCTCCCCCTCCAACAAAAATAAATTTATTTTTAAAAAGAGAGAAACAGTAAACAAATTTCAGAAGCTCCACATGCCCTGATGTCAAAATTTAGCTAGACTAACAGCTCAAAATCTACCATTTGTACACGAAATCTACCATTTAGCACAATAAAAACTTAAAGCAAATAAATAGGGAAGATGTTTATTTTTCCATATAATTATCTAAGTGTCTAATTGGATCAAGGAAAAGGACTGAGGATTTCAGAAGAGGAAATATGTACAGGAACTAGAGCCTCAGTAGCTTTCCATTTTATGAATCAATTGGTTTTTTGGTCATATTTGGTCATATTTTGACTGCAGAAATCTGCCTGGGCTTTTCTGCCTCTGGGCTTTATTTATTTATTTATTCTCACTGCATTGAAGGGCCATGTATTCTCATCATGCATTTTTAAAAACTACTGCTGAGACGTTTTCACATTCAGTGCTATAATAAACATTTTATTATTGAACTCTGGTGTGTTCTCCTTCCCTCTAAAGATATCTGAAGTTATATATCACTAAGAATAAAAATATAGTCTTCCTGGTGCAGGAAGTTTTTATTTACAATCATTCAAAATGCCAGCATTATGAGATAAGCTATCAGAGAAGATGTTGACAACAACAGCCAATATGTACCATGTAGTCTGTGCTCCACAAGTTTTTGTGCTATTATTCACAGCTGGGGCCTGCAGTTATCATACCCTTTCCTTCAAATCACCACCACTTATGGTTTCAAAGGCAATTTTCAAGGTTGAGAAATGAAAGGGATGGGACACTGTGATATGGCAACTCTGTCTCTGTCCCAGCTCTGTCTCGTCATTGATCCTTTCTGCTAGTTCTTGGTCTTGTTCTCGTGCAACTTCACCAATGAATCTTTTTACCCAATTCTACACCCCAGAAACTCATCTGTCGCTATTTCCTTCCTTCTGTCCCCAAAGGTACATGGGAATTATGTTTGTAATGTACTTATAACCCATTAAATAAACTAGAAGTTCTCGGTTTCTTTCAAAATTACATCTAAATACCTGTTCTTTGATTTTGAGGTTTTTCATAAATTTTTTGTTTCAAAAACTGAGATATAATGACATATAACATTATATTCATTTCAGATGTATAACATGATTAGATATTTGTATATATTAAGAAAAGCTCACCACAGTATGTCTAGTTAACATCCATCACCACATACAGTTACACAATTTTTTCTTGTTATGAGAACTTTTAAGATCTACTCTTTCAGCAATTTTCAAATATACAGTATTTTAAACTATGTCTGTACGCTACATCCCCATGACTTGTTACTTCATATCTTTTAATCACCTTCAACCATTTCACCTAAGCCCCACCCCCTGCCTCTGGCAAGGTCTTTCAAAATTTGATGCTTCTTACTAGCTAAGTTTTCTATAAATAAACTTGGTAAATTGCTAAATTTTATATAGCTTGTAGACAAAGTTCATTTCCAGAGAGCAGTCTCACCATCAACTGCTGATAATGGACATACACTGAGTTCAGAATCTATTAGGGGAATGAAAACAAATAAACCAAAAATAGTCTTTCCCCATGGTGTCACCTATTTAGCTCATACCAGGCTTATCTAGGTAAACATCTATGAGGTCATTCTCTCTCCTGTCCCTTCTCTTCCTTTCTAAAAGTGACCTCAGTCAAGGCTTTGGGTCCACTCTAGGAGTTGTGACTTCAGATTCTTCACATTGAAACATTCACAAGTCATATCATATTCTCTTGCCATGACCACAACTATATAGCTTCATTTTAATGGACTTTTATGCTAACAAAGTCTCTCTTTGTTCTTCGTCTAACCAGTAAAAGGTGAAGAACATCTTGCCACATTTATCCAAAAATCATCTTTCCACGTTGTTGGTCACCTCACCAACACCCTAAGGCTTCAGATTTATTCTTCATTTACCAACTTAGCTCATGTGTTTTTCTTTCCCAGAACCTCTCTTCCCCTGCACTTATTTCAGTCCCTCAGAGCCTGGATCCACATTGGCCCTCATGGAACCTTCTGTTTCAGCGTAACAATTCACTGCATACTTAGTGGCATCAGACAATATTTATTATGCTTGAGATTTTTATGGGTCAGGAATTCGGTCAGGAACCACCAGGGGTAGGTAGTTCTCATTCCACAATGACTGGGGTCTTCGCTGGGTGGTATGAATGGCTACACATGCCTGCAACGGCTCCATTCAAGGCCTGTGTGTGAGGGCTTGGTTCTGGCTGCTGGCTGCCTTCCATATTCTTCACATCACATTGTTGAAAACAAGAAAGTCTAAGATGGCTTCTTCATTTTCATGTCTGGTGTCTGTCTGCACTGGGATGGCTGGAATGCTGAGACTAGCCAAATATCTTTTCATGTAGCCTTTCCATGTGCTGAGTTTGGACTCCCTCATAACATGCAAGTCTCAGGGTACTCAGACTTCTTTCCTGGTTCCCCCAAAGCAGTAAGAGTGTAAACAGGTAATCAAAATGGCGGTAGAAGATATTTCCAATACATATAACTGATAAAGGCTCTTATTTTGAATATATTTTAAAAACCACTATAAGTCCTTAAGAAAAAGAGCGACAACCCAATAGAAAAATGAGTGAGGTAACTGAATGGGTACTTCACAAAACAGGGTTACATAATGGCTAATAAACATATAAAAGAAGTTAAGTCTCACAGCAGGGGAATGCAAGATGAACACAACATGACATCAGCAGTCAGTTGCCAGAGTGGGTAAAATGAAGAAGACTGAAAACACCAAGAGAAGACAAGGATGTGCACAGCTGGAATTCTCATATACTCCTGGGGATAAACTGACCACAAGCACTGTGGGAAACAGCCTGGCATTATCCACCAAAGTTGAGGATGCACATTCCCTATGACCCAGCAATTGAAAATAAATAAACCACAGCTATACACTCCAACATGGATGACTCTCACAGACATAATGCTGAGCATGAAACAATACATGCTGCATCATTCCATTTAAATACAGTTGAAAAGAGTCTTCTAAACTACAGTGTTCAAGAACTCATGAGTAAACTGAACAACTATAATGAAATACAAGGAAGTAGTTATCATGTGCGTCAGGATAATGGTTACTCCGGGGAGAAAGAAAGTCATAGGGAGGAAACATGAGGGTGACTTTTAGGGTCCAGCAATATTCCATCTCTTGGACTAGCTGGTGGTAACACGGATGTTTGTTTTATGACAGACTATTTAGCAGTACGTTCGTGCTTTGCGCATTCTCTAGTAAGTATGCTGTATTTTACAGCTAAAAAGATTAAAAAGTAAAATTAAAAAATTATTCACATTTTTCTTGTGTTGTCTCTGTCTAGATTTGTGCTATACTTTATTTTATTATTTTATTTTACTGTCTCCTGAGTATGACCTTCCTGGCCAGTTGCTGTAGATTGGGAGGGAACAGGTATCACTCTACTTTGACTGGTTTTCATGGCGCAGTTCCTTTTATCAGTTGCCGTAAAACCAGGCTGCATCCTAAAAATGTGTGTTATTTCCATGATTCTCCATGAAGCCTTAACTGCCTGGTTTTTCTGAACTAACTGAATCTGGCAAGCAGCAGGGCCTGTGAAGGGGTGAGGAGGGGAACCCTGCTACCACCTGGATCTCCCATATTCTGCATTGTTTTTTACAGAAAAGTAGCTTTTGCCCTTCAGCATGCTTTGGTCCCCCTCGATAAGCGTATTTTCTGTAAGTGATTTCTGACAACTGCAGTGCATGCAGCTACACTCACAGCAGAGCATGTATCTGATATACAAAAAATAAACCTGGTGGTAGATTTTGTCTTTGCAGTTATTTTTATAAGAACTTTCCCAACCACCAAAAATGTATTTTTTTTAATTTGGTTAATTCTTCTGTCACAGAAAGAATTTTTAAACTTACTTTGATAAATTTACATTAAAGAAAAGTGCAGTATATTTAACATCAACTAATTGTGAGCGTTTAACTACCAACCAAGCACATATCTTTTTTCCCCCTTTATATTTTCTTGCAGGTTTCGTGATGACAAGAAGCTAAACTGAGATATAGAAGACTTACATTTAGAACATATGATTTTCTTTTCAAAGAAAAAACATGTTTTTAAAATCCTGGTGTTAGTAAGATATCAAGTGCCAAAGAGGAGGAGAGCTAAATGTTAAGACCTTGCTCTGCTTGGAGATTCTCTTGTAGCACACTATTGCCTATTCAGACTAATCTGTTTCTACATGTACCCTAAAATAGAAAACTTTCAGTGTACAAGTCGGACTGGTGGGCCAGGCCATCCTTTAGATTAAAAGACTCCAGGGTGGAGAAAAGACAGTCTCTTCAGCACATGGTGTTGGGAAAACGGGACAGCAGCATGTAAATCAATGAAGCTAGAACACTCCCTCACTCCATACACTCAAAATGGCTTAAAGACTTAAATATAAGATAAGACATGATAAACTTCCTAGAAGAAAACATAGGCAAAACATTCTCTGACATAAATCTCAGCAATGTTCTCCTAGGGCAGTCTACCCAGGCAATAGAAATAAAAGCAAAAATAAGCAAATGACACCTAATTAAACTTATAAGCTTTTACACAGCAAAAGACACCATAAGTGAAACACAACCACCACCTATGGAATGGGAGAAAATATTTGCTAGTGATGCGACTGACAAAGGTTTAATTTCCAGAATATAGAAACAGCTCATACAACTTAATAACAAAAAAACAAACAACCCAATCCAAAAATGGGCAGAAGACCTAAACAAGCAATTCTCCAATGAAGACATACAAATGGCCAATAGGCACATGAAACAATGCTCATATTAGTATGAGAGAAATACAAATCATAACTACAATGAAGTATCACCTCACACCAGTCAGAATGGCCATCATGGAAAAGTCCACAAACAATAAATTCTGGAGAGGGTATGGAGAAAATGGAACCTTCCTACACGGCTGGTAGGAATGCAGGTTGGTGCAGCCATTGTGGAAAACAGTATGGAGATTCCTCAAAAAACTAAAAATAGACTTACCCTATGATCCAGCAATCCCACTCCTAGGCATGTATCTGGAGGGAGCTCTGATTCGAAAAGATACATGCACCCCAATGTTCATAGCAGCACTATATACAATAGCTAAGACATGGAAACAATCTAAATGTCCAAGGACAGATGACTGGATAAAGAAGCTGTGGTATATTTATACAATGGAATACTACTCAGCCATAAAAAAGACTAAGATAATGACATTTGCAGCAACATGGATGCACCAGGAGGTCATCATTCTAAGTGAAGTAAGCCAGAAAGAGAAAGAAAAATACCATAGGATATTACTAATATGTGGAATCTAAAAAAAAGAGAAAAAGAGGACACTAATAAACTCATCTACAAAACAGAAACAGACTTGCATACATAGTAAACATGTTATGGTTACTGAGGGAAAGGGAGTGGGAAGAGATAAATTTGGGAGTTTGAGATTTGCAAATGTTAATCACTATATATAAAAACAGATTAAAAACAAATTTCTTCTGTATAGCACAGGGAACTATATTCAATATCTTGTAATAACCTTTAGTGAAAAAATATGAAAATGAATATATGTATATATATACATGACTGGGACATTATGCTGTACACCAGAAATTGACACACTGTAACTGACTATACTTCAATTAAAAAATTAAACCTCAAAAAAATGTGTAAAAAAAAAAAAGACTCCAGGGTGTAATGAGAAGAAGCTATTAGAGATGGCTATTTCTACATCAGAATATTTCTCAGAACCAATGTTTTGTGAGAGAACAGACATCTATATGCTGCTGTGAGTGGTGGTTCCTTTAACAGTGAAGCTGTGATGCTTCCACAAATGACTTTAATAAATGACTTGTTTTGGACTTGCCTGTCTGCAGTGATTTTAATGAGTTACCTACCATACGAATTAAGATGTGGTTCTTGTATGTACTGTTATATGAACTTGGCCCGTATGTGAGAGGAAAGACTTAAGAGTATGGGCTCTGAAGTCAGAGCAACTGGGTTTAAATCCCAAGTCAGTCACAAACTGTGTAATAGATGGTAATTTTATCCCTGAACCTCAGTTTCCTCATCTATGAACAGAAGAGAAAGAAAACCTATTTTATAGATCGTTGAGAGTATTTAAAGTAACAATGGATTATCTTTTACTATGGTGTCTCACACGTGGTTTGTGCTTGCTAAATGGTAATTCTTATTATTTTTCTTAATATGGTTATTATTACAATAAATTGATTTATTGTGATAACCAAGCCCATAGAACCTATTAAGACTAAAAAATGACAGCACCTTAACCCAACATGGGTTGCTGGACCAGAAGAGGGTCAATCACTATGAAGGGCCTGAGACTTCACCCTACTTACAAGTTAACAGGGTGGCTTGCCGCAGTTTTGTGGATGTTGGCAGAAGGCAGGAGACTCCTGAATCAGACACAAAGGACTGATTTTTACCTTATTACTCACAGCAGGGCAGGGAGCATGAGCATCATATTTGTGTCAGTTCCCTTTGCTTCCCCCCAAGTCTCCTGAGGGCAACGTAGAGCCTGTGAAGTGGAAACCCCTTTGTAGTGAGTTTGCAGCACAGGAGGAACCCTGTGCTTGGGAACTCCCAATCTTCTAGAGGGGCTGATAGGAAACCTGCCCAAACTCTGACCAAAGGGTGGTGTTATCTTTATTCTCTTAAGAGCTAACAAATGTTCCCTCTTCCCCAGAGGGAGATACCACCTCTATTTTCCAAGATCAATGGCTACACAAATATCCTTGAAAAGAGTCCAGAACAAAAGCAGCCAATGCCTCTACTCAGAAGATGTACAGGAACATGAGAGAAATATGAAGAATTATCCCCTAAAAAGACAAACACAGAGTGGGTTTGAGAAGGAAATAGGTGAAAAGAAGAGGATAAATAGAATGATGTAGAATGAATTTTTCTTTGATAACCTTTTTAACTTTTTATTGACATATAATATACACACAGGAAAATGCATATATCATAATTATACAATTCAATCAACTTTCAAAAACTGAGCACAATCATGTAAACAGCACCCAGATCAACAAACAGCTGATTTTCAGCTCCAAGAAGACTCCCTTGCACTCTCTTCCAGTCACTAACCATTTATCCGTTCTACTGCTGACGAGCACTTGGATAGGTCCTGACTTTGGATTAGTACAAATATCGCTGCTATGAGCACTGCAGTACATGTCTTTTGGTGAATATGTGTTTGCATTTCTGTTGAGCATATACCTACAAGGGAAAACTCTGGGCCTGAAAAAGAGTTTTGAAAGGGTTAAAATATGCTTATGCCCAGCTCTGCTTTAATAATTTCTCCTGGATCTTTATTAGTTGCCTCCAAAGAGTACATCAGCAGCGGCTTGAAACAACATGCCACTCCACAGCCATGATTAAAGTAGAAGAGTTTTTAGAAGCCAGTCTAAATTAGACATTCTCATCAGCCTACATATGAAGTTTTAATTAAAATACATTCACATTAAAACTCCATCACTTTAGTGCTGCTATTCACTTCTGCTGCAAAACAAGCAAGGAGGCAGAGATAGACTTCAGGCATTTGCAGCATGCATACCCAAAAGTAGAACAGACGAAACAGAAATGGAAGCTAATATGGAAAGAAAACGCCTATGACAGAAAGTCCCAGTCATGCTAGAAGAGAAGCTTAAGAAGAAATTGGTATGAATATATTCAATATATTTGGAATACTCAATTGGCTATGTAAGCAAATAAAATGGTGTGAAAAGAATGAGTTTACTGGTTACATTCACTGAGCCAAGGGAAAATAGCAGGTAAAGGCATTAATCCACAGAAGCAATTCCCTGAAAAGTAAGATTCTATCTCCCTGAATATACAAAAATCAGGAAGTCTAAGAGTTGTAGCCAAATCCAGCACTGCAGAAAGACATGAAAGGCAAATGAGAAAGCCATAAAGGGTAGAAACCAGGCCAGGTCTCCAAGGACATCTTTAAAAAAAAAACACAAACCACACATAATATTTTATAGGACAAATGCAGGAAACTAGAATCTGAGGCAGAGAAGTCATGCCACTTGCAAAAGATACTGAAAAGTATACTGATAAGACTTCATTAAATATCCAGAGAAAATGGATCATACCGATGGACTTGACTGGGGAACCCAAGGAATTTATCTATTCAGCTATTTCTTTTTTAAGTTTCAATGTTTCCTCACTGCTTCACCACATTTTGGTTTCTCTTTTGAAAAGATGTGGGAGGAAATTTTCAAAGAAAAATGGAAAAGGAATCATTTAAGCAGAATGAATTTCAATCACCAAAGCCAGTGATGGGAAGGCCCTTCCCGGATGGAAGAGGCTCATTTTCAGCTTACAAACAGGCTGATATGAAGGAGGACTGAGGCACCACACATGACCATTCTCTCTGCAGCATCTGAATAATTACATTCTTAAGTATATTTGGTGGGAACTCTTAAAAAAACAAACTTTAATTTCTTTATTTGTATGTAATCTATATTTACTGAAAGTAATCAAAGTTTCCTCTAAAGCAGTGGTTTTCCAAGTGTGATTCCCAGACCAGCAATGTGGGCATCACCTGGGAATTTGTTAGAAATGCCAATTACCGGTTGAGGCCCAACCATCAGAGTTCTAATAAGACATCCAAGTGATTCTGACTCATACTAAAGTTGAGAATCACTACTCTAAAGCATTCAAAGAATTCAGAAGAATGAGTAAAATCGAAAATGTCCATTCACCAATACCCATTTCTCTGGAGGTAACCTTGTTATCTGATTTGGAGTATGACCCAATAAAGCATTTTTTAGGCTTTACAAATATCCACATTCAAAACAGGTTGAGATATAAATACATTACTAATACATACATTAGATCTTTTTGTTTTTTTGCTCTTGGTATCTGGTTCTGCTAGATACATTGTCTCATAAAAGGTAAGACACTTTAAGAAAAGACTCAGTCTTGTTCTTTAAATTTCAGAAGCCTAATTCTAGCACAAGTTAAAGATGATAACTCAGAGCAAACTTTCTCTGATGCAAGTATAGATGAGACTTTCTAGGCTGAGAGAAGAGGAGAGCCAAGAGGGGAAGTGGTGAGAACTTCTAGCCTAGTGAGTCCTGAGAAGGGGTCCTGTGCCCTCATCTCCCACCCCAGCACCCTGACTCAGCGGGATAGTGTGTAGAAGCCCCTGGGGGGTGGTTTTGGGGTGGTGGGGAGCTGAAAGATAGGGGGCTTCCAAGAACAAAAGAGCTACCTCTATTTTCTGTCCGGCCATTGGACTTGCTACAGTCTCAGGATTCCCCGTGCCTGTGGTGTGGTTGTGACAGAAGGGCCCATGTTCCTGAGTAGAGTACAGAAGCTGATTTCCCCAGACCTTAAAGTGGCGTAGGATCTCAGAATGTTCCCCATGTGTATGACAGTGACACAGACACGGCACAGAGAGAGAGTAGATGCAAAGAGACAGCACTGTCAGGAATGAGGCAGGATGCACAGACCTAAGTCCCCTGAACCATATAAATAAGCCCAGGGAAAGTGTGGTGATTTATTGTGCTAAGAACACTTAACATGAAATCTACCCTCTTAACAATATGATCCAGTAATCCTAATTCTGGGTATGTAAAGAAAAGAATTGAAATCAGGATCTCAAAGAAATATTAGCACTCCCGTGTTCAATGCAACACAACTAACAATAGTCAAGATGTAGGAACAACCTAAAGTCCACCAACAGATCAATGGATAAAGAAAATGTAATAAGTATAACGAATATAGACAATAATATTGTACTATAATTATGCAATGTGATAAATATCACTACAATAGCAATCATCTTATGATATGTAAACATATCAAAGTAACATGTTGCACACCTTCCATTTATACAATGTTATATGTCAAATATATTTAATAAAAAAGAAGTCAATTCATTTAAAAATTAGAGAAATATTTTTGTGAGAAACTGAAACAAATTATTACATTATGATCATTATTGTGATTATTAAGGAATGGAGAACTTTGGGATATTAGATTGGAAGACCTGGAAAAAAAAGAAAATGTGATACATACATGCAATAGAATATTACTCAGCCTTAGAAATAAGGGAATTCTGCCATGTATGACAATATGGATGGTTCCTGAGGACATTATGCTAAGTGAAATAAGCCAGTCACAGAAAGATAAATACTACATGATTCCATTTATATGAGGTATTTAAAATAGTCAAATTCATAGACTCAGAGAGTGAAGTAGTGGTTGCCAGGGGTTGGAGGAGGGGGAAATGGAAACAGAAGAACATTTTAAATCTGGTAAGATAAATTTCCCCCTCATTCCTTTATTTTCCAAATTATCTTTTGGCTACTATGCTGTCAACTATTCAAAGAAATATAAAATTCAATGTATTATATGCTATTAAATATCTCATTAAGATTTTTGTTTGGTATTGAATCCATGGATTAATTTGATATATTTCTGTGGTATGTTTGAAAATTCATTTCTTAATTGAGATGAAATTTACATAGAACATCATACTAGTTTCAGGTATACAATATAAAGGTATGATATGTGTAACATCCAACATCACACATAGTTAAAATTTTCTTCTGATGAGAATTTTAAGATCTACTTTCTTAGCAACTTTAAAATATGTAATACACACAATAAACCTCCTAGAAGAAAACATAGGCAAAACATTATCTGACATATATCTCAAAAATGTTCTCCTAGGGCAGTCTACCCAAGCAACAGAAAAGCAAGAATAAACAAATGGGACCTAATTAAACTTACAAGCTTCTGCACAGCAGAGGAAACCATAAGTAAAACAAAATGACAACCTATGGAATGGGAGAAAAATTTTTGCAAACAATGAAACCGACAAAGGCTTGATCTCCAGAATATATAAGCAGCTCATATGACATAATAAGAACAAAACAAACAACCCAATCCAAGAATGGGCAGAAGACCTAAATAAGCAATTCTCCAAGGAAGACTTACAAATGATCAATAGGCACATGAAAAAATGCTCAACATCACTAATTATCAGAGAAATGCAAATCAAAACTACAGTGAGGTATCACCTCACACCAGCCAGAATGGCCATCATTCAAAAGCCCACAAATGACAAATGCTGGAGAGCCTGTGGAGAAAAGGGAACCCTCCTACACTGCTGGTGGGAATGCAGGTTGGTGCAGCCACTGTGGAAAACAGTATGGAGATTCCTCAAAACACTAGGAACAGACTTACCATATGACCCAGGAATTCCACTCCTGGGCATATATCCAGAAGGAACTCTACTTCAGGATGACATCTGCACCCCAATGTTCATAGCAGCACTATTTACAATAGCCAAGACATGGAAACAACCTAAATGTCCATCAACAGATGACTGGATAAAGAAGAGGTGGTATATTTATACAATGGAATACTATTCAGCCATAAAAATGACAACACAATGCCATTTGCAGCAACATGGATGTCCCAGGGGAATGTCATTCTAAGTGAAGTAAGCCAGAAAGGGGAAGAAAAATACCATATGAGATTGCTCATATGTAAAATCTAAAAAAAAAAAAAAGAACATAAATACAAAACAGAAACAGATTCATAGATATAGAATACAAACTTGTGGTTGCCAAGGGGGCGTGGGGAGGGAAGGGACAGATGGGGATTTCAAAATCCATAGATACTAACAGGCATATGCAGAATAGATAAACAAGATTATACTGTATAGCACAGGGAAATATATACAAGATCTTGTGGTAGCTGACAGCAAAAAAGAATGTGACAATGAATATATGTATGTTCATGCATAACTGAAAAATTGTGCTCTACACTGGAAATTGACACAGCATTGTAAACTGACTATAAAGCAATAAAAAATGTTAAAAAAAATAAAGTTAAATATGTAATACAGTGTTACTAACTAAACTTACCATGCTGTACATTACATCCTTAGTACTTACTTATTTTATAACCAGAAGTTTGTAACTTTTGATAGCCTTCATCCATTTCCCCCACCCTTCACCCCACGACTCTGGCAACCAGCAATCAGTTCTCTGTACAACTTGATATATTTTTAATATTCATTCTTAAATCCATCATCATAGTATGACTCTTATTTAGATTTTCTTTTATAGCCTTCAGTATTTTTTTCTGAAAATAGATCTTGCCCACTTCTTTTTAATCTTACTCACAGGAGATTTTTGAAAATAGTTTTTGTTGCTATTGTGAGTGGGTTATTCTTTTCACAGCAATTTTTCTGTTGTTTACTCAAGAAATGTTTATTGACAGGTGGTATGGGTCGATTGCATTTGAAAGTGGTTATTTCTGATGCATAGCACCACTTTAAGGACTTCAGTATTTTTACTGTATATCTGGCCACCTTTATGGGTCTCCTAATTAGTTTTACAGTTTTGTGGCTGGTTTTCTTGGATTCATATTGTCTGTAAATTATAATTTTTTCTTTTCCTTGCTAGTATTTTTAGCTCTTCTTACATTTTAATGTCCTATTACATTGGCTAGGCTTTCCAGAAGTGTTGTGGGGATAATGAGCACTCTTGTCTTTTTCCTACCGATAATGAGAATGCTGTTCAAGTTTCCCTGTTAACTATGATGTTTACTATATGTTTCTGGTAGGTACTCGTCTCAAGTTCAGGAATTTATATTCTTAGAATTATTAAGAGTTCTTATTTGGAGAAGTTCTTGAATTTTGTCAAAATAATTTAGCATCTAATAGAAGTAATATGATTTTCTCTCTATTCTGTTAATGTGATTAATTATATTAATATAATTCTTAATGTGAATTATCCTTGCATTTCTGGAATGAATCCTTGAATCGAATATTCTTTCACTGCAGTATTTTTTTTGGTAAAGTTTTATTTAAGACTTCTGCATTTATTTATGTAATGAGATTGGCTTATAAGGATTTATAAGATTTGAAAATCAGGGTTATGCTAGCCTAGTAGAATATATTGGCAAGCTTTTCATCATTTTTTATGCTCTAAAAACTTTAAGTAGAAAAGATATTTTTCTGTTCTTGATAAGACTGAACTGACCCATGAAACTAATTGGGCCTGTTACCTTTAAGATTGTGGAGGTTTTTACTACTTTCTTAATATTTTATAGGTATTTACCCCTTCAGTCTATCTTTGTCTTCTTCAGTCCGGTTTGGTCATTTACATTTTGCTACGGAATCTTCCATTTTATCTGAAAGGAGCAGGAAGCTTGCTGAAGATCCTCGTGATTTTCAGTGTAATAAAGAATTTTCTTGGGCCTAAAAAACTTTTGAGTGGTTCATTCCTTGAGGGAACTTACTTGCAGTTTTTTTTCCCCTCCTCATTTTCCTTGGTTAGTTTTTGAAGTCCAGAAGTATGCAGGTACTGCTCTACATCTTTTTCCAGCCACAACACACTCTGTAGCAATTCTCTCTTCAGTTCTTTGGGATTGCAATTACTCTTCTTTTTCCTCTTTCAGCCACTGTCATCTGGTCTCTATATTCCAGAAATTCCTTCACATTTTGGACCACTTTTGTCATTCTTTTGTTTTTTTCTTTTTCAGTACTTGATACCAGTGCTTCTGACACTTTAAGGTATATGCAATCACCTGAGGATCTTGTTAAAATGCAGATTCCTGTTCAGAGGAGCTGGGATGGACCTGAGATTCTGCATTTCTAACAACTCCCAGGTGTTGCTGCTGGTCCTTGGACCACACTTTGGGTAGTTATGCTATAGACCATGCTGACTGAGATAACTGACAGAAGCCTTGAAGATCACGCGGTACAACTTTCTCAAGCGTTAAACAGATTCATAGGGGTTAGTAGTAGTTAATCCAGGTCCTACTTAACATACCACACTGCTTTCTCCCACGCTGCCTTTAGGTCTTCACAGCTAAAGTCAGTGAAATGAGAGTACACCCCATTCAGATGTAATGTCTTTTTAGCTCAACCATACACTATATATCTCAACAACAGGAGTTTTATTACAGCCAGTATCTCCAAAGACAAGAGTAAATATGGTCTTCATGCTCCTATCTTGGCAAAGTTGAGAGGTCAGCCACTGCGGAAGAAAGCAATCTAGCTGGGGCTAAAAAGACCAGACTATTACCATCCTCCCATCTCCATTACCCCTCTCATGCTAAATCATGCTCCCCGACCCATCACCAATCTCTCAATTTTGTTTCTGTACTACATTACAGTAACTTCACTACCATATACCTACACATGCTGCAGTGCCTAGTAAACAGTAGGGAATAAGTATGTATTTGTTGAAAATATAAGGGTAAGTTTAGAAACTGAACTTTCCCTATTGCCAAAAGGGAAAGAGACCTCTTTTCTCTCCCCCTTAGAGCATTTCTGTGAGAAATCTAATGTTTGTGAACCCTTCCTCTAACACTTTGATATGCAAATCTTTGCAAGGGCTAGGTAAACCCTCTGTCAGCTTTACAACTAAGTAATGTTTTTCTTAAAGGTCTAAGAACCATCTCTTTGAAATGTAAACCTTAAGGAAGATAGTGTCCCTATTTTTCTGTTACCTTGGGACTCTACCCTAGGTGCCTTTCTCAGAACCATTTGCTTCTCACAGAGATAAGACAAATTTCAGTATTCCTTTGGATAAAAGCAATTAGCAAAAAATGGCTGCCTCAATTACCAGGTGAACTTCAGATGAACTATGAAAGAATGCATAGCAAAGGGTGCTGTCAAGTCCTCTTATAAGAAGACAAGTTACCATTAATGTAGTGAATATGTAGCTAATGGATTTTAACTGTCTAAAAAGAATGGGATTTCTTTCTGTCTTTCTATTCTTATCTGATTTCCTATAAAGAAGCACATTGTAATCTGACTTAATGCTTTTTCAAAAAATAAATCTGTTTTCTTTCTTTTCTACATTTTGTGGAGAGGATTTTGGGGATTGACAGGATTTTAAAATGTCCCCAGTAAAGGATAAAAAGGAAGAAAAGGAAGGAGGGACAACAGAAATAAACCAGAATAGGACACGAGCAAAGGAAAGGAGGAAAGAGAAGGAAAGAAGATGAAGGGGACATCCACACACAAAAAACAAATTCAGACACAGACTTTATCCCCTTTACAAAAATAAAATCAAAATGGATCAAAAACCTAAATGTAAAATGCAAAACTATAAAACTCTCAGAAGATAATATAGGAGAAAATCTAGGTGACCTTAGATATGGTGATTATTTTTTAGATACAACATCAAAGGCATGATCCAGGAAAGAAAGAATTCATCAGATGGATTTCATTAAAATTAAAAAACCTCTGCTCTGTGAAAGACAATGTCAAGAGAATGAGAAGACAAGGCACAAAATGGAATATTTATAAAAGACACATCTGAAAGAGGACTGTTATCCAAAATCATACAAAGTACTCTTAAAACTCAACAATAAAAAAGTGAACAACCCAAATTTAAAAATGGGCAAAAGACCTGAATAGGTACCTCACCAAAAGAGATGTACAGATGGCAAGTAACCATATGAGATGTTCAAGATAATATGTCATTAGGGAACTGCCAAATTAGAATGAGACATTATTACACATCTACCAGAATGGCCAAAATCCAGAACACTGACAACACCAAATGCTACTGAGAAAGTAAACCAACAGGAACTCATACATTGACAGTAGGAATGCAAGATTGTACAGCAACTTTGGAAAACAGTTTGGCAGATTCTTACAAAAGTAAACATACTTTTACCATACAATCCAGCAGTCATGCTCCATGGTATCCACCCAGATGAATTGAAAACATGTCCATACAAAAACCTGCACTTGATTGTTTATGGAATCTTTATTCATAGTTGCTAAAACTTGGAAGAAAACAATATGCCCTTCAGCACATGAATGAATACATAAATTATGGTACACCTAGACAATGGAATATTATTCAGACATACAAGAAATGAGTTCTCAAGCCATATAAAGACATTGCAGAACCTTAAACGCTATTAACAAGTAGAAGAAGGCTATCTGACAAGACTACATATATATGATTCCAACTATGACATTCTAGAAATGGCAAAACTATGGGGACAACAAAAAGATTAGTGGTTATCTGGGATTAGGAGGGAGAGAGGTATAAGTAGGCAGAACAAAGAGGATTTTTAGGAAAGGGAAACTATTCTGTATGATACTATAATGGCGGATGCATGTCATTACACATTTGTCAATAACCACAGAATGTACAACACCAAGAATGAATCCTAATGTAAACTATGGACTTCGGGTGATTACAATCTGTTGGTGCAGGTTCATATATTGTATAACTACCTTAACGTGGATTGTAACCACCTTAACTTACTGCATATATAATAATATAAATAATACTAAATATATTCATATGTATTAATTATTAATAACATAAAATACCTATTACATAATATATGCAATGATACAATTATATCATATATAATTATATAATTGTATATACTAAATAATAATAATAATAATAATTTTTTGTGCTTTCCTTTTTCTCTTTTCCTGACACCAAATAGGAATATAATGGCCTGATGAACTATATATAAATGTTTACCTTGATTTCTTTATTAAGGCATAGATATGCATGTATGTTTCATATGTATTGCCTGATTTTCAGCAAAATGCTTTAAAAAGAAATGGATTATGAGCTGAAGTAACCCTTTATGTCAGAGAATATTGTGATGCTTGGAATACAAGATCCACAAAGAATTCTGTGATTTGAGGAATTTGAGAGCTAATTAAAAAGAATACCCATAATCTCCTATATTTTTTCTAGTAGTCAATTATTTAGTAGTAAATATCAGTATAATAATGGGTGGGTGATACCATCTTTTTCAATACCTGACAAATAACTTGTCTCAATGGTTGGCATAATTTTGTAGTGTTTAATAATTCTCATCTGTGCATACTTGTCTCTGGGTGCTGCTTAATTACTGGAGAGTTTCTGTTGAGGATTTTTAGCCCTCTTTGAGTCGACAGTTGTTAGAGAATTTTGGTTTTCACATTAGTTTGGACTATGATTTTTTTCTGAACACAGTGCACAACTAAATCTTGAATTCCTAGTCAAAGTCAACAATACAGCACCCACTAGTTCAACTCTTTCACCTACCATATTTCCTCGATGTAAATTAGCATTCACAAAACTGAATAGATGAGGACTGAACTCTTGCAGATAGCTTGGGGGGGGGGAATGATGACATGCAACAATCTGTGAAATAGTCCTGTATTTTTAACAACACTTTTGGCTGTACATGAAGCCCTTCATGACTTGCTTTCCTTCACCCCCTGGCAGCAATCTCCTTATAACCTTTTTCCTTTGGTCAGAAAAGGGAGGTGAGTGCCAACATGGTTAGTATGCCAGTGTCAGTCAAGACTCTGCTGCCCAATGGCTTCTTCATTTGAATTAATGAAAACATGGTCAGCTGTATCAAAGGTGTTCTCACTACAGGGAGGCCAAAGCCCATGGCAGGAAGAAAATGGCCCAATTCCACTTTTAAGGATGTGTCACTGAAGAGCAACTTTCCTTAAGATATGGACAGGGTTTGCTTTCTCACGCCTCTTAGGTTCTTTGGGCGAGGGGGTGTGTGGTGTCTTTTCTGATCACTTTATTATAAAATAATACTCTCCATAGATGGGTGAGATGCCCTTGAGCTATTGAGGCAGGAAGCCCCCATAAAAAGACCGGCAGGACCCCTAGGCAGGGCCGCTGCTCTCCTCCCAGCACCGTCCGGTTCCCTGGCCCAGAGGCTCTATGTCACTTTTTGCCTCTAAAGCGGCTAACTTACACCTAAAATTCTATTGGTTCCCTGAGCTCACTTCTGATCGGTTATTTCCTTCACTCCTGATTGGCTATTACTCTCATTTCTGATTGGTCCACTTCCCTAACTTCTGATTGCTCCATTTGTAGTACTTCATTTGCATGGAACTCACTCCTGATTGGTTATTTCTCTCACTCCTGATTGGTCTATTTCTACAAAGCTTGTTCCTGGTTGGTCAACTTCTGTTATACTTTATTTGCATATGATGTTGCAAAGTGTAAAACTGGCAGCCTATAAAAGGCCTGTGTAAACCTACAAATGGGGTCCCAGAGCTTGGAGTGTTAACTCCTCTGGGCCTGCTGGTGTAATAAACCTGAGTTCTCCAACTCTCTGAGTGCTGCTTGGTCTCTCGCCTGGATCCAGGTTGCTGTCACAACTGAGCTGTAACACCAAGCTGTAACACATTTTTCCGCAGCACTATTTCACCCAAGTCAACATTAATGGAACATCTAACATGTGCCAGGCTCTGCGCTAGGTGCTGGTGATAACAAGCGGAGTGTCACGCTGCTGACAAGGAGACCAGTGCATAAACAGACAGACAGAAATTTGTGGAACTGAGAAGAGGGAAAATAAGAGTCTTCACTGGTGAGATAAGAGCTTTTGGGGGCTGTATATTGAAGAATTAATGAATACGGCATGATTCCACAAATGGGGAAGGGACAAGGTGAAATTTCAAGCAGAAGCAGTAATCAGTGCAAAGACTGCAATTATTAACAGAGTTAAGACAGTACAAAAATCATAAAACCAGTAACTTCAGTAAGTAACAAATTACCATAAATATGTGTTGATGTGTTGGGAACAGAAGCTATTTTCTATCAATTCTCAGTGTCTAGTACAGAGCAGGCCACAGAGTAGGGATTTAATAAATGTTGAATGAGTGGTCATTAGTGCCTTTTAAAAAAAGTTTTATTTATTTATTTTACATTTTTTTTGAATTATAATAGTCAGTTTACAATGCTGTGTCAAATTCTAGTGTAGAGCACAATTTTTCAGTTATACATGAACATACATATATTCATTGTCGCATTCTTTTTTGCTGTGAGCTACCACAAGATCTTGTATATATTTCCCTGTGCTATACAGTATAATCATGTTCATCTATTCTGCATATGCCTGTCAGTATCTACAAATTTTGAACTCCCAGGGGTGTGGGAAGGGAAAGACTGGGAGTTCGAAAAATGTTTTTTATAATTTTATGATGTAGGCACACCATAAATTTTGAAGTGACCTGTAGAACTTAGTCTTTACCAAAATGAGTTGGACTACATAAGAAATACGATAATTTAGTTGACAGTGAAGGAGTATTGATGAAACATAGTAAGTTAGGATTTTTGATGTGGTAGCCTCACATCTTAGGTCTAAACATTTAGAAGTAGGAGGCATCAAATAATCTTCAGATCCCTACCCACCTTATACGCAACCATCCCTTTAACATTAATTGATAAGTGCTCTATGGGGTCATGTAGCACTTACTCTGGGACTTCTCTGAGTTGTCCCCACTCTGCCTGAGACCAGCAAAAGAAGTTATTATGAGAGTCCCTCAGGAACTATGCCTGAGCTGCACCGTCCTTGTCAGAGAGCCTGCTACATATTTAAAGAATATACCAGATATCCTTTGATATACACAAGCTTCCACCACAGACACACTGGTGTGTATACAGAGTGTGTTATGTTACGGGACTCTGCTGCTTCTTTTTTGAGAAAGAAACCTTTTGGAACCATAGATGCCGCAGTTTAAGAGAAAGAGGCTAACACTTCTCCACCTGACACACACCTACCTGTCCTGGCTGACAGTGCCATCAATAAAACTTAAGACAGCCCTACAAAGGGAAAGAGGAGTGGCACATACAAAAAGAACAAGCTATCAGCGAGGCGCTCTCTAAGAAAAGCAACAAGCTTGGTATGTTTTAGAGACTGGGTAATGAGAAGGCCAGAGGAGCAAAATGAAAAGAGAACTGTTGGAAGAATGTTCAATAATGCATTTGCTCAGATCCACAGATTGGAAGCTCTCAAACACTATGGTGCAAATTAAAGATATGCCAGGCAAAGGAAATTAATTATTAACAAAGTCAAGGCAGCATAGGAATCATAAGATTAGTGATTCCAATTTTAAAGTGAAAAAATTACAAATAAACTATATCCATAATGTAATGAGAGGAAGCAGTAGTAATTTCATAGCTCCTCTAATGCCACCCCACTGAGAACTCAAATTCCTCCAAATTGTCCTCCCACTTTCCTCCAAAGTCATTAAGATTTTGTTTTGTCATTGCTCAATCATAAGTTTTTAAGTTATTTTTGTATTTGGAAGTTCAGGGAAAACTCTATTTGAATATAGTAAAGTCTCTTATAATTTGATAAAATATAAAGTGAACACATAAGAACTCAGTTTATCATAGAAATAATTAAGCAACACGATGTGAATGGAACAGGAAGAATATGGGGAATGAGAGTACAGATTCTTTAGGGACCAGCGCACAGGGACTGGGCACTTCCAATGGGAACTGGAATTAAAAAGAGGTTCATCAACTGCTGAAGACTTTGCCTGAAGCTGAAAGAGAAGAACTAACTGTCCCGGCTTCTGCCATCATACTGTCCTCCAGTTTCTTCTCAGTGCCCTTCATTGGCTGTCCCTAACCAGAATCCATAAGGCAAGGGGTCCTGGGGAATGTAGTGTGTGAAAATAAGTGCCCTGAAACAGAGAAAAGAGGAGAAAAAGAGCAAGAGTTGCATCTGAGCAAGCAAGCAAATGACTAGAAGAGGGAAACTATAGTGGTTTTAAAACATGTTCATAAATTCTTTGACACTCCCACTACCAAAAGTGGAATCCAGTTCCCCTTCTCTTGAATATGGCTGGCCTCAGTGACTTGTTTCTAAGGAATAGAATGTAGCAAAAAGTGACTGCATAAATTCATAAGAGAAGGTATAGCTTCTACCTTGTTCATTTCTTTCTCTCTCTCTTTCTCTCCACCCCACCCCTCATCCTTGGAACCCAGGTTCTGTGAGGGGCAATCCAACGGAGGAAATTTAATATAGGGAAATAATTTCAAATAGTAGTTTGTAAAAGAACTGAAAAATTAAACAGAGGCCAGAGAGGCAGTCTAGGGATTAGCAACAGCCAAGCAAAGATGAACAGAGGACCCATGTGGGTGTTCTGGTCACAGCCCCAGCTCAAGTTTCAACTGACAGATGGCACTGAAGGCAAGACAAGTGAGGGAGCAAACCTTTAGATGATTCTAACCCCAGTATTTGAGACACCTCTGCTGATGTCACATGGAACCGAGACAAGCTTCCCCCACTGAGACCTGCCCAAATTGTAGATTCATGAGCTAAATAAATATTGCCATTGTTTAAGCCACTAAGTGGTGTGGTGGGCTGTTAAACAGCAATGGATAACCCCAACAGGATCTGAGAGCAAACAAGCCCATGACTAGCACAATACCATTCTCATTTTCTCATTTCGGCTTCAGCTAACATTTGAAGGTCTCAGTCAAAGCCAACCACACTTAAACTTTATGGCCGTTTTGATATTTATTGGCCAGTGTTACTGGCAGTAAAAACAATTTTTCAACTCATTAATTCTGATTATACTTCCAAAGGATGAATGATCGTTCATGGAAGCTATGGTTTATTTCTCCATTTAGAAGAACTTCCAAATAAAAGTGTTGACAGAGCTTGGTCTCCTAATAGGAAATTTAAGATTTTGAAATCTTAATTACCCATGTGAAATTCAATTTAATTTACTACTATTAACCATTAATTTGAAATAAGGGCCAGCTCATTGACAAAAGAAATACTTATCTATTTGAAGAGCATTACTGCATAAGAGATTAATTTGATAATTGTTTGTGGCATTTATTTTGTATGTTGCCCTTGTATAGTCATGGGAAAAATGTAGAGTAAAAGATGGATGAGAGGGAGAGAAAATAGGGAAAAGAGTGGAAGAATGAGAGAGAAAAAAGTGGAAGGTGAGGGCAAAGGAGAGAGAGCGAAGCACAACATTAAAGAATAAGAATCTCGATACAGATCTACACTCACAAGCATGCTGAGTCAATGGCCCTTTCACACGATGGCAGTGTTTTGTCAGTGGAAGAGAAGAATATAAACATAATTGGTACATTTCCCAATATGTCTTTGGAGACAACAGATTCAGGATGGTTTGCTGGAAAACATACCAGATGGAGGCAGGAGACCAAAGTGTGCCACCAACAAGCCATGTGACAGTTAGGTCACTTATTGTTTTTGTGGAGCAAAAGAAATGTTAGACTGATAAAAACTGATACATAACAACTTGTCCTAGCATGGTAACTTCCTGCACACCTCACTGTGAATTCTAGAGTAGCAACTCTGACACCATCTGTTTTGTTTATTTTGATTTGTATTCACATAAAAGTAAAGGAAAACTGCCTTCCATATTTTTGTCCCAAATATTTTAAAAATGAGAGAAATGGAGAACCTAATTATCCACACCCTGCTTTCATACAAAAAAAAAAATGAAGATCTTTAACATTTCTTATAGTACAGATCTGATTAATAATTATTTAAGCCTCAATTTATTTAAAGTATCTTTATTTAACATGTTAAGAATATTTTCACTAAATACAGAATTCTACATGGACTCTTCCTTTCCTTCAGCACTTTAACAAAACCATTCCAATGTTTTCTAGTTTCCACTGTTTCTGATAAGAAGTAATTTAGCATTATCATCATTTCACTACATGGAATGTGCCTTTTTCCTTTGGCTGATTTTAAGGTTTTTCTATCTTTTTTTTAAGATTTTTTAATTGAGTTATAGTCATTTTTACAATGTTGTGTCAAATTCCACTGTAGACCACAATTTCTCAGTTATACATGAACATACATATATTCATTGTCACATTTTTTTCTCTGTGAGCTACCACAAGATCTTGTATATATTTCCCTGTGCTATGCAGTATAATCTTGTTTATCTATTCTGCATATGCCTGTCAGTATCTACAAATTTTGAAATCGCAGTCTGTCCCTTCCCACCCCCCACCCCCTTGGCAACCACAACTTTGTATTCTATGTCTATGAGTCTGTTTCTGTTTTGTATTTATGTTCTTTTTTTTTTTTTTTTAAGATTCCACACATGAGCGATCTCATATGGTATTTTGCTTTCTCTCTCTGGCTTACTTCACTTAGAATGACATTCTCCAGGGACATCCATGTTGCTGCAAATGGTGTTATGTTGTCATTTTTTATGGCTGAACAGTATTCCATTGTATGAATATACCAGTGCTTCTTTATCCAGTCATCTGTTGATGGACATTTAGGCTGTTTCCATGTCTTGGCTATTGTAAATAGTGCTGCTATGAACACTGGAGTGCAGGTGTCTTTCTGAGTAGGGTTCCTTCTGGATGTATGCCCAGGAGTGGGATTCCTGGGTCATATGGTAAGTCTATTCCTAGTGTTTTGAGGAATCTCCATACTGTTTTCCACAGTGGCTGCACCAAACTGCATTCCCACCAGCAATGTAGGAGGGTTCCCTTTTCTCCACAGGCTCTCCAGCATTTGTCATTTGTGGGCTTTTGAATGATGGCCATTCTCACTGGTGTGAGGTGATACATCACTGTAATTTTGATTTGCATTTCTCTGATAATTAGTGATATTGAGCATTTTGATATTGCTGATATTGATCATTTGTATGTCTTCCTTGGAAAACTGCTTGTTTAGGTTTTTTGCCCTTTTTTTTCATTTGGGTTGTTCATTTTTTTCTTATTAAGTCTTATGAGCTGCTTATATATTCTGGAGGTCAATCCTTTGTCAGTTTCATCATTTGCAAAAATTTTCTCCCATTCCGTAGGTTGTCATTTTGTTTTACTTATGGTTTCCTTTGCTGTGCAGAAGCTTGTAAGTTTAATTAGGTCCCATTTGTTTATTCTTGCTTTTATTTCTATTGCTTGAGTAGACTGTTCTAGGAGAACATTTTTGAGATCTATGTCAGATAATGTTTTGCCTATATTTTCTTCTAGGAGGTTTATTGTATCTTGTCTTATGTTTAAGTCTTTGATCCATTTTGAGTTTATTTTTGTGTACGGTGTAAGGGAATGTTCTAGCTTCATTGCTTTACATGCTGCTGTCCAGTTTTCCCAACTCCATTTGCTGAAGAGACTGTCTTTATTCCATTGTATCTTCTTGCCTCCTTTGTCGAAGATTAGTTGACCAAAAGTTTGTGGGTTCATTTCTGGGCTCTTTATTCTGTTCCATTGGTCTATATGTCTGTTTTTGTACCAATACCATGCTGTCTTGATGACTGCAGCTCTATAGTATTGTCTGAAGTCTGGGAGAGTTATTCCTCCAGCCTCTTTCTTTCTCTTCAGTAATGCTTTGGCAATTCTAGGTCTTTGATGGTTCCATATAAATTTTATTATGATTTGTTCTACTTCTGTGAAATATGTCCTGGGTAATTTGATAGGGATTGCATTAAATCTGTAGATTGCCTTGGGCAGTGTGACCATTTTAATATATTGATTCTTCCAATCCAGCAACATGGGATATCTTTCCATTTTTTTAAGTCTTCTTTAATTCCCTTAAGCAGTGTTTTATAGTTCTCTGTGTATAAGTCTTTCACCTCCTTGATTAGATTTATTCCTAGGTATTTTATTACTTTGGGTGCTATTTTAAAGGGGATTGTTTGTTTCTTTACTTTCTTTTCCTGTTGATTCATCATTAGTGTAAAGAAATGCAACTGATTTTTGAACATTAATCTTGTAACTTGCTGAATTCTTCTATTACTTCTAGTAGTTTTTGTTCGGACCTCTTTTTATCTTTTGCTTTTAGGAGTTTGACTATGATGTGTCTGTGGTTTTATTCTTATTTATGTTGCTTGGAATTTACTGAACTTCCTAAATTAGTGTGTTGATGTTTTTTCTTCAAATTTGGAGTCATTTAAAAATTTTCCTGTGCTGTTCTTTCTTTCTCTGATAATCCAACTATATATATGTTAGTACATTTAATATTGTTCCTACTAATTGATGTTCTATTTTCTCTAGATGGCTCATTTTCTGTTTACTGTTCCTTTTTTCTGTGTACAATCATATTTTTTCATTTCCTATATATTATTTTTCTAGTTCAAAAATTTTCACTTTGTTATTTTTGGAATTTTAATCTATTTTTAATTTTAGAATTCTTCTCTCTCTCTCGCATTCCCCCTTCTTTTTGTTCTTTCCACCTTTTCTTTATAAATTATTTAACAAATTTATTATAGTTGTTTTAAAGTATTTATCTGCTAGTTTCTAACTCTGTGTCATCTGTGTGCCTGTTTTCATTGACTGCTATTTTTATATTTCCTGGTTGTTTACATTTTCCTTCTTAATATTTTTATTGCTTGCCAAACTTTGAACATAAAAGAAGGCAGAAAACTGAATTATAATATTTCTGCATTTTGTTTAATTTTTCCTGGAAACAGTCACTCATTTCATCTAAAAGGCAGCTAAGCCACACACTTGTAATTCAGATTCAACCAAGAATTGTGTTGAGCTAGGGCTGTAGTGCAACTTCAATTAATTTGGTTTTACTTCTAGTTTAAAATAATAAGATTTTGCTTTTCTTTTCAGTTCCACCCTCAACTAAGGAATTAATATCTTTGCTATTGTTAAGATTTAAGCTAGGAGGATATTAGTTTGCAACTTTAACTTTTAAATTGAACTTTGAATTCATCTCCACCAAAGCCCTAAAATCTGAGCACCAGAACAGTATACAAATTCTGTCTGCTTTCCAGTTTTATCTCCACTGAGTACTCTACCTTCTCCACTGCTTACCCAGCAAAATGTTCAAGGCATGAAATGGAATTCTTCCAAGATAGGACCAAGCGATTTATTTTTTCATTTTTGGCTTTTCCAAATCCCAGTCCACTTTGCTATCCAACCATGTCACTAAATGTTCAGGTGTAGTTTCCTTGTCCTTCAAATTCTCTGTCATCTCCATCAGGCCTACTCCTCTGACTATCCACACTCTTCTTAGCACTCGCCTCCAAGTATGGAAGTTAACTGTGGCTGTTTGTTCACCAGTGAAAAGCACATCCCTCTCTGGAACTCAGCTGATTAATGCTTCTCAGTATGCACTGTTATTCAATGGCTTTAAAGATGTGTATAAGTATGATTATTTACTGTATCTAGTTCGTAATTGTTGTTACCACATGGTTGTTCACATCCTTCTACAATCTGATCAGGACTGGCATGTCAAAATAGATGAATGAACTTCTAGAAAAGGCCATAGGTTGAGAGAATAAAAGCAGTTGGAGGGTCACAAAATCTGAAAATTAAGTGCTTTTCAGTACCAAAGTCAAAATATATCCTATAAAAGATAAATTTAAGAAGACCACATGATGATGATTAAAGAATCACTTTTTCTCCCTTAAGTTTTATAAAGATTCCAAAGGCTAATAGACAGAGATAAGTCAGAGGAGAGGCAAAAGTTTTCAACTCTGTGTCTCCCAAGGAGGTCTAATTCTGCTCTGACACACTCCCCTCAACAGAATCCTACGTGGGATGATAAATCCCTAGACCATGTGGAAACCTGAATACCAAGGAGCCTAATGCCTAGTTCTCATGTGAAATTTCACAGATACTTGCCAATGCCAGAACAGTGGGGCAGCCACAGAGAAGTAGTGGCAGTCAGCCACACCTAGGCAGTCAGGACCTGAGACAGGCAATGAGTCCCTTGCAGACCACAAAAGTTGCATTTTAAATACCCAAGAGAACTTTTGAAAATTGGACATATGCTGAGAGACATGTGCGAATGGGAGTATTGAGATCACAGAATATATGAAGTCATATGTGGAAGAAATTGGTAAGAGTTCACCAATACTAATGTGCTCCTTAACATTTCCCAGACTCTCTTGCAGTTAGTTTTGCCGTGGGACTAGTTCTGGCAAAAGGATATTAGCAGAAGTGGTATGAATCACTTCTGGACAAGTTGACTAAGTTTTAGGTGTGACATTAGAGACTACCTACAACACATGAGGAAAAGGAAATAGATTCTTCCATCACTATTTGAAAGAAAGCTGCCCAGTAAAGTCCAGACCAGGAATAACTACATTAGAGTTTACGTAAGCAAAATATACATTTTCATTCTTGTAAGCCACTAAGATTTCATGTTTTATTTATTAATTAAAAATAGCTTAGATTAACGTTATTCAAAATGTGGTCTACACTGGTTAAGTTCTCATCTGCCAATTGCTTGACACCAATCTATTATAAAATTAAGTACAAAATGGAAAGCTTTTAGAAACTTTTATAGCAATTTGAATGAGAAATTTTATATCTATTGAGTTAAATAAAAAGCAAATCCAGATTTGTATTGTCTTTTTCTTGACTTTTTAAAAATTTCACTCTTCTTGTAATTTATCTTCATTGTATTTCACCAAAGTATTGGTCTGTGATAGACTGAAAATAATTAAAGCTGGTTCTTCAGCACTAAGAGTTTGATAAACACTGGCTATTCTATCCTAATATATAAAAGCAAAAATAAGAATGTCTTAGAAGAATAACAAAATAGATTTAGAAGGACTGAACACTAGATATTTTAGTCTGAAAGAAAGACATAACATAGGCCTCTTGCAAGTTAGATGCTTATTGTGCAAATAGAGAAGAAAACTGTATGAATTAACTATTTTTAATCTTGAAATAATTATGTAAACAGCATTTCCTACGATTCTATTTTCTACCTTGAAATAAAATAGTACTGTGGGATAGGAAATAAGTTCAGTCATAGAGAAAGCAAGTGAAATGTCCATACCTCATCTCACCACTTGGCTTTAAGACTAGAATAGTGGTAGAGACAGTCAGATATGAGCTTCCTGAGAGGGTATTTCTTGATTAATAAGTTATGCAAGCTTCCTTTTCTCCTACTTCTCCCAAAAGGCACCTCTCATCATCTGCATGCAAGAAGGATGACAGTCATCTTCCCCTGTTCACTTGCGTTGTTGATGACTTCTTATGATAAGGCAATTATAACAATGTGAAATCTCATGAGATTTTTAAGCTGTGCATCCTTACATTTCCTTATAATCAGGCAGTTCTAACACTGAATTCTACTGGGGCCTTAGCTGCCCGCCTTCACTTGTCCTTATGAAAATGCAGTTATAATGCTGTGAAACCTTGAAAATTTTTAAGTTGACATTCTCACCTACCCTCAATAAAGAGCTCAAGTGATCCATCAGGAAGATTTTCATTGTGTTGAATTTGTGATGGTTGACTTGGCATCACTGCTTCCAGGCCCTCTGAAGTCACGGAACTATGTTTCTTAGCACCACCTTCACTCTATAGACCTACGGTAGAGTTTACTAATCAAAGGAACTCTTGTGAAAATTGGGAGGTAGAAATTAAACAGAAGCCATTCTTGCTCAATATATCATGACAATCAGAGGAGCAGGTATCTAGTTCCATACCACTCTGCAAACTCTCACTTTGTGCCATTAGAAGTTTCTTGGACTTCTCCAGGATTGGCAGCTTCTACACCCACTCCATGGCTTCAGATTGATGTCACAACTGCTGTTTCTCTGACCCCTCAGCTGCATTCGTCCAGACCTTCACTCCCCCTGTTCCCATATTAATCCCTAATTGATATATTAAACCTCTTATTTCCTTAATTCTTACAGTGAATTTTTAAGTTCTTAAACCATACTGATACTCAAAATTTCCAAGTAATAGCAACCCTGTTATCTCAAAAAAATGTATATCAACATAAATGATGTTGACAAAAGTTATTGCAAAGATGCACTGTGAACTGTGTCACTAATTATTAAGATACCACACATGTGTTCAGCTTCTAGCCATAGTTACTGCACTAGGTTGTAAAACAAGTGAGACACATTGAAGAGGCATCCAGACATCTCTCTCCCAAATGGGAGTTTCTTTCAGATCATGATCATTTAACAACAGATGACACAGTACAGAGTTGAACCCTATGATATTGCTGGTATTTGACAATTCTGACCTAGAGAAACAAAAATGTCATATGGTTTAACCTAAGGCTATGACGATCTCTTCATTCTAATGGAATTTCAGTGGAGAGTGTACCATTTTTTTCTCATCTAGGATTGGTGACTTCTCTTCACAGAATCTATACTGTGTAAGCAGGCAGTATTTGCTGAGAGTATGCATGAAATTATAACTCCCTGAATTCAGATGAGAAATCTATGTATTTTAACCCAAAGCAGCAGTGCCCTCAACCACAGGTGATTTCACTTTTTAAATATATATTAGTGTTCAAGGACTGATGCTGTTAGGAAAACTCATTCCTCAAAAATGCTAAGATCTCATCAGATGTCTGTCCCAGGTCAGGGTTTCTCTTCCTTGGCACCACTGACATTTTGATCCAGATAATACTTGTTGTGAATGGGGGATGGGAAGACGCAGGGTGTGGAAGCTGTCCTATGCATTGTAGGTTTAACAGTATTCAGGCATCTATCCGCAGATGCCAGTAGCATCTCTGAGTTTTGACAACCAAGAGGGGATCTGGACATTGCCAAATGCTCCCCCTGAACCAGGGGAAGGGGAGGGGGCAGGAGGGAATCATCCATGGTTTAGAAACACTCTCCCAGATAAAAGAGAAATATTATGTTGAGAAGAGTTTAAGGTCTCTCTACTATCAGCTTGTATTTCAATCTTCTACCTTACATTTGGTTTTCCTTCAGGAAAAACTGAAATCTCAACTTCTCAGTAAGGATACTGAATGTTACCAAACTATGTAAGATGTGCCCCACAAAACTATTTTAAGTGCATTGGCTATAAAGGATCAAAGGAGAGGCCACGTTTAATTGCTTAGGAGTGGCAATTTAGAGTTCACACTATACACTGCCGCTGCTATTTATTTTTCTTTTAAATTAGATACCATTTTCATCACCAGGAGATAACAGATTGGGTATCAATAAAATAGACTATACAACTGATGAGCATGTAATGATCAAAATATCTCTTTACTTTCAAATTCAGCTATAAACTACTTCTACCTTAACTCACTGAAGCATAATTTACAGGAATTCAAACCAAACACAGTGCCTAATATTGAATCACTGTGCTCCTAACTAAAACAGCATGAACTCCAACTTCTTTGTTCTCTCTCCTCTTCTCCTAAACTTTCTCTTATTTTCTGATGAATTTCAGGCTTACCATGTAAAACATGTAGCACAAGCTAACAGGGAAAACAATCACTGACCTAGCAAGAGAATAATGACACACTACTAAACGGACCCTCTAACACAAGTGGTTCCCTAATCTAGAGAAAGCAGGCCTGTGACAGCGCAGCTGGTCCTCTCATTTCAGCTGTCTCAAAAACCAATACTATTACTACAGCAGAACAGGCTGTCAGTGATTCCATCTGGAATGTACTTCAGTCTTTAACTTTCGTAAGTACTATATATTATCTCAAATAGACAAAATCTGGATTCGTGTATTTTATTTGCGACACATGTCTACCTAAAATAGTATGAACATAAAACACACACACACAAATCTTGCAAATCCAAGTGTTCAGACTACTTTAGCTAAAGGATATAATCACTCTCATGATCTCATTGCTCTTATCACCCTGAGATCTGATCACTATTCTGCAATGCCATTCTCATCATGAATCTGGCTCACCAAACTAGCTGATGAGGTTGAATGTCATTAGATTGATTAAGAAAAACAGTATCCTTTACATTCAAGTAAATCTATGGAGAGGCCTCCATGGATTTGGCAATTTTATCTGCTCAGGAATTCAGCCACAGGCATTTTCCTTGACCTTCTTACCCAACCTCAAAGGCATGATGCTGACTGCCCTCTCCACACTCACCAAGGAAAACCTACTATGGGAATGTCTAGGTTGAGAGGAGCTTTATGAAGATTATACTAAACTTGAGAGTCTTTGCCATACGATGTATTATTCTAGTTTAAGGAGACCTCTGAATCAAGAATGAGAGAACAATATTTCTATTTTATAAATGGAAAAATTAAGGAACTATTTAAGGTAAAATCTTTAGCAATAACAACAAATGTACAGAAGCCTTATGAGATAAAATAGAAATAATATTTTCTACCCTAAGAATGAGAAAAAAGTGGCTGTGGGTGAATGTGGTAAATATGAACACAGTCACAATGCGAATGGGTAGGTGACAGAACTGGGGACACATACTTAGAAATTCTGGAAATGTGTCTAGTGTTATTTCCTCCACATCATGCAGCAATAAAAGTGAATGGAGAAGTATGGTGTTTTGGTAAATAAACACTGTACACCTAGCAATAAGGTTTCATACAACTCACTCACCACAGAAGAGAAAGAAACATATCCTGTCTGGATTTCCAAGGGGCATTATCTGAAAGAAAACATCAATTTCCACCTCCTTTTGTAGAGAAGAAATAATTGCATTCATGTAAGCTTAATTCCTGAGAGTCTGACAGGGTATGAAGGTCATGAACAGATCAAGAAGTCAAAAACACTGGAGGGTGATAATTGAATCAGTGGTGTACGTACACGTACACACACACACACACACACACGTATCATTTTTCTCCTCTATCCGAAAGGGAAAAAGTCAGAGAATATTTTACTTTGGAAAGAAAATACTGAGGAAAAAAATGTCTAAAGAGCTCACTCACTTCCGGAACATGCTAAAAATCTAAATGCTGATAAACCTTTCAATCCACAGTACTGCCTTTCCCCATCAAGAGAAGATGAAACCCACAGGAAACAGGGACGTGAGTCAGCATACAGTTCTACAGGTTCTCTGTGAAAATATAAAGTACCTGTTACCTGAGTGGGATCTCTCTTTATAGAACAGTGAGTTTTTTCCGAGACCCAGACAAAACTGTTGTTTGTTGTTTTGCTCGAGGTCTGAATCCACTCAGTAATCTTTAAAATCACTAAAAATATTAACATAAGGCTTTATGCTATTATTCAATGGCGTATTCAGTGATCTGTGATACCTGGTGATCTTTCCCCCACTCAGGAAACTAGAAAATAGAGCATTTGTCTACATCCCAAAAAGTGGATGCTGCAAGATGAGCTGAGAACTTTTAATAAGGGTATTCATGGCAGAAAGATTATATAATGGTTCAGAGCAAGGCTATCCACTCCAAGATTAGAAAAGATACTCCAGATTAATGAGACTGCAGAAAATCTCTAGAAAACATTGACTGAATATAGTCAGTGTGGATCCCTCAGAAAGGTTAGACTTGAGCCATACAGTTCTACCAAGTTCAGCCTCATCTTGAAGGTGGGGAGTGAAGGGAAATCCTGATAAATTAGAGATACAAGAACGTAAGAAACCTGGACTCCCTTTTCCTGGATACTCTGGAGACTCAGCAAGCTTAAAGAGATTTAGAAATGTCTGCACTGGGTGTCTAGGCCAATGGGACTGAGAGCTCACAGAGTAAGTGCACCCAAAGGTGGAAAAGAACAAGAAGAAAATTTCCATGCATCCACAGTGGCTTAAAAAGAACCAAACTGAAGGTGGCTTGTACTTGGGAGTAGAACTTGGCTATGACTCATGGGGATCAATGAACAGATAGGAACAAGGACAACTTGGAAGATGCCAATGTGCACAGACTACTCAGGCCAAAGTCCCTCTCCTATGTCTCAGCAATATATAATCTCCGTGTAATTAGATTAAACCCTGAAGGAAAAGCAGGGATATGGGGAAGAAAGTGAATAAATTAAGATAAATACCACTACCCAGTAGAAATAAGTAAAACAAATAGGAATAAAGTTCTTCTACCTTTCCAGCACACCTCAACAAATAGACTCAGATTTTTACCTGCCACACCAGCTCCATCGCAAAACAGATTAGTTTTGTAAAGCTGCAAAATAATAATCATCAGCTGCACATACATTCACGTCCTTATTTCTAGCCCAGAAAGAGGTCTTTTTATATTGATATCAAATTAGGGTAACTTTATGGAAAAAAATTTTAACAATAATTTTGAAATATAAGACTTTCCTAGTTCTGTGTATTAATAATGCCAAAGTATGCACAATTAATTTACAAAGTCTGCATCTCTCAAATTATGTTGCAGCATATCTTAAAGAGATGTAGATGTAACTGCTTGGTTTCCCATTCATAGATCTAGATTTTTACAAAGAATAAGAACTTTGCTGTAGTTAGTGTGCAAAGAGTTTGCAGTTATAGTAACAGATATGGGGGTTATTACAAAAGTTTTTAGCAGATACAACTGACTGAAAGAATGACTTCAGTAGGCCTCTATTCCAATTTGGGGTGGGATTTAATATAGCCAAATTCCCAAAGACTACATTACTTTGCTCACCTCCATTTTATGTCTGCTTCCTTCATAACACACATTCAAAGAGCTGTGTCCTTTCCATCAGAGTAACTATTCAGTGAATATCTGCACCGTACACTAGGCTCTAATTCTACTGAAGCAGGAGCCTTGTCTGATTTAACTCATGCTGGTAACTCCAAGCCTAAGATAGTTAACATTTGCCAAATGAGTTGGTATATTCATTAACTGTTCATCTTACCAGTTTCCTTTTTAAGTACAGTACTCGGTAAGAAATTACTCTCCCTCCACTTGTCTCCCCATTCTCTGCTCTTCTATTCTCGTGGAACAGATGTAATGATACCAAACTAATTCCACAAACCTTTCGTTTTTCTGACTCATTTTCTTTCCTCTGGGCTAAGAAGCCAGAATAATCAGAATAAGATGAATGTCTTGTGTCTGTGTCAATGCCAGTTATAAGTCTCTGAAAGCATTCTCATCTCTGATTGCTCTCTCAGGTGTCTTATTAATACGGCCATTTGGTGATGACACCTATGATGGAGTTCTGAACTTTAATGGTCATCTCAAGGTTGTGCAGCAGGGTACACACTCGACAGCATGTCTTAGAAAAGGACAAGAGTTCCCCAGGGTCCAGATCTGATATTCAAAATTACTTCTGTCTGGCTGGCTAATGAGGTAAGAACAGATCCATCCATACTGATACACTATAACCTCTTTATGGTAGTGTGTCTACAGAAATTGCTCCCACAGTGAACTCCTTATAACAGTGCAGTGGAAGAGGCTGTGACAGCATCTATACAATGCTAAAAACAGCCGTTTGAAAAGTGTGAAACACACAGCAATATCCTGAAGAACCAAAGACACATTTCTCTGATTTCCTAAATGTAGTAATAAATAACATGGAAATACTAGAGGACCTGGATTGAGCTGGTTGGTCAGTTCAGGCATAAAACAAAACAAAAACAAAAAAACTCAATTTGGCTGTTTTGTTTTTCTTACTAAATTGCTGAAATGCGCCAGATGTCTAGGTGTCAAGTAACAATGTACTTTCTAAAAGGTTTGCAATTATATTCTAAGCCCCATTCCTCTGAGGTCTTTCTCTTTTCTTTAATGGAGTTGATCAGCTGTTTGCTGAAATGACCAAAATGACTGACTAGGTGTTGTAGAAGTGAATACACACACACACACACACACACCTGAATACATATGTTAATGTTTACCTCCTCTATTTTTTATATATGTCTCTCTATATGTGTATCTACATATAATCTCCCCAGAAAAGATTTGTGATTTAATTACTAGCCCCATGCCTTCCTTGCAATTACCTCCAGGCTGCTAAAGATTCCATCAGGAATTTTTATGATCCCTGTGTGGACCATTTAGGGAACACAACTGTGGCCTTTTAAACAGCTCACTTCACTGCTCCCTAGCAACTTTAGCCTGTGCAAGGCAAAGCTTTGAAAGGCAGCTGGGCAACACCGTCTTCATTCCAAGTGTTAATGTGATATCTGCATAATTTAATCTCCTCCTTCTAAATACCAAACCCTGTTTCCAGAAGTTAATTGGTTTTCTTTCCTTTTTGCTTTTTTTTTTTTCCAATTTAGATATATTAACAGATTTTGTTTGCATTTTAATTTTCTGAGTTTTGGCAAGGTCCACATTTCAATTATAATTATTTGGGCTCACCATGGGATTTATATATTTTAAAGATTACATTAATTAGCTCTCAAGCAAAAAATAAATTTTATTCCTCATCAAGAGTATTATCAGCAAGCATATCCAAATGACTTTCAGGCAGCTTCAGGGCATTAGTAATTTAGAGAACAGTCACGACCACTGTGTTTTTTATTAAGGACCAATTGTATTGGTGTTAATTTACTTAATTTGTAGGACCAAAGATGATTTAGACCTAAATATGCAGATACACAGCCTCTCTATCACCTTCTCTCGACCACACACACACTTACTCTTGGGAATAATTGGTTCTAGCTCTATAATGGTTGTAAGCCATTATTTTGAAGCTAAACAGTCATTATGATAAAAATGGGATAACTCTAACCGGCTAACATAGAAAACACTTGAACTCTAGCTCTGAAGTCCTTCTCCCAACCCCATCATTTGGGGCTTTCTGGAGTAGATCTCAGGAGTATTCATAGGCATCAATGTGGTCTTCTCCATGGCAACATAGAAGTATCTTTTCCCTACAGTAATGTCTGCTGCTGAGACCTCCCAGAATGCACTTCCCTCCCTCAGCTGCAGCTGTCCCGTGACTGTTGCCACCACCCTCCTGCTGCCAGCACCAACAGCCATGCCTTATTGTCTATGCTCTGTGTTGCCTGGCTGCCACACCTGCTAATATGCCCCTAGCCCTGGAGAAATGGTGGGGACTGTGGATACTGGGCAGTGTTGAGGTGTGACCCCACTGCTGGTGCAGGAGGGATCCTTCCCAACCTCTAACTTTGTGGCATGCTTTATTACCAAGTAGTGCGCCCTGTGCTCCGGATGTCTGAAATTTTTGTAAGAAAACTATCTTTTCAGATTTTATCAGTGGAATTTCTCTCCACTAGGGTTCCTATGTCTATTCATAGGAAGCAATATACACTGTGCTCTGACCAATACCAATACCAATACCACCTTTCACTCTAATAGTAGGAACACCTATAGTGGAGCAAGCTTCTTTTTTGCTCTCCTTAAGACCTGCTGTTTCCCATGAGGCACCTGAGTGCCTCATAGAAATAGACCTCTAAGGACCTGGATCCTGAATACCCTGATGCCATTCCAGAATGACAAAGCCAGCAGACCTGGCTCAAGGTATAACCTGTTCTGCAATAGAGAAACTGTGCAGTATGAAAACTATGTGTGTATATATGTGTGTTTATGCAACATATCAGTGTGAGAGGTAGGTACAGTATAGTGGTTCAAAGCGTGAATTCTGGAGCCAGACCACATGGACCCAAATCCTAGCTCTGTCTACGTGCTAGCTCTGTGGACCTAACTAGTCACTTAGCCTTTCTATGCCTCATGATTCTCATCTTTAAAACTGTGAATAATGAAAGTACCCTCTTTCCAGGGTTATCTTGTGATTAGACAATTTAATTCACGTAAAGTCCTTAGAATAGTACTTGGCGCATAAAACAGTAATGGCTCTCTCTGAGTGGTGCAATTATTCATTTTGGCTCTCTAGGTGATGGGGATACAGCTGTGACTAAAATATACAATGACCTTGACCTCATGGGGGGACAGGACAATAAACATATATAATCGCAGGAAGGAATAAATGCAGCAAAACAAAAACTGAAGAAAGAAGAAAAAGGGTACTACGTGTTTAAGGGATAATTTTTAAGCCATTGTCAATAAGAGTGTCATATTTTTGTTTTAAAAGAAGCAACTGTTTTTGCTTCACGTTACCATTTTTAAAACTAACTGCGTTTGAAAATATAGATAAAACCTAGCTAAGAAGTAGTTTTAGTTTCGTTAGTTCATCCTAGAAAAGTACTGGTCCAGCAAACACACTGTTGTTTTCGTGTAGTTCACATAGCACAGAGAACCAGCTCGGAAATGCTCACAGTGTTTTTAGGAAGGTTGGGGATTTTTATGTGGCATTCCATATTTATTTGCTCTTTTACCTATGTTTTCTTGAAAATGTTTCTGCTTCTATTGAAGATTCAAAGCACAGGACTGAGACCAGAAACCATCTGCTTATATACTTAGACACTGAAAACTGAAACCACTTATCCCCATACAACTTACTGTCTCCATTAGGGGTCAGCAAACTACAGCCCACCAGGCCAAGTCTTGCTCCCTGTTTATTTTTGTAAATAAAGTTCGGAACACAGCCATGCTCGGTTATTTCCGTTTTATCTGTGACTCTTTTTGCACAGCAACAGAGTCGAGCCATTGCAACGGAGATCCTATGGCCCAAAGCCTAAACGTTCTCACTATCTGGCCCTCTCCAGACTTTGCCAAAAGCCTATCGAGAGGCGAAACAGCAGTTGAGAACCACTCATGTGCTTCACTAACAATCACTGGCACGCTACTTCTTAGTTGTCTACATTAGCAGAACTTTATTATTCTAGAAGACTCTTGCCTAGGCAAATAATTATATTGTTCATTACAGGACTTTCCAAAGGCCCATCAACTCTTCAATAGAAAACATGAACAATTTGTATCCTCACTTTGCTGTGCCCCCAATCTTAAACTAATATATCATGATCTTCACTTAATCCAAAGTAAACCTCCACACCAAAAAACCATCTTAAACCGAACTTCAAATGCTTAACAAAAATCTAACATAGTCCTTCTCTCTCTGAGATAAGATCAAGTTCTGTTAAGGCGGCGATCTCCATTACCATGGTCAGCAGTACATTTAGATCTGTCTTATCGACAGGTTGTATTTAGTGATATTTGGAGTGCCAGCATTCGATAGTATGTAGAAAGATTTCAAATTTCAATGTCTTACATATATAAAAAGGACTTTTCTTAAATTACTTGATTTCTATTCAGGCAATTATACTTAAGGCATCCTTTTCACTTACTAAACACTGTGTTGAATCTAAACTATTTCTTTCACATTTTAGATTTTTAATTACCTCTGTCCTCACTGCTTTTAGATTTAGAATAAATCTAGAAAAAAATACAGATACTATATTCCCAAATGCAATATTTTAATGTTACTGGATTTCCCCAACGAAGTATAATTAAACATATTTGAGAGTCAGTTATCAGCATATTGAATTGGCATCCACCCTAACAAAGAGGGAATTGCTGAGTTCTACTTAAGAAAACTGCCTTCTGCTTGAGTAAATAAAAAGGCAAGAAATACTTTAAGTGATTGGGAAAACTTACCATTTGCCTGAATAAAAAATAATGACTCAAACTGGCCAAACTGGATAAAAATAACTTGGTTTTTTAATCTACCTGAAGCCAAATAATAAGCCTGAGTGTTTTTCTCAGTTTCCTACCAGTTGTTGTAGATGGAGCTTTATGAAATGCATTCTATGCTTTATTCGCTGCTCAATCCTCAAAGTAAAGAATTTCTTCCACGTAGGTGTTCAATAAATGTTTGTTAAATAAAATAATAAAGTAACTAATGTATTCTCTATATAAATGGAAATAAATGAAATCATTTCTGAGAACTTGCTTATAGGTCACAGCCCTCATCTCAACTTCAATTGCATTAACATCTAAAATCTTTAGGCTTCCTATGAAGACTGCCTGCTCTGATGGGATGTGTTCCTGACTGCTTGCTTTTCAGAAGTTTTCTTACAACTCTGCAGAGTCATCCTTTCCAGTTAACAACTTTCATTCCTTTGTCCTTAGTACCCAAACCCCAACTAGAGCTCTTGATTAGGGAGATGCATTTAGTGCCTTGATAGTGAAGAAACAGTAAGATCTCTGCTTCATCTCAGGATGCCGAAAGCCATGAAAGAACAATGATTCTACCCTAACAATGAGAAAAAGTGAATAATTTGCAAAGTCATAAATTTTTGAGCCCCTTGGAGAGTGGACAACAAGATGAACTTAATTCCAAAGGGTGGCAAACCTCTCTGAGGAGGGAAAGGGGAACCAACATTGTTCTACCTTTGACAGAACATGGGAGGAAGAGTTGGCTTTCAATAAAGCTGGTAAGAAGAAAACACGAAAGTTTAATAAATTCTTACATGCTGAGTATGTGTGAATGGGATAGGTCATAATCCTTGGGAATGGCATACACAAGGTGAGTCTGCACCCACTTGCCAACACTTTGTGAACATTCCCCAGAACGTGCAAGGAAAATCGGGGTCAGGCATGAGCTCTGTGATTCTCTTCCTGGTAGAGCCACGCAGGACCTGCCAACATTTGAAGTTTGAGCAAAAGTACCCAGAGAAGCCTATCTGTGTTCCTCCTAGGACTTGCATGCCTCTGAAGTGATGAGCAGCTGCTACTCTGTCATAGACACAAAACCTGACAAACATGCCCACACCTAGAACTCATCTCTGACAGGAAGCAAAGGCATCTGCTAATGAGAAGGGCAGGAAACCTGCCCACATCTGGAATCCGACAATACTTCATTAGGAAAGGCTACCTGCCACCAGGGAAGAAGAAGGAAAGTGTCCCACTCCACAGTGGACAAAGTTTGGCTGCTGCTGGCTGAGGAACAGAAAACCCACTCTCCCAATCGTGCACTGACACTATTCCAAAGCCACCTGCCAATGGGAGAAGGACAGGAAATCTGCTCATGTGCAAGAATTTACACTGACAGCAGGCCACTGACTCCCACTGCTGGGAGAAGGGCAGGAAACTCATTCATGCTCAAGATGCCACAGATCTTGCCGATACAGAGCTGATGTATAGGGCCTTACAGATGCTGCACTGAGTGGGGGGAAGAGATGGCCGGCCACTAGAGGAGGGCTCAAGCACAAGAAGATCCACTTCTGAAGCTGAGTTACACAGGGCATGCCTAAGACTGAGGTTGTAGAAGGAAAAAGACAAATTCCCCTATATTCACAAGTCTTGCACTAAGTAACAGCCTACCACTGTGGAGAGGGGCAACAGTACACAGAAACACACCCTTCTGTGTCACAAGCATGCAGAGCTAGCTGAAAGCAAAGAGGGGAGGAGACACACTGAGAGAAACCTTAGAGCAGTAAAGGCATCACACTAAGCAGAAAATGGAAGCAGTGGTCCCCTGAAGGAATAAGTGAGTTGCTTCCAAAGAATGTAAGAAGGGGAAAATACTAACGTTGCAGGGGAGAAAGCTGGCAGATCTCACCTCAACCAAGAGGTCAAGGTCAGCATCACCAGTGATGTCATGTGGAGAGCATGGAGCCCCTGATATGAAGTGATGAGAGGAGCACATACCTCTGTGGTCCTCTTCCTCCAAACCCATAACCCCGTCATTAGAGGAGAAAACTTCAGACAAACCTAAATTGCGAGATATTCAACAAAATTCTTGACCAATATCCTTTTAAAAATGTGTAGATAATGAAAAACAAGGAAAGACAGAAACTTTTATAGACATGAGGAGACTACAAAGACATGGTGACTAATGTAACACAGTCCCCTTGATTGGATCCTGGCACAGGAAAAGGACATGAGTAGAAAAATGGTGGTGTTTAGTTAATAGTCTCAATGTTAATATTTTACTTTTGACAAATGTACCATTGGTGTGTAAGATAATAACATTAGGGGAAGCTAGGTGAAGTATACACGGGAACTCTGCACTATATTTACAACTTTTCTATAAAGTTGTTCCCAAATAAAAAGGTTTTAATGTTAAAAATGGAAAGAAATAGAAATAAAGTAACCAAATTGAAGCACAAGGAGAAAAACAGAAGAAAAAAACAACAGTGTGTACAAAAGCTGTGGGAAATCATCAGAAATAAAAGAGGGACAATAGAGCAGAAGAAATATTTGAAGATACAATGACTATTTCCCAAAACTGAATAAAAGACAAACCAGGGGGAGGGTATAGCTCAGTGGTAGAGTGCGTGTTTAGCATGCACGAAATCCTGAGTTCAATCCCCAGTACCTCCATCAAAAATAAATAAATAAACCTAGTTACCCCCCCCCAAAAGACAACAAACCACAGATTCAAGAAGCTCAGAGAATCCCAAGCATAATAAAGTTAAGGAAAACAACCTAAGCATATCAGAGTCAAACTAAAAAGCAAAAGTAAAAAAAATCTTGAAGTATTCAAAGAAAAACAGTATGTTTAGCAGGTCATAGCTAAGAATGAAAGCAGACTTCTCATCATGAAAATAACATATAATGATATCTTTAAAGTACTTAATGGAAAAAACAAACAAACAGAAACCCAAACACAGGACCTTAAAATTCTATGAATGGTGAAAACATCATTCAAAAATAAAAGTGAAATAGGTTTTTTGAGACAAAAGAAAAAGCTAAGAGATCATATTGCCAGAAGACATATGCTTCAGACACTGAACAGTAACAGGGGGTATCTGAACAACTCTATTCCAATAAATTTGACAACTTAGATAAACTGGACAAAATCACTCCAATGGCACAAAATACCATCTCTCACTGAAGAAGAAATAGATAACCTGAATAACCCTATATCTATTAAAATTGAAGTTTTAGTCAGAAACCTTTCTGCAAGAAAACTCTAGGTTCACATGGCCACACTAATGAACTCTACCAAACACTGAAGGTAAAATGTGAGGGGGAGGGCAAGGGGGAGGTGGGACCTCACTTTTGACACTAGAATTACCATGATATTAACACCTAACAAAGATGTTACAAGAAAGGAAACTGTAGACCAATACTGTTCCTAACATAAATGCAAAATCCCTAACACAATACTGGGAAATCAATTTGTACAGCATATGAAGTAGATATTATATCATGAACAAATAGGCTTTCTTCCAAGAAACTCAAGTTTCAACATTCAAAAACCAATGTATTTTGCCACATTAACAGACTAAAATGCATACCATATGAAAAATCATTTGACAAAATTCAACACTGATTCATGAGAAAATTCTCATTAATTTGAAAATAAAATGTAATTTCCTCAGCCTAATGAAGGGATTCTACAAGCATAGCTAACATCGTACGTAATAGTGAATTAGAAACAAGTCAAGAGTATATGTTCTCACCTTTTCAATTCAATATTAACTGGAATTTCTAGCTAGCACAATAAGGCAAAGGAAAAAAAGGTATTTGGATCGGAAAGTAAGAAGTATAACTGCTTTTATTATCAGATGTCATGATTATCTACAAAGACTGTCTTCAGGAATCTACCCAAAAAATGATTAGAGAAGTGAGCTTCACAAAGCCACAGGAGAAAAGGTCAGCATACAAAAGTCAAATGTATGTTTATGACCTAGGACAGCCGAAATGTTTTGTAAAATACAAAATTAGAGTACTTATGCTACCTATACAGCTATGTGTCAGTGTCACACTGACATAAGGATAAACACACAGATCAATGCAGCAGGATAGTACAGAAACAGACTCACTTATAAATGGTAAGTTTAATTTTTGACAAAGGTGCAAAAGTAATGCAATGGGGCAAGTAATTTTAAAAACTGTGTTCACTACACTTAAAATGTGTGAGTCCAATAAGAACTTAAACAATGAATCTTCTATGAGAAAACATAGGAGAGAATCTTTGACCTTGGGTTATTAAATACTTCCTAGACAAGACAAAGAACTTATAGAGATTTATCAAAAAAATGTTTAAAATCTTGTATTTCAAAACACAAGACAAAGACTAGGAGAAAATACTTGCAAAACATGTATCTGATAAAACTCTCGTATACAGAATATATAAAGAACACTTGTAGCTCAATAACAAAAAGACAAAATACTCAGTTAAAAAATAGTCAAGATATTTGAACATTTCATTAAAGGAAATATATGAATGGCCAATAAGCAAATGCAAAGATGTTCAACATACTTAGTCAACATGGAAATGTAAATTAAGACACTACTATATATCCACTAGAATGGCTAAAATTTTTATTTATTTATTTATTATTTATTGAGTTATTTATTGAGTTATAGTCAGTTTACAATGTTGTGTCAATTTCCAGTGTAGAGCACAATTTTTCAATAGAATGGCTAAAATTTTTTTTAAATGAAAGAAAAGAAAACTAATGAGCATTGGTAAGAATGTGGGAAAACTGTAATATTGTTAGAATGCAAAATGATAAGTCTCACTAAGAAACAAAACTACCACACCAGGCCTTCGAAATAATGCACTAAAATGTGACTATGAATCTGCAGCTTGGGAAAGGAATACTTATATTTCAAGGATAAGTGCCCTTAAAGGATCAGAGAAATAAAGAACTCTGACTTTTCTCATTTTTCATTGATATAAGTTCAAATGATTAGTCAATACATTTTGCCTAATCAATGCTCTCACAGTAATCAGGTTCCAATAAAATCGTGAAGATGAAAGGCACTGACTGTTGCGCTGTCTCCCTTGATGGGTCAGCAGATTCCGAACTTTTAGATTCAGACACTTTGAAGTCTGAAAGATGAACGTCAAAACAGAAACAGAATCACAGACATAGTAAACAATCTTATGGTTACTGGGGGGAAAGGGGGTGGGAAGGGATAAATTGGGAATTTGAGATTTGTGAATACTAACTACTATATATAAAACAGATAAATGACAAGTTTCTACTGTATAGCACAGGGAACTATATTCAATATCTTGTAGTAACCTATAATGAAAAACAATATATGTACGTATATGTATGACTGAAACATTATGCTGTACACCAGAAATAACTGACACGTTGTAAACTGACTATACGTCAATAAGATGAAATAAAATAAAAAAGATGAACATCAGTAGATATGAACAGAGGCTAAGACCAAGCAGATACAAGATTATTAATCGATGTCTTCCCATTCCTTCATCCCTACTGCTGCTCATTTCCATTCCTACCATCTAGAACTGCTCATGTTTACAGATATGATTTCTTTCCCTTGCCATTATTAATTAACACATTCTGTACCTGTGTTTGCAATAGAAACCCAACTAACCAGTGGTTCCAACAATTTAAAAAAATGTGATAGTTTATACATCAACTTGGCTAGGCTATGGTAACCAGCTGTTTGATCCAACAGCAGTCTATATATTGCTATGAAGTATTTTTGCATGTGCCTAGCATTTACAATGGGCAGAATTAAATAAAGTATATTGTCCTCCATAATGTGGATGTGACCTCCACCAATCACTTGAAGGCCTTAAGAGCAAAGACATGTTTTTTAAGGAATTCTGCCTCAAGACTGCAACACAGAAACCCTACCTGAGTTTCCACCTGTTGACCTGCCCTGCAAGTTTCAAACTTGCCAGTTCCCACAATCACATGAGAGCCAATTCCTTAAAATTAATCTCACTTTCTGTCTTTATGTTTCTCTCTCTGCCTGTCTCTCTGCCTCTACCTCTTCATATGTGTGTGTATATATTTATACACATATATATTTGTGTGTGTGTGTGTGGTGTATGTTCTGTTTCTCTGGAGAACTCTAACACAGAGAATTCTTAATTTTCATAAAACAAGAAATCAGAGGTTATAAATTCAGGAACAGTTCAATGACTTCATGATGCCATCAGGCACTTCAGCTTCTAGCCTTCTGCTCCTCTATCCTTAGCTGGCAGCTTTTGTCCTTATAATTATGGTTGCAAGGTAGTTATTGCACCCTCAACATCATAACTGTGTTCCAGAAAAGAGTAAACTATTAAATACAGATTATGTAGGTGAGTTGAATCTGCCCTTTAAAAGGAATTTCCCAGAAGTCCCATCTAGCAAATTTCACTTCTAGCTTACTAGCCTTAACTATGTCACATGGCCATCATTAGCTGGAAGAGAAGCCAGAAAATACAGATCTTTTAGCTAGGCGTATTGCCCAGAGTTGGGGTTCTAGTCTAATAGAAAAGAATAGATATTGGATAAACTACAAGCAATGTCTGCCACATCCCTTCAGTTCTATGGACTGGTCCTTAAACGTACTCTGGCTCTTAGGTCCACTTATCTTCATTTTAGTACTGGAATATTATGTTCTTAGATATTGTTTTGGTCTTCCACTGTTCAAGGACTATTTGTTTTACCAAAATTATCATCATCTCATCTTCCTCCCCACTCCCTGTATCTCCTCTACTCCACACTCACCCCCATGGAACTGACCCTTTATTCAAAGAAACTAGAAATGTGGGAAGTAGCTAGTATTTCATGGTTAATGGGTCTACTAGAAAACAGATACTTTTTTAATATTGAAGATTCAGGGTTGCAGCTAATAATTAACTTGGATGGAAAACATTTTACAGAGAAAGAGGATGCTTAAGTTTAGAGGACATATGAGTAGCTAGGAAATTCATTTCCCAAAAGATTATTATGATGAGTTAGCTCAAGTCTATTAACTGCTTGAGATCACAAGAAATTAATACATAAGGCACAGTTGCTTATCTCTGGGATATGATACTGTTGGGACTGACTTCTGTCTGTCAGAAATAATCAGTAATTATGAAGACAATACAAAATCAAACTAAGAAACTTTCAAAAATTGCCTTAAAGGGGTATATGTGACAGGTAATTAACTTTTTTTAAAACTATAAATGAAAGCCCATGTGGCAGAAAATTGGTATTAAATCCATTATGTAAATTCTCTATCCTCAAAATTTCGGTATTCATCTTTTTTCTCACAATCTCATTGCCATCCCTTTAGATGAGACCTTCCACATACAGCTTACCTGTATCCCTTATTTTGATCTTATTCTGTCCCCCATACCACTACTACTGTGATCTTCCTAAGTATGAATCTGATCATGTCATTCCACTGCCTAAATCTTTCTTCTACAGGTCTCTGTAGTTTTCAAAATAAAGTCAAATGCATTAGCTTAGTACAAAGTGATGCTCATCATCTGTCTATTTGCTTTTCTAGGCTCAGCTCCCACTGACACTGCTTTTCTCACTCTCCAAACATATAAAGATAATATTCATTCACTGAATAGCTATATATTCACTGAATAGCTATATATTGAACACATACTGTGTGCCAGACACTGTGCTAGGTACAGGAGTTTAAAACAATAGTAATTATTTAATACTATTAGGTCTTATGGTTTTGAGTATGGAATGACTCAGTTTGGTAGCTTTTATTCAGAATTTCTCATGCAGTTTCAGACATTTCAGGGCCTAAGTTTTTGTGCTGTCTCAAAGGCTTCCTAACTGATATGCTTAGGCTGGGATGTCTTGAGCAGCTGGGAGCTGGAACAGTCAATGTTCCTCAGATGTCCCCCCCATCTCTGTGTGTTTGCTTCAGCATAGCAGTTTCAGGGAGGCTAGATTTCTTATATGGTGACTGAGGACTTCAAAGGCACATTTTCAAGAGAGAAGTGGAGGAAGTTGCATCATCTTTTTATGACCTAGCCCTGGAAGTCACATAGTGTCACATCCACTGTACATTATTAGTGAGGCAGTCCCCAAGGCTTGCGCAGGTTCAAGGGGAGGAGATACAGAGGCCATCTTGATGGAGAAGTGATAAGGTTCTGGAATGCATGCGGGTCTGGAAACGTTACAGATAACACAATCTGCCACAGAAATCTTTCCAGAAGAAGCATCTTGTCTCTTCATACTCCTATGCTTTCATAAATGCTGTTCACACTTCCTCGAATGTCTTTGCCTCTTCTTGATTTAAATTACTAATACTCACTTGGTAAAACTTATCTCCAGTTTCTTCACCTTTGAGAAGAAATCTTCTTTGACCACTACTCCTCACATCACTAGATATCCACTTGTCACCCCCATGCTCCTCCCCATATCTCACCTCCTGTATGTGTCATGCCTAATCCTAGCCTTCTTCCCATAAAATATTGTTGTGGGTGATTTCTTAATGCTATAACTGAACCCAAAACTTCTTCAAGGCATAAATCTCTGTTCAATTTTCTGTTCTCAGGAAATAATTTAGTATTTGTTGTATAATAAACACTTAAATGAATTAATGTAAAGGCAAATCAGATTATCTAGAATAATCTATAGCTATGTATAGAAATGTTTCTTAAAAACTTTTTGTTAGGATTTTAGGTATTCTAGATAGGAAGTGAGAACACAAATACAAAGGAGTCAGGGAGGCAGAAAACTAGCTTCTATACCCAAATTACTTGTACTTTCTCTAAGTTATGAGAGGATCATTTTACATCGAATCTATGGCTAGGACAAATGGGCATGTAAAGTGTTAGATGCTTTCTAGCTAAAAGGAGAAGAAAACAAACTTTTCTGCACATTTACTGTGTGTCAGGCAGTTTATGTACATTCACCCCAAAGATATGAGTACGGACTACCTGTATTTTGCAGATGAAGAACTAAGACTCACAGCATACAAGTAATTGTTCTAAGACATAGCAGACACTCAATTATTATTGCTATACGATTTGTAAATGATGGAACCAGGATACAAACTCCTATCTGTCTGAGTGCAAAATTCATTCTTTCACCCATATTATTCTTTGAGTAAGTTCTCATAGCTGTTAATTTCTATCTCAGATGAGGCTAGATCTCCATGATGCCCAATGTCTATTGGTGGCTGTCCTTACAGAACTTTTACATTTTTCACGAAAACAGTTACCACAGAGTTACAGACCATAAGAATATCTCTCTCTGTTTCTCTTCATTTCTTTGTTTCTTATTCTTTCTCTGAGGTTTTTAGGTGCTAGAGTAGAAGAAAAAGAATGTCTGGGTAGAGATACTGAAAAAGAATCTACGACCTTAATTATAGATGAAGGACTCTGACAGTATAATTAGATATGCAATTCTGCTGCTCATCTTAAGTGTTACCAGAGGCATTCTGGTTTAGTCTTATGACCTTTCAACCATTTCTAACATCTCATACTTTTCAACTGGAATTGTAGTAATGACATAGATCAAGCACTATTGTCTTGGTTTTGACTGATTCTTTCAAGGTAAGACTACTAGGATAATTAAAAAGCTCTTTTACACAGAAAATATTAAGAGAATTCATCTTTAGGATGCAGCCACCTTCCTGTATGTGACATTCCATCAGTTATCTACAACTTTTACTCTTCCTAAATTCTGCAAGATGAGACCATAAACCAATCTGAGAGTAGAAAGACCCAAGACATTTTATAATAGTTATAATCAAAACACTACATAACCAATCCAAGCTGATGTCTTTAAATCATTAATAATGCTTATTAACAATTCCTCCATTTAGGAAAAATATAGAAGAGGAAATATCCTTTAAGTCTTTTTCTCTTTATTGGCTAACATAAGAAATTTTTAAATATTTATGCAAATCAAATCTAACTAGATACATATAGTTGATGCAAAAGATCATATGAATTATTGCTAAGTTGAAAAATATATTTTTATCATTAACGATTTAGGGTAATCCTTGTGTCTTCTTCCAGGCACTAACAAAGCTAATTGAGATTGAGTGGATTAAACTTCTTTTATCTTGCTACGCTACCATCTTTTCTAGTGAAGAGCTTATACTTGGCCTATTCCCATAGGAATAAATATTTCAAAACTAAGAACCTCCTAACTCCTCAGCATATTCAGTGTACTAATTTGAGGAGGGACAACAAATCTATTTCAAAATTGTTCAGAGAATATGAGGCTTAACTTTTATAAATTAGAACCATACTTAATAGTCAGAAGAATTTGGTGATTATCCCATTGATAACAAAAAATCTTTTAAAATATGAATGACCACTTCCTATTTTTTGTTTCTAAGTACAGATTTTACTGTTCTGAATTTTCCTAAATTGGGAACTAGCCATTCTTTTTTCAAAAAGCACTAGTGTCTTGATTGTAAATAGTATGAAGAATTCAACTTGTCTCATGAATATAATTGCCTAAATTTCTTCCTATTCTGAGTTTCTATTTCTTTATTTTTTCTTAAAGACAACCATGAAATCAATGTACTAATTACCTTTCCAATACCCTTGCCTATGAATTTTGTTCCACAAATAAAGCTAAATGAAACGACCAGCCGGTCAATGAACTGATTATTATTGAATGCCACACTTTTTAGCTACTTGATCATAATTTGATGGCCATTAAAAATAAAAAGAAATGTTTTTGTGGTTGAAAATATGATACTTCACTCCATAATCTGAATTCTGTTGCCATATTTACATATTAAGCTCCCTTCAGGTTAACTTTTCAATTATTTAAAAATACACAAAATTATTGAGAAACACCAATTAGGCTGAGTGTCTAGTAAAGACTTATTTGGATGTAGTCCCAGATAATGTCTTTGGCTAATGGGAGGAAGGAAAATGAAGCAACATGATTTCCAGTAAATATGATTTAGTCCTGAAATGTGCCTTCAGCCAAAAATACTCTAAATATATGGTAACTCAAAGCTAATGCCAGTGTTCAAAATGCATATAGAAGTGTATGTGTACAGATGTGTCAGGAAATGCATAGAAAATTATATTTCAGGTAAGATACAGAAACTTTCTTTGACCATAAATATTTATCTATAGAAAATGATTTGAAAAAAAAGAACAATAGATAGTCATCACACCTAAACAAAATTATCTATTTTGTTACTATCAAAAATTCATTCAGTGTTCAAGTCAACAGTAGCTGTCTTTGGAAAATGGTACATTCTTATCATTTATCTTTTTTTACTATTTGAAGTTTTATACAATACTTATATATTACTTTTTCACAAATTTTAAGCCTAATTTGAAGGTAATATCTTTTAAAACTCAAAGAAATTCCAAAACATAATTTTAAGACTAAATATTTTGTTAGAATAATAATTGTTCTTTTGAAAAATGAAGCATTGATGGGTCCTGGGAAAAAGTAATTAGATCTAAGTCCATCTCTACAGGATGTCAAATTGAAATGGGTCTTCTAGATTGCTTTAGCTCAATGAGCGGTTTATGCACTGAGAGGAAATTATGTACATACAAACTACAGTTTTTAGGGTTTTCTGTAGCCAACAGAGTCAAACTGAGATGATCTGGAATTTGTGAACTATCAACAAGAAAGCTTTCTCAAATTATCTCTTCAAGTACCTGTTATAATTAATTTACTTTAAAATGCTTTCCAGGTTTTGGGTCTTCTAATATGGTGCAATGAAAACGAATATATGTATATATATACATGACTGGGACATTATGATGTACACCAGAAATTGACACATTGTAAGTGACTGTACTTCAATTAAAAAGTTTGCAGCTCAGATGGAATAGGGCCTAAGATAGATACCTTACGGAACACCAATGAGAATAGAGACAAGCTGAAAGAAAAAGAGCAAGATGACTGAGACATCTGACCAAGCCTGAATAAGAGAGGTCTGCTGTCAACTGCCATATCTTCTGTTTGTATCCATGATTTCATCTCTCCTTTTAGTTTCAGAGGAAGATGTAACCCCTTCAAGCTCTTGAGAATTCTTGGTCCTATATACTCTTCTTTCTGAATACTATTTTGCTTTCATCAACAACTTGCCTTCTGCATTAAATATGCTCAATGACGAGATCTATACATGTTTTTAACCTGTATGTCAATGGCCACAATGGTTTCCCTCCTTGTTGTCTAAGACTTGGGCTGTGCCTACGCACATTGACTCTTGATCACAGCTCATGCTCTGTTCCATGGGAAAAGAGCAAACATTATGCAAACAGAAACTCGAAAAGTGATTCAATATTGGAGTTTTGCCTCTCTTGCTGCTCTTAGGAAACTCTGCAACCATACTTTATTTCAAGGACAAATATCAAGAAACCTGGGGATTTAGTCTTAATCATGCCAGCAACTTCTGCATCAATAAGAAGGCAAGTCACCTTTCTTTAAGCACCCATATGCTTATCCTTTAACATGAGCCAAAATTGTCTTTAACCTGATTCCAGTCCTTTGTCATCTCCATTTTTATTTAATGTCTTGTTCACCAGTATCTGTCCTCTTCTGTGTGGAAATTGAACTCTCGATGGTCACCAATATCTTTGCCAAAATGAATAGTATATCAAACACATTCATGCTGAATTATCTGGCTGTTTGACACAATCAGCCATTCCTTTATTTTCAACTATCTCCCCCACTCCCCCTACCTTTTAAGAAAATTACTATTCTCACTTTTGTACTTCTCTAATTCTTTAGTTTTTAAATGGAGCTCTGTGGAAGTAAAATAGGTTTATATATTGGCTAAACTGATGGGAAGCAAAGGTATAAATATGTGCATTTAGGGGGGTGCATTCCTTTTATCAATTTTCAAAGGGTCTGTAAGCTAAAACAGTCTCGCTCCTTCATTTATTTACATTTACTGAGAACATTTAATATGTCAGGCCCTGTTCTAGGCACTGGGGAGAAAGCAATGATTAAAACAGATAATATCTTTGATCTCATGGTCTTAATTCTATTGGAGGAAGCAGACAATAAAAACAATTATGTCAGACTGTCTGTTTGAGGAAAGCGCTATGGAGAAAAAAGTAAAGCAAATTAAGGAGCTAGAGAATGGAAAAAATTAGTATTTTACATAGGGTAGTCAGGTAGTCTTCCATGGGGAACTCACATTTGAACAGAAACCTGAATAAATTGAGAAAATAAGCCATGTGGATACCTTGGGAATGAGTAGGATGCTGAGGTTCATCACTTGAGGTAGAAACATGCTCTGTGCCCAGCACCCAGGAGTCATTATGGCTGACCAGAGTGAATGAGAGGTGAGCACTGGGAAGTGAGTTAGAGAAGTACCCAGGGGCCAGGTTAGGCAGGCCTGATAGGCCGCAGTTAGACCCTCAAGAGCACCAACATACTTTCCCTTCCTTCCGTCAAGTTCAATACAGGAATCCTGTCAGCCTGATTTAGTTGAATGAGATTGGGCTTTGGATTATTACACATCTGGGCAACTACTGTGAGAGCTTGAGTAAGTTACTTGTTCCAGTTGAGAACTTTGAGCAAACTGCTTTACCTTTCTGTATTCCAATTTTCTGATCTTTACGAATGGAATTCAATTATCCAGCTGATACAATTATTACAATGTTCTAAGATAGCATATGAATGCACCCACCTTAGTGCTAGCACTAAGGGGATGCTTAATCATTGTTAATTTTCATGCCTCTTTACATAACTTCTTCAAGAGAATGTAAACATTTTCTTGACTTCAACAACTACCTCTATGAATTAATTCTCAGCTCTGTGTCTCTGGTTCCACCATTCACTTTGCTATAGTGTTTTCTTTCATCATTTGCACATGTCTACCTAGGTGTTCCAATAATACTTCAAACTAAAAATCACCTTTCCCCTAAAGCCGTGATCAAAATCTCAAACTGCTCTGGAGTAACATAAACGGATAAAAAAGATTTGATCCGCTGGAAATTGCTCAGTGTCAGCTCCCTGGTCCTTCTGTGCTCAGCGTTGCAGATCTTCAACCTACACACATGCACAGTACTCAGCCACAGGCTCCAGGGAACCAAACCCCTAGCAAGTTCTCCAGCGCTCTTTCTCTTTGTGGCTCCCTCCTTTCTGATACTCTGCCCTGAAATTCTAGCTACATCAGCCTCTGTGGATTCCTCCTCAACTTACAAAAACCACCATGCTCTGCTTGGGTTTTCCCTGTCGGCATCATACACCGGAATGTGCCTCCTGGCAGAAAGTTGAGGCCGCCCCAGGGCTCGCTTCATTTGTTTCCCTTCTCTTGGGGATCTCTGCAATGCACAAAGCTGCTGTTTCATATATTTTACGCCATTTTCTAGTTGTTTACAGCAGGAGGACAAGTTTGTTCCCAGTAACTTCACAAAGACAGAAGCTCACTGCTACTAGTTTAGTAGAAACCCACTGCAATATATAGAGCATGCAAACATTTTACGTATAGATTTCTTACAGGGTTTTTAAAATGAAAATTTTGTGTGTGGAGGTAGGACCTCAGGTGGAGCAATTCGTTCCAGCCTCAGGCCACCCTTACACAACTATACATTCTAGTCTGACAAAGCTGCTCGTCTCACCTTTATGGTATGTCTTATTCATCCAGCGCTGGGGCCTTCGTGAGCCAGGTCCGTTTTGCCCACAAGCAGCAAACCAAAATGCTGAGTTGCAGAGGTTTGGTAAGGCGGCCAAGCCAAGCAGGAAGACCGGTGAAGACATCTACCACCTCGAATGCAAGGGACTGGGGCACTGACGGGATAACGAATAAAGAAGCAGAGCGGTCAGAGGCGTGAGGAGCGGCAACTGGAAAAAGGTGCGGTGACTGTCACTCTGCGCAGGCGGAACTGAGCTACGGGCCGCTGCACCGTCCAAAATAGAGGCTCTGGGCACGACCTGAGGGTGGGGCTTTTGGTTCTCTGACGTCAAAGGGTCATCGGCCACTCACGCATGCCCAGTAGCACAGTCCGTGGTCCTAACCAGTCTTAACCAGCTCAGCTCAAACGAGACACAGCTGACTCCAAGTTCCTGGCGAACAACTCGGGCAAATATCTTATAGTTTATGCTAAGTGCCACTTAGAGGGCATGCAACTCCTTTGTAGCAACAATTTAAATGACCTTGATTAACGAAGGCAGGTGAAATCTATTTGACTAATGATTACCGTGGTTTTAGGGGTACTTAGAAGAAGCATAAAAGGCATTCAAAAATAAGTCTCCACTTACTTGTTCTCTCTTTATTTTCTTCCTTTGGGCCTATGAATAAGCATCTGCCACTACACAATTTTTTCCCACTTTTGAAAGTCCACATTATTTACATTATCTCATTCATTTCATTGTATTTCTTATGACATAATTATTAAAAGATGGCTACTGTTTTCTAGTAAGGTGGCTAAAGCTTATTCAAGCCTTAACTACAATTTGAGAGGTAAGTTTGATTTTTAAAGATTGTTATAAAACTTTAGTCACTCAACCCTATTTACTTGTATGACCAAGAATGCAACTCCAGGCAGTGCGTTCGGTGGTCCCGCGGACCTGTCTCTTGCTTCAACAGTGTTTGGACGGAACAGACCCAGGGACGCCCCTTGCTCCAGCTTCCGACCACCCTTCAACCTTTTTTCCAGTCACATCCTTCAGAACCAGCCACTGTACTATCTTCAGCCTCTGGGACCAGCCAACACCGTTTTGTGAGCTTAACTCATTACCCATCAACCATGAGCTAGCTCCCAGATTCGTCAGAATTATTCCAGCGAGGTTGAGGCCTCTGTCAACCACCTGGTCAACATGCATCTGTGGGCCTCCTACACCTACCTCTCTCTGGGCTTCTATTTCAACTGCGACGATGTGGCTCTGGAGGGCGTTGGCCACTTTTTCTGCGAATTGGCTGAGGAGAAGCGCAAGGGCGCTGAGCGTCTCTTGAAAATGCAAAACCAGCGCGGCGGCCGTGCCCCCTTCCAGGACGTGCAGAAGCCATCTCAAGATGAGTGGGGTAAAACCCAGGATGCTATGGAAGCTGCTATTGTCCTGGAGAAGAACCTGAACCAGGCCCTTTTGGATCTGCATGCCCTGGGTTCTGCCCGCGCAGACCCACATCTCTGTGACTTCCTGGAGAACCACTTCCTGGATGAGGAGGTAAAACTCATCAAGAAGATGGGTGACCACCTGACTAACCTCCACAGGCTCTCTGGTCCCCAGGCTGGGCTGGGCGAGTATCTCTTCGAAAGGCTCACCCTCAAGCACGACTAGGAGCCTCTGCAACCCAGCGGCCTTTACAGAGCCCCTCTGGTGTCAGGGCTTCTGCCTGAAGCCTCTCTGCAGTCACCAGGCAGCTTTTTAACCATCCTGGAGCCCTCTCCCAAGCCTTGGACCAAATAGAAATAAAGCTTTTTGCCACGGCAAAAAAAGAAAAAGAAAAAAAAAAGAAAAAAGAATGCAACTCCAGCAAAGGGACACTTCAGTCTTACAAAAGAAAGCATGAGTGTTAGAGCCCATGTTTTATATTCACAATGTCAACTTGCCTGCATCTTTAGAATTGGTTTATTCCCTTCACGTTGTATATAGTCCAGTGCTTGAAAATATGTTTCAAAAGCTTATTTCTCTTACTATTTTTCAGGTCTTAAATCAGGGTCTTATGAAAAGGGAAAAAAATATGCCTGCAATAGACTTAGGTGGTGATTTTCATGTTGCTCACAGAGAACTGATATTTAGAGTTCCTTCAAATTCCAGACTGAGACACAATCATGAACAAAAGCTCAGAAGAAGCCTCTTTACTGCTAATGCAATTGTTAAGTGTATTGTTTTGAAAATGAAAACTTATGCTTTGCACAAAGTTATCTAATCTGCACTCATGCCACTTTTAAATTGCATAAAATAACAGAAAAATGATAGCATAAATCTTCTGTATGTGAAGTCGTTATTTTCCTTTCTAGAATGCAATGTGTGTATCTTTTTCTTCATACTGAAGTGCCTCATTCAAAACAGAGGCAACTGGACAATAATTCTCACCCAGGATAAGGTTTGTACAATTGAGTAATATCTCTACTTCTCAGCATGAAGTTAATTTATGTAATTTGTTACACTTTAAGGTAAAATAATATATGCACATATCTACCATATCCACATTCTTTTTAAAAAACAAAATTTTAATCCTTGTTCAATGTTCAATCACTTTAAGTTCACAGGGATACATATGCTTTCATTGCAGTCCCGTTAGCGCAGACAGCGGCTTCCTGCAGTGCCGTACAGAAAAGAGAGGGCGGTTGTGTCCTTTTATCCTCAAAATTTTCAGAGATTTTAAGTTTTCTTCAGAGACTTTTTACAGACAGATAAGTGAGAGGAAAGAAATAAAAACAAACTCAAAGACAAATAAGATACTTAATGTTTTCACTTTTTAATTTCTTTCTATAATTTGTAGATGCCTTGCATCAAGGGAAATTATTTCTTTTCGGTTTAGCTGCAATAATTCTACATTGTTTCAGAAACTGAGCTATCCCATATTGTGTCTTCTCTTGAAATGTGATATTGCACTAGATTAAATAATAGTACATACTTTGTCTTTTTTTTCTTTTTAGATTGATTATTTTTTTATGATTTTTTTTAGTTCTTTTTTTACTGAAGTGTGGTTGATTTACAATGTTATTTTCAGGTGTACAGCAAAGCCAATCAGTTATACATATACATACATATATATTTCTTCAGTTTCTTTTCCATTATGGTTCATTACAAGAAATTGAATATAGTTCCCTGTGGTAGACAGTAGGTGCTTGCTGCTTACCCACCTCACATATAGTAATGTGTATCCGTCAATCCCAAACTCCCAATCTTTGTTTTCAAAGTTAGCCATAAAATTTTATTAAACAGCCACCAATGCATACATACCTCATCCAGATGAGCAAGATTTTCCATTTCTCACAAGACTGAAGATTATAGATCCATTTGAAAACTTCTTCCAAACATTTAAAAGCCAACTGTTATTTTTCATAAATTTATTTAGCATCATTTAAAATTTAGTAATTTAATATTTTTTAAAGGAAACAATTTATCTCATCTATCATTTCTCTCACATATATACTCATCTTTACTATTTTGTTTTTTGTTCTATCTGTTTTCTGTAATCTTTTGGGAAGGTTAAAACCTAAGACATGACACTAATCCAGCTTTAAAGACTCAAGGAAGTCGAACAAATTAATCATTCCAAAATGACTGCTTTTGAAAATAAAATCTTTACTACAAGCGTGAATTTTTTTAAACTGAATCTATCAGTGGGGTTTTGTCTCATGCCATTTATTCATAGTTTTAGTGACACTATGAGAACTCTTGAATGTTTTTACTCAGATTTCTTCCTAGGTCCTTCAGGTAACTCTATTGTAATGGTTATATTATAGGTAATTGTTTGACTGACTACTGCTTTCCTTCTAAATGATGAACTTTCTGAAGTTAGGGAAAATATCTTACTAGTCATTGGAAACAGGTCCTGAAACACACAACCTTTTGCACAGTAAAGCATCTCCCAAGTATTTGTTGAATAAATGAATATTGCCTAACAAAATCCATACACAATTACTGCTGCTTTTTTGATGCGTTCTACTGTCTTAACACGTGAAAGCAGCTCCATTCTTTCCTACTAGTTTTAGAAATTCTGTGATTCTTTTGAAGTTTCCTTTGAAAAGCCCTTGCTAGTATTTTTCCAGTAAAGAGAGACATCAATGAGAAAAGACGTCACCTTGTTGAGTACTGAAAATAGTGAAGGAAGGACTTATCGATAGCTTCCTACTTCTTTGGTCTCAAATTGTAGCTTTCTATAAGCTGAGGAAATAAGAAGGCATACAAAAGAGAAACTATGCATCAGACCTGATTTTTAAAAAACCTTTTCTGAGGAAGATGTATCATCATTACCCATACCACAGGAGTATTAATCATATTACTTTGAGGAGTCATGAAGTCTATGTAATTATCTTGAAAGCCACTGCCTGCCACAGGGAAATATATATTATTGCGGGAGTTATATTCAGTTGGAAGCTAGCAGGCTAAGGTGGTAACACTCACCCACCCCCATACTTCCCCATACCTACCATTCTCTGCTCTCTCCATCTTTTGACTCCACAGTGGGAATCAGAAACAGTCCAAGTGGAAAGTAGGTTTTTAATAACAATTACCAAGAATTCACGTGCTCTCAATCCTGTCTACCAAAAATATGACTCAGTGTTTTCCATGAATTTTTTAGCCATGAGTTTTAGTCAAGGCTCTCCAGAGGAACAGAACCAATAGAATATAGATCGATTGATCCATTGATCGATAGATAGATAATAGATAGAGAGATGATAGGTAGATAAATAGAGAGATAGACAAGGATTTTTTACGGAAGTGGCTCACATGACTATGGAGGCTGGCAAGTACAAAATCTGCAGGGTGAGCCATCAGGTTGGAGACTCAGGGAAGAGCCCATGTTGCAGTTCAAGTCAGAAGGCCATCTGCTGGCAGAATTACTTCTTGCTCAGGCTAGATGAAGCTTTTGTTCTATTCAGGCCTTCAACTGATTGGATGAGACCCATTCACATTACAGAGAGCAGTATGTTCTTCTCAAAGTCTACCAGTTTAAATGTTAATCTCATCTAAAAAACACCATCATGGAAACACCCAGAATGTTTGACCAAACATCTGGGTACCATGGCCCAACCATGTTGACACATAAAATTAACCAACACACCACATAATATTTACTGGGCCTTTGCCCTCTAAGTCTTCCCCATTGCAAGTATGGATGAACTTGGGTATGTTGAAATCACAGGCCAACATATGACTGGTCTAAGCAGGCCCAGAAGATATCTGATTTACAGGACTATGCTAAGCTGTCCTGGTGTTGCCAGCACTATAATTTATAATTCTGTTCACTTTTGTACTTACAAACTAAAATGCTGTGTTGGTTCAGTCTCCTACTTCCTCCCATCTCCAGTAAAAAATAAATAAATAAATAAATAAATAGTACAAAAGATATTGAAGGACAAATATATTGGATTAAGTAATTCCTAAGATTCCTCAAAGTTCTAAAATTCTATGAGGGTGAAGGAAAATATAAAGTCAGGCCTGTCTTTCTCTGAAGTCTATATTGGGAGATACTAATTCTTATGATGGTGTCTGGAGAGTGAGTGTGTATGTGGAGCAGGGGGGAGGCAGGATTGCAGAGAAGGTAAAGAGGGAGTAAAAAGATCAGTGATTTCTAAAAGGTTCAGGAAGAAGGAGGGATGAACAGCTGAAGCACAGGGGATTTATGGGCAGTGGAACTGTTCTGTATGATACCATCATGGCAGATACATGACATCACACATTTGTCAAAATGCATGGGACTTACAGTGAGCCCTAATATAAACAGTGGACTTCAGCTAATAGTAATGTATTGATACGGGTTCATTGATTGTAATACATGCACCACACAAACATAACATATTAATAACAGGGGAAATTGTGGGTCTGGGGAGAGGAAGAGGGAGTATACGTGAGCTCTGATTTTTTGCTCAATTTTTCTGTCAACCTAAAACTGCTCTAAAAATAAATCTATCAATTATTGAAAACTAGGATCAACTTAAATAGAAAAATAGTTAAATTATGTGTAACTATAGGGTTGACTATTTTGCAATAATAAAAAATGATGTTTATGAAAAAAAAATCATCCCGAGCCTAAACCTAAAGGAGCAAAATCAGGAAGGGGAGGGGGATAACATCCTGAATTAACTTTTTTTTTTTTTGGAAGGAGGGACACTCAGTTGGGAGAAAAAAAAAGAGTCTAAGCAAAGAGCTAATAAATTTGTTCTTACAACAGTCTAATGAGACATGGACTAGGTCTAGATAAGCAGCAATGAATGAGAAAGAAGTGAACAGATTTCAAATACTGTGAAAGTAGAATGGACCAGACACAGTGATGGATTGGATGTAGGTGTGCTGGGAGAGAAGTGTGTTGTGAATGACTCTGAAATTCTTCCTCATCTCATTTTCTAAAGGAGAGGCTGGAGATCAAGAGTTCTATTTTTAACTGCTTAATCATGAGCTGCTTATGAGGCATTGATGTAGGGGTTTCAAATATACTTACAAAAATCTCATAAAAGTGGCCTAAAGATACAAATTCCACAGTGCTATATGTATATAGATGGCATTGGAAAAACCATGAGAATGGATGAGAATATCAACAGGGGTGGGAGGTCGGGGGAGGGAATGATGACAATAGACATAATAAAGCCATTGTTTTGCTAAGGGAGGAGGAGCTAGTAAAGGAAACTAGGAATGAGTGGCAGAAAAGTAAGGGGAAGACCTTGAAATTGTGGTGTCATAGAAACTAAGAGTATTTCAAAGAGAGAGAGGTCAGCCATGCCAAGTGTTGCATGGAGGTCTGGTAAGAGATAGTGAACTACTTATGAGTCCTGGCTCTAGAATTTGGCTTCTTGGAATCATATACCAATTGTATTCCTTACTAGTCATGTGACCTTGAGAAAATAATTTATCCTCACTGTGACTCTACATCACCTCACTGAGATTCTATTTCTGTAAAATTAGATTACCTACCTCACAGAGTTTTTGCAAGAATGAAATGCAATACCTAAGTTACATGGAAGAGAACCTGGCAAACAGCAAGCATTCAATGAACGTCAGCTATTAACATCACCAAAAATGTATTTTTTTTTGATTTGGCAATATTGAGGGTGCTAGTGACACAGTAAAGGCAGAGTTAGCAGAACAGTGGGTCAGAGTGGGCTAAAGGATAAGTGTTCTATTGATAAAATTATTTTCATAGCACTTGGACAAATCCAAAACAAGTGACAAAAGGATACTCATTGTCACCAGAAGCCATGAATTCCATTGGATATGTCTATATATGTAATAGCAATCTAGCCCCCACATTTACCACCCCACTGATCATGGTTTTTGGTCATGGTTTTCCACTAGTATTCTCAGCTCTAATTTTGAGAGGGTTCCTCTTTGTATTGAACCAAAATCTGCCTTTTAAGTCTTTCAATTCAGTGACCATCTGTCATTTGGGGCCAAAGTACCACATAGCCCTAAAGTGTAATGATCATTTATGTCATAAATATCTTTCAATCCTTTATTTACAAAAGCTGTAAACTTCCTTCACATCATCTATTTTAATGGTTCTCAAAAATGCCCATCAGAATCAGTTGGGATTAAAAAATAGATTTTGAATCTCGGGCCTATCAGTATAAAATCTCTAAGAGCTAGGGTCCAGGAATCTATAACTTAAATGCTCCTTTGGCAAATTTGACATACACGCAAGTAAAGGAACAAATGTTCTATTGTCTATGTGAAAAAAGACCTTCACTGATCCATTTTTTATCCTTTTTTCAACTCAGAGATTCCAACATTATCAACTGTCACTTTTATTGGCACCATTACTTTAATATTTGACATTTCCAAATTGCAAACATATTACATTTTGCAGAGATACCAATTACTTCCAATGTATGATCATTTAACAGCTAATTGCAACATACAAGGCTTTGGCACCCAGATGTCACGCGGCTGGGTGTGCCTACTTGGCTACAAATCCTTTTAGTTACTGTGTTTCTTTGCCAGATAGATGCTGTGTCTGGTTGGCACAGGGTAGTGCCCAGGTAGTGCCCACTGTGCTTTGGCAATGTATGCGATGTTCACAGTGAAATGAATTTTACTTTCTTACCATCACCAACTCATAATTCTTGCACTGTTCTTTGAATCAGCTGTCGCCAGCTCTTTCTCACCAATAGCAAGGGGTGATGGAAGCTAGGTAGTTAGCTCAAAACCGAAGTCCAAGTTGATTTCACACTTTAAAATTGGAATCATGTTTTTCTTTTTGATAAGGAGGGAACTGCTATAGGCCACCCAGCCCTATGCTTGCTGTTCTGTGTATTTTCTCCATAGGTATTCTGGCAGTTTGGACGTGAGCCCTGGCATCAAAAAGTAAGACAGGAAACATAAGGGAACCAACCAATTTCTCCCCATATTGTGATTGGTTTTTACTTATGATTTATAATTGAACTATAGCATCACTGTCACTGGCATCCTCACTTCTCCTTGCCAAGACCAGCTTTAAAGGCTAAATTTTTCTGTCTTTGCACACTCTGTTATTTCTCAGAAATGCTCTTCCTCTTAGCTATCGTTAGCTCCAATATTTGCTTGTAAGCATTACCTTCATACGTTCTTTTCAACAGAACTCAACATCTGGAAATCAGTCTTTTCAGGATCTTCTCATTGGAATAATATTCACACCTGCAACATCATACACGGCTCTAGAAAACATCTCAAGTTAACCCAGGATCTGTCAAGTGACACTTACAAGGAAGTAGCTTACCACTGGAACAATTAAAACTAGCATACCACGCCAGCACTCAGGCGGAGCACTTCTTGACACTGCCAACGTTAGTTTTAACAGCTCTCAGTAAAACCTGAAACCACTGTTGTTGAAATGATTTGTTTTCCATCTTTGTTTTGCTTCTGTTTTTAATGTGTGCTTTCTCTGGGACTTGTAGAAATTTCTGATGCCTCCTTTAAGTTGCTCCAGATTGCATTTGATTTTAAAATGTCTTTTTTGCTCCAGAATCTTCATTGTCAGGCTCAAGTGTTTGTACCCTCTGAGCAAACGCTTTCACAGCTGAAACTATGCATGTCCCTACAGCAATTAGCACCATCTTTTACACATGATGAATGTGTAAAAGAAACAGCAAATATATTTCTAACATGTGAATAAATGTGCACTTGTTTAGTCGTTCCTTCACTCACTTATTTAACAAATATTTATCAAATCCCAGTTATGGCTAGGCACTGTTTTAGGTTTGGGGGTTTTAGCAGTGAATAAAACAAAGTCCCTGCTCTTAGGGAGCTTATACTGTGGTGAGAGAGACAGTCAATAAGCAAAGCTGTAAATATATGTATCAAATTCTTGTAAGAGGTATTGAGAAAAATAAGGCAGGATAAGGGGGGCAGTGAATTCTAGGGCCCATGATTCACTGTTTTACACAGGCTGGTCTAGGGAATCCCTCACTAATGAAGCAGCAATTGAGCAGAAACCGAAGGAAGGCAGAATGAGGTGTTGAAATTTCCGGGGAAGTGTTCCAGGTAGAGGGAAAAGTAAATGCCAGGCTTCTAAGGGAACATATCTAGAGAATGAATAAATGGATCATTGGATAAATGGATAATGAATATTGAATAAATTAGAAGAGAGGAATCATTGGAGACAGACCCTCAAGGGATCCCAATGTTCGTATCCTTAACAATCTCCTTCCCTTGAGTGTGGGCAGACCCTTTCGGTTGCTTCTAACAAACAGAATATAGCAAAGGTAAGGGGATGTCACCTCCAAAATTACGTTATTTTATATACAGATACAGATACAGATACAGATACAGATACAGATACAGATACAGATACAGATACAGATATGCTAACATGCACTACAGAGACTCTCCTCCTGGCCATGAAGAAGCAAGTTACTGGGATGTGGACTGCCTGTGGAGAGAGCCACGTGGCAGGGAACTGCGGGTGGCCTCTAGGAGCTGAGAGCCACAGCCCTATAGTCACAAAGAACTGAATTCTTCCAACAACCATGTGAGCTAGGAAGAGGACCCCAGGATCCAGATGAGAATGCTGTCCAGCCAACACCGTGACTGTAGCCTTGCAAAACCTTGAATAGAGGATGCAGCTAAGCTGTTTTCAGATTCCTGACCCATGGAAACTGTGAGATAATACATGTGTGTTGTTTTAAGCTACTAAGTTCACAGTATTTTTTTCTGTACACAGAAAACTCATATGACAACTAACACAGCTGAGTTTCATGTTAGTCAATTATTTTACTCATCCTCTCCCCCAAATTTAAGAGTAACAAATGTGTTGCATAGTTAGTTTTCTGTTTCCCCTCTCCCCCAACACCCAGACCTACCTAACCCTCCTGTCCAGGCTCAGCCTCAGCTCAGTAGCTAAGACCACATTTTACATTGTGTTGTCTTCTAATCTTTCACTACATAACACATTATCCCAAACCTGAGTGGCTAGAAGAACAGTTTATTGTTAGTTCTCGTGATTCTGGGCTCAGCTGGGCAGTTCTCATGTGGTTCAGTTATATAAATGGTGGCTGAGGCTGGAGTCATTTAAAGGTTCAATTAGGCCAGATGTCCAAGACACCCCAGTCTAAATACTGGCAGTTGATCCTGGCTGTCAGCAAGGAACTAGCTGGAGTTGTCAATTGGATTACATGTGACTTTTCCCATGTTCCTTAGGCTTCTTATAGCAGGGGAGCTGTGTTCTGAGTTGGAGCATTCCCAAGAGGATGCATTCTGAGAAGTTATATGTGGAAATTGCCAGGCCAGTTAAGAATTGAATCCGTAACTGGGACAGCATCATTTCTGCCATATTTGATGCCTGTTTCCAGGGAGTGGAGAAATGGACTCATTTTGATGGGGGAGTAGTAAAGTGACATTGCAGAAAACCATGCGGAATAGAAGATAATGTTGCAGCCACGTTTGGAAAATATTCTCGGTCACTGTAATGACTGAGGGAAATCAAGCTCAATTCTATGCTTATCACTGAATCATAATTGAAATCAGAGAGCCTTGAGTTCAACACACGGCTCTGTCCCTTACTAGCTGTATGATTTTTAATTTAACTCCCTGGGACTCGGTCTCTTCATCTGTTAAATCAGATAACAATAACTACCTCACTAGTAGTTGTAATAATTAAAGGAAAAAGATATAAAAAGACATAGCAGAGTTCTTGGAACCTGGTAATACATCTATAAATAATAACTATTATTATTATTAGGAGTAGTATTAGTTTTGTTATTTCAACCCTGGATTTATTCCTGATTCTCATAACTGGAACTCTTTTTTTTATTTTTAAGATATCTTGCACTCTCCTAGTAGTAAATAAATTATGTCATGAGTCTCTGAACCAATAACATTCTCTACACCACAATCATCTAGGCATGGCTTTCTGCCTTGGTTATGCCTACCCTATTTATCTTCCCAGAGATTATAATATTAGACTGAACCCCAACCAAGGAATTAGAGTCCTATTTTCCACTAGTGGGCTTTCTGGATGGGCATCACCTACTTACTTTTATAGATTTCTGCATGTGGCCTGTTGTGTGATTCTCCACTATCATGTTTATCCATCAAGATACCCCCATAGGTTTACATTAGACCCTCTGAGTTCCACTGCCCAGCTTCAAGTCTGGGCTTGGTCTCAGAGTTTGTACCTGCCCCACTCCTACAAATCAGTCTAGTTTTAGATCCTGAATTCTTCTCCTGTGTCTCATCCTGTTGGAGGCAGTATGATAGTTTTGGTCAGGTATGATTATGTAATTTTCAGGGTTCTAATCCTTCATACATGGATGCTCTTCTGCCTCTTACTCAGTTCCCCTAAGCTTATTGTCGTCCATGCTCACGTGCTCACTTGTTCTCTCCCACCCTCTCTTTGGCCCCTCCCATGACCCATTACCACACCTCTTCTGCAGGAGCTCTAAGAATTCCTCTGTTCTTTCCCATCTTCCAAACCTAGAGTGACCTTCGATACCTGCATCTAAGAGCATCACTGTATCTCCTCACAAAGTTATATAATAGGGGTCACTGAGCTTTGATTTCTTCTTGAAGAGATGAGCATAGAGAAAGAATCCATCCTCATTTAATAGCAGTTTAGTTCTGGGGAGATAGACACAGCCCTCGATCCACAATGATTTCCCGAGAGGAGTGCTTTTCACTTCAGCATCTACAGGAAAAGACAGTCCTCTAGCAAGTGTGGCAGGTTGATTTACTGCAAATTTGATGTGACGGGGTGACCTAAAGAGAAATAGCACCATGCTCTCACTGCTGGAGATTCACTGGCAAAGAATGAAAAGTGATTTTTACCCCCACTAGGAAGCCATTCAGGTTTTTATCTCCCTAAGGTCTGGTTTCCCTTTCCTCTACTGGAAGCTAATCAGCTTTGGGGTTTCAAGGCTCTGAAGGAGATGTTTTCATGGGTAGGGGGACATAGAAATCTACCTTAAAATAGACTTTCATGTTGAGAGGACTTAGAGGCCCATGGATACAATTAAGCATTACTGTTGGAAAAGCAGTCAGAACAAAGCTTTGTGCTTAAAAAAATTATTTTAACTGTATTAGATGTAAGTCCACAATTCAGACAGTGCTGGGGTACTGGAGGGGAGGGATGGAGCATGGCTGGAGCGTCTCTGCAGCAGCAGGTGAGGGTGAGGACTATGTTAGTTGCCCAGGGAGCCTGAAAGGGGGGCCAATTCCAAGCTTAGCCAGGAGAGAACTCAGAAGGAGATAACCTCATTGGGATGACCTTGCTCACTTGGAAAGGGAGCTGGGCCAGGATGTCCAAGCCTGAAGAAAAATGCGCATGCAAATGGGACTGGTTTTCTGCAGCTACAAGTCGGAGTAAAACCTGACAGCAGTGAAAACAGTCATGGACTAAGAAACCATGGCCTATCATGATGAGATCAGAAATATTGGGAGTGATGGAAGTGTTAGCTATCTTGATTTTGGTGGTGGTTTCATAGGTGTACACATCTATCAAAATTCATCAAACTGTACATCTGAAATATGTGTAGTTTACTGTACAGGAATCATACCACAGTAAAGGTGTTTTTAAAAAAAGAAACACGGGAGACTGTCTTCTTGGGGCTATTTGTGTCTTTCAGGGCTGTGATATTATGCCAGATATTGTCTATCCTGAGTCAGTATCATTTTGACCTTTCTCTATATGTCCCAGAAACAGAAATCGTAGAGATCCATTTTCAGGATCCCTTGCCAGCAGGTCCCTAGCTTAGAAGACACCAGGGAAAAGGACTTGTGTGAAATTTGGAAAATGTGAAAAAGAAAAAGCCATTATTTTACCTCAAGAAGTTGCAGGCAAGGGCTGGGTTGAAACAGGCAGAGCTTTGGCAACAACTTCTCAGCATCTTCAAGGAATCTCCAGGGGCCTCGTGGCTCCTGTAGACACCTGAATTATCAGTGGTAGTCCTCTCTGATTGCTGCATTTTATGCTTCCCTGATGTTGGCAGCACTGCAAAGTTTGTGAAAACTTCTGTTTACCTGTATTAAAAATGTCTTCCAGCTAGAAATATTTATAATTATTTCCACCCACCTTCCTGACTTTACCTGTGACTTTAGGAAGGAGGTGAAAGGATGTCCCCTCAAATAAATGATACTGGACTTACAGGTAGGGACGGGAGCTGATCTTAGTCAACTTGGGGAAAATAATTAAATGTAACATTATTCCTACCTCGTATGCTGTGGAACAATTCATGCTTTTTGCATAATCAAAGTGCTATTTGTAGGGAATTTATTAAGGCAAGTGTTTGAAAGATATAGGTGATAATCCACTATAGCATCTTCTAATATCAAAAATCTTTTAAAATGTCTCCCTTTACACAATAAACACCCATAACTGAGTTTTGCGCTCTAAGTGGCAATTCAGAACTGTTTGAGGCCAGTGAATAAATAGCATAAACAACTACAAAACAGAATTGAGTATGCAACCACCTTCGTTGCAACCATTTCAGGATTTAAAGAGAGAATTTAAACGTAGGGAATAGTTAGAGAAGTAATTAGTCTCTGTAGTGACCAATCTTTACATTATTCATCTTTGACATCTATCATTTTTTTCAACCATTTCAACTAAAATAGAACCCAGCCTAGCTCTTTGGAAGGCAGCTATGCTCACCACTATGTCACCAATGCCCTCAGCCTAGCTCTTGAAATGCAAAGTGGAACTGACTTCAGAAACAATTGTTCCATTGTGTTCAAAATGAGGATTCCCTTAGGTGAAGAGGATTACAACTACAGACTTCCAGTTTTAAAATAAATAAAGTCATAAGGATGTAATATACAGCCTAAGGAATATAGTCAATAATACTGTAATAACTTTCTATGGTGACAGATGGTTACCTGATTTATTGTTGTGATCATTTTGTAATTTATTTAAATATTGAATCATGTTGTACACCTGAAACAAAATAATATTGTACATCATCTATACTTCAATAAAAAAATGAGTGTACCCTGTATAGCCCATTTTAACCTTGCTTAGTAGATTTTGCCATGGCAAGGGCAAATGGTGATGTGTGGAGTAGCGGACATAAGCAGGTTTTTTTTTCAACCACGAGAAACATGGGAAATCCCAAGAGTGTCTCGACTTATTAAAAGAATATATTCTAGTAAAGCTATTTAATGAATCTGCATTAACGTTACGAATACAGTGAAGAATCTGCAGTGCCTTAATACAGAGCCGCCCATATCCTGGTAACATTACTACTGCGGTGCAGAAATGTACCATTAAAATATGTGTAAGTGAAAAAAACAGCATAACTAAAACCCTTCCAATTCTCCTACTAAGAAAGACAAATGTTTTCTGGTATACTTCAGGCACCTGTGAACTTTCAATCTGTCGAATATAATCTAGCTGAAGACAGCAACCTGCACTGTGGTTGCAGCTGCCCAGAGAAATCTTCCCAAGGGAAGCATGTCATCCCCGCTGGAGGAAGTCTCTGTTATGGTAGACTAGCTGTTTTGAATGTTCTTTGTGAACTAGAAACTCAAAAAAAATTGATCTTTCAAATTAGTCTTTTAGCCAGTGAAGTAACAAATTGACCTAAAATGACACTCAATTATTTACTGTCTTTTATCCAAGTCCTGATTATATAACACTATACTGAATTAAACTCAATAAGTATTTCTAGAATTCAGTGAATACATAAATGAATAGACTATCATCACATTGATGGATATGTTGAGCTATTTTGGAAATATATGGGAGCATTTTAAACTTTAGAAAGTGAAGGAATTATAGATGTTATTCAGTACCACTAAGGAGACCATAATGCATGGTCTCCAAAACAATTTTTATAGTAGCAAGTGTTAGGTTAGAAGGGACATCTGGACAACAGGTGTCAACAGGCACTATTCCAGGCAAACCAAGATGTATAATCTTTCTAAGCATTTGGTCACCCGCTCCAAGTTTGTTGCTAAAGTGTGAAACATAAAGGTAAGAGAAAGCAGAATCATTTCTAACATGATCTTACTGATTAAAACACTATAGGCTTGAAATAGACCTTATAGCATATGTTGTTTGGGTCAATCAAGAAGCAGACTTCGTACTCGAGTTGGGAGTGCAAGGGGTTTACTGGAGCGAGAAGGAAGATAATGCCAGTGAATGATGAAGGAGGGAGGAAGAGAGAATGGGAAAGGAAAGCTTTCAAACTCCTTTTTAGACCTGACACCTTTGACAAGAAAAGAGAGGAAACAGCATTGGTCAGGGAGTGACCACGATACGGCTCTAATTCTTAGCTGATCCAACGGGGAGCTCTGGAGCAAAGGTTTCCCACTAAAGGAGACCTGTCAGGACGTAGGGCCCCTGCCAGGCTCAGTCACCACCTGGGGCTGCTCAGGAATTGCTGGCCTCAGATCAAAAGCTAAGGCAAATAGGGAAATCTGCACTCTTTGCAACTGAATGATCAGTTTTCTCCTGATGGAAAATCTGATTGGTGCATCTCCAATGGCTGCCTCACAGTGTATCAAATGCTATCTTCTTTGACAAATGAAGACACTGAAGTTCACAGGGATCTTTAAGCCAAATGGCCGATACAAGAACCTAGAGACACTGAAACACCACACTGATATGTCTTCTTCAAAGAAACTTTTGGATAATACGACTTTCTGAGATCCCAAAGTAGTAAAATAATGTTTGATCACATAGCAAGCAAGAGGCAGAGCCGAGAGGCAGACCTTGGTTTAACTAACTCCAAAGACCATCATTTTACCACTAAGCCAGCAGGGTGGGGGAAAACTGATTTGTCAAAACAAAGCCTTTTAGAGATAACTTCCAGGCCTTCTATCCACTAAGATTCTGCTCACTTCTTCTTACTCTTTCTGTTCAGACGAGTTAGTGAAGGAGGGGTAAAAACACTTTTTGGATTGGTGGAGAGTAGAACTGTAAACCGTTTAAATATAGATGTCATTTTTCATCTAAAAAAATGATTTGTACCCTAAAAGGGGGGGATAATGTCCTTTCAGTCAGTCTCTAAGTATTGTAAACTAATGAAGGTCTTTCCAAGGATCTGGATTTGGGGGACACCTCAAATACCCACAGATCTACCAGCATTTGTCTTTTTGGAGTTGCTGGAGGGTGGGCAGGCTGTTTTCTCAAGACTAATTGTGCCTGGGTGAGGGAGACTGTTGAGATTCTAAGAGCTCACTGTAATTCCCCAGTTCAACCTCTACAGAGCTCACAGATTGTTTACCCGAGTGTATAGCCAGGGAACATCAGTATTAAACAGAGGACAAGTAATGTGCGTATAGATATACACTTATGTGTGTGTGTGTGGTGGGTGGCTCTCAATTTTTACTCTAAATTTAACCAGAAAAAACTGCTTTCAGCTATTCTAAGTCATGGGCTCTACCAAAAAGTTCATTTGGAAATTTAAAGAGGGAATTCCATTGCTTTTTAGTTAAAATAATACTAAGGATTTGGGAAAATACCTAAATTAAAAGATCCTATGTCTCGTCCAGCTCTGAAACGTCAATACATACAGCATTCTATCTGTGAGTCTGGGGAGAAATGCCCCCGTTTTTTAAGCTTGACCCGTGTGATCTGAGAAACTAATTTTGGCACTTGAGGTAGTTGCAGGCGTATTACAGCAGGTAAAGAGCCGCTGACTCTCTTTCTGAGTAGGGTCAGGTCTGGGAGGAGAGAGAAAAGAACTGAAGGTGCATTGGGTGTACAAGAGCGTGAAGAATGTGGCAGCTGCTGCAGGAGCTGTGTGAGATAATTGAGCAAAACCACTGAACTGCACCGCAACCTGCTTTCCCCGTTATTTTTCAGATGCTGATACCTGAATATTGAACTGGGGGAGTTTAAATAGAAGAAATTTTATACTAAGATGATTTAACACAAAGATTTGATATAAGATTATTTAAAAAGCTGAGGTGACTGCTCTATTCATTTATAAACGGGCTTCTCAGCATAGTGACTAGTGTACAGTATGCAATAAATATTTTTAAGTTAATGAGAGTATATCTGAGTAGAAGTCACATTCATTCTATAAGAAGCAGCTATTTCCCTTGAACTTGTGCTTCAGTTTGGGAGTGATATACACTTTAGAAAGGTAAAAGGAGATTAGATGATTAGACTGGCTTGGCTTGGCTTGGATTAGATTAGATTAGAAGCCAAAAAGATAGGTTGATGTTCCAAGTGGTAAATATTAGTGGACTCACATCTTTACCCCTACCTTCCTTTTGATTCTGACTTCTGAGTTTGAACATATGATATGCTTTGGACAATGAGATATTATCAGAGGCTTGGGAAAGCACTTTTGTGATTCTCTGCTCATGGTTTTGTTCTTCTGTCATCGCCCAGAGAACAGGCCCAGGCTTCTGAGCTGGAAGATAAACAACCCTGGTGTAGAGCTAAGTCTCTCCAGTCACCCTAGCCAAGGCTGTCCTAGATTAGCCACCAGTCAGCCAAACCCTAGACATGTGAGTGAGCCCAGCCAAGATCAACAGAGCGGCCTAACTGATCACCCCAGATACATGAGCAGTAAATATTTGTTTTTGCATGCCACTAAGGTTTTCTGGTTGTTTGTTACACAGCACTGGTATGGCAAATGATTACAAGTATGTTCCAACTTCAAGATTACCGCTCGTGAGACACAGAAAACAAATTGTGGTTACCAAAGGGGAAAGGGCAGGGAGGGATAAATTAGGGGCTGGGGATTAACAGACATACATTACTATATATAAAATAGGTAAACAACAAGGACTTACTGTATAGCACAGGGAACTATATTCAATTTCTTGTAATAACATATAATGGAAAAGAATCTGAAAAGAAAAAATATATGTGTATGTATATGTATAATTGAATCACTTTGCTGTACACTTGAAACTAACATTGTAAATTAACTACACTTCAATAAACATTTTTTTAAAAAGATTACCACTCGTGATATTTTAGGCAAGTGTTTTACCTTTGTAAGCCTCAGTTTATCCAGCTGTAAAACAGAAATAATATTACCCCTTCTCACCTCATCAAGTTGTTGTTTAGATCAAATTAGAAAATGTCATAATACAAGTGGAAGTTCTTTTCAAAAAGGTAAAATATGCTCCAAATTTATTTATTATCACTTATTTTATTACAGAGCAACCACCACATAGTCCTATCTCCCTTTTTTTCTAGTGATGATTAGAGGCTTCTCTTACTACCTTGTGCAATCCATCACATTTCCTTTTCTCTTTAATGTTTTTTTTGGAGGGGGGCCATTTAGGTTTTTATTTATTTATTCATTTTAATGAAGGTTCTGGGTATTAACCCAGCACCTCATGCATGCAAAGCACATGCTCTAACACTGAGCTATGCCACCCTGCCCATTTCCCTCTCTCTTATCTGATAGGTGTGGCAAATTGTGTGTGTAAGTATACACTCTCAGCAGAAGCCAATCACAGCTATGGACTTTTCCCATCTTCTTAGAGTCAGTGATGTTTTATCTTATGTTGGAATTGTTGCCAGTGTCAGGCTGTGAATAATGACCTGCTCATCAGCATCAGTATTGTTGCAGTAATTCCATCTGGATCTGTTTTGACCTGTAGTTTCCAAGCTTTTTTCATAAAAGGCCCCCTTTATTCAAACAGTCACCAATGCCAGTGAGAGCTTCTGATCCACATAAGACTATTCCATGCCTGAATTAATAAGATTTCAGCACCAAACAAAGCATATTAGTGTTTTCATTAATCTTTCAAGCACTTTCCTGGATAGAGGTATCATTTTAATTAGATTTTAAAATAGTGAAATATATTAAAATATTGTTTGAAAACCTCAGGATCTCCATTACTAATTCCACATAACCCCTTGGGGGTTCAGAGTTTGGGATCCAGAGCTGTAGATGTAGTTTCTCACTGGCCCCTTCTGGGATTGCACAGGATTATTTTTATGTGACAAGAGTGAAACAGAATCATTGAATTTTAGACCTACAAGGAATTTTAGAGATAGCTCATTATGCACAAAAAGAGACTCAGGTTCTAAGTTGCTGAATGCCAGTGAAAACTTTATACAATCAGTGAGAGAACCAGTCAGAACTGTAACTCAGGCCCTTTATTTAATGCCACTTTCAGAGGCACTACAGGAGGGTCTTGAGACTCTTTCTGCCAATTTAGAAATTCATTTGCTAAATCTGAGTATCTAATTACTAAGAAAGTTAAAAAAACAAAAGCAAAATCAGCAACTGTCCACAAACGATAGCCTGTAAACTTTAGACTCTTAGCTCTCATTTCCCTTCAGAATGAGTGAACAGTCTGATGTCTATAACTCTAAACCAACCTAACTTTCCAGATTTTATATGTTTATCTTTGAATAGACTTGTTTTTCTTCCTGAATTCCATTAAGCCACCTTCTACTCCCATCCCCACAACCACCACCACGTACACCAGCTTCTGTCCTTAGTTCAACTTTCTGGCTAGGCATTTTTCTTCGAACAGGCCATCCATTCCCATGCGCCCTCACCCTCCCTTCCCTGAGGAAATTTCTCACAAAGTTTCACACATAGCAAGTACTGTCTCCCAAAATCCGCTGGAGCCTCCCTGACACTCTGCTTGATTTCCTGTGGCTGAAATTCCATAGAACCCTCCAGCTCAGCTGATTTACAACCAATATAGTCACTGCTCCTCTGCTGACAAGACAGGGTCTCTGGCTTGATCCTCCTGCATAATCTTTGAAGAGTGGCTCTCTCCTGCCCCATACATCTCATCTGTTGAGACATTTTTCTTTGACCACATTCTGGGCCAGATGATTATCTCCTCAAAATGAACTAGTGAAAAATTCTTACCTAGTTTTTCTATCTCGGGTCTCTCCCTCCTGCACCTCATCTAAAACATGTCTTTCATATTAATCTTGTGAAAACATTAGTGTCATTGAACAAACCTCTCCAATCCTCAAATTGATTCCTTATCTGTCTGTCTCTGTGTCTGAGTAGGGGAATTAATTAAAACCATGCATTTCCTGGCCCCAACCTCTTTGCTGTCTTATTTCCCAATGATGCAAACTAGCAAGTCATTGCCTCAATTGGTCTATTAGAGTCAGCAAACTATGGCCTGCAGAACAAATCTAACTCATCACCTGTTTTTGTATGGTCTACAGAGTGGCTTTTCCATGACTAAATTGCTAGAAAAAAAATCCCAAAGTAGAATATTTTGTGACATGTAAAAATTACAGGAAATTCAGCATTCATCAAATACATTTTACAGTGACACAGTGGTATTCATTGGTTTACCCATTCTCTATGGCTGCTTTTATGCTTCAGTGGCAGAGATGAGTAGCTACAGCAGAGATCATATGCCCCCAAAGTCCCGAATATTTACTATCTGGCCATGTAGAGAAAAAGTCTGTCAAGCTCTTGTGTATGTGCCGTTCTCTGAAACTGTACCTCTGTTGCCATATACATGCCATTTAGTCTTGTTAAGGAAAAGTATTCAAAACAAAAGAATGACTGCATGTCATTTTAATGACATGGTGAAGCATTGCCTGACAGGCTTACCCAATGATTATTTAATTCCCTAGAGGATTTACCTTTGTTTGATTTACTGTTTACTATTGATCAGGATCCAGACTCTGAAGTTACATGTTAACTTATAAATTTCTATTTAGGAGGACAGACTACTCCAAAAGGTATGGTTTTATTACTCTGTAGGGTATTAATTTTTCATCTATCAGCAAATGCAATTCAGCATTCCTTGGACTTATTGAGTGTCTATATAAATCTGTTTTTTAAACTCTCCTTTGAAGCATTTTTACCATCCTGCTTGTTCTCTCATTAATGAGTTAAATTTTTGATACATATGCATTCTGTATTTGTGTGTGTCACGGTTTTTAGCATTTTGAAAATTATACTTTGATCCACTGTTTGCAATTCCCTGTGCACATCTCAAATCTTGGCCTCCAAGTCCCATGTCAAATGGCACTTAATGTTGCCTTTTGTTGATAACACTAGTTTAAACTGATCACTTTCACGGTATTTATCTTCTTAATGGACATATAATTTCTCTTACAGATCCTAAGATTTTTAAAGTCAGTGAGTACATCTTTTTTATAAGACTGAATTCTCAAAGTGCCTTGGTCATGTAAAAACTCATTGTTTGTAGGATGAATGAGCTTAAAATGCATTCTAAAGAAAGACTGTTGTATAAAAAAACAAATTGTCATTTTTCATATTAGAAGGGAAAGAATAGAGAAGACAGTGCAGGCCAATAACACAGAGCATTCTAAGTGTTTGTTTGGCATAAATTAAGTAGAAAATTAGATAAAGAACTGTCCCTAGGTTGCAGTGAATCAAGACAATGATAAATTGCCTACATTTAGAGTATTCAGATTTCTTCTCTTAAATGTTAGCAAGAATATTGCACATGATAAGGCAGGTCTCATCCATGTAAATATAATTATCAGCTTCTCATATACTGAACATTGATGGAGCAGATTCCCAACCTGTATACAGCACTGAAACATGAATTTGTTCTGTCCTTATTTCGCCTTTATTTGGAACTTAACCACTGTATAATGATTATTTTACAGTGATTAACTTCTAAATAAAGGAGAATTAAATCATCAAATCCAGAGCTCAAAAACACTTTCTACTTAGTAGTTCAGGTATAGAGCTAAGTTATTCTAATATTTCCTTGAGCATCTAATAGATTCTAAATGGTGTTTTTGCATGTTTGAAAAATTTTACCTGTACATAAGTTGTTAGGAAAATGTTAAGGCATTGGCAAACACACAGGAAAGAAAAATTACTCATAACCCTACCTCTAAAACTGTTCTCAGTTAATCTCCATTGACTAGCCTTTGAAGTAGGCACTAGCATCCTTATTTTGTTGATGATGACCCTGAGAATCCAAGAAGCTCTGGACTTCATTCTGCTGATATTCTAATGAATTCAAGATTATGGTGCTAGAATCATATTTGAGAAACCATTTGAACTGAATCACAGAAAAGATATGTGATTTTAGCAAAATCTGCTATCAGGACTTCCATTTTCCTTAAGTTACAGCTGACCATCTTGTGGTATGCATCTTTCTAAGTTGACCCGCAATGATCCCCATTTCCTAATATTTACACCCTTGTGTAATCACCTCCTGTTGAGTGTGACCCAGACATAGTGACCTGCTCCTAATGAATAGAATACAGCAAAGGTGATGGAATATTATATCCATGACTAGGTTATGAAGGATTATGACTTCCTACTCTCTCTCTTGCTTGCCATCCCAGCTACCTCACTTTGATAAAGCCTGCTGCCATGTGGGAATGGCCCATATGGCAAGGAGCTGAGAAAAACCTCTGTTCAACAGCCAGTGAGAAAATGAGTCACTCAAAACAATCCAGCAAGAAACAGAATCCTGTCAGCAACTATGTGGTCGAGCTTAGAAGCAGACTCTTCCTCGATTGAGCCTTCAGATAAGAACACAGAGCCAAAAAATACCTTCATTGTAATTCTGTGCTAGACTCTGAGACACTGGAACCAGCTAAGCTCTTCCCAAATGCTACAGAAAATGGGAGATAAATGAATGTTGTTTGATGCTCTGAGTCTTGGGGTAATTTTAATGCAGCAATAGATAGCTCATATATTCTCCCCGTGCACAAACGTGGTATTCCCATTCCTCTAATCAATATATCTGGTATTCAGGTTCATCTCCTTCTTCTAGTAAACTATATCATAAAACAATTTAATAGATTGATTTAAATCAAGCCACCCTTACTTCACCCAAGGTATTTGTACTTTAATTGAACATGGGCTTTTAGATTAAGCAATGGAACCTCCAGGGTTGGAATTTTAGGCATTACTAAGCTGAAGGGACAGTGGATTTTTATATTTCCCTGTCTGAGAGTCAGACTGTACTGGAGTGGTTAGGGCCTCAGGGTGGTTGATTTCTCCTAAGAGACAAAAGCTGGTTACTCTAATGCCATAGGGAGTATCATAGGATTCTCTCTCATTCTCTATGTTTTGGTTTATTTGAACTGGTTCCCCTGGAAACATTGAAGACTACAAGACAAATTTAGGCTGAAGGTGTAGGAGGGTGGGATTTATGTATCAAAACTGGAAAGAGCATTTACAGAGGAAACATTCATTCATTGGAAGTCCCTAGTGATGTCAAAACACAAATCTCAATGAAAAATCATCTCTGGTTGGCTAATTTTGGAGCTTTCTAGGCACCTCTGATTCCATGCTATACATGCAACCATGGACTTGAATTCAAGAAATGTATTTTTATTGGGAATTATTGCAGTATTACTTGATTAATTTTGAAGAGCACTGCCACTTAAAGGAAGATTGGAAATTTTGCACCCCATCTCCAGAGGCAGCCCGACTTTAATGGCTGGTCTATACTGGATTATAAATGACTGGCACCTTTGTCATAATATGCGACAACTAAAGAACCATCCCAACTTCACAGTACCCCATGGATGTCAGCTGATTTCTTCCTCTGACTACAGATTAAAATCCAAATTTTACGCCCTCTCCTTATCTCCAGCAGACAGTAGGGCAAGGACAGAAAATCACAAATTAAAAAAATTATATTTGGCAAAGAGAAGGATGAGAAACAGAGGGGTTACTGGTTTTTGGAAATTCTGAAATCCTGGTAGGCAACATTATCAAGATTCCAGCACTCCACCACCATAAATTGGGACTTCTGTGACACTGAGCTACTGCTGAGAAGAACAGTCCAGTTAATAGTTTATACTTTTCTGGCCCACTCACTTCAGATGCCAACAAATGCCCAGTTTTGACTTCATAGAGTATGGGCGGAAGTAATATATCACTTAGCAATGATGTAGAGGTGGGCTTAGCAATGGGCCTTTTAGCAATGACCTAGAGGTGGACTCCTGCACATTCATAGCCTGTCTAAGACCTAGGGGATGGTAGAGCTATAAAACAGAAAAATCTCAACAATTAGGATTATGTCTTGGCTGACCATAAACTCCCACAGCAATAAAATTTAAGTGAGTTAAGACACTGGATATTTTAAAACTGCAGCACGTAGCATTACATAACCCACCTAGGTACCTTCTACGTGTCATATCAATGTATATAAACTTAATATTCACAAAACATTATGCGGCAGATATTATTTCTGTTTTACAGGTGAAAAATACTGAGGCTCAAATAGATTAAAATTAATTTGACAAAGGTCCATAAAAAGTTGAGAAGCCAGGATTCAAAATTATGTTTTCCCCATTAAAAGCTTATGCCACTTTAAAAAAATACATCATGTGAGTTTTCATTAAAAATATGGGGAAAAAGGAAAAGAAAGAGGAGAAATATAATTAGGAGGAGGCAGAACAGAATGAGAAGGAAGGAGAGTGGCTGTGTTTGTGAGGATGCCAACTTCAAGTGCGTACTTCCAGTAGTGTGGTGTTTTAGAACCCCTGGGTAAGGCTGTCAGTGGCATGTTCAGTAGACTATAGATTATTAAACACAGTTTAAAATGAAGAGAAAGAAAGGGTTCAAGTAGCTGAGAACTGATACCATCTTTTCACTCTAAAGGAATCATTGTACTAATTTACCCTTTAACCTATAGTAAATAAGCACACCCATTTCCTCATCTCCTCATGACCTCATCAACACTCGGTGCCTCACTTAGTATCTGTAGATTCATTTGCATTTGTCAATATTTCTGAAAGAAATTATTTCAAAATTTTAAGTAAATATTCCTCTTTCTTGAACTGGGCATTTTCTTTGTAACATGAGTGAATTACTCCCACAAGCCTCTACCTTTATCCTTTTATAATCATAACCCATATTTACTTTGAAAATCATCCACAGAATGAAATGGCTGAGCCCAATTTCAAACAAAACTTTGATCTGTATGATCACAGATTTGGGCCACTCTCCTTAAAGGTGTCTCAATTTAATGGCAATTGTATTGCATTTGGAAACTCTCTGGGGCACATGTGGCATTTTGCTAAGACTTCCGGCAGCAGAGCCACATGTAGTTCAGTTGATAATACATACTCCTTGATGGAGGAGTTCGGAGAGACTATTTAATTGTGCTTTCTATTACTTGCTGCTGTGTACAAAAGAGCCAAGTAGGGAAGGTTCATCTTTTCCTCTCTAAGGTGCTGATTTGCATTTAAACATTCCATGGATGCTCTCCCAGTTGCAGCTCAGTGGCTAATGTTTAAGCACATATTTGCATTTGAAAAAAAAAATTGTGAAAAAGAGAAAAATATACATTTGACCAAAGAAATGCTAATGAGAATTTAACATAGCTTCAACTTTTCCACTCTTGTACAAAGTGTTAGTATGACCTCTTGGCTAGAGAACTACCTATGGTTCGTTCCCAGTTCTGGGGACTTTATGTAGGACATAACTGAACTCTATATGTTTTAGAATATTTATCTATGGAGTGATCCCTGGGGATTTTGCTGATGGAGGTTTGGCATTAGTTCATTACTAGCAAAAGAAAACCATAATATAAAGCTTCCTCTAGCTAGTTCTCTGTTCTCCAGTAAGCAGAGTAAGTGAGTTTTGACTAAGATAAGAAAGAACTCTAGTAAAGCTGGGGTGGGGGAAGGGAGAGGAAGAGAAGGTTTTCTGCTTGTATGTTTTGTTATATTTAAATTTAGTGGCATTGGTGACCATTTGAGATTAGACAGTTTTGTTTAGATACTGAAGGCAGCTGTGGACTTCATGTCTTTTAAAGGCCAACCATGTGGTAGTTTCATGAGGTGGGACCATGTCCTGGACACTGGGGGTTCAGTCCCATACATCCTGTCTGTCTTGTTGATTTTGTGGTAGTCAGTCTCCAAAGATGGCCTCCGAGAACAAAGCCTTCTGGAATTCAGGTGTTGGCGTGGTCCTCTCCCACAATCAATCACAAAGAATCTGACTTCACTCACTTTAACCAATAGAATGTGGTGAAAGTCAGGCTGACCCTTAAGAAGGTCTGGTTGCCTTCACTTTGGCACTTTCGGGAAACTGGAGCTGCCATGTATGAAGTCTAGTATTCAGTTGGAGAGACCACGTTGCAGAGACGTTGTGGGAAGAGCCAAGTGGAGTGCAGAGGCCCTGGACTACGTGAGGAAGGAGAGAAACTCAGCCATCGTAGCATTTCAGTTTACCCTCCATATGGCTCCATTCCCAGTGGTAATGTGACCACAGCTGCATGAGAGTTCCTAAATGAGACCAGCAGTACATCTGCACAGCTGATCCCAGTCTATTCACATGAGAGATAATAAAATGTTTATTGCTTCAAATCGCTGGCTTTTGGGGTGGTTTGTCACATAACAATAGAGAACTAAATCAATGCACTTCTCTCAGGCCACCTTCCCCCTGTCTCCCCTTCCCGACTCTTCCCTTGCACGTCATGGTGAGGTGAGAGGTGAGAGACTATTGCACTGGTTCTTGCCCTGATATGTGGGCATTACACATCCATCTTTGGTCCTCTCCTTCCCTCATCCCCAAGAACCATATAGACTCTAACTAGCCCATGGTTCTGATAGAGCTTAGCAAGTCCATAAGCTGAGTATATGTTTTTGGTTTGGTTTTTCTTATAGCTGATTTGGTGAAATACTTAGAGATTTGAGAATTAATGCTCTTAAATACAACCTATTAAAACCCTTCCTGGACATCAGTGATAAACTGTGACTCAAAGGTGTTTTGGACATTAAAAAAGATGGAATGAAAAGTTACCACACATATTTTCATTTTACATTAAGACAACCAGAATTTTAAAATCGAATCTCCAACCTGCTTTCGATAATACTGGCTACCATTTACTTATCACCTATTATGTACTATGCTTTCTATATATTACTTCTAACCTGTATTCACAATGACCCAGCCACGTGGTCTTCCTTTTCTTCCTCAAACACAACAAACTCATTCCTGTCTCAATGTCTTTGTCCTTTGGACTGAACAGCTGTTAATGCCAGATCTTCTCCTGGTTGTCCCCTTCTCTTGATTCAAAGTTCAACCATGATTTTATCTCTTCCAAGTAACCTTTCATAGCCGCTCTGTAAATTAACCTCCTCAGGTAGTCGCTTCCTATTGCACCTCCCCAGGTTGTATTGACATTGCATGTTATCACTGTCTGAAATTTTTTCATTGATTCAGGGACTTGCCTTATGAGTCGCCTTCTACCCAAGAGTAAGACCCATGGGTCAAGAACACTGTCTGATTCTTTATTATGTCCCCAGTAACCAGAACAATGCCTGATGTTGATGAATACATGAAGCAAGGAAAGAAGGAACTTTTACAACTTACCTTCAAAGAATGTCTTATTGTCTACTTTCATTTCAGATGTGGAATTCAGAGGTCTGAGAGGTCACAGAATGTGTTCCAAGTCTCCCAACTTAAAGCAAATGACTTGTCTCCTCTTCAGCCTATCCTGCTTGTCCCCTCCAGGGCTTCCATGCGGTTAGGTCAGCAGATAAACAACTCTGTCAAGCACAATCTTAAAGGGGGTCTAGAAAAGACCAAAATAGATGACCTGAGCAGTGTAAACAGCTGCTCTCCTCTGCCGGAATCTCAAAACAAGCCCTAGGAACATTCCTCTGGTGCTTTTTTGCCCATAAATTTTATGAGGTAAACGAAGTCTTTTAATGTTTAAATAAATTATTAAACATCATCAGCTCAAATCAATAGGTCTTAATGGCGTAATGACCTTACTTAACCACAAATAACATGTGACCTAAAAGTTGAAAATTAAGGTTCTCTTCTGAGACTGAATGTGAACAAAGTGCTTAAGGTGATCAGCCGCCCAAAGCAGCTATTTACAAATGGATGGCTGAGGAGTTAACATTCACATTCCAAGTACCAAGAACAAGGCATGGTTATATTGTGATACTTAAAGCCGTATTGTCTAACAGGAGAGTGAGGAGCACCTGGGAATTCAGAAAGAGGAAATATCAGCAATCAGAATTGTCTCTGTCTTTCCAGTTCTGCGTAAGGAAGACCAGGCCCTGAATAGAGACTTTGCATAACAGCTTTATCTCAGTGGTGGAGATGGATATATCAGGACACTTGACATTAAGTTCTTCCTAGTCATTTTCCTCTTTATGATTCCACATTTTGCAAACAAATTTTAGTTATGATTTGGCTTTCCTACAAGGTAAAAAGAATATTCTGTCCACCATTAATAATTGTCATTTGCTTTGAAGATAGTGTCTTCCATGCCTGATTAGCATGAGTCTGTACAAGGAAGAATGATCGTTCTTAGGTCTACTCTTAGACAACTCCAGATCATACTCTCAGACCCTTAACCATGAAGGCCACTGAAGTGCTATCCCAGTGGTCCTATCCTGAGATGACTCCCTAAATACGTTGACAGTATGTATCATAGAAAAGTTGAATTCTATAACCACAATACGGGCCTGGGACTGTATCTATGTGACCACCCATCAGCAGTGGAGCTGGAATGCTTAGAACATTAGAGGAAGTAAAACAAAACAAAACACTTATGCCCTCTGTGTGTGTGGAGGTGGGGGCAGTTAAATTTAATTTTTGTCTTCCTTTCTTTTTTTTTCCTAAGACAGAGATTAGAGAGCTGGAACAAAGAGGAGGATTCTATACTGTTAATTTAGCCAAATTCTTAGATAAATCATAAGGAAAAAAATAGAGGATGTTAATTTATCTGAGTCAGTACCACAACTGCTGAGGAGGAGGGAGAGTAAGACATTAAGGCTCAACTTCTATAGGTTGATGTTTCACTTTTACTTTTATTGATTTAAATGCTCTTTTTCTTTTCCAAATAAATGGCTGTAATACTTTTCTGAGCAACTGTATCCACCCACTCTTGATTTTGGCACTTCCCCTGGGTGCGACCTAATATAGTAATAACTGCAAAGTTTTACACAGATGCTCAACATAGAGATTAACTGTGCATCATTAAGAAGTAGCAATACTTACCATGGGTCTAGGGACATCGACATCTGCAATAAACCAGATATGAGGCTTTCATTTTAATGCCCTTGGCTTCTTGAAAAAATTTTTTACAAAATTAAAAAAAATTTCTGTATTAGTCCAGCTCTTTTTCCACATCCCACAGTGCTACAGGTATGACACCTCATGTCTACAATAAAAAAAAATGATTCTTTTTCTGGGTTTCTTGTCACAAGTCTTTCCAGCAAAGACAGCTTATTTTCAGTTTCGACATTTTTTTTCTTAACTAGAAGTTCATAGAACCTTCTTAAAACCACTTACTGGATAATAATTATAAAAGCATAAATGAAAATACACACATCTTATCTGGGACTATTGTCTTCTTAAATGATCTAGCCTCTCATTTTAATCTTCAAGAGACATTTTTAGCTTTGTAGATATTCCTTCATCACTAAACCAACACACAACCACATTTATAGATTTCAAAACAGGCTATCTAACTAAATACAGGTACAGTATAAGGACATATATATCTTCTGAGACTGAAAAAATTATATGTGTATATATAAGCACACCATTTTTGTAAATATGTTCTTTCTTATAAGTCTTGTAATGTTTTTAGCCCAAGACATACATTCACTAATAACCAGGTACACAGAGAACCTTTTATAAATTCAAGAACTTTCTTCATATATTTGTTTTGATGTCATAAATGTGCAATAAGAAGTATGGGGTGCTATTAAATTGTCTCACCGTTCTTAATTTTAGAAAATAAATGTAACTCTAGACTGAAGCATAAAGAATAAAAATTCTCCTAAAATCAAAACCCTTTTTATATTTTTCGTACAATGGATATATGCTCATGCATCAAATGGCAAACCACATTGCTTATTATTCCTAGCATTATGTTCACAAAAATGGACCTTTGCTATTGTTTTCTTGATCTACTGGCATTGATTAAAAGAAGTTTGCATACGCAACTTATTCACATTGCTTTATTTCTGTTGGTGGTGGTGGTGGTATTGTTCAGTTCACAAAAAAAAAGTACTTCAAGTCATCATATCCTTGCATTTAACCAGTGAAAGAGTAATCTTGAAAGAAAACATTTTACAAACTGGACACATACCCTGTTTATTTTCTCTGAAAAATGCACTCCCAATAAAGCAAGTCCATTTTTTAAACCTTTCCCAATAGTATACAAAAATATTCTTATGCAAGTAATAAATTTATCTTTAAACATCGAACTTTTTTTGAAATTTAAAGCAGTCACACCAAAAGTTATCATTGTTAAGTTTTAATCTAAACATAGAACACCTTGTGCTTATTATACAAACTGCTGTCATCATGTGCTCATATACTCTGTGTACATGGATCTGGCAAATATATTCTGCCATTATGCATTAAATTATGTAAAAAAGTATAATCAGTGCAGAACTTGCCTATTTTTAAACAATGTTCTTTAACCATCCTCATCAATACTTGTTTATAGACATAATTTCTTTTTGGAAAAAATTTAAGGCAAGTGCAATCAAAATTACAAAACCACTAGCTCTATTGCTAACATATGCAGCATTCACATTTAGTGAGTGATCTCCTTCCCTCTTAAAAATGAAAGTACAAAATGCTAAGTATGTTATACTTGCTACAGTCGGTTTATGCAGTCTGAGCTAGAAGCCATAGTTAAAATCTGTAGAGATATCAACACAAACGTAAACCTCTTTGGAGATCTTTAAAGATATCAACACAAATGCTACACCAACAGGAATCTGCTATCCCCTTCCTGTAATTTCTCATCGCATGTCCAGTTTATTCACGAAAATACACAGCAAGTTATTCAGATGCCCATTTTGAAGATGACTATGAATACAAGGTCACCTTATGGTGCAGAATGCTTAAGGTGCAATACTCCTAAGATCATCGGTTGTAAACTCATTTAATTCTATTGTGTTTCTATTTCATTTCAGTGATGGCACAGATTCTGTAAAGTAAGAGAAAACTTAAAGAAAATCTTATCAGTAACTGTATTTCTATAGTTAGGCTTTGCTGAGGACATGTTATTTGCTAAGGACATAATTTAAATGGAATCTGAAAAAATAAGTTATTTCACAGCCCTGGAAAAATAAAATCGACTAAAAGATAGGAAACTCATGGTAATAACTTTGGTGCTTTCATAGGCTTTCTTATGATAGTTGCTGAGTGCAATGCCTCCCCCGTTTTTTATAAATAAATAATTCAAGGCTACTATGTAATGGAAAAAGTAGGAAATGGAAACAATCACAGAATTTTTATGGCAAAAGCAAGAATGAGCTGACTCTCTCCTTTAAGATAAAATGCACCTTTTAAAGAAAAGTTAGTTGAACAGAAACCTGGGTATTTATCTTTAGCCTGTGCAAAAATGATTCACTGGGTAATTTCGCAATGGAGTACATTATCTTGGGAATTCATATAACTGTTTATTTAATGTAGCACATGTATTGATTAAGGTCATTTAAATGTAATGCTAGTGTGTGTTTTTTATTAGAGTGCACACACATTACACATGCATGCACAGATGTACACTAATTTAGCACACTAAATACTTTATGTTGTCAAAGTTGGTAGTTTCGAATTGTTGTCCAGAAAATGTTCTGAAAATAAATCCAGCTCAATTGGTATATTATCTCTTTCAGTTTAGTGTAGAAAGATAAAAGGCTATATTGCAGTCAATAAAATTCTACTGTTGAATATTAATTTTTGGATGTTCTAGTGTAATAAAACTCTAGATAATAAGAGGGTCTACAGTGGCTGTGGAAGTCACTAGTATATGGGTGGAAAAACTTAAACCAATTCTCTAGAAACCCTTTGAGGTGGCCACACCACAAAGAGTGAATAATAGTATTTTCTCTTAACCAACAGAAGCCACATCCTTGAAATATGCACATAGAATGAGTGACGTGATGAGGTTGCGAGAATCAGACATCAAATAGGATGTTCTTAAGAAACGGAAGCTAGCAGCCTCATCACTGGTGGTCATTTCTGGAATAAAAGGGGACATAAAGATCAACATTAGCCCTAGTGAGATAAATATATGTGATTGGAAATACATTGTTAGAATAAGTGACTGAGGTGTGAAATAAAGAACCAACCGGTTTGCCATTGCTGTGTATGTTATCACTCGGCTGAAACTGCAAAATGATGCATATAATTTATCATCCCACATAGAATTAACTAAATTTTTCAGCACTGCATGAATGTAGCGTTGGACTTCATGTCATTTACTAGAATAGGATTCCCCAAATTACATGATCATAAAAACTTCCTGGAATTCTATTGTTTTGGAGTGAAGCCAGTAATCTATGCTTTTAACAAATGCTACAAGTGATTCTTATGGTAAAAGACATTTGGAAAAGTCTTTATTAGAGTTCATGTTTTGATAAATTCATTTTAATGTTAATGTTAATGTGAGGAAAAAACTGCTAATTAAGTCAAAAAATAGCAAATTTAATATTGATGTATTCATTTTCACAACCAATACCTTTGGTATTCCCTGTCTAATTTTGCTATTTTCTTCCTTTACAGAAATGGAAGTGACAATAAACCTGTATTCACTTAGAAGGAAGGTATTTTTTTTAATCAACACAACTATTAATTAGCTTATTTTTTTCTTGTACGATGGTACAATTACTTTTTGAAGTCATATAATTTATGACGAAGATGGACTCGATTTTCTTGACTAGTTCTTTTTTTCCTTATTTTTGCAATATTCTCAAATAAAATGTAACTGTCTTTATAGTTCAGTTTTCCTAAACGACTTCTTTGTGTGTTCTGATGAACAAACTGGGAGGAATTATCAAAAAAGGAAAACCCAGTGTATGGTGACATTTATCCACTGCAAACTGTAATTTTGTATTCCAAAGAGTGATGGCAATTGTAATGACAGAAACAATAAATCCTATACCTGTGTTTCTCAGTGAGTGGTCTGTGGGCCTCCACATTAGAATCACCTGTGAAGTATGTTAAGTAAATTCTGGGCCCCACTCCAGTACTATTGGAGTTCAATCTGAATTTCCATTTTTAACAAGCTGTCCAGGCAATTGTTCTGAAGTCTAAAATTTGAGACCCAACTGTTTGGCTCCTATAGTTTTCAACTCTGGTTGTTTTATAGAATCACCTGGAGGGTTTATGGAAAAAACAATAGGGACAAACTCAGACTACTTTCATCTGACATCTCTGGACTTTTGGGAGTTTTTAAAACTTCCCAGGTGATTCTAAGTGCACCCAGGTCTTAGAACTATTACTATTAGGCCCAAAAGAATGATGCTGTGAAAGAACTATCTCACCCTTTGCCAAACCTTCATGTCACAGTATCAAGCATGCAAAATCATAGTTTCTATTCATACATTATAATTTTTAGCAATAAATTTCCCATTTTATTTAGGAAAAGCATGCTGAGGCCACTTAAGAAAGGATTTTCAGAGTCCGGTTTTCCTTTCAAGTTCATAGTTGTATAAACAGTTCGTTATTGCCAAGAACGATAGAATAACTGAGATATTTCATTGCTTAATTTAATTTAGTTCTGTTTGTTGTTCATGTAGACTTTTGGCATGTTCTCGTGCCCTCTGATTTTTGGGATGGTTTCCTTCTATGGGGTTTATTTTCCATGAGTTAGAAGTTGGACTGCCTTAGCAGTTGTTCCATAATCCAGTCATTCATGAATGACTTTGATGACCTTTGCCATCTATCACCTTCCCTACGCTATTATTTACCTATATTTTTGTTTAAATCATGTAGTAGAGAGTATTCTACCAGAAATAGTGTCCATAAAGTCAGGTTTGATGTACTACTTAAAAAAACCCTAACATATTCTAAATCAAATACATAATTATAAATAAAGATCTCCCTCTGTGTACCATCTCAAACCAACATATCACTGGGATAAAAACCCCTAATTTGGACAAATAATTGGCTAAACTATTTGTCAAATTTAGATGTTCTCTAACCTTTAGAACTTCACCCCACCCTCCCCCACACAGAGAAGTATCACTGGGCATTAAACATTGATTGAAAATTCAAGCTTAATGAACCAATGTGTTTGAATTACTCTTACAGGCCACACATACATGTTAAAAATCCTACAGCATTAAGTGAACAGGTCACACTAATTTAATTCTCTGAATATTTGTTTCATTCTATGTTTCTTATTTTCTAGTCAATGTAGATCTGATGTCAATTAGGAATCTTCCAGAAATAAGATGTTCCTTGAGTATCAGTCTTTTAACCACCTGTTAATAATATGAGCATGATTGAAAGTTCCTGAGAATGTATGTGTGTGAGGTGCACAAATAGTCCCAAATACTCTTCAACTATAGAGTTCTCTCCTGATATTTTTAATAATGGGTCAGGTCCTATGATTCACAATTTAAAATGCAATATTAAATTGCATTGACACATTGAGTCATAATCCATATAACATTTTTCTTTTTCAGTAGAAGTTATTTTTTTTCACAATGAAAAACCCTACCGAGGTAGAAATGACTTTATGAGATTTTAAATATGTTAATTACTTTGAAGTCCAACCGGAAATAATCTTACGGTTTAAAAAATATTACTTTCAATTATTCATAATGATTTATCTCTGCTTCATCTTTGATAAGTGTTTCATAAACAGCTGTCCTAAGATATGAATTTTGCCTAAACAGCTCATTTATTCTGAGAGGTTTATGGTTGTTCACTTGTTACGCTTGTGATGGAAAGATTTACCACTATCCCTTCCCCCCAAATAAATAAATAATAACCTTATTTATCTTTAACATAAAATGAAAAATAAGGCCAAAAACATTTCCCTTTAGGAATAACTGTGCACTATGAGTAGGTGCAAATAGAGTAGAAAAAAAAATAAGATGATTAAAGATCTTGGTCACTTTAAAATATTACCTGAGGGGACTTTATTTTAAGGTCCTTATGTGAGTAGTACCCTAAAAAGAAAGGAATAAAATACCTGGGGAGCAAGAAGTAAGGAAAAGAAACAGCAAAGAGAATTCAAACGTTATCATTCCTTTCATTTTGTTTCTCAAAGAATTTGATGAAACAGATGAAGGAAAGATGCAGAATTTGACCTTGAAAAGATCATTAATGTGATAGTAACTTCTAAGTGATTGAGTTTGTGATTCAAACTTCTCACAAATCCAGTAGTGAAGCAAAAAAGACAGATTGCAAATGCACTTGACTTTTCAACAAGGTTTTTCTCTTTGTTCAGCCAACTGGCCATTTAAGTCCCTTTCTTCATAATCATAATAGGATCGAAGTTTAAGAATTATAAGCTTATACAGACATGAACAGAGAGGGAGAGAAAAGTATAACAAGAGTTATCAAATTAACGAAGGTACTTACATAGGTTCCAACAACACATTATTTAATTTATTTTCATCTACGATCAGGTAGAAACCAGAAGAAACATTTGTAGCTTAATAAATAATTTAATTTCTTGAATTTCTATGTAACATATAAATTTATTTTTACAGGATATATAGAGAGCATACTCATAGAGAGCAACAGACTTATGAAACGACTATAAAACACAAATTATAATTCAAGTTTAAAATTTCTCATTTTTACACTTGTATTTGTCTATTTTCCTATTGCTAGTCAAAGCAAAACCAAATATATAATCGTAAGTATTCTAAGAAAAAAAGGAGCGCCTCCATCACCTACACATGAGTTACATACATTCTAGATTGTACAAAATCAAAGAGGGTAGGCAAAACTAAAGAGAAACACTATGTAAAATGCACTTTTTTACTGACTGTTAAACATTTCTGAGAGTGTCTGAGTTTAAAATTTGACTTGAACACCAGCAGAGGAAAATGACTAAATTCACTTTCCTATTTGGGTTCCCTCAAACTCTGAAAATGCAAAAGTTTTTACAATTCAATAGCAAGTTATATGAACATATTTCCACTACTTTGGTGGAAAGAACACTCTAAGGAGTCTAGCTACCAGGAGCATATGTTGCAAGGAATATGGACAACTGTCCATGTATCCTAACATAAAGATGTGTTCATCCCAGTTGAGAATTAACCTAAAACACTCACGTCTGATCTCCCCAAATTTAGTCTCTCATTGACTAGTAAGAATAGATCCAAATTACTTTGCCACATGTTCATGCACTATGTAATATGTCATTTTACATTAAATCTTTTTTTTTTTTGTAATGACCAGCATGCCCTTTGAAACTTAAGGTTATCTGGACTATGAAGACTGAAATTTACACAACATCAATATTACATGTAATAGTCTCAAGTTCATGTGTAGTTCTTCGGTTTCTACTCATTAAGTAGTGGAGGGAATACAGTGTAATGACTTAGAGCAATTGCCTTTGTTAGTAAGAGAATACTTTTCAGGCTGTGGACCCTGGGGGATGCATCAACAAAGGTAGTGAATGGTAGAAAAACAATAATGCCTTACTTGACTTACTTCAATGAACAATCCAGAAACATGAGTTTGTCAGTGGACTCAGAGACTATTTAGAGGAACGTTTACTAAAGAGCAGAAGGAAATTTTTCTTTTTATGTTATCTTATGTGTCTATAATGGAGAGATGTTTTGTATTTTGAGCCTGGAAGGAAGAAATGATACTTGATGGAAGATTAGAACAGAGTTCCTTCTTTTCATTCTGGGCCTTTTCTATGCATGTAACTGAAGTTTGATGATGACAAAACACACAAAATTAGGATTAGGATCAAGTCATAATTATCATCCTTTATCCAAACTCATACAGGTCTTACAGTTCTGTGTGGCAGTATCTTAGTTATTGAGACAGCACAGACTTTCATTTTGTTGCCAATCATGAGTAAAAAGTAAAACTTTAAATAACTACCACCTCTCTTCAGTTTAGCCTCTAAATTCTTCGTCCTGCCCCAAAGTTGTATCATAAGTTCTAAAACTGGCCAAAGCACAGCTACTGAAAACAAAGCGTGTAGCCAATTCTAAATCTTAGCATAAGAAAACTGTATCCCTTTGGAAAAACAGGTCAAATGGTTGTTTCTTCTACTCCTGCACTAGATTAATTCTTCTAAGTTTTGTTGTAAGAAACGTGATTAAATCCAAACCATAAAAAAGTTTAATGAAATAAGGCATCATGCCAAATGGCCTGATTTCACACTCCCCCAAACTATCTTTTGAGTAAATTAAGAAGTGAGTAAACTATCATAGTAGTTAGTCAACTCTCATTTATTTGGGTGTGAATTACTTGTCATCAAGGAAAGTTTTTCCTCACTATAAACCAAGTCTCCCACAAAGTTGGGTTATGTTGGAAGAGGAATTGCCTCTGTTTGTTAAAAGAACAATAATCATCCCCTGAATTTTCATGAGTGAAGGTAAGGAATAGTAGCCATCACAGAGTCTGCAAGATATATGGTTTTTCCGAATGTCAGTTTCTGAGAATATGCTCTAAATCCAAACATCAATAACCTTTTAGGTGACAGATGTCTTTTGAGACTCAGATCCCAGAAGACATAGTTTTGCCCACATTCAAAATTTTGTCTGGAATTTCAAGGGCTTTGTTATTTCCTTTAATCCTTTTTTATAGACTCAAGGTATCCTTGAACCCAAGTTTAAGGTTTATTGTTAAGAATAATCCAAACTTGACTGTTGGTTACATTCTTTCTTCAGAACAATAAATTGGGAAGGGTTAGTGATAAGACAAGGAATATCTCTGTTTCCATGAACATGCTGCTCCCACTAGGGAACTCAGTTGCATCATCATCTCTTTGTAATAACAATATATATTGTTAAAAAACTCTTCAGTGATAGGGCATATGTGTCTGCAGGTAGGATTTGTTACTCATTCAACAATAGTTCACCTTTCTTAATCAACCATGACAATAATGGGAATAATGAACAAGCAAGTTCAGATCACAAACAGTAAGGGATTTTCCTCTTTTGTGTCTACGGATTCTCTTAGTTCCATTCATCTTACTTGCACAAGTAAAATTTAGTAAGCTTTCTTCTGGGACTAATGATTTAACTTAAACTAAATTTTAAAAAGACAGAAATTAAGCACAAGATAAAAATCACTTCTTAGAAAGAGGAGAACTAGGGTGTCATTCCAGAATCAGAAAATACTTTACAAGTGTACGATTTAATGTTCTCCTGGAAACGGTGATCTTAATTCACATAAGTGGTATCTGTGAAAGTTAACGACTATTCTAGGATAAACAAAACTTACTTGGTGTTTAGGATTGGCTCTCAGTTAATATTTGTTCTTGTTATAAAATGCTAAATAATAACGAAATAAGGAAGAAAGCAGTCTCTAGGTATTTAGGTCCATAAGGTTCAAATACATAGACTATGAAGAAAGTAATAAACACAAAATGGTTGACTGAACAATCAGTTGTTTAGCTATAGAAATGTAGTAGCTTCAGGTCTCTTAACTCGTTGTGTCTTAGATTTACTTCGTATAATTGATCTAAACGTAAACCCACTGGCTGCATGAGATACAAATTTCTTCTCTGCCCGTAGGAGTCGTAAGGAATGGATTACAAATTAAATAATCAAAGATTTGAGCACCAGTATAAAGGGCAGGACGCTCACAGGCAGCAAGTAGAGGTTACATTAAAGAACCAGGTGGACTTTCGAATCCATAATATGTCACTGAGAGTCTGAGCAGCGATTGATGAAAAACAGGCAAGGCCAAACATCACGCATGTCCAAGTCCAGAAGCCCATTATCTCCCTCAGCTTGGCTAACATAGTCACACTTCCAACTATGTTTTTACAACTAGCATATTCTTATTCCCCATAGCCCCCACCAAAAAAAAGAGAAGGATGAAACCTAAGCACTAGGGAAAATACATTTTCTTCTCTCTTTATTGTGAATTCTAACATAACTTTTGTTAAACATAGAGCACGTGAACACATGACAGTTTCCTTCATTTGTTCTCACAAGGAGCTGATAGAGGAATACTTGGGAGGAATGTTTCTAAAGCCAGAGATAGCTTCTTCTCCATTTATTTCATTTTCTAAAAATATGACAAAGCATTAGAGGAAAAGAAAGGTTTTAAGTTGTGAGAATATCAAATATTACCCATCAATCCCTGAATCATGCTATTCAAAGTGCTTAAATCTACACTAAAAATAGAACAAAAAATGTACTCCCAATGCAGCTAAATTAACACCTATGGATGCCTAAAATATGACTGTGGTCTGATTACTTCCCCTACATTTATTCCACACTTCCATCGTACACTTAAAAAAGAAAGAAAGAAAGAAAGAAAGAAAGAAAGAAAGAAAGAAACAAACAAACAAACCAGGCCATTGCCATGTTTGCAGTTTTCTGAGCACTGGGGGGATCTGGAATCCAGTCCAATGAGGTTCACTGCCACCAGTCCCTGACAAGTGTCCATAGTACAAAGTAAACAATGGCCTTCTTGGATTCTGAAAATAACCCAATGTGCAAAGCTGACCTTCAAGTTTATGTGTCCTTGCAGCTTCAATTCTGGTTTGTGAAAATGTGACACAGGTCCAAGGGGAGCTCGAGAAGAAAGAACAGATTGTAGAGAAGGACCCAGGTGAGTTGTAAGGGAAATAAGCATTTTTTTACCAAATAAAAATCAATGTACATCCCAAGGCTCCTTTCCCTTGTCACACAAATATGAGACTTTTGCATTGTTACAAAATTTTTATAATCACCTCTCATACATTTGCAATTCAATTTTACCCTCCCCAGTGAACTCGGCTGAAGTTTACGTTTTAGTGCGTGTGGCCTACTCACACCTTAGTATTGTGACCACAGCTGCTTCAGAACTGTGTTCTCGTTATACGCTGTTAGGAAGAAACCAAACATACAAGTCACTACACAAGCCCACAGACAAGGACCGGAATGGAAGTTCCTACAGTGAGTCACTGAAGTAATGTGTAAGTTCTATTATCAGTGTTTTCATCACATTGATTTTTTTTTTAAACTAAAAGCTACTTAGGTAATATTTCCCTTGAGGAATTGTGCCCTCTGCAAGTTCCTTTATGATTGATTTTGCATCATTTTCAACATGAATATGTATTAGCTGCTTATGTCATCGATTTCAAACATAAAGCTAAATGGTAAGGGATGTATTTCCTGGGAGCATCAGCTTTCTGTTTCTGAAAGACAGAATTATACCGTTAAAATAAAACTAATTCTTTATACAGTAAAATTAATTATTTTAAATACTTTCTCATCTAATTTAAAAACTATTTTGTGTAAATAATGTTTATTTTGAAAATACTGATTTCTGTTGGTATTCATATGTTTGACCTCCTGAGTTCTTATATAAACACTTTGATATTAATAAGTGTTGCTTATGTTCACAAACTGAAACCACACACTTGATTCTGAATATAGCAGTGAAAATTAAATACAGCGAATTAACATTTAAATACAAGGGGATCCCACAATAAGTTTCACAGATTTGTTCTGACTCTTTAGAAAATAACATTTTGTATAATACAAGGTGACAAAATATATTTGATGACACATCCTGTCCTTCCCTTTGGTTTGGAAGCCTTCAACGTAAATTTCATTTTGACTTGTGTTGATTCACCCTTTTGAGTTAACTTGCCTGGCATTTGCACATAATCTCATTTGCAGAAAAATTATAGAGGGAAAAGAGGAAGTAGAATATTAAACAAAAACAGCCACAAACACATTCATGCCTTTCCAGGAAGTGATCAAATATAGGGCTTGATTTTTTTTGTTGTTTTTTTGTTTTTTTGTTTTTTTTTGTTTGTTTCTTTTGTTTTGCTGTGTGTTTTATATATATATATATATATATATATATTTATATAAGGGTACATCAACTCATTTATAAAACGGAAACAGCACACTCTCCCCCATTTTCATGCCCTTGATCTTCTCTTCTTAGCACTCTGTAGTGGTCACTGTCAAGTGACTAGCACACTTTTGGGTCTGGAGTGTATTCTGAAGAGCAGTGAATTAAATGTTAAGACAGTTAGACCCACCCCCACCCCTTCTCAGAGTTTACATATCATGCCGCCATTAGAAGGGTAGAGGTGGGGAATGAGGTGGGACAAGGAAGAGATTCAGGGCTCTGATTGGCGGGGCCCTCCTATGAACAAGTGTTCTTCTCATGGTTTTTTTTTTCTTCCCCAAATGGCAATGCTGGCATTCGTTGCACTGCTCTCTGAAGGCCCACATTGGCCCTGCTGATCCTAGGCAGAACCCAAGAGAGGATCCGGTGCTCCTTGTCCCATCGGATAGATTTGTCCAAGCACCCCAAGGAAATGTTAAAAGCAAAACAAAATCAAGGAAAGGAAATGAAAACCCATTCTAAAACTAAACTAATGAAGCAAAAAAGGGTTTTCTATCTATACAGAAGTCTCTTCTTTAAAAAAATGTAAATTTACAAATTCCAATGACATATAAAACAAAGTCAAAAAATGTAATGGTAAGAGACGTGGTAAAACAGGAAGACACTGATGCTACAAAGAAATTGCAAAAAACATATGTACAAGACCCTGTTTTTCCTCGTGTTCTAGAGATTGTAATGCATGTTTTTAACAGCAGCAGTCGAGGATTTAGTTCCAGGCACTGGACTGCAGACTCCACGCAAACTCCCAGGGACTGGACGTCCCTTGCTTTTCTGTCACCAAATCACACTGGATATACTGGTCTCCCTTGGCAACAGCGGCAGGATGGCACTGTTTGTGTGGGCCTCATCTGGATTCTGCTCCCTGCTCGATTTTGTCTGTGGCCGCTGCCCGTTGATGAGTGTCATAGGGATGTTACAGTAGGTATGCTGATTTCCTATGGAGGTAAGAGGCAGGGTGCCGGTAGGAGGTACGTCGTACTCATAGCTTCGGTAGTAGTGTTTCTGACGCATCTGTGAATGGTACGTGTTGTGAAAGGTGGAACGGAGATCTGGATGGGCAGTGGCTAGAGCTGTGGAGGTGGCCGCAGCCATGGAAATGGCTGAGACAGTCTGCAGCTCCCCAAAAGGCCCCTGCTCACTAACATCTAAAGCCTGCTCATGTGTAATGGGTTCTATCCTCTTAAAAGGCATTTCATATTGTAAACGTTTCCAGAACTTAGAGTTCAACTTGTTGCATTTTGGTCCATGCCATTTAATAACGGTCAGGAGCTTGATGGTGTGCTTGAGGGCCTCCACCTCCTGGTAGTTCATAATTCCTCGTAGTTCACTGCACTCAATTAGTATTACTTTAATTTCTCCAGTCACAAGCATGTTTCGAAGTCTGGTCTCCAGCTCAAAGATGCTCCAGCCCCTTCTGACTACGTAATTTGGGGTCATGACAATAATTAGCCGCTTGCTTTGATCTACACACCTTGCCACATCTTCAATGTATGCTACAAAAGAGAAAAGGGTTTGTCAGAATAAGTAAATTGAACATTTGGTCCAGAAAGCCTCGGTAGACTCTCTCTTTCTCTCACATTTAATGAGAATTGCTGGCTGTTGGGTAAAACTCTGAGAAGATGAAAATAGCCAATGATCACTTTGAATAGTGTATGGACTTTTCTTCTCTCAGTGTTAGAAATAGTTTCCCAGGTACAAATCGCTCATATCGTTTCTTTAAATGTCAAGGCTCATAACATGAGATGCTTTATAGAATAATGGAAGTAGCTCTTCAGGGGTATCAAAACTTATTTTTCAGATGAACACGCAATGACATTTCTTTCTTGAAAAACTGACAGACGGAGAAGAACCAAAAGTTAAAATCCGGTCTAAAAAATGATGATTATGCAGACAGACAATAAGAATATGCACACTCTTAAATGAAAACATTAACTTACTTCCAGTTGGGATTAAATCTCTATCTGGTATAAACAACTTATATCCATAATGCTTTTCAAGCATATCAGGTAGGATTTCAAGAGCAAAGCGTTCTTCTTCCCCAGTCTCTTGATTCCACTGGTCAGGATCCACTTTGGTGTATGATAAATATGCATCATAATCTTTATTATCTGTCAAAAACATTACAGAGTAAAGTTGAAGTCACTACTCTACAAAAAAAAAAAAAACAATAGGACATGAAAAGATTCACTTCTTTTCATAAACATCTCCAAATGTCCCACTTCTCAGAGACCAAAGAAGAGTCTTCGCTGATTTTCATTAAGAATTCAATAATGCCTAGTATTCTGGAACTAATTTGGGGGTATGAGGGAGGGTTATATTTTTCTGTTGCTGTTATTAAGACAGTAAGAGAAAAAAATAATGAAAAGAACAATGAAATGTTAACTTCCATACTTTTCATGCACAGATCACAGAGAAGAATCTTGATGGCTTCGACATATTTGGATAGTATGTTCTTAGTCTAAATAATTGTACACCACCTAATCCTTCCTTTGGTGATTTTACTCTGTTGATAAAAAACAGAAAGCTGAAATGGGCTTGATTGTGGAAAAATGATTTTTAGGTTGTGTGCACTGTGCTGGTTTTCTGTTGAAGAGAAAATAAAACCAAACTTAGAATAATTAACTTTTTATTGGGAGCTGGTTCTTGGGTCTTAGGACTGAGACTATCAGCACACTGAATTATAGAAAAACATATTGTTTTTTGGATCTCCACTTATCTCATATATAAAATATCACCAAATTATCACGTTAATCAGTTTGATGATAAGAATCAAAACTACAATATAAAATGGATGAAACTTAGTTCTAAAATATGATTTTGTTCCTCATCCTTCCCCTTTTTTTTAACAAAAGAACTCTTCAAATATTTGATGGCTACAATCATGCATTATCTTCATCTTAATTTTTTAACTTAAACATCCCCAAATTCTCACTTGTTGCTTCTAAGAAGAAGAAGTCATTTATCTTCTGCCTAGTCTTTCATTTGTCAATGTCCTTTTCAGAGTGTGATATCAGGATTCATAATTCATCTCAATTCTAGATACTGTCAATACAGTGAGTCTATTAATACCAATATCCTTAGCTTTCTTTTGTGCTTCTCTGATGATTGTCAGCATATTACTTGATTATTAGATCAAGCTGCATTGAAACACTCCTAAATTCCAGAACAAAATGAACTTTGCATTTAGCATAGATAATTAAAAACTTTTGGAGTACAAAACATCAAAGACAGATAGGCATCCTTGACTTGCTCTCGGTGGCTTTGGAACACTCCTTTTGCCTTCAGGGACACTAAAGCTCACTTCCAAAGATCCATATATGTGTGTTCATTTTAGTAGTCTTATAATTGTGAGCGACTTAGAAGTCATTCTGAAACTTGTTAGAGAAAACTCAGAAAGCTGTTTACTTTATCTAAAGTTAAAATAGGTGTATAAGAAACTAGTAACTACACTACAGGATCCCTGGGAAAACATCTTTAGCTATGGGAGACTTTTTTAAAGCAGCTTTCAGGTTAAAAAAAAAGGTTAAAAAAAAAAAAAGATCGTCCCAAACATGTCATATTTTGGTATTTGGTATTTTCTTTATTCTTCAACCAGGATATAGTTGTACATATTACAAATAAAATTTAATTTTCACGAAAAACAATAATCATATTTGTTATACCATGTCTGTACACATATGTCAGGAGTCTATAGTGGTATCATTTTGTTGATGTAAACACTTTAGTTGACTAAGAAATCGTAGAAAATAGCACAAATAAAGCTATAATACCAGTTAATATTTAATTGAAATGTCCATTTATTAGATATTAACATGCCATATCTATGAGATAAAAATCTTCCTTTATTATATGGGTCAGTAGCTTCCAGTCTAGTAGAATATGCAGACAAGACAACAGTCTATTTCCAGAGGATCAATGTGTAGTTGATCTAAGAGTAGTACAGGGGTCATGGGCCAAAAGGAGGACTCTTTAAGTCAGATGGCAGATTGCAGAATGATTTCATGCATGGACTATTTTCTTTCTGGGAGGGAGCTCTCCAATTTTCTACAAAGTACTACAAAGTGTTGAAGTATGCTCAAATCTGGCATGTGTAATGTCTAGATCCTCATTCCTTGACCTTTGTCTTCCGTAGGCTTAAAAATCTTTGAAAACCACACCAACATGAACACTGAAAAGAATAGAGCACTTATGACTCAGAAGAGATGTAAACAACTGTTCCCACCAATACGGGTAAGTGATACTGCTTACATGACACTGTTTCTGGTTCCTCCGCCTCCTCCATGGACATCTCTATTCCAATCTATAAATGCTGTCATTTCTCAAGATGTTTTCTATGGCTTGCTTCGTTTTTCTCTCAGCCTTCTTTCCCTTAAAAATCCCCTTTCTTTCCATGACAACAACAGTCAATTCTGTGTAGATGTCTCCCTAATTTACATGTCCAATCCTGTTTTTTTTCTTGTGAACCTGTAACTTGAACCCCTTAATTTGGATGTTCAGCATGCATTTCACATTCAACATGTTCACAACATAACAAGCTTCCCATCTCACGCCTTCACATTTTATTTCGCTTAAATTTTATAGTAACATAATAATCTCACTTCTTTAGTCTGCAAACTTCAGATGCATGTTCCACTTACTCCTTTTCATTACTAATAATCTCATAGCCAATCAGTGGTAAAATTCCTTTGGGTTTTATGTCCATCCTAGGTGAGGTCCTACTCTTCTCAAGTGTTATATTTTATGGTCTTCCCTCTCTGTTTCCTTATTCTTCTTGCTCATGCCACACAGAATCACAAAATTCATTTTTCCAAACCTCACCACTGATTATCTTTATGGTAGCTTGACAAATATTTATGGCTATCCATTGTTATAAAACCAGTAGCTAACGCTGCAGTTGATTTCCCTTGAATTTGAGTCTGATATCTTTGAGTTAAAGGTGAACTCTTCTCCCATGTATTATATAATTCTACTCACATCTTATCTTCTTTCTCTGACCACAAGATCCTTGACTCAGATATATGACCAGGGCTTAGTACATGTTCAAACATCTGTTGATTAAATGAATGAATGGCCTCTCATTTGGGTATTACATGACTTATATCTTATAGCCAGTGTGGAGATTTTCTCAAGACTTGGGCCGTTTCCTACGAGAGATGGTTTCAGTGATACGCATTCCAAGTTGCCTGAACTCCTCAAGTAATTACTAGGAGCTATGGGGTTGAAGTTCAGCAAAGCTCCTTTGGGATAATCTCAAACTGTAGTTTCTCACTGTGACTCAATGGAAGACCTCAGAGTTCTTGTAAACTTCTCTGAAAAAGTGGTTTCCAGACTTAAGCATGAACAGTAACAATTAGAAAGGCTTGCTAAAATACAGATTGCTAGGCCCCACCTCCAGAGTTTTTCATTTGGAAGATCTAGAATAGGTCCTGAGAATTTACATTTATAGCAAACTCTCAGATGATACTGCTGCCGGTCCAGGGACAGAGGTTGAGAAACTCTGCTCTAAGACAGGGTATAGGCATCCAGAGGTCTCAAAGGCATCAAAGAATTGAAATCAGCTGCCAGGTAATGGAATTAGAGTACCATAAAACCTACACACTGCAGCCTCAGCTCCATAATAAGTGATCTTGATACTTACAGGGCATGTGCTATAAATAAAATAGCTGAAAATTCACACTTTCATCAAAAAGGGGATAGATTCTTGTCTAGACTAATATATTCAGTAACCATATTAAGCTTATGAACCTCAGGAATGAGTGCTGTGGTCTCAGTGAGTTTCTATCTCTTTATATCAGGTGGATGAGTTTATAACATTTAAGCGAGTATCTCCTAGATAAAAGGGAGTTGCTCAATGTAGGTTATATGGGTAGTAAATGTGGCTAAAAAGCCCCTTGCAAGCATCTGAAGCAGCATCCTCCCTCAAATTAGCGGGACACTTGATTGATATCTAACTCCTCTTTCCCCAGAGTCTATGTCAGTGCAGTAAGGAGCTAGGCATTTATTTACCATCAGAAACAAACTCCTGGTTTGAAAGTTATCAGACTGCAAATACTGTTCCAGATATCATGCTAAATTCAGCAATATTTTCTGATTCAAAATCATATGAATTCTAAGATTTCTTTTCTCCCCCAGTTACCAGCTGAATATGAATCTTAGGAAGTATCTCTTAGATTGTTTTTGATATCTCTAAGAACATATATTGACTAATCTTAATGTGTATGATCTTCATGTGACTGGAGAAACTAAAAAATTGAGATTATTTTTATAACCACAGAAAAAAACAAAATTATGCTAAAATTTGTAAAGGCTAGGTCTGTAACCTTTTAAATTCAACTTAATTTTATAAACAGCTTAAAACTAGTTAGCCATAACAGGGTAGTACAATAACATATTTCTTATTCTGAACTTTATTCCCTAAATTTTATTTTCTGTAATTTACACCCCTAACTATAATTCTATTGACTACAGAGATGAAAAGCAGCTGATGTACACACTCTTTGTAATAATCTTCATAAACTCTAATATAGTCATTGATTTACTCTTTTCCATGATTTTCAAGAGATTCTGACTGCTGCAATGTCCCACAAAAAAAGAAAAAGAGGAGTAACATCAGCAAGATGGCCCAATAAGATACCCTTTGCACGTATCCTTTCAGCCACAGTACAGAGCCAGGCCTGCCCACTCAAGGACCCATCCAGCGACCAGGTAGAAGCTCTCTCAGGGACCTGGTGGGAGCCACACTCATCCACATACCTGGTAACTGGTCCACTGAGTGAAGATCCAATTGTGAATTCTGATGTGGACACTTGTCCAATCGCTATCCTACTGAACAATGTACTAGAGGCAGTCCTGTCTACCTAGAGACCAGACAGGGCAAACCTGAGCTCCTGCTAACAAGTCTGTCAACCATGAACTTTAGTGCATCCCTGGCAACAGCCTCAAAATTGGCTCCAACCTAGAATGATTGTGATTCTGGAGGTAATCCCATTGGCCTGGGGAAGAGAATGGAGAACATCTTTACCTGCTAAAATCAGGCTGTAAAGACTAGAAGATGCATCATGGTTCCTGACTGCAGACCATACTACAAAATGATAGTAATCAAAACAGTATAGTACTAGTATAAAAAACAGACACATAGACCAATGGAACAAAACTGAGAGTCCAGAAAGAGACCCATGCATATGTGGTCAATTAATATTTGACAAGGGGGCCAAGAATACTCCATGTGGAAAGGATAATCTTTTTAATACGTGATGCTGGGAAAACTGGGCATCCATATGCAAAAGAATGAAGTTAGGCCCCTATCTTACACTGCTCACAAATGTTAATTTGAAATGGATTAAAGACTTAAATTTAAATGTAAAACTTGAAACCATAAAACTCCTAGAAGAAAACATAGGGAAAAAGCTCCTTGACATTGGTCTTGGCAATGATTCTCTGGATATGACACAAAAAGCACAAGCTACAAAAGCAAAAATAAATAAGTGGGACTAAATCAAACTAAAAAGCTTCTGTGCAGTAAAAGAAATAATCAATAAATAAAAAGGCAACCTACAGAATGGGAAAAAATATCTTCACACCATATATCAGACAAGGGGAGGGTTAATATCTAAAATATATAAGGAACTCATACAACTCAATAGCAAAAAGACTAATAATCCAATTAAACATGGGCAGAAGACCTGAACAGACATTTAAGATATACAGTGGCCAATAGGTATATGAAAAGATGCTCAATATCACTAACCATCAGGAAATGCAAATCAAAACTACAATGAGATCTTACCTTATACTTGTTAGGATGGCTATTATCAAAAAGACAAGATAATAAGTGTTACAAGGACGTGGAAGAAAGAGAAACCCTTGTGCACTGTTGGTGGGAATGTAAGTTGGTGCAGCCACTATGAAAAACAGTATGGATATTCCTCAAATAATTAAATGCAGAGGTACCATATGATCCAGCAATCTCACTTCTGGGTATATGTGTGAAGGAAATAAAACCATTATCTCAAAGAGATAGCTGAACCCCAGTATCACTGCAGCATTATTCACAATAACCAATATGTACAAACAACTTAAGTGTACATCAATGAATGAATGGACAAAGAAAACATCATATATATATATATATATATATATATATATATATATATATATATATATATATATATATATATATACATACACACATACACACACACACACACATACACACACACACATATATACATATACACACAGTGGAATATTATTCTTCTATAAAAATGAAGGAAATTTTGTATTTTGTGATAATTTGGATGGACCTTGAGGCAGCACGCTTAACTGAAACAAGGCAGAGAGAGACTGACAAATACTGCATGATCTCACTTATACTGTGGAATCAAAAAAGCTGAATTCATAGAAACAGAATAGAATGGTGGTTGTCAGGGGCTGGTAAGTAGGGGAAAGGGAGTGACGTTGGCAAAGTAAACAAATGTCCAGCTATAAGACAAACAATTTCTGATATACAGCTTGGTGACTATGGTTAACAATACTGTATCATATACCAGAGAGTGCAGAGAGTAGATCTTTAAAAAGGTTTTTTGGTTTTTGTTTATTTGTTTTTGTTTTTTGGGGTGGAGGTAATTAGGTTTATTTATTTATTTATGTATCTATTTATCTATTAATTTATTTAATGGAGGTACTGGGGATTGAACCCAGGACCTTGTGCATGCTGGGCATGCACTCTACCACTGAGCTATACCCTTCCCCCAGAGAGCAGATCTTAAATGTTTTCACCACAAAAAAGAAATAGTTAAGTGAAGTGATAGATACGTTAACTAACCTTATTGTAGCAATCATTTCACCATATATATGTGTGTGTGTGATATATATGTGTGTGTGTATCAAATTATCATATTGTGCATCTTAAAGTTACACAGTGTTATATGTCATTTATATCTCAATAAAGCTGGGGGGAGAGAAAAACAAATAAACAAAAAACATAAGACTCAACCAATTAAGTAGTTGCTTTGTTACTCAGAGTCAAACAACTAGTACAGTAGAATTTTCTCCCTCAATTTATAGCATAAACTACTATATTTTAAAAACATATATTTGAGAGGAAAAAAGTTTGGACTCCAGAGTTAAGAAATAAAAATATGAGTTTAAAATATTATTAAGAAATCTTGATGAGAGAAGGAAAATAGGAACTGTGTATCAGGAATAACAAAGTGGTTTAGAAAAATGATAAATTAGTATTTTTCTCTTTGACATATGAGAGAATATTAGTAAATTCTCTTTAGAAGGACTGAGAAGTCAGAGAATCTGTGGATTTGTTAGAACAACAGAGCTTTCAAGAAAATGTAGACTGAAGACTCCTTTATCAAGATGAAGGTGGTGGCTATGTTGGATGTGGGCTAGGAGAGAGATTTACTGACAATATAAATGGCTTGAGATTGACATTCAGGTCTTTGGGAGTTTTTAACCTTTAAACACCTACTGAATAGTCATCAGATGTTATTGACAGCTGGCCATTTCTTTTTTTTATTATTATTCTCAAATATTATGTCACATACATGAAACTGACTAGCAACAGAGGCCATTATTCAGCAAATGGGTTACCAAAATGAGACCACGGTAGAACTCAATGATGAATTGTGTATTTCATGTTAAAAGGCGATTTTTGATGCTTGCATGTAGCATATTAGCACAGAATTATGTGATCATTAAAAACTAACACTGACGTAACTTGAATAAATAAGAGTTTTTGAAAAATTAAGTCATTCCTTTCTTGTATCTCAGATTTGCCTTCATATGCTCTGTCACATTTCCAATATATAATTTTTCAATTAAAAACTCTGCAGAAATAGATAATGTATCTTTGAATAAAAAACATTCAGCATATATTAATATTCTGACTTTGTGATTACTGAATGTCATTGTTTTAATAAATTCCCCTTTTCATGTCAATTCTGCCATGGCAACATCTGGCAATTACATTCTAAAATAAAGCTGTTTGAGTTTTAAACTTTGAAAATTTAATAATATTCTTCTAGTTTACATGTTTTATTATTTCATACTTTTCTGGACTATTTGAAACCATAGAGTCTTAAACACTGAAATGTGTCACTAATTAAAAAATATATGGCATAACATAGTGAAGGAAAAAACAAAAACAGCAGCTGAGCTCAAATCCTGACCATCATTAATTTTTATTTTACTCATTTGAGACTGTTTCCTGATCTATAAAATAGCAGTTCCGTAAAGGAGATTTCTAGGGTTAAACGAGTCCCCATCATAAAATAAAATGCTTGGTTCAAAGGAGGCATTCAGTAGATATTAATTTCCTTCCCTCACATCCTTAAGAGGAGAGCGGGCAGCACAGATGATAGAAGTTGTAATTAAGAGGGTCAGAGGTAGCAGAGTGGTCCAGGGAGCATGGAATTTGAGGTAAGAAGCCTTGATTCCTACCACTTAACAGCTTACAATTTTGGGCAAGTTGTACATCAAAAACAACTACAGATTTGTCCTTCTCGAACTCAAAACCACATTCTAGATTGTTCATGTGTAGGCAAATTATCTAATCACCACCACCAAAAAATACCCCCAAAATACAAACAAACAAAAAACACTACCTAAAGTGTTTCAAAATGATTTTACAGAAGTACTGTGCTACAGTGATAGACATGAGGACAATAATTTCTGAAACTTAATACTGAGTAACCTTGTAATTGAGGGAGAAAAAAAAAATTTTATGACCTAAGAGTGCATAGATATCCATAGATATCCACGTATTTCATAGGCTTGAAATGGAACAGCTTTTCAAATTTTCCAGAGTCAATGCGTGAAGATTATAAAAGATTTCTTTAACTCATTTTGTCCAATCCCTGTAATAACTCTCAAAGTAGAACTAGGAGAGATCTCTTTCTTCATCTTTAAAATAGGCATTGTATTAGTGATTACAGTGTTCTTTTAAGGTTGCCTTGCCATCATTGTGAATAAGCACACCCCTCACACCTCATACTCAGGGGCTAAAAAGAAAAACAAAACAGCTTGCACTTTCAGAGAAAGAAACATAAAGTAGACTCACCCTGTCTAGCACTAGATCCTCTCCACAAAATTGAATCTTAAACCTGTTCCCATAAGTTATTCCCTTATGAAAACTTATGCAGTACCTTATCGACACCCACCAATATAATCATCAACGTAAGAGAGCAGCTGTTTGTTGTTTTTTTTCATTAATAGACTACCTATTATGTTACAACCTTATTTTTCTTTAAATATTTGTTTTATTTTTATTTGTAAAGCTAGTTCTAAACTCTAGACACCCTTGCAAAATGCTGGAATAATTCTTGTCTCCATGACTTTGTCTTTGAGCCTCCTTCTCACAGAAATAAATAAATGAGATAAGGAATCTTGAATTCACAATGCTTTACAAGTAGTAAGAATTCACCAGAAAGTGCCTACTATTCAACGTGAAAAGGGCTATAAAAATGATGTGCCTGAAGTGCCATTTTAGTAAAGATGAAGGAGAAAATAACTAGCCTTGCGATTATGATGGGAGTATTTATAACTTAAGGGGAAATGTGAACTGTGTTTGAGAGAGAGAAAGAGAGAAGGGAGGGAGGAGAGACAGGGAGGAAGGAAGAAAGGAAGGAGGAAAAGAAGGAAGGAAAGAAGGAAAGAAGGAAGGAAGAACTACCTTCATTCAAGCTTTTAAACAAAAGTGGAAGGGAAACCCCAGTCGGAGGCATGGAGGAGCAAAGGAGTCTGATGTTGTTACAATAACTGTATTTTCTTCGTAATTATTCCAGCAAAGCTGGTGGGATATTGTGTTAGTGTATGCTCAGCTCTAGAGACGGGAGGCTGCCTTTATCAGGATGCTCAGTTAGCATTTAATTAGAATAAGGCAATGCTCTAGAGCACTTCAACGCTACAAGCACTTAAACTATCTTTATTTTTGATCAAAAGTAAATGCTGCATTAATTAGCACAATGAATGTTAGAAACCACGTTTCACTGCTAAAATTAGTGGCTTTTTACTAAGTATAATGGATCCTGGAAATGGACCCTCCATGGTGAAATCAGTGCTATTCAAGACATACGCAACACTTAACATAATTTAGAGACACATCCCACTCCTCAAGTATGTAGTGGGGCCAGTGGCCTGCCCTCTCAGGGAAGCTGTTCCAGGCTTGATTCCAAATGGTCTTGTGTCCTGATGAGAAATATTCTTTTCTTTTTTTTTCAGAAATTCACATTTATTTCAGAAAGAATTTTAAAAGTTATATGTAATAAAAAGGACAGTAAAATGTTAAAAAAATTTTGAAAAAACCACGTATAAACATCTCAGAACATAACACCCTACAATGCTGTTTATATGTCTGAATATTACCTTTCAGTTCTTAACTGCATGGAGACATAGCTATCTGCAAAGCTGATGATTGTAGTAGACAAATCTTTTTGTATTCTGCTTTTTATTTGATACCATGACATTGCTGTGTACCATTACTCAGTTGATGAAGAATATTCTTTGTTATTATTAGATGGTTAGCCTAATCCTGCCACTGAAATATTGTCACATTTGCTTCAGGGGAAACTTTTTGTAAGATTTTTTGGGAACTTAAATGTACACACACACTCATACACAATCACATGACAGAGTTGGAACTGCTTCAAATTTATAGGATGGGTTACATGCTTGTTTATTAACAAATGTCTATGCAGCAGAATTTGCCCAAATTTTCCTTCACTATTTTATGGAATCAAGGTGGGAGAGGAATAATTAACCTTCTCCCATCCCTAACCATTATAGTTACCTTATTGATCCAAAGGGACCTGAGATTTATGCATGACTGCGTTGTCCTGGGTCAGTTCTCAACAGCTGTGTTTGTCCAAAGACCAGTATTTGATTCTAACTGGAATTTTGCATGATCAGATTCCACTGGGGTGGCAAGACTGCAAATTTAAGTTGGGCCACTCTGTTACAGTCACTGCTTTCTGAACTAAGAAAGCTTTCTACGGTGGCAGGCAACATAGAGACATGCTTTTCTCCAAAGAATCACAGTAAATTTGTACTTTTAAAGAGAAGTTTGGCCGAGTGTGGAGGATAAAAGAGAGAGGTAGTGGTTACCAGTGGGGGAAGGGGAGAGGTATTATAGGAGTGGGGAAGTGGGAGGTACAAACTATTGGGTGTAAGACAGGCTCAAGGATGTATTGTACAACATGGGGAATATAGCTAATATTTTGTAATGACTGTAAATGGAAAGTAACCTTTAAAATTGTATAAAAAATCTAAAAAATTTTAAAGTATGCAATAAAATAAAATAAAATAGAGGGGTAGACAATGAAGGCCAAGAGGATGGTGTAGGAGGCTTGGACAAGGCATTTGTAATGAAGAGTAATAGAAAAGTCTATTTTCAAGAGGTACCATTAACTGACCATGATGGCTAACTGAAAATGGCAGATGAGGAGGTAGTGAAGTAAATGCAGTAGAGAAGGATACAAAAAGTTGAGATGTCAAATGGAGGATGGCAAGGAATGAGTGTGAGGGTGGGTGATTTAAAAGCTAGGGTTGGGACCTATCAGAGTGGAAATAACCAATAGGTTACTAGAAACAAACGATAACAAAACAAGAGAACTGGGAGAAGAACATTTAGATTTAGGAGTCATTTGTGCATAAATGCAAGTGTAGATAGTATTGTACATGTCAACTAAAAAGGTGAGTGTTGCAGAATTCGAAGAGAAGTGGTAAGGCCTGAGTCCAAAGGAAACAATAAAATGTAAGGTTATGTAGAGGGGTATAAGAAGTGATGTGAACCAACCAAGAGAGCAAAGCATCAATATGTTCTATCTTAGAGAAACAGACTCCTTCTGATATAGAACTGATACAGTCAGGTAGTGCCCATTGTAATGACTTGAAAGGAACTGACTGAATGTGTCCCGGATGCCAAATAGTCCATCTCCAAGTCTGAAACAGTGGCTGAAATTTTGGGGATTTGGAGTCATTTAGACCTGGGTTTAAATTCTACCTTTCTGGTTGTATGATTCTCTGAGTATCACTGAAGTAGGCAACACAGCACTTGTCATTTAATAAATACTCAGTAAATGATCAATGAATCTATTATTACCAAAAATCATTAAGACTGACATTACTTCAAAATATGACCTAAACTTTCTTTCCCTATTCTTCTTCACACTCTTTGCCTTTGCTTCCAAGAATACTTCACGTACCCCCCTTTCAGGGGAGGTAACATGGTAGCCTTTGACTTTCAAATCATATTTTTAAAGCCAAGTCAAGAATATGAAAAGCTTGGGGTCACTTAACCGTAGCTTTTCTTTGGAAGAAGAAAGGACTTGTGGGCGAGCAATGAAGAATGTAGATTTGATGATGTTAGAGAAAATTTTCCACACTAGAAAAGTGGATATTTATTCAACCATAATAGCATGTGTAGAAGGATCTAAGGGGATATGACTAGGTTTAGAAACATCTAAACTCTCCAGAGTCTTTGACTATTCAGAATATGACAAATAAAAATTACACTGGAAATTGATAGTTTGGGTGAAATCATTCATATCATTCAGAACACAAACGTATTCAAAATAGGGTTAATAAAGTGCGACTTGTTTAGGCAACCTCCTTTTTCAAATACCGTTTACTGTGCTAATTTTGCAAACAACAGCAGATCTTTAGGTTGTATTGAACATACCAAATTTTTAAAAGGCCAAAAATAATAGAGGCTCAGTGTTCAATAAAGGAAAGGCTTTGGAAACAGATCTATTTTCAAATCCCATCTTGGCTACTTACAGCAATACTCGTGTTATCTTCTTCAGTAAGTTATTTAACCTCTGAGAGCCTCAGTTGCTTTATCATTAAAATAGAGATTATAATACTGACCTCAGAATTTTTGGAGGCTTAGCAAAAATGATTTTAAGAATGTCTAGTACTTTGCTTGATACTCATTCAACAATGATTCTGACATTAACAATTTTCTCATATTTCTTTGAAGCAGTAGCAAAAAATTTAATAATTTGTATGAACAGGCAAGAAAGTTAGAAACAAAGAATAAACAGGTAAATCCTCACTTTAAAAATGAAAAAAAAAGTTTTGCTGCAGCACAGACTTCACTCTAATGGGAAGGGGAGAAGGTTAAACAAAGAGGAGTATTAGGAATGCAACTTATTCAGACAATCTACAGCTCTACCTGTGATTTACTCCAGAGGACCCTGGAAATGTGGTAACATGGGCAATTGCCTCATTTTCCTTTGTACCATCTAGTGAAAAACTGATAGTGAATAAAAAAAGTTTACAAATATGATGAAGAAACCATCACCATCTGTACTATTTCTTGTCAGTTCACATACACTTCCTATATTGCAAGTCTGTCTTTTATATGAATCAGTTTCAGATGACTAATAAAGGGAAAAAAATCTGTTAGTCCCCTAATGGGCATTTTACAGAGCTCAATTTTAAGGACCTCATATTCTTCTTAGGTTGTACACATATTCATGACTGACCAGAGGCAAATAATAATTCTGATTTCTATGAAAACACTATTCACTTATCTAATGTGAGTAAAAATATTAGAGGTATTATTATGAAAACAATGTGCTGGTGCACTTTCCTATCTGTTGCTCCACATTTAGAATAAAAATTAGCCTGTCTAAATATAGCTAAATAAACAGTATTGAAAAGACTGCTGGATGAATTCTAAAATATTCAGTACAATTTATTATAACTGATCAGTCTAAACAAGGAACAAATTGAGCTTCACTTCAAACTATTGGGCTAGGGAACACAATTAAAAAAGACACTCCTTACCTATACAGAAGTAAAGCTGGATTTTCAGTACTGATTACAAGGTGAGAGAAAATAACACTCTGATAACACTGCAATCAGCGTTTGTAATTCGCAAGTGCTGTTTGGAATACCATACTAAAAAGGGTAGGTGTTGCTTTACAATTTTCAGAGGAAAATATCTATTGTCTCCAAAGCATCACACATATCCTTTCATAGAAAAGATGAATTTACAAACTGAACACTGAAAGCCTATAAGAGCTGCTGTCAATGGCTATGCACGAAACTTTTCTTTCCCCTTAGTAAAACAAAAAAGAATATTTAGAAAGAACATTAAAAGAAGGAACTCATCTTACCTCCATCCAGCTCCTCAGCCCCAAAATGATTCCTGTAGAAGAGCATGATTTCTATCTTGTAACACTTGTAGATGGTCACCAAACAAACAAGCAGCAGCAGGATAGCACCAAGCCCTCCAGCAAGTTCAACTGTATACATCAGCTCTGGAAAAAAAAAAAATCACAAGAGTGAATTATACCATATTCACATACAAACTCATAAATTCAACTTGCTTTCACAGTTTTCTGGATGAGACCAGATGTGGGTAATGGATTAACGCAACCTCTTTCCTTTCTGCATAAGAATTTGACCTTTTGATAACTTTCTAGCTGTTTCCTTGGTAACCAGATAAGGTGGTATGTGGTAACTGTGTTGCTAAGCAACATTGCTTATGTTAAAAATGAACCTATGTTGGTAGATTGCATTTGGACTGAAAGAATTATAAATACTTGATCGGAAACTATTAATTTTGGGTTTGCCGGAATACAGTAACTCTTACATATAAAACTATCCTTTGTGGGAATCCTGCAAGCTATGCTTATGGAGTTGACAAAAGAAATATTGGTTCCTGTGGATATAAAGCTTTTAAGCCAGGATGTTTTCTGAACTCATCCAATGTGAATCTTGATCCTTCTCACCTGAGTTGTCACCTGGGGGTTGGGGCTGAGGGGAGATAAGGGGTCAAGCAGCATAGTTCCTGAAGGGCACTGTGCACTGTTGCATAGAGTGTTGGATGGACCACTTAATGAATACTGTCTGCTGGCTCCTCCCAGGAGCAGTGACTCTTGTCCTATATCTTTATCTGAATAGCATGGTGCCAAAGTGGCCAACCACAGCCTTGGAGAATGAATGCTAACTTGGGCTTAAGAAGTAGATACTCTAGTGGATGTTATACCAGACTAACTATGTTGGCAAGTATTTTTCTTTCAGTAAGCTACTTAAAAATTTTTTTCTTATCCTTTCTTTCCCTTTTCACTAGGTATGCTACTACATTTATCCAAAAGAGTAATTTTCTTACCACTTACTGTATACACATTCTTTTTGGGTTTTTTTTCAATTTTTTCTTTTTTTTTTATTGAGTTATAGTCATTTTACAATGTTGTGTCAAATTCCAGTGTAGAGCACAATTTTTCAGTTGTACATGAACATACATACATTCATTGCCACATTCTCTTTCGCTGTGTATACACATTCTTTTATTCCTATTGAATGTCTATATTATATCAAACAACTATCAGGCAATTTTAGGGATAAAATATTCACTTATATTTTCTCCTTCAGTGCTCATAAACAGTGTACCAAATTCAGTGATACTGGTACTTAAACATTAAGCCAGAATGCACAGATTTTGAATCTCACTTTAACTAAGTGCCTGTGTATGCATGTTGACCTTCACTGTCATAGTCTAAAAGTTATTTATGGGTAGCTATTGTCCCCTGCAGTTGATAACTACCTCGAAAAGTACTAGTTTCCTTAATTACCATTAAAGATTAATATTCTTGAAACTATGGCTCTAAAATACTGGTATTTTTGATCCTGTAATGTACAATCCACCAATGGGTTATCTAATTTTGTAACATAGTCAATGTAGGCTTAGACTGAACTTTAAAGTAAGCTATGGTTTTGCAGTGACAACTACTCTTAGGCTAAAAGATCAATACTGAAATGTTGCAAATGAGGTGAAATCATTATGGGTGCAATGTGGTATCAGTGATAAATAATCTGAGAAGTATGGCCATCATTTTCTTACAAGAATCTATTGTGTTTGCAAGTGTGTGTGTGTGCTTGCAAGTGATGTCACTTTTCCTTTGATAATTACAGAAAAAAAAAATGAGCCATATTTCTCATTATCTAGTCTTTCATTCCTAATTCAACAGTTTAATAAAAAACACATATAACTAGTGTTTAATCAAGTATGTATTTTTGCTCTTATTAAAATTAAATGGGGCACAGAAGAAAATCTTATAAAAAGTGATTGGACTTTGTGAATTTAAGAATGAAAAATAGAATTATTAAATCTTTTAGAGTATAAGTAAATTAACATGAAGTGTAAAATACTAAAAAGTACTTCAAATAAATTTTTATATTTTGTATTTATAAATTTGATATTTATAAGTATCAGACAGCTTTATCTGCTGAATCCTGTGAGAGATTACAAAAGACAGGACTACAAAAGCACCAGAAACGAAATACAAAACACTCTTCAGTATAACATTTCCCCACTACTATGTGAACAGAAGGGATTAGAGGTAGATAATTCTGTGGGTACATTAGGTCTTGTTCTCTCAGGATATTAGTTGAACTCCACCACACAGAGAAGCTGGCATAAAACTCTAACTTATGCCCATAAGCTAATTTATATGCCAGACAAATGTGATTTAAATTACACTGGATACAATGGGAGAAAGAAGCATTTGGACTTTAGTTTCCTCTAAGATTCATTCTGTTTTCTAATATAATGCATTATACACTTGAAACTTCTCACTCTAAAATTTGTTGCATGAGAAAAGAAATGAAAGAATAATGAAGAATGCTTAACCTCTACTCCCCAACACTGCTAATGGAAGTGCCCAATGGTACTACTATATTAGAAAATTTGGGTAGTTTCTAATAAAGTTAGATATGAATATACCCTATGAACAGCAATTACACTCCTAAATATTTACCCAAAGGAAATATAAGCAGATATCCACAAGAACATTTGTATAAGAATGTTCAGAGTAGTCTTCATAGTAGCCACAACTGGGAACAACCCAACTGTTCATTAACAAGATATGATGAACAACAGTTGTGTGTCCATATGATATAACATACTCAGCAGTAAAAACAATGAATGACTGATAACATGCAATGTGCATAAATCTCACAAAATTTTGTTAGGGGAAGGAAACCAGACACAAAGTAATACCTTCTGCATAATTCTATCTAAATGAAGCCCAGGAACAGGCCAAAATAACCCATAGTGATGGAAATCACAAAATGCTCGGTGGATGGGTGATGGGAAAATTTATTGGAAAGGGGCAAGAGGGAACATTCTGGGATTAAAAAAAATCTGTATCTTTTTAAGGTGCGTAGACAAGTATATACATTTGTCAAAATTCACTGACCTGAACACTTAAGATGTATACATTTTATCTGATGTTAATTGTACTTCAATTCTTTAAAAATTTGATTTTTTAAAAAGAGCCATTATAAATTCTAACCTAAGGCCTATGTAGGAAGAAGCTATAAAGAAAGCAGGGAGTCAGGACCACTGCTCTGCTGTAGATAACTGCCCGGTTAGGGACGATTTTTCCATTGTGCCCCTAAGTACACCCTTTGATTCTGGAAACACAGCACTAGGCGGGGCATTTAGCATGTCTTACATGTCCATATCTCATTGAATAGCTTTTGGAACAATCAAAAACTGTGCCTGAAATGTAATCCTATTAATCCAATAAGCAGAATTCTCATTTTCTTCAGATAGTTTTTATAACACTGGTTCCTACACATATTTTTTTTAACTTTTAAAAATTGAGTATGTGTAAGTTAGAGAAAAATTGTATGAAAGTTAGTCCTTATTTTTAGAGAAGTAATTGCCCATATGTAAATTAATCCCATTGCTTGAAGTCATGAGCCACTCAAAAAATTATATATACTACCTTGAATATACTTTTTACTATGTCAATCAGTAATACTCTATAAAATGTAATGAGAAAAAGAGAGCAGGTTGGTGAGGCTTAGCAATTACAGAAATGGTCTTGTGTCACATGAAGACCTCCTTTAAGGTACAAACATATGACAAGTTATGTTTACCTCGAGTATAAGCAATAAGCAAGAAAAATTCTTCTGAGCCATATGACAATCATTTACTTAATAATAGAGATTCCAAAAACTAGTCCAAAGAAATAGTATTAAAAAGTATTTATCCTGTTATCTTGATAATATCTCAGATTTCCCCCAGAAACATCTACAGTATTATATGCAGAAGCATGGTGTGTTAATAATATCCTTAGAAGTCAGAAAAGAAATGTATCTTTCTCCACAGTACGGACACCAGTGCCTGCTCCTCATTTATGACATTATTTTTATGTAAGAGTAATATACATGCCTTCATATTATAAATGTGTGCAGGTTAAAAAATTTCCATTTAAGTTTTTCACATTGGTTTATATAGCACGTGTAAATCCTCTCAAGGAAATTAATGTATTAGATTTAGTTTCCACATTCCTTTGCTCCAAGCTGGACACATTCGTTAATATGAGTGCCAGCCATTATTGCTTATACATTGGGTCAGGACAAAATTACAAGGGGTTAAATTCTGTTACAGCTAAAAGAAATGATTGGGGCCCACTGCAGTATTTTATCTTTATATTACAATGTGAACAGTGTTGCCCCCGCAAGTGTCATTTTTCCTTTGAAATGGGATCCGCTTTTCAGCTCAAGTTCACGTTTCGTGGAGTGGCAGCAATTAAAAAATAAAAAGATTCCATTTCAGCACGATTCAACATCAGAGGACAGAAAAAGAAAGTGCAAACCTTTTAAAATCTGTTTAGCCTTTGTGTTATTTTGTTCAAATGATAGACTCTGCCTGCTGTAAGGGACTAAGACTGAATATTGAAAATTGTAAAGCAAAATCACTAGGCAAAACCTAAGAGAAACCGGCATTTGGTTTAAACACAACAAATGAACAAGTGCCAAAGAGTTACATTTCAGGGCACCAGCAGTCATTTAGTTACAGGCAATTAACAGTAGTCCAGGGAAAGCTCCAGTATGGGCTAAGGGAAAACACATTGATTATTGCTGCAGTAGTAGACTGCTTTCAGAATAAATTGCTTCAATTTAAAACTAGATTTGCTACAAGCATTTTGAGCAATGACTACAATTTTTTCTTATCAAGACAGTTGGACCAAGCAACCCTTTAAAAGAAACAGCTAATTAAAATAAAGCACATGCTATCCCTTAGTATATTGGATTACACTGCAAATAATAAATGCATTTGGTTTACACTAATCTTGCTGCAATTACCTAGTGGAGTTTGGAAACCTATTTTTTTTTATTGGCCTGAACCTGGTGTTATTGTTTGCAGACTTTTTCTGTTAGATATCTTTGAAGAGGTAAAGATGTTAACAGAGTTAAATCAAAGTTTATATGTATTTTTGAACTCTTTGCTTGGAATTTTTATTCTGTATCTCTCTATTTATATTTATAATCTTATTTAAAGTATAACTGAAGATTTTAGGTGTCTTATTCTTACATAGTTCATACTAAAATTGCTTCATTCATTATATAAGTCCTTTGAAATGCTCTGCCCTGATTTACATGCAGTAAAATGCAAGTTTGTGGGGGAAATGCATGACAGACAATATAATGATCCCAGTTTATTCATTAGCCTTACCAAGTACATTTCTTCTCTCATTGTGTTATAAAGAGCTAAACTTTATAAGGATTTATCCATCCACATAAATTCATATGCATATTTATTTCTCTGGAGCAGTATAACTTATTTGTTCCTGGCAGGAGGATAATTATGCTCAGCCTACAAAGATATTCAACTCAATTCTACAATGCATCAATGCAATTTAGAAGCAGTTATAATTTTTTTTGGTAACACATTAAGAAGCTGAATTGCTATTCACATAATAGCAAGAAAATGTTTTTAGAAGGTATAAACTAGTATGTAAAGATAGCAGTTTTGCTCCTGCATAAGTGCTTTTTGGAACAAGGCAGGGTATGCCAAATAGTAATAATAATGATAATAACAATAACAATAACAATAACAATAATAATAATAATAATAATAATAATAATAATAAATGATCCCTGAATTTAACAGCCTGATTTGTGCAACAAAACATTTGGGGAAAAGATTACTTTCAAAATAGTATACTGTGTCATTTGGAAAGAGATTTTCGCCTAAGTATCAAATCAAGTATTAAAACTGCCTATCAAGAATGCAAATATGGTCTTGGCTGGGACCTGTGATTAGGGCCTAGTTAGACTGAGCTCCCACAATCCCTTGGAACTGAAATGTTACATATTAATAAACTATTAAAATGAAAAATAAAAATGAAAGACTAAAGGAAAAAAGTATCATTCTTTATATAGTCTGCTGGAGCCTTCCCCTGGAATATGCTTTTCCTCTCTCCAATCACCTAAGAGGGGTGCTAAGCTTTTTTTTTTTTTTTCTCTATGAAGTAGGGGATATTCATAAGTGGTATGTATTAAAGACAATTTAAAATGAATAATGACAGGAACAAAATAAAAGTGAATCCATGAGTTTACATTAATTATAAACAAATTAATAAAAAGGAGAGTTCTCCCTTAGAGCAGAATGCCAACTGGTTAATATAGACAGAATAAGTAGTTAGAAATCACTATTTTTCTGCCATCCTAATAATTGATTCAGGCAAGAATCAACAGAAGCTAAAAGTAATAGGTGAAAGATGGACGTTAGGATACTCATACGTCTTAAAGCACACCCCCCCCCCCCACTGATTATTTATTAATGATTAAGGGAGAAAAGGACACCATCTTAAGGAAGTGACCAAAATTAACATCACAGTAATGGGACAAATAGACATCATGTACCTCTTGCCATAATGCATTAAGAAGGCAAAATATCACTTATGTAGTATTCTAGCCAGATACTAGCAAATATTCAAAAAAGGAGGAAATAATGGGCAAACTCAAACTGAGGGACATGGTCTAAAAAGAAAAACCTGGTTTCTACTCTTCAGAAATGTCAATGCTATGAAAGACAAAAAAAAAAAAAAAAGGCTGAAGAACAATCCCAGGTTAAAAGAGACTAAAAAGACTTGACAACTAAATGCAATGCATAATTCTGGATGGGAAATGGGGTATAAAGGATATCATGTGGATACTCTTTGAAATGTGAGTATAGATTATATATTGGACTATAGCATTCTATCATTTTCAAATTTCCTGATTTGATAAATATACTCTGGTTTTATATGAAAATATCCTTGTTTTTAGAAGATTCACACAGGAGAATTTAGTCATGATGTCTGAGATTTACTCTCATGTGGTTGAGCAATATTATGTATTGGTATAAATAGTGTAGCTCTATCTTTTTATTTACCTATCTAAATGAAAAGAGATAAGGCAAATGTGGCAAAATGTTAATAATTGGTGAATTTAGTTGGAGAGGCTATATGGGAATTTACTGTACTATTCTTGCAGTTCTTCTGTAATCTGTGCAGGTTTTATTTTCAAAATAAAGGTTAAAAAACAAAAGGTCAAATGGTGAGATCACAAAATTTCAAGTGTTATCGTAGAGGATATTTTGGATTGATTACTTTTGGATTAAAATTTTATTATTCACAGCTATTCTACTGTAATCTGGTCAAAAACTTCAGTTTAATCTTCCAAAAACATGTCTTCACCTTGAAATTTTCTTCAGTAATTGTTAGCAGATCTATATTGCTCATGGAAGAAAGTCCAAACCCCTTGTGATGGCATTCAAGGTCCTTCACTCCTTTAATTGAAGTGGCTGATTAACCTGTAGCATGAATCATCCCTCCAATGTGAATTGAATCTGATGTGTGTTTTCCCAAGTGTGTACCAACCTAGAAGTTCTTTCTATTTATCAAAACCCTACCAATCTTGCAAGGCAAAGTTAGGCTAAGATCTAGTGGAGCTAGATTTCACTGAAGCTTTTCCAACTAGAAGTGATATGTCTCTTTAAAATATGTATTTTCTGTGGGTTTCTTTTTTTTGTGACTTAACCATATTGCGTTATATCACTTAGTGTTGTTCATGGTTTTACATTATAAACACTTGTTTTACCTTAGGACCTGTCCTCTGACTGTTCCTTCTAACTGGAATGTTCCTCCCTCAGATTCTACCTGCTTCCCTCTTTGCTTCTCCAAGCCTTTGCTCATAGAACACTTTCCCAATTCAGTCCATTGACCAGTCATTCCTAGTCACAAACCTGTGCCTGCACTTTGTATCCACTTTCCATTCTCTATTTTTTCTATAGCATTTGTCAAAATAGAACATAGTATTTAATTTTCTTATTAATACATTTATTATTTATTGGCTGTCTCCTCCCACTGGAATTTAAATTGCACTGGAGCAAGTTTTTTTTTGTCTACTTTATCCATATATTTTATTGATTTGACCTCAAATGCCTTGCAAACTAACTGACACATAGGAGGAGCTCAATGAATATTTGTTGAATAAAAGAATCATTAGATGATTAAGAACAAACTCAATTTTCTAATGAAAAGTTAGATTTTTGTGCACTCCCACTCTAAAATTCCAAGAATATCTCTGTGAGCCATTTTTCCAGTCAATATGTCATGAGGTTCAAGCAACTGATGAGACATTATTAATATGCAGCCATTAATTAGGTAATAAAACTTCATTCTATAGAAAAATGGTCAACTTCATAGTACAGATTTAGAAAGGTTCTTTCGCTCATAATCCAACGACAATATAGTCTTTATTGACTTACAGAACTAGGAAAGTTTGGATTCACTTGGCATTCTGAAATCAATCATGTATCGTTTTACATCCTTGATATTGTTATTCAATTTTTTCTTTTGACTCCCTCATTCATTCATTTACTTTCTTTTTGTTTAGTAAGCACCTTAAATATACCAAGTGTAGGGCTTTGAGTTCTTGTGATAGTGATGGAAGAAACATGCTTCTTGCCTTAAAGGAACTCATATGGAGTTGCAGAGTCAGGCATGCAAGGAAATATTTAAAAACAAAATAATGAAAGCTAATATTTATTGTGTGCCTAAGTGTTACTCTGCTAGGTTTTTTATATGGGTGTAAGAAATGCCCTACTATAAGAATAATAAACAAAGTCAGGTGAGCAACTCACTCAGGGTGCTTTTGTGTGTGTGTGCTTGTGTTTCTGTTGGGGGATTTTATTTTATTTTTAAAAAATTTGTATTTCTTTTAAAAAGTTGTTTTTTGTTTTGTTGTTTTTTTTTAAATGGCAGTACTAGGGAATTGAACCCAGGGCCTCGTGCATGCTAAGCAAGTGCTCTACCACTGAGCTATATCCACCCCCTTGTTGAGGGATTTTAGAGACAGGGATCAGACCAGACACTGTGTGGCACAGTGCAGAAAAGGGCCTGGAAAGGATTTTGGCAAGTAGTTTGGTGTGTAGTACAGGGAAGCCAAAGTACGGAGTAATGAGTGATGGTAGGCAAATTCATGTTCTAATTTCTCAGCTAGCATATGCTGATTCTCTTTTTTTTTTTTTTTTCTTTTCAAAGCAACTAGCTTATACCTTGTCAATAAACATTTGTTTGAGGGATTCATGGTATCAATTAATCCAGGTTTCCCAAAATTAGGTCAGAAAAATAGGACAATGATTCTCCCCAGTGGAAAAATGACATACATTTTCAAATTGTACAGTGTGGTATTACTCACACAGAGCTGTATCACCGAAAATATTTCCTTTTTGGATTATAAAAGCAATGTTTGAAATAGGTCTGTCCAAAGACCATAATGTGGAATGTATACAGACTATTAAGTATTTGCACACACACACAAACATATAAAGTATTCAGATGTGGTCTCCTTCATCTTAGATCTCATAAGACTTAGTACGATGGGGAGAAACCAGACAAATTGCTACAGTAAAGAACAAAATGGGCCTCAGGTGATCAGCATAGAAGACAGGGCTATTGCATATCAAGGTGGCAAACTTCACTGATGCCTGAAAGAAAAGTCTCTTAGAAGAAAAAGTATTTGCTTTCCCTCTACTAGGAATTTCCTTTTCAACATGTCATACAAATAGACAGGCACAGATGGAATGTTACAAAACGTCTCTGGAGAGAAAACTGTCAGAGTGAAGGTGGCATTGCCATTTTACTCCTTTTTGTTAAGGGCTGCAGTGTTTATCCTGAAAGCAATTCTCCACCAGAGGATATACTGTCACAGTTAGAAGAATTCGGTCTTCCACTGGGAATGCTTTGGATTGGCCAAAGAACCCAGAACATCTGGACTGCTTAGATAACCAATAGAAAGAGCCATGTTTTCTACAGAAACACTGAACACTTCTAAAAAAACTTGTATTATGATTTGGAATATATTCAGTTGTTGGAAGTAGATTTATAAAATATTTTACACATATAAAAACTGGCTGCTTTGCAGTATACAAAATGAGATGCTTTGATAAACTTCAGAATTTTATGTTATTATTATAATTTTCTTCCTTTAGGGCTTTAACATCTTTCCTAATTATTGAAAGCATTAGAATAAAATGTGTTCGGCAAAAGCTGTTTCTCTCATGAGACAAGTTTCATTCAAAATCTTGGTGATTCCACAGAGCTAGAGACTATTAAGGCAAAAACAATAATCAAATCGCATGCTGGTTCATTTCCCTCAATGAAAGTAACAGAAAAATCCATTTCTTATCTCTGTTAAATCTTTTTGGATCACTCTCTGTTTCCTGAAAACACACAAATGCTGTGGAAAATGGTGGTAACATTGCTTTCCTTTCTCCTTTTGTAAAAAGATACTAGTCAAGAATTTGTCAACATTTGTTGAAGTTTTTTTTTTCTCCCATTAACAATCTATGAAAAATAGGCATGTTTTGGGAACTACCAGTAGCAGAACCTACCATTCCTTAATTCCTCCTAAGGGAACAGTAAATGGCTCCTTAAGCCATGATGAAGTTGAGAAGAAAGTGGGTGGCCCATATATTTTAGTGGCCTGTGTTGGGATACATGAAGAGCCCGTCTTCAATGAATTCCCTTTTTACCAAAGTGGCTATAACACTGTCCTGCTTCACAAGTAATAAGGTAGTATCTTATCATCTCACTCTGTATATTGATTTTTGGTGTGTGAAAATTAGCAGTGGTTTGAGAAAATGCAGAAGTCAAGGTATCCCCTGAAATGCAATGTTTTCTAATATAGACAGATACAAAGTGGAAGCAAGAGGGCACCTTCAAGCAGATAGATTTTAATATGCTTTTTTTGTTTTGTTATTTTGGGACTTTGGGGGAGTAATTAATATTTATTTATTTATTTTTTTGGAGGTACTGGGGATTGAACCCAGGACCTCAGCCATGCTAAACACATGCTCTACCACTGAGCTATACGCTCTCCCTTAATATACTTTTAAAATGTGTTAATAACTTGATTTTATAGCAAAGAGACTAATGATAGTTTTCCTGTATGCATTTAAAAATCTTTTACTAACTGTACCAAAACGTTTATTTTTTCTCATCTTTCTTCCTGATTCTATAAACATTAGTATTTGTAAAGAATTTAAAATCATATAATAAGGAGAAATTAAGGGTCACATGGAATTACACCGCCCTGAGAAAACTACTATTACTACTTCAGTTAAAGTTTTTTAATGCCTCTCTTTCTAATGTATTAGGTTTTAAGTGTACTTAACAGAGGCAAGTGACCGGCAGCTTTAAACACTAATACTCCAAAATAGTTTATATTTTGTCTTTTACTCTAGACAGTCTGGAATAGAGTTGTCTAAGGTGGCTTATAATCTATGTTCTGCTAAGAGTCCTCATGGTAAACTCTTTAACCTAATTCACCTTTGATTCACATATCTATTTACCAATGATCATTTATAGATGCCTGCTTCAGCAAGGCAAGTCATATAATTATATAATAATTCCTGCTGTATAATTCTTATATAAATAATAACCATTTTTTGCCATAGTTTACAAATATTCCCTGATAAAGTAGGTTAAAGCATAACCTCATTCTAGAGAAACTATGGATTTCAAATTTTATTTACTCTAACTGCAGTGTTGTACAGATGAGAAAACCAAACTGGTATGTGAGTAGTAAACAGTAGAAGATATACTTTAATATTACCAATTTTTATGGGACTACTGAGATGTCACTGACGGTAGCCCACTCAAGAAGAGAGCCAATATAGAATTTTATTGTGATATCTTTAATGCATTCCTTTAAGCTACTTTCGGTAGTGAGATATTTAAATAACATAGACATGTTTGTTCATTTGGGGAGAATTAGAAATGTACCCAAGCAGTTGAGAGTTGTTATCCTGAAACGGTGAAATTGTATATGTGAGTTTTCAAGTTATACTCATTTTATATTACATAGTAGAATTAGAATTCCCAATTGATTTAAGTCAAGCAATTTATATGTCATTCTTTAGGCTGTGATAATGACCTCTTCCACTTTAGTTTCCATGAGTTTGGCAACCATTACCAGTTAGTACTTTGAACTGCAGTCACATATCTTAAGAAACTGTAGTTTCTATTTTGCAGTTATAGGAACTTGTCATCTAAAGATCTCAGACAATTTTACAAACACCTAAAACTAAAAGAAAATTCCTGGGAAGAGCAACCGCTGCATTTCACTTTCAAGATTTGTACAATGACTCAAAACTCAGAATCTGTAACATCTGATGAATTGGCTAATATATACTGTTAGTCACCCAGGGTTTAATATATTCTTTACAAGATTCCTCCATTGGAGCTTAAGGATGATGAGTTAACAAATGATAAAAATGGAGAAAAATGGCATAAGGAGACTTGCTTTAGGTCACACACAAGTGAAGAGTCAAAAACAAAACACTCTCAAGTAACTGTCCATTTTTCATCAGAGTTCACAATGTCTTTTTAGTCAATCCTTTTTCATGTCAAATTCTAATGCATGATCATGATTCTTAGGTGATTTTAAAAATAACCTTTTTGTTCTTTCTTACATATACCACTGGATTTCTTTTTGTGAAGTAAAAACAAAATATATTTTAATAGCATTTAAATGTCCACTTTTAATTTACAGAAATCAACCTACAGATGTACCATTCTTCATAGAACACAAGCTAAAAATAGTATATCTTCCCTAAAAGTAGAGACAAATAGCTAACATATTTCTTACAGATGGCAAATGTAATTCTCAACACTAAAATCTAATACAAGTTACCGTGGTAATTTATTGGAAATCAACACTTTTTTTTCTACTATATGACCTGAGAGAGTAGTTAGCATTTTTTAATGTGTCACATCTAATTTCTTACTTTACTGACCTGGTTGTCAAAGTTCGATATACAAGGAACTGCTTATTAAAAGTTATCCCTTGCATTTTTGACCCATTTGTGCCATTTCTCAACTAAGTGCAGGAATTCAAAGCCATAAAAATGTACAGCCATCTCCTTCTCCCCAATAATCTTGCTTTAATGCCCCAGGATGGTGATAGATATCCTCTGGCAGCAGTGACTCAACTACTAAGGACAACTAACCCAGTGCTTTGCCTGTAGCTGGCACTCAATATATATTTAGTGAGTGGGAATGATTTGTTGCTTTTTCATACAACAGCATTATATGACTCATCTTTAACCAGCAGTGAAGTGAGATTTTGAGCAGGAAAAGAAAAATTGTCACTCAACAGGCTGTTCTGACCTAGAAATAACAAGAACATTAAGGTGGTTCTGAGAAGGAAAAGTGAGTGGTGTGTTGGTGGATAGTGACCATGAGTATGCCATTCTGTTTATGTCTCTAATCACACGTGTGGAATTGTGCTGTGTGTCAGATGAAATCTGTGGCTTCTTGCAAATATTTTAAACTGAATCATTATTTTTTCAACTACCTATGTGTCACTTTCTAAGACAAAGATTGAGTTTCAGTGAATTCCCTCTGCTCTCACCATAGGTTTACCTGTTTTTTTCTATAACTTCTGTTAGATGCTAGACAGATGCCTGTTAGAATGAATTGAACTTTTGAACACACAGGAACTATTTATCCAGGTTCTGTTACTGTCATTTTTTCTTTGCCTGTTTTGCAATCATATCTTTGACCAATGTTATGTGGAGGTTCAATTTTCATGTCTGCCCTTTCTCACTACACGTAATTGAGATTTAGCTAAATACAAGTGTTCAAAACAGGAAATTAGCAGCATTTACTGCTCATTATATAACTTGTTCCTCCTTGGTAATTGCTATTTGCATAGGCTGAACACTATATATAGCCTCTTTGCAGAGGCTGAAATATATGTATATATTCATATATAGGTTGCTGAGACATTCCTAAATGGATTTCCTTTTTAAAAGAGGGTATGTAGGAACTCTGTCCAACAATGAAGGTCCTCTTCATTTAAGAGGTTAATTATTTAATACTTGAAGAGAGTGCCCTCTCAGACATCTCTCTGAGTAGCAAATGTTTTCTACAAGACAATTTCACTAAATACTTGAGGCATATAACTTCATTAAGAGTGGAGTGTGAGGGCAAGGTACTAATGTTTAAATAGGTTCAAAGGTGTTGACCATGTTAAACAGAATGAGATAATTAGTTAGAAATAGTCCCACTGATTGGCTATATTCCTCTTTCATTCCTCTCTCATGGAAACAGCTAACTTAAGAGTTAGATGTTTTTTACCTGTTAGATTCCACCAAGTTTATTAGAGGATCTTTTGTTTAGGCAAAGACCTTGGTATGCCAGTTGTGGTCCACACACCAGCAGCATCAGCATCAATAAGGAACTTGTTTAAAATTCAAATCTGGAGTCCAATTCAGACTAATGATTTTGAATCACTTTTAAACAGACTTCCTAGGTAATTTAGATTAGGACAACAACCACAAAAGATTGTGAAGCACTGCTCTAGGGACTTCTAGATGACTCTCCAAGAGTGCTGTAGGGCAGCAAAATTTGCCACCCCAAAATGTGTATGAGGATCTTTGGTATTAACTTAGGCTGATTATTTTTAAGAAACAGAACACTCAGTATGTTTTTCTTGTTACCTCCCTGTTAGCTGCCTAAAACAATTTGAATAAAGAGCCTGTTCCCAGAATAGAGCTATCACCAGAGATATCTGCAAAGAACATAGGCTAGGTGTGTATGGGGGGGAGACTCAGCAGGAACTAGAGGTCAGAGTCCACTCTGTCTCATTGTCTCTATATGACCCTGAAAACACTGGTTTACCAAATATTTGCTTTTCCATCTCCATGCGAATTGTTATCCTCCTCTTTCAAGTCTCAAACCACTACTCTTAACATCCTCTTTGGTCTTTAGCTGAAGATTGTATTTAAGGTGAGGGCTTTAGGCATTTTGGTGAGTTACTCAGTTTTCCTGGGTCTCTCTCATTATTTCTACATGTTATTAAACTTTTGTTTGGTTTTTCTCCTGTTAATCAGTCTCATGTCAATTTAATTCTGACACCAGACAGAAGAACTTAGAAAAGTAGAGGAAAAATTCTTCCTCCCTGAGAGTTTGTGTAACTGGCAGGATTCATCTTTATTGGCTGGACAATACTCACCCCATGGCTGCTGTAGCTAAGAGATCCTGTAACAACTGCCAAAAACTTTCAGATGGTAAGAATTCTTACCATGTCAGTCTCCCAGATCTCTGCCTGTGGGGTTGGTTGGAAATGAGAGTGGTGAAGGCTCTTTTTCTCTTTTCTAATATTAGATTAGCAGGAGAAAATATTTGTGGAGCTAGTTCCTTAGGCTTAGCAACTCTGGTAAATTTGGTAGCGTACTCTTGGCTTAATTGATCCTTTTTCACCCAAAGATGGTATTTGTTGTTCTTTGTCGCTATCTGTTGTGTGATTTGTTTATTCTATGTCCTGAGAGCTCAGCATTATGACCACTGAGAGTATTTTCTCTCTGGTCTCCACCACCTGGAAGGTACACATACCAGAGCGCATTTGGTGGTCAAACAGACTGGAATTCTGAACAACTGCAGCCAGTTAGTCAGAAGCACATGTAACAACCTGGGATTGTAACTGCTGTCTCTTTGTCTCTGCCAGCTCTCAGGGGAATTTGTTATAACGGGTCCCAGTCCAGAAAGGGCCTTTGTCATCTCAACTGTCATCTTGTTAGTGCCATGTGTGACAACAAAGGTCTATACTTTCTTGGGCTAAGTCTGGGAGTAAACTTTCTGGATCTTCTGAGGGCTGCATCCTTTGCACTTTCTTGTGGGACACCTCTTGCATCCTTGGTTAAGCCATAAAAAGGCTTATTGGTTTCAACTGCTATTAAGAGCCTACTCATCAATGGCCAGATGATGCACCCTCTGAATGGAAAAGCTTCTAAACTGGAAAAATTTTAGAGAGCTCTTATGGTAAACAGCTATTTTATTGGTACCTATGTAAAGACCAAATTAACAAGTGCATACAAAGCAATATAATATTTAAGCTTAAAAACTCTCTTAATTAAAAAAAAATTGGTTTCGGAAGCCTTATTAAATTTGTGGTCTCAGCTTCACCTCATGGGTCTTATAGGTGCTAATAAAAATATTAGTTTAATTAACAAGAGACTGGAAAGAGGCTGAGGAAAAAAAATCAAGGGACTCTTCTCAACAAGGTGGAAATTTTTGAAGAATTATTAAGAAATAAGGTAAATAAAGCAAATATTGAAAGAGGTGGAACAAAAGGAATCAGAAAGGGAAAAGTCACGGGACTCATTCCAGCAGGGTAGAAATCTTTAGATGTTTATTAAGAAATGAATAAAATGGACATTGATGAGATTAAAATAAATGTTTTAACATAGCACTATCTAAGGTTGAGTGGGCAAAATGTATTCCATGATAGTCCCCCAACATTAAAGGGCCCTAAACAAATTCACTCTATTTACCCCAATTTGGAGAAGTTTAAAAAGCTGGATGGCAAAAATTACGATGATAAACCTGACCAGCAGCCACTTGGTCCATTAATCAAATTAAAGACTGACAGAATGGCCTGAGTCCCTTGGCTCAAATCCTCACTGAGGACCCACGGCTTTTGCACAGGAGTGGGTAAAATGGCCAGGGAGTAGAGAGGAGAAGTTTCCAGATTCCTTGATGCATGAACTCTACCAGCTGTGGGACCAAAACTCATTGGTGGTGCTGTGGCTCAGGCTACAATTAGATTCAGAAAGTATAAAAGTGAAGGGGTTGATAGGGTTATAAAGTTTGGAATGCTTGACAGGATGTTACGTGAGGAGGTTATGTCAATGCTGCCAGACTGTTTTATAGGAATAGATGTCATGCCTGGCTGGAAACACCTCCCCTACTCAATATTGTAAGATTGAGACTTGTTGATGGAGTCCTGAGTGGAGGCAATGGTTAGAGGTATGAGCTGATGAAACTGAGGCAAAAGTTTGTAGGCAAATGATGTATTTGAATGGGCTTTATGTAAAATAATAGCATCTCTTTTGCCTGATTGCATTATACAGATGGACATTATGTCTCACGTAGTGTGAGGTAGAAGATGGAGGCCAGTGTTCAAGAGGTACCAAAAGCAACTGTCTTTGTCCTACAAATCTCTACAAAAATCAAAAACGTAAACACAGCCCACAGTTGCCTGAGACTGAGCCTGGTTAGCTTAACTGATAAAACCTGCAACCAAAAATAAATAAATAAATAAATGAATAAAAATAGAGGGAATATGCCTTTTTAAAAGTCAAACAGATGGAAAGGCTCCCTCACTCGAAATCGAGTCCACAGCTTCCTTAAGATTATTTGTCAAAGACAAATACAAATCTTAAAGGTCTTCTCCACAAATACTAAAAAGTTATAGCCATCCAAGCAGATAAACTTAACTTATTCCAACTGTTATTCATAACTAGCAAGTTTTACATTGTTCTATCTGATTCATGACTGAAGTTTTCAAATGAAACCTGTGAGATCCTGGTTGTGTCTGCCTGTATGCCTATGAGTGTACACTACAGAGAGAGTTTTTTTTTTTACCTCTGGATGGTAATGCCAAGATTAATTTGTAAAAGGGCTCTATTTACTTGGCTTAAAGTAGCACATTTAGAAATTATTATTTCTAAATGTAATAGGAACTAACCCAAATGTTTTTCAAGTTCATGTGATCTAGGATTAATCTTTAGTAAATTTAAAGTTATTGGTTTAATTAAAACAGGCATATCTTTAGCATTATCAGTATTAAGTATAATATTTTATTCTATCTAGGTTTACTAAAAGTCAAATAAGTTCATGTTATCTCTGTTACAAAACTTGTCAACAAGAAAAATAAGATGGCTAACTGCTTTAATTTAATCTCATAAAATCTTCAGAGGTAATCTGTGATTATTACAAACAAATGCATTAAACAGATATAAATGAGAGAGGAGTTTTTAGGTGAACTTTTAAAATTAATGATTGTTTTATAACTATTTACTTAGTTTCCCAAATCTTTTTGGTAATTTATACCTTTAGGATTTTGCTAGATTAAATGATGGAAATTCATTACATATCTAGATCATTTTTAAACAAGATAAAATAATAAAACATTAATTACCAAACATAAGTTGTTCTACTTTTGACTTCCTATTGTAGAGAAACTAAAGGTGAATTTCAGTCTTTTAGTAACTATATCTTGTGCCATATTGAAAGATTGCACTATGTAAATGGGCAAATATTTCTAGAAATTATAAAAGGTATTTATAAATTCTCCACACAACAAAATGCTAATGTATTTCACAATTGTTTACTTCTTTATTTTCACTAGAAATTAAGGCTTCTAATTAATATACGTAGAATAATAAGGGAAACAATTCTGTATGCAAAGAAAGTAAAATGTATTTTTAAGTAAGAAAAGGCCTGAGGCATGGACATGTATTTTGGTTAAGAGAAATAGAAGTGATTTTTGTCCTAAAGCTAATTATTTCAAAATGGGAAAAAGAACAAGGGACAAACTAAAGCAGACATAGAAAGTTGTAGAAATTTTGTGAAAAGGGATCTTGGGAAATAAATTTTATGTGTGATCAAGCTGGCTAAGATCGCAATAAATTTAATTGTGTGAATAAATTTCAATATATTGTACACTGGTACAAAAATAAAATCTGGTTTTCTCTCTGTTAAAAGGACAAAGTTTTTTTTTTTTTTTTTAAAGATTACTGGTCTGTTCTCAATAAGCAATTGTAAACAAAGCTTTTCTTTACCTTTAATGTCATCTGTCAAGGAAAACAAAAACACTATGTTTGGTTTTTATCAGGTCTCTGATTACTTAGGGAAAAAAATCAAATCTTTTAAAATATTATAAGAGCAAAGTTTTTTTGTTTTTTTACAACTATGTAACTTTCTGTATTTGCCTGTGAAGTCTTTGTCACTTTGATTAATTGGATAACTATGTATTGTTTCATAGTGACCTATGATTCTATTTGACCAACTGTTTTAAAACCTTTTGATGTTTTTGACAAACTTCCCAAAAATCAAATTCTAAATGAAGTCTTATTGACCTGGAAATAATTTGGGGGTTTTCCATAGGGCTCCTGCAATACCTCAAAATACTTGTTTTCTCTCCTTATAACACAAAGATATTAAACTAAATAGACTTATTTGGTATGCTAAATTACATGGGAAGCATTGTAAGATAAGTGATGATAAACCTTAGGTTATATTGTATGGGTAAATGTTATTAATATAAATGCTCTAGAAATTATATAAAATTCCTGAAATTCAGATATGTTCTGGTATAATGTTATTTGTCATAATTCAGTTATTGTCTTAAAATGCTATGTGCCACAGAAATAACCAAATTTCCTTGTCAATTGCATTATAATGAATCAGATCTTTAACCATGCCATTTTAAGTCTTTTGTCATTTACAGACAATTATTGTTTTACTCTGAAGTTTTTGAAACAATACCATGTTCAAGAAGACCCCAGAAAGGACTTTTTGACAAATATAGGTTTCTGATGACTTTAAGATGATACCACTGAACTGGGTAAGAAATTATAGAACTCTAATGGAAAAACTGATGGCTTCATAACACTACTAACAAGACAAGATCAATAATAATTAATCATATGGGACTGAATAAACTGATGAATATGATTATAATTTCATGACTTTTGGTCTAAAATACTATTGCTTTTTTAATCTTTGTTTTCCAGTTATAAGGAAACCTTTCCTCTGACACTATGACTTACAGCAATTCAGTACATTATATCTTTATAAGCAGAATTGAAACATTTCTCTTTTTCTCCCTACCTGATCTCTCCAGAATTCAGAAGCTCATGGTGAACACTCTTATTTTCATAGCAATATAGTTATATTTGTATAAATTCAATAAGAATCTGTTTTTCTTGTAACAGGACACAATTGGAAACTGGTTATATTCTCAAGGCTGTATGACCAGACAACTTTAAGGAACTAAAGTTATATTTCTGGAGCCAATAAAACTCCTTGGAAAAATAGCCTGATGCCCTGCTTACAGGGTTCCCAGCAGCCTTACCAGGTGAGTAAGTAAGCTCACTTCCTGGCAGGTGCAGGATATTTTGGGGACCTCAAGAAGAGAGGATATTCACCCAAGGTTATAGATATTATAGGAGAGCCCAATGGCAAGTCTTCGGCTTGGCTTCCTGGCCTTGAGAAGCATTTAAAAGTTCAATCTGAAGATTCCTTACTGAACTGTAATCATTCCACTGATCACATTTATGTGATGAAGTACAAGTTAAAGATGTAAGAGAGAAGTACAAGCTAAAGATCTTTATCAAGAATTTAACATTTAGTTAGGAAAACAAACTAAATAAATGACTTCCAATGACAATACCCATATATAAAGTAAACACTAAGAGCTTTGGCTCACACGATTAGCTCAACAGGAGTGATAACTGCAAGGTTTATCATTCTTGGCTTTCAATAGTGGTTTTGTTTAGGATCATCCCCTTGTTATTTATTAATTGAGAAATAAGTTAATCATCAGCTAACAGTGGTCCTTTTCTTTCCTACAAAGATGCTGCTTGGATATTCTAGTTCACAATGAAGAAATCTAAATAACCAAAATAAATGAAAGCAAAGCTATGCTACTGTGAATGAAAAATACTTCAAACCACATCAGTGAACAAAGAATGCTGAAGCCACCAAGTCATCAGCAGCTGCCCCACCCCCTGGGTGAAGACAAGCCTGCAGCTGGGCCTCTGCAGCCACTCACAGTGGTGCACTCTGAGGGGACTCAGAATAAGAAAGGACAGGATACTGGCCCTAGATAGCTAGATGCTTGTCAAAGGAATGAATTCAATGAGCCCAAATATTTGCTTCCTCCCATACACAGAAAAGCACTAAATTATTTAACTTGAGATGCCTGGTTTTCTTTAGTTAACAAGTAATCTTTTAATGTTCCAACTACCTGGTCTTTGTTGTAAAGCTCCTGTATACCCTAGCTCCTCCCCTACCTCTTCGGAGCAGTCCCTCAGAGCTATCTGAGAGGCTGTCATCCCGGGCTTGAAGGGGTTCGAGTCCTCAGAAATGTCCACCAAATAAAACAGAACTCTCAACTTTTCGGCTGCGCATTTATTTCAGTCGACACTACATAATAAATATCCATGCTGCATCTATCTGATCAGGAAAAGCTGGGATTGACAGACTCAGGAAAAACTTGGATCAGAAGATATTCCACTTTTGAGGCAAAAATAACTCAGAGTTAACCTCACTTAAATCATATATTCTATATCTAAGGAAATAGCTCAAAAATTAAGTTTTCATGCCTGTAATTTTGGTGGCAATCAAATAACCTTGCTGGAATGTCCATATCAAGATATTCAAAGGTACAAAATCACTAGTGTAGGACAATTTGTGCTCCTGGTATTCATAATAGCCTTCAATGTGGTCTTTGTTTATTTGTTTCTTTTGGTATTAGTTGCCAAGAAGAAAAATAAAAGAACTGAGGTCAGCTTAAATGTCTTGCATAATTCAGGAGCAGAGAAGCAAGAAAACTACTACAGAATAAAATTTTGATTGCAAAATGTCAGATCTTAACCAAGGAAAGAATTTGTTAAACCTGATGGGTCTGCTTTAGAGATGCTGCAGCAACGTAACTAAAGTTCTTTAATATTTTGGCATTGCATAAGCAAAGAGGAGGAACAGAATATACCCTCCCAAAATACGCCTCTTTGGCAGAAAGATTACTGAAGTCTGATTATTGTTAAGAAACAGCAGACACAGGAGAAGGTCTAAAAATTGAGTAGAAGTTACTCTTTTGTAAGAGAGATTTGTATTTATAAAAGAAATCTTCATTTGTAAGGGTGTTTCCCTCTTTGTACCAGGAGGAGGATGACTCTAAATCTCTAGACTGAATGGGGATGGCAGACACTTATATCTGCATAACAACCATGCTCTTGTTTACTTTGCTTTTCCTGCTCACCTCCCATAACTGGCTTTCCCCTCTGCCCAACAGCTTCTTTGGTCTTTAGCTGGAGATGGTAATTCAGGTGCAGGCTTGAGCCTTTTCAGGGAGTAACTCAGTTTTTCCTGGGTCTCTCCCATGTATACAGGAAGTATACATGTTATAAATTTCTGTTTATTTTTCTTCTGTTAATCTGTCTTTTAATATGGTGGGGGGGGGGGTCTCAGCCAAGGACCTAGAAGGGTAGACAGTAAAGTTGTTTTTCCTCCCCCACAGCAAGACTCAGTAAAAGTAACACTTCTGTGGATGCCTACTCAGTTTTTAATGGGTCATGGTCTTTTTAGGGAGATGCAGCCATGCAGAAAGGTAGGAGGTTTTAATGTCCAGGCAAAGTTTGGCTTTTCCATATTCTGAAATCAAGGGTCAAAGATATCAAATGATGAGCCCTGAGAGGGCTTTACACAGTTCTATGGTCTTACTGTATCTCTCAGCAAATAAATGCCCTAGGTAAATACTAACAAGGATAGGGGCACATATTACAAAAATGATTCATTACAAGAAGGGATAAGGAGTCCACTGGGTCTAAATTCATCTGGCTTTAAAACAATGAATCCTAAATGATGTGCATGTTAATTACATTACTAAAGATATTCCGAGGACTAGGGAGTTTATTGAGCAAGTCTAATTCCTATAGATTACATTCTTTGGAGGGAGAGAGGAAGCGAGAGTATGTGTGCAAGAATTAAAATGTGTTTAAGGGGGAATAGAGAAAACCTAGATGTTTTTTATTATTAACTAGTGCTAGTCTCTCAGACAGATGCTTTGCCAGTTCCCAAACTACTTCATGATAAATGAATTGCCATATTATTGTAATCAATATGTCTAAACATAACCATTCAGAACAGAATTGTTAATGAACATTCCCTTAATGTGACAGTTTCAAAGCTAAACATTCCTAGAACCACAATTGTAAATACTACATTAGGAATGTTTAATATCAATGTAATTCAAAAAGCAGATAATGGCATTTCAAATTATATAGGTTCTTATTTCCTGTTCATTCAATTGTATGCATGCCAGACACATAGTAGGTTCTTAATAAGTATCTATAAACACATGAATAAATGAATGAAGATCTGCTTTAGGACAGTACATTGAAACTAAAGTAACTCTACTACAAGGTAAAATATAGAATCAATGGAACAAAATTGCTGGAGCTAAAGCTGACCATTTTAGTGAAAGAAAAATTAGATTTGAGGGAGTTTTTAATGGAACACATTATTACTGCATCCTAAATTAACCAGAATACCATGTAGTTGGAGTAGAAAAATCATGTAAAATCTGCTAACATTTACTGGGTGATAAACATGGGTCAGACATTGTAATACATATTGATATTTACTAGTTTATTTACTCCTCATAGCTGCTCTGAATGTTGGGTACTATTATTATTCCCACTGTTAGAAGAGAAATTTGAAGCTCACAGAGATTAAGTGATTTGCCCAAGGTAGCACATTTAGTAAGCAGAGTTGGGTTTTGTATATACGGCCTGGTTCCAGAGTCCACACCCTTAACCATTAAACTGCTTTGCTCCAGAGAGTAAACATGTCCACACTGTGAGGTCATCAAAAACAAGAGTATGAATGAAAAAACTCAAAGAATGAAGGGTGAAAAGTGGCTAGGTCTGCGGCCAGAGCCCAATGCTGCTGGGTATCCATCTGGAGAACTGTTTGCGTTAAAGAAATGGAAAATGTAAAAATGGAGGAAATATGAAAGGTTGGGGTTTTGGAGGGAAACTGAAGGTCAGTGTTTGATGCATGTTGAGTTAGGCTGCAGTAATTAGAAACTTTAGTAAACGCATCTTGGTCAAAGATTCAGAAATTTATACATGGAATTTAGTCAAGTATGGGCAACAGTAGGAATGAGAAATAACACAGCAGTGAATGTGTCTACTCTTTGCTTTGGTTCTTTTAGGAACAAAGGTCTAACTCTGAGGCTTGTCAGGCTACGGACTAGAGTGAGGAATAAAGGGCAGGGCTGTCATTGAGTAATATGGCCTCATGGCCTTTGCCCCTTCGTTCTTTGTCTCTCTTTCATTGCATAACCTAGTTCTTCCTATATAGCATGTGAAATATATCTTTACTGCATGTCTGACATGATCCTAACTCTCCAACTACCTTTCCTGGCTGCAGGAATCAACAACTCTGGATATTCTCAAGCAGACGTTTTCTATGGTCAAATTTCCTGGCAAATTTTCAGCCAGGTTTTGTAGAATTAAGATTTTTTTTTAAAGAGAAAAGGCTGGCCCAGAATCTACCCTAGTTCAATCCTAGCTGAACTATTTATTGGAGTATCCTCTTGCCATTAAGGAAGACTCAGTTGATATATATGAGTGATATCTCAAAGAATCCTTACCACTCATCAGAGGGCTCTGACATTATTTTTATTTTATTATGTCAACAACACTGAACTAAAGGTAACAGTGGAGGAAAAGATGCTTAAGTTACTTTTCAAAGGTTGTTCTGGCAAGTTTCCTAGTCAGAAGAATTGATAATTTGTGGCTTTAAGATCTGTATTCATCAGATGCTTTAACATATCTTTCTATGGAGGTTTTAAAAAGAAAGACTTTGAAGGCCTATAAGGTGTTAAGGGATTTATGAGTCAATGGCAGAAAAATATGATTCATAGTGACAACTTCCGGTTTCTTCTCTGAGCTTTAGCCTTCTGAGCAATACAGCAACTCATCTGGTAATTACATCATTGTTAGTATGACAGCAACTTGGCCTTTTCTGGGTCCCTATGAGCAAAGACCCAAACAGCTCACATGTACTGTGCCCTGACCTTCTGAACCTTGCAGGGCTGATGAACTTGCGGTTTTGCTATCTGTTAACCAAAGTCCTTTCTTTCTCCCAAATATGGTTAGGATAGATCATTCCCCATGATTATAAGCCTCTCCAGGGCAGGAGATGACATGTATTGCTATCTTTCTGAGTTGATGACTCATTTACTAGAACTCCCTTAAAAGGAAGGCAAACACTAACTTCAAGAGAGTCTTTTGGAGTATATGACCTTGAAGGACTCTTTTTGGCTTCTTAATGCTTTTATTTTACTAAGAATTAAATGCTACTGGCATAAATACATATTTAAAAACACTGTGGAAGATTTAAGTATTGAAGAGTGCTCTAACATTGTCCATAATTTTATTTTTCATGTTTAGAGAATCAGATAGTATTAGAAAAGTTTTTCAAACAATTTCCTTGATTCCTCAATCATTTATCTTTGTAGTACTGGAAACTTTTGTAGCTATGGGCAACTTAACCTTAGGCCACCCATGCTAAAAATAGCCTAGGGGAGCTTGACCCTTCCTGGCTGTGTGCCTGTCTGCTAGAAGAGAGCTTTAAGAGTTGTATCCTCCTTAGAAACAATCCATTTCCTTCCTTTCTCCTTATGATCACTATATAACTGTCACCCTTACCTTGTCCTAAAATAGAAATATATGTTATTCAAGTCAACAGATTTTTATACGTGCCCTATGTCTTCTCTACACTACCTCTCTTCTTGAGGAATAATTCAGGCTCATTAATTAGAGCATATTCAAGACAGTGATCAGAATGGTGAAAGTATTTTATCCACATAAAAGAAGAATGAATAAAAGGAAGTAAAGAAGTTGAACCTAGGGAAGAAAAAGCCCAGAAGATGTCATGAAACTTTTGAAGGGCTATTTTGAGGAAGAGAGATTAAAAGTGGGGTCAAGGGGTAGAAAGACAGTGAAGTAGGGATGCTTTCTAATAGGTAGGTTTTTCCAAAGATAGAATTAACTTCTTTGAGGGGGAATGGAATGTGATCCCATATAAGCCAACAGATCACTTGGGAAGATGTTATGGAGCAGTTCAATTACACAGCATTTAAGTTGCTTCCAACCCTGAGAAGCTATTTCTGTCCTTTTATATGTATAATATTTCTACTCTAAATCCTTTCATTGACTGAATATATATGTTAAGCTAGAGAAAGAAACACTCATGTTGCTTACTAGTTGCTGCTTACCTTTTCCTTCTATTAACATTCCCCCAAAAGTAAACTATTTTAATACTGTAGTCACCTTGACAACGGAGGTGTCTGTTTTAACAGCTTTCAGTAACATTATTCGAAGGGAATCTATTAAGCAATAAAGTGAGGGGAATAGTCTTGAGCATTCTCTTTCTTTTCCAACCTCAAAGACTTTAGGATTAAACATATGCTTTGAAATTAAAATCACTGTAAATTTGCTGAGTAAGAGAACATCAAGAAAGTTTTCACTTAGCATAATGTAGAAAAAACATATTTTTCTCTTGTGATGTACATGAACAAATTCACCAACTAAAAGGCATGGATCAAATTTTACAACTGTCTGTAATTTCTGACAATTCTATATATATATACATTTTAACCCTCTGTGTAAGGTGTTGGGGTTGCTGTGGAATCAGATTTAGTGTGGCAGATATTATACTCAACCACAACCTATCTTGAATTGTTATTAATTAATAATTGAATAATAATTCATTATTATTAATCATGGGAGGATATTACCCAAGGCAGAAAAAAAGTCAAAAAGTACTACAATGGGGAATCTATTGGACATAATTCTCAAGGAAAAACCTTCCAATAAGAAGCACAATCTTTGACTTTAAACCATCTTGGTTATTTTTAATTGGTTTACCTATTTCTAATAATAACAAATAGCATTTAACTAAAAACTTCCTGTGTACAGGCTCTGTGCCAAGCTCTTCACATTTATTGTCTTCTTTCATCCTTAAAACACAGTGAAGAGTTGATACTATTATCTTCCCCCATTCCATATTATCGGGAAACTGAAGCTTAAGGAAGTTAAAGACCATTTCCACGGTTAATATAGTTGGTTTTAAAACAGAACAAGGAATCCAAATTTGACTCTAGCACCTGAGTTAGTCACCCATTCACTGTGTTATCTGCCTTGATGGCCCTAATGCAATGTGCTTATTTTATTTAGGATAAAGCTGTGTAAAAAAACCAAAATTTAATTTTTTTTGCGTCTCAATTATTTCCCTTCTGTTCTTTAGTATTAAGTGGTGCAGTCAACCACTCAAGCTTAGAAGGTTACACTCACCTCGTTTGTGAAGGAGAACACTGGCATGCCTACGTCCATTTCCATTTTCAACATAACAGGAGTAATTTCCCAAGTCAGCTTCTTCTACAGAGTCCACAATTAATGAGATGGAGACTTCCTGTTCCCCAAGATGCTCCTTGAGGATTCTAAAATATAAAGAAAAACGAAACAAAAACCCCCACACAAACATACACATACATGGAAAAGAAAAAAAAATTAGAAGAATCTGAATCTGATGTGAAAATACCTACAGCATCTGTGCTTCAAATTTGGTTACGGATTGATGCGATCTTAATTAAATTATATCATGCCCTTTTCTTCTTCACTTCTAATGAGGAAGCTTGTCTTTGTAGATGCTAATGAAGTTGCAGTTAATTATCTCTCTTAGCAGGACAATCACACTGTCGTAATAAAGAGGTGAGAGACACCTTGAAGAAAAGTTTATAAATTGCTTTCCCTTTAAGAAGAAATATGATGTAAGGGCGAGATAAGAAATTCTAATGTCTTAGGCTGGAAGACTAATTATCTATCAGGTTAATTATTTAAAAAAGGAGGAATAGAAAATTTCTGAGCTATTTTGACATTTCAGTTGAAACCTTCAGCCTGGCTTTTTCTTTTTTTTAATGATACAATCATTTGCCTATTTTTAAAGAAATATGAAATTACAAACATGCAGACTAAATGTTCTGATGAAGTGTTTAATTCTGACATTTAAAATCAATGGTAAACGCTCACTAACCTCACTGTCAAGGATTTTAGCAATCTTTCAGAGCAAATGGAAAACTTCAAAGCAAGGTTCCCTTTCCCTGCTCTCAAAGTTTCCACCTCCACCCTCCCACCTGTTTGGTAACTCATCTCTGCACAATACTTCCTAATGCTGAATAAAGAAAAAATAACTTTCTAGAACCTTCCTGGAGCACCCACCAAAGGAGAGAGAGAAAAAAGTGAGGAAGTTTATTGGCCTTTTTTAATCTTAGCATTTCAAAGTGTATGGGTATAAGAGAATAGTGAAGTTTTAAACATGAAAAATGGCAGAGGAATATTTTAGTATATATTGGAGAATTTGCTCATCTGGGCATTTCAAAACCCAATTGGAGTGCAATATTCTTGTGTATTTGTTGCTAGGAGGAAAATTCCAATGGAAATAACCTTATATGACAGTTTTATAGTTTTTATTTTCTATTGAAAAACTTTTTCTCTTACACCTTTGGTCAAGTTTTAAAAGTCCTCACATTCAAGAAGAGGAATCTGGTTAAAATACTCATAACATATCCAGAGGATGCAATCCTTAGATAGGAGAGTAATTATAAATGATCAGCATTTTGATTCACTTAGAACTTACTTATTAATATGCTTGTTTATTTACATTATGATTAAAAATGAGTATCTGTGTCCAAGCATAATTTTAGACATAATTGAATACCTCAACACTTAAAAGTAAATGAACAAATATATTAATTATTTTTGTAAAAAAGAGGTGAGAGGCTTAAGCATTATGCCCTCAAAATAGATTGCATTATTTAATGATTATTTTCTATTATTAATATCTAGACCTTAAAGTCATACTAAAAAAGGTAACAAAAACATTTTTGCATCCTTTATCATTCCTATCAAGTGCCTTATAGCCTACTTGTTGCCTCAAAAATGTAAAAGTATATAAAAGGAAATAACAGAGATTGTGTTTGGTTAAGTCCTAGCACCTTGTTAATATTTTCTCTCAACAATAAAAGAAAAAGAACTTTTTTAAAAAAAAAAAAGTCACAATATCACATTTTCCATATTTGATGCAATTTTGGTCTGTCTCACACTCAGTATACTGCTTAGTGAAAAACTCCTTTTCATTTCTCTTAAATGCTTTGCAAATGGCATTCACGTTTTACAATTTCATAGTCAGTCTCAACAGTACTTTGCCTCTTTGCTACTAAATGTTGCAATATTTTTATAGTAGTAAAACCAAAATCTCCTCTTCTTTTCCTTTAACTCACTTTCTATTCACTAACAGAGCAAATGTTAATCCTGGCAGTACAAGTTAAAAGAAAAAAAATTACTTTACCTAATGTCACTTTCCCAAACTCGATTTTCATCCAGATCTTCAATAAACTTTTCTCCTTTCATCCAGTAAATTAAAGGGCTGACATCTCCACTGTACCCAAAGAAAGCTCTGCAGGTTAGATTAGCTGAATCACCTATGGAGAGAAGTGATGAAAATGTGTTATAAAACTATTTGTATACTCTTATTTTAGGCAAACTGACAAGTAACATTTTAATCAATTCACTGATTTAATGAAACATCTTTCCAAAATAATATTTTTCAGATATTTTCTATTTCTTGCAAATTTATAGAATGTATGCTTTTGATAGCTTTTTTTTTTTTAATGGAATCAGAATTACTTATAAGATTTTGAAGAAGATGGGTCAGTTATTTTATAGAAGGTTCTTCCATTTAGGTTTGCCCGAAGTTTCCACATGATTAGACAGAGGTTATAAATCATTGGGAATGATACCACAGAGGTAGTGTGCCCTTCTCAAAGCATGATATCAGACAGCTCATAATGTTGATAATATAAGATTTTATAAAGCAGGTAGAAGATGTTTCTCAGTCCTGAATGTGGGAAATAGAACAAAAATTTTCAATGGGAAAGAAATGGAACTCTAAATCCACGATCCCCTAAAAAAGTTATTAAAGTATTTTTACATATAAGGAACAATATTTTAATTAAGGAAACCAACACATGCTCAAGTAGAAAAGCACATTAAAGTACGAATGACCAACTCATGAGAATAAATATTTGGGATGTTTATTAGATGTAAAATCATTAATATTACTGTGGAGGTAAGTTTCTTTCAATATGCTGCTCAAGAGAGAGCACTGCAATGGTGAATACAGATTGGTTGATTACTTAATAAGGTAAGTGGAGGTCCCTGACCAAAAGGTGGAAGAATTTAACGCCTACAAAAAATAAGGTGTATTTCTGGACAGGTCATGCAATTTTGCAAACACCTGGTTTCCCCAAGCCTTAGACAGTATTTGAGAACTGAAATACTCGCGTACTATTACAGTTTTAAGATCTCACTGCCTCCAAGTAGTGCTATAAATGCGGGATGGGATAGAGACCTGTAAGGGCCTACTTTAGCTTGGACTAGCTCAGGGGAACTCTCAGGGACAGGTGAGTGATTCTACAATATAAACCTAGGGAAAACCATAATGCACTTACAGGTGCACTCTTTTGAAGTCCGGGCATGGGTAAACCTATATGTAAACTCTGTTCTCTAAGTCCCACAATAAGAAAATTTTTTATTGAATAAAAATAATATTATTATGCTAAGTATGTTCATTGTATAAGAGTAGTTCATAAATAAATTATTGCTCTTCTAATATTTATAAGATGGCATGATACAGCTTTCTCTTTTTACCTTATCCTTGTTTATGTCTGAATGTTCTCCAAGAAAGTGATTTCTCATGGACTTTGATTCTATACACAATAGTCATCATTAGTAACCAGACAAAAGTCCAGAAAATGTCTACAAACTTCTAAGAGGCAAAATGGAGCTCTAAATAGGTTCCTTTATTATTAATTTTTATACATAAACATTTTCGAAATCTTTTAACATGGAATCCCCCTCCCTTGGAGAATATTTACATTACACAACAGATAACTGAATTTCAGTCTTACTGATTGGAAACCACAGATTTCTATGGGACGTGTCAATCCAATGTTACAAAACAAGTTTAAGTCCAATAGTCTTTGCTCTTCCACTTCTATAAGAACACTAGCTTTTATGCAACTGAACCACCTGTTATCGTGTCAAAAAAGTAATAAATTCAATACTAAATCCCACAATACTACATGGTGTGATGGTGAACATCATATGCTAACAGAATCAACATATATTACAGAGTTAACAATTTTTACATATGAATAATTTACACAATCTGTGTTTTAAGGGATCAAGTTTTAGCTTTTAGGTAGGAGTTAATGATAGGAACTCATACATAGAAAACTCCAGAAATTACCTAATTTTCCATTATAGTTTTACTAAATATGGGGACTTAAAAATAATGATCATATCATTAGCAACTCAGCCTGGCATTCTTTAGCAGAGAAGTCAATTGAATCCCTCACTGGGACCTGAATTTATCTCTCTTCTCTTCTTCCTTCCTTCCCAGACCAAGTAATTTTCCATTACTTCATTCTTCATTTCTCTCATCTGTTGGCCTTGTGTGGCCACACCTAGTAAATGGCTCCTGCACCCAAATAAGAAATGATTCCCCTTTTCAATCATCTTTGCTCACCTGGTCTTTGACTACTTTGCTTTGAGCTTGAGCTGGGAGTATCTGCCATTAGGGGAACTCTATCCAGAATTGGGTTGGGCTTGCTGTGGTTAGAATGGTGTTCATGGAAGGTGGAGGGAAAAATAGAAAAGACTTCAGGTAGAGAGGAAAGAGCATGAGTGAGAGAAGCTAGGGAACTTCGGAGGAAGTATGTAACTTCAGAGTGGCTGAAGCTAAACTGTGTGTGGGGGGTGGAAGTAGGTGGAGGGTTTGGGGGAGAATAGAGCACTGATGAGATCAAAGCAGTGGTGGCCTTAATCTTCTGTGTAGGCCATGTTGAAGATCTGGGGCTTCCATTTAAGGGCAATGCTAAGCTAGGGGAAGATTTCCAGTAGGAGACTGACATAATCACATCTGCAGTCTAAAGAAATCACTCTTACCGTATTTGCAAAACTGGGATTGGATCAGAGAGAATGAAGAAGGATTAAGAATTTTACAATACTTTGTGACCACATATGGAGTAGTCACTGCAAAGACAGAATTATTTCCACATAATTTCTTAAAAGGAAAAATCATAGGTGATAGTAGTGACTACAGATCACTGTGCTTTTTATCAATGTGATAACAGGAAGTCTCTCCAAGCAGAGATTACACAGGAAGCCTGATAAGGTAGAGAATGTATTTTTTATTTTTAGAATTTGTATGTATCACTGTATGTGTGTAGGGGAGAGAGACAGACAGATTAAGGAGTTGCCAGCTGCTTCTCAAAACAATCAGGATAGAAAGTCAACTTGAGTATAGATCTGTTCTGTGAATTTTTTGTGAGTCATTTCTCTTAATTATACCTATTTGTGGGGCTGAGCAAAAGGTACCAATCTCGTTCTTATGCATAGCACTATTTTTCAGGAAGGAACACTAGGAACCCAGTGGAGTCAATCTTGAGAGAAAGCCAGGTGAAGCTAGGCTCTTCTGGGACTACCCAATTGCTTAAGTGTTGGGGAAGAAAGCTGTGTCCATCCAGTACTTTTCATTTGGGAAATGGTGGCTAATCACATGAGTGTTTGTTAAGAGCCATGACTTTGGACCCTGAGTATGTGTTACCTTTGTTTGAAAGCAGAAACAACCATCATCCCTTCCACTGAGGCTGAATAAAAACCAGGAGTTGATAGAAAACCATGAGATAGGGTGGGGCCTAGGGAGAGATGATGCATTTCCATCCAATAAGGACCGACAGAGATTAATAAGCACAAGTAGGAAAACTGGGAAAATATAATTGGGAAATTTTATTTAGAAAGTTAATCAGGCGATTAGGAAATAGGAATTAGGAAAATAAAAAATAGCATGACTGAGTTTATACCTTGGGCTGATGAAGCAGGACATGCCACTTACGTAACAGACATAACAGGTTTTCAGCATCTGAGTTTTCAGAGTACTCCATCCATGATCCATTTGATATTTTCATGCTTTTTAATGTTACATTCTTTGCTTAGAATTCTCTTGATTTCCACCTAGTGAACTACTCCTCATCCATTAAATCCCAACTCAAATAGCACCTCTTCCAAAAGACTGCCTTGGTTTTTCTAGGAATAGTCAGTCATTCTGTCTTTTCTCCTCTTGGAACACATCTGTACTTTATCATAATATATTCCTTACAGTATTTGGTTTGATTGCATGTCTAGTTCAGTGACTAGAATATTTATTCTCCAAAGACAGAAATTATATCTGTAACTACCGTTGTATATTACTAGGACCCTTTACACTGTCTTGAATATATGAGCAACCCAATAATAATTTCATATTAGTGAATAACTTGCTTAATAGCCCTTGTGCGTGTATTTTCCCTTCGTTCCTTTTTTTTCCAAAGCTTCGTTAATTAAAGGTTGTATGTCTACAGTCTATCTCAACAGGCCAAGTCTATCTTGTAAACTAGCCTTCAACATTGCAAATGGAAAGCCTCCTTATTCAGATGTTAATTCGCTTGTGGGCTGGAGCTGGTTCATACCAGCTTGTAAGAGTCAAAGACTATGTTTTCAGAAATTCTTTAAGCAGGTTGTTAAATATGCAGTCAGTATTAAAAATTAAATTATAGAAACTTATAATTAATTAGACTATATTAAAAATAAAGGTTAACAGATACCCAAAACTCTAAACCACCTATTTTGCTGTATTATTCATCTATAGTATCTGAATGGCAGAAATACCATTTAATAGTATATTACTGCATAGCTCTTCCTAAATGCACATTTAGGGAGATTATGTTGGTAGCTTGAGATCAACCATGGTGGGAGTACTTACCTCACAAATTGCCAAATGCTACAAATCAGGCTATGATTTACTGTTTTGTTGATTGCTTATACTTTAGACAATATGGAGAAAATGTTAATAATGCAGATTAAGCTTAAGTGTGTCATATCTATAGCTGTTATATTGGTAATAGGACAAACATAAAAAAAATTCCTCTGGTATCCAAAAGTTATTACCTAATTCAGCAAATAATTTGCTTACATCACTGATCAATAAATAAAGTTCTGACATATATCTCCAATGTGCTACTCTTATTTGCCAATATAAATGAAAATATCACCCACCTATGTCAAAATTACACTTGGAGAACCAATTGTTAAACATTTACCAGCACGCCATTTTCCATAAAATTGTTTTTCAAAGATGTTGCATTCCTATTTTTAATACTTTTATTGAGGTATATTTCACATATCATGAATGTATCCATTTAAAATGTACACCTCAATGGTTTTCAGTATATTTACAGAATTGCCCAACCAGCAGCACAATCAGCTTTATGACACTTTCACCATCCCCAAAAGAAGTCCTGAACCAGTTAGCTGTCATTAGCCATTTTCTCCCAAACGTAGCCCTGGGCAACCACTCATGTGCTTCTACTTTCTGTCTCTATGGATATGCCTATTCTGGACATCTTATTTAAGTGAAGTCATAAAATATATGGCCTTGTTTCTGGTTTTGTTTGATTAGCTTAATGTTTTTAAGGTTCATCCATGTCACAGCATGTATCAATACTTCATGGCTAAATAATGTTCCATTGTATGGATATACTCACATTTGTGTATCTATCAGCTGATGGATATTTGAGTTGTTTCCACTCTTTGACTATCATGAATAATGCTGCTTTGAACACTCCTGTACACATTTTTGTGTGGACGTATGTTTTAACTTTGCTTGGTTATATATCTAGGAGTAGAATTGCTTCATCATAAGATAATTGTATGTTTAAATCTTTGAGGAGTTGCCAAGCTGTTTTCCAAAGTGGCTGTATGCACCATTTTACATCCTCAACAGGAATGTGTGAGAATTTCAATTTCTCCACATGCTTGCCAACACTTGTTATCTGTCTTTTTGATTATAGCCATTCTAGTGAGTGTGAAGTAGTATTTCATTGTGGTTCTTACCATTAATATTAAACCCCAAATTTATTATTATATATAATTAATTGAATAATAACCAGTGTTGTTCAAAATTATAAAAACACTATCAAGATAAAAGAGCTTTTATTAAATCACAGAACGTAATTAACAACATCATACCTAAAATGCTTATTTCCCCACTGTTGTGTTACAGACCCTGTGATGTATTTATAATTTTAGCTGAGAATTCATAGGAACTGAATAAATTATTGAAGGCTTATGCTTTTTAAGAAAAACTGAGAAGAGTTATTTCCAAATGTTTAAAAATAAAAATATTTTAAACAAAAAGTTAATATAAATGCTCAGAGATTGTACCAGACTTAGCCCCAGGCAAGAGTTATCAGAATTAAATTCTGATCTGGAAACAAAAATTAGTTTCATACAATACAACAAAAAATTGGCATTTATTAACTAGTTAAATATTATAAAACATAGACGCTATTTAGGAGAAAATATATTATTTTATAAATCTGTGAATGAAAAACCATTCTTTAGAGCCTAGAAATAACAAGAAACTTCATGATTGACAGATTTGAATATATAATTAGCAAAACTTCAGTAGAATGGAAAATACAAAGGAAACTGAGACAATAGAGCATGATCATGAATTTTTCTTTACTGTGTTTGTTATCTAATATGTATCTGAGTATGTTTCCAATTTAAAAGGAAAAACAATAAAAGGACACAGCATAGTACATAGAAAGGCCATTAACAGATTAATATTCCAGATATTCAACTTGAAAATAATCATAGCCAGGTTTTGATAGAAACTAGAGGAAAGGTTACTCGTATTGCAACTCCTAATGCAACTGCTAACCTGTTTCTTTCTTGTAAATTTCCACTGTCATGTCAGATTTTATTTTATACTTATATCTTCTACAATATCATTTAGTTTAGATGAACATGCCTTCAGACGTTATGTATTTTTTCTTACTTAAGCCACTGAGTCTCAAACTTATTGTCAAAAAACTTACCCCCCACCCAAAACCAGAGTTTGACTCAGCAAGCGTGGAGGGTTCCAGAGATTTTAATTTTTAACAAGCACTGCCAGGTGATTTTCATGCAAGTGGTTAGAGTTAACTGTCTGGAACTATTTCTTTTTACCCTGGACTCTGTTTAAAGTGGAACTGGGGCTGCGAAAAGCAACAAGATTGAAAAACATTCAGTCAGGACTCTTAAGCAGGAAACAAAGACAGGGAATCTGGGGAAGAGGAAAGAGGGTTCATATTAAGGACAGTGGTAGGTAGAGAGGCAAGAAGTATATTGTACAACTGGGTCACTGATGACCCAATCCAAGCTACAGAAATATATTACCTTTCCAAAGGAATGTAGGAAAAAACATTTATGTTTCAGTGGAAAACTACTCATTTATCTATTGTACGCCCTTCTGAGTTATCAGATTTAAGCTGTTTCACGGTCTTTGAGCTGTTTTCGACTCTTTGTGAATCATAGGTAACTGATATGTAAATTCTCTTACATCTGGTAGTGATTTGACTTAATTCGCCATCTGATTCCCTCGCCCTGCAACCCCCCACCCCCCACTGCCCCTCAGTCCAGGGAAAAAAATCAGTTTTGTTCCTACTTGGAATTTATCTCACCATTTCTCCACTCTGTTTAATCTGCTATTTTGACTTTACCTTTGAACTGGTCATAACATCTGCCTGTTTCCTTGTATCATATGAGCAAAAATTCTTTAACAAGTGTTCATTTTAATAACATGAAAGTCATGATGGTACACACTTTTCTGAAAACTATCTGTTAACAGGAATACAATGCTAGCCTCATTGCTTATTATTGCCATTAAAATAAGTCACACAGAAGATATTCATACATACACGTTCTGTCTCGACATTTGTTTGCCTACTGAAGAATTATATGGACACTCTCCTTATTCCTCTTTTTTTCAAATATCAGAATCAGCACTACAATTTTATCTTTACTCTATTTAAGTCCAAACTATTTAACTTGTTATCAAGAGAAACTATCCACCTTTTCTATTTTTTGGCCTCTAATTTGCTGTAACATGCAGTTTCTGATAAGGCAAGCCTAGCAAATGATTCAGAGAGTCAAGCACCAAAAGCTCTTCCTTATCCTCTTCTATTTATATATTGAAAAAACACCTCCAGTCTGATCTCTGATACCCAGGTGATAACGCTAATACTACTTACTACACTTAACCAGAAATACAGGAAATTAGCATTAGAATTCTACAGGTTACAGAGAAGAGACACATTAATTTAATTTCCCCCTCAATTTTGTTTCTTTGTTTTCCTTCAAATAATAACAGAAAAATTTAAGTTATGATCTAGAGAGCGACACACATCAAATCTATCAGTCAGCCAGGGCTGGAGTCCTGAAGATAATGGTATTCTTGCTGTCTCAAGTTGATATCTGTAAAAGCTTTCATAAATTGCACTAAATGCTTCTGCTGCCTTTTTGGCAGAAAGGTGCACTGTCAGCTCAATCTTACCAGGTTCTGAAGGAAGCACTCTAAAATTGATCATAAAAAATCATTTGTTATCTAAAATGAGAACAATGCTTGTCATATGGCAGGTTTTCAAGTAGGCCACGATGTGAGGGGGGCTTAGAGGAAAAATAATACATTTTCCCTTCAACCAGTGGATTCCAATCAGCAGTAGGGACACTTGTTATTTAGTGCAACCTTCTTCTAATTAGGTATCATTTGGCCATTTCTAAAACTGCTGACAGCAGAGAGTGTCTCTCCACTAGAGGACACTCTCTAACTTGCTGAAAAATGAAAAACTGTTTTTTTTTTTTTCAAATTAAAAGAAAATTTCTTCCCTAATTAAAAAGCATCAGCATCCAGAGATCTTACTAGTCGGAATTAGGAAATAGTCAGCATTTTGTTCTTAAATAAGATGTTGAATGGTAGGGGGATTTTAATTTCATTTGCATCATTAATCATAGATATTAAAATTACTGTACAGTCACAGTAAAGATAAATGTTTTGTCGAAGACCCTCCATTTAAGATAAAAGCAAAGTGGTTTACCAAACATATTTATCTTTTGTTATTAGTTATACTGAATGGCTCCTCTTCCAGAAAGCTTTATTCAGAAATGAAGAATTTCTCTCTCTCTCTCTCTCTCTCTCTCACACACACACACACACACACACACACACACACACACACAAAGTTGCCTTGGAGCTTGATCAAGACATTTTACCCAAATAAATATTAGGACTTTTGACACGTAATAGTTGCCAGTATCTAACCACAGAGAGTTCTTCGAAAATCAGAGATTTATCTAAGGATACCAAAAGAAAGGAAAGAAATGGAAGGGATAGGTTATATTAAGCTCATAGCTGAGGATGTTATTCCTGCCGGATGTAACAACGTCTGCTCAAATTTCAAGGGAACAAAATCACAGCAAAACAAGACATGCACTTTAAAATTTGCTAACCATAATTCAGCTGTAGTGTAAGATTTCTTTATGAGATGTATTTTATACTATCTTACAACATGCTTCTGTAGATTTTAAGGACAAAACAACTTATTTGGCTGGCCAATAGACTGCAAGGAGATTTAAGTAATCACAAATAATTTGGAGTTAAATAAGCTATTATACATCCATAGTAGCTATGGTGAATGAGTGCTTACAAATTGTTAGCACTTATTACTATTACTACTGATACTATATTATGATGGGATTTAATTTTTCTTTCTTTTTTTAACTGAAGTACCGTCAATTACAATGTATCAATTTCTGGTGTACAGCACAATGTCCCAGTCATGCATATACATACATATATTCATTTTCCTATTTTTTTCATTAAAGGTTATTACAAAATATTGAACATAGTTCCCTGTGCTATACAGAAGAAACTTTAAAAAAAAACTATTTTTATATATAGTGGCTAACATATGTAAATCTCAAACTCCCAAAGGGATTTAACTTTCTGTAAGTGATGACTAGAAGTTCACGCATCAAGTGAGGCCAAATTATGCCCTTCAGGAACTTGAGGGCTGCATACTGCAACGTGAATGAATTATTGGGGATATTTCCCACATGAATTACATGAAGAGAGGCAGTAGTAGAACCCCTTCAGAATGGAGAGGAAATCTCACTCACTTGAAAGAGAAAGGTGTACAAAATGGGAATATTATTATTGCATTGCTTTTAGATGGTTTGAGGATTCTTGTAAGGACTCAAATTGCAGCTCTTGATGGCTGTCTTCTATCTGCATGATACAAAAGTTTATGGCATTATAGGGGAGCAAAACTTGCCACCTCAAAATGTCTTTTTGGCATGCTGATTATTTCAAGCTGAAAACAATCAAGGCCCAAAAGACTCATCAAAAATTTTTGATTTTCTTCCTAACTACATAAAAGAATTTAGATAGAGGGCCTGTTCTAGAATAGAGTTATCAACAAAGATATCTGCAAAGAGAATGAGTAAGGTGTAGTAGGGGAGATCTTAGGCAGGACCTAAAGATGAGAGTCTACTCTGTGTCCCATTTTCTCTGAGTGGCCCGGCAAACATTTATTTACAAAACATTTGCTTTTCTATCTTCATATGAATTGCATTCCTCCCCTTTCAAGTTCCAAATCACTACCCCAACATCCTCTTTTGTCTTTAGCTGAAGATGGTGTTTAAGGCCAGGGTTTTGTCCATTTTGGAGAGTTATTCCATTCTCCTGGGTTTGATCTTCTCCTGTTAATCTGTCTCATGTCAATTTAATTCTTAGACTAGACAGAAGAGCCTAGAAGAGCAGAGGAAAATTTCTTCCTCCCAGACAGCATCTACAACAATCAACATACACCAAGCTGAAGAAGGGAACTCATCAAGAATCAGTTAGCATCTGGTGCCACCTGATGACCTCACCCTTGGGAGGTGTGATGTTGCATCTGAGTGTTGAGAATGGGTATTAGATAAAAGAAGTAGGAAACTGATAACTGCTCAGTTTAACTGCTAGGAAATGGACTTGCTCAAAAAGGTTACTCAAAAACTCTTGGTGATGATGGAGAGGAAATAGAACCATTTTGGGGTATTTATTGAGTTAAAATGCACATAATACAAAATTCACTATCCTAGCCATTTTTAAGCACACAGGGAAGTAAGGCCATTTTTGCCCATCAGCTGAAAAAGTGGATAGAAAAAGAAACTTGTGGTTTGCTTTCTGCCAAAGCCATCAGAATTGTTTATAATTTTATTCATTTCTAAAATTGCTTTGAATCATCACAAAGTAGACTTATTTTGGTAATGCAGTTATTTTTAGGTTTTTGTTGCAGGCCTTAACTAATCTCAAATTTTTGTGATTGCACCTTGATAAGACATCTCCTTTACTTTTTGCTCCATTAATTACAGTCACTGTACTAAATCTCTCATTGATTCTTTTAACTCTCAAGATGCTTTCTCATCCTTCCCAATTCTCACATTTTTAAAGTAAATTATTCCATTTTCAGACTCCAAGTATATTTAAATCAGCTATTAACATACAAAGATAAAGCATTTATCTGTGGTCAGCGATCAGCAAATTCTTTAGACCTCAGTATCAAAAGCAGTTGAAACAAGAAAAAAAAATAACAGAGGGAGATGAGAAATAGGAATACGAAAAGGAAGAATGAGAAGGATAGAAAAATTAAAGGAGGAAGAAAGAAAGGGTTACTGGTGGTTGTGCTGAAGGGTATTAAAATATCCCCAACAGCTTATTCAAATGTAAGTGTTACATATAGGTTGCTATGTACTCTTGAGTAGACCCTGTCCTGATACTGCCTTCATCTTTTTTGTGCTTAATCCATCATTTCCAAACCCTGGCTGATACCTATTGAGGTAGAGACCAACAAATCCTCCCAGTGTCTATTATCCCTCTTCCTTTTAGTAATATAACCCCCAAAGTTTTAGTTGGGCACATGGCTACCCAGCTACAGACTATCTTTCCTAGCTTCCCTTGCAGGTAGATACCGCCCAATGACTGAGATCAGGCCAATGAGATGTGTGAAGTGATGTGTACAATTTCCCAGTCACCTCCTTTATGATGAAGCCTCATGCTCTGGACTTTATTTTTCCTTTTCCTATAGGCTGGAAAGAACACATGTCAATGAACTGGCTTCTATCATATATATGAAGACAAAATGATAGAGCAGCAAGATAGAAGAGATCTGGGTTCCTGAATGACATAATGAAACAAAATCATCCCACCAGTCTGGACTTCTCAGTACTGGTCTATTTAATGAGATAAATACACTTCTAATTTACTGAAGACATTGTATTTTGGGGTCCCTTTGTTACCCAATCAGTACTTCCAGAATGTACTTTTTTCACCTTTTCTCCCAGGTTGCAGTGTGGCAGGATAAAATTCATGTCACTATACTAACTAATTTGATCCACTTAGAGATGTAGACAAGAACCACATTTATCCCTGGCTAATCCTCTAATAATTTCCCACAGTACCTATCTAAGAAATGCAGAAACAGAAAACTACATACAGATGATCACTTTGAGAAGGAAAGTATGACATTAGGAACGAGTCTCCTTTTAAGAAAGGAAGCTTTAACAGAAGGAAAACTCTAAGGCATTTACCTAGGTCTTGGTTTACTTAGGGATAACATAGTCAATAGCATCTGTTCTAAAACAAATATAGTAACCTGTGACTTAAAAAGGATGTTTTGTTGCTTCTTACATGGACTGGCTGCACTAAAATGAAAGGTCCAGTTCCAATTACATTTTGCTATATCTGCATTTTAATGAAACACTCTCCCCCTAAGTTTCCTAACACTCAAGGTCTTAAGAGATAATGTGGATATGCATAGAGCTTGCTTTTCTTGTCTTTTAAAATATATAAACCATAATCCTTAGATTTATGTGGCTTTCAAGGTTAATGAAATATTCTTTAGGAAGTTTTATAAGCTTGTAAAATATGGCTCACGTAGGACATAATGATAACTCATGCATAATGTTTATTATTTAAAATGTAAATGAACATTCAGGGAACTCACTGTTTTGTGTTTTCTTTGTCCTGCCTAGAAGGGCTTTTGTTGGTCAGCGTTATATTAAAAGCACTCAGTGTAACTGCTGGTGTTTCATATAGTGCTTTCCTCTGCTTGTCTTTCCGCCACAGTGCCTTAGTAAAATGCTTCTGACAGATCCTGAGCTTAAAATATACTATGAAGCCTACTTTTTTTCCCCCCCAATTTGCTGGAAGGAGAAATGATAGCAGTTTGAACAATTGAAGTTCAAAATGGGAGGGAATTTTCTGTGCTGAGTTAATCAGGAAAAGTTTCAGAAGTTGATAGCATTCAGAGATACTTTCAGTACTTGAGAAAAAAAAAAAAACAAACCCAAACCTCACTGTTATTTTCATTTCCAGTCTATGACAGAGCTATTTCTTTCAGTTCTCTTCATTCTTGAAAAAGCCATGTTACTTCTCTTTGGAATCTGTATCTCCCTTCTCATTCTATTCTACTATTGGTGTCTTTAAAATCAGCTGAAAGGAACCCTGCTATTTTAACTTTCATGCCTCTTTCCTGACCATGGAACGTCAGGTTCATAAGACATTTTCTCCCCATGCTTAAAAATATGTTTACTGCCTCTAAATCTCCAATTTCTTGAGAAGCTGTGACATTATTCTTATTTTTTTCCTTCCTTCTGGGGTCCCCAGTAACACTTTCTATAACTATTCTCCCTGATGGTGTTATCTTTACTCCTGGCCCTTAAACTAAACCAGCATCTTATTAAAACTCATAATACATACTCCTATACCAGGTAGACTGGTTACTTTTCTGTGAGCAATTGGGAGGTTTTCCATGTGATTTTTAATCACAACCGCCTTACGCAAGGCTTATGAGACACTGATCTAGAAGGTTTATAACCATCAAGATGTCTTCAATAAAAGAGATTGTAAAGTAGCATCTGAGACGTGTCAGCATCTAATAAAGGTTATCGCTTGAGAATATCTTTACAGCTTTCTTACCTAAAAAGGTATATGATTTTCTGAAGCCTATTTTTGTGTCTATCACTATTATTCTGTGATTTTTAATTTATGTTCAACTCTCTAGGTGGAAAGTTACAGAAGTAAATTAAAATAACTGAGCCTTCCTGTCTTTAGGAAAATGACCACTTGTATCATTCCTTAAAGATGAATATTACTGTTATTCTATCTGGAGAACACCAGTAATGTGAACACTCATTGATCTGATAAATTTGATCAATCTGATACTTTTAATTTATCATGATCATGACCATCATACAGTAAAAAAAAAATAGCAAAAATTAAGACAAAAGTAATAAAGGTATTAAACATAACCAGATTCTTGTGAGCAGATAATTGCAATGCTAAAATATTATTTAATTAGTACTTTTTTTCTAACACTATTTAGTCAGAAGATATGCTTTCTTTCTCATTTGAAGTAAGAGAGAGGCTCTTAAGATTCCACAGATGAAACTTTAAAGCACTTTTGACACATCTTGGTTACTTCTTTCTTCTTTGTATTTGTCTTTGTTTTCCAAAGCTTATACAGTGCTTTTATAATTTAGGGAAAAAGTAATAGCATTAAAATGTCATCATAGTAATAAACTTTAATGAAAACGAATATGAAAACAGATGTATGTATGTATATACATGACTAGGATACTGTGCTGTACACCAGAAATTGACACATTGTAACTGACTATATTTCAATTTTAAAAAAGATTAAAAAGTTATCATATATTGTACTTTAAGATAGTTGAGCAGATCATACACCATCTTCCTCCACTATCTCTTTTCCCTAAGAGTCTATAGTCATTGAAGGCTCTTGGAGAAACAATTCTCCTTCAATCAAGAGCAGCTCTTTGACTCTAAATGTGCTGAGGAAAGTGGAGTTGTAAAGACTATAAATTAGTAATACTCCTTGGAATCACAGCATTAACATAAGTATTAGAAGAGACATCTTTCTCATCTATAGCTAGGGACTATAGGTTTTTCTAACACAAATAAAATTTTAAAATCAGCCTTTAAAAATTTTTATTTTTGGGGGGGAGGTAATTACGTTTATTTAGTTATTAGCTATTATTTTCAGTGGAGGTACCAGGGATTGAACCCAGGACCTTGTGCATGCCAAGCACACACTCTACAACTGAACTATACCCTCCTCCCTCTAAAATCAGCTTTGTTGAACGTGTGTTTATTGTTGGACTAGCTCTTCCCTTTTCATCAACATCTTACTCCAAAAAACAGGGGTTTGGTACAGTAGGAATGAAACTCTTCCACTCAGTTTTTTTTCCCAACAATAAGCGAGATCATTCCCTGTAGCAAAACTTGCTCTTTTTGGAGAGCCAAAGAAGAGGTGTGAACAGTATTTATACTTTATCCTTTATTTAAGCCAACACTGTCACTTCCATTTGTTCATCTACTCTCTTAAAATTTTTAGAGAGCCTTCTAGTCTCACTCTAATAATCAAGACTATTCATTTTAGGAAAATATTGCCTGAAAAAAGTGGAAAGTGGACAATATTGGAATGACTATTTGGGATGGGAGAGAGGAGAGAGATAAATTGAGTATTTGTATACATACATGTGAGCAATGCCCTTGGAACAGTTATGAGGGTAAACAAGCTAATTTTTTATGCCACCCTCTGATTTCTACATTACTTCCTTCATTTACTCTCCAAGTGCCAGTACGTTCATGAAGCACAATGATTACTAGACTCTTTATCCTAGCACCCAGCATGGCTTGCCATCTTTGAGACTGCACATTGTGACAGCTTTGTAATGTGCTGACTTGACTAGGCGGAACTGAATTTTCCAGAATTCCGTTTACCTGTATGTGTCCAGTTAGGGTAGGCTACGAGAGAGTCTCTCACACTTGTGGAGGCACAGAAAAGAGGTAGCAGCCATTCTGGGGTGTGTGTGTGTGTGCGTGTGTGCATTGTTGCTGATATGCTGACTTACTTGACATAGAGTAGCAGTTAGGCCTGCAATTGCTCTTTTCCCCTGGATCTTCCTCCAACGTCTCTGACTCCTGCAGAGATGTGTGTATTTAGCTCTATGGTAAAGGACCCTGGCTCATTCTTTTTGGTAAGGTCAGAGGCAACAAGAACTTGACATGGGTTTCAGTCCATCCTAGTGGAGTTCAAGTCTGCTCAGGCTCTTCCCAGCTGACTGCTTGCCCTGTGGACTGCAAGTCTAGCTTGTGCTTATTGGGTTCTATCTCACTTATTATCTTCCCTTCCTGACTTCCTGCCTGTGAACTTCAGGTTTCAGCACTGTGTGCAGAGATAGACATGAGGAGACTGCTTAATCAATCCTCATAATTGTGTAAACCAATTCCCTGCCAATAAATAAAGTTATACGTATAGACATATGTATGTATGTATATGTATTCTATGTTGGTTGTTTCTATCTTTAGCCCTCCTCTCACACTATGCATGCATGGATGGGTTCATATATATCAACGACCTTAATGTCTTTACCGCCCCCATTTTACTGCTCTCCAAATCTAAGTTTTTGGCTTGGGCTTCTCTCCTGCATGAACATCTTCACCTGGATCTCCCACAAGCATCTCACACTCAACATGTCAGCAGTTTGATTTGTCATCTTTTTTTTTCTCCTTTTTTATTTTTTAATTTAAGTATAATCAGTTTACAATGTTGTGTCAATTTCTGGTGTACAGCACAATGCTTCAGTCATACATGAACATACATATATTCATTTTCATATTCTTTTCCACCGTAAGCTACTACAAGATATCGAATATATAGCTCCCTGTGCTATACAGTATAAACTGGTTTTGATTTGTCATTTTTATCCCTAAACCGCTCATCTTTCTGACTTCCCTGTTTTGGTGAACATTACCTAACACACAGTAGACATTCATTCAATAAATCTTTATTAGAAAGTTAAAGAATAAATAAGCATGCTCAGAAAAGAGATTTCTCCGCTATTAAATGCTGAGAGTGAATAATAGCAGCTTAATTCACACAACTAGCTCTTATTCAAATTAGGTAAAAGGGACATTTCAATGAATAAGACTCATCTTAATAACCTCTAATTTCTTTCCTCCAAGTCAAGGTTAAATTTCTTTGGGTTACAAAGAACTGATGAAAGGGCCCCTTGAAATTCATTCATAAACCCAAGAATCCTGGGTTAGGAATCTGTGATCTGGTTAAAATATGATACTAGGAAATGTTAATTATTTTATATATGAGTTATAACATTACAGGAAGGTGTTGGGAGATTTGTGCTGCTTTCTGGTATCTTTTTTGTCTATGTGAGTTAACAGAAATGAAAATCTAGAGTTCTTTGTCAGAACAAACATGATTGTCCTACTGGGAATTTGAAAAGCAGCAACTGAAACATTGATGATTTATCTGATGACAATAAAGTAGCAAAAGGTTTAAAGAAAATAAGCTATTCTGTGGCCATCATTCAAAAGTCCACAAATGACAAATGCTGGAGAGCCTGTGGAGAAAAGGGAACCCTCCTACACTGCTGGTGGGAATGCAGTTTGGTGCAGCCACTGTGGAAAACAGTATGGAGATTCCTCAAAACACTAGGAATAGACTTACCATATGACCCAGGAATTCCACTCCTGGCCATATATCCAGAAGGAACCCTACCTCAAAAAGACACCTGCACCCCAATGTTCATAGCAGCACTATTTACAATAGCCAAGACATGGCAACAGCCTAAATGTCCATCAGCAGATGACTGGATAAAGAAAAGATGGTATATTTATACAATGGAATACTATTCAGCCCTAAAAACCGACAACATAACGCCATTTGCAGCAACATGGATGCTCCTGGAGAATGTCATTCTAAGTGAAGTAAGCCAGAAAGAGAAAGAAAAATACCATATGAGATCGTTCACATGTGGAATCTAAAAAAAACAAAACATAAATACGAAACAGAAACAGACTCATAGACATAGAATACAAACTTGTGGTTGCCAGGGGGACGGGGGGTGGGAGGGGACAGACTGGGAGTTCAAAATTTGTAGATACTGACGGCATATGCAGAATAGATAAACAAGATTATACTGTATAGCACAGGGAAATATATACAAGATCTTGTGGTAGCTCACAGTGAAAAAAAATTTGACAATGAATATATGTATGTTCATGTATAACTGAAAAATTGTGCTCTACACTGGAATTTGACACAACTTTATAAAATGACTATAACTCAATAAAAAAATGTTAAAAAAAGAAAATAAGCCATTCTGTTTAAGACATTAACATACCATTAGTAAGGTTTTATTATCATAATATTTAGATAGAATTTAATTGATTTAAAAATTGTTTTTATGTGCTAAAAACGTGAAAACCACTTTTCCTGTATTAAAAACAATGGTCATATCAAATGAATTTTCAATCATTCTTTCTGTAGTTAATAGCTTTATTATAAATTTTTAGAAAAATGAAATAATTTTATAAACATTTGAATATTAATGGGTTTACTAGCTTTCGGGAAAGACAGAATGAATTTTTAAAAAATAGCCACTGCCCTCGGAATGTCTTTTTTCAAAAAACAAAATGCAGGTCCATAGTGGATAATAATATAAAATAAAATACAAATATGGTTACTATAGAATATCGATGAAAAATTATCACAGTAGTTGGAACTACATATTTGAGACAAGAAATTTGACACTGAATTCACTGTGATTATGGTTTTCCCTATGTTTCAGAGTAGGTAGGGCCACTGGGACAGTATTCAAAACCTCTTTCTTAAATGTGTCTGTCTGTCAACAAATTAACACCTAGGATGATGCATTAATGAGCAATTAATTGGTTGGCAGAGGCATATGGACGGGGATTACAGAAGGGAATCCTTCTGGCTGTGTCTGTTCATGGAGAGCAAGATGTGAAATCAGAAAGGAGGAATCTTTGGAAATTTGTCACCTCAAGATTGCAAAATCAGTGTTCCTGGATACGTTAAGAATGTCATAATATTTCCCCCAAATATTTCCTCCTTGCATTCTTTAGCATAAATAATGGAAATTTATTTAAATATGTGTTGTGCTAGTTTATATATATATATATGTGCTAGTTTATATATATACATATATATGAATATTAGGTAAAGTTGGGGGAATATTCGACTTGTAACCTTAAACAAGAAACTGAAATCTTAAATGTCAGGATGCTTTAAAGCAATGATGCATGGTGACTCCAGTTAACAGTCCGCTCCATAAAAATGTGTATTCAGATTCTCTGAAAACACACTGTGCAGGTTGAACAAAGCAGGTCCCCAGGCTGATTTTGGTGCTCCAGTCATCAACTTGCAATCCCTGTTCTAAAGCTTATATAGTTGGAATCGAGGCCCCTGCGTCAGCTAAATCTATATCTAAATAGGACTCTACCATTTATTATCCCCTTGATCTTATGTAAGTTATTCATTTAACCTCTCAAATATTTTAACTTTCTCATTTGCAAAACTAAGTGTAAGAATATTTAACTCCTAGGTTTATTACGAGGATTAAATGTATAAACAAGGTATATAAAGTACTTAGCACATTGTAAATTAGCACAGAAAATAATGGCTCAATAAATGGTGGGTGTTAGCACTAGTAAAAATAATGATACACAGCCATAACAAATATGGTGCCCACTAGGGACCACGGTGAAAAGTTATCTCTTGATAAAACAAACTAGTATTCTGCTAACAAGAATCCCTATACTTAATTTTCACACCATCATGTTATCTTTCTACACACCCAATGTTTCTAGGCTTTTTTATTAAATAGATTGTCTTGTTTCCTTTCATTCTCTATTAGTCTACAAAAATACTGAACTGAAGGTTAAGCTGTCCAAAGAATGAAAGAGCAAGTGCTGCCTACTGAAGTGAAGGCTCCCCACTGCTTTGCCCTGTTCTGATGCATTTCATCCTGACACACACCCTCTTGCCATCCTCTTTGCTCAAGTATTTTTTTCCCATCTCCAATTTCGCTTTACCTGTCATTCCATGGCTGTTGTTTAGAACACAGACTTGATCCAGCCCATCCAGAAAAACTTTCCTAAGTATTTCTATCATTTCCCTCCATCATCTTACCAAGTGGCCATGCAAGCCCTTGCTACATCCTCCAGATACCATCTAAATTCAATCCATTTCTTCAAGTTCATTATGTCTTTTTTAATCTCTTTACCAGACTGTAAACTTATATGCAAGCAAGGGTTGCACCTAAATAAAAATTTATGAACTATACACCCTATTACTTTACCTCCAAGGACTCCTGGGACATCCTTAATGATAGTATAAGAGTTTCAGATATTAAATCCATAAGGAAACACAAGATATTTTTTTCTGTGTCCTATGAGGATGAACTTTATGCACATTCACAGACAAATAAGCAAACAAGATAACAAATAAACAAAAAACTTTCAATGCCAGAGAACTATAAAATGCTGTTCTATTTTCAGGAACTACTTAACAGTAATATATCTTTCTCAATACTAAAACAGGAATTGTATACCTACGTAAGAGTCTATCTAAGACAGGTAAATTAGAACCCAAATCTAGGCAACTATATTAAAACACTTTTGATGAGAAAAGAAAACGTGGTAAGTAATCAAAGCCACAATATTAAATTTAACACTTTCAGCATCTATAAGCAACTATGCCTAGATCAGTGCAAACACTCGCAACTCTGCCTGATGGACTACCTCCCTACATTATGTTTCAAATCTGTAAGAGTATGAGGTATGCGTAAAATTACTTAACAAAGGCTTTCTATGTCTAGCAAACTCTGTGAAACAGTATTAATAGTCACCTACAATTAATAAAAAAACTTTCCAAATCTTCACTAGCTCCAGGATAAAGTCTTTTAAGATACATTATACTGTTATTATACTCATTTCCTTTGTACTTAAAAAATCATAACCTTCTATGGAAACTGTAGGATAACTGAGGAATATTTTCATGGGTGTTGCGACTTATATTTTAAACCAATCAGCCAAACTTAAAGCTCTTAAGTGAAGATTTTTATTTTAACCTGAGCCTCCTATTCATTCCTAAGAGTGTGTATAACAACCTTGTGGGTAGTTCTTAGTGAACATAAGTCCCCTACTTAAAATCTACATGAATATAACAATATCCATCAAGGACATCACCAACAAATCCATTTGAATGAGACTTACCAGAGGAGGGTCATAGAATCCTGAGCCTCAGAGCCTCTGAAGACTAAAGTTTAGTTTGGACTAAAAAGCCTTTTCAGTGGATAATCATGGTGACTACACTTCAGTCTCTGCTGACGGCCATTTGGAAAAGGAGGACACTTATCCTGAATCAAGAGTCTGGAAGCTTAGAGCTTCTTCAGGGAATAGAGGAAAATCTGGCCTAAAGCAAAGGTCTGACATTTGTTCTATTGGTGCTGTGATCTTTTATACTATTTTTAATGAGTTCATTTGAATAGTTCATAAAAAGGAAACTGGGAGTTAAAGGAATAGAAGGCAGCTTATTTATAAAAAGAGTGGTTACACATGATGAAAGTAGGGACCCCTTTGTCAGAAGGAGGCTGGCAGTAAGGCAGCCTTGGTGGTGCTCCAAGACACAGGACTCAGAAGCAATGAACCAAGAGAAGAGATTTCAAACCTGGCTCTGTATCATTGTAGCCCAGAAACCAAGAATCTATTCATTAAATAAGCCTTCCGAATGACTTAGGCACATAGCAGGCTTAAGAACCTCTGGGTTTTACCTGCTGTGACAGAAGGAAACACATCTGAGATACTGGAGGCGGTGGGTGGGGCCTTCAGCATGAGTGCAACACCCAATCCCAGCTGGAACCTGGGCTATCTTGAGTGGATCAGAGTAATCATGAGGGTTTGAAGACCCATATGCCTAGAAATTATATACAAGCCTCTAAAGAACGGGCAGAATTTATGAGAAAACTATGGATTGGAATCCTGGGATGGCTAAAACTAGGTAAACTTGGGATAAGCGTATAATCCTTGATTTCTAAATGGTGGAAGTTGGTAAATAGTAAAATACAATTTAATGATCTGTATTTTTGAAAACAGTCAGGTTATTGAAATGCTGTTAGCATAGTTAAGATCAACTCATCACTTTTTTCCTGGGGCAGAATGGATTTGATGGAAGTAGTAGGAACCCCTACTTCACTTTAGTTAGAATCAGGTTTTTGGTTAGTATTCCTTTATTCCACAGTAAGCATTGCCTTATTCAAAAAGTTCTTCACTCTTTGTACCCCAATCACTGCAGCCTGGATGCATGAAGGGGAGTGGGCTGGGACTATTTTGCAATCATTGCTCATTTCCAGTATTTAGTTTCAGTGGATACCAGCTGATTTAAAGTTATGGCCTTGTTCCCAGTTACAAGTTTCCCATTGATTACAGAAGCTGCTTCCCTTAATTCTCAGGAGGGAATGAAGTTAGCTGATAAGTGGAATAGAAAGTGGCAGAAAAGAAAGAAAAAAGCAGAATCGAAACACTATGAAGTTATTTGGATCTTGAAGTTTTCCTCCATTTTTAACATTCTTATTCCTTAGTTATATTAAAACTTCTTTAATGATAGGTACCACAAAGTTGTGTGTGTGTGTATATATATGTATATATGACATATATGTACATGCATGTATTCCATATGTATGTGTATACATACACATTTATGGAGTATGTGACATGCCAAATCAGATGGTCATGGTAAAACAAATCCAAACAGCTAAGAAAGGTATAAGATAAAGAGTAGAGGTCCTACCTACGTTCCATGTTTTGGCTTCACTCCTCTAGATGTAACCAATGAATCACTTTCTTCTGTATGTTTCTCAAATAATATCGTGCATATACAAACATATGCATATGTCCATGTAAATGCATATAAATAAGAACATGCATGTGTAGTATACACACATGTATGCGTATTAACACATGCACATATATCCATCACGAAGTACAAGTTAGATGATATCAGTAGCCCTATTTCGTAATAGCTATGGAGTATTCTAAGACGTAGATCATAGCTTATTTCACCAATACATATTCATGAACATTTTAGAGTTACTTTTTGTACTTATTACTACAAAAAGGACTGTATTAAATCTTTTTGAACAGATATCTTTACAGTAAACTGTAGCATATATTTTGAAATGGGTCATTGATAAAAATAGGAAGTTTGAAGTGTAAATTTGAAACTAGTAAACATACCCAAGATAAACAAGAAAGAACAATCTGAAATGATGAAAGGCTGTGACAGACATGAAACTTAATACCAAAACTATTCCAATTAGTAATAAACAGCAGTACATCTGTATAGGCTGTACTTAGTTTCTTGTTTCAAATATGATTTTTATTTTGGTGATGCAAATGAGCCTACATTTTAGCATCTGGCACATAAAATAAGTGGTGCTGGGAAAACTGGACAGCTACATGTAAAAGAATGAAATTGGAACATTCTCTAACACCATATACAAAGATAAACTCAAAATTGATTAAAGACCTAAATGTAAGACCAGGTACCATAAAACTCTTAGAGGAAAACATAGGCAAAATAGTCTTTGACATAAGTCACAGCAATATTTTTTTGGATCCATCTCCTACAATAAAGGAAATAAGCACAAAAGTAAACAAATAGAACCTAATTAAACCTAAAAGCTTCTGCACAGCAAAGAAAACCACTGACAAAATGAAAAGACAACGTACTGAATGGGAGAAAATATTTGCAAATTATATGACTTATAAGGGATTCCTATCCAACATACATAAACAGCTCATACAACTCAACATCTAAAAAACAACCCAATTAGAAAATTGGCAGAAGAACTGAATAGACATTTTTCCAAAGAGGAAATGTGGATGGCCAACAGGCACAGGAAAAGATGCTCAATATTGGTAATCACCAGAGAAATGAAAATCAAAATCAAAATGAGACATCATCTCACACCTGTCAGAATGGCTATCATCAAAAAGACCACAAATAACAAGTGTTGGCAAGGATGTGAAGAAAAGGGAACCCTAGTACACTGTTGGTAGGAATATAAATTGGTGCAGCCTCTGTGGAAAACAATATGGAGATTTCTCAGAAAACTAAAACTAGAACTACGATATGACCCAGCAATTCCACTCCCAGGTATATATCTGAACCCTCCCCCAAATCAAAAAGATATATGCATCCCAATGTTCATAGCAACATTATTTACAATTGCCAAGATATGGAAGCAACCTAAGTTTCCATCAACAGATGAATGGATAAAGAAGATGTGGTATATATACATTATACACAATGGAATACTACTCAATCATAAAAAAGAACGAAAATTTGCCATTTGCAGCAACATGGATAGACTTGGAGGGCATTATGCAAAATGAAATGTCAGAAAGATAAAGATAAAAACTGTATGATATCATTTAAATGTAGAATTTAAAAAATACAACAAACTCGTGAATATTACATAAAGAAGCAGACTCCCAGATATAGCGAATGAACTCTTGGTTACCAGTGGGGAGAAGGAAGTGGCAAGGGGCAATATGGGGTAGGGGTGTAAAAAGTACAAACTATTACGTATAAAATAAGCTACAAGGATATATTGTGCAACATGGGGAATACAGTCAATATTTTATAATAACTATAAATAGAATATAACCTATACAATTGTGAATCACTTCATTGTACACCTGTAACTTATATAATATTGTACAGCAATGCTTTATGCTTTATTTATGCTTCAATAAAAAAAGAGTAGAAAAGGAAAAAGAAAACAGTCCCTTTGCAAGAGATCAGCATTGGAATCCAAGATTCAAACCGGGATGGGGTTGGGTGTTTGGATCTTAGGAAAGTAGGGGGAAAAATAGTGATTAATTTACGTTAAAAAATCATGAAGCTTTGTTCCTTAAAATCATCACTCTTAATTGGAATTTTATTTTTTATTGAAGTATAGGCAGTTTACAATGTTGTGCCACATTGGCATTTTAAAATCAATCACACACATTTAGGGGAAAAAAAAGCTATTTTTTAATAATTTAAAACCAGAATTTTGGCTATTAAACAAACAAAAAATTCATCTTGGAAATATAATTTTGGAAGGTGAATTTCTTATAAGAGAAAATTTGGCTGAAAACTTGAACTGGGTAAAGATGTTAGATCTGCTTTGAGCCACAAGGAGTTAGCCAAGCTGAAAAAAAAATGTGCCTTTATTTACCAACACTAACAAGGGACATCTTTTAAAGTGCTCAAAAAAAATTGTAGAACAAGTGGTTGCTAGATGGAGATTACTTCTATTATTTATCTTATAGTTTTATTACAGCCTACAAAAAGGGCTGCACTAAACTTCTAGATGATTTAGTGTTTAACGAAGTCTTTGAGTCTCAATATTTAGAATGATGTTTCTTATGAAGAGCTGTGAAGAATTGTCTGATGGAAAATAGTTGCTGAGGAATTTTTCAACAAGGTATATATTTTTTAGTTAGCATGAAATTGACTGGAAAAGTAACCAGAAAGATATGTACAGTTGAAAGGATCACATCATAAAAGACAGAGCTGAAGTATGGTAGCCTTCACTGGGGCAACTTTCCCACCCAAACTCCCTAGCTGCTATGTCATTCACAAAAGACACCATCTCAGAGTCCACCTTTTGATTTTTTTCATGGAGCTCAACACAGTGGTAAAAATCACAAATTTTGCAAACTGTGGTTGAAATTTCCATCCTTTAGACATACTAATACCAAAATGAGAAATGACCTTAAAAGCCTGTTTATTACACATATGTATGCTATATGGTGCAGGGAAGAATTTTCAAACTCTGCAGAATTGTTAATTATCTTCACGGAGACAAACAAACAAATAAAACGTGACTGGCAAACTGGCTCTTTACTCACCAATTTTGTATACCTTCCTTTCTAGGCAGATAGCCAAATAACATTACCAGCTTCCCCTGCAGTTAAGTGTAGCCATGTGACTAAGTTCTGGCCAACAGAAAATGGGCAGAAGTCCTCAATGAATTTCCAGGCCTGACTTAGCAATTCTATTCCTCCTCCCTAAAAAACTCACTCATTTTCCTACCTAATATTCAGACAGGATTTCAACACCCAGGGTGAATTTGGAATCTACGTGCTGAATGTGACAGAGTCTCTATCTTTCTGGGTCCCTAAATGACTGCATGGAACAGAGCGCTCCACCAACAATCCCTGCCCCCAGTGGACTTCATTTCATGTGATCCAAAAATAAACTTCTATTATATTAAGCTCCAGGGAATTGTTATTTTTCCTCCATTAACACAATTATCATTGTCTCAACCAACACAGTAAGAAAACAGTAGAAATCCAGATAAATTTCCCCCCCAAATTGAGCCCCCTTATCAACAACTGTCAAACAAAACTATGAATATTTTTATTACTCATGATAAGTTCATTAAAGTAAAAATGAATATTGAGTGTTAGGTGAAGAGTTCATGTGGATTATGAGTTGTTTGAGATTCTTAGTTGACTGACAAATTCAAAATTATACCATAAATTCTAAATACAGAACTACATCAGTCATTTTTTTCTATTAGAGCCTTTTTTATTTTTCCCTGCAGTGATAAGGAAGACTAACCAGTGTACCATAGACCCTTTACATCCATCACTGGACCCTGGGTGACTTGACCCCTTAAAAGAGGACACATTTATTAAAATGTCCACCAATAGCCTGAAAGAGCAGCTCTTTTCCACCTTTTGGCATCATTTTAGGTATCTATGTTTAGAAATCTTTCTGACTGAGATCAAAAGAATTGAAAAACAAAAGCAATCTCTTGCTATTTGTGTCTTCACAGTTTTATGTAAGTCTGTTGAATCAAAACATTGTGACACCTCATCAGAGAAGTCTTGAAATGTGTCTCAGCCCCATTTTTTTTTAATTGAGAGATTCAGTGTAACTGGATCTCACTCATTAACCAGTGCAACAATAAGCTTCCAATGGCAGATTATCTTAAAAAGAGTTTTAGTGTTAAAATAAGTATTAAAAGCGCAAATTGGCTCCACTGTTAGTTCTGCTGGTGTGGAAAATTGAAGAAACACAGCTATAACGTACCTGCAACACTGTTAAGTTATTATGCAAATTGTTCAAATTACAGTTTTTTTCATAACATTAAGTGCTTGGAAAACAGTTGAATGGTATTAACAACATATTTGGTTGGGAATTTATAATTTTTCTGTTCTTATAATTTGAGGAGATAATCTGTAGTGATTCTACTCTGATAATTTTTCTGTTTTTATGAGTGGGAATTGTGAAATTTGATTAGGCTATTTTAATAGCTAAAGAATGAATAATTCCTTCCCTATTTGTGCTGAAGCATTTGTTTTTTTACTATACAAATACAATATAGAGTATAGAAGAGCAGCAATAATCATTGCAGGAAGGAAATTCCTATTCATTGACTAGGATACATTATATGCAGGGGATTCCAGGCACTCTAATGAGAAACATGTTTTCATAATTTGGCTCAGGGAACACTCAACTAAAGATGTAAAATGAGAAGTGTAAATGATCAAAATAGTGAGTGTATAAAAATGAGATTTCAGTAAGGACTCCATACAAATTTTATTTCATGGTTTGTATTTTTCATGAAAGGCTTCTGCAACACAATTACAATAGGAACAATAATTTTCAACTTAACTCTCATTTTCTAGGTCCTCTTAGGTCTACTCCATATTGCATGTAACACTTGCTTTTATTTCTACCTAAATTATACTCTGGGAATGGTGACTATTGAAAAATCATTACAGTTATTTGAATCAGGAGTTGCAAAATAGGTCTATTCATTATTTTTTAGCACTTAATATACTCTATTGTCATTAAGTTATTAGCAGTGACTCTATAATCATCATTCTCAAATATTTTCAATGCATTAATATGAAATTCTGAATAAGGATCAATAATAGTTTTTAACAAAGTTGGTTAGAATTCAATGCCTGAAGGAACCTTCTACTTTTCCCCCAAAGTTGTTACTGGTTTCCACCCTCTAATCATCTTCATTGAGAGAAATTTGATATGATCAAAACCTCTGGAGTGGAGAAAGCAGAACGTGGGGTAAAACATACCCAGAGAGCAGGAGGTTCTACAAAGATTAAAAGGATTGCTGATTGCTTGCTTTCAGTACGCATGCATAGCTAAATAAATTATGGTACTTCAGTAGGAAGAAATAACAACGTTCAAAAATTTGTAAAAAAATCTTACAAAGTTCTTGCTTTTGTTGCCAATGTACAAAATTTGTCGTGAGCTACTTAGTTAAATCTACAACTGAGCTTATCTCTTTTGGATATTTTATTAACTAAATTATGAAGATGCAATTGCTTTACATGCTTAATTTTCCATGTGAAAATTTTCTTTAGAACTCTGTAACAATGTAACTATCATTTCTTTGAAACTTGCTTAATACAGAATGTCATCATCCATCTTTAATTATGTAAAAATCAATCTTTTAAAATGTTAATAAGAATAATTTAAAACAAATATTACTTGTAAAAATCATCTCCTCTAAATAAAAAATGTTTAACAACTCATTTGGCATTGTGCTATCTATTGTGAATGCTTGAATTTTTGTTGTTATATGTTATGATTTTTTAATTGTTATGTATGCATTTATCAGTTTAGATATTTATTGAGTTACTTCTATGTGCCAGGCACTACTCTTTTTAAAAAATGTTTAAGTGTAGTTGATTTACAATGCTAGTTTCAGGTGTGCAGCAAAGTGGTTCAGTTATACAGATACATACATATGTTTTTTCTTTTCAGACTTTTTTTCCAGTTCAGGCTATTGTAAGAAGTTGATTATAGTTCCCTGTGCTGTACAGTAGGCCCTTGTTGTTTATCTATTTTATATATAGTAATGTCTGTCTGTTAATCCTCAACCCTTAATTTATCCCTCCCCACCCTTTCTCCTTTGGTAACTATAGTTTCTTTTTTATGTCCATGAGTCTGTTTTTGGTTTGTAAATAGAATTTGTATCATTTTTTAAAGATTCCATATATAAGTGACATCATATGATACTTGTCTTTCTCTGACTTACTTCACTTAATATGATAATCTCTAGGTCCATACATGTTACTGCAAATGGCATTATTTCATTCTTTTTCATGGTTGAGTAATATTTCTCTCTCTCTGTGTGTGTGTGTGTGTGTGTGTGTGTGTGTGTATCACATCTTCTTTATTCAGCCATCTATTAATGGATATTTAGGTTGTTTCCATGTCTTAGTTATTATACATAGTGCTGTTATGAACACTGGGGTGCATCTATCTTTTTGAATTATAGTTTTCTCTGGATATATGTGCAGGAGTATGATTGCACTACTCTTGGTGCTTGGGATATGTAAAAGAGCAAAGCAAAACTTTCAACCCCCATAGGACTTATGTCCTAGTGCAGGATAAGGAATGGAAAAAAATTATATAGCATGTTCAAAGGTGATTAGATACATAAGAAAAGGAGAAAAAGTAGAACCCAGGAATGCTGGCAGTAGGGTAAGTTTGCAGTTCTAAATAGGGGGTCAAAATAGGATGTACTGAAATGTTGACATTTGGAAAAAGACCAGTGGGAGATGGGTAGGTTTTCAGATGTGCAGCTTTAGAGAACTGTCAGGGCTGAGTATATATACTTAGGAGTCACTGGCATATAGATGGAATGAAAGCATCAATAGAATGAGAGCGGAGAAGCAGACTTGGGCTTTGCAGTATTAAGAGACCAGGGGAACAGGAGTAACCATCAAAGTAAAGTGAGAGAATGATCAGAGAGGTGGGAGAAAAACTCAGAGGTTGTGATGTCCTGGAAGCCAGGGGAAAAGGAGTATTGTGGAGGAGGAGGGGTGAGTGCTATTCTCTGGCTATGTGAGATGAGGATGGAAGATTGGCCATTAAATTGAACAACATGGGGGCCACTGGAAATCACATGATACATTTTATATATCATATATTCCATGTAGGAAATAAGCTAAAAGGGAATAAAAAATAGGCTTTGTCTACAATGAATAGAATAACCTTGAATTAGGTACTAAATGGGTAGAATACTACTCCTCTCAATCATGAGATAAGGTATCATTTTTAATATCCTGAAACATTTCTGAGAAATGTGTTTCTACCAAATTTCTGTAATTAGATGAGTGGCTAAAAATGTTTCTGAAAAACACGGGTGACAGCTCAAGAAGGGAAAGATGGTTATTGTCCAAGCTCTCAACCCTATAACCCATTTTGTTTATTTAAATAAAGATAGAGTAATCTCATCAAAGTTGCAGAGTACAATGTGATTGAGTTCACCATGCTGTATTTAATTAGAAAATGTTAATTAAGCTTCCTTAATTTAATCTTGCTAAGAAATGTCTTCGCACACACAAGCCAGTTCTAAAGCTCAAGCATAAAACATGAAGTTTGATGCAGGTCATACCCTGTGTTACTATATTACAGCAGAAGAATGATTCAAATTTTGAATTCATAGCAGGCTGTATAGTAAGAGGCTGAAATTTCCTTTTCCCATTGACAAATGGTACTCAAAAAGCTGCTCTGGTCCAATCTTAGAACAGTAGCCTTAAGGGAATTTGTTGTAAAGTTGTCTAACACTGGAAGTCCGTAGGGTTCCACCACGGATATACGGAAAATGGAGTAGACGGAGTACAAATGCAATCTTAAATTACGCCAGGACAGTGAAGGATCCAGAGCAAGTCCACTACAATGATTTTTATGCTTTTTATAATGGCCAAATGTACTGCCTTCTCCCTGTTAAAAATGTAATAAAATTTTTCTCTTGGGTCTGGACTTTATATGTTAAGTTTCTGCCTGCAGCTAATTTTTGTGACTGAATTGTAAAGCCCTGAAAGCAGTATTTAGGCTGAAAATGCTGACAGCTCCATAGCTAAAGCAGTGCTAATGGTAAGAACATGAACATAAGGCTGTGCTCGGTAGCCAATGAAATTCTCTGCCCTAATAGGATGAACATTATAAAACAAGGAATATAATCAGCTTCATTGTATTAGGAAGACAAGGAACAAGAATGTCATGGTACAAGTTCAGCACATTAGGCTTCTACTAGGTGCACATGTTTAGCAACATTTAGGAAGGAAATGACAGTCAAAGGATAAATACTTTGAAGAATGGATAAATATGTTGGTCCTATCTTATTGTAAATTTCATCTACCTGACTTTCATTTCAACATTCTAGCATCTCCTGTCTATTTAGTTGATTTGCAAGCACTGCAAAATGATCAGTGATTTTTCTTTCCCTCTCATCAGATCAGCAGATTCTCCTGAAGAATACCCCACAAACATAAATCTTCAAACCATGGTATTTTCCTTCAGGATCTAGTGATTTTAGTTTCTGAAGTAAAATAGTGTATGATTCATACAGAATTCATAGCCCCATATGATTGGGACATATTCTTGAATAATGGTAAAAGTTTACATTTATGTCACAGAATTAATATAATTTAATTTACATTAATTTAAATTAATGTTCAGAACTGTGCTAAGTATTAATGTAGATCAGTGATTAGCAACCTAGGGTCAGTGGGCTAAATCTAGCTTGCTGCCTGTTTTTTGTAAACAGAGTTTTATTGGAGCCATGCCCATTCATTTACATATTATCTAGGTCTGCTTTTACACCACAAAGACAGAGTTGAGTAGCTGTGAAAGACACTATATGATATGGTCTGTAAAGTCTAAAGTATTTGCTATCTGGTCTGTAGCGTAAAATGTTTGTTGACCCTTGATGTAAATACTAATATTATCCCAGTTTATGAAAGAAGAATAATAGCTCCTTGGAGGAATTAAATAAATTGCCCAAGATTACAAGATAGAAAGTAGTAGACAAAAAATTTGAATCTAGGACTAGCTCCCAAACTTATGATCTTAATTAGCACATGTAATACCTCCCAGTTATGTCTGAAGGTCACCATGTTAGGAGAATACGAGTCTCATAGCATAGACAAAACTTGTGTTCAGAAAAACAGGATGATCCTAGATATCTTTAGCAACACTTTATTATTCAGCTTCAAAGAAATGTGATGAATATAGACAGACTATTTCTTGGTAAGCAACTTCAACTGCTTAGAGAAAAGTCCAACTCTCATCAATGCTATATGAATTAAACAATCTACCACCAGTTCTACTACATATAGATATATTAGCAGAGCTCATATAATTTTTGCAAGAGTTCTCCTGTATGGAATCACTTATCTCTCACAGTATAGTATGTAGATATTTTAGAGCTGAGATATCTGAAGTTTGGATTACTTGACTGAGTCACCAAATAGCTGGTGCCAGGGTAAATATGTGAACCTAGATCTCTTCCTACCCAATCACTGCTTTGCATATATAAAAAAAGAATACATTACTCAAATGTTAAATTCTGATCAATAAACATTGTTGACTCTCTAGTAATATGGACCAGAGATTTCTGAAGGTCAAGAATGAGAATGGAACAGAATCAAAGAGAAGGAAGAATAGCAAGAGTTTTAGCAAAAGGAAAAAGCAACTGCTAAAAGTCTCATTTTGGTAAAATCAGTGTTCTTATTTTCTTCTAAAAGCCCAACCTGTGTCTTGACAGAGCAGAATTCCCAGAAGACTCTTTCCTTAGCCCTTAGATGATGACTCTAAAATAAAGCAGCTTCTCTCTGGCTACACACATTCCCTAGGACATTCAAAATTCGATCAACTCAGTAGCCTGGCCCCTGACAGCTTCTCTGGGTAGTCTCAGGCTTGTTTGCGATCAATTAACCCTTTTGTTTTGCCTTAGGCTGTGGGCTGACATGAGAACTCAACAACTGTAAGTGAATTTTGGAAGTACCTCAAGAACCCCTCCAGATTCACAGGCCAATGGCTGCAGAGATTATAACTGTCTGTGAGACAAGGGGGGTGCGGATGTGAGGAGAATCAAGGGTAGGTGCAAGGGTATGAAAGAAAGGAAGGAAGAAAGGTGAGCTTTCACGTGAAAATAGGGGAAATTAAACCAAAACTCATGCAAATATCTATTTTTGAACGGTTGTTGACAAGCACCCCTCAGCTCTGCCATATATAATGACATTAGTCACACAATTTTAATAGTAGATTCCAGTACAAAATTAGCCTTTTTATAAAGGTAACTTCCAAACAAGAGCATAAAGGGTTATTGTGGTGTCTCTTTAAAAACTCTTTGAACAAAAAGAGACATTTTGTGCTCTTTTATTATTCTTTTCAACCATGTTGAAAGAAAAAAGAATCAGGCACAGAATTTCCTATAAAAAGAGAAATTTGACAGAAAAACATGTTGATTGAAAGCTTCAATTCATGCTTAAAACTGCTAAATCAACTGATTTTCACCAAGTAAGGACATTCTTTATTCCAGTTAAAGCTTAACTTTTGACATAAAGTGGAAACATGAAATATTTAGATGTTGTCATAAAATGAACATAACAATTCGTTCACCTCTCAGGATCCACTCAAATACGTCATTTTATTAATCTTGTTTAGTATGAGCTGCATATTGTGCATAGTTCTTCTCGAGACCATGCTTCATGATCATTTTAAAGATTTCTTTTAATGTATCTTACTGGAAAAAGAAAACCCAACAAACTTGTGCTACATTATACACAAAACACAGGAAGAAACCTTCTCTGGGATAAAAGGGAAACAGTAATTATACAGGATATTTAATTTTCTTCTGCTGAAATTCTAACATTAAGAAAAGGTAGCTATACTCTGAAATTAAAGTATAGAGCCAACAGATATGTCTACAAGGGCATGCATGCATGCGTTCATCTTTTTTTATATGTACACACATGCGTGCACATGTGGTATCATGTCATGCTCTCATTTTTAAGGGCTTAGAGGATGAATTAAGAAAAGCAAGAGAAATATTAATAGTACCTGTCTCTCTATCCACTCTATTATGAAATGTATGGCTAGAATACTCGTGAGCTGATGGAGGTTTGAAAACTTCATTGTCGAAATAACTTAGTTTTTAAAATTTATTACAGGCTTAGCAATCATTACAGCTTTACAACTGAATGGAATAAAGTGAGCTCTTTGAAGAGGCAAATTATACTACAAAATGAAACTAAGAATGATGTACTAATCTCATGTGTAAAGAGAGGCTCTTAGGCACGAAAGCATTAATTTTATATATTTTTAACACTTAAAGCACTTGCCGTCTTGGTTTCTAAGCTTGGCAGGAAGTAGTATAACGCTCACTGTATACAAATAGTGTTACTGCTCCCAGAAAAATGCTGTATAAAAGTAATTATTAATGATTTGGGTCTTTGTATTAACCAAAAGCTATAAGAGAATGACTCAAACAAAAAAAAAGCACCTTGACCATTTCTAAATAACAATAAACTTACTTCACAATGTTTTAAAAAATGAAATAGCCATTTTCAAATAACAAAAGAAATATATTCTTATTCTGAAGTCCCTCCATGCAGATGATTATTTTGGTGAATATCCTTCTAGGCATCTCTTTATGGGTACAGATTCATAAGAAACAATACAATGTTTTTTAATCTTTAAAATTTTTCTTTTTAAATTCTCATGCAATGAAATTGACTTGTTTCCTTTTGGTGTACAGTTCTATACCTATTAACACATATGCAGATACATACATGTAACCACCACCACAATTAGGTTACGGAACAGTTTCATCACTCCCCAAATCTCCCTTGTACTATTCTTTTTAGGTGCCACTCTTCCTTCACTCCTAATCCCAGGCAACCACTCTGTTCTTTTCTTATTATATAGTTTTGTCTTTTCCAGAATGTCATATAAATGGAAGCGTATAGTATGTGATCTTTTAAGACTGGATTCTTTCACTCAGTAATAATGTCTGTGACATCCATTCAAGTTACTCCTTGTTACAGTTGTATACTATTCTACTGTATGAATGTACCACTGTTTATTTATCCAATCACCACATGAAGTAAATTTAGGTTGCTTCCAGCTTTTGGCTATTATGAATAATGCCACTATAAATGTTTGTGCAGAGGTTTTCATGTGAACATAAGTTTTCACTATTCTATGGTGAATATTCTGGAGTGAGACTGCTGCGTCAGTGAGTGTATGTTTAACCGTATAAGAGAGACAATATGACATTTTAAACATTAAATCAAAGCCCTGATATAATACCAAAAGGGCAACAAAAGTCCTCTCCCGTAATTGATATGTTTTAATGCCATTTCTGAGAAGTGAAACTCTAGAAAGTTACAGAAAAACAGCACAGCTGCCTTTCATTCAGAAAGAGAAATATATTTTTCCTCATTATTTAGCTAATAAAAAGGATTATGATTTTAGATAACACAAAACCATGGATGGTTATTTTAGAGTTCTCATCATGGTCACAAAGTCATCTGAAATCACCTACGACCTCATTAGAACCTGAAAAGCTTAAGACTGGACTGGGAAAGAGAGGGTGGATTCAGACAGTTTGCCCCATTTTTATTCATATCAATACCTCAAATTCTGTTATTGTATCAACTGCAAAAGTGAAGTTACAAGAACAAACATAATTCTCTTAAATGCATATAAACATGGTAGGAGAACTGAAGGGTAGTTCCTAGAAAAGAAACAAAGGTCAGGAAAAATGGGAAGGAGAGCTCCCTGAGTTGTGTCTGGGAAGCAACAGAGTGTGAAAGCACTAGAGAAATCACAGAGAAATGGCTGTCCCAATTTTCTAGTTAGTTTGAGCTTAGGGTTGTATAGGGCCCAATATGAGATAGGGCATCCATGAGACACCTTGATCCACACCTTCCAAGAGCTAGGGCCGTATCTTTCAGTACCGTATCTTCCTATGGTTATTACTCCCCAAGAAAAATTTTCATTCCTGTTACCTGGCTTGATTGATGAAGGTAATTCTGACAGAGAAACTAAGGAAACATTTAAGTTTTGTTCATTAGTTTATTTCATGAAAATTTACTAATATCTCACAATGTGCCAGGTACTCCCCTAGGCACTGTAGATACACTGGATCAAAAATAAATAAAAAGGCCTGTCCTCTTGCATTTGTCATTCTCATATAAGTCAAAGTGATTCAGCGGTAGACAACTGTGATTTTTCCATGATGGTTTTGGTCTAAGCCTTAAACCAAACTCTATGGTGTAGAAACTTATTCACAAATTAGTAAAACAGTTTTCACTTCTGTTTAAATAATTTTGAAAATCAGAGCTAACCTGGACTCATTTTAGATATTTATCACTGCAAGAACTCACCAGTTAGCTTACATCTTACTCATTTTATGGGTTAATGAATCAGATTTCTGAGATAAGAAAATGTGTGTGTGTGAACATGTAAACACCTGTTTATCTGTATCTAATGTCTTAGTGATTATATAGTGATTATGTCATTTCTAGGTTAACATAATAATTTGTTAATTACTCTTTTCAGTAGAGTGTGATTGAAAATGTAGTAATTAAAAAGATTCACTTCTGTGGTTTTTGTATTTGTATTTCTATTTTGACTCTTCTACAGAATAGTTCATACTGATGCTAATTTGTCCATAATTTGTCATCTTTCCTAGGGATAAAAAAGATGGGATGCTGATCCTTCAGCAATGCTGCTTGCCAAGTGGTGGTTCTATGCTGTTAGCAGTACAGCCAGGGCTAATTTCAGATTCTCAATTTAAAAAAGCATGTATAGAAGTCAATCTCCACTCATTTTCCCAAATGAAGGATGAAAGGCAGATGCAGGCAATACCTGCAGTCTATATGCAGTTCCAATCAAGTGAATAGAAATTTGAAGAGGAGAATATATGCATGGCTGTACCTGTGGCATTGATTTGAAGATCTGCTTTGCTTCTGGAATATAATAACACCAATCAAACAACAAACATACAAAACCAAACCCTTGACTATATAAAGCCAAGAAGTATAGCGCTATGGATAGCACAGATGTTAGAAACCTTCCAGCATTATCTGAGAACAAAGCTGATGTTATGGTTGTTGAAATGATTAAAAGTCTCCCTCTGTGGTGATCTGGAAAGGCATCTGAGGTGCACGGAGCAGGCTGTTCTGTGATTTGCAAAAAAGATGGGTGTGCAATTATTTACTATGGTAATCTGTGGACTGCGATCTCTTTGGGAATTAAATCACATTTATTTTTAACAAGAAGTAAGGGGCTTTTTCTTCTTACCTTAACTACACTGATAGAAGCTTAAGTTTTTCTGATTAGCTACCCATTTCCTGTGCCAAATTTGTTGAGGTTTCCTGCTATTTGGCAAAACATTAGAAGGCAAAGATGGGCCTTGTTTATTTCTGGGTCACTCTGTCTAGTACCTTGTACTGTTCACGGAGGATACTAAAACATATTTCGGCTGATCTATTTAGGAGTTTGTTAGTGGAGGATTCTGATTTAGGAATCAGGAGTCAAAATATGAAGACCATTTATCATGAGTTGTCAGCCTACTTAGGTTCTCTGTGCTCTATTTATTTTATTGGTCTGTTTTATCCTATTTACTCTCCTTTGCTGCCATTTTCCAGGGCTGTTTGCTCTTCTCTCTCCTATTTTCTCCTTCCTGAAAGCAAAAGTAAGGACTACAGGAGGCTAAAACCCTATTTCTTCTCCTTGGAGACGCTTCTCTGTGCAGCTTACTCCATAGGTACAGTCTTTTCCTTTTTTGAGACTGGATCCTTGGGATCATGTAAGAGGAGCCCCACCCTGAGGTTGGGCTATTGTTGCTGTTAATGATAAAGCATATTGGTGTTCATTTCCTGAACTATACAGAAGAATATACTTTTTGGGAAATAAACTATATCTCTATATGAGCCTAAAGAAACTTTAGACTCTGCCATCAGAACTCCCTCAAAGTTTTAAAGTCTTCCTTCTGAATAGTAGTGATAACAAAGGGGAGGGTATAACTCAAGTGGTAGAGTGCATGCCTAGCATGCACGAGGTCCTGGGTTCAATCCCCAGTACCTCCATGAAAAAAATAAATAAGTAAACCTAATTACCTCCCCCTGCAAACAAAAACAAAACAAACTAACAAGTAGTGATAACAAACAAGAGGAAAGATAACAAATATTTGGGGGCCTACTACTTGCCTACTATATTGTCACTTAATGTTCACAAGAATACTATGATATATATTATCATTCACATTTTGATCATCAAAGTCATTTAACTTGTCCAAGTTACACAGTCACATAGCCAAAGAGGACAGAACCAGCTCTGAACCAGGGTTGGTCACCATCTGCTTTCTTTATCATTCCCCTCTCCCTTGAGCTAATAAAAGTATCAGCTCATACTCATGCTATCTGATCACCAAACATTTGCTTCAACACCTTCTCCACTACCCCTTCCTGCCCCCCCCTTTTTAATGGGGATAAGGGACTTAGGGGGGACTAAACAACTGAAATGTACAGATTTGGGCTCAGGAATGGAAATACGGGGTTTTTCTAGAGGGCATGCTGTGAATGCCTCTTATAGAACTCTAAGTTGTTCCAAATTGGATATCTAATGGCTCTGAGGGACAATGGTTCTCCATCTTTAGTGTACATGAAAATTATCAGAGCAGATTCCCTTTCTTGGCCTCCTTCTCAAAGATGTTTGTTTGGTACGTCTATATCACGCTTGGGAATGAACTTGGTAACAAGAAACTCAGGGGAGCTGATGAAGGTGGTCCTCAGATCATTCGATAACTAAGGTTGTGGTGTCTTAAAATCTATATAGTTCTCTTATATGCATGCTTTTACAAGGTAATTTGCCCACATCTCTGAAATCAACAGTTTTCTGAATATTTAACCACTATGAAATAATGATTCTATAACAGATGGATTTCTAGAATTCACTTTGAGAGGACAATAAAAGATAGTTAGAAAAGAATTGATTCACATCATCAGGAGGCAGTATGAACAAGACAGTCACACCAAGTAAATAAGCATTTGACTAGAGAATATTTTTAAGAACTGGGAATTTAAAAACTGTGTGTGTATGTGTATGTGTATGTTAGGAAAACAAGGAGTGGTAAGTGTTGTAGCTACTACACTAATTTTAGAAAAACAAACAAAAAAGCCCTTAAGATGATATTTCCTTTAAGAGAAAGAAAAAACTGAAAGGAATCTATTTTATGAAAAGAGCCAGTTATATTCAAAATTGCCCACCTTAAGTCAAAGATAAATGCTAAAGTGGGATTTTTGGAGGGTGAAAATTTGTATCCACAAGATACTCCTAGCACCTACTTCAGGATCACTTGCACTGTTCATGTTGCTCGAAGAGTCTTTGCAAAATTGTTTTGCCAAAACATGCCAGTAGCCTTGTGAATGTTACAGTGGAACTCAGTGTTTAGTAAAACCTAGAGGTAAAATGTGTAGGCACTGTTTTTTGATTTGAATCCTTAAATGCCTGGCAAGTGATCATTCCTCTTATGTAAGTTCCTTTACTTTATAATTTCTGTGGGCACTGTAATTGCTGAAAGATCTCACTTCAGGGATCCCAGGAATGGCAATATAATTTGGTGATACAATCTGGTAGTGGAACAATAAAGCACGAACTTGTGGAAGAAAATTTGGAAGCTCAGTTCTATATTATTGTGTTGGGTAGCTGAAGAGAAGAAGGTGGGAGGGGCATTGTCTTAGAATGAATACACACACACACACACACACACACACACACATATCACATTTCTTATTTTGAGGAAGAGATTTAAACCATCTTAGAACATATCTTTTTCTACAAAACAACAAACACTGATGAACGCTTACTTGTCTTGCTGAAAATGGCAGGGAGAGGATGGGCATATGGGTGGTCTGGGTAGGAGTGGAATTTCACGTGGATAAGGGATTAGAATAGGGAATTGTCACCTCAGTAGTAAGACACTCAGATAGGAATAACCAAGACTTTACTAGCCAAAGGGTAATTCCAAAGAATCCATCTAATTAAGGATCTGAAGGGGAATATGAGTGCCAGGAACTTAGGATATGGAGATGATTCAAAACACATTGAAATGGAAGCAAATTAATGGTGGAGGGAAATAGTGATTCAGAGCAATAATCTTTTAGGGCTAGAATTTGTACCTTGCTTTTATGAGATGGTTGGGTCATAGTATACAGGAATATGGACCTAACATAAAAGACTACCATTAACTTAAAGGGCCGACTGGAAAGGCACTAATCAGTACCTCTCAGTATCTACCTCTACCTTTATCTATACTGATTTGTGAAAGAGACCTGTGTCATAGGAGGGGCAGGGAATGGACTCAATGTTGGTATTGCTATCCTGATTAATGCTAAATTGAGAGGAAACAACCAAGGCTCTAGAAACATCACCACTGGAGCCCACCAGTGGTAGACATTCAGGCACACCATCTAAAGACCAAAGTGAACTCCATGAATGAAAAGGCAGTACACACTCACTGGTGACCACAGATGCTGAAGTAGAATCACCTGGTATTTATTTACATACTGTCTAAAAAAGAGATAGTCTATCTAAGAGGTACTCTTTGGTGTGTGATGTAAGTTACTGGCATGGAGCAGGGTTGCTGCTAAGGTTCATTCATATAGTTTGGGCTCCTTTTGCCTTCATAGTCCTCCAGCTCATAACTGCTCATATCCCCACCAGTGATAGTGCATCAGCAAAGGTGACCACCTGAAAATGTGGGGGTTAGGACCAAAAGGCTCTATGATCTGTCTTAATTAGGGAGGAAAAAGAAAGGAAGCAAAAATAAGTACACATGTTGCTCATGTTCCATATTGTTAGTCTTCCATTCTTTCTCCCACCTTTTATTTTAATTAGAAACTCTGCTCTCTTGGCCAATATGGGGGCGAACTAGAATTGTGCTTTTGATAGTGACATTCAGCTGAGATGAGTGTTTTCTGACGAAGGCCCTGAATCCATTCTGACCTAATTTGAGTGTCTGAAACAAAGCTGGGCTGTGCTCTATGCAGGCACATGGGAGTCAATCCTTGAAAAGCAGTTCACTGAGGCAAAAAGGAGAGCTTGTTAGAGGAATCTGACAATTAGTTAGTCATAAAAATAAATGGTGAAAGATAATTTACAGATAAGACACACTAGGTACTTGCTGATGACAGATAATCCAGCACTTTCTACAAACTTCCTTCTTATATAAGGCAGGATATTTATAGGCTTAGTGCTGAAAAGCTACCTGACATAACATTCCTCCTAAGGAATGTTCTGCTTTGATGATATTTAGGATATGCCAAATTAATATCATGAATAACTAGGTCAAACAGATAACCCATGAATCTGAGAAGGGGCTAGAAGATACTATCAATACTCATTCTCTTACAGACCCAACTAGTAGAAGATTCATTATATGGTATGTGTTCTTCTTCTAGCCTATGGTTGCCCAAATGGGCAGAAACTGGCAAGGAAGAAAAAAATGTCAACTTTAATAACTCAGAAAAAGGTCTAGGCTCCAAATGATCACAAAATCAGATGCCAATGGAAAGAAAAACAGAGAATGACAGGAATCCATTTGATTCATTTAATTAAACAAAAAAAGGCCCCTTCTATGGCTAGATGGGCTGAACTGAGGTGTGTGGCATTATCTAGCAAGGTGTGGGAATCACTGTCACTTTGAGGCAACATACCATTGTCACCATACAGATAAAATCTATAGTTCTGTAGAATTAAAGGTGGACAATCACTGTCTACACTGCCTTAGAGGACTTCTTTGTCATTTGGGTGGCTATGTTGTGCATCAAAATGGCTCTTGTTGATACTGGACATGAGACTCTAACCTGCTTTCACTGGTTCAGAAAACATCTTTGTGGAAAGAATATAATGGCCTCCCAAAGATGTCAACATCTTAACCCACAGAACTTGTAAATGTGTTACCTCACATAGGAAAAGGGACTTTGCAAATGTGATGAAGGTTATGGACCTTGAGCTGGAAGATTATCCTGGTGGGCCCATTCAAATCACATGAGTCCTTAAAAGCAACGAATCATTCATGTTGTGGTCAGAGATAGACAGCATGAGGGGATAAGGGAGATGAGACATTGCTGGTTTTGAAGATGGATAAAGGGGGCCACAAGCCGAGGAATGTGGGCAGCCTCTAAAGCTGAAAAAGGCAATGAAACTGATCTTCCCCTAAAGTTTCCAGCCCTGTGGACACCTCAGTTTTATTCTAATGAGATCCATATCACACTTCTGACATATCAAACTGTAAAATGACAAATCTGTGTTGTTTTAAGCCTGTGGTCATTTATTACAACAAAAATACAAATCTAATACAATCGGCATATAGACAATTCTCTAGTCTGTTTGTAGTATTCTGGTTGTGCCTGCTGCTTTCTCATTTTCTTCTCAATAATAGAATATCAAGCTATAGATATCTCTTAGTAACTTTTAAATTAAACTGGATAATATAATCATCCTGAGTGTGAGATATGAGGTCTCATGGTTCAGCCGGACAAACAGTACAGGTAGCAACAGGCAGGAAGTTATCTTCTAAAACCTCTCCCCATCCTTATTTTGCTATATCACACTGGACAAAGGCAAGCCTCAAATTCAAACAGACTCCACTTTAAATCCTGGCTCTGTTATTTATTTCCTGTATTATATGAGTTATTTTATTTAATATTTGGGAGGTTCATTTTTGCCATCTGCAAAATAAGTACTAATGTCTACTTTTCAGGATACCCATGAGGATTAACTGAAATAACATATTCAAAGTTCATATCGGAGTTCTGTACATATTGTCATATATTGTAGGTTGTTAACTATTACAGAACAGCAGCAACTCTCTAGGATGAGGCAGAAACTGGAGAAAATGACCTGGAGACTGAGGCAGAATTAGAGACACAGAGCCAAAGGGCAAGACAGTTTCTAAGAAGAACACTCTTTTCAAGCCATGATTAGTTCCTATGCTTGGCATATATCAATAGGCAGAATCCTAAGTGAGGGTTGTCATCAGGAAGGCAATCCAGAAAGTAGCACCACCATCAGAATTCAAGGAGAAAGAGGGGCTTTTTCTGTAGGGAATTATGAAGATTGAAAGCTAGGATAACTGGAAAGGAGGTAGAAGAGGTTTCCTGTGAAGTGGAACACACAGAGTCTATTGGAGCTGTGATTTGGAAGGGCTTGGGAGGGAGGGTAGAGTTATCAGTTCAACCTCTGCATCCCATATTCCATATCGGTGAAGCCTTCCACCGAATGAGAGGGGCCAGGTCAACCTCAATACCCTCTGCCTCAATGAGGATCCTCTAGCTGGGACCATCTCTTTTTCCCAGCTGTAGGGAACTGGAAGACTTCAAAGCAGAAGAAGTATCAAAGAGACTGAAAATCATTTAAAATCGCTTCCTATTTTCCTCTTTCTCATACTTTCCCTCTTATTCATCTGTCTCTCTATAACTGACAGCAGTCAGATTCCTTGACTTTGAATGACGTTTTACACCATTCTTTTGCTCTAATTAGCCAATCTACTATCAAGCCATGTCCATTCAACATGCTGAATATCTTCCACCAGTCCTTTTCCAGAACTGATCCTGGCTAGCTACCTTCTAAGGCAGCTTCCCTGAGTAGCTGTCATCTTGTCAGCAACTCCTTCCTGTCACTACTGCCTTTCATTCCCACAGTAGTTTTCTATCACATTTCCATAATGAAGCCAAAGAAGCCACACTAATATCCTGTGACCATATTTATAACGCTCCAACTTTTGCTAGCATTCTATTGTACTTAGGGAAGCTCTCACTCCATCCCAGTTTTCCATTTCTGCTTATGCAGCTTCCTGCAGACTACTGCAAGGAAAGCTTCTTGTTCAAATTTTTTTTTCAAGTTCAACTAACTTAACAATTCTCCAATAGTTCACAGTAGTTGTCAGATACTGTACAGTGCTCACCCTTGTTATCCACAGAATAGCTGTTGCTGTTGTACCCCTCCTTGAAATCAAACAAATTTTACAATAGGGAGGGGACTAAAGCAAGAAGGTCATGTCACTACACTGATTCTTACTGGAAACAGTCTGATTCTATATGAGAGCTCTGTGATAGGACTCTTAGCTTCTACTGAAGCCCATTGCTCCAAAGGCTTGGCCCAGTGGTCTCTGTTCCTCCCCAGCTTATGGGGTTGCATCTGGTGACCTCCATTTTCCTGTTTATGGACAGCACTAACCATCACAAGTCCTTCTACCAAGAAGCCTGGGGACAGTACCTCCCCTTCCTGAGGTCTCCCATAGGGACGTGGACCTTTTGATATCTTAATCTGAAAAAGTATTTGACACTCCACAGCACTAAAATGCCAAGAATATTTCTAGCTGTGCATTAATCTCACAGTTATCAAATAATGGGCATTGCTTAGTCTACATGTGCTCTAAAATTTTGAAATGCATCTTATTACTTAGCATTGTTTTGTCATACTGTATTTACCACTTTAAAATTCTAGGATATACAAACTCTCAGGTGCTGGTGCACAGACTGAGAAATTATTATATCAAAAGAAGGCTCTCACAAGCTTCTCTTGTCCTGTCCATTATCTACCTAAGGTGGTGCTCATTTTAGGCTCTCCAAATGAACTACGTATCTGCAGATGAAAGTATGAAGAAGAAATAGAGAAGGCACAGTTGGGAAATCCGAAATTCCAATTGATTGAGTGGAAATCTAACCCATATTTTACACTCTAGGACGTTGGATGTTGAAAAGGATGCAAAAAACATATGCAGTCACCTCTCTTCCTTGCCTCCCTCGTGATTTTGCCAAAGGGAACCTGAAATTTCCAGTTAAGCATTCCTTTAATTTGATGTTTACAGAAAGTCAGAGTAAGATGTTTCCAGAAAATGTACATCATTACTCATTTGGTACTGTATCTATATATAGTACTTTTTCCAACTGGTTCTCTGGTCCTGAATTGAACTCCAAACAAATGAAAGTTGAAGGTGAACTTTCCGTTATCTGTTTGTTGGATGGTTGTTTTATTCATTAATTCATTGAGTTAGTGGTTCAAACAACTAACACCACTTGAGTGCCAACCATGTGCCAGGCACTGCTTTAAGTATTACAGCAGGAGATCCAGCCGTATAGGATGATGTTTGGGATTTATTATTGCAAGTTTCTCCCCCACGCATAGGGTTGCCCACTGGGTGCACTCAAGTTTGAGAGGTACTGATAGGAAGAAAGGGATGCCAGAATATCTGGGGGAATAAAGTTAGAGGCGGCAAATTTAACTGATTTTTTTTTTTAATTTCACAAGGTCTCTTGGGAATCATCCTGGGTGGAGTAGTTGTAAGATGCTTGAAGTTTAGAATTGGAGATAATATTGCCTTTTTATGACACCACTTGCTCAAGGTCAAATTAAATAAAGAGAAAATGAAACTTCCAAGTGATATTATAGTTCAGCCTGGGAGACAGTGACTAGTTCATTCAAGTTCAAAGTGACAAGCTTATGCACTGAAGAATTTCACTAGAAAAGAAAAACAGTAGGTCACTAGGGCATTTACTTTGTAATAAATTTGCTACCTAATTGTCTGTCTATTCATGGCCAGCCACAAGCTACCCTGAATAATAATTCAAAACCAATTTATATTATTTGTGCCACCAGAGGTCATTCCACTAAATAAAGTTCAAAAATCTAATAAGCTGTCTTAGGTAGGTATTCGGTTTCTCAAACAACACCTAAATTATAAAATCTCCACATCTTAAATCTGAAATAGGTCTTAGTGGTGATTTAGAATTGTATGAATGATTCTATTCTAGAGTTTGTGACCTACAACACTGGAGAGAGATGATGGATAAATACAGAATTGAGGGAAGGCTGCACTATTTTAAAAAGCCAAAGTACACTGTTTATTCTCTTCATGCTTAGAATTCCAGGAATTGTTATCTCGAGGAAGTTCTGGGTGAACAAATACGTTCTCCGAAAGTTAATTTTCATTTGTTATATAATGTTAAGAATACATTTTACATTCAACAACAAACAAAAAAACACACAGAAGTCTGGGTTCCACAGTTAGGAGCAATAGTTTAGTTATTTATTCCCTAACATTAACTGGAATATATACAATTTCAAGAGTGTGATAATTTTCTCTTTTCTTTTTGTCAATATATTTTATATTGTGAACATGGTGAATAATGGCGTTGACACTGTTTTCACACCACTCCAGGCTCTAATCCCAGATCTGATACTAAGTGTCTGGGTGATCCTGGGTAAGTTACATCCCAACAATATCTACCTTATAGGATTGCTGGGAGAATTCAAAGCCATAGTGAACATAGAGCATTTAGCACATTACATGATGCATAAAAAGGAATCAGTAATTGATGGTGGTGGCTGATCTTATTTCTAATAGCTACTATCACACACCTTCCCTAACAATACTCCTGGGAGCACAAACAATTTTGATGGTCATAATAAGGCTCTCACTTCAAGCAGTGCTCAGACTCCCGTTGCAGTGTTATCAAGAAGTCTGGTGCCTTCCTTAAGTGACATTTCTTTTATGAGGGCCTTTTGTTAGTTAGGAATTCTCTCCTCAGATATGTCTACTGAACACAGGCATGATTTTATGAAAATGTATCCACATCAGTGATAATGTTAGTAACAATAATCACAAAAAAATAAAATATACCATTTGCTGCATACCTATCCTGTCAGATGTTTCACACTGTACTTGACATACGCTCTAACTCATTTTATCCTCACAGCACAGAAGATTTTACTTCCTTCAAGTATTCTCAAATGTCCATTTATCATAAAGGCTGTGTTTGATTCTAGTAAAATTGTAATTTTCTTTTGCTTCCTTATCCTGACTTATTTTTTCCTGGAGCTTATCATCCCCAGATATTCTGTAACACATTTGCTGGTGGTCTTTCCTGTCTTCTTTGACTGGATGGGGGTATTCCATGACAGCAGTTAATATGCTTTTTCAGTGCTGTACCCCCAGTCCCGGAGCAGTGGCCATCAATAAATGTTGAATGAATGAATGAGTCATCCTATGAGGTAATGTTTTATTAGTTATATTTGGAGACTGTCAAACTGAAACTCAAATAAATCAGGGAATTTTCCAGGGTAAGTGATATGGTCAACAATTAAACTAAAATCTAACTCCAAAGTAGAGTGCTCTCCATTAATTCTGACCTAAAATGGCACTCATTCAAAGCCCTACTATAGATCAGGGTCATTCTACCCATCAAAATAACCGTCTTTCTAAATATTTTCTAAGCTCATATAACATGCTATAATGGAAACAACAAGAGTGCATGAACAGGAGTGACCCCAAAGCAAACACAGATTATCTATGGAACACCTATTTTGTACATAACATTATAATGGAAATGAGATTTCTTATTTTCACTAAATATTAAGATTATGTGAGTATCTTGTTTTCAATAAAGTAACATAAGAACAGACCAAAAGGATATCTTTGAATTTCCCAGTATCATTTATGTACACAATTTTTTTTAGCCCAAACACTCCTGCTCTAGAGCACTTTTTATTTTCCAGACACAATGCAATTTATATCATCAAATAAGGCAAAATGACTATTTCTCCCAAGTTATTATTTCCCTAGGAAACTGCTACCAAGAACGTAAACATGAAATCATTGCCTCTTCTCCACTTGTCAGCTTCTGTATGATTCTTGTGCTTCAGTTTTGCTCCACATGGAATTTTCACATAGAATACAAGAGAGATGCTACAGAACAGTCGACTGGTACTGTTTGGTTTCCTGTGGCATAGGCTTCCCTTGTTCTAAGAGGTTGAAAATAATAACACAGCATTTCCGCAAGTATTTTTGAAGAGTACTGGTTATATAAAATGCTTTACAAAGACTCAAACAAAATAGGAGTAGGGAGCAGGGGCAGTGTTTTGATCTGACCTAAGGCAATCTCATCTTGCGCAACTATTATGTCCTTTTCTTGTAGATCTCCATAACTGCCCCTGGCTAGAGGTGAAGAGGGGTTAGCCTCTTCCTCTAGGAGCTTTACTGCTAAACTGTAATGTGAGCAAATTTCAAAGCAAATTCTCCTTTGGATAGTTATTAACAAGCAAGCACAAAACATCCAGTCAACTCTATGAAGTCACAAATCTCTTTTAAAGTGATTCAACATGATTTTGCATAAAAATTTCACCTAAGGCAAATACGACAATATTAGAGAAAGAATTCAGCTAATTAGGCTAGTAGAAGCAAGGCAATCAAGAAGCTTCCAGAATTAGGAATCAAATTTAGAACACCATTTATCACATTAAAGGACGAAGCCTTACTAGATGTGTATACTCTTTCATACAAGGATAGAGAGTATCTCTACAATATTTTAACCAGTACACACATGGGAAAATCACTAATTACACCCATGAAAACTCTTAACATTCTGTTGTTAATGCTAATTAACAAGTAATTCTAACAATGATACGTGAAATAGCAAAACCTCTGGTGTAGCTCTTAGGAAAGAGAGCCAAAGTGCTTGTAGGGGCAACCTTTGGAAATTATTACCAGAAGGGCAACTCCACACCACCACCTCTACAGGTTAGCATACACTGTGTAATACATACAGCCTGTCATGTTGTCAATCCTGACATATTTTAGAGTAAATTACAGACATTCTAATGAGGGGAGGAAAAGTCAAATACATTTGAGGAGCAATGCATACTTTATCCTTCTTGAAGATTCCCAAAGCATAATAACCTATGAAAGGCTGTGAGGTATCACACAGTAAAGAACCTTGCTTAACTTTGTTCAATTATAAGGACTCTCAAACCTACTTGATAAGGAAACAATAGTTAAGATTAACACTATTAATATTTTAAGGCAATAGCTCCCAAAGTGTGGTCCCTAAACCTGCAGCATCAACATCACCTGGAAACCTGTTGGCAATATAAATTCTTTTTTTATTGAAGTATAGTCAGTTACAACGGGTCAATTTCTGGCTTACAGCACAATGTTTCCATCATACATATACATACATATATTCGTTTTCGTATTCTTTTTCATTATAGGTTACTACAAGATATGGCAGATAGTTCCTTGTGCTATACAGAAGAAATTTGGTGTCTATTCTATATATAGTAGTTAGCATCTGCAAATCTTGAATTCTTTAGTCCTACCCCAGATTCACTGAATTGGAAGCTCTATGTGTGGAGCCCAGAAATCTGTGTTTTAACAAGTCCCTCATGTGATCCTCATCCATACACTCTGAAGTATGAGAACCAGTATCCTAAAGAACACAATTTAGTAATCTTACTGTATAGGACTGACCTAGAAGAGTATCTTCTTCCTTTATGCAGATCAACTTTCCTCTAATGGGAGATCTATTCCATAGACTAGCTGACTTATAAGTCCTAATGCATTCCTTGTAATCATATTTATGTTTAACAGTCTTATTTTGGGGGGGGGCTATAGACATGTAGATAGTGGAATTTGTAATTTACTTCTGGCCTGCAGTCCAAGACAATAAGACAGAAAGAGGTCACAATCTAATTAACTTTCTAATTAAGGGAACATGGTCGCTTTCCAATTACACTTACAAAGAATAAAACGTAGCCCATAATTAGAAAGTTACTCTGCTCTATTTAAAATTTGCATTGTGTCAGCTATTCCATCATCATATTATTGTTTAACATTTATTCTGAAATGGGGAATCTATTTGCAAAGTGCCTTGGAAGAGGTTTTATTTATCTCTCACATTGAAATTGCAAAATAGGTCAGTATTTCACAGGCCGATACAATGAGATGCAGAAAGTTTATGGCATTCACACTATATATCATTAACCAAGGTGGAATTTGAGTTCATGGTCTTTTGCAACTACCTTTTTTACCCTCAGTTCAGTGGCTAACATCACTTCTCTTTCTCTATTTTTCTCTGGTTTGTTTCCCTCTTCGTTTTGGAGAATGCCCAAACTGTTTTTAGTATCCATATGTAACGATGGCAATCACCTGGATACACATCTGCCTTAAAGAGCACTAAGCTATTAGAATCAGTTCTCTGGAGAGTCTATCAGAATACAATGGATTTGTCACAGCACTCTGAGTTTATCATTTTGATCTCACTAACCATGTGCAAACATGCAGCCAATAATAACTGTCTACCGATAGATAGTTTCTAACACACTCTACTGTTTCTGCTTCTTAAGAAACCATTTGTATTTCCAATAAGATGCAAAGATGCTTTATGAAAGAAAAAATAATAAAACGAAGATTAGACTGCCTTTTTATTTCACAACACAAAGTTGAAATTAAACGTGTCATTTTCACCAAAATATTGTTTCCCATTACTGAGAAGAAGTGATGGGCCTGAGGGTCTCATGCATTACAAATCTCACGTGCTTTAGATAGCTAGTAAATCACTTGCGTTTTGCCTACAGTACTTTCTGCCAAGCTCAGCGTTTATTGCTTACAGCTGAATACAGCCACCTAAATCATTCACCACGTTTTTATAACCAACTGTAGCTTTCCTTCTTATACACCAAGGAACTGGCACATTTTAAGAATGAGAAAGAGTGGGAGGTGCCTTTATACACTCAAAAGTATCATGCAAGCAATAAATGGTACATGGATTTTATAAGGGAGGAAAAATATAATACATTTGCTGATATCAAGAGCTAAATAAGAGCTTTTGAAATCATCCATCCACATACGAACTTCACACCTGACTTTCCATATTACCACCTCCCCAGGTGCTTAGATCATTTAATGTGTGTTACAGTAAGTGTATGTTTATCAGTGAACCAAGACTGAACATTTTAGACTCAGGCTAGAAGAAGAAATATCACATTAGGGATTTAATAGCTAGGAAAACTTTTTTCACCCTCACTATATTTCTTCAGTTTTAGGTCAAAATGCTATTGCAAATGGTAATTTTTGAGATCATCGAATCCACCTCTCTCATTTTTCACTGATAAAGATATTTTGGCTGCTGTGTTCCTACCAATCTTACCAGAATTGGTTGGGTAGGTAACACTGGCTGAAGGTGATCTATTTACCTCTTCTTAAATTCTTTGTTAAGTTCTTCTCTGACATCTCTCTTCCAGATCTGTTGGGGCATGGTTATCCACTGTGATTAGAATTGCCTTGGGAATTTATTAAAATACAGATACCTCAGTTCTATCCTTATAGATTTGGATTTAATTTCCCCAAATTTGGGGTGGAGCTCAAGAATAGGGATTTTTAAAAGCCCCATGCATGATTCAAATATTGAGAAACTCTTCCTAAAATGAAGAAAAAGCAGAAAAGGGAACAAAATTCCTTCATCCTACAGTATTTCTTGTCCTTGCTTTCTCCTCAAACCCTCAATATTTGAGTTAAGATTCCTTTTTATTCACTTAGAGGAATACATTTTTTCTGCTCTTAAAGAATACTTTTCAGAGGTCATTTCCATCTATTGCCACCTAAAAAGTGCAGCATTAAATCCACATTAACCCCTTGTGCTCTATAGGAACTTTTAATCAAGCGCTCTTCTGAAAAAGTTTTAGTCTTTCTAAAGACTTTATTTTTTAAGAGCAGTTTTAGAATCAAAGAAATATTGAGAGAAAGGTACAGACTTGTCCCATATACCCCTTACCCCAACTCAAAAGCTTGCATCTTTAACCACAGTTCATTACTTTCTCCTTTTCCTATTCCTCTTCTTTATACCATTTTCTTCTACAGTATTTTTTTGGACAGAAATTTAGGAAGAGTTTTCAGAAGAGATTTCCAAAGGCAAGTAAAAGAAAGAGGCTAAAATGAGACTGGAGATTTTGTGCATATCGTATCACTTAACTCTCTGTGCCCAGTTTGTACAACCTACATCATACTCAACTAGAGTATTATAATTAGTTATATGTTTTATTTATACTATTCAATTATAAACTCTTTTTGGAATAAGAACAATACGTTGTGCCTTGGGTTACTTTATACATAATTTTTCCGGTAGGTTCTTAAATAATACCTACTGTGAAGTTGACTTGACATAGAATGGCACGCTTACTAGCTTTTGTCAGGTGTCTTCAGTCATAACTGATGAACAGTTCTCAATATAGTAAAATAATTATATATTTCATATGATAAAGTTTAAAATTTTTCTTTGTTAGAACTCTAGTTCAAAAAATAACATCAATACTGAGGTTTCCATCTATCTTGTACCATTCTTTTAGTTCTCTCCCCTCACCTATTGACACTCTCATTTATGTTCATTTTTATTAAAGGTATTTTATTAAACTACAAAAGCTATTTAAAAAGTGAGTCAGATGATAAAAAGAATTATACACTATGACCAAATGAAATTTATAATAACTATGCAAAGCTGGTTCAACATTTGAAAATCGATTAATGTAATCCATCAAACCAACAGGATAAAAAAGAAATACCACATGATCATGTCAATAGATGCAGAAAAAACACTTGACAAAACTCAATAACCATTTATTATAAAAACACCCAGTTAGCTAGGAATTATGAGGAATTTCCTCAATTTGATAATCCTCAAAAAATAGCTATCATTATACTTGATGGTGCAAAACTCAAAGCTTTCCCACTAAGATCAGGAACAAGACAAGGATGTCTCTTCTCACCACTGCTTTTCAACATGGTAGTGCAAGTCCTAGCTAAAGCAATTAGTCAAGAAAAAGAAATCAAAGGTATGTGTATTTGGAAGAAAGAAACAAAATTTACTTTGTTCACAGATGACATAACTGTAAAAAATCTGAATCTATGTAAAAAAATCTATGTAAAAAATCTGAAAGAATTGACAAAACCTCCTGGAACTAATAAGAGATTGTAGCAAGACTATAAGATACAAGGCTAATACAAAAAAGCCAATTGCTTTTATATACACCAGAAATGAATACATGGAATCTGAAATTAAAAATATAGTACCATTTATATCAGCACCCCCAAAATCAAATACTTAAGTATACATGTAACCAATTTATATAGCTATAAATATATATATATATATATATATTTATTTATATATATATGACCCATATATATATATATATATATATATATATATATATATATATATATATATATATATGACCCATATGAGGAAAACTAAAAAACTCTAATGAAAGAAATCAAAGATCTAAATAAATGGAGAGTTATTCCATGCTTATGGATAGGAAGACTCAATATTGTCAAGATGTCAGTTTTTCACATCTATAGATTCAATGCAGTCCCAACTGGAATTTAAGCAAGATATTTTGTGGATATCAACAAAGTGATTCTATGTTTATATATGTAGAGGCAGAAGACACAGATTAGCCAACACAATATTGAGGGAGAAGAACAGTTGGAAGACTGACACCCAAGATCAAGATGTACTATAGAGCTAGAGTACTCAAGACAGTGTGATACTGGGGAAAGAATAGACAAAGAGATCAATGGGACAGAACAGAGAGCCTGGAAATGGATCCACGTAAATATAGTTAACTGATTCTTGACAAAGGAGCAAAGGCAATACAATGGAACAAAGAGAATTTCTTCAACAAACGGTACTGTAACAGTTGGACATCCACATGCAAACAAATGAATCTAGATACGGAGTTTACACCCTTCCTTAAAATTAACTCAAAATAGATCATTGACCAAAATGTAAGACACAAAACCTGTACATGAATTTTTATAGCAGCTGTATTTATAATTGCCAAAACTTGGAAGCAATCAAGATATCTTTCAGTAGGTGAATAGATAAATCATAGTACATACAGACAATGGAATATTATTCAGCACTGAAAAGAAATGAGCTATCAAATCACAAAAAGACTTGGAAGGGACTTAAATGCATATTATTAAGTGAAAGAAGCTAAACTGAAAAGGCTATATACTGTATGATTCCAACTATTTGACATTCTGGAAAAGAAAGAACTGTGAAGATAATAAAAAGATCAGTGGTTGCCAGGGGTTAGCTGAAAGGAGAGATGAATTGGCAGAGCATAGAGGGTTTTTAGGGTGTGAAACTACTCTGTACGGTACTATTCTAGTGATGCATGTCATTATACATTTGTCCAAACCCATAGAATGTACAACACTAAGAGTGAAACTAATGTAAACTATGGACTGTGGGTGATTGTTTTGTGTTAATATATGTTCATTAATTGTAACAAATACATCACTCTGTTGGGGGATGTTGACAATGGGGGAGACTATGCACTTGAGGGGGCAGGGGTATATGGAAACTCTGTATTTTCTGCCCAATTTTGCTGTGAACCTAAAACTGCTCTAAAAATTAAAGTCTATTTTTTAAAAGTGCATCAAATGTATTTTATTTTTAAATATAAATTTTAGAAGATATTAGATGGCACTTTGTTTTTTTTCTGAAGATCTTTTCTAGGTAAGCATTTATTTAATTTCAGCATTAGCATTTTACCAATAGTGTTTTATAGCAAAAAGCAATGGCAATTGGACTCAGTGTGTATGGTGTATCTTTACCTCTTCTAGAAACAGTGTTCAAAATTCTCTTAAAAGCACAAGTATTTTATTTTAGTTTTTAACATGTGTAATCAAAATCAATATAGGAAATCTTTACTTATGTGGAGATTATTTATATACAAAACTGTATGAAAATCATTCATGCTATCACACCATCAGTTTCAAGATGTTTCTCATGCTGTTCTCAGATGAAAGGGGAAAGATCACACTCAGAAGTCTTATATGAGAAGGACTTTGGGCAACCTATGGTGAACCCCATTGCAAGTGTAGAACAGATGTGTAGGAAGAAACAGTTTTAAGAAATCCTTAGCTAGCTAAAAGATAAGGAAAAGACTTGATGGTGCCTTGGCCATGGGGAAGCAAGAGAAAGGGAGGGATCAGAGATGAATTCTAAAGTTCTAACTTAGGTAACTATGTGGCATCACCAACTGAGAAAGAAAGCACTGGAAGAGGAGGAACAGTTGAGTCTGTGACCGTTGTACCACCTCTAGGTCGAGATGGCAGATGAGAGTACAAATCTGGGCTAGAGGCGAAGTTTAGAGAGCCATCAACACACAGTTGACAGTCAAAGCCATTCTGGGATGAGATTGTCCAGAAGGAGTTTAAAAAGGGGAGAAGACAGTTGGTTAGAGTAACACAGGTGTACAGAGAACAAAGGCAGATACTTCATGATAACTTATAAAAGAGAAGAACATTGAGAAGGATAGAGTAACTTATAGTGTCAAATGCAGCAGTAGAAGAAATGTGATTAGGGTGAAAAATATCTCATTAGGAGTGAGAACTTTTCAATTGAATTTTGATGGTTGAATTCAGACAGCTCTGGGTTGATGATCAAGTGGGATGGCATGCAGAGTTGAGACTAGGATGAGTCAAACAAGGCACCTAGGGAATAAGATTTAAGAAAGCACTCACTCTCAGGGTCATGAAAGTCTGGAGGAAAGAGTAGGCAAATAAAAGCCCATTAGCCAGATGCCCAGGCAATGGCTAAGCTCCAGGTTAAGTAGTTAGCACTGGGGAGGTGTAGAGGTACAACAGTTTTAGGGACTAATTCATGGTGGAGGATGGCTGTTGCTCCAGGGCAAAATGCCCAACATCGAGGTTAGAAGATGAACAAAAGAGAAGTTGACCTAGGGAAACAGATTCTAGATCAAGTCATCTTATGTTATAGTGAACCATGTGATTTTGCCAGCATTTCAGACCTATAGAGTGGCAATTTCATGTGTTTCAGCGTAATGAATCTTTTTTTTTTTTCTGCCAAGGCACATGTGGTCTCTGGATCTGAATAGAGTCCAAATTGAAAAATAAGAGCTCTAAGGTACTACCTGTGAATGTGAATGTGTGATAATCAAGCAACTCTTACCATGTATGAAACACTTAATGGCATATTATGTGCCTTTTTTATCCATATGACCCTAGTAGCAGCTTTTCTAACTAGATTGTAAGTTCTTCTACTAGAAGGGTATTTTTGGTACTCCTCCTAGATTCAAAGCTTTACAAAGCCACATTTGGAGCATCAGCAGGTATACAATTGATTCTTGATAGATGGAAGACGAAGGAGGCATAAGAAGGTGCTCTCCAGGCCTGAAGTTAGATTTTCATTGAAAGAGAGCAAGAGTTTTTAGCTTTGCATTGACAACACTTTATTCTAGCAATTGCTTGATTACAATATGATAGCTAGCCAGCTAGACAAACAGATAGATGGATAGATAAATATAAATAAGGATATAGACATAGAGATTCGGCTCACTTTATTATTATTCTGCATTTCCTTTCATGTTTTCAGTAGGTTTTAAACCTTTGAGGAAGTTTTTTTCCTTGCACCATTTGAAATCTGAAAGGTAACTAAAATTTAGACATACTTATTTTATTAAAACTCATTGCTTTTCTTATCAGTGAACTCATGTTATGCAATTTTTGGGCAACATTATTTCGAGTGAAGCTGAGAGAGGCTCCAGCTTCAAGTACTCAATTCATTTTCTCTTTGCATAAAAATATCTCATTGCAGAGATAGGTTTCTAATTTCCAACTGTGGTTTTCAAGTCTTTTTTTTCAATGATTTATACGTTCACATTGGACTAGGCAAGCAATTTATATTAGTTCAAGTGGGGTTACTGGGATGCATTGCTAAATGCTGCTAAAAAAGAATTACATAGAATAATAAACATAATGTTTTATATACATACATATATATGAATTTCTATGTGCGTATGTCTGTGATTACATAATTCACAAATTATCCATCTTGTTAAACTTCAAGATTATCTAGGGATGTTCTAGTAGCAATTTACAATCCTTTAGGTGCAGTGGAGAAATAGAATTTGAGTCTTATACCGATTTCCTGGATACCTGAATTAAGCTATAGATCCACAATTCCTTCCTTGTAATTCAGAATTACTGAAAGCTCTGAAAACTGAAAGTTGCTTTTAGTAATGTAACTCATTAAGTGGCAAAAATTTCCTTGAAACCGCTTAAGGCTATTTATGGTTTTTATCACACTTAGTGTGAAAATTCATATGTTTGACTGCAGAAGCTCTGATTATGGGGTACTGCCACTCAACTCTCCTGGGATGGTATGTCATACATGATACAGATACAGTAAGATATATTACCCTACTCCATTCTAAACCATTTTGAATTCTGAACCACGTCTTGTCCCAGACCCTCAGGAGAAGCCACACTGCCCTCTTCTGTCTATGAAGTACTCTTAGGATGTCTGAAGAGTCACCAGAGCATCAGGGACTTTGCACTCAACCTCAAGACTCAAGAGAAATGACTGAAGAGAGTAGCCTGGCGTGTGTTGACTAGTATTTTCCAAATTCAAATCTAGGGCACTTGAATATACATATTTTTGTTATTTTTGTTTTTCCAGCTTTACTGAGATATTATTGACAAATAACATTGTATAAGTTTAAGACACCTTGATACATGTGTACACTGTAAAATGATCACCAGTATAATGTTAGTTAACACATCCATTCCCTCACATAATTACCTTTCTTTTGATGGTGATAAATTTTAAGATAACTAAATAAAAGATAACTCTTACCCTCAACAACTTTCAGGTATATTTAAATACATATTTAAAGATATAAGAATTAGTCAACCAATCCCTCTCCCATGGGGTGAATTCACTCAATCTGTTCACTCCATCTCCATGCCCCTCAGCACTTAGGTACCAGTATGCGTTACTCGAAGACAGCATACAGTAAAAGGCACAAGAAAGTCTTTGATAATGTCACGTTCTTCTCCCTGTTAAGCTGCTCAAGCCACAGAAAGAGCCTGAACAGTGTGTGAATAGAGTCTTTCTTGTGGAAGTAACTGGAAGACGGCTGTCACTAACTATAGAAATGTTTCAGAGGCAATTATTGCGAAGGCAGAAAGTCATTTTTTATACCTCAAAAATTTGGAAGGAGGATGAGAGAAGACTCAGAAAAAAAAAGTCATTAAGTTAGATTCAGTGAGATTTCTTTCTACTGCTTACATGAGAGATGAAAAGAAAATAAGTTATTCACGTTTAATTAGTTAAAAATAGTAAATTAAAAATAATCTTGTCATTTAATAGTTCAAACTATCTTCTGATTAACTATTGCTTTCTCAGCAATTAAAATATGAAAAAAGATTGCACCTTCTGAGTGAAATCACGTAATAGAAAATGACATATAATCAGGTACTCCAGAACTGAGCAGGATTGTGAAAAGCTCAGAAATGAAAGGTTTCATATTAATTTGGTATGTTTTCTTTTACTAGGAACAGATTTTGAGGAACAAATGCCTAAATATAAATCAGCATTTAATCATTAAATGTTATGCTCTTGCCTTAATAATTATCTTTTAATTGTCCTGGCTTTTCAAATTCAAGTGTTACCCAGAAAAGTAAAGAAAAATACAGCAGCTAACTTAATCAGTTGTGGTTACAATTAAGGACAGTGTTTTTGTGGGTGTTTTTTGTTTGTCTTTTAGATTTTTAAAAGCCATAATAGGATTGGCAGGTCAGATCTTTTACATGTCCTCCTTACAGTATTCAAATAGGGTCCATTTTTCTCTGAATGTGCCTGGGGCTGTTCTCACTCTAGAATGTGGCTTACCAAGGTCTCTTCAACTGTGCAGAATAGCCTCCCTCCTATTCCTCTTGGCAATACCCCATGTGCCCTAGAAGGTACATCTCAAAAGCCACTCCATTCTTACACTCGGATATGTGATGGCCTCATTTTCTAGAAAAGACTGTCATATGATTTCTTAATTATGTAGCAGAATTATTTGTGTCTTTTGTTGTTGTTGTTTGAACCTTTCTGTAAATTTTTGTAGAGGATTATTTTGCTCATTTTTATTTCCTTTGGAGAGTTTTCTTGCTTTTGAGGAGCTTAGTAAGTAGTTGTTAAATTGAACGGGAAAAATGGTCACTTTTTGAAAATTAAAGCTAATAAGCATTAAGCTGAAACAGACATGGTTATTCACTTGTTAAAATAACTCACCATAAAAAATGGTTTATCTAAAAGATAGCTGTTGAGTTTAAGGTGTTCCTCAAATATCTTTACTAAATTCTCTGGTTTATCTTCTAAAACCAGAGGAGAGTAAATGTCATGAATGCAAAATAACTCTGACCTAAATCTTCCTAACAATGTTGGGGCCCTGTTGTCCCAAGACAGGGGTGGTAGTCTGATCGGAGAAGGGACAAAAGCAGCTGAGAGGTAAGAGCTGGTAGTCTCAGCTGCCAGACTCTTGGACCCTAAGACCCTCAGAGTGGAGAGGAACAAACTGTCTGAGCACCTGAGTTTAAAGGAATGCCCCTTAACATTCCTCTCTCTTCTCTCTAGTTCTCTGTACTAAGAAGCCTTCTGATCTGCAACTTAGTCTCTTCAATGGACTTATTAAGAGGGAGTGGGCCCTGTTCAAATGATTGATGCCAGTTATCTTACCAGATTCACCTCCCATTTCATTTAATGAATCAACATTCTGGTTTATAAATCAGTTTCTGGCAACTTGGCTTCGCATCCATCACTTCTCCACAGCTTGGTCACCCCTAAGTGAGCAGATTCATTTATGTTTTCATTGCTGTAAATCTGAAGAGTGGCCCCTGGGCCTGTGGGAAATTTTTCAAGAGCAGCCTCTGTGTGAGTCTGAATTGAAGCAGACAGCTCATGCTAGAATATTTTGAGCTTAACCATGTTTTAGGAATAATTCGTAATTCTGAGTATTGCAGTCCATAATATTCAGTAGGCAGTCTATACATATTTGTTGAATTAAACTGAATCTTATGCTAGCAATGAGCAAAAGCCAAGAAAGGCTTCATATTTATTATTATTATTTTAATTTTTTCTTTATCAGAATTGAGGGAGGGGCGGTGAGGAGAGGGAAAAGGAGATAGAATCACAAGAAAAGCAATCAGAACAGAAAAGGACCCGCAGCTCCCATTGGGAGACGCATGTCAGAGGGTGACCTATTTTCAGATCAAAGCATGACTGAGCAGAACTGTGTAGAGACAACGGAGGTAAGCCTGGAGGGACACAGATGACAGAGAAGGCAAGAAATGTTGAGTGGCTACTTTGAACAGGGAAATTCACGGGGAGTTATAAATACCTAAAGAAGGATTCTTAAGAAAATTTCAAGATAATGCATTGATTAAAGCCCTCCTTAGTTGTGTATTTATGAAATTTAATACACAGCAGAATGCTGAAAAAGTAAAAAAAAAAAAACAAAACAAACCAACCCTCCCGTAGAATCTCCTTTTACAAGTCTACATCATTTCAGCAGTTTTCTGCAGTTGAAGTTATAGCTTTTTCTTTTTTGCATATGCATTGATAGGCCTTTTAGGGGAAGTACTATATACTCAGATGATATTTAGGGCTCCTTGTTCAGGATTGTGGACCAAAGGTACCCAGCTAGAACTTTGATAAAAAGCTGAGCAACTGTGCACTTTCACTATGGCTAACTATTCTCATCGATTTAGGATATAAAGGGTCCAGCAAGGAAGAGGATGATCCATATCAGGTCACTTGTGGCAGTCTAGTACCTTGAGTCCTTTCATCCAGTCCTATCTTCTGGTTCCTTGGAGAGGTATTGGAGGGGTCTTGATTTAAAGTGAATGAGATTTGGCACAGACAGTTCTTTATGTGTTAGGTCCCAGAACTGATAGACAAAAATTTGAAATGTGTGGCCCTGCCTAACCTGGAAGCATCTTCACTGGTCCTTGAGAAAAATCCAAAATGAGGAGCACCAAAATGCTATGAATAGGAAGTACTCCTGGATGTACAAATAAATATGGTGCCCATTGGCAGATGACTGCAAAGCCCTAAGTAGGTAGACAGTATGAAGAATAGAAGAATTTCACCCACCAGAATTTTTTTTTTTTTGAGGAGTTTGAGAATTCTCATTGAGAGAAGATGGGGGGGGGGGGAGGAGACAGAGAGAAACTATATTCCCAAGGGACTATACTCAGCAAGGGGGCCTGAGAGCAGATGCACCAATGCCAAAGAGGAAGGTGTTTAAGGCAAACGCAATGAACAGTTTCACTCTTGTTGGGAGAGAGAGACAGAGAAATCTGTAGAGGAAGTAGGGTGAAGCTTTCTGGGTAATATGCTGAGTAAACACTCGTCGCCCCAATTCTGTCATGTTGAGGAAATTTGTTTTAACAATCTGCATATTTTTCCAATGGCTTCCCTTTGTACTAAGAATAAAATGTAAACTCTTTGCCTTAGCTTGCAAGGCCTTGTCTCATCTGGCCCCTGACTGCCTCTTCAACCTGATCTGGGGCCCTCCCTCCCTTCACTTCTGTCCATCCCAGTAAGCCTCAAGTTCTTCCATGTTGCCAAGCTCCTTCAGGCCTCAGGAGTCTTAGACCCTTTTGTTTCTCTGCCTGGAATGTTTGTCTCTAAGACCTTTGGATGGCTCAGCCGTTCTCAACTTTCAGGTCTCACCTCATATATCATCACCTCAGAAAGGTCTTCTCTTACCGCTCTATATAAAAGTATCCCTTCCTCTGACACTTTCTATTCAATAGCCAGCATTCTTTTCTTCATAATACTTATGAACACCTGAGAAAATATTTGTTTAATTGTATACAGTGTGTCTAATCCATGAAATACAAACTTCTAGGGGGACTGGTTTGTCTTGGTCATCAGGCATTCCAGTGCCTAGAAGAGTTCCTGTCTCATACTACATCTCAGAAAGTACAGATTGTATAATTGGGACTATCCTTCAAGTTTCTAGTATCAGAAACAGGCCTCAAGGCAGACTAGCAATATCCATTTACATTTTTTAAAGTTTAATATAAATCAAAACATGAGTGAGAATTTCAAAACAAAGACAAAAAGAGCAAATTGTATTTCTTCTTAAAAATAGAAGATCTTCCAGCAGCTGACCTCATTTTTTTTTGTGCAGTTATCACCATGAGGATGATAAAAGCAAGTTTTGCTGTTCTTACTCTAAAGACAAGTAAACTAAAAGCACCTGATAAAATTAGTGGTGTAGTCCAGACCAGAGCACAGCTCTCTTAACATTGGTTCAGTCTACGCTCCATCCAAACTTCTATCAAACTTTATAGCTTCCTTTTGAAAAATATGATGAAAGTACCAAAAAAATAATATTAAACACAAACAAAAACATAACCACCTAGTTGCTTTGGCCTTTTATATAAAATCTGTATCACCTACATTCTATGTGCCACTGTTTGAAATCCCTGAGGTGGGTGGGCCTGCACATATATTAAAAGGGCTATTCCTTTTGGAATGAAATAATAAAATATATTCTTGCTCTATTTGAGAAAAGGAAAAAAAAACTTCAACTCACATATGTAGTAACTTTCGATTTTAAATTTCTACGCAGCACACAGTAAGCTCATGCCACAGAAGATTAGGAAGGAATCAGTGGTATGTATTAGTTTCAATGAAAATTTAGGACAAAAATAATTAAACTGGAGATGGTTTTCCTCCAGAGAGGAGAAAAAATTGTCTACAGAGATCTTATAAATTACTAGCTGAATCCACAATGATCATTTATGTGTGTGAAAATAGGTGTTCATCTTCCTACAACCTACCTGATATAGGTGTACATTCTCCTGCAAGAGGCTCGGCTGCTGTTGGTTGTCATCATCTGAAAATTGGTGACTCAAGTTTCACATTTTTTTCAATGAAACATACTTCTGATCATTCATGAAGGGTTGGATTTTCCTATTAAAGAACTTTGCCTACGGGGCAGGAACATGCATCTGCTTTTCTTTTCATTGTATCAGATTAATACACTATGTAGTATTTGAAAAGAATGAGCAGAATGGATGATATCTGCAGAATAAAACTTCAAAATATACAAATTTGGCAATCATTTTCTAAAACATTGTACTTGTATGTTAAACTATAACCAGAATGAAGAAGCGTGGGAGAAGTAACTAAAAAATGTCTTTAGATCAGAAGGTTTTTATTCCTGTACATAGGATTAAAATCTTAACCATGTGAAACCAAAGATAGAGCAGATTTATACATAAAATCATAATTGGAAAGACTGATGTAGGGGTAATTTAGTGGGTTGAGGATGAATTTTGCCTCTGGATTACAATAGCCCTTATTAAAGTAATATTTTTTGTAAGCATATTTCAAACTTGTTGATTCCAAGGAAATTGTATTATTCCTCTGCTCTAGTTCATATTTCTAGATTATCCTTATCTACTCAGCGTATTAGAGATTTCTACTTTGGAATCAAATAAACTTAGCAAAAAGGGTGTGAAATGTTCTATTTTAAGTAACAGTTAACATTCTAAAATCAAGATTCAGTTTAATTTCCCACAACTGAAATATTCTTTTGTCATATAGAACATTTTAACTTGTATATGAGATAAGAAAATGAAGGCACATGGGAAAATGAGCAGAGACAAAATCTTATATACATCTTTTGTTCTTTTTCCTGTCTACAGCATTTACTGTATATATATGTATACAAAGTACATACATACACACAGGGACAGAACCAGCAGATGATTAGTTTTACTTTCACTGATGGATATACAAAGCAAATACTTAAATTATACATAGTAGAGGGAGGGACAAATGTTAAAAAAAAAGCATCTCCTAATAACTTGCATTGATTATGTTTCTGTGCATTACTCATTTTCTTGAAATGATCCTACCAATTACATAGTTTCAAAGCCATTAAAACATTATCTTTCATTTTCTAAGACTTAACCTTTATTTCTTAGTATGGAGACATCTGGCCAGAGATATAACTTCCTACCCCATTACAATGTTCTCATTTCTAGTATAGTTCTAGCAACTATTAGCACACATGTTGCAGTTTTTAATAAGCCATTCATTATTTTTTGAGTCTATTCTTTCTGCCATCTCTTGATAATGTTTTATGACTTCCTAGGGTCAGAATTAGAGACCAGAGCAGGGAAGGTGAAACTTAAATTCATTCATTTTGCTACTTTTACTAGTTCACAGCTATAATGAGCAAGTAAAGCTTTTAGATTTCGTACAAGATTTTCATTCTACAATCTGTAGCTTTCATTCTGACTGATGGGCAGGGTTATCTTGTGTGAGTGTCAGAGTGTATCAGTGATAGTACTAATATACAGAATATCAGTAATATATACTAATATACAGAACAGTGCTGCTTAAGGAGCCAAACACAAAAAATTTTCTATAAGCAGACACAGAAGAAAATACACACACACACACACACATATATATACACACACTAATATATTTCAAAACTAAAGCAGAGGTATCATTTGTACCATGTTCTATAAGATATATATTTCTACACCACTGACGCCCATGCATATTATAGTGGTAGTCTACCCAAGCAGCTAAATCTCTAAAATTGAGGCCTATTTCTTTGAGTACATTACACCAATTGCATTAATAAGGGTAACATATTCCATCTTCTCTGTTAGGGAATGCATGAAACTCATAAATCAGTACAAGCCATAATATTTATGGAAACAGAGGTTCTTCTCAAACCCTCAGCTGAGAATTATCAGCATTTCACAGCAGCTGAATTCAACACTGAACAGCTAATACATAGCAATCCGTAGTGAAATATTTATGAGCTTAACAGTTTTCATTTATCTCAGAGAAATAGAGGGATGGATCTGCTTTAGATTGTACAAGTCTAGGATCTGATAGACGCTGAAGCATGTCTTAATCTGGCTGAGCAAAAGAGCACAATTCCACAGTTTATAGTTAATGCAGTAAGTACTAGTGATAAAAATGACATTTTGTGTCAATCACTTTTATAAATGTACTATATTATGAAATGTCATCTCTGATGGGACACACTCTCCAAAGGACATTACCCTCTCCATTGTGATAGAGACCTTTGAACTATATAACTTCAAATATGTTATGGTCAGAAACTGTACACACTGTGAAACTAAAACAGTGAACCAAGACAAATATCCAGATACTGCAAACTAGAATTACACCTTTATATGAATAAAGTAGACAAATTGAGGCAAAATGTTTTGAATTAACAAAATCACTGCTTTAATCCTCTACACATGATGATGCCTGTTTAGGGATGCTGGAATCCACTCAGGGCCTCAAGAACGTAGATTTTACATTCCAAGTAATCCCAGTAACCTTTAGGCTTTAATATCTCAACCGAGTGAAATGTTTTGAATCGTTTTTTTCATAACTCTGAGCCTTTCCATGATGCTTCCTAAGCCTGAAGTCATTTCTCCACCAACTTTATTTGGACAGATCCTATTTACCTGTGCAGAAAAGAGTTAACCTACTGGGACTGAGACTGCTATCCTTAGAAAGTCCTGATCAAAAGAGACAGCTCTCGACTGGCCTGTGGGAACTTAGATTTTGGGAGAGTTCCCATCATTTCCTGCTATGTATGGCTCACTGTGCAAACAATATGCTTTATGCTGAACATCTGCTTTCCGACAGTCTGGCATTTTGATGTGCTAGGCAGAGGGTGCTGATGTGACCAGCCCCCAATAAAATCCCTGGACGCTGAATCTCTAATGAACTTTCTGACAGACAACATTGTACACGTGTTGTTACAACTCCCTGCTGCAAGAATGAAGTGCATCCTGTGTGACTCGCCTGGGGGAGGACTCTTGGAAACTTGTGCCTGGTTCCTCTGGGATTCCCCCCTTGCACCTTTTCTTTTTTGTGATTCTTGTTTCATATCCTCTTGCTGTAATAAATCATAGCCATGAATACAACTATATGCTGAGTCCTGTGAGTTCTCCTAGTGAATCATGGAAACTGGGGGTGGCCTTGGGGACCCTTGTTACATCTCTCTGCATTCTTAGCTCCAACGTCACCTTCTCCCATTCCTCCCACCCCAAAATAATCACTCCCTCGATTGTTTTGAATAATGCAATTCATACCACTTGTATAGCTCTTACATGATATATTACAGTTGCTGTGTGTATGTCCATATCCTCTGAGGACAGGGATCATGCTTTATTGATCTCTGTATCACTGTGTTCTAGCACAGTGACTATAAACTAAGTAACTGCTCAATAAATACTAGTTCAGTTGAATTGTCATCGGAGGCGCAACTTGTAAGAAGAGAATCAAATTCAATTACTGGAATACAACCAAAAGCGTGAATTTTAGCATCCTTACACTCAGCTTTTTTAATTACTGAAGATAGTATTTTTGCTTAAGCAAACTATTTAGTACATGCACAGGCTTTAGATTATAAAGCAAAACATGACAGTATAATAAATAAGGATCATATTCTGTCCACACAAATAAATTTAAATTTTGAATTTTACTCTCAGAATGGTGTTTGGCATGATTTGTAATTAGCAAATGAAAGTAACTGCAGTTTTATTTCCTATATGCTTGATCTTCTACGATTAGACGTTCATACTTTGTAAAGCATTGTTGTTCTACATTTTCCCTTGACTTGATTGTTTTTAAATAACTGTATATTTGGAGAAAGACTTTTTTGCCACAGAGACAGTGACTGAAGAAGAAAATAAAATATGGGACACACCTCAGAAAATCTTGTGGTGTTCATATAGTGTTTTAAGACACGATCTTAGCAAATTCATGAATAGTTTTAAGTTTTAAAACTCTGATTCTTAATAAATGCTCACAAATAGTTACCCTGTTAATGTTTCGATTAGGATCCTAGGAAAGATTTTACATCTGATGTTCATTTTTCATAGTAGACTTTGCATCCATTTGAGTCAATCAGGTTGGAGCAAGGAATATATAGGTGGTTACTGCCTGGAATCCTATATCTGGCTAGAGGTGATTAATTCAATGACAAAAATAAAAGTATGATCTTTTCATCTCAGAATGCTCTAAGAAGAGAGATCCAATCATTTTGGTTCCCAGCAGATTGACCCACTAATACAGATTAATCAAAAATTTAAATATATATATGTATGTTTGTGTTAAGTTATTATTAGAATATAAAAGGATATTTTGATACATGCAAAATTACACTTTAAAAAGTAGTTTTTTGCCGTGTCCCTTTTTAACATATAATCCCAATGAAGTGTTCAAATTCTTTCCCTCCCCTACTCTCAAAATAGTCAGTATCAAAGGACTGGTAAGTCTAATCATAGTTCTTTGTCTCAGCCCATGCTGACCAAAAATTCTTTCCCTTTTTGTTTAAAAAGAATCAAGAAAGATCAGAGGGGTTCCATCAGTCCTGAAAGACCCAAGAGATACATAGAAGATCTCTTTGCACACTGTAATAAACCTAACATACTCTGCACTATTTTAATGACCTATAAAATAATAGATGTATGAGAAGTATATTTTGGTGAAATAAACAAATTTTGTGTTTCACAGAGTACATATAACAAGTACAGTGATCCATTTTGATTTTTTAATGGATTTTCATTTATATGATTTTCAGGTCAAGGTACTTTAGTGTTAGCTTTAGTGACCAGTTTTGAATTATGCAGACTGTATTTGAATGCTGCAGGGACGCCAATAGAATGATCTATTATTCACAGATCAATGGGAAAAAGCATGGGTGCACTTGAAAATTATAGTACTCTATTGTGTTGGTGGCCTAGTTCCAAATTAAAGATGTGAACATTCCTGCGTTAATACTGGAGCCAGATTTTAAAGACAATCAGGCCAAAGTTGAGTTCAATTTAAGGGCTCTTTTGATTATCTGCTTATAGAGTCAAGCAGACTTTAAAACACCTTAGCTGCTTCAATACCTGTGGTCAATACTTTGAAAACTTTGCACCTTTATGGCCTCTTCTAGCCTATGACCCCCAGTGCAGTGCATGGACTATGATGGCCAAGTTTTGCCTCTAATTGGTAGGTTGCAAAGAAATAAAAGGAGCTAAATAAATGGCTCAATAAATGTTTAGTTTTTATGGAAATACATTTTACATACATGCATGCATTCACATACAATTTTAGGAACATTCTTCTTTGAAGAAGTTAATCCTTTAAGTTAATGCATAGCTTCAGTAGAGACTGACATGAAATTGTAAAGGAAGGAGACATGAGCCTCTCCAGCTAAATTCTGAAGAAGTATAGAGGTCAGTGGGACATGTCACTAACAATTTGCTCTCATTTTAAAGTATCTGTTTTGTATAACTAATAAATGAGTCTACAAAGATATCTTAAAGAAAAGCAAGATCCTTCCTTTATTGTCTTCCATGTGTCAGGCAGTTTATCCATTAAATTTACATATATTAGTTAATTTAAATCCCCCAAACAACCCCATGAAATGATGCTGAAACTGGGACTGAAGACAAATTAGTCGATAGTTTCTTATACGTGTATTTAGTCAATTCTTGTAATAACAGCCCCCAATTTGTTCATGCGTCTTCAGTATACTCAGTTTTCGGTAGTACCCTTCACCCTGTCTCTGGGCCAGGCCAATGGGAACAGCAAAGACCTCAAAAGTGCATGCATTTTTGGACTCACCCTTTCTTACTGAGCTAGGGATCCCTGCTACACCACCATCTGACAAAGTTCACGTTAGCCTGCTAGCAAATGGAAGATCACATGGAGCAGGGATAAGCTATTCCAGCTGAAACCTCCTTAGACCACCCTACTCCACCCAACCTGGCAGTTACTTGTAGATGCATATGCAAGCCCTAGCTCAGATGAGGTGAGCCCGGCAGACCAGAAGAACCACCCAGTAGAGCCCAGCCCAAACAGCCTTCCTGCAGAATCATGAGCTAAGTAAATAGTTTTTGTTTTAAACCATTACATTTTGAGGTTTTTTGTTACATGGTAAAAGCTAACTGAAAGTGGGCCGAGCTCTGTACCCAGGTCTATCTGTGTCCAAAGGCCATGTTCATATCATAAGTAAAAATAAAGAAGAGATAAGAAATTAGTACTAGATCACTTGATTAAATTATGTGAAATTACATAGAACAGAGACTACTTCTGGTCAGGTCCCAGAACAAAAGCAGCACAAATCAGAGTTAAAGTCATGGCAATTTGTTCCATGTGATCTGAATAGCTGAAAAGATGTGCACAAATCCCAAATGCCGTTCTCTGTGCAAATGAATAGTGGCAAATCAGACTGCCTGAATTTTCTGATTCTAATCCAACAGGGTTATGAGATATGGACTCAAAATGTATACACATAAATATTTTCATTTCAGCTCCCAAGCCTCTCTGAAAAAACACTCTTGATACTTGAGGAGATTCTAAGTTGGAAGAAACATAGCAGCTCTACTTTATGTGTTTCCACCATGGTAAAGTCTTTCCATGCTGATCATCTCATTGTGCAATGTGAATTATTCAGAATATAAATATGCTTTCTTTTTTCAGCTAGGGGACAATAAATTTGACAATGAAGATGAATCTGAAGTATAAATCATGTGTAGACTTCATGAATATTCAAATTAAATCAGACCTGGTTCTGAACCCCACACTCCTGCTCACAGTGTAAATCACTGTGCGTGTTACTCAAGAGGTCACCCCAAACAGACGTTAGGAATGCTTTTTCCCTTGAAAAATGCAATTAATTACAATTGTTTGCCCCTAAGGATTTCACTTGCAAATTGTTTATTTTCTGGTGTCACTGATGAGCTGACTGGGAAAATGAAACACTTAGGTTTAATTACCAGCTGCAATTACAGCTCATGTAAAAGGTACTTCATCTTATACTCTTTTTATAATTGTCTATTCTTATGATATAATATGCAGTTACATTTGCTGCCTTTCAAAATACTAACAATGCCACTCAATTTCCAAGAAAAAATGAACACAAGATGACTCTAAAATGGCTTCAATGTGGCTTGAAGATGTTTAAACATAGTGGTGTGTTCTGTTTCATCCAAAGCCCTTCAACTTCTTGGACTTTGAATATAGAGAGATCATGGAAATGAGAAAAGAGGTAAGAAAATTTAGTCAACCACTTTATTAAGGTTAGATTTTCCTTTAGAATAGAGGTGATATGAAAGCTGAAAGAACTGTCTAGTTCAGATGTAGGAAAGTAAGAGTTTATATTCAGCTTTTCTCCCTTACCAGCTATGTAACTAAGGTCCTCTTCAGTTTTCTAACTTTACTGCCTATTTGGTTAACCTTTCAAATTGTATTTGCAAAATGAGTAATGTTGGTTCCTAATTAATAGGGCTGCTGTGAGGATTAGGTGAGACTGTTGATGTTGATTGTCTGTCATAAATCCTGATATAAAGTAGGGGCTCAACAAATCTTAGTACCTTACTCAATCCTTCAAGTTCATTATACTTTTAAAATACTGGATAGCATGATGTGTTGATAACTCTGTGGGTTCTGGAGCCGTACTGTCTGGGTGGGTTCAAGTCCTGACCACAGTTTTACTATTTTGGAATCTTGATTGTCACTTAACCTCTCTTTTTTCTTTTTTTTTGTTTCACATGTGACATGTAGTAGTAATATAACCTACCTAATAGGGTAATTTTTAATACAAACAACCTAATTCTTATAACAATGTAGGAAATGTTGCCTGGCACAGTAAGCTGAAAAGAAATTAAGATGATGGCAAAACAATGATATTTTTGTTTTAAAAGTAAGGGAAACCTCTAAAGACGCCTCTTATTTCACCTTCAGCCACATTTTAAATTTAAGGAATGAAGTACTTTAATCCTAAAAACACAGGATACAAAATAAAATGAAAAATGTAGAAAAGGATTGAGCATTCTGGTATCTCATAATTTGTTATATGAAATAATAGATACAGCCTCTGGACTGTTATTTACTGGGTACTACAATGTTTTTGAATGTTTGGCCAAGGGGCTGTGAAACAAGTATGAAATCCATATTAGTGTCAAAACAGATCTGTGTTGTATTATTATGTTTGCCACTTTGATATACAGCTCTGAGACATGGACTTTGTACAGATGTCATAATAGGAAACGTGAACAGTTTCATATACATTTTTAATGCAAGATAACCCAGCATATAAAATGGAAAGATAAAATCCTAAATATACCAGTACATCAAAAATAAAATTTGAGTGGAAGTCCATAACAACATCAACATGGTTTTACTTAATCAGTAATGCAGCATGAAGGGAAGATATTCACAATTAAAACCATTTAAAATTGATAGATTTGTAATTCAAAGTGTATTATTTGATGTTCTATTGACTGATGCAGGGCTGTTCTAGAAGTCCGTTATATGAGGGCACATGGAATCTGGACTTGAGCACTAAAAGTGATAGCATTCCACTTTGTCTCACTGGCCCTTAAAAGAACATCACCCAAGAGAAATATAAACAATTCATGCTTGTTTCACACACTCTTGGCAATGAGTAGGGGTGAGGGGCTGTGCTGTGATATTTCCAGAACTGGATTTCCATTTAACACATGTAAGCAGTTTTCATATAAACTGTGCTGTTTCACTCACTACGAGAGCCATCAATACACCCTTAGCTCTGTCCATAGAGACATATAAGGATAGGAGATCTTCAAGGTAATAACAGAATATGTAGTAGATCAGCAATGCCCTTTAAAAGCAGACTAAGAAATAAAAAAGCAATTTTAAGCAAATTTTTGACGGCTATGGCAAGCTATCTTAGTAGTCAAATGACAAGATGATGTTTTGCTTTTAGCACACTGAACTATATAAACTCAGAGGAACTTTGAAGAAGTGTTGCGGCTTCACTTGTGACCCTGAAAGGTTTTCCTATGGAACTTCTGCAAACACAGAACAGCTCTGTTCTTTATGGGTGAGGGGATGGCTGGAAGAACAGTCATAAATAAAGCTACACTGTGCTAGGAGGCTAGAAAGGATGCCACACCACGTGTTGTGAGGCAGCTAGAAGACTGCAGATTTTGGTAGAGGATATTCCTTAAAAGGAACATGACTGCTATATTTACATATTCAAGGGAATTTCACGGGGAAGAAGAATTAGACTCAATCCAAATCTGGCCAGTCCTATGCCCTGCCCATGGCAGGCATCACTAATAGATCACTGCACTCCTGCATGATGAGACTGCAAACATTTGAGAATTGTTCCTAACAGTCCAGCAAGCCACTAGGAATTGGAATTTTCTCAAGAGATGAAACCTATTTGTCATTTAAGAAATATGTACAATTTCTGAGGTGAGGTCCAAGTAGAATAAACCCAACTGTCCTAGAGGCAGATTTTAGGTCCATATAAATAAGTTTCTAAGTTTTAAATTGTTGAGAGTAGAATGTTGCCCCTAAAATTCTCTGGGAAGTATCTGGGGACATCCTGGGAAAGTGCTCTAAAGGGGTCCATATAAGAAGGTGTGGTACTGTAAGGTCACTTAGACAACTTTCAGCTCCGTGGATGAGAACATAAGTGTGAATTAGAATAACTAGGACCTAAAAATAAAAATAAAAATAGATAAAACCCATACTAAGTATGGTTAAAATCTGACAATCATATAAATATAATTAGTTTTCATTTCCTGCCTCTTTAATGCAGGTAGGAAGAAAAATCTCTATCTGTCTATGTATCTATGAATCTGTGATCTATTTATATCAATATATATGCATGCATGTGCATATATATGCAACTATATAATCTGAATATTCTATTTTTCTCTTATTATATACGGTGATTCTGGAAGAATTTGTGTGGTTGAAATTTTTAAGTCTATACCAATATAATGGTTACTTTATAACTAAAGAGAATTTTAATAGACCAAATACCTTAAGTATACATATTATTTTTCTTGGTATTTTTCCTTTAAACTAGCAAGAGGGCAACAGTGGGTATTTTTCTTCTTGTGTCCTATTCCATCAGCAACCATGACAACATTTATTAATCTTTGCGCTTCTCCCCTGCCATTTATTAATGAGTAACATCTTGTTCAATGTCACAGGTTTGAGCAGCATGCACCAAACATTTGTAAAATTTCTTTATTCCTGACAGTGAACATCAAAGCCAAGAGATACTCATTACAGGAGAAACAAGGGAGGACTTTAAACAATGACTAAATCTAGAAGGAAACTATGTAACAAGGTGCTTGTGTGAGTAAGTGTGCATGTATGTGTCTGCGGACTTGCATGCCAAAAAAATGACAGTGGGTATTTACTGAAAAAAAAGGGGCGGAGGAGCCTGTGAGGCATTGAGAAGTGAGTCTTGACCTACTTGAGCACATTTCCCTTCTACCAGACAGTGGCAGGTGATATTTGCTACTCCTTTGATATGATTCTATGCTGCCTAGCAAGAGATATTTAGTTTTATGCATGAAATGTTCCATTTCCTTTGTAGTAGGAAAGTCAGGGATGTTCAGAAAGCTTTCTCTTTCCCTCTCTTACTTTTTCTGTCTCTAATTCCCTGCTCACATCCTCATATTTTGCTGGTGACTCTTCCTTCTTTCCTCAGACTGAAAACAAAGCTTGTATATGATGGTTTCAATATGATGGGTAAGAAAGAAATAATTATTTGGGAACTGCTTTTCTTTATATAAGGATGCTCGATATTTTGGAATGGAGAAATAATATGGGTATTTTATCTGTAAGGCAGATATAACATGACTTTAATTTCATCCTCAATAGTCCTAGCCTCAGTGGCATGGATTAGATCTTTCCCACCAAGTGTACCTAGAAGTAAAGTGGAAGTAAAATGGCATTTCTTTTTCTCCCTTGACCTAGTCTTCCATTTCCTTCTTCTACTTTAAGGTCATATACACTCTTAGTTGTGATGTTGGTTCCTGCTGAAGAATATCATTGGTGGTTCTACAGGTTGACAACATTAAGAAAAACTGTATTTCCAAACTATATTTCCAAAGGTCCATTTCCAGAACATATCTCCTAAGTCCTGCTTCATATTGTCCTTGCTTTGAGAATCCAATTGGATAAAGCCATCTCGTCTAGCCTTGAGGCCTGAAATTCTTGTGAACATGATTTTGTTTCTCTGCTGCTACAGAACTAGAGATATGGACACAAGGTGCTCCCAAATTCTGCCCTTTGGAACCTGTATTGATTGGTTCAACCCTATTCAGCTCTCTCTTGAGAGTCTGAGTTGATAAATGGTGAATCAATATTTTGTTAATGATGGGAAAATAAGGAAATATATTCAAAGAATAAATATTATTTGAAATATTAGCATAATCAGGATAAAGTATTGAAGTATATGGAAATTTGCATATGATCACCCAATGGAGCTGTGATAGGCTTCATGATGACTCAGTGAAACTTTTATCAATGTCATTTATTCTCATCATTTACTATTTAAATGTGCCAACTATTCTATTTTAGTTTAAGGCAGGGAAGATGATTATTTCTTTTTCTAATTCTGGCTAATGTGTAAGAGGTTATGAAAGATATGCAAAGGTACAGAGACATTTTATCTCCCAAATTTATTCATTGATTTAACAAAACTTAAGTTCAGAATAATTGAATTGAAATGTCAAATTCAAAATCAAATGTCAGAGAACTTTTTCAGTAAGCCTTCCTGTCCTGGATTATTTTTCACATATGAATCTCAAAAGAGAGCTAATTTAGCCTAAAAAGACTCATATTTTAATGGGAGTTGAAGTTAAATGACTGAACCTTTATAAATTATATTAAGGGAAATAAAGTTTTTGAAAGTTTAGTTCACTACCTCTATGTAAAGTATTTGGAAACGATAGCACAGTACATTATTCTCAGAATAAGGATTAGACACTGTCAATAAAAATTCTTCCAGATTAGATACATCCAAATACAATTTGTGCTGCCTTCTAGATCACGTTTTTCTATATATTATTTTATTCAATTCCGACTACAACACTGTGAAATAGGAAAAATACTACTAATTCCATTTTACAAATAATGCTCAGGTAAATTAGAGACTTGCCAAATTAATAAAGCCAAAAATTGATAGAGTTGGAATTTGGAGTCACTTGCCTTTAACACATCATCCATTCTTAAGCTGTTATTGATAGTCACTGCCTTACAGATATTAGGCCTGTTTTAGACAAAAATAAAATGCCCTGAAGAGCTTATCCTCAATATACATTATTATAACTTTTATTCATGTAACATCTTTAGCACCTATTGTGGTGAAGCACAGACGTAGGAAGTAGGTTATGAAGATGAGTAAACAGCCTTTCTCCCCAGGGCCTTAGAGTCTAAGAGAATAAAATACTTTTAATAATAAGGAGTGTTATCTAGTTGGATAAGATAATTTAAATTGAAACCTTCCACATGATGTGACATAAAAGGGACAGACTCATGATAGTTCCATGGAGGGTGAGCTGATAAAAGCCAAGAGAAATGAGAAAATATAGGCCTATTCTTTAAATCATTCTTTTCATCTTTTACAAGTTTGACATATTTAGCACTTTTAATTAAAGAAAAAAGAAGCTCAATGGATATTTCTCTGAGTAGAGAATAGCTAATGCTTGGAACTCTGGGATCAATGATGATAGCATTTAATAAATATTTTCTTTAATAATAATAAACTTCATCCTTTGAGACATAGTAAATCCTCAAGTATCATAGCATCCTTAAAAGCCCCATTTCCATGGTAAACCTTAAAGGCTATGCAAGGTAGAACTAAATTCAAATGAAATAGAACGTGTTGAAGCTCATAAGAGAGTGACTTAAAATGCTGTGTTAGGTGGTAAAGTAATAAAGAACGTTTTAGATGCTCCTAAAAAGTCAAGGGATGATGATAAATGTAGTAAAGGCTTTATTAGGAAAAAGCTACTTACCTCCTATTTCACAAATTAATTTACTATAATAGTTATCAGTGTTATAACTCCAAAGAATCTATATGGTACATTGTGCATAGTATTTTATAATAGGCAAATGAATATGAACTAATTTAGTTGTAGCAATTCTGAAAACTGTTCATAAAGACTATATCCTAGGATTAAAAATCCAGAATCATACATATAAAGTAGGTACACTCAAAACTAACATATCCAAAAGCAAACTCTTGATTTCCACTTCACATACATGTCCAATCCTGAACCTCATCAGTCACGGACTCAGACCCAAACCTTTCAATCATTCCAAACAGCTCTCTCACTCACACATACAATCTGTTAGCAAATCCTTTTTGTTCCATCATCAAAGATATTCAGAAACTATCAACATCACCACCTTTACCTTAGTTTTTGGCACCATTATCTCCTCCCTAGTGTGCTGCCTCTTCATGGGATTTCCAGCTTCTAAGCCTATCCCCCACCACTGTCTATTCTCCACATGCCAGTCAGAGTGGTCCTATTAAAATGTGAATCAGTTCATGTCTCTCTCCTTCTCAGAACCCTCCAGTGTTTCCCCATATCTCTCAGAATAACAAAATACTTCCCTCTGGTCCCTATCTAACCCCTGCCGCTTACTCTCTTCATCTCTCACTGACTTTCCTCTAGTCACAATGTCCTCCTTGACGATCTCCCAGCTTCTGGATCTTTGCACATTTTGTTGCCTTTGCCTTTATCCCAGAGGTTAATAAATAGTAGCTAAGATCAGGGGTAGGTCCAGGTTACGGAGGGCCTGGGGCTCATACAGTTGAGGGATCTTCTTTTTTTAGAAAAAGAATATGGCATTTTGTATACAAAATTCAATAAGGGACCTCAGAAGAGGTCCAGATAAGTGAGGGGGCTGAACTAGCTTTGTTATCCTCATAGTAAATCCACCTCTTATATAATACTGTATGCTATGCACTGATCTAAATGCTTTAATATAGTACATAATTTAATTTTCATAACAATACTATGGAGGGAGATATTATCCCCATTTTACAGACTGGGAGTCAGAGGCACAGAGTGATTAAATAATTTGTCCCAGTTAAACTGCTAGAAGAGGGCCAGGGGTAAATTTTGAACTCTGTCTGGCTTGACTCCGTGCTTTTTCCCACAGTATGTACTGAACCTGCATTTCTTGTTCTCTCACTGCCTCCAAATCCCTGATCAAGCATCACCTCTTCAGAGAGGCCTTCTCTGGCCACTTAAACCTTTCCTATTGTCCCTTCTCTAGACTCATACCATCTCTCATTTTTGTTAATGGCATATGCCACCATCTGATAAGTTACATGCTTATTTATTATTGTCTATCTTCTCCCACTTCAATGTAAGCTCCACCTTTTCTCCGTTATGAAGAGATGTATTTCCCAATGTTTAGAACAGTGTCTGGCACGTAGCAGGTTCTCAGTAAAATCTTGTGGAATAAATTTTTCCTCCATATTCAATACATGAAATGCAGTTTAATTACTATGCATATAAAGGAAAATTAATTATGCACAGCATACTATATTTCCTAGGAGTAAGCAGTACACATTAGATCAGTGGTTCTGAAAGTGTGGCCCATGGATGGGCAGCATCGGCATCTTCTGGGAGCTTATTCAAAGGACAAAGTTGGCCATGGGATCCACACTGGAGGGAACAGGGTCTCTAGTTACCTGTCTTACTAATGTTGATACTCCTCAGAGACACCTGTTTATCAGATTGAATAGCTTGGAAATAGTTTCTGACAACAAAAATGACAGCTCAAATTTCAGCTGAGAAATTTCATTCCAAAGTGAACTGAATAAAGGGAGACCTAAAGATGGAATGTGATTGTCTTTAGTGCATAGGAAAGCACTCCATTATTTTTTCTCTAATGTGTTTCTATTTTTTTTTATCCTTTTATTGTGTAGATCTTCACGTGCTTCCTGTTAGCTTAAAAAAAAAGAACCTTAATGTGTCCTGGTGATTGTGTTTGGCTAATTTTTTCTATCTTTTTCTCTCCCTCCAGTGCCCAACTTCCTTCTATTAAGAGGAACACAGCTGGTAATGTGGTCCCACCTCAAAGGAAAGATGGATTCTAAAACACAATGGAAAATCACAGGTGATTCAAATATCCTTTCCAGGTCATGCACTTAATCCTCTCATTTAATTTCCCTTCACTGAGACATTTTCTTTTTGAAGATTGCAAACATAACCTGCACCTGCAATTATTTGAACAGAAATTAGTCTTGTGCTTTCCTCCACAGGAACAAAGAAGCATTCAAATGTTTAGCTGACTAAATGCCAACCTTTGTAGACATGGTTTTGAATTGGATTGGAACCCAAGTGTAATTAAATGCATAAAAGGTACTGCATTGGAAGTGATTTGTCTTTGGAAATATCTCAGCACACAGTATAAATTAGATCATTTAACTTACTATAAAACAGCTTAGGATTGACAGTGTAAAACTGCAGTTCTTAACGTGGCCTGATGCTACTAATGACCAGACTCTAGATGGGCATACCATTTTTCTGACTCAGTAGAGAAGATTTCCTGGCTATCCACACTGCTTGATTTTACTCACTAATTGAATTAAATAATTAATAGCACCTATTTAAAGTCAGGACCATGACACCCAATAAAAGAGATAAAGGGCTTACATTACAGCCACTTACAGGAAGCTTAAGTTACCCCTGCCTCAGAATTATCTAGCGGGGCTTAGCAAAATGCAGAACCTCAGGCTTCCCACACTACGGAATCTGAATCTCCAGAAATACATATTTTAAAGACTTGTTTCTGGTGATACTTAGTGTACTTTAGAGGTTGAGAACCGATGGGAGGCATAAGGACACTGGATATCTGGGGAAGTGAGAAAGAAGGTAGGCTGAGTGCTCATACATATCCTTACACAACAAATTTTGATAGAACCAGCTATCATGATGGAAGAAATATTGACTGTACTTTTAGAGCAGCTGTTCTTCAGAGAAAAATTCAAACAAATATAGGGAGCTTAAGTGACAGTCAAAGAAATCAAGTTCCTTAATTTTTAGATCTCAAATTATATGTTAAAGGATATGCATGGAGAAACAATGCTTCCATAAATATAGAATCATGACACCTCAACACTCATTACTTGATATTAAGTTCTATGTTGGAAACATGTTTTCCAGGAAGCTGGAATGTACTCAGTTTTCACTCTTCAAGGTGGTGGTGCTGGGTATGAAGCAAAAATAAGATATACACAATGAATATATGTATGTTCATGTATAACTGAAAAATTGTGCTCTACACTGGAATTTGATACAACATTGTAAAATGATTATAAATCAATACAAAATGTTCAAAAAAATAAGATATACAGTTTTAGTTTCCCCAAAGTGAATAGCCTTCTTCAACAGAACATGTGAAAAACCATTTAAGCTTTTTGTAATAACTACTATTATTCTGAATATTATTTACCAAAGTACACTAAGTACATCAGAATCTATTCAGGTGTTATTGTGCCTACACAGAGTGGTCTATACTTTCTGATAGCTTACTGTCACCTTCCAATTATCTTTTTCTAATCTCATATACTATAGAAATCAATGTAATGTAGTTCATTAAATTGTGTTTAAAAGTTTAATTAGACCCTCAGTGAGGGTCTAAGATGGTCTCCAACAGAGACTAGGAAAAGTTCATATTTACAACTGTGTTCCAGTGCTCTGCACATTTTAGAATACCTGATATTCTAAAGAAGTGAGGAAGTGAGGTAGCTTCATACATGGGTTTCTATTTTAGAGGAACAGTGATTGCTTCAAACTTGCCGCTTCTTGAAATCTCTTATAAACAGTCTGAAGCATTTTAGAGAAATCAAATCAGTCTCAAAGATAGGAACACTATTTGGCTACTCAGGCTATTATTACCTTCCCCATGAAAAATTACATTCATCTCACAGTGGAGTTCCCCATTTTCATCTCCCATTGCGGCAACCCATCCTGTGCACTGCAGCTGGATTAATCTTCATGAAGGACAATTCAATCTTACCATGCTTATGCTCAAAAGCCTCCAGTGACTCTTAAATAAAGTTCAACCTTCTCAGCCTGCATTTGAGAACATGAACAACCCCGCCAGGTTTATTTCCTTTTACATGGGACTATGTCCAGTCAAATTGGTTTGTACTTCATTCTTCAAAAATGCATAGTTAATTCTTTTCTGAATCTGTGCCTTTGGCCACACTATATCCTTCGATCAAATTCCTACCCATCTTTTAAATGTCAAATAGTAATATTTCTCCTCCTTGGGAGCTTCCCATTCCTCCCACTAGAAGTTCTTCTGAGCTCTATAAATATCAGAATTATCCCTCTACTGTACTACAACATTGCAATTATCTGTGTGTGTAATTTCTCAAAGTCAAGGACCTTGTCTTCATTTTTTCAACAAATATTTACAAAACACCAGTAACTTTTAAAGCAATGTTTTAGACATCATGGAGGCTGCCAAGTTGAATAAAATCTAATCCTTGCCTTCTCACTGTTTGATACAATGCTAGGCATGTTGTTTATATTGAAATAATATATGTGGAATAAATACATGAGTAGCCCATCTCACTTACAATAATGTAAATTCTGGTTTATAACACAATAAATTAAATTAATAGGAAATTCTATTCAGAAAGAATACTTTACCAGATTAACTTTCAGAATATCTAAATGTTACATATGCAGACATAAAAAGAAAAAAGTATTTTAAATACAAAGACAAAAGAAGTTTGAAAAATTTTAAAGTCTATTTTATATAAATTAGATATATATTACTGTTAATAATTTAATGATCTCCTATGATTCACACCTGATACACCACCACTGTTAATTACTTCTATTGTCCTTTAATATTACAATATCAACATGCTTGCTTACATGCAATACTTTTCTGCAAATACTGACCACACAAATTTTAATCTGAATTTCTTTGGAGGCAATTCTAATTACATGTATTTTTTTGACAATCATGTTCACATTAATTAAAGTAAGTTGGGAAGTAAAACGATAGATTAAGTATCCACATTGGTATTCTAAATGATGCTAAATATAAGAATAAATACAAAAAAATTGAAATCTTAGATTTTGGTTTTTGTCTTCTTTATGAATGGTTCTAAGCCAGGAGTTAGACAATAACTAAGGTAACTTCGCTTCCCTTTGATACTTATATGTTGCATACACACATCGCTGGAGGACTGGATGGCATATTCAACAAGCATACAAGATAATTCAGATCAGTGTAAACTTGCTCTCACCAGAAAAGGAAGTTCTGTCAAGAGCGATCCTACCTTTCATTATAATTCAATAGAAAACTGGAGCACTAAGAATAAAATGTTTAAGGTATAGGATTACTTCTGTTCTAGTTTGGAAAAATGAGTGTCTTTAGATAAGAAAACTTCCCTTTTTGAAATAGAAAGTCATTACTTCTGCAGAAAATGGTTTCCCACATTAAAAAGTTAAATTAATTTTCTAAATAGATCTAGTCTTAGCCATTTGAATAGAAAGAGTTTGAATTTAGACTCTTAAATGCAGGCTAATGACATGGGTCACACCATGATACAAATTTGTCATAAATAAATGGTGTCTTGCAAGTGACCTATGGAAAATAAACTAATGTTCTAAGTAGGGATGTAACTTCAAAATCCATTCACTATGGTACCTGAGTCAGAGAGAAATAATTGGTTACTAACAGGGCAATATCAGGTTGGTAACATTATTATTTGCTTACATGAGTAAGAATTCAGAATTTGTTCAATTTCTGGAAGGTCATCCATTCATCATTTTAACTGCTAACTGCTTAAATATGCATGTATTAGACTTCTTTAGTCGTCTCCCCAAACTTCTGTATGTTATATCATCCTCCTGCAAAAGACAAGAGCTTTGTGGTTTTCTCATCAATGTTGTCACAATTAAGTGACAATATGGAGTTCTATAGGTTCAATCTTTTATTTTAAAGAACAAGACTGCCCAATGCAGTCTAAGAGTTCAAGAATTTCAGCAGAGAAAACTAAATGAGCTGGCTGAGCATGCTACTGGGGTACCAATGGGGGACTACATAAAAATTGATTAAAAGCATGAGTTTTAGAGTCACACTTAGGTTCAAGGTTTGACTCTAATAGTTACTTGCATTTAAGTCCTTGGAATATTACTCAAACTCTTTCAGCCCTAGTCTCTTTGTAGGTAAAATGGGAAGAAAAGTAGTACTTAGATTTTAAATAATGCCTATGGAATGCTTACTACAGACTAGCATATGGTAAGTTTTAGATAAATAATAGCTTTTGTTATTGATATTAGGCATTTCTAGATAAAAAGGTTTAGATACGAAAGGCATTTTCAAGAATGCTAGTTTTTTTTTTCCTTCTGTTTACTCCTCTACTTTCTAATCCTTTACCTGCCCCAGGAGACGACCTCCAATTTACTTTGGGTATGGCCAATGGGAAGCACTAGCAGAGGAGTGGGATAGAAATAAAGTCAAGACATTTATACTCCCAGCTCTCTGTTGAGTGCCCTCTGGTTGTGTCCCTCTATCAAAGGCCACAGATTAAGTTGGGCAGATCCCCTTATAGTGATATCACGTTTTCCCTCCCCACGACCCCACTGAGTTTGCCACCTATTTCCAACTGAATATGCCTCAATACATCAGAGTCTAATTGCATACTGCTGGTACAAAAAGCCTACTGTAGCCTAGAGAAGCCCAGGTGTTAACTAGGAAAAGTGAAGGTGTGTGTGTACAATCTGAAGTAAAGGCATAAAAGAGGACTCTAGGTGGCTTGAAATATGAGGAATGGGTTTCAGGCAGTCTGTAGCTAGACTGCCAAAACAGCGTCTGTGGCTGTGTCTCTTCTTGTGTGGTTCCTATGTGTGCAATAGAGGCTAGTTTCTCTGCTTAAAGGAACTTGGCACAACAGAACAAAATAGCACAGTCACTCCATTTCTGAAGTCCACTCTGTTTCAATAGGCTTCACCAGCAATGTTTTAGAGCAATATTAGTATAAACTCTGTGGACTTCTCAGAATTGGCCCAAAGCTAACTGGAAGGTTTCAAACTTCAGGTCAGGAAACACACATGCATACGCACATGCATACACTGCCTAGGAGAATACTCAATGTTATATGATATGAGAAAAAGGACTAGAGACACAGTATGAAGCGTAGTTGGGAACTCAAGACACTTCCCATTTCCCAGGAAAGGGGTCCTTCTTCCCAATTCTTGGCCACCTAACTCATCCCCATGGGGAAGCTAAAATAGGTACAATTATTAGGACAGGGAAGAAAACATTAGGGTCTTAAGTTTCTTTGGGATCCTATAATGAATTCTAATAGTTCTGCAGAGGTGTTTCAGGAGCCACTCAGGAGGGATGGGTGAGCTAAGACCAGATTTTAAATGCCAGCTCTGCTTCACCACAAGCTCTGTTTTCATCTGTATTCTGCACCAGCTTCTTTGTAAGCTCTGGTTTAAAGAAAGGATTACACTGCTAAAAACAGTAATATAAAATTTTTCAAAGTCACTGTCTTTGAATTTTCCATACATCTGTTAGTGACAAATGCCCCAGTGTATTCTTGAATTGTAAACATTTCACCTCTGATGATATATGGCATTAATGGTTGATATTACTGAGGACAATAAAATATCCATATACCATATAGCAGCTTCTATTTATACTTTAACCATATGAATGGGAACATACAGAAGCCCCTTCATATTTATCTATATAAGGCATTATATTCCTATTTTACCTGTAGGCAATTAGATAACCATGAGGTATTTTGATGGAAACCAGATCCCAAATATAGCCGAACCTTATCTTTAACATAAATACTTTGGTAAAATATCTCTCAGGGACCTCTTTGTCCCAACTTTAATTGATATCATATTTGTACTGGAGAACTTTTTTTACATCTTCCTTTTTTTTTGGTGGGGGTAGGTAATTAGGTTTACTTATTTATTCTTAGAGGAAGTACTGGGGATGTGAACCCAGGACACATCTTACTTTTAATTAGCATTTTTTTTTCCATTTTGGGAATGTAAGTTTATCCCAATGAGTAGGTAGTTTGTGTGCGCACTGCATTTGGTAACATAATGAATGCTTAATATCAGCAATAATTACATACCGACAACATGAATGTCTTTTGAAAAATGATTGCTGGTTTTGTTTTTCAAAGGTAATGGAAACTCTTATATATGTCAATAGCCTACAGCAGAAGCCTCAGCAGGAAGAGTTGAGAGGCAAATTGAATGAAATGGTGGTATTAAAGCAATTGAGGAGTTTGTAATCCTAAACTAAAAATAGTTTTTCCACACCATAACGGTATATTTTAAAGGTACTTTTAATTTATTGGTAGAGAACAAATTTCCTTCCAGCTAACATCTTTGGTCAGCTGGTTGCATGTAGTCAAAAGTTACATTTTCTAAATAATCTGTTTTTTTCCTTACTTTTTAAAAATTGAAGTATAATTCATTTACAATGTTGTGTTAGTTTCTGGTGTACAGCATAGTGGCTCACAGTATACATATATATATTCCTTTTTGTGTTCCTTTTCATTATAGGTTATTACAAGATATTGAATGTAGCTCCCTGTGCTATACAGTAGGTCCTCATTGTTTATGTATTTTATATATAGTAGTTTATGTCTGCTAATCTCAAACTACTAATTTATCCCTCCCTGCCTCTTTCTCCTTTGGTTACCATAAGTTTGTTTTCTATGTCTGTGAGTCTCTTTCTGCTTTTTTTTTTTTTAATGTATTTTTTGTTTTTTGTTTTTTAAATAAAATAAACAAGAAAAGACTGTCTGCTTACTATTTGTTTGGAGTTCAAACATTACTGTTAAACAATATATCCTTAATATAAATTTTCACTTCCTTGCTATAATACAACCGTATTCATGCAGGGTAATAATTCCAGACCTATTTCACGATCAGTTTCACGATAAAACATAATTGACTGTTTTTTGTTCAGTTAAGTTGCATTTAGTGTCTTAATGTGGGTGCTGATGATTTGTGAAATTCGTAGTGGTTCGGGTGCCAATAGTGCATGCAGAGTTTTATCCATATAAATGATGCCTTGCAGGTTCAGCCATGGCCACCTCTGCTTAGGCACCAAGAGCATCATTAGTTGGCTTCCTGGATTTGTATTAGTTAAGATATTTGTGATACAGGCTATTTAAGGAGTTTTTCTAACTTGGCCTTTAGGAAACAATAAAAGGCTAAGTTAAGTGAGATAAAATACTAGTAAATTTATATAACTGATTTGGATACCCTATATTTTCTAGTGTCACTTTCAGCTACTACTGTGGCTTATGTTTTCTATATAACCAAAGGTATGGGGGTAGATAGTTCAGGGACTGAATGGCAGCTCAATGATGCCATTAAGACCCTAGCCTCCTTCTTACTCTGTCATCTTTACATGGGTGACTTTTATTTTCTTGGTTTCAAGGCAGATACTACACTTCCAAACACCATAGCCAAATGTGACATTTATTTCCTGGAAAGGCTGCCTGCTCCAGGGACTTCTTCCTAAATCTCATTGGCTGTAACTGTTTATGGCTAACCTAAGCTGTTAGAGAAAGTGTGAAATCAAGGTCATTTCTTCCCAATCTCTATAGAACAGGAAAAGAGGAACAGAAAGGATGCTGAGTGAGATAAACTATAGTATCTGCCCACTAAGGAATTATATTAATTATTTTAGCCTTGGACCAAAAGACAGGCAAATCTTGTTGTCCTCTTCTTTTGTCCTCAATCTATGTTCTAAAAACACACGCTGGTCATAGCAAGGTGGCCACAGGGGCTCTTATTTCCCTCTGTACTTTTTCAGGGTACATTTATGTTGATACAACCAGGTAGTAGACATTATTTGTTGCCTACTTAGCATTCATTTCTCCACTTTTTTGGTATATTAGAACCCCAATTTTGATCAGTTATCTCCTCAATTCCATGTAGACGTATGTCTCAGGGAAACTGAACTCACCCCAATTTTAGGAAGGGAGTCTTTCGAGAGTAACCTAGCCTATGAGTGGTTCTGGAACCAGCATATGATCCCATTTTGACCTGAAGTGTAATGGGAATTCTTCCAGGGAGTAAGGGAACATTTCCTTGCTCCTATAAGATAGCCATAGGAATGTCTCTGGACATTACTGGATGTAGATAATGACGTCTAAGACTGCTGCAGCCATCTTGCTACTACACTGAGGATAAAGCCACGCTTAGAATGACAGAGCAGAGAGATAGGAAACACCTGGGTCCTTGATGACATTGCTGAATCACCATTCCCTAAAGCCCACTCCACTGGTGAACCTCCAATCAAATCAGATCATTTGTTCTTTATTGTTTTAGTTAGCTGGAGTCTGGATTTCTGTTACTGGTAGCCAAAAACATCTTAATTCTTGTGAATTGCCTGAGATCTTTGTTCTTAAAAGTTCTGAGAAGTTAGTGTTTATGCTATTTATGTTATCTTTGCTGCCTGTAACTCAAATTAAATGGGATTTCCCACAGAGACATCATTGTAGAAATACACTATATGCATCAGCACATTTACAGCCAACTTACCACCAAGAATGTGCTAAGAAAAAGCATTATATTTCACACTCCTTCCAGTTCAGAGTTTTGCCAACTTAGGGAAATAAGCCACGGGTGCAATGCAGATCAGCTGGGAAACATTTCTACAAAATAGGTAAACAAGTGGAATTTCACCAGCCACAATTTACTGGGGCAACTAAGCCAACGAAGTAATGTGAAATGCTTTGAAATCTACAATGTTAACAGGCTGAAAAACATATCACCAAAGCAGCCAAAGGGACACTTGAAATGAAACTGAATGTTAGGCTAATTGTGCAGCAAATAGAAGAAAAGTTCCTCCGAGTCAAAAGCTAATGTGCAAAAGCAAAGAGGAAGAAATAGACAATGCGTTATATGTTCCCACAGTTTCCAAACTACACTTGAGGTGGCATGTAGGAATTGAAATGCCTGATTGGGGCTTTAATGTTCTCAAATATGCCAGAGCGAGCGCGAGCGTGAATGAATATAACGTTAAGAGTTTAAAGAAAACCTTCACATTATCTTGGTAACAAGACAGAAGGAAAAATGATATTAACACGTAGGCTGTAGAACTTCTTTTACAAGATGATATTGGATTATTTCCTAAGACACCTGCTTAGTGTTAGATACAGCAAGAATCATGGAGTAGAAGCACATGTCAGAAAAAAGAGAAAAAAGGAGGCACATTAAATGCCCTTTTAAAAAAGTAGTCAGTGTAAGAAAATGTATCATTGATAATTTGAATACAAATGAACCGGTAAAATGCTAGAAAATAATGACTCATGTAAAGCCCCAAACAAATTAATTTTTTAAGAGTCTCTTCTTTTGGTTTTATAAATTATTTACTGTTTTACGTCAGAATCATGGATTTGGTTAGCAGATACCATGGTAAAATAAAAAAAGGTGTTAGAAGGTATTCATTTAAACTAAAAGATACGGCATGCACTGTGATTAATTTTAGATCTGGAGTAAGACATGTTCTAAGCCTCAGTCTGAATTTTCACATTGTTTTGATTACCTATAAAGAGAAAGGTGTGAAACACAAATACACATAAACAACCAGGAAATGCTACTGTGAATTTTATTCATTACTGAAACTTTCTCAGATTATGCAATTCTTGAATAAAACGTTATTGAGTCACTAACAATAGGAAATGTATGTTTTCCACACATTTAGTAGAAGATAAGTGTTAAGAAGGACTAATCTTAACAGTGACATACAGAGAGTTAGGAATCTAGACAAATTTAAATATATGAAATGGCTCATCTCCTTCTTATCCAAATATCTGTCAGGTTTCAAGGTTAAAGCCATATTTATGTTTCCATTTTTCCCCCTCATAATTTGTAAGGTTATATCTATGAATATTATACCACCTAATTTCAAAAATTTCAAAAAGGTTAAAAGGCAATTTATCATCAGCCTTAAAATGGGATGTTAACAGCTTTATAGTTAAATTAGGCTATGAAAAATGGGTAAAGCTTGTCTATGGAAAAAAAGCTTTTTATGACGAAGATAATTGAACTCACAGAGAGGAAGGTATAACCTGAAATGATTTAGAAAATTCATCATGAAAGTGTGTCATTATATTAATTTAGAGAGAAAATCACCTTTTTATTTACCCATCTCTAATGAATTCATCTCTCTGTTCAGACAGGCCAGGGACCAACGAAACGTTAATGATGAACATGTCAAAAGTTGGAATATAACCTTGTCACATTCACCGTAAGACTCTCAGCAGTTCTGAACAATTTTCTTGATGTGCTTGAAATCCTCTATGAGAGGATTCTTTCAAAAGCCATCTCATTGAAAGATAAAAGAAAAATTATTTGGGAAAGTTGCTTCAGTCATTTTCTAGAATATTTTTTTATGAGAGAAGTGATACATATTCATGGTAGAGAATTTGGAATATGAAGAAAAGCATAAAACATAAGAGAAAAATTACCCACAATTCCACTTTTCCAAGGTAACTAACAATTGTTAATATTTTGGTTTATCTTCTCCCACTTTCTTTGAATCTCTATAAAACCATTATCATAGTGTGAACAATTTGGTTGTGTGCTATTTTGTTTACTCAACATTACATCATGAAGCCCAGGCACCATATTGAAAACCAGCAGAACTACAGAAAGCAGCTTCTAACAAAGTACTGGGATATTTACATTATTAAAGATTGAATATAAAGTATTTTTAATATGTTCTGAAAGCAAAGAGAAGGGGGTGAACATATGAATAAGAAGTAAGAGTCTATGGAAAATGACAAAGCAGATTTAGAAATAAAAACACCAATTTTTACAAATAAACATATTGTAATTAAACATAAGAATGGTTATTATGATTGAATAATTGAATTGTTAACCAGTTATGGGCTGATTAGAAACATCTAAAGAAATCATTAGTGATTTGAAAGTTAGAGATGAAGATAATAATCCACCATGCAGAAGAAAACCAAAGAGATGGAAAATATAAAATAGGGTCTGAGATACAGAAAATAGAGCAAAAAATTGTACCTTATTCTAAGAAAAGTTCCACAAGAAGAGGAGAGAAATAATGAAAGAATGAGGCTGACATACATTTGAAGCGATAATATCTGAGAATTTTACGTAACTGGTGAAAGACCCAAATTCTCAGATTCATGAAACACTGATGACTCTCAGAAAGGAAAAATAAAAGGAAATTCACTGCTGGGTATATATAATGAAATCATATAAAATTAAATACAAAGAAAAAACTTTTAAAATAGAGAAGAGACAGTCTCTTCAAGCGAGTAACATGTAGACTGACAAAGAAATTCTCAGAGTCAGCAATGGAAGTCAAAAGCCTGTGGAATAATAGTTCACTGTGCTGAAAAGAATTTAGAACTAAACATATCATTCATGAATGAAAAATATAAACATTTGAGACAACAAACAGATTGCATTTGGTACTAACATACCCTCACAGAAAGAAACTATAAAGAACTACTCTTCAGGCAGAAAGAAAATGATCACAGAGGGATGCAGGAAGGTATGATGAGAAAAAAAAGTGTTAAATACTTGGGTATACTCAATCAACAGATTCAATAATTATTTCTGAGCAATGACTATGCGGTAGGGCCTGTTTTAAGTGCTTGAGGTACAGCATTGAATAACCACTGCAACAAAAATTCCTGCCTTCATGGAGCTTCCATTCTAGTGAATATCTATCTAAGCAAATATTGACTGTATAAAGCAATAACAATGCTCCTTCTGTGTATTAAAAAAATATGACTAAGATGCTGAGCAGCAATAAGAAAATTTGAGAGGAGCAGCAGAAAAAAAATCTTCTACGGTTTCCACATTGTTCTGAAGGAGAATAAAAATATAGCTAAAAGTAAACTTTGATAAATTAAGTATAACATGTGAATTTTCTAGGATATAATGAAAAGAACAGAGATCAAGTATAAAACTTTCAAACTCAATCAGTTTGAAAGAAGAAAAAACTCAGAGAAAGTGACATATGAAAATGTCAGGTAAGCAGAAATCACAAAATATGAAACAGATGATTCCAAATACCACTTATTACAATTAAAAATGAACTAAAAGTTCTAGTTAACAAAGACTTTCAGACAGCAGTGAAAAAAGTCAAATCCAACTAAATGTGTTCATAAGTGGCATATCTAAAAGTATACCAAATGGTACATAAAAAGATTTATATACAGCAAATACAAACAAAATAAAGCTGCCTTGACTATATTAATAATACATGAAACAGACTTCAAAGAAAAGGTATTATTAGAGATAGACAGGGCCACCATATAGAATAATAAGCATTTCACCTTATCAGAAACATGTATCTAGGATACATACTGAGACTACATAAATATGCACAAAGTATATGTCATAATGTCATAGTATATAAAGTAAAATTTGACAGGTTATGAAGAGGAATACACAAATAGACCACTTTAGTCAAACATTTTCAAAGTTCCTCCTTCCAAGTGATAGATAAATCAGGCAAAAAAAAAAAAAAAAAAAAAAGGAAAGGAAAAATCAGCACAATATATAGAATTTCAGATGTCAAACCAACATGCTCAAACTAATGCATCCAACAATTTCAGAATACAAAAGCTTTTCAAACCCACAGGGAGCTCTAATGACAATTAATAATGTACTGGGTCTTAATGCAACTCTATAAATTTAAAAGGATTAGTATCATTAAATAAATTTATACTAATACAATGTTGCTTTTATTTGCTATATTAACATTATATGTGAGATCTTATTTTTAAAAAATCCTATTCCAAATAAGGGATAGTCTGCTTATTGGGAAAAAGTAAATTACCATGCTGCATACTGTGAAGGCATCTTAATTTTTCATTGAATGATCATGGCATAATTACTCTATTGTTTATGACTTGGGTAATTTAAATTTTTTGCTACTATAAATATCACTGTGACAAAGTTCCTATTACAGAAGTCTTTGTAAGAGTCTCTGTTAGTTACAGTTCAGGTTTTCCTACCCAGCACTGGTTTCCCCAGCAGTTGCTGTTCATGAATCTTTACACTAGTGAGCCATGACTCCTTGTATTCGCCTGTGTCTTCAGTCTTGGGGGAAATGCTTTGCCCTCTTACTTCACCTCTCCTATGAATCCTTGAAGAGTTGCTGATTTTTCAGTCTGTTCAGCTTTTTACTGTTAGGATGAAATAGCAACCTCCAACCTCCTTACGTGTGGAACTGGAAACTGGAAGTCTGTCTTTGATTTTTGACAATATAATGTGTCTCAGTGAAGTTGTCTTGATCTCAGCCTACTGGAGGTTCTCTGGGCATCCTGGATCTGAATGTTCATTTCCTTGTCCAGATTTGGGAAACTTTGCCTCATTATTTCTTTACATACACTTTCTGTCCCATTCTCATTCTCTGTTCCTTTTGGTACTCCCTTAATGCATATATAGGTTCCCCTGATGGTGGTCAATAAGTGACAGAGGTTTTTTTCACCCATTTTCACTCCTTTTTTTCCTGTCTAACTGCATAATTCCAAATGACTTGTGTTCAAGGTCACTGCTGTTTCTTCTGCATATTGTCTACTTCAGGGACCACAGTCATGTCCAAGGTCATTGAGCTTATTACCAGGGGTGCACATGGGCCTGGTTTCTGCCCAGTCCCTTGGGTGGGTCCCTGGATGGGCAAAAATGCCTTAGACTATGGGTAGAGCAGTGCTAATCTAGGTCATAAGACAGCTTCAAGGACTGCAGTCAGGTCCAGGACTGTGTTACTCCCATTATCCCATCTTTGTAATTGTTTATTGCAAATATATTGATCACCTTCCCTTTTCTCATTTCTTCATCTAAATTAGATGTATTTATGAGGTTAGATATCTATTTTGTACCCCGTATTCCCTACTCATTCTTCTATATATTTTACTTTTACTTTGTATTCTGGAGACATTTTTTCATTTTACTCATACAGTTTGTTAAGATTTCTCTGTTTTTTCATACTATAATACCTTTAAATTCAGATTTTAGATTTCTAGTTGCATTTGGTTTTTCTTTCATTTTTTTTCTCATTTTAACAAGTTCTTTAGTATCTCTGCCCATCATCACTAAATTTGCTCCCTAGAGCTCCCAGCTTTTTAATTAATAGCTATCATGTGTTCCTACTTCTCTCTGAGGACATCAAGATATTGTTTAAACTTTTCGCCCCTTTCAGTGAAAACAGACTTTCAGAAATAAGTTGCTACTTTGAACCTTCAGGAAAATCTTTCCTTTCTCTTATAATGCACAATAATTTTAATAGATACCATTTAGAAAATTTCAGTATAGACCCATTTTTCAGTGAGAGGAGACGTATTCAAACATGGCAAATACTCAAAGTGAGTGGAGTGTTTTTAGCACTCTCATCTGCACTCTTGGCTGGACAGTTTCCAAAGTAGAAACATATTCACACAAAACATCACATTACACATCAGCACGTTTGTGTGTAACTATTTCAATGGGAAGCGTGGGGAAGCTATACCAGTCCCCATTCATCTGCTACATCATGACCCTGGGAATTATCCATTGATAAAATGTTTACTGCTGTTCCCTTTGTCAGGGTGGAAAGGTGACTGGCATATTGACAAATGGAAGTGCCTGTTTTGCCATGTACTACTTCAATGAATATTAAATACCTTTAATTTATTTCCAAATTCTTCGCTAAGTAATATTTTATCATTGGGAGAATGACATTATATAAAAGTAGAAATAACTGAAAACTCAAATCTATAAACAAAAGACTTGCTATTTAATTAATATTTAGTTCACTACAATCATTAAGGAAAATAACTAATTGCCAGAGTCTTTCTTACTAAGTTAGTGGGACATATAAAAGTTCTTACTTTATTTTTAAATCACAATTAATGTTTAGATGTTCAACATTAGAAAATCATTCAAATAACAATAATATACAATTGATCCATGAACAAGGTGGGGGTTAGGATGCCAGTCCTCCCCAGAGTCAATAATTCCCATATAACTTTACAGTGGCTTCTCCATATCCATGGTTCTGCATCCAGGGATTCAACCAACTGTGGATCGTGTAGTAATGTCATATATACTGATTCAAAGAAATCCTTGTATAAGTGGGTCTGCACAGTACAAATCTGTGTCATTCAAGAGTCAATTGTATATTTGTTAATTTAAGAAAGGAAGAAAATACAATTCATACTGAATTTTGGTCAGGCTCCTTGGTGAGGCTACCATTGATGAAGCCAGTTCATGTTGAGCTTGAACTTCCTCTTCTCTGAACTCCTTGTATATTTAATTATAAAATACAAAAGTTGGCCCATGAATACATAAGATCCTATTCTGCATTTTACATGTTTGCAACTCTTCTCTCTCTACATCCCTGCCCTCAAAAAAAAAAAAAATGAAAATTTAAAACCTTGAGAATATGGATCATGCCTCTAATACATTTAATGTGCTTCCTCTGGTCCCTCCATGCAGGGTCCTAAAAAACAGTGAGTCCAAGGTGGATATCACAAATATTCTACTATTGGTTTCTAATTTTGCATTACAACTTGCAATAATACAAGTAAAAGTAGCATGGGGGAAACGTTACTTAAGTTGTGATTGAAAAACAGTGGAAATCAAGGGTCTGGTTTTATTACTTTTTTATATGATGTGAAAATCTGCTTCAAAATGAAAGATTCATATAAATCAATTCATTGATGGTATGCATTTGTCTTAAAAGTAAAATAAATCATGTAAAAGTAGGAATTAAAAGACTTGGATTCAAGGTCCAGCTTTCTCATTTCATAGAAGTGATTGTTTAAAATATCAGATTCTCTAGTTTCCTCTTGTCTTTATTCATCAGACCTTGACATTTAGAATAATACTGGTTGCTGACTTGATTGAAAACACAAACACAGACATGGGCACTTATATCATGCACCTGTAGTTTCTGGTTACCCAGATAATACAGAATACTTACTATTTTAAAAATTATCATCAAAATAAAATACTACATATATAATATATAATGCATAATAATTTTTTTCTGTAGATATGTCATAACTCCTGAGAATACACCAATGTACCAAACTTAATACACGGTGATGTAGAGCAATTTTATTTAAAATGTGGCCCACAGACCAGAGCCAGTCTACAAATTGTTTTTATTGTTCTCCAATAAAAGAAGTATATAAAATGAGGATAAGGATTCGGTAACTTTTATAGCAATTTGATATCTTTTGAATGAAACAATAAAAATACCTGGCTATTTTTATATGCCTTTGTTTTTTAAATTATTGTTCCTAGTTATTGATTTTTATGATATTTTATCTAAGTATTGGTCTTGGAGGAATTGGAAATTAAAGTGAAACAAAACAAAAAACCTGGTATTTAGCCTCAGGCAGTTTTAAAAGCATTGATATGTTTTATTGCTGTTAATGTTATTATAATTTTAAACGCTAAATTAAAAAATTTTTTTCTTGTCTAAGAATCAAGCTTGGACATCATCAAGCTTGCTTTCTTAAGTCTCACTTTCTCTATCACATTTTTTTCTCTGATGAGTCTATTAGCAGCTAGTTACTAGACATTTTCATGCCTATTTTCTTTTAATGAAGCTTACATTGAGGAAGCTGTTCAAATCAGTGGAACAGTAATTTGTCCATGGCCTCCATTAAATCAAACACAGGCAAACACATCCATGCACTCAAGAACATGCACATTCTTGGGATATTCATTCATAAAACTCCTAAGTACTATTCACGATTACATAACTGTCAAACATGAAGATGTATTGAAAGTTATTATACTCCTTTTTCAATAGTAGAATTATATTTCCTATAACTCTGAATACTTTCAAAAACATTTCTTTGATTCACTGTAATTCCAAACAGCAATTTAAAAATGTTATGACATAAAAATTTTTTAAAGCCGTAAAACTGAGTATATACCTTGAAAACCACAACTCGGGAATCCTTTTATCTCTCTCCCAAACCATGGAATAGTTATCACCTCCATTCCACTTATAAAACAGTCACTCACCGAACTATCTTTGATCAGTCTTAGCTAAAGGCCTTACTCTTTCTGGTCAACATCACACTCTCAACAGTTAAAACATTTCATAAACTGAATACTGGCACTTAGTAACATTTTGCAAAGCTGATAAAACTTAGAAGGATTATTTGAAAGAACCTCACACTGACACACTGTCATTTCTAAATGTCAGGGACTTTGAGCTCAGCTCATAAAAATGAAGCTCATACTCAGAGACAACACTGCCTTCTGAGATAAATTTCTTTTTAAGTCTTATGGTTGTGGGAGGTGTAGTCTCAACCCTACTAAGATGACCTCCAAAAGCAGTAACCATTTTAAGGTCATGTGTACATTCCTGTGAGCAGATGGCACAGAAGGGCTTAACAGGTGTCCAGGCATAGCTTTACACTAGTGCTGGTTCTGCCCTAGAAAACATGTCCTCCAAACATCTGTCTCAAAAACACATGCGATGTATTGAGGGAAGATTTTCAGACCAAAGTCGTGTCAATATTTTCTATCCTATCTTCTTTTTCAATAATCTCTGTACCTTTTCAATACATAGAGTCTAATGGAAAAAGAGATATGGTATTCTGGGTTAAATAATCATGCAGAGATTAGAAAATACTTGGAAATATTTGCCTTGCTTGAATATAGGAATGAAGCTGTGTGTGCTTCTCGAAGTTTTAAACTAATATTCAAAGATAGTATTTTTTCTGAATGAAGTAATCTTTATTAAACTTAATTTCAAATGAAAGGTCAGTATCTTGTGAAATTTATGCTTTGAAAATATTTTGAAACAACACTATACTGCTGATTAAGGGAGAGGTTTCATCACTGCTTTTATGTATACGTGTGAATGTGTGATGTGTGATGTGTGATGTGTGATGTGTGTGTGTGTGTGTGTGTGTGTGTGTGTATTTGGAGTATCAAGCTCCCATAATAAGGAAAGAGATAGAGAATTAAAGATGGGTAAACTTTGTTGGACAAAGTCATATGTTAATTCAAGCTGAATAATTAAATTATAAGAAACCAGGAGACCCAGTTTATGTTCATGTTGGCTGGTGCTGGACAAGGTACAAGGAGGGAATGATGGAGAATAGGAGCTCTTTGTTAGTGTAAGGAACTTCTAGTTCAGGGAGTTATTGATGGAACATTTGGTTTTGTGACTCTACCATGATGCATCTGATCCAGAGGGAGGCCATAGCTTAGTACTGCTCAGAATGACCCTATATTGGAGTGCTAGATTGGGTCAGAAGTCAAACACTACTGTTCAAGTTCAAAGCCTCTGTATCTTGCCATCCAATATAGTAGCCAGTAGCCACATAAGGTTATTGAGCATTGGAAATACACCTAGTGTGAGTGAGGAATCAAATTTGTAATATTATTTCACTTAAATTATTTTAAAGTTAAATTTAACTAGCCACACTTTCTAAATATATTATATTCCAAAACTAATTTCAAGATTAGAAAATTGAACCATGAGTAATATAATGCTTTTTGCACGTAGCATGTTTCTAATATTCTTTGTTTAGTAAATGGCCTAATTGGTTTTGCTAATCATAATTCTAATGAATTAAGGAGATCTAAGAAAAGTTCTTAACACACAATAGTAGTAGTCAATTTTTATATATAAAGTACTACTAAGAAGTAAATTTTATAGGGGAAGTTTTAAATGAGCTATTAATCAAATATAATTTTAGCAAAGCCCTTAAGAGATTTCAATTCAGGAAAACTATAATGAAATAGCTGGTTTTATATTTTATAAAATGGCCATAAAATAAGAGAAACAAGTAGTTCTGTTTCATTAGTATTGACTTTTAACTTTTCAACTAAATAATTCAATTTGAAATTAAGCACTAAAATATAGTTATCTATATTCAAAGAGGTAGTTTCAATATTATCAAAACAAAATAAGGTTTTATTATGAAAATAAACACCCATTCTCCCATTATTCACACTTTATCTTACTTCTAATAACTAAAAAAGCAAACATATAAACAGAATCTGAAGACCCTCTTTTTAAATATTTCTGAAACAAACATAAGGAATCAATACTAAAATGAAAATAAGAGTCTTGAGGATTTTAACAATTTTATCTAACAAGCAATTCTGTGGCCTTATAAAGTAAAATCTCTTTTTAATCATTTTATATTTAATTAAGAAGTAAATAACCATATTCTAAAGAAGTCTGCCTCTCCCAGTCAACTTAGCTTCTTCAAAAGAGATGCCACACAGCATCCTAGTAATTCTCCATTTGATCAATCAAGTTGTGAAACTTCCTTTTGTGCAGCGCATTGTCATTCTTAGTGCAGTTGAATAAGGTTTTGCGGTTTAAAATTGCCCTATTAACTTGGTGCTTCCTGCGTTTTCATTAACTCAAAACATATTTGATATCATGATAAGCTCTCTGAAATAAAATGTCCCTTCTGGAATAAGTCATTCTATTATAGCGGATGCTTACCACGGAACTTGGTTTTGAACATTACATCGCTTTAATGTGCTTTCCTATGAATTGATGCTTTGAATGAGGCTATACAACACTAGCATTTATAACCATATGTGTTTTAGGCCAAGTCATTTCCCCTCTCCCCTACTGTAAAACTGTGAAGCAAATAATTTTTGAATTCCAAATTATATTCCTTTCCAGAAGGAACCTCTGCTAAGTACTTATATATACGTAAAATTACCCTGCTCCCATACTTGGGCAGTGGTTTTAAACTTTGGAGATCCATCATCATCACTTAAGAGAACTTAAACAAAACAGAGCCCTGGCCCATGACAAGTCAACTAAATCAGAATCTCTAGCAAAGGGGCTCAGGCATGAGAAATTTTTAAAGCTTGGTAGGTGATTATGAAGTGCAACCGAGGTTGGGTACTGTTGCCCTAGCACAAGAGCGCTCATATTTTAGCAGAGAGCTTACTCAAACAGATTTAAAGTTTCCGATTCTGCAAGTCAGGAGCAGGCCCTGATTATATGCATTCCAAACAAGTTCCTAGGTACTGCTGATGCTGCTGGTCCAGGGACAACATTTTGAGAACCACTGCCCTAGGGCTCTGAGATTAAGTCGCTTTGAATTCTCTTTGGAGATGATGCAAATTATCGCAGGTAATCTTTGTCATCGAATATGATACCACTCCTCTTCTTCATGTGATTTATCAAACAGAAGGATGAGGGGGGCTGGAGGGAATGAGAAACACTCAGATTGATCCTACTGGCCCTCTGGCGGTTCCTTGAGCATTTAATACATTGAGAGTTAGTTTTAAGTAGGGTGGACCATTTTCAGGGTCTCAGAAAAGCTCTGCCAAGTCAGCATATGACAAAGGACCTCAGCCACACTGGAAGAAGTCATTTTGATTTTCCTTTTCTTAAAAAAGAACTTTACCAGGTAGATGTCTTCATTCCTTTATTCAAGAAATTGGACTCCTACTGTGTTCCAAGGCAAATAAAGGACAGCAAAAGAGAAGCAAGATCCTTGATTTTGCGGAATTTACATTATATTCAGAGTAGAAGGCCAAAAGCTAGCCAACAAAATGAATAGGAAACTGTTAGTTGGTGAAAAACACCTTAGAAAATAGAAGGTAGGTATGGATGTAGAGAGAACCTGCCTGGGGGTGTTGCTGAGATACCTGAGATAAAGTGGTAGAGAAGGCCTTACAGTGGTGTGACATTTGACTTGAGATTTGGATACTGAAGAACCAGATGAGCTTTCCAGGCAGAGGAAGAGTGAGTGCAAAGGCCTTTGAGGCTGGGCTATGCTGACTTTCTGTCTGGAACAGGAGAAAAGACTACACGGCTAGAATGAGCAGGAAACTGGTTAAGATCTGAGAGGCCAGAGGTTTTTCTGGGGGATTTGTAGGCCATTGTTAGGGGCTTGGATTCATTCCTTGAGTAAGAAGACAAGGCATAACAGGGTTTTAACCAATGGAGTGATATGATCTTTATTTTTTCTTTTCATTATCATTCACTTACTGTGTCAAACAGAGAAGCAATGCTAGAGTAGAAGAAAGGACAGCTAGTAGGTGGAAAATACAGCATTCCGGGTGAGAATCAATGGAGGCTTGGACTGGAAGAAGAGCAGCAGAGAAGGTGAGTTAGAGCTCAGAGAAAATGTTGACAGACTGACTGTCAAGTGTAAAGGATAAAGAAAACGGATAATGACTCTTAGGTATTTGACTTGAATAATGGTGGATGTGTTGCAAACATTAATTGTAGTGGGGAAAAATGGATGGGAAGCAATTTGGGGACTGAAAAACCATTACTTTTGCTTGGAAGGCTATGGCTGAGTTGCCTGCCAGAATTTTAGAAGGAGTTTTCTAGTAGTCATTTGAATATATGAGTCTTTGTCCAGCAGAGCAGGAGTAAGAGATACAAATTTGGCAGTCATAAGTATGTAGGTAGTAGAAGACTCAGTGATTCCACATGGGAGCACTCAATCTCAGGTGGATTTATTCTGAACATTCTACCTGTAAAGAGGTATAATGGAAAGTTCTATTGCTTTCCAAAGCCTTCATATATAACTGATTCTACAAAAACAGCAGATCCAAGAATATGAGTAGAGATGGTCTTCCTAAGGGTAAAGGAATGGATATACTGATTAAAGCAAACCACATGACTCATTCACAAAGGGTTAACTGAAAGTAGAAAGCACATTATTATCATAAGGTGTCTCTGCAATTGGGTAGAGAAGATTCCCTGAATCTTTACTTCTTAGTCTACTTATTGACCCAGCTTTCAGACAAGCACCAGAACTTTTCTTTGGGAAAGAAATTTCAGAGCTTTCTTTCATCAAGGGAGTTCCTTTTTGGGCAGAGACAGACACTTAACTTGTCCCTGTTTTCCTTCCAAGGCTTTTTCAGAACTTGGTTGAGTTCCAGACTTGGTCTCCTTCACCAGCCAATACTTTTTGTAAATATGAGAAAGTTATGTGTAGTCAATAAAGTCAAAATTTGGAAGAGATTTCCCAGACACCTGTAGAATTTGCATTATTTGAGTATTTAATAATTTATATGGTTGAAACTTAAGACCATTTAAATGTCACAAATAAGGGACATTGCCTCAAATAACCTTGTTTTCTGTGATGTCTACTCCTACGGTGATTGATATATTTCAGGTCTATCACCCATGATTACAGACATATCCTATCATTGTAAGAGTAGAAATATATGTTAAATAATATGTGTAGAATATCAGTGAAATGTTACATATTTCAATCAATATCTTTTTGGTGGAGATGTAACATTACAGTGCAAATCTAATGAAAACGTTGTTATCTTACAATATTTAATAAATTGATTTAGAAAGCTATTATGTTATAGGTATGGTGGTACACTTTAAAATACTTCCCTGTGAATTATGTATCTGTAAAATAACTTTGTTTCATACATAATGTGGTTAGAATTTTTAGTTCCCTAATCAAAATCCACACTTTAAAAATGGTTATGAAAGAATTTCAAGTATCATTATCAAAATCTACACCAGAGGTTTCATTAATACAAAAAAGGGATGCTTGAAATAATTATTCATTGATGAAATAAGTGGTGTTCAAGATGTTTGGTTGGCTAAATAGATTTTATGGGCCTTAACATGAATGAGGCACAAGACTTCAGTAAGGCCAGGCACCTAATACTTTCAGATAAGTGCACTCAGTCAAGGTGTAAACTCTCTTTGGTCTGCCCTCTACTCTGTTCCATGGAAGATTCTATCCTCTGATCTGACTAGAAGTCTGGCCTATCTTCCTCATAATGAACCTCTCTTGCAATGTGACAGAAGAAGGTCCTACAGTTTGAGAGTGAGAACTTAAAGGCCTAAGCTCATAACTGTTTTTGTGCCTAGTTGCTCCTAAAAGTTGGTACATTTGACAGAATTTGGTCAATTTGGTATAAGGCTTGTGTTAATTTTAGCATACCACCTGGTAGGTTGCCATAGATCACCTACCTGTCTCTAAATGTAGGATCCTAACAAAGTTTGCTCAAAGAATCTGAAAATTGCTGAATGGCTAAATTGGCCAGGGTTAGTTTTTATAACTGAAGTTTAAACATTTAAAGGAAAAAAAATTAAAAAATAAAACATTTAAAGGGTCTACTTGGAGAAATAACAGACTGAGTTAAGTATGTTTTTAAACTATTTTTGAACAGTATTAATGTTTTGATGATTTATACTTACCCTTTCAAAAATAATGCCTTCTTCTTTCATTTTCAAGTACAGTTTTGAACTTCATTTATAAATTGGATGAATATGCTCCAATTTCACAAAAATGGAAAATGAATGCAAAAAAAACCCCCCATGACCTGAACATGCCATTCATAATGCACAGATGAAGTACACTAAAAATAAAGTTGTCCCTTTGTCAAACTTGTAATTGTACTTGTAAAAGAAGAATGTTAATCTCCATTACTTCCTTTCTTCAGTCATTTAAATACACAGGCACAGACAAACATCATCCCTATCCTCCCTTACTGCTAGCTAATCCTTGGATTGGTGAGAGTAATTTCAACAGGACACAGCGGGTCCTCTTGGAATAGCTCCATGTTTTATACACACACACACACACACACACACACACACACACATTTTAATGAGGATAGAATCTCATGCGATGGGAAAAGAAGTAACTGTTACAGTGCACAGCCTCTATCCCATGTGCCCCCTGTGCTCTTTAATGAAGTATTTTGTTGAAATGTTTAGAGTATATTTTAATTCCAACATTGCATTTATTCATTCTCTCACCAGACATTTATTGAATACTTCCTGAGACAATCAGTGGATCACTTTTGATCATGACTATTAAGTAGTAAATGTATTAAGTGTAATATTGTAGTAACTATAATTGTAACCCTGATTGAGAGTAAAAATATTCACCAACTACTAAGTCTTTTGTTAGTGCAACAGTAATTGTTCATTGTTATTACATTGTCAGGATTCCTACAATTGACCCTCTATTAATAGATTAATCAGGGATGTAGGTTAAAGGAAGGAAATTAACTTAAGAAGAAAGTCACCAAGAATGAGTTATCTGAAAGGAGGTGGAGTTGAAAAAAGAAATAAATGATCTCATGCTAACTTTCTCAACCTGTTATGGCTTTGTGCATACTGGCTCAAATTAATATTGATAAATAAATGCAAAATTATTAAGAAAATCAGAAAATGGAATGGATTATTGGACACTGCATACCAGAAAACTATCTTTGGTTTCATACTTCTCAGAGTCAGTGCCTCTGAATGGATAATGATGTAATTTCTCAGGGAAGGAGGCAATGTGCCTTGTTAATGTGCACATGCAGAAGCATTTATGGCTGAATATGTGCACAGTGAAACACCATATATATATGTGGAATGAAATACATATGCTAAAAATTGAATTCATGGTTTATAGCTGTTTTGTCCTGTGTTACTGCATTTATAGAAACTATACTGGCTTTTAATTATATTCTCTCTCTTATATTTTCCATTCTCCATGAGAAGTGGAGAGGGTTGATCATGGGTAAAATGATTGAGTATAATAGAATCACCAATCTGGAATTATTTAGAGAACACCCAGATGCATCTCTTCCTATAAAGATGGAATAATATGTCCAAATTTACAGTTAGTGGCAGAGCCAGGAAAAGGACCAGAATGTCATAGATATACCCCTTCTGCCTGTATCTCAGCTTTTTGGTGTTCTAATGTATGCCACTTTTCCTTCTCAAAACATCCTTTTAGATCCTTAGAACTTATCTTAAATGGCTGAATGAGTTTAAATTTAAAGTGTTAATCCTTTCAGAAGTATTTCTATCTTAACCTAAAAAAATATAACTCTAAACGTGGGATTTCAGGTATAAGTGAGGATGGGTAGGTGGAGGTAGAGGAAGTGATCAGATGTTTTCTAACACGGTTGAAATCACAGCACACAGTCAGTTCCCTGGTCTCCTTATTTGAAGGACAGTTCAATCATAATTTACGTAACTGAAGACTTTTGAATATTTTACCAAAAGTAAATTCTACTGGTAGGAAATGTGTTTCTAATGAATAGAACAGCCTGATAACATTGAGTCAGTTTTATGGGAGGGAGTTCCTGTAGTGTGAGGTAACTTGACGGGTTTATGAGATGAAAATGTTTGCGAATCAATGTTTCAAAAAAAACCCTTGTTTGATACATGCCCTGAATTTTGACACATTAATATACTATCCATTCAGCACACCTAACTAAATAGAGCAAGAACTATGTGCCAGATTCTGACCTAGGATCTCAAGGACTGCACTAAGTTAAGGGCCCTAAGCTCCTGGAACCTATAAGGGGGTTGTGGGAAGGTGGAGATATAGATAACAAGGAAACAAACAAGTAATTTTAGATGGAACTAACTGAAATGAAATAAATAGCACTGGGAGATATGATAGGGATTGACTTGAAGCTACTTTGGGCAGGATGGTCAGAAGGCTTCTTTGGAGTGATGGTATCTGAGCTTAGACCTGAAGGATGAGAACTCAGAAACCATGAAGCACAGAAAAGAGGTGTATGGAAACTGAAGAAACAAGAGTCAAGGTCTAATGTGGGAATGAGCTTAGTACAGGACTAGAAAGGGATGTGACAGGAGACGAGATCAGAGAAGGAAGCAGGGGCCAGTTGATGTAGAGACAAGCTAGCTTGGACTTCATTCCAGGAATTGAGCAGTTTTAAGTAAGAAAGTGGTTGAATCCAATTTACCTTTAAGAAGTAGCTTTCACTGCTGTGTGGAGAATGGATTTAAGTAACAGTGAGGAAGCTTGGAATAAGACGGTGGCAGAAGACTTATGGACAGGTATAGGGCCAAATCTGAGACATAACCAACAGGACTTGATGGATCAGATTGTCAGAGGTAAGAAAAAAGGAAAAGCCAAGGATAAAAATATTCATTATCTAAATTTCAGTTTGATTTTATTAGATACACATAAAGGGCAAATATCACTTAAAAAGTGAAATAAAATAATTTTATAAAACAAATGATGTAGCCATTGCTAAAAAGCCATATCATTATATGACATTTTTATTCATTCTGTTTTACCAGAGATCTGACAATTTATATATATTGTTAAATTTAGTTACAGGCAAGATGTGTGATTAAACTATAAGGATTCAAGACAATTTTTAGGAAGGATAATGGCATTAAGCACATATTTTATAGTTTGTAATAACAGCTATGAATGTTTGAGACTTAGGCTTTAAATAAGAAGAATTAAAGAGACATTAAAAGGAAATAAACCTTCACAAAAACATGGAATAGGATGAAATGTATTCTGAAAAGCACTAAGTATATTGCTATAATTCATGGTAAATCCTAGTGGTAACTTTTCCAAAGAAATCATATAAATTCACCAAAACATTAAAGAGCAACTTTATTTCCTTTAAAGAAACAGAGAGGCACCAAATATATGGCAGTGATAAAATGTTTATGCTGATTGGATACTGCTTTGGCCTCATGAGCTATATACCTAAGAAAAATATGACACAGGGAAATTCATCAGGAGCATTAGACTTGTAGATATTAATTCAATGGCTAACAGATACAATCATTCTGCCCAAAGTCAGTAACTATCTGTCTTTTTATGATCAGAAACCTTGCATAATAATATTTTGCTCTTAAATACTGACTTTGATTTGTGAAGCTCAGATGCTTAACGGCATGGTTTCGTTAGATGCTTATTTTGAGCTAGATACCCCCAATCTCTAAGAACACCTTGAGATATATATATAAAAAAAAATCTCAAGAAGAAAGATGGAAAATAAATGAAAGGATTTTTTTCAATAGTTTGCTGAAAGCCTAGACAAATTAGAAGAATCACTTATCTGATGTCAAATGCAAACTCTTACTCTGGAGGAAATAAGTTGTTTCAATCTGTTGAAAAAAAAAAAGTTGTCTCACTTGAAACTACTGCCAGAAAGATACCAAAGAAATTTAATTTTTCCAAAGTTACCAATCACCCAGAACAAAATTATCCTTTTCTGTTCTCCATTGTACCTATGGGAGTCTAAACCTAGAATAAAGCTGGTTAAAAGGAAGTGAAGTCTAATAGACACTAGTATCATAAATAGATTCCTTAGCTGAGTGAGTCCAGGGTTCATAACTGGGCAGTTTGCCCATTGCCTAAAGGGATGATTGCCCTCGGTTTGTTTTTCTAACAGTTGTTATTTTGGGGAACTTTGCTTAGTGACTTGGCATTATGAAAACTCTACTTCAGCAATTTCCCAAAATCTTTAATAAAAAGAAAACTTTAAGGTGGATTAAACCTCATGTGAATATGGTTTCTTCGAAACAAACACCCACACATATACAAAAGATAATTTCTCCTTTGTATTCAAGACTACAAAGAGAAATTAATGTGGATTAAAACTCAAGTGAATAGAATTCCTCAAAAAACAAAGCGTAATACTTATTATGTTCCAGATTCACTGCTTTAAGCATATGCATAAATCATGAGACAAATGATGCCCCAATAAAAAGTTACAATAAACATATCCTGAATTGACTGATTACAAAATGAAGTTACCTAAATTATTTTTGTTTTGCTTTCTTCATCATAAACATAGTTAATTGTGATAAGTTTATTAATGGAAATTGAAAGACTGGTATATTATTTTAAATTTATTTAATGATCTAAAATGTCAACATACCAAGCATGAATGTACCAGGGATTTCTGATAAAGATTTTGGCTCAACCATTTAAGAACTGATGTCTACAAAAACTGTGAAAGCTTTGATTCCGAATTGAGGGAGATCAGACAGAGTAGGGTTAAGGATGCTTCATGACTGATGAATATTGCTATAAACATTTCTACATGCTCTATTTTTTCCATAGAATGTATTACCTTTGAATATATTATGTAGTTTTTTTTATTATATGTATTATTTATAGTCTGTGTTACCTCACTAGAATATCATATCCAAAGAAACAGGGCCTGGGTCTACTTTGTTCACTAACATAGCCCAAGTGCCTAGAAGACTGACTGGCACATAGCAGGTACTCAATAAATCTTCTTGGAATTAATGGATATTCTTTAGTTTTGAATAAATCCAAAACCAATGCCTCACTGAATAATTCGTACATACTCATGCATACACACATACAGAATTTAAATCCTATTTACTTCCAGTGCCTTTATTATCTGTTGGTAATCACTCAATGTATGAGCATAGACTTAAAATACCAGAGTGACAAATATTGGGCAAGTATTAAATATCTGTTTTAAATGAGCATATCATTAAAGATTGATATCAATGCTTTAACAATAGTGCATTCAAATTAAATAAACTTTCCAAACAGAATATAGCAGCCAATGTGACCCTTGAAAAGCTTGTATTATAAAACATAAAGATGCTGTCTTTGTTAGGCAATTCTAGCAAAATGTAGAAACGGAGTTAAATGTGATAAGAAAAAAGATTAAGTTATACTGACAAACATCACAAAGATTTTGAGCATATGGAATAAAATCTGATTTTCTTATCCCAGCTCCAAATGTCACAAACACCTATGCAAGGTCTTAATGGTAAAGAAGCGGATGCATTCTTAAGTTCCATCTGTCTAGTACTCTCAAGATCCTCCATGACGCTAAGGTTGTCTTCAGGTTTTCAGCATCCTATAATTCCTCATATACCCCTTCCCTTCTTAAGTAAGTAATGACTACTTTTATAAATAGTAAGTAGAACAGCATCCTCTAATCATCATTAAAACAACAATACCTGCTAATACATAATTTAAAAAGCCTAGGTATCTTGCTATGTCCTTCCACATCCAATCTCCATGCTCTGAGTATTGAATGAATACCACCCCTCACCCCTCATCCTCTACATTCCACTAGTCCCCATCCTCTCCCATCCCTCCAGATCCAGGTTGGGTTTAGCCAATCAGAATGTTCTCCAGCCACAAGAAAAAGAACAACTCCCTCCTGCCACATTTCTACGGGTTTGCTAGATTCCTCTACTGAGAATCTCGTCTCCTATTTGGAAGCCCCTCCATAAAACTGTTCTCAACCGGTAAAGATAGTGTTGTACCCTAGGGCTAGTGCTGGTAGGGAGTCCTTACAATTCCTAGGGTATAAGAAGCAAGGGGAACAAACAGGATGGTTTTATGGAGAAGCCAAGATGACCCATCAGTCTTGAGCTTTGTGCCATTTACACAGATGTAAAAGTCTGGATGTTTAAAGGCAGGGCATCAGTGTTAGAAAGTCGATGTGTATCTAATCAGACGTCTCGCAGGAAGGAGATGGCATTCCCAAACCAGATAAGAGGAAGAGAGAGACTATTGGCTTCTACAATTCACTCATTCCTCCACATCCTATTTGTTAGTGAGTCCTGTCAGGTCTACTTCTAAAATATATTTTGAAATTGTCCTCTTCTATTTATCTCTCCTGCTACCCGACTAATTCAGGTCAACCTCCTTTCCTACCTGGTCTCCCTGCTTTCTCTTGATTGCGATGGTCTTTATGAGCTTATTCCCTACTTTGTGCTCTCCCACAACTTCAATCCACATAGTAAGCAGAGAGATCTTTTAAAAACACAAATAGGTGATGCAATTCTCACTTAAAATGCCATAATGGCTTCCCATTTCAATTTGGTTAAAGTGAAAATGCCTTACAGTGGCCTGCAAGGCCCAACAGAAACGCCTCTGCCTGGTTTTCTACACTCATCACGCAAGTGTGCCCACCTTTTAAACACACAGTTTTCCTTTTTCTCCTAAAACAAATTGAACTTTCTCACCTTGGGGCCCTTGCATTCACTCTTTCCCTTACCTGATACACCCTTCTCCAGGGATTCTCCAGAAATGATTTGTGCCATCCTTCCTCTCTAGCATGGTCTTCCTTCCTTTGTAGCACTGATCGGTTGTCATTCTGTTCATGTGGTGTTTGTTTATCGTATGTCTCAGCCCATTGAAGTGTCAGGTAGATGAAGCCAGAGACTTTATTTACATTGGAGATAAACCTAGAATAGTCTGGCTCATCATTAGTAACTATTTGGTTGTTGATTAAATGAATGAATGTCACGTCATTCAACCCTGCTTCCATTTTCACAAGGGACTTCTCACATAGTCCTAACTGCACAATGTTCCTACACTGTGCCTTTCTTTTCCACTTCTGTGGCCTGAATATTTATATTGTCTTAGAGCAATTCAAAATTTATATCTCTCCATGCTCAACTGCTAAGGTCAATGACATTTCTCCTAAGATACAAGGTATAGAATATTCCCATTAACTAAGAACATTGTCCAATGACCAGGCAATGACACCTATTTTCTATCACCACAGCTAAGTTTTCTTATTAATGCCTATGTTCTCCATTATGTCTGGTTTCCTTGCTCAACATAATGGCTTGAGATTCATCCATGTTCTTACGTGCATCAATAGTTTTATTGTTGAGTTGTTTTCCCTTGTATGGTCATACCACTATGTGTTGATTCATTCACCTGCTGATGGACATTCAGTTTGTTTCTAGTTTGGGGACATTATGAATAAATTTGCTATGCAAGTTTGTGAACAAATCTTTGGTGTTGATATATATTTTCATATCTCTTGGATAAATACTTAGCAGTAGAATGTGGGGTCATGATCAGAAAGATGTATGTTTAAATTTATAAAAAACTATCAAAGTTTTCTAAAGTGATTATGCTATTTTTCATTTCCAGCAGCAGTGTTTAAGTATTCCACTTGCTCCATATCCTTGCAACACTTGGTATGATTTGTTTTAAAAATTTTAGCCATTCTAACAGGTTTGTAGTAGTATATCATTGTGCTTTTAATTTACATTTCCTTGATGAATAAAGATGCTGAGTATTTTTTAAAGTTCTTATTATCCATTCTTTTATCTCCGTTTGGGAAGTATATGTTTTTTTAATGAAAATAATTTCATTGACTGCTGCAATTATTTGCAAAATGCCTGAACTCTCAAGTATACAGCATGTTTATCAACAAATTTTAGCTTCAATGAAACGATTCTATGATTGAGTTGAATTCTAGTAGCATTCACAGTATACTGCATTTTAATACAGGAAACTACCATCTTGTTTATAGGCATGCTTTTAATTTTTTTGAAAGGAACAAAGGCAGTCTGACTAGCACAACATACCAATACCCTCATACTGAACAATTTTCATTCTTTTAATTTAAAATTATAATCAAGATTAGGACATCTTATTCTCCCTAAGATACATGTAATCTGAAATCGGCACAGCAAGAGTTTGCCACAAATGCAAGGAGATAGAGATGGCTCATTTGCTTTTAAAATGGATACGATGAATATAGCGCATGTAGGGAAAAATTAACTAACTGGAATAAAATGTTTTTCACAACCATTCCTCTCAGCTGGAAACACTACCATCACTTTTTTTTTCAGATAGTAAGAAAGTCCATAAACTGAAAATGCCTCTATTTTCAATCACTTAAATCTTATTTTAATTCTGAATTTGACAGAGTAGAACAGCTACTCATGAACCTTCATATTCTTCAAAAGTACAATCTTATCTTTTTGCTAATCCTACAGTGAAAAGACCTATGATTCAGCATGTTTTTAATAACAAAAAATGCTATTGCATTTTGAATACAAGATATATGCCTGTGTATGAGTAGCCAGTGCAAGTAAGGAATGTATCATACTACGCTCAATATATTGCATTAGAAAGTTACATAATGGGAAGTGTAGTGGGGGATACTTCCCTTTCTAAATACCATGATTTTGGTTTTGTTGTGATTTGTTCACTCTTCCTCAAGCTACATACCTCAAACTCATCTCATCCTCTCAGTACCCGCATTCAATTGGGGAAATTTCTTCAAGGATAGCTTTTAGTTATTCTCTTCTGATTCTTCTCTCTTGCCAATTACTTCAGTTCTTACCCATAGCTTCTCTCTCTGCCAATTCCCAAAGCTTCATAAGGAACCTTTTGACTTCACTTGCTCCCACAGCTCATCAGAACTCCGCATCGTCACCAAAGTTACCCTTTAATCGCTTATACCCTCCCCTAAAGCATTTAGTACTCCCTATTTCCTACCATGAAAAGCTCCAGTTCTTTGAGAACAAATAAAGAGACTTTTCAAATCTCACTATCAACCTATTCTATCCTCCACATCTTCCTTCACTATTCCTCATTTCCAACACATGCTTCAGTTAGAAATTTTAATAGATATTAAATCAACATTCATATGTCTAGGTCTTTGCTTATGCCATTCTCCCTCCTTAGAATGTCTTTTCCTATTTCCCTTGTCAGATAAAATTCTCCTTAATTTCCAAGAATAAGCTCAATGAACACTTCTGTGGGACATTCCCAAACTATCTCAGGCAGAATTACTTCTGCCCAGTTTTTCCACATAGTGTATACCTGCCTGTACTACAATCCTAATCACATTCTATGTTAATTATTGCTATAATTTTATTTTGTATCCACCAGACTCTGCAATGGATAGAGGACTAGGCAGAATGTCCTACTTACACCCCTAGCAAAAATTAGGGGAGAGGAACTGTGTGCTTCTGGAACAAAGCAGAATCTTAATTAATGACTGTTAACTTAACGCATGCAATATTTACACATTTAAGACTCACAGGATATACAGAAGTTATAACTATTGTTTCTTTTCTTTCTACTCTCATACCTATAAGGCATGCAGCTTTCCTAACCTCACACTTAAAGCAACTATCAAAAGAAGAACAAACAAAACCCAAAATTAATAGAAGGAAAGAAATCATATAGATCAGAGCAGAAATACACAAAATAAAAACTAAAGGAAAAAAAAAATCAGAAAACATCAATGAAACTAAAAACTAGTTCTTTGAAAAGATAAACAAAACTGATAACCTTTAGCCAGACTCATCAAGAAAAAAAGGGAGAGGGCTTAAATCAATAGAACCAGAAATAAAAAAGGAAACGTTACAGCTGACACAACAGGAATACAAAGGATCATAGGAGGCTACTACAAGTAACTATACACCAATAAAATGGACAACCTAGAAGAAATGGGCAAGGTCTAAGAAATGTACACTCTCCCCAGACTGAACTAGGAAGAGATAGAAAATGTGAACAGAACAATTACCAGTAATGAAATTGAATATTTATTTTAAAATCTCCCAACAAAGGCCCAGGATAAGATGTCTTCACAGGTGAATTCTACCAAACATTTAGAGAACAGTTAATGCCTATCCTTCTAAAGCTACTCCAAAAATTGCAAAGGAACACTTATGAACTCATTCTATAAGGCTGCCATCACCCTGATACCAAAACAAGATAAAGATATTACAAAAACAAACAAACAAAACCCCCTACAGGTCATTTGTGACAACATGGACAGAACTGGAGATTGTCATACTAAATGAAGTAAGTCACACAGAGAAAGACAAATATCTTACGATATCACTTATTTCTGGACTGTAAAAAAAAATGATACAAATGAACTTATTTACAAACCAGAAATAGACTCATAGACATAGAAAACAAACTTATGGTTATCAAACGGGAAAGGGTGGGGAGGGATAAGTTAGAAGTTTGGGATTAGCATATATAAACTACTATATATAAAATAGATAAACAACTGTATAGCACAGGGAACTATATTAAATATGTTATAATGACCTATAATGGAAAAGAATCTGAAAAACAATAAACATACATATGTATATGTGTAACTGAACCACTTTGCTGTACACCTGAAACTAACAACATTGTAAATCAACTATATTTCAATAAGAAAAGATATGAAAAGTATGTTCAAAATTATCTTTGTTTCAACATAGCCTTTACAACTGTACAGTGGTAAACTGACCATTTAAAAGTGTAACTTCCATCAATGTATACAATAGAGGAACAATAACACTGAAAATGGTTCACTCAGCACTTTATAAAATAATCAATCAATCAGTGCAATAGGCAAATTTTAGGAATACCATTTCTACATTGAAAACCAATAGGTGCCGCAACAATTGTGTCCACTTAAAGAAGCAGATTTGACAGGATCTGGAAAACTAGAGAGGGAAAGTCCCCTTCAAAGGAGACAGTGGTACTCAGCTTTGGCAGCACATAAGTACAATATTGCCAGATCTTCAGTTTTTCAAGAGGAAAAATGGATGCATATGGAGATCTCTCAATTTTTAAATGTGGGCAGCCCCTTGACACAAAACAAGAAACAGTCTATGGTCTAAACAAAATATATCTTCAAGTCTCATATACCAGCAGCGGTCATTTTTAACTTATTTTAAGTATGCTGAAGAAGTTCAAAGTTAGTGACCTTTCAAGAGTCACTCTAACAGACTAGGATTCACTGGCATATTTGCAACAACTATTTTGTTTTGAACTACATTTGGCAAGGGGTATAAAAATAATTTTAGAAGTTCAGAATTCCACACACAAAAAAGTTGCTACTGTTCAACTTTAAGAATATACTTCATCCAGGTTTTATGGATTTTATTCAAGCATAAGGAGAGGCCCCATACAAATCTGGTTTGGGGGGTGCCTTTCTATTTCGTGACAGATCTTGATATTCTTTTTCTAGCACCTGAGGACTTACTGCTTTTTTGCAGCTCCATCCTCTTTCCCTATTAACAAGATGCCTATCCTCTGTGGACTAACTTTGGATCATACTTTGAACCAAAGCAAACAAATTAAACCAACTTACTGACAACAAAATGAGAACTGTACATAAAATGGCCTTAATGTATTACCCTTTTCATGCTTGTTGGACTATTTAAAAGAGGGTATTAGCTCACAGGCTAGGTAATGGCCAGGTAAAGGACTAGAACAGAGGCCTGCTTGGCCCTCTTAAAAACTTATAGGGAGCAGATAATTCTAGGCATCACCCAAGCATCATTATGATTTTTTAAAATTCCTAGTAAGCTCTTCAATTCTCCGAGCATGCCATGGATTATTTAATTTACTCTTTGTTAAAATGCCAGCATCTGTTGTCAACTCTCAAAAGGAAATACTGATTGAGAATCTATAGTTACTCATAGTCTCTATGGAAACAGGATGACATCACTGAAAGTCAAGGATTCATGTAATACTAAAACAATATTCTTTAATATTATTATGATTTATTATACTAGCATTTCATCATCTGTGATATGAAAATAACATATAAGGAAGTACTTTGTAATCTGTGAGACAATATTCAGGTGATATTAAGAACAGCATGAATGTTATAAGATCTTTTAATGGTCTGAGCCTAATTAGCACAGCAATTATGTTGCCTGAGTTTCCCTTTATGCTCTCCACATCACAACAATGAGCTCTTACAACCTGTATCAGGAGAAGCTTCCATTTGTTGTTCTCATAATGCTAACATGGGTCAGGGAAATAGAAGGCTGAGGGTAGAATAGAGGAGAAGGGCTGGTGATGAATGCTTCTACACTGCATGAAAACATTCTCTTTTTCCCATGAATACCCAAGAGGTTCCACTAAGTCCCTATGGATATCCGTGACCTCCGATTTGGTGATATAATCTGATTAAATCTTGAGTCCAGCTAAGGGTGTCAAGTTTGATAACACCCGCAAATGAAATGTTAAGTGTCTAATTTATGCAGACTAGATCATTTCACTTTTCATTTTATTTTATACCATACTGGAGTAAAAAAATTCTCTTTTACCTACTTTGAAGAATTTGTAACACTTGTACTTACACACACATACATGTATACAGTAAAAGGAAGATGGTTTTGATTAGATGTAAAAGACTACAGGATAAAACAGATAAGAAAACTTTGACATTGGAGTTGAGGGGGCTCGGCGCAGATTTTTTAAAATTAAAAAAAAATCCAATTTAGCAAAAAACATCTCTTTCATTAATAAAAGCAGTAAAATTATTTTTGGTATTTCTCTTGCTTTCTCTTTTAAATTTTTATACTTTAGCCATAAAATTAAACTTCCTCCTATGGAAAAAACAAACTAGTCCACCGAAGTCATTCATCATCTAATATTCAATAATGTTCAATAAAAGAAGTTCTAAATATTTTCAGTATTATTTTCAATAAAGAATGAAGACAGGTAATAGTAAATTTAATAAATGTTACACACAAGAAATGAAAATGATGAAATAAATGCACTATTTCCTTTCATTTTGACTGACATTAGTGAAGCACTTAACATTAAGTGAAATTAAGCATATTTTAAAGTTTAGTAACTTTTTAGTGCCATATTTAAGGAATGCTACTATAACTTCAATAGCTAAGAGGGAGCATAATTTATTTGAAAGAGCACTAATCTGGGAATAAGAAAACTTGTGTTCCAGTTGGGTGCAGTATCAGAGTGGTTGTGTGCTCTATACAAGTCACTGAGTACCTTTGGGCTACAGGGTAAAATGAGGCAACAGATTATACCTCAGATCCCTTCCAGTGTACTATTATACAGTTCCTACATACAAGTATGCATCCCATTTGGACATTTTAAGCAATCTAAGTTCTCCTAGCAGGTTAATAAATGCCCATCAATTTTATCACATATAGCTTCAAACCACGACTGTTTTCAAATGAATAAGTTAAGCAGTTGCTTTATATCTTCTTATTCAACTTGTGGCCCCTGGACCAGCAGCATCAGCATCACCTGAGAGCTTATTATAAACACAGATTCTCAGAATCCACTCCAAATTTACTCAATAAGAATTTGCATTTTACAAGATCCCCATGGGATTCATGTGAACAATTAAGTTTGGGTAACATGGCTTAGTACTAGACTCCTTCCACCAAATTATTCCTTGTATGCATTTTGAAATTTTAAATATCATCTTATAGTCCTCATTTTATAATGAGAGATACATTTGGCTTAATACACTCTTAAATTTTAAATATTTCTGGCTGAACCACATCTCAGTGTGTGCATTTCTGGCTCTTTTGCTGTTAGTATTAAAGGTCTAAAAGTGAGGAGGCTAAAAATAGTATAAGGGTGAAGAGCATAGAGAATTTCCACTGGATGGTTTTCTGTCATCAAATAATAGAATGGGAACCCTGGGTGGTAAAGGATTATCCTAGGAGAGACAAGTAGCAGATGAGGGTGAAAGAAAGAAAGTGTGTTCATTTGTTCATTCAACAAAGCATTTGTAGAGCACTGTGGTAGATTGGAGGATATAGCAATACCCAGTCACTGCCCTCATGGAACTTGTATTCTAGCAAGGGAGACTCCAAATTTGAAATGATACCCCATAAGTCCCCTCATCCAGGTAGAAATGCTTTACATTTTCAATCATGGCCTCAGAGAGCACAGTCATCTTAGAAGAACAGTAAGTTTTTTTCCCTTGGCATTTCCTATTTTAATTGTTTTGAGATTGTGCCCTACATCCTAGTCTGGATGTGCAATGTTTGCTTCACATATTTTATAAAGTAAGGTAAGAATCTGGATTTTCATGTTGGCAAATTGTTGGCAACAATTCACATGTTTGCATGCTTTCAAACTACAATGCAGCTTAAACAAAATAGGTATGTGAGCAACATGTGCTTGTTGGATGTAGCTTATTAGCCTCAGCAGAAAAATTTGCTGTAATAGTGATATAAACATCTTTTTCAAGGAATATACATTTCACATATATTTCATTTATATAAAGCATAATCATACAAATGAAAACCTTTTGTAAGATTAATTTATACAATTCTTCTAATAAACATTGAAAATGTGCCAAGAATTGGAGTGATGTAGATTTTCATAGAAGTCTTTTTAATAAGTAAAAAAAGATTAACAATATAATTATACATAATTAGACATATAATATATATTTATATTAATCTATAATATAATATAATTAGACAGTATCAACTTTATTGAATATCTGGAAGAATTTTTTTTTAAAAAGACCTAACTCACAGTAATATATGCCTCATTGAAAGCTTTTTATAATTATTCTAATTGCTATTTCTATCATGATTTATAAATTTCAAATTTGGGGGGGAAGAAAATGAGAAAAAGTTTCGGCTCTGTTGGTGATTTCCACTGTCACTGATTTCTTATGGATTTGCTAAGCCAATACATTTGGATTTCAAGTCACTTGAAATAATGGGGAAAAATATCAGTATTGTCCAATTCGACATGTCCACGTGATTTGTGGATAATAAAATAAAAGAGCAAATTTTTTCAACCAATTTTGCCTGTAATTAAATACGAGTAACTATATTCAGTCAGTAATAGTTACCCAATCTCATACCAGCACAAAGACAAAGTAGAACACAAAAGCTTCTCCTGTTTAGATGAACGTAAACAATTTTGCCCTTGCTTTCAAGGCACAGACTTTACACAGTAATTATGTTTAAATATAGTTCTGTTGTTTTTAAACAACAGATGGCTGCCATCTTGTACACTTCCACTTTTATAGAAATATTTTATTGTTGACTGAGAAGCCCAAAAGGATTTTCATTTGTTATTCTGCCTGCATGTCTTTTGAATTGTACAAGAGACTAGTTCAGGGAAAAATAAGATCTTGAATATGAAGGATGAAAATCTGGTAGCTCTCCATCCTTGAATTCACATGTGATTAGTGTCAGGGTTAGGGAAGGTGCCAACAGTAGAGGTCAGGTAATTTTTAGACCGGGTGTGAGTCTTAAGACTCAATTAGCAATAAAGTAAAGCAAGCATGACCAAAGCCAAGTTTTATTGTACCTGATCCCTAGTGAGTAATCAGTCCGTATCTGTTGAATGAATAAATTATATTCAGTAATATGTTGTCTGAAATCATAAATCTCAGTTTTTCTAATGTAAGTCTTTGAAAGCAAGCATTTAAAGCTATTTGCTCCATCAGATATCCAGCTTTAAGGAGCTTAAATTTGGTTGCTAAAATGTTTATTTTAAAAATGTGGGTGTTTGGCTTCATACAAAGTCTGAAGTTCTTTTATTTGATGACTTATGTTAGGTCATTATCAATAACCAATATTCTGAGGGTACCCACAGCTGATCAAGAAGAGACTATAAACCATAAAATAGTCTAAATTACTTTCTCCAAATATCTTTCAACTATCTTCTCTTCCCCGGCCCCCTTTCCCCAGTTCTAGGAAATTGCAAAAGTCTGGAATACAAACTTTTATTTCCAACTGCAGAAAATTATGAAAACAAGGCACAAAGGGAATGCAAAAGTGAATAAGAAAAATTCCTTGACCTTGTGGAATTTAAAATCTAGTTTGGAAAGATGATGAATGACACAATATAAGGAGGAGTAAAATAAATGCAGAAGAGCAGGAGAAGTAGGTAAAAGTGATGGCAGTACAAAGAAAAAGGCAGGATGAATTGTGAGCATGATGACCAGGAAAGCAACAGGCTGGACAGAAGAACTGTGACTGCTGATTAAGGGAGGAAGAGCATGCTGGCATCTTTAAAGGCCCCGAGTGCCTGCTACTGCCTGGAAACAACAAGGAGGAGCATGTGTCCAGGATGTGAAGACAGGGGCAGGAGATGAGGAGGGATCTAGATTATATGACGAGAGCATTTAGAGGTGATGCTCTTTATTCTGTAGGCAGGACTGTGTCATTCAATAGGTGTGTGTTGAGGACGTCATGATCAAGTATTTGTGGAATTGAGAAAGTAGTAAGTTCAGCAATAAGTTATTGAGACCTGAATGAATTTGAGTATGAAATGCAGGAGAAGGATTGAGAGGGATATGGAGATAGGAAGGGACAGATCAAATGGGTATGGTGATCACTAACGGTAAAGAAGACACAGAGGTGCAAAGAGGGTGGGGTCCAAAATCACCTTCAGTCTTTGGCTTTGTAACTGGACGGATGTGGATTTCATCAAATTATTCAGGGAAGACAAAAGAAAGTGTACATTTTAGTTTATATATATAAAATGCAGCAGCTACTCCTCAGCTTAATACTTGTTATTCCTTCTATCAGGAACACTGTTCCCAGCCCTGAACACTTAAGTTAACTCTCACTCATCATTCAGGTCTCAGCTAAAGCATTATTTACTGGTTGAAGTCTTCCCTCAGCACTGAGACAGTAATAGGTGCCCTTACCATCGGTTCTCATTTTATGCTCTACTTCTTTTTAGCACTTAGGATATTTGCTTCTTTATTCTATGCCTGTTATCCCAATGGACTGAAAGCTCCAGGCAGGTCTTGTTCATCAGTGAATGACCTTCACCTAAGACTCTACTTTCATACAAACTTGTTCAGTAAATTTTCAGTACGCGAATGAATAGCTGATGAATTTGTCAAAGGGGTGAGCTATGGCATATGACCTGTCTGTGTTTCCATTTTGCTTCTTACAGGGTAACTATTTCCACTCCAAGCACGGCAGGACACGAAAAGCACACCATTCTCCCAAATTCTTCCTTTCCCTCTTTGCTTGTTTAATCATCACAGGAGATTTTTCTCTTTCAAGTGAGCTCTTGAACTCACTTGTAACCTCCCAAACAACCCCAAAGACAAATAAGTGTAGGAGTAATGAAAGTAACAACTAGGAAATGGAAAGTGAATTAGGATATAATGACTCTCTCAAGCTCAAGGCCTTTAAAAATGCCCTAATTCTCTGTTTACAATTCCCACCAAAGTCTTCATCTGCCTCCTGTCTTTCCCTAATTAGATCTGCTTTCTTAAAGCATCATGCTGAAGGCATGAAAGAAAAATCCTACTCAGTGATGTTGTTAAGGTTTCAACTACCCTTATTTTATGTCACTGCTTTTCTTATTTTCCTTTTTTCTAGTTCATTCATTCTATTTTTAAAATTTTTATTTTATTGTGGTAAGAACATTTAACTTGACATCTACCTTGTTAAATTTTTAAGTGTAGGATACCATATTGTAGATTATAGGTACAATGTTGTACAGAAAATCTCTAGAACTAATTCATCTCACTTAAGCAAAACTTCATTTCCTTTGATTAGTGACTCCCCATCTTCTCCTCTTCCCAGTCCCTGGCAATCAGCATTCCACTCTTTTTTTTTTTCCCTCAAATGACAGGAATTAATTTTTCTCACAGTTCTGGAGACTGGAAGTCCACTATCAGGGTCCCTTCAGGGTTAGTTTCTGGTAAGAAGCCTCTTCCTGGCTGCACGCCACCACCTTTTCTCTTTGTCCTCACATGACCTTTCCTCTGTGTGCATGCATACAGAGATCTCTGGTGCCTCTTCCTCTACTTACAAGGACACTAGTCCTATGGGATTAGGGCCCCGCCCCTATGACCTCATTTAACTTTATCTGCTTAAAGGCTTTATCTCTAAATGTGGTCACAGTGGGGGTCATTTACACTCTGTATGAATGTGACTATTTCAGATACCTCATGTAAGTGAAATCATGTTGTATTTGTCTTTCTGGGATTGGACATTATTTTCATTTAAAGGCACACTTCATGTGTAGTACAGTAAGGGAAAGTATGTTTAACCTGGAAATGCAACCATGATTATAATGTCGATTTTACAGCCATTTAAAAATAATGGAAACAGTTTATTTCAAAAGAAAATGTGACTGAAGATACAATTTAAAGCATATCAAAGTGGAGCTACTTGGTGTGAAGTCAAGCTGTTGAGAGACTCCATCATAGCCTCTATATCTTCCCAACACAAGCACCTCACTAGTACTTAGTGAAGAAGTTTGAACTACATTCTCTCTTTAGGAACTACATTATCTCTATGGGAACACCATTTTCTAGTTCAAAATTTCTGACACCAAAATCTATAAAAAAAATTCTTTCTATAGTGGGGGATTTTTATGTATAAAGAGGTATATCCACTAGAACCTTATAAACCTTAGGAGTTTTAACTAGTTGGAGAGAAATATAAGCAGTTGATACCTTAGCATGATACTCATGTATATTTTAAAATTCCTATTATTGTTGCTTTAATGTTGTTTATGAAAGGGGCTTATTTATATCTTTCACTACTATTCACTTTTTCCCTCAGCTTTATGAGATATAATTGACATATATCATTGTGCGAGTTTAAGGTATACAACCTGTTTATTTGACACACTTATATACTGCAATATGTATTAATCAGTTTTTCGCTAATTACATACAAAGTTCACAAAGCTCCCAAGACTTTTCTCCAAGACACAGGATATGTTCCTGCTTCTGATGTTGTTGTGAACATAGTGACAAATGGAAATTTTCCATTAAATATAAAATGTCTTATAGGCACAGATCAGTCCTGTGTAGCCCTGCAAGTACAGTTAATTTTTTAGATCAAATCACCTTTAGAAAGTCCATTTTTTTCTAAAAAGGAACAGATTAGAAGTTATTCATCTGACTAAGCCACTCTTTTTTTTTTTTTAAACAGATATAGAAAGGGAGGGTGGGAAGGAGGGAAGTTGGAAAGAAGGTAGAAAGGAAGGAGAGAAGAAAGATAGGGAAAGAGAGAGAGGGAAGGAGAGATACTACTGAAGGGTTTCTACAAATTGTGGGTTCTCATATTTTAACACCTATATTACTAGACTGGTACAAGTACCTCTATGTAAGCATGTGTTATGTATATAGTATTCCATATAAATGTATATAGTACTGTGTGTTCATGGGGCATAAAATGAGAAGACCACAAATGTACACTCTTAAACATGATCTACTTAATCTATTTTAGGTCAGGCCTTGTAGGTATGTTTTTAATTAGGTTATTTGTCCAGCCCCTAGCGTAGCAAGATATACATGTAAACACACATGCATGTGCATGCAAATGCGTGCGCACACGCACACACACACACAGCTCCCAAGGCATTTATTAACCCAGATGAATTATAAAAATGTCTATGTCATCATTAGCCTATATTCTTTCTGATGTAGTTGGATTCATAATTAAGTTATAAGCTTTAATCTCTAAATCTCAATGCAATTATGCGAAAGCTACCACATAGTTACAGATAAAAGATCCTTGCTACATAAACTCAAAGGGAAACTTCTCAGCCACAGAAATATTTGGGCGCAGAGAGAGAAGCAATGGTAGTTCAGCACACCCAGTTCATGAATAAGTAGCAAGGGCTAAAGCAAGAGGAGGAGAAACTAACCAGCGTTCGCTTTTACTGCCGAACCCTTTCTTTTCGCCCTCCACACCAATGAACAATAGAAATTAACTTCTACCCACTATAGTGAACAAAAAACATTTAAAATCTAAACTTAAAATAGACAAACCAATACTGTTTGAATTTAGTATAAAGCACAGTAATGGAATTAAGAGCTTTCCTTGATATTGACTCTCATCACAGACCTCAGAACTTCAAATAAAAAGATCAGAAGGACACTTAAAGGGCTTCAGCATCCTTCACAAAGCTTGACACATACATAAAGACACACACGTACATACAGATGTACAAACAAGGAAAATTCATAAGTGGTTTGTAATGGTGATATAATCATTAATATATGATATTAATATGTATTCCCTTTATGAGTGAACAGATATAGTCTGAGAAGATTCTGTCACACCATAACTATCTCATCATAGTAATTATATAATAAAATTGACAATGAATTAATTTTCTATTTTGAAAGGCAGAGTTAAAATTCCTTTTCAAGGATAGAAAAAATAGTACTTTAATGTGGTCTAAGTCAGAAATATTGTGCTGTATTTTTCTCTTTAAGATAGAGCTGGAATTGATGGTAGAAGCAAATAGATAAATAGCACAGGTTAAAGTGGTTTGCTCTTTATTATTTATTCAAGCCATGATTTTCTGAACACTGACCCCAAACTACTGAAGAGCAGGAGAGAAAAGAGAAGTTTGTTTTATTTTTCTTACACCTTCCTTCCTGCAATGGGAATTCAAACAACAGACAAGCCCTACCGAATATCTTATCTATCGCAAAGCCTTGACTGATTTCATGTGCAGATGTGCTGTCAATGACAGGGTTTAAATCTGCAAAACACGGAATAATTATTTTTTTCTCCCTTTTATTTAGGGAAAATTCATTCAGTGCAACTTTCTTTATCTGAAATGATATAGCAACATTTTTCCTTTGAAAAACACGAGACACTGTTAGAAAGGGAACAGAGTGAACCGAAACCACAGTCACAATCACCCATGTCTATCAAAGTTGGACACATATTTTTTGGGCAAAACTTTATCTCTGAAAACACACATACTCTCCTGCTTCAAATATTTTAAACTTGGAGGTGACACTTGGGGTAGCATAAAACCTTCTAGCCCATATGATCAGCATTCATTTTCAGGGAAAAGACCTGGCAGGCACATATAGTAAACAGCCTGAAGAATATTCTCAGGAAACAATAATTTGCTTGAATTATGGATGTTGAAATGGAATTACCACTTCCATAGAGCACTCAATCCCGATTCCATCCTGTGGAAAATCTCACGAATTCTACACTCCCACAAAACATGACATAAATCAATAGTTTGTTAGTGGATGGAAATGCCGTTTAGATATCAATAGATGTGCAAATTTGAATCAGAAAGTCAGATATTAGAGACATTTACTTAATTTTGTACACAAAAAGCTATAGTGTGTGGAGTTGCCATTTATTACATAAATGTATTTAAAGTTTCTACCAAGATAATGGTGGTAACAGACACCACTTAGCAGGATAGAGTAGTAAAGTACACTCTCGAGCCAGTCTGCCTAGATTTGACTCCTAGCTCTGTCACTATTAGCTCTAACATTTAGCCTTTAAGTGCCTTCACTTTCTTATGTGCACAATGTGGAAAACAATAGTGTCTACCTCATAGGCTTGTATTAATCATGTAAAGAACAGACAATAGTGTCTGGCATATAGTGAACTTTCAATAAACGTAATCTATACATTTCTACACTTCACAGTGTATCTCATATCAGGTTTCCTTACTGGTATGCACTTTAGCTTTCTCATCATATCGTTTGTTCCTTACATTGAAAAATAAGTTGGAAGGGAGACTTATTCATTTTCTTTTATTTTGATATAAGAATGGAGGAAGGCAGGAAGAAAGAGAGATGCAACCAAATTTCAGTTTCAACCTTGGTATTGGACCAAAATTTGTTATTTGGTTTCATACTGAGTTTTGGAAGGCTAAATGGCCATATGTCTCCAATTTTATTTCCTCAGATTATACTTCAACAATGATTGTGTAGTTGCCATCCAGCAGAATAATGTCAGTCACATAAAGAGGCATGTTATTAGGTTTTATTGTCAAATACTGAATATCCACTTTCAAATACAGCCAAATATTTTAGATGTAACTTAAAGTGAAAATCTTTTTATATGCTTTGTGGATTTAAATTTTATCAGTCAGTTGATTTATAGAAGTATATTTACTGGGAAGGTAAAATGTGTAACCACTTTGAAAAACAGTTTTGCAGTTCCTCAAAAATATGACCGAGCAATTCCATTCATGGTATATAATCGAGAAAACTGAAAACAAACTTGTCCACACAAAAATGTGTCCATGAAAGTGCATGGCAGCATTAGTCATGGTAGCCAAAAAGAAGAAAAAACCTAAGTGTCTGTCAATTAGATTAAAAAAATGTGGAATAGCCGTACAATGGAAGATTATTCAGCAATAAAAAGGATAAAGCACTGATACATGCTACCACTGGGATGGAAGAACCCTGAAAACATTATCTTAAATGAAAGAAGCCTAACACAAAAGGTCACATTTTGTAGTATTCCATTCATATGAAGTGTCCAGAAACGACAAAGTCATAGAGACAGAAAGTAGATTAGTGGTTGCGAGGGGCTGGGGGGATGAGGGAATGGGGAGTGACTGCTAAGGCGCACAAGGTTGCTTTTCACGGTGTTAGCAGGTAGATTGGAATAAGTCTGTATTGGACACCCTACTACACAGATGATGGGGGCCTGAGCAGCAGTAGTCCTGGGACTTGTCTATAAACAGAAACGTCCTCCACTAAAATTCACACCAGCTAGTAAATTCATAGGAGAAACGTGTATGAAAGCTTGTTCATGTTGTCTTTCAGATTAACTAATGTTTCTAGAGCCCTTAAAGCAGTGCCTCGGATATGCTAAGTGCTCTATCTGAGTGCCTGTTAAATAACGCAAATAAAAAGTGCAGACTCTTTAAAAATAAAGTTTAGAAAAAGAGAGAGAATGAGATACAATATCACTTTTCTCTTATGTCTAACATAAAATTAACATTTGTCACTAGGAAAATACAACCACTATGAAAAAGTAGGTATACATAGGAAGACACAGACCACATTTTGTACTCCACATACAGGTGACTTAAAAATCATTTTTGCTGTTGATCTCCAGTCAGATAGTAGGCACTCAAAATGGCCTGGCAGGCTTTGCACACAGGTTTATGTATCCAAGCGATCACCAACATCCAGTGTGCGATCTATTAGTCAATCAATACTAACTGGGAGCTCGAAAGGAGAGGGCATTGGGCTAACACTGAATCCTGAGCTGTGCACTTAGCACTAAAGACAGAACTGGGCTCGCTGCACATTTACTTTCGTTTGAAAAGGCAAAATAAAAAGTATTTCTCTGAGCAATTTTAGTTTATATTCAGCAATTTTCCTTCAGCTTAAAATGCGCTTGAGAAAGCTTATTAATCAGAAGATTCATGAAGTTCGAATCACTGCATCTAAAATACTTTTTCATTCCTAGCTTATTGAATTCTAAAAGAAGATCCATCATAACACTTGTCATAATAACATAAAAATAAGTATAATTTTTAAAGAGTTATAGTTAAACACTGTATACTATTTGCCTGGGGTCATGAAGTAGAAAAACAGAATTTTTCAAAATGGTGAATAAAGGCTTAAAAGTCTTGATACATATAATGGAGTTTTTTTTTTTATTTAAAACTATTAAACAGAATAAACTTAGCAGAGAGATTTGTCACATTCGGAATGATCTAATTCGAAAAGAAGCACCACACAAAGATATATTTTAAAACATATAAGCAGTCTTATTTGCTTCAATTCTCTTCTTAAATTACTTTAGTGTTATGTAATAGTTTAAAAGATCAGACACCCGAAGTTTATGGGCATAGTTTTGATCAATGAAAAATATTCATATTTATGTGCCACCATTACCTTATTGTTCTTGAAATCACATGTACACTTATGTAAATGATGATTACTAGACTCAACATTAACTCTTGCCCATTTTGGACAATTTGTATTGCATTAGCCTTATAAAAATCAGTAATTATATAAATTTCAGATACTATAGACTTATTTCCTATATCATTTAGTTAGCAACTAATGCTAAACTGCCTTGTAATATATGCTGCATCTTTACTTCAAATTTATTCAATTTTTATATTGATTCCCACCTTTTTCTATTTCCTTTCACCATTTAGATTATAATTTCCTTTGCAATACTAACAACAATTCATACCTTAGTTTATACTAGGATATCTTAATCAACAGTATTATTCAGAGTTAGGAGAATAGCTTGCCACACATAAATCGAAACACCTTCCAAATGAGTGGGGGGAAATGTGTTACGGCTAAAAGAGCAAAAGGACTTGACAATGGAGTTTGCTAATGTCCACTCCTTAAAAATGACAACTTAAAAATAATTTAAGTATAGTTGATTTACAATGTTGTGTTAGTTTCTGGTGTACAGCCAAGTGATTCAGTTTTATATATATAAAAATATATATATATATTCTTTTCTATTATAGTTTATTGCAGGATATTGAATATGACTTTCTATGCTATACAGTTGGATCTTGTTTCTCTATTTTATATATAGTAGTTAGCATCAGCAAATCATGAACTCCTAATTTATCCCTCCTGCCTCCTTTCCCCTTTGATAACAGTAAGTTTGTTTTCTATGTCTGTGAGTCTATTTCTGGTTTGAAAATAAGTTTATCTATATCATTTTTTAGATTCAACATATAAGTGATATCATTTGATATTTTTCTTTTTCTGTCTGACTTACTTTATTTAGCATGATAATCTCTGGGGCCACCCATGCTGTTGTAAATGGAATTATTTTATTCTTTTTTATGACTGAGTAGTAGTCTACTGTGTCGCAGCTTCTTTATCCATTCATCTGTTGGATTCCATGTCTTGGTTATTGTAAATACTGTGGCTGTAACATTGGGGTACATGTATCTTTTCAAATCAGTCTTCTCTGGATATATGCCCAGGAGTAGGATTGCTGGATCATATGGCAACTCTATTTTCTGTTTTTTAAGGAAAGTTCATATTATTTTTCATAGTGGCTGCATCAATTTATATCCCCACCAACAGTTAGGGGGTTTCCTTTTCTCCACATTCCTTCCAAAACAATGGCAATTCTTTATTCATGATTAGTTGTGTGTGAATTTATACCACTTCTTGAAGATGGCTTTAAAAAGTAAACATCAGAAGCTACTTAAAATGGGTACCAATTGTTCAAGAACATCAAGGATATAAATATCAACAAAGGCTGGGAACTATTTTTATTTATTTATTTATTTATATTTATTTATTATTATTTTTAAATTTTATTTATTTTTTGGTGGGGGGAAGGCTTTATTTTATTTTTTAACATTTTTAGTGATTTATAATCATTTTACAATGTTGTGTCAAATCCCAGTGTAGAGCACAATTTTTCAGTTATACATGAACATATATATATTCATTGTCACATTGTTTTCTCTGTGAGCTACCATAAGATCTTGTATATATTTCCCTGTGCTATACAGTATAATCTTGTTTGTCTATTCTACAATTTTGAAATCCCAGTCTATCCCTTCCCACCCCCTGCCCCCTTGGCAACCACAAGTTTGTATTCTATGTCTATGAGTCTGTTTCTGTTCTGTATTTATGCTTTGGATTTTTTTTTTAGATTCCACATATGAGCGATCTCATATGGTATTTTTCTTTCTCTTTCTGGCTTACTTCACTTAGAATGACATTCCCCAGGAGCATCCATGTTGCTGCAAATGGCATTATGTTGTCAGTTTTTATGGCTGAGTAGTATTCCATTGTATAAATATACCACATCTTCTTTATTCAGCCATCTGTTGATGGACATTTAAGCTGTTTCCATGTCTTGGCTATTGTAAATAGTGCCGATTAAAGAAGACAAAATAGACATGCCTTGGGAATGTACTGCATGGTTCTTGAGTAAAGCCTGGAGTAGGCTGGAGAGCGAGGAACAACTGTAAAAGGATGTTATCTGGTCAGTTGGTGAAATGTGAACATGTTCTGTATATTGAATAATAGTATCACTAACTTCCCGAATGGGATAATTTTATTTTGGCTATATATTTTATTTTGTTCTTAGAAGATGCATGGTAAAGTACAGCTGATCCTTGAACAACATGGGTTTGAACTTGCATGAGTTCAGTTAAATGAAGATTTTTTTCTATAGTAAATACTACAGTACTACACAATCCCGGTTCCTTGAATCCATGGATACAGAGGAACCATGGTTGTGGAGGACTGAATATAAGTTATACTCGGATTTTAGACTTCGTGGAGGGTCAGCACCTGTAACTCTCCTGCTGTTCAAGAATCAACTGTATTTAGAAGTGAAATATCATGACATCTGCAAGTAACTCTCAAATGGTTCAGGAATGTTATATATACATACTTATATTTTATATATATATATGTAGAGAGAGAGACAGAGACAGAGAGAGACAGAGTGCAAATGTTAGCAACTGATTCTAGGTGAAGGGTATATGGATGCTCATTGTACTAGTCTTACAATTGTTGTTGGCATGAAATTTTTAAAAATTCATAGAGAAATGAGACTTTTCAATGTGCCTACAATAAGCAAAACAAACCTATACTGACTGTAGCTGCTCCTATGTGAAGTATCATAGGAAGACAATGTGTGTCTGGTATTAAACAGCCGTATCTCAGTGACAGTGCATATGCTAAGCCCATTCAGAAGGATGCCTTTGGATACTAGTGAGCACAAAATATCATGCTGAGCCTAAGCAATTTTTAGAATACTTCTATATTAGCCAAATGGGTATTAAACATGTAATTAAAAATGTATGATTATTATTACTGTGCATTCAAATTTACTGTTGCCATACTGAATATTTTAATAACTTCTTTCCCACAAACAGCACATGCAATATTATTGCAAGGCAAATTCATTTTAATTAGTCATGTTATAAACTATACCAGTGGCAATGCCCTGGCAGCCTAGCAGCTGGGAGAATACAGCCTCTACATTCACATGTAAATAACCAGGAATGACAACTGAGGAATCATTGATAAAAAAAAAGCATAGAACCATTGCTATTAACTTCACACTTAAAAGCAGTTGAGAGCTGAGTTGTACCTGTTAAAATAAGGAAAACCACTCTGAAGCCAAGGAAGACAATGCTTTTTTCTCCTGCCTGTTTTATTCCACTTGAGAACAAAGAATATAATAAATGTACCACATAACCCATTGCATGAAACAAAGGAAGCACAAAAGATGATTTTTTTCCCACTTTGCTGTCACTTGAATGAGTGGAGGGCTCGTTTACTGTAATAGTAATTTTAATTAGTTTCCAGTTGATAGTCTTGTTCTTGTTTAAGTATCTCATTCTCCAGCAGGCTGATGAGCTCTGTTCACAGGCATGTGCTGACTTGGCCAGAGAGAGCAAATCTACTTATTGATGGCAGAAAGGCCATAAAACAGACTGCCTCACCATGACAGGGCTCTGAGTGATGATAAAAAAAAAAAATGTGTGCTCCTACCACTAGGTCCAGCCCAGAGCAGGGGCCTACCTGCTAACACACAGGAAGTTTTTTTTTTTCTTTTTTCTATTTTAATACTACAGCTAAATGGGGAATACACCACATGACTTGGACAAAGAAAATTCATTTTTTAAAATTCAGGGAAAATTATTAATTTTTTAAAAAGAAGCATCAATATGTGTCTGGTGCTTCCAGTCTCCCTTCTTTGTGTCCTCCAGCTCTAACACATGCTGAGATTGGTAAACCCTCTGCCTCATTGCTTTCTCTGGAGACTGATCCTTAAAAACGACTCTGGATATCAACAATTCAAATTAAGTTTAAAAAGGTGGCATCTCATCAGAGTCACTTGAATTTTATTACTTTCATCTCTTTGCAAATTGGAAAGTCTGTCTCCTAGGAAAAGCTAGTAAAGGTGCTTCTTCCTTAAAACCACTTGTTGCCTATTACTCAGAGGCAAAAAGAAAGCAATCCTCTGTACATATAATTCTTTCTTATAGCTACACCCATATCTTACCTTCTCCAAGTATAGAAATGCAAGCAACACTTGAAGATGTAAAGCTCTTTTAAAAGTAGCCTTGGTGTTTAATATGTGTGGCTCATTACATGTTAGTATAGGTTTTTCTCCAGTTTGTGTCCATGAAAATCCATACAACTTCAATAGGGAAAATATGCAAAGAATTTTTTAATACTAGAAAAGAACCCTCCTGCACTGCTGGTGGGAATGTAGTTTGGTGTAGCCATTATGGAAAACAGTATGGAGGTTCCTCAGAAAACTAAAAATAGACTTACCCTATGATCCAGCAATCCCACTCCTGGACATATATCTGGAAAGAACTCCAACTCATAAAGATACATGCACCCCAATATTCATAGTAGTACTATATACAATAGCCAAGACATGGAAGCAACCTAAATGTCCACTGACAGATGACTGGCTAAAGAAGTTGTGGTATATTTATACAATGGAATAATACTCTGCCATAAAAAAGAATGAAATAATGCCATTTGCAGCAACATGGATGAAGCTAGAGACATCATTCTAAGTGAAGTAATTCAGAAAGAGAAAGAAAAATACCATATGATATCATTCATATGTGGAATTTTAAAAAAAAGAAAAGAAAAAAGAGGACACTAATGAACTCATCTACAAAACAGAAACAGACTTGCAGACATAGTAAACAATCTTATGGTTACTGGGGGAAAGGGGATGGGATGGGCTAAATTTGGGAGTTTGAGATGTCAAATACTAACTACTATATATAAAAACAGATAAAAACCAAATTTCTTCTGTATAGCACAGGGAACTATATTCAATATTTTGTAATAACCTTTAATGAAAAAGAGTATGAAAATGAATATATGTACATATATGCATGACTGGGACATTACACTATACACCAGAAACTGACACATTGTAAATGACTATAATCAATAAAAATTTTTAATTTGTTTTCTATCTCGTTCACAGCATATTTTGGGGGCCTTTATAATATTAAAACTATAATTTACATAATTCAATCTTATAGTGGAGATGTTTAAGGTTTTTTATTTCCTTTTCTCACTTATTCACTAAAGACACAAGTTGAATTTATGTATTTCCTTTGAGAATTAATACTATTACATATATGTAGTTGTAAACTTATCATTTGTAATATTTCTCCATTTTCATTCCAATATTTGTGTAAAGTTTACAGTATACAGTATTATGTACTATTATTTTGAAGAAAAAATATTGGTGGCTTCTTTGTCACCGCTTTCATTTTACAAAATTAGAAACTACCTTGATGTCCTGAAACAGAAACAAATGTAACACAGATTAATTTTCTGTTTGCTTTACTGTCTAGGCTGAACAGACCAGAAATCTTATATTTATTACTAACCGTTCTTTTGGGCCTCATATCAATAACTAGAAGTCATATGTGGCAGTTAAAACTTAAGAATGTCAATTCAAACAACAGTTAACATTATAATTATTATAAATCACATGAATTTATTTTACATATGTTTACTGTTACTATGATTGTTTTATTTTGATGGCATTAGACTTTTCCTGAGCTCACAGTCAACTTTTCTTATAAAACCCGTAAATACTGCCACAAAAAATTTCAGTTTCTGCTTTTCTTTATTTCAAGAATGAGAAAATCACAGAAAAGCTAAAATCCACAATACTAGAGTCCTTAAAACAATATTTACATGTTTTATTTGCATAATTAATATAGTATTGTGCAAAAGATATTCAAGACTGATATAATATTCTTCAAAGCCAAGAGAAAGAAAGGACATTTGAAACTAACACACAAAAGCTAGAAGAACAAAGATCACTGACCTCCACTAAATAATTTATGTTATTAAAGTATTCTCTCATATTATCATGATGGGCCCATTTAATTAAGTTAAAGAAAAGAGAGTTTTGCTTTAAAAAAATTTTTTTCTCATCACTTTACGGTTTGGTCTTAAAGCTCTGAGTAATGACATACAGGTTATTTTTCTCAGTGAGACACACTCCCTTGTGACAGTTTTTGACAAACAATGTCCGGATAACAAGGTATGCAGGAGTGACACTGAGGGATGATAATGTGTTCAGTGTAGCCTTCTGAGCAATTACCTGCTCCCAATTAAATTGTGCTGGTACTGAATATCCAAAAAGGCAGATCAGAAATTGACCTTCATTGTCCATCTTTATCTGGAAGTGAAACTCCTGCTCACTCCATTTCATAATTACCATCAAAGCAAAATTCCTATCAGTTGCTAAGCTTCATACATGCTTCAATTTCCTGGAGAGCAGAAAAACCAAAGCTCTTGCTTTGTTTTGTTTACCACTATATTGCAATATAATAAAGTAACAAATGGACACTAATTTCCAAACTTAAATCACCAATGACTTTAATCATTGATTTCTCTCTCTCTCTTTTTCCATTTGAGGCTCATTTTTAAGATCATCTTTGATTTTCAATGACATAGCTTCAAATATGCCTCTTAAATAGTATTTTTCTTTTGTGTAGATGAATCATCTCAATAGTTTAGCTTCTAAAGAATTCTTTTACTCAAATTTAAGGAGTAATTTTTCAAAAGAGATACATTTCACAGAAATGTTTTTGATAAGTTTTTTTTCTTTATAAAATACCAAACTATTTGTCCTAGAAGAGAGCTACTGACAACAGAAGGAGACTTTAGTTTGCTTTAAGGAGCAGAGAGTTAGCATTTATAATATCATGGGAGCCTAGTTTTCTTCTTTTGTATCTCCACTGCACATCAACTTGCATTTAAATGCATGCCAAAATTCTAAGTAATTGTTTCGACCATTTGAAAAGTCGTACTTTCAAAGCTCTAAGAATTTTGAGCAGATTTGATGAATTTCAAAATGTTCCTCTAATTAGTGATATAATTTAGATTGCTCATGGATTAGGCATCAACAGTGTATTTTTTAATCAGGTGGAAGAAAAACAGAAACAAGTATTCATAAAAGCAATTCCTCCTGCGCCAAAATATTATAGAGGATGTTACCAGTTTTCTCAAGACTGGGTTTAGTGCCTGAAAAACTTTCCAAGTGAAATTCCTTGAGACCTATGTTTGAGGATGTATTATGGTAATATTTTTGAAATAATTATGATAAAAATAAGTTTGGGCTGATAGACATTGTGTTTACTGCTGAACTATAAGATTAACAGTCAGTGAAACAGATGTGAGAAAATTATGTACATGAAATTGACAACTGTGAAAATAGGAATAACTAACTTGGCTAGGAGTGGGTGGGATAAGCAGGGGAGTGGGTACTTAGGCGATGAAAGGCAATGTTCTAAGGGCTTCAGGTGCATTAATCATTTAATCCTCACAGTAAAACTTTCCTTTGGCACCATTAATATGCTTATTTCACAAATGAGAAGTAATTGGAGCACAAATAGGTTAAATTATTTACCCAGAGTTACTTAGGTAATGAGTGGCCACTTTGGCTTTCAAACAGGGCAGCCTGGTTCTGCAACTGGGTCTTTGATCAGTATATAATAGTGCTGATAATTACGTTTTTTTAGATTCAATAAAAATGCAGCCAAATCAAGGCTGGCCTTACACACACAGCCTTGCCTACATGGTGTGATTTAGGGAATGCTGGCAAGGGGCTTATCTCTCAAATTTTCTTTACCTTTTGCCTAAAATTGAAACTTTATAGAGATTTTTTAGGGAGGAAGTATTTGGATTAGGGAACGTTACCCAATAAAAAGATCCTCTGATACTGTTTAACGGGCACAGGGTTTCAGTTGGGAAGGTGAAAAAGTTCTGAAGATGGGTGATGGTGACGGTGGCACAGCAATGTAAATGTACTTAGTATCACTGAACTGTACACTTTAAAATGGCTAAAATGGTAAGAAAAAATTATGTTACATATATTTTAGCACAAGACATAGCCTCTGATTTCAGATTCTGAAATTCGAATTCTAGATCCATAACTTATTAGCAATGTACATATAAAAAACATAGTTTCTCTAAGTTTCTGTGTTCTCTTCTGCAAAGTGAAGAGAATAAAGGAATTTACAACCCAGCGTGGTTGAGTATGAATACGTTGATTGCAATGTCATCCAAATCTAGGTGACAGTTGTGTTCCCTCAGGGGCACTCGATCCACAGTGGGCAATCAACATGTTAAATAAGAAATCCATGTATAGTTTATCATAATGCCTGAGGTGATTGGTTTACAAAGGTTATTTTTACACTCATTCTTAAATACAGTACCTGGAACTGTATTTGGCATATAGTAAGCGCTTCTGTGGAATGAATGAATGAGTAATTCATTATGTATTCCTTTTAATTGAAGTATAGTCAGTTTACAATGTTGTGTTAATTTCTGGTGTACAGCATAGTGATTCAGTTATATATATATATACACACACATATTCCTTTTCATATTCTTTTTCATTATAGGCCATTACAAGGTACTGAATGTATTTCCCTGTGCTCTACAGTAGGATCCTGTTGTTTATCTATTTCATATATAGTAGTTAGTATTATTTTTATATATTAGATTACTTTAGCATGATCATACATCTTGGTATACAACCTCCCCCATTTTTCTTGGACAAGTGGGCAAAGCAGATACTAAATGGTTTGTCTAATTCTCCCTTATTTAGGGTTGGCCAGGTTCCCAGTATTCCTCAAAATCTAAACATGTAAGCCCTAAATCAGTATGTCCGCAATTTCAGTGAAATCATCTGGAGAACTTATTAAAAATAGAAATTTCAGGACCCACCCAGAGATCTTATGATCAGCTGGGGCCCAGTTTCTCCATTCTTAAGAGTCCCAGGTGAGTTTAATGGAGTTCATGGGTAGACTATTAAAAACATTAAGTTAAACATTTTACTTCGAAATAACTGTAGATTCATGCAGTTACAAGAGATAATACAGAGGGATTCCATTCCATGTATCTAGCTTTCCTCAGTATAAGCTCTTACAAAACCATAGTGCAATAACATAACCAGGATATTGACAATGACACAATTCATCAGTGTTAAGCAAACTGTATTTTGACAACTGATCTAATAATCACTAACACTGTGGCTGCACATTAGAAAGCTTTATAAAAAAAATAAACAGGTCCCAGATACAGACCAACTAATTCACAATCACTGAGGTTAAGGACTGGGCACCCCCCTGCCCCAGTGATTCTCATATAGAGCCGAGGTAAAAGCTATTGTTACTGTGACAATCAGTGCCTTCCTGACTATGAAGCCAGGCTTGGAAGATGGAAGTCACCCCAAGTATTAACAGTGAAGACAGCCCAATAAGTTTTTGTCCTAGAAATGCGTGTTTTGCTCATTTTCAAGACTTAGCAAGTGTGGCTAACTGGAAATCTAGAAACAGCAGCATTTAAGCTGTTACAGTGGTAAAAGAACTGGCCATTACCCCAAGGGAAATGATAGATTTCCCACCAACCACTATATAAAGACCATTGTGCTCAATATAAAGGGTTCAGCAATAATTTTGGCATAGCCTCTTTTGTAATTATATATCAATTATTCCACCACTGGGTGGAAAATAACTCTTTTTGAAAATATTTAAATGTGATCATCGAAAACCTATTCTTCATTCCTTTTATATTTTAGGAAAGTAAGCTTTTCTATTCATTGTGCTACATATATTTCAAGCTGTGTGCCTAATATAGCACCTAGCATTTGCAATCAAGAAATCAACAACTATGGTTAATAAAATATTACTCCTGCCATAATTTGTAGTAACTATAATGTTTTTTAAGTACAAACTACTGCAAGGGTTTTTTTCCCTTCCTTTAGGTATCTTGCAATATACCTACCATATATACTGAGTAAATATGGTGGCAGTATTGGTCTAATTAGATAATTCTAGTGACCTCCAAGGAAAAGAAATGTGGTGCAGTATAAGGCAGTTATGTAAGCCATTTGAGCATGTGTTCTATCTATCAATAATAACCATTTCAAAAAGGCAATATTATCATCAGCTGCAAAGGACAATAGTAAATCCGTGAAATGTCGTAATTATTTTTCAGGTTATGTATCACATATTGAAATCCCCAACAGCTTAAAAGATCTTACAACAACCACATATATAACCATTAAATTGCAGCACCAATTAAAATAATGAAAACAATTACACCGTTAGTGTCTGAAGGTAATATGAAGAGAACTAGGTGGTTTTCTGAAATGCCATATCCTCAAAATAAGTTACAACCCACTGAAGCCTAATGAACTCTTCACGACACTCATGTCCAATGCAATTATACTTCTTTACTGTCCTTTAGTTTATCTTTGGTCTCTAGAGTTTAGTTGTTAAAATAAGTCAAAGATGGACACTTTGTGCCTATTAACCCCAGAGTACATTTCCACGGCCTGCAGGTAATTCTCAGGATGTTTAACCTTTGCATTAGTATCAGAGGAAAACATTGTTAGTGTGCTCTCTTAATAAGTAACAGTAAGTACTTCAGGACAACATGATATACAGTTTTGTTTTGTTCTGTTTTCTATACTGATGATGGCAAATATTTCACACTTGTGTAAATGGATGATAGAAGACTTGTATTTCCATTTTCAGTTTCCTTCCTTCCTTCCCTCCTTCCTTTCTTTTTCCCTTCCACCCTCCCTCTCCTCCCCTTCCCTTTTTCTATTTTTCTTGCCTTATTTTGTAATATAATTTTCATATACTCATACAATCTCTCAAATTGGAAGACAGGAAAATCTTTGGCTAGTATCAACCTTAAACAATTTTCATCAATTTGGTAGAGTCTTAAGAACAACAATTAATCCATCAGAAAAAAAAAAGAATGAAACAGTGATAGATTAAGTTAAGTTTAAATCTTCAGCAATTCCTTGATTCTTGAAGGGAAAGCCTACTTGAAGATTAGTTAGATATTTGAGAGAGAGATAAGCAAAGCAAAGAAATAATAATACATGTTCCATGTTTGGGGTTATCGGTTCCACTGCTTTCTTCATTTGTTTTATTAATCAAAATGATTGCATTTTTTCTCACTCTCTTTTGCTATCTTCCATGATTATACATGTTGAGAAAAGAAAAAGCTCTTTATTTCTGACCCTATTCTTCCTCCTAATATAAGAAAACAAAATTAAAATTGGAATACTTCATCATTAAACATTTTACAGCTCTAATTTTACCTACAGATATTTGTATTGAACAACTTGTCCATTTCACATGTGTTATAGTATTTTAAAACTACAAATGTATATTTTCATATATATTTTTCTAATTGACTCTCCATTTTAATAACTTTGATGTGGTTAGGAAAAAAAAACTCTATGCATCAGTTTTATCGCTATAATATTTTCAAAAGTTGAAAGACCCACTAGAAACTAAGAGACTTTTTGTTTAAAGTTATTTTTCTAAAATATGTATCACTTGAGTCATATAATATAGGTAAAATACTTGATATTTCTGTTGAGTATTTGGTATATACTTTCCCAGCAGCAATCAAGTGTTACTTAGCCCATGGACCATCTGCCCTCTTGATATGGCTTGCATAATTTGAAATCGAATAAAAGAAATTTCATGAAGAACAGAACGGAAAGAAATAGCTCCCAGATCTCTTAGTACTTCCCACTAGTTTATGAACCACTTAACCAAGATTTTATTGAGATTTCTAAGAAGAATAATTCTATTGCTAAGGCTGAAGAGGGTTAGAGTCAAATTGATTCTATACCTTAAACTTCATCAAGAGCTTATAATCTTACGAGCTGTGCAGCTGCTTGTCTTTTCACATTTTTCTTATACTTTAAAAATATTATTTTATTTTAGTTATATAGTAGTTTCCTAGGGTTTCTATAACAAAGTACCAAAAACTAAGTAGCTTAAAACAACAGAAATGTATTGTCTCAGAGTTCTGGAGGCTACAAGTTCAAGATCAAGGCATTTACAGAGCCATGTTTCCTCTGAAACCTGTAGGGGAATCCTTCCTGGCTTCTTCCTAGCTTCTGGTGTTTTGCCAGCAATCACTGGCATTTCGCGATTTGCACCTGCATAAATGCAGCCTCTGCCTCCGCCATCCCGTGGCATTCTCTGTGTCTATATGTCTCTTCTCTTCTCTTAAGGACAGTAGTCAGGGTCGATTAAGAGCCCACGCTACTCTAGTGTAACCTCACCTTGAGTGATTACATCTGCAATGACCCTATTTCAAATAAGGTCATATTCTGAGGTACTAAGGGTAAGGATTTCAATATATTATTTTGGAAGAAATAATTTAGCCCTTAACAAATTCTAAAAGTGAAATGTACTTATTCAACATAATTCTAGCAATATAAAAGTCTGCAAAATAACAAATGAAGGTAACATCCTCAGCCTTCTCCCAAACTCTGGAAATTATCTTTGTTAAAAGTCTACTGTGTACACTTCCAATTTTTCCTTATATGTAAACATATAGATGAACTAAGTATACATACTTTTTTTTCTTTGCAAAAGGCAATTAAGGCTCTCTACACTTTTCTCCATTGCTTTTTTCACTTAATTACACGCCATGGACAACTTTCTATGTTAGTACAGTAGGAAGTAACAATGATTGATACTCAGTGAGGGTCCAAAATATGATAGGTTTCTTTTAACTGATTTCCATGAATTATTTTATTTAATATTTGCAGCAGTCCTATGATATTGGTCTGATTATTATCTCCACTTTACAAATCAGTAAGTCAATGCACAGAAAGGTTAAATAACTTGCCCGAGGCTACACAGATAGTAAGTGGCAGACTTGGGTTTTCACCCTATAGTCTGATGCTAAAGCCTATGATCTTAACCACTACCCCATATTAGCCACATGGCATTTCATTTTATAGTTGCCTTTCATTTTAAGAAACTTAAAAATAAGAGACAAATCTGTCACTTTGTGATGTCACTCAAAGAAGACTGCCTTTTGTACCTAACTAAAGTGAATGCATTGCTCAAATGTTAGATTATTTGATGTTAAGTACCTCCAGGAGATACTGTTGTTTCCAGATAATTTCATGTACTTAATAGCTGTAGTTTTATTCACTTTTAAACATTTATTATTTCACATTTAATGAGCACTTTCTTTGGAATGCCAACCTATCAGATGCTGGAAAAATAAATTTCAATTCTGTTTTCAAAGTCCTGGTGGAGGAGAAAGCTATGTGAACAAATAATTAAAAAATAATGTTAGAGGTACAGTAGGAGTTAAAAAAAAAAGAGAGTAACTTTGGGGTAGGTTGATCAGAGAAATCTTCGTTGAGGAAATGAAGTCTTGACAATAGAGATGAGCCTTCAAAAATCTGCACAAGTGTTGTTTAGATGAATGTAGGTGGAGGAAATTAGGGTTGGAGGATGTGGTAGGCAGTTTCCAAAATGACTCCCAATAATCTCACTTCCTGGTATTTGTGTCTTTGTATAATCTCCTCCCTTTTAGTGTGGGCCAAACCTAGTGACTTGCTTCTACCCAATAGAATAAGGTGATGGGATGTCACTTTTGTGTTAAGGTTACAGAAGATTGTGACTCTCTCCCCGTAGGCTTTGATGACACGGCCGCCATATTTGTAAAGGAGGGGTCTATGGGCAAGCCTATAAGGCAGGGAACTGAGGGAGTTCTCCAGGTAACAGCCAGTTAGAATTTGAGCCTCAAGGAATTAAATTCTGTTACAACTACTGAATGAGCTTGAAAGTAGATCCTTCCCCAGATGAGACTTCAGTTGAGACCTGAGTCCTGACAGGCACCTTGATTACAGCTTTCAAGATATCCTGAAGCAGAGGACCCAGCAAAGCCTCACCTGAATTCCTAAACTATAGAAACTGTGAGATAATAAATGTGTGCTGTTTTAAGTCTAAGTTTGTGGTAACTTTTTCTCCAGCAATAGATAACTAATACAGTAGATTTTCTAAGCAGAGAGGACTAAGTAAAACATACAACAGAGACACAAGTGTGAAACATTTTGCTATGCTTTGTACTCTACTTGCTGAAAGTTAGAGCAAAAAGGTGTTCAAGCTTAAAATTGAGCCTGGAAAGGGAGACCAATGTGACCACGAGGGTTACTCATGCCATGCTAATGAGCTTGGACCTCAGGCAGTGAGGTATTATTGGAGGCTGGAAATAACAAAATCAGTTCAGTTTTTTGTGGTGGGAGGAAAACATTCTCTTGAAGCCAGGATTAGAGATGTGCAAGAATGAAGGCAGGGAGCCTTTTGGGATAGTGATGGTGGACAGCTGATGGGAACCTTCTGGGTGAGAAGACACAGAATAGAGTTGAGAGTGTTTAAGAGGTCGACTCACTAGGGTTTAATGAATGGGAACGTTGAGTGAGGACAATACGGTCTAGGATGATTCCTGGGAATTTTGCTCCATGATCGCATGAATTTTGGAGCCACATATTAGGAAAAGCCAATTTGGGTGGAAGATAATGTGATTACTTTATACAGGTTGAATTTCAGTTATCAGTGGGAGATGACTCATGGCTGTTGATGTATAAGCCTGGAAGTCAAGAAAGAGATCTTGCTTGGAGAATATATGGGGAGTAGTGAACACATGTGAAGGCATAACATTTTCAGTAACATAAAGTAAAATGAAAAAAGAAGAGAACACAAGACAAACCATGGAATCAACATTTAATGGAGGAACAGAATACAAAGGACTAGACAAGGAGACTAAAAAGTAATAGAGAAAAAGTTGGAGAACCAAGAGAGTGTGGGAGGCAGGAAGGAAAACATGTCAAGAGGACAGTGGTCAAGAGTGTCAAATGCTTTTGTGAAGTCATAAGTGATAAGAAATGTATCATGTCTGCTGAGAGTTTACCTACCTTCTTATACATTTCCTTAAAGTTGCAAAATTATTTGTCAGAAATTCAAATGTCTTAGTATTGTAGTAAGGGTGATCATTTTAAATGATTCTCTCCCCTCGGTCACAGATATTATTATTAGGCATTGGTTCTGGTACCAATCATTGGGCCTAGAATAAACAACATTCCATGCTGGGAAGTGGCCTTATTCTTCTGATAGCTTGACAAGTTTTTAATCAGCATTGCACCATGCAGAGTTAGAAATAATAATTTGATTTACATGCAGTCTATAAGTGACATTAGATAACAAATAGTTCTCAGCGGGAGAGAAATATGGTAGGCCTTTCAGTAGCTAAATATTATAGCTTGTCACACAAAAGGCTGTCCTTTGTTGAAATAATACTACAGAAGTTGATTTTAGTAAATTACATCCCAAACTGGTTATTTGAATAGAGAGGCAAGTCATTGAGATAGATTAAGGTCATTAAATGTTGGGCAGGCGTATGCCTACATCAGTTTTCCCTGTCTCTGTAGGGCATGCCAATTATTTTCAGATGACATAAACTCAAGTACATGTTTATCAGGAGTGATGACAAACAATGAAGTAAGTGCCTCTGAAAAACACCTGCCTGAAAGGTATTAACAGTATCAAATTATTCTATGTGTTCTTGCCTGATAATTAAAGTAACTTTCGTTATTTCCATGATTTTACATACCATACCAATTATTTATAAATTTATAAATATAAATTATTATAAATGTTTTAGGCAGATTAAATCAATTTACCCAGAAGTATCTGATTTTCAGTTAACTGTCCATCTAGTCAAAGCACGCATTTTAATTTACCCTCTTTTTATAGGGTATCCCTGTCTTTAGAGGATCTCATTTTATAAAGCCCCAACCTCACAGACACTAGGTCAACGATACTAAGGAAAAACACTGGACCTGTTGATAGATTTAACCGTATACCTTAACTGATCTGTTGAGGTCACTCTGTAAAACTGTTTGATTTTCAGTTCTTTTTTCTTAGAAACAGATCAAAGGTACCATCAATGATTCATCTTTAGAGTGGTTAATTTTATTATCTGTCCTCTGTATTATTTATAAACTAATTAACGGAGAAATTACACTTAATGTAAAATACCTGAATATGTAAAACAAACTCTAAAATGTGAAAGGACCGTGGACCCAAAGTTAGTCAGGGAAGGGTTGATTCAACACTCAGAGAAAACATTAAAATCCATTCCCTTGCTTTTAAGTAATCCCAGAGGAATGAGTCCCAGTGAATGAGAATCTTACCTAATTAGAGGGGCAGATTTGATGACTTCCCTCAGTAAGCCTTCTAATAATTAGCAAGTCTTAATATCACAATATTTTTGATATTCAATTCTATTAATACTTATTTACAACAAAAGCATACAAAAATATTTTAGGTCTGTGGAACAAGTTTACACACATACATTTGGATTTACATTTTCCACATTTTTGAAATTACACAATCAAAAGTAAAATCTATTGTTAGAAGGTTTAATCTTTATTTCAAAACATGCATTATTTTTATGTTACTGTAAAATATATTTTCATCCTCAGTTATTAGGGTAGATTTTATTTTAGAGGGTGAATACCCTATCATATTCTGAAGTGTATTTATCCTTACATTCTTTTCCAAATTGTTTTTGCAAGAACATCAGAAATTCAGTAATGATAACCACCTATTTATCTTGGTAATTGCATGAAAATTTATTTAAAGCCAATATTCATTGCACGCTCAATACTTTAGAAGGAATCGTGTATGTTTGATTGTATCTATATCAACAGTTTGTGACCACATAGTAGGTCTTTAGTTAATATCTATTGAAATATTAACTAGAATCTAGTTTTAAATTCTCACTTGCTCTGATATAATCCACATATTCATGTTATATTTCTTTAAAATATATACACACATAATATATATATATATATATGCTTTTCAGAATGAAGTAAGGGCTTGATTTTGTATATAGCAATCAGCAGAGACTAGAGTTGAGTGGTTCAATTACTTTTACGTCTCCATGTATAGCTTTCAACAAACAGCAGACTTCTACTGATCTGAAGTCATAGCTTGAGAACTGACGAATCTAAGCATACCTATCATGCTCAGCAATCTATTCTGAACAGTTTTTCTCACCCTTTTTTTCCAATGAGTCACATGAGATGAACGACACGCACATATGCTTCAATTTCACGGCCTACTACATAAGCTAGCCTGTGGCTCTAATTCCTTCCCTCTTCCTCATGAAAGATGACACATATCACACTGAAAATGTTTTAGGGTGATGTAATGATAGGAACAATTTTTAAAAGATTCTACTTAGCTAAAAAATAAATTAAATGGTTTACAAAAATGAACTTCAGTTATTTGTGGCAAATTCTAAGTGTCCCATGTCATTACAGATATAGTATATCAATCCCTAATGACAGAAGGACAGTTGATTTAGTACAATATGGTGCCATACTTTAATAGTTCCAAACAACAAATCCTTTCTGAGGGTCATAATCTTTTATTTCTTAGTGTGACCATTTATAATTATTTGTAATGACTAAATGACAATGCTAATGATTTGTCTAAACTGCACTATACCCATCCATGTTTTAATTTAACACACAAAATTCAAATAGCTTTTGAGATACAACCCATTAGTATTAATACTTATTCTCAATTATTTGCTTCCTAAACATTCAGATCCAAAGCCATGGACTTGCTTTCTGAAAAGAAAGCGAGGAAGAGGGCAGAGGATACAAATATGAAATACCTTATCTCTAACAGACTGACCATCTGCTCCTTGATGTGTCACATTCTTAAGTTACCCAGCTTTTCTTAAAATAGAAACATGGATAAGAGTTTTTTCACTTTGGATGAAAAGTAGCTACAGGTTTTCTAAGAATAAAAAGATAATTTTGAAAGGAAAATGATAAAGGAAGCTTTGTTGGTGTTTCTTACACTTCTCTAGAGAAAGGATACTTCAAACAGAAGGAAGGGATGGAATATTGAGGTGCCACAGGGAAAGAATGGAAAAATCATTGCTTCTCTAAGAAGATTCTGGATGTGCTCAAGAAAGGATGCAGTTACTCCCAAAATAACAAAACCAAATAAAGTGAAGGACAGAAACTGGAAAGCCCAAGATTCCACAAAGTCAGGAAAAGGGGCCATACATAGTTTTAAGCCAAATGAGATCTTATTGTTGGTGGGAATGGTAGTGGTGGTTGTGGTGCCATGTTTTGTTTGTTTTCTTTTATCATGAGCACTTCCAACACAAAAGATTACATATAGTGTGTGTGACTTGGAGGCTTCAGTAAGAACATTTTAAGTTTTAAAACTATCAAAATTTTTAACGTAAAATTACTTAAGTAATATCTCATATCAAAGAGACTTTATATAAACTATGTGAAAGGAATATATTTAGAGCGTTCATTGTTCAAACAGCTTAAGAATATTTAGAGTAAAATGCTTCCTTTTGTCTATATCATGTAGCTGCTTGATTCAATACCATACTGCACTTTTACAATGGTGACAAAAATTAAACCCTATAATTTTCACTGACAGCTTAAATTGTACTTTGACCTGGTTCAGAAGTCTATATAATCATCAGAGTAAGTATAACAATATCTCCTAAGGGATCTCAAGGAATAAGGCCCAAATCCTATTTCATGGCCTACCAGGCTACTCCCAGTCAGGGCTCCTACGTTTATAATCTCATTCCCTCACTGCCTTCCCAGTGCAACTCAGACCTTGGGCAATGTCCCACTTATGTCTCACCTCCTTCATTTCTACCTTTCCTCATTATATTTCCTTTGCTTAAAATTCTCTTTATCTTTTATCTATAATTGAAAAACTCATCATTATATTTTGGCTTTTAACTCAAATATGAACTTGTCTCTGAACCTTTCCCATATGCCTCTGAAAGAAAACAGAAATAGTGTGGTCTGGGGGAAAAGAGCAGTGGCTTTGGAGTCAGATTTCCTGAGTTCAAATCCTGGTTGCACTGTTTAGCTCTATGGCCTTGGGCAAGATGCATCATTATTTAGGGTCTAAAAATATGGAGATAATATCCATTCACTCTATGTAAAGCACTTAAAAGAGAATGTAATCCATGGTAATTACTCAGTTAATATTAGCTATTATACATATTACTTCCCAAAGAAAAACTAATGGCATCATCAACTGTTCTAATGCACTAATTGCTTAGTTCTATTATTGTACATTTTGTTGAATATGTTTATGTCTGGCCCTCTTGCTAGATTTAAACTCTGCTGTGTGTTCACAGAAAGTTTTTGGTGCCTGGAATACATTCTAATTGGGTTTACTGAATGATCTGTTCATTGTGCTAGCTGCCATGGACAATATATTTTTACGGAAAATAAAGGAAAAAGGATATCTTTATGAAGGTTGGAATAAATACTCTGGAACATGCTTGATATTGTGAGCAGTGAAACTAATGGTATCTAGTGCTCCACACTGTATTATAGTTGTTAATTCTGGCTTTAGGAGTGTCCCAAGAGTACATGACAGTATGAAATCTGGGAGGTAGCAGAGACAAGGATTATCAGTCTTTAGTAATCAACTCTTGATATGTTAAACTGTAAAATCTGACATTAAAATATTCATAAAGTTTCTTAAGATTGGGGGTAAAAATAAGCTCTGTAGCATTACATTCTGAAATGGTCTAATTTCTTTTGTAAGGTGTCACATTTGCCAGTGAAGTGAAATATGGCGATAAATGCTCACAATTAAGATACCTCGACACATTTAATCAAATATCTTCTATAGCATACAAAATGGCTTGAGAATTAACTTATTATTATTTTTTCTTAAAGGAATTATTCCCCCTTTCAAAAATTAGAAGTGACTGGGAAACTACTTGGAAAACCAAAGTGTTCCCATATTTTTTATCCATTAGTTTCCAAATCCTAAAAGATGACTTCAACCCCATGATGAAAGATTGCTTACCAAAAATCTACTTATACAGAATTTGTGTTGAAATGAAGTCATTCCAGAGTGACTTCATTGCTACTTTGTGGAATCTTCCTAAAGAGTTGGCACAGTGCACAAGGGAAATAACTGACAGACAGCTCAGTGTGTTCAATAAGAACCCTCTAGGTAAGTAAATAAAAATACATTACTGCCTTCATGGACAAGCCAATGGAATAATGGTACTTTACATTTTATTGGCATATATATTACTTGGAATTTACTGTTAATTGGTCTGAAACATTATCACTACATGAAATGTTTGCATTGACCATATGTTTATAATATCTGTTCCATGCCTAATTAGACTGTCTCTGCTCCAAAAATCCACAGTGGAGTAAGAGCAAAATATCCATGCCATCTAGGCAGCCTAATGACCAAAGCATCAAGTTGTTTGAGTCCCTTCTCCCCTTTCAACTCTGGAATATCAGATAATTAAGGCCAGCATTGTGTGCTTGATTATCCAGTGGCTGCCATCCGTCAATTCACTTCAGCCTTTGTGTGCAAAGTCTAATCACATGGCTATTTCAACAATTATTTACTGAGGTCCTAATATGCTATATGCCATGTTATGGTGCTTTGGCTATATCAGTGAACAAAACCAACCTAATGACTTAATGTTATTTACTTTAAAAAGTAGAGTGTCATGATTAATAAATAATAACCTCTTTCCTGCACCCTTTGTCATTAAATGTTTCACAAAGAGGCATTCAATGTATTACCAAACATCATATAAAACCTCAAAGATGCTAGGAACATTTTTTTGGTAATCCTTTAGCTTCTTTTCCTCACAAATTTTGGATTCTTTTAACAGAAACTTGCTCCAAGCGTGCACAGTGAAAGAAATTATTTTTATTGCAGAGAAATGATGACTCACCACAGAAAATTATTCATTAAATTATGCTTATTATCAAATTTTTAACTTCTTTTCTTATAATAAAATTATTTCTCTAAATTATATGTTTTTCTAAAGTATTAATATTTCGAAGTTCTCTGTGCACTGAGCAAAAAATTCCTTAAAAATGTATTACTATAATTTCTTATAAAATTATTAGGATTTGAAGAATAATTGAAGCATTTTAACAGTACGCTATTTGGAAATTTATATACCGCTAGTTAGTTCCACAAGTGCCAAAATATGCTACCATTATTTTTTATGCAGGGAACCCACGTTATACAAAGAGGAAAAGTAAATCAGGAAACATAAATTTGTCCTCCAGCACTGTGCTAATTTGACATAAAAATAACAAGACTAGGAATTTTTTTTTTACAAGAGAACAAATCTACACTTTGATATATTTACTTTTCAATAAGTTTAAATCCTTGAGTACAGCATCACGTGAATTCTGTGTCCAATGGCCTTAGCAGAAAGGTTGCTTCGGAATTTGGCATGAACCATGCAGCAAAAATGGCCTTGGACCACAGCCTTCCAGGCATATTTATCATTTTAGAAGTCCTGTTCCCAGCAGGCATCCACAGGCTCCAAGATGGCTGAAAGAGCAGACTAGGAATTTTGACGTCTCCAAGTAATATGTATCTTAATAATGATAGGGTGTCAATAGGAAAAAATCATGAAAAATATGGTACTTTTACTCCCTGAGAACTAAAGTAACTTGATGATGACCAAAACACAAAATGGCATGGCAAAGAGCAGAGACCTTCACTTTGTGCATACATTTTAAATAGGATTTATACTCTCCATCAGCATTCAACCTTTAAGTAAGTCCCCGTAGTAACATTAGTGAAGACCAAAGCTATTGGAAACTCAGAGAAGATAGAGAAGAGTGATTTTTTCCAATGCTATTCATTCTCACAGGGGCACTGTTGTCCAACTAGTAACATGCTTGCTCTCAGATATCACACATGGAAATCCCTTTACGACAATGATCTTCAGAGAATGAGGGAATGGAACTTGGAGGAATTTATTCTTAGCATTTAGCATTTTGGTTGTTTAATGATAGTGTCCTATTGATCATGAGGAGTTTTGTTCAGCCAAGAATGCATCACCAAATACTTACCTTATGCTGTTAAGGTTTTCAAAAGGAAATGGATTCAAGACCATTATTTCTTTAGTCTCCTTCATATAAATGGAGGAGTTATAATACTATTATGTTTAAAGAGATAGAATGACATCTCATGGTAAAGCAAATGTGATGATTTCTGGCTTCCTTATCCTACCAGAGATTTCCCTAACAACTTCTGATTTATACTAGTATGGGCACGTTGATTTCTAGTCAGTATTTCCAAATGGCATTTACTTTTATTCTGATGCATTTGATTGTACCTCAGTGACCCTTGTCGCCCTCATTTTCAACTTATTTCTACCATAAATTATTTCATTCAAGGAATACTGTCAGATTTCAGCATTTAAGAAAAATGAGTCATTTTTAATCACTGTGCAGCAAAAATAGATCTCTGTGAATATGCTGAGGTAAAGCGACTTCTATTTATTATATAATTGAAATTACTTACATGATTAAACTTTGCTGAGTTTAAGAAATCTGCATTGGCTAATTCAATCAGCATGACTGGAACGGGTGAAAAACTAAACAGCAAATCACATATAAACCTCGTCTAGCTTCTTAGTTCAACATGATTTCATAGTGATAATTACCAAGGGAAATATGAATCAAGGAATATTTTCTATATTCTGTAGTCAAAACAAAGAAGACAATTAAGATGTTTGCCTTCAATGTAGACTTGAGTGTAAAAACAATTGTAAGCGACACCAAAGGCTTTAGGAGTATAGAGAGAGGAATGGCACAGATTTGTATTCTAAGATGCTACTTTCACATCCATTCACAGCTAAACTTGGTAGGTCTTTTTCTCTCTGGAATAAGCACAAGTTATTTAAAAGTTTCTCTGACTTTTCTGCATCAGACTTAACAACACTGTCACAAGGAAAAAAGAAACAATAACAATCAAACAAATCATCACCGTGAGTTTGCACTAAAAAACACATAAGAAGTGCTACATGCTTCTTCAAGCTAATCCCCATATATTTTTTCTAATTAATGGAAGGTTATGCTCAAGTTCAACTTATTGCAAACAAACTCAATTGTTGGAAAAATTAATAAGGCTAAACAAGAAAAAGTACTAAGGAAATGATGGGGCTGTTTGATGAGAGAATGCTTACAAAGTTGTTCATTCATTCATGCAGTTGCAGAATGAGAAAAGCTGTATTTCCTTCCAGAAAAAGAACTTCAACACTGGCTCCATCCTCCTCACTGTACTATTTCTATGTGCATGCTTGTTGGCAATCTGTTTCAGGGGAAAATTAACGCTTACCTAATATAATAGCATAAAAGTCAAGCAGGTATTGTAAACAACGTTGAAAACAGAGAAATCATCTTCATCAACAGCTTTTTCTAAACTAAATTATTTTAAAAGCCAGCAGCATTAAATGTGCCTATAGCCTAATAATACTGATTAAGAAGCTTTTCATTATAAAGTTCTCAGTGCACATAATCATAAATGCAGTACTCTTCTATGACTCCCTCACACTACATAGTTATGTATAGACATAGGTATATATGCATATGTACATATATTATAAACACACGTGCTTTGTCATGTGCATGTGGTCACATAAGAATACTGCAATTATATATAATAAAATATTATATAATTATATAACATAAATTTTAAACTAACATACATGTATTTATGTTAATATATATTATATTGTATTATTAATATAGCATATGTAAGTAGTTTATTACCTTAATTATTGTTTTATTACACATGTATTATTTATATATGTCATATATATGTCATACATATATATCCAATATATATGTATACATAAAAAGATCATTTATAAAGTGTTATTTTTCCACTTAAAGGTGAAGGGATAGGATTCAGAGAGGTTAGCTGATTTGATCAAGGTCATATAGCTAGGAAAGGGCAGGACTGGAACTGGAGACTAAATCTGAGATTCCCTAGGATCTCTTGTCTTCCTCCATGCCACAACCACTTTTCTTGTCAAATCCAGAAAAAAAAACTGGAAAGATATAGAGTGATTTTATATATTAGTAACCCAGACTGAATATTCATATTCGAAGTGAGATGACTGAATATTTACAATTACTCATCATCAAAAAACTAACAGTGTTGGATATTTTGTTAAGATGACTTCTGGTTGCAGTACTGAATCAATCTATATGTCTCACTGGTTCAATGCATGACTTTGATTTTTTTCCATTTCACTTTGTTTTATAGAGAGCTGTTGCAACAAACCTAACCACTGTGAGACATGTGTTTTGATATTTAAGGGTTTTTTTAATGATCAGTCTTGTCATCAGACAACTTATAACACAATGGAGTTGGATAATTGGTTTTAGGAGCGCAAACTATGACCAAAGCCAGGTTTTTCTTCAACCCCAAATAGAATCTAGCTCTCACCTTAGCTCCATTTACACCATAGTTTGGCTATCAACTCTATTAGCAAATATGTTCTTTGAGAGTCTAAAGGTAAATGAACTGAAAAGAAATTCAATACTACTTCACCTATATTCCTGTTTCATTTTCTCTAGTCATTACAAATTCATTTAACTGAGTTTTCATTATAGTTTTAGTCTAAGAAACATCAGATAGAAGTGTCAAAGGCACCATTTTGTCTTAGTACACGTACTTTTCTTCTTTCCCAAATAATGTTTATAGCTCATGTATAAGGATATTTTTCCCACTAGTTTCCTATTAGTATGCAGGCACAGGGTATGAACTGAGGAGTCTGTTTTACCCACCAGTCTCTCCAGGAAAGACAAAATGATTTCAGAATAATAGAAATGCAGTTTTGCGAAGTGGCTGAAACGCAACATCATGCTAGTTAAAAGCTTGTAAGTGGTCAGCAAAGAGACATAGAGTTTTTCTCCTTGGATCTGTGACTGTAGATAGTCCTAAAGATATGAGAAGCTTCCAGAGTCACTCTCATTTGCAAGATTCGTATGCCAGACACTAGGTCACTACTTTATTTTTATAATAGTTGGAGGAGAAAAATATTGAAATAAACCTACCAACCAATGCTTAAAACAATGGGTGTAAGGTCAGCTGTGTGCTCAAGCTGACTGCTGGCTGGATTGACAACGTTATTTGGATCTCTCCTTAATTCCCAAATTAAAACTTTTCTAATGATGGTTGACCTGACCATAACTAAAAAGGATCCTCTATGGCAGAACGTGGAATTTTAATTTTACTTTCAGAAGACCACCCAGAATCTAGATGAATAATCAAATTGATGTAAATAAATTATTTGAAATGACAAAATTTTATAAATTAAACTAATATATAAACCTCTGTTCTTATTTCAAGCAAAAGCTGATTCACTAGCAATATAACACAGATATAAGAAGGCTAATGTTTAGAATATGTCTCTTTTTCTTTCTTTAGACTATTTCTGTATAGTATGTCTTTTCCCCCAAAGAGCCATGGAACTACTTGGGATAAAGGGTTGACCTGTCATTCATCATCAACAACAGAAAGTTTAGTGTTCTCAATGTACAAGTTGTAAGTAAAGAATCAGAATAGAAATGATAATAGCATTTGAGAGAGGAGTTGGGTTCAGCTCTTGTCATGTTGAGGGACAGTGCAGATGTTGGAGTGATGGTTTTGAGCAGGTGAGGAGTATATGCAAAATGTTGATTTAGAGGTAACCCTTGAGTAGTTTGGAAGACAAATAGAAGGAGGAGACAGAGAGGAAAGAAGATTGGTTAAGGCACTAGAGTGTAGTCCTAGCAAGGTAATGAGGGTGGCAATGGAAATGGAAAGGCTGCTACAAGCACAGAATAATTTATAAGACATAGAACATGAGAGAAGAGGAGAAAAAAGACTATTGCATGACAAAAGTTCAAGCCTGTGTAACTAAGAGAATGACCAGATTGGATATTGAAATAAGTTCTGAAAGGATTTTAACTTCAGGGTAAAGATAATGAGTTTGATTTTAGACAAGTTGAATTGGAGGGGACAGTAGGTCATCCCGTTGGATATTTCTACTGGGAAACTAGAGGTGAGGAACTAAAGTTCTGGACACTTGTCTGGGTCATAGAATCTGATTTAAGAATAAATTTATACAGGTTAAAGATTAAACTCTGAGATAATATCATATCTCCAAAGGAGAAAGTACTTACTATATCCCATTGGACCTTTAATGTGTGATGTGAACTGAGACAAGGGGCATAATTTGATTTATGGTATGTGCAAAGCCACTGAAAATATTTTGCTATGGAATTAATGTTTACAACTGGCTCAGGGCAAGAAGCTCTAAATTTGCAACATGTCATTTCTTAATACCAGAATACAAGAAAGGGTGGCACTTTATGTAGCTATGACCACAGAGGTATGAGAAGATGGCTTAAAAGCAAACATAGCTGTGTTATTTTAACAATTAAATATTCAAATAAATACACTCTGTATATTTATTGCATCTTGTGAGTAATTTCATTTAAGCAAGCATGACATGTAGCACAAGCGTTTCCATGGTGACTGCTGGTTAAAAGAGAGTTACAATTAGGCAGAAAGAATCAATCTTGAGGACTGTCAAAGCTAAAGGGAGAAAATATTTAATGAAAAAATACTGAAGAAACAATATATAAGAAAAGTTATGTTTTTCCAAAAATTGTGATTATCAAAAATTTTTTGAATATTTTCAGTTACAGATGATAATAAAATTGAGATAAATGTTATCATCCTAAATGTATTCTCTGTTATCCATTGTTTGGGCAGAATTAATAACAGTAGCATTATCGACCTAATAATCCTTTCAGAAGGGGCAGCATAATGTAGAAGAACTAAAAAGGAATTTTGAGTGTAGGACTGAGCCTGGCATTTTACTATGTGCCCTTTAGGATGTCAATTAACCTCTTGGAAATTTCCTTCCCTGGTTTATGAAGTGGGGAAATGCTACCTAATTGGGTTTCCCTGATCTGTGAGGATGAAATGAGATAACATGGAAGAACTACATCAATGTTCTGGTCGGCTGTTACCATTCTTGCTAGATTATCTGACCAAATAATTTGCTCTGTGGTGCAACCCAAAACATTATGTGATACCTACTGGAGGAAATACCTACAGGAACTTCTGCCAGGGCATCTTACCAGGGAAGAAAGGGTTTCTCTTTCCATCCCAGAACATAAAATGTGCAACTCTTTATGTGAGCCCTGTTCAAATTCCCATGATTTTCTGCATTGGGACTGAGACCTGGAGGAAAGTATTTATGGTAATAAAATGACACAGACTTATAAGAATAGCTTGTAGGGCCATTCTGCCCTAGAATCCTTTAAAATGATCTCAGCCTTCCCTGATGGCTTTAATCAGGCATTACGAGCCTTTTCAACGCTCCACTGAGCACCACAGAAGCTGCTTCTGTGGGTAGGTTGCTAGTCCTGGGTCAGTGAATCTATTTAATGCAGATAAAAATCTTGTCTGGGAAGGTGAGCTTGGGGCAGGAGGAAGGAAAAAGGTTTTCTCTCCTTTGTGATCATGAATTGATTCCCAAAGCAGCTAGAAGAATGAAAAACATTAAACGAACGATGAGGGCATCAGAGAGTTTGCCTGGGAGTGCTAAAAATGAACAGAAAATGGGTAATATTCACTTTAAAATTTAAATCTCTTAGCTTCTGTGATCTTAAAGACAGCATTCTGAAGGATTCTTCTGTGTTATGTTGGAACAGAAGTTATGAAAATCTCCTAACCCATAAAAGAATCAACTTTCGTAGGATGGAGTGTTTTGTAGCAGAAATTCTCCAGTCATTTCCTATAAAATGCATATTGTTACATATTTTTTAAAGTCAATAAAAATAGCTGAATGTCTTACTCTGTCCAGAAAGGAGAAGCACTTCGTATTAGAAGGACGCATATGCTAGCTGCAGCTAAGTTGCCAATTAAATCTGCTTTGTATAAAATTTGATTATTTGATATTTTAATGTTGAAATGAATCTATTTCTGAGATGCTTCATGGCTTAGAGTCATAAGAAAAGACTTACTTTTCTGTAGCCTTTGCAGCAGTTCATTTTCTAAGCATGAAAACAAGGTGCAAATTTATAATTTTAAGGATCTCACTGAGACCTTTGTGACTTCTAAAAAATTCAATTATGTCATGAACCCTATCATAGGAAAGAAGCACCACACAAAGGTCATATAAGATGTAGGTTCCTGGCAATGCCAGATCTGCACAAACTCATGACTTAGTGTGAGCAATGTCCTGGGACCTACACTGGAGCTCCCTCATACACCCTATTTTGATGACTGTTTAAACTTTCTTCCATGTCAAACTTTTTCTTTAGTTTTTGCTGCCTCTTTCCAAAAGCTCTGTCCTCTAAAGCAGCAGTCTACCATTTGTTGATGCACCTTTATCCATAAAACAAATGCTACTACATATCATCAGAATATGTGCACATATTTATTTATAAAGTACAAACATGGACTATTGTACTAATATATTACAAACATAAAATATGCACTAAATTGCAATTTAAGCAGAGCTAAAGATAAAATATGTATTAATGCAATATGATTTAATTTTTATTGTATTCATTTAAAATACAAAAATATTTTCTGTGTCTGTGAGTCTGTTTCTGTTTTGCAAATAAGTTCCTCTGTGTCATTTTTTTAGATTCCACATATAAATGCTCTCATATGGCATTTATCTTTCCCTTTCTGTCTTACTTACCAGGGGAGAAAAGGCGGGGAAGGGATAAATTGGGACTTTGGGATTTGCAGATACTAACTACTATATATAAAATAGATAAACAACAAGGTCTACTATATAGCACAGGGAACTACTTTCAATATTTTGTAGTAACCTATGATCAAAAGAATATATATATATATATACACACACATAACTGAATCACCATACTCTACACCAGAGACTAAAACAACATTGTAAATTGACTACACTTCAATTAAAAAAAGCCAAAAAATGTTTTTCTGCTCAAAATTGAATGTGTTAGATCTGATCAGATTGGCTGTGAGCCAAGGAATTGCAGGCTGCCTCTAGAAGCTGAAAAAGGCAGTAAAACCAATCTCCACCAGACACTAGAGAAAGGAACGCATCCATGTCAACAACTTGATTTTAGCCTAATGAGAGCTATTCCAGACTCCTGACCTTCAGAACTATAAAATAATAAACTGGTATTGTATTAAATCACTAAGTTTGTGGTCATTGTTACAGCATCAATAAAAAAAACTACTACAGATGTCTTAGAAAAAACATTCACTTTAGAAGAATGATTTCATTGTAAGGAATGTGAAGCAAGAAGAGAAAACAAGGATGCAATCTAAAGGAGGCTCCTTGTGAACGGTGTAAGACAGGTGCTCCCCCTAGGAATCTGGGGGATAAAATGGTCATATTTATCACACAGGGGTTTCCCCTTCTTACATTGTTATCTCTACCCTGCCCTCCAGTTTTTAATGGTGCTGGGATCAAGGAAGAAGGAAAATAAAAAGGAGTGGTCACTTGTCCTTATGTGGCTGAAAGCACTGATATTTTGAGACCACTGAACACTAAACTGAAAGGAGATGCTTCCAAATTAAGTCACTAATGATATGACTTGTCAAGGAAATTATGCATCTTTGAAAGAACTACAATTATTGACTAGATTAGGAAGTAAATTTCCAGACACCAACTGCTACAGGTATTGATTAATTTTCCTGTTTTTGACTGAAACTCCGCAAGGCAGCATGTCAGCAAGGTGGGGAACTGGAACCAGCTTAGTAGGTCGTGCTGTTTAACACTCTGTTCTGGTGTCTGGTCACTTTTGGTGACTACTGTGACATCATTATAATTCACCCAGAGGCTGCTTTGATCCACAAGTGTGTGTGCTTACGCGTGTGAATGCATGTGTATATAATGTACATCTATGTTAGTAGGTAATTCACTTCTTCCCTGCCTGTCCCTTTGTTTAAGTGACAATGTGACCATGACTGTTTGAAGAAACTGTCAAATCCTTCTGTTCTCCCAACCTGATAAATAATGTGTGAGGTTCTCTATCCTCCAGCTAATAATATTCTCTTCTTTCTTCCTGTGCCTATGACTTCTCTAAATAACAAAGAGAAAATCAGAATCAATAATAATTTCTTCAGACTATTCTATTTCTATTTTAATGTTTCAAATAACATTTCAGGCAATTGCCCTAGCAATGACCTGGGAGATCTAAATGAATAAATGTTCTAGTGGTCACCTGTTTCAACTTGCAAATAGAGGAAGTTTGTACCCACCATGTGCTCATTGGGATATACATATTGTAGAATTTCATCATCTATTAAAGAGAATAAATATAATTAGCTGTTAAACCACTGTAACTGATTTACCATTAAGTTTAAGTAAAGCCTTAGTATATATCAATGTTGATGGTTCTGCTTAGAGAAATAATCCAGGATAGAGCTAATACAATGGCTTCTTAATTCTCTCTTGGTATATAGTATTATTTATAGGATGATACCAACTTTGAGAAAAGATTTTCAGAATTCAACATTCACAAATAGATTTACTTGAAAAGAGCATATGTCATGATGATATAATTGTGTTCTGTGGTGCCCCAATGGGATCTTATCCTATTTCATGGAGAGATTTTAATTATATTTAATATGATCTGATTTGTATTAAATAAACCTGCAAGTTATTTGCTAAAAGTCAGTTGGAGACAAGTACAATGAAAAATATGACTGTGACTAGTCACATATAAAGTTCTGAAGGTCAAAAGTCTGACTCAGAGAATGAATCTAAATCTTGAACAGAACTCCAATTAGTTAAATCAATTTATGTGATTGGATTAAATCTCTGCAGCTACTTTTCAGCTACTGTTCACTCAATAAACATATATTGAGCAGCTACTTCAGTTAGGAACTGTGCCAGAAGCTGGGAATACCAAGAAAAGCAAGAAGAAATCATTGTTTTTAACAAAATCACAGTAAGGTAGGAGGGAAAAATCCAAGAAAATAAAGAATTGACATGCAGTGATATAAATGCTATAATAAAGGCTTCTTCAAAGTGCTAGCAGAGAACAGAGAGAAAATTATTAACTTTTCCAGGTGAAAGAATCATAAATAAAGTAGTTCTTGAGTTGGATTCCTTCCCCTATCTCTTTCCTTCCCTTCCTTTCCCTCCCTTTCTTCCCCAGCCACCTTGTTCCAAAAAGGAGTTCCATAAAATGATACATTAAAGGTAAGATATTAAATCTAAATGTAAAAGAAAAGCAAAGTTCAGCTCATAAAATATAGCCAGGAATGTAATTGGGAAAATTCATAGTCTTGAATGTAGATGGGCTACAATTTTGGCTTGGAAAAAAGTTCTGGTAACCATTGTTTAAAGGGCTGTCACTATTGATTAGTGATCAGATAAATACAAGCCAACTGTTTGGGAGAAGTAAAATGGCTCTGAGCCTAAGATGAGCCAAGGAGACTTTCTCTAAGGTGTACTCATAAAGATATACAAAAAAAAAAAAAAAACAAAAAAACATGATAACGTCCATAACAAGAATCTTGCACAAAAAGAAATGTCACATGGAACTCACAGGACAAGTAACACTTTGTCAGGTGGGAACAAAGTACATGCACATTCCAGTGAAGGAAGTCATGTGTGCCGTTTGTTGAAAGTCCACAGCATTTTTCAGTTGGTTTGGTAGAGTTAGGGGCAGAAGGGGTAGATCAAAGGAAAGTGCCACGAGTTTATGATTGAGAGGAAGATTGAGGTCACCTTGTGAAGGGTCTGAAGCCACAAATGGAGCCTGACTTTCATACCTGTAGCAAATTTGGAGATAAGGATGGAAAGCCAGTAAATATATGATCAGATCAATTATTTTACCCTATACTTCCTGGTTCTAGCTACTATAACAGTTACAAGTGTGGGGTGGGTGTTGAGGGGGCAAGTGGAGGAAAACCCATGACAGTTAACAAAACCTTCTCATGCATTACTTCCTCATCTCTCTTTCTATTATATAGTAGCACTCCATTAGTAGAATATATTCTTTTAAGACATTCAGGACATTTCTTCTTCCTTATCCTTCTCATTTTGCCAGTCATTTTGAGGATAGTAAATATCTTTTTTTTAAAGAACATGCTACTCAAATTTAAAAGACTAAGGAAAACAAAATTCCCTGGCTTCAAGAGTCAATACTAAATATACCTGCTTTTGTGGTTCATTAGTTGGCTAAAGGAAGTAAAAGACTTTCTACTGACTAGAAGCATGAGCTTTCTTTGCTGAGAAAAAAGAATTTCCTCAAAGTGTTTCCAAGTTCTGTTTTAAGACCCTTTGAGGAAATTCCTTTTTAGACATGCCAATGCTCCTTCCTCAGCTCTTGCTCTCTAAATGAATTACAGTTGCAGGAAAATCAAGCTCCAGTGTTCAGCTTCATGTTTCTCAAACATGCTAAGGACTTGTGGAAGATAAGCATCCCCTCCAGCTCCCAGCTGGGGGATAAAATCCTAGTTTTGCTGTCAGAGAACATGCCCAGCTGCCCAATCCCAGACCCCAGTTGCCAAAAACAAAATGTCAGTTCCAACCTCTTTTCCTGAGAAAGATAAATTTATTACATGGAACTGAAAGGTCAAAGTCAGGAGCATCCCCCTTTCACCCTGCATTCTTTTTGCTTCCTGGGAGTTCCCTTGCTGAGACTGCCAAGGAGACACATGGACCAGAGTTACTCTCAGACCTGAGTGAGGAGTAGCTCTCCAGATGTTTCTGAAGCATGCCTTAATCCACGTGATACTGCCATAGATTCTGCAGAGGGTTACACTGTACTTGGGGACTCTTCCACACTGGATAGATCTCCTCATGAGCCAATGTCAACTGAGTGATACAATCCACTATTTGCTGGAGTTATAATCTTTGCTGAGGGGGCAAATCTCCTCCAGCAGCCAGGCACGGTGAGACTGAAGGGAAGGTTATATAATGATCCGCAGACCTGATCTTATTCTTTTCCCTTGTATCTTTTGGGCAAAAGGTCTGCCAGTTTCCCTGGCCACATAGGCTCACGTGCTCAGTAAGTACAGAGGGCAGGGATGTACTCGTTGGTAGCAAATGAATGAGAACAAGGAAAGCTCTCTTGACCAATGCACTTGCCCTTTGAAGGAGAGCTAGGAAATCAAAAATAGCTTTAAGGTGACAGGAATTTAAATCACCAGGGTGTGCCAGTGTGGGAGAGAATAAAACACTCAGGATATGGTAATGGACAAAGGCAGAAATTCTGATCTGAACACAGCACTGTAGAATGGTCACTGAACTAGGAGGAATCAGAAGGGCTGGGTTATAGCGTCACTGTGTCACTGCAGATCCGTGGGAATATGGCTTTGCCTACCTGGGTCCCAGTTTCCTAACAGGGAAAATGAGTCCATTGGATGAGGAGATTCCCACGGCCTTCCCACATTATATGTAATTCCACCACTGGGAGGCAGCAATTTCTCTCCTGGTGTCTGTAGCACAGCAACCATGATCGTTGGGCTTAACTCCTTACTTGGCCCTGTGGACCATTATTCTCTCTCAGAAAATGTTCTTGGTCACTGCACCATCTTCAAACAAGAGAGGTAAGCCATACAAAGTTAGACTTGATGTATGTCTCTGTGCTAATGACCTAGAATTCAGGAATGTTCCAGGAAGTGACATTTGTTTTTGTAGGAAGGAGCCATCAATAGTTTTCATTTGACAAGAGAACCCGGGAGGAATTAGAAAACCATGGAGTTTGTTTAAGAAACAGAGAGTAAGTCATGTACTTATCAGGAGGGTAGAGGAAGACAGGGCAAGGAAGGCTGTTTGTGTGTTCAGCATTCAGGAGGCAAGGTCTGGGGGCGAAAGGAGACAGAAAGCAAACAGCAGATGTCTCCAAGGATGGCTGACTAATGGAGTGCTCGTGTTCAGCTGTACTGCTCAGCACAGCTGCCTGTTGTGGGTCTCACTCCCCAAAGACTTCTAAAAGAACTGTGTCATTTTGACACACGTGATAAGTTTGGCCAACTGGGGATAAGACTCAAAATCATGACTGCCAGTTAGCTAAATCCCAGGGAAGCTTTGATTTTCCCTGATGAGACCTCAAGTGCATCAACTTTCCTTCTGCACAGCACTGTGATCATGTCTCCTTACATCAGTATGGAACCTTAATTCTCAAAGCCTCCTTTGTTTGTCTCCAAGTTGGTCAGACTCCGAAGCTTCACTCACAAAGGCAAAAACAGCTCAAGGTCTCATTACAGAGCAAACTAAAGCCTTCTCAGCTTACAAGCATGACTGGGCCATTTTTTTCTCTACTTTCTGGCCGGCTAGAGGGCATACCTAGAGATAGGTCAGAAGAGAGATGTCTGAGAAGCTTATCCACTGGCCTGTGGAGCTTTATGCATGCATTTCTGCCGCAGAGATGGGAACTAATACACGCCAGTCACTGTGCTGGGAGCTGGAGCAAGGATTTACAAGAATAAACATGAACTGTGTCATATTTTAGTGGGAGGGATATATTTGAGTTTTGAGGGAGAGAGGCAGCAGGGGGAGGTGTAAAGGTGCTCACTGTAGTTGGAATGCTCCAGAATGTACACCTTCCCCTTTGCCTCCTGTCCCTCCCTCACATTAATTCTTCTTTGAGTCTCTCATCCTTGTTAGTTATTTCCAAATTCTTTCCTGGTGAGGTGAGGATTTTAAATATGGGATGAAATCAGGATCAGTGAGGTAAGAGCAGGATGAGGAAGAAAAGAAAGAATTCCCCTTACTCACCCCCTTAAATATGCCTGAGTTCTTTACATCGACATCCTCAGAATATCCTTCTCAGAGGACAGTCTGGTAGAAGTGGGTGAACACAGGAAAATGGGAATGAAAGAAATATAAAGCAATAGCTCATCTCAAGGTGCAGATGGCATTCAGAGGGAGGAATGGGTGAGAGGCTTTACTCCTTTGTGAATGGACTTTGGCACTAGATAGACCTGCGTCCAAGTCCCAGGTGTTCATTTACAAGCTGAGCAGCCTCCATTCCCACACAGAGAGCTGGAGTCTATGTCCCCTGCCGGGGTGATCTCTCGGAGTGTTTCCACCCATAGAAATAAGTAGAAATGACACTGTCCCTGTTCCTGAGCCTACCACTGAATAGACTGGCAAGTCCCACTTCTTGTCTTTTGGAACGCTTGCTCTAGTCTAGAGGATGCCAGTCACCATGGAAGATGTCTGATGATGTTGAGGCCACCACATTGGCAGGAGTAACGAAGCCACACAGAAGGGCCACTTGTAGAGTGAGATGCCTGATCAGCCCCGAGGTGTTTCAGCTGAGGTACAGATAGTGTGAATGAAGATGATTCCATTCCCAGCTGCTAACAGAAGCCACATGTGAGAACCATTCTGCTGAGTCCAAACTAAAGAAATGGTGTGATAACAACAAAGCATTGTTTTCAGCCTCTGCATTTCGGGGATGTTGAATGTGCAACAATATATAACTGCAAGAGTAACCTTGAGCAATTTATTTCACCTCTCCAATCTTTAGTTTCCTCATCTATAAAGTGCAATGTCTATCTCCGAGCGAGGTTATAAGGCTTCAAGGAGCTAATGTTTGTAAAGCAGTTGGCACGATACCTCACGCAGTAGTAAGAAAAGCATATAGAACAGACACTGTCTTCTCCAATATCCAAAATTTTCTGTTCCAAAATTCAGAATTTTTCATAATTATGGAAATTAACATTATACATTTTCTGTAGGACCCTCAGCAAGGTCTGCAACAGCCTTGTGAATGAAATACACTAATATTTCTGCAGTGAAGCATGTGAATAGTTACATTAAGAGAGGTAAAGATAAATAATTCACAGTAGGTCAGGTAAGGCTCAGCCACCAAATCCATCCAATGCAGGTTGAGTATGTTACCCCAAGACCCTGGATTTTTCATAGCTATTTTTGATCATGTATAAAGAATTGTGTATAAAGGATACTAGACTCATACTTGCATATTTTTTTCTAAATGTAGTCATTGCATGCTTCTGCCTTCACTTCTTTTTTCCTTATTCATATGACATAATAGAGAGTAGCTTTTCGAACCAATTTATAAATTAAAGATCATCTATATGTTCAGTTTTTGAGAGTACACTTGCTAATTACTTATAAAGAGTCTTCCCAACAGTCTTTTGGTTTTGGCAGCTGAAATTCATAGTCAGCTCTTTGTTTTCTCAGTGTGTGAGAGAGAAATTCAGCACCAAGGGAAAGGTAGGGATGGTCAAAGGAAAATGCTATTTAGCAAGACATATTGTCTGTAAGTCAAGATTCATCTGGTTTTTCTCTTCCAGAGAATCTGTCTCACATTTTAATGACCCCATGGCATCCCAAAGCAGGGTAGTATCCCAGGTAACCAGGAATAAGACTTGCAAGATCATCAAATAGATGTGTTAGGGGCTCTGTCATAGTTAATTCACTTTTGCTAAATCCTCCAAGTGCTAATTTACCCAAAGGGCCTTTTCCCTCCACATTTAAATGAAACACAGTAGGAAGATGCCTCCTTTTCTGTATCCTTCACAATTATGACCATTTGAAACATCTGGCACTGTCTATTTCATACACAGAATATGCTGAAGGTAACATTTCTCCCTGATGGAAAGCCAGACAAGAATTACATAGGGAGGGAGGAGTAAAACTTTTTAAAGCTTATTTTCTTCCTCAATGTGAACAGAGATAAATCCTCAAATACACTATTTTTTTTTTCTGGAAGAGAGAGCAGACTTATACAAAACCCCATTATTATGAGACATTTTCTTTTGTCTGAAAGTAACCAGATATCTCATGGCCAAATTATAGAGCAGTGACAACAGTTATTTAGTTTTGAATAACAAAGCACTGCAAAGCACTGTGAACTCAAAGCCGGAGAGAATGTAGTCATCATCAATGACTGTGTACCACCTTCAACAGACGTCAAAAGAGCTCATCGCAATGAAGGCATTATTTCAGTTTAACCTCAAAATGTCAACCCGACTCTGAATTCCTTCTTGTTTGAGTTTTTTTCCCCCACACACTCTTTTCTCAATGGAGGTTTTCCTTTCTCTCTCTTGCTTTCTTTCTTTCTTGAAAATATATATATATATAAAAAAAACCTTTAAAGCCTCTCCATGTAAGTATTTGAGATCAGGGTCTTGATCCCTTTCTTGTACTTCGTAAAGCACCATTTATATGTTAAGCACTACAGAAAAATCACTAGAGAAAAAATGAAATGACACTGTGCTAGTCTCACTATGTTCTTAGGGTTTTGGTCCAGAATGACTAAAATAATTCTTCAGATTAGAGGCATCTATTAAGTACAAACACCAGTTTTACATGATAAATTCAGAAGCTAGATCAAAAGGTATCTAGAAAAGCTTCCAAAATGTATTATTGTCCCATGTCTCTCAATGTTTTTTTTCCATTTGTACTGTTGTTTCAATATTTTGTGCATCCACACCAATACTGTGTGTATGTTTAGTGGTCATAAACCCACCATCAATAAGAATGGAGAATTTATGTCAACCGTAAGACATACATATTGATTATTTATATTTGTTCCAGGTATCAGGTGATGTTCTAGAGAGCCACAAATGAGTGAGCATAGTCTCTACTTTGGAATATTTCATAATCTATCCTAGCTGGGGTAGAACAAAATTCACCTTATAAATTTTGTGAATCTAGTGTATAGAAACATACCAGTAAAGATGGTGATACACACTGATGCATATACATGCACACATACATATCTATAGAAACAATGAATTCTAGCTGGACGCTGCCAAGGGGCTTGTTGTAGGCCTGCAGTGGCGAAACAAGTTGGCCCAATGTAGAAATGTGGGGCTGGACCATTGGCCATAAAGCAGAACAAAAAACATTCCAGAGACTTGGGGGTCTGGAGACACTCCAATGTAAAGGGAATCCAGGTGAATTAGAAAGTGATGTTGGGCATTAATTAATCCAGTTAGGAGACTGATTATGCATTCTACCAGCTGAAAAATTCATCAATGGCTAGAGAATAAGGAATATTATCTCAGGAATCAAGGAAAATTATGCCCAGGGGCACTGATTCTTCCTTGCAACTGTGAGGGCTTGGGAAGTCTCTCCTTTACCCCATGTATCTGTGCAACATCTTATTTGCAACAAGCAGAGGTAGAGAAAAGCTGAGTAAGAGACTGAGCCTTCCTACCTATGAGAGATTGTGCCCTAAATAAAAAGTTTAAACTAGAATGAGAATTTATTTGTCCTCTATTATATAATGGATGAGGAGTCATGAAGGAGATCAAATCACTTTAAATAAAATAAAAGAGTAACATTTTCTCAGCACATCTTATAAGAATGATTTGTGTCTCTAGTACATACTATATATAGATATATAGATATCTTTACATAAGTAAAGGTATATAAAGATGTATAGATATCCTTACAATTGACTGTTTTCCTCACTCTAAATACAAGATTTTCATCAAAATTCTTTTCCAATTAATTTCCAGGGAAATAGTTCTTTAGAATTTCACTCCTCTGTGAATAATAGTTTATATTTTTTACAAATGAATAATATTCTTCTATACTGTAAAACAATTGGGATATTAGCAAAGATAAAAATAACATGAAATATTATGGAATATTTACTATGTATCAGGTGTTAGGATAAAGCACCTGTAGATAGATATAATTTCATTTATCATCAAAGCAACCATATTCAGTAGGTTCTATCATTATCCTCATTTTTCTGATAGGAAGTGGAGGTTTAACGAATTAAAGAAATATGTTCATTGGTGAGATGTTGAGAGTGGTAGAGTCAGGATTTGAACAGAAGTCTAACTTTAGATATATAATAATTAAATATAACATTGATTGCCTTACAGGATGTTTATTTGCATTTTCTTCTTTAAAACAGGTAGGCAGGCATATGAATCAGGCAGATAAGATATTCTTATCCCCATCTAATACTCTGATGAGGCAGAGAAAGGTTCAGTTTTATTCCCAGGAGCATGCTAGCTTTGTATTTGTCAATGTATTTCTTTGTAATGATTCTAAAGTCTGGTCATCTGGGTAAATTTGATCTCCCTCGATTTCATTTCCTGCAATTAGACTGGAAAGTCTAATTAGAGAGCCAGAAATATAGCCTACAATTCATCTCTATTGACGTCTGGTGTGTATGTAGCTCCAGAGATTTCCTGAGGGAGTGGCCAATGGCCCTCAAATATCTGTCAGGGGGAAAATTTGAGCAAGGGTACAGTGAAGAGAATTGGGGAATGCATGGGGCCATGTTTGATTTGTAACTCCTATGTCAACCCCAGGGAGGGTGTCATTCAAGCATATCAACATCTTCATATTAATTAAGAGTAAGTACATATTACACTATTTGCTTGACTCCAAAACTTGAACATCAATGTAATGAAAATGAAGTTTATTTACTTAATTATTTCCTACCTGTTGGTTATTAAATTATCTGGAAAACCTGAATTATCTCATTTGGAAGATATAGCTCTCTAAAAATTGGTGGTCAAGTCTAGAATTAATTAAGCACAATGTGCTTATCAGCCACAGATGGGAGGTAAAATAAGGTATTTACAAACAGAAATGCAGAATTATATGTAAAGTTCTCAGGAATAACTCATTATCAAAGGAAATATTTTAAAATCCTCAGGAATGTACAGGAGTGTACAAGCATGCTGCTGTTCTATTTATAGCCACATTGGAATCAGCAAGATCCTCACTCCAGCCAATTTGATGAAACATTTTAAAATAAATATGTACATAAAGCTACAGTTTCCTTATATGCCCAGCATTACAAATTAGAAATATGTTTCCAAAAATTCCATTTACAAGAGTAAAAAAGTCATAAAATAATAGGAATAAATTTAAAAAGAAATGTGCAAGATCTACATTAAGAAAACTATAACAATTTACAGTGAGAAATTTTTTTAAAGGCTTGGAAAAATAGAGAACCCATATGTTCTGGATGGAAGGTTAATGTGGTAAAACTGCCAGTTGTAGCTAAATCAATCAAAATATTTGAATGCAATCTCAACAAAAATCCCAATGGCATTTTAAAATTCTTGCCAAAGTCTGGACAAATTAAATGCAAGAATAGCCAAGAAAGTTTTGATAGGCTTAAAGTGGAAGATTTCAAAATGTAAATCAAAGTTATAATAATTAAAGAATGTGCCTGATGTGCCACTGATGCAAGAACAGAGATGCCAAGTATAAGTGAAAGTATAGAAACAAGCCAAGAATTTGTAAGACCTTAATAAACACTACAGATAGCACCAGACATCAATGGGGAAAGGATTTACCGCTCAAATAATGTGTCACTCATTTGGGAAAAAATAAAGAAAAGAGATAATCTGATATAAAAATTCAGATATATGAAAATTAATTTTAAAAGCACTGAAAGAAAATGTAGGTGGTTATTTGTCTCATCTTGAGGTAAAAACAAGCTTTTAAATAGATATTCAAAGGCCAAATTTATCTAAAAAATATAAAGTTAATTAATTTGAAAAGTAAACTTTAAAGGCAAAAGACAAATAAAAATACTTGTAATGTATTGCTGATATCATTGAAATATAAAACATTTATATAAGTCAATAAGAAAAGAATGAGCATGCTAATAGCAAAAAGATAGTAATAGGCAATTTACTAATTAAATACAAATGAATATCAATATTAATTAATTAATTAATACAACCCATGAAAAACTAAAATTTTTATCCAAAGGAAATAAAATCACTATCTCAGAAAGATATCTGCACCTCCATGTTCACAGCAGCATTATCCACAACTGATCTAGCACATCTGAAAAAGAGGGTAAAACAGTACAACCAACAGTCAAGACATGGAAACATCCTATATGTCCAATGACAGATGAATGGCTATAGAAAATATGGCATATACATAAAGTGGAATACTATTCAGCCATAAAAAGAAGAAAATCTTGCCATTTGTGACAATTTGGATGGAGCTTGAGGGCATCAAGTTAAGTAAAACAAGCCAGACAGAAAAAGACAAATACGGTATGATCCCACTTCTATGTGGAATCTGAAAAACAGTTAACAACAATTACAAAAACGATCTCACAGATACAGAGAACAGACTGCTGATTGCCAGAGGTGGGGGGTTAGGGTTGACAAAATGGGTGGAGGTGATTCAATTAAAATAAAAAAAAAGACACATACAAAATAGGAAATAACACATAGGCTTTAAAAATGGAAAAAAATTAGATGCTTATTCTAAGAAATGGAAAGTTATGTTTAAAATAGAGATATTAAAAAATAAAAAAAAATAAAACAGAGACATTAAAAAAAAACTTGGATAAACATTCCAGGAGTTACATTTATGGAATTCTTTAAAGTATTACTATTACAAAGGTATTATTAATTCCATACTTTGACCTTCTTTTAAAGTGAAACTCTGTTTTGACATTCTTCAAACCTGATAAATTCTTGTAGTAAAATTTTTCCTGATTATCTTTAATTATACTGTAACAGTGTGTATACAAGATACTGCAGTTTTTGTTATAATCAACATTTTCTACTTAAGATATTAGCCCTGTGACTTCAGTGAAATTAAAAGTAAATTAGGAGTTAAAATTGGCTTCATCTTTTAATTCACTGAGACTCCTTTAATTTGAAGATCTCCTGTGGTGGTGATGGTGGTGGTTGGGGGTGTCCTTTGTTGCCATTCAGCTTCTTTTAATCCTTTAATTCTTTTTGACCTATTAACATTTTCAGGATTTTACAGTATTTTTTGAGTATGTACTAAATGGTTTTATACTGGGAGTTGGCCAGGAAAATATTCAACAATGATTAATTTTAGAAAAGAGGACTTGGCATATCATCAACAAACATGTGTAGAGTGCCAAAATGGTACAGAGCTCTCTACTGTATGCTACCGTTTGCCAGGACAAACAGGCCCAACCTTGGTTACAGAGAGATGAGTGGGATGGATGTTCTTTAATTACAATTTTCCTCACTTAGCTTGCTGCTATATAGGAATTGCTCACACTCCCTAACCTCAGTTGATGTTGCTCCAGAAAAATTATCTGACATGTTGGTAGCAGTTGGAGTTACGCAAAACTTTCTGGGCAAATGGATCTTATCTCATGTTTGTCATTTGTGGCTGTCTCCTCCTTGTCTACTTGATGAGACTCATGGCTCCAACTTGAACCCTCAGCATCTAGAAATGTGTGCTTAGGCTTTATCCAATCCATTGTTCCAATTCAACCCAATCTCTGGTGTTTCTGTGGACTTCTTGAACACACATGTTAATTAGTTAATTCGTTAATTATTTCAACATAAGTGTGATCCTGTTAAAATGAAAGTTCTTACAACTCTTCTGCTCAAAATCCTTCTAATATCATTCAAAGCAAAAGCCAAAGTTATTACTGTGCCTTCCAAGGCCATACATGATCTCTGCCTCCACCTTGTTCTGCTCCAGACCTAAAAAGCCTCCTTGCTGTCCCCTAAACACACTGGGCATGCTCCTACCTGCAGGTCTTTACCTTTATCCTCCTTGGACTTCTCTTTCTCCAGATACCTGCAGACTACTTCCCTCATTTCCTCAAGTGTTTAATGAAATGTCACTTTCTCTGTGAGGCTTTCCCTAATTCTGCCTAAAATGTCAACCCTCCTTCAAACACTCGTCTCCTTTCCTAGCCTACTTTTTTGGACCTCTGCACTCCTCTGTACAAAATATACAAATATATTAACTCCATCACTAAATTGTAAGCTCCTTAAAGGCAAGAATTTTGGTCTGTTCTATTTACTGTTGTATCTATACCTGTAGGCACTTAATGAATAGGTTTTGAATGAATGACTGAATTCATGGAGCACAGCATACAAAATCGAACAGAACATGAAACCTGCTTTTGGTGGGCTCCTGATCTAATACATCTGAAAAAGAAGTTAAAAAAATATAACCATGTGCCAAGTTCTAAAATAGAGAAATGCAATGTAAGCACTACAGATACATGGAAAGAAAAGACGCTCCTAAGTCTACTTAAAGAGAGAAGGAAAGGTCTTATGGATGAGGTGACCCAGGAGCTGATCCTGGTCCTTGTGTTCTGGTTTCATCTCCTGAGGTGGTTCGCTGGTCCCCATATCCAGCCCTCCCTTGGTAAGGGTCAATTTCAGGGATTCCACTCATTGGCCCTTGTCTAAGGAAAGTTGTAAGAGATTGACACGGCAAATTGGAAACAGCACTGGCTTTGAAATTATCAGGGTTAGGTTTGGAATCCCTAGTCCACAGCCAAATCATGGGAAAATCCTGGACTCTGCTGGTTCTCTCTCTCTGTCTTTTTCACTCACCATTACATTATGCCTTTTTGCTCTCTTTTTCCAGAATACATGAGATAAAATCAAAATTCTACTTTTGCCACCAGCTTACAAAAACAAAGAGTTACTCTGAGTAACCGGATCTTGTTAGCTGTTTTTCTGTTTAAAAGTTGTTGAAAGTGTCCTTAAATGGTTTTAGGGGAAAATTCTTATTTCACACAGTGTTCATGTCAAGAAAAGGTTAAGCCAACTTTGCCTCAAGGAAACAGAAAGCAGAAGAGAGTGAATTAAGATTCTAGGTGCTCTTTTTCATCTATTTCTGCCAAGTCTATAAAACAGTGTAATGCTCTCCACTTTCCTTGCCTGAGCTGCCCACACCATATTCGGAGGGAGGGCTGCGGAGAGGACCCTGGGAGGTTCTCAGGTCACAAAACCTCTTGTGGGGTCATAGGTCTTTTTTCTGTGTTTATCTTTCAGAAAGAGCAGTATGAAAGTGAGAACCAGTCAGAGAATAGTAAGAGTACAATTCTCATCATATTACATTTTTTCCTCCCCCCACCAACTTCTCCAGAGAGCTTGAAGGGTATTAATTGCAAAATCCAAGAATTAATAATTTGGAAATATCTGAAAGAGTCTTTGTCCTAGGCTTGTAAGTTCTAATTTTATTAAAACAACTTGGGAGAAATAAGCAAGGCAACTTTTTAATAGGATCCATGAAATCCTTTCTATAGAACATTCAACTCTACCATTCACTAGCTATGTGACTTTGGATGAGGATGGGGAAATTGATGCCTATGTTGCTGGTGCAAGGATTTGCTAATAGTTAGTAATACTTAATTTGCTATTTGCTACTAGTGGTAGCTATTACCATTCCTTGGAATGTAAATCTTAATAATGGAGAACTGAACCTCTTTTGCATTCCCATAATGTACCTTTTATTGATAGATTCTTCTAAGATGCTAGTGGATCTACTATGAAATGTTGGGGACTAGGAAAAATATGTTCAAGGACAGGAGTCCTACTGCAAGTGAGCCTCTACAACGTTTGCATGCATTCACATTCGTAAGAACCTCATGTCATCCTAATGGAGATAATCATAACCAAAAGATCTTACCAAGTATCTAGTCAAAGACATTGGTAAACCCAATAATGAATATTTAATGGAAAAGTCACTTCTCTCTGACACATATTTTCCTCATACTTTTCAAGGATGGTAGAAGGTTGAAGAGCTCAATTCTAGCAAATCTATTTATTACTTCCAAAGATTTACTAATTTAAAAACGTATTTCAAATTACCTTTTAAAGGCTATCACAGATATGACTCTTTGGAAGGCACATTCCAAATATATCTAAATTTCATTCACTTGGGGGTTTAACTCTTGCACTGGATGCTGTATACCTCCCTCATCCTCCTTTCCTGCAGGTATACCTGTGTCTCAGTTATTGCTGCTAATGGCTCTCAGCTGTCCCCTGTTCAAGAGTACCCTACAACCAAATAATGGAATGGGGGAGAATGTACAAAAGGCCAGACTTCTTGCCTCAAGGTTGGATCAATTCTCTGGTTCAATTCATGCTGCAGAGGTCCCGGTGGGATCACGCTGAAGTACATCTCCAGCTGAAACCACAACCTTGCTTAGCTTTTCCCCCCTGCCCTATCTTGCTTCCATAACTTCTTGCTCCTGAGCATGCTCCCTCAATACACAACATGCACCCAAATCCTTGTCATAAGCTCTGCTTCTAGCAAACCCCACCCGTTGACAATGTCACACAGTACACTGGTCTGTACCTCGAACTTATATGGGGAAATGAAGAAGAATTTGAAGAAAAGAATGTGGACTTGATAAGCATAAAAAGGGCATGCAAAAGAACTGGGAAGTAAAATAACAAGACTGATGTTTCTTACAAATTCCGGTATTTGTAAAAATACACATTTCTGTGTCTCACGCAGACTAACTCAATCAGAATCTCCAAAGGTGGGGGGTTGAGAAGCTGTAGGTTTAATATGTACTCCAGACAATTCATATTATCAATGAATCTGTGATACACTGAACTAGAAGACACTAGAGCAGGGGTCAGCAAACGCTTTCTGTAAAGGGACAGACAGTAAACATTTTAGGCTTTGTGGTCCATATGGTATCTTTCGCACCACTCAACTCTGCCACTGTGGCACAAAAACAGCCACACACAGTACATAAACAAATGAGCATAGCCGTGTTCCAATAAAACTGTATTTACAAAAATGAGTGGCAGGCTGGACGTGACCCAAGGGCCAGTTTGCCAACCCTTGGACTAGAGCACAGGGGGCATAAAAGCAGTTTGGTTGTCCTATAATAATTTGGCTGCAAAACTTTGGTACTACCCTTTCTTTGGCAAATTGTTTACATAATGTTGATCAGGCAAAAGACCTTCCCTGAAGTGGAGAAACATTTCCATTTTTCTGACCTTATTCTCAATCCTTGAATGTCACTGGCCTTGCCATGAGGTAATTTAAACACGCATTTCAGAGGGGAGATCGTTTCTAGAGACCAGGTCTGCTATTCTTTCATGCTGATTCATAATATTGCCAGAGGCCATTCCATCAGGACAGATTTCAGCTACTGCAGGGAGAGGTGTAGACCTATTTCATTCTTTTGTTTGTGTCTGCATGGGCTGGCTCCCTGGCACCAAATATGGAAAATAAAATTTGTGAATTTTTATGACATTCACTCTGGATAGGTATGGGGTTACTTGAGTCTTTCTTCTGTTGTCTTTACATTGTGTAATTAACTTTATGAAGATTTATTAATAGCCTGCCCTTATTCACTAAGACTTTCTATTCCGCTTTACAAATTGTGTGCTGTTATGATCTCAATGGAGAATTTCAATGTTTGGCATAGATGTACTGCAAAATAAACAATTTTACATTCAAATCAGTCCTTTTTAATTAGGTTCTCCAATTTTATCACCACATATTACAACACATTGGATAGAATTCTGTTCAATCCAGGTAACTCACATTCATCTTTAGGTGACCCTGAGAACAGCATAAAACAAATGTTCAGCTCTGCAACCAGACTATTTACCGTTAGGCTGTGACTCCAGCTACTTGCAATTCATTTAATTCACATAAAAAAGAATAGCGACAGCTCTCTCATTAAATTGACTTTAGCCTCTGAACTCTGGGCCCACATATGTTTAGTTGTAAGATTGCTGCTTGCTGGCAGATTTGTTACCTGCTGCAGTGCTCCTCAGAGTCATTTCAACAAGGTCTGGAATTCTTTCAGGCCGGTCTACAGTATAAATTTTCAGGAAATCTCAGGTTTATCTTGCATTTAGCATTTACAATATTTGAGAAGTTTAGTGCTTGAGAATAAACTCAATTAAAATTCCCACTGGGTGGACTAGGACTGACAGTTGTCTGGCTTGAAGCCAGTATATATTAACTGAGATGATGACAAGCACAGATCTCCAAGAACGTGTGTGTGTGTGTGTGAGTGTGTGTATATTTTCTTCATGCTGGATCTCCAGATTTTTTTCTCATGAGGTCCAATCTACTTTCTATGGTCCTGGGATGAAATGGCTGAGGACTGATCTTTCCTTGTATCCATCTGCCCCCTGTACTGGTTGCTGTGGTTCACCACCCAGATATCTCCTATAGGACTGAGGCATTTATTTCCTCAGCAGCTGGGAGAACTTGCTAATGATGCTTTATAGTTGAGTCCCTCTTTGAGCATCCCTTAGCCAAAAAGTTGCTTCTCCCAGGGCTATGCCCCTCTTAGTAGGAAATCTGTATTGAGTGACTGATTCTTTTCCTTAATTCTGGACCTCTCTGGAGCTCTCCATGGCTTTGCTTGAGGCCTCATCCAACCTTTTCATCTGTACAATATGCTTCTCTTACTTCCTCACTATTGTTCCCAAGAATGTGCCCCAATAAACCTCCTACCCACAAACCTCCATCTCAGAGTCTTTCTCCAAGGATCCCAGCTAATGACACTCCCAAGGCTCAGATAAAAGCTTCTATAGCCTCATATTCCCAGCACTGGTGTAGCAGAACATCAGTCATACTGTGTTGTAATTGTACATTTATGTATCTACTCTTTGACTACATGATGGGCTGTTTGAGACAGAGACTGAGTTTTAATTATCTTCCCTATACTATATACTGCCTGGGGCATTCAAAGGCATTCAACACAAGTTTGTTGAATAAATTGAACTGAAGAGATTGGAAACCAGAAATCCACAGATACAAGTCTCTGGTCATGTTTCCTAGACTATGGTCTGATATGGAGGTTTTGGTAAGGTAATTTATTGACAGAGTGCTTTCAAGAGGAGAGTCAAAAAAAAAAAAAAAAAAAAAAAAAAAAAAAAAAAAAAAAGAGCAGGACAGGGTAGGGGGAAAACTAAGCCAAAATGTGGTTTCTGGTGGTGACTATTTAATTCTGATCCTACCAGGCAGCTCTAAATCATGAATGAAACCTAGAGATAGTCCCACCTTGAGGCAAGAGGGCCTGCCCTGTATAAACTGGTGGGAACCTGTCTCTGATCATGGTCTTCCCTGAGCAGAGGAGATGGAACATATAGTCTCCAAGGACAAAGAAATTCCTGTTTAGACTAGATCAGTTACCCTAAAAGGTTGTTATTCAGATCAACAGCATCAGCATCAATGGGAACCTGTTAAAATACAAATTCTCAGGTTCTACCATAGACCTACTAAATCAGAAAACTGGGAGCTGAGCCCAAGTATCTGTTTTAACAAGCCTTCTAAGTAATTCAGAATAAAGCTAGGTTTGAGAACCACTGGTCTAAGGCAATTGTCCAGAGCAGGATGGTGGTGTTGCTGATAAATGTGAGTTACAACTCAATACTCTCAGCAGATAGAGAATGGTGCACTTGCAGGATAAGAGAATCTGAGTGGGGTGCCAACAGCTGCCACTACAGTTGACAATCAAAGAATCTTCTACCAGCCAACAAAAGATCACACCCACATAAATCACAAAGCAGGATGGCTCAGTGTCCATGCAAATCAAATTGGGGTACTCAGAATGTTCTAATACCTAGACAGGCAGTCAGTGTCTGGGAGGAAGTGAGATTGGAGATTATGGCAAGAATTCCCTATAACTTTTTAAATGAACAGAGAAGAAGGCTGAGAATCAAAGGTAGAGCTCTAGAGCAATTACTGAGTATGAGAAAAAGGTCTGATCATAAATAACATGGCAAGAATCTAAGTATCAAGTAGAAGTACAACATAAGAAGAGGACTAGGAGCAAGGATGACTCAGTGGCTACTTCCATTTCCAGACATAGCACTTCTTATGTTTCCTTTGACCTAAAACAGGAATAATCCTAGAATATGAAGTGGCTGAACTGAAAATGGGTCTCTAACTAGCTTCAGCAATTAAGGTTAGAGACAAACAAAATCAGAAAGCCTAGCAGATCATGACTGTATCCCTAGAAACAATATATTAAAATGTTATGTTTAAATTGTGCTAAAGCTGAGAGTTACAGCAAACTGTAAGAAACATGCCTACATAAATGGACTATTCTATCTCTGTTATGGGATTTACAAACTACTTTGCTGCAATTTAGGTCCAAAGTGATAAGCTGTTACAATCTAACAACTTACTGTTCAGTTTATATGAAAATGAGATTGAACTGGCTGTGATTTCTAACTCCCCAAACTTTCATAATCTCTTACAGCTTGACAAGCTGATGGAATAAAAAGAAGACAGGAGGTGAAGGAGCAAGATGTAAAAACTGCAGGCTTGATTGTCATTCTATTAGACAACAAAAGAAAAGGAAATATACACCTTTGAAAATGAAAACAGTGGGGGAATATGTTTAGTAACTGAGATGCAGATTCTGTCCTTAATAGAGTCCCTATCCCATATTAAGTAAAAAAAAAAAAAAATTGGTCTGTTCTCTAGCTGATTAATCAGCAGTGGCAGACATAGCTGTTGCTGTCTGGCACTGTACTGTCTCAGCATATATTTACTAACTGGCCTGTAATTACTTTTTTGGAACATTACCCAACACTGTTTTAGAGGAAGAAAGAACCCATTATCTGTGAAACAAAATATAGAGGCCTTGCTTCTGGCAGACAGTGATACCCAGCTCTATCATTTGAAATGGTAGATGTAAAATTTTTTAAAAAAGAGAAAAACCTCCATCAATTTTTTTTCAAAGCAAGGGTTTCAACACTGGCTATTTTAAGCACTCTCTGGGTTATGCATTACATAAGTTAGCCAATAAATTACATGGCTACTACAACCTATGGGATCTGTGCATCCTTTATTTCCACTAATGTGCAGTGACCATGAATTGCCTTCCAAATAGTATCTAAACCCTACTTCACACCAGCAGTGGTTCTGAAATTGAGCATGAATTGCAGTCACCTGGAGGGCTTGTTAAATCACAGCTTGCTGGGCCCCACCCCTAGAGATTCTGATTTAGTAGTTCTAGAGTGGGATCCAGGAACCTGCGTGTTTAACAAGTTTCCAGGTGATGCTTCTGCTGCTGGTCCAGCTGCTATACTCTGAGACTTGTTTCATCCCATTCTTTGTTTCTCTTCAACTACCACTTCATCAGGTCATTTTTCTCATTTCTCCTAAGAAAATCTTTTGCTTTAGACAAATTAATCCATTCTTAAAATTTAATCAAGTATTGCGTTCTCATGTCAGTATTTTCAGATGATTCACCCTACTTGGTGCAGAACTGTAGATTTAATATACACTCAATACTATGTAATATATATAAATATTATAATAATTACCACAAGTTTATTATCAAATTTACATGTGTTAAATGGCTATCAGAAACATTTTCTTTATGGGTTAAAAGCTAGAATCACATATCATTAATGATCAGCGGCTTTTTTTGAAAAAATTTCAACACCTAGCACACTATAGGTACTTAATACATATTTTTAAGTGAGTGGATGATAGAGTGATATAGTTCAGTCTTCCACTCAAATCAAGAAGTTCCTCCACTAGTCACAATTGAGGCTTTATCATGTTTAAGTAATTTAATTGGCTAAAAATAACTCTTTGGTTGAACTGAAACTAACCTTTACAAGTTTGATGGTTCTGACTTACAGAGTAAATGAAATTTAATCTGGTTCCATGTAACAGCTATTAAAACATTCGATCTCATGTAGCCATGAACGAGTCTCCCCTTTTCAGTGTAATATCCTCTAGACATCCAACTTATTCCTATGGAAGCATTTTCAGATCCTTTTTATCAACCTAGTTACTTACACCAAAATACAGTTTAATTTTTCAATACCCCTCTTAAAAACGTTCTTATATTTTTAACACAGTATGACAAAGTGTCATCCACAAGAAACACCTTCACTTTTGTTTTTTTTCTGTTATTGCTGTTTATTTTTTATTGAAGTGTAATTGATATATGATGTTATATTAGTTTCAAGTGTACAACATAGTGATTTGACACAAATACATTACCCAGTGAACACATGATAAGTCTGGTTAGCACCTGTCACCATTTAAAGTTATAATATTAGTGACTGTATTCCTTATTCTGTATATTACATGCCTTATTTGTATTATAACTGGAAGGTTCTACCTTCTAATCCCCTTTACTCATTTTACCACTATCTTATATAAAAATAATCTGAAAATGTATTAAAAATTGAATATAAGACCTACAATACCTAGAAGAAAGCAAAGCCAGTAGGCACTTTGACTCTGGTCTTTGTAAATTTTTTTTGGATCCGTCTCCTCAGTCAAGGGGAAAAAAAGCAAAAATAAACAAATGGGGCTACATAAAACTAATAAGCTTTTTGCACAGTGAAAGAAACCATCAACAAAATGAAAAGGCAACCTACTGAATGGGAGAGAATATTTGCAAATGATCTATCTGTAAGGGGTTAATATCCAGAATATATAAAGAACACATTAAACTTAATATCAAAAAAACCAAACAATCCATTTAAAAATGGGTGGAGGACCTGAACAATTTTCCAAAGAAGACATATAGATAGCCAACAAGCACATGATAAAGTGCTCAACATCACTAAGTATTAAGGAAACGGAAAATCAAAACTACAGTGGTATCACCTCATACCTGCCAGAATGGCTAGTATTAAAATATCCTCCATTTTGATTGAAAATGTCTTATATTCATATGGGTTAAGTATTCATGAAATGTTTAAGTCCACACAGCATATACACATACAGTCACCATCAACTAACTCCTAACAGTATTAGTACACTTAAGTCTGCACTTATATAACCGAGTTGTTGAACTTGAGTGTAGAAATTCATATTTAGACTGGAAAGATAGCTCCCTTATAAGATTTAATTCCTTATTTTAACCTATTAAAATATTTTTGAATCTTGTAGATACCATTCTCCATTGTATGAGTTTTCCTGTCCTATTTTTAAAAGTAGTTATTAGTAGTATTCTAGATGTGTATGGTTTCATTTCCTGTAATCTTCTATTTTCTTTATAAATTCTCTTGATTTGAATATATATAGATTCATCTTCATTCACTCAACAAGTGGATATTTTCTGACATCTTATTTTTCAGGTGATTATATAGTTGATTTGGCAAGTCTAGATAGTACATGTTATGGACATGATTAATTAAAAGAAGACAACAGAAAAGATAATCTTTATATTTCATTTCACTTATTACAAAAGAAAAACTTAAAATTTGGTACCATTTTTCTCCTAAAAATAAAAATAATACTTAAAACTTCCATGTTTACTAGAGACTCTATGCTGATAAAAAATAGTGATGGGCAACAGGGTCCCCAAAATTTTTACTATATTTTATTTTGTCCCTTAAAATGAAAATAATTATCTCAAAACTGATTCAGGGCTAGCAACATAGTATGTGATATAACAAATACTTGATGAAAAGAACTTTCATATTCCTCATTAATCAAAGGTTGCATAGAATTAACAAAAAGTCATGGTTCACAGAACATTGCAGAAATCATTAAACAGAATAATGATTTTATTGAAAAAATTAGAAGATCCAAACTTTTACACTAGGAGGGAATGAGATTATTTAAATAGAATTTCAGAAAATCATGGAGTATCATTAAGCATGTAATATACACATACCTCTGTCTAAAAATAATAAAAACCAAAATCTTAGCATTTATATATTTTTTACATAAGCAGCATATCATTTTTGCTTCAAAATAGTTCTGAAATACAGGCAGGAAAAAATAATTTTCTTCAATTTACAAATGAGAAAACTTGGGCCTGATGAATTGAACAAAGGATACCTAAATATTTTTCAAAACAATTTTATCAAAGATACACCAAAGTCTTAAATTAATGAATCCATTTATATTTATCTACATACACATGCCATGGGAAGTGTATGATAAGAGTCAAAATTGTAAAGATGGAGATTCTCCAAATTAATATATAAATTGGATTCAATTAAAATTTTTCAATGTAAGTTTTCAAAGAATTTTATAAACTTGTCTTAAAATTCATATTTAATGAACATCAACATGTAAAAGAATGAAATTAGAACATTTTCTCACACCATATAAAAAATAAACTCAAAATGGATTAATGACCTACATGTAAGACTAGAAACCATAGAACTCCTAGAAGAAAACATAGGCAGAATACTCTTTGACATAAATCATAGCAATATTTTTTGGATCTGTCTCTTAAGGCAAAGGAAACAAAAACAAAAATAAACAAATGGAACCTAATTAAACTTAAAAGCTTTTGCACAGTAAAGGAAACCATCAACAAAATGAAAAGACAACTCAGTGACTGGGAAAAAATATTTGCAAATGATTTGACCAATGAGGGATCAATATCCAAAATATATAAACAGCTCATACAACTCAAAAAAAAACATACCAATTAAAAACATATGCAGAAGAACTGAACAGGCATTTTTCAAAAGAAGATACACAGATGGTCAACAGGCACGTGAAAAGATGCTCAACATCACTAATCATCAGAGAAATGCAAATGAAAACCACAATGAGATGTCATCTCACACTAGATACTAAAATAAATCTCACAATAAAAAGGCTTAGAGTGAAAGCATTTCGTAAAGAAAAAATCATAAACAAAAAAGATAGATGAATTTGATTACATTAACAATAATGATAGCAAAAGTCAACAGAATATAAGTATAAAGCAAAGAGTGGAATATGACATTTGCAGCTCACATAACCCATAAAGGATAGTCCAGGATATACTAAAGCATGGATGCTCATTTTTATTACTCTACTATCATTCCTTACTATTGGGTCTTCTATGATTGATGCTTCTAATATTGATTTACAAACTCACAGTAAATTTATTGAAACTGAACTATTACTTTAGTACTTGAAGGGTAGAATATTTTGCTCACTGAGTTGCAATAAGGTTAAACTGCAATTATAGTTACAAGAGTTGGATCAAAACAGATATTACTTTTAGACAATATAATATATAATAAAATATAATTCAATATTTTTGAATAAAATTTCAAAATCCAATCTCTCTTATGGTACATAGAGAAAAAGTAAGCCTAATGTAGTTCAAACTGGTTGAGATTTCTATAGTTCTAAAGTAGGTTTTCTGTTTGTAACCTTTACCCTGTTAGTAGATTTCCCAATAGACAAATAAATATATATGCTTCAAGCACTAACTAATAATACATTTTATTAAAATGTAAGAGGAAATATTTAAGATATCTAAAATTAAAATTAAAAGATAAAACTCAGTATCATAGAAACTAGTATGAGAGTTTTTTAAAGTCTGATATTTAGACTTATTCCTACAGAAAATTTTTAGGACAAAAATATTCATGACTCTTATGATTTAGGCTTCTAAGTTCAACACTTGAAATATACCAAAGAAAATGACAGTACAGTTTGTTTCATGTCTTTGAAGTGAAAAATCCTTTATCTATAAGTAAGTATATGAATTCCATATTTCTGCTGAACTTAAAATCAAGCTAAAATAAATCAAAATTTAGTATTAAAATATATCTTCCATGTGCAAGTCTCTGTGCTAAACATCATCAATCAATACATATTTTTCACTAGGTCTTATCTAAATCAATACCCCATTTTGGAATCTAGCTTTCAAAAAGTGGATGGAAAATAGTAACTAAAATGTCTAATGCAGTGTGTGTATGTAAAATCCAGTAGAAAGTTTGGAAATTATTATCACTTACAATTTATACACTATATTTTCAATACATTCTAATCATCTGGAAAAAATGTCATATCATATTGACCTCTTCTGTATTCATTTAAGGTAAAAAGACGTTAAGGTTTATTTTCCCTCTTTATTCTATTTATGTTGGAAATTAAATTATCATATGTGGTCATTTTTTAATTCATGTGGTAGCCTAGGGACTGAATCATGTAAGTATTTAGTTTATCAATGCTGTATAAAGCCATGACGTTTCCTATTATTCATGTGCTCTGTACACAGAGTTTCGGGTTCCTTTCTTTTTTGTTGTAATAAACCAGCAGAATAGCATAAGCATTTCAACTTTAGGGGGACTTCTGACTTCTGGCCTTTTAAGGACTATTTTTAGTAGAATAATTTCTCCTACTACTGAATGAAAACTCAGAAATTCCCATGATTCTATGCTCTTAGGAAACGTATGGTCATACACTTACTTTAAGTTACAAGTATTGCCTCTTGGTCTAAGGTATAAGGTCTCAGGTCTAATGTCTAAGGTCACAGTAATCAACCGTTTGATCTTCAATCAAAGCTAAAGAGCTCTCCTCCCATCCTCCTGGACATGCCTTATACAGGGTGACCTATGTGACCAGCTTGCATACCTTTCTTGTCATATCCACACCAAGGGACAAAGAAATGGGGAGGAGTAAAGAGACAGAAGGACAGACTCTTCTCATTTGGTTGGTGACTGGCAAATGTTTATAGCTGAATCTTTCACTTAAGGGTACAGATGTGGATTTGTCATTGGTCCTCAGCTTGGGGTTAAGCTTCTGAGATGTTGAGAGGCCTCCCCTTTGGTTGCCACTGTCTCCTTTGACCAAGCATCTGGGAGGACACATATCCTGGGCAGGGCTTTAAACTTCTCCAGGTAGACTTTCTCTTCCATGTGGACCAAATCTGCTCCATGGGAAACACTCATGCCTTCCTACCTCTCTGCCTCCTCCCCACCCTTGGCAGGAGTATCACTTTCTGGTCCTTTACTCTCTCCCCTTTTCTTCCCTCTCCCCCTTTCCCTCCCTAACTCTCTCTTTCTCCCTCCCAACACCCCTACCCTAGCATACATGCTTTAAATTTCAGAGGTGTGAATGAGGCATAAGTACACTGCTTCTCCCAACTCCAGTAAACACACATTAACCTCTCTGAGTGTCTCACTAAAACTTCCACCCTTTAGACTGTCAGGGAAAAGGTAGCTTGCTCACACCACCAGAGAGGGAGGAGAAAATGCCAGCAGCACTCTAAAGAAATCTTGCCAGCTTCTCTCTGCCTCTCCATTCTAGATTCTTTTATATTCTCAAAATGGGTGGAAGTTTCAAAAGTCATGGAACTCTTCTGACTTAGCCACTCTGAAGATTCCTCCAGGGTATTTTGTCTCACACTCAGCTGGATATCTGATAATTATACATTGGCACTTCAGGCTAAACGTCAATTTTCACATCCTATTAAATAATACTAATAAGAACACTAACAACAACAACTAACATTTCTTGAGATGTTGCTTTGTTCTCCTGGTTCTCATGTCCTTATTCATATTAGCCTATTTTATCCTCTCAACAATCCTATGAGCTAAACATGAGTGTTATCAACATTTCCAAGATCAATGAAGTGAATCCCAGCAAGGTGTTAAGTAATTTTCTTAAGACATACTGCCAGATTTTGAAACCAGGTAGTGTGGCTCCAGAGCTGGTCTTCTTAACCACTCTGATAATCTGCTTCTAGATCAATCAATAAATGGTAATTTTATCTTAAATATAAGATATAAAAATGATCCTATGTTTGACTTAACTCTAACAATGAATTGAGTATGTTGGTAGAACAATTTTATAACATGAACTTCCAGTTCTCTTTTCTTGGGTGTTTTTTATAGCCGAGATTCCTGAAAGTTTTTGATTCAGCATTTTCCACAGAATTTTTGACTATATCAAAATGTCATTACTCTTCATAGATAAACATACATTTATGGCAAATCACGGAACCTTCCGTTTTGCTAAAAGTTCAGTTATTTTTTAGACCAAAGTACAAAGTCTCCTGCTGTAAGTCTACAAACTGATTTTCTTTGATTTTTAAAAAAGTGAACACTTTTGAAACAGAAATTTTATGTAGTCAAACAGTAATTGCATATGGCTCAATCCCTCACAACTCCTGACGTGTCACAAAAAGGAAAACTGTCAACATATTCTTCTTTTACAAATATGCTATGTGAGAATTTATGCCATTTTCCTTTCAACATAAACTTCTTGCAAAGCCGCAATACTATTACTCTGAGACAGAAAAAATAAATCCAATTTTTGTAAAATATCTGTGGAAAAACTTCTTCAATGAAATAATTGTTAATATTTTTAAAGATGACTCAAAATAGTGATATTCCATAACATTTTCATTTTTCACATTGATCAACTGATCGTATAATGATCAAGAGACAGAGAAAATAAACAAATGATTAATAATATCAAGAAAAGGGATTTAGTATCTGCAAAAGGAAGTTAAGCAAATAGGTTTTAATATGAGAGCCTTTGGGATTGAAAATTAAACCTATAATTTGAACTCCGTCTGTGTAAATAAGTGACCTGTGATGTAAAATACTTATTCAGTATGCCACACACATGCACAAATATCCAAAATGTTCTATAATTTCTCAATTAATATAGAACCAAGATGTTATGTTTTACATGACATGATACTATAATTTCTAATAGACCCTAGTGAAATCAAAGTACACATTGTGTGATGTGCATTTTATATCAAATAACAAAAAAGCGAAACCAGTCTTTGGCCTCAAATGTATTCAATTTTTTGGCTTCATTTCATTCATTTCATTTTTCATTCAATAGAGAATTTTAGACCTGGGAGTTTCTTAGAGGTAAACTAGTCCATGTCTCTCCTTTTAAAGAAGAAAAAACAGAGGCACCAAGTGGTCAATTGGATAACACAAGATCACACAGAGAGATATCAAGTAGGGACAAAAGTTTGTTTCTTGATTCCTCCATTTTGAACTCTCTTCACCATGTATGCCCACAACCCTCAGTAGAAAGAAACAATACAGCAAGTAGTGCCACCATATTTTTATTCTAAAAATTCCACTTGCAAAGAGAAAGGCTGACTGTCAGTATTCTCCTTTCATAAATGTTTGGATGCAGTCATCTTTTCCTTTTGGGCCAGTCTAGATGTGGTCAATCACAAGGAATCTGTTGAAAGCCATTTAAAAAACTACCAACATTTAGTCAACTTGAAAATGACAGAGCAATCAAAACATGAGAAAAAAAAAAAGTTGTGATTAGAGTCAGTCAATCTTTACAGAGACCAGAAAGTTATGACCAAATTTGCTGTGACAAGATTCATGAACTAGGGTTTCTGGCTGGGGTTTCTAAAAAGACTATAGAGTTTTTAGAATAACACCTTGAAAAATTTTCTGCAAAGAACTTGAGCAGTCATTGTAATAATGTTTTTGAAGTCTCATTACTGTAAAAGCAAGGTCATTTGATAAAGAACTATATTAAAGAAGGAAATATTTGAAATAAAGTTACTGTATAATAAAATCCAGCTTGCTGGAAAATATTTATAATCCATACATTTACATTTGCATGAGTTACGTAATAGTAATTACCATTAAGGTCACTATTTCAATGCTGACAAAAGTCAAAGCTGAGAATAACAAAGCCAAAAAAAAAAAAAAAAAAAAGGAGACCAAACTTTAAATCAATTCAGAAATCATTAACTTAAAATCTAATTTTGGCATACAATTGGAAACTCTGGTTGCCTTTAGGGAGAATAATTGGGTAGCTGGGTTTGGGACATCAACTTTTCATTGTGTACCTTTCCATAACTTTTGTGTTATGATCCAAGAAAAGAATTACATATTAAAAAGATGAATTAAGTTGTAAAAAGTAACACAAAACCAGAAGTTCTATACTAATAAATATGGCTGTTTTATAGATTCTATGTGTACACATGAATTTGTTTTAACTCTATATCCAAACTTAAAACCACTAGCCTATTTCTGAGTTATTTCAGTAATCAAGTTAGGAATGTTCATTGTACTATATAGGATTGCTGACTGCATGGAGAAAGTAATAAAAATTACAGAAAGAAATTTACAGTTAGACTACTAAAGGTAGGACTTCCCTAACTTTTATCTTTCCTTCTTCCCTCCCTTCCTCCCTTTCTTTCTTGCTTGCTTCCTTCCTTCCTCCTTCCCTCCCTTTATGTAAAATGCACATCACACAATGTATACTTTGATTTCCTTCCTTCCCTCCCCTTCCTTCTTTTCTTCTGATATGTCCAACATTCTTTTACAGCATACCTCCTATATGCTGGACACTGTGCTAGCCACTATTAATGCACAATGAGCAAAAAAGGCTTAGAACTTTGCCGTCTTGGGATTTAGAGTCTACTGGGAAAGACAGACATTTAACAAATAATTCCAGAGTTTAATGACATTATTGTTATAGTGAAAAGGAACAAGGTACTAAGAATGAATACCTGGGATACTCAGGGAGAGTCATGGAAAGATTCCTAGAGGATGTGAAATTTAAGCTTGGACTGAATAATGAGTAAAAATTGCCCAAATGAAGGCATGGGGAAAGAAAATTCTAGAAATAGGAAACATGTGTAAAGGCTTTAATTGGAACGAGCCTGGTGCCTGGTGGGGTGTGCTTGGAGATTAGTGAGGAAGGGGTAAAATAGCCAAAGAAAAGATTGGGTATAGCTAGGTCACAATAGCTCTTATGTTCTGTGTAAAGAGTTTTGAACTTTATTCCAAGTACAAAGGAAAGCCGTGGAAGGGATTTAAGAAGGATGATCACATGGTCCATATTACACTTCAGAAAGGTCATTCTGGTTGCTTTGGGCCAAATTAATTAGAAGTGGGCAAGAGTATATGTGGAAGAACAATTAAAAGCAACTGTAGTACTCCTAATGAGATGCTGACAGTGGCTAATGTGCTCATGTCGGCTGTGAAGGAGAGAAATGAGGAGGTTTGGGATATATTTAGGAAATGCTGTCAACAGAACCTGGTAATTCATTAGATGTAAAGGGTCAGATGTGCATCCTGTCCCTGTTCCACTGCCTCCAGAATTGATAACTGCAGAGAAAATTGTTTAAAATCCCTTTATTTTGAAATTTATGGAGTATATATAGAGCATTTCTGAATTTATTCTGGATATTTATAGATGCCAATTTTATTTTATGTGACCAATTTTAGTTTTAGGTAATATAACATACACAAACACACACACACACAGAGCACACACATGTTTTGCCCACAAAGGGCAATAATAAGTTAAAAAAAAAGTGGACAGATCTTGTGTTAGCTTAGGATTCTTTTTTAAAATTAAAACATAACTATGCAGATATGCAAATATTGCTCTTAATTCTTTCTTTTAATCATATTCATAGTTTTATATAAGCCATTACACAAACTTAAACAGAATTTAAACAGAATTTAAACTTTCAGACCAAGTTTATTTTTAATAGAGAAACAATCACACGTGCAGAGTAAAAGCTGGGAAGCCTGTTCAGAACTGCTTACTCTTCACATCTCAGAATAGGCTAAAACTTTGCCTGCTAGGGTTTTGACTGAGGAGAGATCATTTATCTCTATAAAGGCCTCTCTTTTGGTAGCGTAGTGACAAATGGAAAGAGGCGGGTAGCTAAATATTTAGATTTCACATCACTACATGACAGAGGCCTATAACAAAATCCAAGACAGGACAAGTTTTGGAATATGACTTCATCCATACCTCTCTATAAGTCTTTGGAAATCATCAGTAGTTAGTTTCTATATGAGGCATCCATAATATAAAAGAGCTTAATTTTATTTTTCAATGTTTTTCAGATCCTTTGTTCTCTAATCATTCATATATAAGAAAAGAGTATAGCTAGTTACAAGTTAGGAAGTAGCAAATGTCCTTGCAGGTATTGTGACTTCCTTCTCCCTAGCAATTTAAAAAAGACTATTTGTTCTTTTTCTGCCCGCAAAAGATACAGGATCACAGTGATGGAAAGGAAACCATGATGTAGAAACGTTTACCAAGAATTTTTCTGTTGCTCTTTCCTCAAATAAAGCCCATGCCCACCCACTGGAGTAAACATCGATTTTGGAAAGAGCAACAGAGTTGTCATCTGAAATCTTGCGACCTGGCTCTTTTCCCTACTAAGTGTGTGACCTTGGACAAATCATAACCTTTCTCGTTATACAGTTTAACTGATAAAATTGGGTTTATACCACCTGTCTGACCTATCTTCCTGAGCTGTTATGGACGATGTATGGGCACTTTTTTAACCATATATTCTGGAGGCATCACTTTAAATGGAAGACACTGCCTTAGGCAGTTTGTTGTATGTGAAATATGGATTTAGGATTAGGAGACCTGAGATCTGTCAAAATTCTGCCACTATTTGGCTGTGTGACCTTCGTTACAATACTTCAATTCTTATCTTGTGTAAAGTGGAGGAATCACACTAGATTTTTGTAAGGCAGTGGCTTCTTAGAGTAGTGGGAACTTTTTTTTACCCTACAGCATATATTTGGCAATGTCTGGAGGCATTTTTGATTTTTGCAACTGGGTGAATGCTACTTGGATCTAGTGGGTAGGGGCCATGAATGCTGCTAAATATCCTACAGTATACAGCCTTCCTCCCACAACAAAGAATTATTAAGCCCAAAAAGCCAATAGTGCCAAGGTTGAGAAATCCTATTCTAAAGCCTCATCCTGCTTTAAATTTTTTTAACATTTTTTATTGAGCTATAGTCATTTTACAATGTTGTGTCAAATTTCAGTGTAGAGCACAATTTTTCAGTTATATATAAACATACATATATTCATTGTCACATTTTTTTCACTGTGAACTACCACAAGATTATTTCCCTTTAATCATAGGGAAAGGCATTCCATAAGTTACCCACTTGACTAATAGGTACCTAACTTCATCAAGAGATTTTATTTATTTCTATAATGAAAATAAACATTGCCATCTATAGTGAAGTTCTTCACTAAAATGTAAAGACTGGTTATTATTTAGCACTAAGAGGAGCAAGAGTTTAAGCATCTTTACCACCATTGCCAAACACAATCCCACATGTGATGTTTCTCTGGGTATCCAGGATCCTCAAATTATATAACTGCAGTCCAAAGAACAATATAGTTGGCAGAAGGAAGTATTTCTGTCAGTTTTTGTCAGCACAGCAATGAAGACCATGAGTCTTAGCATCAGACTACTTGGGTTCAAGCCTCGTTTTCATCAATAACTATGTGAACTTGGGAAGCCTCTCTGTGCCTCAAGCTCCTCATCTATAAAATGTGATTGATAATACAGTTTGTGTTTTAAATGAGATCATTCAGGTAAAGCTCTTAGCATGGTATCTGACACATAAGAAACACTCAGTCAATGTTAGCTATTGTTATAGTTAGATCTGAAGGTGAATTTTCATTACATTCCAGGGCATTTCTTTATTGGGGTCACTCAGATTTATTGCTACTTATGAGCCTTTGCTGATACTGTGGGTTTTTTTTTTTTTTGGTCTAGTGTGCCTTTCTCCATCTAGAGAAATTATAATCATCCTTTGAGTCTCAAAGCCAACATTACCTCCCTGAAAGGGGCTTGTTGGGCCCTTGTGAGCAGATAAAGCCTTTCTATCTATGATATTCTTAAAGATCTCTATTCATAACATACTCTAAAGAAAAATCAATCTATATCCTTCACACTATATTATCATTCACACACACACAAACACACACACACACATACAAGCATCAGCCTCCTTAGCTGGAATGACAAGCTTCCTGACTGATATCTACACGGACATGGCAGGCACACTGGGCCCGACATGAATGTGAAAACTGGATCAATACTGGGAAATATCTTGCTCTAGTAATAAAGAATAAAATTGAATTTGCAAGCTGAAATTAAATCTTTATCATTGAGAAATTGAAGAGGAGAAAAGTCCCATGTTTGACAGGGTAAGATGACTGAGAAAAAGCAGAACTCAGCAGGATCCATTTATAGCTAGATCCAAGGTATACTTTCTCCAAGTGTACAGAAGTGCCTGGGTTCTAAAGAGATGACACAACACATTCTGTTTTGATTCCATTGTCCATAATATGTATTAAAACGTTAAAAAGAAGAATAGCTGCCTATTATATTTGGTGTGTGGGTTTTTCTGAAATGAAGATAAATCACTCCACATGGTGGATTTTAGATATGACTAGTGCTGCTTAACAAATCTTACATGACAGTAATAAGCTTAGTCTCACAGTGGACAGTTAAGCTAAAAAGATAAGAAAATGCTAAGCAAAATAAAAGTATCCTGTCAATAATTCCAACCCATAAAACATGGTTGACCTTCTCCACCACACTAGAAAAGAAAAAAAAAGGAAAAGAAAGGAGTGTTTTCAGGACTTCCATGTTACGAGTGTTAAAATGTGACCACTAATGGGATTTAGGTACATGACTGCAATTATCCATGGACTAATTAAAAATGACTTGTCACTCACATTGTTCACGGCATATCAACAATAGCAAACATGACTGGGTTCACTTTAATTTAGAGTTGTGTCAGATTAGCTAATAGAGAGTATTACAATTATTGATCAAGCTCATAAATCCTCTGTGAAAACTTGTTGACAGTTTACGTTTATGCCATCATCTTATAAAATGTCAAGAACCAATTTCCTAAAGTTACATGCAGACTATCAGGTAATGATGGTAGAATGAACACAGAAATACAAGTTTTTTTTTTCCTCTTGAGTACACACGAAAATACAAATGAAGGACTTTTTAATTAAGCACAAACCCATAAAGGAAACAGAGGCGGGAACCAGAGTGACAGAATTTCAGAAGCTAGACAGTTAAACAAGTAGTAACTCATTCAAAAGATCTGAAAACGCTGAACCCTAATCTAACAGATGTTCAGGCCAAGAAAAACGTGATTTCTAGTGCAGAACCCCCTAAAGGCTAAGGAATTGATAATGCTAGACATCCATGGAAGGGAGTATGAGAATGAGGCAAAAATAAAGAGGATTGTTCAAAAATATTTTATAGAATAAATCAGGTATCAATTCCTTTCTCCGGCATGGCATAGACTAGAAGTTTATTCTCTGGAGGAGGTCAAAGACAGTCTCTACACAGCTGAAGGCGTGCTTTTTATGCTGAACGTAAAATCTTTTCCGACTCATCTATCACAAGCAGGCAGAATATTGGAGGATTCTTCTGGATGAATCTGACCAGTGCAAAACAAAAGAGCCAAAGATACTGAGAGCAGGGGCTTCCCAACGAGGCAGACAACTTAACCATGAAGCCCAAGATCATAAGGCTGTGAAGAGTTCCCCAGCATCTTTTTATTGCCTTACACTTAATGATGAGCAGACACCAAAAACTGAGGGAAGCCTTTAACATGAGGGAGACTCAAATATGCAAGTAAATAGACAATAGGAATGTGGGGAGAATAAAGATAATGTAGAGAGAAAAACAACCATCATAAAACAAAATAAAAGATCTAACTTAAATACCCTTAGAGAGAGAAGAGATGCTCTCGTCTCCACATTACAAGAACATGGTGCTATAGAAAAAGATATCTATAGAAAACAAGGGAAAACACTTAGTAATTAAAGATATGTATCAGAAAAGAAAAAAAATCAGTAAGAGGGTTGGAAAATAAAGTTTAGGAAATCTCCCAGAAAGTAAAGCAAAGAGAGAAAGAGATGGAAAGTACTATACTGAGCAGCTCAGCTTTCACTAGTTTTTCCACCATCATAAGCAACCAGTAGATGGTGATGAAGCCACAATGACTATACAGGAGGATGGGTAAGCAGGAGATGCATGATTGTGCAGTAGGGGAGTTTTTAGTTTATATAAGATGGCTTTCACAGCATGACTCCAAAGTGTAAGTACATGTAACTGTGATGAAAATAGCTTCACTTGCATTGTAAATGAAATACACAAACACATATATATATCAACGAAGACATTCCATTCTCAAAGACGGGGGATACGCAATTGTGCATTTTGATTAGTTTTCACTGTCAAATGTTTTATTTTAGTGTGGAAAAAATAAAAGGTATTATGATTATAGTCATTCCTGGAGGCAGGACATGATCAGGAGCAGTCTTGAGATCTTCTTAGAAGCAAAATTTGTGGGGAGAGAACGGATAACATAGTAAGCATTTAAGCTAAATATAAATTTTAATCTGCTCAATTCAAGTGACTGGTCTTTTCTCTGAAGAACTTTCAGAGTTTTGGATTTTAAATTGTTCTTTTAAAAAACTATAAATTACATTAATAGCAGATGTTAGCTTCTCTATTTTCTTAATAATATAATTTGGCAAACTAAGTAAATTGACAGCTTTATGATGATTCCCTTCCACCCTCCCTCCCTCTCTTCCTTCCTTCCAATAGTCCACCTGGGTCCTGGAATCTAAATGTTTTGGAAGCACTGCTCTAAATGGCACTCAAAATTCTCATTCCTTTTATGAAAAAAAATACGATGACGCTTCACTTTCTAACCACATTGAACAACCCAGGATAAAAATCCCATGCCTACTGACAAGTGCAATTCCCCTTTGTTTCAAATCACATTGCATTATGTGGCCATTTGTGTACCATTTTCGAGCCTTGCTGATGACCAGCACAGTAGGATGAAATGCACTTCAATGAGGTGGAAAATGGAAGTCCCTCAAACACTCAGAAATCAATATAGCATGGAAAGATAGACAAAGGAAGAATAAAACAGTATGAAACCTGAAAGTGGTAAGGAATTCAAATGTAAATAGACACAGTTCTAAATCAATACCAATCAAATATGTGTCCAGCTGGATAATTTTAAAAAATGGTTGAAAAAAATTGAGTCAATTAACTTTTCAAAATGTTCTACCATATCCCTAGTTATTTAAACTTTTGTCTAAATTATCCAGTTATGAAATATTTTAAATATATTATATACAGTGCCTTTCTTTCCTTGACAGAAGGAGAAGAAAATGAAGCAGTAGCAAAAAGAAATGGCATAATTCATAATATCTCTACTGGGATATTAATCTGATAATATATATTTGTAGATGAGTGATTTTGAATGGATACAACTCAACTGTGAAAATAATCAACAGTTTTCTTAGTTACATCTTATAATTATGTTTTTAATTAATTAAAATTAATTAAAATACTTGGAAATGTGGAAGAGTAGACAATGATATGATAATAAGATGGTAGCAAAGCTCCTAAAAAAGGCTTTTTTCTTAGGACACAGTAGTAAATATTAAACAATTTTCATTATACTAGGAAAAACAAGATAACTCTCAAAAACATTGCAATTAACCTTCAGTCATTCAATAAGAAGTTACTGAACAAAATCCATCTGTTGGTTACTCAGAGATAAATAAAACACATTCCCCCCTCCTCAAGAGGAAAATCAGACACTCAGAAATTAGTATACTTATTATAATAACAATTTGAGGCATGGTGAGAAAAATAAGTGCATTCTCAGACCAGTAATTATCTGACTTCCTCTCCAGGAGAATCTCTGAAATGCCTGTCCAGTCAAAACACCTCACTCAAGCTATGTTCACATTTCCAAATAAGGGAGAACCTTGCCAAAATGTCCCACGGTCCTGTAACCACTGTTTGAGTCAACGTATTTCCCTTAAATACTGCTCCACTTAATACTACTCAGCCATAAAAAATAATAAAACAATGCCCTTTGCAGCAACATGGATGTCCTTGGAGAATATTATTCTAAGTGAAGTAGGCCAGAAAGAGAAAGAAAAATACCATATGATATCACTTATATATGGAATCTTAAAAAAAAGACAAATGAACTTATTTACAAAACAGAAACAAACTCACAGACATAGAAAACACACTTATGGTTACCAGGGTAGGAAGGGGGTGGGAAGGGATAAATTGGGAGTTCGAGATTTGCACGTATTAAGTACTATATATAAAATAGATAAACAAGTTCATACTGGATAGTGCAGGGAACTATATTCAATATCTTGTAGTAACTTATGGTGAAGAAAAATATGAAAACGAATATATGTATATTCATGTATAACTGAAGCATTATGCTGTACACCAGAAATTGATACAACACTGTAAATTGACTATACTTCAATAAAAAATATACATACAAAAAATACTGCTCCTCTTTTTGGCATTCCTGTTATTATTACTGGCATCACCTTCCTCCCAGTCTGCCATAATTAACACCTATTATTTTTTCACTCCTCTCTCTGTCAACTTTACTTCCTATTAGTTGACACATTAACAAGATTTATACCTCTGATTTTCTCTGATCCCTCTCAAATCTGACATTTTTCAAATCCTAATCTTTTACTTCTCACCTAGGTAATTAGTTTCCCAATTGGTTCTCTGGCTATTGGCTTCTTTTTTCTCTTATTCATTCTACAGTCTATTATGAGACTACCTTACCAACTGGGCTCTCTCCCCTGTCTCTTTTAAAAAAATTTTAAACTTTCATTTTTTTTTAAATTTATTTTTTGTGTGTGAGTTTCCCTTTTAATTTATTTTTTTATTTTTTATTTTTTAACATTTTTTATTGATTTATAATCATTTTACAATGTTGTGTCAAATTCTAGTGTAGAGTACAATTTTTCAGTTATACATGAACATATATATATTCATTGTCACATTTTTTTTCTCTGTGAGCTACCGTAAGATCTTGTGTACACGTCCCTGTGCTACACAGTACAATCTTGTTTATCTATTCTACAATTTTGAAATCCCGTCTATCCCTTCCCACCCTCCGCCCCCTTGGCAACCACAAGTTTGTATTCTATGTCTATGAGTCTATTTCTGTTTTGTATTTATGCTTTGTTTTTTTGTTTTTGTTTTCAGTGGCATGAAGGTTTCACTTTCGTGAAAATGTATCTAAGTTCATAATTTTTCTGGCACCACTCTTTTTCATCAGGTCAGCTGGCAGAATTGCTTCAGCTGGCTGTAATACTGCCCAGCTCCCAAAGCCAGCACATCACATGCTTTCTCATTGCTATGCCAACCCTAACACTGGTCTTTCAGCGACGCCTTTCTACTTCAAGTCTGCCTGCCTAAATCGTACTCCTTAACTAAGGTATAGCTCACCTAACATTTTCACAATGAGTCCTTGCTTGATCCTGCTTTTGAAATCAACTGTACTCTACACTCATACAGTGTATTCTTGGTTTTACTTACTGCTTTACCTAACACTTTGTCGGTCATATGGCAAACATCCAACAAGTACTTGATTAAATGTACAATTTCTTACTAGTACCTTAAAAACTTTTAACACTGCCATTCTGCTCATGAATCACAAGTCTGAGAATACTGCACAATATAGATGACTATCTCCATAGTTTTAAGAAATTATGCCTATAATTGTTATGGCTCAATACCAGGATGTCTACTAATGGAGAAAGGTATATTATTGTTAACATTTTATTTGTGAACACTTTGTTTGGAAATAATATACCACTTTCCATTAGTAGATATCCTCACCAATCCACTTATGAACAGATATTCATTTCTAATATAGTTAGATCAACTCTTGCCAAATGTAAAAGGAAAACTAAATATTGCCAAATTCACCTCTGAAGAGGTACAATCTGTCTTTGCTCTTTAAGAGCTACAGGACAATCCTGTTTTTAAATCTTGGTAAAGGGATCCCTCTGCTTCATATACTTTAAAACTCCTGTGCTATAAACAACTTCTAATGATGTCTTTCCCAATCGGTAATCCCTAGGGCTACACGGAAAAAGGACCCTTCAGGTGAAAAAAAAAGAAGACCACAAAACAACACAGGTTAACGTGCAGTCACACACAGGCAAGCTGTGGGCACACACACAAGAGCAGACCCTGATAATTACTGAATGAGGGTTCTTGTCATTACTTCACTGTTCATTCACCTTGTGAACTTTTACTCAATATCTGTTTTTGTGAATGTAGTAAAACAAATGATACATGCTGTAATGGTTTGAATGCTGGCTTGCAAAAGTTATGTCCTCATCCTAACCTCTGGAAGCTATGAATGCTACTTTACAGGCGTATCTTGTGCTTCACTTTATTGTGCTTCACAGATATTGTGGATTTCTTTTTTTTTTCTTTACAAATTGAAGATTTGTAGCAACCCTGTGTCAAGCATGTCTATTGGTACCATTTTTCCAACAGCATTTGGTCCCTTTATGCCTCTGAGTCACATTGTCATAATTCTCACAATATTTTAAACTTTGTCATTATCATTGTATTTGTTAAGGTGATCTGTGATCAGTGATTTTTGATGTTACTACTACCACTCTCTGAAGGCAGAGATGATGGTTAGCACTTTTTTTTTTTAGCAATAAACTACTTATAATTAAGGTATGTACATTATTTTTTAAACATAATACTATTGCACACCTAAAAGACTACAATGTAGTGTAAACACAAATTTTCTATGCACTGGGAAACCAAAATATTTATTTATTTACTCACTTTATTGCAGGATTTAATTTACTGTGGTGGTCTAGAACTGAACCTGCAATATTTCTGAGGTGTGTCACCATTTGGAAAAAGGGTTTTTGTAGATGTAATAAAATTCAGGTTCCTGAGATGAGGAAGTCACTCTTGATTATCCATGTGGGCCCTAAACCCTATGCCAAGTGTCTTATAAAAAAAGACACAGGGTGATTTGAGACAGTTGGAAGACCAACACATACACACACAGAAACACTCAGGAAGAGGGCAATATTGACCACAGAGGCAGACATTGGAGTGATGTGACCACAAGTCAAAGAAGGCTGACAGCCTCCAGACATTGAATGAGGCAAAAATTCTTCCCTAGAGCCTCCAGAGGCAATACAGTCCTCAGACTTCTGGCTTCCAGAACTGTTGAGAGAAGAAATTTCTGTTGTTTTAAGTCACCAAGTTTGTGGTACTTTGTTACAGTGGCCACAGGAAATGAATGAAGACACCAATATAAGTTTTTCATAAGGTAAGTGACTCAAATTATTGCTAAATTTCCACCATGCTTTGAAAAGTGCCTTCTTTCTCCACTTCATCCCCATCTTCAGTCCCCAGTATAGTGCATACCTTTCATTTAGAAGGATATTCTGATCTCATGTGTACCTTCTGTGTCTGAGTTAGAGTCTCTCTTTCTTGACAAAAACAGCCTGACTGATGAGATAACCTGGATGTGTTTATGTCGTTAGCTCCCTCACATGCATAGCAAAGAGCTCCAAAAAGTATAGAGATTATGATTATGACTAAGAAAGCATCAGACCCACCAGGTCAGAAGAGATATATAGAGATATAATTAGAAGAATTTTCTGTTTATAGACCTTAAAAGTCCCAACAGGACTGAGAACAGTGATTCTCAGCCTCCATTCCAGATTTAATAAATTAAAATTATAAAAGATCTACAGGTATTTATGTCATTCATTCCTAGTTAAAAATCACTGCCACAGACAGATGGACATGAAGATCCTCAGGCCACAGATTCTCACTTAATTAGTCAGTGGTAAGACTGACTCAATGGCTTGTGTCAGTATACCATGATGCCAAGGACCTCTTTAATTGAAAGAAAACATAAATTAAAGGTGAAAATGTTAACCTATAATATTGAAATGATTAAAATATATGTGCTCTGAATTACTAAACTGAATATAAAATGCTCTTCTGCATTTAAGGATTGATTAGATCATCATTTCAATAATGTTTGAGAATCTCAGTCTTATGTCCCCATTGAGAAATTGTTCTCATAAGCTAGAATAAAGTCAATGTCCACCTTGTTTTCAATATTATGCTACCATGAAAATAAAATAAATGAATGCTTAGGATATTTTAGTCACTGAAGTCTAAAATAGAGTGTCAACTTGGTTACTATACTACTTTCATTCTTATAATCATTTTCACAGTTGGTGAAAATTTTTTGATATTAGTGCTTATGGGGCCTTGACCTATAAATGTCAGCCCATAGGAAAAACTGCAAATTACTTTGTTACATCAATGCAGCATACATTTACATTATAAAAGAATTTCTATCTCTATGAAAACCTTACTAAGTTCTTTAAAGTTAAGATATATTTATAAGCCATGCGCAAGATATACTGTAAATGTCATAAAAATACTGTAAGTCCAATTTAATTTCTGGGTTAACATTGCTTTTAATCCCTTTGTTACAGGTTTTCTAAATAGATAATTTACTAATGTCTACATAGTTTTTAACTTTAAATGCTCAGTCATTAGCTGGTTTTAAATTACTTACCTATGTATAGCCAAGATAATTATAATCGGAAAGAAAATGTGAATCCTAAATTAAAAAAAGCCAACTGTGTGTGCAGGGAATTAATAGTCACAGTAAACAGACAAGTCAATTATTAGTTTTATTTTGTCTGTTTTAAGAAATAAAATGAGACCACTTGCTTTTTGCTTGCTATTTTAGAAAGGGCTATAACTTGCTGTTTTTAAAGAGTAAAAACTCTGATGAACTAACTGACTCTTCTAGCTGCTTTTTCACATTAACTTTTGCAGCTCATGGGACATTCTGTTCATGAATGTTCTAAGTACTTCCATTTTCTTAAGTGCCTTGAAAAGAAATTTCATGCTTGAAGATCAGTGGAAGAAAAGTGTCTATTAAAATGTACTTGAGAGAGCAGAAGTACAAAAAATATGGGAATGAGAAAATAGGAGGCAAAGATGAACAGAAGATCCAGGAGACATGCAAATGAATACAGAAAAAAGAACACCTGAGAAACATTTCAAGGACATGTTCATATTCAATTGCATTATTACTAGATGTTCTATTTGATGAACCACAGTATCTGTTAACAGTGGGATAAAATAAAATGAAGTAGTCCGAAGTCCATAAGGATGAGACCATTTAAATATTGCAGAAGGGTCATGGATTTAAGAGGATATTGTTCACATTTAGAGTTTAACAAACTGAAGAAGGAAGCAATAATCAATACGCTAGTGTAGAGAAATGTGTAGCTCATAAGTTTCAGTCACAATCTGTAAAATGGAAGCACAATACAACATCACAGACTGTTGAAAAGATGAAGTGAGACAACATATGAAAATGCTTTGCTAATGTAAAACACTCCAAGAGCAAAGAGAGATTATGATCATTAACCAAGGAAAGCTGAACCTACAGGGTCTTGACTTTCTGGCTGATTACGAAGCTCATTTAAATGAGAGCTGACAGTCACTCATGGCTGAAAATTAAACAAGAGCAGAAAGTCTTGGCCTATTCCTGAGGAACAAGGATTATCCCTGAGATTAACCAAGATTGTAATATAGCTTTGTAGACAGGCTCATCTCTCCCTCTCTCTCTCACCTATATATGCAGCTGTGAGCAGACCTTGTGCCCAGTATACACTCAATAACAGAGTAACAAATGGAACTAGTGAACCCATCCTCATTCTGGCTCTCTAAAATTATGGAGTCTACTTGACAAAACTTTAGAGATCTGCCCTAAACTCAGGGTGCTGCTTAAACCTCTAACCTTGAACAATTTCCTGGCTGCACTGTGATATGTAACTGTTCTTTTAACCCCTATTTATTTCTCCAAACTCAACCTGCTGCTCTGTTGACCTTTAATAGTCATCTGATTTTTCCTTCTCTGTCCGATCTGCATTTGATTTATTGCCAGGCTTCCCAGTTAGATCTTCATAGCTCAGATTCCTAGGTCCTTCTTTATCTGTCTCCCTCATCCATCAAGGAGGATCTTTAATCATGCCAGGCAATCAAATCAAATCCAACAGTTTAGTATGGTTTATTCTGTTAATCTGTAGTAGATACCTACTTAAAAGGGTAAATTATAAATATTGGTTTTATTTATGAGGATTGATGCTGAGTAAATGCTACATGATTTATCATTCACATATTTTTGTGTATTAGGTATTGACCAACATTTTAGGGAGGTGAAGATGAAAGCACTGTAGTCCATTCTTTAAGAGTTCCAAGTGCAGTAGGGGAAACTGACACACAGTAATACGTATACCAAATGATACACTCTAATAATAGTGTGAAAAAGAAAGTTACTAGAATTTGAGAAGCATTATTTAATTCTGCCTTGTGGGAGTTGAGTTAGGGAAGGCTTCATAAAGGGGACATCGAGATACACCTTAAAATTTGAGTAGACAGGCACAAAGGACAGAGGCAGGAGAGGGAATTCAAGATGGCAGCCATCACATGTGCAAAGGATAGAGTCATGGAAGTCCATGGTATGATCAAGAGTGCCTGGCCAATGGTGTGAGCTTAGTAGAAGGGTAAATGAAACAGCACCAATAAAATGGGGTCACAGAGAGAAAGGACTGGCCTTTATCTTCAAGGCAACAGGCAAATATATCTTTAATCAACAAATCTAACATTATCCTACTTTACAAAGATAATTTTCTTACCAAAATAAACTGAGAGTCTGAAAAACTGACTCTTTTAAATTTTGGTATTTTGGACTAAAAGTTCTAATGTCCATTATAGGATTTCTACTCTCTATTGCCTCAACTCTTGACTCTGATGATTGTATATAGGAGTGATGGTTGCATTAAACTCAAGAAAGCCACTATGTGTAGGCTCCAATGAATAAGGTAAGGATAATTATGGATCCTATAGTCCATCGTTTTCTTGGTACATCTTTGCAGGCAAATTAGGCAAAGTCCATTCTCAAGTATGGGGTCTTCAGAGTAAAGATTTATACAGGGAAAATTTGTAGAGAGAGGAGTAAGTAAAAATAACTGCTGAAGTAATTGACAGATGTTTCTACTTTTGTTAACTTAGAAAGTCTATGAAAACAAAATAGGTATAATTACTTTTCTGTGAGGCCAGATTGCTAAACAGAATTTGCCCATTTGATTACCTCCATGATTCTTGTATCACCTGATGCGGTGATTCTCCTTTCATAATTAACTGTGTTGCTCTAAACTTCTTGATTCTCAAATATAGATTTTATTATATTAGTTGTTCCAAACATATTAGAAATCAGTCTGTAGCATGTTCCAATTTATGACACAATGGAACAGATTCATATTCCATGATAGTCATTCTGAATCCAGATCTTACTGTAAATCTTAACGATCTTTAAGACTGTTCCACAGTGCAACTGTGTTTGGTGGTATGAATACTGGATCTACCAATAAAAGGACCAGACACTGAGACCATTAGACTAAAATTATGTATCCGGGCATGTTTCATTTGGCACATATGGTATAAAAATAAATTTGAATTACTTTAAGTAGGGCATACATTCCCCACTTCACCATGGCTCTCCCTCCCCCCACTTTTTATTGCATTACTAATAGCCTTACTTAACTCATTCATATTACATGAATTTGACTTTATAACCCATGCTGTAGCATTTCCATCTTTTCAGGAATCATACCTTTTACCTGAAAATGTCTTTAACAGCTAAGAGTCTGATATTTGGTTTGTGGTAGAATTAGGTTCTAGGTTGAGAGATAACCTAACACTGTGTGAGAGACAGCAGTGAGATGAATGCAGGTGGGGCTGGGAAGTATACACTACAGATACAGAGGAGGAGATGTCAGGATTTGTTGAGAGGAGGGGCAAGAAAGAGTTTTCAGTCTGAGAGAGACTGCACTCAAAGGCATCAGGCTGGCTACTTCTGCCTCCACTAAGTTACTGAGGTGACATAATAAAGATGACAGCTAAATTAATACGATGTGGATTAACTGAGAACTTTAAAGAAAACAAATATTGAATACGAAAACAAAGCCTCTGTAACAACTATTGCTTCTTCCTCACCTTCAACTGGTACAAACCCCACCTCCACATACCCTTCAACTAGTACAAACCCCACCTCCACATACACACTTTCATGTATTCACACAAACATACGGGTTTCCTCATCACAGGACAGAGCACACGATGACCAATAAGCCAACACCTTTCACCTTGATACCATAATAATCTGTTCAAAATTTAGCTCTGTAACCTCAGCTATACCAATCAGGATTCCTTCTCAGGGAATCTCCAACTCCAGCTAGATTTCCTCCTGGTTGGAAGAACTGAGCAAAGCACTGTTCTCACCCTGTATGTCCCCCTAGCCCCATGCCACACTCCACCTCTATAAAAAATGATGACATGAAGAGAGAAGCAGAAAAGAAAAACAGAAAATTCTCGCATTGTTCCCATCACCCTTGAGGCCAGCACTACTCTTGCCTTTGACACTTGTGATCAGAGCCCTGATGATGAATTATCAGAACCTGGGATTCTTGAAGTGTAAATTGTCCAGGCACAGCAGTTGATCTGAAAAAATCCTCAAATTAACTTTTTCTTGAAATAGCCAACCATTTGAGACAAAAACCAACTTTTGGGGATTATTTTCCCACTAAATTGTTTACCTACTTGCCTCAATCCTCTATTTTATTTCATGTACATAAATCATGACTGAAAGAAAATAAAGCCCTGTCTGCTCTGAAATTTGTCAACAGAATTCTCCCTTGATTTAACATTTCTTTTACATATAGTAACATGTTTTCTGTGGCACTTAACATAACCTGAAGTGAATAACTTATTTATTCATCTAATATAAGACTCACTTATTTATCTCCCATCATATAAAAATATTATTCCCCTTCCCTAATTAGTAGCAAATTCTAATAAACAGCACTGGAGTAAAAATACATTATTCATGGGAAATAGAGATGGATTATTTTTTTTAAAAAAATAATCACTACAGATGACATACCTAAGAAAAAATATCTCTGTATAAATCATTTTATAAATATAATATGTGACATATAATTCTGAAGCAGATATTCATACTACTTATAAACAGGCTATAAATAATAAGCAGAGTGCAACATAATATTCTAATTGCATCTCAAGTAATTTTGGCCAAAATTAGATACATTATTCAGAAAACATTAAAAAAATGAATCAATAAATTAAAAGTCTTAAACTTGCCAAGTTACTTGATCAAATCAGAAATATACATCCATCAGAAATGCTAAAATATTTCTTTTAAGGGAAAACAAAAACACTTACTGAACTTTCCTTGAGCTATTTCATATAATGGCTTCTTATTGAACATTTGTGGTAGTAATGTCAAATTCTCCTAGAACACATCATGTTGTGAGTATCATAGTGATAGCTTGATGTGACAGGATGCATTCAATTTCATATTTCTGGAAAGGCAATGCACTTTCCTTTGTTCTCTTCCTACTCAAAGAGCTGCCAAGTTTCTATAAACACAACTGCTCATCAGTTAAGTCTGAGGTGAGTGCCCTGCTTTTATTAAACTTGTAACAAAAATTCTCCAAGAGTGAGGAGGCCTGTAGCCTGCCTGTGAGTTTGAGGAGACCACTGCAGGGAAGTGGGAGAAGAGAGAGGGAATTGCTGACTCTCCTGGAATCCTAAGTCTTTCTCTCATGCTCATTGTGGACCAGAAGTGGAAACGGGAGGTATCTTTTGACCAGATTATTGGAAAATAAAAACTCTTTTAACAAATTCTTTTCTTTTCCTTAATTATTCAATTGGATAATATATGCTCTAATTAGAATTTACATATCTTAAATACAAAATTTTTAAAAATCCTTAGTGTTTCTGAGAAAGTCACATTGGGCTTGTGTGTGGTGAACTACAAAAGAGGCCTTTTCTCAAGAGTTTGCTGTGAGTCTCAGATTTTAAAACCTTCTGGATATTCTAATGCATTGGGCTTATCTGGCATGTTTTCGAACATACATTTAGGCCCATCTTAAAATGTGAATTTTTAAACATTTATAAAGCAACAAATCAAATTTCATTGTATATACTTTCATAATAAAAAGAAAAACATTATTAAATATATATTAATATCTTAAGAGAAAAAGAAGTGACCGGCAGAATGATGTAATAAAAAGGTTCACACAAATTTCAGAAGAATCAAAATACAAAATACTCCCTTTAAACTTGCAAATAACAGTTGTCACTACAGGAAAAACAAATGACACCATGGGCTGTCATTCTATTAGGATACATTTCAACAAAATCAAGGCAGAAAAGACAGTGTGATAACATTCAAAATGTATCCCTTATGAAAACTGTTTAGTCACAATTGAACATGAGATTCTGGCTACTCAAAAAATCTACCCTACCACATCAATTTTTGAGAGTTAGATTAAAATGAATTACTGTGGATTCTGAAGCTGGTGAATAAAATTTCATATTTCCTCAGAGGAGGCAAAAAGTCACAAAAGGGATACGAGTTTCCACTGACAGAGAAGAGGAAGTCACACTGAAGTGAGAGGTGGATGCTCCTTCATCTGGGTTAGTTAGAAATACCACTTGCCAGTGTCCTTTCAATGAACCACATCTTATGAAAACGTAAAAATCTTCACTACCACAGAGAAAAGTTGTAGGGGTGATTATTCAATTATAAAAGGATTCTTATATAAAGTTATTCACTACAGAGTTTCTTTAAATAAAGTACTTTCCTTGTGCATATAAATCTTTCCTTGATCGTTAGCTGCTTAAAAGAAGCTGGGGGACAGAGTCTCTTAAAACTGACATGTTAAGCCACTGCCAATAAAAGATCAATCAAAAATGAAGGGAACACTTCTCTGAAACTATGATGATTCAATTTACCGACAAAACTGTAGGAACACACTAAGTTGGTAGAGTAAGGTACGATTGGAATGCTAAGCATTTTAACATGAGACCATAAAATCCTGGTATCCTATTTTCATAATTGTATGCAGGCACGAGTTATTTTTCATGAAGAATCTGCATAATTTAGGAATGCTCAGTTATTTAGCCAAAATTCAAGAGGAATGAACATCTCTCCTTGTATTTAAATTTTAAATGATGTGGGTCTTTTTATAGTTTCTATTTTAATGAACATCAGTCATGTGGCACACATTCTTATTCTGAAACCTCTTTCAATATTCTACACCATAATGTCCCTTGATAGGTTTATTTCTGATAAATTGGCATTTACTTTGCAAATTCAGAAGTTCTTGGTAACATAGGATACTCACTGCATTTTTCTATGCTAGTAAACTTCAATCACCAAGAACGAGTCAGAAAGCTTTGTAATAACAATACTTGTCAGAGGAAAAGCAGTATTTTTCTATAAAATGAATAAGACTATTGCTAAAACCTTCAGGAAGAACTTGACAGGCATAATGGTTTGATGCTTTGTCTTGTAAAATTATTCCCATGTACCTTGTGTTAAGGAATATTATATCTGAATTTCTTTAGTTTAGAAAAGTAAGTTTTTCACTCTTACTTTATTCTTGATGGTTATTAATAAATTAATGTGGCACAGTGTCCATTACATGGCCCATTTTTTAAGGGATGGGAAACATTTTCTTCCATTAGGATCATGTACTTAACTGTATGCATTTGGATCGATCTGTTGAAGAATTAAGTAATCCAAAATAAATCAGTAATTTCTTTAAGATAAAGTCTTATTTAAGTAGAAAAATTTAGTATGCATATTGTGTTCTTAGAGAGGAGAAGGGAATTAATTGTCTAAAACGTTATCCATCCTATATAGTAGCAGACTTACACTCTAGTAAGTATATATAAGCATGACGAAACAATTGATGTTATTCCAAATGCATTTCAGGAATCTTGTATATACAACTTTCCATATACACTCAGATAGATAGATAGATATATAGATAGATAGACAGACAGACAGAAAGATAGATGGCATTAAAATATCTCAACTAATTGCAGAAAGCATGTACCGACTACTTAACATATATCAGGCAATGTACTAATTTTTACATGCATTATCTCATTAAATACCCATACTAACTCCATAGAGCTAGGTATTTTCATGGTGTCTTTTTTATTGATTAGGAAAATGAGGGCTGTTTGTTTAAGGTTACAGCAGTAGCATTTGGCAGAGCTGGATTGTCACCTAAGTCTGTCTGACAGAATGACCTGAATGTGGAACCACTGCTATATGCTGCCTCTTCATTGTAATCAAATTAATAATAAAATAATAATAATGATGATGATGAAGAACAGGAGAAATGATGATGCTAACAAGTTTGTTTTTGTAAATTTTGTGATATAAAAACATGTAGCCATTTTTGGTCTCTATTTTCTCATCAGTTTAAAGAGAAGAATTTGACTGGATAACTACCAAAGCCCCTTCATTTCATAGTTTCTAAATCTAGAATTGTGAAGAGTGACGCGTGTCTAGTTTCTTAGCTGGCCACCAACAAATAAAATTGCACTCTTAGTGTTAAAAGAACAAACTACATGATTCATGTTTGCGTCCAAGAAACTAGACCAGAACTACATCACGAATTGGGAATTTCAATGGACTCTCTGCACTGATTTTGTGACAACACTCTTTCTTGCACCTTTTCTTTTTTCCCTTCTTTCCCTTCAGGCCCTTTTCCAAGGTAAGAAGAAGCAGACTCACTTAGATTGTCTCTATTCCAGTTCTTAAAGCATTTTAACAAGTACTTCAACAGGCTTCCAAACTTTCAGATATCAGTAGCCCACAGAAGCTGTTCTAACCTCCACCTCCATCTTTCTTTGGGTTCCAAGCCTGTCCTAGCACTACGCCTTGAACATTTAACACTTCAAAAGGAAGTCAGACTTCTGCTTAGCTAGAAATTTTTAAAGCAAACATGCAAAGTTGCATTTTCTCCCTAATCTATTCTTCCTCTCTGCACTAAGGAAAGACTTTGATTTTGAGAATTTGTAAGATTCATATCTTAAGTTAGGCCCTATAATGATCTAAGAATATGAATACTAGCTTTCATTTATTGATTTATCATTTGTTTAAGGATATGAAATATTAAATAAATGCTATCATGAAAAATATTCCTCTTCAGGTTAGAATCACAATTCTTACATGCTTTCGGTTTCAAAAGTAAGATATTAGATCACAACAGCTGTCAAGAGTTATTACTTTCATTCATCCTGGCACATTAAATTTGGATTGAGTAGAACTGAATGCCATCAGCTTAAATAATTATAATACCAGTCTGTGTTTGCCTTTACACGCTTTAATTATGATGTCTATTTGTTCAGAAGCTCCAATTTATGTCTAGCAAGCTTTATTTCAGGCAATGGAGCTATGTTGATCTGCATGTCTTTCTTAAGTGGGCAACAAGTACATCATTTGTCATCTGAAACTTAGACTTTGGATACAAATGTTTTTATCTTGAGTGAAAGGAAAGTTTTATGGTTTTTTATATGAGTTTGTCAGTGAAAATATGTTTTGTACATTCCCCATGGAGCAGAAAAACCAAGGTCAACAGCATCACATTTGCTGGTGACAACCAGAAGAGTAACGTGGATGGAAAAACCCAAATAGTCAATGCTGACTCCTTTACCTCTGGGAAGGAAGGTCATATTTGCATCACTAGAGTAATTCAGCAACGAAGTATTCTTTAACATCAACAGTATTGTATGCTACTTTCACATTAGGTATCAAATTCAACACCTGAATTGTTTTGTTTCTAGCGTATTGATATTAAGTATTTTCCTTCCTGAAAAAGGAAACAAAGAAGCTTCCTAATTTTAGTAAGATAAAATAGTAACCATTTAGAAAAGATGTGTTTCATTTCAAGAAAATAACAGCTATCTATGAAAAAACAGACCCAGATAGCAAATGTTAGAGGGCTATTTTTCACTACATAAAATAACTCCCCATATACTTTTCTTGGATTAAAAACTCAACTAGCATATTTGTAATATAACACATTCCATGCACAATATATTTAAATACACAGTTTCAGAACATATAAAAGATTGAAGTAAAGTATGTTTCCATAACTAATTATTTTACAGCAAAGTAAATTAAACATACAATTTTCATGTCATCAAACGCTTTCCTTGAGATATTAACATCTGGTGATCCTTGTTACTCAATCAGATACATGAGTTTTCTTTTTAACAAATTTAACAAAAGAAAGTGGATAGTAAAGAAACAATAAAGTATATTTTTCTTCTTGCAGAAAATTTGGAGATGTGTGCCCTTTGTGACATGTACACCTTATCAACAATCAGTATTTATTGACATTCCCTGTGCCCAGAGCACATCACAAAATTACCATGTGCTTTATTAAAAAACACAAAATCTAAAGGAAGTTGTCAGTTGAGCATTAGGATAAGCAAGAGAAAAAATGGATAGAGACTGTAGACATTTGATCAGGTTTCTGTATTTCTTCAACTGTATAGACTACATTTATTTGAAATCCTCCAAATGTGGATAATCCTGAACAAAGAGAGGCCACACTCACACTCAGTGAGTGAAGAGAGAGAGCTCAGAGTTGGAAGGAAGAAATGATTCTGATATCAAAGGAAAGTAACTTTTCCTACAGGATTTCTATGTTACAAAGATATATCACTTTATTCATTTTATCAAAAAATTAAGTTATTAAACTCATTACATACTTCTGGTGAGAGTCTGTACAACTTCTCTTGTAAGAATTCTGAAACTATGTAGCGAGAAAAAAATGAACTTTGCAAAAATCTGAATTTATAGCAATAAATATAAAAGCATAGGATATTCACATGGATCTCATGCAGCCATTAAAAGGGTATTTTGAGAATATTCAACAGAAGCAGAATGTTTCTACAATGTGAAGTATAAGAAACAAGATTCTTTTCTGTATTTCCAAATTTCTACCTATAATTAACCTGTAAATTTACGTTTAAAGCAAAAAGCAAAATAAAGTGATATCCATATGTAGGCAAGTAATTAATGATACTTTTCAGTAAATTCTAAGTTGTAAAGTGTAAGTGTCTCACTGGGTCAAGAGTGGAATGAATTTCTACTTTTTGAAAGTCTGGTAATGATTTCTACTTTTGAAAGTCTGGTTATGATTAATATAACATCCTCTGTTCTGGAAGGTTCTGAAAATGGGCTCCTGGCCACATCTTTGATTGACATCCTTGAGGCTCAAGCTCAGCAAGACAATGGTGTCTGTCCTTTGATTCCCTTGACTACAACCACCTGAAAAGACTAAGTCAGGCTCACCTCCTGGACTGACCTTCAGAATTCTACAGTGTGATTTCTGGGCCTTCTGCCCAGGGAAGTGCTGTCCATATATTTGCTGATGCCTGAAAGTTACTTAAAAGGGACAAAGTTCCTTTTTTTTTTTTTTTTCCCACATTTAGAAGTAACACACAAATGCCACTTAAAATGGAAATGCTAGGCTGTGACCTCATATTGACTGAAATTCAAACCCACCAATTTACATATTTTATGTGAATTCACTTACTCTTATACTTTTTCCTAAGTACTTTGGTTTTTGATGTCTTTTGCTTTCTATACTGAAACAGTTAAAATGATCACTATCAGAATCTTTCCAGTTTTGAGAAGATGAAGAATTTGCAAGAAAGGAAGACACAAGGGATGTGTAAAGAGAAAGGTAGACATGGCCAGCAAAAGGCAGAGAAAGGAAAATTTGGAGATGAAGACAAATTCATGCATTTCATGATTTTATGTAAGTCATTATTAATGTGCTTCATATATTTGCACACAAACTAGAGATTTGATGGATTTACAGTTACTAAGGTCAGGTGGATGGATGTGTATTTAACTAAGCCAAGATGTTCATGTTAGGTCACCAGACATGTATTAACTCCGCTTTGTATAATTTCTGGTGATTGTTCTTATAATTTAATTCATATAGTAATTTTATTAACCTCTGATGTTAACCTTCAATTTAGGACAAGGTTTAGTCAGACCCCTGAGCTCTTGTCCAATGAAACTTTGTTGGACATTTTCACCTTCTCTTGAGAGTAGGCAGCACTTACACCTTCCCCATCCACTGGTCCTGGCCACCCTCTTTACTCCCACCCTATAACTCTTCACTCAGTCCCCTTACTGGGGATTTGATATCACTTCTTGTGCCTCTTGAAATTAATAGCTTTTTAAAATCTGGAAATGGCAAAAATTAAATCCCAAAGGAAGTAAAAAAGTCAAAGCACACGTTGTAGAAAACAAACATATTTAGGCATCTTGAGTCTTTCCCTTTTGTGGCCCTTAATATTATTTCCTATTTTCACTTATCCTTTGTGATCAGCTACTCTCCTACTCAAATACTATTAAAGTGACAACACTAACAAGATAGTTTTTCAAGTCAACTGTTGCTCAAAAATTCATGGATTAGGGTTAAATTCCTCAAACTAGTAAATGGTTTATCACACTGAGAACTAGAATCAGAAAATAAAACAAAAGTTGTTTAGAAGAATCCAAATCCCAGGTTGACGTCCACAGTTTACTTGGTGTTTAAAGAGAGCTCATGTTCCTTTAGGCAGTGACAATAAAGGAGTTAATTTGAATATGTCCTGGGGGCATTTCGATAACACAAGCTCATCTTTCATCAAATGAATATACAGCCAAATCTTCTAATTTGCATAAGTAATTTTCATATTTTCAATTTGATTTGATCAGTCTTTATAACTTTTGTTCAAGAAAAAGTAACTTGACAAAGAAAGCTTTACAAATTACTTATTCCATTTTGTAAGACATTTTAGTAGAAGGTAGAGAACAATCTGATTTATTCCAAATTCAGGGACAACAGAAGGAAACCCAGTGGGTAACCATCTATCATAAAATTATTTTAATTACAGTGTAAGTAAAGAGATACATACAGTTAGCATCACTTTTGCTATGGTCATTGTAGATAAGTGGTACAATAAACCACTCCTTCTTGGTGCAAGATATTTATAGTTCTGTATAACTACTTAGAAATATATCTTCATAGGAGCTATTGAAAGGTCTGTATGAACATGGCCACTTATGAAAATTTATATTTCAAAATTTCTTTTCAAAGTAGCAATACAATCTAATATACCTCAATATACCATAGCATGAGTAAAGAGCATGATACAATTTTAATACGTTTGTTTTGTATGCAGCATTGCTCTAAATCTGCTTGTAGTCTTCCATCTCAAAATAATGACAATTATAATACCATTTGTATGTACATGGAATTGATCCAAAGACCTGGGTTTACCATCAAAGAAACATATTGGTACACTGACTTGTATAAAATTGCATTCTTTCAGGCCTCCAAGTTAGTAAATACAATGTTGGAAATCTGTTGACTACCATAATTCTACAGGCTCTAAAACCATGATCTTATCTTTTTGCACTATAACTTTGGATGTGTGATTAGTAAAGATTATCAGGTCTGTAATCTTCATTTTGAAGACAGACTTACAATTTTGATATTAATTCTCACCCCAGTAACAATAATAACATTGGTAACATAAGGGATGGGCTATCTACTCTTTTTCAGTTGTATACAATAAATGCATTTCTACTTTCAAATGACTAATGAAAGAAAAAAATTCCTTAACATGAATAACTGTTAAACTTATAATTTTGATAACCCTTTATGTCCAGCCACTAAAAAAACATAATTTTCTGCTAAAGTATATGATATATACATGCATGCATACTATACTTCAAATAAAAATAAATAATATTATTGAGGGTACTGTATACATTTATAATTAAGGGGGGGATTTCTCATAATTTAGTATAACTGAATATAGATAAATCGGACTAAGAAATTCCAGACTTTAAGATAAGTATGTTAGAATTCATATTTGTGGACAACTAGATATTTTTACCAAAGCATATTCTATCCATGTTCTTATGTTTCAGTTCTTCAAATAAAAGCCACTTGCTTACATTTTATAACTATATAATCCATAGCTTAACTAGCACAATGTCCATTATATTTGACTAGATAAAAACAAATTTTAACTGTTAAGGTGACATTTATTTTAATGAATCTGTACCCATACCCCCAATTTTCAAAAATTGTATTTTAACATATTAGTGGATATTATAAGTCAAATGGTTCCATACTGCCTGTTTTAAAACCAATTCAAGCCTTATAAAATGACAAAATAATACCATCAACAAAACCTTCAGCCTATCTAATTGCTCAGCAACCATGTAAATAACACACAAGTCTTTACATCCATATGTACTGCTTAGTCCTAATGCATGTACTTGGGGAGATGGAAAGGGCAGCATTTGCTGAGATTTCCTAATTTTGCCCCCTTTAAATAAATATGGGCTTAGCTCAGAGTATTACATGAGGTTACAATCTAGGTTTTTTAAATGTTGGAATGTAATGAGAAAAGTGTATTAACCAGAATTAAGGAATTTACTCACCCAGCTGGATCTCTTGAATCGTCAGTTTACTTTCCACAGGATACAAAAGCTTGGGTGGTTTATCAGTCAGAGGGGCTGAAACACAATAATAATATAGACTTATGGTGATGCTGCATGAACTGAAGGATAGAACACAGTTTATTTTCCCAAATATTTTTCATTCTCCGAGAAGGGTGTCAAGGCACTCTACCAAGTAATGACTTACATGTTGCACGTAGTACCTTCAGGCGAGCTGCAAAGCTATTAGCTGTCAATGAGTCAAATATAACACAACCAAGTTGACAGTCACATGAGACTGCTGAAGTATAGAATCAGAACTGGCCAATCCTTAAGAATATGTGATTGTACTTCATCAAATATTTTCAATTTGCACCTTGTTTTCCTTTCTAAAAGGTACCTTACATTGTCTCTGTGTTAATTAAAGATACACATGATATATGCATCATGTATGTCAATGATTTGCTGTCTCATTCTTCTTAATTCCATTCCTAGTTTCCTTACCATGGATCACATTGCCTCAAAATTCATAACTTAGTAATTAGATTAAGTATTTATCATATACATATTCTATAAATAGGGTAGCAATGTGGCATTAAATTACTACAAGTACTAGTGGCATACTCAAACGTGCACAAAAGTATTCACCAAGTAATATTTTACATGATACTTTCCATTTAGTCAGAACCCCTTATTACTATTATCCATTACAATTTTTTACATTTTTTTATTTAGTTATAGTCATTTTACAACGTTGTGTCAAATTTCAGTGTAGAGCATAATTTTTCAGTTACACATGAACATACGTGTATTCATTGTCACTTTTTTTTCACTGTGAGCTACCACAAGATCTTGTATATATTTCTCTGTGCTATACAGTATAATCTTGTTTATCTATTCTGCATGAGCCTGTCAGTATCTACAAATTTTGAACTCCCAGTCTGTCCCTTTCCACCCCCTGCCCCCTTGGCAATCATAAGTTTGTAAGATATCTATGAGTCTGTTTCTGTTTTGTGTTTATGCTCTTTTTTTTTTTTAGATTCCACGTATGAGCGATCTCATATGGTATTTTTCTTTCTCTTTCTGGCTTACTTCACTTACAATGACATTCTCCAGGGACAGCCATGTTGCTGCAAATAGCATTATGGTGTTGTTTTTTATGGCTGAATAGTATTTCATTGTATAAATACACCATCTTTTCTTTATCCAGTCATCTGCTGATGGACATTTAGGCTGTTGCCATGTCTTGGCTATTGTAAATAGTGCTGCTATGAACATTGGGGTGCAGGTGTCTTTTTGAAGTAGGGTTCCTTCTGGATATACGCCCAGGAGTGGGATTCCTGGGTCAAATGGTAAGTCTATTCCTAGTCTTTTGAGGAATTTCCATACTGTTTTCCACAGTGGCTGCACCAAACTGCATTCCCATCAGCAGTGTACGGGGGTTCCCTTTTCTCCACAGCCTCTCCAGCATTTGTGATTTGTAGACGTTTGAATGATGGCCATTCTGGCTGGTATGAGGTGATACCTCGTTGTAGTTATGATTTGCATTGCTCTGATAATTAGTGATACTGAGCATTTTTTCATGTGCCTATTGATCATTTGTATGTCTTCCTTGGAGAATTGCTTGTTTAGGTCTTCTGTCCAGTTTTGGATTGGGTTGTTTGTTTTTTTCTTATTAAGTCATATGAGCTGCTTATATATTCTGAAGATCGAGCCTTTGTCGGCTTCATCTTTTGCAAAAATTTTCTCCCATTCCATAGGTTGTCATTTTGTTTTGCTTATGGTTCCCTTTGCCATGCAGAAGCTTGTAAGTTTACTTAGGCCCCATTTGTTTATTCTTGCTTTTATTTCTATTGCTTGGGTAGACTGCCTTAGGAGAACATTTCTGAGATATATGTGAGATAATGTTTTGCCTATATTTTTTTCTAGGAGGTTTATTGTATCTTGTCTTATGTGTAAGTCTTTGATCCATTTTGGGTTGATTTTTGTGTATGGTGTAAGGGAGTGTTCTAGCTTCACTGATTTACATGCTGCTGTCCAGTTTTCCCAACACCATTTGCTGAAGAGACTGTCTTTATTCCATTGTATCTTCTTGTCTCCTTTGTCGAAGATTAGTTCACCAAAAGTTTGTGGGTTCATTTCTGGGCTCTCTCTTCTGTTCCATTGGTCTATATGTCTGTTTTGGTACCAATACCATGCTGTCTTGATGACTGTAGCTCTATAGTATTGTCTGAAGTCTGGGAGAGTTATTCCTCCAGCCTCTTTCTTTCTCTTCAGTAATGCTTTGTTAATTCTAGGTCTTTTGTTGTTCCATATAAATTTTATTATGATTTGTTCTAGTTCTGTGAAATATGTCCTGGGTAATTTGATAGGGATTGCATTAAATCTGTAGATTGCCTTGGGCAGTGTGACCATTTTAACAATATCGATTCTTCTAATCCAGGAGCATGGGATATCTTTCCATTTTTTTAAGTCTTCTTTAATTTCCTTCATCAATGGTTTATAGTTTTCCATGTAGAAGTCCTTCACCTCCTTGGTTAGATTTATTCCTAGGTATTTTATTACTTTGGGTGCTATTTTAAAGGGGATGTTTCTTTACTTTCTTTTCTTGTTGATTCACCATTAGTGTAAAGAAATGCAACTGATTTTTGTACATTAATCTTATAACCTGCTACCTTGCTGAATTCTTTGATTAGTTCTCGTAGTTTTTGTGTGGACCTTTTAGGGTTTTCTATATATAGTATTATGTCATCTACATATAGTGACACTTTTACCTCTTCTTTTCCAATACATTTTATAGTACTGATTGCTAATTTGTACAATACACTGTCTTTGATTTTTTAGTGTCTACGCATTACTGCTCTGTGCACTTGTCAATTTCTCAATTATCAGTCTACAGATCTAAGAGTTGCTATTAAGCATCTTGAAGATATGTTGTTAATTGTATACTTCATTCCTAGCTAAATGAGACTATCTGGACTTTGGACAAATAGTTCTCCTTCATTAAGACTCCCTCCTCACCCTCTGTGATGGACATGCCCAGGTCCCTTCTAAATCTGTCACTATAACTTTCACTCTATAACAAGCACAGAAATGATCAATTAAGGGTTGCTGAATTAAATGTTTTTGCTTTGAGGGCTTTCTTCCTTCCTTGCCAGGAGGACATGACAGTTTGGTTGATAATCAGAAGGCCGATCTAGGCAGCAGTGCCAGGAGTTGGCCATGTATCCTCATCACCAGAGGATTCAAGAATTCAATCTGCGTCGGCAGTTCACCTCTATCTCTCTTTAACAGAAAATGCAGTCAGTGCAAACGAATGATACATCCCAGCTCAGAAAAACAGGGATGAGTTTTAAGAGTTCTGGTTTGGAAGACCAACCTTACATAGGATCAATAGTTTTTATTCATAATTAAGTGAATGCATTAATCATTCATCTTCATTAATATTTAACACAAGGGTGGGAAGGAAGGGGAAAGAAAAGTTGAGGTAACAAGAAGAGATAAATCACCTTGAAATTCTTTTCAAAGATTTGACATCACTCTGATTAACCTAAGATACTTGTATTTCTTGCCTAAAGTGATCTTAACAGCTTTTTTCTCCTACCAGCTAGATCATTCACTAAATTTTAGCAAAATAGTTCACCAAAAATAAGTCAGAAAGCCACATTTCTTAGGCTCTGGTTATCAAATGATTTCAGTGAACTTCAAAAGCAACTACGGCATCAGAATAACCAGTTTATTCAGTCATTCACTCAGTTTATAAAATCTCACAATTGTGTAGTTACAGGTAGACAATTTAACAGTTTGTTATAGAAAGCAGCTTAACAAAAAGGTCCCTGTTCAGTCACATCCTGCACTAACTTAGAGTAAGAGAAAATATCTACAGAAAGATAATAAAATCCATATGTACAACATTTGTTCAGAAATATGAAATTGTTGTGTGGTTCTCCATTCCAACCCATCACCCATCCAACTGCATAATGTTACATCCCTAAGACCTTTCACATTACCCTCATGCACGACTCCAAGATAGCAGAGGAATTAGAGAAGGGTGGAGCCAGAGAAAATTATATGCTTATTAAGTTCTTTGATTTTTAAGTGTTCCCTCAAGCCCTATGGTTTCCATAGTGCCCCACCAGGAAGGTGAAATGCAGATAGAGATAAGGAGTGATCGTGGGGTTTGACTCCATACCTTGTTATACTGCCCACCCCTCTCTGATAAAAGGAGCTCTGCTTTTATTTATCTTATACATCAGTATTTCATCCAGAATTTTCACCAAAAAATCCAGTTCAACTCAACTGATGTATACTGAACACTATAATGTGCTAGGTAGTATGATAGGAGGTTTGGAATATCTCTGATTTCTGCCCTTATATCATATAGTCATCAGAAGTTAAAAAAATAATAGTATTAGTGAAAAAAATCTGGGCTGATTCAATTCCTTGTTTTAGAGATTAAGTGACTGAGGTACCAAAAGTACAGCTGGCTTGGCAAAGGTAACAGAACAAATTCAAGCTAGAGTCCTTGCTAGCTCTTCGCCTACCAAAACTTTGTGACCTGCTTCTTGAAAATTCTGTCAAGCAACTACTATAGTTCTGTGGAATGCGCCCCCTCAAAGTGTAAGCATTCTATCAGGAGAGCAAAAACATGCATCTAAGTGACTGACCATAACCTACAGAGCACTTGTACTGTAGGACCCGCCATCTCTAAGTGTCTTGTTTTGATATGCTATGGAGGGAGGTCCTTTAGGCATGTTTCTTTTGTGACTCACCTGTCTTTGGTGAAAGTGAACTGAAACTAACAGACAGCACAACAGATGACTACAGATTGGACACATGACTGTGAAATGGGATGACCATTAAAGGTAAGATACATCTCAGCTCCAAGGTCATGTGAGGGTGACCAATTGTGCTGCCACAAAGAAAAATATGTGCTGAATTATCCAATATTTGAATGTTTCTGACACTTTAGGATGTTTAAAAAAATGTAAGTTGAATTAAGTTGACAGAAGACAGAACTGGCAAACCAACGCAGGAATGGTAATGACCAAACAAAATGAACACATACACACAAACACAAAGCCCTCTTTATTTTCTGCATGGGCAAAGGTGGGACTGGAAGGAAATTCAAACAAATTAGTTACAAAAAAAAAAACAAAGTAATTAGCATTAGACCATGAGTAGACCAACTGACATTTTATTGTCAAGAAAAAAACTTGCCTTTTGGGACTCTCTTTCTCTCTGTCTCTCTTAGACACACACACACACACACACACACACACTCACTAAGCTGAAATCATTGAAAAATAAAGCAAGTCTGACACTAGTGACATGAAGCACAGGTTGATTTTAAATTGTAATCATATTTTCTCTACAAAAATAAGTATACAACAATTACAGTGGAGATGTTTCTGTAGCTAATTATGGATGCAAATATTTCTATGTATCCACCAATAAAAATATTTTCAAGCTCTCATTTTATTCTTCAGAGCATCCTATTGACATTAAAGATGACATAGTAATTTAAAATAAAAAAGCTTCATTTTTATTTTAAATAGTGCATTTCCTACTGAGTTGTTAATATGTCCTAATTGACAAAACTGTTCCTCACTTTCAGAGAGCGGGAATTTTAAAGAATATTTGTTTTCCTTACCAGTTGCTAGTTAGAGAAACATTTGGAAGTGGGTATACATGAAGCTGTGCATAGGAATGATTCTTTATGTTAAGGTTCCCTAAATAATCACGAAGGGATGAAGTCTCTCTTTTTTCCACATTCCATGTACACCTGTGCTATGGAATAGTGCAAAATAGGATTCTGTTCTCTGAAACAAAAGTGACAATAGATCAAGGTAATGAAGTCAAGTAGTCTCAATTTTTTTCTAATGTTCTTAAAGCAGAGAGAAATATGAGATATTTAGGATTAGTGTACCTATGTTTTGACCAGATATCCCTCTAAAATTTAACTTTAGTCTCTCAAATACTGAGAATAATCAATACTTCTTGGATACGTAAAATTGTCCTATCACAAAAATCTGTTCTTTCAAAATCATAGATTCTCTTTAAAATGTATTTTAATTAATACCTTCTCTGCTTTGTTTCTTAAAAGCATTATGGTAGAGTGAAAAAGATAATACAATATGTGCTTTTCAGGGAGACATGGGACTAATAACTCCTGACTGCCTGGTTGGTCTAGCAAGTTGGAGAAGTAATTTAAATTCTCTATCTCAGTCCCCTTATGTATAAAATGTGATATGAACAGTTTTCCCTTATGGCTTGGTGTGAGGATTAAATAGGATAACAGATTAAGTACCTGGATCCAGTAGATGGAAAACACACCTGTTCTAATGATACCCATCAAAGTTTGGGACAAGAGTATTTTGCATTCTATATAGATTGAGACGAAAAATATTGTTTGTAAAACAATGAACTGGATGTTTAGCTAAAGGTTCAAAAGGCATTTAGATCTTGAATTTAAGAATCATTAATATTTCCTACTTTAGTTTCTGTAGCAGGAAAACTGGTCCATCTTCAAGAACACAATTCAACAAAAGCATTTTGAAGACTTTTAGATATGCAAGCAATGTACTGGGATGATAAAGAACTCAAAGGTAAACAAAATACAGCTTTTAACCCTCACAGAGCTTACAACCTAGGTAAACAATTAAAACATAACTCCATGACTCAATTTTAAGAGTCTTTATGAAGTACCTGCAAATAGTAAGTACTATATTAGAAATAAAAAGATAAGACATGGAGTTATACATAAGAATGTGTGAGATGCGAACAGATATATGATGCATTGCAGTGAGTACTATACTATACACAGAGGTAATTTCCTTACGACCCTATTTAAACCTATCAACTAAATCTGGTCACAAGACAATACTCACAGATCTATCTGGCTAATGATAAAACATGCTTTGTGGAAATCCCAACAACATGCTCCATTTTACAATGGGTTTTTTGGTTTGTTTTGTTGTCTGCATGTACTTTTTTTTAAAACTTAAAAAAGTTGACAAACAACTGCCTATTTTCCTAGCAAGTCAACGGAATGCGGATTACTCATAGAGCTTCAGTAAGAATGGGATTTCAGTTCTGTTGTCTTTGGTCAGGAATGTGTACGCACTAGTTTTTAATAGTAGAAGATAGTACTTGGGAGAAAAAAATGAATGGATGGGAGAAAATATCAGTGTATACTAGGTGAAGCCATTTGGGGGAAGAAAGGTGCTTTATTTTTCACGTATCCCTAAGGCATTAGGATTGGCGAAATTTCTCCTTTTTGTTGCAAACAATTGTGGTAACTTCTAATGGATCCCTGGAACCTCAGAAGCCTCAAAGAGGAAGAAGTGGCAAAGCAACTGAGCAGAGAGTGCAGGTAAAACAGTTTATGAACAAATTAACACCATATACACGATAACCTTGATCTAAGAGTCATGTCAAAGTGATAAAACTAATACTCCCAAGGATGTAACTCTTAATATATCTCTCAAAATGCATATATTCTGGAAAATCAAAAATTCATTTGACTAGCTTTGATACTTAGTATTTTATTCATATAGAGTGACAAGTGTTGCTTATAATGCAAATAAAAGAAATATGTTCATTCATTCATTCAACAAGTATTTTTAAAACAGCTCCTCTTTGCCAGGCACTTTTCTAGTTACAAAAAGGTATAATAGGGAATGAGACAGACAAAATCCCTGCTCTCATGGAGCCTGCCTTCCAGATAGGGAGGTGGAAAATACACACATAAATTAATATATGCATAATATTATATCACATAAGCACTAGAAGAAATAAAGAAGCTAAAGAGAAAGAGATTAATGCAGGTGCTATTTTAGGGGAATGTCAGGAAAATTTGCTCTGAAAATCATTTGAAACAAATCTGTGTGAAACAAGAAAACCAGCCAGGTAAACACGTGGAGGAAGATTATGGCAGGCAGGGGGAAGAATAAGTACAAAGGCCGAGAGATGGGAGTGCACTTGGCATATTTGAGGGATGGCACAGATCATTTCAGCCATACTGACCAAAGGAAAGAGTGGCAATGAATTCAGAGACAGCCATGGTCCAATTCAGGCATGGTCTTGTAGAAGACAGAAAAGAATTGTGTTTCATTCTAAGCATAATGCGAATACACTGGAGATTTCTGGAGAGAGCCTCTGGTAGTATTTATCTGCCAAAAGTATCACTCTGGAACCCTGGTGCTGAAGTCTGGGAGGATGGAGTCATGTGGAGGCAGTAAGGCAGAGTGGAAGCAGGAAGGCCAGTAAGAAGGGTACTGAAGCAGTACACTGAGTGGTGATGATATATTAGTATTGCTGATGGGAATGGTAGGATTTTTTTCCTTTAAATTATCTATTTGGTAGGTAGAACTAACAAAATTTATTGAGGACTTTGAAATGGAATGTGAATGAAAATCTAGAGTTACAGGGGACCCTCAGTTATGGGCTTGAGCAAATATATGAAGGGCACTGCCACTTAATGATATGGGGGACAGTACAAGAGGGGTAGTTTTATGGGGCACTAGGAATCAAAAGACATGTTTTTATAAATCAATTCAGTCACCTCCCATTAGCCATAGAGGCTAGAGAATTTTACTATTGATCAATGACGTATTTTGAAAAATCGAGTCACTAACTGATGACTCATCTTCTCCCTCTGGTCCCCCAAAGGACTGAGAAAACAGTCTTAAAAACTTTCGTATTTCACGCTAATGCCATATTCATTTATCATGAGATGAACTCTGGATAACCTCTACTATCTTTTGTTTTAACACCATTCATTAAAAAACAAGTATACCACCAAACTAATTTTTGACTAGTAGAATCAGGACCATGCTTAGCCAAGACACTAAGAACAATTCTCCAGTATTCCCTTGTTTCGATGACATATGGCACATATTCAGTGGGCAAATTTAATATCATCATGTATAATTTAGTTTTTTTCTTATTTAAAAATATTAATTATGAAGTACTAACAAAGAAGTAATGGAATTTATATTTCATCACTTTCCCTTATCTTGATACATCTCCCAGGTAACATAAACAATGAAAAGATTATATTCATTGAATAACTGTTTTGAAAATAGAATCACTCAAGAATATCATAGGAAAAGTTAGATAACAAGGAGCTAATGTTAGGGTTCAGATGATTCTGATGCAATGATCTGAGAAAAATATGGAGGGCAAACAAAAGAGACTGTAGGTAGACAGAGTAAATAAAGGTAGTTTAATATTTTTAACTTTTCTTTTTAAAACAACTGCTGCAGTAAATTTTGCATAAATATTGTGGGGATAAATTCAGACTGCATGACTGATTTCAACCATCTTAAATAAATTTGTGTGTATTCAAAGCTAAAGCAAAAAATGATGAGAAAAAGGAAACAGTACATAATTATCTACAGAAATTATGAACCCTAGGAAAAGAATGCTGATTGAAATAATAGCTATAATCAAGTAGGTGAGCATGCCAACTACTGTTTCCCTTCTGTTGACAGGCAAGGAAAGAATTAATGGTCACCAATTAGCTTCTAGGGACAATAGTCAATTCCAAAAAATTATATGTCCCAAGAGGGAAAGTATCTCTTCCCTAGCAATGAGAAAGTAAGCAAAATTATCTTAGCATATCATTTTTTCTTTTTCTATTAGTAGATAAAAAGTCCTCAAGAAATGAAAATGATAAATCCCAGGCTGTCTGGAAATGCTTATTAAGGGAAATTGTGGAATACACAAAAGGCACCATGTTACTACTGAAAGTCAGAAAATATTTAATTCTCTGCTTGGCTTAGAATATCACAGTAAGACATCATATTTCCATAGTATAGTGTAATATAATTTAATGTCCTTCTAGATTATAGTTGGTTGGTTTATTTTTACTGTACTTCAGTGTAGAAGATATTCACATTTCTTGGCTTCTTCTTCATGATACAGTATCTTGAACAATTACTCACTGGTACAGCTCTCTGACAGTAATTTCTCAACTGGGGTTGTCACAACTGGCGAGGGGAGTACTACTCGACAAGGGATACTGCTAAACTTCCTACAATGCACTTAAAAGACCCCCTCCTGATAATTATTTGGTTCTGGATATCAATAGTGCTGAGATGGAGAAAACTTGCCCTATGATAACCATATATTTAAAGCAGTTTTATTATCTATATTTCAAGCCTGAATTGGACAGGACACTACTTTTTTGGTAGGCAGAAAGCAACTGGAAACATGGGGATTGATGAAACAGGGTGAAGGAAGCTACAGTCTGGGCTACCGTGGAGTGGACCATAGCCATCAAAAAAGCCATGAAGGGTGTATGGAACTCTACACAGGCTAAGCACCCAGAAAAGTCAGGTATGTCTGACAGGGTGCAAGGGAGAGATGGGAGGTCAAAATGAGAAGAATTAATTTGCAAGTCCACATAAACAATGAGTAACCTTCTCTTCCTCCTTCCAAACCCTTACAGGAAGAATGACCACCATCAAGGCCTCTTGCCCTTATCCAAACAACAAAAAATAAGAGGCTGTTCTCTAAAGACATAGAATAAACCATTAAATGCAGAAGAGCAGAGGCATTCCACAACTGCAGAAATAATTCTAACTTATTATAAAACATTTAGGTGATGAAATACTACATAATTATTTCACAGCAAAAGCTTCCTAATACTATTATACTTCAGTTAATTTGAAATTTGTTTGCAATCACTGAACACATATTTACCAAAAGAAGGCAGCCTAAAAATAATTTATTTTTTGATAAGTGTCAGTAAGTATTTAAGGGAGCTAGCCAGGGATTAAAAACAAAGTAGCCCCATGTAATATCTCAATTTATCATTAAAAGTTAACATAGCACATGCTGCTAAATTTCATTCACAAACTATTAGTTGATATGTAAGCTGGAACTCTCAGCATCAATTTAAGACTTTAAAGACACAAGAACATAAATAAAAGATTGCAAATAAGCATATGCATAGGAAAAATTAACACTTATATTGCATTTGGAGGTTTGAAATTACATTGTTTCATTTGTTCATCTGTTTGCTACAATGAAAATATCTAGAAGTTTCTTCCCAAACAAACAGCCAGTGAAGATAGCCACCAAGATCTGAACCTATGTCATTTGATTTTAATGGTCACGTGCTTTCCAGTTCTGTAGACTGCTTTCCAACATTTGTGATTTCTAATATGCTTTCTACTCAGCACCTCATTTGTCTCTGGAGTTTCTGATGATATGGGGTAGATTCTGGGGAGACATGTTTGGAAACAGAGATGGAAAGGTCTGTGTTTGAACTAAACTGTATTTAACAATGGTGAAGCTCTTATTGTAGAATTTGAATAAGTTTGCACTGATTTCTTAAAATTGAAAAGGAGGATTACATCTGTCATAGGCTCTCATAAACAGAACCTTTTAATGATTACAGAACTTGATTATGACATACAATTTGAAGCTCTCATGATAGTGGACCAAACAATGGGGAAGCTTTCTAGAAATCCCATTAAAACTGTTACCAAAGAGAAAATGAACCTGAATAAGCATGTTCTCTCCACTGAACTTCAAGGTTTATGAATACGAACTAAATTTTTGAAACTGCTGTAGTAATTGTATAAAATATTACAGACTTCCTTTAGAGTGAGATTTTATCACTACCCAAATCCTGTTAAAAAAGTCACTTTTGCATAATATGTGGAAACATAAATTAAACAAACAATTCTACTATTACTGAATTCAATTCTAATGAATGAATTAAATTTCATTGGTGGTCAGCTTTTTATGGGGCAATAACAGTAATCTGTCAAATAGTGACATATTCAACTTCTGCACTTGCTTTAACTTTCTTGACTTCTGTCAATGAAAAGACTGCACTGGGAGATAGCACAGGTTCCTTTGATATTCTATGAATCCAGCTAACTTCTGCACAGCTGAAACCCTGAACTTCCAATATTTATATAAATATCATGCACTAAATTATAGGCTGTGAAATTTAATGGTATTACTGCTTAAAAAATGTCTACAAATAATTAGCCTCTTTCCCTCTCTCTCTTTTCTTCCCTTCTTTCTGTTTATCCTCCCTTCCAACTTTCTTTCCCTCTTTTCTTTCTTTCTTCCTTCTCTTCTCCCTCTATCCCTCCCTCCATCCCTCCTGTCCTATCATATTTCCTTCCTTCCCAAGAAATACATCTGGAAGGCAGACTGGAGGAAAAGCATTTTGTATTCTCTATTCCGGTTACAGTGAACAAACAGAAACCTAAATTTCCATTCATTCATTTGTTCGGAAAATAGAACTGCTACAACTTACTTGCCTACATAATCATAATTGTTTTCCTGTTTAGATGGTTATCATTCATTCAAGTAACACTGTTGGGAATTGTCTTTTTTGCAGAAATCATTTTATAAAAATGGGCATTTATCAAATAATAGCCTCCTACCTAAAAGGATTTTAAGCAGCTTCAACAATGTCTAAACGCTTACTAAAGATAAAGAGCTCCTATGGTAGTTTTCTATTGTTTCATAAAATAAAAGTCTATCACAAGTCATTAAAAATGTGATAACCACAAAAAAAAAAAAAAACAAGAAAGAAAAGCATGCCTATGAGCAGTAAGATCAGGCATTCTTTAAATAAAACTTGCAATTCAAATCTAATTATGCTGCAAATGCTGTTATATTACTTTTGCTATCAGTGCATAGCCAAGAGTTACTTGGTAACAAAGGGGGGTTAGTCATTTTAAGAATTTTCTTTTCAGCAATGCAGGAACAAACTGCAAATTTGTTCTTAGTTGGACTGAACACCACTCATATCCTCAAAAGAAAAGAAAACAAGTACCAAAACAAAAGCCTGCTACAAACAACAACATCCACAAGATGTTGGTAATTACTGAAGCTGAGTGATGGGTATATGGAATTTCATTATGCTATTCTCTCTATTTTTATGTCTATTATGTTTGAAATTATCCAAAATAAAAATAGTTCTTTAAAAATATCAAGGATATGAAAACTCTAGGGTTTGGTAAAATTTTTGAATGTTATATATAGCACGAATATGTGCATGTATCTACTTATGCCCATACAGTGAAGGATTAATTATCAATTTTGAGCCAAGTTTATAACAAGAGATGAAATTAAAATGAATTGCATCTATGCCAGCTCAAAGAAATACCATAGCTCTATTTGCTCAGCAAAATTTGTTTCTATACATCTTCACATTTCTTTGTTTATAATAAATACAGCAAAGTCATTTTATTTTTAGGAAAAAAGAATTGATAAACACTAATATAATTTATCAGCTAAACATTTACTGAGTTACAAATTATCCTAAGTCCTAGTAGCTTAAAACAGTGGCCATTTATTATTATTTGTGAGTCTACAATACAGCTAGGAGGTTCAGCAGCTCTGGCCCAGAGTGAAATGATCTTTGTTCAGTTCACTCATGCATCTGTGGTCAACAAGTGGTCAAACATGTGGCTTTGCTCATCTGGGCTGGGCTTGCTTACATTTCTTAGGTACTTTAGCAAGGTAAGACTTTTATTCAGCAACCGATATGAGATCAATGGAGGTTTCTAAGTAGGGAAGTAACATGATGCAATGTGAATTTTTTATGTTCCTTTAAAGTTTAGAACTAGCCTCAGACTGTTTGGTATCCAGCATGCTGAATATTCTACCATCTCCCCAGTTCACCATTCTCTTGGATTCTTTTGGAAAGTGCCTCCTTTGCTCCTTCTGGAATGCCACATCATTCCTTCTTAAATCCTAACTCATCTTCCATAACTACCACAGATAGCAATTCTTAGGCTAAAATCTCCTGATTCCTGATGGGATCCCAAAACACAACCTTATTACCTCCAACCAGTCTTTAAGAGGCTTGGTTGTAACTCATCCTTCTATACATCTGACTTCCTCTTGAAAGTATAAACTCACTGAAAACAGGTATTATGGTGGTTAAAAACATTCTTTTTAATCTTCATGTCTCTAATGTTTTTAGTATTTTCTATAACAGACTTAATATAGTGGCTTCTTAAAAATTTTTGAAGAATGACCAGTCAAGGAAAAATTTAACTGTATTTCAATGCATTCTATTTTAAAAGGCAGTAATTGTATACCCCTTTCTTCTAAAGATTTGCATTGAAAACTGTTCACTAAAAAATACATTTTTGATGGCTAATGAGACAAGCTACAGTTAGTTTGGAAAACTTGCTAATCTAGAAAACACACTGTGTGAATCCAGAAAATAACTATTAATACCTTTTGAAAAATAAAAGGTACCAGCTATTTGTGCTGTTATGTGAGAAGTATGTCATCCTTCTTTGAGTGATTTATGACCAAGAGTTAATATATTCAGCTATGTTTCTCATCTCTGGGGAATGAACTTTAATTTTATGACTTCTCTTTTTGTCCACTCATAATGTAAAGATGAAGATAATCAATCACTCAATCAACAGTATGTAAGAAATGCCAGTGATTAGCCTGGCATTTGGGCGGGTGCCATAGGGCAAGGTCAAATACATACAGAACAAGATACACAGAAGTAATTTATACTCTGGTTGGGGAGACGTGACCAATAATTCAACAACAAATGAAAGAGACTATTTAATAAAAAGGTGAACTATGTAGTCTTGGCTATGGGTGATGTCACAGTTCTAAGTTAAGAGACGGAAGAGAGAGGGTATTAATCAGAAAGAGATTCATGGATGAGGGACATGTAAAAGGTACAGTAGATAATTGTACCTGAACCACACTATCCAGAAAGACCAAGACTTTCCCTGTCCACTACGTTCTCTTTCACACACTTGGCAAATAATTGGTTTTCTGTTGGTATGGGAATGCACCATGAGGTGGGAAGTAAGATGACATCACAATGAAAACAAGACATGGAAATCAAGAAGGCAGGCAAGTAAGCCATAAAGTGTGTTCCAAGCGAGTACAAGGTTAATAGTTAATAGACTCTTTATTAGATTCCTTTAATAGATCTCTTTGTCTCCTGTATCTGCAATGGAAAAATTGAAGGCTTTATTTAGAGTCAGGAAGTCCTAGGTTCAAACTTTGGCTCTGCTCCATTGCAAAATTACTTCATGAAAATTGCTTCACATGTTTGAAAATCAGCTTGTACACCTATAAAGAAGATAAAAATTTTACTTCTTGAAAAAATTATCTTTCAAAGGCTTGTTGTAAAGTTTAAATGAGCTACCTCTTTAGGGAAGATGGTATTAGGCCTAGCACAGAAAATGTGCTTCATAAATGCTCATGTGCATTAATACTACTATTAGGGATTTGAATACCTCCAGAAGTAAGGATAAAATGTACCTCAGAAGAAAGGAGGAATGGATCACTCCAAAGAGAGGGAGCAGCATGAATAGAAAAACAGAGTTGGGCTTGATATATCATGAATGCAGAGAGCTTAATGAGGCAGTGGGACACACTGGATCAGAGTCATTTCGAGAAATATGGGCAAAGAGGCACATTCAAAATCACTTTATTGAAAGAATTAATAAATACAGGAATCATGAGGTGAAGGCCTGATATTAATCATCTTCAAGGATTAATTTGTAAACAATAGATTATGTAACCCGTTTTTCCTCATTGTAAACTGGAATTCGGTTGTGAACTTTGATTCATAAATCTACATAATCCAGAATGTTCTTGCTTGGATTAAACAATGCTCAAAGACAATGGCTGCAAGCAACACCTAATTCCATACTGATTAATCTAGCATAAAAGCATTGCTAAACAGAGAGCACTGGCCTTATCAATGATTGTCAGATCATTTAAGATGGAGAGGTGGGTGGTAAACACCACATGGTCTGTAGGACCGAAAGGCAAATTATTAGCTTGCTCCAGGCTCCTTTAGAAGAATAATGTAGCTGCCATAATTCACCTGAGCTCAACACGGTAAGGCCTGCAGGTGTGGCTTTGAAGCCACTTTCAGGCAACAGTACTGTCATTTGCCACATCATCAAACAGAAAGAAGACAACAAGAGAACACAGCTAGACCCAGCCAGCAAATATCCAACTATGTTAGCCACATTAAAAGATTAGGTCTGCTTTGATGCCTGTATTCTCAAGTTAGTGCTCTACGAATTTAATTTGTGCCTGCTGATCTCACAATGAGTTGTTAACACTTCAAATAATATTTGTTGAGCCTGATAAATTGCTAAATTGTGCATATTTTTCATCCTGATTCCTAATAGATTATATAGTTTAGAGTTTGCATTTGAGCAATAGGGTAACCATCAGCCTGAGTCACACTAGTCACATTTCAAGAGCTCAATAACCAGGTGTGTCTTGTGGTTACCTTATTGGGCAGGCAGATTCGGAACATTTCTATCATTATACAAAGTTTTTTAGGCAGTGATGGAGTAGAATTACTTTCAACCTTTCTCATGCCATGAGACATTTGGAAAGTACTTTTGCAGGAGACTCTGGGGTAAACAATCTTACAGTTGGAAGTAGTTGTCTAAAGGCTCCAGCTTCCCTGGAGATGTTGGAGGAGTTGTTATCTTCACACACCAGAAATCCATTTCAGGTACAACTATGTGTCACTGACCATCAGTTGGAAAGCTGCGCCTTAGTTGATATCCAGTCCCATACAATCAGAGAAGTATAGTGTGTTATACTCTTGGAAAACAATTACTAAATCAGGTTTTTATTTCTAATAAGAGACAGTTAATCATAATATTTAAGACATTTGAAAAAGGCTAAGCCCCAAGCTGACAGATAACATTGACTGTGGACCACAAGCAAGGCTTCTGCCTAGTGTTATGACAAAAACTGATGTTGAATTTCGTGGTTCGTCCTCCCCAAAGAACGAGCAAACTCGCTGGCAATGTAGAACAAAACTATCCCTCTCTCTTCTGAAATCTAACTAAATCATAAAACAGAATGTTGGAAATGTTAGGACAAGTTTTCAAGACAAAAGAAGAGTAAGCTTATTCAAACAAAAAGACAAGGAGGAAGAGGAAAGGCAAGCTGTTTATTGTGGACACAGACGATGAGTTGCAGAGACTGTGGTTATTTGAGAAGTGGATAGAAACAAAAGGCAAGTCTAGAAAATTGTTAGCACTAATGTCTTTGTGAACTTTCAGGCTGCTCCCCAAGATACAGGATTTTAAGTCATTGGAAAACCTTTTCTTATCCAAGGTAACTGTCAGTAGTTAGATAGCACTAGAGGCACTATCACTCTGGCACTAAGTGCTAGGTAATCCAAGGAATGCAGGGCATAGCAAGACCTGCTTTTCACAGCCCCAGTTTCCAGAAGCACAGACTAGTCAGAGATAGAGAAATAAGATCCATGAGGCCTAGGATTTTAATGGACTTTTCTACTGAAGAGCTAAAGATATCACAGAACTATTCTCATGAAAATTAAAAAAAGAATAAGGTACTCTAAGTACCATTTTACACAGAGGTAGAATGGAGGGTTTGATGGGTGTGCTTTCCCCAAATACTCACTGAAGACCTCTATGCATCAGGCACTGTTCTCAGCCCTGGAGAATTGGCAGTGAAACAAAATTAAGCCTGCCTACAGAGGGGAAAGATACAGCGGGTTTATAGAAGCAAGTAAGAAAATATTGCAAGGTAAGAAAACACTGAGCAGTGTTCTATTTGATAAAGGCTGGTGAGGGCAGATCTTACTAATAAAGAGACATTTGAGTGGAAACCTAAAGGAAGTGAGGATACAGGCCATGCAAATATCTAGGAGAAGAGCATGCCAGGAAAACAGCAATTTCAAAAATGCTTAGGTGGGACCATACCTGGAATATTGGAGGACTAGTGAAAAGGCGATTGTATATAATGGTGAATGTGGTGAGGAAAAGAGCTAGGGAAAGAGCAGAAGGCTGTGAAGTTAGAGAAATACCAGAGGGCCAGATCACGTTTGCATGTTTGGCTTGGACCTAAGGATTGAAAGTCATTGGTGATTTCTGAGCAGAGAATAATATGATCGAACTTGGGTTTTAGGATTCACTTTTGCCTCTGTGGGGAAACACTGCTGGGATGGGGGAAGCAGGGTGCTATGTTAGGAGGCCACCACAATAGTCTGGAAGAGATTTGTTGTTGGTTTGGATTAAGGCAGCAGTGACACAGACAGAGAAGTATTCATGTACTGAATCTACTTTCATAGCGGATCCTTGGGACAGGGGGACATGAGGTAAAGGGGAGGGATCAAGGCTGACTGCTAGGTATTGGCTGGAGTAACTATAAGAAAGGAGTCACCACCATTTACTGCTATGGGAAGGTGGTGGGAGGAGCAGTCGTGGGTGCATATGGGTGGACAGATCAGGAGTTTGGTTTTGTTCCTTTTGAGTGTGAAATACCTTTGAAACATCAAATCTGAGCTATTTAGTAGGAAGCTGGATATATGAGTCTGGGATGCAGGGATGACATAAGGGCCAAAGATATGAATCTGGGAGTCATTAGCATCCCAGAGAGTATTTAAGCCACGGGCTGGATGAGCTCACTGGGGACGGAGGGCCCCACTCTGGGCTTGAACCTCCCTCCTCTCAGATGCTGACAAAGACACAAACAAATCAGAGAAATAGCAGCGATTACTGCTCAGCTGTCACAAAGCAATGCCAGGCAGCTGCAATGCCCCTGGGTAAATACCCAAAGTAGCTAGTACTTAGCATTTTTTTCAAAATATTTCAAGAATCAATCTTTCTGACAGCCTAGAAATACACAGCAAAGCAGCCTTCCACATGAGTAAAAATAATGCGTGCACTATCTGGTAGCATAATAGTAACCTCCACAGCACCAGCTGTAGTCACGCTGATGCCTCTTCAGCTTCATTTCTTTTAATTGAACAGCAGATTGAGAGATCGAGATAGGGTCGAAAAGATGCCAGGGGCTGAGCAGGATTTCCAAAACCCTTCTAATACCTGAATGCCTAACAACAGTGTACTCATAAGAGCCTGCAAAATGCCAGGCACCTATAATATAGCTCCTGCCTTAAAACCTTGGCCCCTTCAGATGCATATCTCATACTTGGGGAATAAGGTATTTGAATTTTAGCCACATTAATTGTTTTTAAGGGTCAGCTTTGACAACATGAGGAAGTAACTGACCAGCCAGTCCGTGTAATATAGTGGGGGTAAATGAATGAAATCAGCTTGCTTTTCTGCTCATCTGGAGGTACACGTGACTTGCTTTATGCTGCTAAGTCAGCAAGTGTTCCCCAAGGCTGTTCCTGCCCTTCTTAACTACAGAAGCATCAAAGCCATGAGGGATTGTATATTTCAACTTGGATTTTTTTTAACGTTAATTATGATGAAAAGATCACTGAAAAGTCAGTGCTATCATCAGCGCATCTTTTGTGTGTTTAGGTGAAAAGGTACCTGAAAACAATACTTTGAAAGAGCCAAGATCACTAGTCAGATCCAATCATGAGACATCACACAGCACATACAGCCAGCAATTACAGGAATCAATCAGCTAAGAAGACACCTTCCATGCAAAGTACTGCCTCAAAAGAAAGCCAGATACTGAAGAGAAAGAAAGAAGCTGGAGGAGTAACTTTCGCAGACTTCAGACAATACTGTAGGGCTACAGTAATCAACACAGCACGGTACTGGTACAAAAACAGACATATAGACCAATGGAACAGAATAGAGAGCCCAGAAATGAACCCACAAACTTTTGGTCAACTCATCTTTGACAAAGGAGGCAAGAAGATACAATGGAATAAAGACAGTCTCTTCAGCAAATGGTGTTGGGAAAACTGGACAGCAGCATGTAAATCAGTGAAGCTAGAACACTCCCTTACACCATACACAAAAATCAACTCAAAATGGATCAAAGACTTAAACATAAGACAAGATACAATAAACCTCCTAGAGGAAAATATAGGGAAAACATTATCTGACATTCATCTCAAAAATTTTCTCCTAGAAGAAATAAAAGCAAGAATAAACAAATGGGACCTAATTAAACTTACAAGCTTCTGCACAGCAAAGGAAACCAGAAGTAAAACAAAAAGACAACCTACGGAATGGGAAAAAATTTTTGCAAATGAAACTGACAAAGGCTTGATCTCCAGAATATATAAGCAGCTCATACAACTCAATAAGAAAAAAATAAACAACCCAATCCAAAAATGGGCAGAAGACCTAAACAAGCAATTCTCCAAGGAAGAAATACAAATGATCAATAGGCACATGAAAAAACGCTCAATATCACTAATTATAAGAGAAATGCAAACCAAAACTACAATGAGGTATCACCTCACACCAGTCAGAATGGCCATCATTCAAAAGTCCACATATGACAAATGCTGGACAGACTGTGGAGAAAAGGGAACCCCCGTACACTGCTGGTGGGAATGCAGTTCGGTACAGCCACTGTGGAAAACAGTATGGAAATTCCTCAAAAGACTAGGAATAGACTTACCATGTGACCCAGGAATCCCACTCCTGGGCTTATATCCAGAAGGAACCCTACTTCAGGATGACACCTGCACCCCAATGTTCATAGCAGCATTATTTACAATAGCCAAGACATGGGAACAGCCTAAATGTTCATCAACAGGTGACTAGATAAAGAAGCTGTAGTATATTTATACAATGGAATACTACTCAGCCATAAAAACCAACAACATAAGGCCATTTGCAGCAACATGGATATCCCTGGAGAATGTCATTCTAAGTGAAGTAAGCCAGAAAGAGAAAGAAAAATACCGTATGAGATCGCTCATATGTGGAATCTAAACAAACAAACAAACAAACAAAGCATAAATACAGAACAGAAATAGACTCGTAGACATAGAATACAGACTTGTGGTTGCCAAGGGGGTGGGGAGTGGGAAGAGATAGACTGGGATTTCAAAATTGTAGAATAGACAAACAAGATTACACTGTATAGCACAGGGAAATATATACAAGATCTTATGGTAGCTCACAGAGAAAGGAATGTGAGAATGAATATATATATGTTCATGTATAATTGAAAAATTGTGCTCTACACTGGAATTTGACACAACATTGTAAAATGATTATAAATCAATAAAAAAGGTTAAAAAAAAAAAAAAGAAAGAAAGCCAGATAATGGCTGAGGGGGCTATTGAATTCGGGCATATCTAGTCCTAAGTCCAAAACAGCAGAGAAAGCTGAAAACAACAAAGAAAATAATCTAAAAAAATTAAGGAAAGTATTCTTAAAAAACATTTCACTTTCATGAATAAAGCCATCCTTTTAGTATAAGTAGCAGGCAAAGAAGTCATTTAAAAGGCAGCATTAAAACCTAAATTTAGTATTTTATGTATGTATGAGCAAGCACACTTGATATCTTCACTTACTAACAGTTCTTTTGATAAAAGATAACTCGACATAGCACATTTAATAAATTCACACTGGAGCCAAATGAATTCACATATGTACTTATATATCCACCATATGTATTTTCAAAAGCATTCATTTGCAAGTTGGGCATTGTTCAACTGAGCAAACTCTGATATCTTTGAAAAAAATGAAAGTGTATGTTTTATTTATGAGAGTGGGAAACTGAAGCCTTGAAACTTGAAATTAAAAAAAAAGAACACTGCAAAGCAAATGCCATATTGTATTCAAGCTTTGCTTAACAACTAGACTCAAAATGAACAGCAGGTAACTGAAATTCTTCTGTGGACCCAGTAGATTTTCAAAAATTGTTAATTGGTGTTGACAGGTTGAAGTTAACATTACTAAAGAGGCCAGTAGAGCCAAAGTGAAACAAAGAAGTAACTGAGAAAAATGCCACATTCCATTCAACAGTCTAGAACTCAGCATTAGGAAAAAGAATAGGTATTTATGAGGAAGGAGAAACTGAAGCAGATCCTTTTAATCACCATCCTAGCCTAGGTTTGCTTTGGTAGTTAGAGTCTGGAGACTCTTCAACATGCTAAGTAACATATAAATATAAAACACTATAGTTTCACTTTTATTAGAGATCCATTCCGAAAGTATGTTCACAGAAGTTGTCACAAAATATAGGTCCATTATGCAAAGGAAAGCATGAGAAAGTTGACAATTTTTAAATTTTAAAAATTAAAAATTTTCTAGAGTCACCTAAAGAGAGGCAGGTATTTCTATGTAAGCCATCCTATTGTTTCTGTATTTTGTTTAAGATAGTCTTACTGGGTGTTGACTGTGTATCAGGTATCTGAGGTATCTGGCCAGGTGTTACAGAGGGATACAAAAAAGGACAAGACATCACTCTTTTGATTAGGAATTTTTCAACTTAGTGGAAGAGACAAACCCTATAAGCAGAATAGGATAACTTATAAGAGAGCTATAGAGACAGGAGTGACAGAAATGATGTTTGGCTTAAAGAGATCAAGGAAGGCTTTATGGAAGAGGTATCATTCTCTTTTAATTTGGGGGAAAAGTCACTAAAAATACAAAGACTAATATTTCTTAAAATATACATATACCTCCCCCCAATCTGGATATATCAACTTTAACGTCTGTCATACTTGCTTCAAACTATTTTTAAAGAAATATGACATTACTAAAATAGCTTAATTCCCCTTAAACCATGACCAGGATTCCCTTTCCCAATTATCAGAAGCAACCACTATTATAATTTGGGCTGTGTTTAATTGTACTTATCAAATAATATTATATAAATATCAATCAATTGATCTATTCATCTATTTTTGTTTATAACGTTCTATAATCTCTTCACACCTGGAGTTTATGTTCTGGGTATCTATTGATGCTAATATATAGAGAAATCTAGTTCATTACTTTCCCTTTCCTTGTTTAGTATTCTGGATTGTATGTTTTAGTTATGGTGTTCCTTTTTGATAGATTTTCCCTAATTTTCTGCTGTTATAAACTGTTCAACAAAGAATAGCTTATACACACATAGGACACAAGGACAAGAGGTTATCTAAAGTCTGTGCACAAAGAGGGTCATAACTATGGTGACCAGCTGGCCTGGGAAAATCCCAGTTTACCCATTTGTTCTGGCATAAATTTTAACAGTGCCCTGTTTCAGGTTCAACGTTGTCTCAGACTGAAAGACAAATTATATATTCATCATAATAAGAAAACTTATATTCATCCTAGCATACAGTTTTACAATTTTATGGGCTATTGTTAAGTAGTTCCCCAAAATGGTTGCACCAATTTATACTTCCACTAGCAGCATCCTAGAATATAATTCTCTCCCCCACATCTTTCCTAATAATTGATAAACAGATTTTCTAATTACATTTTTAAAATTAATCTGATGGGGAAAAAGATAATTCATCATTGTTTTAATCTGTTTTGTACTAATAAAATGAACCATCCTCTCATAGTTGGATTTTCTCATCTCTGAATTATATGCTATAACTTTCACCATTTTGGCATAAATTTATTTTATTGTTTATCTTTCTTATTGACTTGGAACTCTTTATAGATTTTATATACCAAATTTTTATCATGATAACCAGTGGAAATACAATTTCCTACTTTGTCACTTTTCTATTTTTTTTAACATTTTTTAAATTGAGTTATAGTCATCTTACAATGTTGTATAAAATTCCAGTGTAGAGCATAATTTTTTAGTTATATGTGAACATACATATATTCATTGTCACATTTTTTTTCGCTGTGAGCTACCACAAGATCTTGTATATATTTCCCTGTGCTATACAGTATAATCTTATTTATCTATTCTGCATATGCTTCTCAGTATCTACAAATTTTGACATCGCAGTCTGTCCCTTCCCACCCCTCACCCGCTTGGCAACCGCAAGTTTGTATTCTATGTCTATGAGTCTGTTTCTGTTTTGTATTTACGTTTTTTTTCTTTTTTTTAGATACCATGTATTAGCAATCTCATATGGTATTTTTCTTTCTCTTTCTGGCTTACTTCACTAAGAATGACATTCTCCAGGGATATCTATGTTGCTGCAAATGGTGTTATGGTGTCATTTTTATGGCTGAATAGTATTCCACTTGATCACTTTTCTTTTAAACTTGTTTGTGATTTTTGTTTGTCTTTGCTTTATATGAGTTTAAAATTATAATGTGGTCAGATTTTAGCTTCTATATTTATGGCTGTATTTTGTACTTATGTTGAGAAAGCTTTCCGTAACCAAGGACATATAGATAGTCCCCTAAATTTTGGCAAAGATTAAATCTTGAGTTGGGTCTTTTAAGGACTAGTTTATCAACAGTGAGGACGGAGAAAGGGCCTATTAAGAAGAAACAGAAAAAGCAGAAACATACAGCAAGTGTTCAGAGATCTTGAGTGGTTTGCTTTTCTGGGAGTGTTCCATTTATATGGACATCATTGGGCATCATCTAAATTTCTTATTGCCTTCTTTCACTGAAAATCATTTTCTTTCATGTTTTCATTTTTATGTTTCCTCTATTACATGTATGGAATACATATCTCTCAGAAGGTTTTCTCTCCTCTCTTCCTCTCCCCTTCTCTTTGCTCCTCTTCCCTCCCCTCTCCTCTCCTCTCTTCTCCAAGTGTACCCAGATTTCTGATTCTTGACCCTTGTTTGTTGGCTTATTTACTCATTTTGGTAAAATATGTCCTATAGGACCTTCTTGTGAAAGAGTATATCATAGATACATTTTTCACACCTTGTTCTTCTGCAGACTCCATACATCTGTTCTTATAAGTTAATTGATTAATTAATTGACTAGATTTAGAATTGTAGGTAGAAAGTAATTAATAAAATTACCTCAAAAATTTGAAGGCAATACTTAGTTGACCTTTGGCTTCAAATGCTACTCTTGAAAAGTCCATTGTATTCTGATGGCTGTGACATTCTATACAACCTTTCTCTACCTCCTTTTGGAAGGTTTTTAGAATTTTTACACTTGGTGTCCTAAAATTTCTGGCTGATATGCCTTGATATGAACCATCTTGAATGCCTTCTGCTGATGGCATGTTGAACTCTTTAAACATGGAAAATTAAGTTTTATCAATTAAGGAAAACATTCTTGCATTACTTACTTTATAATTTCCTCTTTTGTACTTTTCCCCCCATTTTTTGCAGCTCTTGAAAATTCCAGTTAGACCTCCTGTACTGATCCCTTTTTGAAAAAAATCTCATCTCTTTGATAATTTGTTCTACATTCTGGGAGATTTGTGCTATAATATTTTAATCTCTCAAGAGCTCTTATGAGTTCCCTGAATGTCCATTTTTAGAGTATCCTGGATGTTATAAATTGCTTCTTTAATGTATTTGGGAATAGTCATGATAATTTTTTGAATTTTTCATCTCCCTGAACACTTTTTGTTTCCTCACAGTTCTTTTTACCTGTATGCTTAAAAAAAAAAAAAAACTCTCCCTTTTACACTGTGAGCTTCCCTCAAATAGACTGTAACTCTTGGCTGACTATTGCTATGTAAGAGTGAGGTGCTGAGAAGCTGAATGAAAGCTCTGTGAGCATGGTAGCATGACTGAAAAGTGGACTTCAATATATGTGGTCAGAGAAGTATTAGTCTTTCATTTGGAGGCAACCCTGCCAAAGGCAGGTCTTTTCTCTCTGGCTGCAGTTTTCCCCAGGTAAGAAACCTCATCTTCTGACTAGATTAGCAGCTTAGCAGTCAATGTCCTGGTAGATGAACACAGAGGAGTGGCAGGAGGGTGTCAGCACCATTCAAAATATAGACTGTTTCTTAATCCCTTCATTTTAGTACAGTGTCTCACTCCCTCCCTCAGCAATTCCTCCTGACCACAAGTCCAGAGCCACTTTGATCTTCTCTTTCATATTGATTGTTCATTTTCTTTCTGTCTAGATATGGGATAATTAGACACTTGGATGCCCAGGCTAGGGGAAGATATCTTTAACTTCTTTATATGGACTTTCAACCAAACTTGCTGTTTTAAGCCCCAGTCCTTACTCTGCATCCAGAAGTTCTTGGTATCTCCAAATTCTGAGTTTGCTTATAGTTGCTTCCTATTGACACTCAATTTTAATTTCTTGCACTCTGCTAAATCAACCAATATTTACTTTCCACCTTCCAATATCTTGAAAATATTTTTTGTATTTTCCACTCATCTCATATTTTTTTTTGTCTGTGTAATATTTTTGCATCTATATTACCATGATTTGTGTGGAGATTTGGGAAGGAATACTGCAGTAGATTGAATGGTGTGCCCCCCTCAAGATTATGTCCACCTGGAACCTGTGAATGTCACCTTATTTTGAAAAAAGGTCTTTGCAGAAGTAGTTAAGTTAAAAAATTGCAGTTACACAGGTGGGTGCTAAGTCCAATAGTCAGTGTTTTTATCAGAGACAAAGAGAAGAAATACAGGGGGGAGAATCACGTGAGGAAGGAAGTGGAGATTGGAGTGATGTGTCAAGGAATGGCAAGGATTGCAAGCAACCGCTGAAACCCAGGAGAGACACATGGAACAGATTCTCCCGCAGATTCTCCAAAAGAAAACAACCCTGCCAATACCTTGATTTGGGGCTTCTGGCTTTCTGCACCGAGAAAGGGAAAATTTCTGTTGTTTCAAGCCACCCAGTTTGTGGTAATTTGTTACAGTAGCCCTAGAAAACTAATACAAGCACAGATAAACACTTGGCCCCAGTTTACTATATTTAACGTCAGAACTTTTCAAGTATTTAATTTTCTTATTGAAGTATTTTATATATGTGTGTGTGAGTGTGCATGTATGTGTGTACACACAAATCGTAAGTATATTTCTTGATGAATCACCACAAATAGAACAAATCCATATAGCCAGCAACTAGTTCAAGAAACAGAACATTACATTAACATCCCAGAAGTCTTCTTCATGGTGCCTTGCCATCACTTCTCCCCTAAGCAAAGGTAACAGCTACTCTGATTTCTAACCATAATACTTAATTTTATTATTTTTAAAATTTTAATAAATTTAAATCATACATTATATACTCATTGTCTAGCTTCTTTCACATAAAATTATAAGATTCATGTATATTATTGTGTATAGAGTTTATTCATTTTTATTAATGGAAATTATTCCATTAGGTGACCATACCACAATTTACGTATTTCTTATACCATTGATGGATCTTTAGGTAGTTTTCAATTTGGGGCCACTACAAATAGTGTTGCTATGAACATTTTTGCACATGTTTTGTATATATCTGTTGGATATATACCTAGGAGGGAAAAGATAGGTTAGATGTTCAGCTTAAGTAGACACTAGTAAACAGTTTTACAAAATGATTGTATTAATATCCATCCCATTATCAGTATTTGGGGTTATTCAGGGATGTTCAGGTATCTTGCTTGTGCCATCATTACAAATGGGCATCATGTAGCAGTCAAGTATTTGTGACAGGTTTGACTGACATAAAATTATTAGTGTCTTGTACATCCATTCAATATTGCATCACTGTAAAAGGCTGAAAAACAACATGGTTCCTTTCTACACCTGAAACCTACTCATGCAAAGTTCAGATTTGTTGAAGTGACAATGAGGCACCTCCTTGTCTACAAAAATGACAAGGCTAACACACAAGACATCATCAGCATAATATGAGGAAGGCTATTTAAGATCCACTAGTCCTCATTATTACCAGAGTATTAGCATTCTGATGATCCCATGAGCATGAGTAATTTTAATCTTTAAATACATGTTTTTTCTTTCCCAAGTACTCACAAACCAAGAATACTTACTTTTAGGGGCACTGAATTTAATAAAATAAATTAAGTAGTGTATTTAAAATTACAACCAGTAACCTTCTGAGGGGCTTCAGCACCATTTTGAAACGAAATAGAAGGAACTTGAAACTCACATAAATGTATTAATTAGTCAAAGTAAGGTGAGACAGGGCTTGGTTTTTGTGTCATGTTAATTAATATCTGTAAGTTCAGTTGACAATGATTATAGTTTCCTGGGAAGATCAAGGGCAGTGCTATCTGACCCCTCACACTAAATTCTACTCCTTTAATTTAGTATGCTTTAGATTTGTAACCAAATATTTCTTGAATAGAGTTTTGTGATTGTGTGTGATTTAATTAGCTATAATCACACTGAACTATTTTAACTGAATACTTGTGACATATGGCATGTCTTTTCAAATAGGTATAAAATTATGGTGGAAATAAATGTCATACTCACATACATTAGCCCCAAGACAATCACGATTACAAGAAGTACTTGTTTAGTTAAAGGTTACAATCTAATTCTTCCATTTACTGGTATTATTTCTGTCACTATACACGTTTTCATTAATAGGAACATATTTTTAATAGTTGGCCACCTATGATTCAGCTATTTAAACCTAAAAGGTGTAATTTTAATGCACTCTTAACATTTTAAAAACTCAGAATGTAAATTGAGTAAGAAGACAAAAGATACATACAAGTTAAATAATAAAACCTGTTATCCATGTAAATAATACCTGGAGAAGCTATTTTCTACGAACTGTTAAATGGTTCATTTACAAGAAAAGACCAGTAGTCAGACAGGTGTATTGGTGGTTCTTATGATTTCAAGGTAAAATAGCATGATTTGATGTAAGTTTCCCACATAATATTATTCTGTTTTGACTTTTTTCACAAGATCAAGTCAGAAAATACATTATTTGAGGCAAAAATGTAGGAAGGTTATTTATGGTGTGCTTTTTCCTATTAATAAGTTTAATATGCTGTTAGAGAATGTAAACAAGATTTCAGAGATCATTCAGCTTACTAAGGGCAACAAAATTTTTCAACCTGTGACAGGTCTCTCTTTTCATTCCTATAACCATGTTACCTACTAAATAGGAAGGATCTCTAATAGAAAGTCCTTCCACAGCTTTTAACTTCATGTAACTCCAAGTAAAAATACTAAGGTTGAATTATACAACAAGAAGATAACTACAACACAAACTCTTTTTCAATAAATTTAAGTTATTTTCTCCCCAATTAGCTTGAATTAATGGAGTTTTACTATATAATCATTTAGGTATGTGAAGATATCTTTTAAGAAAGAAGATGGAAAATCTCCCCAATATATCGAGTATTGCTGAATGCTAACAGGGCTGAATGGATTCCAGTTGAATATTCCAGGCCACTTGGGAAAGGAAGATGCAGAAATAACTTTGGGATGACCACCAAGCTAGGAAGAGGTTCATAGTCTATCACAGAGAGGAATCTGATTTTTTTTAAAATGAAATCAAAATGAATTGTGGTTAGAAAAACTAAGCAGAGAACATTTGATTACAAAGAATTAGATAGAAAAACATAGAGGTTATCATGGAAGAACAGGAACTAAATGCATTTCTTTAGAAGGCCAATCGGTAAACCATGCAAAATACTACTACTTACTTTTCTAAACTAAGATAACATTTGTGTGTTGTAACTTTGAGTCCAGTTTTCTAAATATAATATGCTATTGTATTTTGAACTTTTGAAATTTCAATACTTGTTTCCATATCAACAAAAAGAACCAATTGTAAAATCTTACAAAATATAAAATTTGTAATCTCTTGTACATTATCACATCCGTATCTCACGAAACTTTGATACAACCTAAAATAATTTTAGTACAGTTTGGATGGTGAGTTTTTAATTAAAAATTACTACTAAAGATAAAAGATGAATACTTCTCAATTTTACTACATTTAATACCATTTTTATCTACAGGGTTGATGCTACAGAATTTTTTGTTTCACCAATGCCAAATTAATTTACTACTTGGAAATTTTATTGTAAAGGTAAAATTAGTGATTGAATTTTTGCCTCATTTCTGTCAGGAAGTTATATGATACAAGACAATTTGTTAGGATGTAGGATGTTTCATTTGTTTTATTATGAAATATATGCCAGTTCCAGGAAATAACTTTTCTTTGCTCCTAGGGACTCCCAAAAGTGTAGCTTCTAGAGCCTTCTCAAAGGTATCAATTATTTAATAAAAAATAAAAAAGAGCCTTCTCAGTCCTGGGCTATTTTCTCCTAAGCTTTTCTGGATAAGGTGAAATCAGTTATTATTACTAGGCCAACTTCAACCCAGACCATATCCCTAGTAGAATGTTTATCTTGGGCGTCCAGTAACCCAGCGATTATCAGGCTTAATTCCTTCCTCTTTGCACCTCTTGCAAAATGTTAAAACATTATGAACATATAGCTTTCTCAAAGTAGGTTCTTCGAGGATAATACAGGAAGCATGTACTGAGCCTTTCTTTCTTAGGCATTTGGTAATTAATCATAATCATAATCATAACAATAACAATAGTCTATTCTACTTCACAAAGCTAGTAACATAATAGTATAGAAAGAAAATTAATCATGAAGCAAAGTGAAAAGTGTCATAATTGAAGTATGGACACAGTACTATGGGAGCACAGGGGAGAATCTTAATAATTATGCTAGGGTGTCACATCTGTAAGCATACACATGGATGCTCACATTTGTCCTAGAATCACTCATACCTTCCATCACTAAGGTGCATAGGGACTAAGGAATTCTTTTTTTTTAAAATTGAAGTATAGTTAGTTACAATGTGTCAATTTCTGATGTTCAGCATAATGTCCCAGTCATGAATATATATACATGTATTTATTTTCATATTCTTTTTCATTCAAGGTTATTACAAGATATTGAATATAGTTCCCTGTGCTATACATTAGAAGTTTGTTTTTAATCTATTTTTATATACAGTGATTAATATTTGCAGATCTCAAATTCCCAAATTTATCCCTTTCTTAAACTCACATATCTAACACTTACTGGACTCTTGCCTGACCATATACTGAGAACACTAAAGATTTCTCTTCAAGGGAAGACTATGTATCAGATCTTTGATTAGAGCCTCATCAATAACGGCAGGGGTCATTACCACCAAGTATTCATCAATGCTCAGACACAGCAACTCAAGAGAATACATGTTGGTAAAAACACTATTTCCCTGATGGTCATTTGATTTGTTGTCCATCCATTATGTGTGAATTATTACAGTTAGATTCAGTGAATTGTGATCTTTGCTCAAAGCCACCAATTGTTGAGAATGCAGGTTAAGCCTGCGTTTGTGAACAATTATCTTTTCTTTAACAACCACCACAAAAGCAACAAAAAATCTATGCCAACTGAAGCACTCTGGTTCAAAGTTAAGAAAGGTAGCATTATCGATTATACCACAGGGTATGAGTCACAGTAGTGAAAGTACAATTTTGTTCCCTGTAAAGGCAACAGACAAGCAGTTCCGTGGCAACTAAATGAACAGTTCTTTGTGTACACAGTTACATAGTTCACGCATGGCTCAGAAACCTGGAGAAGTCACAAAGTGTAAGTTCTCTCTCTTATATTCTTGGCACCATTTGTTAGATTACTACTGAAATACAACAGTAGCATTGGTTGCAGTTTAAGAACAGAGGGATGCTAGCCCGAGGAGCAATCCATGCTGCTCCTCTAAGTGAATCTTACTAAAGATAGTGTCTTCTCATATTAAGTCTTAATGGAGATGAACATTCCCATGGCTCTGGGCTCACATGCCTTTGTCAGACCCGACCTGAGTGACATGGAGCTGATGGCCTGAAATAATGTGCTGGGACACTACCACAATCACACTGCTCTAAATAGGATTTCATTAACCCGTTCAAGGATTCATGTTGAAACCATGAATATATCTGAGATAATTTTTTTTTGCCCTGACTACAAAGAAAGTTTGCTGAACAAACTGATGGTGCAAATAACATTGTATACTACATGCCTTTCTTGAATAATGTTAAGGAAATAGGGGTTTTAAGTTATTTGAGAAATAAATTTGGAATGCAAACAAAAATGCTCTTCCTACACGAAGGCTAAACATGGTAAACAGAAAACAGAAGCGTTGCTTTCAGGACCTAACTAATAAATGGCTTTGTGAAAAAGAAATCCTTCAGATTAGCAACACTGAAATTCATTGTTTGAATTAGCCACAAGGCCTTCACATATGTTGCTTCCTCTACCTGGCTCCCTGTCCCATACTTCTCCTTTATAGAATTTTCTAGAGTCTTTAATCATTTACTAATTTTTGTGATTATTTGGTTAATATATCTCTCCCCCAATAGACTAGACACTTCTGTAATTGTTCATTGTTGCTTACCTAACACTGTTCCCTGCCTGGTTCACAGAAGGCACTCAAAACTCATTTTTTGAAAAAAAGAAAATACATACGCACATACACATTTTGTGGTGTCTTTCTCTGGGGAGTACCTTTTGGGTAATTAATTATGTTTAATAATTTAGCAACACAAAATAACATTTTTGTAGGCATTATATTTATATTCTATGCTTTATAGAAGGCTTAGAGTATGAAATAAACTTCACAATTAGTTCTTTTGGCTTTAAATTATGGAAACCTATTTGAAGAAGTTTTAGCAAAAGGTAGTTTATTAAACAAATATATGGATATCACACAACTCAAGGGCAGGAATTCAGCTGGATGATGGTGTGAACTGGAACCTTATCCCAAACCTGTTAGGGTGAGAGCAACAGAAGTTGCTCTTCATAAATCAACTCTGTCTCTTTCTGTGTAGTTTTTTCATTCTTTCTCTCTCTCTCTCTTGTTCTTTCTCAGTATAATGGATTTTTCTATTTCCAAACCACATGTCAGAAAATAGTTACTGCCAACAGCTTGTGAGTTTGATCATTTCCATTTAAGAGCTAAAAGTTTCACTGGAGGATCATTTCCCAGTTCTAACTCTAAAATCCTGGGAATGGACTCAGATTCGCTCAGCCTGGGACAGGAGCCAGCCTCTGGCTTCATCTCTACAGATGAGGTGCGGTCACCTTGTAAAAATGTGGTTACTCCACTGTAACCATTCTAAAGGAGAGGGCAGAAGGAAAAGCCAGTTCCCACATATATGGGTCTGTTGCGAAGGCAAAACCTGCAGAGGGTTGTATGAAGAATAAACCTGATGTCTTTTCAAATTAGAGATCTCTCTGGATATATGCCTAGGAGTGGGATTGCTGGATCATATGGTAAGCCTATTTTTAGTTTTTTAAGGAACCTCCATACTGTCCTCCATAGTGGCTGCAGCAATTTACATTCCCACCAACAGCGCAGGAAGGTTCCTTTTTCTACACACCCTCTTCAGCATTTATTATTTGCAGACTTTTTGATGATGGCCATTCTGACTTGTGTGAGGTGATACCTCATTGTAGTTTTGATTTGCATTTCTCTAACGATTAGTGATATTGAGCATCTTTTCATGTACCCATTGGCCATCTGTAAGTCTTTTTTGAAGAGCTGTCTATTTAGGTGTTCTGCCAATTTTTTGATAGGTTTTTTTTTGATATTGAGTGTACGAGCTGTTTGAATAATTTGGAAATTAATCCCTTCTCAGTCACATTGTTTGCAAATATTTTCTCCCATTCCATAGGGAGAATACTCTACTTTGAAAAGACATGCACCCCAATGTTCATAGCAGCACTTTTACAATAGCCAAGACATGTAAACAACCTAAATGTCCATTGACAGATGAATGGACAAAGAAAACATGATTATATAGACGATGGAATACTACTCAGCCATAAAAATGAATGAAATAATGTCATCTGCAGCAACATGGATGGACCTGGAGATCGTCATTCTAAGTGAAGTCAGTCAGTCAGAAAAATAAAAATACCATATGATATCACTTACATGTGGAATCTACAAAAATGACACAAACAAACTTATTTACAAAACAGAAAGACTCATAAACATAGAAAATAAACTTACATTACCGGGGGGAAATGGGGGAGGGAGGCAAAATTGGGAGTTTGGGATTGTCTGATACAAACTACTATGTACAGAATAGATAAACAACAAGGTCCTACTATATAGCACAGGGAACTATATTCAATGTAATGAAAAAGAATATAAAAAATAATATGTATACATGTATATGAATGTATAACTGAATTACTATGCTGTACAATAGAAACTAATACAACATTGTAAATCAACTATACTTCAATAAATAAAACAAAAATAAAAAAATAAAGACAACCACAAATCACAAAAACAAAAAAGAATAAACCTGATGATCTTGGCCTGCCACTTGCACTGACACCCTTTCAGTTACTTCATATTATGTGGCAATAAAATAGCAGGCATTGAAGACTTGGTTTGTTGGGGGAGCATAGTCGTATCCCAGTATGAATAATTTCTGCATTTCAGGGAGAAAAAAATAATGGAGGCAATGGAGAAAGAAATTTCACATTTGGGAAGCAGCTGCATGACCCAATTCATTTTCTCTATACTTTAAAACTACTTTTTCCTTATGCACAATAATATAATGAGATGAGATGTTAGAAGATTTTGTGATTTTTCCCTTTATAACTACGTTGAGTCTATGATAAATTTAAGATGGGAGTAGGGTTGGTGATATGCTGGGCATTTGGGCATAAAATTGATTAATAGCTTTAGAATATGATCATAAAGGCAGATGGCCATCTTACAATGGGGTTATAATGGGGACATTTCACAAAGTAAGGGTGGTATGGCCAAAAAGCTGCCTCTCTGTACTTTCAAATCAGATGAAAGGATAATGACAGAGATAACTATCTTGGCCTTCCAATGATAAGCAAGGCATCCTGTAATCACTCTATTGCTGATTGGCTTTCACTGGTATTGATTTTAAAAGACATTTTTTCATATAGAAACTAGAAGTGACTTTCAAAGAGAAAAGATCTCTTGGAAAAATGACATTCTCAATAAAGAATTTTAAAAGAAATCTATAAACAAAGACATTGTTCCTACTGGCAAATGATATGACACTCACAGAAACATGGAACTGTATAGTTTGAAGATTCCTTAGAGAAATCATGAGTAACCCTTTATTTTATGGACATAAACTCTAAAATTCTATCATAAGGAGACATTTGTCCAAGATATGAGTATATTCTAGGGAAAATAATTTAAAAATACTATCTAAATATACCTAATAATAGCTAGTCTAGTGGTAAGAACAAGTAAGTTTAGTTCAACACGTTTATAATCAAATACAAGAAAAAATCATGTTCCATTAAAATAATCAAAATGAAATTTATTTAGGTTCTTTTTTCAGATTAATTAACTTATTTTTAAATTACTGTTATTAAAAAGCCTATGAATAAATATAACAGATTTTTGCTAAAATTTTGTAATTCTTAAAATTGGACTAGGTCAATGGATTTTCAGGACAGAAGTCAGCAATCTATGGCCCATGCCTATGCATCATCTATAGCTGCTTTTGTGCTGCAAAGGCAGAGTTGAGTAGTTGGGACTAAAACTGTATATATCAGATGACTAAAACATGTACTATCTGGCCCCTTAAAAAAGTTTGTGGATTCCTGTCACAGAGCATGTGTCCAAATGTCCATCTTGTAGCATTCACGGTTATTTCATAAATAACAATTCACCTTAATTATTCTAAATTATTTCATAATCAAATGTTACATTACATGTGACATGAATATAAGTATCTACTAATAAAACTAGTCAAGCTTTTCTAGTCATACACGTTTCCATTCTCCTATAGACTATTTTCTTTTTTGGTATTTGTATAAGTATACATATTTTTAGCCTCATGTGGCTTTTATTTTTTATTTTGTTATTGAAGGATACTTGATGCACAAGATTATATAAGTTACAAGTGTACAATATAGTGATTTATAATTTTTAAAGGTTATGCTCCATTTATAGCTGTTATAAAATATTGGCTACATTCTTTGTGTTTTACAATATATCCCTGTAGCTTATTTTATGCATAATAGTTTGTATCACTTAATGCTCTTCCTTCTGCCCCACTGGTAACGACTAATTTGTTCTCTCTATCTGTGTCTGTTTATTTTTTAGTTGTATTTTTTAGATCTTATAGACTTTTTAATATTGATTTACTTATATTTCTCATATAAGGAAAAAATCCTTGAAACATGTAAACAATGGTTGTTACTATAAAATATGGATGACACAGGGAGTTACCTATGTGCCCTGATGATCCTTAGACTATAACTGCACACTTGAAACATTAACAAAAATATTTTAGAAATCACTTTTCCTAAAAAATGCTTTAATTTGTGTCAGCTCTCAAGGAATATAAAGCAAAGGTAAGAAACCTATGGGCCACATACCCATCTTGTGAGAAATAACAAAATAAAATCCTTTGTTATTCAAAGGATACAGGTTTGAAAATTAATGCCTTAAACTCCAATCGATGAATACTCTTACGGATCTCCTACTATGTGGCTGGAACCAACTAATGATTGAGGCTACAAAAACGAAAAGATAATATCTCATCTTTTGAAGAACTGACAATTTCTTTTACTTTACATTTACTAAAAACTTCTCAGACATTAACTAGTTCTTTTAGTTCATGGAAGCTGCAGCTCAGATATAACCCATGGAAAATTCCTCTCTAATGAATTCATGTTTGTAGGATGCTGATATTTTTTAGTAAACCAGGTATCTGTTTTATCACAAAATTATTTCCTGGCACCAGACCACATAAAATCTTAACTTCAGGAAGACTTAAACATATTGATAGCCCTATAATGAAGGTTAGGACAATGCGGGAATCTGTTTTCTCTGAAACTTTACTGTCAAGAAACAAGACAGCAGAAGAGTTGCTCTATTTCCAAAAATGTCACATGGTACATTAAGGTCAAGTAAGACTGCTCTGACCGAAGAGACTGATCCTATGTTTGTAACATTACAAATAACTACCATGAGAATATCTTCGTAATTGTGAGATGTTAGATATGGATGGGATCTTAAAAATCATTTTACAGCTTAAAACAAATGTCAACTGAGGTGAAGTCAGAGCCAATTCCATGATATTTGGAGAAGTGTATCTTGAGAGGCAAGATACTCCTTGGCCCAAGCTTCAGATTTGAGGATTCAAATTTAAACTTGATATCATTTACAAATGAATTTATATACTCAAAGAGCTATTGATAAAATTGAAAAAATATATTTATATTTTGTATACGTGTGTTCAGTTACAAATCAATACCAACCATGTGGTACAGTGAATTGATATTTTTAAAAATAAATATCACCACTATTCTCTTGACTGTACAATATATGTCATTTTTATGGTAAGGAGTTAGTAAGTTACATAGGAACATTATGAATAGCAATTTGTGACTGTGATTTGGCGTGCCATCATTTTTTTGTATTCTAAAAAAATAGAAGTGATCTTGAGTAACCTAAGTGTTTAGAAACCATAGGGGAAGTGGCATACTAAGGTGTCAGGACCATGAAGGAATGAGACAAGAACTAAGCCCCAGAACCAGATCCAAGTTAGCATATAGTCCCTGCATTTATGTATATTGGTTTTAGGACATCAATGAAACCACATTCTGGTTGAAGTAAGATATTATATCATAATATCCATACCTACTCACCCCTCCACTACAATATACTGCACATAGCATATTAAATGCCTGTTGTCTTCATTTATATAGTAATTGACTTCTCAAATAATTTAGAATGAGAGCAAATTATGAATAAATCACTAAGGAAACAGTGAACTGTTAGAGGTAAATTATCCAAAGTTGCAGTTAAGAAATGAGAAATACAAGAACACATTTAGGTCTCTACTATATATGATCCCAAGTGAAGAGTTATTATTACGCACTTAACTCAGGTCAACTTAGTCCTCAAACCCTACTTCAAATGCTGTCCTTGCAAAGGAACCAAGTATCAAAAACAAAACAAACCAAAAAACTACTACACTTTGATCATAAGCATGAACAGCAAGTCTGAGACCTTTCTTTTGTTCATTTGGATAATTAGTTTTTAGTATCATATTGATAGTATACACCTGGCCTCATTTTCAAAGATAGAAAGATGAAGAAAAATACTCAGAGTGTACATACATAAAAAATGTATTCCACTAGGAAAATTGGAAAAATGTATAAAAGGGAATTAAATCAAAAAACATCAAAAAGTTTAACCTCAGTACTGATCAATAAAATACAAATTAAAATTAGACAAGATTTCAATCACATTATTTTTTATCATACTTAGAATTGGAAAGGACATGGAAAAATAGAAACTCTTATAGAACGTTCTTACATACATAAGTCAGAACAACTATTTTGGAGAACAATTTGGAAATATATAAGTCAAGTATGTGCAAGTGTTATTGCTCCATGCCTCCACTTCTGGATACAGACCCTAGAGAAACACTTATTCTTGAGCAGAAAGATGGACGTATATGAATGTTCATTATGGTATTATTCATTATTGCCACAACAACAATAAAATCTAAATTATGAACCACAGTAGATTGATTAAAAAATGAGTAATATTTATTCAATGGGCTACTAGAGAGCAGTCAAAATGGTTAAACTAGAGCTACAGGTATCTAACCTGATAAATATACAGACATAATGATAAAAAATAAAATGGAATTACTCAAAATGGAATTACAATGGAATATTATTCAGTCGTAAAAAAGAGTGAAATTCTGCCATTTGCAGCAATGTGGATGGACCTAGAGAATATTATGCTTGGTGAAATAAGTCAGAGAGAGAAAGATAAATACTGTATAATATCACTTATATGTGGAATCTAAAAAATAATACAAATAAATGTATACACAAAACAGAAACAGACTAACAAATATAGAAAGCAAATTTGTGGTTATCAAAAGGGAGCGAGAAGTGCAGAGGGACAAAGGGATATGGGATTAACAGATATTAACTACTATGCATAAAACAGATAAGCAATAAGGATATACTATACTATATAGTACAGGAAATTATAGTCATTTTCTTCAAATTAAATATAATACAGTATAATCTTCAAAAATACTGAATTGCTATGCTGTACACATGAAAATAACAGTGGAAATCAACTATACTTCAATTTTTAAAAAGACATAATAATAAATCAAAAAAGATAAATTGCAGATTAGGTAAGCATAGCAACTTTATATAAACTTTATGCAAAATTATGCTATATATTCTTATGGATACATCTATAGAAGGTGAAAATTGTTAAAAGGTGCATGAAAACAAACACATCAAATTTAAAATAACAGTCACTTCTGGGTTTAAAGTAGGAAAGGGCAAAGAAAGAGTACATGGAAAACTTAGAAATTATCTAATGTTTTCTTTTTTGGTTTTTTTTTTTAACATTTTTTATTGAGTTATAGTCATTTTACAATATTGTGTCAAATTCCAGTGCAGAGCACAACTTTTCAATTATACATGAACATACATATATTCATTGTCACTTTTTTTAATGTTTTCTTTTTATTTAAAGCAAACACGGCAAAATGTTAAAATCTTATAAAGCTGAATGAATGGTGGATACGTACATGTAAATAGTATTTTGGTGTCTTTAAGACTGTGGGATGATACCAAAATTGTGGGTCTGAAATCACTTCAAAACATTTTGCACTGTGGCTTATATTTTTAAAAAGAACATAATAAAGTAAAACAAAATAGGAAATAGTGTAAATCGCAGTACATATAAACAGCATTTTGTGGATAGCTGGTTTCAGATATTTGCATATTTATGTATGTGAATGTGATGTAAAATAGTTTTTCTTACTCTGCATTTTGGGTAAAAATGTTTTAAAGACACAAAATTATATTTTTATGTACCATTTTTATCTGTTTGAAATATTTCATATTTAAATGACAGAAATTATGCTTTGAAAATACAAGGAATCAGTAGTTTTTTTATACAAGTATAACTTTAAAATCACAGAAAGAATTAGGCCTGTTTAGTCACTTATAATGTTAAATTAAAAAACTGATATCTGAAAAGGATAGATGAGTCAGTGAACAAACATAAAATCTGAACTCAGAAGCTCTGAGTTACCATTTAAAGCTGATTTGTCTAAGTTAAATTGCTTTTTATAAATCAAAATTTTTCTAAGTAAATCTTAAACCCCATTCAGACATATTTATTTTGCTGTATTTGAATTAAAGCTTAATATGTACCATTTTTAAGTTAGTTATCATTTAGGTTTGTTTGAGATGTAACTCTGGAAATGTAATGTTAGGAGAAATCCTAACATGATGTGCAACTATCAGAAATTAGATTAAGCGAATTACTGAGAAGGCAGACCAATGATTTTTGACCCTTATATTTATATATTTTTCTTGTTTTCTCTACTAGGACAACGTTTCAAACTTCCACAGTAGCCAAAATGCTTGGTTTCTGATACATACAAATTATTTAACCAATTTATGCATCATTTATATCAGATATTATGTTAATTTTTAATAAACTGAATGGGAGGTGGTAGGGGGAGGAACTTGTACAAAATAGTCCAAAAATGAAACCATCATCCTATGGAAATCTTTCAGAAAATATACTTATGATTTCAAAACTGTGTTTATGTCTTTTTATTGCAGAAGGTATTAAGAAAACTAGCTCATACACATTTCCATTTAAAATGTTCTTAGTGTCACTGATACCAGTTGTAAATTATTAAAATTGGAAGGTATTGAATGAAATCAAGAAAACCACAGCCTATATTGGCATTAATTAGCATATCCTTGACATCTAAAGTTATCTGTCTATTCTAATAAGCTATATAATACCCAGAAACACAATTTTAAAATGCTTTTGTAGTAACAAAATGTATTCATAGCTGAATTTATGTCTTTGGCACTTAAAAAAGATGCAGATGGGCCATAATTCATAGGGTTTATATATCTTCCAAATGTGTTTATTTGTTTGCTTTATTTATATCTGCTGCTTTCAAAAAGGATTTTGAGGTAGACTGTAATAAAAGGCCCATACAATAGGCTGGTTAACATGAAGATAAATTATCAAAAGCGTTATAGTAAGGAAGAGAAGAAATGGTTATTGGAGAGGGGGGTGGAGTGAAGAACATATAATTATACATTAAATACTAGCTAAGAATAGTTACTTTAATTATCTACTAAATTTAGCCTGTGCTTGCTGGAAGCCAAACAAATTTTAAAAAATCAGGATGAGTAATACATCTCTAGTTGTATATTAGTTCATCAGGATAGACAAATCCAAGTTATAAATCTAAGGGACACAACTTTAAAAGAATCATGAATTTTTCTGTAAGGAACACTCAATGACACAATGTATGACATTTTGAATATTCATTGGGATTTTAGGGAAGTCACTGAAACATCCTTCTCTTGACCATGCTGTATGTCAGTGATAAAATGTAAAGGCGATTCTGTTTGTTGTAGCTTAACAGGCTGTATATTACAGACCTACAATGATTCCATCTGTAATAATTTATAAGTTTGGCAGATAATGTACTTGAGGAAAAAAATTGTTGGCAACAACCTTGGTAGACTAAAGGGACTGAATTATTTGAGAAGATGGATGCTTCAGACTAGAATAATGTCTTAATTAGCTAGTGTGGTAAACTAAATAATGGTCCCCAAAGATAGCCAGGCCCTAGTCCTTGGAACTTGTGAATGTCACTTAATATGGCAAAAGGAACTTTGCAGATACAGTGAAGTTAAGGATTGTGAGATGGGGAGATATCTTGGATTATCCAGGTGGTTCCTCAATTTAATCACAAATCTTCTTTTGAGAAGGGGGCAGAGAGATTTGACTACAGAGACAGAAATCAGTGGCTTGCTGATGCAAGATGCTATGCTGCTGGTTTTAAAGATGGAAGAAGGGCTTTGAAATGCAGAAATTCAAACTGTCTAATTAAGTTTCCTAGCTGAATGTTGGCTGTTTGCTAATGCATGATAACTAACAGCTCCTGACTTAAATGAACTGTCCCACTGACGGCTAGAGATTACTATCATTAGGGACCTTGCTTCCTGTGTGTTCACAGAGGACTCTGCATCTAGCCCTGCACATTTTTCATATTGCATTGAAGTTATTCATTTATCTGTCTCCTCCACATGCATCTTGGCTTCTTTTTGTATCTCTAGCACTGACTTAGTGCCTAGTATTTAGAATAAGCTGAATAAATGTTTGCTCTATGAAAGAACGGAAAGAAACTCTGAATACATCTTCCAATAAAACCATTATCCAGGTTCTTTAAATCCTAGGAATCTTAAGGTTGATGGGGTATCTGACGATGCAGGGACCAGGGAGTCACCACTTGAACCCACTTTGCTCAATCTTGGCATCACTAGAAGTGAGAATCAGACACTAGGGATTCACTACATGCTCCAGTAAACCCTGTGGCAGTTCTCCCACTTGACTGGGATTGCTTGGACTGGAAGCTCTAACAGGACATGCACTTGTTTTTATTCATCTTTATATTAAGAAAATATATATACCAAGACTTCTTTGTCCAGTCATCTGTCAATGGACATTTAGGTTGTTTCCATGTCTTGGCTATTGCAAATAGTGCTAACTATGAACACTGGGATGCTTGTATCTTTTCAAATTAAAGTTCCTTCCAGAGAAGTTGTGGTATATTTATAGAATAGAATATTAGTCAGCCATAAAAAAGAATAAAACAATGTCATCTGCAGCAACACAGATGGATGTGGAGATCATCATGCTAAGTGAAATAAGCCAGAAAGAGAAAGAAAAATACCATATGATATCACTCATATGTGGAGTCTAAAACAAAAGACACCAATGAACTTATTTATGAAGCAGACACAGACTCTCAGACAGAAAACAAACTAATGATTACCAGTAAGGAAAGGGGGTGGGAAGGGATAAATTGGAAGTGCGAGATTTGCAGATACTAACTACTATATATAAAATAGATAAACAACAAGTTCATACTGTTTAGAACAGGGAACTACATTCAATATCTTGTATTAACCTATAATGAAAAAGAATATGAAAAGGAACATATGTATGTATATGTATGACTGAAACATGCTGTACACCAGAAATGGACACAATATTCTAAACTGACTATACTTCAAATTAAAAAAAAAAGAATAACTCTGAAGTAAAAAAAAAATCTAAAAAAATAAAATAAAATACAGAATAGTGTCTAACATTTAGGTGATCCATAAACTGTTATCCAATGAATAAGTTTAGAGGACAGAGTTGCGAAGGGAGAGATGGATGGTAGAGAAATCAGAAAAGAAGCCCTGTAACAGTCCAGGTGTAAGTGGCAATACCTGGTTTGGACTTTCCCACCCTCAACGGAGTTCCCCAGTATTGCCTCCAGTGGCAAGCACGCCTGTCAAGGGCTCTTGAGTGGATTTCCTACTTTATATCCACTCCCCTTGCCTGGCTTCCCTCAAGTACCCCCCCTGGACCCTCCTATTCATCCTCTCCTCTTCCAAATCAGGGCTCTGATGGGCCTCTAAGTGACCCTAAATTAGCATGGCATAACATAACACATTGTACCACTAACACTGATAGCTATGAGAGTACAATAAAGCAGCGTTTTTGAAGACTGCTCTTCTTGCCCATCTCATAGACTCCCAAAGGAACTATCTTAGAAAATGTATTTCCAGCCTGTCTCCTTCTCAGAGCAATGATGACACCTTGATCACTGTGGGCTCACTTAGAAAGATGAGTTTTCTCACCTGCTCCTGTATCCACAGTGACACTTTTGAAGGGATCCTATCTCCTGTTCCTGTTGAAACTCTTCAGATATGTGGTCTCCAGCATTTAATGTTTAATGATCTCTGCAAACTCCAATGAGTCTACTCACTGGAGGGCCCCTTTAATACCCATCCACAAGGCACATCACTCATAACCTACAATCAAGCAGTGAGACCAAGTGCAGAGAAAGGATGTTAGAAGAATACATTTTCTACAGATATGATTCCTAGTATTCCTTCCCCTACCTCTACTTCAACAACTCTCCCAGAACCTCCCTCTCCACACTTTCATCCCCAAGTAGTGCTCTGACTATGAGAGAGAAACAAAAAGAGATGCATTTTATATTTATATGATTAAAATGTTATGCTACATAACACTTTGTGTATATAAAATGTATGTTTACTGATTTATTTTCTTTCAACTTCATCTGATTAAAAGACTTGCCAGTTTATAAGATTTATAAGTAGTAGTGATTTTGGTGGAAATGGTGTTCTGCTAAGCCATACAGAGTAACTCTTTGGAAAAGTCATAATATCAAGCAAGGCCACACTACATTTTTTCCCCTGTGGCAGAAGAAATGAGATTTACATTGACATTGCTTTTCTTATTTTCTCCCTTCTGCTCATATTGAGAAGACCTGTATACTATGTGCTTTTTGTAAACATACCTATATTTTTCACCATTTATTTTAAAAAAAAGAACCACACCATAAAATCTTAGTCTTTAGATGTCTGGAGGTAGTGATTAACTCAGTAGAGTGCTTTTGTGTGTATGTGTTTATCTGTGTGTGCATACTCCAACAAATATTTTGGACTTCTGAGTACTTTGAAAATGATAATATCATGTAGAATATTCTTGAGAAAATATTTCGTCTCCTTAAAAAAACTTCTTTTCACTTAAGTAACAGACAACCTATTCTTTTTTTTCCCTTGCTTAGAAAAACCATTTTTGCTGTGTAGACATCATTCTTTGCTCAGAAGAATACCAGGTATTTGTCTAGGCACCTTTCAAATGAAAGAACACACTTTTTTTTTGCTCCTTTGCTAGTTGACCAGACTAGTATTAACTTCATGTGTGAACAGAAGAAGAAGGTGAATCTATTTTGTGTTTTACCTTTTTTTTTTTTACTAATGAAATAAAAATATGACTCAAGGTCTCTCTTTAACTCAGCCAGTTAACAAGTATTTCCTATTCAGAATCTGCAGAAGAATTTTAACAGAGTCAAAGAGTTTCCAGAATTTTATTCAGTTCTTTAAGCTCTAAATATTATAAAACAGAAATTATTTTAGAAGAGGGACTTTTTAAATAGTCAAAACTACTTTTCAAATTCTTGAGATCTTTCATCATTATTTCCACTTCATTGGCCCTTAGGAGCACCAAAGGCAGCTGTCACAACAGAGGTGTGTGCACACCAGAGTCTCAGCTGGGACACAGATCTCACCTTGAGAGTCTGGCAGTTTGCCTAAAAACTGGAAGTTTGAGCAAATAAGGCAAGTAGATCATGGGCACTGTGTGTGCATTTGGCAGCTGCTATAATTATTCCAGGTGAGTTAAATCTCTCAGAAGATCCTTGATGCCAATTTTGAGTATAAAAATTGACAAATGAGTATTCGATAACATAGTAACATAGTATTTTAAAAATCGATCTCTCCTAACTGTGATGCCCTACCATGTCCAAAATTTCACCAACCCAAGCCCATTACCTCTTTAGCTTGGTCATTTATAGTAATTTTTTTGTCATCATTAAATGTGTGACTTTTGATTGCCCTCCTATGCAGATAGTTCATAGTAAGATTCTTTTCTTCTTGTTTTTTTTGTTTGTTTGTTTTCTGCTACAAATAAGGATATTATCAAGCATTTTGGGGAGGGAGAGAATAGGTACTGAGTTATTAAGACAGAATATGAGAAGGAGCCAAATAGCCCTGCATAAGAACTGCTGAGGAAATGGGGAAGGGACAAGCTAGGGGGATAGGATTAATAGACACAAACTACTATGTATAAAATAGATAAGCAACAAAGATATATTGTATAACACAGGGAATTATAGCTGTTACTTTATAATATCTTAAATGGAGTAGAACCTACAAAATACTGAATCACTATGCTATACATCTGAAACTAGTATTGTAAATCAACTTTACTTCAATAGGATGGATAGATAGATAGATAGATAGATAGATAGATAGATAGATAGAAATGCTGAGGGATTGAAGTCCTCAGAGGAAGAGTAAGTATGTGGAGTTGAATATTTTGGCCTGATCTATCCAACTGCGTAGTTACTAGCTACACAAAGCTACTGAGCACTTGAAATGTGGCTGGATTGGAAGACTTAGTACAAAAAAAGAGTGTCAAATAGCTCATCAATAAATTTTTATTCAGCCATAAGAACCGACAACATAACGCCATTTGCAGCAACATGGATGTTCCTGGAGAATGTCATTCTAAGTGAAGCAAGCCACAAAGAAAAAGAAAAATACCATATGAGATCACTCATATGTGGAATCTAAAAAAAAAAACATATATACAAAACAGAAACAGACTCATAAACATAGAACACAAACTTGTGGTTGCGAAGGGGGTTGGGGGTGGGAAGGGACAGACTGGGAGTTCAAACTGTAGAATCGATAAACAAGATTATACTGTATAGCACAGGGAAATATATACAAGATCTTGTGGTAGCTCACAGTGAAAAAAAATGTGACAATGAATATATGTATGTTCATGTATAACTGAAAAATTGTGCTCTACATTGGAATTTGACACAACGTTGTAAAATGACTATAACTCAATAAAAAAGGTAATAAATAAATAATTTTTAATGATTACATGTTGAAATGACAATATTTTGAAAATACTTGGCTAGACAATATATATTATTAAGATTAATTTCACCTGTTTCTTTTTACTTTTATTTTAATATAACTTTTATTATATTTAAAATCACATATTATAGCTGGCATTATAATTTTATTTGTAGGAGTGATTTAGAAGATCCACTTTAGAAAGAATGAGTAAAAGAAACTTTAAGCCCATTAACTAGAGGTTTAAAATAGTCAAATTAACAAAGGTATGTGTTGAATTTAAAAGCCAGTAAATAAATAATACACATTCTCTGAGGGCAGGAACCAAAACCTAGTATTTTGTATTCATCTGCATATTCTCAGCACTTACCACAGTTTCTGGGACATACTAAGTACTCCATAAACAACGCATGAATAATGAAAAACGAATCAGTCAAATTAGAATTATGAAATAAGTAGAGAGAAAGTGTTAGTTTGAGTGTCACCAAATATTAAAAAATAACTGTATTAAGTTCCTTAAATATTTCCAGATCAAAAAGAAATTCTTCAGTAATAATTAAGGATCACTATTGGTAAAGTACACATTCAAATTAGGAACAAGTTTCAGAAATTTACCAGGGACTTTTTTTTTTAACACACACTACATAAGAGAGATAAGTGGAGGAGTGACAGTCTGGGATCTGTGTGTTAGTTCCATTTTATTGAAATTTGGTGCCACATAACATAGGGATGGAACTTAGTGTTGCGCTTGATTGTAGGTTTAATACAGTGTTTTTTCAAAAAGTTTCTAAATCTAGCATTGATAGTTGGGCTTCAGGGACACATGAATCTTCCAAAATTGTGTGCAAAATTGCTTGTATTTGTGCAAATGTATGTTCTGGGGAGAGAATACTATAGCTGTAATCAGTATCTCAAAGAGGCCCACCGACTTAGTAACGTATTACCCAGCCACTGCTCTGTTGCAACATCAAATAGGATCAGGGTGAAAGTAAACCATTTAACATTAGGGAAATGCTGGAAAGCACTGGATCCTTTTATCCCCCCCCCCCAACGTTACCTAAGAGGTTTGACTTTCTAGAACCTTTCTTAGAGATTTCAGATAGCCCAACCAGCATTTTAAAACACTGTAATGTAGTCTAAATAGACAAAAATGATTTAACAGTTATAAAACTGTTTGAAATGCCAATAAATGTATAGTCTAATGGAAATATAGTATTTTTGGAATCAACTGTGGCCATGATGAAAATTTTAAAAGTAGGTCCCAAACATCTTTTAAATTGTTCCTCTGCCTGTACCTCCAATTACCCTAACTAAATCAATTATCTGTTTTCTTACTGGCATTAAGATTCCTTGCTTTCTAAGTTGGGCTCTATCATTGTCGGCTTTGAATATATTAAATGCAGGTAAGTCATATGATTTGATATAAAGGAGGAATTAGATGCTTGCCCAGCATTTGTTCCCTTCTTTTTTGATAACAACTGGCTACCTCTGTTATGGAGAATTACCTCTTACTCACTAGAAAGAGTCTTAATGTGAAGTCAATCAAGTTCACTTCAGACCTACTCCCCCAAGTCACACAACCCTCCCACACAGACACTTGAAGATGAGAGAGTAAGTGGCTCAAGCTTTGGCAATCAGACTCTTTCTCCAAACAACTCTTATAAACAGAATGTAACAGAAAAATGAAAAATGGCAGGATTTCATTCATCCTGGTGGTCAATTTCTGAGGTGTTTGGTACTTCGATCCCCAGAGCTGCTCTGACTCTAAATCTTTCTTAAACTAGGCTCTTATGTGTTTCCTTTAATTTCCAATAAATTCAGTGGTGGACAGTGGCTCTTTATAAAGTGGATATAAAATCTGAGACTAGTAATTTACTTATTCCTCAGAAGTAAATAGAAGTTGAACATCTATTCTCCATCAATTACTAAAGGCTCAAAATATTGATCCAAAAGTCCAAGAAGACTTTACTATCTAATTTGAGACAAGTGAAACATTAAAAATAGTAAGTTGATTTAGACTAAAGGCCAACTAGCTCTGCATTCAAGAGGTTACACTGATGACAGAGAGGATCCTTGAGGTCTGGGGTAGCCCAGAAAGATATAAGATGGGACGTGAACCAAAACTCACAAAAGGGGTAGATTTTGAGAAAACTGGTATGAGGGAAAACAATTCAGGTGGAGAACAGCTTCACCAGTTACACAGAGTAAACCTATCCAGTTGGCCACTAGGGAGAGTGTGTATAAAACAACTAGGAGTAAAGTTGGAACAACAGTTTGAAAAGGACACTCAATGCTATGCTGAAGTGTTTGGACTGTATTGTGCAGGCAATAGAGAATCTGTGTGATTATTGTAGTGTATAAAATAGCTTGATTCACGGCAAGATTGGATCCAGGGTAAGGGGGTATGAGATTTCCATAATGCTTCAGATTTGATGTGGAAAGGAAATGAAGCAGGATGGTAGTGATGAACATGAAAATGGACTACCTGATGGCAGAAAGCACACAAAGGGAGACTCCACACAACTTGGTAAATGACTGAATTGATACGGATGGGAGAGGGTTAGACCAATCAAACCATGATTCCAAACTTATCAGCATAAATTATGGAAAAGCAATAATACTTTGAACTTGGTAGTCCTAGAAGAAACTATTTTGGTATTTATAATGTGTATGTAATTATACTGCATATGTATTTTTTCCATGTGCTCTTTTTAATAGGTAGAAATAGAATTGCTGAAAGGCAGTTCACATTTCAAATGTCAATAAAGCTAATATACCATAGTGTAACAATGACTCCTATTGCTGAATCTTTGCCCCTCTTATTTTGAGAAGTTGATTGAAGATTATTTTCCTTCCTTCTTTCCTTCTTAACTTCCTTCCTTCCTTCCTTTTTTTTCTTTTTTACAAACTTCCTTTGATGGTGTCAATAGCTACTCTATCACTAAAACTTAATAAGAATATTTTTTATTCTTTTGCCTAAAGCAATAGGCTTCCTTGATCTGGGCTAGTTCTGGGCCTAGCCCTTAAGAGACCTGGAAGCTTCCATCTTTGCTTTTTTGGAACCCAGCTGCCATGCTATAAGGAAGCTTAGGCTATAGTGTTAAAAAGAGAGGCCACATGGAGGGGCCTTAGAGGAAAAGACACCAGGTGGAAAGTGGGGCCATCTTACACCTTTCAGCCAAGCCCAGCCTCCAGCTGAAAGCAGCTTCATGACCCTAGAGCCCAGGTAAAGTGGAGCAGAAAAACTACACACCCTATGCAAAAAATTCTCAAATATGATAGGTATTCATTGTTTTAGCTACTCCATTTATGAAGTAATAGAAAACTAAAACAGAAAGGTTGAGTTTGAGGTGTTCCTGAGGCAGTCAGGCAGGGATCTCCAGCTGTTAGTGGCTATAGAAACTCATAGAAAAACTGGAAATACAGATTTTGAAGCTATTTACTCAAAGATGGTAAATGAAGTCAAGAACATGCATGAGATTACCTATGGTAAGAATATAAAATGAAATGAGGAAGGAGTCTAGGCCATGGTCATGACAAACTCTCATGTAGAAAGAACAGTATGTCTCATATGGAATGGGCCAAAAAAGGAGACAGAAGAAAATCCAGAAAAACAAAAAAGTGTGCTGTCACTAAGGCCCAGAGAAGTGTCCCATGAAGGAGAAACAGGTACCCCTGTGATGAACATTGCCAAAAAGTATGATGACAGGATCCAATTTATATACAGAATTAAATGTACCTCCAAGAAGTTTAACATCATTAACATCATCAACATTACCTGGAGAATTAATTTTCTCAAGGAAGACGTATTTGATGTCATGTCATTTACCTGTTCATATCATACCCATTTCATCTTCCACCAAGTAAATGCTTATTCATATTTGATCTTGAAAACAAGCATTTTGAAATAGAAAATGAAGAAGTAGAGAGACTTACACCTTTGACTTAATTGCAGGGGAATGAATAATTGTTAAGACTGTGTATATATTGTGAGGCTTATTATGATCCCTTTGCTGGCTCCCAAATGATCTACAGAGACTGGAAAACTGTAGTATTGGCTTATTTGGTATTTAATTATCATGACTTCCAAGATAATTCAGAATAATTCATGCCATAACAGTGTATATGTTAACATGGAAGGGATGATCTAGTGGAGTAATGAGGGTATTCGACCTCCGAAGTGAATCATACTTTAAGATCTCCTTCTTCTATCTGATAAAATTATTCTCAGTGAAAAAAAAACATGCAATAATCAGTAATAGTTATTTTCTGGATTTTTCTTTAGTTTCAAAACAATAAAAATAAAAAAGAAATTTCAATTATAAAGATATTTTCAAATTTAGCAACATATTTCATGTACCAGAGATAAACCCTTTCCAAACAACAATATTACTCCCTGTAGTTCACATTCCTGCTTCAATGTTTTAAATTTGAAACACAAACAAAAACTCTAAGAGGTCATATATAAGGTTAACATTGAAGTAACTCAGGCTCTATTTGTTCATCTTTACAATCACTGTGCCATCATTGTTTATATCAAATCTTCTGTTTACATAAAGAAATATCAAGTACTACTGGACTGGAGACAGCAACTTTTTCCAAAGTCAACTCAGACGATTCTAAACTATTACAAATTTACTCTAGAAATAAATGCACTGTAGCTGGGATTGTATGTTGGGGATCTGATATGTAATTGGGAGGTCTCTGAGTTAACTTCTATGTAGAATTAAATGTTTATTCAAGGATAAGTAATAAAAATGTGTTAATCTGAAGCTTATGTAAGTATTAAATTCAGCAGTAGCCACATCAATTGTTTAGAAACTAGACCAACAAAATATTTTGAGGGGAATAAATATTTTATCACAGACATTTTTTAGAATTTCTGGCACATGGTGATAATAGTCCATTTTCTTACCGTTTCTAAATTATTCTACAGACACTTTACCCCCTTACTGCTAGCCCCTGAGGAAGACTGCTCTCCATTATTTCCCATCCCATGCTTCACTGATATGAACTGATTTCACTGTTAGTCTTTCATTTTGACCCTGAAATCCCATCTTGCTACATGCACGAAATTTGACAAGAAATTCAAAATTTTGTAGATGCATTTCTATGTATAACTTATAGTGGAAAACTATCAAAACTATTTTGCAATGTTTCTTCTTAAAACAGAAAGAGATAAATTGGGGGGATAGACTTCATGGAAAATTAAAAGGAGAAAGGTATTTAGAAGTGATCATTTAGATGCCAGATGAGTTATGGAACTGTTCAAAATAGAATTAGATTATAATTATATACCATCTGTCCTCAAAATCCGTCTATTCATTTAACAAACTTTTGACTATCTCTTCTGTGCCTCTCTCTGTGTTCGGTGTTAGGAAATAAAGAGTATCTTCTCAATTAACATTATACATAACTTTTCCCTTCAAAAAAAAACTACACATTTAATACATTTTAAGACTTTTTGATGGAAGTCTTTGTAAAATATATACTTCTCAGTCTTTAATAAAAGGATAATTTAACTTTTTACTTTATGTCTCAAAGTAATCATTATGAGCATCCATTTTATATATTTTGGTATAATTCTGCCATCCAGCTCTTGGCCTTTTTAGCCCTTCCTTCCTTCAAAGGTAGCTTGTTAGCTTTCACATCTCCTACAGTCATCTGCTTGCCTCTAATAGCATCTTACCTGATGTTAATCTTAAGGTTTCCTAGTTTGAAAACTTGTTAAAATGTATGTTGGTGAATAATAGTCAATCACAATGACTGAAGACCTAACATAAAAATCTATGATCCAAATATAGGTACATACCTTTTAAAAGGTTATAAATTATAAGGAAAAGAAAACTCCAATTCAACTACTTTAAAGGAAGTTATTAACACACAATAATGTGAGTCCAGTTGGCTATCTTCAGCCTTATTCATTTATTGCTTACCTCCCAGATGCAGGATGGCTACTGCATCTCCAAGCATCATGTCCTTTGGATAACATACAAAAGAGTAAAAGGGACCTTTCTCTTCCCTGTGTATGTTTTTCAAGACTTGGGAATTTTTGCACAAAAGCATTCCCACCAAAAGTCTACGCCTCTTAACTCACTGGCCACATTGTAATAAGTAAATTTCCAAAATGAAGCACAGACATGGGGAGCGAGTTTGCCATGGTTGGCTTAGACTATGTTGGCCTGGGTGAAGGGAAGAGTTAGCTTACCCTGACAGTACCTGGCCAATCAGAAGAAGGTAGATGATGAACAAAATAAGGGTTGTGATAAGGTCAAAGATGGAGAATATAAAAGGCAACCAACAGCAAGCTTGAAACCTTGTGACACTGAGTGTTCAAAAGCCACTTTCCATTTCATTCTCAGTTTGGGTTTATGGTTTGGAGTGTTTAGGTTGCTAGAATATTCAACAATGAATTACATGCTGCACATTCCTGTTGCATCAGAAACTCTTATTTGCCACCATCGTAAAGTGAAAAATGAGAATACAAAAGCAATAGTTTATTTCTCTCACTTCCAAAAATAAGGCATGCAGGTCAATCTATTGGAGAATAAAGGAGAAAATACTAGAAATTTTCTTTTTATTCATTTATTTTAAAACTTAAATCTATACTAATATTTCATATATAGATTGACCATCCTCACTCAGCCCATGTCAAGCATTTGTAAGACACATCACAATAGCTATACAGAAAGGAAAGTACAAGTCTGAAAGAGGGAAGGGTTTGACAGTGCCACTCTCAATCATTTGTGTATCTTCAGCATATTCTGAGATATTGTCTAGGTAAGGCTATTTATGTGTTTTATCATCCTAAATAGTAAAACCTTTAAAATACTCTGCATTGAACTGAAGAGTGATCATGAAACTCCCTTAGGCCACATGGAAGTTTCTAGGTTACTTCACAGCAAAGTACTTCAAAGAGTTGTCAAATTTACACAAATTATGTATTTTTCTTTTAATAAGAAAAGGTGGGTATTCAGAACTTGCCACCTTGTCTGTCAGTCATCTACTTCCTAGATGATATTAAATCAATAAATAAACAGCACAGAGTCTGTCTATTCAAAGTAGAGGATTCACTTTAAGAATGACAATGTCACTTATAAAAAATACTATTGGAGAGAAAATTTTGAAAATGGCATGTTTGCAAATATTTCCATTATTATGTAATTTTGTGCCCTAAATGATCAGTGTCATACATACAAATTTAAAAATTTGGAAACAGAACTCAAACTGTTAAAATTTCCTCTAAAAAAGATTTCTAGGTTTTGTGAAAAATAAAAAAATAAAATCTGATTAGACAGTAAAAAACAACTGGTCAACTTCAGAGAAAATGCAAACTGAGTAATCAAATTTCAATAAAAAGATCTGCATGTTGGAAAATATGCTTGAAATACCTATCATGGTTTCTCAAGTCCAGCTAACCATGCACTTATCAGCTAAAGAGTTTTATTTGGGATTCTTGACTCCCAAAGTTCTGGGAAAAATAAAATCTCTATAAATATAAATTTTTAAAAAATCATACTAATTACATAGAATAGATTTCACAAAGATTCTTAAACAGCTAATTGACTATTATATCTGAATTTGATTATAGCCATTGTACTAAATTATCAAAAACCATAACAATCTTTGTCATTTATTCACAAATGATGATTACATGATGTAAATTCAGAGCAGCAAAAGTGAATTAAAAGCACTAAGCAGCAACTCTTTTAATGTGACAATTCTGAAACTCATCAATAGTAACGTAACAAATAAACTTATTTATTTCCATAACATCTCTTCCCACGAGACAAAAGAACAAATCTTTGTGATTTCTCCAGGGGCACTCCTGGGAAATCTTAAAGAAAGATATAGGCAAAAAGGACATTGTGAAAGTTTCGTACTTTTTATTCCATTTTTCTTGATTTGGGGAAGGTAAAAATCAAAACCGGCGAGATCTGAACACTTCAGATGGGATCATGTGTGCCTGAGAACATGAATGGTTGTGATTTGGCTACCTATTAATCACAGTGCAATATTTACAAACCAAAGATCCTTAACACTTTCAGAAAAGAACTGTTGTTGTTTCTTTTACTTTGAGAAGAATAATCAAAGGCATGACACAGTCAGAAACACAGTGTAGAATGTCATTCTGGTGAGATATGAAATCTCTGCTATTTGGGCAAATTATCCTCTAAGGTAAAGAGCAAACTTCTACAACTTCTTATTAAGAACAGATGAAGACAAAATACTGTAGGATATCACTTATATGTGAAACCTAAAAATGACAACAAACTAGTGAATATAACAAAAAAAAGCTGATTCACACACATAGAGAACAAACTAGTGATTACCACTGGGAGGGAGGGGCAATATAGAGGTGGGGGAGTAAAGGTACAAACTATAATGTATAAAACAAGCTACAAGGATATATCGTACAACACAGGGAATATAGTCAATATTTTATACTAACTAGAAATGGAGTATAAAATTTAAAAACTGTGGATCACTATACTGTACACCTGTATACTTATATTATTGTACAGCAACTATAATTCAATAAAAATGAATATTAAAAAAGGGTGGACAAATACTCCAAGGAAACTGTCATTTTCACAGACAGGAAACCAAATTCTATGTTTGCATCTCTAAAATATTTGATTCTAAAAGAGCTACAGCTCTTTTCAAAAACTCATAAATAAATTGATCAAAACCAAGTCAGATTTGGCAAAATAGTAACACAAATTTGTTCTCCTTTTCAGATTATCCTTCTGTGAATTTTCTTCAGATCTATTGATATGCTCAGTGTTGTCCTTCAACATGTTCTTTCTAATTCTGTAACAAAAGTTATTTCACTTCAAGACAGAAGCCTTCTCTTTTTTCCTTTAATCAACCAAAACATGACTTATTATTTTGAAGCTCCTAATAGAGTCTCATCCCCATATATTAATTATAACTTTTACTCAAAGTCACTTGTATTTCACAGAGAAAACTAGAGGATGGATAACTGTGAAGAGTCTATCATTTTGGTGGACTAGGAGAGCTTAAAATATGCACAATTTAGTTTTGTACAGATGCACAATTCCCTTATACAATTTCTCAACATAGCAGATGTGAACATGTTCAATGACAAACTCAAAGATATAGCTTCTCTGTAGCATCTACAAGTAAGGAGCAAAAGTATATAAACTTAAAGTTATGCTGAACAATCAATATTTCAGTATTGTATCTTACATAGAAATTATCTAGGCATCCAACGGATATCTACCAGTTAACTCAGTATAAGGGCTAGCTGAAAATTTTGGAAATTCTCTTCAAGCTGACATATTCCTAAACTTAATTACTATGGAAATTTAAACATCTGTCAGAATAATGGTCAACTTGGTCAAACATACAGGTATGTTTTACACAATGTTAAACAATAACTAGAAGAAAAGCTAATATATATGATCAGTCAACCCACATACATTTAGGAAAAACATACCTATGTAGAAAAAAAAAGTATGATTGTATGACACTTGATACTTAACACTGACACATCAGACAAGATATAGATGCTTTTATTAAACACTAAAGATTAAATTTGTCTTTTTTGTCAACCATTTACCAAAGTTATGTGAATTTGAATTCTTGTAATGCTTCTGTGTTTATTGGAATGTATTTTCCAATACATTTAAAGAATCAGTAATTAAATTTCCTTATTTTCAGAGAAGTTTAGGAAAATTCAATTTATATAAACAGGTACTTTGATATGCCAATCAGAATAGAGCTCCTCTAATTTAAGAGACTTTATAAGCTAATACATTAATATCATCTGGAGGTAGGAAAACATTATATACTGATATAATCAGAGGTGAAAGTATTTCTGAATTATAGACATATAGACATACAGGCACAGAAAAATAGACCTTCTAGCTTCAATGATATAATTTCAGCTACAGGGCAAGAGTCAACAAAGAAACAGAAAAACTGCCTGGTCCAGATGAAAGAGCTGCTCTCCTCCTAGGTAGTATGACATTCTTCATTGATTTGAGCTCAAAAATAGACAAACAAAAAGACAAATAAACCAGATTCTCTGTTGTCTCTCACTCAACAGAGATTAGATTTCTGCAGACCATTAATCCATTTAGAGGGATCTCCAAACTGTCAGACCTTAAAATAAAATTCCCAACCATTGCTGCCAACAATGGGTAATAACTTATTGGCTGTAAATGAACCAAAACAGAACAGAAACACAAAATTAGTAGAGAGGAAAATTAAAACCAGAAAAACAGAGAGTCAACAATGTTCTCTTGGTGCTTTGGATTCACCCATGGAGAGCCAAAGAAAGCACATCTGGGCTTCAACTGCACATGAAGTACATATATCTGTCATGGAAGTTTACCTGGCTCTGTCAGGTGAATCTATTGAACATCTTGTTGCAATTTCCAAAACAGTTAAAAGATATCTTTCAAACAGAATAAAGTCATGATGCTAATACAGATATGAAATAAACACATGTTAAAAGATTCTAATTTAACTCATGAATGAATGGGCAGGTGTTATAACTGGTTCAAAACAGGATCCAAAGAATAGACACTAGAGTATTGATCAAGAGTCTTGAAATGATTATGTAAATTGAGGTAAAACTGGTTTTATTATAATGTTAGGGGGAAGAAAATTGTTCTTAATTATTCATGAATAGGCTTATTTATAAACGTACATCATTGTAAACACTATTATCGACCTCATTCTCAGATGAAACACCTAATCTAAGAATCACATATTTGATAGAGCATGACAGAATCATCAATGACTGAATATTTGTTTTGAGAGGCGTAGTATATTCTACAGAAATTGCCCCAAGTGATGGACTCAAAAGAACATGCAATTCCTATAAATACTCTCATGCAATGTGTTTAATTAAAAGAAAAACAAATGTAACCTGAAGCACTGCATAAAACTTACCCTTCCCTGAGAGTGTCAACATTTGAGGTTTTCTCCAATGTTCATCAGATGCTTCAGGGTCACCCTGCACTGCCTCATGACTTGTCATAAAGGACTGATCAGAAGACCTGGATTTGCATCCCAGTTCACCACTTTCTGGCCAAGGGATCTTGGACATTCATCTGTTCCCTCTCAGCAGCAGTTTCTTCATGTGTAAAATACAGATGAGTTCCTCCATCTTCTGGTTTCCCCCCAAATTCCATTTGTAACCATACAGTGGCATGTAACACAGTGCCTGATACAGGGTATGCCCTTAATAAATAGCCACATATATCTCCCTGCCTATAGACCAGATGCTTAGACATGTTTCCTTGAGGTGCCACTGGGCCTGGTTCTCATGTGATTGCTTGATCCTTGGGCCACAGGCTATAAAAACCATGGCCTTCTAAACCTTGTGGGGAGACAGAGAGTGCCATGCAGAGGAAGAAGCCAGGAGTACATCCACAAACCAGTTCTCACCCTAGTTTCCTCTCTCCCCCTTCCGCCTGGTGACTCCCCTTCTTTCTGCCTCTACCATCTGTCTAACAGAAGGACCCAGCCTGGCCTTTGGCTAATTCACAGGAGTGTATCAAGAATAAAAGAAATAGTGTTGGTGTTGTATTTTGAGCTCTTCAGAATATGCGCTTGTATAAATCCAAGAAACTTTTTTGCCATGTAATGCCTATTAAACTTTATATATACAGAAACTTCATTGTCAACATGCTCAGCCCACAAATATGTGACTTGCTGTAGAAAGTCATGAAGCCCTCCTACTTTTAGCTAAGCTCTACTCTGACTCTACTGTTCATCTGAGTAGCAAGCAGGCCTCTTCCCAGCAACTATGGGTGGAGAGTCACCTTTAGCTAATCAAGAGTAGGAACAACATTGCCACTTCCCCTTCTCTCTCCCAACTCAAAGTAAAAGTAACTGTTTGTCCAGGCCACTGGTTTATCACAGCGCAACATCCTTCAGCCTACATGAGGCCTCTAGGGTTTGTGATGCCAGAGAACTAATCATTTTACTAAGACCTTGCTGTGTTAAACAGCTGCCTGATTTTTAAAACCTATTTTGGTTTATGGCTGTGGATTCTAATAGCACAGAACATAGTCTCTAGGATATTTCACAGGAAAGCACATTAGAGGAATTCATTAAGAGCAGGAGAAGCCACAGTAGGTGGGTAAACCATGTTGGATTAGCAATTTTGTGTGGTCAGGTCGTCAGAGCCTACAGTCCATATGGGAGCCAACTGGCAGTGGTCACTGTAACACCTGCAGGGAGCCAAGCTTCCTGGGCTCTTTCAGATTCTCTGATATCCAAGGTAAAGTCCAGAGGTTGAGCTTCAATGAACCATGTTGACAAGCCCTCTGCAGTCAACAGACGTGGGACAATCAGGCAGAGGAACACGGCCATCCTTTTAAGAATCGGGCATCAATTGTGCTTGTAGATTCCACAGGAAACATGGGAACCATGGCCAGCACCTTGCCAAATCCCCTTCCTACAAGTACACAGGAACCCCCTACTCAGGGGAGGACGGCAGGCAGAGGGGGAGAATCACTCCTCTTGGGAAAATATTAGCCCATTCAAGTTTAGACCTTTTTGTGCATTTCTAAAAGGTGGGCAATTTCTTTATATGTAATAGATGCATCATTGGATTTAATGAACTAGCCTCATAGAACTTCATTCTGTTTCTCATATAAGCTTAATAGTAGCAGCCAGAGTTACTTTTCCTCCAATTTATTGAAAGCCTCTTAGGACAGGTACTCTACTGGCCATTTAATATATGTAATTTTATTTCATCCTAAGAGCTAAACCACAACACTGCAGCTTAGGAAACTGAATCAAAGAGATTAAGTAACTTTCCCAAGACCACATAGCTAATAAGCCGCAGTATATTCAGGACTATAACAAAGGCTTGTCTGACTGAAAACACTCTGCTCTTTCAACCTCATTATAATGAACTTTGTATTGTCACGCTATATAACTTTTTATACTGAAAAATCAGGACTGAGACAAAGAGAATATCTGAAAATTGGACTGCCGTGGAAAATACACTCAATTAAAAGCTTCATAAAATCAGGGACATGGCTTGTTGAAGTCACTCCTTTATCCCTGACACCTAGAGCAGCAAATGACACAGAAGCTAAGAGAGAATTACTTTACTAGACCAGTGCTTCTCAAACTTTAATGTTCTTCCAAATCACTTGAAGATCTTGTTATAATGCAGATTCTGATTGAGTATGGGTGGGCCTAAGATTCTGCATTCTTATGAAGCCTGCAGATGAAGTCCAGGCTGCTGATTCAAGGACCATACTTTGAGTGGCAGGGATGGACTATACCAGGTAGTATAAATGATTCTCAGGGGATCTCTCCTTTAGGATCTGGAGCACAGGCACTGTGGCTTCCTCTGAACAATGTTGAATGCAAGCAGCATAAATGATAAGAAATGATGTCACTGATAAACATATACAAGCATTCTACTGAATTATTTATGTTTCATGTCAGCTGGTGCCTGGTGTTTAACATAACTCACCGGATACCAGCAACTTCTGACCATCTGCCAGAGCTTCATCTAGATGATCTCCAGGCACTTACCACGAGGGAAAAGTGACAGAGGCCAAGTCTATGTTTATTGCTTTCCCAATTCTATCCTTATTCTTCTTTTCCACTCCTCTTCCATCCCAATGTGACTACCCCTCAGAATGTGTTGTCTACTAAGAAATCACATGCTACAAAGTTATACTCCCTCTTTTAATCGCACCCTTCATATACAAGGTGGATGGTGACGAGGTGCTGAGGATGTTAAATAACCCAAGCTTTCATGCACAGATTTTAGACTATTTAAGTAGTTAAGATATATCACTATAAGTTGCATATAACTCATAGTTTCCATCCATTCTCAGTACTGTGGCACTCCATATTACATATAAATAAGACCATATTCCTAGCTACCTGGTTCATTGTAATTTTAGTTCATTCAAAGAAATCCTTATCCATTATACAGTAAATTCATAGGGGCAGAGGCCTTCTCTGTTGTTGCTTACCACTGAATTTCCAGTGCCAAGCACAGTGGCTGACACATAAGAGGTGCTCAACAAATACTTACTACATGAATGAATGTGTGCATATTAAAAGAGAAGCATGTTCATGCTAGTAGACCTCTGGGGTGGTATTTCTTAAACTGAGTTTTAAGAGCTCACAGGAGAAATTTAAAAAAAACATTATTTTCATTTGCAGATAATCCCAAAATATTAACTACTATGTAATTAAGCACTGTCACAAGATTTTAGTGCTGGAGATGTATCTGTGCTTACGATTGAGTCAGAGCAAAATAGTAGCATGGAGTGGATAAAACAAAACAAAAGGTGCATAAATGAAGTGTCTGCAGTAGTTTGATGGATGGAGAAATGCAGAGAAAGAATGGAGCTATAATGTGCCATTCAGTGGTGTATGCATGCAGGACCCAAGGATGCTGTTGCAATTGGCAGAATGTGGACAGCTGATATTTTTAAGCAGAGGCCCATTGGTATCATTTACCCATTTGGAACACTGGGCACCTTATCTTGCATTTGGTATCAGTTTTTCCAGGGAAGAGCAATAGCAAAAGTGCGAGCAGCCCAGTGATTTCTTTCTTCAGAACCATGATTATAAAAATCAAAGTTTTTCCAAATACCATTTTTCAGGAAGGAGAGAAAGTTGGGACTGGGACTACAAAGAATTCTCTCACATTCCTTTTGCTCCATTACTTTTGAAACTGGGACTCAAGATGTGAGTTTGAATGACATATGAAAGAATAACTAAGTAAAGTTCTCTTTGTTGCCTTAAAATTCAAGTGGCACCTCTCACTAGTGTCAGCTCCACATAAGACCTTGTGAAGTCCATGGCTAATTAGATCTGCAGACTAAATTACATGGTTTCAAATTTCAGGGTGTTATTTAGAAATACGTCTTCCATGTAACTTGGGGTTGGCCCAGTTTCATTTTTAGGATGACATAATGGTGTTCAGTTAACAAGTAAACATTGAAAACTGATATCAACATATTTTCCTGCAGTAAGCAATTATAGGAGGGTGTATACTTCCCTGGTTTTGTTCTAAAAATGCTGGAACCAGATAGATATAACTTAACTACGTGTTCCAAGAAATACATGTTCTTGAACAAAAAGACTACAAAGCAGCCGAACGCTTTATTGAAAAAGACTAACACTCATTAATGATCTTATAAAGATCCATGAACTGTGTGTCTACTCATCCAAAACTACTATGACATAAACTCAGCCCAACGCCAATCATTTCCCCATTTTGGAAGACCCACTTTAAAATTATCCAGCCTGGCTTGAAACCCTGAAAATATGCCCTTTAGACACACTTCCAAAACTTCATCCAGATGGTGCTCTCCCTTTATTACAGTAGGTCTAATAAACTTAGCTTTGCTCAATCAACAGGTTATTCTGCTGTCGTTAGGAGGAGTTTACAGTCAATACCATTAAACAGTCATAACTGCTCTAACCTCTATGAGAGGCTACAAAGGAGAAAGAGGTATATTTCCTATACTTAAGAACTTCATTCCCATGACAAAACGTGCAAGTGCCAAAATAATTCAAAGATAAGAAATGTCAGTGTTAACTACAGGATTCCAGGGAAGGTTTCAAAAGGACTTGTCCTTAGCTTTGAGGTTCCGGCAAGATGAGTTTACGAGTTCAAACACATTTTTCAAAGTATCCACAATAACAGAGTCCAGGACACAACTGAGTCTCACTTTTTCCCTCTGCAAACTCTGTTGGCATTTTGTCTCAGCAGGGACCTGGGAGGTATGGCAGTAAGATGGAAAAAGCCTATTGGTTAGTCAGGAGAGCTGGATTTCATTTCCAGCTGTTTCACTAATTTATAATCCAACTTCTTAGAAGACATTTGACATATCTGAGTTGTACTCATTAACCTGACAAATGTGGGAGTTGTATATAATACATTATCTCTAAAATCATTTTCAGTGTCAACAGTTTAGGATTCTAGCTCACATCCCTCACTTAAATGAAAAATATTTGTAGATTTCCTTTTGCATCAGCACAAGCAAAACCTAAAAACAATAAAAGAGTTTTAAAGTCTGTATTGTGCCAGCACCTTTGCTCTGTATGCATTTACAGATGCATATCTGCGTGATATATACAATTCATATAAATGCTAAAAGAATACGTGACATAATGTATGTGGAGAAAGCTATACTGCGGACCTGCTCTCCTTGCTCAGGGGAAATCATCTCATTTAACCTATTGTGGACTATATTGAAAAGGAAAATGTTTTATTTCCATAATATAAAGTTATTTCAGACTTCGATTAAGACAAAACGAGTCATGTGAATTCCATAAATTGATGAAGGAGGCTCAAATTCACAAACAGAATGGAGAATTCAATAGTAAAGGAAAATGGAATTGCTTGTCATCTTTTATAAGTCAGTAACACATACATGCATGTTGTTTCCTGTCTTCACATCTTATATATTGAGACATCTAGTTTTCTGCATTCAAACTGACAAATGGAAAATTTACCATCAGAACCATCTACCTAAAACACACCATGCTTAAAAATCTGTTATGGGTCCAAGGAGGAGAAAAGACATGTGGCACTGACCTAGATCCAACCTACATCTTGGAGTCCAGTGCAGCTGAGCCTTGTCTAGATGAGTCAACCCCCAGCAGATCCACAGATGCATGAGAGAGTCAGGGATTGCTGTTTGAAGTCACTGAGTTTTCAGATGGTTTATTATGCAGCAGTAATGGGGAAGGAGCTAAGTAAGAGATCAAGGAAAGACTATAAAAGAATAAAAAGAAATAGTTCTTCTGTCTGAGGCAGTGGCACAGGTTTGGGCTGGTAACTTGTGCCCAAGTTTGAGGGAGGAGAAAAAAGAAGATTAAAAATAATTTATTTAATTAATTACTTAAAAATACATTTTAAGTAATAATGATAATTAATAATAAATCAATAAAAAGTACTAGTATAAGTGGTATTGGATATTTCTAAATTAATATTAGATAATTTTAATTCAGGAAAATATGCTTCTTTAAAAGTACCTGGAATAACAGATATCATAGCGAAAAGAAAGATTTTCTGGGGCAAAACATCATAAAGGAAAAAGGAGAGACCACCTTCCTATAGTAAAATCACTGTGAATACTAAATCAAGGAAGGAAAAAAAGTCTACCTTTATCTGATTTTATTTCACAGTCTTGTGGCCTATATAAAATGGTTATACAAGAGCAAAGCATTTTAAATTATATTCATGAGAGCAAATCTATAACTAAAAAAAAAACTCTATAAACTTTGGAGAAGAAGAATTGTATACAGATTTAATAAACAAATACAGAAAATGGCTAAATGCCATTGTATCTTTTATATTCCCAAAAATTTTTCTCAGATTCTCTTAAGATGTTACATAGACTTTGGTCTCAGCTCAGAGTTACTTTGGTTCTGAAACTGAGTAATCTGCTTTAGAGTTGAGAATAGAGGAACATCCTTTTGAACTTTCAGCTACATATATTATTTATACATTTTATTAGCATTCTAAAAGTTCATGAAGGAGTCAACTAAGAAATAGAATATCTAATTGATCATTTGAGTCCTTAATTAATAAGTTTTAAAGTACGCCCTGCTCCTGGGAGAAAATGGTTATAGAGGAAAAAAAAAAGCAATTTCAGAAAGGAAATACAGTCCAGAGTCTGTTGTAAGAGAATACACAGATAAGACCCTGTGCTCCTTTGTTGCCTCCTGCTTTCCTATTTCAGTTAATCAAAGTTCAGTTCTCATAATAACTGAGCCCTCAGCTTCCACTTAAATCCTCCTGTCCCTTACCAGGCACATCTAATCATTCACCAAATCCTATCTCTAATATGCCTTGTATATGCCCCACACCATCACCTTCACTCTGACCTCAATTCTTCCAACCAGCACTATTTCAATAGGCTATTTAGTGCAAGATTACAAAAAATAGCTAGAATACTTTGCATCAACTTCCATCAAAGGTGGAGACCATTTCCCTATCTCTTGGATATGAGCTGGTCACATGATCACCTTAGACCAAAAGAATGTGGTGTTGGCCAGAGCCTTGACCACAAGAGGTTTCACTTCTCCACTCCTGGAAACCGCTACCATTATGTAAAAACGCCCAGGGTAACCTGCTATGTAACAAGAGACACATGGCTTAGGTATCCCTATCACCTAGCTAGCCAACCCCAAAACAAAGAGCTGGCCTGATGATGAACAAATGACACAGATGCACATGTGAGCCCAGAAAAACAACCATCTAGTCGAACACAGGACAAACTGCCAACTCAAAGTATAATGAACCAAAAACAAAATAGTTGTTTTAAGCTACAAAATGGGTGTTTGTTCTGAGGTAGTCTGCTACACAGTAAACTCCAAACTTAAGCTACTAATTCATCCACTCCTGTAGGAATGTCACTTCCAATCTGTTGGGAGTATCAGGAAACTGGAGGTGTAAGAATCTAAAAGAGGAAGAAATTGCAGGATATGAAGATATCAAGAAATTCTTGGAGTGGGGACAAGGTGATAGAAAAATAAAAAAATTGAAAAACACTAAGTTGTTTCTCAGAAACTTTTGCTGTCCATCTCCTGAGCTCTTGCCTGTTCGTCCCTTCCTCTCCCTAGACTGGAGATCAACTGCCTACTGTAAAGACAAGTGAACTCTGGTATTTCTGTGCTCATTATCACAATGAGCACAACTGTGGAGTATCTTTTTGTAATGTGCCCAACGTAAGGCTAAGTGCTGAATGCTTATGGCTTCATTTAATCCTCACAACAATTTTAAGAGATAGGTATAATTATCATCTTCATTTTATTAATAAGAAAACTGAAGCATAGAGAAGTCACTCGCTCAAGCTCATACAGTAAAGGGCAGAAAAGTGCTTTAACCTCATGGGATTTGCTTGGTCCTCTTAATCAACCTGTCCCCCTTCCTTCAACACTTGGTTGGAGTTTCGTAGACAAAATCTTTGCTTTCCAGGTCCCACAGACTCCACCATTCCCAATTTTTCTCACATGGCTTCTTAATATGCAAATATTTGTCCTCTGTAGGCATCTGACATCTCCCGCATTCCTCATCTTTGTTTAAGACAGTGGTTCTTGGACCTTTAAATATACTGATGACTGCATTCCACTTCCAGAGAATCAGATTTGATTGGTTTGGAGTATGGCCTGGACATCAGGATTTTTAAAAGATACCCAGGTGATTCTAATGTACAGACATGGCTGAGAATAACTGGTACAAAGTGATGAGAGAGTATTCATTTCCCCCCTACTCTCTTACCTCTTCTGAAGAAAGGTTCTAATGAAAAGTACCTTATAAATCAAAAACCAAGTCAGGTTATAGCAGAACCAACAATACTTAGAGGTAGTAAAACAGACTACCTTTCTGACTTGATTTTAAGATCCTGTCTGAAAAATGCCTTTCTCATAAGCCACACTGCCTGAAATTCTACCTTGGAAAAAATTCAGGCTTCTACCACTGTATTTTCCCACCATCAGCTTTTAAAATACAAATACACTCCCCCAACACTCAGTGAGGATAAACTTGCTCATGGAATTCTTACAGCTATGTTTCTTCATTTTCCAGATCACTTCCCTTAAGACAGTGACAAATTCAGAATGGGGTACTGAGGGAGTAGGAAGTCCAATTGTTAGAGAAAGGAAGACATGCTTTTGGATCATGGGTCACTATTCTTGGGAGTGGTGGCTAAGCTAGGGAACAGAGGAATGAAGTTTGAGGACTTCTGAAAGCGTGTGTGGGAGAGGGGAGGTGAGGAGTGGAGCTAGCGGCCTGGGGTGAGGTATAGTAGTACACAGACCACTGTCAAGAATTGCTTTTACTTCCACCTAGAGTCTGATAACAGTACTTTTCCCTTTTCCCCTTTTTTTCATAACATCTATTTGTTCACTCATTTATGCAAAGTGCATGAAGTATCTGCAGTATAAAAAATACTATTGAAAATACAAACATGTCAAAGATATATGCCCTCAAGGAATATAAAATCTTAAACAACATCCAATAAAAAAGAGAAAATAAAATGAATCTCATTCAGTTTTCTTAAATTTAAGAGCCTAAATTAAATGCATAACTTTGGTTGGCCTGAACTACTGTCTAATAACCTTTTATAATTCATAGTACATTTCTACTTCACTGGTAATTTGAAGCCCTGAAATGGAAACTGAATCACTGACAAACACTTCTCATTTTTAACTAAAGCAATGCCCTAGAAGTTGAAGAATTTACTGAAGTTTATTTGTAACCAACAAAGTCTTTATGAAATATAAATCAATATTAGAAACCAAAATTAAATTCAAAACCCCAGAAACTTAACCTAGACTAATGGAAGGCTTGACAACTTCAGCAGAACAACAAAGGGATTTTTTTTCTTTCATCTCAGGTATATATGAAACTAATTCTGGTAAAGAGAGTGAAAGTATTGATTTTCACTTGTTTGGTAAGACCTAATATAATCTCTGACCTTCTAGAAAGACTCACTACTTTACAGTCAAGGCAACAGTGACAACAGTGATAGCATGTTGAAAAAAAATGAACAGTTCCAAAAGAATTATCATGTGGTACTAAGAAGCTAAATGTCTTGATAATTGTAAGGATCATAGAGGACCAATAAAACTTTGAAAAACGTGGATGATTATAACAAACTGTCCCAGGGGTTCCTTAAAATCTGAATTAACCTAAAAGACCTCCCCTTCCAGTCTATTGCCACCTCTGAAACTCCTAGTTACTTGCTACATTGATGGTCTTCTGAAGAAATGAACATTTAAATTGCAGTAAGGCACTATGCAGAATGAGAGGAATAAACCATTCGAATTATACAGTCATAGAAAGCTGGAATTAGAGAATAATCTAAAGAGTGGCTTGTCCAGCTGTGTGCCCACATATCATGGGTAGAAGGAGTTAAAAATGCAGATAACAGGGCCCCACCCCAAAGATTCTGATTTAATTGTTCTAGGGTAGGACATGAGAATCTGTACTTCAGGTGCTGTTGAGGGTTAAGTCCACACTTGGAGAAACCCTTCTCTAGTCTTTCCATTTTATAAATGATGACATAAAGGATGACAATGAAGTTGCATATTTGGAGAGTAGAGAAATATCACTGTAATGCCTTTCAGGGGTTCTTCTTAAATTCAAATGTTCAGACTCTTAACACTATGATAGCCACACTTGCCATGAGTCTACTCAGAAGATACAGGTCAGATGATAGAGGTCCTCTCCATAAGAGTCCTTGCAGCAGTTCATGTAGGTGAAAGTTCATATAGCCCTCTGGGAATGATCCTCTCCCAGATTACATAGTTCAGGTTCAAGGAAACAGTTCTACATCAGGCAGTTAGATAACTTCCCTAGATTAGAAGTCTCACTCCTCACAGATGCTGCTGTTGGGATCAACCAACTCACATAGCTTCCAAAGTCTTCCAAAAGGCATGCCCCCTATCAAAAGTCCCCACACCCAGAGAAGACCCAAACTATGAATCTCACATAAATATGGTTTTTCCAGCCTACGTGCATTTTACCCAAGAGGAGTCATTTTTACATATTAAAATCGCTGACACATATCCTCTTACCTTGTTTCTAAGATAGCAGTAAAGCTACGAGGTTAGCCATAAGTCAATTTCTCTTACAACATGGTTTTGTTAACACTTACACCACAGTCATAAACATAATTCCCCAAATGATATTTTTACCTACCTAAATGGCTATTGCTGATATCATCTCACTTTTACAGAGAAATGCCAAGGATAGGAGGATGATGAAGTAAAAAAAACACTTTTTAAAAACCAGACAACTCTTTCGTAAAACTCAATACAAGTCCTAGAGAGTGCCTCAGGATATTTGCCTCACCTTTCCCTCATCTTGACAAACAGAAGTCTCATTTCATAAGGAAAAAACAAGTTTTTAAGAAACAGATCAGTGTAACACACCCAGTAAGGACCAATGCCTTATCTGTACATTTATTGGAGTTGGGGAAAAACAGGAACAAAGGCAGCTTGATCATTGTTCATTTTTTGTCACTAACTGTGAACTTGGGCAAGTCAATTGTATTTCCTAGTTTCCTTTTCAAATTATCCCCCAATTCAAGTTTCTATTACCTTTCTGTTTTGTTTTAGTTTGATTTTTTAATGTGTCAATTTAAAGCAACTAAAGATAACACATTTATATATGCATGCAACTGGACTGTATCATCATTTGATAAAAATTTATAGACCAGTAAAATACTTAAGTGGTAGTAGTAGTCTCTAAACACTCATGAAAAATGTTTCAAGTAGTTCTCATTTTCTAAAAAGAGTCAAATAATAATAAGCAAGAGCCTTTAAGATTCTTCTGAAGTGGAAATGTGCATGCAAATATCTAAGGGGTGATTAAGCATGCAGCATTCCCTAAACTTGTCTGACCAGGGAACCTTGACTGGAACATTTACTTGGTATACAATGTGGAAAATACTAGAATAGGTATTTTCATGCAGTGCCACTGAACAGTGAGTACTTCTGGAAAAGGGTATTTTTCAATTTTATTGTGTGAATTTGTCAAGAATTTCATAACTTTAAAAAATGTGAGCAATTTTTGTACAACACATTCTCCTATAGTGAACTTCAAGATAAAGAACTGTAATGACCAGGGCAATATATATATATATATATGACTTTTAAGAGTATCTAATACAAACTATGTGAAACACTGTTGACTTTAACTCCCAATATGTAATGCTTTATTTCCTATAACAGGAATATTTTTACTTCCAATAAATAATGGTGACCTGCTACACATCTGAGTTGCATGACTATATACTTTAATTGTCATTCATGAGTATAGGGACTATAAGAAATTACAAATGTATTGAAATGAAAAGCTACATATTGGACAAAAAGTAAAATCCCCTGGCCACATATCAATTTAAGAATAAAAACAAAATCATAGACAACAAAAACAAAACCAGAAATCTTTGTCATAATAAAATTCTTAACCCTGTTATATCATGATGTGAACTGAAAATATTTAAGATTGAAGAAAATAATTACCATCAAGAATTTTTTGACTACTTATAAGATAAAAGAAACTGAGAGGGGACTTAAAGTGTCTTGAAAGATTTTATAGTGAAGAACAGTATTTGGCATATAGTTGCTCAATAATTATTCAGTGAATAAACTGATGAAGAAAAAACAGCATCATCAAATTCTAAGATGTCCAGGGGCTCTTAATTCTGAGACGAGTATTACAGGGTATAGTGGCATCACAGGAAGAAGGGACATAAATGCTATGATTATTTGGCACTGAAAGACTCATTCTTTCGTCCTTTCTCTTTCTCTCACCCTCTCCCAGAATCTCAGCATGCCACAAAACAACTATTGAAGTGCAGCTGGGAAAGTTCTACAATGCAGTGATAACTATGTCTCTTTGTATATTATATACTTTATACAGGGGAGGGGAAATAGATAAGAGAATATAATAGAGGAGACAATATATATAGATTATGGAAATGAGATTAGAAAGGCAGCTATTCTTCTGAATAAGGAAAACTGCAATCTAACTCGAAATAAACTGCTCTATTTTCCTTGATATCAAATGGTCTCTGGTCTCTTGACAGAGTTAACCAATAAACAGTAACTACTAGGAACTAATCTTATTCTGATGCATTCTAGGCTTAGTAAGAGGACATTAGGGTTAAGCTTCAATACAGTTCGAGGATACTTGTCTTAAGGTGCAGGCTTTAAATTCTAATTTTGGAATAGTTAAGACTTTGAATAAGCATTGCAATGTGAAAACACACTCAAGGGTAACTGCTTAGACAAATGATTTTACAGGTATCTTTTGGATGAAAGACAAGATATACAATCTTTTTCATATATTTTCTCTTGCTTTCATTTATACAAGTACAATAAAGCAATTCAAGTATAAGATTAGAAGCTCTTATCACAACTGTTTGTGGGCAAGTGATTCAGTGCAACATAGTACTCAATGTCATTTGTCAGGGGAGGCTTAAGTGGGTCAGGAATGGAATCCCTTCCTGGTACTCTGGGATACTTATCTACCTGTTTTGTTCAAGGTTCTGATTATAGGCAGACTTAGTATGAAAGCAGTCTAGTATTTAGTAAATAAAGCAGAAATTTTAGACGTTTTCATACTTGTTAATGTCCTCTTTGTAACTGAGAGCTAGAACTAAGGCTACACCTCAGGCTACAATAAAAGTCTTAACAACTATTTCCAAATTCCCAACACACCCTTACTTTTATGTGTGGGCAAAAAAATATCAGGGTAAACTCACAAGTGAAATAAGTAATAGCATAGTGAAAGTCAAACTGCTGAGCTTTTCACCTTCAGATCTTTTTCTAAAACAGTATCTAATGTCTATTATATTAAAAATTAGTTTTTCATATGCACTGGAAATATTTTTGTTTTGTTTAATTTGTTATTTCGATTAGTTACTGTTGTTTTAGAAGCAAACTTGGAATTAAGGATCATGAATATAGATGTGCATACAATACTTGGCCACTTTTTGATAACAAAAATCCATTTGATAATGAACTATCTCACTAGGTGTCTATGGAATCTTCCTAAAACATAAATCTCACAGTTCTGGATATCAGCTATACTTTTTTAGGGTCCAATCTAATTTATCTTTTATTAATAATATATCTCTATGATGGAGCAAATACTAGCCATTCCATTGTTCTATATGACACTGACATTGCTGTGTCCTCACTAAAGCCTGAAACTGTCCTCACACGTTTCCATACGATGGATCGTATTGAAACATTAGTTAAATGCCCTCACATATCCATGGTAATGCACATGAGTTTATCAGACTAACAGATTCTAAATTATAAACCTGTGTTTGGTAGTGTTACTTCCAGCCCAAATCAGTAGTTTGATATTTTCCTGGGAATATGTGAATCATAATATATTTTCATTTATCTTATATTAATAAACATTTTAACATAGGTATAAGTTGTTCCAGGTAATTGTGGATTTTACCTTTAGATAATCTACTTTCTAATTATTAAATATAAAATGGAAAAATATGGCATCTGCCATTACTTTTGCATTGTATTTATGATCATGCAAAATAACAAGAAAATCAATCATACTATATCCTTCACACTGAAGTAGCAGTGTTGAGGCAATAGGATAAAATGAGGAGAGGTAGGCTTTGGAGTTAAATGGTATTTTTTTCCCATTTTGAATTTATACGAACATGCTCAAAATGTAAGGGATTTACTGTTTTCAACCTGAAAATGAGTCTTGATGTCAGTACACTCCAGGTGTATCATGGCCTAGCCATGTGGCCTTGGGCAAGTTCCTCAGACTCTCTGACATTGGAGTCATGATGATATTAAGGGGTACATGAAGAAAGCAGGCTACAGATAAGAGAATACCATCTCACTTACATTTTTTTCAAACTCAAGCCAGAACATTTGTATTGTTAGATCATATATCACATTAATGGATCCATCCTAAAGTTTGTAATGATAAAGCTTCAATGGTTGGGATCATCTAAGTAGAAAATATAAGGCATTTAACTGTTAGAATGTGGAGGAATAAGTCATATTTCTGTATTATCCAGTAAACAATTTTTTTCAGTTTTGATGAAGAAGGGAGGCCAAAATTTCATTAGAAGAGATTTAAAGTGGCTGTCAAGGCTCAGTGACAAAAAAATCTATGGTGGATAGTTTTTCAAAGTCATTTGCCATTGTCTCCATGGACATTCCCAAGGACTACTACATCTCTTTTTTAACCAAGTGATACAAGGCTGAATAAATATTCTATTTAAGACCCTCCTGACTCTCTATTCTTTTTCTTTTTCTGTAAGAATGCAATCTTCTTCCTTCTGAAGGGCCAGAAAACTGTTGGTCTCTATTACACTGTATTTAATGGCAAAGTCTATTCTTCTATTTTCAAATCTATGAAATCATCCCAGTTGAAAATAATAACTAGGTCTAGTCTTGAATGCTATTTGTCTTAATAGCTCCTTCCATATTATATATAATCCATGGTTCAAAATAATTATGCCCCATTTAGAGTTCATTTAAGGGGGAGGTTTTAGCTCAAGTGGTAGAATGCATCCTTAGTATGCACAAGGTCCTGGGTTCAATCCCCAGTACCTCCTCTAAAAATAAACAAACCTAATTACCTACTCCCCTGCAAAATGAAGTAAATAAAACAAAATTTAAATAGTTCATTGGATAACTGTAAATAATTTAGTTTGAAACAACATGGAAGATTTACCCAGAAAATCATCATTTTAATGCTGATGAAATAAGTATAAATTATCTTATATTTATATAGAACTATAAAGATTTCTAAAGAACATAAAGTTCATTATTTATTCTGAAAAAGTTCCTGTGTACACAATTGGTATACTTATAATCCTTGGTTCATAACATTTTAATATCAATGATCCATGTGTGGCTCTATTTTATTTGGTTTCATTATACTTACATTCATCTGAATTCACTGTATATTAGATTAATAAGATTATTATTAATTATTCTTGATCTTTAAAATAAGTTTAACAGGTCAGAAGGAAAAGATAATTATTATTAGTTCAACATACAATCACTGAGTGCTTATTATACACCATGCACTATAATACATTTCCTTTGGTAATCTGAAACAGATTTCACTGGAATTAGGGGTGATTCCATTCTGCTTCCATATGTACTCATACAAAAATAATAACAACTCTCAATGTAGCCAGTTGCTGGTTCTATGCAGTACTTTTTCGTCACAAGTCCCTTTGAAAGAAAATCTTGGTAAACTGTGCACAATTACACCATCAGTGTACTTACTAAACATCAAGCTCTTCTTTTTGGTAATAAAAGTGAAGTTACATGTTATTTTTACACTGTTTTCTATGTCAGCCTGCATTAGGATCAAAGAGTGCAGATTACTGTGTACTGCCATGAACTGCATCAGTGAACTATTTGACTTATTCTGAACTTTTTTTAGTTTTATCAAGGATAAACTTTTAGGAGAAGAATATAAGGTTCTTCTTACCTCATTTGTTTTCTGAAGAAAAAATACTGAAATTTGATTGACTCTTAAGCTAAAGTTTTATCTTTTCTGAGAGAAGAGGAAAGAAAAAATGCATTGTTATTTGAATCCATTCTGGACCATTGGTTTCACTTTACGTCTTGCTTTTGAAGCCTCCCACTCACCCGTCAGTAAATTTATGGGCAGAAAATTCTCTTAGTGCTTCAAAGTCAGAAAATATCTTTATAGTCTTAGTAATAGTTTAGCTAGGCATAGAATTTGAGGTTGACAGACCTTAACCTTAATGCTTTCGTAAAATCTCTCTATTGCTTTCTGGCATCTACCCTTGCTGGTAACAAGTTTGCTGTTGTTCTAATTGCCTTAACTTTAGCTTCTGGTAGGTCATATGCCTTTGGTTTCTGATAGCTCATAAGAGGTTCTCATTAAGCTTGATGTCTCTAGGTGTGGATTTATTTGTATTGGTCCTACTGGAAAGTCAATGTACACATTTGATCAGTGGACTCATGTACTTATCAGTTCAGGAAAATTCTCTGACATTGTCACTTCAAATATTGCTTCTTTGCCATTTTTTAAATCCATTTCCTATGAAATGAGTAACTTGAACTTCACAAGCTATGTTCCATGTTCTAACTATCCCTTTATATGTCTATTTTGAATCTCTTTGTCTCGTGATTCTGCTTTTGGTATAAATTCCTCTGCTCCCTAATATTCATATTGGCTCTGTGCTTTCTAAAGTTAATCTGTTGAGCAATTTTTTAAATAAATGATTTCTTTTTGGTAAAAATATCCTAAAATATTTATAAATTTGAAAAGCACATAAAAGAAATAAAAATAACAAGCACCTATCTTTCCAGCTCCCAGAATTAAGCATGTTTTATGATTTAACTTACTAAAGAACATCTTTTATCCCTATGTATGTGCTTTACAAACTACTGAAACTACTGAAAATGTGAATGTAGTTTTACTATTAAGAAAAACAGAATGATCACTCATAAAGCTCAATTTCTCTTCAATCACCACTTCCATTGCTGACCCACTCCTCCACTATACTTAGATAAATACTATTAAAATTTGGTTTATATCTTTCAAGTAATTTTTTAAACTTTTGCAAATATGAATATGTACCCATATAAATTCTCTAGTGTTATTTTATGTTAATTATGTCATGCTATTACAATCATATATTTGACTCACTAATATTTTTGATATTCTCACATGCTGAAACACATATATAAATTTAGCACATTTTATTTAGTTTCATTATGTTTTATAGTTCATTATATGTTTTGCCATATTTTATTTATTTACTCCTCTTTTATTAGCTTTTGCCTGTTTGTTTTGGTTTCAATTTTTCTCCATTATAAACAGCAATGAAAATAAGTTATACCTTATGCATTTCTTTTTATACACGTGCATAAGTATCTCTCTAGGGGAAATGCCAAAAGGTCAAATTTGGGGGTGATCAGGTTTTAGATTTAATCAATATGTTAAGTGTAGTCATGTCATCCACTTTACAAATGTCTCACAATATTTAAAATTTTACCAATCTGATCAGTAGAACATAGTACACATATGTTGTTTCATTGGCGTTTCCTGGATTACTAATGAAGCCAAGAAAATCACTGTGTGTTTATTGGCTTTTTGATTACCTGTTTAAGCATTTTCACTGGTTTTAATTATGATATTTCTTAAGTAGGAAATTTTTGCATATTCAGAAGAGTGATCCTTATATATATGTATTGTAAAAAGTTTCTCCAACAATGAAATTTGTTTTATATATCCACTAATTTCATTCTTCTGGGTATTTTTAGGGCTTTTTATTACTTCCCTAGTAATTGCTCTTTTTGAATAACTGCTCTCTCTTAATCTCTTGGACAAGCATGAAAATAATTATTTTAGTATTTTTCCCATTATTTTCATTTCATCTGGAGTAATTTTACATCATTTTTTTAATGGAGGTACTGGGGATTGAACCCAGGACCTCATGCATGCTAAGCATGAGCTCTACCACTGAGCTATAAGGCTCCCCTCAGTAATTTTATATCTTGAATGTTGATTCATTGTCTGTTTTCTTTCCAAACTTTTAATTTGTTGTCATTTTTGATAAATTGAAATCACTATTGTTTTACGAAAGATGATCAAGTATATTTATTCAGTCATATTACAGCCATTGTTCTTTCAATAAATAAAAAGAGAGAGATAGGAGTGTGTGTCGTAATTAAAAAGAGAGAAGGCGGCGTAACATAAGTATCAGGTCAGTGAAGGAGATGTAATGATGCTACGCTGCTGCTTTGAAGACAGAAGCAGGAGTCATGAGTCAAGAAATGCAGGTGGTTTCTAGAAGCTGGAAAAGGCAAGGAAACAGACTGTCTCCTGAAGTCTCCAGATGGGAGGCAGCCTTACTTACACCTTAATCCAGCCCAGTGAGATCCATGTTAGATTTCTGATCTATCAAATTATGAGTATTTGTGTTGTTTTAAGCCACTGTTTGTGACAATTTATTACAGCAAAAATATGAAACTAATATACTAGTGTACTCCACTATAGCCTCTTAAGAATTCAAGCCTGCCAAGAGAAGCTCTCCTCAGCCAGTCTCCATCTTACTCACTAGTGTGCACAGTGATCCTAGTTCCACTTACATCATTCATAAAGGGCAATGTTAGTTCTATAGATCCATAGCATATATATTCTAGGACACCCCTTCCTATGTCCAGACTTTGATCTCAGCAAACTATGTCCTTCGATATACCTGTCATATGGTGCAAATTTTGTTTCTGTCTTTTCTATTTGGTCTGGAGATGTTTACTTTAGTGGGATATGCCTTTTACCGGTTTTTATATTTCATCTATCACTGCTATTAGAACAACAGTGATGACACTTTATTGATTTTTGGGGTGAAGACAGTTTTGTAAAGTAATACTTGAGGCCATTCTACTGTTCTAAAAGCAATCAATGCATACACTTATGATTCAAGTCCTTTCCTCTCTTGGGTTTTTTGTTTCCTCCCATTACTGTTTATCCCTTTCATATACACAAAACCTTTAAAAGATAAGACTTTGATTTTCCCCTCACTTAGATTTTGGGACAAGAAAAACACAGAGAACACACAGAAGTGGCAACATTTTGATCCAAGTACTCTACAGAGTACGAGTCTGTTTACTATGGTTGTTATTTCAGAGGGTGTGAAGATGCAGGAGTGACCATAAAATATCAAATTGGAAAGGCGGAATTTAACTCAAAAGGCTCCCATCTCTAAAGTTTGTATAAATGTAATACATCTTTAAAACTACATCCAGGTAGAAAAATTCATTTAGCAGAAAATATGCTCTCATTTTTTTTCAGGCCAAGTATTACAGGGAAATAGCTAGGGCATGTAGAACAGAATTAGAAATCAAGTAGTTAGAATATTAAACTATCAGTAATCTGGTACATTGCAAATCTGAGTTAGAATAAGAACCCATGAATACCATTTTTCACCATGTATTAAATCAGGGAGCAGGGCCAGTAGGCCTTCATGTACCCCTCAAATTCAGTATCAACTTTTGATGCGTCTAAAGAGATAAATGATAATCATCAGCAATAAAATAAACCAGTCAAAAGTATATGAAATGAGCTATTTGCACTGTCAAACATATATTACACATTCATATCTTCTTTAATTTTATAAAAAAGCACTGTTTTTAACAAGAAAAATTTAAAAACATCTTTTGCAAAAGTTTTCTCCCATTTTGTAGATTGTCATTTTGTTTTGCTTATGCTTTCCTTTGCTGTGCAGAAGCTTGTAAGTTTAATTAGGTCCCATTTGTTTATTCTTGCTTTTATTTCTGTTGCTTGGGTAGACTGCCCTAGGAGAACAGTTTTGAGATGTATGTGAGATGATGTTTGGCCTATATTTTCTTCTAGAAGGTTTACTGTATCTTGTCTTATGAAACCAACATGGCTTGATCTCCAGAATATATAAGCAGCTCATACGACTTAAGAAAAAAACAAACAACTCAATCCAAAAATGGGCAGAAGACCTAAACAAGCAATTCTCCAAGGAAGAAATACAAATGATCAAAAGGCTCATGAAAAAATGCTTAATATCACTAATTATCAGAGAAATGCAAATCAAAACTACAAGGAGGTATCACCTCACACCAGTCAGAATGGCCATCATTCAAAAGTCCACAAATGACAAATGTTGGACAGGCTGTGGAGAAAAGGGAACCCCCCTACACTGCTGGTGGGAATGCAGTCTGGTGCAGCCACTGTGGAAAACAGTATGGAGATTCCTCAAAACACTAGGAATAGACTTACTATATGACCCAGGAATCCTGCTCCTGGGCATATATTCAGAAGGAACCCTACTTCAAAAAAAACACCTGCACCTCAATGTTCACGTCAGCAGTATTTACAATAGCCAAGACATGGAAACAGCCTAAATGTCCATCAATAGATGACTGGATAAAGAAGCTGTGGTATGTTTATACAATGGAATAGTCTTCAGCCATAAAAACTGACAACATAATGCCATTTGCAGCAAAATGGATGTTCCTGGAGAATGTCATTCTAAGTGAAGTAAGCCAGAAAGAGAAAGAAAAATACCATATGAGATCGCTCATATGTGGAATCTAAAAAAAAAGAACATAAATACAAAACAGAAACAGACTCATAGACATAGAATACATAATTGTGGTTGACAAGGTGGGGAGGTGGGAAGGGACAGACTGGGAGTTTGAAATTTGTAGATACTGACAGGCATATGTAGAATAGATAAAGAAGATTATACTGTATAGCACAGGGAAATATATACAAGATCTTGTGGTAGCTCACAGTGAAAAAGAATGCAACAATGAATATATGTAAGTTCACGTATAACTGAAAAATTGCACTGGAAATTGACACCACATTGTAAAATGACTATAACTCAAAAAGTGTAAATAAAATAAAAGAAAAGAAAAGAAAAGAAAAGAAAAGAAAAGAAAAGAAAAGAAAAGAAAAGAAAAGAATGAAGTAGACCTCAAAAAAATAGAAAAATTTAAAAACAAAAGATATTATGAATTTCATCTTGTGGAAAGATCTTCCAATATCATAGCTAAGATATTTGTTTCTCAAGGTCCTAAACACTTGAATAATGTCACCCAAATTATAGTAGTCAACTATAAAGCAACATGTCTTCTGAAGCTACCTTTGTTGCATATCTGATTCCTAATGGCATTTAACTACTACTTATTTGTTTGAAGCTATCATCAAGAAAATATATGGACTACATATGATTTTGACTTCACTTTCAATTCCTCTTTTTCATTTAAATTTCACATTGCACATGTGTGAATTATCTTGACGAAAATTTTACTTGAACAGGTCAAGCAAGGCACCTGCTGGACTGTAAGTTCTCCCCAAGAGAGACTCATCAAGATTGTCATAGCAACAGCCTCATTCTGAGAAGGTCCATTCTTTTATATGTACCGTTTTAGTTGAACTTATTCTATTATTGTTATAGTTGTTGTTCTTCCCTCACTAAAAATTAAGATTTATAATTCATGATTCTTATTTGATCACTGGTATGACCCCAGCATCTTGAACTCTGTACGGCACAAAAGAAGAGTTTAACTAAAGTATATTAAATGAGTAAATGAATGCTTCTCATTCAAACTGTGGCCATTGAGGCTGGACCTGGGACAGGCATTTGCTAAAGGCATCCTGTTTGGCATAAGAACCCAGTCCAACATGGGCACTCTGTCCTACATAGTGATTAAGTGACCTTGGAAATCTTCTCTCTTGGACAGCTTGACAATGAGACAAACAGAAGGGTTAGCAAATAGCACGGAGGCAGAAAAGAGATGCTATAACCATTTGGTAACCTGAAGCCATAAGCTAGACCAAGTAGTGAAGTACAGAGGAAAGAAGAGAAAACTTAGCAGTGGCAACCATAGTAGAAGGACAGCAAGTGTGCTTAATTTACCAGAATCATAAATATCAAGGGATTCTACCCTCTGGGAGATGTGTAAGAGTTTCAGATCTACCATACATGACACCCAGTTCACTTTCTACTGAGTCTCACCAGGGCTACTCAAATGATTGCCTGTTACCCTCAGTTTCCCATGGGTCTTATGGCCAACCACCATCAACCAAATTGTGGCTCTGGTTCTTGTGGCTGGAAAGAGCCCAAAACATCTCATTAATACATAACTCTGCCTAAGTTTTTTCCATTTTTATGTTCACAAAGTTAGGCTCACGTTATTCATTTATTTGACTCTAAAGCCAAGGACTTGATTTTTTTTTGCTTGTCTTCCTTGAGTCAGGTTCTGAGTCCTGCAACAGCATCTTCCTTATTTTTTTTACTGCTATCATCGGAGTCAGAGAAGATGGTTTGCCTATTATACATTTCAAGTTTTTGACAGCAGTGCCTATTTCTTTTACTCAATCTTGTAAGCTTTTGCAATCACCATGCTTATTTGCTACTTCCACTGCCCCCTGGGTCTTCAAATGCCTGCTCATTGCAACTTACTGTTAAAATCACAAAGTAGAAATAAACACTTTCTGGTCAGCTGAGTCACCTAGAGTCACCTCTAGGACACTGATTTTCCCTCTGTGCTCAAAAGATAAAACATCTTTTCCTCACAGTTTTAATAAATTAGCTCAGATCAGTTAAATATAGACAGACTCCTGATAAGATTAATTTTTAAAGGAAAGCCAAATGTTTAAGGAAAGTCATGACCTTTCTATATATTGAATTAAGTATAAATGTCCATTGAAGCAAAGAAACTCTTCTCCAAGGTAAAAGACAAGACAAAACAAACAAATACATCATGATTTACAATAATTGAAGTGTATGAGTGTTCAGTTTCAGCCTCCCTTTGAAACCCCCTTTATTGCTCCTAGGACTCTAGCATAAGATATGGAATTGCCAGTTTCACTACTTTGAATCCATCAACAATGCTAGCACTATAGGCAAATAAGTTGGTAATGACTAAGTAAAGTAGCCAGTTGGGATCTGAGACTTGTGTAGAAGCTGATGAAAACAAACAAATACCCAAGAGCTTCAAGCTTAAGTTCTACTTCTTCTTGTTCAGAGATCTCAAAACAAAAAGTTTCATTTAAGAGGAACCCTCAGAAGTCAATATTTAATCATAATCTCAATTTAAGTTATATTTGAAGAAATAATGTTGTGTGATGAATAAACTGCAGTGAATGACCAGTACTTGAAATTTACAATCTGAAAATACAGAAATGAGTGTCATAAATTTCTGAACAGCTGTTGTCTAAAATCTGACTTGTAGATTACTAAGAAGGTAGGTACTATTTCTGGAATTCCAGGTATAATATCTCTGAGGAACCCTTTATTAACATTGAATTTAAAAAAAAACTCAGAATAACAGCTTTAATTTAGATGTTACTGAAATTCTAGTGTAACTGAAATTAATTTATTTAGAATTGAAAGAACTGGAATGACCCAAATATAAAGGCCAAGTAGGTTCTTATTTAGAAAGCACATTTGTAATATATAAAACTATATATGAGAATATCAGATAATCTCATAACAATTTATTATGTATCTATTTCTGTTGCACTTCATCTCTATTTTGGATTTATATAAATAGTTCTATTATTTTTATAAATTTTTATCATGATGTCATCTTTCTTAAGTTTCACAAAAACTTAAATAACAGTAACTTTTTAAAAGTAAGGTTATTCACTTCTGCATTATAATCTAGCACATCCTGACCGGTACACCATTTCACTTATCATACAGTGTACTGTAATTGATAGGATGGTCATGTTCTGTCTTTCCAATAGTATCAACTACTTCCATGCCACTCTCAATAATGAATGCCTTTCCATCTGCTTTTCTGATTGCCATTAAAGAGAGGTTCACAGAGCAGCACAAACTTTGGAAGGTTTGGTGATAAAAATCTTGGGAGGAAAACAATATCCACAAGGAGTAGGCACTTTTACTTTCTAATTCCCAAATTAGCAATAAGAACAAGTACAAATAGTCTCTGACAACATGTAAACCTATATTCATTTATGAGTAATAGCTCTACTTTCTTGAAAGTCACATTTTAGTCTTTCATTATCCAAATTTGTATTAATAATGACCTAATTCTTGACAATATGCCATCATTTCACTTTTGATCATGATTTTATTTTCCTCTTCTTTCGAAGTTTAACACTTTTTGCATTAAATGAGAGACTCACTAAGCACCCCCAAAATGCCCATCCTTTTTGTGCCTCTCTTCCCTGCCAGAATGGCCTCTATTATTTTCTCACTAGCCTGGCATCCATGAATAATTCATAACTTTCTTTTGTCAAACCCTTTCTTCAGAAAAAAAGTACTCACAGCTACCTTTCACCTTGAGGATTTAAGGAAATATAACCTCCCAAAACCATGCCATTAAAGAAGATGAAAGCCTCCTTGTTTTTTTTCCCAAACACTCCACTCATTGGTGTAATTTGGCTGGTTTCCTTACAAAAGAAACATCTTTCCAAATATCTAAAACATCAGACAGCCAGCAATTTACTTGCTACCAACTTAGCTTGTATCAAGAAGGCATCCCACATACAAAACACATTTCGTTTAGATTTTGATTGAGTATTTGCTATCCAGGGAAAAATTACTGTCTATGTATTTAAAATAAAGGGCTGAAAAGATTACAAATTGTTTTCCTCAGGATGATTATGAATTTCCTGGTAACCCAGGATCAGTGATATTCAACTCTATATAAAGAACACCATGAAAAAATGCCTAAACTTTCTCTAGACCCAATGGATTAGAATCAGGGATGGGCTTAGGATTCTATCTATATTAATTAAAAGTTCCCCAAGGCAATTCTAATGCACAAACGGAATGGAAAACCACTACTTTAAGCAATACTCAATATATTTCCTTGTAAATATATATGTTTTAAAATTTAAGCTATTTTTAAAATTAAGCTAGCCCTTTTTAAAAAACCTAGTATACATTTTAACAAGTAGTTCTCACACCATAGACTCAAACCACAACATACTCTCAGCTTTGGTATGGAAATATGATGACATATAACAAACCTTGTTTATATAGTATACACTCCTACAGTTGTCAGCATGGCCAAGTTACTCCCCTCCCCTCACCCTAGACACACATTCTTCATCCTTCCTAAATACTTTTTCTTCAGGAAAGCAGAAATGTGACACATATGGGTCATTCAATTGTTCAATTACTTGTTGAATAACCCCATCAAATGCCAATTACGTGCCAGGCTTGATATCAGGGCTCTGAGCAATGCAGAAAAAACTCATTATACAGTAGATCTCAATATCTTCTCATGCCATTGAAGGCACTGAAAAAGACAGACATGCATACAGGTAAGTTACAGAATTATAAGGACTATACTGAAGTTTGAAAACATTTGAGGTATCACAAAAGATAAGGCTAGCCATCTTTTCAAGAATTCAAGAGACTGTCACAGGAATGTCACTGGACATGCACAAAGATGGAGACAAAACCTGAGAAACTGTCCTGCTCATTTTTTTTTTCAAAATTTGGGAAAAAGGAAGGCAATTCTCTGCCTTGAAACAGGTGCACCAGTGGGATGTTAGCCTTCAGTTCACGGTGCTTTAAATTTACACAGTTTGTAACTACTTATAAAATGGTTCCCTCACAGCCTTTTGCCTTCATTTGGAGACGTTCATAGAGTACTACAGGTCAAATATATATCACGGTGAAAAATTCTGAATGATGCTACAGCGTTGACTTAAAGTACATTTAAAAATGCAGGCATATGGCTATAATGGCATAATTTCTAATCCAAATGCTTTATAACATGCCTCATTTAGGATCAGATTCATGCCTGGCATGAATTAATGGGAAAAGCTGTTTCTGAATTATCCAAGTGTAACAGGTGGTCTGGCAGGCTCAGTTAAGGGGGTTTCTCAGTCTTACTGCCAGAGGTGTAATCTCTGGGTAGACTTTCAAGACCACCTGGATTCCCCAATATCTGTAGCAAAGGATTATTTCAATTGTTGTTTTAGAAAGCATTAAAAACCACTGTTTGAGAGGAGAGGGAAAAACACAGTGGAAAACAATGGACAGAATTAGTGAACACTTAAAGAAAGAATGTGTATGTGTGCTTGTTAACATGAGTATACACATGGTCTGCTCTCAGTAACCACAGTTTTATAGTAAATGCAGAATTATAATTTACATGATTGATTTTTGAGGCAGTCTTTGAAAAAAGCCCAAGGTGCATACACTGTTACACATTCACATGTGTATTAGACGAACAAAGCTGATGCTAAGGCTAAAAATTGTGGCCTTCAGGACACTTACAGAAATCCTAGGATAGAACTTTAAATTGTAAAAGGAGTGAGTGGGTGAATAAACATACACCACCTGAGAGGATATATTGAATATACTTCAGTATATATTACAGTGTATTCTCTCAAGTGCAATGCTGAAGTGCTGGCTAGCAATCAGTCTGAGGTTATCTTTCTAATGAAGGCCTAGAAGGCTAAGTTTCCCTTGATCAAGAACACATTCAGCCACTATAGGAATTACCTTAAAGAAGTGTCAGAGTTGACATCATATGAAGAATGTTGAGGGGCCAGACCACTGATGTCACCCAAATCTAAGACTCTTCATTTGTATATTTATCATGTATTACAATTTTGAACTCTTTCCCCCAAAGTTTACAAGGGTAAGTGATGTATCTGTTTTTGGTAACAGTGGGGGTCACTTGAATAATTGACTCTATCTTCTCTACTCTGAATTGGATGGCCAGATTTACAGTCCAGTTCTCTTGTTTGATGATTTTTGTCAGGTTCACGGCATCTCATTCTACTAGTTAGTAGTTTAAAAGGCCACCCAAGAGCTCAAATGTAAAGAGCTTAGAAGTTATCGCTCCCATCTTTACAAGAAACAAGCTGAACAAACTAAAAAATCAATGATTTTTCTAGGACTCATCAAAAATTGAGGACATAAAACAAACTTCCACCGTGAAACCTGGAGAGATAGGCAAATTCAGAGTCACAGCTGAGATTGCTTTACCTGAAAAAGCTGCTAGGAATAGTAACACTTAAATGGTACTATCAAATGGTAATTTTCATAAATTACTGGAGGCTGAATGTGGATTAGCAGGGGAGACAAATTCTTGGAGGACTCCATGGTTTACTGGGTTTTACCTCCAGGAACCCAGGCCACGCATTCTCAGAGGAAAGAGCTGTGATAGTTCCCCCTGTGGCAGTGGCAGGGGGAAAGGAAGAGTAAAGATTATGCAATCAGTTCAGAGTGTTCTCAGTAACAAAAGCGTACTCTCCAGTGAGTAAACGTCACCTGAGTCCTACCCTGCCTAGGAGAAGGGCATTTTCCCAGCTCCAGGCCCTCTCCTTCTTTTTCCCTTCTCCAGCCATCCTATCTCACCTAACAAAACAAATAAAAAAGCTAAGATGCACTTGTGAATGTCACAGTCCAGGGACACAGGCCCAGTAAAAGACAGCTTTAATCTAAGATTATAGAATGCTTACCCTCCTCCACACTTTACCAACAAATTAACAGGGCTCCACTATATTAAGAGTGGATTAAATCTGAAAGAACTGAAACATGCAGACTCCATCTGAGGAATTCTTAGAGAAGACCAAAGAAAACTGACTAGAGGGCATAAGGGGAAATTGAAGCCTCTTGCACCTACAAGTAGAGCAAACATTAAAGACAGCGCAAAGCCTAGCCATATTAACATAAATCTCACACTGGAGGACTATCTACCTCAATTCTTATGACCCCAATATAAAACGTATGGCTTTCAGCAAAAACTGTAAACAGTGCCAAAAGATGAGATAAAACAGTCTGAAGAGATAAAACAAACATCAGAACCAAATTCAGATATGACACAGATGTTTAAAGTACTAGACAATTTAAAATAACTAGGGAATTTAAAATAACTGTGATTAATATGTTAAGGGCTCTAATGGAAAAAGTAGACAACATACAAGAACAGATGAGTAGTAAGATGGAAACTCTAAAAAAGAATTAAAAGGAAATGGTAGAAATCAAAACCACTGTTACAGAAACGAAGAATGCTTTTGATGGACTCATCGACAGATCTAACAAAACCAAGGAAAGTTAACTGACTCTTTGTCAACAGGAAGTTCCCAAAGTGAAATGCATAGAGATAAAAGAATGAAAAAAAAAAAGAATGAACTTAGTGCACCAGAATTTTAAGTTTAAAATAGTTTGCTAAAGGATTTAATAATACAATAAGCACAGATTTAGAGCATTTTCTAAAACGACTATTAGAATATGAGAAAAGTCATCACAACATTTAACTGATTTGATTCTATTATGCACTTTCTTAAGAGATAAACAGAAGAAAATACTTTTTAATTGCATTCTATATTTCTGGAGAAGTGTTTGTGTGTGTGTGTGTGTGTGTTTAAAATAGTATTTTTATTTTTTTAAAACACTTTTTATTGAGTTATAGTCATTTTACAATGTTGTGTCAAATTCCAGTGTAGAGCACAATTTTTCAGTTATACAGGAACATACATACATTCATTGCCACATTTCCTTTTGCTGTGAGCTAGCACAAGATCTTGTTTATATTTCCCTGTGCTATACAGTACAATCTTGTTTCTCCATTCTACATTTTGAAATCCCAGTCTGTCCCTTCCCATCCCCCACCCCCTTGGCAATCACAAGTTTGTATTCTATGTCTATGAGTCTGTTTCTGTTTTGTCTTTTATGTTTTATTTTGTTTTGTTTTTTTAGATTCCACATATGAGCGATCTCATATGGTATTTTTCTTTCTCTTTCTGGCTTACTTCACTTAGAATGACATTCTCCAAGAGCATCCATGTTGCTGCAAATGGCATTATGCTGTCAGTTTTTATGGCTGAATAGTATTCCATTGTATAAATATACCATCTCTTCTTTATCTAGTCATCTGTTGATGGACATTTAGGCTGTTACCATGTCTTGGCTATTGTAAATAGTGCTTCTATGAACATTGGGGTGCAGCTGTCATTTTGAAGTAGGGTTCCTTCTGAATATATGCCCAGGAGCAGGATTCCTGGGTCATATAGTAAGTCTATTCCTAGTGTTTTGAGGTATCTCCATACTGTTTTCCACAGTGGCTGCACTAACCTGCATTCCCACCAGCAGTGTAGGAGGATTCCCTTTTCTCCACAGCCTCTTCTGGAGAAGTGTTTTTAAACAATTTCTTCATCACCTTTCATAGCCAATCCATCAGCACTTAACGAATTTATGTCAAATCTGCCTACTTCTCTTTTTCTCCTTTTCTAACATCCAAATCTAAATGATCATCATCTTTTGCCTGGACTACTGAGATGGCTTTCGCTCATTATAGATCCACTTCCATCAATTCTATATTGCCTGAAAAATTATGCTGTACACCAGAAATTAACACAACATTGTAAATTGACTACACTTCAATAAAAAAAAATAATTCTACACTGCCATGAAAGAGAACTTTTAATAGTATTATTTAGTTTAGAGAAAAAAGTCTAGAGAAGTAGAAAGCTATGAATTTTTAAAATAAAGCTTTGTGTTTAAAAGCAAAAGTATTGAGAATATGCTTTTCATTTTTTAATAGGGCAGTGATCTGGAATACATATACCTTATTTGGATTGAGGAGAATTTTAAATATTAAATGAGAGATGCTTTTTTATGCACTAAAATGTATTACACTAAAAGAAGTTGTAAAATAATAACTTGGTATGTTGAGAAGAATTTTATACATCAAATTCATTGTTAATGGTGAGAACTTTTAGACACTGAAATTTATTACCTAAAAGAGGTTGTGAAATCATAGCTTGAAATGAATGTCTTTAAAGCAGGAGAAATATCTAGAGGTTTTATGATTCCCAGAAGGAATAATTGTATAACATACAATTCTGGATACAATGATTTAAAATCATTAGACCTGAGTGTTTTAAAGACTTCTGATAGCTGAAAAATGGAGTTGTAATATTGTTTGCCTTACATAATCGTTATGGCAAAAGTTAAAAGACAAACCAATTTAAAAAATTTTAAGTGCCATTTTTACTTAAGGAAGTCAAGCTTTTATTCCAATATATTTAAAATTCCCTAAAAAGCATTATTCTACCTAGAAGGACACATGCATAACAAGTTTTCCACTGTTGCAGTAAATAGTTGGCTCTGTTTTCCTATTGTTAAAACTTCTGTAATCAAAAAGGATATTCCCATTTCTCTATACAATATATGCATAGGAAAAAAACATACAAATAAATAACTCACTGGTTTCACTTTCTTGCCAAGAATTCCAGTAGATGGTTTCCAGGGATATAAAAGTCTATTCATTTTAAAGAAGCTTCACGTATCATGTAATTTATTGAAAATAAGGACTTTGTAATATTTTGGAAACCCCTTGAAGAATGAAGGCAACCAGTTTACTGCAGTCCATGTCTGTAGACTTTATTTCTCATTGGACTTCCATTGAATAGTATTATTACTATCTGTATAGTAATAATCTTTTTTCTTCTTATTGAAATAAATCATCATATAAGTTCAGTTAAACAATTTATCCTAAGGAATTTTATTTGATTTACTTTGAAAGAAATAGTGGGTTTATTTTTTATCTAGGAGACTATTATTGAGAATTTTAATGGAGAAAATGCAATCATTAAAATCAAATGCATTTATTAAGTGGGTGCTAAATGAGTAAATTCCATGTTGGTAAGCATATTCCACATAAAAGCTTTCATTTTATAATTTCCATTTTTAAATAATAATTTATATTAGTTATAGAAATGTTTACATGCTGGCATAGCTTATTGGGGTGATCATAATGCATAAATAAAATGTTAACATATGGATAAATTTAATAGATATATTTCTAACTTATTTCTTGAAGCCATTCATACGTCTAAATTTAAACCCAATCTGGCTTTTATGAGCAAGTATAAACCTGTGCTCTCTACATAAGAAAAAGACAGCATTGACAACCTGTCCAGTAAGAAAAAAGCTAAAACCAAACCGGATTATCAAAGCTAGTTTCACACAGATTAAGTGTCTCTTGTCGGCATAAAACACAAAGCATCATATGAAAAGTAAAACATCTAAGATGCTTTAACTGCTCTCTTCATTTGCATATGCCAGGAACAAGGTAGGGTCAAAGGACAGGTGTTTTCTTTTAGATCTTATTTGCCAGAGCTGCAACACTAATGAACTTACAGTGTGGCTGGACTTGAAATGGGACAAGTGTACTACTTGTATAGCCAAAGATTGTAAAAGGTAAAACTGGAAAAAAAAACTTTGTTGGAAAGCAGAGAAGGAAATGAGCATTAATATGATTAATGACAATCTATTTTTTAGAATATTTTGCAGAATTTATTTTGAAATCTTATTCAGAAGAATGTGACACAGAGTGACTGTCAATAGGGAATTGATGTGGATTCTCCTGTGTTTAAGGACAACTTGTACGCCACACCTTCTCCCTAGAGTTGAAAGAAAAATATACTCTACTCAAATTACTGACAACAATTCAAAACAAAGATAATTATGGTTTCACACTATGCTTGCCTTGTCTCATATTCACACTTTGATTTAAGTTCATGTTCTTTATTGAAATACAAATTGTGTTTAAGATAGCAACATAATGGTGGTCTTAACAAAGAGAAGATAATGTTGAATCTGTTTGGATTCATCAGTTAGATCATTAAAGCCATAGATTCAAGAGGAAGGTTTACTAGGGGATCTTTTATGGTACTATGAAACATTAAAGTCTTTTACTATATGTAATAAAAGAATCGGCTTTTGAATATTACTTTTAAATTTAGACTAGAATCAGAAATATTATTGGATTCTCTGACTTCACATAGTCATTTTTCAAAGTGAATTCCATTGAACATTTAGTTCACAAGATAGTACTAGATGTTAAATGAAAAAAGGATCCTATAGTCCTATACATTTAAGAAATAGTGCATATTTAATTTTTTGAGGACCTTCCATACTGTTTTCCATAGCGGCTGCGCCATTTTACCTACCAACAGTGTAAAAGTGTTCCAATTTCTCCACATGCTCACCAACACCTGTTATCTTTTGTTTTCTTAATAATAGCTGTACTAAAAGGTGTAGGTAAGATCTCACTGTGGTTTTGATTTGCATTTTGCTAATTATTAGTGATATTTTCAGATACCTATTGGCCATTTATACATCTTCTTTGAAAAATGTCTATTCAGGTCATTTGCCTATTTTTAATCAGGTTATTATTATTATTTTTGCTGTTGAATTGTATGAGTTCTTAATATACTTTGTCAGATACATATTTTGCAAATATTTATTCCCTTTCCACAGGCTGCTTTTTCATTGTGTTGATTGTTTCCTTTGCCATGAAGAAGCTTTTTAGTTTGATATACATTCATTTGTCTGTTTTTGCTTTTATTGTTTGTCCTTCTGGTGTCATATCCAATAAATTACTTCCAAAATCAATGTCATGAAAGTTTTTCCTTGTTTTCTTTTAGGAGTTCTAGAATTTCAGGTCTTAGATTTAAGTCTTTAATCTTTTTTAAGTTGATTTCTGTGTGGGGTATAAGGGTCCAGTTTCATTCCTTTGCATATGGATATACAAGTTTCCCAGCACATTTGTTGAAAAAAAAAAACTACCCTTTTCCAATTGTATATTCTTGGCACTCCTGTCAAAGATCAGTTTATCAAATGTGTGTGGGCTTATCTCTAGACTTCTATTCTGTTTCACTGGTCTATATATCTCTTTGACAAATGGATGAACCTGAACGACATAATCTAAGTGAAATAAGACAGTCACAGGAAAAATACTACATGATTCCACTTACATGAGGTACCTAAAATAGTCAAAGTCATAAAAACAGACAGTAAAATGATGGTTGCCAGGGACAGGAGGGAGGAGGAAATGAGGAGTTGCTGTTGAATGGTAATAAAGTTTTGTGATGCAAGGCAAGTTCTAGAGATCTATCAAACAATAATTGTGCTTTTACTTAACAATACGGTATTGTGCACCTAAAATTTTGTTAAGACGGTAAATCTTATATTAAATGTTCTTATCATAATAAAAAACGAAAGGAAGGAAGAAAAGAAAGAAAGAAAAACTGCTTAAAATGACTTTCTTAAAGCTTTTCATATTCAAATCCATATGGTTGAACTGGGGCATAGTGAGGGTGAAGGAAAATGGTATGAGGTATTAATTAATTTGTTCCAGCATTGTATTAGGGATTCCAGAAACAAAACCAAAGGGATATATACAAATACATACAAGAGGAGATTCATTATAAGAAGTAGCTTAGGTAATTTTGGAGACCTCCAAGTTCTAAGATCTGCTGTCTGTAAGCTGGACAACCAGGAAAGCTGGTGGTGTAATTCAGTCTAAGTCCAAAGGTCTGAAACCTGGGGGGCCAAAGGTATAGATCTGAATCTGAAGAGCTGAGAATCAGGGTATGATGGTGTACATCCTGGTCTGGGTCTAAAAGCCCGAGAAATAGAAGCATTGATGTCCAAGAGCAGGAGAAGATAAATGTCTCAGCTCAAGTGTTACCTTTGCTCTATTTAGGCCCTCAGTGCATTGGATGACACCCAGTGACATCAGTGAGGCCAGACTTTCTTTACTCAGTGCACAGATTCAAATGTTAATCTGTTCCAGAGACACCATCACAGACACACCCAGAAGTAATGTTTTACCAGCTATCTGGGCATTCCTTAGCCCAGTTAAAATGACACATAAAATTTACCATTAAAACCATGGAACCCTTTTCTTTCCAAGCACATGCCATAGGTTAAGAGTTTAGTTAATGCTGCTGAAGATGAAAAGAAAAAGAACCCAGATATTTTAAAAATAGGTCAAATAGTAATTTCTCTATTATAATGATTAATAGTTTAAAGAAAATATTTCCCAAGAGTTTAAGCGCAGAACTAATTTTCCCCATAGTTTTCCCCTGATTACCAAATCATGGAAAGCACCCCTTTCATTATATAAAGAGTTTTGTAATATATATCTCCTATGCTTTCCCCTAACTCCTACTTATCCATTCAAATCTTTTCCTAACCTCTTAAATCAAAAATATATACACAAATACATATTTAAAGTTTAGTCATTTTCACACTTGAGAACTGTTTCCCTTCTTTATCATTCTAAAATGATCAGAAGAAAATTTTTTATAAAATTGCTCAGGTCCAAATATGTTTTGAGACTCAAGAAGAAAAAGTATGCATCTTTTAAATTAATAAATTTTGATATTAGATACTGACTTACAGCCCTTTACAGGGAAGTATAATTTGCCTCCTCAATGATATAATGGTAATTTATCTTACAAACAAGTTGTTTAATATCCTGACCACTAACATTTTTCATTCTTTGTTATTTTATTAAAATTTGCTTTATATATATGCAACATATCTTCACATTTTTTCTGACATACTTATTTCCTTATCTTTGCCCTGAATATTACATAATGATAAAATTATTTTTTCATTATATTCTTTTCTTCTTTAGCTTTCTACTTTCCCTGAGAAATGGATCAATTTGGAGTAGACATGCCATGAATATATGTTTCTTCTCTATATCTCATTTGTAAAATCAACATGGATATCACTTGTAAATAGTTAACTTTTGAAATACTGATATTTGTAATCCATTAATGTTTCCTTGAAGTGATCTTCATTCTCACTTATTTTAGTGCTTTTTTGTAGTATACCATAAACAGTAGACTTCTTTTATTTCTATTTTAAAATTTTCTCTCAGCCAAGACACGGAAACAGACTAAATGCCCATCAACAGATGACTGGATAAAGAAGATGTGGTACAATGGAATACAATTCAGCCATAAAAAACGACAACATAATGCCATCTGCAGCAACAAGGATGTCCCTGGAGAATGTCATTCTAAGTGAAGTAAGCCAGAAAGAGAAAGAAAAATACCATATGAGATCGCTCATATGTGGAATCTAAAAAAAAATAAAAAGGAAGAATATAAACACAAAACAGAAACAGACTCATAGACAGAATACAAACTTGTGGTTGCCAAGGGGGAGGCAGGTGGGAAGGGACAGACTGAGAGTTCAAAATTTGTAGATACTGACAAGCATATGCAGAATAGATAAACAAGATTATACTGTGTAGCACAGAGAAATATATACAAGATCTTTGGTAGCTCACAGTGAAAAAAAATGTGACAATGAATATATGTATGTTCATGTATAACTGAAAAACTGTGCCCTACACTGGAATTTGACACAACATTGCAAAATGACTATAACTCAATAAAAAAAGTTTTTTTTTAAAAAAAGGATGTTTACTCATCTGAAAGCTGAGAATAACAGTATCTACTTAGTGAGGTTCTCATAGGAATCAACAAAGTTAATATAGGTAAAATCTATGTAGAACAATGCCTGGTACAAACATAGAAAGAGCTTAATACAGGTTACCTATTATTATTATTCTTATTATTGTTATTTCTGTTGTGATGTTATAAAGCAAGTAACTGGTCTAAAGACCTTCATAAGTGTCTAGCACTCCGAATGCAGTAAAATGATTTCACATTTATTTCATTATCTCACAACATATACTTGATTTTTTGTTTATATGATATTATGCTAACTCTAGAGACCGAGCTGTACTAATGCCTTTTGTTAAAACTGTTGTTTTTTATTTTTATTTTATTTTTTATTGAGTTATAGTCAATTTACAATGTGGTGTCAATTTCTGGTGTACAGCACAATTTTTCAGTCATACATGAATATACATATATTCATAGTCTTTTTTTTCATTTTTCATATTCTTCTTCACCGTGAGCTACCACAAGATCTTGAATATATTTCCCTGTGCTATACAGTGTAAACTTGTTTATCTATTCTGTTGTCTTTTTAAAATGAAGTATAGTTAATTAGGGCCACTTCAGCCATCGCACTTTGCACTTTGGTTTCCGAATGAGGTGTGAGATGATATCTCATTGTTTTCTTGATTTGCATTTCTCTGGTGATTAGTAATGTTGAGTATCTTTTCACATGCCTGTTTGCTATCTGTATATCTTCTTTGGAAAAATATTTATTCAGAACTCTTGTCCATTTTTGACTCGATTGCTTGGTTTTTTGATATTGAGATGCATGATCTGTTTTATATTTTCAACATTAATCCCACGTTGGTCACATCATTTGCAAATACTTTCTCCCTTTCTGCAGTTCAGCTTTTCATTGTGTTGATACTTTCCCTTGCCGTAAAAAAGCTTTTAAGTTTTACTAGGCCCTGTTTGTTTATTTTTTCTTTTATTTCCTTTGCCTTAGGAAGGAGATCCAAAAATATTGCTATGATTTATGTTAAATATTGTTTTATGTTCTCTTCTAGTTTTATGGCTTCAGGTCTTACTCTTAGGTCTTTAATCGATTTTAAGTTTATTTTTGTATACAATGTGAGGAAATGTTCTAATTTCTTTCTTTTACAGGCAGCTGTTCAGTTTTCCCAGCACCACTTACTGAAGAGACTGTCTTTTCTCCATTGTATACTCTTGCCTCCGTTGTCTTGCATTTAATTCACCATAAGATTGTGGACTTATTTCTGGGCTCTCTATTCTGTTCCATTAATCTATGTGTCTGTTTTTGGCAGTACCAGGTTGTTCTGATTACTGTAGCTTTGTAGTATAGTCTGAAGTCAGGGAGTGTGATACTTCCAGCTTTTTTCTTTCTTTTTTCTAGATCTTTTTGGCTATTGGGGGTCTTCTGTGTTTCCATATAAACTTTAAAATTATCTGTTCTAGTTCTGTGAAAAATGCCATTGGTATTTTGATAGGGATTACATTCAATCTATACATTGCTTAGGGTAGTATGGTCTTTTTGATATTAGCTATTCCAACCCAAGAGCACGGGATAGCTTTCCATTTCTCAGGATCAACTTCAATTTCTTCCATCATTGTTTCATAGCTTTCAGAGTATAGTTCTTTCATTTTCTTGGTTACATTTATTACTAGATATTTTATTATTTTTGGTGTGATTTTTAAAATAATTTTTTTTTTACTTTTTCTTTCTGATATTTGATAATTAGTCTATACAAACACAGCAAATTTCTGTATATTAATCTTGTATCCTACAACCTCACTGAATTCATTTATTAGCTGTAATAGTTTTTTGGGTGAAGACTGTAGGCTTTTCTATGTAAAGTATCATGTCATCTGCAAACAGTTACAGTTTTACCTCTTCCCTTCTAATCTGGATAATTTTAATTGTTTTTCTTCTCTGATTGCTATGGAAATTGTTGTCATTTTAACTGAGTGCTAAATGTCACTGTTCTTGTCATTTTTAGAGATTTAGTAGAGGCCTCATAAATCTGATTAAAATATACTACATACAAACTATTCAGACATCCTAAAGGAAAAGCAATGAAATATCTATAAAAGTATTATGAGATAATATGAAATAATTACTTCCCACCCACTACAATGGCTGTAATGAAAAAAAAAAAAAGAAGCAAGTGCTAGTGACAATATGGAGAAGCAGTGGAAATTTAAAGTGATGTAGTCACTTGGAAAAACAGTCTGGCAATTCCACAAGAGTTAAACATAAAGTTACCATTTGATCCAGCAATTCCACTCCTGGTATATACCTAAGAGAAAATAGTAACATATGTCCACAGAAAACCATACAGAAACCTTCATGTCAGCATTATTTACAAGAGTAAAAATGTAGAAACAACTTAACTGCCTATCAAATGATAAATAGATAAATAAAATGTGATATATGCATGCAGTATAATATTATTTGGAAATAAAAATAAATGAAATATTAATATATGCTACACATCATTGTATGACCCCTGAAAACACTAAGCTAAGAAGCCACTCAGAAAAGACTACATATTGTATGGTTCTATTTATGTGAAATGTCCAAAATAGGCAAATCTATAGAGACAAAGTAGATTAGTGTTTGCCTGGGGCTGGAAGGAGAAGAAAATGGGTAATGACACTAGTGGGTATGGGTTTTTATTCTAAAATTAGGTTGTGATGGTGTTTGTGGAACCCTGTGAATATACTAAAAAACACTAAATTATGTGCTTGAAGTGGATAAATGGTGTGGTGTGTGCATTAGATTTCAGTAAAGCGTTTTACAGAAATACATTTTAGGAAATATTAAAAGACGGGTTCTGACAAGTTCTGCTAGGTTTTGATTAGGCTGCTATGTACCTCTCGGCTGTTTATACAAGGATAAGAAATCTTCGGCAAATCAAGATGTCCAATAGTGTGGCTTTCTTTGGAGAGAGTTGGTAATATGCTGTGTTTCTGCAAGACTGACAATCCCCTCCCTTTCTCTGCCCACCCTCTCTTGGGAGTCAGTTGGGTAGGGAAGAGGGCTGCTTCACTTCACCACAAACTTAGTGAGACATCCTCCATAAGCGAAAACATTGATTTGGAGAGCTTAAAATATATCCCCTGGAGACTGATGGTCGTAGGGAAAATACAAATCAAGTGTCTGAGGTTGGAGTTTTACTAATTGATGCCAGAGGAAATAGTTCCAGCTTCATGTGAGAAGGATTCATGCATTTATTGTGGGGTCACTGTCAACCTTGGGGGAGGATACTCAGTCCATTTCAAGACAGGTACCATCCAAGACACCTGCCTGGAGGGTACAGAGATTCCCAACTAAGAAACAGAATGAGACATCTGAAGATTTGATTGTTAGTGATGGAGGCACTGTCCACATAAATTAAAGCTTTCAGTGAAAGATACCTAGAATTGAGGGTAATTGGGTTTCTGAAGAAGCAAAAAATATCCTAATCAGAGTACAAATAAGAATCTGCTGCGTCAGAGGACACCAAAGCCAAAATAATTCTACCAATCAAAAGAAGTTTCTTCATTCTTTCCTCTATTCTCTTCTCCTCCTAACCTTAGTACTTTCACCAACTCCACCTACTCAAGCCTTGTAAGACAGAGTTCTACCCTTCTCAGTTGGAGAGGAGGAGGAGGAGCAGAACAAGGTGAGGAAGCAAGGAAGAGGGCATGAAGATCATACTCACTCTAATGCAGACTTTTCAGGCATAAAATAGTTCTGAACTGAGGAAGAAAAGTTGTTTACATTGGAAGAGACTTGGGGGTTTGATTGCTGATTGTCCTAGATTATAATTATCTCTGAGTTATGGGTTGAATTACATACCTCCTCAAAAAAGTTATGTTGAAGTCCTCCACAACCTCAGAATGTGATTTTATTTGGAAATAGGGTTGCTACAGATGTAATTAAGTTAAGATGAGGTCATGAGGGAGTGGGTGAGACTCTATTCCAATATGACTGATGTCCTAATAAAAAGATGGCCTTGTGAAGATAACAAGGCATAGGGAAGACACTATATGAAGATGGAAGTAGGGACTGTAGTGATGTAGCTACAAGCAAAGGAATGACAAGGATTGCTGTCAACCAGCAGAAGTTAGGAAGAGGCAAGGAAAGATCATCCCCCAGATCCTTCAGAGAAGCACGGCCCTGCCAACATCTTGATCTTGGACTTCAAGCTTCTGGAACTGTGAGAGAATAAATTTCTATCCTTGCAAGCCAGCTAGTATGTGGCACTTTGTTATTGAAGCCTTAGGAAACTAATATACTGTGAAACTGGTAAACTATGGAGTTGGCCTCTGGTTTCACTCATGGGTAGGGAAAGGACAAGCCATGACAACAGGTTTGAAGGGATAGTGTAAGAATGAATATATGTTTTTCTGCTTGTACCCAACCAGATCTAGGTCATGCAATTAATCAGTTAAATTGTGACTATTTCAGAAATATGTTCAAAGCACCATGCACATGGCTAGTCCAGTCCTCATATTTATTTTCATTCCTCTTATGTAACACACACAACTTGTGTTTTTCATGGTGTTTGAGCTTCATTATTTGCTTCCAATCTCTCTGACTTTCCTTCATATTTTTCAACATCACTTTTCGAAGTAACTGATTGTCATTTTCAAGAACAGATGGAAAACAGGAGTCCCTATAGTCCTGATTCTTCAATGGCTGTAAAAAATTCAGGTTTGTTGGACCCACAGTACACATTAACCCAGCAGACTGGGGTACATCTTATAGTTCATGACAAAAAACAATCATCTATTACAGACTGATTAAAAATGAAAAGTAATAATAACTGTAAGGGATGCAAACATGATAAATAAAATGATCATTTTCTAGTACCAAGCTTTCAAAAGAATGATCTCTTTAAATCTAAGAAATTCTATGAGGACACACTATTATTGTCCCTATTTTACAGATGAGGAAACCTAGGCTTTGAATAAATAACTCATCCGAAGTTGCTGAGCTAGTAAATGGAAGAAATAATAATTCACTTTAGATCTTTCTAACCCTAGAAACAAAATTAAGGTGAAGACTTCATCATGATTATAGCTGCAATCACTCTGAGTGCTGACTGAAATACCAGGGGGACTTATTCAGCAGCTTTCTACTTCAGCAAGGCAGCAGATGCTGTGAGGTACTCACCAGCAACTCATTGGCATTCATCATTTTTCACACATGCAGTCCTGTCTCCCTAATGTCAACTTTTGTTACTGGTTGCTTAGGGGAATCTAGTGGAGCACTGAGGCAGTCTGGAAATATCTAGAATTAATTGACATGCCCCAGAAGCCCTCAAATCAATGCCTGGGGGTCAGTGTACAAATACCTCATCCCCCTTTCTACCTGGGTAGGATAACTCTCTCGCATGTATTACCCTGTCCCACAGAGTTCCCCACTGGGACTAAGCTCAAGTTCCCCTAGTGGTAACTTGGTTGATAATGTACCTGCTATTAGATGCCTTCCCCTCCCTATCTCATTTGCCCATACCTATTATTTCCTGGTACCCTCTCCCAAATAAATTACTTGCTCTGGAATCTTTGTCCCAGGATCTAGGGTCTGCTTGATGGGGAACTAAAATCACAATAATCAATTAATGCAGTGACACTAAATCAGTGGAAATTCTGGTCACCACTTAATCTAAACAATATAACAACAGAATGTAATCTCTATCAAAATACCAATGGCATTTTTCACAAAACTAGAACAAAGAATTTTAAAATTTATATGGAAACACAAAATATCCTTAATAGCCAAAACAATCTTGAAAAAAAAAAAAAAAGAACAGAGCTGGTGGTATCATGCTCCCTGACTTCAGACTACACTACAAAATTACAGTAATCAAAACAGCGTGGTACTGACACAAAAATATATACAAAGATCAATGGAACAGAATAGAGAGCCCAGAAATAAACTCACACACTTATGGTCAGTTAATCTACGACTAAGGAGACAAGAGTATACAATGGAGAAAAGACAGTCTCTTCAATAAGTGGTGCTGGGGAAACTGGATAAGTACATGTGAAAGAATGATATTAGAGCATTTTCTCACACTATACACAAAAATAAACTCAAAATGGATTAAAGACCTAATACCATAAAACTAGAAGAGAACATAGGTAGAATACTCTTGGACATAAATCGTAGCAAAAATCTTTTGGATTTGTCTCCTAAGGCAAAGAAAAAAATAAGCAAATGGGACCTAATTAAAATTAGAAGCTTTTGTATAGCAAAAGAAACAATACACAAGATGAAAAGACAACCTAACGAATGGGAGAAAATATTTGCAAATGGTATGGCTGGTAAGGTGTTAGTATCTAAAATATAAAAATAGCTTATGCAACCCAATATTAAAAACAAATCAAACACCAGATTAATAAATGGGAAAAAGACTAAATAGACATTTTTCCAAAGAAGACATACAGATAGCCAATAGGCACATGAAAAGATGCTTAACATCACTAATCATGAGAGAAATGCAAATCAAAACCACAAGAAGGTACTACCTCACACTTCTCAGAATGGCCATCATCAAAAAGACCAGAAATAAATGTTGGCAAGGATGTGGAGAAAAGGGAACTTTGCAAACTATTGGTGGGAATGTAAATTGGTGCAGCCACTGTAGAAAAAAGTATGAAGGTTCTTCAAAAAATTAAAAATAGAACCACTACATGATCCAGCAATTCCACTCCTGGGTATATATCCAGAAAAATGAAAACACTAATTCAAAAAGATACATGCACCCCAATGTTCACAGCAGTATTACTTATAACTGTCAAGATATGGAAGCAATCTGAGTGTCTATCAACAGAAGAATGGATAAAGAAGATGTGACATATATCTCCCTCTATATATAACACATATACACAATATAGACTTATATGTAAATATCTATATATCTATATCTCTATATAAATACTACTCAGCCATAAAAAGAATGATATTTTGCCATTTGCAACGACATAAGTTTAGTGAAATAAGTCAGACAGAGAAAGACAAATACTGTACATTATCACTTTTATGTGAAACCTAAAAAATAAAACAAATGAATTAATATAACAGAACAGAAACAGACTCACAGATATAGAAACCAAACTAGTAGTTACCAATGGGTAGAGGGAAGGGGTGGAGACAAGATAGGGGTAGGGGATTAAGAGGTACAAACTACTATGCATAAAATAAGTAAGCTACAAGGATATATTGTACAGGACAGGGAATATAGCCAATATTGTGTAACTTTAAATGGAGTATAATCTATAAACACATGGAATCACTATGTTATAACCTAAAATTAATATTTTAAATCAACTACACAATAAAAATAAAAACTGTTTTAGTCTTTAAATGAGAGGTAATTAAGTATTCTTAAGTAGTAGTTTGTCTACCTTTTCCATAAAGCTGCCATGCTATGGTACACTCTGCTGAATTCAACAAAACACCCAGACTTTGGACCAACAGAAACTGAGATAATCAATGGGTGTTGTTTTAAGCTACTAAATTTGTGGTAATTTTTTGCACAGTAATAGAAAACTAATGTGTTAATTTTGAATACTTGGATAATGTGATGTCCAATTTCTTCTTATTTCCTTTAATTTTTTTTAATGCAAAGGTAGCATACTAGAGAAACTTCCTTTCACTTAGAAATTACTCACATATAAGTTAATAAAGACTCATTAATTTATAGTTGGCTACTACTTCATTGTGTGTATGCACTATGGTTTATGTTTTGCTATTTAAGTAGATTCCAGTATTTCACCGTTGCAAGTAATACTTAAATGAATAACTTTGTACATATGCATGATTGCATTATAGAAGGTTAATTCCTAGAAATGAGATTGCCAGGTGAAAATGCAATTGTATATTTACTTTTATTAGATGTTGCCAACTTCTCCTCCAATTGTTGTGGGCCATTTTTGAATTCCAACAATTTAGGAGACTACCTATTTCTCTACAGCTTCCTTAACAGAGTATATCATCAAGTTTTCAAATTTTTGCCAATCTTATGGGTGAAAACAGTACCTCATTATAATTTTTATAGGCAGTTCTTTTATTGAGAGTGAAAGCAATCATTTTCATATGATTAAGGATAATTTTCATATTTTTGGTAAATTATTTGTTTTCATGTATTTTTAATAGGACTTTTGTTTCCCACTCAAAATGTTAAAGTTCTTTATATATTAGGAATGGTAAACCTATGTGATATATGTCACATAATTTTCCCTCCATTTTCATTTGTGTTTTGATTTTTCCTTGTGAAAGTTCTTTTGTGTGTAGTCAAATTTATTTTTAAATTTGTGCCTTCTGAATTTTGAGTCACAGAATGTCTTTCGCTATACTCAGTTTATAAAGGAATTCACCAATATTTTCTTCTAGTACTCATATAGATTTATTTTGTACATTTAGCTTCCTGATTTATTTAGGGTTTATTCTTATGTGTGGATTGAGAAAGAAACTGAATTACTTCTTTTTACAAGCACTATTTACTATTAAATTCACCTTTGTCTCAGTGATTTGAGATGCCACCTTTATTATGTATTATAATTCCTTATGTATTTGGGTCCATTTCTGGACTTTTGATTTTGTACCACTGGTCTGTCTAGTCATGTGCCATTAACATTCTTAATTACTGAGGCATTGTAGCATGTTCTAATATCTTATAAGGCTAGTCATCCTCATAGCTTTTCCTTTTCAGTGTTTTCCCAGATATTTTTTGCTCTTATTTTTCCACATAAACCTTAGTTTCAACTTATCTAGCTCCATATAACAAAGTGTATTGCTATTTTATGGGGATCACATTAAATTTATAAATTCATTTAGGGAGAACAGACATGTTTGCTGCTGTTGAGATGTCTAATCAAAAAATAAGAGATGTTCTTTATGTTCAAGTCTACTTTTTGTCTTTCAGAAGGGCTTTCTAGTTTCTTACAGGTTTCACACTTTTCTGCTAAGTTTACTCCTATTTTATCTTTTGTGCTGCTCTTGTAATAAGATTTCACAACTAATTCTGAAAAAAATTTCCAACTTCTTATCTGTTATTATTTTTTGCATATGATGGGTATCATTTTTTTGCTTTTCAATTTATATATTGCCAACTTGTTGAATTATTTCATTAATTGAGTTAAGAATACCTTTTATTCTCTAGGATTTTCCAGGTATACTATCATTTTTTTTACTTCTTTTCTAAATATTATGCCTCTAATTGATTTATCTTACCTAATTTAATTCCTTTCTTGTTCCCAACTTTGGCATCTATGGAGTAAGTGTAAATTTTTCTCTTAGACCTATTAGTATAATGAAGTACATTAATAGGTTTTCCAGTACTAAACCATTCTTGCAATTCTACTTGGTCATATTGGATTGTTTTCATAATGTGGTATTGGAGACTCTTCAATTATATACTTTTTGGATTATTTCTGGATGCAATATATTTTGAATCCTCAATGCTATGATGAAGACATGGTTATGGAGAATTCAAAATACTCCTATTTGTAAACAATGATGTATGTGTGTATATATAATTCAACTTTATTAATCCCTTGTCAGTGGTCCTACTTTTATCATTTTTTCTTTCACCTTGTTCTGTGAAGATTCATTTAGTATTTCTTTTATTAATTATATTCCCTTACATCCAGCACTTCCACGCATTGTACACTGACATTCTAAACTCCCTTCCCTGCTCTGTTTGCAGACTTCCACACATATCTGCTAAAGATGATGGTGAGCTACCATATTCCAGCACATCAAAGTGTGGTTACTTCACACCTGCTGATCCCTGCCAGTAAAAAATGATCAGCCTCAGCTGAGGTGTCAGTGCTTTCTGTATAGGCTTTCTGAAATAAGCTGCCAGCCAATTGTCTAAAAAGACCCTTACTTCAACCATTCCACTCTATCTCCCTTATCTACAACTTTCCCCCAGCCCCAAGTCTCCCTGTGGAATTTCCTGTTTCGCCTTAATGCCCCAAGTCACTCAGATTCACAGCAGCAAGCAACTGCTAAAGCACCAATATTTAGTTGAGAGGCCTCCTGGGGCTTGGAGCTTGGGAGTACAGTGCTTTCTTGGCCCTGCAAGGTGAAAAGCTTATCAATCTGCTCAAATGAGCTACCATGTCCTTGCAATAAGTTTTAACGTTAGGGACTTAGCTGCCTATGACATGGCACTCTGCCTCTAGTTCCAATGGCTTTCTGAACAGGATTTGCCTTCCCTAGAACCTCTGGGGATTTCTGATGAAAGCCCCCTACTTACCACATTTTTGGAAATAAAAAGTAATGATGCCATTTGTAATTAATGAATTTTTCAATCTTATAGCTCAGCCTTCTCAATAGTCTCAACAGTTGAAAGTCTTCATTCTTCTAAGAACTGCTTTCAACTTTAGAAGCAGAATTCATTGAGAATCAGATTCCGTAAGAGATTAAGTGGTATATTAGTAATATTACTTTTGGCCAAAAATGAGGTTTTAACTATAAAGAAATGAGTCTTTATTTTCTGGTTCATAAATTGGCCTGTGAAAGTAATTCTAAAAAGGAAGACTGTTGTGTATTTGGATTAGCTAATGAGTCATGGGAATAAAGAAGTGTGGCTTTTCTGAGATGACCCTAATAATTTAGATGCATAGGTTCTACTTGGTATGTTTATTTTAAAAATCTAACGGCAATTACATCATCTGTCAATTTACAATAGTGGTCAAAAGTGAAACACTGCTGACATTACTCCTCTCGGAACTTTATGTTTTCAGGTTTATACTGGAAGCTTTATAGATGCACACAAAGCTAGCTACAATGGCAACGATAATCATCATAGAATATGCACAAACTGAAAAGCAAAAATCCGCTTTTAAGGGCCACTGTAAAATTGATATTAATATATTCTCATTCAATATTAAACTGCTTCTATATAGTGCTGTAGTGTAATGAATCAGAGATTAAAGTCATGCTTCTAATGAACTTAAATAGGATAAAATTTCAATATATATTTTTGAAGTTTAAAGACAATATAACGGTCAATAGTGTGTGAAATTTTGTTTGCTTATGTACTCTTCTTTTGAATTTTTTTTTACACTTTGTGTAAAAATTGACAGTTAATTAACAACCTAGTCCAAGAGAAGTGTTTCTAGTGCTAATAAACAAAAGCTATTCTCAAAGAATATAAAATTTACCATGGACAGAAAAAAGTGAACTTTAGAGACAAATTACATAGAAATCATGTGATTAAAATACATAAGCTGACATAAAGATGTATGTGTAACTGCATATTATATATAATTTAAATCAAAGATTAAAATCCAGTGTATATAAATCTATAAACTTAATAAATATGTCTATATACATCTATATATACATACAAAAATTTAATAAATATATATGTGACATATATACACAAATACATATGCATACTTAAATACATACATATATGTCTTATTATGTAATAAAGAGTTCTTGTAAAACAGTGAGTTTTTATCTATTGCATGGCTTTATTAACTTACATAAATGTGACCTGGGAAGTGTTCTGAGAGTATTCATAAGAATAGATACTTCAAGTATGTAAAAATGAAACTCACATCAGAAAAAAATATTATTTATAGCACTGTCCTGTAATGTACATTTGGAAAGATTTAGAAAACTATACATTCTAATGGCAACATAATCATCATAATAGATTATAGGGTATTATTGTTAAGGTGTCTATGTTTTTGGATTTGTAGACTCAGAAAGAAAGGAAATACAAGATTCCTGGATGAAATAGCATATGATATGCTATTTCAATACTGAAAGAAATGGAGATGAGTTAGGGAGTATTTTCCTCCCATGGGTAGATTTGAAATACATTTACCAAAGAAACAAAGAATAACTATATTTTATAACATGCACAGTTGGAAGAACAAGAGAAGCTAGTAAATTAAACTGTCATAGGAAATCAACTAGAATGTTAGAAATGCATGTAACTTAACTAATGGCTGAGAAAAATATATTCAGTGCCAATGTAAAGTACTGGTCACATAACTTAAAACTCAGATTCAAACATGATGTACTCTGTTGCATTTTAATCTTTCTCAAGTTTCATTTTCTATCTAGCACATAGAAGACAGTGTCACCTTAAAAGTAGGTATCATCAGTGAAAGCTACATTCAATGTGTTTTGTTAAAGATACAACTACAGACGGTCTAATATTCTCAGTGATAATAAACCTAGTTTTATTTATCCTTTTAGTTTTTGGAAATTAATTTTATTTTCAAATTCATTCTGAAATGACTTGTCAAAATTTGAAAATAATCAAATTTAAATGCTTTTGGCTCAAGGTTATTTACATCTTGTATATTTTTCAGATAAAATGCAGTTCTTGTAAAAGTATGGTTTTCTTGTAATCAGAAGAAATATGGGGAGAGAGGTATTTTCTTCATCAGATTTTATATTGAGACTGCAAATTCAATAGTAAAACAGTATGTTGAATTACTAAAAACCTGTCTCTGAAAAACCTAAACATGTTATCTCTTTACCGTCAAAAAGCACATTTTAGTGGACTTAAAGTTTAAATCATGATGCCACAACAAAGTATTACAAAGTCATAATTTCCCTTAAGATAAAAGTAGAATAAGGATATAATATAGGAAACAGTCATTAGAATGTGTATTATAAAATTGGTTTAGAAACCCCAGTGTTATAATAATACAAACATGAGAAGGGGCTGTTTTTAACATACTTTAGTACAAATTACGTATTTTAATGAGCAGCTAAAGATAACTTCCAATATTAAAAGTACATGTTTTTTCCTGAACTAAAATTATCAAATTCTAAAAATTCATCAATACAAGGAGCATAAACTAAAATGTTACCAACTACTACTAAGTATGTGTGCATGTGTATATATACAAATGAAAAGTTAAAAGTTAATTATTTATTTTGTTGGTGGGAGTCTTAAGGGCACTTAAAATGGAATTTATATACCTATAACACTAAATGCCATTAACCCAATACAATAGGTACATGCTTTCATGAAAATGGACAGTAAGAAATACAAGAGGCTCTGATTCCTTTTCAGTATGATTGGTTCCTTTGAGGGAATTATAAATAGTGAACAGAGAACTGTTTAACTGAAAATTGACTCTTCATGGATATGTGATTAACTCTTTTGGGCAATAAAAATTAACATTTAACACTGTCATGTTTTAACAATGCTCTGAGGGTCTTGGGATAGAAACAGACAACAGCTATGTCTGTGACAAAGGATTAATTTGTCATGGTGGTGGGTTTTGGATTGCCCATGGCATGGATTGCAAACCTAAATGAATGGTCAAATTAGTCTAAAATCCACAAAGGCTGATAAATACTGTAGTGGCCTCTAAAAGGATATGCAGTTCTACTATACATGCATAACAGAGCTGTAATCAGACAATAGTGATATTAGCAAACTGTCAACTTGGCCACTTCCTTCTCAAAGAAGGAATAAGACACATACAACAGAGGAAACACCACAGAAAAAAGTAAACTTGCAGGTAACTGGAAAGAGAGGCATCAAGAGAAACCAGAAACAATTTAAAAAGATGGTATCTTGAGACGAGAAATAAAAGTGCATTTTCCCCTCTTGCCCATTATCAGGTTTTAAGGAGTGTATAGGAGAATTTAAAGTGTTAAAAGGAGCCAAAATATGGCCTATGATTTGATTAACTAGGTTGAACTCTAGGGGTCCTGGAAGTACTAGAGGTGATATCTACCATACAAACCCCAAAAAGCTAAGAGCCAAGACCACCACTTCATGCACAATGGCATCAGACCTGAGCGCAAAGGGAATCTGAAAGGTGTGAGAGTGGGTTTCTGGCAGCGCGAGGACTTCCGGTTTTACCTGTCTTTTACAGGCCTCGTGTTTTATACATGTTTGTAGTCACTTAAAATTTTCTGATAACCCTTTGGTAGGAATGCTAACGGGAGGTCTGAGATAGTAATAAAGAAGTACAAGTGAAGGTGAAAATGCATAAAAGTAATAACTAGAGAACTAATTTAGGTATAAGATCGCGTGAGGGTCAAAGGTGTGTGTGTAGGAGGTGTGGGAAGTGAGTGTCCTAGCACTTAAAAATGACACTAGGGGTAAGAAGGAAGATCTACAGTCTACAAACATTGACAATTATTGTCATAATTCCGACTCACTGAGGCTAAACATATGCAGAAACTATTTTTAAAGTTTAATTTAAAACTATTCCATTGCACTTCTTTATGCTGGCATTAGATGAGGCTCTAAAGAAATACGGGAAATATTTCCAAACAAATCTTCGTGTTATTTTAACATATCGAATGCAATGTCTTAGATAACGCTTTTTTTGAGTCACCTTTTAACGTGTGATTTGTGCATTTTCCTATCAGTTTATTAAAATAATATATGCATTTACTATACCATTGATTGCATTACAAACATTATAGTGCCATAATACTATTTTCAGATTGTAATGCATAGAGCTTACAATATACATAAAAGAAACAGACACTATCACCTTGCATAGATTGTTCTTTTTCCCTCTTCATGGCAAAACACCATTTGTCAAGACCGAGATTAACTACCACAGTCTAGTGACTAAAGCAGACACTGCAACAAGAAAAAAATTGCATTTAAAGGAAGAAATGGAATGAAGAAGCAAATGAAAGAAATAAGTACAAATTCATTCATCTAAATAAGAATCAATAAAGATAATAATAATACTTTTATTGCTTAAGAACAATCTCAAAAAAAATTCTAGGAAACATAAACATGAAAAATACAGGAGTAGCTAGGAGGAAAAGAAAGCTATAGCCTATGTTTTGGAGAGAAGAATAGAGAAGCTCATTAATTTTAACAACATTAAAATATTAGCTCATTACTTCTTAGTCATGGTTTAAAATATAAATATATGTTCCTTAAAGATTTACAGAAAAGTCATTAAAAAAAGAAATATAATTTAATAGTTTAAAAATTATTTAGAGGGGAAAATCAGAAAATTTAATCAAATACAAAGCAGGCAATATAGAATGTGGATAGAGCTCAAAATCATAAATTTGAGTAAAAAAGCAAATTATATCATTATATGTATAAAATGATGATGTCATTTAAGTAAATGTCAAATATCCCCCACACAGACATACACCCCACAGACTGGAACCACACACACCAAATTCTTAATGAATTCTTGCTTCTGGGAAGGTAGGAAAAGGAATGAGATTGGAAGCAGTAGTGACAAAGGGGAATTTATCTTTATCCTATTAAAAATATATCTGCCTTCCTACAAGATACTTAATATAGTTGTCTATAATAACCTATAATGAAAAAGAATATGAAAAGGAATATATGTACAATGTATGACTGAAACATTATGCTGTACACCAGAAATTGACACATTAACTGATTTTATTTATATATATATATATATATATATATATATATATATATATATATATATATATATATATTTGCCTTAAATAATAGTAACAGCGACTAATGATCATTCAGGAAAGTTCTAGCCATTCAGTGGTCTGTCAAGTATTTATTGACACTATTTGCCAGACACTGGTACAAATCAGAAAGAACTATTCTGGGGAGACCAATTAAGCACATTTTACATTGTCACCTGTCTTAGATTAGCCAGAGCTATGTACTTGGGTGCAGACTGTCTATTTGGGAGGCAATCCCAAGAAGAAGAAGTGAAGAATGGGAATGGTGAGGCAAGGAAACAAAGAAAGCCAATAAACAGTTTTAATCAGTGGGTTATTGCTGTAAGCAACTGGGGTACAATCTTGCTGGAGACCTCTGAGAAACCATGCAGAACAGTCTTCATAATTGTCTATCTGGAGGATAGGGAGGCTACAATGTTCTACTTCTACTTCTCTATCTTTCTACACTGAGAAAGCATGGATTTATTCACTATGAACCACAGATCACTGACCATATAGTATTCTCTCCTCTAACAAGCCATAACAGAAGAGAGTGATTCAGGAAAATCTGAGTCATACTCAGATGAGCACGGTACCCTAGAACATATGGAAACCTGCCAAGTATTGACTTAAGAAAACTGTCTTCAGTAGGCAAACAAATCAGCTAAATGGATGAACAGCCAACTTCATTTTCCTGCCTAAAAATATTTTTGACTTGCTCTGAGTAAAATGTATAACTAGTTACAGTGACCACCATTGACTCCTACTACGGAAGCAGGAGAAGAACATGATCTTTGGAGACAGACAGACACCGTCTTGACTTTCTGCTCCTCCATTTGCCAGCTGAGTCAGGCTGTTAAATTCTCTGACCATATTTCCCCAACTATAAAACAAGGATAAAAGATGAATGGCAGAGGATTATGAGAATGCTCTGAATTTCAACCTCCAGGTCCTCCTATCAACTGTCTACTCCACCTCTCCATTTGGAGGTCTCAGTGACACAAAGAGACTCACACACACGGACAGGACTTCTAATGTGTTCCTGGAAACCTACCCCTTTCCCATCTCACTTGATGGCAACTTCATCCTTCAAAAAACTCAGGCCAAAACCTTGCAGTCATCCTTGACTCTCTTCTTTTTCTTACCGCCTATGTCTAGCATGTCAAAAAGTTCGCTTGGGTTTACTTTCAAAGTGGATTCCAGATATGACTACTTCTTGTCATCTATTCTGCTACAATCTTAGTATGAGCCAGTATATATTTCGCAGAAGCCTAACAATTCTCACTGCTTCTGCCCTGGCCCTTCAACAGTCTATTGACTACACAGCAGCTAGAATGATCTTTTAAAGGTAAAAGTTACAGCATGTCACTCTCCTGCTCAGAACCCTGGAGTGGGTGCCTATCTCAAAGTAAAAGTCAAAGAACTTAAAATGGTCTACAAGACCCTGGAAGGTTGGCCCCCACCCACTGCCTCTATAATCTGATCTACTACTGCTATCCTTGTTCATTCTACTCCTTCCATTCCATACTGGCCTCCTTGCCAGGTATGCTCCCATCTAAAGCCTCTGCACTGGCTGGTTTTATTTTCCCAGATAAATGTAGATAAATGTATGGCTAAAATCTCTCACATCCTTCACATCTTTACTCAATCATCATCTTTTCATTAAGATTCATCCTAGTCATCATACTTAAAATTGTAGCCAGTCTCCCTCTCATTCTCCACTCTTGATCCCCACTCCCCGCCATTTACTGTACAATCTTTGCTATTCAAAGTGTGTTCCTAAACTAGCAGGACTCAGCAACTTGCTAGAAATGCAAAATCTCAGGCTCCCACCCAAGACCTACTGTAATAATCTGCATTGTAACAAAATCCCCAGGTGATCCACATGCATATTAAAATTTGAGAAGCAGGGCCATATGTCATTTTCTACAGCACTTGTCAACTTTTACATACCTTTAAGGCAATAATCTATTACAGTTTTTGCCTAAGTTCCACAAGGATGTGGATTTTTGTCTTTTTTATTCACTGCTTTATCCCAATTTCTCCAACAGAACTGGGCACATGAAGAAGTACTCAAAAATACTTGTTGAATGAATGAATGCATGCATGCATAAGTAAAGGATATCCACAATAATATGGATAGAACATTACTTAACCTATACTGAGTGTTTAACAAATGACAGTTCCTCTTCCTTTTCTCTCTGTACGAATTACAGTTCATAGTCAGTGCTTCAGCGTCTTAACAAGAATATACTTTGCCAGAAACCAACCATCAAAAGTTCATAAAAGACAGAATTTGTATTTCATCACTTTGAAATTATAGATGAACAATCTTCTAATCTGTTCCTCCTCACCAACTGCCCAATGATTACTGGATTTATTAAAAAAGAGACAAACACATTAGCACTAATGGAAGGAGCTTTTAGAAAGTAAAATTTGATCTGCACAGTCAAATGACTGCTACATATGATAATTAGTAAAACAAATTGCACTAAATGTGTTATTTCATAGGACATTTGAGTTGGAATCACTTGTCCAAAGAACAATAAATCATAAGCATGAGAATTCCTTATAAAATTAAAAATCCTAAAGACTCTCTCATGTTGCTGAACAAAATCACAGTGTCTATTAAAGAAAAAACTCAAACACAATGGATAATTCACAACTACCACCCCCTTCTGCAAAGTAGAAGTGTTTTCAGGAGCTACCTAAAGTAATAAAGTAAAGAAAAGGTAGTTTATGCATAAGGCAGATAACTGAAATTTAAAACTAAGTTGAAAACCTTAAAAGACACTTTGTTAAGTGTATGTGTGTGTGTGTGTGTACAGTTGACTCTTGAACAACACAGGTTTCAACTGCAAGGGTCCATTTACATGCAATAGTACTGCATGATCCACAGTTGAATGTATCTGCTGATACAGAACCAAGAATACGGAGGAGTCATGTATATGAAGAGCCAACTAACTGTAAGTTATACTTGAATTTTCCACTTCGGGGAGGGTCAGCGCCCCCTATCTCCCCCACTTTATTCAAGGGTCAACTGTATGTGTGTGTGTATGTGTGTGTATAGAGAGAGTTCATATATATATATACAGTTTATATATTTATATATATCACATTTTATATATGTGTGTGCCCTATCAATTTTTAGATAAGTGCATGTTACCATTTGACATAAATAGCATTATTCTGGTAAATATTTTACTGACATGATACTTAAGCTATAAACCTTGGTAAAAGCAAAATTAAAAAAACATTTTCAAAGTTCAAACCAGAAAGAAAAGGGATAATATATCTTAGTAAATTAAAATTACAAACTGATTCTGATCATAGGTACCACAAAAAGAGTAAAAATACAAGCCACAAACTAAGAAGTTATTTGCAGTATGTATTACTAGCAAAGAAGCGGTATTCAGAACATTAAAATACTCCTTTGAATCAACAGGATTAAGACAAATAACATAAAAGTAAAGTGGGCAAACAAAGGCTAAAGTCTTGATTACAGATGTGGCTGAGCCTGCTTGTGGATAAATGAATTGTTATAACACATATGACACAACACATACTTAGCATTACCTAATATGACTCAAAATATGAATGCAGACCCAGCAGTTCATACCCTGGAGACATTTTTCCACATGTACACCAAGAGACAAGTACAAGTGTAGTGACAGCAGCACTGTTGATAATACCAAAAAACTCAAAACACCCTAAATGTCCATCAACAGTAAAATGGGTAAATTAAATTGTGGTATATTCATGCCATTAAAATTATACAGTAATAGAAACAAATAAATACTGATACTGCCACCATTATAATATTATCTTAAAATACTAAATAAAAAATAAGCCACAGAAGAATTAATATATTCAAATGAATACATTTATATAACAAAATTAGCAAAACCAAGCCATATATTTTTCAGTTAATGTATAATATCTTTTAAAACTATAGAGAAAAGGAAGGAACTGAGTAACCTAAAATTTAGGACAGTAGCTACACATCAAATTAGCTGCATCTGAAGGGAGAATGGGAGTTGAGAACCAGGCAGCCACACCACAGTGGGTTTATCAAGTGTGGTAGTGTATTGCTTTTTTTTCGAAACTTGTGGCTGATACAGAGGAGTCTATTTCTGTTTTTATTTTTTAAACTTTCTATATGTGGTGCAAAAGTTATTTTTTATCTACAACATATTTCACATTTCTTTAAAAGTATAATATAAATAGATAAGTGAAAGGCACTATAGTAAATCAATATAAAAATATTTCACAATTCAGTAAATAATATCATTACACTTCCTAGTAAACATTCTTTTATACAAAGTAACTAACTAAGTAGATATTTCCTCCAGCCCAATTTAGACATGACCATGTCAGAGATCCGTGTTACACTTTCTGCTGTACCTACTGTAGGACTAATTGAAAGAAGCAACTATAATCAATCAATAAATTAATGGCAACTGAGAAGGGCTGGGAAGAAATCACATCATCCCTGATTTTAACATTAATTTATTTAACTATTCCTAAAACCCATCTTTGAGACAGGTATCTGTTAGAGAGTTTAATATTTCTTGAGTTGGTAATTCTATGGCTTCCCTTGAATTGGGAAATTTTTCTCAGTTCGTAAAATGAAACACCTTTGACATCATTTAAGATATCTCTCTCTGTAGGCCATCGCTGAGTTTAAGCATATGCTTATTTTGCTAGTTGCTTTTTTCTATCTTTATAGTAGAACTTTGTTCCCGCCACCTCTTCCAAACTTTTACCTAAATTCTATTCAGTAAACATCTGTACAGTTTGCTGTAGAAGTTGAAGCTGAGTAAGAGATCATTCACTGAGTGAGACACTTCAAATGGGTTACTTGAGATTTCCCTTGATTCTTTATAAGGCCAGGGAAATTATAACTCAGTTAACTAACTTTTTCATAAATTTCATTTCAAATAAACTAAGCAGATCTAGTCAAAGTGTACTTCAGAGACGCAAGACAAAGAGATTCTTACAGGCAGAAAGCAAGACTGTTTGTGTTCATGTGTATGTTTGTTTTTTTCTAATAACAAACACCAAACCCATGTTTTTCACCAGAACAACAACAAAATTCTCCAGCTTTCCTGGGAATTCTGTAATTCATTAAATGATTTACATAAACATTTTGACTACATTTAAGTTCTAAATCTTTTGGTATTTGTTTCATGAATCCAAAGAAATACATGGGCATGTACTTTGCTCAATATATTTTTGCAGAAAAGTATTTGAGAACATTCAAAAATAACTGCAAGAGGTTTTTTTTTAATAACTGCAAGAGTTTTAATCCCTCTTTTACTAGTGCAACAATCAGTTTGGGAATCTGAAAAGTTTGCATTAAATATTTTAATAAAAATAAATGGGGAATAGAATTTTAAAAGTGATTTAAGCTAAAGAAGGATACTGAAACTTCTGAGCAAAGGGAATTCTCTATCTTCTCCTGTCAAAATGAGTGCCCTAATTCTTTTCATCAAAAACAATCATTATGATATCCAAAGTCATTGAATATTCTGCTTTTATTTGTGAGTGGCACAATATAAAACTTTTGCAGAAAAAGCTTTGAGAATGTCAATCATTCAACCTGCAAATACCTACCACACTCAGAATACATTTAGCCCAAAATGTGCTATCCAAATTACTTAAATTTTATATTAAACATTCCTTTGGTAAAATCAGTATTACTTTTACAACAATATTATTAAATTTGCAATGGGAAGGTCTGAAAGTATAGGAAATATTTGTCAAAAATAATGGACATTCATAAAAAATTCATGAGTATATCCAATTTTACTGCTACTGTTTCATTGGACACATGTCTTCACCCTCTTCACACAGGATAAACTGACTGAGAATCATTGTGGATCAATACGAGTCAATGAGAAATTTAATCATTAGAAAAGTAACTGACACTGTCTATAGATGCACTGAGGCGACAGCTTCTGCTACAGTGGCATGGCATTTGCATAAATAAAGCAAAAGAGAGTATTATGTTTCAAGAGAAATAGTGAACACCAATCAAGGTCATGGCATTAAGAAAGTCCAGTGAGGTTCAGCCAACTTGACTGATTTCACTAAAATTCTTTAGGTTTTACAAATCAATTTTGATTTTTTAAAAAAATCATTTACAGTGCGCTTTTATTAAATGCGTGCATTTGGATAAATATAGCTACATTTGAAACTGCAGCTTGAGAGTCTTCACGTTTATTTTTTAAGTAAAAACATTTTAAAAATGAAAACTCAGCACCTAATTTTGTTGTCAGTTAAATGTGTATTAATATGAAGGTGTCTCATTTAAAACAAAATCTGAAAAATGTGTGAAGAAAATTTGTAAGTAATTTATTTTAATATATTTAATTTCTGATATTCAGGAAAATCTAGGACAGATAGTATATATTCTAGCACACAGTTTCTATCTATTTTTATAATTTTCTGACATAAAATTGAACTGTCAAATATTATACAGACATTCTAGTTCTTCCTATATAATGAAAACATGATCATTGACATTTTTTCACTTATACTTGTGTTTTCTTAAAATTGTGCTAGTATTATGGACCAAAATAACCTTGAAAATCACCTATGCCTATAGAAATAGAAAAATAAATATAGATATAGTAAATGATGGGTGAAACCAAGTAAGGTAAGTAAGCATTTTAAAGAAGTTTCCAGAAATTATGGAAGATTATATTCAACCGAAAGAAGTGTGGCCAACTTTAGCCATTGTTTTTATAAATCTTACTGATTATTTCTGAATAAAATTTAGTAAAAAAATATTCTTAAATTAGCTGAAGATATGAATAGACATTTGATCTTTTTGGTAAGGTTCCCTGCACTTTTACAAATTAACCACCAAATTAGATCCAGCTATTTTAAGACAGCAACTTGCATGTTAAAGTATATTAGGCATATTCAATACTATTGCAGTTATTTAAAAGTCCAAATCTAGGTTTTAATGGAGGTATCTCCAAATTTCCATAAGAAGGCATTAAAAATCATTCTAGCTAACCATTTCTTTCATTACAACATTGACATAATTCCACAGTTTTAAGTAGAGAAGAAATGATGGCCTCTTTTGAATGCATGTAAGACAAACATATACTCTTCATACAGAAACAGGCTCAGAATTTTATACATTCATTTAAAAATTATTTTTAGAAACATCAAGCTTTTTGCTTTCATCACTAGATAAAATCAACTTAAACACCCATTAATCAGGGATTGGTAAATAAATTCTGCTATGGCCACAGATGTGTTAGAAGAATATTTAATGACACGGAAAAATTGAGAATTCATTTTTAAGAGAAAGAAAAGAATGTTACCCAGAAGTATGTAGATTATAATCTAAATGTTTTTAAAAGAAACTATGTAGTTTTTTTTAAAAAATTACAGTTGGTGGTCCTACATGATGGAATGGCAACAAATTTTCCCTCTTTTTATGCTTCTCTATGTTTTCTAAATTTACCTCAGTGAAAAAAATTATTTTGTGATAAGAAATCATATACTCTTAAACTCACATTTTTTGCTAAAATCAGATGGCAAGATTCGTAACTGAAACAGAATTAAGACAAAAGGGCACAATTACTCGTCTAGAAATACAGACCATTAACACAAATAGACCATATCATCAGTGATTTAATGTCATTATTTATTTTATTATGTTATTGTTTTCACTTTTAGATTATATTTTCACAAGTCATTAAGTCAGACAAACAATATGGAATTTCTAATAGATGAAAATCATTTGATGAGCACAGAGCTGTTTTTAAAAGATATCATAAATGTTTGGTTTTACTACAGTTTACAAGACAGTGCTTATCTATATCCTGACAATTAAAGTGTGGTTATTTTCCCGATCCATGAAGTGTGGGATCATTTATTCTTTCAAATATACAATGCTAAACCCCTGATCACAGGGAGAGAATCAGTAACAAATGGCAGACTCTAAGTTTTATGTGACTATTTAACAACATCAATAGCACAAGCTTGCATAACTGTCTGTCAATTTATTGGTTTAACCATCTAAACAGTCTTTTAGCTTTTTCAAAACAAATAATAAAAGCAACCTCAACAATAGCATATATCACCCGAGGAGTTTTAAGGAGTTACAACATACAAAGTATAGAAACTTTAGAGAGCACTGATAATTTTATTTGAGTATTGCTCGTCACTAAAATAATTGTTTTAATTTATTCCTAATATTTTTCATAACGTATTTTATTCTAGAATAAAGTTATAATATTTCTGCAAATTTTCCTTTAAATCTTTCAGTTTCAGGAAGTGTAGTCAAATAATTAACAAGCTAATTAGAGAGAGAATATACATAATAAATACAACAAATAATTTCTTCTTTTAATAGACTTTTTTTTTAGAGCAGTTTCAGGTTTACAACAGAATTGAGCAGAAAATACAGAGTTCCCACATAGCCCTCCCCACCCATATGTACATACTCTCCTACCCTCAACATCCCTCATCAGTGTGGCATATATGGTACAATTGATGAACCAACATGGGCACATTATTGTCAATCAAAGTCCATAGTTCACATTAGGGTTCACTCTTGATGTTGTACATTCTATGGGTTTTGACAAATTCACAATGACATGTAGTCACCATTATAGTATCATACAGAATAATTTCATTGCCCTAAAAATCCCCTGTGCTCCATCTGTTGATCCCTCCCTCCCTCCCTCTCCCCAAACCCCTGGAAACCACGATCTTTTTATGTTTCTGTAGCTGTGCCTTTTCCAGAATGTCATCTGGTTGGAATTGTACAGTTTATAGCCTTTTCAGACTGGCTTCTTTCATATAGTAACATGTCTTTTTAAGTTTCTTCCATATCTTTCATAGCTTGATAGATTTTTTTTTACTGCACATATATTTTTTAATTTACATATATGTACTGTTTATTGTTTCTAAGACGTTTAGAGCTTTAGCTTTTTAAACTTATAGTTATCAAAAGAATAAAGCCAACCACAAAATAAGAATTAACTCAGAAAGATACATACACCCTGCTATTAACAGCAACATTGTTTATAACTGCAAAGATATGGAAGCATCCCAAGTGCACATCAACAGTTGAACAGATAATGGAGATGCAGTATGTGTATATGTATGTGTGTGTGTGTGTATATATATATACATATATATGTGTATATATATATGTATATGTATGTGTGTATGTATGTGTGTGTATATATGTATATATATATAGGAATATAGCTCACCCATAAAAAAGAAGGATATTTTGCCACTTCATTCACTTTTTTTTTACATTTTTATTGATTTATAGTCAGTGTATAATGTTGTGTGAATTTCCAGTGTAGAGCACAATTTTTCAGTTATATTTGAACATACATACATATATTCATAGTTGCATTCTTTTTTGCTGTGAGTTATCACAGGTCTTGTATATATTTCCCTGTGCTATACAGTATAATCTTATCTATTCTGCATATGCCTGTCAGTATCTATAAATTTCAAATTCCCAGTTTGTCCCTTCCTACCTCCTCCTCCCTGGCAACCACAAGTTTGTATTCTATGTCTATGAGTCTGTTTCTGTTTTGTATTTATGTTCTTTTTTTTTATATTCCACATATGAGCGATCTCATATGGTATTTTTCTTTCTCTTTCTGGCTTACTTCACTTAGAATGACATTCTCCAGGGACATCCACGTTGCTGCAAATGGCATTATGTTGTCTTTTTACGGCTGAATAGTATTCCATTGTATAAATATACATCTTCTTTATCCAGTCATCTGTCGATGGACATTTAGGCTGTTTCCATGTTTTGGCTATTGTAAATAGTGCTGCTATGAACATTGGGGTGCAGGTGTCTTTTTCATTCATTTTTTTCACTTCAAAAACCAGAATTTTATAACTGGCAAAGACATTTCCATTACATCAAAAACAACAAAACACCTAGAAATAAACTTAACCAAGGAGGTTACCTATACTCTGGAAAACTGAAATGACACAAAGAAATGGAAAGATTTCTTAAGCTCTTGGATTGGAAGAACCAACGCTATCAAAATGGCCACACTGCCCAAAGCAATCCAAAGATCCAACCCAACCCCCATCAAAATACTCACGACATTCCTCACAGAACTAGAACAATTCCAAAATATATAAGGAACCACAAAAGACCCCGAACAGCCAAAGCAATCTTTTGTAGGTCTTTTTTTCCTCTTTCTTCTTTTTGTTCTCTTTTCTTACGATTTGATGACTAGAGAAGGTCCTTTAACATTTGTTGTCAAGCTGGTTTGGTGGTGCTGAAATCTTTTAGCTTTTGTTTATCTGTGAAGCTTTTGATTTCTCCATCAAGTTTGAACGAGAGCCTTGCTGGATAGAGTATTCTTGGTTTTAAGTTTCCCCCTTGCATCACTTTAAATATATCATGCCACTCCCTTCTGGCCTGTAGTTTCTGCTGAAAAACCAGCTGATAACCTTATGCGAGTTCCCTTGTATATTATTCGTTGCTTTTCTCTTGCTAATTTTAATATTTTCTCCTTATCCTTAATTGTTGTCAATTTGATAACTATGTGCCTTGGTGTGTTCCTCTTTGGGTTGATTCTGTGTGGTACTCTCTGCGCTTCCAGGACTTGGGTGACTATTGGGGAAGTTTTCAGTTATTGTCTCTCCAAAAATTTTCTCAGGTCCTTTCTCTCTCTTTTCTTTCTGGGACCCCTATCATGTGAATATTAGAGCGCTTCATTTTGTCCCAGAGTTCTCTTAAACTATCCTCATTCCATTTTATTCTTTTTTCTTTTTTCTGTTCTGAAGTAGTGATTTCCACTAATCCGTCTTTTAGCTCACTGATCAGTTCTTCTGCCTCATTTAGTCTATTCTTGGTTCCTTCTAGTGTGTTGTTCATTGCAGTGATTTTATTCTTCAACTCTGTTTGAGTATTCTTTATAGTTTCCAACTCTTTGCTAAAAACTTCACTCTGTGCATCTATACTCCTCTTGAGTTCTCTGAACATCTTGGCCATCATTACTTTAAACTCTTTCTCAGATAAATTACCTATCTCCTCATCACTTATTTCTTCTTCCAGGATTTTATCTTGTGCCTTGGTCTAGGAGATATTCCTCTGCTGCCTCATATTGTCTATCTTTCTATGTGTTTGCGGATTCCTTTCACAGGCTTTGGGATTATTGTTTTCTTATTTCTAGCATCTGCCCCTGGTGGATGAAGCTTATGCAGGTTTCCTGGTTGGAGGAGCCAACACCTGCCCACTGCTGGGTGAAGCTTGGTCCTGGACCTCTGGTGGGTAGGGCTGTGTCTAGAGGCCTTTGTGGCTCAGGAAGTCTGATGATGGGTGTGGCAGTGTTCCCACCTTGTCTGTTGCTTGGCCTAAGGCTTCCCTACAGGTTGTTGGGTGGGGCTAGGTCTTGGTGCTAATGATCCAATCAAGATGTCAGCCTCCAGGAAAGCTCATGTAGAGGAACACTCTCAGAATGTCTGCCACCAGCTTTTATGTTCCCTGAATGAGCTGCAGCTGTCCCCTGCGTCCCCAGGAGACCTTCCAAATCCAGCAGGCTGGTCTGGCCCAGGTTCCTAAAAAATCACTGTCTCTGCCCTTGGACCTGGTGCACGTGAGTTTCCATGTACGCTTCTGAAGTGAATGGAGTCTCCATTTCCTCCAGTCCTGTGGGGCCCCCCGAACCATGCCCTCCTGGCCTTCAAAACCAGATGTCCTGGAGTCTCTTTCTCTTCCCAGTGCTGGGACCTGAGCTGGGGAGCCTGACATGGGGCTTAGAGCTCTCATTCTTGTGGGAGGGACGTTGCAACTAAACAAATCTTCAGCTGAAAGTTCTGGTCTAGATGGCGGAGTGGTAGGACCAAGAGCTTGCCTTTCCTCGCGACTACAATTAAACCACAACTGAATGCTAAACAGCCATCAAAAAAAGACTGGAACCTAACAAAAAAGATCTTATGCAACTGGAAACATAAAGAGGTAACCACAGCAGGACAGTAGGAGAAGCGGGCTCAAGTAATAATTTCAATATGTATGTATTATGTACTTTCCAAATTGTTATATGATTACATTAAGCATGCTACATTTCTATTACCAATCCATTTATTTTGAATAAGGCATGCCATTTTATTATATTCCTACCATGAATCTCACTCCACCAAATTTTATTTATATGAAAGGAATCACCTAAGCACATATTCCTAAACACATTTAGTTTATAGCAATCTAGTATATACATATGTACCTAAGCACATATTCCTAAACACATTTAGTTTATAGCAATCTAGTATATACATATGTAATATATAGAAATATAGCACAAGTATATAGCGATATAGTAAAACTGTATAGGTTAACGGATTTATTTTGAGAGAGAAAGAGGTAGTTACTTCTAATGGCAGGTCTCTTGCCCTTCTCATAGTCTCTTCAATATTTTAAATCAGTGACATGGATAAAATCAGATGGAATAATTATGCAATTTATCAGTCACGTGAATCTGGATGGGTTACCGAATAGAGGATAAAAGTATAAAAATCCAAAAGGATCTTGATGAGGCGAATTGAGGCCTAATAACAGCACAAATTTATCAATAATAAAATATACTCTATACTTGGATCCCAAAACATAAAAGGTACAAAAACAAGGTAAAGAAGATATGATTTGGGATAAAAATAAAATTAAGTAGCAGCAGCAGCAGTAGTAGTAGCTGAGTTTGGTTTTAATTGAGTATAAGCACAATTATTTTCAGCAGGATGATGAAGCTATGAAATACTGGGAAACGTGAACACAGGTTGCCTTTCCAGAAAATACAGTAACTCTACTGTAGTGAGTATAGTCTATTGTGGAGTAGAAAGATAAGACAATACCTGTCTATTCCTTCTGAGGCACATAAACGAACCATGGCTCATACAGAGAAGAACGGGTAGGATAATAAAATAACTCAAATATGGGTTGTATTTTTAAAATATTTTTAACATCTACAACATATCCAGTATTGTGCTAGGTATTAGAGAATAAAGATCTACTCTTGCTATGAAGAAATTTATAATCTAGTATCAAGAATAGGAGAGTAAAGAAGAAATGATAATGGTTATATTGAGGCAGTTCTTAACTCAATACAAGAACTTTCTACCTTTCAAAACAGTCCAAAGACTGTACCTCATTGGAAAGTAATGAGTTCCCTTTTACCAGAGGTTTTCAAGCATAATCTCCATGGACATAGATCATCTGACTTGACTAGAAATGAGGGGATTCAAGAATCAGATATCTGTTATCTTCAAGCCCCTTTGAGATTTAATCCTATATATGAATTCAGAAGGAGGAGAGATCAGGCTCAAAGAAATTTCACAAGACCTGGGATTGTAGTCAAATAGGATTCAGATGTTTGGTGAGGAAAAGGGATACTATTACAAGCCAACAGTATAAGCATAGCTATGGCTCTGGGAATGTGTAAGATAATTTTGATGAGAATGAATAACCCAGTATGAGTAGAAGATGTCTATGTTGGAAAGTAACAGGATATAAGTATGGTATGCTAACTTGGACTCTAGAAAGAATGTAAGTTTCTTGCTGCAGGTTACATCCCATGCTGAGCAAAGACTTAGTATAAGGAAAGTGAATGTTTGCAGTTAAGGATGTTGCCCTGCTTTTTATAAGGCGAGTTTACAAAGAAGGTAACCAAAGCAGGGATGCTATTCGAAGACATGTTTGGTCTAACTGGAGATTTTTCTGATATTTGAACAAAAGTAAAATCATGAAATTAAGAAACAAGTCATGGACAAATGATTTAAACTTCAGAGCAAGTTAAAACAATGTGTCATTGGAAAATACGAAACTCTAGAACAAAAGCCACCTTTCACAAGGTTTTTTGTTGATTGTACCTCTGATTTTGTTCTCTTTTTATCTTTCCTTATCCCAGAACTCTGTGGGGAGCCAGTGTCCTCCATTTAGCCTCTCCCATTTTTCAAAGTAAATACGTATTTCAGAGCTAGAGTAGAGTACTATCTCTGAAAATACACAGAAGAATAAAATATATCACAAATTCAATGAGTAATAATAGAATAATAAATATTTCCTTAGGTGCTATTATCTAAACTATGTGTTAAGGATGTTAGAGTGACTGTTTTACAAATTTCTGCCATTCAGCCATTAATCCAATATGCAGAAATCCAATAAATTAAATGCAGTACTTTACAGATCCACATTTGTAGTTCACTTACTACCTAATTCTAATAATGGTAGAAATCATATTCTGTTTTCTTCAGTTTAAACTGACAGTAATTACTATGAGGGATCCCATTGTCTTCTACAGTTTACTCTTGACATTTTATTTCAGTTTTATGAAATGATGATTGACTGTCAAATTATTTCCAAGATTACTCTAATTCATAATGAACAGATCATTTTTCATGACTTCCAAAAAGAAAATTAGCCTAACTGATTTAATGAAAATGCTGGCCAATCTCCACAATATTAAAAAAATGCATTCAAATGTCCTATATATTCTTTTTATCATTTTTACATGAATAGTGGTGGTGGTGGTAAGAGCACATGTGTGTTGCAGGGCAGGCATGGGTGGGTGTGCCTGTGCACATTAGCAGTATTTATCTCTTTACTAAGTAAGTGGTCAAATGCCAGTTTTCCTGTTTAGCATCTGGGTTTTACAGTATGGGCTCTGGGGTTAGACAGACTTGGATTCAAATAATTTTCCACCACTTACTGGTTAAAACAATTTACCTTTCTCAAAGTCACTTTGCTGAATCTGGGAAATTAGAACAATAAAAGTACCTGCCGGTGATGGCCAGATTTATGTGACACTATAGCTACACCATAGACCTTAGTCAATCAAACACTAATTCAGGTGTTGCTGGGAAGGCATTTTGTAAATGTGATTAAAGTCTACAACCACTTAACTTTAAGCAAGGGAGAATATCTTAAGGAACAGAGCTGAGGCTCCCCTGAAGAAGAAAAAAGTCTCTCTGTAGACTACAGCTTCAGCTCATGCCCAAGAATTCTAGCCTGCCCTTCTTGACTGCCTGCCCTGCAGATTTTAGACTTGTATAGCCAGGCCCCAAAATTGCTTAAGCCAATTCCTTGTAACAAATCTCTTAATATGTATTTCCTACTAGTTCTGTTTCGCTGGTTGAGCCCTGACTGATATGCTTACCACAGCTTTTTTTATGAGGATGACAAACCTAGTGACTGGCATAAAGTTGTATGGCAAGTACGTAATAAATGCTAACAAAAACTTTAAAGAATTTTAAAAAGTACAGGTTACCCTCCCAATTCATAGAGAGTACCTAGAAATCTCCGGTCCTCCACCAATCCTACTTTTGCCTTTGTTTTTCCTTTTGTAGAGACTTATTCCATGCCATACTGGCTGATTTTAAGGGCTTTATGATGATGGACTCACCTCGGATGTCTTGACCTTCAGTTTATGAGAGTTCAGTATTCTCAGAGGAATTTAAAATCATACTGGACTTTTTAAAAATTCAACATAGATGATATGATGCATTCAGAATTAATTTGTTTCCTTTTTTCCTTTGACTACAAGGAGGCTCAGAGCCAAATATAGAACTCATTTAGCTTCAGCAAGCCTACTGTATATAGCTGACAGATAAAAAAATTTACATTTTAGAAACTATGCTACAAAAATATTTTCATTTCATAATAATTGAATTTAAGCTAGCATTTTCAACAGACACCCTTCTTTTGAGAGACAGTAAACCCATACCATGGCTTAGGTTACAATGATTTTTACCTTATAGTTCATATAAGATTCAAATTCACAAACAGCAAGAAGCATCCACAATCCTAGGGCCAAATGTTAGATACTTGGATGCGGTACACTTGAGTTGGGATCAGGAAACCACTCATTTACACGTGTCTTGTGTGCATTCTTGGTCAACAACCGAAAGCACCCTTGCCTTTCTGCAGGGCAGAGCAATAAACCCAGATAACTAATTTTTTTTAAGATAAAAAATGTTGAAAATAAACAATGGGGGAAGGGGGTTGATTGTAGAATAGAGACAAGATTTATGTTGTCAAAATTGTTCTCTGTGGGAAAATGATTCTTACAGTCCCTGAATCTTAACAGAGTTTCTAAGGAAACAAGTTCTCTTCAAGTATAAGTTGTAGGGTTTACACTGATCTTGTACAGACTAATCTCCAAATGGTTCCTGGCCAGAGAAGCTAAGCTTAAAACAAATCAATAAAATGCTCAAATAATATAATTCTCAAAAAACTTTCCTAGAAAAATTTAAAGATTGTAAGTGTTATCAGGATTGGAACAGCCATAGCTAAAGGCTATTTTTATGTCAAATATCGTATCTAGAAACTTGGGCTTAAAATTGTCAGTAGAGAAACTAACAACAGATTAGCTAGCATGTTGAACAAACTATTGTTACTACAGAGAATAGAAGCTTTTGAGGGTGTCATATCCTTTGAGTCCTCCCACGAATATTATACATGTAGCTTTCTTAAGAATAAACAGGAAAAGATTATAATCCAACAGGTAAAACAGAATTAAAGCTGTTGTTAAGTTTGTTGAATGTAGGTTTTAAAATTACCTACATTATTTTGAGAAAGCAAACAGAGAGCCAACTCAACAAAGTCTGGGGAGATAGTTGTACTAGGATTATATACTGATTACATTAAGGCTTCCACTTTTAAAGGCGAATGATAAATGGACTGAATTATATATTTGTATTTGTGTTACATACTTGTATTTTCCCTACAGCCTAAGACTGTGTGTCCTGCAATGAATCCCATCTGATGCATGTTTAATAGCAGAAAAAGTGAATAATAGTTCTAGGAGAGGATCCAAAATGCATAAAACATAAACATTATCTTCAACAAATTTACAAGGCTGAAATACATACTGTACTAAAACTTTATGAATAATAATTTTTTTTAAAAGTGCGGCAACAAAGCCTTGTTAAAACTCGTAATAGCCAGAGAAGCCCATGAACACTTGAATCCACTGACCATGAATCTATAACTGGATTGGCTCTCACTACGAAGCACAATTCTTTGATATAAATGTCCATTTCTTAGTTAAACACGTCATCAGACTGGCCAACACACAAACTATATCCAAATCCTTCCAGATGCAATGAGAGACTGTTATATTTATATAGCTATGGAATACATCACGCATGGAATTCAATTAGCACTGATGATTTTCAAGCCTAATGTTTTGGGGACCTCAGATATTATCTTTAGGAATTTTTCTTTAGAATAACATTTTATAAAATAATAAAATTAATCACTAACATTTTTACATTCCCAAATCACTTGTTGTTTCAGTTGATACAGAATCCTTATGGTTTGATTCTTAATTTTTTAATTCTTACTGAATTTAGCTCTGCTTTGCAACTGTTAATTATAATTTATATGATGTATATTCAACAAAATTTACATTTTTCTTCTCAAGATAAATGGTTTTCTCAAGAGATATTAGCATTTAATAATATTCTTAATGCCAAAATATGCAACCTAGGCATATCCAGAGAGAAACTTTTAAGATGGCTTTATGTAAGTAAGTAAATAAATAAAATGTTAAATAAAATAAAATAATAGCATGCTTATTCCAAAATTTACAGGACAAGATCTTATGGTGCTAATACAAATAGTACAGACAATAGATTTTTAGTGAAGTATTCAACATGTGTGCACCTAACCTAAGGTATATTCCACATGAACTAATTTTTAAAATGATAAAGACTAAAGGTAAAGGGGAAAAAAAGAACAACAAAGCCAAAATTAGTTAAAGAATTGGACAAAAGAGAAAATGAATGAATTCATTAAGAATGACAAAAGAAGTGGACTAGGTTTAAATAATGGAATAAAGAAAGAAATCAATAGAGATTAAAAGAAGAAAACAGGAAAGGAAAATAAGAGACAAATGAGAGGACAACAAAAAGAAATGAGGTAGAAATGAAACAAGTGTTAGTGATATGTAATAGGCAAGGTAAACTGTAGAGCCTTTGCAGGAACTGTACCCCCACCCACTGTTTGCAGCCACTCAAGAGCACAGAAGGATGGAACCTGGGCATGTCACAGACAGGGGTGAAAGGGGCCTCATCTCTTGAAGCAAAGGAAATGTGGACTGACAGAAAAATCATGACTGTCAAGGGGAAAATAACAGAGGAACTCAATCTTTATTGATATAAATGACTATTTTTTGACTGAACATGTCACCGTGGTTAGTGCCTTTGGCAACGGCAAGCTTATTTGCCTGCAAAGGAGCTAATAAGAAATTTTCCAGTGGCTTCTCTCTAAACTGTTTTAGTGTCTGTTTGTCTGTCTGTCTCTCCTATTTAAAGAGTTTTGAGAAAAAGCCCATGTCAGAAGATTCTGACAGTTGTTAGCTTTATCCTTCATTACCCAAACACTTGGTTCTGGTAGCTATTAAACCAAGTAGGATCGTCAAATTTAAGATGATCCAATTAGCATTTAAGATAGCATACAAACAAAACTAGTTTTAAAATACAATGCAATTAATGACATAATGTATCTTCTTAAATCATTACATTTTCCCCGGAGTCAGTAAAGAGTGACACAGTTTTTAGTTGGAAGGAAATTAGTCAAAGAGATGGTTATCTATTTTTCATATGGAAAATAACATAAGCTATATGAAGAAAAACAAAAGGCTGCATAAATAGACACTGAAAATGAGTTCAGTTTATGAAGAAATTATAGCTATGTCAACGTTAGAAAACTGACATTGATGAAAAATAATATAGTGAAATATTTTTAACAAACTAATGGAGGAAAGACTCTCTGAAAAAATAATAATTGCTATGTAGCTGCTACATGCAAGAATATTAATTACTGTCAACATCTAGTCTTCCCTCAATCGTCTCATAAAGTTAAAAGAAGTAGCCACTCTTAATTAGCAAAATAAACTTAAATGCTGTTTTAAAGATGTTGAAAATTGTTGAATGGATATAACACGGGATAAAGTTGAAATGTCTACAAACCTAGGAGTTAAAAAAAAAATTAAACAGGACGAAAGCAGACAAACAGGAAAAGCCAATAAGAAACCCAAAAGAGGCTTTGCCACATGTTAGTGTTATTCTGTATGTGATCCAGTGTTATTTGATATTTGAGGATGTCTGCCTAATCAATTTCTTAGTATACTTTTCCTCATTTTTTTCTATTCACCTAAGTACTATTACCAAAACTGTAGAAATACAGTATAGCCCTGAAAGACAAAGAATAAGACTGCTTCAAAAAACTGCTTAATTGTGGTCTCTGATAGTGAGACAGCAAAAGGTATATGAAATAACTGATGATGAAATACAAGATTACATTTCAGAGCAAGCTATGAAAGGGAAAATTTTAAACTCTAACTTGTGATCAATGAACACTGGGAATTAGAAGTATAACAAAATAAAAATATGGTTAAAATTAAAGGTAGAGTTACTTTTTAAAACAAAAAACCTTGGAAATTACATTAGCACTTAATTTGAATCTGTGACTTGATAAAGATCAGGTCTCAAAGAGAAGACAGATGAAGAGTAATTAGAAAAGTAAAAGACTCTATATTTGAGGAAAGATATTTAACATTTGAAGAATTCTTAAAAATGGAGAATAATGTATTAATGTGGCAGGTAAGGTAGAGGCATAAGGGACTCCAAGTGTGAGAATTGCATAATTATGAAAGAGTAAATGACAAAATACATATCTTTTATAAGAAATGTTAAAGAAACATCCACTTTATATGGTCTTTTAATGCATACATAAAATCCTATATTAAACAGTGATCGAAGCATGGGAAATTCTACATCTAACTTGCAAATCAGTTTTAAGTAAATCAGAGGCCTGCAAGGCTTTTTTTCTAAAATGTATGAAGAAATTTGATAATGAAACTATGGAATTTACTATCAAGATACATAATTTAGGTTGAAATAGGGGAGCTCATCAAAATAACTCACATTATCGGGATTATGTTGTCTCATGCCTTATGAGTCTACCACTGCGTATCCAGAATATTGAAGAGCCTGCTGTTTAAAAGTATAACTATTTCCCAAACCATATGAAAACCAGATTTCATTTCTAAATAGAGTATTATTTGAATTTCCAATCACTAGGAACTTAGGAGAGGTGTTTATGGCCAGTCTGTTTCAACTATCAAATTGTAAGATTTTGGAGCACCAGGAATTTGTACTAGTGCCTCCTCCTTTCAATGGTCAATAGCGAAAATTTCATTTGGTATTTTTCTCAATAAAGAAATTCATATAAATGAATGAATAAAGACGGAGAGAGTTCTACTAAAATGAAAAAGAATTAAGTCTTACGTTACACTATGTGATTTAATTTTATCACATTATGGAGATTTTAATGACAAAAATACACTTTTAGTTCAGGAAATTTTAATATTCTATGCATAGGAACTACCTTATACAAAGGTAAAAGGTAAATTTAAAAACTTTGAGTGGACTTCTAGTTACATTAACAACAAATATATGAAATTTGTTATCCAGAATGAATATAAGTACATTAAAATATAGTTTCTAACGAAAGTTAAATAAAGGTTAGGCATGGTCACAGCTGGGGTAGGGACAACTGCTAAGCTCACTAGATGTTGAAAAATAGAAGGTCTTTACATCTGCCTAGTTAGGGACTGCAGGAAAAAATCTGCAGTTATCATGGAGAATAGATCTGGAATCAAGGGCTCTAAATCAGAACTAAGAAGACCTAAAGCCTGTAAACAAGGCAAAAGTGGGAGAAATAGGGAATACTGACCGCTAGGCTATTGGCTTGCCATACCTCATCTCTAAGGCACTACAATCCCTATTTGGAGGTGAGTGAAAGAGATCTGGGCTTGAATGGTGGAGACAGCAACTTCGGCTGGGAATGGAGGCCTGGTCTGGAAAGACAATTCAATGTAAAGTTCCATTAGCCTAGGTATGGGACTAAGACATAGAGGCTTAAGACTGACAAATCCTACTGTATTCTGGGTCCTACTTCTACTGTCTTTGCCTTAAACTATTCCATGACCTGAACCTATATACCTTTTGAAATAACAACAACAAATGTTTTACAGGTACCTGGGTATTCTCCTCTTATTTTACCTAAATATATACATAACACCATTTAATATTCATTTTCTATAAATTAAAAAAAATCTTATTTATATTTTCAAACCAAATTTGGAGATGTCAGATCAAGTCACAAGGAACAACCATGAAGACAGGATAGAAGAAGAAATAATAAGGCATTTGCAATTGATGTCTTTACTAGATAGGTAGATTTAACATATGGGAATGGGAAATTGAAAGACATCAATGACTAAAGTTTGGAGTAAGAATAGTGTTTATGTTTTGCAGTGTTCCATAGCCCCCAAAGACTTGAATGTTTCTTTTAAAAACCTGAAATGTACTTTTATATGGATCTTTGAGCTCTTCTGAATTTTCACAGGTTAGAAAACATTACATTAGTGGACTGAAACACAGGAACTCAAGCAGTAAGACACAAGCAAAATTAAATGGAAATTGAGGCCTAATGAAGCATAGTCGAAATAAAGACAGTATAAAATAAGCATTCGAACAAAAGTTAATCAACAAAATGAAAATTGTTTTCCTAAGAATGGAAAAAGTAAAGCTAAGTTAAAGTTTTTACATTTAGGAGGTTTAGGCCATATAGCTTTCTTAAGCCCATCTAAAGGGATTTCACTGAAGAGACACAATACAAGAAGTTAGTCTCCTTAAGGCACTACTTAGACTAGATACTGAGAGGAACAAATCTAGGAACCTCATTAAGTTTAACCTGTGTAAGAATACTCACATATAACAGCATTAGAAACATCAAGTAAGTATACATGCTTTGTACCCCAATGTTCATAGCAGCACTGTTTACAATAGCCAAGACATGGAAGCAACCTAAATGTCCATCAACAGATGATTGGATAAAGAAGATGTGGTATATATGTACAATGGAATACTACTCGGCCATAAAAAAGAAATAATGCCATTTGCAGAAACATGGATGGACCTAGAGATAATCATACTAAGTGAAATAAGTCAGACGAAGACAAGTATCATATGATATCACTTACATGTGGAACTAAAATAATGAACTTATTTACAAAACAGAAATAGACTCACATAGAAAACAAACTTATGGTTAACAAAGGGAAAAGGTGGGGGAGGAATAAATTAGGAATTTGGGATTAGCAGATACAAACTACTATATATAAAATAGATAAAACAACAAGTTTCTATTGTATAGCACAGGGAACTATATTCAGCAGCTTGTAATAACCTACAATAAAAAAGAATATAAAGAAGAATATGTGTGTGTGTATATCACTAAATCACTATGCTGTACAACAGGAACTAACACAACATTGTAAATGAACTATATTTCAATTAAAATATATATATATACATACATATACATGTTTAATTTTAACAATGCATCAACCAATCTGGCACTGCCATTTTTGACAAAAGGCAACTCTATGAGAAGGAATGATTAAACCCTAATAGCACATTTCAAAATGGATTGTCTAAAATTGAAGGGAGTATCCAGCATTTTGCTGTATTTTGGGAAACTGATTTTTTTAACCTATACATTCACATACATACTCTGAAATTATTCAACAAGCATGGATATATATTTTCCCTCTTGGTGAATTATTACAATATTTAAAAAATAAACCACATACTTTGCATCCTGATTTATTTAACCAAATGCACAAAACGTTAAAGAGAGGTGGAAGTACAAAATACTGTAAAATAAGGTAGAGATATTCCTTAAAGGCTTAACTATAAGGGTGTCAATTTTTAAGGAATATTAGTTTAGATTAATCATATTTATATTTTAGTTATCTATCTAAGTAAACCTTGAATATTAAATATGAACTAATTAATTCACAATCAGTATGTCTATTACATAAATCAAATGGTATAAATTTGTAAAAGTTCCCTAATCTACACCAGTGGTATCAACATTAGTTAATAAGAGTTGCCTAGAGATTTGGGCTCCTTTCTCACCAGATAAAACTGATTCTCCCATAACTCTTGGGTGTACCTGAGAAACCTGGTTGAGAAGGGAGAATCCCCCAATGGGAAAAAGCTGAGCTCCTGGCCCTGAATTGGTACAAATTTAGATGGATGCTCTGACTTTCTCTACTAATCTACAAAATTGGCAGTTTCTTCAATGTTGCTTTGCAACATAAGAATAAAATAAATGAGAAAAGAAGAACAAGAGAAAGCTGGGGTTGAAAATGAAGTGTGGCTGGGTTCAAGCTTTTTCCAGCATCAATAAATAATGACTACAATGCCTGATTTTCTAAGTCTAACGTCATATTTTATCAAGTGCAGTACGTCATCCATAGGAAGTCCTCAGCTACATTAGATACAATGAATAGTAAGAGATTGTGTAGTAGGCAGTATAATGACTCTTCCAAAGATATCCATGCACTCATCTCTGGAACATGTGAATATGTTATCTTACATGGCAAGAGGGACTTTGCAGGTGTGATTATGGTTTATTGACTACAAGAAGGGGAGGTTATTTTAGGTAATCCAGGTGGGCCTAACCTAATCACATGAGCACCTAAGGTGGAGAATCTTTTCTGCCAGGCAGCAGTCAGAGAGAAATGTGACAACAGAAGAGTCACCTAATGTGACGTGAGAAGAACTCAACTGATAATTGTAGGCATTGAAGATGGAGAAGAAAACCATGAGCCAAGGAATTTGGGCAGCATCTTGAACTTGGAAAATCCAAGGAAACATTCTCCCCTAGAGTCTACAGAAAGAAACGAAGCCTGACCAACATCTTGATTTTAGCACACAGACCTGTGTCAGAATTCTGACCCACAGAATTGTAAGATAATACATTTATGTTCTTTAAGCCACTATGTATGCAGTAATTTATTATGGCAGTAATTTTAAAAATTACACTTTACAAAAGACTAGGAGAAGGTAATCATTTAGAAAATGAATCTGAAATAAAAGACATGTAAATATTAGTTATGAATAAGACTTCAACTAATGTTAAAAGATAACGCAGGAGCTATGAAGTCATTTTATCTAGTATTCTTGTCTCCTGGTAGAATTTATGTTAAGGTCAAAACCACAACTAGGATAAGAAACTATGAACCAGACTCAATGTAACTGCACATTTGTCATTCCTGAGATTTGCCAAAACAGACCTGTAAGGTTAGAAAAAAGATAAAAAACAGAAAGACTGCTATATAGGTTTGGGATGCGAGGTTAAATATTGTAAGGTTTTAGACTGACACTTTTAGAAATAGTAAAGTTATTAGCCAGCTAGACTTATTAAGATAGTGTTTATGACTACAACTGAAGAAGTTGATAGACAGGATACAGACTGATCTACAGTGATCCCATTTGGCCATCATTAGTAGGAAATCAGATTCTTGTATCGCAAATGAAACTCTTGAGTGGTTTTGCTTAGAGAAGGAATAATAAATGACTATAATCTAAATTTACTTGTAATTCAACATCTTAAAAAAAGAAATGTGCTATTATTCTAGCAATAGAAATAATGCAATTAAATGCTGCTAGATGAGATGCAATTGCCTTATAATGAGAAATTAAGAAACTAAATACAGACATTACCTGTGTAATTGTAGGCAAATGAGCACTGTATGTATAATATTTACTTGTTCTATACAATTAGTCTCTTTTGTTGAATTATTTGCATTCATCAATGAAGCATCATTTGAAGCTAATCAAATGCAAGGGCTTTCCTATTTTTTGAAAAGATTTATGGTGACAAACTGAAGTAGAAGTTTGTTATTGAATGCTGAGCTTTTAACATAGCTGCTGTAGAAACAAATCAGCTACTCCATGTTTCACTTAAGTGCAGAATAATTTTTATCAAAACAACTTTATCACAATTAATTCACCTTAGGCAACAAGCAGTCTTCTATTTATAGCTTCTGATAGCATATTTGAATAGGAGACAATTTTGATATGCTTCCATTGAATATTGGATGAGTCAGAATGCTCTGTCATTTCAAATTGCTTAAGGCATTCAGATAAGCAGATATATATACCAAAATTAGAATTTAATTAGAACACTGAGGTGAACATTCAAAAGTGTGTTTGAAAGCATAATATTTTTAATGTAATGGTTTTGAGTTCTTTAATATCTTCATTAGAAGATGCTTCCTGTCCAAAAGGAATTTAAAACCTAATCACGAAGACATAATTACCACATATTTATTTATAAGAAATGGCAATAATGATAAGGATATAAAAATGACTGTATGTGGTGAGAAACATATTGATAAACAACTATAGCTATAAAATATACATAAATACATATACATGTGTGTAGATGTGTTACTCACATATACTTCTGTGTGTGTATGTGTGTATGTAAATATTTGCCGTTTTTAGGAAGGATGCAAGGTTAAAAAATTCCCTTTACTAAGGAAATTTTTGTTGTAGAGTAATAAAATAAAAATGTTAGAAAATAAAGAAAAGATAAAGAAAAACAATGTCTTACCTACTTTGGATTTTGAAATACAAAATCAAATTAGTTACATTACTCAAAGTGTGTGTTGAGCTACTTCCGTTTTCTTCAAAGTATTCTTTTTAAGACTTGTTTTTAAAATATTTAACTTTTATTGTAAAGTGTCCACTATGTATTCATTCACTTTTTCAACAACTTGAGTTATAATTAACATAAAATGTTAGTTTCAAGTGTACAAGACAGTGATTCAATATTTTTATACATTATGAAATGATCACCACAATAAGACCAGTTACCATTCATCACCATACAAAATCGTTATAATATTATTGCCTGTATTCCCTATGTATACATTATATCCCCAGAACTTACTTATCTGATAGCTGGAAGTCTGTACCTCTTAATCTCCTTTACTTATTTTGTCTGTCCCTTGACCCACTTCTCCTATGGCACCCACCAGTTTGTTTTCTGTATCTATGAGTCTGCTTCTATTTTGTTTGGTTTGTTTGTTTTGCTTTTTAAATTCTACATATAAGTGAAATAATTTGGTATTTGTTTTTCTCTGACTGGCTAATTTCACTTAGGTTGCTTCCAAATTTTGGCTATTGCAAAAAATGCTGCAATGGACAGTGGTATATATATCTTTCCAAATTAGTTCTTTTGTTTTCTTTGGATATATACCCACTAGTGGAATTGCTGAGTTGTATGGTAATTCTATTTTTAGTTTTCTTGAGGAAACTTCATAATCTTTTCCTTAGTAAGTTCACCAGTTTACATTCCCACCAACAGTGCATGAGGTTTCTCTTTCCTCCACGTCCTTGCCAACTCTTATTATTTCTTGTTAACAATGTTTATTGAGGTCCTACACAACATTCCTGGAACTTTTTCTATACATTTGGAATATGTGAATTAACAAATAATAGAAGTCTCCTACCTTCTTGAAGTTGGGAGAGCCAGCAAAAAAGTTAAACAACAGTGAATCCACCACATAGTATCAAAGATTAATAAGTGCTACACTAAGAAATAAATGAGGTGATCTTTGAATTTCTCTAACTTAGGGGGTGAGAGGTCTTGAGTGACAGTGACATCCAAGAGAATACCATTATCTAGCCAAATGCTCTACTGATTCCTGTATAGATCTTTTAAAAAGTAACTTTTATATGAGAAAACCAAAGCCTAGTGAAATCTCCTGTCATATATTCTTAATCTTATTCTAATAAGTATCTGTACAAACACTATCTCATGTGCTAGTTTAGCTATGAAATTATAGTAGCAGATATCAGAATCACAAATTTACCAGAGCTTTTTAAAAAATAATACATGATAAAGCCCTTTATATATACAATTACAATTATGTAATCAGGTGAATTATAAATCAAGATAAAACTGTGTATTTTTGTTAATTACTCTTTAAAGAAAATAAAATGAATGTAGTACTTGTACACCGGGTCAATATAAAATAAACACCTGATTTGTTATTTTGTAAAATCACTAACAGATGGGTTAATGGAAAACTAACCCATTTTTTTAAAAATGTTGTTAAGTTTATTTAGACTTTTCAAAATAATTTCCCCACCTTGGTTAACATGTTAGAGTTATCCAAGCAAACATTATAGGTAGTATAGGTAGTAAGAATTTCATCTGTCCTTGGGTTCCATTGTTTCTACATGTACATATATTCATAAGGCCTATGTTCTGATATGTGGAGTTGGGCTATGTGACTCAGTAATGACTTTCTCTGTTGAACTGTGCAGTATAGACGCAGACCTGGGAAAGTACTTATGCATCCTTGTGAATATGCAAAACCCTTGGTAATACTAAGGGTGAAAGAAAAAAGTTTCAAAAAGAGAAGCGAGAGAACAAGGGGTAATGTGGCATAAGAAAAAGAAGGTACTAGATGAAAGGGCTTGGACTACATTCAGTATAAAGGGTGTAAGACATGCTCTGCACAAGGGGTCTAGTCAAAGGGCAATGAGTGTAGATATCCAGTCATATCTCCCTCAGTGAAATTCATCTACCCAGAAGAAGTTCCTTTTTCTAATTTGCAGAAGGACATCCTCTGTTCTTTTTCCCCAGTTTTACTGAGATATAATTGACTTATAACAATGTATAAGCTTAAGGTGTACAATATGTTGATCTGATGCACTTATATATTGCAAAATGATTACTACAATAAGGTTACTTAACACCTCCATCACCTCACATAATTGATATTGTGTGTGGGTGTGGTGAGAACATTTAAGTTCTACAAATTCATATCCTATGACTAACACCTCCTAATTTCTTCCACCCTCCAACCCCTGGAAACCACCATTCTGCAGTCAGTTTCTATAAGTTAGGTTTTTTAAGATTGTACACAAAAGTGATGTCATACAGTATTTCTCTTTCTCTGACTTAATTTTACTTAGCATAATGCCCTCAAGATCCATCCATGCTGTTGCAAATGGCAGAATTTCCTTCTTTACCACAAGTGAATAATATTCCATCATATATATTATATATGCTTTATATATACACACATACATATGTATTACATATATATCATTATTTATTCAGTAATCCATAGATGAAATTTTAGGTTGTTTCCATATCTTGGCTATTATGAATAATGCTGCAATGAACAGGAGGATGTAGTTATCTTTTTAATTTATAACTTATTGTCTCAAGATATTTTCTAATGTCATTTTTATTTCTTTGACCCACTGGTTGTTCAGGAGTGTCTTGTTTAATATTTGCATACCTCTGAATTTTCCAGCTTCCCTCCAGTTATTGATTTCTGGTTTCATATCAATGTGGCTGGAAAAGATAGCTGGTATGATTTTAATCTTCTAAACTTTGTTAAAACTTCTTTTACAACCTATGACATGATCTATTCTGGAGAATGTTTCCTGTGTGCTTAAGAAAGTGTATTCTGCTGCTGTTGGATGGATGTTCTGAATCTGTCAGTTAAGTCCATTTGATGTAAAGTATAGTTCTAGCCCAATGTTTCCTTTTTGATTTTCTGTCTGGATGATCTAACCATTGTTGAAAGTGGGGTGTGAAAGTACCCTACTATTATTGCATTGTTGTCTATTTCTCCCTTCAGATGTGTTCATATTTGTTTAACATATTTAGGTTCTCTAATGCTGGGTGCATTTACATTTACAATTGTTATATGTTCTTGATGAATTGACCCCTTTATCACTGTATTTACATGAAATATCTTTATTCTACCTTTTCACCTTGACCCTATGTATATCCTTGAAACAGAAGTTAATCTCTTGCAGGCAGTATATAGTTGGGCTTTTTAATTTTTAATTTGTCCAGCCACTCTATGCCTTTTAGAGAATTTAATTCAATTACCTTTAGAGTAATTATTGAGAGGTAAGGACTTACTGATTCCACCTTATTAGTTGCTTCCTGGCTGTTTTGTAGTTTCCTTCTTCCTCTCTTCCTGCATTTCTTTGTAAATTGATGATTTTCTATACTATTATATTTTGATGTCCTTCTCTTAATCTTTTATAAATCTATGGCAGCTTTGTGGTTACAATGAGGCTTACATAAAATAACTTATAGATACAGCAGTATATTTTATGCTAACAACTTCAACTACACACAAAACTACCCTTTTACTCCTCTCCCCCTTTTATTATTCTGATGTCTCAATTTACTTTTTATATCGTGTATTCATTAACATATTATAGCTATAGTTATTTTTAATACTGTTGTCCTTTAACCTTTCTACTAGAGTTAAGTTGTTAATATACAGTCAGATCACAGTATTAGAGTATTCTGAATTTCACTGTATCCTTATGTTTATCAGTGTTACATATTTTCCCATGTTTTCACTTTACTCATTAGAATCTTTTAATTTCAGTTGGAAGAATTCTTTTCAACATTTCACGTAAGTAAAGTATGGTGGTGATGAACTCCCTTACCTTTTCTTCTGGTCTGGGAAATTCTTTCTCTCTCCTTCATTTCCAAAGGATAACTTAGTTGGATAGAGTATTCCCAGTTGGCAGGTTTTTTAATTTTTCCTTCAGCACTTTGAATATATCATTCCAGCCTCTCCTGGCCTGTATAGTTTCTGCTGAGAAACTTTACTTATAGTCGTATAGACGTTCCCATGTAAATTACAAACTCTTTTCTCTTGCTACTTTTAAGATTCTCTTTGTCTTTGAATTTTGACAGTTTTATTATAGTATGTGTTGGAGAGGGTCTCTTTAACTTGAGTCTGTGTGGTGACCTATGAGCTTCATAAGCTTGGATATCCAAATCTTTTTCCAGATTTGGGGCTTTCTCAGCCATTACTTCTTTCTACAAGCTTTTTGGCCTCCCTCTCCCACTTCTTCCTCTCTTCTCCTGCTGGAACTTAAACAATTTACAAGTTGTTTCCTTTGATCATATACTATAGATAGGCTTCCTTCATTCATTTTCATTCTTTTTCTTAGTTCTCCTCTGACTGGATAATTTCAAAATTCCTGTATTTAATTTGTGGATTATTTCTTCTGCTTGATATATTCTTCTTTTGATGCTCATTATTGCATTTGAAATTTCATTCACTGTATCCTTCAGCTCCAGAATTTCTGTTCAGTTCTTTTCTTCATTATTTTTATGTCTTTGTTAAACTTCTCATTTTGTTCCTGTGTTATTTTCCTAATTTGGTTAATCATCTTTCTGTGTTGTATTGTAGCCCACTGAGTTTCCTTAAAAATCCTATTTTGAATTCTGTATCAGGTAGATCCCAGATCTCCATATCTTTGGGATCAAGTACTAGACGATTATTGTGATTCTTTGGTAGTGTCATGTTTCCTTGATTTTCCATGTTTTTTGAAGTTCTGCATTGCTGTCTTCCCATCATCCCTGCTAGTGATTCTGAGGCTTTCTCAGATTCTCTATGGATACATCTGTTCCAAGCTTGTTGCTCCCTCTTGTAACAGAATTCTTAAGCTATTACTTCTTTTCTTGATCCTGTAACACATCAGGCCAAGGTCTTATTTTTGTTTTTGCAAAGGTCGTGCTAAAGCTCAAATCTGTGTTCTCTCCCTGGCTGACGGGTTTGGGCCAGCTTTCTGCTCATGCTCATTAACTGTGTGTGAAAGCTTGTTCTTGCTACTGCCATCTGGGAGTCCACACATGGAGCTGACCACAGGGTGGGGGTGTGTTTGTGGGTAAGGCATGCAGGGTTCTGAGGGTGCTCATGGGCCAGTTGGGGTATTTGTAGGCAAGATGTCCCTGGTGGCTCATGGGCAATCTTCTTGATGTAGTCTACAACACAGTTAGTAGGACCCTCAGCCCAAAAATGCCCTCCAAGAACCTTATCTGTTGCTTTCCCCACCTTTTCCTGCCCCCTCCTCCTAGTCATGTAGCTCTTGATTCAGTATTTTGGATGGCACAAAGGAGAAATGGGCCTCTTTGACAGTGTCCTACACAGCTGGGAAAGCTGGGTGCTCACTCACATGCTCTCACTTTCCCCCACAGTAGAAATCATATGCTAAGACCTTTCATGGCAATGAGCTGTACCACAGTTGGGGGAGGATGATGAAGGTAAACTCTATCTGTTACTGTTACCCACTTCAATATGTCTAAACTCATATATACCTCCAATGGTGTACTGGAACTTCTTTAGAACCTAGACTTCCACAAATTCTCTTTCATCTGTGAGCAATGTTCTAAGACAGTGTTTTCTAAGGGCTCTCAGACTGTGGCTGAGATGGGGATACAGCCAGTTCATGGTCACTGCAGGGTTCACAGCTAGGACAAAGGTCTGTTTGCCTATTACCTGACACATGGGTTGGAGAGAATCTTCCCATATCTGCTGGTGTATACTGCTGGATCTCACAGCTCCCACAAAGACATTTTTAACTATAGGTGGACACCAAATTGTTGATGAAGGCAGGGCATAAACAAGGGATGTCTCAATAAGCCATGATGCAAATATCACTCCATCCTTTGTCCTTCTTAATGACTTCACTGCCACAGACTGTAGCAAACCACTAGTCTGGATAGATTGAATTTTCTCTTTCTAATATCAGGTGAGGAGGTGTTCGTCATCATTCTGTTGCTAAACTACAAAATGCTGGATTATTTTCTCTTGACAGGAAATGGTTTTAGTGGTACCCAACTCAGTCTTTTCATAGTCCTTAGTACAAGACTAGAGCAGCTGCAAATGGCTTGCATCATACTGACCAGTGTGTTTCTGGGAGTACATACATCAACAGCATATACTCTCATCTTTTCTCCTTTTCCTTATGAACAATACTCAAACACATCTGGTTGAATACATTTAAATATCTCATTTGACTAGATCATTTGATCTGCAAGACAGAGTGTTCACAGGCCAATTCAAAAAGAGAAGAGTAAAAGGGGATTTAGGGAGTAAAAAAGGTTTGGAGAGGCAGTTTACAGTGTTGATGATATCAAAACTCTAAAAAACAACTGCTTAAAGTTATGGAAATAAAGCTGGACATGTGTACATCTATTATATGTAAGCAAGAAAGCAAAGGCACAAGTCATATGTGAACTACAGGGAAAGGGCAACAAGGGTTATGAGTAGAAAAATGTTCTGAGCAGATTAATAAATATTAATGCAGGTAGGAATCATACTGGCATCTGCAAAATAATGGGCCTAATTACTGCATATGTTTTAGCCTCTCATTATTCAAGGTGTTGTCCATGGATCAGCATTGTCATCATCACTGGGGAGCTTGTCAGAAATGTAGAACCTCAGCTCCCCATTCCAGCTTCACTGAATCAGAACTCACAATTTATCAAGATCCCCAATGGGTTCTTAAGTACACTACTATTTGAGGAGCACAGCTTTGGAGATTCCGAACTGTCATAATACACTTCTACAAACAGAGGGTACAACTGTACAATTTCAAGGGGTGTTTCTTTTTCATAGGCTGTCCACAGTACATTTTCTTGACACTTTTTTTCACCTAATCTCTTGAACAAATAAAAAGCTACAGTCTCCACAATTTCTTAGAACTTCTGGTCACATGTTCATTATTATATGTCAGAAAAGAGCTTCATCCTATCCCTAGATATACCTCAAATGTTGAAGAAAATGCAATACTAGACTTAATAAAATCAGAACCCTGTATTTTATAGCATTTGATAATTCTCAAAGTACCTACTTTCACATTTATTTGTTCATCTCAAAAATGGTCCATGAAGAATAGAGAGGTTATCACTTCCCCTTTTATATATTTTTAGATGAGGAAAAAGAGTCAAAGAGACAAAGTGTCATGCTGGAAGGTTCTAGTGGCAGTTGATAAGAGAATTCACTGACCTCAAGAATCATAGGGAATAAACTGCAAGGGTTAACTTTAAAAGGTTTTAAGGTGAAAGCAGATTTACTGATATGATTAAATTGTTTACTTGTTTATTGTATACCTGCCGTTCTCCATACAAAGCCAGACCCAGGAGAAGAGAGATTTGTCTCTTTTATCCTCATCTAGAACAGTGTCTATTACAAAGTAGGTGCTCAATATTTTTAATAAATGGTTTAATGTAATACTTGCTGCTAAAGTCAACAGCAATATTAAATGCTTATGTTATGTGTCATAAGAAAATACAAGTTATTTCTATTTTAATATCCATTAGTTATAGCTTCACATTTGTAGTATGACTAGGGGAGCTTATTTCCCTACTACAATTTTAACTTCTTTCTGTGTGGTACCGAACATTCCACTATAACTCCAAAGAAACATATTTGCCTGGAAAATAGCATCTCAGAATTTACTGCTTCAACCTAATGTGGTAGCACAGGGAAGTCGCAGACATGATATTTTTCATACTGGCTACCTGCATGCCATACTTGCTAGGATAGATTGTGAAATTAATCCATGTGGAAGAGCATACATAATTCCCTAAGCTCAATGAAGCCTTCGCCCCTCATAATTCAGCTCAGTAACTCTCCACTGAGTTCAAGAGGCTTTCTATCATTTTTGGAATGAAATTTCAGAGTCTAAACATATGAGTTTCTAAAATATGTCAGTGGAGAACAAGAGGATTTCAATTACACTGGTTAAAATAGCTCTGAAAATGTCACTATATTTAGGAATATAGAGTTTTATCCCACTGACATCTTTGAAATTATTCCATTTTCTTCTCTGAGATATCAGAGGAAACAAGATATAATGAAGAATGTTCACTGGAGTTGAATAAGGGGAACTGACCATTTTAAGTCTGGTGTCACATAAAAGCTAGTATCCTGAGGCTCCTAAGTGTGTCTTTCTAATGTAAACACAAATGCTTAATGCTATTTGCTTAAGACATGGAGGCTCCTACACTTTAAGACACAGCCATCATTTTTTGTTTCATCAGAGTTGATGATGTAATATGAGGGTTTTAAAATTGTAGAATAGATTAACAAGATTATACTGTAAAGCACAGGGAAATATACACAAGATCTTATGGTAGCCCACGGAGAAAAAAATTTGACAATGAATATATATATGTTCATGTATAACTGAAAAATTGTGCTCTACACTGGAATTTGACACAACATTGTAAAATGATTATAAATCAATAAAAAATGTTAAAAAAAATGAGCATTTAAAATGAATTACAAAATCGGCCATGTGTCAATAACTATTATATCTGGGTGATGGGTACATGAGGGTTCATTATACTAGTTTATCTAACTTTTATGTTTAATAACTTGCATAATAAAAGTTAAAATGTATTATAAGCAAAAGTGGAATGCTATAAACATCTAAAAACAGGGAACTAAACTATACCCATATGATAAAATATACTTTTAAAAATTAATGCCACAAATCTGTATTTATTAATGAACAATGCTTACTCCATATTCTTGAGTAAAACAAGCATGTTTCAAAATGCTATATATTCTATTATTTAATTTTTCCTTTAAAATGTAATTATTGCACTTATAAACACTAATTTTGTGCATACTATATCAGGCACATTCTAAGTTCTTTAGAAAGTTTATGTCTAAATGATGAAATAGCCACACAATGATCCTGTGACTGGTAGATACCAGTATTATATCCATATGTATAAGGCACAGAGAGGTTAAGAAATTTGGCCAAGGTCACAAAGCCAATAAGAGGTAGTATGGAAGAGAATTCTGGGACTTGAACTTGAATAATTTGGTTCCAGAACCTTGGTCTTCAATTATTATGTAATGCTGCCTCTGCTAACCACCTAAGTGTAATCAGACATAGTTACCTATATCGAAAAAAAAATGCCTTAAAGGTTATAATCCACATTAACAGTGGTTAATGATGACTGGAAGGAATAAGGGTGGTAATTTAAAACTGATATATATTTTAATTTTTATTTATATTTATTTCTAATTTTTCAATATTGATCATGTATTACTTGCATAATAGGGAAACATTTTTTAAAGGTTTAAAAATGTGAATGTTAGACAAGTTCTTATTTTAATTTTTTTAAAGATGAAGTATACGCATATAAACGTATCTTCCCCTCCCTTCCTTCTCCCTCTCTTGGTAATTCCTGTGTCCCAGAAGCCTAAGGCTTTGTTGAGTTAATCTGCCTTTGTTAGAGGACATGATACAGTAATTCACAAGTACGTTTTGATTCAATTATCTATTTTCATGTGAAAACTCAAATCCAATACTTACTGACTTAAACATGCCATTTTATTCTTCTCATAATTTCTTGCGTTTGGAATTCAGGGAGTGCTCCGCTGGGTGGTTCACTTCTGATCTGTGATATCTGCTACAGCAGCTGGTGGGGAGGATTTGCTCCAAGGTGGCCTCTTTACACACATGTCTATTGCCCAGGTGCTCCTTGGCCTCTCTCTCCACCCACAGCAACTCCTCTTCCAGGAACTCACTATGTGGGTAGGGCTTCTCACATCAGAGGAGTTGCCCTTCTTAAACATGGTTGACTTCCAGGAAGCAGGAGCGAGCAGGCCAATTAACTATGCCTGGAAAGCACTGCTTCCTTTCCCGTATGAATAGTGGGATGCGGATGAAATGGCCTTTCTTTATGGACATCCTATCTCCCCAAAAGCCCTCAAATCTCTCCCAACAGTCCTCTTGGAAGCAGGCTGTGCAGTTTACAGGGCGTAGGGCAGATTCTCCAGATGGCCACTTCTATTTCAGCTAAGCAGGCAACTGCTATTGGCTCTCTGAGTTTAGAATGTCTTGAGTGCTTTGGTTTTCAAATGTGGGTCTCTGCCAAAATTCTTGGAACACTCAGTTACAAGGATGCATAGATTAATAGTGCCTTGGACTATTACATGTTACTGCTTTTTTGAAATGATTGAAAGTTTGTTGGCCTATGTGAATGATTTTTGAAAGAAATGTAGTGATTAAATTTATCATACTGGTGTAATTAATGCAAAAGCTTTGGCATATGCATCCTGTTTATTAATACATCTTCTATACTAAACTGCAAAGGTTATCATTAATTGACAAATCAGTATCATTTTATATAGTTGGTACAGATGTATTTACTTTAGCCAAATGAAGCAGAGAATGTAAAAAAAAAAAGTTACATGATTGGCTGATTCCTGAATATTTTGGTATACATCTTCAAACATGTAAAAATTAAACATCAATAAAATTTGAAAGTGGATCATGAATAGAGTCACTAAGTATAATTTCTTTTAAGGACAGATACTATTAATATTTGCTTTTGCACTAAAGAAAATATAACTAAGAAAGCTACCAGAACAAGTAAAAAAATAAGATTAAAAATGGTATTTTTGTTCAGTCATAAAATGATAGTATGAAAGTATATTTAATAGCAAACTGTTTTTAATAAGATTAGCTATTGTTTACTATTTAAAAAAATCAAGCAGTAAAATACTAACATCTTATTAGAAGACAGAAAGGAGACAATATGCATCAACCTGCTAATAGGTACTGCATCAAAATTATGAGCATACAAATTATTTTTTAAAATTTACTTCTTTGTGTTTGCTGTTATATACCTAAAATAGGGGTTACCTTTACTAAAATCTTCCACCTCTCCCCCAAAAGACTAAGTAGTTCTGCAAAGGCTGAAGTTCTAATTATGTAGTTATCATGGTTAAATTATATCCATCAAAGGCAAAAGTGCCAACACTTTTGAAACAATTTTATTCTTTTTAATGAGAACAGGCATAGAAGGATATTAAAAGAAGAGCCGTAGACTAGGCTAGATTGAAACATTCTTTTGGCCATAAATGATATAATTCTACAGATTTTATTTGTAATATAAAATTTTTAAAAATGTATATATCCATATATAGGCATACGTGCATACATATTGTCAGTAAACTGTCAGTTCAGTAAACTGTCTAATCTATTACTCTCCAAAAAGTAAATACTGGGGCCAACAGTACTAAATGGAGTTTCAGGTCAAAGAGAAATGGGACAGAATGAAGCAACTGAATTTGGACAAGAAGAGGTCACTGAACATTTGTTAGTGATCAAGGAAGAGAGGAAGGACAAAGAAAGATTGATTTCTGCAAAGTGGTTGGCTTGAAGCCAAACTAGAGGGCAGTAAGAGGTGAGTCAGATAGAGCCTATAGAATGGATAATAAAACTACTTTAAGAACTGAAAGAGACATGGGGCTGCCATTAGTGCAGAGAGTTGGGATGAATGGACAATAGTGGGCACCTACGAGCACCTGAAACTAGACATGAGGAAAATAATACAGCAAAGGAAAGAATAAGGGAAAAGAGGGAAATATGAGCCTTTTGGGGAAAATTATTCTATACATATTATTTTTCAGCCTACTTTTTTAACAAAAAAAAAACACTCATCTTATAATCTTTTTACTAACAGTACACAGTGATCTGTCCCATTTTTTTTTTAAATACTGGTACACAATATTCTGTAGAATAAATGACCATTTATTCTTTAACCATTCATCTAGACTGCTGACAATTTTACCCACTGAACACAATGCTGGAATGGCTAACATTGTGCATTCCTCTTCCACCCTCTGTGTATTTTGTTTTCTTCAGAATTTAGAAGCAAAAAAATTGGATCAAAAGTTTTATGCAATTTAAATTGTCATAGATAGTACATATAATCCTCTGAGAAGATCGTGAAATGTTACTCTCTTAAACATTTTGCAGCATTTGTGATGAATTAATGAATTCATCATTTATGATGCATATGAAGAATATTCATATTCTTTTGTTCATCTAAAAGATACTCTACTCTAAGGGCTGATGCTGAGAATACATTAAGTGAGGGAAAAAAGATCCCCTGTTCTCAGATCTTATACTATGAGGGGGGGGAGGAAGCAGAGAATATGCAAACTAACAATTAAAAAACATAGACTGGTAGAATGAAGCAGAATAACACAAGGAAGAGCAGACAGAGAGTCAAGAGTGTAGGCGCAAGAGTCTTAGGAAGAGAGAGACACTAAAGTGTTAGATACCATCATTTTTGCAGTTTTCAGTCTAGTCAGATCTGCAGTGTCTACATATATTAAGGGCTAGTTAAGCCCCATCTAACATAGGAAATCTTGGAAAATGGTGTTTGTTTATAAGGATGTAGAAATGACAGGCAGAAATGTACATATACCATGAGCTGATCACACAAAATGCATTAGCCTTCTCTATTTCAGCCCTCTGAATTTTACAACTTGACCATGCCCACTGTTGGAAGAGATGGTAATAGTAGCAATAACAGTCATAATAGCAAAAATATCTTCAGCACTTCCACTATGCCAGATACTAGACAAAGTATGCTTCAAGCATTGCCTCATCTAATCTTCATAAAACATCCTAGGAGATCAGTCTTATTTTCCCAATTTTACAAATAAAGACATAGAGTCAGTGAAAAAGCAGCTGATCTATTCAAAGTAGAAAGTCCATTCATATTGTGTATTAGTTAAAAGTATAAGTAAAAAGTAAATGAGTCGGTATATTTAAAGTACCTAGAACTATATGTGGTATACAGTAGGTACTATATAAATGAAAGCTTCTATCATAATTTTAGTTTGTTTTTCCAACAAGTATTTTTGAGTGCTTGCTATGTTCAGGTACAGTGTTAACTTCAGGGATGTGGTTTAATATAGCCCTTCACCTCCTGGAACTTACAATGGACTGTAAAAATCAGTTAATGTTAAGGCATCAAATGCTTTGAATAAAATGATCATTCTGGGCTTGTTCTTTGTTACTGATGTGGTATGACACTTTAAATTTATTAGTTTAGGGGGAAGGGTACAGTTCAGTGGTGGAGTGTGTGTTTAGCACGCATGAGGCCCTAGGTACAATCCCCAGTACCTCTGTTAAAAAAAACAAACAATAAATAAATCTAATTATCCCTCCAAAAGAAGTCTGAAAAAAAGAAAATAAATGAAAAAATAAACTATTAAAAATACAACAGTATGTAGCATAGCCCCTCGCACAGAATAAATGATTTAAAACTAATAATAAATTATTAGTTTATTAGTCCAATGAGTATTGATATAAATGGTACCAGATACTCTGCTAGGTCCTGCAGAGAACAAATGAACAAGACTTACCTCCAACAAATTGACGCAAACACATGACAATAATCTAACATGGCGAATGTGTTAAAAGTAGCATTAATTTACGATAGAAATGCAGAGAGAAAAATGGATAGGATTACCACAGCAAAGATGGGGTGATGCTATTCAAAAAATATCTTTAGCTATCACCACTAACTACTGAAATTGTGAACCCACATGTTGCTTTTGCCTTTGCTGTGACCTAACTTTTCCTTTTATGTCATTTCCAACAACATGATCCTCTTGTATGGTGTTACACTCAATAGCCTAAAAATCATGCAATCACAGAACTTGTGAGTGCCTTGAGAAATCTTGTTCAGTCTCTGACCTTCAGTCAGGTGGAAGGCTAATCCATCCAGATCAGGTAATGACCTTAGTGTCTGGTTTTATGTTCTACTTTATCTTGGCTGCTGCATTATGTAAGACACAGATGCCCTTACGAGTCCAAAAGTACTTCAACATTTCAGTAAAGCAATGCTTAAAAATCATTCTTTAAATCCATCCTTTCTCTTTCATTCCAATGAAACTAAATATAGTCATGTTAAGCTTCCAAAAGAAAAATCTATGATGTATAGGTGTCCATCATCAGATGTATACTGAAGGAAAAACTTAAAAGAAACAACACTTCAGAATGTGTGAACTATTACAGAAAACACACAACTAGTGGCAATAACATAACACATCCATAGTGGAAATAAACATTTTGTCTTTATCATCATGTTAATTGAAAAACCAAATGAAGAATATATCCATATGTTGTAAGAACTCGTATAAAACTTGCTCTAAAACACACATTTTGAAATAATGTCAACATTTTAATAAAAAATACATTATGTGATATTTTACGATTTAAAGAGTTCAAGTTCAGAGAGAACATTAATGATATTAAATTCATTGGTGGTTTCCTATCATATTTAAGCAGAAGGATTATAGTAAAAGAAATAATTTTTTCAATGCCTTATCTGCAGGCTCACAGGGAGAAGGCCATGGCAAACCTAACTGCATTCACAATGAAGTAAAAGTAGGATGGTGCAGAGGTGAAATTTTCATTAAAACCATTACTCATATCTTCATATGCTAATTCACACACAGATGCTAAAAAGCAGAAGTACCTCAAGTTATAAAATATGTATCAACTATATTGGAGCACTAATGAATATCCTGTACACCTGTCTCAAGTAGACTTATATTCAAAGTATTTGTCTTGGTGACAAATCAATGCCCAAGTTAAATTTAAAGTGTAATGAATGTTTCTTCCAGAACTGCAGTACAGTACAAATAGTCACTGGTACAACAGGCTTAAAAAACTAAACGTAGGATAATAGAACCAACTCTTTATTGAGCACCTATCTTGTGCCAAGTCCTGAGGATGTGAAGGTGACCAAAAGAGACCTCTTTCTCATGAGGCATATAGATGGGTAAAACATTCTAGCTGGTGAAACACTTTACAAATAGCACTACTTCTACTAATCCTCTCCTCCTTCCACTGCTACTCGGTAACACTTATCTAGGGCTTACCACATGACAGACACATGTATTAACTCATTTAATCCTTCAATAATGCTACAAGTTACATAGTATTAGTTCATTAAAAAATTTACTCCAGGTTGTAGAGCTGGAGTAGTACACTGGTGGAGGAGCTGGAATTTCAACTTTGGCATTCTGGCTTCAGTTATAAATTTTACATCCCATTGCATTTTTGGAGACTGAATTGTGTATGTCTCTGAGAAAGTCAAAACATACACACATAATATATACATCTTAGCTATTAACCATGTGTTCAAGATTCCAGGGGACAGAAACAGTGGGCTTGACTCTGTTACTCTTAGAAATCATCTTTAACATAATAGTCCATATTATGAATATCTAAGAAGAACCTTTCAATTAACTTCTCTGTATTAGAAATAGATCATCTGATGAAAAATGTTCCCTGTCTCAAATCTGCCCTCAAGCAAAAGATATAGTCAAGTGAAAGGATTTCAAGTTGCACACAAGTTATTAGAGAGAATGAGCTGTTACAAAAAAGTGTGAAAAAGCAACTGTGTATAATAATAGTAAGGATCTTGATTTGTCAAAATAATAATACTTTAGTAATGTTTGGATTTAAGAAACACTGATTCAGTTCCTATCATATGTTTAAAAGGATCTACAGTACAAAGGTTAAAACAAACTATTCAGGGTGAAATAGACATTACTAGGAAAAAAGATATGTAATGAATGAACAATCAGAAGCCCATACAGATGCTTTAGGGATTGCATTCTTCGATAGATTCATAATCCAAGCAACCCAGTCTAAGGGATGAGAGAATTCTTCCTTGAGTAAGTGATCTTGACTTGAAATCTGAGTGATGAACAGGAATAAGCCAGACAAAACGGCTTGGGGATGGGGAAGATGGAATGAGGAATGTTTCAGATCAAGGAAATAACCTCCAGAAAGGGTTCTAGAAAGGTGGGAATATTGTGGAACATTTAAATGAGGCCAGTGTATGGGTGACAAGGAGAGAGGCTGAGAAAACATGAATTATATACGTAGTTGGAGAGTTAAGTCGGGGACTGACCAGATGTTGTGGGTTGATTTGTGCCCTCTAGCCTCAAATTCATACGTTGAAGCCTTAACATCCAGTATTTCTGTATGCGACCTTATTTGTAAATAAGATCATTGCAGACGTGACTAGTTAAGATGAAGTCATACTGGAGTAGGGTGAGGCCCTAATCCAATATGACAAGTGTCCTTATCAAAGGGGAAAATTTGAACACAAAGATATACATAGAAGGACGATAATGTGAAGAAATACAGCAAGAAATTTAGCCCTCTACAAGCCAAGGAGAGAAGCCTGTAACAGATACTTCCCTTGCTGCCTTCAGAAGGAACCAATCTACCAACATCTTGATCTCAGACTTGTAACCTCCAGAACTGTGAGCAAGTAAATTTCTGTTGTGTAAGCCACCTAGTTTGTAGCATTTTGTTACAGCATCCCTAGGAAACTGATAATACCAGGCCAGGCTGTAGATTTTGGCCTTGATATTTAAATAGTGGGAAGCCTTATGTGCATGTGTGTATGTGTGTGTGTATGTGTGCACCTGTATGCACAAGCGCATCTATACATCTCTTCATCTCTTAAGAGAGTTTTTAGTATAGTCATATCTGGATATTGAAAAGATGATTTTAGCCAAAGTGTGGTAAACCATTTGGAGGACATCAAAGACTCTAAGTGAGTTATTATAGGAGTATATTTCAAGGTGGTAGAAATGGAGGTGAGTTGAGGAATGTGAGAACTACTTAGGAAGACAAGAATTGGAAATGGAAGATGAGGCAGAGGGAAAATAGTGAACATTAAAAGTTTTTATTTCGTATTAGGCATGATTCTAAAATCTTTGCTGAATTTAAACTCATGTAATCATCTCAAGAACTCAGGTATATTTATACAATGGAATACTATTCAGCCATAAAAACCAACAACATAACGCCATTTGCAGCAACATGGATGTTTCTGGAGAATGTCATTCTAAGTGAAGTAAGCCAGAAAGAGAAAGAAAAATACCATGTGAGATCACTCATATGTGGCATCTAAAAAAAAAAAAACATAAATACAAAACAGAAACAGACTCATAGACATAGAATACAAACTTGTGGTTGCCAAGTGGGTGGGGGGGGTGGGAAGGGACAGACTGGGATTTCAAAATGTAGAATAAATAAATAAGACTATACTGTATAGCACAGGGAAATACATACAAGTTCTTGTGGTAGCTCACAGTGAAAAAAAATGTAACAATGAATGTATGCATGTTCATGTATAACTGAAAAATTGTGCTCTACACTAGAATTTGACACAACATTGTAAAATGATTATAAATCAATAAAAAATGTTGAAAAAAAAAAGAACTCTGAGGATTACTCATCCCACTAATAAGGCAATAATAGCACGGGGTCACTAATGTAGAACTTAAAAAGCAACACATGAAATCTGACCAATAAAACACCTTGGAGACCTGCAAGGGTGAGGCACTTCTTTAGCAAGATGCTGATGAAATCATGTGCAACAACAACAAAAGATGCTCTCTCTCACATGACTAAACTAGCAATGGGAAAGAGTTCTATGTAGATATGTCTTCCTAAATAGAGGGACAATGGGACAAACATCTAATGGGGAAGATTGCCCCTCATCAAACCAGTACATTCTCAGACGCTTCAATGAAACTCAGATGGTACCACAATTTGAAAGGTAAAATAGGTATTAATTTCAATCCAGTAACAAGATTTGCCCCAAAGAGCTAAAGAAGCCACAATTTTCTTGCAGTGAAAATTAGCTTTATACTCTTAATTCTGTGGTCTTCACATCATTAACTGTATTAATGTTATAGAATGAATCCACTCCAGGTTTTCACTAGATTAAAAAAAAATCACATCATTGAGAGAGCTGAGAGATGGCACACATCTTCCGATTAATATCAAATAAACTAGCCCTCTTCAATAATACAAGGATAGCAGGAAGGTGAGTTCTGGTAAGGTCTCAAGAGAGTAGAGGGCAGAAGATATTTGGCTCCATAAAAACTCCTTCTACTTCAATTATATTACATCAGGATTAGCACTGTTTTCCAAGTGGAGTTTGGAAACTGTCACCCACTCAGAGATATACTGGTATTTCAGAGGCAATTGTGTTTATGGTGGATATGCTAGGAAAGAGTCCACCTGGGGAATAGAAAGACAGCAATAGAATAAAACTTAAAAATCAATTTCTATGGGAGTTGTACGAAGCTTCATATTTTTCCTTATAACAGCAAATTAAATATTGCACAAAATGTATTCAGCCTCTAGCTACAACATACATGTACACAGGTTGTCCTGGGTTTCCTTAATATGGGTGGTGCACTGACCGGTAAAATTCAACTTCACCAGTGCTGACTGGTTCTCTTAGTTTACCCAGCAAAATCCAATAGATGATGCAGCACATTATATGGCTTATTAAACAAACATATTTGCCATCTTGCTAAACTGCTAAGGTGTAGCATCACACAGTTAAGCAGAATATAAATATGAAATGCTTTAGATCTACTAATAAACCAGGATCCTCTCACCAAGGACATTAGTGGATTCAGGCAGACAGGAAGAGAAAATGTGGCACAAGACTAGAGAGAAAAAGAGAAGCCTTTCTCTCCCACCACAAGGGCATGGCTAAGATGTGCACAATGTTGATGACAGATGCTGCTATCTTTTCAGACAGATGTTCTCTTATTTTTTCACTTCCTCCTCCCACCTTTGAGGAGGTGCTAATGCTCCGTGACTTACAAAGATGCTGCTATCTAGAGGTACCCAGTAGCCAAGAGAAGTCATTTTGTAAAACACTTCTGGGAAACCCTGATGGAAACTTAGGAAAGTCCATTTAAGCTGAGTGGCTCATGTTAGGAAAATTATGTAAGAGAAAAAGTTATCTGAGATGTTGGAACTTGGCTAAATTATTTCTGGACTTGAGGGGAAACACAGATGTGCCCATCTTAGTCAAGTACTCTGGCTATGAAATAGCCTATTATTAATTTTGATTTTAAAAGTCACTCTGTGATTAATTGACTTTAGTGCAATAGACACCATATAGTGGTTTCGTAGTGTCTGCAAAGCAGACAAGACAAGAGAAAATGAATTAAAGGTCACTGTGATGAGCCAAGACAGCAGAGTAAAGAAGTGGAAGAATGATGCCCTTATGCCGACGAGAAATGTTTCCCCTAAAATAAAATCAGTGTTATACCTTTGTTGGTAAAATAAAGGATGAGTTAACATTTGAGAATTACCCAAATATCTCACCTACCCAACAAGATTACTGTAGATACTTGGGTAAGAGATCAGCTCCCTTTTCCTTTATACGTTTGCATATTCCTTTTTCCTCCTTTAAAGGAAAAAGTAAAATCAATACTTTCAGTTACAAATCAGCTTCCTGAAAAATCACTTCTCTCATAAAAACTAAATTGTATGTTTACAACAGTTATTCAATATTAGAAGTTGAAATTTTGTGGGGAAAAAATGTAACATTAAACTTAATGGATGAGGCAAAGTAAAGACAGGAGGCTGGACAGTCTCCATGACATTTCAAACATTCTTCATACAGCACTATGCTCAGAATTATTCTTTGCACATGAAAGGCTAAGGAGTTAAGACATGGAATGCAAATGAAAGAACTTCAAAGTATTTTGTTCTACAGATACAGATTTCACTTTCTGCAAATTTAGCTTTTTCATGTGGACAATGAGAGGCCTAAACTAGATAAAGTCGAATGTATCTTCCAGGTAATACATGGTTGCTTGGGACATTTTCTTCCTAGAGCATCCTTATGAAAATGAAAATCCTTGAGAGAGCTTAGCTGATAACTAATCTCATCCTCGGGAAAGGATTTAGTAGGAACTAGTTCACAGCCAGCCAAATAGGCATGCAGGGAATGAGGTAGACAAGGGCAAACCCGGGAATTTTGAAAAGTGAGGAAGTAGAAAATGAGTCAAAATGGTTGACTTCAAAAATTTTCTAGAGTTAGGCCTTTCTTTGAATCAAGGAGTTTTTCTTTTTAAAACATTTCTGTCTGACCACAGACACAACACATTTTTGTAAAAGTTTCATAATTTAGGAAAAAAAACAATCAAAAGAAGATTGCCTGTAATTTCTGCACTGAGATACAATAATGATGTTAACAACATTAATAATTATAAGTATATCTGACTGTGCCAGGGGTTGTCCATGGGCTTTGAAAAAGAAAGTCCACTTAATTGTCATAACAACCGTATGAGATATGCAGATTTATCAGTGCTTCCATTTTATAAGTGAGAAGACTACTTTTTTAACACCTTTATGCAGAACCTATTTTCACTTAATATATCAAACTATACCATATTTTAAAAAGCGTTCAATAGCTTATTTCCAGTTTCTCCCTATTATAAATAATATAAGAATTCCTCTTAAATACTTATAGAGAAATAATGCACTAACATATATCCCTTTGGGTTAATTCATGTAGTCCTTTTTCTTCCCATTGGCTGAGATCCTGCCAAACAGAGAATGAGCATTTCTCATTGGATGAGAATAGATGGTGGCAAAGCAAATGACTTTTCTAAGCACAGGATACTTGTGTGTGGTAAGGCAAGACTTGCCAATGGAAGACTCTCACATGCAGGATTCATTCTTTCATTCTAATGTTTATTAATTCATTTTGAAATATTTACCGCACACTTTGATGTGCCCAGGTAGTGTGACATCATACCTGATTTCATACAGTTTAAAACCCAGTGGGGCAAGAGAAACCAGAAATTTAACAAGTAAACACTAACAGCAGTGTTTAAGGTAGGATCTTGGCCAGCACAGGAAGTGCAGGTAGAGATCAGATCTTAAAGGATATTTTATTCAGGTGAAATTTGAACTTTATCCTGAAGTAAAGGGAAAGCTATTAGGAACCTTTCTATAAATTAATCAATAGATTTGGAAATAACTAAATAAATAAACATACAAATAAAAATATGTGTTTTTAAACATTTATCTTTAGATCCAGCCCTCCTTAAATTACTGTGTTTCTCTTCTTTTTTTCATTTTTAATTTGGTTTTGTATCTAGAGACCATATAAAGTCATGCAAATCCCACTACCAATGCCCTCTAAAGACCTGGACTGAATTTCTTCTCTGTTTCTTACTTTCTTACTAGCCCACTTATGAACAACATCCTCTAGGGCAGAAGTTCTCAAGCTTGATAATGTGCAAAAGAATCACCTGGAGGGCTTGATAAACAGAAATCACTGGGCTCAGCCCCGCATTTCTGAGTCAGTAAGTCTGGAGTGAGACCTGAGAATCTGCATCTCTAACAAGTTCTCAGGTGATGCTGAGGCAGCTAGACTGGGGACCACACTTGGAGTAATACTGCTCTAGGACAAGGCAACCTGAGTCTTATTCTCCTTATTCACAGACTGAATGTCATAACATCCCTGCCTACTTCACAGCATTGTTGAGAAGAACAGATGAGAAAGTGAGCTTGGGAAATGCACATCCTTGCCAAATATGAGGCTTTATTTGCCAGCAACTGCTGTTTAACTCTGAGGAAACTGCTGTCATTATAAATAGGACAGAGAATCTCTTAAGTTTTGCAATGGCTGCTAAGGCTTTGAAGTTCTGCCAGGGACCTGAACTTTAGCAGGTTTTCATTTCTCTTCTATAATTAATTTTTTCTCTCTTCTATAATTAAATAAAAATATTTGAGACATTGTCTAAGTACTAGTAATTGAAACACACAAGGTTTTGTTTGTTTGTTTGTTTTGGGGTTCAGTCATAATGTTCAGTCTCATCATTTCACCTTATCTATCTTCTGCTGCCAATATACTTAACACTCATGGCAGAGGAGGTTTCAGTGCTGTCCTTTTTCTTCTACATCTGTCCATTGCTTTTGCTCAGTAAATAACAGGCTACAGATGAGCCCAACTAGAAATAGTATTATGGGACAGAATCATCACTCTGGCAGTCAGGAGACAATAAGAGTATTCTAACTCTGTCCTTCAGAATGAATTGAAGTCCAATGCAGTTATACTTCACCTAATGCATTATTTGGGTGTGGTTCTGTTTCTTGCCTAAAATCTGTGCCTGTAGTTGCCATATAAAATACAGGTGCCCAGATAAATGAATTCTAGATTTTAAGAAAATGAAGTATTATTTTTTTGTAAGTTTGTCCCAAATATTGCAATTGACATAACAAAAAATACTCGTTGTTTATCTTAAATCTAAATTTATCCAGGCATAATATCCAGGTATTTTACTTTGCAAAATCTGGCAATCTTATTTGTGGCCTATTAGTAATGATTTGGTAACAGTGGCTGAGAAACATGTATATATAGAGAAAAACATACATTTACAAACCCAGGATGAGCCTATTGGTAGAAGTTAAATCACAATCACCTAGGGAGCATTTTTAAAAGTACCAAAAATAAGGCCTCACCCCAGAGCAATTAAAGCAGAATATCTGGAAATTCAACCAAAACACTGATAGTTTTAGAAGCTCCACAGATGATTCTAATAGAATCAAGCAGTCAAGAATAAGAACTACTGAATTAAAAGAAGATACTTTTTATCAGTGGTTCTTGGTTATGGCCTCCCATTAGAATAGCCTGACAACTACTGAAAATCCTAAAGTCCAAAAGGTACTCTAGGCTCATTAAATCATATTCCCTGGGTATGGGACCAAGACATCAACTTGTTGTTAGAAGTCCCCTGGTGAGTCCAATATACACTCAAGGATGGAACCTTTATATTTAGTCCATCAACTTCGTATATTCTCAGGAGACACAGTGAAGTGTCCAGAAGTATTAGAAGAACATCATACACTGCAATATAAATTTCTGATTTTCTAAATTTTGAAAGTATATTTAAAAATATATTCTTGGTTACTTTTATATTCTAACTAGATTTTTCTTTCCTTTTGTTAACAACAGAGTCGTGTAATGGAGGTTGAAAAAATAAAGAATTTAGTAGTATTCCTTGCTAGTCTTAAGCAGCAATCCCTGAGACACTACCAGTAAAATAATGCTTACAGTGCACAACTCAAGGGGGCATCATTTACATAAAGTATCATATGAATCATGTATCCCAGAGTTTTGATACTTGGTGACCCTGTATCTACTCCACTAACAATTAAGTTCCTCTAAGGCAAAGACTGATTTTGGCATTTTTAGGTGTCATGGTAGATAGGTTAAATATGTGTCCATAATAGAAAATCAATCATTATTTGAATAGAGGCATGAGGAACTGAATATTCAAAACAAGTATATAACTGATATCAAAATTAGAGCGTAAAAGCAGTTTTACCATTACAAACATATTAAATAAATTATCAAAATTTGATGGGACAAGGATTTAAGAAGAAACTGGCTGGGCAGTTCTCACTTAGCACCTCTTATGAGATTGTAGTCAAATATCAGGTGGGGCTGCAGTTATTCGAAGGCTAGACTGGGCTTGATAGCCAAGATGACTCACTCACAGGAGTGGAAGCTGATGCTGGCTGTTGGCTGGGATTGTCAACTGGAATGCCTACATGTGGCCTCCTCAACATGGTGGTCTCCAGGTAGTTTTATACATGGTAACTGGTTTCCCCTAGAAAACCAGGTAGAAGCTAAATGGCCTTTTCAAACCTAGCCTTATTAGAACAAAGTGATATATAGTATCACCTTGGCCTTATTCTATTGATTAGAGCAACCATAAGCCTGCTCAGACTCCACATCTTGATGGAAGGTATGTCAAACAGTTTGGGTGCCATGATTATATTAATATTTAATTTAAGCTTCTCATTAAATTCAGTTAAAATTTCACCCAGAATGGGTAGTTAAGTTATTCTCAAGTAAATCCATTTTTAAAGCTCAGACAAAGAGGACCAAAAGGAAAAACAAACAAACCAAAGTCCTGACCTATTTGAAACCTAAAGATACTGAAGGCCATCCTTACTCAGATAAGTAAACCACAAAGTAAGAAGTTAGAAAGTTAAAATATACCACTTTTTAAAAGCATTTCTTTTTCTGGAATTCATCAATATTTCACTTCTTTTTCTGAAATCTGCATCAACCAATATTGTACGCATTACGAAGGCTAGCTGCTTATCTCTCTTTATATTGGTAATGTGTTTCTTTTCATAAAGCATGTGGTCTTCCTTTAGTATTTCTTGTGTGAATCTATGCATGTTAACACATAAAGTAGAAAATAAATGTTTAATTATTTGAATCACCTCTAAATTACTTATTTTTCTAAGCATAGGACAATGTGGTAGTTAAAATTTTTAACATACCAAAATGAAGCATATCTATTTCCAAAATGCCATCTTAGTCCACACATGACTGAATATTTTATTTCATGCAGGTTGTCTAAAGCAAAGTGAAATGCCAAACTTAATATTAAATGCCAAGCTCCAATAGAACTTTCTCTTTAGACTCAAGGGGAAGACCTCTGATTTACCCCAGGACTATTAGACCAATTGTGCCCCAAATACCAACAGACACATATACACATGGCTGTAGAGAAACTATTCATTTTCTCTGTTCTGGGGAATCTCCTGTGAGATGATTCAAGTCTATCTATCACATCGCGAAGGAAGAGTTTTGAGGCCAAACTAACTAGCAGGAGAGAAACGGAAAGGAAGGAAGTCAATATCCACCGTGGCTGGTCTTCACCAGCTGGGTGTGCTTCAGCTGGCCTGGAACTGTCAACCAAAACTGCAATTACTGACCTTGCTAGAGGCTGTGGCTCCCTGGAGGCAGCAGGGAAGAGGGGGAATGATGGATGCTCATGGTGTTTTCTACAAACAGGAGGAATAATTATGAAGTATTCACGTTGTCACAGACCACAGCGCCAGGTCTCAGGAGGATCATAAGATTAAAATAGTAAGATTTGGGAATGAAAGTAGGTTCAGTGAGAGTTCACTTCAAGTTCTCATTAAAATTTTTATAAGAGAGAAGGAAAAGCACACGTCTTTATCACAGAGCAATTATAACTTATAAGCTAGTGAGAATGCTTGGTGACAAGCAGTATGAAAGAACTCCCCAAGCAATATTTTATTTCACAGAGATGTTTTTCCCTTCAAAACTGACTATGAATATAGTTTCACTATAAAAAGTTTCATTTTGTTGGTTGTAAACAGAACCATACAATTTTGCAATATGCATGCCTGCAAAAATGATGCTTCACTTATATGTAGTCAAATTCTTTTATGTGCCTATTTTCTATCTGAGAAAGTCTAAAAATCTTTGTGATAAAATTTTATCAACAACTTCCTTTTTATATCTTTTAAATTAAAATATATCCTTCTATAACAATATTCTATAGTTTTTAAACAGTGTTTCTGAGGTATGATTTAGATACAATAAAATTCACCCATTTTAACTGTTCAGTTCAATGAGTTTTAGTAAATTTACACATTTGAGCAGCCATCATCACAGCCCAGTTTTAGAACACTTCCATAACCCCAGGAAGTTTCCTCATGCCCATTTTTAGCCAATCCCTGGCTTGAGGCACCCGTTGAACTATTCTCTACTGCTCTGAAATTTCATATAAACAAAATTATACAATATGTAGTCTTTTGTGACTGGATTCACTCAGCATAATCTCCTTGGAGATTCATTTATGTTACTGCGTTTATCAGCAGTTTATTGTTTTTATGGAGTATCACTCCATTGTACACATATACTATATTATATTTATCCATCCACCAGTTAATGAATGTTTGAAGTCTCTAGTTTGAGGCTGCTCTGAATAATTTTAGTCTGAACAATTAAGTGTGAGTGTTTGTATGGGCATGTTTCCATTTATCTTGAGTAGATATCTAGGTGTGGAGTTGCTGGGTTTTATAATAAAGGTACATTTAAGTTTAAAAACTGCAAAAAAATTTCCATAGTGACTATACTGATTTACATTTGTATGAGCAAAGTGTGAGGGCATTAGTTTTTCCACGTATTTGCCAATATTTAGTACTGTCATTCTTTTGGATTTTAGCCATTCTAGTGGGTGTGATGTGGTATTTCAATATGGTCTTCATTTGCCTTTCCTAATGACTAATGATGTTGAATATCTTTTCATGTGCTTATTGGCCATTTGTAAATCTTCATTGGTGAAGTGTCTATTCAAATATTTTACCAATTTTTACATAAGGTTTTCTTATTATTGAGCTGCATACATTTTCTATGTTCTAGATAAAAGTCTTTTACCTGATACATAATTTGCACATACTTTTTCCAAGTCTGTGGCTTAGTTTTTCACTGCCTCAATGATATCTTTTGAAGAACAAAGGAGTTTAATGCTGATGAAATTTATTAATATTATATTACACCATTCATCCTTTTGGTATCAAAAGAAATTTTGGCCTGACCCAAGGTCCCAGAGATCTCCTATGTTTTCTTCTAGGCATTTCATAGTTTACTCTCTTATCTCTAGTATTTTTTATAAAGATTTATTTGTCATGGGCTGTAAACCATTTTAAATATAATTTATAATTGTATTTAATAGTCTCTAACAGATAAACGAATCATACATTTGATTGAGGATACATACATGTGGGAATACATCAAAAATCTGTAATTCTTACTCCACAGTTTAAAAAAACACAACTAAAGAATGGCATGTCTCAGGATTCAGGTCTGTAGTATGGGTAGTTGCTCATAGGAGACAGCAGTAAACAGAAATGGTACATGGCATTTGTTTAGCATAGTGAGACACAATAGCTGCAGGGAGAAAGGCCTGACGGTTATAAATCAATAGGCTAGGTCATTACAACACTGCCCAGAAAATACAAATGTTTCCAGTGAGAGCAAAAAGCTACAAGGCCTGACAAGCAGTAGGATCCAGGTGGGGAGTTACAAACTACTGTCACATTCCCTCCACCAGAAATTCCAATCGCAGCTCACCAAAATCCTTCCAGTCTTCAAGCTTGCCCCAAATACTACCTCTTCAATGAAACACTTTCCCATCTCCTCAAGTTGAAACCACATCTTCCTCCCTTTCAACTTTTATGCTGTCTAGATCAGTGGTGGACAAAGTGTGGTCCGCAGGCCAAATTGGCCCCATTGTGTCTTATTAGAACACAGCCATGCTCATTCATTTACTTTTTATCTGCAGCTACTTTCATGATACAATGGCTTGAAGTTGAGTAGTTGGGACCACATGGCTCACAAAGCCAGAAACATTTACTATGTAGCCCTTACATCTAGCCCCCAACCTAGATGATGCTGATTAGGGAAATACACATTTTTGTAACTAATTGTCCTAGTAAAAGAAAATATTTAAAATATGGATTTTTGTAATATAATTTCACCATCATATAATCATCAACTATTGCTCACATCAATGTTATTTGATACAGTCTAAGGATCCATTTGAATACAGTGTGTGTGTCTGTAATCTGACTACGCAAATAGTACAATCCATTTTGCACACATTCTTGTATCAATCTGGCAGTGATCCATACTTCTGGATGCTGAATTAATTATTCAAATATGTTACCTAACTTACTGCAATAAAATATTTATGGTATATGACTGAACTTTTCAGGACAGAGGCAGATAAAAGCTGGTATAAACTGGATAATAAAATTTTATTTTAATGGAATGGTTTGGGCTCAAGATTCTTCCATAAAACAGTTTTTTAATGCAATTTCACATGTTATTAAAAATATTTTACTCTATGTAAATATTGGTGAAAAATGCAAAATATTCTTCTATTTTCCTTAGTTAATTTAAATGAGTCAATAAAAAGTCAATAAAAAGTGAGTGGGATTACAGCTTTAGAAACATTGAGGAATCTCCTTAAGAGATAAGCTCCTTTCCAATCTCTGCTGGCAATGACTGTCATGTCTTTGGTTGTTGTTGCTATTGTATCCTACACATCTAGTGTAATTTACAGCATTTAGGAGCAGTTCTGTATATTTTTTTAAATAAATGAGGGACTCCTCTATTTTTCTATTCCATGACTTGGGAAAATTCCTGGTGGAACACTTCCAAGTAAACAACTTTCCTTTAACCAAAGTCTTAACCCATACCCAACCACATGCCAACAAACTGAGCAGCACCAATGTATGTATTCTAGCAGTTAGCCACGACTGCTAGTAACCCCATCTCTCTGCACTCTGGCCCCAGCAAATCTGTCCTGATTTGAGCAACGATTATAAACTAAATGCCATTTATCTCTTTCACTTCCTAAAGCTGGAATTTCTGAAAAGCAAGATGTTGCACCACATCAAAAAAGTGCAACAAAATATTTTAAGGAAATCCAACTTAGAGTAGGTGTTGTAAGGTGTTTTAACTCTAGGATTCCAAGAAAATATTTTCTTTTTTTCTTTGGGGGATAAATGTGGGCTTCTTTCTATACATAGAAAATTTTGTTTCCACAATTTAAAAAATTTCTCAGAAAGGAAAGAAATACTTTGTTTTTTATGTTCTATTAACTTCCTCAAAGCAAGTAAACTCCAATTTCCAGTGTTCCACTGCCTTTAAAGGGATAGATACATTTCATTTCATGTCTGATCTATAATTTTACAAAGGCTCATTATCACTCAGTGAGTGGTATCAGTGCTTTGTTCTAGACAGACATTCATCAATGATGTGAATAATTAGAGAAGGAAAGAGTGATGACTCAGGATTTTCTTTAACATTTTTTCTCTCATAATTTTCACATTTTAATTAAATTAAAAGGAGAAATGAAGTTACTTTTAAATAGGAAATTAAAGGAAGAACCCCATGGCAATTCAATAGAAATGTGCTTTTTTTCTTAATTAAAAAGACAAATGACATGCAATGTGAAAATGTAAGGGCCTTAAGTGTGGACTCACATTATGTATTTGTGATAACTTTGGATAACTACTTAATTAAATTAATATTTTGCTGTATTTTATTTATATTAACCCTTATGCAGATTTCTGGGGTAGGGGCAATTTAAAATATGCTCCCCTAAATTCCATAAGACTTTTTACATTTATTTTGCTGCTCAGGAGTAAAGCCTTTCAAGGTAAAAGTTCCGCTGCCTGAACACTTCCATATAATTAAAAATTAACACTCTGCTCCTTTTCTTTTTGAAAAAAATCATCGAAGTGTATTTTATAATCTGTGTTTAAAAAATATGTTCTTTTTGAAAACTTCAAGTAGTACTTAAAGATCAAGAAACACTTTTAGTCACTCAAGAGATAACTGTTGGGATTCTGTTTGGGTCAAAACAAGAACCAAGAAAATTTGTCGAAAAGAAAAAGTCTATAGAAGACTTTATTAAAAAAGATTCCAGAGAAAAGATATGTGTGGAAAATGTCATTAGCTGTGGTCATATATCTTTGCCCAATGTCAGTTATAGTTGGGTTCTATGGCTTTTCATTGAACAGAAGTACATTTTCCGAGCATTCACTGTACTTTAGATGTCAGGATCGCCCTCTCTCCTGCCTTCCACTCCTACAGCAAAAAGACTGAACCACCAACTGCCTGCTTTTGCTTGCAGGTATTCATCTACTATGCATGAGGAGTTATTCTTGCTTTAAAGGAGAAACATGAAAGATTTTTAAGTGAGAGATAAGGGAGCCTCACATATAGTCACCTACTTCGTGATGTACTCTTTCATTGATTTTCAAGCTATGTTTACTATAATCCCCTCTATTAGACAGCTGAAAATGTATGCATGTGCATATGTGTGTGTTTCCTCCTCTGGTGTCTTTAAAACCCATCGTATCCTCTCAGCACACTGCAGCAATCTTAGCATTTATTAGATCACAAAGTATTGGAAATTTTTACTCCAACATTAGCTGAATGTTCCTAATTGATAAATTATCTTCCCATTATGCTAAAATGGACTTAAATTTGTCAACTTAAGCCCTCATTAGAAAACAACCCAAAAAAAGGAAGTCTTCCTCTACCTTGACACTTTCTAACTAGTTTGCATTTCCCAGGTTATTAAGCTTATGATAGTAAAATTTCTGATATTGTCAAGGAAGTAGAAATTGGTAAGCTAAAAAGCAAACCAACTGTCAAGAGAATCCCCTTAAAATACAGCTTTCTTCCCCTGACTATTTCCTCCTTTCATTTCTTTGTTATTTATTTCCTCTTTTTTTATTTGAGTCAATTAAATATGTTCTTATTTTCAATAGTAAGAACACGTACATAACTAAAGTGCTTTACAAAATAAGATTACTTTATTCTTCCTTATATTATCTGTGTGTTTGCATGTGTGCATATGTACACATAAGTTAGTCTTGTTTAAAACAAGTTTTTTTTGTTGGTCAACAATGCAAAATGTTTCTTCACTATTAAGGGGAGATTCCTGGAAATAAAAGGGATACATTACTACTATCACTTCACCCTTGGAGCCCACTTTAGATTTAGCAAGACGCTTTTCACTGTCTAGGTACACTGTTAGTATACTGTTAGAATAGCTGTGGGAGTTTACAAAATGGACACCTGGTGGGCACGTTTAAAAGGATCAGACTAATATTACTTCTTTAATTACACCTTTAGAGCAACATACCCATATCTCATAGTAGAAATGGTAAATTACTGTTGTATCTATTATTCTTTATGTTCTCTCCCTCTCTTGTACTCATTTCCTTACATACACAGACCCACTCACACAGACATACTTACATATTTCTGCTACCCCATTATCTTTAAACTGCCAACAATCTACTCTGATCCAGAGAATGGATTAAGAGCTCCATTCTCAGGGATCTGTCTAGATTCAAATCCTGGCTGTTTCTCAACCCCCTAACCACTTAGCCATTAATCTTGGGCAAGTTATTTACCAATCTTTCTCTTAGTTTCCTTATCTACAAAATAGGAAAAATAGTACTTCTCATTGGATCATTGTAAGTATTAAATAAGATAATACTTGTTGTTATGGATTGAATGTTTGTGCCCCACCCCAAATTCTTACTTCAAAGTCCTAACCCCTAATGTGATGGAGTTTGGAAGTAGGGTCTTTGGGAGATAATTAGGTTCAGATGAGATTATGAGGACAAGACCCTCATGATGAGACTAGGATCCTTATATAAACAGGAAGAGACACCAGAGCTCTCCCTTTCTGCCTTGTGAGGACACATTGAGAAGGTGCCCAACTATAAGCCAAGAGGCACCCTCACCAGGAGTCAAATCTGTCAGCACCTTGCTCTTGGATTTCCCAGCTTCCAGAATGATGAGAAGTAAACATCTGTTGTTAAGCCGCCCATACTATGGAATTTTTTAATTTTGTACTTCTTCTGTAGATATAATTTACATATAACATCATGTAAGTTTAAAGTGTACAATATGTTGATTTGATATGTTTATATACTGTGATATGATTACCACCTTAGCTTTAGCTAACACCTCTATCACATTACTTATCATTTCTGTTTTGCAGTTGGAACATCTAAGATCTAGTCTCTTAGTAACTTTGAAGTATATAATACAGTATTGCTGACTATAATCACTAGGCTTTACATTAAATCCCCAGAAATTATTCATTGTTAGTTACAAGTTTGTAACTTTTAACATTTCCCCTATTCCCTCATCCCTAGCAAACACCATTCTATTCTGTTTCTGTAAATTCAGCTTTTTTAGGTTCCATATATAAGTGATACTATACAATATCGGTCTTTTTCTGGCTTATCTCACTAAATATAATGCCCTAAAAGTTCATCCATGTCGTAGCGAGTGGCAGGATTTCCTTTTTTCTTGTGGCTGAATAGTCCATTGTGTCTGTGTGTATGAGGTATATCTCTCCTGTTAGAATAGCTATCATCGAGAAGACAAGAGATAGCAAGTGTTGGCTAGAATGTAGAGGTATCAGGCAGTTGAAAAGATATCTGCACTCCCATACTTATTACAGCATTATTCACAATAGCCAAGATATGGAAACACCCTAAGTGTACATCAGTGGATAAATGGATAAAGAAAATGTGGTATACACATACTATAGTATTTAGTTTTAGCAGCCCGAGCTAAGACAACTGCAAATGACAAGTTCTTTATCTACTACATAGTACTCCTTGGCAAATGCTAGCTATTACAAATACCCTCAGGGAACTAAAATACCTGAAAACAATTTTAAATTTATTTTTATTTCTCACCCATCCACTGCATAATTTTCTTCTTTTTTTTTCATTCACTTTCATACTCTGTTTCTGTATCTTATTTGTCAGTGACTCTTAGTAAATATTAGTATATGTATATGTTTAAAATTCTTTTGACTCTAGTTCTTCACATTTTTGACTATTCCAGTCAATAGATTTGTATTAGCTGGTGATAAAATTGAGAGTCTTTGCTATATTCAATCTCCACAATTTGGGCATAGAATTTAGAAGTATTATTTTTTTTCTAGAAAAAAAGTCTAAAACAATTTAGGGTTTGAGAATAATTTTGCCTTAAGATAACTTATAGACATGGGTAGGGAGAATGAGAAAATATTTAAATAACATCAAATTTCATGGTACTAACAGTCCAGTAGTCCCAACTTTCTCACTTTTCTCCAATTCTAACTTCACCCCTGCCACAATCAACTTTAGATGCATCTTTATAAATTAAATACTTAGGCAAAATCTTAGTGGCCATAACCAGCAGGATAAACTTTCAACCTTCCTCATGACCTGGTTTTCCTCCAAATGTTCACTCAACTTCCGGAATTAACGTCTACAAACTTTGGCTCCAGCCAAGCTGGCCTGTTAATAAACTTCAAATGCATTAGTTACACCTCAGCAATTTTGCTCATGAAATTTCCTCTACCCAGACCATTTTGCTGTCCTTTCCATATATAAACCCAGTGTTCATGGAAGTCCTACCAAAGCAATGAAGTCTTCTATGACTATTCAAATACATGCTAGATATTCCCTTTTATTAATGAATGGATTTCTTATTTACACCACCAACCTGTGCTCTTAGTAATCATTCGTTTATACTGCAGTGGGTATTGAGTGTCTCCTGTATGCCAGAATCCCAATTATCTTACAATGATATATAATATATACTACGTTTTCTGTTACTGAGGAGTTGAGAGATGAGAAGGTCAATAACTATATTCCAGGGTGATACCTCCTATAACAGAATTATGTCACTGGAGCCCAAAGGAAGAGTGTCTTTGAATTAAACTATCCTAAGTTTGGATATTTTAAGTGAAATGATGATATAAGGACTCTTGCTCATAATTGCTATAATAAAGTCCATGAGATAAGAAACCTGCCTTTCATTGAGTTCTGCAGGAAAACAAGTAATACTAAAGCAAAGCTCTGTGACCTACAGCCATTGTTCAGTCTTTAATATCAATGCTTCAAATATCAAATATCAAATCATTCTACATGGATAATTATAAAAATATCTTCATGTAAAAAGTGCTTCTAGGACAATTATAACACATATAAAAACTGTAAACTTCATGGATAAAGACTAAAAGTCATGTCCCTGTTTTAAGGAAGTAAATTATTTTGCTTCCTTTTGGAAGGCAATTAATGAAAACTTATTTTTTAAATGTGAGGTTCACATAATCATCTCAAAATGAAACAGTGAAAGGCAGCTTCACAATGAAAACCAATCAAGTGGAAATTCTGCTTTTATACATAAGATGAAGCATCTCTTTGGGAGAGTGAGAGGCTTTCCACATGCACTAGATAATCAAACTGCATTTACATAAATGAGGACTAGGCCATGCAATCTGATGTAATAGCAAATATGTACAAGTACAGATGGAACATGGTTTTCAAGATTAAAGACTTTTTAAAATGCTTAGTTGATTTTGCTAACTTAAACTGAGAGCCCACAGTAAGAACAATAAAAAGACGAATATTCATTCCAAATCATATCATGTAGAATTTAATTGTTTTAAATCTATAGGACTATAGCTAACACTGCTGTACAATATATAGAAAAGTTAAGAGAGTAAACCCTAAGAGTTCTCATCATAAGATTTTTTCCTTTTTTTCCATTTCTTTTTCCTTTTCTTTCTATTGTATCTGTATGAGAAGATAGATGCCAGCTGAACCTACCGTGGTAACCACTTCATAATATATGTAAATCAAATAATCATGCTGTGTCTTAAACTTACATGGTGTGATATATGCCAGTTATTTTTCAATAAAACTGAGAGAAAAAACAAATTCAGTGGCGTGCTGGTGCATGTTTAGCTATAGTTTCACAGTGTGTGGTGGTGAACTGTACCATTCATTAGGTACTTTTGAGTTTATGCAAGTTGGCTTCAATCTACCACTGGTTTTATTCAGAGACCATTCCAAATAAGACTTGATACTCTCTCTTGTGAAAATGTTTATACGCTGTAAATATAACTGGTTTCTCCCAGAGCATACTACGTGTATAACTATCCATATGTTGCAAAATGATGATTAATATGTTTACTGCTATGAATTGTCAGGTGCATTAACTCTAAAGAAACATTCCTTTCAAGTATCATCTTACAGAAAGAAAATGGTTACCTGAAATTACGGTATGTGTTGTCTCTTAGTCACCAGACTATATTGGTTACATATGGTTTAATCAGGACTTAAGAAATATAAGAACTAAAACTGACCCTTACTTTTAGATGATTAATTAACATAGCATTTATTAGTCCTTTTTCCTCTAAAAATGGTTCTAGTAGCTTTTAAGCAGAATAATCTAAGCACTGTGTCATGTACCCCAATTTAGGAGTCAGAACACACGACTTACTAAAAACAAATTACTAAAAAAGGCTCATCAAAGGTTGTTTTTGTGTTTGTTTATCTTTTTAATCACAGATGTAATAAAATGAAGTTCACATTCATCAGTGAGGATTTTAACATTTCACAATTCTTCGATGTTTAACCATATTGCTTTTTTTTGTTTGTTTTTCAAGGTATGCCTTTATATTAAGGGGTCAAAAAATCTAAGTGAATTTTATAATTAAAAAGATACACAAGGCTAAAGATCGTAAGAATCACATGTTAGTATATTATAAATTTTGGATAACTATACCGCTTCCACCTATTATTTCAAAGTAAAAGCAGTGCTCACTTAACTGATAGCTATTTCTAGTTCAACCTTCCCTTAGCTGAAACAATTTTCTATTAATGTACAGACATTATTAAAATATATTTAAGTGGTTTTCAAATTGATTTTGAATTATATCATGGTAAAATATCACTTTCCCTTTTAAAACCAAAGGATCATTGTCCCTTTATAACTTAAATCTAAATCTTTAGGCCACATGCTTTTCAGGGTCCACATGTCTGAACTGGGACACAGAATTACTAAATAATGGAAGTATCTGACTCAAACAAACTTACGTAGCTTTTTTTTAACACTTGAAACTATTACAACAATTTTATACAGGCTAGATTCTAAATGTAGCCATATAATGGGTCAGGAAGAGGTCAATAATAATCTCCTTCACCGTAGATTTTCTTGGAAAATTGCTGTCTCTAAGGAATACCAACATATTTCTAGATGCAATTTCATTTTTAAAAACAAGAGGATTTCTGTATAATGTATAAAGCTTCTAACTCAGAAGTAGCAAAGACCTGACCTGTTTGGTAAAAAGGGAGCTAATGGCTAGGCCAGTGGGGTTCCAAAACAGAAAATGGTGTCCTACTGGTAAGTAAAATTTAATGCTGCTCCAGAAAGCCAGCAATTGATTTTCTGCTCACTAGTGGGATCTCTTCTCTCCCGGAGAATGAATCTAAGGAGAGTGGAGGCTGGAGTGTTCACTTTTTCAATCTATTAAGCATTTCAGAACCAATGTACATCTTTCAATGCACAGAAAGAAGCATGGTATCTTGTTGACCTCACAGTGAACTCTGTTTCATGAATATATCCAATTATAACATTGATTTGGAGGAATATTCCAGGAAACAGAGGTTCACATGACTAGGTAGAAATGAACTGTCTATTTTTTCACAACAAAAGATTAACTATCGGGCATTTACTGCTTCTATTTACCCACTATAGAAGTACAATATGGGCGGTACCAGCGCAATCTTCTAGCAAAACCAATAAATGCACTTCATCTTCAACCCATGAGGGCCACTATGAAGAAAGGAGAGCTGGAATAAATTACCTTTTACCAGTCCCAATCCCAATTACTGTTCATTGTGAAAGTGTTTTCATTTTTTGTTTTTTTCCCTCCCCACGTGGGTTCTCTCACACCAGAAAGTGCACCACATCTTTAATTTGCCTTTACTACAGAAGAGACATCAGGGAAAAAGTTTCAGTCATTGCTATCTGGCCTTAATTAGATTATGATCAAAGGACTGACTCTAGACAGATTATGCACTTTTACTTATATACCTTCCTCAAACTATTTCATGACTCTCTTGTTGAGATCATTATATTACTAATAAAATGAACTGCACCAATATAAATGAAGCATAGCACACTGCTGATGTCATTATATTAACCATATTCTGGAGCTGCCCATTCATAAACCTGACTGGGGAAACATTTGCTCACATCCTCTCTTGTCCTTAGTAGTTATATTCTATACTGAAACACTCCAACTTCCCAGATTAGTGTGGTAAATAAAAAGCTCATAAATTCTCCCATCTCTGCTTGATAGCCCCCTTCAATGTGATGTTGCACCTTCTAATGTGAGGTAAAATCTACCTCTCCTGTCCTTGAATCTGCGTTTGGCATACAACTTGCTTTGGTCAACGAGGCATCAGCAAACATGACACAATGAGAGACAGAAAAAGGAATTTTGTATGGGACCCAGCACTCTCTTGCTGCTTCTGGGACTCCTTCTGTCAACATAAGAATGAGCCTGGGCCAGTCCCCTTGAAGATGAGGGAGTGTGTAAGGTGAGTTCAGCCATGCCAGCTGAGGTTGCAGACAACATCAGTAAGCCCAGCTGGCCTCATGTAGAGCAGATATTGTCGTCCTAGCTGACCCATACCAAACTGACAATCCCACAGAACTGTGAGCAAATGAACAATTATTTTATTTTGGGGTTGGTTGTTAAGTAGCAAACAGTAATTTCTACTCCAAATAGGAGAAGGTGGGTTTTGCTATACAGGGAAGAGGTATTCCTTCCAATATATATCTGGATAGCCTCCAAAACTAGCACCAATGAATTTAGGGACACAAGTCATGAAGCATTAATCATGTAAATTCAGTAATCAGGATTTTCCAAACATTTCTACATCGCAGCATATACAGAAAATGATTACATTCATTTTCTGGAAAGGCAAAATGACACAATGAGAAGTGTGCTTTAGGTAGATTTACCTGATGGGAGTTTGCACAATATATCCAGAGTAGAAATATCTGTAGACAAGAAGAGTGTTTTACATGGTAATATGATAATATAGGCCACGATTGCACATAGATTTCATACTGTGCCAAAAATACTGATTTTGCCTTTATGAAACAATAACAAATTTTGAAGTCATGTCTAGGAATTATCAGGAGAGAATGTCAACGTCAAATGAAATGTCTGCCAAGGACCATATGTCATGTGCTTACCATTTTTGGTCTAGGAGTTGGGCAGTAAGAATTCGAAGCTGTTGGTATTGATGGAACTATGAAGTAGATATGAACTAAGACTCCTAATACAATTAACAATAAAAATTTAACACTAAAAACCAGAGTCACATCTGGAAATAGACATCAACTTGTGTTTCCCAGTAATAAATGAGATTTGGAGTAAAGAACAGGCAAGAATCAAAGGTAATGGAACTTTTGACATAGGTGACAGAATGAACTAACTGGTAAATCAAGAGATAATGAGTTGATTTTCATTGTTTAATCTGAAGGAAGGAGAGAGCAAACGGGATGGAAAATAAAGGCAAGAAAATGGTGAGGCAACATGGGGATATGTCCTAGTGAACACTTCCATGAGGTAGCTGGATTATGGGATGGGTTCCTTGGAAGAAAGGCTAGTGAAGTATATGCAGGTCAATGTTAAAGCAGTAAAAGTAGATAATAATGGAAGAAAAAAGTAAAGAGGAGACAAATCAACAATGAAGGAAGGTACGAAAAGAGAAGAGCCATGATACAGACATCACTAGAGAAGAATATATCAACCACAGCAACTGCAGACACTCACATCCAATGCTGATTCCCTTGCATACTGTTTAAGTCTATATTAAAAGAAACAGAAATCATTATGGAAAAGAAAATTAGAAGAAAAATAGTTAACTTTTAAGCTTATTTATTGGCAATAATTCTATCATGTCCCTCTCCCTCCAACTGACAAAATTCAAACAGCAATAAACATGTTCTAAATTGTTTCCTTCATTGATTCTTTTGAGTGAGATTTGCTCCTTTCTATTAGACAAATATTGGAAAAGTTCTAATTGAATTCTAGTTCAGCTGCTTTTGTTTTGTTCTAACAATTGTGTTTCAAATGTCATTCACATGAATGTCTATGAATACAAATACTTTTTTAACATGGCTCTTAATTTTGTTTGATCTTGACCTAAGAAAGCTGATGATGAGGTGACTCCTGTCTTCTGGGTTACTGGTTTTAACTGAAATCAATCTGATAAGGAGTGATTGAAAGTCACCACTGGTTCTTTCTGTGCTTAATAGTCTGTGTTAATGTGTTGGTGGTCCCAGGTGAATTCTTGGGGAACAAGTGTCCATATCATTAAAACCACTATCTCAACTGTAACCAAGTACTATCTGAAAAGACTCTGAGGATCCAATTCCTTTATTCTCTGCAGGTAAGGAAAGTTCTCTGTCACCATGTAAGTACATGAAATATCAGGTGCTTCATGCCTGTTCTGGACTTAAATTAAGAATTCTTTCCCCAGAGTTTTCTTTATTGTATTTAATGACTATTTTATATCTTCAAATAAAATTTAAACACTGGCCTGAAAAATCCTGGACATTTATCATCCTATAGTATTCTGTGATGACTATCTGAGAGGTGGTACCAAACTGTATATAAATTTCTGATCCATAGAAAACTTTTGAAGATTCACAAAAATACATAGCAAGTGCAAATATTTCATCACACACATTCACTCACAGACATCTGTCAAATTGATACAACTGAACTCTATTTTAAGTATTTCTATTTAGCTTAGCTTTCCAAGCTTAGAAAGGATTCCCAAAAAAATCCTCCCAACCAAATGCCTACCTGTAGTTCAAAACAAAAAGAATTAGAGAATGTAGGGTGGATTTAAAAATACATTGTCTTTGATGCAGTATGAGGTATATTCTAAAAATTTTTTCTCATTAGTTTCCTAAAGCTATTTATTCAAATTCTCCAAAATATAATGTATAGTACTACATTGTATGTCAAGGGAAACATCCCTTCTGGTTTTAAGTCAAATAAGGATTCCCCACCTTCTCATGTGGAAAGTTAATTTTCATTTTCCTGACCCCTGTGTAGAGTAGAAAGTAGAAAAGATTCAGAAACTAAGTCAGAGGTGAATTGGATAATCACTTCCAATTCTTCACATCCTCATTGTAACAGAATTACACATCCATGCCTTAAAATCCATGTGATTTTGAGGTGTCTCCTACTAGAAGAGGCAGAAATCATACTTTCAACACATTAGCTTTTGATGTTGCTATGACTTCTTTTGGACAATGGAAGTGACACTGTGACTATTACAACCTGAGACTTAAAGAAATATTCCATGTTTCTGCCAGCTCTCTTGGAGCTTCCACTCTTTGCCAGGAGAAGAACATATTCCAGATAGCTATTGCTCTTTTAGCATGGAACCAAAAATTAACACATATCAAAGAGACTTGAATCTAACCCAAAACCTGGAATCCAGAATAGCTCAGTAGAGCTCAGGCAAGAACAGACAACATTAGTTAAAACAGAGCCAAACTGTACATCCTTGACCATGAAATAAATCATTAGTATTGCAAACTTTGAGCTTTTGGGTTGTTTGTTATGCAGAATTATCACTGCAGCCTGTCTAGTCAAATCCCATGGCAGGGTAACATTGTTAGCTGCTTGCCTTTTTCCTGGAAATTTTAGCAGATGAGAGGAAAGGTGCATGAGATAACAACAATGAGGGTAATGACACAGAAGGTTTATGCAATTCAACAAACCCTTAGTGAGCACCAATTACACATAGGGATAGATTCTTCAGGAACTAGAGAGCCAAATCTTCTGACTGGGTAGGACACAATCAATCAATAGTATCTAGGAATAATTTACAAAATAATTCACCCAGAGACATAAAAAAACCTAATTTTTCTAAGTTCCCACGGAACACACACCAAGATTGACCATATCTTAGACCATAAAACAAACTTCATCACAGTTTATATAACTGACATCATACAAAGTATGTTCTTGACCACAGTGGAATAAAACTAGAAGTTATTAACAGAAAGATAGCAGGAAAATATCTCAACATGGAAATTACACACTACTAAACAATCCATGGGTCAAAAAACTCTCAATGAATACAAAAATTACATTGACCTAAGTAAAAATGAAAACACAACATGAAAACATTTATGGAATATGGCCCAACCAGTGTTACGATGAAATTTCATAGTATAAAATGCACAAGTTAGAAAAGAGAAATCTCAAACCAGTAATTTAAACTCCCACCTAAAGAATATAGAAGAAGAGGATCAAAATGAACCAAAAGCAAGCTGAATGAAGGGAAGAAAAACATACACAAAAATAAGCTCACAATGGATCAAAGACTTAAACATAAGACAAGATACAATAAACCCTCTAGAAGAAACATTATCTCACATACATCTCAAAAATGTCTTCCTAGGGCAGTCTACCCAAGCAATAGAAATAAAAGCAAGAAAATATCCAGAAGGAACTCTACTTCAAAATGACACCTGCACCCCAATGTTCATAGCAGCACTATTTACAATAGCCAAGACATGGAAACAGCCTAAATGTCCATCAACAGGTGACTGGATAAAGAAGATGTGGTATATTTATACAATGGAATATTATTCTGCCATAAAACCAACCGACAACATAACGCCATTTGCAGCAACACGGATGTCCCTGGAGAATGTCATTCTAAGTCAAGTAAGCCAGAGAGAAAGAAAAATACCATATGAGATCGCTCATATGTGGAATCTTAAAAAAAGAAAAAGAACATAAATACAAAACAGAAACAGACTCATAGACATAGAATACAAACTTGTGATTGCCAGGGGGACGGGGGTGGGAAGGGACAGACTGGGATTTCAAAATGTAGAATAGATAAACAAGATTGTACTGTTTAGCACAGGGAAATAAATACAGGATCTTATGGTGGCTCACAGCAAAAGAGAATGTGATAATGAATGTATGTATGTTCATGTATAACTGAAAAATCGTGCTCTACACTGGAATTTGACACAACATTGTAAAATGACTATAAATCAATAAAAGAATGTTAAAAAAGTATAAAAAAAAGACAAAGGTAGATATCAATGAAATTGAAACAAAAGCAATGAAAAAGTCAATGAAATAATGAGCTTGTTCTGTGAAAAACTCCATAAAATTGTCAAACCTCTTGCAAGACTGAAAAAGGAAAAAAAAGAGAGAAGACACAAATTACTAATATCAAAAATGAAACAATCACTGTCACTACAGACCTTGCAAACATCAAAAGGATAATAAGGGAATACTATGAACAATTCTACACATATTAATTTGGCAACTTATATGAAACAGACCAGTTTCTCAAAAAACACAAACTGATACAACTCACTCAATATAAAACTGATCATTTGACTAGCCCTGTGACTATTAAGGAAACTGAATTCACAATTAAAACACTCAAAAAAGAAATATCCATGTCCAGATCATTTCACTGGAGAATTCTACCAAATATTTAAAGAAGCATTAGCATCATTCTACACAACCTCTTTCAAAAAAATAGAAGATGAAATGATTTCCATTCCTTTTATGAAGCTAGTATTAACATAATACCAAATATTCCTTATGAACAAATATACAAAAATCTTTAAGAAATTATTAGTTAATATAATTCAGCAATATATAAAAATAATTATGCACTATAACAAAAATAAGTTCATTCTCATGGCTGGTTCAACAGTATGATTAACTATAACGCAAGTTATCAAGAACTGAGAATAAGAATCTCCAACAAGCTATAAAACACACACATATTTCATTAAAATAGTCAAACATAAAGATAATTTTAAATACCACATTATGACAAAATATTATGATATCTAAGATCTACTTGGGACATTTACAGAGTAATCTACGGATTTCCCTTTGTTTGTTTAACACTCTTTAATTCATAATTTTGCCCTTAGTCACTCCAGGAAATTTTAATTTCACTTTCAAGCAGCGTAAGTCTTCATCCATCAGAACTCAGAAAATGTAGCCATCCCTAGAAGAAGGCTTCCCTTCTCAACTAATCAAGAAGGGGAGCTTCTGGCTCCTCTCCATCTCCTCCTAGGTTTTGTCTCCCACACAAGTGAAGAAGAAAAGGGACGAATGGGAATTATTATAAAATATTTTTATTCATTTACATGGTTTTTCTTCAGGAGCCCTCAAAACTTTGTCATTACTAGCTTAGCCACAACTGCTTCCTAAGTACTTGAAAATGCATGCAAAATCATTGTATCTACTAAAATAAAAGCTTTTGAAAATCTTATGAAAATTCCTAAGAAAATTATAGGAAACGGCTCACTTTTGTCAATAAAAGCCACTTTGAACAAGATTTTTGAAGAGATTAAGATCATCATAATAAAATCCAAATCAAAGAGGTTTTTTGTTGTTGATGTTTATCAATAAGGGAAATCTAAAGCCTATATACTGTTAGTGTGGTTTTCCTTCTCCCCCTCCCCTATATTGTTTTAATTAGTTTTATCTTTTTTGTTCTCTTGCCTCCAGGGAAGCAAAACATTTCATGAAGATATATTTATATTAATGACTATCACTCCAATAGAGTTAATGAAATTTCTAGCAGTGTTTAACTTATCCTGAAAGGATGCTTTATATACTGGTATTCTCTAAACATATTTTTCAATGAGAAGCCACTTTTTCCCCACTAATAGAATTTCAGGTTAAGAAAGGTTATAAATAAGCGTGATTTTCCCCTTTTCTGAGTGCTAAAGACATAAGGTTTGGAAAGCCAGAGTGGCCATTCCATTAACATAGATGTCTAATAATAGAATGTTTTAAAGCTACTTTTGGAAAGTCAGTAAAGAGACAACTTCAGGAGTCAAAACACTCAGCTGTAAAAAGTGACTTAGATTAAAGCTCAGTATACATATAATCAGATTCTCTACTTTATCAGAAAGTTTTTTTATTTCATAAATGTAATATAGAACCATCAACAATTCCTTGTAATATGCCACAAAATACATAGCATGCTTCAAGATGGTTTAAGTAATTTTGATACTAACAGTTCAATTTATAAAACCACAAATGCATTTACAACTTCAGCAATTTTAAAACAAATGCACAAAATCATAATGTGATACCATTTTACACTCACTAGGATGGCCATAATTTAAAAAAATAGAAAGCAACAAGTGTTGGCAAGGATTCAGAGAAATTGGAACCCTCACAACGCTGCAAACATATGGTTTGTAGTGTTTGAACGTAAAATGGTACAGCTGTTGTGGAAATCAGTTTGGTAGTTCTTCAAAAAGTTAAACTGAGTTACCTTACGACTCAGCAGTTTCACTCCTAGGTACATACCCAAGTGAATTCAAAGCATGTTCACACAAAACTTATACACAAATGTTTACAGATGCATTATTTGTAACAGCCAAAAAATAGAAATACCCCAATTGTACATCAACTGATGAATAGATAAACAATATATTGTTTAGCCATAAAAAGGAATGGAGCACTGTTATATGCTACAACATGGATGAACCTTAAAAAACATGCTAAGTGAAAGAAGCCAGTCAGAAAAGAGCTCCTATTATATGATTTTATTTACATAGAATTGTCCAGAACAGGGAAATTCATAGAGAAAGAAAGTAGATTACTAGTTGCCAGGAAATGGGAGGAGGAGGGGATTAGGAAGTATGGGGCTCATTTTTGGAATAATGGAAATGTTCTGAAATTGGGCAGTGGTGATGACTGCACAACATTGTGAAGATACTAAAATCCACTGAATCATACACTTTTAAATACTTAAAAGGATGCATGTTCTGTTATGATTCTATCTGAGTAAAAAATCAAATGCATTTATGCAACTAGCATATATATTAAAACAGTACTTAATGAGTACTTCCCAATACCTACCCTATTTCCTGGCAACCACTAATCAATTTTCCATCTCTTTGAATTTGCCTGTTCTGGACATTTCATACAAATAGTGTCATACAATATGTGTTCTTTTGTGACTTGCTTATTTTACTCGGTATAATATTATTAAGGCTTACCTATGTTATAGCATGTAACAGTATTCCATTTCTGTAAGGTTTAATGAAATACTCTCAAATTATATAGATTATTTTTAAAAAAGTCATCACAATCAAACCATAATTATCAGTCATCATTTTTATTTTGAGATATGAATTATTACAGACAAAATATTGGTATGCATGAGGTCCTAGTACCTCCATTAAAAAAATTTAAAAAATTAAGTTAATGCAAAAAAAAAATAATTTATGAAATGAAAGGACACAAAGCCCTATAAAGTTCCCACAAGCACCACTATACAATACAGTCAATTACTGTACATGATGATTATGTTTTGGGCAATGTGTTTAAGAAGGAACAAAAAAGGGAAAAAGCAGAAAAATGGCGAAAAGTTCAAGATTGGGGAAATATTTTTAGAAAATATAGTGAATATGCCTTTTTAAAAAAATCAACTAAATTGCTTATTATATAATAAAAAATTAAAATAATATTGAGGATTCACTCTGGGTTTATAAGTTTGGCAAAGATTTGAAAATGGATAATCCCCAGTGTTATAAATAGGCTTTGTCATGCAGAATATAAAGAAATTTGAATTGGTAAAGCCTTTCAAAAATAATTTGGAGATTTTACAATCTACATGCCTTTTAATCCAGAAATTGCACCATTAGAAATTATTTTCAAAGATATTTTCAAAGATAAAATGCTATGTCACAATATTCATCACTGCATTATTTAAAATACAAAATAGAAGTAAGAATGTACGTCACAGGAAATTGATTAAAAATGGTATATACTTGAAAAGGGTGATGTCTACTGATATTAATATGGAATATTTCTACACTACTATTAAAGCAAAAGAACAGATAAAAGAAAACATATAACATAATATTGTTAGAAAGATATCTGAAAAGATATTTATGTCTAAATACAAGTAGTAGTCACTTCTGTGATGTAGAATTTTAGGTGATTTTTACTCTGTGCTTTAATTCAAGCATTTTCAATGTGCAGTATCACCCCATGGGTGCAAAAATTGGCTCTCGGCGGGCAAACAAGTCTTAGCTATTTATGCTAAGTTTATTTAGGTTTATGGCACTCCAAATGGCCACGGCACATAAACAGATATACCGTATAGCCACGGTATTAAAATCTCATGATGGGGTAAGTAGGAAAAAATATCTTAAAAGGCTGCTTAGGGGGTCACTAGTGATTTTTAAAAAGTTAAGAAACATGTTTTTGTCTATGGTTTTCAGTGTCTGAATTTTCTACATGTGAATTTTTGTCTGATCACTCCCCTATACACACATACACACAAAAGTTCAACTGTTTCATTTTGAGAAGCAAAGGTTTCTTTGAGAGAAAAAATAAAAAGCTCATTACTACATTTTAGGACTATTTCCATCATGAATGATAAAAATAGACAAAAATTGTGATATGGCTTGAAAGGGTAAAACAAAGTGATTGCAGGTAGAAAAGGCATTGCTATGTTTTAGATGTTCATTAAGACACTTTTAAAAATCTGTTTACATTGATCCAGATTCCTTTACAGTAAAGTCTAGGTCTAAATACTGTCATAGAAAAATTGCACCAAACAGAATTATACAGGCAAGGACAACTTCATGAAAGACGAATGCAAAAGAGGAGAGAGACAGAACTCAACCCCATGGAAACAAAAGGCAAGACAGGTTTTAAACATTGGCATAGGAAAAGTACTGGGGGACTTTGGGGGAGGGGGTGGGTCAATGTGATCAGGTCATCTGCATTTGCTGTCACTTCTCTCTTGAAGTTTGTCTCCTACTCTCTCATACAGACTGGGAGATAGATAGGGTCCCTGTCTCCCATGATTACATTTCAAAATGATGGATCTCAGGTCTTTGAGAAAGACATCTCTGGGATGTAAAACTGGCAAGAGCCTGGGAAATGATTTACATTTGAAAGGGGCACAAAAGAATTTACAATTTCAACTTTTCTAAAGTGAATGTTCTAAGAACAGGGAGGCCAGGGGCCTATAGTCATGAAGAAATCTGTCTAAAGGTGAGAGAACGTTAAGGCTGTCTTAGTCAATAAGCACTCTGTAAACTGCTTTCATTCATGAGGCCCCTAAGTTGTCTTGTGGTTTACTAAAATTATTTTTTATTGTTCTCCTACAGCTAACAATGCAACACCCCAGAGTGAATCCAAAAAAAGAGCAGTTAAGCTCTCCTTTGATATATATATCATATGCATTGTTAGCTATAAGATAATTAAAAATAACTTCAGTAAAATTATATATATGTATTAACTGAGTTGTTAAAAATCCTGTAAAGAGTAACATAGGATACTGGTGAATTAATTGGAGTAAAATACTTTAAAGCTTTAAAAAAATGTATTGCCCTGTATGCACATTTAAGGAGGCTCCTTCTAATTCCCACTAACAATGATTTACTGTGGTGGTATTAAGCATAATATGCCTTATTAAGAAGACTTAACTTTTTCTCTTCTTTTTTCCTTTATCTACCAAACGCTCTGCTACTGTTTTGAATTAAGATAAAAGGAGTAGTAAAAGGGGAATAATTTTGGTAGAAGAAAATCACAGAGAATTTGAGAGTATTAAAGAGACTTTCTCTTATTTAATCATCAAATGTGCAAATTTTAATTTTATTAATGCTTCAGACATATACTTAAATGATGTGAACCAAAATATCAAGAGAAAAGGAGCGATACATTTTCTTAATTGCAACTGGGTAATTAAACAAATGTGTGCTGCTAATTATAGGCTAGTGTGTTCACCACTGAGAACCATGGTGGGGTATGAAGTACTTTTAACATGTGTGTTGCGGCAAAAAAGAAATCGATTGGACAAAACCATCACTAGCATATCTTGAAGAATCTTGGGGCTCTATCTAGTTCTTCATTCACTACAGCTATTTATTTTAAATATTCTCTGTGCTTTTTGTTAATATGGTCTTTGAAAAAAGGAAAATATTAATATTTTGAACTAAGAATTACTGTGGTGGAGCACATTCAAGTCAGACTTCACATACTGTGTACAACCTGAATACGCAAATGCAAAATTGATGAATACAGCATTCTGAGACTTTAGGACAGTCCATTATCGTAGGCTCTGCTGCCAATGTGATTTTTTTTTAATTTTGGGGAGGGAGGTAATTAGGTTTACTTATTTATCTACCTTTAACGCAAGTACTGAGGATTGAAACCAGGACCTCATGCATGCTAAGCATGCGCTCTACCACTGAGCTATAAACCCTCCCCCCAATCCCAATGTGATCTTGAAGGTGGTAGAAAAACTGCACTGCATTATATTAAAAGACCGAATTATAATTAAGTGCTACTTCTGGGTTTTGGCTTCCAGAAAAGTTATTAACAGCACTCTGTCAAATAATTAGGAATATGGATCATGCAGATATTTCTTTTAATTTGCTATTAATTCACACCCTAGTACAGTTGTTCAATTCTCTCTGTATTTGGGGGGGGGGATGGTACTTTTAGTATGAAATTATAGTATGTCTAACATCTTGTTAATAGAGAGATCTATACATTTATGAAGACTTTCTCTTCTGATTTCTTTCACACCTTAGCCATTAAGAAGTGAAAATACAGATGATATACACACATACGTATGTACATGAAAGGAATACATATGGATGAAAAATACACATTATATATACACACATTTTACATATTATGTAATCATAAGACACATCATAGACCACATCACATCTCTCCATCCCTCTCAATCCCTCCCTCCCACTCCCTTTTCTCAATACTGATCTATTTATCTATCCGTCTATCTATCTACATAGAAAGATACATATACACACACTACATACACACACTATATATAATAGATAGATCCAACTTTATCTAAGTATTTAGAGAGAGCAAGCTCTATAAGTTATACCATATATATTACACAGAAGTTCACACTGATTAATCCTCTTCCCTGTATCCTTATATCTTTATTGTCTTTGAACAATAAAGAAACTTGAACCCTAATAAAAACTTGTTAGAAAAGTCACCCTGTGGTTTCTCAAAACCACAGGTTTCTGAGGACACATTTTCTCCCAGAAACAAAATTTTACTTGATGGTTTTGTCTGCTCAGAAACACATTTAAGCCTAATGCAGAAGCAGAGCAATGCCTTTAGCACTAAAAGCCCTGTTGGCTTAGTAGGAAAATTATTCTTTGATACAATGTTTTTACCAAACACCTCCTTGCATGCAGTGACTGTTCTACAGCACTTGCTCTCTAAGATTCTATTTACTTGTAGTATTTAAGACAGGGCTCTGAGTATGGGTAGTAAGAGGACCACAGGGAGTTTGTGTTATTTTCATTTTTCCATATTCACAGTCCATGCAACTATAAACATTTGGAACAGAATAGCTACATATCTTCTATCCCCCAAGCCCTATGTATGCATGCATTTAAAAATACTTATTTATAGGCTTAAAACAAGATCAAGTCTCTACTTAGACATTAAAAGACAAGTCTGTGTGTAAATAAATGACTGATACAGGGTTTATTTCCATTTCTGAGTAGCATCCAGACAACAGCTTTCTGGGCATTACAACACTAAAGTGGAGTCTAGGGATGTGACAGGATTCTTTGATAAATAGTCTGATGGTCCAAGGAGGTGAGCTTTGCAGAAAAAAGGAAATTAACTCAACTGATGTCTGAAGAAGAGAAAAGAGGTTCATTTTTCTTCATCTCTCCATCCTGGCCTCCTTTGCTTTTCACTTCTGGAGGTGCTATCATTGAAAATGCCTCCCGGGTTGACACCAGGGTGTGACAGTAATAGAGGGGATTTGGAGGAGAAATTCCAGATACCAGTAAAGTTTGAAGCAGAGAGACAGAAAGATGGAAATACCAAGCTACAGAAGGAGAGAAGGAAGTTAACAAGGTTCTTCTCAAATGGTTATTTGTAAACATTGCTTGTATTTTAAAATGAAATTATTGTATCGTGAAGATTCTATTGCTTTTTAAGTTCATTCAGTAGCTGTTCATTCAGGGTTTAGCATGGGTCAGGCTCTGAGAATCCTGTCCTCAGGTCTAGGGAAACAGATGGACTCTAAACGCTTGCTACTCAGTGTGTGCTCTAGGGACCACAGCACTGGCATCACCTTGACTTGGAATCTGCATTTTCCACAAGGTCTCCATGTAATTCCTAAGCACACTGAAGTCTGAGAATGACCACTTTAAATATATGATTATAAAATTGTGTGAAACACATGTGCCTTGACACTATGAAAGAACAAAAGGAAGACACACTTAATTTGAGGACTAAAGAAAGACTTCACTTCGGACCTATAAGTTAGACCTGAAGAATGCACTGGAGTTAATCAAGAGAATGTATATGATAAGGTTGGATAGTGATGTGGGCAGAAGGAATATGCTCACAAAGTTAAGTTTGGCTGGAAGTTAAAGTGTAATAAGGCAAACAGAAATGGATGATGGTAGCGGGTGTGAGTAGGGACAAATGATAGTTTGATAAACCAACTAAAGATTTGGGACTTTATCCTTTGGGTAATATGGAGTGAGTCACTGATAGTTTTTAAGCATCTAGTTTCCAGGAGATGGAGAACGGTTTTGAGAAATGCAAGGTGGCAGAAGAAAGATGCCCAAATCTTAGCACACAGGACCCAGTTTCTTCAGACATGGGGTCGTATAAATTGTATCTTAGTTCTTTTTTTTTATTTCAAAGATAGAGGGGAAATTAGTATAGTGCTTTAACAGTATTAGATTGTTTTTACTCATATTGTCTTTCATCCCATCTCTCTTTGCATTAAAGGGATAGTTTGAAGTAAGGAAAAGAGGTTGCACCAGATGTTGGGAGACATGGGCTTCATGAGTAAGAGTGTCAGTTGTAATTCTTACTAGCAGTGTGAAGAAATTACTTATCCACTGGGAGAATAATTGCACCTGTATCATTGGATGGTTGTGAGAATTAAATGAACTGACAGATGTAAGGTGCTGAGAACAGTGCTGGGCACTCAGAAAACCACTATTGTTACTTAGTGCACTCCTTCATAATCTCCACAGCCTAATAAATGAAACCCTTCCCATATATCTCATTCTTTATGAAGTCCTTACTAATTTTTTTTCTTCCCACATTTCTGACACTGTTGAACTTTACCCAAGTCTCATGATCCTGGAAAACAGCAAAAGTTAAGAACTCCCTCACCTCCTTTTATGTTTCATGAAATAGCTTCCTGCAAGAAACGAGCCTTCCCCATTTAACTTAGATAAGACTCACGGATGTGCCTTTCTTTACCTATGACAAGGTCAGGCATAGACCCTCAAAATTCCCATTCTTTGCCTCATAAATGATTAGCCGAACTGTTGTCCCCACTGATCAAGCAGAACACAATGCTTGTTAGCTATACTTTGGTTAAGATTCCCTCTTTTCTCCAGATCTCCAAACTTTGACTTACCTTCACAGACTGAGCCAGCATACAGTCCTTCCTTAGTAGCCCTTCCACAGACTAGGCTGGCCTTTAGGTAAAATATTCTCTGATCTACTGTCCCATCATGCCTCTTCTGTTCATCCCACTTCCTCATACCCCAACTTTCTAATCCTGTTTTTTCCTCCCTATAAAAGAAAAACTCTTTTAGCTTAATCCTTGAGAGGTTTGAAGAACTTACACTCAGGAAGTCTCCCTATAGCAACAGTCACCCTCCTCCTATTGTAATAGTCCCCTTCTTTGCAATAATGCATCAGAATAAAGTCTTTCCAAGTTAAGATTTTTTAAAACTTTGATAACTTTATGTCCAAATTACTGCTCTCCTTGAGGAAGGACTTCAAGTTCCACTTGTGCAAGAAATTTTCCATGACCATCCCAGAATTTCCGCCATGTTTTTTTTTTCAATCCACCATCCTTTATGACCATCTCTCTTATACTGCAGCTATCATTTTGCATCTTACTGTATTTATAACTTATCACCTTTGCCGAATGATAACTACCCCAGGGGATCTTTGACTAGTTTATTTTTCAATTTCTCACAGTGCCCAGCACAGTACACAAATAAGAACTTAGTTTTTATAAACTGAATGGTCTTATTATATCTACAGAGTCTATTGAATGGTAATAGACAGTAAAATGCATTCAACAAACAGAACATTTTTAAGCTATTACGTCATCTATGATACAATTTAAATTAGATAACATATACAAAGTGCTTACTATGGTGCATATAATAGGCAATGAATAAATGCTAGTTATCATCATCATCAACATCATCATCAGAAACCTCTTTTCTTCTCATCTGCGTTAAAGAGATGTTCACTTAATGGAGAATACCCAACTTACATAATCATTATGGCTGAAACTAACCAGGAAGCATTAATTCATTTTCCTCTCAAATACTTTTTAAAAATATAATTTTACCATGGTTTGTATCATCAAATTCTGCTGATAAACACCCTCTTGATACAACAATAGACGTTTAGCTAACTTATTGTCACTTTTTGTTTCTATTTGGTTGTTGTTATATATACATCAGAGGCTGGAAATAAGCTTTTATTTAAAGTCTATTATATGCTATATATTGTACTGGGTGCCTAAATATAATTTAACTCTCATCACAATATTATGTAGACCAAAAAAAAATTCACTCCAAAAATTAACTTGTTCATGACATCATTTTAGAAAAAAAAATCCTGGTTTAAATTGGTACCCAGGCATTTAATAAGTATTTCTTGAAAAAAATGAATGATGGTTTAGTGGCTTTGGAGATTGTGCTCTTTCAAGAATAGCTCACTGCCTTCCCCCCACACTATGAAGAGATAGGCCATTCAGGAAACTTGCTAAAATCAGAATAGTGTAAACTTGTAAACATTTTATTGCATTAGAAAGTTCTAGCTCTGGAAGGAGCCACAGAGTTCCCCAGTACTGGAAACAGGATCAAACCTGAAGTCACCTCACTCTAATCCAGACTCTTTCCATTATATGGTACTACTTCATATAATTTATAAAATCCTCTCCTTACTACTCAGCCATTAAAAAGAATAAACTAATGCCATTTGCAGCAACATGGATGGACCTAGAGATCGTCACTCTAAGTGAAGTAAGCCAGAAAGAGAAAGAAAAATACCATATGATATCACTTATATGTGGAATCTAAAAAAAATGATACAAATGAACTTATTTACAAAACAGAAACAGACTCACAAAGAAAACAAACATGGTTACCAGGGGGAAAGGGGGTGGGAAGGGATAAATTGGGCATTGGAGGTTTCTAGATAATAACTATTATATATAAAATAGACAAACAACAAGTTTCTACTGTACAGTACAGGGAACTGTATTCAATGTCTTGCAGTAATCTATAATGAAAACGAATATATGTATGTACATGTATGACTGAAACATGATGCTGTACACTAGAAACTGATACATTATAAACTGACTATAGTTCGATAAAAAACATTTTTCTTATCATTTTTCGTACATTGATTTCTAGTATTGTACTGTGTACTGTCTGTAAGACAATACTGAAAAGGACAGCTTAATGACAATTGGCTCCCTCCTGCCCATCCCCTCTCAGATTAACACTTAGGAAACACTCTCTCCTCAAGAAGACCAGGGATTTTTTTTGTCCTTTTCACTCTGTCTCCTTCACTTTGTCTCCTGCCCTTCTGCCCCCTTTCTCATTTTTTTTTTCTGTAGGTCTCTTCTTTTCTGTGTGTGTGTGTCTTCTGTTAGCATTAGTCTTCCACACTGCCTTGGTATTCTGATTTTTCACAATGTATTACTTTTTTGAAGATTTTAACTTTAAAATGCTTTCCTATGTGTTTTATCAATGAATTGCCAGACTCTGCAAGCTTTTGAAAAACACTTCAGATGTAGCTCACAGCGAAAAAGAATGTGACAATGAATATATGCGTGTTCATGTATAACTGAAAAATTGTGCTCTACATTGAAATATGACACAACACTGTAAACTGACTATAACCCAATTTAAAAAAATGTTAAAAAAAAAACTTCAGTTGACCTTGCATAAGGAAAATATTTTGTGCTGAATTTAAAAGAAAATCCTACCAATAGACTTACTGTGAAGAAATAACAGCTGTTATAGCTCATTAGGATTATTACATATTAATTTGGGAATAATGAATACACAATGACTTTCAAACAAACTGTTACATTTTACATTATTTTGTGAACAAGCTGAAAGCCCTCAAATCATTATTCATATAAGGAGTTTACGATTAAAACTAAAAGCATATTTAGCTGAATTATTTACAGTAGAATACATTCCTAAAATACAAAGCCAATTCAGATTTGGTTTATTCAACATTTCAAAAAGTGCTTATTAATCATATTCTACTGTGTGTTAAATAATGCAGAATTATTGATAAAACCAACATAAGCAAAACAAAGTCTTACTTTGAGTAACTTACAGGCCATTGGGAAAGAGTGTCAATATATTCAAACAACGAAATAAACACATAGGAAACAAAGTGTCAGGAAGCAATCTGACCTCTAGGGAAGAAGGGACTGTCCTGATCTAGGAAGAAAGCTCTGAAGGCTGACTGGAGAAGATGAGATTTTGAGCTAGCCCTTGAAAGACAGGTAGACTCTGAACCCGCAGAGATTTGGTAGTTGTGCATAGCAGATGGGGAAACTGTGTAGAGACAGGCAGTCAGATAGGAAAGCAGGAGTTGTGTAGCTCAGCCATTTCCATTTGAGGCCTTTTGTGACTTGATAATAAACATCTCTTTACTCAGATGGCTTTGTATTAGCAAAATTTGCCTAACTGTGCTACTTGCAGTAAGACTAGATAAGGTTAGCTGCATTAAAAGTAAACTTCATGATTTCAGGGGTTTAACTTATGCTCATTTCTCACTCACAAAAGCATGCAATGAAAGTCTTTCTGGTCAGTTATCAGCTTTCCCCCATGATGTGATTTAGAGACCTGGGCACCTCTCCCTTGGGCCTTGGCTCTCTCTGTATCCAGAAATTGATGGGAGAAGGGAGAAAGGATACTCATTGCTGAACTACCCTGGCTCAAAAATGACCCCTCCCCTCCTTTCCTTTGCATTCATTGGTAAGAAATGGTCAACTATTTAGAAGCAGTAGTGGCTGGGAGAGATAATTCCTGGGTGAGAAGCTGCTTCCCAGCAACAACTCTATACTATAGAAAAAGAATTCTGCTCTTCCACATCCAACTATTTGACAAAGTAGAGGAACACATATGAAAACATACCTTGGACTCCAACTGAGGGTACACTTGGTATGCTTACATTGTGGAGCTTCACCTGTATTAAGTATGACTCCAAGAGCTGGAGTGACATGTATGACTTAATCATTATTCATGGGGCATCAATAAAGTATTCTGTTACTATGTTCTAGGACTCTTAAATGTTATAAACAGAAAAAAAGTAACACAAATCAAAAACAAATTCTCAGAGTAAATTTAATTGGAATCAATGATCAGAGATTATTTGAATGACAAGAAATATATGTCATTACAGATGCTTCTAAACTAAAGGAAGAAACAAACAACTTGTAAGTGTTAAGAGGATTCTTATCAATTAGAAATGTAGGATCCAAGTTGCACTTCACTGAGGTAGGAAAATTCTGCCAATAACAAATTTGTATTTTGGGGTTTAATTGTCTTCTACACACACACACACAGTGTCCCTGGTTCTTATTCTATCTCTCTGGAAAATCATCGTTTCTTAACATCTTTGCTATCCTTACAGCATCTTGTCCTTTGCACACTTCACATTTTACTCTATACATTGTCCCTGGATAATCTCCTTCACTTACAGGTCCAAGTACCATCTGTGTTCAGATCCCAAATACTTAATCTCTTCAAGGCCAATATTTTCAATGGTTTTCTGGATCTATCCAACAGATATCCCATGCAGACATTCATTACCCAACATTAGCAAGCCTTAACCGCCCCTTCCTAGGCACACAATCTAGTTGCCCATCACAAATCCATCCCCCATTGCTGCTCCCTTGCTATCCTTGATACCCTGATATTGTTCACTCTACTCCAGGTTCTCACATGTTTCATGGGGAAACTGAGACCATTCAAAGTCCCAGTGTTGAATCCTGAATGGCCTAAGCCTATTCTATTGTCTAAGCCTGTCCTACTTACAGTGGTCTCCTCTCCCTTTGCAGTGATTAGTTTATTTGTGGGCAATTTTGGACAATGGGATGTGAGTGAAAGTTTGCTTTTATAGCTTCTAGTAAAGCTGTCCTTGCTCTTTTAGGGATTACAACATGGGACATGGGACAACACTTTTTTTCTGTCTGTAGACACTAGTGCTTTCATATGACGCCACCTTGGGAAGCCAGCCTAAGAGTCACTTACTGAGCATAATGGCAAAGAAGAAAGACAGAAAAGAAATTTCCCTGATAGTGCCATTTTAGCTGCTGAATAACCAACCCTGGGCCTGTCCAACCTCTGGAATTCTTGTTAGAAAATGTAGTGTATGTCTCTGTTATTTAAGTCATTAGTCACTTACAGTCAAGAAACCAAAAACAAAAAACATTTTAACCAATACACTCCTCTTCAAACAGACTCATCTTGAAATCTCTCAAAATTCAAATCTTCCAAACAAGAACTCAGCCCCCCACTCCATCAACACTCACAAGTAATTAATCATTGAATTCTTTTGTCCTACCTCCTACATATATCTCAAATCTATTACCTCTTCTTCAAACCCACTGTCTTAACTTTGTTTCAGTCTTTTGTTGCTTACCATCAAGAACAGTGATGATCTAACTCCCTTTGATAAAGAACCATTTTTCTATTATTGCCAATCTATACTTTGATAGCACCAGTGCAGAAAGTATCTATAACTTCTTAACTTCATCTAAAATAATAAATTCAGATCCTATACCTATAGAGGATATTCATTTACACAATTATATAAGTAGCTTGGGTAAGTATACAACTATTGTTCTGAGTGTAATTCTATTTCTTACAAAATGTTTATCAAATAATTTTGCTGAATGGGGAAAAAAAACACACACAAAGGCAGGTCAACACTACTGGGTTTATCTAACTCACAGAGAAATTAGATTAACATAAAATGATCTGATTATATACTCCTAATGGACAACGTCAACAAAACTATTTCATTATATAGGTACTCAGCTTTTTGGCTTTAATCTAATTTTAGCAATATCATAACCAATCAGTGAATAGTAAATAGCTTACTACATTTTTGCTGCACCCGTAACATACTGTTTTAATATTATGTGATATTTTTCACATCTCTGCTACTTCACTCCCTTTGTGTTTGGTGGTGACAATTGTTAATGATTTCATTATTTTGAAAGGGCTATATCATTAACTAGCTCAATAATACCATGGCGACAATATCTAATTGGAAACATTTTGTCTTTCAGTTATAATCAGGAATTATAAAAGTTCATGCATAGAAGAAACATGACATATTCATGACATCCAGAAGCCATAATTTCCCTTAAAAAGTTTAAAATGTATTTTACTTTTAAAAGAGGACATATGTTTCAGTGTTTTTCTTTCATCCTTAATTTGACAGAGCGAACCTCAGCTTTAAAAAAAGATCAGCATGTGCTTTGTGATCCTCACAAGTATTGAAAACTAAAAATTTTAAACAAATATTAGAAATTACAAGACTTAGAAGGCATAGGAGAGAAACAGCAGCATTTATATTCATGTTTAGAGTATGTTTCAAGGTTTAGTGAATAAAGCAAATGTGTTCTTCAAAGGATGGCAGTAAGTAAACAGAGTATAGTTATCTAATGGAACATTAAGTGCTCATTACAAGCTCCAAAATTTCTTTTATTGACACCAGAACAAAACAGTGACTACAGACAATACTTTTATATTTAAAATACCCCTTAAATGTTAGTTTGGACTTTAAATTTTTTCCCTGCTAAACACATTACACAGTATCATTTGAGACAAAGTCTATGTTATTCATAATGAATCTGTGATGCTGTTTATATCCCAGGAAGTTCTGGTTGATATATTTGAGTGTAACCAATGCTAAACCCAAATGATGATTAAGAAATACATAATCAGACCTTCTAGTTAAGGCACATAGTAAGCTACTTCTTTATGTCTTACACAGAATTCATAAAATGTCTTTAATTTACATATTCATGTTGAACTGTCCATCTACAATTCATTGGATTTTTTAAGTCCTCCAGATGGAACAACAGATGCTAACATAATGACTAAAAGCTTTGGTCAAGCATTTTAAGAAAAGAAAACATTAAATCCTCTTATAATGCAAAAGTCATATATTTTGACATGAGTAAAACCAACTCCATTTCCATGCAGTTTTCTCAAAGGTAGTTTTAAAAATTCTTTTACATATATATTACAAAATATCCACATCATTTGCAAATTAAGAGTTGCCTTTTCTGGGGGAGCCTATAGCTCAAGTGATAGAGTGCATGCTTAGCATGCATGGGATTCCGGGTTCAATCCCCAGTAACTCCTCTAAAAATAAATAAACCTGATTACCTCTCTCCCCTCCTCCACCAAAATTTTTTAAGTAATTAAATAATACAATAATAAATAAATAACCAATGTCAAATGTTAACCTCACAGAGCTATAAATTTAACCTCCTCAGTGGAGATGAAGATGAAATCTAGAGAAAGTACATACTCCCATGTACACAGTAGACAATTAAAAAAAAAACTAAATCATGATGAAACCTATTACTTGGGATTTTAATGCAGTAAATGTTAGTTACACTTCTATTCTGAACTCTCCCAGTTCTCATCATCTTATTATATTACATCGTAGGTTTTTAAAAATCCAAATAATAGTTTTAAGTATTAGTCTCAGTCCATTTAACCTTATCTATTTTCTCCATCTCTAATCATTAGTGTGCTTTTTCCCACAGTTCTCCACAAGTTCTCACTGTCCTTCTCAATTTGGTGTCTAGGAAAGAAGAAATAAAACCTGGGGCTCCATTAAGAATAATGCACAGAGTGAATATGATAGGAAACTGGCTTGTGGTTTTAATTTTTTCCTTAGTCTTGAATACATTAAGCTGACAGAGGTCAGTTTATTAACAAAATACCCCATAGTGAAGTAGCAGCATGATCCATACTGTTTTTGCAATGATTCAGTTGTAGATTACATGTATTATTGTTCATTTTGAAAAATGTTAGGAATTTATTCAAACTAATATTGGAATGATATAACATCAAGTCCGGTAGGAACTTACTGCTTAATCAGCTTGGTTTTATTTATACCAAGTAATAAATCTAAATCTCTTGCCAGTAAGTAGTAACAATAAAATTATGAATATAGGAGCTATATATAAAATATTTTTGTAATTCTCTAACTAAAAGAAAAACAGATATCTATACACACATACATGTGTATGAAAATATAGGTGTACATGGCAGTATGTTTACTTTCTCTAAAACATCTAATTAATTTACTGAACTATTTATCTCACCCAATATCACATAAATTTTAAATAAGTTTTAGTATTGACATTGTATACTAAGTTTAGTCTTCATATTTCAAAGAGTTTCATGGAGTGAGATACTAAATGCAATTTAGTATTGAGGTTACAGCCATCTTTATTCATTGTGTTCAAAGACTTAAATGCCATAAAATGTATTGGAATCTTTCATCAGGATTCTAGATCCTGTTACATTATATCTTATGCTTAAAAGTTTTTTTAGATATGTAGTCATCTATCTTCACCAGGGATGCAGGATCCTAGAGTTCAATTTCAGTCTCAGATTAAATGAGACAGAAATGATGTAGAATGTTGGGCAATAGAGGATTCTTTAGCTTGTCCTACTAAACCTTCCACACCAGAGCTTCCATACTGAAATAGATGCAATGTTGAGTTTTCAGTTAATTTTGCTGATGTCAAAACTAAAAGTAGTTAATATAAAGTGCCAACATAATGGTTTGAGTTTCATAAATTTTATGGAAAAATCAATGCCTGTCAAACTGAAGAGCCAACATGAAGTAGAGAAAGGACGCTCTTTTTAAAAAATCTTTGATATGATAATTTTAAAATGCACTCCAAACTGTTAAGGATGGTCATTTATGCTAAAATGGACTTTTTTTGGTAAACTATACATGACATAAAATTTATTTTTAACTCTTTTAAGTGTACAATTTGGTGGCATTTAGTACATTTGTAATGTTGTGCAACCATCACTGCTATCCATTTCCATAACTTTTTCATCATCCCAAGCTGAAACTCCATACCCATTAAACAATAACTCCCTACTCCTCCCTCTCCCAGACACTGTAAACTCTATTCTAGGTACCTCATATAAGTGGAATCATACTCAAATGGATATGAAATGTGACCCACAAAGAAGGAACCAGTTTTGTAAAAAAAGAAGTGACATTAAAAAGTCAAGTTATATATATATATTTACATATATAAATATATAGTCAGACCAAAAGCAGAAATTTCTGGTGTACAGTATAATACTTCAGACATACATTAACGTACATATATTTGTTTTCATATTCTTTTTCACTATAAGTTACTACAAGATATTGAACATAGTTCCCTGTGCTATACAGTATGAACTTGTTTATCTATTTTATATATATTAGTCAGTATCTGCAAATCTCAAACTCCCAGTTTATCCCATCCCATCCCCTAGCAATATATTTTATCTTACCAAATATTATCACTTAAATGTGTAATCAATGTAAAAAATTAAAATGAGATACTTAACATTATTTTGTTTAAATCTAGTGTATATTTTACACTTGAAGCACATTTCAATCCAGTCTAGTCACATTTCAAGTGTTCAATAGGCACATACTGCTAATGTCTACTATATTGGACAGAATAGTTCCAGACATTTGACCACTTCTCTAATTAACTAATCATTCTATCCAAGAGTATTTATTGGACTTCTCTTCCATTCTCACAATTGAGTTTGTTGGAAGGAACCTAAGAGAATCGGAAGCAGGAGAGTGCAAATAAAAGAATGGAACTTCATTAGAAATGATGATGATGATTTATATTTAAAATTATAAATTCATGTCCACAGTGTACTTCGAGTTTCCTCCTTGGTAAAATGTAGATAATAATGCTTATAAATCATTTTGCATAGTGCCTGCCATTGAGCTAGTAGTCAAAAAGAAAAGTAGTTCTTCTCAAACAAGGAGGTAGGTATGAGTTTTCTTAGTGGTCTGCAAGCCTAGAAGCATACACCTGTAACATCTGGGTCAGGTAAGAAGGATGACCTGTGACAGGAAGACTGAGCCATTTCTAAAAGGCAAGCAGTCCATGGTATCGTACTGGTAGGGTGATCATAATGAAAACATTCCAACCACTTTTGAAATCCAAAGCTGTCAAAACAAAAACAAATCCAAGGCTGGGTCTTGCCGATGAGCTATGTCAGGCAACAAGGTAACACCAAAAGCAAGGCCAAAATGTTCAATCAAATCAAAAGGCACATAGGTCTGGGGTAGGGAGCACTGCTGACCAAATGCTCTCCTTCATGTGCACTCTCATAACAGCATCAAAAATAATAGCATTATTTTAGATTTTAAAAATATCACTCATCATTTTAAGCATAGCTAATTGATAGCCTGTATTTATGGATTCTAGTACCTGACATTCTTAGGGGTGTAAAACAAGTTTTTTTTTTTAAATGCTGTCTTGACCCAAGTTCACTTGAGGCCCTGGATAGAGGCCAGTCAGTTCCTCTTCTCAAGTTGTTGATTAATGCACCTTAACCATTTCTCTTATTAGGCTCTTGCCCTAGAAACCAGGCACCAGGCACTAGGTACAGTTCCTATGCCCTTGAGCCCGTGAAACTATTCAAATTAGCCACTTGGCAGGGAGTCCTCCAAGTCTAGCTAATCCTACTCCACTTGTCATATGACAGCTACCCTATAGCTCCAGCTTGCTGTTACCCTATCCCTAGGTACAACCCCTTGTGTGCCCTGCCTGACAGTCTCCTCTCAGTTGGATCTATAAGTAACAAACTACAAATCCTTTCCTTTATCTCAGCATCGGTGTGTTGTGTCCTGCCAGCAAGATTATGTTTAAATCTTATAAAATATGGGTCCTAGTCTACTTTGTATGTTGTCCTCAGATACATTTTTTTGTGACTAATCATTTTCTTTTTCTTCTTGCAACCCTCAGTGGTGAATTGAATCCCACAGGAATCTTGTACAGTACGTGCTGAGGGTCTATCCCTCCAGAAGTTTTGCTTTATACTGCTCCTAGACAGTACCGGCCTTGTACGATTTTTATGTAACTTTTTTGACTTAAGGGCTTTCAGGCCATGCAGGTGGTGTAAATTCAAATGCCCAAACACACAAGGCTATGGATTAACAGGATACTGGTTTTTTTTTGCTTGTTTTAAATAAATTAAGAGCTCACACCAGGACAGGCAAACTTCTTCCTGTGTCAGTGGTCATATTTTTTTCTTCATTTTCACTTTCACTGTAACCCATTTAGAATCCTTAGTTTATATGGGAATCTGAGTTCCAATGTCTTACCTTTTGAAAGTCCAAGACCTAGTCTCATCTCTGCATATAACTAATAAAATCCAAGCCTTTGGAACCCTCCTACACTGCTGGTGGGAATGCAGTTTGGTGCAGTCACTGTGGAAAACAGTATGGAGATTCCTCAAAAGACTAGGAATAGACTTACAATATGACCTAGTAAACCGCTCCTGGGCATATATCCAAGAAGGAACCCTACTTCAAAAAGACACCCCTCCCCCAAAAAAAGACACCCAATGTTCATAGCAGCACTATTTACAATAGCCAAGACATGGAAACAGCCTAAATGTCCATTGACAGATGACTGGATAAAGAAGAGGTGGTATATTTATACAATGGAATACTATTCAGCCATAAAAAAGACAGCATAATGCCATTTGCAGCAACATGGTGTCCCTGAAGAATGTTATTCTAAGTGAAGCAAGCCAGAAAGAGAAAGAATATATGAGATCGCTCATATGCAGAATCTAAAAAAAAAAAAAGAACATAAATACAAAACAGAAACAGACTCATAGACATAGAATACAAATTTGTGGTTGCAAAGGGGAAGGGGGGTGGGAAAGGACAGAATAGGATTTCAAAATTTGTAGATACTGACAGGGATATGCAGAATCGATAAATAAGATTATACTGTATAGCACAGGGAAATATATATTAGATCTTGTGGTAGCTCACAGCGAAAAAAAAATGTGACAATGAACATATGCAAGTTCTTGTATAACTGAAAAATTGTGCTCCACGCTGGAATTTGACACAATATTGTAAAATGACTATAACTCAATAAAAATGTTAAAAAAAATCCAAGCCCTTGGTAGCTGATAATGACAATCCTAACACTCATCTGCTCCCCCAACCCTACAGTGGCCTCAGAGTCAGGTTCTTTTAACTGCTCTAGTGTTTAGTTCCTTCTTTCCTTTTGGCCCCTGTGATTTCTTTTTTTAAACGTTAGTGCAAGCTCAGTTAATCATTTTAAAAGTCCATCTATTCTATTTTATCCAGCATTTCTCAGTGTTTAAAAGCATGGAAGGTGGGTATCTAATCAATCACATATTCAGAAATGGATATCCATTATTTTTTTAAAAATTCAAAGCATCAAATGAAGTGGACAATTAATTAAATGAAGTATTTTTAAGTTCAATTTATAACATCTAGGAAAAAATAGGTAATTTTTATCACATTCTTGAAAAGTTTTAAAGGGTGGGTAAATTGAGGTTATATGGATTATATGAGTATATACATAAGTATATAAATAAGAACTTAGAATAAATCCTGGCACAGAGTAAACAGTAAGTATTAACGAGTCTCATATCTAATACTTATTGCTATTCTTATATTGATGGAAATTATCTAAATGAATAATGCATTGTTTTCACCATGGCCAGAAATGGCACTTCCTAACCTTGTTATTGATATAGTCTAAAATGTATATATTTTTGCTTAAGAATAAAACCATCAAGTTTTTTATTCAAAGTTATCACATCTTGACACATTAAACAAACACTGTTTGATTAATACATTTTGGACAACTCATTCAGTATGTTGAAAGATTAAACAAAAATTTAAGGTAATGAACATCTAGAGAGCTATCATTAGAAATTACTCATAAGAGAGATATTTTGCTCTAGGGCTGAACTCCAAATCAAGATTAAATAGCCAAAATGATTAAACTCAGTTTCACTATTTTGATCAGCTTTAATCATTTTGATTTCAAAATTTGAATTAATCTAAATGATCTTTGAGTAGCAAAATACGACAGCTTCTTACTTATAAAAACAGCTAATCTGTAATATGTTACAGTTTATTAAAAATAATATATGTGATGGTTGTGGGCATTAATTCTAACATATTACTAAACACACAAAGTCTGGAAAGATATGTACCTATTATCAATTTCATCAATTCTTATTAAGTTACAGTCAGTAAAAGCACACTAAAGTTTATGAAATATTTCAACAAAAATAGTTTTTTAAAGGAGGAGATAAAAGGTACCATTTAAAACAAAAAAGAAACAGAGAAATAATAAAAGTAATCACAACACTTCCAGGCTAGACCACAATATACCATTTAATTACATCAGCGGCAGAAGAATTAAAGTTTCATACTAAAATGTGTTTCAGTTGAACTTAAAAGATAAATCTTTCATAGTGATCAACAGAGCTAATATGAAAAGTACGATGCCCTGCTATTAATTATCCAGTTTAGTAAATCATAAACTGAAGTTCAGGAAATTAAATTTTATTCCTAAATTTGTCACCATGATGCTCTGTGACCTTGATAAAGCCACTTAACCTTTCTTTGCTTCAGCTTCCTCATCCATAAAAACAGGAGGAAGATGTACCTTTTCAGAACATCCATTCAGCCTATGGTTGATTGGAAAGTAGTTTAAATATATCGCTACATTAATTCTGTTAAAAATGTTATAACAAGTATAAAAATACTACTAAAAACCATCACAACCTTGTAGCAATAACCTTGGTCCTTTTGCTTTTTCAAGTCACTTTTCCTTTTCTCACTTCCTCACTGTTCTTGCTGACTCCGACATTTTGTTGGGAAAAATTTGCCCTTATGTAATATTTTGACAATGCATTTTCTTACCATTACTTTACTCTATGATCTAGCCCTAGAAATGAAATGGCTTTCACCTGTTCTGACTCATTCAAAATTTTATGATGGAAATATGGTTGTTATTTTGTTTTGAATCTTTCTTTTTAAAATTAAAGAAAATAATTTGGCCAGAAGGAAAAATAAGTATTATCAAATAAAAGTGTATACCACATAATTAATACTTCTGGAAAAATTTTTATATAGTGTGCATTTTTTTCTCAGATAACACAAATCCAAAAACATGTACCATAAATAATTATGTCTAAATTTTTTATCTAAATAATTCACATAGTAACAAGAGCTAAGCTCACATAATTTATTTTGGAGGTACTTTGGTTCTTATGGAAGAACCGTGTACATGTTTTTTTTTCCCCATACCCACATTCCCACAAATAATCTGGCAGAGGGTTAGAGTTAAAGGTAGTCTGGATGTGAATTAGAGTTAGTATAAAGAACCCTAGGATATGGCAATTTAAACCAAAACAAATCTGAGTATTTTCACATTTTATTTAGCAATACTGAAGTACAGAAAATTATTATATGACCCACAAAATAATTTTATAAATATCAAACCACATTTTATAATCTCCAAGAAATCATAATATCCGCTATTTATATTCCCTAGAATATCTTCACCTTTGGGTTACTACTACCCTGGAATACTTTCCTCTGGGTTACTACTACCTTCCTTCTCTCAGTACATTTGGCTGGGCTAGACCCATGACCCAAAGCAGCCTAAACAATACCTAGTAAATGTGAACATTCACATACTATGAATAAACAAATCCACTCCTAGGTAAAAATCCTTTATCAATACCCACTTATATGTACAATGAAAAATATGTGTTTGAGTGTGTGTATGTGTCTCTGCTTATAAGATGGTTAAAGGCAATATTACCTGCATTAGCAAAAAATCACAACAGTCCCAATTATTTGTCAACAAGCTGTCAGACATTCATATAATACAATACTATAACATAAAAGTAATAAACTGTGGATAAATAGAACACAAATAAATTTTTAAAACAAAATTTGAAGTTGAAAAAGCCAGACACAACAGAATACAGAATGTGTGAGTCCAAATTTATAGGTTTCAAAAACAGGCAAAATGTTAGCTATATTGCTTAGGCATACATTATCAGCTAGCATAACTTTTTTAAAAAGACAAGAAAACCAATAACGTAAAAGTCATGATGGCATTACCATAATCAGTAGAAGGGAAGGAGTTTATATTCAGAAGGGTATGCAGAGGACTTCTGTGATGCCCACAATGTTCTCTTCATCTACGTGGGTTCATTTGATGTTAAATATCTGCATATTTATATTTTATGTACTTTGTTATGTCCTATTATTAAATGAAAACAAACAAGTAAAGAAATATGGGCTGGATTTCTTAGTAGTATTAAAAACTATACCTAAAGAGAGGTGAACAATATATTTACGGAAAAAAATATGTATGTAAAAGAATGTTAAACAGCTTTATGTAGGACTTTTTGCATAGAATACTTAGAATGATGAAAACAGAAATATCTTCCAATAAAATTCTACTGACACTTGTCCAGAAAGGGAAGCTAATATGGTATAATATAGATTCAAGAATAGAAAAGAACTTGATAAACTGGAAGACATGTTAAAAACAAACATGAAACAACACAGCTAGCTTTACATGTGAAACAAGGAGATAAAGACTTAATTCTATTTTTAAAAAATGAGAATGAAGCAATCTTAACAGGAAAATTCAGTCCTTTATTTGCATCTAAAAGTTCAACTACAGGCAGGCACTTGACTTAACAATTAACATAAGGAAGATGATTTTGACTTAAAATGCAATACAGAGCAGAAATGTAATATAGAAAAATTTTAAAAGGTTGATGTAATACACAGTAATGTTAACAAAAGTAAATAAAGTATGGGATTTGGATTGAGGCAGTTATTCCAACACTATTTTTTCTACTTTTCGTGTGACAAGGTATCAATTTGCCCAATGTAAACACAATTTAAGAATGAAATATGTCCATGATTTTGAATTAATTCATTCAAGAATGCACATCTACTGAGTGGCTACTATGGGTCAGACATGCTAGGTAATCACTGAGTTTGAGAACACCAAGATGAAATGATATTATTGCTTTTGGTTTCAGTTTCCAGATGTAAATAGCTTGCAAGTCATCACTCCTATTGTTACAAAAAGAAGCTAAAAATCAATAGCTTTTCTTAGACCTCTAAGAGAACTGAGGTTTTGGGGCAAAGAGCCACCCCCAAATTTGGAAACACAGATCAACCCAAAGGGTCACAGCTGAGACCTGCTTATTTGGAGAAGCCACTGGAGCCAGAAATTCCATCAGCAACCATCAGAATCAGACTCAGAAAAGACATAAATATTAAAATGATCAGACAGGGAATTTAAAATAACTATATTTAATGTCTTAAGTGCTCTAATGGAAAAATACAGATACTGTGCAAAAACAGATGGATAATTTAAACACAGAAATGGAAATTCTTAGCAAGAATCAAAAGGAAATGTAAGAAATTAAAACACTGTGACAGAAATGAAGATTGTCTTTGATGGGCACATCAGTATACTGAACATAGCCAAGTTAAGACTTAGTTACCTTAAAGATGGGTCAATAGAAGCTTCATAAATCAAAATGCAAAAAGAGAAAAGAATGAAAAAAATGTTAACATAATATTCAAGACCTGTGGATAATTTCAAAAGGCATAATACATGTATAATTATAATACTAGAAAGAGAAGAAAGAATGGACCAAAAGAAATACTTGATATAATAAAGGCCATAGAATTTCCAAAATTAATGACAGACACCAAACAAGAAAGCTCAGAAAACACCAAGCAGGATAGTAACAAAATTACTACATCTAGACATATTTTCAACCTGCAGAAAAACAAATAGAAAATCTTGAAAAAAAACACAGGAAATTGACATATCTATAGAGGAACAAGGGTAAGAATCAGAGTGAACCCCTTCTCAAAAAACATTCAAGAAATAAGAGAGTGAAGTGGAGTATTTAATGCAGTGAAAAATAAAGGGACTTTTGGACAAACAAGCCTGAAGGAATTTATCATCACCAGACCTTCATTGCAAGAAATGTTAATATAAGCTATTCAGGAGGAGGAAAATGTATAGGTCAGAAACTTGAATCTACATAGAAATTAAGAGTGTCGTAGAATCAGTAAATGAGGGTAAAATAACATCTTTACCTTATTATAAATTGACCTAAAAGACAACTATTTGTCTAAAGTAATAAGAATATATTGGGTGAATCCAAAAATGGGCAGAAGACCTAAACAAGCAATTCTCCAAGGAAGAAATACAAATGATCAATAGGCACATGAAAAAATGCTCAAGATCACTAATTATCAGAGAAATGCAAATCAAAACTACAATGAGGTATCACCTCACACCAGTCAGAACGGCCATCATTCAAAAGTCCACAAATGACAAATTCTGGAGAGGCTGTGGAGAAAAGGGAACCCTCCAACACTGCTGGTGGGAATGCAGTCTGGTGTAGCCACTGTGGAAAACAGTATGGAGATTCCTCAAAAGACTAGGAATAGACTTACCATATGACCCAGGAATCCCGCTCCTGGGCATACATCCAGAAGGAACCTTACTTCAAAATGATACCTGCACCCCAATGTTCATAGAAGCACTATTTACAATAGCCAAGACATGGAAACAGCCTAAATGTCCATCAACAGGTGACTGGATAAAGAAGATGTGGTATATTTATACAATGGAATATAATTCTGCCATAAAACCAACCGACAACATAACGCCATTTGCAGCAACATGGATGTCCCTGGAGAATGTCATTCTAAGTGAAGTAAGCCAGAAAGAGAAAGAAAAATACCATATGAGATCGCTCATATGTGGAATCTTAAAAAAAGAAAAAGAACATAAATACAAAACAGAAACAGACTCATAGACATAGAATACAAACTTGTGATTGCCAAGGGGGCAGGGGGTGGGAAGGGATAGACTGGGATTTTAAAATGTAGAATAGATAAACAAGATTATACTGCATAGCACAGGGAAATATAAACAAGATCTTGTGGTAGCTCACAGCGAAAAAAAAATGTGACAATGAATATATGTGTGTTCATGTATAACTGAAAAATTGTGCTCTACACTGGAATTTGACACAACATTGTAAAATGACTATAACTCAATAAAAAATGTTAAAAATAAAATATATAAAAATAAATAAAAAAAGAACATATTGGGTGATTATAGCATATGGATAAGTGAAATGAATGATAGCAATGTCATAAAGGATGAGAGGGAAGAAGTAGGAATATTTTCTAGTAAGGTACCTGCACAACACACAAAGAGGTATGGTGTTTCTTAAGGGTGGTCTTAGATTAGTTAAAAATATGTATAAAAATATCCAAGGCAACCACTAAAATTTTTTTAAATAAGAAAAATTTATATTAACAAAGGAGAGATAAAGTAGAACCATATAAAATGTTCAATTAAAACCAGAGAATGCAGAGAGGGAAAAAAAGAAGTTCAATGAAATGAAAACACTGACAAACATGAATCTGGCAATTTCAATAATCACTTTCAATGTAAGTAATCTAACCATATTAATTACAACAAAGAGAATATCAAAATGGATAAAAAATTAAGATCTAACCATGCTCTCTATAAGAAACCTACTTTAAAATTAAGAACCAGATAGGTTAAAAGTAAAGGGATAAAGAAAGATACACCATGCTAACACTATTCAAAAGAAAGGTTGGTATATTAATTCAGACAAAGCTGACTTCAGAGCAAGGAAAATATGAATAAAGAGGGACATTGCATAATGACAAAGAGATCAATTCTCCAAAAAGTCATAATAACCCTAAATATATATGCACCTAACAATAGAACATGAAAACTGTGAGGCAAAAACTTACAGAATTGGAAGGATAAACAGGCAAATCCACTACTAAAGTTGGAGATTTCAACACTACTTTCAGTAACTGAAAGATCAAGCAAGCAGAAGATCAGTAAGGATACAGTTGATTTGAACAACACTATAAGTAAACTTTATTTAACTGACATTTAAAGAATTCCAATCTAACAATAGCAAAATATACATTCCTCTCAATCTCTCACAGGACATTTGCCATGAGAGATCACATTCTAGTTCATAAAATACACGTTAACAAATTTTTAAAAATAGAAATCATACAAAGTGTGTGCCCAGATCACAAAGAAAATAAACTAGAAATCAGTAAGAGACAAATAGCTGGGAAAGTCACCAAATGTTTAGAAATTAACACATTTCTAAATAACACAGGGGTCAAAGAATGATTCTCAAGAGAAATTTTAAAATATTTTGAACAAAATGAAAATGTAACTTATCAAAATTTGTGGGATACAGCAAAAGCAGTGTTTAAAAGAAATTTATATAATTAAGTCTATGTTTTAGAAAAGAAGAAAACTCAAATAACACCTTAAACCTCTGCTCTGTGAAAGTCATTGTTTTAAAAAAAAATCAAAGGAAAAGCTACAGACTGGGAAAAATATTTGCAAAACGTACATCTCAAGAAGGAGTTGTATCAAAAATATACAAAAACTTCTTAAAACTGGGCAACAAAAAAGCAAACATCCCAGTTAAAAAGGGAGGTAAATATCTGAACAGACACTAGACCAAGTAAGATATACAAAAGGTAAACAAGCACATAAAAACATGTTCAAAATAATTAATCATCAGAAATTGGCAATTAAAAAACGAGATACCACTACAGACCTATTGGAATGGTAAAATCCAAACAATAGAGGTCTGATTGGTGGAAGGATGCAGAACAACTGGAATTCTTCATTCATTGTTTACAGAAATGCAAAATGGTACAGCTACTTTAGAAGACAGTTTGGCACCTTCCCACAAAGCTAAATATAACCTTCCCATATACTCTAGAAATTATATTCCTAGGTATTTTTTCAACTGATTTGAAAACTTAGGTCCACAGGAAAACCTGCACAATAATGCGTATAGTAGCTTTACTCATAATCTCCCCAAACTGGAAGCACCCAAGATGCACCATTCAAAAGAAAATGGACAAACTATAGTACAGCCACACAGTGTAATGTTACTGTGATAGAAATAAATGAGCTATTATGAATGAACCCTGAAGACATTATACTGAGTGAAAGAAGTCATATACCAAAAGACAAATAGTGTATAATTCCACTTTTTTGAAGTACCTAGAATGGTCAAATTTATAGTTACAGAAAATAGAGGAGTGGTTGCCAGAGGTTAATGGCAGAAGAGAATATGGAGATACTGTTTAATGGGTTCAGTTTCAGTTTTGAAAGATGAAAAGTTCTAGAGATGGATGGTGGTGACCACTGCACACAATGTGAATGAACTTAATGCCAGTGAAACATACACTTTAAAATGGTTAAAATGGTGAATTTTGTTAGTTATATTTTACAACAAAACCAAAAAAGATTCTAGAAATTTTCATACCTGGCTGCCCTCAGGACTCAAAAATTGAGTTTATATTCTTCTCTAATCATTAACCTTTGTTTCTCTTGTGTTTCCATAGAAATGCTTCAATGAATTTCTGACTGCTTGCAACCTATAGGCCTAACTTTGGGAGCTCACCTGCAACACTGCCTCCTAAAATGAGACACAACTTCCTTTAGTGAACTAACCTATTCTCAGGACTAAGAATGGTTCATTGAGATACGAAGCAATCCACCAACACAGCTTTCAGACTATAAAATTTATTGGGGAAGTTTCAAAGGTGGGCATAAATAGCAGCAGAATATGCCAACCCAAAATATGTCTTTTGGTATAAAGATTATTTTGAGCTGGTTATTTTGAGAAACTGCAAACATAGGAGAAGCTCTAAAAACAAAGTAAGAGTTACTCTTTTGTAAGAGAAATTTACATTTGTAAAGGAAATCTCTATTTACAAAGATGTCACCCTCTCTTAAGAGGGAGGAGAAGGATGACCCTAACTCTTAACAATGGAGATGGTGTCTAAATTTAGACTTACCCTTGTTTACTGTGCTTTTCCTGGTAATTTCCCATAACTCACCTTCCTTTCCCTCACCACCCCCCCCCCAAAATCTTTCTTTTGTCTTTAGCTGCAAATGATATTACGCTGGTGGCTTGGGCCTTCTTGGGGAGGTACTCAGTTTGCCATGTATATGTGACATATACATGTTAATAAACTTCTGTTTGAAAGATATTATAACTTTAAAAAATAAACTTTTGTTTTTCTCTTGTTAATCTATCTGGGGGTCCCAGCTAAGAACTCAGAAAAGTAGATGGAAAATTATTTTTTCTCCCCTACAAACCTTAACATATGCAAACTTTTAAAGACATCATTTAGGAGGATGGAAGATCCCAGGATGGAATGAGGAATGTGGTAAAATAACCTGACTATACTACAAATGAGTGAGACAACCTCACTGAAGGGGATAGGAGGAAATGAGCAGAGTGTGTAAGACTAAAGGCAAGAGAAACTATATAAACACTGTACTCTAGTTGATAAAGTTGTTTCTCATAGGCGTACAGGTCAAAAGTTCTGATCTCATTACATACTTATATTGGATGTAAACAAGTAAGATGGTGAGAACCAGGTTTCTCACTATTGGATGGGAAAGTTACAGATAAGGAAGGAGAAGAAGCTAGAATGATACATATGGTAATGGATTAGAGACATAAGTATGAACTCATCTTTAGTTCAATATAGAGACAGATGGTTACATACAGAGATAACCCTAGATATGTATATATATACCTGGGTTAGTATACACATATTTCTTTGCTCTGTCAACTGAGAGGTCTTAGAAACAACTATACTTCATTAGCAATGAGTACTGTCAATGCCCAGATCTTAGTTTCTAGTACCATTCTCTAACAAAAAGGAAAAGAGCTCTTTGGAAGAAATAGTTGATTCTAGGACTAGGGCAGAAGATACATAAGCTGATCCTGAAGCATCCTGTAGGGTCTGAAAATAAAGAAACACACACACACACATACACACACAATGACAGGAGTGTGTCAAAGGGACAAAGAAATCAACTAAAAGAGCTCCATTATGCTGTACACCAGAAACTGACACATTGTGACTGACTATACTTCAATAAAATTTTTTTTAAAAAAGAGCTCCAAAGGTCCAAAGTTGGAACAATTTGAGCAACAAAATAAATAAGGTGATATTAGATATAAATCAAAGTATAAAAGAAATATCCATGAGTCCATACTGATACAGATAAATGACTGAATAAGTAAATGTGGAAAAATAGATATATGTCCCATGCAGAAGAATTTCAAATAATTTATGTAGATATTCTGCCTTCAAAGAGGTGAGGGCATAACTTCTCAATCCTTAAGTGTGGACTACAGATGGTGACTTCTTTCCAAAGAGTGCAATAAGGAAAACAGAGAAAAAGAGTAATTTCGCAGTGGCAAAATCTGACAAACACTACCAGGTGATGAATGCCAACACCAACAGCAATGTCATGTTGATAGTACACTATGTTGTGACTTTACCTCCGTGGTCTTCCAAGAGCATATAATCTAAGCCTAATCATGAGAAAAACATCAAACAAATCACAACTGAAGGACATTCTACAAAATAAGTACTACTTAAAATTACCAAGATTATCAAAAACAAGAGAAGTCAGAAACAGGGACAGCTAAAAGGAACCTAAGGAGACACAACAACTAAATGTGACCCTGGAACAGAAAAAAAAAAAGACATTAGGTAAAAACTAAGAAAGGATGAAAATACTAAGGAAATGTGAATAAAATATGGACTTTAGTTAATAATAATACAGCAATATTAGTTCATTAATTGTAACAAATGTACCATATTAGTATTAGATCCTAATAATAGGGGAAAATGGGTGTGGGGTATATGGAATCTCTGCCTACTATCTGTCTGACTTTTTCTGTAAGTGTAAAACTATTCTAAAGTAAAATGTTTACTAAAAGAGAGACATTGTCCTTAACCCTGAGGAGCTCATGTTCATGTGGAATAAGAGGAGTGTAAACAAATAGTTATTATGATGCAACGTGGTAAGTGGGGTTCTCTGAAGACATGAAGAACTAACTACAAGCTTCAGAACAGAGGTAACATTTTAGCTGGGCTTTGAAAAAAGAGTAAGAATTGGCACTGTAATAATGTGGAATAAAAAGCATTCCAGAGGGAGCACACAAGGGTTCAGAGGGAGGATATTTGGAGAAAAAGAGCAAAACAGTATGGCTGAAGCTTAGAGAAGAGGGTGGAGGCTACGGATAATGCTGAAACATTTCACATTTAATTTTTTTTAATGTTTAAAGTATACCAAAAGTGCAAAGTAGGTTCATTGTTTATTTCACTTGATCTGTTCTCCTAAACCACTACTTCACTTAAATAGGCACATACACTTAATAAACGAAGGATCTCCATAAAAGGCTACCATACTGCCTGCACAATGCCACTTTACTTATCCAGATATTCCTTTTTCTCCTCACATATAGGCTTCCTTTTTTATTTTAAAAAAATATTCTAACATACTTCAATTTTTTTTTATTATCAGCTAAGGCAGATTCACTAAAACTAAATGATATCATGCTTTGCTTAAGGTTTACATTAAGTATAATATAATCATGATATGCAGAAAACCAAGATACAAAACAGTGACTTATTATCATCCAAAGAAATGCCCACCTTTGTTGCTTTACTGAGAGATACAACTCCTTGGATCCTAGGAATTTTTCTTTGATTTGGCCACAGGCAAAGTAAACGAGCCATAGTGTTACTCTATTTAAAGCAATGTTATGCATAAATTTATCTTGTCAACAGACTTCTTGTTAAAACCTAAAGTGCATTTTAATACATATTATTTTTAACTCTTCGGTATGCAGCTCTCTGATTTATCCAAAATTTCACATATAATCAAATTTTGCTTTATATTTTATGTTCCCAAATCAACATCACAGGTAGATCTACTTAAGTTAGAGGACTAGTATTCATAAGACTACTATTCATAATATTCAGTTGGATGAAAACTTTTACTAACTTCCTCTTGGATATCAAGATATAATTATTCCTCATTTTCATATAAAGAAAAGGAGATATTTTTAGAGAAATGAATGTAGGAAAATATAATAGCTCTGGCTAACATTTAGGAGAAAACAATTCTACTATTGATTATACAAAATAGCTTCATTTATGTCATTTTACCATTTGAGACACAGTTTCCAGTCTCCAGGAAATTGTTTTCCAATCACCTCTTACTTGACAATATTTTAGTATCCTAGTGTTTCTAGAAAGGGGAAAGGTGTGCTTACCTAGGATTAGTTCTACACGCCAAAGAATAAAGACTAGAAGTGCATTCTATTTTCTTTTCAGAATATTTTTTTCATTATATTTTTAAATTCCTTTGTCTCAATGCTTACTCCTTGAAAAGCTACTTCAGTATAGGTTAAGAGCAAAAAAGAAATACTAAAAAATTCAATATTTTTTCCAAAGAAAATCCAAGTATAGACAGTTATGCCTTTCACTGTTCCATTAAACAGATAGGGAGTGATAAAAGTGTTAGTTTAATTTTCTATACAGAAACTTATTACATGCAGCAAAACTGAAAATCAAACTACTGTAAATCATACACATTGGTACATAAACCACGACTGAATGTGTGTTTACTATTCAAGTGTATCATGTATTGCTAGTGTCAGTTTTTTTACTTCGTCTAATATATATCAAAACCATTATGAAAGAGTACCTTATTTATTTATGTTTTTTTCAATCAGAATAATTAGGATCCATCAAACAAATTTCATGAAATCAGATTTGGTGTTTAAGTCAAAATATATCATAATTTCAAGATTTAATGATGATTATTACAAGATGAAGGTGATTATCACAAAACAATTTTCATATACAGGAAAACCACTTTAAGTGAATCAATGAACAAATGAAAATCTCTTTAAAGTATCTGATATCCTTTTCATACTTATATACATATATGTTTCATTAAAAATGATTGTAGAAAGTCACTGAAAAGAATCTCTCTTAATGAGAATAATGTGTTTAACTATCTAACGTTGCTCTTAATTCCCACCCTGAATTTTCCTCTTGGAACCACCTTTAGAGAAGCATGGTATAAGGTAAAGCAAAGCATGAATGCAATCTTACATGACACAAAAATAACAACAACGATGCCATTTGGATATAATCCTATATTTTGCAAATTGATTTCACATATAGTACCTTACCTCATTCAATCCTTGCAAAGACCTTATTGAAATAAACAAGGTAAACTTTTTGATCACCATTTTATACATGAGGAAACTAATATTCTCAACGTTGTGGTGACTCAAAGTCATGTGACTAGTGAGCTGTAGATTCCTGATTACAGGCAGTGTTCTGAATCTTGTTCTCATGCCCTTCTACCTTAGCCCCCAGATACGGGAATGAGTCCATGCATTGCATCTCACATAGTTATTCAATTATTGCATCTGAAGTTTTGTTATATTCAAGCTCATGAGAACACAGATATCAGAGTCATAGAGTGGTAAGTGAATTTAAAAAGTAATTTTTCTAATTTGGAGCAAGACAGGAAGACAGGTAGATTTCACATATTCCATTTCAACACTCTAGAAAATGTTTCTAAAAATGACACCACTACCAAATATAAGCATGACTTTCTGAAATCGTAAACTCATTTATTCAAGTACTTTTAAAAGCTAACATTTCTATAATCCCCTAAGCATATTTTCTTTAATTTTTCAAATGCATTTCAACGAAAGATGATTTAAAAGCAAGGTGGAATAAATTTCATCTATAGAAATCCACTTAGCATTTGGCTAAGTACGTCTTTCATCACAAAGATTAAAAAAAATCAATATGTGGCACAAAAATTAAACTTAAAATGGTAGTTTCATTACTTGCAAATGAAATACTGAAGACTGTGCTTACCTGTAACAGTTAATTCAGTGGTTCTTCTCACAACGAAGCCTCCATATTTTAGTTCACAAGTGTAATTTCCAATGTCATCTTCTCTGACTTCTCTTATAAGCAGGGTATCTCTTTTGAATACAATACTTGGCCTCCATGTTTTTGTTCTACATTCCTACATGAAAAACATAAAAATTTTATACTGCATATAGTAAATTAAAAATAAAGTAATATTTTAAATTACTAAACTAAAAGCTTATAAGGATATGTTTTAAAAGGGCTAAAGTGTCTGGAATTAATACTAAAGATTTTCAAACCTTCTCCACATCTCCAGGAAATCAACTACCTCAATTTGAAAAAAGTACTTTCAGCAAGAGTCACTTTATTAAATTCTAAGGTTAGTGACTCTAAATCAGATATGTATTGATTTACTAAATATAAGAAAAGGAACATTGGGTAAGATTACTCTGGATATCATTTTTAGAAGCAAATGCTCTACATTTGATGATCATGAAATTAACCACATTGATATTGATAGCATAAAATATAAAATGATTTTTTGTGGAAAGTAGAAAAATTAAACCTATAAAGGAAAATACTTTAATTCAACACTTTAAATCTTTTAATGTTGCATTTAGAAATAATTCAATCTCTTCATAACATATATATTCTACAATCCATGAAAGAAACGGCTACCATTTATAGGCAATGTGTTTATAGTCTTACAAATACTGATTTTCATTATTGATAGGTGTATCAAATTGTGGTCTCTGATTTAAACTTTGGATTATAATGATGTTGGCTCAGGAGGTTTCTGTTTTTGCCAAGAAGAAGTCCATTTCCTCTAGCCAGATTTGAAATCAATGGAATGAGGATAAAATAGCTTTAAACCCTTTAACACTATTCAGAGATAATATTATATTTTTAAGAAATTTATTGCCAAATCAAATTTATGCAGATAGTTATTTTGAGTATGTGTCTCAATGCCTGTGTACAATTAGGGGACAGTTATCTGGTTATAGCAGAACAAAACATATATTTAACATCCTTATCTTGGTTGCATAAATTATGTGATGAATGTATGGAATATATATTCCCTTGACTATGGAAAAATAATCTAAATAGTTAAAAAAAACTTTTAAATTCGATATATACTGCATCTCCACTCATCACTTCACTAATTATGGTCTTTATATATGAAGGTCACAATGACTGGGGTGACAGTGGAAACATGACTAAAGGACCAATATTAGGTCAGCCATTTAAGAAAATTGAGTGTATGACTCTGCATGTGTGTGTGTGTATCTGTGTATGTGTGTGTGGTCTCTAGTATTTCAGCAAATTTTGAGATATTATTTGTAAAAAGTGAGAAAAAGTGCATGACTCTTAAGATCAACTTACTAGCAAACAGTCAAGAAACTGTATCTAGAAGCTGAATGTACACTTATGAGTACTAGTAAAAAATATTTGTTCTTCAAGACCTTGGGTCAAACTTCCCTAATACCTCTTCCCTTAGAGGAGATCATCAGGGCTTGCTTAGAGGCTGCCTGTGGAAAGCAGGCAAACCACAGAATCAGGGTAAGAAATACTCATACAATTAAAAACAGTAAAAGATAAAATTCATCTGCACAGGAACAAAAACAGTAGGACTAATATTTAAGGGCTATTTAACACTGTCAAAGATAGAAATCCAAGGGAAAAGTAAAAAACATTTCAACAGTTCCCTGGATGTTCTGAATACTCCATTGTTGACAGCAAGAATCAAAATTAAGTCATTTAGAAAAGGGCACTGCTAATACTGGAAAAATCCCTTAAAATTGTTAAAGATTTCTTTTGTGTTTCATTTCTGACAAGTTTTGAATTCATAAGCTATCAGTCACTCATGAGGGTCACACTCTGTATACTGATATTTGTGGATCTAGCTATTAAGAGGTCCAGCTTCCTAAATTCCCACTGCCAGTGAATTGGACAAAGCAAAGTTTACAATAGGAATCTTCAAAGCAAGGATAAAATATTCCCGGCAAATGTTCATAGCATCTATATTGCATTTTCCTGAGTACATTCAATAACAAAAATATCTTTTGATATAAATAAGTTGAAGAATATGTTCAAATCTTGAAATTCAGTGAAAGTCATTGATGTGACAGGAAGAACAGTGTTTGATGATTCCGCTTAAGCCTAAAGTTTCTTTTGGTTTTTAGAAGTTAATCTAACACTATTTTATAATGTTATAAATTTTCATCAGATTTTAAAAAACATGTATGCTTTTATATGAAACAGATTAGAATATGCACAAAGCTACTTCCATCAAACAGAATATTTCAATAAAACTAGTGTACCATTTTATCACAGAAGCTAGTCAATCCATTCTCTACTTGACTGGGGACATTTTGGACTGCTTATATAAAGAGTTTTGAAATGAATGCTTAATATATTTTAGTTCCTGAAAATATCACCACAGATTTTAATAGACTTGAAAGAATTATCTGCATAAACTAGAAACAAACATTAACGCAACAGCTTATTAAAGTGGACTAACAATACAAATATTAACTAGCATTTATCAAAGCTACTAGTTTAAAAACTTATAATGACCAGCACAACTTGCTGTATTTTAGGAAGGCAGAAGTGAACTATATCACACTCATTTAAATGTTTTAATCAAACTTGTCCTAGAATAAGATACATATTAATCTATTTATAAGCAACAAAATCATTCATAGTCCATACCTTATACCATAGGATTTCAGGTTCCCTGGTTGGTAGTAAAAAATCTTCTATGTCACGGCATGAAATTTCCTTGCTTTTGCTAAGTTCAGCTTTATCAAAGTACTTCATCTTGGAATTGTAGCAGAGTCCAGTGTCATTTTCACCCACTGTCAGTGAGATGGATACTTTCATACAGTAAGTGGAGTTTCTGTAACAAAGCAGAATAAATATGGTGGCCTGGTGTGAACAAAAAGCAAGTGCTGCCAAGGCAGTGTCTTTACTTCACTCAAAAAGAGGGAGAAAGAGAGAGAGAGAGGGAGAGCAGGACAAAAACTCTATTGATTAAATCATGTTATGTTATCATGGCTTATTCCACAGGGCTCTATCTTGCCATCCAGCTAAACCACACTTGGTTCTGTTAAACCATTTGTATATTTTTCATATGCTAGGGAAGAAAAGCTTTATATTATATTCAGGTTTTGTTTGAAAATATGTTTAATAGAGATTTTTGTATCTAGAAAATAAAAGTAATAAAGGAAAACTTAAGTCAAGAAAAAGAAGTCAAGCCTGGGTATAATTGTGCTAAAATTGTTAAACTCAACAGAGAAGTAGAAAAATGTAACTGACCTATTAAGCATAATGGAAGGATGGCTCAATTTACACAATACTTACTGGTTGTCTTGATAAGAGAAGAGATTTTCAATGAGTCTGGGTAGAAAACACTCTTGGATAAAAGTAGTGCTAAGTTACTATCTTTACAGATCTATATCCATTTGGGATCTGCAGTCCAGGTTGTGAGACAGGATAAACATAGTAATACATTATGTAAGGACAACACCATCCTGATAGACAAATTCTACAGAATCAATTCATTGGATTAGCATCTCATTTTACTCCCCACTAGTTCCTAATCGGGTTTGTAATGGAATACATGAGAAGAGAAATCGTGTTTAGAAATCTCTTTGAAAGAGTGGGACCAAAGGAAGTTTGCCTATAAATTGTACAATTTTTCTTTGCTAATTTGTCTCCGGACATTCAATGAACAGTAATAATGTGAAAGGCATTGTGCAAGCATTAAGAATAAAGAGAAGAATAAAATATCAGATTCAAGGTTTTCTAGAGAACTCTTCTTTTAAGAGCCCAGTGGCTTCCATATGTACATGGCCATCAAAGTCCCGGACTTGAGTTTTACTGCTCACTATCTCTACAACTTAGGGCAACTTATTTAATCCCTCTGAACCTCTCAGGTGGTGAGCAGAGACATTTGTCTAAGTACTAAATGTGATACTAAATCAAAATTTGCTTGGCCCTACCTAAGTGCTCAGTAATGTTGGTTCCTCTCTGCTCTGAATTGGTGCACATGGACCAGAGCCCCCAAGTCCTACTCCTTATTCAGCCAAGATACTTTGATGTTTAAGCAGCAACTTGATTTAGATTCTTGCTTTTTTAATGCTAATATGACATGATTAGAATGGCCAGAAAATAGCTAGGTTAGTAATGATATAATAAAAATATATATTTGGTCTTTTTTCCAGGTTCCGGTAAGAGATCTCCTAAAACTCTCAGAATCTCCTAAGTGGTATTTCTTGTATATTATTCATAAGGGATCCCTTTTGATCATACCTGAGTTTATGCTAATGAGTTAACTTAGGGTGGAGCTTCTAAATAGTCTCAGAATGGGGTTGGTCACCAGAAAGACCAAGGGATCAGAGAGTTAGAATTTTCAGCCCCACCCCCCTGAAATTCCAGGAAAGGGGCAGACATTGGAGACTGAGCTCCATAAAAGCTCTTGAACCAAAAGCTTTGCTTAGCTTCAGGATTAATGAATACATGGAGGTCCTGGGAGGGTGGAGCATCTGGTGAGAGCATGGAAGCTCTGTGCCTTGTCCCCCAGACCTTGCACACTTCTTACATCTGGCTGTTCATTTGTGTCCTTTGAAATATCCTTTGTAAATCATCAACAGTAAGTAAACTATTTTCCTGAGATCTATGAGCCATTCTAACAAATGATACAATCAGACGAGGGGGTCGTGGGAATCTCTGGTTTACAGCTGGTCAGTCAGAAGCATAGGTGACAACCTGGACTTACAACTGGTATGTGAATTGCGTGTGTGTCAGAAGGTTGGAGTAGGGGCGGTTGTGTAGGATTCAGCCCTTAACCTGTGGGATCTGATGCTAAGTCCAGGTACATAGTGTCAGAACTGAATGGAATTGTAAGACATCCAGCTGGTGTTGAAGAACTGCTTGGTGCGGGAAAAACCCCACATATCCGGTGTGAGAAGAGTTAAGAGGAGAGGAGAAAAACAGAGTTTTCCATTACTGTTAGTTATTCAGCTTTATATTGAGTAAGAAAGAAAATTTCCACAAGTTATAATTTAGAACAATCGAATGTAGATTTCTCTAGCTTCGTATAATAGGTAGTCTGCAAGTGTATCTAAAATACTTAACAGGTGAAGTTATTAACCATTAAACAATGTCAAACAGTAACCTGAAAAAAGTCTTAAAAGAAAGTGCTCAGTTCCTCACAATCCAGAAGTGACTCACAAGTAAATAGCTGAAATTCAATGTGCTAAGTACTACAAAGGGGTATGTTCGACCACAGTAGTGTCAAAGAAAGAAACAAACAGACTTCATAAATTCTGATACCTGGTTATCTTAAAAAATGAGTAAGAATTTTGCAGTTTTTAAGAAAGGCTATTTCAGAGAACAGTATGCACAAAGGCTTGAAGGCATTAAACAACTTGGCATGTTTGAGGAATTGCAAATAATCTGGGGTGGCTCGATTATAAAGTAGTTATCAAGGAATAGCAGGAACTGAGACTGGAGAGGTGGGCAGGAGCCAGGCTGAACGTCATGTAAAACCACTGTAAAGAGTTTGGACTTCACACTGGGAAATGATGACATTTGGATTTTGGGAAGATTTTTCTGATTGCAGTGAGAAAACTGGATTGGATTGAAAGGAGGACTAAGAGCAGTGAGACAAATTAGAAAGCAACTGCATTCATTCAGGGAAAAAATGGCAACTCCAACAAAGGCAATGCCTGAGCTGGAAAGGAGGGATCACATTCAAAATACATTTAAGATATAGAATCACTGTGACACTGAAGAAGCAAAGGAAAGAGAGAGGCATACAAGATGATAAAGATTTTTTTTCTCAGATGAATTATATGAAAGGTAGAGTCAACTTTCAGCATGGAAAATACTGAAAAAGAAACAGCTTTGAAAGGAAAGAAACTGGCAAATTTTAGCTTGAGCTTCACACTCAAGAGGGAAAAAAAAATCCTCTTTGGGTCTGCCAGCAATATTGCTAGTGCATTATTTATTTATTTCACTCCAGTACAGACTAGAGTGTGCTCTTCCCAGGCTCATTTCAAGACAATTTTTTGCAGGAAAAATAATTAAGTTAAGCTATTAACTACCTTAGGATACACTCAAATGGGTCTTAAGAAAATATTCAGGTTTTAGAAAAATACTGGTATTTGCACAACACATTAGAAATCTTAAAGAACAGACTTTTCTCAGACGTAGATCGGTGAATTCTAATTTTGAACCTTCCACATAAATCTTTTAAATTCAAGAGTCTTCGGTTTTCTTTCTCATCAAACTACTGATTACTGTTGTCGGCTTTCCCACCCCTCCTTGTATCAAATATCAGGCCTTATTTTCTACAGGCACTTGAGAGAAGAGTAAGATCTCTAAAGGCCAACTACAGAGATTCAGATACCAGCCCAATCACTCATTACTTCTGAAATGAGGGAAAGTTACTTGACTCCTTAGGCTTCCATTTCCTTATTTGTACAAGGAGAAAATAACATTAAAGACCTCATAGGTTGTTGCAGGAATCAAGCATGTTAAAATACTTAAAGAGCTCAGAACAGTGTCAGTCTTCTAGCGAGTACTCCCCAAATGTTAGAGCTTATTATCAGTACTGTGTCCCTTTTCCCTACTTCCTTTAACTTTCCATTTTACAGTAAGGCTAAACAGTGTTTGTTTAGAAGGTGGGTTAAATAGACAATATGACCATGACAATGGCTTCAGTTTTTGGTGCTTAGTAAGTGTGAAGCACAAGACTCTAGATAGGTCCTTATATTTATCATCTGGGATATCTGATTGGACTGGACAAGAATGAGGAAAGTTGAAGAAAAATATGGACTCATCATCTCAGGCAGTCTCTCCTGCTCTTCTATAAATGCAACTGACCCCTCATTTTCAGAAAGTGGCTTCAGATGAGCACACTTAGGTGTTCTTATTTTCTTGTCTTTCATTCCCCAGCTTTGCATGGTGACTGCTGATTTACAACCGTCTGGTAATGTCTGGAATTCCAGACTCCCCAGGATAGCACTATTTTCAAATTACTTTTGATGTTTTAATACTTGTTTACTGTTTCTGTTCATCAGGTGGTGATTTAAAAAGCTAAAAATAAAGCAGCATCCACTGAGTACTATAGTCCTATTTACCGAGAAAAGCTAACAGGAAGCAAGCAACTTATGACCCGTTAATAAACATATGATCCCCCTGAGAAGAATGACACACTCTCAAAGTAAAGAGTCCCATCCGCCACCATCAAATTTGCGGCATGACTGCCATGGTGCTGTGGCTCTCTGCAGTCAGGAAAACATGGTAGAATGGGGTAGATGGGTTAAGAATGCTCCTCCAGGATTTATGATAAAAATTATCAGCACACATGTACTCAGCTTCTACTGTTTATAACAGATGAGTTGTCATCTAGGCAAAAAGTTAAATCATTACTGCCAGTTCCAATGTTCATAAAATGGCTAGAGAGAAAGGATATGTATGCATATGGCGAAAACAGTTGCTCTTACCTGAGAGTCAATACTCATTTTTTTTCCAGTGAAGAAATAATAATACGATTTTTTTTAAAGTCTAGCTTCCTCTGGCCAAAGGTGACTCTGCAGTACACACCACATACACAAAATGTATTGTACAAACAACTTGGATGGATTTACTTCTTTCAACTTCCTGAGGTTACAGCAAAGGGACCCAAAGCCTGAAGAAGTCAATGGTTTGTCAAAGTTCTACTATCTAATTGGTGGCAGAGATGGAATTAGAATTCATATATCCTAACTTCTAATTCATTGGTCTCTTCTATATGCTACTGGAGGTAAGTAGTGTTGGGTTAGCACACATAAACTATATATATATATATATATATATATATATAGAGAGAGAGAGAGAGAGAGAGAGAGAGAGAGAGAGAGAGAGAGAGAGAGAGAGAGAGCGCGCGCGAGAGAGCGCATTGTTTACAATGAAAGAAAGTTAACTACTCTTAGCCCCTGATTCTATATTATTTTTAATATTATTTATATTATTTTACATTCTAGAATAGACGTCTACTGGAAAAAGGGAAAATATGCTCTATCTTGGATTTCTTTGAAAATGTAGGTCCTTAAAGTTCCCCCAATTCTCTAAGGACTGAAAGGAAGCAAGCAGCAGGTCTTAACGAAATACCACAGTTTCTTCAGCTCTTTCTACTATATACTTTCTACATACATACTCATCCTTGTAAAAGGATTGGCTTCTGAAAGGACTGGCTTAGGGTTCTGCCTTATAAAAGAGAAAGAAATCTGACCTTAAATCCAGTGCAAGTACTAGGGACTAACAGATATTTTTGGATATAATCAAGAAGCAAATCCATGACAGAAAAAAATATTAAAATGCCTTCTGTAAGTACAGTCTCTGGAAATCAAGACAGCGCACTGAAGTTCTCCACAGGTTCCTTAGCAATGTGCTATTTTGAGATAGAGAAAGGCTCTGAATTGGCATGCATGGGAGCTACCAGAGATTTTTAAATTTATCTTTTAAAGGATGACAACATTGCACAACTACAGATGGAGGAGTTGAAATTTGGGGAGTGCAGTCAGGAGGTAAGAAAGAAAAATATGTGTGAGAAGCGAAATTTTGTATATTACTTGATTAGCTGATTGAGCAGAATAAAAGCCATGTTATGCCATACCTAAGGGTAGCACAGTTTCAATTATTCTGTAATCATACCCACTATGCACATTAATGCATAGGATTCAGTGTCTCTCCACTCACAGAATTACCAGTAACACGATTGTTGAATATATCCTCTAATGGTAGCGTCACTAAACACTTGACCTGTGTATTATGTTAATTTTCAGGTATCTAGGGGAAATAATATTTCCATAATGCTTGGAATTCTTTCCCCATCTTATGAAGTTCTGAGAAAGACAAGATCAATGATTTTTGAGAATTAAGTTGTTCTACATTTCTGTGTTCTATACAGTTTAACATTCACTGGTCCTTTTTCAAGTCATAATCTTTATAAATAATTTTTGTAAAAATAAAAGCATAGATTATTTTTGAAGTGTCACAAACATTTGGACACTCAAAGGTAGCACAGAGGGATGGCGGATCTGAAAGTTCAGTTACTATAGAAGGGAGCAGAACTCAACTGTCTGGAAGGTGGCTCCTTAACCATCAATTTGACTGTAGTGTTTAATGATTCATTGTGAAAATAAAGTGTTGGGAATCAAAAATGTCAGGGTTAGACTGTGGAGGGAACATTTCACAGTTAAGCCTTAAATGCACTTTGATAGTATATATCTAATCTTAAAGCCTTGCAATTTTTTCTATCTTTAAAATTTTTTTTCTATCAGTCTTATAGGTGATGCCTGAAGCTATGTGTGGGGCTCCTCTGTTACATCTTATCTTTCTAATACACACTATGCTTATAGCTACTGACACTAAATGTGAAACTTGTTTGGATTAGGTTTTCTTTTCAGAAGAGCTCTGGAGGATGTATTGATTTAACTGTGGTTGAAATCAGTCCTTGTAAAGATTAGAGTGAGAAAACTGAGCAATTGATAAGGCCTAAAAATGCCAGTTTATTGCCTTCTTGTTTGAAATTCTTCTTTTTTAAAAATTTAACTGGCAAATTGATCTATAATCAAATGATCTAATCTATGATCAAATTCATCCGTAATCTTCTGCTAACTAGAAATCCAAAATAATTATTTCCCTCTTTTTTTATGGAAAGTGACTTCTATAATTTTATCATTTAAAATTTTCTAGCCTAGTACTCCTGAAATATTAAACTTAAGGAGGCCTTGGTGTGGGAAATTCTAGGCCAGTATTTCTCTGCTCAAGTTATTCTTGGGTACAAGCACTTCAAACTTCACCACTATAGACCCCAAGGTCTGCTTCCAGACTTTTTCTTGAGGGAGAGAGAAAGAGGGAGAGAGGGAGAGCGGAGGAGAGGGAGAGAAGGAGAAAGAGAGGGGAAAAGCATGTCACTGAAGGAAGCTGAGGCTCAGGACATGAGCTCAAGGTCATATAAATCACAAATTTATTCAGGAATGTCTATGGCTGACCTACTCTATCGTTACCCATTTCATCCTTTATTTCCTTCATCACAATCACAATTTGTAATTACCTGTTTTCATTTATTTTGCTGCCTCCTCTGTTAATATGTATCCTTCTCATAAAATGTAAAATAAGAAAGTTAGCTGTATGCTGTTTGAGTTCTTAAAGGCGTATTTTTTAAACTGAGGTAAAAGTAACATAATACAAAATTAACCATTAACCATTTGAAAGTGCACAGTTGTAATTTTGTACATTCATTATGTTGTGCAGCCCTCACCTTTATCTAATTCTAAGACAGTCTCATCATTCCAAAAGGAAACCCATACCTGTGAGCAATCACTCCCCATTTCCCCATCCCCACAGCCCTTGACAACCACCAATCTGCGTTCTGTCTTTATAGATTTGCTTATTTGGAATACTTCACATAAAAGGAATCATACAACATGTGAACTTTTGCATCTGTTTTCTTTCACTTAGCATAACATGTTCAAGATTCATCCATGTTGTAGTATGTATCTATACTTCATTTCTTTTTTTGGCTAAACAATAGCCCATTGTATGGATATATCACATTTAGTTGATTTGCGCATAATCTGACGGACATTTGGATTTGTTTTCACATTTTGGCTATTGCAAATAATACAGCTATGAACATTCATGTACAAGAATTTCTTTGAGTCTCTTCTTTCAATAATTCTGGGTACCTATCTAGGAGTGAAAATGTTGAACCATATGGTTATTCTATGCTTAACTTCTTAACGAATCAGGCACTTGAAAATATCTCTTAAGCTCTTTCCCCCTTTCTGAACACCTCAGTTTCTCCTGGCACGTGGAGAATAATTCATTATAGGAATGTGGTCAGTGACAGCAAATTGAAACTAAGGGCTTAAGAAGCCTAATGATTTTCAGAAGTGTCTAGGACAGTGCCGGGCACATCGAAGGCACTCTCAGTAAGTATTTGTTAAATGAATGAATGCATGAAATATTAATGGATAAACAGTTTTGATTACATTTCATTTTTGCGTATTTCCTCTAAATAACCCTCTCCTATACTCCACCATACTAGTTTTTACCTTCTTTCCTTGTATTCTTATTTGACATAGCACACACTTCTTGACAGTGGATGTGGCAAGCAAATGTCTCTTCCAGGCCTGGCAAAAATTACAGCACAGCTGTAAAGATTTCCTGGCACTGAACAGCTACCTGTAATCATCTGATTATCTCCTTCCACCCTGCACACAACAGACCTTCTTAGTGTAGTTGCCGTTCTTGATTCAAAAGCTAAGGGAAAGGGAGGATAAATGTGTAAGCCACATTTGGGGCAGTTGCAAATCACTTTTTCTCTCCCAGTATCATCACATAGGCAGTGTTTTCTAAAGTGACTGTAACAGTTCCTGTACTATTAAATCTTACTCCTGCGCTGTTGCGGAAAAGAGGTGACATAGGATTTAGACGCGTGGCTAATCCTGCACCCCACCCTCATTTTATGACCAAAAAATTCAAGGAAACTTCCAACAGAGTAAAATAAAATGTATACTGAGCTTTAAAGAAGACAGAGAACTACCAGAGTTTAATGAAATTTTACCCATTTACAAATAGATCTTTCAGAGTTAGATTAATTTTTTGAAATTTAAAAACATACTTTTTTTCCCCTACTATATATAAACCAAATCTGGACTATGTCAGCAAATAGCCATGATAATCAGTGATTTTTTTCTACTAATATTTCTCTAAATATTTTTGAATATAATAATGGCATATGCTTTATTCAGTATTACTTTGAAGGTCAATATTTCCTAATAACAGCTTTGCTTTCCTTGACTTCAAAATAAAAATATAAGTGATAAATAAAATCAACTGTGAAGATGATAAATAACCTTAATTATAATGGACATTTATATCATATACTTAATTACTTGGAGAAGACAAAAACTGAATGTATTCCATAAAATTCACAGAGGTGCATATCTCTGGACTCTGGAGACTGGTGCAAATTTAAAAATATAATGTTTACCAAAATCACAGTTTCATGTAGAGTGACCTCTTTGAACTTAGCATATTTAGAATGTGGCCCAAACTGCAGACACAAAGAAGACAGAAAAGCGTATCTATCAGGAAAACAATTCCTCACGCAAGAAAGGTTTGCTGGAAATAGAAATGGAAGCTAGAAATGCTCCCTGAAGAAGATATTGGCAGCCACTTTCCTGAATTTATATGTTCATAGCCCCAGCTGAGTGCTCCAATTTGAAGGTAACATGTGAGATCTTGCTTGCTTTTCCATCCCTTTCTAACATATTTTTCAAGTCTTTCTCCTCCTTTTCTCCTGTTATGGCTTGAGGTAGTTTCATTCTACATAAACTCAGCATATCACCTCTTAGAGCTTTCACAGAAAAGGCACGCCATTTCACAAAAACAAAACCAAACAAGCCCAGCAAGGGACACTCAACATAATATAGGAATAAATATATTAACTATCATTTATTAGAATAGTGAATTAAATATCACTTATTGAGCATTTATAATCTATTCCTTCAGTCAATATACATTTACTGAGCAAAGGCTATGTGCTTGGCCCAGCTGGGGATAAAGCAGTGAATAAACTAAGTACTTGGTTTTATGGCATGTACAGTCTATGGAGAGGAAATGGTGGGAGAAAGAATACTGTGCAAAAATCTTTATACAATACTACTTCGCACCCATTAGGATAGCTATTATTTAAAAAAAAAAAAAAAAGGAAAACTACAAGTTCTGGCAAGGATATGAAGAAACTGGAACCATTGTGCATTGCTGGTGGGAATGTAAAATGGTGCAGCTGCTGTGGAAAACCCATTTGGTAGTTCCTCAAAAAGTTAAACACAGAATTACCATATAATCCAGCAATTCCACTCCTATGTATATATGTAAAAGAACTGAAAGTAGGTACATAAACAAATACTTGTACACCAATATTCATAATACTGTTACTCACAAGAGCCAAAGGCAACAACTCAAATGTCCACCAAAAGATGAAAGGATAAACAAAATGCAGTAAATACATACAATAGAATATTATTTACACTTTAAAAGGAATGAAATTTTGATACATGTTACAACATGGACGAAGCTTGAAAACATTATAAGTGAGACACAAAAGGATAAATATTGTCTGACTCCGTTTATATAATGTACCTAGAATAAGCAAGTTCATAGAGATAAAAGTAGAAGTTACCCTTGGCTGGGGGAGAGGAAGGAATGGGGAGTTATTGTTTAATGGGTAGAGTTTCTGTTTGGGATGATGAAAAATTTCTGGAAAATAGGTAGTAGTGAGCAACACTGTGAATGTAATTAATGCCACTAAATTGTACAATTAAATTTTATGCTATGTCTTTTACAACAATAAAAAAATTAAATTTTACACTACATGGTTGACTCTCATGGTATGTGAATTATATCTCAATAAAGCTATTCATAAATCCTTGTATGCATTATCTCATTTAATCTACCTCTATGTAAGCTCATTTTACCCTCTCACTTTAAATACCAACTCTACATTTTGTCTCCTGTGTTTGTATATCCAGCTGTGACCTCTCTCTGAACTCTAGATTTATATATCTAGTTGCTTATTTATCATACTTATTTGAAAAAGAAAAAGTTACTTCCCACAAATAAATCTTTACTTTTACCCTTAAATCCACTCTTGCCTAGTCTCCCTTATCTCACTGATAGCCACACCATTCACCTAGTTGCTCAAGCAAAACAGGTAGAAATTCTTTGAAACATTAGTCTTACCCCAATGGAACCAGCATGATGCCATTGGGGGGATGACAAAAACTCAATAATTAAGGTAAATAAGATTTCAATGCAATATTTAATAAAATCAAATTAATACAAAAAAATCCATGGAAACAATAAGGCTTATAATCTTTTAGTGTACCACTCTGTTTTACATTTATCATATCAATTACCACTAATTGATACTTTCTTGATTTTATTTCTTTATATAGGTATATATTTTATCTTCCATACGGTGTAAGCACCATGAAAGAAGGAGTCTTATCTGTCTTGTTTAACTTTATTCCCAAAATATGTCCTCCATGTCCCAGGCCCTCCTGCCAACTGACTTTAAGGTGGGTTTTTCCAAGAGAGGACCTGTTGTTTCAGCTTCTGGATCTGGTAACATCACTTCCTTCATCTCTTTCCCCTCCAGACCTAGGAGTGGTTTTGGCTTACTGCTGTTGCTAACCCCTGGATTGCCTATGTCCTGCCATTTCAGGTCTTCTAACAAATTTATAGCCCATTCCCCATATTAAATTACCCCTACTTAACTGATTGTAATGAATTTGCTTTAGCTGACTAGCTCCTGGCCAATAAAATAGTTTAGGAAGCAAATATCTGAGTGTTTAATCTACATTGTACATAAATCCGTCAAAGTCTCCCAGGTGGTTAAAAAAGAGGTAAACAAATTGTATTTCTACATTGGCAAATATTATATATAATACTCTTTAAACATGGCACACTTATTAAGGTGCTTTTGCATTTTCCTATCTATGATGAAAGCCTTTCGTTCGTATATCTAAAGCAAAAAAGGGAGAAAAGAATTGAACTGTGAGTTAATTTAACTTAAAGGCAGAATTGGACTGTCTTGAGAAGAGACTTTTTTATTCTATAAGATTTATGTACATTTCACAATTGGTTTCTTTTCAGTACTTTTTAAGGCAATTTTAGTATCAGTTCCAGTCAAAAATAATTTTTAGGTTTTTCTGACTAGAAAGAAGAGTCATTAATCTGAATCATCCACAATTCAGTAAAAGAACAAATGGTTTAAATACCAGAAATCTAATAACATTACTTGGCAAAAATAGACCATTTTCTTTTTTTCTGAAAATGGTCTAATGAATTGTATTTCTCTACAAGTATAAACACTGTTAGAATGTGACAATTATACTACAGATTTTTGTCAACAAAGCATGGAGGAATAAAATACCTTAACTTTGCTGTCAGAACAAAATGCCATAGAGTGATGTTAGACATATGATTCAAAGTATTAAAAACAAAACATGAGTGAGTCTAATCTTTATCAAAATGTGACAAAGAATACAAGAAAAAGAGGATGTTTCCAAGAGCAGACGAATCCACTAACAAGCTGTGTGACCATAGAGAGTAACCTGTCTTCCCTGAACTTCAGTTACCTGATCATAAAATTGTAAGGATACGAACCTCATAGAGTTGTTGTCAGAAGTAAGAAACATCATGATATAAACATACTTTGTAATGACAAAATGTCACAGAATATGTTTCGCTTCTATTACTGTTATCTGCAGTGATGGTTTAACCCCTTAGACTGTCAACCTCACTGCCTTTCTGGAATCTTCTCACTTTTGCCTGATGTTGTTCCATATACTCTTCATTATTCATAATATTTCACCACTGGCTAACTATGAAATTTATATCGAGGTCACCACTTTTTAAAAGCTTAATCGCTTTTCCAGCAGCACCTCATAAAAGAGATAAATCACATAGCTCTTTATATTAATCTCCTTATCCTACTGCAAATATAGCCTTCTTCTAATTCTGTTCTCCAGATTCAACTTTTCATTTTTACAGAAAAGCTCAATAGGAATAGAACATCCTTTCTGGGAGTAAACTCCTATACATTTGAAATTCAGTTAAACTTGTCTCGTATTATTGCCAGAAAGAGATGCAGTCGATGTGAAGGCATCCCTCCATGCAGTAGGAGGGAGAAAAATAAATAAATAAAACACCATGAATGATGGCTTGTTATTAGCTCTGTCCTCTTTTCTCAGTTTTAGATGGATGAATCATCAAGGGGATTCCAGAACTGGATAGTTAAATATTTGAAGATGTCAACAAAGAACAGACATTTTGAAATTCAGGATTTTCAGAAGTATGGATCATGTGAAAAACACTTATCCCTAGCCAGAGGGGAGGTGGAATAATTACACGAGAGATGTTGTAACGGTCAGCTGTCAAAATACTTTCCTGTCAATTCTATAAGATTATTTCTCATGTTCTCACAGGAAACAACTGTTACAAAGAATTGAAAATGGCTCTATTGCATGCATGATTTCCAGTTACAAAATCTGTTTCTTCCTTAAAAGTCCATTATGATAATAACAAGTGAAAAAAAGGAGAGAGAACTCTTACGGAATGGAGGAACTCAACCATATTATATTCAGTCTTATTGGGATACAGGGTTTTCCCAAATTATTCTTTATACACATGAAAAATATCATAATGATTAACCAGACATCTTTTCCTTGAGTGTTTTCTCAAAGCTACAATTTATGCATCAGCATTGTAATCATTTCCACTCTCAAAACCTTTCTGTTTACTAGTCTATTAAATACAATTGTAATTGACCACTTTGGTGGCTAATTTGCAAAAGCTATTACACTGCTTCTGGCTTCTGGTTTTCTTTACTAATATGGATTTATTTGGAATCCAAATTGTACAAAGCATCACTGCACAGTTTGACTTTGCAGTTACTGATGTTTTTATTTACCACTTATTATGTCTATAATATATAAAACGCAAAACATAAATAAGTCATTAATTTGAATTGTGGCTTTGGGTATGTTAGTTTCTCATTTGTCGAATAAAGTTCACATGATGGCTTACATCCTTTCCCAAAATTCCAAAATAACATTATTGTTAATATAATTATGCAAGTTATATTTGCCTAATCCATGAGTGCATTATTGAGAGATTTTACACAGAGGTATTCTTTGTTCATGTGCAGGGGTGTGTCCTTTGTGTCTACCTATGACTTAACTCTTTCCTTTCACTAATAAAAATATTTCAGTGGTAGTGTAAACTACTCTCCTCACTTTCTCAACAGAGACTCATCCTTTTCTCTACTATGGTCTCAGTTTCCTCATCAGTATATCTAAGAAAATGTTGTTACACGGGTTATCAATAACCTGGCTTTCAATCATCATCTGGTTTGAGCACAATATGACATTTAATTTCATTTATGTCCATTCACTTTGAGTTTTTATTAAAGGGTATTTCCCTGGTTTTCCTTTTGTGCCTTGATTGATTCTCTCATGTCCCCTTAAATGCCAGGATTTCCCAAGGTTTTTGTCCTTGCTATTCATTTCCTCTTAAGTGCTTTTATGTTCCCAAGTGATATTCAGAATGAAATATTGCTGCCTGGACTGATGGATCACAGTTGTGTGCTGGTGGTGTACACAGTAACAGAGCAAATGTTGAACTTTAAAAAAAAAAGTTGAAACATAAATAAATTAGTGAGTATATGCCAGTGGTGGAAAATTCCCATCTATGAGCTCCAGCCATCCTGAAGCCAATCCTGGGGGCAAATCTTATTACCAGGTTCTTTGTTATCCATAGAAATTGGACCAATTAACACCTCAACAACTATGTTTGAGACTGCTTGTTTCCTCACACCTTCAACTAACCTAGTAAGCTACAAAGTGCTTTCATCTATGACAATCTAATAGGTAAAACTACAGTATTTTATTTTAGTCTTAAATTGCAATTCTGTTATTTGTGATGTTGACTATTTTTCATATACTTAAATAGTACTTGTATTCCTTATTTTGTAGACTGTCATCTTGATTTTTTTTCCTCTTGAGTTAATGATCTGATTTTCATTAATTTGTAGGAGGCCTTTGAGGCCAAACTCTAAGATGGGAAATACTGAGAAATAATTTGAGACCAGGTAGATAAGAGCACTGCTTGCTGGGAAATCAAAAGAAAGGACCATACAAAGAGCACAGGACCAGAGGTGGTCATCCCTTCTCAGTAAGAGTGAAATAACTTTGAGAGGAAACATGTCCTTTGAAGACTTAGTGGTGAAGGGAAAAAAAGGAACTGAATGAAGATAAGGGGCTCTAATGAAAGAAGATTGTGACATAGAATCAGAAGAAATCAGACTTTCTGAAAAAAAAATGACTTAAACATAAGACAGGATACACTGGACCTCCTGGAAGAGAATATGTGCGGAACGTTGTCTGACATACATCTCGGGGGTGTTCTCCTGGGGCAGTCTGCCCAGGCAACAGAAATGGGGGCAGGAATGGACGAATGGAACCTAACTGGGCTTGCGGACTTCTGCACAGCGAAGGAAAGCATGAGTAGGACAAGGGGACAACCTACAGAATGGGAGAAAATTTCTGCAAATGAGACCGACAAGGGCTTGATCTCCAGAGTGTATGGGTAGCTCATACGACTTAATAAGAAAAAAACAAACAACCCAATCCAACAGTGGGCAAAAGACCTAAGAAGGCAGTTCTCCAGAGAGGAAATGCAGGTGATCAATGGGCACATGAAAGAATGCTCTGTGTCACTAATTGTCAGAGGAATGCAGGTCAGAGCTGTGGTGAGGTGTCGCCTCGCACCGGTCGGGGTGGTCATCATTCAGAAGTCTACGGATGACAGGTGCTGGAAAGGCTATAGAGAGGGGGGAACCCTCCTACGCTGCTGGTGAGAGTGTGGTTTGGTGCAGCTGCTGTGGAGAACAGTATGGAGATTCCTCGGGGGACTGGGAATAGACTTACCATATGACCCAGGAATCCAACTCCTGGGCGTATATCCAGAAAGAGCCCTACTTCAAAATGACACCTGCACCCTAATGTTCATATCAGCACTATTTACAATAGCCAAGACATGGAAGCAGCCTAAATGTCCATCAACAGATGACTGGATAAAGAAGAGGTGGTATATTTATACAATGGAATAGTCTTCAGCCATAAAAACTGACAACATAACGCCATTTGCAGCAACATGGATGTTCCTGGAGAATGTCATTCTAAGTGAAGTAAGCCAGAAAGAGAAAGAAAAATACCATATGAGATCACTTATATGTGGAATCTAAAACAAAACCAAACAAAACATATATACAAAACAGAAACAGACTCATAGACATGGAATACAAACTTGTGGTTGCCAAGGGGGCCGGGGGTGGGAAGGCACAGACTGGGATTTTAAAATGTAGAATAGATAAATAAGATTATACTGTATAGCACAGAGAAATATACACAAGATCTTATGGTAGCTCACAGCGAAAAAAAATTTGACAATGAATATGCATAGGTTCATGCATAACTGAAAAATTGTGCTCTACATTGGAATTTGACACAACATTGTAAAATGACTATAACTCAATAAAAAATGTTTCAAAAAAATAAAATAAAATGTACAATTTGTTACATAATATCACCACAACCACAACTAACAATGGCATCATAATGGCAGCAAAATAAGGTGATCTTGAAATATGAAATCAATTAAGCCATGCAATCCCCCTACCCTAGCCCCTTCAAAGTGTCTTCTATTATTGGTTCAGGAGGGGAAAAGCCCAAAAAATGAAAATTCAGTGGATAAAACCACTGCAAAACACTTCTGCACACATACATGTCCACACTTGCACAAAGCAGAAGGAAATTTTAACTTGACACTCCAACAGGAATTTTATACTTAAATAATCAATTGCAGAATTGGAAGAAAACTATGAATCATAAACTCTTTTTAAAACTTCAAAGACAGAAGAACAAACAACATGAAGATATGAAAAGAGAGCTAGTCAAACTCAGGAGAGACAGGAAATGAACAAGAATTAAACTACAAAGTGCCTATGGTAGGCAGAATTTCTAAAATGGCCAGTGAAGGATGGTCCACTCTAATTCTCGGAACATGTAGAAACGGTGAGTTAGCATTCTTGTTATTATGGGACGTTTTGTGGCACCATGACTTAGTCATCCTGGATTATCCACATATGCCCATAAAGGCATAGAGCTTTCTCCAGCTGGTGGCAGAAGAGGAAGTCAGAGACATGTGGAGCATAAAAAGGATTCAACATGTCATCACTGGCTTAAGGATGGAGGAAGACACTTGCCAAAGAATGTGAGCAGCTTTTAGGAGCTTAGAGTGACCCCTGACTGACAACCAGCCAAAAAAAAAAAAAAAGTGAGGGGGAACCTTAGTCTTATAACAAGAATCTGAATTTGGCCAACTACTGGAATGAGCTTGCAAGTGGATTCTTTCCCAGATCCTCCAGTTAAGAGCCCATCCCAGACAAACTTGACTTTGGACTTATGAGACCAAACTGAGCATGCTTTGTATTTTGACTTGCAGAACTATGAGGGAAAAAACAGGTGTTATTTTAAACCACTAAGTTTATGGCAATTTGTTATGGCAACAATACAAAACTCATACAGTTCCCAAGGGAGAAGAGGTATAAACATAATTAGCACAGGGTCATAAAGGATAGAACAGGAAAGAGACAATAAAATAAAATAATATAAAAAGCTTTAGAAAGAACATGACAGAAAAGGCAGAAGAGATTATCCAACATACTTATAACAGAAATCCATAAAGGGGAAAAAAAGCATATCAAAGGAAGAGAAGAAATATTTTAAGACAATAATTCAAAAAAACTTTGCTGAAATAAAAGCTCTGAATTTACATATTATAAAGACCCATGATGTACCCAGGAACACCGACAAAGTATGGTCAATTCCACGAAATAGCTTAGTAAAACGATTACACTTTAAAAATGAAGAAAATGTCCTCTGAACCTTCAGAGAAAAAGGCCAAGTTGCTTACATAAAGAAAACACAAAGCACAACAAAAGCAGAGCACCAAATTCAAGAATATAAAGGAAAGGACAGTATGAGCCAAGAAGAAACAGTATCTCAGAAAATACTATACATACAAATAAGAGAATGAGAATTTTACAGAAAAGGTGAAGAAAGATTTGCAGAAATTTTGGTAGTAAGCATACTTAATTGAAAATCTGGAACTAAAATAATGGCAGTATTAAGGTTGGAGGAATGATGCATTAATGGTGTTTGTTCTGCTAAAGTAGAAATAACATGACTAAAAAGTGCAAAGAGAAGGAAGAAAGGAACACAGAGTAAAATGATTCATTAGCACATAGGTGGGAATTAAAATATTCTTTAGAGTTGACATTATAGTACAAACCTAAGAAAAAAGAGGACTGAATAATTACATAAAGGTATTAGTATAAAGATAACTTATGAAAACCAAAAAAAAAAAAAAAAAAAGACAAAATACCAAATAGAATGGCAGAGCTGTAGGATCTCTTTTTATTAAGGACATTAGAACTTTTTGAAGTATACTGCCAATATTTTCCCCCAGTTTGTTATTTACCATTTAATTTTATTTTGTTTACCATGCAGGTTGTTTTTTATTCTTTTGTAGTAACTGTATCAATCTTCCATTTTATACTTTCTGGATTTTGTTTCTTTTAGAAAGACCTCCTCCACTCTGCAATTATACAGATTTTTAAAATTCTCCAATATTTTCTTCTAGTAGTTTTACAGTGTCATCATTGATTCATTTACTTTTACAGAATTGGTAAGAAAGACAAAGGTATATATTTTTTCAAACAGATTCATTTTTTTGCCAATATCATTGAGTGAAAACAAACTTTTCTCTGCTGACATGTGATGCCACTCTTATTGTATAACTTCTGTGTTTGGGGAATTGTCTCTTAGATCAACTGTTCAATGCACCAGGAAGATACTGTTTAATATTATATAGGTAAGGCAGTCTCTTAACATTACTTATTAGTTACAATAACTTCTTCACTGTCCTTGGTGCTTATTTTTCTGTAAACTTTAGAACTATATTGACTGATTCTAATGGGCAGCAGCTTCATGAATGATTCGTTTTGCTTCTAAGTAATTTATGCAATACATTTGTGGAAAAAAACTCCAAAATATACATGTTATCTTGAGATGATATCCTGTTGGGCACCTGCCACTAAGTTTCCTATCAATGTTTCCAAATACTCTTTGGCTTTTAGGGGTAGCTTGGTAGGAAAATGGAAAGAGGTCAGGCTTTGGAGTCAGAAACATATTTATACATTGCTTCAACTGTTTACCATTCTGTAACCTTGTTACTGTTAGCCTGTTACTTAAGTTGGCTGAGTATCAGTTTCTTCATTTGAAAAGTGAGAATAAAAATGTCTGTGTTGCAAATTTCCTGGAATATTAGATAAACCGTATTTTGAATAATTCTGAAATATGCCTGACTCTTAGTGGGAACTCTCTGGAAATAACTTCAAATATATGTTGACAACTTCATCTATAGCTTCAATCTAGAGTTCTCTCCTAACTTCAGAATTGCCATGGCTTGATTCCATTTATTTATCTGGTAAATTTCTATTCATCCTCTAAGAAAGCTCAACTATCACCTCCTTTGGTAATAGTTTTTCTCATGTCTCCATGTTTAGCACTTCCTCTCCTTTATCGATCTGTCCAAAAGTCTATGATTTGTGGTGTATTCTATTTATCTGATTACTTATTTGCCTCCCCAAGGAAACTGTGAACTCCTCCACAGCAAGTCACTGGTCACTGGTTCTACTGTCTCAATTCTAACATATTAGTCCCTTATAATCATCCTGACAAGTATCTGTTGATTGAACATAATTTTTATGAGGAGGGGAGCACCTAGAACATTTCTATTTTGTATTTTTCTATTATTTGTTCTTCATTTTACAAAAGCAAAAGGATAAAAAAGATAGTATTGTATCAGCCTCTTAAAAATAATCTTTGTCATTATTTTGTAAAACTGCATGGATGTCCGGCCCAACTCACCAATAGGAAGCACAGGCAGGAGAACAAAAAGCGCAGACCGCTTGACGGCGCGGGGCCCCGCCCCGCCCCGCCCCGGGGCGGAAGAGTCAGGCGCCCCGCCCCGCCCAGCCCCGGGCAGGAAGAGTCAGGCCGAGGGTGCACGCAGGCGCACAGAAGGCTCTGTGACGGGCCACATTGACTTCCGGCCTAGCCAGGGGCAACGGCGAGGCTGGGCCTAGCACAGAGGCCGCAGCCCTTACAGACACAGGTATTTTCACAAACTCACAAGATTTTTGTGTACTGCTTCACTGGAGGCGGGGTTTCTTGGTGCCCATATTGAAGTTAGGCTTGTGGCTCCCCTGTGGAGTCAGGGCGTTTTGCGAACTATACTTTGATGTTAAAGACACGACTTTCATCCCACTTCATCAATTAAAGTTTTCTCTTCTTTTACGGTCCGTATTTTACACCATAATGCAACAGGCTTTAGAACAAGCTTTGGAGAGGGCTGAGTATGTCATTGAAAGCGCCCAACAGAGACCCCCTAAAAGGAAACACTCATCTAGTGGGCAAACGTCTCTCTATGAAAAACTTTATGACATTTATGTTGAAGAATGTGAAAAAGAGCCTGACATTCCGGAGGAATTACGAAGCAACGTGAACTTGTTAGAGAAGCTTGTTCGGAGAGAGTCGTTGCCGTGTTTGGTGGTCAACCTGTACCCAGGAAAGGAGGGCTATTCCCTGATGCTCAAGGGAAAAAATGGATCATTTTCAGAGAGCATTCGGCTGCCTTATGAGGAAGGGGAATTACTCGAATACTTAGACGCAGAAGAATTATCCCCTGTTCTGGTGGATCTCCTGGAAAAGTCCCAGGTTAACGTTTTTCATGATGGGTGTGTCATAGCTGAAATCCGGGACTACAGGCAGTCCAGTAACAGGGAACCTCCCGGTTACCAAAGCAGGCATATTCTCTTACGTCCTACGATGCAGACTTTAGCCTGTGATGTAGAGGCCATAGCCAGCGATAACCAGAAGTGGACCCAAGAGGACAAACTTTTGCTTGAGAGCCAGCTGATCTTAGCCACAGCTGAACCACTGTGTCTAGACCCTTCCATATCAGTAGCCTGCACTGCCAACAGAATGCTCTATAACAAGCAAAAGCTGAACACTCTCTCCATGAAAAGGAACTTCAAGAGGTTTTCTTTGGCCTCTCTGAATCAGGAGCAAGAGCTTTCCCAGTGTCCACCTCCTCGTGAGCTAGGAGTATTGGCTTCTTGCAAAAAAATAAGAGAAACTAAAACAGGTGAACATCATGACCTCAAAATTTTTAAAGCAGGGAACTGTGCAGATATGTGGAAACAAATACCCTGTGACTTGGCTGTACCTTCTGAAGTGGATGTAGAGAAATACGCTAAAGGGAAGAATTTTGTCACATATGATGAATCACAACCAACAGTCTGGCCAACCCATGAGGTACAAGATGGTTCTGTATTTGGATGTGAAGATGGCGATCAGTCTCAAACAACAATGCTCCCTTTCATGCAGTCACTTAACGATCCACTTATCTCTGGAAAAAGAAGGTCATGTAAAAAAGTCAGACATACAAGACAACTGTCTCACCCCTATTCCTCCAGAGATGACCATTATAGTTTCATGCCCAGGCCAAAGACTGATGTCGGTAAAGTGGTCAGTTGGTCTGAGAAAATGGTCCAGAACAGCATCCAATGTCCAGTCCAGATGTCAACCAGCTCCAGTGGCTCAGCCAGTCTCAGGCAACCTTCTCCAGGGAAAGAACCAGAACAGCCTAAGACTGGGTATGTTCAGTCTTCAGTGCTAGGCAAGGGAGCCAAACATCCACCTCCACCTACAAGACTTCCCTCAAGCTCAGCCAGGAGTTCCTCAGGTGACAGTTTTACTTCACAGCAGGCAAGCAGCTCTCATGCACCTCCATCTCCTGCCCCTGCTCCTAAGACACCAAGTCTTTCCAACAAATCCTCTCTGGAGGTGAATCCAGCTAGCATGCTTCCTGCCACAGCCACGTCCACGTCCACTGCAGGTTCACCACAAAGGACACAGGTTTCGGCCAAATCCTCTGGCCTGAGTGTCACCAAAGTGGCACGCCCTACATGCAGAGGCCAGGCCTTGAGGAGAGGCTCCAAGCCTGTGCAGGACTCCACCAGGGGGGCCACAGCTCCTGTAAGAATCCAGTCCAGCCACCTGCCAAATGCACCACCCATGGCACCGCAGGCTCCTTCTCAAGGAGGTGTTCAATTTATTTTTAAAAATGCTTCCAGTGTCCAGTCCTTAGGTCTACTCCAACTACCACCAGGTTCACTCATTTTGAACACCCAGCAGCAGGCCCCACAGCAGCCATGGCTCTACCAGGTGATTCCACAGCAACAACTTCAACAACCCACCACTTTGCATCCTCAACAGCCAGTGCCACAGGCCATTGTACAAGGTCCTGTCACTCAGAGTATGGCCTTACCCACTCAACAAGCCATGCTCCTTAACCTCAACAGAGTGGAGAGTTTTCTGCAGCCCCAGGCAGTTATGCTGCCTCAGCTGGGCTCTGTCCAGAGCCAACCTGGGCCCAGCCTCCCTCAGCAGAGATTCCAGCTCTTCTCTGCCTTGCAGCTGCAGCCACAGCCACAGCTGCAGCTACAACCAATACAGTTCGGAATCTTGCAGTATCCAGTGGCTGTGACCACAGTAGCAGCCCAAATGGCTCAGCCACATCCACCAAGTGAGCATACAGAAAGCCAGTCAAAAGGTAAAATGTCCTGAGGCTTGCATTACTTTTTAATCTTAAAAAAAAAAACCCAACAATGCAAGAGCATTGGATTGAAGGGGTTCTGAGTTTTTACTTCATTTTTGTCTTTCATTTCTGAGTATTTTACATTGTGAGGCGTACCAAATATACAAAAGTACAACCCTATGCATTTTTAAAAAAACAGGGAAATGATTTATTGAAAAAAAAAAAAAAAGAATGGACTATGGATCTAGCCACCATGAGGTCAAAATCCCCACTTGGCAACTGAGTAACCTTAAGTCTATTTCCTAACTTCTCTGAATCTCCATTTCTTTGTTTATAAAATGTAAACACTTATATCTACTTCTTAAGTTTACTGTCAAGGTTAATGTAAGTAAAATGTATTGAATACTGAAATTCAAATTAATTTTAAATTAATTTTAGTTAATAAAATATTAAATATTTGAAAGAAATAAGCATAAGTACTTAAGCTGAAAATAACCTATAGTAATAATATTACTGCAAATGATAGTTCTGTTACATTACATAGAAGTCAAACTTAGAATCAATTGCAGATAATAGGTTTTCAAAGTATATGTAATTAAATACATATTATTATTATATATTCCTTAGGTTTGCAAATTATACATCTATATATTATTATTATAATATGTGTATTCCTTAGATTACTTATATTTACATATTCTGTACTCTTTATATTTCTATATTCCTTAGGTTTTTAAATTATACATATATATGTGTGTTCCTTAGGTTCCCTCTATTTACATATCCCTTAGGTTTTCAAATCCCACAGATATAATTAAATATATATTATTATATATTCCTTAGGTTTTCAAATTGTAGAAATAGATATAGATAGACATAGATAGACAAATTTTAATCCTCTCTTAGTAAACAGTAGCCCTTTTACTCTTAGTAGATGCACCACATGGTGAATTCTTTCTCTTTCTGATAAAACTGGATACGTTAGGCACTTGTAATTTGTTCTTCAGTAATTGAGGGATGATTTGGATATATGACTCAATATCATTTGCCAGATAATATTCTTCAAATGCATTATTCATGTGGTGCTTATTATTTTGCAAACACTTCATAACATACAAATGCCCCTGCTGTCTACCATTCATCTTGCTCCTTTATTCTGTCTCAATTATTTTGTCCCCATCAGACAAGATAACAATCACGAGAGAGAAAAGGTAAAAGCTTCTTGACTTAAAATGGACAAGTGAATGAAAAATGGTAAGTTTAGATGAACTGATGAAACAAATGACAACAGGCAATTATAGGAAAAGGAATGAATAACTGTGATACTAAGGTATCTTTAAGTATACTTGCTAATTACAAATGATTTCTGTGGCTCCTAAACAATGTATTTTAGAGTAATAATGTAAAGTAAGAAATTAAATAGCTAGTTCAAATGCCCTCCTCCCCCAAATACTTGAGTAAATTCATACATGTGGATAATACTTTCAAAATATTTTATATGTAAAAAAAAAATTATATCAGTCAAAAAAGTCATCTTCCCGGTTTTCTGGAATTGAAGGTTGCTTGAAAAGAATGAGATACTGAAAAATATCAGAAAAATATATTTGTTAAACAGTTATTTTCGTTGAAAGATTTTATTTTATTGCACTGATATTTGCTCCTTGAGGCATCCCCTTGGATGACTAGTAAACATCTTTCACTTAACATGCCCAAATATGATGGCATTCATCTTTTCCCCAAGCCTATCAGAACCTTTACTATTTGATATTAGAATAATTCACAAAGTAACTGAATTAATTACCAAGTAATTTTAAATAATTTAAAAAAATAGAAAATCTCTTTACATATCCTTATCATCCCTGACTACTTCTGTTCTAACTTGTGAACTTTGAGGGATTCTTAGAGAAATTCTCAGGCTTCTTAACAGCTGAACCACCACCCAACTTAAGGAAATAATATGGAAAATCTGTAGATAGAATGGGTCCAGAAACTAGCAAATGGATTCATCATAAAATATTTTCATCTGTGACATTTCTGACCATGTCACACTCCTTTGCTTAATATCCTTCCCTGCATCTGCATACGCTGTGAAATCAAATTCAAACTATTTCGCTTGACTATATGGGGTTGTTTTTAACCAGGATTTGGTCTGTCTCTCTTCCCCATTTCCTACCACTTCCCCATTCACATCTGTGGCTTTGGCAGTACTTAATTATTGGTGCTCCCGATGTGCCATATTCGTCTTCACTTCCCTGTGTTGGTGGAGACCCTCAAGCAAGAACTCCTTGCCATTCTCTGCATATAGCTTAGTACTCAGCCTAAGAACTACCCCTCTGTATACAGTCTATTTGCATATCATCCTTCATTACAGCACATTTCAAACTATTTCACAGAGTTATTTGTGAATCAAATATGGTAGTAAAAATTAAAAAAAAATAAGAATTAAAAACATAAATTAATATAAATGTCCTTTAAAATTTTTTTTTATGTTTTCATAGATTGTATAACTTTGCATGTATTTATATAGCGTTAGTACTTTTATCTGAATGGTTAAAATTTTACTATATATAATTACAAACATACGTAATTTATATTTTCTGCATTGAATGTCATAGTTGTCTTTTTAAAACATCAAAAATACAAAATGGAAACTATTATTGTAAAAAATAATATATATAAAATAATAGTATCTTATAAGTATTTAAGTGTAATTTAACTTTAAGCAGAGGTTAAGATAATTTTAAGAAGTAAGAAAATTAAATACAGCTTTTTTGTTTGTTTTCTTGGCTTTGAACCAAGGAAATAGTCTTCAATTCATTATTCAGTCATAGGTTATTTTGATTAACATAAAAGTTCTCTTTTACAAAATTCCAAGGCCAAAGGAACAGGAAGACAACAAATCAATAAGATACTCTTTTTTATTTCCAATCACCTCATTTCTTTTGCATTTGTATTTCTTAGAAGTTTTGAATGTGGGGCATATCCCAATGTATGCAAATAAGACAGCATTCTCCTGTCTCTTGTTTCCTTGTTATTGTGCCATGTGGTAAAAACAGTCTGATGGAGTCTTATTAGATTGGAAAGCTATGTTTGGGATGACAGGGGTTAAAAACAGAGGTGGTGGGAAAATGGGGAGTTGTTCAGTGAGTAGAGTTTCAATTTCACAAGATGAAAAAGTTATAGAAATTTGCTGTACAACAATGTGACTCTACCTAACAGCAATGAACTGTATACTTAAAAATGGTTAAGGTGGTAACTTTTATGTTGTGTGTTTTTTACCACAATTAAAATTTTAAAACAACAATATAACAGTTGTGGCATACAAAATACTTCATTTTCAGGGGCCCTAGGGGAACCTCAGACACCTAAGCGCTCATAGCATGGTGGTAAGAGCACAACCCTCTGGAGCCAGATGGTCTTAATCCCAATACCTGGCTCTGCCACTTACTGTGAAACCATGGGTAAGTCACTTGACCTCTCTGTGCCTCAAGTTTTCCATCTGTAAAATGGAGATATTTTATAGGACCTTTTTCACACAGTTGTTACAAGGACTAAAGAAAATAATATTTGTAAGCTGCTTAGACATTCCATAAAGGAAATTATCCAGAATCACTGAAATGGAGCAGTTATTCTCACTAAATTTAGAGGATATGTTTTTATCTAACAATACAGACTATCTGGCATATGTACAATCACTCTGGTGAGCAACAACTTGGAAGTGGTCCTAATTTTCCAGTGCAAATGAGTGAGATCTGCATTATCATTGACTTATCAAATGATAATGGCATCAGTTTTCTGATGCTCTGGACACAACCAACAAATGGTAATTCTAATATAAGCCCCAAATCAAACATCCCAACAGAAGATCCTCTGAATTGCAAATTAAGTTGCCTCACACATGCCCAACTGCACATAGCCTGTTTCAATATAGGTGACTGAGGACTTCATGTATTTAATGACTGATGATTCCCCTAAGCTAAGAGGGAGAACGCCAGTGAGCATACAGTGTTTCAGAGTGGAAGGGAGCCTATGGGTACAGTTGTAGACACTAATCAAAACCAGCAATGCCCTGGGGGTAGGGTATAGCTCAGTGGTAGAGCACGTGCCTACCATGCAGGAGGTCCTGGGTTCAATCCCCAGTACCGTCAATAAATAAACAAACAAACAAACTTCATTACCTTCCCTCCCACATACCCACAAAAACCCAGCAATGCCCAGCCACTCACCTAAAATGCTTAACAGTGACTATGAAGGGGTTGCCATACTTTGCATTCATTCATTCACAAATATTTACTAAGCACCTATTACAGGACAGATGTCAAAGCCCTAAAGACACAGCAGTAAATGAGACAATGTCCTTCAAAAACTTATAGTCTAGTACATTAAGAACAAATAAATACTAACTAAGTGGAGACAACTCTAGCTTGGCTTTCAAATCAAATCGTACTGATAAAGCACAATTCATGCATTAACCTTTTAATTTTTTAAATTACATTTCAAGACTCTACGGCATCCAGTGATAATTTTAAGAAACATTGCAATTTAGGATTTAAAATGGAAATAGCAAAAGACTTTCAGATGCAGTGTTGACATAATATCACTTTTTTATCACTTGCCCTCATTTTAGCTTAATAAGCTCTCCTGGCTCTCATCTTTTAATGTTTAATCCAAAGCAATTAAACTGATATGCAAATGCCATCTTCATTGCTTTAAAAGTGACACTTAACGCAATTTCATTATAATAGGCAACTGGAATGCTTGTATAATGATCAGCTCATTTTTATTTTTAAAATATATGCTTTCCTTGCAATGCATGCTTGTAAATAAAATGTCCATATACACAAATTTTACTTGATGAATGCCATGTGGCTAATATTTATCTTGTATACTGAACAGGAAATACATATCATGTGTATTTGTACTTAAAATCTTGTTACTTTTTTGCTCAGTCTCTAAAGAAATGAGTATTTTAGCTAATGAATTATATTGTACAAGATCAGCAGAAAATGAACAAAGAGTGCATGTGTGTGTGTGTGTGTGTGTGTGTGTTTAAGGTAGTCAATCTTTTAGAATTCAGTTCTAACTAGGGAATCAGAAGGTTATAGTGGAAATTTCAAATACACTTTATGAAAATAGATTCAGGTAGTTAAACTTTTGCAGTAGGTTGGTTGTATTAATGGACCCAGTTCTTCACTCCTGTCTGTACCCAGACCGTTTGCTATGTCACCTCCACTCTGCATTTGAGTCCATCATGTGGCTTGCTTGGGCCAATCGGATGACAGAAGTCAGGAAGTAGGGACTTAAATCAGTAGTTACACATCTCTTCTTTTTTTGTTGCACTTCTGCTGTTGACATGAGAACATACCTGAGCTAGCCTCTGGAGGATGAAAATGTCACTGAGCTAGATTCTAGCTTCCCCAGTTATTCCATTGGAGGCCATCCTAAATCAGTCAGCAAGGAGTTGACTTCCAGAGAAGAGGTTAGCTGTTGCTGGCTAGGTTTAGGAGATAGTATACTTTCTCATCTCTGAGAGTCATAGTTTTATCATCATCAGTTGAAAAAAATGCATTATGTAGGATGGTGCATATCACTGTCTTAAGATTTAATGAATTTTCCATTAAGCATTATTGACATATATTCAATAACACCCTTAAAAACTCAGAGGCTTTAGAAAGATACTCTGTTAAGAAAAAAGAAGTATCAGAATTTGAACATTTATTAAAAGAAAACACTTTTCAATTATAAAAGCCTTGGTCTAGTAGCTGAAAAAATATTTGATGGGCATATTAATAATATATGCATATTAATCCCACACATTCACTCAATAAATATTTATTGAGAAACTACTATGTGTTACTCTTTGTCTAAAGTTCTGAAATATAAAATAGGATTAGCTTTTTAAGTGTTTTGATTGGCAAACTCAAATTAAAAAATCCTTTTATGTTCATTAATAGAAGAGCAAGTTGAATCAGAGTAGCAGTTGAGTTGAGACGTCTTTTAAAAAAATGAACATAAATACAAAACAAAAACAGACTCATAGACACAGAGTACAAACTTGTGGTTGCCAAGGGGGAGGGGGTGGGAAGGGACAGACTGGGATTTCAAAATTTGTAGATACTGACAGGCATATGCAGAATAGATAAACAAGATTATACTGTATAGCACAGGGAAATATATACAAGATCTTGTGGTAGCTCACAGAGAAAAAAAAGTGACAATGAATATATGTATTTTCTTGAATAACTGAAAAATTGTGCTCTACACTGGAATTTGACCCAACATTGTAAAAGGACTATAACTCAATAAAAAATGTTAAAAAATAAAAGGTAACCAAAAAAAAAAATCCTTAATTCAACCAAACACTGTAAACAAAAACAACATAAAAATCAGCATTAAAATTTTTGTTTTGACAGAAATAAGTTAAAAATATTCAATCTGTATTTATGTACTAAAAGGAAACAACATATAAAAGAGTGAACTATGTGAGCTATAATTAATCTGAGCTTTATTTTAATTCTGACTCCTATAATTATTTCCTGACTAATCTACTCCATCTGTAACCCAAAACTTATATAGCTAAAAAACATTTAAGTGAATCTAAATTCATGAAGTTTTAATATGATCCCAAGACCCACACTTGGCCACTTTACCAAACCCTGAATCCTGGAAATGCTTAGGGTGCTTAAGGGTTTAGAGTATGAGGTTAAGGTAAGGTAGATAGTGTTTAAGTCCAATCTCCACCATTTATTAGTTGCCTGACCTCAGATCAGCTATTTAAACTCTAACTTAATACTATAAAAATTTTATAATTCCAGAGTTGCACTACACTGAGTATGCCTTTTAATACTGGAATTATAAATAGCTAACAGATATGTTTTTTTTCCCTCTGATCCTATGGCTCCATGACGTGCTTTGTTACCTAAACTAAGAATCTAAAATGAAAAGACAATTCCAACCAATCAGCACAACAGTGTACCTCACACACTCCTTTTGACTTTGATCATCACATCTAAATTTACAAAAGAGATTTTTCTGATACCCAAGAAGAACGAAATAATTAAATTGGGGTTATAACTTTATGCCACAATTATTTCCTGGCTGTAATCATTGGAGCACAGGAAAAAGAAAAATATCTTTAAAAAACATACCTGACAAAGTTAAAAGTTGCTGGGACACAGATTGCCATTTATGATTATAATGTCTACTTTTTACGTTCTTCCTAGAATTCTTCACATGCTGTATGCATTCCTTGGGTTCTTCTCATAGCATTAGATATAAGATACAAATTACTAAATATAGTTATTATTGGTTAGTAATGGTTTTCTAAATCCCAAGCTCTGCACAATCATTAAAGTTATAATTATCATCATCACTTATCTTTCAAAGAAGTGTGGCAATGTAGAAAAATTAATACGTTGTAAATTAGAAGCACTGAGATTGAGCACCATTTATATCAGTGTACTTGTTGTTCTGGCAAGTGTCACACCTCTGAGCCTCTAAGTCCTCATATGCAAAAAGGGAATAACAATATCTGACCTAACTCACAGGCTTGATACGAGGATCTCAGTTAAAATGCACATGAAAGTAAATGTAACGGGGAGACATGCATAAACAATAAAGTTACATGTTACTAATTTTCTATGAGTCTCAGTTTCACTTATAAAATAGCAAAAATAATTTCTGCCTCATAGGATTTTGTGAGGACTCAATGGGAAAACATACACAAAACACCATAATGCCAGAGATGAAGGAGCTCAATAAATGATTAATGATGGCTGAGCAACTTTAAGCTTTAAAACTTAGAAATTCAGAGATAAAGAATTATTTACATATATTTTTCACATATTATAATTCATGATATAATCACATATTATACCCTCTTTCATTTTTAGTACATTAAACTGTTCCAAGTGAGGAACAACAGCAGGAGACAAAATCTGATATACAAAAAACATGAGATCCATACTTTCTCTGATTCTATTACCTCCAGATGAAAGAAAAATCATAACATATCAGATGTCTTACATTATTAACTTTCCATTTCTCTGTTGTTCCTAGGTATTGATTTGATGAGTAAATGTACCAAGAATATTCTTTAGAGGTCAAAAGATCCTCTGTTATAGAGAGTATCTGATAAGTAGTTCTAAGAAAAGAGAAGACTACAGAACAGCCCTGATTTATGTGGTCAATAGACAAATATTCATTAATTGGTTTTTTAAAAATCTGAATACAGGATAGAATTTTCCAAGATTAACACAGGCTCCTATGCTTCTAGTTCCTTCATCATTCCTTCCTGTCTCACTGCTTTTAATCACCTTATATCCCATAACTTCTTCCTGGCTTTATTTAATTCCCTAACAATCTAAATGGCCTGGTCAATCATCTCAATAATGCTCTCTTTCTACTCATGAATTTCTCATTACATCTTTTTATTTCAACTAATTTTCCAAGTCTTGAATATTTCTCCAGTCATGCATCCATTCTGAAATCACACAACCAAATCACCTGTTTTTTTAATTTTTTTTTGGAAAATTCCTATCATTAATGAGAGTTAACTATTTCAAGGTGCTTATGGTTGATATAGATTGTATTGTCTAAAGGAGAAAATTAAGTTAAAATGGAGATTAGAAAGTCAGTAGCAGTCAGAGAATGAGAATTATGTCCAAGAAATCTGAAATGGTAAATAGAAAATCTGGTTGAGAAAACTCCTATATAAGAAACAGTGGGGAAGTTCTATTTTTAGTAATATGGCAAAGTAGGTTATTTGGACCAATCCTTCCACTGAAAAATTTTGGATTTTGTTCTCAAAATGAAACAGTTCATAAGATTTCTAGACCAAAATCTAAGTAAAAATAGAGCTCAGAGAATTAAGAGGCCCACTGAAGACATTTTCTTGAGGGTAGTTACTAGACCTAGTAATCTCAGTCACCATAGTCTTGGTCTAATGGTGGCAGAGGTCTGGAAGGGTAGGAATAAGGGATTTGGTCAAATCCCAAAGTGGAAACAACCTCCATTTAGTAAAGCTCAGGGCTACATTATTAAGAAAATGATGAAACATAACTAAACTTGACCCTCTCCAACCTCATACACATCCTTAAAGTAGATTCATAGCACAAATTCATGTACTTTTATATATATTTCCAAAAAATCTCAAGCTATGATTTTCACTTAATTTTTTTTTGCTTTTCTCTTATACCTTTTTTTCTTATTTTTTAAAAAATTGTTTTATTTTTATACAGTTTAAAGGTCATTTTCCATTTACAGTTATTACAAAATATTGACTATATTCCCCATGTTTTACAATACATCCTTGAGCCTGTGTTATAACCAATGGTTTGTACCTCCCACTCTCCCTCCCCTCCCCCTGACACTGGTAACCACTAACTTGTTCCCTGTATCTATGAGTCTGCTTTTTTGTTACATTCATTAGTTCATTGTATTTTTTAGATTCCACCTATAAGTGATGCAATACAGTATTTGTCTTTCTCTGACTGACTTAATATCACTTAGCATAATGCCCTCCAAGTCTATCCATGTTGCTGCAAATGGCAAAATTTACAGTAATCCCAGAGTGATCACACCTTAGGCACTTGCCAAGGCAAATGGAAATCCTTTCCAAAAGAGTTCCCCTTTATCCTAGGCCTCAGAGAATCCCCCAGAATAATATAAAAAAATAATATCCAAAGGAAAATGACCAGTTCATTGAAAACACAAACAAAAACCAACTAAGTACAAAAGGAAATAAGGTGCCTTGAACAAGAATCATGAGAAAGAATAAAGATAGCTATCTCTCAGATCTCTGTAGTAAAACTACAGATTTAGCATTATCAACCAGCAATTTTAAAACAAAGTTTAATAAAAGACAAGCATAAAGCATATATAGATATTTCTATATCTGTCTATAAAAATCATCTAACCAATGTGAAATAAAACACTCTTAGAACTTTCAGACAATAAAATATAATAAATAAAATAAAAATCTCAAGGGGTAGGTTTAATACTACATTAAATACAGTCAACAAGAAAGTAGAAATAAAGCATACAGTGGTGGAGAGAGGGGCAGTCACTGAAATAGGGTAATGCCCACCAGCTCCCCAACATCCTTTTTTACTCAGGGTTAGCCACGGCAAATCAGTAATGGAATATTCTTTATAAACAGGATGGTTCTTGAGGGTCACAGATGATGCTATGTCAGCTTTGACAAAAGCACAAAGTAAGGACACCAAGGCCACATATTTCTAGACTGCTCCCTTGGCCTTGATCACCCTTAAAATGAAGGATAGGAAGAGGGTAGAGCAATTCGAAATCTACTTTTAGGAAAAAAAAACAAAAACAAAATGGATGCTCTCCATATATGTTAGACGTTTCTTTTCAAGTATTTAATTATATATTTTTTTCTATATGAAAGTGAATGCAAATAATGTAAAAGTGACATTTTTGTACTGTAATCAGACTTTCAGAGAAAAATAATAACCAATTGCTTATTATGTACCAAACATGGTGCTAAGTGTTTTATGCACATCATCTCACAATATCCTAGGAAGAAGAAATTCGTATCCTCCTTTGACACTTAAGGAAATAGACTCAGAGAGGAGAAATAAATTGTCAATGATAGAATAGGATTTGAACTCAGATCTGCTGATTTAAGAGCCAAGGCTCTTAACCAAAAATAGTGTTGTTTTATGTAAATAAATTCAAGTTAAAACAGCAGTGTCATCTTATTTTAAAAAGCACTTTGTACTTCTATAGCATTTCAATGTCAGTCCCCCGAAACTGGAAAAACGTGGCTAGATAAAAGGATTCTATCTGAAACATAAGTTGTTTACCATTCGACATTGTGAACAATGTCTTAAATGGAGATATAGAAGGCAACCTGATAAATATGATTGATTTGAGATCTAAAGGATCATGCAGGTTAGAGTAATGTCAGCTGTAACAAGGCAAAATGTAACATAAGTGCAGGGAAGAGCCTCCGCTTAGTTACAGTCAGCTGCAGACGGTTACCAGACATCAGCCACAGCATACTGACTATGAGCCAGCTGGGAGATGTATACAAACTGATTTCAGCTAAAATTAAAAAAAAAAAAATCACAGTGTGTAGACCAAGCGAGAGGTTAATCTTGTTCTTCTCCATGTTAGTTAGACTAGAAATTGGTGTGACTGGAAACTATGTCATATGAATCACTGTGAGAACTAGAGATGTTTAGCTTATAAAAGAGTATAGGAGTATAATAAGGGGGAGATGTGACAGAGGTACACATGTGTCCCCATGCGTTTGTCCATAGGGAGACCCCAATGATTCCCATCAGAGATTTCTTAATTAACTTTTGCATGTTAGATTTATTGAGCTCAGAACTCATTCAAGTTTTGTCTTGTGTTTTCTCTAAGTTTATTTATATCTGGGAAAACTATAGCAAGGATCACAGCCAAAGAAGGCATGGAGATATTACATTGCCTCTGAACACCATTTGCACTCCCTGTTTTACTGGAAGAGTAGGCTAAACAAGGATGTTATAGCTTTCTTAAAATATCAGAAGAGCTTTTGTAAGACTGAAGAACTGCAATTGCTCTAGGGTAGGGTCCCAAGATAAAAAAAACTTGGCTCAAGAGGAAGGAAATTTTGAGAGCTCAAAATAAAGAAGAAATTTCTAACTGAATGGTGCAAACAGAAATGCCTGCCCCAGGATGTTATGGACTCAAAGAACAAATATAGGATAGATGACCATTTGGCATATGTGGGGAAAGGGCACGTAAGAAGAGTTCATAGAACATGAGCTACAAAGTCCCCCTTCCCCATCCTAAGCTTGTTTTAGACTAAAGCTCACAAATCTCTTTCTCTATCTTTAACTCTCTCCTGAACTTCCAACCTCATTTTCAAATCCTTGTTTGAAACAGTCATCCTCAAAATTCTTCTAGCATCTTAAATCCATTCATCTAAAGACCATAATACATCATCTGGTCAAGAATCTGCCCAATTTCCTGTTTTTATTCTGATACCACATTATCCTAGTCATCCAAGCAGGAAACCAGTCATTATGGGCCCCTCTCTTTCCTACTTAATCAGTTGCTAAATCATGTGGATACTGCTTTACACAATGTCTCTCACATCCACCCATTCCTTTCCAGTTCTTTGCCACTATTCTAGTCAAAGCCTTCAGTAATTCTCACTTAGGCCATTTGGTAATGAGCTGTTAACTATTATCCCTCCCTCTGATCTCACCTCCATTCTATTTATCCAATATATGACAGCCAAATCAACTTTTCTTAAAAGTAGATTGGATGACACATCTGCCTCTTCAAAATTCATTACCTCCTATGGAATTAAGTACAGGCTCCTCACAATGGGATATGATATAAAAGCTACAATGAACTTTTCCATTTTCTCTCTCACTGTGATCATAGGTCCAACATTCTCTATTTCTGTCAAAGGTTTGGTTTTTTTTTTTTTTTTTTTTGATTTTATATCCTTGGATTTTCTATCTAACTTAGGTAACATTAATCCCTTGCCTGCAGTGTCTCTGTCTAATTTTCACCTCTGTAGCCAAAAATTCAAACACTACTTACTCTAAGATATCTTTACATGTGTGATTACTCTCATTTATAATGTTTTATAGCCCTTTGTTTATGTTCTCTTTAGGCCATAATGTAATCTACTTTGTAAGTACGTGTATACAAAGAATTCACATTATTATATTTTAAAAGCCTCAAACAACATGACTGTTACTCGCCATTGATGCTCTGTAGCATCTAGCATTGTGTAAGTGTTCAATAAATAAACATGAGCTAGACCAATTAATAATGTCATTTTCAGTATATACATTTCACTCTTTTTTAATGGAGGTACTGAGGATTGAACCCAGGACCTCGTGCACTCTAAGCATGCACTTTACCACCAAGTTATATACCCTACCCCCTACATTTCACTCTTGATTTTAAGTTGGTATTCTTATAAAAATTTGACAAGTGTATAATGCATACACAATCATCACCACCACTGGACAAACCTGTGAAGGTGTATTTCCTCCTGACAATCAACAGTGAAGGTTTAATATACCTCAAGGAAAGTAATTTACAAAATCCATCAGCTCTTCTGGTCAAGAGGATATATCACATTTACAAGTCAACTGTCTCCTTAAAACTCCTTTCCTTGTGGATATTATTGTTTGGTTTTATTTAACAAATAAAAATAGATGTATTTTCTATATCTATATATAATATTTTTCTATATTATATATAATGCTTACTCTGCTCAGGCATTGTTCTGTTTTACAAAATATAACTCATTTAATTTTATCATGCAATTTCCTATTTTTAACTCCTTCAATTCAGGGATGATGCTAAAGGTATCTTTTATGATGCCTCCTTAGCCACATACCCTTTTAAGTGAAACCCCCCCACTAAGAGTACAGACTTGAGCTCAGCTGAAGGCATCCACAGATCCTCCCAACTCCTACCACTATATTCCCTCCTCCCATACCTACCCACAAATCTCTACAATGAGTACAAGTGAGATGGAACAGTGATGAGCACTACAGAGGGTAGAATAATGGTTCCCCAATGATGTCCACATCTTATTTCCGGAATCTGTGAATATACTACCTTACATGGCAAAAAAAAGGACTTTGCTATGTGATTAAATTAAGGATTATGAGATGGGAAGATTAGCCAGGATTATCTAGATGGACACAATCGAATTACAAGGGTCCTTATAAGGGAAAGAAGTGGGTGTTACTTTAATACTGACTAAACTAGGTAAGAATCTTGCCACCAGTACAAAAGAGAGAAGAAGTGGGTCTGTTCTGCATTGGAGAGTTTTGGGGTTTAAATCAAAAGCTGAATTGGCCTTAGTAAGCAAGAAGGAATATATTTTGGTGGTAGCCCAAATAACCAGGAAATAACATTCTTATTTTAGAGGAAATATTTAAAGCACAGGGTAAAGAAACATAAAACTCTTGCTAACTACCCAAGTAACTGAGTTAACATTCCATAGTTGTCTGTGATTTGTAATGTGACTTAGTATTTCAAAAGAACTGCCATATATTATGACACACACACATACTCGTATATACACCAATTCCTACCATACACCATTCACAAAATAAATCCTAGATGGATTATACATCAAAAAAAGCTATAAATATACCAGAATTTAGATTCTGATACTGCAATAGGGAAGGCTGGAAGGCTTTCTTAAACACACAACAGTAGGGGAAAAAAAGAACCATGAAATGCAAGATTAATATATTTAATTCATAAAATTTAAAACATTTTAACAACTTAAGTAAAGTAAAAAAGATAAACAGCACACTCTAAGAAAATATCTGCATTGTATAAAATCTGCAAAGGATAAAAAAACAAAGTATTATCTACGAATCACTGAGAAAATAAAGTAAATCAATATAAAAACGGTCAAAGGCTATGAAGAGACATTTCAAAGAGGAGAAAGACAAAATATCCAGTAAGTATATGAAAACCACATATCACTAGAAATCAGAGAAATTATTATTAAAATAACATGTCAATAGCATTTTCTCTTTTCAGTGCTTCCGAAGGATAGGGGACCTATAAACTCTTACATCTTGCTGGTGGGAAAGTAAATTGGTACCAACATTTGGAGGGCAAATTCACAGTACCTATTAAAATTAAAAATGTTTGTACCGTACGACTATCGGTTCCCCTTCCTAATATTTTTTTCCCAGAGAACTACATGCGTATGCTTACAATGAGGCATAATCATGGATTATAACTGAAGTATTGTTTGTAATGATATAACATTTGGACAATCCTAAACATCTACAAATAGGGAAATGATCTGATAAAATTTTTGTGTGCTCTGTGAAATATTCTTCGTGAGTTAAAATGAACTGAGTTAAGCCTATATGTACTGACATGGGTAAATTTCGAAGGTGCATAAAAATTATCTGCAAAACAATTCATACAATTTCAGTGAAAAAATATCTGATTGCTTGGGCTCTGGTTTTAAACCTGCTTACCTCTAGAGAAGTTAGAGAACAGAGATGAGAACTGGCCAAGGGAGACTAAAATGTTCTGTGTGTGTTTTATTTTTTAATTTTCTTTTTTACAATAAGAATGGATTTGTGTTTTACTTGTCTACATAAAATACATGGAAATTATAAATACTTTTTTAAAAAGGAAGGCGAATCAAGGCAAATGTCTATGTAAGATGAATAGTTAGATAAGTGAATGGATGAATGGGGCTTTTAAAAATTTCCCTTTCCTGTGCACATAAAATATATTTCATGTTTATAATGATAAAATTTAATTCCACAGATGAAAATATTGGCTTGAGTGCGGCCCAAAGAAGCCACTAAAATGAATAGTTAACTTCATTACTTTTAATTTCAATGATACATGATCTTCTATTTCTATACTCAATTCCATTAAAATGCTTTTCTCGTTGAAATGCAATGATCAGGTCAACCACAAAAGATTAAGTGAAATCCTAGATTAGTGAAACTTCTGAGCAGATTTACAATTTGCATTTGGGAACAACGGAAAGTAATGCATGTTACTGAATAATGAAACATGGCCATAAAAATGGAATGTTTTCATATGCATCGCAAAGCTTTGAAAAATTTGCACTTCATGCAAAGTGTGCTAATAAATATCAATTTTCATATTGTGCATAGCATCCTGTTCATTTACATTAACCTGTTTGAAGTGTCCTTAATGCAGAATTTCCTCCCCTGTTCTACTATCTACTTGTGTGTGTGTGTGTGTGTGTGCGCACGCGCGCACGCATGTGTGTGTGTACATACGTGTGACTAATGGGGGGCAAAAATGGGACGTTAATTAAATGAGTTTCTCAGAAAAGTTTAGCCCTTAGTTAAATGAGTATTATACATATACAGATGCACATACAGGTATGGGTATTCTGATGTAAAATAATACAAACTAATCTTTTCTCATAGAATCTTATAAGGTTGGCTTTAGGGAATGTTTCCTTCTCTTAAAAGTCATCACTGAATGTGTTTCACCATATCTCAATCGAATAATGCTATTGTATACTTTCAGAAAATTAGGCATTTAATAAAATCAAAGGGATATTTTATTCCTGAGTTTCTACAATGTGCTTGGTTCTATGGAATAATAGTTAATAAACACAAATGTATAGTGTAGTCCCTGTTTTAGACTGGCTTTTGGAAGCAAAGGAAAACATTCACCTAAGTCCTAAGAAAAAGGGGATGCCTAGACTAGAACAAAAACCAGGAATCACTGAACTTGTACCACCTCTCTGTCCCTGCCTTGTTTTGTCATGAGCCATTTGGTCTCCTCTCATGACATCTCAGCTTCTCCTTGTTAGGCTCATTGGGACAAAATATGGAAAATAAATTTTTGAAAAAGCAAAAATTATCCAAAGTCCCACTACAGGAGAAAACCATTATTAATAATTTGTGTATTTATTTTCTGTATTTTCCCAAGAAGCTTGTATTTTCTTTTAACAACCTGCAAAAGATAAAGCTACTTTCATTTTAAATGATAAATACATGGGGAAAATCAACAAGTACATTATTTTGATTACCCAAGTACTTGTTGGCCAACAGTGTAGAAATTGTCACCTCCTTCAGGCACTTATGAGAGAGACCTCCAGAAGTAATGACGCTGAGCTGTCTAAGGGAGCTTTTTAAATATTAATCTTAGAAATTTTATTTCAGAAAAAAAGGCTTCATTCTCTGTTAACATTGGGACCTGTGGCCTAGCTGCGGTGCCCTGTTATCCTCCTTCTTTGACATTGCATAGTCCACTTGCTTTTAATGATGTTTACTTGAACTTAAAGAGAAATGTATTTTTACCATCATTATTTTAATCTGCATGTTAGCATAATTAGACAAATCAGGTGATACTAGCCTACATTCTAAGCCATGTTTACAATTTAAACACTGATATTTAATTAGAAAATAGACTAAATTAGTCTTCATATTGTGATGTATGTCTGTCTTTCTCTACATCTTCCTCTGCTAACATCTATCCTTTGTTGTGACTGAGGAAGGTGAAGGCAGAGCTGCCCAAACACATCACTAATGAGCAGATGCAAATGTACTTGTTGAATGATTCATCCTCAAAAAAAATACTACATTCTTGACCTCCTTTTTCTAATCACACCTATCTTCATTTTATTCTGTCTTCTTACTGCTACATGGAATTAAAGTTGGGGAAAAAGTGACACTTTACTTTCTGTTCAGACATACACTTGTTTATCTGTTTACTGTGTTTCCTCCACTATAACCTAAGATTTTATACCTGTTCCCTACTCCTGAATTCCCTTTTCTGAATCATAAAGTAGTTTTGTCAAAGGGTAAGTAGCAATGATATATTTAATATATACTGAATATCTACTATGTGCTAAGTACTAGATTAGGTTCATCTTCATGCAATATTTAATTTCATCTTCATCACAATCTTATGTATTTTCCTTAGTTGGCAGTGATGGAATGAATGCTTAGAAAGTTATGTAACATGGCTAACAGTACACAGACAAAATGAAAAGTCGAAATGATGTGCTTCCTATATCCTTCCAGTATGCCGGGCTGCTTAAGAGTCTGGTCCAGTTTCTCTCTCAGGGTCATTGCCATGGTGATATGCAATATTTCAGAGAGAGAAGAGGAAAGGAGAAGAGAGGAGGGAGGGGAGGGGAGAGGAGGAGCGGGGAGGGGAAGGGAAGAGAGGAGAGAGGAGGGGAGAGGAAGGGAGGGAAGAGAAGGAGAGGGGAGGGAAGGGGAGGGAAGGAAGTGAGTGTGTGTGTGTGTGTGTGTGTGTGTGTGTGTGTGTGAGTGTGTTTGCATTTTCCCAGTATATACTTGGGAGAACAGATCACAGTTCTCAGTCCATGTGGCTCTTGTTAGGCAAAGTCTATCCTTGGCCTTGGGTGTGAGCATATGACTCAAGACTGGCCAATCAAAGTACTACACTCATTAGCCACTTGAGCAGGTTCAGGCATGGGCATATGATCGAAGTATGCAACCAAAAGTAGACCTAGCAAAAATCAACAGGTTTCTCAAAGGAGGGGTGGTGGATCAGGGATCCATATAAGCCTGAGGCTATCAGGGGCCATTTTAATCATCAGAAGGGTAGAGGTTGACTGAGAATGAAGCCAACATAGGGAAACGAAAGAACATTTAAGAGATGGAGAAATAGAGACAGGCACAGGGAGAGAAGAGGAAAGAGGAGTAGGAGGAAGGGGAAGAGAACATTTAAGAGATGGAGAAGCAGAGATAGGCACAAGGAGAGGAGCGGGAGAAGAGCAAAGAGGAGTGGGAGGAAGGGGAAGAATAGAGGGAAGAGGAAGAAAAGAGATCAAGTACTAATAATATCAGTTGAACTTCTAGATTCAGCTACATCTGTAGTTGTGACAGTGACAGTCCTACCATTAGAGTATTCAGTTACTGAGTCAAAATATTTCTTTTATATTTCAAGCTATATTTCTGTCACTAGCCCCTCAGGGAGTTATAATACAGAAAATGAGTATGAAAAAGGAATATTTTTAATAAGAACACAAGCTTCTCTTTTAAGTCAATCATTGTCTAAAATTAAAAGCAAATATTTAACAATCTAGCTAAGCAAACTTTTAGTAGTATCTACAGATCCTCTTGTAAATGTAAAGAATCAAAACCCATAATTTAACACTTTTAGACTCACTGTAAATATAGCATTCTATGTTCAACTGCATTTGGCTAGGATACATATCTATATCAGATATATATGTGCTATTTCCCATATAATACTAAAAGTAAACATCTCTTAAAGAAATTAAATTCATATGCCTCTCTCATGCACTTTACAGTTAACTCAGCCAACAGCTTACTCATTCACTTAATGAGTCATTTATTCAAGCCTTGAAGGATGGAAATCGTGCTAATTGCTGAAAAAAAAAATTAAGATATGGTCTCTCTGTTCTTTAGGAGCTCAATATAAAGAGGTATCTCAGGAAAAAATGTTGACACAACATTGTAAAATGATTATAAATCAATAAAAAAAGTTAAAATAAATAAAAAAGAGGTATCTCAAGAAAAAAATTTAAAACTAATTTTAATATAATATATAATTGTAATTACTAATATCTGTTAATTATGATCTATTTTAAAACCTTTGTGTGTAGTATCTTATTTAATACAGAAAAAATCCTATGATACATATTGCATGTATCATTATTATAACTCCTATTTTTCAGAGTAGGACATGGCAGTTAATTGAGGTTAAGGTACTTTCCCAAGGTCACACACATAATGAGTATGAACTGAGGATCATGAACTGCAATGCATCTCTTTTAGCTAGTACAGTACTATATTCCCTTATGGCTACTGATTTTCATCTAAAGTTGAGAATACTAACCTTTTTTCCTTCTATAAATAAGAAAGGCATTTTATATAGATATGCTCCTTTATCTCTCTGACAAAGCCTTAAGATAAAATAATCCATAGTCAGCTTAAACTTTAAGACTGACAAGGTTCAACTGAATTTTAAACTTCAAAAACTATGCTAGTCTGTATTCTGATAGAAACATTAAAAATGTATATAAGTATGTACACATGTATGTTTTAAAACTGGGCAAATCTTCTCAGTTATCATTTAAGATAATGCAGTAAAATTTCCAAAGCCATTTCATAAGTTTGTAGTTAGCGTTTTTTATTTTGGAATATTTATATTTTCGTGCATATCATTAAAAATAAAAGAAAACAAAATTATTTACAGATAAAGCCAGGAATCAGAATGACAGAGGTATACATATTGTTAATACAGGTAACTGGATATGGAGGTCAGGTTTATAAACAAAAAATAACCAATATAATTCAGATATGTTTTCATATACAGGCAAAAAGTCTGCCTATCATATACCTTTGGAAGTATTTACATACACGTGTGTCTCTAAAAACAAGAGAATCAAGGATACTGTAAAAAATTACATATCATTTTTATTAACTGTCATTTTTTCAAGTTAAATCACTACTGACACCTTTCCAACAAACTCGACATCTATAATTTAAATACGTTTTCAAATCTAGGGGGACAAAGGCAAAAATAGCCATCACAAAGTCCTTGTCTTTTATTCTGTAAAATGTGCAAGGAACCAACTAGACTTCAAGCCAAGTCTGTTGGTTTAGAGTAACACATAAAATCAAGCATTCTGATTCACTGACTTCCTCTGATAAGCTGTGGTCCTGCCTGATTTCACACTTGGAAAATTCAGATCTGTGATAGAATACATTTTTGTGTTTTCAGCAACCAAGTTTGTGGTAATTGTTACAGTAGCCTCAGGAAACTAAGACAGTGACATTATGGTCCCATATTCTTTGTGAAGTTACCTAGTAGTTAAAGTAAAGAGTTATACGGTTTCATTCATTCAGTATTAACTGAGCACTTCTATAGGCCATGTCTATCCTTCAAATCTATGCAGATATTTTTGTGAATTCTCTGAATTGCATCTTCTGCTTCTAAAGACCTTAGAATGATATCCTGAAAAATAGATTGTGACATTTCATACTGTTTGGTTTTTTTTTTCATTTTTTGTTCTACTAATGGTTTACTATAGATCTTAATAATAACAATCATGGTAATAATAATAATAATACTGCACACCAAACCAGAAGATTAGTGTTAACTTCTTTACATATGTAATCTCTTATGATCATAAAAATAACCCTCTGAGGTAGGTCCTATTAGTAACCTCATTTTACTGAGGACAAAGTTAAGCCTTCAGGAAGCCAAGTCACTTTCTAAAAGTCATAAATCTAATAACCTTGTTTTTTTCTGACTTCAAAGCCTGTGCCACACTTAACCACTAAGGCACAGAACCTCTTTTAACATTCTATTCCAAAATAACTCTCACATTTGTGATGACAAAAAAAGAATACACATGAAACAAGAAGTTAACACTAAAGATGGAACTAGGCACCAAGTTAAAACAGATGTGAAATAGTAGTATGAGTTACAAATCACTAAATAGAGATTTTCAAAAGAAATGGGTAAGCATCTGTTCCTTACTGTTGAACTCTTTGATGACTTTCAGATTATAAATGGTTTACAAAGGCACAGAAGTAGGATTTGGTGCAGATACTTTTGGGAAAGAGCTATTGTCTGTCTCCTTGGGGAAGAATTGAGGGTTATTGCCCATCAACTCCAGCCATGTGAAGGGGTTTTCGACAGGACCCCTTCAAAATCTATGGAATACATTCTTTGCAGATGGGAAAAATGGAGGAATGAAGTATAACTCATATTCAAGAAAGGCAAAGCAGTTGCCACAGCTGAAAAGATGAGACTGAGTTCAAAAATTTGGGGACATAATATGTATGTTTTTCTATGCACTGGGTGTCTGTAAGACCCATTTGCACAGAACAGTCCCATTTTTTATCTGTTGTTCCATTGTAATGATTAATGGGGTCCCCTTTCACTCACAAAAGTATCTCAGTTTGGATGATAAATTATATAGTCATCCTAATGATGGAAAACACAGAAAACAGAGTCAATATGGAATTGACTTGGGTTCTCTTCAATGGACATCTACAAGAGTAGAGGAACCTCAATAGCAAGAACTTGGAGTGAAGCCCAGTTTTTAGGAGAAATGAGTATCATCCCCAGTCTTCTTCACATAGAATAGAGATGGCTCTACCCGGGTCAAGGAAACTGCAGAAGATGGGGAAGGGGGGAAGGAGAGAAGAGGGAAGGAGGGAGAAGAAGTTTGCGCCTTTTGAGTCCCTTCACCCATATATATCCAAATGTAGATATACATTTTAAAAAGAGCATGATTGAGATATCATTTAGATATCATTCACCTATTTCAAGTGCACAATTCAATGATTTTTAATATATATTCATAGGGTTGTACAACCATCACTACAAAGTAATTTTAAAACATCACATCCCTCGAAAAGAAACCCCAACCCATTACCTGTCACTCTCCTACCCACCTTCCCACATTTTAGTAGTCATTAATTCAAAACAGTAACTAATAAGTAATATTACCTAGCTAAAAGTTTAATTTCGCATTAGAAAGAACAAGAAATAGTCTCTAAGAGAAAACTGTCCAAGGTCAAAGAGTTAAATTAAACTAGCCAAAAAGAATTAGATGGGGAAAAACTGGAAGTTAAAACATATATTAATGATACATATTTCAAAGATAATGTACCAGTGTAATCACAATATTAATTTAAGAAGTGGGAGGTGATTTGATTTTTGTCATTGACAGTAAACAATATAAATCAACTTCAATTTTTTAAATTTGCCTTTTTCATTTCATATAATACAATGGAAGAGAAACCTTGAGAAGGTGGCATATACAGCATTCTCAACCCTAGCTATATATTAAAACCACCAAGGAAGCTTGTAAAACTACCAACATCCTAGTACCCAGGATAATTAAATCTGAGCATTAGAGATTCTAATTTGAAGCCAGCATTCAACTACTACTACCGTTATAATTATCATGAGGATCACGAGTATTTAAACAGCTAGGGTTTGGGAGGCAAGTGTAAAAGACAACAGGCTTAGATCACACACTACCTTCCTTTTTTTCTGCAGAAATTTTGGGGAAAATAATGGGAGTGTCTTGCCCATATGGGAATATGGAAGCAGAAAAATACTGAAAAACATTGCTACACAGGAAAGAGCATAAATTCTCAAGTTTTGCAAAGTTGGTACAGATTCTAGCCCCAGTATGACAATGGGGAGTCACATAAATTCTCTGAGACTTGAATTTTCAGCTGGGCAATGGAAATAAGCATAATTCACTTATTTGCAGAGTCAATATGAGAATAAGGAAAAGTGTTTGGAATGTCACTATTACCAAAGTATAACAAATGGTGGCTATTTTATTATTCAAATGAGTCTGTATTATAGTTAAATCATAAATTAAAGAACTATTTGTTTTTTAGGCTGTTCATTAAATGAGATAGTGAAGTCTGTGACCCTTTAAAACAATGAATTCTCAACAATACTAATCTTTTCAAGTATTATTTAAAATACATTTACAAAGTAAATATAAATGCAAGTAGAAAAATACACCAATGCACATTATACATTATATAATTCTCTACACTGAAAGCAGTGACTGCTAACACCTTGCTCCTATTTGGTGGAAGTTCAAACTCAACAAGAAACTTTCTCTTTGGAAAAAAATTGAGAGTCCTTGGAAAGGCATTCAATTGAACTGGAGAGACATTATCCTTGACTAGATTTAAGGTCATAAATATGCCTTTATATACAAACCAAATTGTCATAAATAAGACAAGAAGATGCAGGATACTTTGTTCAAAGGCAAGTGTCAATGAATTAACAAAATGCCTTGAATAAAACCAAGTGTCAGTTTCTCTTATCCTAACCTCCACAACATAAGACAGAAAGAACAGCTTTGGTGTTTCTACAGAGCTCCACATATAAAGTTTTCAAAGAGATACCGATATTCTTACACGAAAATAAGTAGGCAAATAGGTATTTAAATAACTAAGAAGATAATGATTGGAATGGTTCCTTGTGAAGTGTATCAACCTACTGAACCAGTGTCTGATTTTTATATGGTGTCTGACTTTTAAGTTTTTCAAGTAAGTAAAAAGAATGTAGACGGCAATTTAAAATAACAAAGTTTAGAATTCAAAACAAGTATGAGAAAAGGACAGTGGCAATTCTTGCCAATTAACTTTGAATAACTGCATAAGGAAGGATGTGGAGTATGAACTTCATCTGTCCTCTGGAATTATATTCCTGGGTGACCTTTGATAGCATCATTAATTTAAAAAATGTTTATCTAGCACTTATTCTGTCACAGATCCCATGCTAAGTGCTGTGGCTACAAAGATGACTAATAAATGCACATTCTTCTACTGAAAAGGATCAGCTGGGTGACTGAGACATATATTCATACTTTGTTCTTTTTAATTGTCTATATAAAATATTTGAGGAATATTAATAGTGACCATAATATCAATAAATTAACCTAAATAGCTGTCAAAATGGAGTCTCTGATGCTATGTGAAAGAGAACCAAGAAATAATTATGAGCTATTCCACACAAAGCTAAATATAATGTTACAGCCAAAAGCAACCATTTCCTTTAGTTACATGAAATTAAATCTTTCCATAAGTTAAAAATGTAGAATAGCTTGATCTTTACTAGCACATTTCACAAATTTAAAATACTACTGAATAATAACACTATAAAACTAATTACAAATTGCATAAGCCACATTTATATAAAGCAGCGATGTTGAAGAGTTCAAGTAATTGTGTAATATATGAAGAAATAAACTAATCATATAGAAACTTTAAAATGTATGACACGCTTCCATCCAAAAATGGTATCCTTTTGTAAACAAAGGTGTATGTGTCATGTTCAGTTATGTGAAACTCTGGGTGCTGTTGTAGTAGATCAGAAAAAAAGTAAGAAATATATTTGAACCAGGGTGTGGCGCTAGGGATGAAAGAGGGTATGGAACAAAAGAAAATACTTAGTTGACAAAATGTGCAAGGCTTGGTAACTGACTGAATGGGAAAGCGAGGATGTATGGGAATAAGCATGACTCCCTTGTTCCTAATCTAGGTGACCCATAGGATGCTGTGCTAAGAGAAGACGAGGCAGAGACTTACTCAGCATGAGTTCAGACATGTTGAGTTTGGTATGCCTGGAGAACCACTACACAGAAGTGTCAGATGGAGAAGCAAAGGGTGGAAGAAAGCATAGGGGCACCAAGATAGTGTGCAGAATAAGAAGAGTAAAGGAACTGGGATGGAAGCACGGCAGCACCTACAACTAAAAGGTAACTTGGAGGAAGAGGAGCTCATGGAGAATACTGACAACGTGTCCACAGAGGAATGAGAACAGAGGATGATGTCATAGACAGCAAGTGTGTTGAGACTTTCTAAGACAGAGTAATCAAGAGTGTCAAGATCAGAAGAGAGACCTGGCAAAGAATAACTGGTACACTTTTGTTAGATTTACCAATACAAACATCTTTCTTCATCATAAAAATAATCCTTTCTGCACAGTGTTGAGTAGGGACTGGACTGCAGTGGATTAGGGGGAAATGGGAGATTACATCATGGAGATAGAGAACTGAGATTACTTCCTTGAGAAGTTTAGCTCAGAAAAGAAGAGAAGTGAAATGGCAGTTCCATGAGAGAGGAAAAATGAAGATAACCTTAGAGTTGAAAGAGAAAAGGAATAGACAGAATCAAGGACACAGATGAAATAATTATCTCCCAAGTGGAAGCTGAGAGCCTCATTCCTCCAGACAGGAACAAAGCATAAGGTCGGTCATGCTCATGAACACAGTAATAATTAAGATAAAGGAAAGGAAAGAACAGTCGATGGTCCCAAATGTTTAAAAATTTACCAGGAGGGATATAGACTAAAGAGAGAGGAGAGAAAATAAGGGTTAGATAGGGGGCTTGAGGAAAATAGGGTAGTTTTGGAATTATCCTTCAGGGTAAGATTAAACAGAGCTGAATTCAGACAAATAAAATATTGGTGAAGAGCTCTTACCAGTGTGTAAGACTACAATTAATAAACATACCAAGAGAAAGCAACCCCATGAACTTGGCTTCTGTTTTGTTTTTGTTTTTTCATGAAGACTCATTATTTAGTGTAATTTATTTATTTCACAATGTAATTGGAAAATTAATGGATTTTATTATAGGATTTAACTTTCCCAACAGGGAATATCATTCAGAAAACAATGTTTAATGGTTAGAACATTAACAAGAAAGCCTAATTTAACAATAAATGGTTAAAATTGATTCATATTTGCTTATCTTTTGATATATGGCTCTGCTTATATTTGTTCCTTCTATTTGAAGGCAAAGATCTCTCCTATAAATGACATAAATACCTATTCCATGACCCTCCATGAAATATGCACATAAGAGTAGTTGCCTAATAAAATATAGAGCGGCATCCTATAGGATTCCAGGTTACTAAATTAAGTCCAAATTCAGAGAATTACTGTCTGAATTATTATTCCTTCCGAAAGTAGAAAAGTGATATAACCTAGCCTCCCTTTAAGAAACAAATAACTTTTTGATAATTCTGAACTGTGTGTGCTGAAAGAAAATATCACTGAATGACCACACACACACACAAAGATGCACACATTCTATATATGAAAAAGCAGTAATTATAATGAATTACAGCTTAAGACCTACTGATTTAAGATACTCAAAATAAATACATTTATGTCATGTGTCTATATGACTCTGTACTCAACACCAAAGACATAACAATCCAAAAAACATGCTTATTCCTTTCTTCTGTGTCTTCCCTCTGTCACACACTCATCTCCTAACATCCCCAGTTCTGGGGCTACATACACACCTTTACTTCCCTGTATTGAAACTTCCTGGTCAAGGGGTACTTTTAAGAAACCATTTGCTGAATAGTCCCTAGACAGGTACATTAGAAAATAAACATTAAATGGATTAAAATAAATAATGCCATGAACTTTGTGAGACCCATTAAAATCAGTAATGAAATTAATAACATTTCCATTAATGTGTTCGTTCATCAGGAGCCAGAAAATGAGATAGCATCAAAATAGCATTCATACCAACTTCATAATGCAATGACTGGAAACACTCAATGAGCTTTACGCTAAGATCCTTAGTTTATTGTTTTTAAGTACTTTACTCATTATCAGTAAGAAGCACACTTGCTGAAAAAAATGAAAGCGGTAAGGGAGAAGGGCCAAGATGGCAGCATAGAAGGACACTCTTAGCTCACCCTCTCCCACAAATACACCAAGACTCACATCCACAGACCCACCCATCCAATCAGAACACCTGCTGAACTTTGAGAGAACATCACCTTCTTCAAAAGACAAAATACGCCACCAATCTGGTAGGAGAAGACAGAAAAAGAAGGAAGAAAAAGGAAAATAGTGCGGGACCAGTCCTGAGGGGAGCGAGCAGCAAAGAAGGAACAGTGCTCTTACCGTGGGTCTCCCCCTCTCCAACGAAGAGGTCAGGGGGACCAAGGGGACAGAGGGGGAACCTCCGAGGCTTGGATCTATATGGAGTAGCCCTTGACCAACAGAACTAGGTTAAAACGGGCACAAAGGGTCCCCGCAACCCCCAGGCCTAGACATGAACTGGCAGGGGTGGGGGATGGAACAGGCTGCCCAAGCTGGGCGGAGGACTGGGGCAGCTGTACAGAGGCAACCCCAGGGAACTGCAGGGTGCTGTGTGGCATGGCTGGGAGGGTATACAGAGCAGAACAGCCTGGGTCCCCCATAAAATAGAAAGAAAGAAAGAAAGAAAGAAAGAAAGAAAGAAAGAAAGAAAGAAAGAAAGAAAGAAAGAAAGAAAGAAAGAAAGAAAGAAAGAAAGAAAGAAAGAAAGAAAGAGAGAAAGAAAGAAAGAAAGAAGGAGAGAAAGAGAGAAAGAGAGAAAGAGAGAAAGAAGGAAAGAGAGAGAGAGAGAAAGAAAAGCAACACTGCTGGTGTGCCCTGGGGGGAGGGGCGCCGAACCCTTTGTCTCCTCAGACCCGGGGCGCCATTGCCTGAGGGTTCTAGGGAGAAGAGAGGCGGGGCGCAGCCACAGCCACCATATTCTCTGGTAGGCAGTTCCCAGGCAGAGGTGGGGTCGAAACCTGAATCGGTACCTAGGGCCTCTGCAACCTCTTAGGCAGGACTGAGACTTCCTTACAGCCCCAGGCAGAGGGGAATGTCTGCCCTACTGCTTCTATGAACTCGAGCCTCTAAGACAAACGAACAAGGAGCGGAGTTCTGCCACAGAGCAGGGGCGAGTGCCGGTGCAGCCATTTTCTCTGAGCCCGCCTATGGACCGGGGGCCTGAAGTGACCCTCCCAACTACCGTGCAGGAGCATGGCTCCAGGAGGAGGCACTGACTGGTAGTGCAACCCATTCGCCTACCATGCACGAGCACGACGCCTGGACGCAGCGTTGCGAGGGGGCGCGACCCGCCTGTCTGCCATGCACGAGCACGACGCCTGGACGCAGCTTTGCGAGGGGGCGCGACCCGCCTGTCTACCTCAGGAGCCCGGCGCCAGACAGCTGCGAGGCGAGGGGGCGGGGGCGGGGGCGGGGGCGGGACCCGGACCCAACGCCTACCATGCACGAGCACGACGCCTGGACGCAGCGTTGCGAGGGGGCGCGACCCGCCTGTCTACCTCAGGAGCCCGGCTCCAGACAGCTGCGAGGGGAGGGGACGCGACCCAACGCCTGCCATGCACGAGCACGACGCCGGGACGCAGCGTTGCGAGGGGGCGTGACCCGCCTGTCTGCCATGCACGAGCACGGCGCCAGACAGCTGCGAGGGGAGGGGCACAACTCGCCCACCTAAAGGCACTGGGAGCAGTACAGACCAGGGAGCGACTGGAGGACCTCTGGAACCAGCAAATGGAGTTCGTGCAGCAGGGAAAGTGCAGGAGCAGCGACAACCACAGAACAAAAAGGAGGCCGCCTAACCCCAGCTCAATAGCCAAGGCAGGCTCTGGCCAGCAGAACACCAGCCACACCCCTAACCAAAGGGAAAACAGGCAAAAGGCAAGGAAGGAAGACTTGGCAATTACCCATACTTAAGAAGGACCTCTCAACAAAATTAAGAGTGCATAGTCTCCACAGGAACACATCCACTATTTTTCCCCCCTTTTTTAATTTCTAATTTTTAAAAAGTATTGTTTCTATTTTTTAATTCCTTTTAAAATTTTCTTTTAAAGTATTTTTTTAAAAGTTTATCTCAATTTTTTATTTCTCTTTGTTTTGTTCTTCTGTTATCAATTATACTGTTTTCAAATCTTTTTTCTAAGTTTTTTAAATTTGTCTCAATTCGATTTTTACTTCTCTTCATTTTGTTCTTGTTATTGATTATAATGTTTTCAAATCTTTCTTCTTTTAAATTTTTTTTTTTTTTTAGTTTTATTTCTGCATCTGCTTTAGATAAATACTTAACTAAATAAACCCCTTCAGGACCACAGTAGATAACTGATACTCCATATTCCATAGTGCCAGAGAGATATAAGCAAAATGAAGATGCAGAGGAACCACTCCCAATTAAAAGAACAAGAGAAATCCCCTGAAAGAATGATCAATGAAAGAGACATTGATGGCCTACTAGATCAAGATTTCAAAAAAGGAGTGATCAAAGTACTGAAGGAACTAAGAGAGACAGTGTTTAGAGGTATAAAATATGTCAAAAAGGAAATTGAAGCTATAAAGAGGAGCCAGTTAAAGTTGGACAACTCATTTGCTGAGATAACAGCTGAGCTAAAGGATGTAAAACGCAGGCTAGATAATGCAGAGAAACGAGTAAGTGACCTAGAAGACCGGAAAACAGAAATCACCCAATCAGAACAGCTGAGAGGAAAACAAATAAAAATCAATGAAAACAATATAAGGGACCTATGGGATACTATAAAGCGTGCCAACCTACACATAATAGGGTTCCCAGAGGAGAAGAAAGAGCAAAGGGGATTGAAAAGGTATTTGAAGAAATCATGGTTGAAAACTTCCCAAACCTAAGAAGGAATCAGATATCCAAGTACAGGAAGCACAGAGGGTCCCAAACAAGAAGAACCCAAACAGACCGACACAAATACATATTATAATCAGGATGACTAGGGTTAAGGATAAAGAAATGATTCTAAGGGCAGCAAGAGAAAAATAAAGAGTTAGTTACAAAGGAACCCATACGCAAAAATAAACTCAAAATGGCTTAAAGACAAACATAAGTCAAGACATAATAAAGCTCCTAGAAGAAAACATAGGCAAAACACTATCTCACGTACATCTCAGCAATGTTCTCCTAGAGCAGTCTACCCAAGCAATAGAAATAAAAGCAAAAGTAATCAAATGAGACCTAATTAAACTTACAAGCTTTTGCACAGCAAAGGAAACCATAAGCAAAACAAAATGACAGCCTACGGAATGGGAGAAATTTTTGCAAAAGATGAAACTGACAAGGGCTTGATTTCCAGAATATATAAACAGCTCATACGACTTCATAAAAAAAACAAACAATCCAATCCAAAAATGGGCAGAAGACCTTAAAAACAATTCTCCAAATAAAATACATGAATGACCAATAGGCACATGAAAAAATGCACAATATCACTAATTATCAGAGAAATAAAAATCAAAACTACAATGAGGTATCACCTCACACCAGTCAGAATGACCATCATTCTAAGGTCCACAAATGATAAATGCTAGACAGGGTGTGGAGAAAAGGGAACCCCCTACACTGTTGGTGGGAATGCAGTTTGGTGCAGCCACTGTGGAAAACAGTATGGAGATCCCTCAAAAGACTAAAAACAGACTTACCATAAGACCCAGCAATCCCACTCCTGGGCATATATCCAGAGGGAACCCTAATTCAAAAAGACACCTGCACCCCAATGTTCATAGCAGCACTATTTACAACAGCCAAGACATGGAAATAACCTAAATGTCCATCAACAGATGACTGACTAAAGAAGTTGTTATATTTATACAATAGAATACTACTCAGCCATAAAAAATGATATTATAATGTCATTTGCAGCAACATGGATGGCCCTGGAGAATGTCATTCTAAGTGAAATAAGCCAGAAAGAGAAAGAAAAATACCATATGATATCACTCATATGTGGAATCTAAAAAAAAAAAAAAAAGACAAATGAACTTATATATAAAACAGAAACAGACTCACAGACATAGAATACAGACTTGTAGTTGCCAGTGGGGAGGCGGGTGGGAAAGGATAAACTGGGAGTTCAGAATTTCCAGATGCTGACTGGTATATATAAAATAGATAAAGAAGTTTACACTGTATAGCACAGGGAACTATATTCAATATCTTGTAGTAGCTTATGGTGAAAAAGAATATGAAAATGAATATATGTATATTCACTTATGACTGAAGAATTGTGCTGTACATCAGAAATTGATACAACATTGTAAACTGACTATACCACAATAAAAAATAAATAAATAAATGACAAAAACAAAACAGACAAAAAAATGAAAGCAGTAACACTTCCAAAACTAATATTTAAATTTATGTGTATGAGAAAAATACAACAAAGTATTTTATTATCACTTAAAAGCTGACATTTGTTCTTTTTCATTTGTCTTGAAAAATGACAAAAATTCTAAGAAGGATTAGTCTAAGAACAATTGAGTTATCAAAATAAGTGTTGCTCTATAGTGATGATATTTCCCTGAAAACATTTTTAAAAGTGGGAAAAATCTTGAACATGTTTTACTGGCTCTTTGAAAGTTTTCCTTTGCATATTTTGCCACCAAATTTAGAAAAAGTGAGCAGCATAACATTATCACTTATGGTATCACAGTTATTCCTGACATATTATGATTAGCCCTGATTGAAATGACATTTCCAACATGTACCAAATTTGTGAAAATGGTAATTACATTCTGCATTTACATGAGGTTATTCTTTTAGCCTGCCAATTGGTTATACAAGTTTCATAGGCATCTTTTGTGACATAAAACAAACACTGAACTCTATGCATACTTAGATCATTGTTTTATTTTGCAATAATTCCCTTTTAATTTATGCCCACCAATAATTCCTAAGATAGGCAGATTTATACTAATAGAAACAAAGGAAAAATACCTCATCAAATTCATGTGGAACAGTTTTGTATTAAAATGATTTCCTTTTTTCTAAATAATGCACAACACGCCGGTCTCTTGGCTCTTTAATCCTATATTATGGTGTGATATCTTAAATTAGTGAGATGTCTATATGGTTCAAATTAGTCATATAATCTCTTCCTGATGATACTCGGCTGCAAAGCAAACCTCTCCCTAGGATATAATAATCCACATTTTCAAAAGAAAGCCAAAATTGCTTGAGGTAGTTATATGTTATTTCTATACAAATTATGAGTTACAGTTCAGGTATTTATATATTCTATGCTAGGTTAACCAGACTTAGTCTGAGTATCAGTTCAGTCTCAAATAGTTGGTTACTAGGTCACTTACCCTGTTTGAGCCTCATTGTCTCATTGAAATAGAGGTGATATTAATATTACTTACTTTCTGAGCTTGTTGTCTCAAATAAGATGCTGCATATCAAAGGGTTTTATTAAGAGTATTGTATATATTATTGTGACCTCACAGGATTATTGAGGGACTAAAAAGAGAATATATAATAAATGCACTGAAAAAAAATCTTTAAAACATTATGCAAATGGAAGGTGGTATTTCTATTACTGGGTAAATTCACACATATACATACACACAGGCACACAAACGTGAATGCTGCTAAGACTGAAAAGATTTCTGTCTTCACAGAAGACATATTGTATTTATTGTGCAATCATGTCCTCTTTTACTTATATATTAGCTACTGATCCCTCAGGGAATAAAACAAATCAACAAATATATAACATGGACTCAGAAGCATACATTTTGGTAAATTTTATGAGGCTCCTTAAGGTTTTTCTTTCTCAATGAAATTGCTGTCACAACTACAACAATTTTTATCTGTTGTGCATCAGTAGATGCTATCCTAAACAGAGCACTATGTATAAAAATATTTTCCAACGGATAACAATATATGAACAATATTTTTTAAAATAAAATAAAACAGTAAGAAAATGACAGTATTCATGAACTAAGTACCTCTGATGAACATTTTAAAAGTCAAAGGTGGTTAATTTCCTAGATGAATTACTAGAAAACATCAGTCCCCTGACCTTTGAGAAATAAAACAAATACAAACTTGCTTCTGTTGTCACATTAACACCACTGTTTTTGATAGTCATTTTGCATATTTTCTAGTGTTTTTCATAACCCCAGTAAAAAGTTGGCAGCCATATATCCTTCTCTAAACTTGGAGTCAGGGTTTCAGCAATTATGACACAAGATCCCAAAATATTTGGGGAGGATTAGAGAACTTCTCCTAGAATTATGATTTAATCCCATAGTCAACACAGTCTTTGATCCTGCTAGTTGTTATTCTCACTTTGCAATTCAATACCACAAGAATACATATGTTTAGGCTTTTTGTCTGCCTTTAATTCTCATTTTTCACAATGTGGCACAGGACCTTTGGCAATGGGGAAGGTGGAAAGGTCATCTAGGAAAGTGACCACATTTGCCTTTCTTCATGTTCACCAGAGACAGTTCATGAATACTGTCATTTTCTGTGGCTCTGAGATGCTTACTATAGCACATTTCTTAATTCAAAAATAAAACAAGATCTACTCTAGCAAAAACCCAACTCTTAAAAGAGTAGAGGAAATATTTTGGAACTGAGAACACAGTCAGAGAATAATGGCCTGAGGGCACTGGGGTTATTGACAAGGAGGAGAGAAAGCAGGCTGCTAAAGATTTTCAGAAAGAGGAGAGATCACATAGTTGTGCCTGAGTCTGGAGCAAAATAGTGCCTGAGGAAGTAGTCATGATTTACCTGGAGGGCCCTTACACTCAACCTTTTTGAATCTGCTATCTTTATCTATATGCCCATACCTGCTACTCCTGCCCCTGTAACTACAACCCTTGGATTTATCCTTGACTGAGCTCTCTTCTTTATCCCAACATCCCAATTTAACCCAACATTTACTTCTTTCTTTTGAGGGCATCTCATGACCAGCACCTCAGCCTTAGCGTGTGACTCCAGTATCACTGGGAAGATCTGAAGAGCCTCTTTCCTTTTCTTCTTTGAAACCAAGCTCCAGATAAGCTGGAATGACTGATAACTCACTCTATACCAATTCATCCTCTCTCTGCTGCTAGATTTACCTTCTAACATGAGTTATCATGGGATGGCTCCACTAGCAAACCTCTCCTGACTCCTTGTTTCCAGAACTAAGGCTATTGCTTCAATGACTCATATTGGGCTTCTGACTATTGGACTTGGATTGTGACTCTTTACTGCAGGCAGTTTTCTGTCTTCCTTATACATTCGAATCCCCAGGGAAGCTTTAAACAGATAAGCAAAACACAAAGACACTTAAAAATACAGATTCCCAGGCTCCATCCCAAATCAATGAAATCAAAAGGTTTTGAGCAGGACATGGACAATTATAAAAGTCTGTAGTGTACAAATATATCTATATACTTGATAACCCCCTAGACCATATAAGACAGAAGCCCAGTCCCTTACCTTTACATATATAAACCTTGACCTTCTGGTTGGAATCAACTTATGTTTATTGAAAACACTGATTACTGTTATTATATATTGAATTATATTATTATTTATTACAGTGTTCTTATCCAGACTCATCTGCTGCTGCTCTAGCAGAACCTTTATCTGGAATCACACTTCCTATTCATATCTGGAACCTCGCCTGAAAATTAACAGCTCCTAGCCTTTGTATATACTTTTCCCTTAGTCTGGAATAACCTTTTGACCCTTGGCTTTCTCACAGATTACTGTTCATCCTTCAAGACCCAGGTCAAACATCAACTTCACTAGGAAAGATTTTTCTAACTTTTCTAAATTTCCTGGGCTGCCTTGGCATTTCATTCAATGTATTGTTCTCAGAGCACTCTCCACATCACAGGGTAACATGTCTATTGGTGTAAAGGTTATTTGAGCACATTGTCCTTTCATCTCTGTGCCCCTAACACACAGCAAAGCACATAGCATATGGATTTGGGAGGATGTTTTAGAATGAGTGAATGACAGAACGAATTGCTAAATCAGAAATCATTGATCTAAAAAAGAAGATATTTTACAGTCACTGTGCTTTTGCTAAGTGACAGGCATCCTACTAAGGACTTCATTCACATTATTTCATCGAGCTCTCAAAACGACCAAAAGAAAAAAGGTACCACTGGTATCCCCATTTTACAACTCAGGAAACTAAAAAAAGCTGTCACCCAGATAGTTTAATCTTCAAGGTCCCTACATCAGTATGACTTTACTCTATGTTTCAAGAAATCTTTTCCCAGGAAATAATGCTGACTAATATACAGCTTCATTGGTAGCTTCAGGAAATCCTGCAAAATACATTTATCTGTATTATATAGTGATTAACCAGCTCTGTCTCAAGATAATATGTTACCTGGGGAAAAGCCACCCCTTTATTGGACAATAAATTGTTCAACTGGATGAACCCTCTCACTTATCAACAGCTTACTCATTAAGACATAATCCAAAACCCTTGCTTCCCTGGGTCCACTGATACTTGTCTATTATATCTTAGATGTTGTCCAATTTCAATCTGATCTCTGCATTCAAAGACCTGCTTTAATTTACTTAAATGTAACCTCTTCTCCAAAACCTATACATATCTACCCTCAAATTTCATTTTCTGAGAATCTACTAAGAACCTGTCAAGATGTTGGTCTCCTTTCCTGCACTAAGTAACAAACTAAGCTTTGCTTGATCAATGTATTACACTGGTGGTTATTTTGGGAATTTTATACTAATTAATGGCACTTACTTCCAGAGTCAGAAATGAATCCTTAGCTAGAACTAGGCTGTGATAACCACCTTACATTGTTTCTGTTAATAAAATTAGTTTGTAAAATTCCAATCAGTCTTACAAGGCCTGCTTTTTAAAATATTTATAGAACTGCTTCCTAACACTTACACTTTATACGATAAAAAACAGTCTACAAGATTGTTTTAAGTATTTACAGATATGTGAAAAAAGGAATGTTTTGATCTGAATGGAGAAACTTCACTCTGAAACTACAGTGTAAGCTGAGGGCAGGGTTACAGGAGTAGATTAGTGTTGTCAGGAATGATGAGTTCTTAGCAACATTTCTAGGGTTTTTTTTTTTTTTTTTCGTACCTTTGTTGTGCTTTTGAGATGCTTCCCTAGTCTTACAGTGTGCCACCTTAAGTTACCTGGACAGAGAGCCATTTCCAAAAATAAGAGCTAACACTGACTGGGTGTTTATTGGGTGCCAGACACTGTCCTACGATGTTTAGTTCTTAGGGTGGAGGAATAAACTTGGACTACATCTTACAGGGAATTTTAAACTACTCGAAGGCTATGGAATTTATCTTGAAAGAAGATTCTGGGGAGAGGCTTAATGCAATTTACATTTTAGAATGTCTCTTACTTTGCTGAGAATAGATTAGGAAAGAAAGAATACAGAGAAATCAGGTGGAAGGTTGTTGAAATTGGGAAAGGACAGAGGATGTGAGTGTGTGAGTGTGTGAATGTGTGTGCACGTGTAGGGGTGTGTGTGTGTGTGCACGCATATGTGTCTGTGCTTTACTGAAGACAAAAAGATGGGAGGCCTGTCCCTGCTCTCAGGTTAAAATTTTGAGGGTTATTTTGAGAACACTGTGGATTAAATATAAAAATTTAAACCTCTCTGTGGGTATTATTTGCATTATAGCTTTTAATCTCCTGAATGTGCTTAACAGTAAAACTTTCGAAGTAAGAATGACCCCTGTTGTTTGGTGTGTGTTGCAATGTGCAGGGGTTTGGACAGCAAGAGTGGTTGGAGCGACAGAAAGGAAGGAGAAAATATTTAGCACGTGTTATTCTCAAGCCAATCTGTAAACTGGATTAATCCCTTTGACTTAAGGGTATAGCGAAGCAACCCATAAGGACCTGAGCAGAGATCACAATAGAGTCTTAACTTGAATAAGATGGGTTAAGTGGCAAACTCTGGGGAGGGGAGTCAGAGGAGTAAGAAATGACAAAAGGCCTCTTTTCCACCAATGTCCTGCTTGTCCTCCAGTCTCCCTCTAGAAAAATTCCCCGTGAGAAATCTTGATGTGTCCACCTCTGTACTCCCATAGGCCTCTGTTATTGGAGGTTATTGGAACTTACCAGACTGCAAGTAGTTATCTCTTTACTAATCGGTCTGTCTCAACAGAAAGAGCCTCATAAATGAACAAGACTGCATCGCAGCAGTGCCCATTACATAGCTCAATAGATGTTAGTTGAGTGAATATAGAAATCAATGAGCAAATAAAACAAGGAACAATGTATAAATGGCCTTAAACACCTTGTCACTTTTTATTGTTGATTAAAAAAGAAATGTGCCCCAATGTTTTACTCAGAAGTAAAAGAGGGATTCCTTGTTCACTAAATTTGGGAACTACTAGGTTAAGTAGTTTTGTTTTTCAATCAAAAAAATTAAACATTTTTCTTTATTCTTGAAGAACACATCAAAGAAGATTGGCCTCTTCAGTATAGCAGCCACTAGCAAAAGATGACTACTTAAGTTAATTTATATGAAATAAAACCTAAAAATTCAGTTTTACTAGCCACATATCAAATGTTTAATAGACACATGTGATTATTGGCTTGCTGCACTGGACAGCAAACATATAGACTATTTCTCTGATCATACAAAGTTCTACTGGATAATGCTAAATGCATTGACTCAGACATAATATTACCCTGGAAAACACTCTTTGGAAAGCCTTGTTCCTGAGATGTTACTACTATAGGAATCTTTAGTTTTACAAACTGTAACGCAACTCTGTCATATTCTTGATGGCTTGGGTCATATTCATTACATTTAGAATGGAAATAAAGCAGGTAGTTGTTTTTAAAATTTAATCTTCATTTATTGAGTACCTTTTCTGTACAAACTGTCTTTTATACTTGGGACTTGGTAAAAATAATTATGAAATATAAGTAATCAAAGCAAAAATCTTTATGCATCATCATCCATGAGCTAGTTTTAAAGCCATTATGTACTACTTTGATCTCTACTTTTGGCAATTTCCAATTGGGAAGCATCCCTCTAGAAGGCAATTTGCCATACTCCATTTTACTCCAATCATTTGGATAGTCCTAGAAATTTCATGGGGAAAAAATCGCAATTTAGGAAATGGAAATTAGATTTTTCAGTTCATTTTCTCAGACAATGAAAAAATAAACCTAGAGTAACATGAAAGAAAAGAACTTTTATAAATTTAAATAAATAGAAATGCCTAGAAGGATTTAAATAGATCAAGATAAATATTTCTCCTGGCAATACAGAAATAAACGCTGCAAGCTTCATTTATGTCGAAGTCAGAATTCAAGTTAACTTTTGAATTTACAAAGAAAATTTAGGAGGAGGATCGAAGCTACTTAAGAGGTGGTAATAAATTGTTTATTCTCTGATTCTTCTGTGCTTTCTCATTATTTTATTATCACTTACATTTCTCATTGTTTGAATTTTTGTGTGTGTGGTGTGATCTCAACTGAGTGCCTCTTGGGACAATGACATAAAATACTTAACACTATCATGCTTCTTATTCATTGCTCTCCATTATGTTAATGTTCACATTCCAAAGACAATTATTTCCATTTATTCTTCTCCTTACTCCATTAGCCTTCCCCATGCTGTTTCATTAGTCAGATTCCAGAAATGATTTTTTTGCCCTTTCTAAATCTGTGTTTTAATGTGGCTTTTTGTTATTATTTTGCTTTGTTTTGTTTTCTGGTTTCGGTGTCTTTGATTTCTATCAACTATTATAGGATAAAAAGAAGTCATAATATAATTTTCAAAAATGTAAAACTGCTAACCTCATACAAATATACAGTGAATATATATATGTTAAAGGTTTAGAAAGAACCAGACGATGAGAAAGTTGGTTCTAAAGGAATACCAGAGACTGGTATATGCAATCTGCGAAACTGACCGATATGGCCTTAACATTTCCCTCAGTTTGACTAAATTTCAGACAGGTTTCTTCCTGATGAGAGCCTCCCACCCCCTGTCTTACTTTTGTTAGACCATTTACTTTGAGAAACCCTGCTCTGTCTCTTTGAGATGTAAATCTTCTACAACCCAGGAATGTCTTTCTCAAGCACCTGGGAGTCATTCTTTTGAAATGAATTCATCAAGAAAGAGAGTACCCCTCTCCCAGTCTCTGTGGGAAGACAGGAGTCTACCTTTGATAAGCACCAATTAGCACAGGTGGTCTAACACAGCCACCAACCTTCCCTTAATGCCTTCCAGTACTTTTCCACTAGCTCACATGCTGCTTAAAAACACTCTTATGTTCAATCTCTAGCTCCTACTGCATTAGTTGTGAATGAAGTCTTCTTGCCATTTGTTACAAGCAGCCGGTGCAACATCTCTTTGACAAAGGAAAAAGAGCTGGAATAAGATTGCAAAGTTAGACACAAAACTGGCTAATGTCTTACAGGGCAATAAACTGCCACCTTTGGGGTTAGGTTTTCTTCTGTAGAGAACTAATTTTAATCCCTCCCAGACAAAATAATTTGCAACTTATCACTTTGCTACAAGTAAACATCTCACTTCAGAGTCCCAGATAATAACCCTCATCATGTGTTTGGAAACAACTTAATTAACACACTTAAGGTTTCAGAAATATCTTGTCAAATACTGGCCAACCAGCTTTAGTGAATTTTTTAAATTATTTTTTTCTAAAGTTTGCAAGATCATGGCTTTATTTCCTCTGGAAGTTTTCTACTGCCATATATTTAATCATTTAGTTACTTGTCTGTTTTAATCAATTTCTGGATTTCATCAATTCTAAGATGCACATTTTGCTCACATTTTATCATCTCTGAAACTGGAATGTCTTACAATTGCCATGATAAGAAAGCATTGTGTCGTAGTTTATTGGTACATATATTGATTGTGTCTCTTACAATATTTGGCATCTTACATTCCCTGAAATAAGTGCCTGCAGAGAATTTATGAACATTGCTATCGAAGAAAAAAATGTACAAAGGATGACAAAGCTTTCCACTTATCCAAATAAACTTCTGTAATTGTGTGTCCAGTTACTTCAAATCCACATAATGACTCAAATTTTATACTCTTACATTTCCCTTTTAAACTATGTAGAGCTCTTAGCTCCAAATCACATTCCTTATACTTTTCTATACTTTTGTCTCTACTGTGATGGCTTTTCTTAGCTCCTATTTTGTTTCCTTCATCTCCTTATTTCATCAAAATGTATTTAAATTCATCAAGCTGTTTGTATGCATCGTGATTATTTTAGTGGTGATCATAAATAAAATATTGAAAACTTCCAACAGAAAGAAAATCATGCCTTCCCAAACTTCAGGAAAAAAAATACTGAACTAAGCTGATTGACCAGTATTTCACAAAGTGTTTCTGAAACTTTCAGATAGTTTATCCCATTTTTAAAAGAGTAATAGAAAAAAAACATGCAAAGGATCATTATGTCAGACTATAACCAAGTGAGCTAAATGAAAATGGTAGGATAGAGGCCACAGATAGTTTAAACAGTATAAGTACCAGCACAACAACATGAAACAAGGAAACTCTAAGAAACTTAAAGTAACTTTGAGTGGCTGATTTAGGGGAAAATGGCTTGAGGGGACACTAGGATAGTAGCTATAGGAGAGAGGGTAAAGAGTCTTTGTGCTTTTACAGAGTTTAAAGTTTATCATGGGAAGCTGAGGAATCCCCGAAGAACTTATAAACAAGGAGTAACAAGTTCAGGTTTATACTTTATGAATATTGCTTTATAAACAGTATGAAACAAAAAATGTCTAATAGCTAGATTGTAAGCAATTAAACATGTGAGCATTAATTAGAGATTAGATTGAGGAATAGTAACAGTACCGGGGACCTGAAATTCTGGTTCCCCATCAACTTGGCATTTAAAGCATCAACCAATGGCCTCCAGGTCTGTCATCACCTTAACCAAATGAGTCATCTTCCTCAAAGAGACAGAGAGAGTAAATTCACCATGTCTGTCAGCTCTAGTTTCATAAACTGATGTCAAAACTGTAAGCATCCCCTCTTCCAAGACACACATACACCTTTGCTGCACTAGCATCTCCCTGATGCTCTGTGATTCATTCATTCCTAGCCAGTGCCCAAACATATACCATATCTCAAACTCTTTCTCTATACCTTCTGGTATAAGATTTCTACAATTACCTAACTACCCTAAATCCTCAGCAACCCTTTCTCTTACAGGCATTAATCCAGTAATGCCTGGCTGTCCTCTGTGATTATCCCTTCCCCTGTAACCATCTCAAGTGGTGCCTGCTTACCTCCTCACAGTGTGCACTTCAGAAACAGGAGCTGGGCTTGATGCTCCTGCTTCCTATTATAGCTCCTAACTAATAACTCATCCACTGTCTGGTCTAAAATCCTGTTCTTTTGAAATGTGTATCAGTTGGTTTAATAACCCTTTGCCCTTTCTGCTCTCATTTTCCAGCCTCACTCAAAGAAGGCTTTGGCATCTAGTTTAAAGATTTCCTGCTCACACCAAGCTTTGTCATCAGCATTGGTGTCTTCAAGATATAGGAGGATGACCCATCGTAACACCATGTATGTTAATCAGAATAGGCTAGACTACAAATGACCCCCAAATCTTACAGTGACTTTTAATAATAAAGGTTTATTACTCACTCAAGCTGCATGTCTGTCATGGGTTGGTTGAGGGTTATGCCACGTCACCTCACTCTGAGACATAGGTTTGATCAGTTAAATCATTAAAAACTCAGACTTGACCATAATTTCCCATAATACCATCTTTCCTCCTAGCAGATATCATAGTTGCAATTTTACATGTATTTTGTGTTATTTCTTATTGTATTTCTTGACCTGTGCTCTGCAAGTCCTATGAGGACAGAGGCTATGTCTGTTTTTCCTAGTCTTACTTAGAGTCTTCAATAATGAGCCCAGTGCTAGCTACATAATAGGTATTCAACAAATGTTTATTGAACTAAATAATGGATAGAGGGATGAATAGATGAATGGGTAGGTAGTGATTATTGGAGGGAGGGGAGGAGGGAGAGAGAGAATGGGAGGAGGAGCAGAATAGAGTTTTAGGGAAGAAGCAAAAAAATTCTGGTCATTGACTAGGAGGTGTTTATGAGCAATCAAAGAGTAGATGATCAGTAGTCAGGTTAAAGCTAGAGGAAGAGTTGGAGGAAAAACACAAAATTGTAAATTATCAGAACATAAATAGTAGTTGATTTAAAAGCAAAAAGGATTACAGGTTAGACTGATTGCATTTATGGCTCCCCTTTATCTATGTCTCCAATGCAAGGTCACTTTGCAGCTCCTCCCAACAAGAAGTAATCTATTTTTCTACTTGAATTTGGGCTGCCTTTGTCACTTGCTTTGTCCAGCAGAATGCGACATACTTTATAGACAGGCAAAATGTGAGTAGAACTTCCTACTGATCTATAGTTGACCGCAGATGCAGGAGAAAACCCAGCTGACCTATAGACTGATGATCAGTATCAAATGACTGTTTTAATACACTGGCTTTTGAGGTGGTATGTTATACAACCACAACTTACTGATACACAAGAGATAAATGCTACAAAAATAAGATTTTGAGAATCATTTAAAATGTTTGTGTTCTTAATTTTTTTAATTGTGGAAAATTTCATACATATGCAAAAAATAAAGAACACTAAATAGCTCCCATACACCGTCATCTGGTTTCAACAATTATCAACATATTGCTGATTTAATTTCATCTATATACCTACTCATTGCCCTAACTACCACTGAGATTCTCTTGACAATTTCTGACACCAATCATCTCCTTTTTCAAAGTAATTTTAAGTACACATTTTGGAAAAGACAAGTTAAGCTCTTTGAAAAAGTATGTACCCAGTGCTCCGAAAGAAGCTTGTTAAAGTCACTAAGAGATATTTTCAGACAAATTCATTTAAATTAACTCTTACATAAGCTCGAACTTCAAAAGCCAAAAAGGAAGGAGAAAGGTGGAAGAGAAATCTCTTCCCAATTGATAAAGGAGTAATGCTGGCCCTGTGTATGTTCCTGTAGGGACCACAATCTCTTTCTTTAGAACCAGAAAAATGAGTCCCCTCTCAAGCACAGAGAAGGAAGAAGAGATCTAATGCTAATCTGACTCCCAGATGAGATTCAAGGCTTTCCTGGGGAAAAAAAAAGTCAAGAATAAAGATTATTTCCCATAAGATAAGTAATACACAAACTGGAGAGGAAGGGGGTGTAACTCAACACCAAGTCCAAATGACCTGAGAATTTTCTCACAATCAACTGTCCCACAAGTATGTCCTGTGGAAATTTTGCTTTAGCACAGATAAAGAGGAAGTTCACTGATGCAGAAATGAAAATACACTGCTAACTCTCCTCAGTATATTTTTTTCTCAAAATATGCATAAAGAGTTAAGTGATTTAGCTGACTGAAATGTTTTAACAAAGGCAATTTTTTGGGGGGTAGGGAAACAAATAGTATAGGAAGTCTGTACTAAGTATAGATATTTTAACAAACTGCTATCACTTAATGGCAGTCATCCAAATATAGGTATGGAAGAAATGAAAGGACTTCAACTCATTAATTAATAATAGATCCACTCATTAATTAATAATAAAAATGTGATAAGTCTGAGGGCCAAAATACTTGAAGTCTCTTCTACTTTAAAGTGAAATTTTTATACAAGGCTTACTTACACTTTGGTTCATGTAGCCTATAAAAAGATGCTTTGATGTTTACCTTCATTTTTTTCCCATGAGAGGCTCTGAGAGATTAAGAGTATCATCCAAGCTTCACAGAAATTTGAAGATCTAAGTAACTCTTCCATGTCTTCTGATTCCTAGCCAGTGTTTATAGTGATATAACATAATACTTCTTTAAAGTAGATACAATTATAAAGAGGCTTCAATATTGGTTTCACATATACACTAAAGTCTTTTGGTTATGGAAAAAAACACATTTTACAACACCTTCAATATCTATCTACTTTCTGGGAAGTCATCATTGATGACTCATCCCTAGCATAGAATCCCTAGTCAAATCCTATGAAAGTGACGGCCTGGTAGCTCTCCTGTCCTTCTCTGAATTCTCACTATCATGGCCTAAGTCTAGACTCTCAACACTTCCCATCTGATTGGCTCATGCAGCTGATGATACCAGATCCTCAAACAAATGGCTACCATATAAAGGCTGCTTCCTACAAACACCTGAAACCCTTAGTCTGAGGGCTTTTGTATGGCCTTGAGACCAACCTTGGTTTCTGTGACTGGCAAGCCAGCAATGCTGCAGAGCTAATTCTTTTAGAAGAACCCCTCAGTAAGAAACAGATGGAGAGTTGGTGGACAAATAGCCCATCTCCCTCTCCCCTTGGCTGTGATAACTCTGAGGGCGTATCTACATTTTCTTCCAGAGTTCTCTAGTACACCTAGTTTCTAATTGCCCACAGGAGGAAGTGGCTTTATAATACAAATTTTATTGGCTTCCTTCTCTTCCCCATATTATTTCCCTATTTCTCTAGTGATATTCCTTGGGGTCTGCTTCTTGGCGTGCCCAATCTGAGACAACCCTGTAGTTGGGTGTTGCTCTAAACCCTCCATTAAACTTCCTCACACCCTGCTGCCAAATGAACTCCCTAAAACTCAAATCTGATTTTGTCATCCATCTGCTTATATTCCTTCACTGGCTGTCTTATCTTTTAGTAATAGGTTTTACCTCTTCAGTTTTGCACCCAAGTCCATGAACTGATCACTTCCTACTTCCACAGCTATATCTCAGAATAACCCAAGTCACACACACTTGGCTATAGTCATAGACAATCAGAAGGCATGTATAATGATTCTAGCCTTATACTATTTTCCACCTAGGATCTCCTCAAAACATCATTTTTATCCAAGTTTTACTCCTGTGTCAGAATTCAACACTTACATCTTCATGAAGGCTCTCTGATTCTTATTCAAAATTACATGCCTCATCTAAATACCCACTATACTCTGTTCTTTCCTTTCTCATAATCTTTGTCATATTAGACATCAATTGTTGACTTAATTTTATTCTTCAGAAGACTATAAGACTTTGAGGATAAGGACTTGCCTTCAATTACTAGCCATTGCGTGGCCAAGAAGAGCTCTCAAAAGACTGTTCAATAATTCTATGGATGACTAAATATCCGGAATAATTTTCTCTATGGTGTTTAGGCCATCCTGGATCACTGTCTTCATCTCCTAAGAAAAAATAAAACTCCTGAGCCTGGTATTCTCTCCACAGATACTTCTCAAATCTGTCCACAAGCTTCCTTTCGAGATTCTTCTGTATCCTCCCCTGCAACACCGTTCACTCTTCACTCTGGCCACATACACCTGTTGTTCTTCCCTTCTCACAGCACCTTTTCCCAAATCACCATGTCTGGCACAGTGCTACTGCCACTGTCTGAAATAAAATGCCCTTTCCATTCCTCTATCAAGAAAAATCTATTTCATGTAGCCTTCAGGCACCCTGTTCTATATATCCATCCCTGAATCTTCCTGGCAATAACGCTTGGTCACCAGATCTCTAACAACATTTGCCATACAGTGATACAGGTAATTCTTCACAAGTCTGTCTTCCCTGGTTTACTGTGGTATCTTCAAGCCAATTTGTGTCTTGTTCCTTTTTCTTTTTACCCTCAGACAAAAATGCAGGTCTGATGCTTAGAAGATGTTCAATAAACTGTTGAAAATACAAATAAAAGAGAACAATATTCCAGTTGAATTGCATATATTAAAAAGTATATGGACATGTTTATATATATATATGTTATGTCTGTGTGAATATTGTCTAAATAACTTAAATGTTAATATTGATAAACAATCAGAACATATTTAGCCTGATATGTGATGATCAGATACAAGCAAGGAATCAATTTTAAACAAAATGAGAGATATCCTGTGGAAAATAATATTTTTATGTGCGCACCAGAGAAAGGGTCTGGCGCAGTGGACATAAATCTCATCTAACAGGAAAGTAATTCCAAAGGTAATGATTAAAGCCTGTAATGATAAAAATACCTTGAGTCCTTTATCTTGTAAAGGCACCAATAAAAACTATAATTCTTTTAAGATCAGAGGTCTAGTTACTGCCAAGAGCAAACAAATCTACAGGCCTCACACTGAAACAAAAGTGGTAATTCAGAGCTGCCAATTTTAAAGCCTCGTTAAACCAGAGAAGCCACAAACAACTCTTGCTGATGAGGAAATTATGGCAATTACCAAAATTGTCAAGGGAAAGGTATGACAATATATAAAATTTTCGTGGCTTGACTTTAAGATCAGAAATTAATATTCATGATGAATATCATAGTCAAGGACACAGAGCTTTGCACTCTAGAATTAAAGGTCTTAAATTCTAATTTTAGAGTAGTCATTAAGTACTGTTTAGACAAACAAAAATGTTATTTCCTCCAGGGGGGCTATTAGGGTAAAAAGAGAGCTGTCATAGTCACCTAATTAATGAAAACAACATTCAGAGATCAAAAAAGTTTGATATTTTCAAATCTTTACTTTTTAAACCAAAGCCTTTGAATAGATATCCACAGTGGCAATTTTCATTAGAAGTACAATTACTTGGAAATTTCAATTAAGGAGCTAGAACATTTTCATTCTTTTGTACATGATACCTAGATGGGATTTCTATATCATGTCAACAAGTTTAACACACAGGCTGTTACTCTGCACACTACTGGTTTCCTTAATTAAGAAGTTTTCAGAAAGCTGAATAATCTGCAGAACTCATTCATTTGAAGATCACAGCAGTGGAATCTGGAAGGTACCTTGCTGTGTCTTTACTGCCTCTGATCCCATTTGTAAATTAAATTTAGATGAAGAGGTAAATTGTCTTTGTAAAAAAATTAACTACAGGGTACATCTTTAACATATTAGAAGGAAGAGGCATCCTTTATATTCAGTCATGACTTCATGCTGGGTGCTATGACAGGTGCTTAGTATCCTCCATCAAGAAACTTTATATTCTTAGGATTTTATAAAGCACTTTGTCCCTGAATTTGTATGGGATATAATTCTCTTAAAAGGATTGCTATTACCTGAGTATAAATTCTCAAACAATGTGGGTAAGAAAAACCTGGATGCATGTTGAACTGTTAGATTCCCATCTTTTGTTTCCCCAGAAATTCTAATTCAATAGGTATGTGGTAGGATCCAGGATTTTTTTTAAACTAGCACCTCTAGTGATTTTAAAAATCTACTTATACATCAGATTATAATTTGAGAAACACTGAGCAGCAGTTTTCAAGGGTTTTTTGGGGGGGGGGAATCCCCTTAAAACTTTTTAGAAAAATCCTGAGTGTTTTAAGTTGACATCTATTTTTTGTAAGTTTAAAGAAGTTTGTTAATAGGAGGGAGAAAATATTAAATACTAGAAATATGAAAGAAGATAATTGAAATAATGCTTTATGACATGACTTCATGAAACAGACTTTTTCAGAAAACTCTTTTTAGGGGGTAGTAATGCGCATCAAATATGAAGAAAAACAAATAAAATTTACCCCTGGGTTTTATCAATTGCATCTTGAAAATAAGTTACCTCTATAAAACATTCCAATTACATTTAATTCAGTATCACTACTATATATTGCTTTGGCTATTCTGAATTAAGAGTATATCAACTTGGATTAAACTTCAAACATATTAGAAATACTGTAAGACAGGCAGAAGAAAAAGATCTCTGACTTTAAGTGGCCTTGACTTTTCAAACTAATATTTCAGACTATCCCTTTGTTTGGCACCTAAGTCCTTTGAGCATCCAATATATCATAATGCAATTTCACTTTTTTAAACTGAAAGGAGGGCTATTTTATCAGGCAATTTTATACAAGAGTATACATACGGAAGTTGAGATTCTAAAGATGAATTCCCTACCAACTACCTTTGTGGAACACCTGTTGGAAATTCTCTGTGTAACCCCAGAAACATTTGGATTTCAGTTAGAAGACTGCAGCCTTTGAGGTTGAGCCTATACACAAAATGGGCTAGGTTGGCCTGTTAGCTGATCTTAAGGCATCCTACTCTTTTCCTTCTTAAAAGACAGAGCACAAGTAATTACTGCATGAAAGGCTCTTTTCCAAAATAGACTTCCTGTCTAGTCTAGGAAGATCCTAGTCTGTCTTACATCACTGTTGTGCTCCCAATGGCTAGGCCAGTGGCTGCTGTAGAGCAGATGCTTAACAATCTACTAGAAAAGTCATTCAATTTAGAATGAATACAGTGTCAAAAGTTCCCAGACAATTCAATCATATCAAATTAGATGCAACCAATTCCAAAACTTTTTTCAGTAACAGAAATAATATCCTTATTTTAGTGTAAATTAATGGCTAGTTTACCCTTTAGTGGATTAGTTTACAGGGTCAAGACCAGAAAGACAGCCTAAGCCTCTAAATAAGGATAAATCGAGTGAAAATTTGCTGCCAGATTACCGTAATCATTCTTCAAATACAATGCCATCAAAATTAATTGAAATGATAATTGTGTATAAACCTTACTTATTTGAAGCAAATAGAAGAAGTGTCCCTGGAATATCAAAAAAAATAAGTAAATTATAAAATCTTGCTTACCCTTTATTGGGGAATAATTTCCGAATATAATTATATACATTTAAAGTGTACAATGTGATGATCTGACATATCTATGCATTGTGGAATGATTACCAATGTCAAGATAATTAATATATCCATCACCTAAAAATAAAATATTTTAAATGAATTTTTATAAGCATTGGTGATTATGGAATCAGTGGATCCAGTTTGATATTCAGGATTTTTAAATATTAGTTTTATAATCTAATCTTTCCACATCTACAATAAATGATTCTAAGCTAAATGGAAATGTATAGTATAAACATATTATAGGAAAGAGCCAATAATTGATGTTACTATTTCAAAACAAAGGCTAACATCCACATGTGGCTATTTAAAATTAAATAATATTTAAAACTCAGTCCTTCTGCTGCACTAGGACCGTGGAGTGATCTTGTGAATGGAAGCCACATGCTAAGCATTGCAGCCTGGCTTTGACAAACCTTGAAACTATCATACACGTTCAGGAATGCCTATCTTATAGCTGCTTTCTATGAGAGAATAAACGATCTTGCTTAAGTCACTTTTCTATAATATGAAGGGTAATTAATGATGTGATACTGCTTTAAAATGGTGTTTTCATTTCTTTTTATTTTTTCTTTTTTGCTTTTAGGACAATACAAGACATTTTCCTGAAACCTCTGGATCATACTTCAAATGCTACTCATTCACTCCAAAACTCTGACTCTTTTACAGGATTGTCTTTTATAACCTTCGTGGGAGAAAATGGATCGTTCCAGATCTGTAATTGTGAGATATAATGAAATCAGTTAAATGCCTATTCAATGCCTTCTTTTAAGTTTTTGTTTTATAGTCTCAGATTCTAGATCATGAAACAGTTACGGAGACCTGCCTGAAAGCCAGACACCACTGTAAAACCTGCATAAATCAAGGCCACAGCAACTGATGTGAAAAGTTTTACTGAACCTTCAACTAAGATTTAGGGATGACGAATATAAGAAGTTTGTATGCATCCTAATCAGAGTAAGTTGGTTGTCTGTTTCCTGAGTAGTGAGAAATGTTCTGGGAACCACAATTAGAAATAGATGAAAGAGCAGGGATTTGGCCAACCAATTCTTCTTCAGGAATGTTGATGAGGTAACTCTATAATTGCTTGTGAGTGTGACTTATCAGATCAGAGGGAGTAGCTACTGAGAGCAGGATGCACATGTATGTGTTAGGGGTAGGTACTGCAAATACTAATATTTCTTAATCCTTTCAGAAGAAGGCAGACTGCGGAAATTAAAAAAAGAGAAAGTTGTTCAAGAATATGCATTACTCATTCAGCAAATATGGATAGAGAGTTTACCATGTGCAAAACAAAAATAGTATATTGAGTCATTTCAGGATATGTGGAGGGATGCTTCTTGGCTGTGCCAAAAATGGCTACTGATTTCCCCTCAATATCTGTTTCCCCTTCTTCCTCAATATAACAGATACCTTTAGTATCCCACTCAGAATTTCCTCACCAGCTGTGGTACCCATACCTCAGCTGCTGTGAGCACTGACTGGTGAAAGCTCACACCGGTACCCTTTCCTAGAGTATTGTATTAGCATGACAAGAGCCACCTGGATAGAGGTGTACACGCAGTCAGACCCCGTCCCCTTGCTTCAAGGCAGGATACATTCTGTGGTGCAATATGTTCCATGGCTCCCTGTGGGATCAGACTGAGTCTAGACTTCTGAAAACACATCGTTTCCTGGCTCCCTCCAGATCACTTGCACAAGAATCCCTGCCTTGGGCTTTTCTTCTAGAGAAATGAGTTTAAGATCCTCAATAATAAACCACTTATATTATTATCAAGCATATGGGTACTAATCATAAAAACTACATATCCCAGCCACCACTACAGTTTGATGCAATTACACGAAGAAGCTTTGACCAATGAGATGTAAGGAAAAATGACATATTTAATCTCTGGGATTTGTTCTTCAAAATGGAAAGGACCATGTTCTTTGTTCCTTTCTTTATGTATTACTGTTTATGATAACATGGATATGGTGGATAGAGCTTTATCTTGGAAAATAAAGTTGGGGACCATACCCCAGGGAGAAAAGAGCGGGGATAGAGAACAAACCTGAGGCTTAGACAATTGATAATTAGGCTGATATCATACAAGCTCTGAACTGCCTTCATCTGGACTTTTCTTGGAGCAAAAAGCTTCTCTTGTGTAAGGCATATGATTCATTTTTTAAATTGAAATATAGTCAGTTTATAATGTGTCAATTTCTGGTGTACAGCATAATGTGTCAGCCATACATATACATACATATATTCATTTTCATATTCTTTTTCATTATAAGTTACTACAAGATATTGAATAAAGTTCCCTGTGCTATACAGAATAAACTTGTTGTTTATCTATTTTATATACAGTAGTTAGTATCTGCAAACCTCAAACTCCCAATTTATCCCTTCCCTGGTAACCATGTTTGTTTACTGTGTCTGTGAGTCTGTTTATGTTTTGTAGATAAGTTCATTTGTGTCTTCTTTTTTTTTTAGATTCCACATATGAATGATATCATATGGTATTTTTCTTCTCTTTCTGGCTGACTTCATTCAGAATGACGACCTCTAGGTCCATCCATGTTGCTGCAAATGGCATTATTTTATTATTTTTTATGACTGAATAGTATTCCATTGTGTATATACACCACAACTTCTTTATCCAGTCATCCATCGATGGACATTTAGGTTGTTTCCATGTCTTGGCTATTGTATATAGTGCTGCTATGAACGCTGGGGTATATGTATCTTTTTTAATTAGAGTTCCCTCTGGATATATGCCTGGGAGTGGGATTGTGCGATCATATGGTAAGGCACTATTACTTTTAAGATTCTTGTTATGCACAATAGCCTGTCCCCAAACTTGACAACTGAATAAAACATTTTTCTTTGCTCAGATCTCAATGGTAATGTATGTATAATAAGAGATGCAAAAATGAACAAGATGTTACATCTCTGCCCTTAAGAAGCTGATGGTCTAAAGGAAAAGAAATTTGAATACAGTATGGACTTTAGCTAATTTTTTAAAAAGAATAACAAGTAGACTATCATAGAACCTAGAAAGAACCCCAGACTTCTTTCTTTATTTAGTCAAATGCTGTGTAAAGGAGTAATGATGGGTAATTCTATTTAAGGGTTTCCTAGAGTAACAGCTTAAAGTCAAGACAATTTGATTTCTCAAGACTCTGATAATTTTTGGTAAAAAAGTTTAGGTTTATACAAGAAAAGCATTAATATGTGACTTTTACTATTTTTTCCTTTTATTTGTTTCCCATAGCAACATTCAATCAGGCTCTCAATATCCAATCAAGCACCATCTCTAATGTATTTTTAACTTCCAAAGCAATCTTGAATCTTTTTTTCTTTGCTATTCCTACCATTAATACTCTAACCACAGTCCCCATCACTTCAAGCCTTAATCATTGCAAAAACTCCTTGCCTGTTTTCCATGTTTCAATTTCCATAAACATTCATACACTTGCTGCAAGATAGTTCCAGGAAAACTGCTTTAGATTTCTATCCCTTGCTTTATACTTACCTGCCATTTATGTCTTAGCATCTGTATTACCATTCTTTACAGCCCTCCCTCTCACCATCATCCACAAAACCCCATTCTCCAACAAAACTGATCTAGTCACTCTATCAGGAATAGACTTTTTTTTTTTTTTCTGTTAATAGCAAAAGCAGTTTCTACTGCTGGCTTAACTATTTGCAGTTTGCAAGGCATCTTCTAGATCAGGGGTCAACAAACTTCGGCAAATAAAGTTTTACTGGCGCACCTGTGCGCCCATTGCTTTATTATTGTCTGTGGCTCTGTCCCGCTACAACCGCAGAGTTGAATGGTTGCCATAGAGACTATATGGCCTTGCTAATCCTAAAATTTTTACCATCTGGCTCTTCATAGAAAGTTTACCAACTCTTTTGTAGATCATTATTTAATTTTTCTTGTCCTAGTCTTCAAATCACAGGCCCTTCTAAGAACATCAGTTCCTTTAAGGTCTTCTCTATATCCATTGAGGTTACTTTTCCTATTTTTTTTTTTTTACTTGGGAATCGCATACAAATTTAGACTTAGAAAGAGCCTTGTATAATTATAGCTTCACATTCAACTTTTTCACTTATCTTAAACTTTGTTGATCAGCTGCTGTTACTTTATTGGGCCTGTTCTCTTAATCTTTGTTTACTGTGCCAACATTAGCAGTTAGCTTTTTTTTTGAGAAATTTTTTTTTACAAATGGAGAAAAATAATGACAGTACAATAGTATAAATATCAATAGTCTTGCTGAAATGTCACTGGTCTCGATGCCTGGCACAGATATTATTGTTTGCAATTTAAAAACTTCCTCACAGTAATTACCAATTATGTCATATTATAGATCTTCAGTGTTTGTGAAATATTATAAATACACATGTTACAGCCATGACTGAAAAGGGCTCATAGTGATTCATTTTACCTAAAATGGAAAAAAAAAAGGATACATAAGAACTCAGAATTAAACTTTATGTACTTAATTGTTTTACAAATATTTCTTTTTTTCAGTAGCCTACCTATTACGTATTAGTTTGATACTTTTTGGAGAAAACTGATGTCTCTCTTCCCTGCATATGATACTATTGATTTCAAAGAGTTTTCAATGTTTTCTCTCTTATAGGACTTGGAAAGATAAGACAAACCTTTTCTTAATCCAGCGATCTAAGAAACTACCCCATCATCACTTGAGCAGAATTTATTTCCTCTACTTATTAGTATTAAAAAATGGTTGTTACGTTAAAGACATGTATTTGCAGGATGATAAAATAAGTCAGTAAACTGAATAGACAATTCACACAGCTCTAGGCTTTCACTTCCAACAGTTGGGTTTGTTGTTTCTGAAAAGAAAGCACTCAGAAAGACATCCATCTGGTTAATCATTGCCCGAGACAAAAATAGCTGGATCCTTTAGAAAATGCCTTCATGTCTCAGACAATGGAAAGAAGGGTAAACTTTAGTATCTGTTCTAAGTTGATCTACCACTTCAGCATGTTCACCAAGCATTATCAGAAGTATGCAACTGGAAATTCTCTTTAAAGCCTATTATGGCAAGAAACACGTTCCCACCAAAAAATTATATAAAGAGTACCTGATGTGCAGTTTTACATTTTCAATTTATCATTCATAAAGACACCGCATCCGGACTTGAAACCTTGTTTTAAAGACTTTCAGTTGAATATGGATTTTTTAAAGGACTACCTTATGTAGGTTTAATTGCATTTTTATAACCTATAAATTACAGTTGATACTCTCAAAGGTACCCTCTGGTTTCAATTAAGAGAGGTAGTTTAACAATTAGGAGTCTAAAACTGTGAAACTACTTTAGGTCTTTGAAACACCTATGTATATGATCATTAAGATTTCTGGCTAGGATATAAAACATAGGGCATTTTCCCTGAACAAATGAAGACTCCTTGGGGCATAAATGTCTAAGACTTTCTGAAACGATGCTGACATTATTCATACTTTGATCCAAGAATGACTTGATTTTTAAGCAATAATCACATACAATAACAATAAATACTAAAATTACATTCACATATATAAAATACAGATTAAAATTAATGACTTAAATTATTTCTACTACACTTATAGATGGTACTTGTGGGTCTTTTAGGCCTAACATATTATTACTGTTTAGTTCCACCTGGTGATAGTGAGGGTATATTGCAAGGAGAGAGTGAAACAGTGTTCTGGAAGAGCAGAAGTCATGATGGTGGATAAGCAGTTCATAACTGCTGTTAGTTTCAGACAAGAGATGTCATAAGAAATTGATTTATTTTATTTTCTCATGGAAAATGATAGCAATCAGAAAATGGTGTCATTTTGGCTATCCCAGTGTTTTCCACAAGACATTCTAAGAACACTAACACCAATCAGGAATTATTTTATTCAGTAACTATTTTGTGGGTGCATTCCCAATGAAAACACTATCTCACATTGATTCTGAGGGGAAATCTTACCAGTGAAAATAAATTTGGGATACAATGCATACTCTTTCATCCAAAGAAGTTTGCTTAAAAGGTCTTCGAGGAAAACCCTAAGATACTTAGCTATGAGGATGTAGGAAGCATACCCTAAGACTACCTAAGCAAAGGGGTATCTAAGAATCTGGTGGGGAAAAAAAGACATATTCATCTGCCTGAGAGTTTCAAGCATGATTTTCCAGAGGAAACCAGCACAGACACCTTGGCAGTGCTTTGAAAACTGAAATAAACTTTTGTCAAAAAAAAAAAAAAACAAAAACAAAAAAAGGAATCTGGTGCATTGTCTTCCAGCAGGCTGACTTGAAAGTAGAGAGGTATCTGTCTTAAAGATATTTGTGGGTGTGGCCTCTGCTTAAAGGATTGGATTACAATTTAATACATAAAAGGCTCAGAGCATTTTAAGAAATCAAACTAGCTTGTTGCTAAAATTCAAATTAAAAAGAGGCCTCTGGGCCCTTAACTTTCCCCGGAAAAGAAGAGGATAGACCCAAGAGCCACAGAGAATCACTATCAGTAAGCAGAACTGGGCCCTAATCAAAACGCTGGCGTGCCCAGCCAGACCTTAGAATTACTAAGGGCCAGTGACTACTCTGCATCTCCCACATATTTCAAATGGGATTATTTAGTTTAGCTATATTATCCTTGTCTGACCACAGTATGCTGGGTGTGTAAGGGTAAAATAACAAGTCTTTTTAGCTCACAGAACTCTGGATCCAGAGGAGCCACTTCTAAGCAATTGTATTCCAGGAACTAAGCATAAAGAGCCTCTTTTACATCTACATAATGAGATCCTGAACTTCTAGCCTGATCTTGATGCCATGATAAGACCTCAGGGGTCTTAGGAATGCAGTGAGTGTACTTTGCATGGGAGAAGGGCATGAATTACTAGCAACCAAAGAGCAGAGTCTGTTTTGCTGTTATTTTAATGGTCCCATCAATGAACCACACCATATGGTATTCAAGCTCTTGTAAAATCTTGAATCCATTAGCTCTAGACTTGGCTAATGGGACGTTAGAAAGCATGATGCAACTTGATGGTTGACAAGTAGCCAAACATTCTGAGTTGCCATATAAAAAGTATGGCTATCCTGCGGGAGAGACAGTTGAAAGACCACACAGAGAAAGGGAGACCCCGAGAATTCATGCAGAGAGACAGGCTCAGACAATCTTGCATCCTAGTTGATTCCAGCCTGTGACTATGGCTAAAATCAGTAGAAGAACCAGCCAGGTAAGTTCAGCCCACACTGTAGAATCATGTGTAAATAAATCCGCTGCTATTTTAAAACACTTTATTTGGAAGGGGGGGTGTTTTCCCCCACAATAGATAACCGAAACAATTATCTTTGGAGCAATCTGGGAAAAGTAGAAAGATGATAAACATATAGTGGATCTTCTTCAAGAAATAGCTATGTATTATTTAGATAGGCAGTGAAAAAAATGGAATTTCAGATGAAGGAATAAAAAGAGTAGGGAAAACTCATACCTTAATCTGCAAACAGCAGGCAGGATGGTGAGAACATAGCACAAAGTGCCTATGGAGACAAACACCCAAGATGTGTCTAAAATGAAAGGTTAAGCTGGGTTGTAAAGGGACATGTATGCCAAAGTCCTTGGACTTCATTTTGATGGGTAATAGGATCCGTTAAAGACTTTTAGGTAGAGAAATGAAATAATATCTTTATTGTGGACATATAATTCCACAGTGCTGTCAAATACTAACTACAATAGGAAAAACTTGGAGGCAGAGAAACCACTTAAGAGGACACTGCACTCACTTGGAGAGTGGAAATTGACAAGAGCAACAAAGAATAAATTTAAAAGACATTTTTAAGATAGATTGGGCAGGTCTTAGTATCAATTAAGGCAAGGTAAAGGACATTAAGGAAACAATGATAAATGATAATTTTCTAGCTAGTGTTACTGGAATGATAGTGATTCTATTCATCAAAAAGAAGGGAACATCTCAGGATGAGATAGCTTTGCTGAGGTAGGCATCAGAATAGATTCTGGTACATGTTGAAGTCAGTATGTCTCTTGGACGAATAGGAAAAGGGGACTATCAGGAAATTGAAAATATACTTCTGGTGCTTGTGAAAATTTCTGGAATTATTTTTGAGTCATTAATAAATACTTATTAAGTGAAGCTACTGTAATATATAAGACAGATCAGGGAGCAGTGATTCACAAGCTGACTGCACAGTAGAATCATCTGTTATCTGGATTTTTAACTGATATGAGGTGGTAGACAGGCATCAGTAAAAGCTCCCAAGTTAATTCAGATACGCAGCCAAAGCTGAGAGCAACTCATGGAGAAGGATAAAGGGAAAGAGTTGATAACAAAATTCTGGTAAAGACTAGGATTTTAGGAAAATTCAAAGAAAGGGATTGCAAGGAAATTTACTAAGTTATCTGTCAGAGACCTAAGAATAGAGTGGTAAAGATCAGTGATAAAATGAAGAGAGATCCAGATCTGGCAATTTGTTCTTTGGCCCTTGCAAGTAAAAATTTAATAGAGTAGCAAATAAGTCAAACTATCTTTCATCACCTTCACTCTACTATTAACCCCTCCCAATGAGTTTTTATTTTGGTAATTATATTTTTCAGTTCCATAATTTCCATATGTTTGTCTTTTATAACTTATATTTCTTTGCTGAGATTTTCCATTTTTTTCTATCTGTTTCAGGAGATTTTGTAGTTACTTGCTGAAGTATTTTTATGATGGCTGCTTTCAAATCCTTTTCAGATACATCTCAGTGTTGGTATCTGTTGACTGTCTTTTCTCATTAATCTTGCAATTTTCCTGACTCATGGTAAGACCAGTGAGTAATTTTTTTTACTGTATCCTGAACATTTTAGATACTAGAATTTGGATCCTATTTAATCTTTTTTTTTTTTAGTGCAGGCAATCCTCCAGTTGAAATGTAACATGAGGGCAGAATGGATATGTAAGGTTAGCCTCCTCCTCAGCCATGCTGACATCTTTCTGGTGAAAGTGTGGTGTTGACACACATTGTCTTGTTGCCTCCACCCAGGGAGTAAGCTCACTCCCAACTGGGCCTCACTGACACCAGGGGAGGGAAGGTGGGAAACTGGATGCCAACTAGCTCTACCTCCCACCACCTAGTCCTGCTTTGTTGAAGGTGGAAGCTTTGCTCCCCACTGAGCCTCAATGATACTGGGGAAGCGGAGTGAAGCCTTGCAGTGACTGGCTCTGCCTCACAGTGCCTCATAGAGTCTCATTGCTGCCAGGTGGGTGTAGAGGCTCAGGTGGCTACTAGGCCTTACTGACACTTGTCTTGCAGGGGAATATAATTCCTGCCTAGATCCTCTGGGTGAAGGTTGGAAGATCAGACCCTGACTCATGTGTGCTGATTCTACCACAGCATGGGCATCATATTACTGCTGTCTGCTTCTGCCAGGCAAGGCCCCGCCAACATCATCTGGCAGGACAATTGGAGCACTGTGGTCATGCCATTCCTCAAGTCCCGAGGTCCTTGGACAAGTCCTTCTTTTCTGCCTTTCAACACTTGCTATGCTTGTCTGTTGTATTATATTCAGCCTTTCCAGTTGTAAGGGGGAGGACTCGGAGGAATACAGCTACTCCATCTTGGCAGAACCCCATTGTATTTTAAACTGTGATCACAGTATCTCTAACAATTTATCGCACACTTATTTTCTCTTATGCAAATGACTTGAAGGCAAAAAAGTGTTTTTTTAAGTCTTTGTAATCCTAGTATTAGTATAATACTTAATGACCAGTAGCTGTTTCTTACATGGATGACTGACTAAATGGATTTAACTGAGTACCTTTTGCTTAATGTGTACTTTCAATGAGAAAGAAAAATTATTTAGTCTCTAAAGAGAAAAATCAAGATTTGGACAAAGGAACTAGATACTAGATAAAACACATTACATATATACATATACATCATTTGAAAAAATATTTTAGAAAAAAATTAACACACAAATACTAATCACACTTCTAATAATACTAACAATGTACACGTTGGAAATGAAATTCAAAAGACACTACCATTTACAAACGCACCAAAGAAAATGAAATACTTATGGATAAATTTCACAAAATGTGCACCTGATTTGTATGCTGAGAACTACAAAATACTGATGAAGAAGTCAAAGAAAGAAATCCTAAATAAATGGAGAAGCTTACATGAAAACTTATATGGAGAGGAACAGGCCCTAGAACTGCTAAAAGAATCTTGAAAAAGAAGGATAAAGTGGGAGGGCTCACTCTAACTGACATTTAGTCCTACTATATAGCTACACTAACCAAGACAGTAAGAACACAAATCATCCAGTTATAAAATGGGCAGAAGACATAAACAGACATTTCACTGAAAAGTATAGAAAGGTAAATCAGCACACAAAAATCCAATATTAGCCATTAGGGATATGCAAATTGAAAATACAATGAGATAACACGATACACCAATGGTTACAATGAAAAACAGTAACCGTATCAAATGCTGCAAAGATGTGGAGAAACTGGATTACTCACATACTGCAGGTGGGAATGTGGAATGGTATAGCCTCTCTGGAGAATAGGCAATTTCATATATGACTAGACATGCAGCTACTATAAACTCAAATTCATTCTAGGGCATTTATCCCAGATAAATGAAAACTCATGTTCACTAAAAATGTACATGAATATTCATAGAAGATTTATTTTCAATACCAAAACCTGGAAACAATACAGACGTCCTTCAAAGAGTAAATAAACACTGTAGTAATGTCCATACCATGGAACACTACTTAACAGTAAATAAGAACAAACTACGGACACGTACAACAACCTAGGATGGATTGCAAAGGAATTATGTTGAATGAAAAATCCAATTCCAAAAGGTTATATGCTGTATGATTCCATTCATGTAGCATTCTTGAATTGAAAAAAAAAATCGATATAGAGAACAGATTATTGGTTGCCAGGGGTTTGAGATTGGGGTGGGGAGGAGGACGTGGACAATAGAAGGGATCCTTGAGGTGATGACATTTTTCTGTGTCTTGAATGTATCATTGTCAACATCCTGTTGTAAGTTTGTACTATAGTTTTGCAAAAATGATACCACCAAGAAGAACTGGCTAAAGGATTCATGGTATCTCTATACCATTTCTTGCAAAAAAATCTGAATCTACAAAATAAAACTTCAGTCCAAAATTAGGGAGCTAAACAACTTAGTATGATACCAGTTAGGGGGCATTAAAATGCTTACAAGTGCACCGCTGAGCTCTGCATGTGAAACTATTAGTGGGGAATAACTCGGAAGAGAGGGATTAAAACATTGGGAGTCAACAGTACAGGAACATTTTATTTTTTAGAAGTAAACTTATTCTTCTAAATGGCAATAAAGAAAAAGAAAGAAAGGGTTACACAGCTCTCCTTCATTCACTTTTTTGTGTAAAAATAAAATAAACATTCAAGAAGAAAACGGAGTAAAAAAACCAGGTACTACAGAACAAAGAATTATGTGGTATTCTTCTATCCAAAATAGCTCTTTATTACAGAAGGGAGTATGAAAGCTCTTGTGCGTTACCCAGACAGTAATCTTAGGCATTTCCATTATTTACACCACTTAATTGTCTATATTTAGGTGTAAATCCAAATTAACTGTACATGAAAAGGCTTGTTAAACCTTTTCATTGATAAGTTAATACCCAGAACACCTATCAGAAAGACTAGAACCTTTGAGTAGCAGCTAACATTTCCAAACGTCTAAAATTCTTTGTAAGTAGATTATTTAAAAACTAATGGTGATGGTTTTGTGGCCTGATAGCTAACAATGGGCCAAAATGTCAGTGACTCAACTACAGCCCTGAGCTCCCTTCACGTCAACACCAAGCCATCCTGTTCAAACCGCTGTTTATAATGCTCGCTTTCCAAACTGGAAAAGGGAGCCTTATCAACACTAGCTTCAAATCATTTCGAATACTTGAATTGTAGTGACCAAAGTATCTTTTCCTGTAGTTTATCACTTTCCTTGGAACATCACTTGACATACAAAATTTTAAGGTGTTTGTCTTTCAGTTTCACCTTCCATTAAAATTGTAGGCACCTGAACATATGGCAAATGTCATTGTTTTTGAAATGTTTTGACCTTCACTGATTACTGCAACTATGAATTTAGGGACATTTTAGTGCAATTTCTCAGAGTATTGGATCCCAGTGTATATTTGAACACATCAAAGAACTGCAACTTCAGTGCTTTAGAAACTCAGATTACTAACGTCAACACATCATTATTTTCCCATCAACAAGAAATAATGAAATTAAGTGTTAGACTATGGACATTCAGCTCAATTCTAATCTCAGAAAAATGAGGATGTACATTTGCCTGTCTTGAAGAATCACCTCTACACATGCATGAACAACCAGAAATAATGATTTTTAAAGAAATGCAGCAGATGTGAAATTGAATCTTATTACTATTAGTCAAGTAAGAAGAGCCCGTCCAAACAGTACTCTCTAACTATACTAGTATAGCAATTCTTCATCATGCCCCTACAAAAACCTTACTTCTATTAAGAGTTATGTTTGAATGTAAAAAGATTAGATTTCCTTTTTTAAGGGAAAGAACAAGAGTTGGCAAAAGAACGATAATTTGTTCTTTTATAATTCAATGGACATTTTTCCCAAGCACAACTTTACTTGCATTCATTTATATTTTCCAAAATTAACCCTAACTTATATAGTGTCAGTGTTTAAAAAATAGAGTTATGTTTAACTTCCACGTGGCTTTGAACTATTTCAACATCCTAACACATCTGTAGCCATGACTCTGTGTAAAAGTAATTCTTTCAGGTTAATGGTGACGGGGAAACAGAAACCTTATGATAGAGGAGTAAGAGCAGCAGATGAGAATTTCAGAGGCGGAAGTCAAATTTTGATTTGAAAAAGACAGTAGGTGATTCTGAGACTTTCTCCAAATGGAGAATCCACTGCTTTAGATTTGGCTTTATTTATCTTAATAAGCCAAAATACAGAGAGACAAAGAAATAGATTTAAACACACCTTGTATATGCCTATGCCCTGCTTTGCAAATGTTCTATAGTTTGACGCCATCCACAATACTCATGCAGGGTGTGATACACGGTCCGTGACAGGTTAAATGCTGAAACTGAGATTTTTTAACCACTAATGTGTTATGTGGATATTGTTTCAGTGCATTATCATTAAAAGCAAATGTACACATGTCTCTTCAAAAGCAGACAAAGATATGTCGATGTATGATGAATTCCTTTGTGGATTAAGGGCACAGACTTTGTTATTAACTTTTGTAATGGCCCGAAGGGACCCCAGAAATGTTTGTATTGACTCAGCACTCCTGGTTAACAAAATGATATGGAACGCAGCCTTCACATTCCCTAACACGGCAAGGCTGCTTTCTTCATCCTGTGCACATACACACGTTACCTAAATCATCTTTGCAGATGTGTGTGAACCAGAGGTGTCTGTGCTCTATCTGCCTGTGAAGGGCAATAACAAAATGTTACAACCCATCTAGCAATAAACTATGCATCCTTTCTGCAAGTCTTTGCTTACATTTTATTTGCAACATTTCACCTCCTCTATAAATTTTATTTCATAGTCTTTAGTAATTTCTGGCAATATAAGTAGATACCCAGATGGTATCTCTTTTTTCCATAAGCCAGAAATAATGCCTCAATATAAATTCCAATCCCACCTTTTTATGATTTAGATTCTAAATTTTAGAAAGCAGCAACACACACAAATATTGAGACAATACCTTTAGGTGAAAGAGATAGCAAAATTTAGGATAAGAAAGCACTATGTGATGTAACAATTCAACAGTAACAGAATAAAACGATACCTGATGACACAGGCGTAAAGACCACTGTCCTGCAGTAATGTTGGCCGGAACCAAATGGAGTCCTCTTCCTTGCTCATTCTGCTTCCATCAAAGGCTATTGGCTCTTCAAAGTCTCCGGGGCCAGAGCTTTTGTACCACATCAAACTGAGTCCAGCACTTTGGGCTAGGGAGTAATTGGCTCGGATATAACCATAGAAGAGTGCACATTTGATTCGAACAGGCTCTCCCACCAAAACTTGATATTTCTTTATATCGACAGACCAATCTGTGCATCCATCAGCTATAATTCAAATAGAGAGAGAGAGAGAGAGAGAGAGAGAGAGAGAGAAAATATTAGAAAAAATGGAAGCAATTAGTTCATTCATTCATTTATTCATTCAACAATTTTTATCGAGCATCTATATTGGACAAGATTCTTCTCCAGGCACAGAGAGCGCAGCAGTGGATAAAACTCAGAAGGGCACTGAAAAGGAATCTACATTACTAACAATATATTCATCACTTCCTTTTCTTCTGCTGCTACTTATTCTTGGTTTATATCAGTGTGATGGTTATTGGTGTACTGCCTTTCCACCTTAAATCCACCTGTTTGCCTGTTCTTCGAAAATAGGTCTAGACTTTTGAAATAGTTTTCCTTTGCTAGCTGGCCCTGAAGATTTGTTAGTAAAGGGTGCTGAAGAGAGAGTGCAAAGGGAAAGGTTTTGCTCCCTGGTTCCAGTATGCTTGCTTGGAAGGCCCTTCTCCGGCATTTGGATCCCGCAGTGGGTACTTCTCCAGTACCCCAGTCCTGCAGTGCATGGGAATAGCTTGGGAATTTTTTAGCAGAACTTCAGGTAAGACACCTTCCTATGAACAGCTTTCCCAGCTACCTTAGGAGGGCAAGTCTCTGTCAAATTGCAGAGGGGAGACATTCAACATAATCTACCAGTGTGGTATCTCAGTGGCTTCTGACCTTCAATAAGCCAGGTACTTTCCCAATGAGGTTTGGGTCTCACTCTGGGAATGGGAGGATGGTAGCTCTTCCTCAGGTGCTCCATCTCAGTTAGGGGTAATGGCAGCCATTCCTCTATTCTTTAGACTTATCTTTTGCTATGGACTGAATGACTGTATCCTCCTAAAATTTCTATGTTGAAGCCTTAATCTTAAAAGTAATGGTGTTTGGAGGAGGGGGCCTTTGGGAGATAATTAGGTTTGTATGAGGTCATGAGGACAGAACCCTCATGAAGAGAGTAGTGCTCTTGTAAGAAGAGACACCAGAGCTTGCAATCTCTCTCTCTCCTTCCGCATGCTTACAAAGAAGAGGCCATGTGAGCACACAGTGAGAAGGTGGCCATCTGTAAGCCAAGAAGAGGGCCCTCCCCAGAAACCAAATCAGCCAGCACCTCGATCTTGGACTTCTCAGCCTCTAGAACTGTCAGTAATACATTTCTGCTGTGTAGGCCCCCCAGTTTATGGTATTTTGTTATGTCAGCTGAGCAGACTAATACATCTTTCTTACTAGTCAATCCTTCATTAATCCAATACCCCATTACATCTTTAAAATATTTATATAAACTTTCCTTGGTCAAATTAGCATATATTTTCCTCCCTGGCTGGACCTACACTGATAAAATGAAGAAAAAGTATTGTACAGCCAAACAAGGCAGACAGAAATAAAACAAAAGGGGGTCACGCTCTGGCAGTGGTTTCACAGCCAGAGATAGAGGCAGATGGTTACTTCGCTCTGATTTCTAGAAGCATCAGGGTCAAATGTAAAGTAGAAACCATGGAGGGAAATGGGACTGATCGGGTGGGGACTGGCTGGGTTTTCTGGGTTTCCTGGAAGCATCATCTTCCAAATGGCATCTTGGCACCATTTTTATTACCTCATTCCTCTGTGCATTAGCATATGTACGCGCACACATATAAACACAGACAAAATGACAGGTCATCACAGAGCACATACATCACTATTATTATTATCATGGATAAGTTGGGGATTTCCTGCTGAGAGAGGGCAGCTGCCCAACACCTAGCAAGATAATCAGTATGACACAGTTCACAGTACATAAGTGCTGAGCAAAAGGGCAAAAACCAAGAAAAGAGGACCTCTAAAAGCTGTAGCATCTGAGTACTGCAAGCAGGGTTTAACTCACTAGAGATTAAAAAGAAGGCAACCTGAAAGATCTGAGAACAGGAAAAATAATGTAGAATTCAAAAGAAGGTAAACGATCAACATGAAAAAGAAGATAAATATTAGAGAGAAAATGGCACATAATTTATGGAATTAGCTAAATTTCTTATCTTAAAATAATATCTAACATCTGATGAGGACTTAATTCTGTGCTGAGTTTACAAATTTTCATTTACCTTTCACAAAAACATCCATTTAGGCTTTGACCATTGTCCCCTCTACACAGGACCATTCTCACCAACCAACCGCATGCCCTTCTTCCTCCCTTCCTCCAAATGTCACCTCCTCCAAGAGTCCTTTTCTAACTGCCCTGCCTGAAACATCACCATCCTATCCTAGTCACTTGATCCAGATTCTTCTTTAATACTTTTCACAGGACTTGCTACTGTCTGATGTGACATTATGCACCCACTTTTTATTTGCTTTCTGTCTCCCTAACAGAATGTAAGCCTCTTAAGGTCAGGAACTTGGTCTCTCTAATTCACTTCTTTAGCCCCAGTGCCTAGAACTGTGCTTGCTAAGCACCTCAACACACATCTACTGAACTAACAAATGAATGAATGAATGAATTCTTGGGTAAATAAACAAATTAATGGCTAAACTTTACAACTGAAGAAACTCAACACCAGCTAACATGTGGAAGTGCTGGCACTCTCAGCCAGCTACATCTGACCCTAGAATCTATTCTCCCTACCACCAGAGTAATCTGTTTCCTAAGTAATTGAAATCTTCCTATTAAAGAACCTTGTTGACGTACTGCCTAGAGTAAATATGCTGGAAGCTTGGTGGACATCATCCATGTCTGAGTTACTACCACCATCCCTGTCAATGACTGCTGCAGGGATGGCACACCACACTAAATAGAATGACAGAACTGTACACAAACAGAGATGTCAAGGTTATGTAATGATATGCAGTATTTATCAACACAACTTTGTACACTTGTCCTATCGCATGAAGTGAATCCTTGGTGGGATTTTATTTTAAACAGTTATAGTTATGGTGATAAGCAGGAAATTATCTTGTTTCACCACTATATGAATTACAATTCTAGAATTACGTTATTATAACTGAGATCATCTGTCATAGAGGATATCACTTCCAGTGCAAAAGGTTGAAACAACCTTCAAGGTAGCAGTATAAACAGTTAGATGAAATTATTCAAACTCTCAAAAGATTTGTAAGGTAAAGCAAAATGCTTGAGGCTAAAAGCAGAAATATTTAGCCTAGCAATTTCTAAAAAGTTACTAACAAATTAGATCAAGAGAACAGAAGGATAGTTGTGTTGGGGGCAGATAGAGATACTAATGCACACTTTTAGAATATCCTTACTGAGAATAATGTGGAAAGAAAACCACAAATATTACTGAAAATTAGAGTTATTTAGTACTTAACTATCAATCAAGGAAAAAAGTTTCAAACCGCTCTGAGTCACATGCCAAGCAAAAGGTAGTGGTGAAATGAAGAAATAACAGCACCTTGGATATCAGAGACACTTTATGTTCATTTTAATATGAAAATAAGGTGTAGGATCTGTGAGTTAGGAAGTTTTATTACCATTAAACTAAATGTATGATATTCAAAAATAACTATAAAATTATTAACATGTTAATACTTTTTGGGGAAAAGGTGGTAAATAATATAAAGAACAATTCAAGATATTTTCCAATTATTTTGATAAACATTTAAATAAATAATGGATTTAAATCTTTTTTCAATAATTAAAGCATTGGACTGAATGAAATAAGGAGTGATACTTTTTCCTTTTTTAACATTTTGCTTCATTTGCACACACTCTCACTCTGAGTGTATCACATTTTTTTCCTAAACCATTTGAAAATAAATTAAAATGGAGACATAATGACACTTCACTCCTAAAATGTGTATCCTAAAGTCTGTATCTCTTTATAAAAAAGGACATTTTCCTAATATAACCAGAATGTTGTTATTGTTGTTTAATCTTGTTGAGCAGGACAGCTCAAATTTTAAAAGAAAATGTGATAACTTAAAGCCTAACTCTTAGTGGGGAGGGGGTGGGAAGGGATAAACTGGGAATTCAAGATTTGCAGATACTGACTGGTATATATAAAATAGATAAACAAGTTTATACTGCATAGCACAGGGAACTGTATTCAATATCTTGTAGTAGATCACGGTGAAAAAGAATATGAAAATGAATATATGTATATTCATGTATGACTGAAGCACTGTGCTGTACACCAGAAACTGACACAACATTGTAAACTGACTATACCTCAATAAAAAAAAACCTAAATCTTGATGACCAGAATTGCTATTGACATGTTTAGTTTTTTCTTACTTCAGAATACAAGCTCTGCTGGCTTGAAAACAGTCATTCCAAACCAACATATTTCATTTTTTCAGACACTGCTAATTACACTATATAAGTTATCAGGTAACCTTTATTATTTTTTAATTATCATTGAGTAATTATATAGGACAACAGTATTTAATCAATTTTTCTGTCTGAGAATAAAATACCCTTCTATAAGCCCCTCTCAAAAAGGTGAGTGACTGAACACAAGCATCTAGGGAGAGGAATGATGTTAGTTTACTCTGCAACTCATACCTTTTGTCATAGACTGAAATATCTTTCCCTGACAACAACAACAAAAATCAACCATTCCTGTTAAGTGGCAGGGTCTTGGAAACGTTTTTATGTTTTCACTTAAAAATTTTAGGCAGTGAAAATACAGTGAATTCTTAAATAGCTCACAGACCTAAAATGTATGCATTAACATATTCATATTCATACTCTTTTCAAAACTTGCAAAGGTTAAAAATAAATATCTGGTATATTGGCATCATTGGTCTCTACCCCTAGCGTGCTTGGAAAAGGCGAACTTAATACATGACGGAGGTTAGGGACTGTAGGCCATGTATATTAGCTATCACAGACAGGGAACAAAAAGGCTGAGGCTAGATTCTAATGAGGTGAATTCTGCTCTTTATCTGCACTGGCTGCTATTCTTTCCAAATAGGAACTTCATAAATGAAAATTGGCAATGCTGGAATCCTTCTAAGGAGGATACAGAGATCTACCAAAGTTATCAGCAACAACGAGAACAGCAAAATAAGACATAAGTTAACCTTTATAGTATACATTGGTTCACACACACTGTCTTCATCTCTACTTCCTAAATTATGTTTATCTGAGGTGGAATGTTGCCAGATTTCTGCCTTTAAAAATATATGTAATGTAACAATTTTGGAAGATTACTTCCAAACATTTTGGAGAGATTTATTGGTTGCATGAGTCAGTTCTACTTTTACATTTTTATGTCATGTGGCACTTCTTCTAGACTTTTGGACCTATTTCTGAGCAATCTCATCTGTAGAGTGAGAAAAAAAAATCAGCCTTGAGTGCCAAATAGAGCTCAGCAAGGCCTTGAGAAATGGACAGTTAACTACTCTGTACCTTAGTTTACATCACTCATTCATTTATCCAACACTCACTGTAGGATAGGGAACATTCTAGGTACTGAGTGTACACAGGGGACTGAAAGGAGTTCTAGCTCTCACAGAGAAGACAGACAAAACCCATAGAAACAGAATGCATCAGGAAGCAAAAATAAAACATGTTAAGGGGCTAGAATGCCTGCAGTGCTCTCAATATGGTGGCCAGAGACAGGTAGTTAGAAGAGTGAACATTAGAACACAGAGTAAACTGGGCAAATGTGTGGGACAGCAGGGTTCAAAACAAAGGTCCTGAGATGGGAATGGACTGGATATGTTTAAGGGACAGCAGAAAGGCTGCGATAGTTGGAAGAAGTGAGTTGGGGAGGGACTGGCCTGATCCTCTAGGGCCTTTCCTTATCTGTAAAGATCATTGTTTGTGTCTCTTATCTTCTTGTAAGTGCAGCAGTAATATTGGATGTAGGGGGCATCATATTCCAATAGGACATCTTAACTAATTACATCTGCAGAGACTCTATTTTCAAATAAGGTCGCATTTGAGACTCCAGGAAGGGCATTAATTAGCGGGGTGGGGGGGGGGATTCGGTACGCATTTGGGTCCAGGATGGTAAGTGGATGGGCTTTTCTGGATAAGCAAATGAGTTGGTAAAGACAAGAGTGGCATGTGCTCCATATTAAGATAGAGAACAAAACACCTAATGAAATCCTTCTTAATTTAATCAGAAGGAGCTCTGGGCTCTATATGTGACAGATTCACCACACAAAAAAATTATTATTTTTCATTCTCCTTGTGGACATGCTTGTTAGTAAACACAGACTTGGGAAGTATATGTAAGAATAGTAGAGGGTGTTATATGACCTCTGGACAAACCAGACCCAAGTTCAAATGTCAGCCAACATCAAGTTCAATCAAGTCTCTAAAGCTCTCAGGGCCTTCGCGTGCATGTTGAAAAATCAGCTTTGTGGGGTTGTTCTGGTATTGATAATGGAAATTTTCCTGTGCCTTGGATTTGTGCTTGTGTCTGCTGTATGCCCTGGGGGAGTGATGGAGAGCAGAGAGTGAATAGTCAGAGCCCCAGAAGAAAAAGCCAGAGCAGAAATTCCATGAGTAAAGACAGCATTGCTGAGGAAACAGAGCAAGAGGTTTGTTCTGTCTCAACACAGAACTCTTTTTTTTTTTTCAAGTAAACTAATGGAGCAGAGATATAACTGGGAAGATCAAAAAGAATTTAAGAAACAGGTGGAATTTAAATTGTACCTCAATTCAAAACTTGTTCATTGGAATGAGAAAATCCCAAGTCAGTGGGATATACCATTTTGATAGCACAGTAAAGGGTAAGGTTCTGAAACAGTGGGATGGGGAGGGGACAAAAACATAACCAGTTAAAAATAAGATCAGAAAAGTGGGTTTGATAAGACACCAGGCCAAGAAAGCTGAACTTAAACCCATATCCAAATAGTTTACAAATTTTAGTGTGTATCAGAATCATCTGGAAGAGTTGTTAAAAGACAGATCTTTTGGCTTTACCATCAGAGTTGCACATTCAGAAGGTGTTGGCTGGGACCTAAGAATCGGCATTTCTAAAAAGTCCCAGGTGATGGTTCTGCAATGACAGTTTTGAGAAGCACTGCTCTCATCAGCTGTAGACAGTGGAACATGTATGTGAAGGAAGTGGTATCATCTGATTTACATTTTAGGAAGATCACTCTAGTGGAAGGAGATAGGAGCAAGAGACCACTTAGAAAGCTCTTGAAATAGTAGAGATGAAGTAAGGAAGTGGGGGAAATTGTGGAGGTGGAATCAACAGTATGGTGAGACGGATCAGACAGGAGAGATGAGAGAAAGGAGGAATCAAGGATGAAGCTGAGGTCTCAACCCAGGATTTTTGAGAAGATTGTGACATCATTAATGGAAATAGGAGCAGAATTAGGTTCAAGGTGGCAGATAATTAAGTGTGCTTGGAGGAGAAAACTCATTTGTTGTCTTATAGCACATTATCTGCCTTTGTCACAGGTGTTTATACAGCAGAACGTATTGCTTGCATTGTCTAGTATTTGCAACAAAAGCACCTCTGTGCATCCTTTTCATATTGTGAGCTCTGCTGGGCATTAGAGTCCCCTAGAGTTAGAGAAAAATTCAAGGGAAATGGGAATGAAGTCTGTTGTGTATTTTAATATGCATTTGCTTTCCTATGAATAATACCACAGAGACTAATTGTCTGTTTGATTAACTTCTTGCAGAGATCGTGGGGGAAAATTAAACACACACAGTTTGTGTATTGCTCCTTCAAGTGAATTTCTAAGTGAGAATTTTAAAAAAGGTTAGAGCCATTTTTTCAATGATGCTGAGTCTATTTTTATCACTGTAGAAGTCTAATGAAAATACATAATGTGTTGTACACATATTAGCTTTACAAACAACTGTTTGGGCATCTAGCAGCATTTGTATGTGCAATCATATATCTATTACGATGGGAATCTACTGACACTGCATTTTGTTCAAGATATTATAAACAAGTATCTGTGCATGTCTTGCATGATCTTTGTTTCTCATTTTTGTCATGTGTGTAAAAACAGCAGTTCATTTTATGTGTGTAGAATTCCTTCATTTACATAGTATTTTCATAAACACTACCCCACTGCAACAAGGAAAAAAGTGGTTATAAATTCAGAAAAAACTCATGGGTAATTTTTTGTATTTTTTCATGTGGACCTAGCAGAACAGAACAGAAAAAATTAAGTCAAGTATAGAAGGTCTCCTTGAACTTAAAACTCTGCTTTCTGGAGGTTTTGTTGACATGCTCTCAGGTATTCTTGAAATAATCAAAGCAAGTAGAAATCCATCTTAGACAGTAGAAAATTACATTGATACAGATTTTGTTATTTTTGGTTTTGTTTTCTGCTATCTTTGTGAGTGTAGCCTTTGGGTGTGGGGTAAATTCATATCCATTTTTGAGGGCTGATAAATTAGAGAGGATGCACTTATGTGAAAAACTGTACTGGATAGTTGTCAATATGGACATCTACTAAATTCAAAGCAAACTGAAGTCATTTCAGTGTTACTTAGCAATTTAAAGATCCTTAAGTGAGATTATCTTCATAGTCTCTTCATCAATACTGACTAAACTCAGAACTAGAGGAATCTTCGGGCCCAGCAGATGGTACCCCATGATAATGTTTATTGCAGTTAGTTATTATTATTTACATGAAAGTTTAAATTCTCAGGGAATGGCAGTTTGCTTTTTATGCAGTTAACTAGCACATACTTTTAAAGAGGAACATATAGCATATAACTTTTCATAATTCATCCAGCTCAATATTCCTTCTTTGGCTGCTGTACCAAAAAGCCGTAGCTAGGTTTCCTTTTGTATCTCTCAAAGGTTAAAAACCTAGGCCCTTAGTACTTGTCATTTAATATGTTTCAAACAGAAAATACTTAAATTTGGTGAGGGGAGGAATGATTTTACAGTATTTACTCTGAGCCACCTCTGGAAGGAGGCATTCACTGATTCATGCTTCATTTCAACAAATATGTATGGAGAACCTGCTATCTCAGGGACTGCTAGGGTTGGGATGAAGCATTTGGTTATCTCACTGCATATCACAGTAAGCAGGGTTCCCATCCTTTATTCTAAACTTACAGCTTACATTGTTTCCATTGTACTGTCATGGGTAAGATGGGAGAATGTGTCTCTGACTTTACTTTTTCAATCTAGCATTCATGGATATTTTCAAAGCTAAACAAGGCAGTGCTGTGGGTCCCTTTTAGTGATCATTCGTTAATGTGCTTTTTAAAATATTTTTCTCTTTTATTGTTCCCCAGTTTTCCAAGGCAAGTGCCTGTCTTTGTATTTGACAGCAAGGACCACACTGGCCTATACAGAGACCCAGTTGGGTACCATGCAATTATGAGAAATAAATATTTACTGTGAAATGTATCAAGCTGGTACATTCTCTTTCTTTATTTCCATTACTGTACCATGAAAATAGTCAATCACATATTCTTTTATTCTATAAATTGGAAAATACTGAATAATTCAACAGCTGTGAAATTTCAGAACTTCATTCAATGGAGTAGCTGTAGTCCCTGATCTCTATTTTAATATGCTGCCAGTTACTGCAAGTCATAATAGCACAATACAGGGTCCGGGATGAATTATCACTCACTCAGTTGTTTCCTTGAATTGCTTCGGGGTATGAAGTAAACTACACTACATCACTGTCCTCATAATGAGATCGTTCTGCTAGATAAACAAGCTCCCCGCAGGCCCTACCTGCTGATAGGACCCAGTGAACCAAATATTTAGCACTTCACAGAGGCTCCTCCCTGCCATTCTTCAATATTGTGTGCATTATTTTCAAGAGAAAATTTGATGCAAAGAAGGAGAAAATTGAACTACTGACTCCTGGGTCCATTGCTACAACCTGGTTTGGTAACAAAGATTCAATTCAATTTCTGGGTCTTGTGAGATAATAGAAGTTTCAAAGTTTCCAATAAGATCGTCGAAATTTAAATTCATGTTCTATCTGTACAATTTACACAAAGCATTTGGTGAAACCAGTCTGCCCAAGGAAACCACCGAAACAAAGCATGGAGATAAAACAGTACTTGTTCATTTGCTTGAAATATTCACTGAAAAAAAAATGACTCATGAATACAATGCAAACTTTTAAAATATGTTTAAAAGATGACACCATTGCTTTAAAGACACTTCTTCCACCATTAGAATGAGGGTTCACACAGAAGGAAAACAGCACAGTTTAGAGATAATACTTTGATAGTTTTCACATGCAAGGATGTCAGAACACCAGATCTGGTTCAGTTGCATGTGTGTGCAATTTGTGTGTGTGTGTGTGTGCCTGTGTGTGTTGTTTCCCCCTAAGTTCAGTGTTATAATGTTAATAAACTTACTGTCTTGTAGTTTTCTTACACAGACTGCACAACAGAAGGTCAAAAATGTGCCCTTTTAGTCAGTAATTCATGTACATCACCCTCATAATGGAACCACGATGCTATAAGTTCTTTAATACAATCATGAAAAGAGTACTAAGAGAGTGCTAGCTTTTCCTAGAGGAGTCAAAAAGGACTTCATGGGAGCATACAGGAAATGCGGCTTTGAGATTAACCATTAAATGCATGATGGCAATTCTAAGAAGTGAGAAAAGGCAAGCTTACAATGTGAGTAGTGAAAGTCCCAGGATAGACAGTGGTGGAGGAAGTGGTTGAAGTGGGTGGGCCATTTGTTTATTTATGTGTCCTCATGTCCAGACCAGCCATGACCAATTGGTGCAAAGATGGCCCTCTAACCAAGAAGAGTCAATTTGCAGGCAGGTAAATAACCGATGTCTTAGTTTCATGAGAAAAGATGAGCTGACCCAAGAAATTCCTCTTCTCTGAGTAATAACAAGGGGCTTAAGGTAGATTTAGACCAGAGGTGATGTGATGATCATATGTAATCCAAAGTTAAAATAGAAATGCAACTAAGAATAGAGAAAACTAGTCCTAGAAAAGTAAGAGTGGAGATGACATAAAAAGAGAAGGTTAAAAAAAGTAGAGAAACCAAGAGACCCATTAAGGAAAGAGCCAGAGACCAAAGAAAGTCCCCAGAACTTAATTCTTGACTTTTTTTAGTTCTGAATCTAAACCTCATGTATTTTTATAATAAAACACTTAAAAATACTTTAAAAGGGTTCTGAACTTTACACCTAAAAAATCTCATTAAATATTTTCATAATTTGAATTGTACAAGAAGCAGAATTTCATTTTCTGCATTATCTATTATTATTATACAATATGAATTGTTCTTTAAAAGTTATTTGTAAATGTTGTTGGCTGCATATATATTCACTCTATAAATGCATCATAATACTATTAAATATTTAATTTGTTTTAACTTTCATTTTAATATATACTATCATGATCAATGCCATTCTATACACATTTTGTTTGAATTTCTGCTTTTGCTTTCAGCTTGAATATCTAAAGCAAGACTACTGGGTCAAAAGATACCATATGTTTTGCCAAATTGCTTCTGTAGAGTTTGCATCAATTTATATTCCTGTATGTAATGTATGAGAGTATCCATTTCACATCATTCTCGCTATATGAAATTATTTCCATACTATTGCATTTTCCTACATACAGTGCCCATTCTATTCTTTCCATGCCTGCTTATAAATCCACAAACAATGGTGGTCCAGATGAGATATTTCTCCAGTGTATGCATTTTTTTGTACACTTTTCCTTCAATTTCCAAGTATATACTGATGACTCTGAATCTACATACCCATCCGTGCTCCTGTTTGGTGACTTTCAAAACTGTCATTCATTTATTACACTTGGTAAGCCCTAAATGCAGTGCGTCCTTCTTATGGTGGTGGCTGATGGGAGGAGGGCTTGCTTATTCATTTTCTGTCTTACCCTGTGTGCCTCACCTCAACCTATCAGGTCATAATTGGTGATCTCTTCTAATACAATTAAACTTTATTGCTAATGAAAACATTTTGGTATCTATCATGTTTCATTAGTACACACTGATAAGCAATTTTAAATCTTTAAACTTACAAATTCACACAAGAATAAAAATACCAAAATAAGATTTCATATTTTCTCTTTTCCTGAGCATTACCCTATAACATATAAATTTAAAATCTAACCAAAAGTCAAATGTTAAAAAATAAATAAATTAGATTTCAAGAAGGGTGAATTAAAATAAAGCTATCACCTTACAATAATGGCAAAGTATTCATGCATTAATCTTAAGTTGTGAAATCCATATATATTTGCAAATGCAGAATTATATCGCTTATTATTTTGAATTTTACCATGGGAAAAAATATAATATATATGTATATGTATACACACACACATATATATATGGAGAGGGAGAGAGGGAGAATGCAGTATTTCACATCAAATTCAATGGCTTTACTTAAACAATTCAAATTGAGAAGAGTATCATGTGGCAAACCACCATGAATGTATTTGCTATTTGGTTTCCTCCTTGTGGCTTCTAGTCTTGGACCAAACATGTGCAGTAAAAAAAGACAAATGAGTAAATCCAAGCATTACATTTCTCTTTCAACTTCAAGTCTCCAAGGTTGAAATCTGCTTTGTGCCAAGGTCAGCAATATCGTCGTTTCTATTTTTCTGCATAATTAACCTGAGAACTTTTGTACCCATTCCCTTCTGTTCCTTTCTTGTTGAGGGCAACTCAGAAAGATGGAACAAGAGGGCCTTGTTTTGTGTACCAGGGATCTGAGTTTATGGTATATTCAAACTGGCTCTGATTTGTTCTGAAAGGAAGGTGGTAATTCCCCAGAGCTATCTGAGGGGTCTACTTCCAGCTTCCTTGTACCTCTGCACATTTACTCTGATTAGTAGCCTGTAGTATAAGGGTATCAACATTAACAAGTTCACTGAATTTGGGATCAGCAGGTCCAAATGGGGCTAGTCTGAGAGTGTACCATAAACAAGGACCGCAAATCCTTAGCTGCATCATGAGATGTTCACAACTTTGGAACTCTAAACAATTCATGTCCATTAACGGCCTCTAATTAAGGCACAACCTTGTAAATAAACTGACAATTAGTTAAGTGAAGCGTAAACAAGAAGATAGTTCTTTAATGGCCTGTTTAGTCCTAAAGACCTTAGCCATTCTCCTCCAACCAGTCATATATATTGTTTATGTTTATTTCATATTCACTTAAACACATACATACCTTCTATTGCAATTTTGAATTGACCCTCTTATTATTAAATGTTCCAAAAAAATCAAAATAAATGGGGATAAATAGCATTTTAAAAAGAATACTATTACAATATCAATTTTATCTCCATAAAAATTTGCTGGTACATCCTCCTAAGAGACAAAACACACACTTCCAAAACTTCATTCTATGATACAGATTCCATGTATATAACGAATGCAGTAAAATCCCCACTTTATCGTGCCTGCCTAGATATTCAATCTGATTATGAGATATATATATGTATATGTATATATCATGTGATGTATATATATATCACCAAATTATTTTTTCTATGATATATAAGCATCACTGTATACTCTATTCCACTCCTATATTGCGGAAAATCCTTAATACAGTTGTATTCTTTCTCCAAGGTTCTAATTTGCTCATTGACTATTATAAAATGTAAAGGAACACATGCCAAATTAAGCAACAGAAAATAAAAATACCAACAACACAAGATAAATGCAACGTTCTGGGGTAAAGCCAACCAACTAAGATGGACTGACTTTAAGGGAAGATATTTCTTGCATATTTAGCATTAACAGCTATGTCACACTTTTGGAAAACTACTGCATGGTTCATTTCTACTTGAAGAGCTTTGACTTACAGACACCTATTAATTCACAGTTATTTAAATGTTTCTAAATAAGTGAAAACTATGCAGAAGTAAACACTTTAAACAATAGGTAGGAACAGAGTTTGACGATAGAGAAAATCAATGAAGCCAAAAGCTGGTTCTTTGAAAAGATCAATAAAATTAGTAACACTCTAGCAAGACTAACTAAGAAACAGAGTTTAATCAAAATTGCAGTGTAATAATTATCAAGATTGGCTAGTATTTTATAAACAGGTACATGTACAGTAATTGAGGATCTAGTGCCTGAGAGCAAAGTATATTTTTTCAATGCTTAGGTCACTGTTATAAAGATACATTTATATTAAAATGATAAATTTATATATTCATATAAAATAAACATTATATTCACAGTCTTTTTAGGTTTCTACTACAAAGTATCTACAGGAGCCAAAACAAAACTGGACACCCTCAATCTTTCCTTGTCTCTTCCCCACTCTTGCTTCTGAGAATGCTCACTTAGAGATGAACTGTAACCAACTTTAGTCTTCAGTCTGCAACCACAGATGGCTTCAGGACTCTTCTAAAAGAATAGTCTCATCAAACTTCCCCCAGTACTTGAGTCTCCCAATGCTTCACTACTGAAAAGGTGCTTTACTGACAGAAATTTCAAGTACACAAAAATGCTAACATATATATTCCAGTGACTGTGGGGAGAATATATCCCCATCTTAGAAGTTCTTAAAAGAAGGAAATTCTGATTCTTGCTGCTATTACAATCATGGTAAGGTTAGGAAAATGAGGCATGCTTTTGACATCTTTGATAAATTTTGACATCTTGGGGCCAGTTTGTATTGAGAGTGTCAACACAAAGAAGCAGAATATACTATTATCACTAAAATACTATGAGTAAAGGATAAAAAAGAAATTTTTAATCATTTTCATGAATGTGAAAAAAGAAAGAATACATATAGTAGGTGTATATGTGTGACTAAAGTCAACCTGACCCATATGTAAATAATTACTTAAAAGATGTAAGAAAACAGAAACAGCATATTTTCTTACTCCTCCCTACTTTGGAGGCTAGAATATATTAAAACATGTTTAACTTGGAGATCTATAACTTTTAAAAAGAAGAGCACACTGTTTTAACTTTGCTTTATTGGAGAGGGGTAGGTAGAGAAAGAGAATAAATAATGAATAAGATTATAAATAAAAAGGAATTAATAATGGTGAGCCAATTCCAGGATAGTTTTAACAGAGATCAAGTACTTACTCCCTGGACTATCTCTTCTTCCCTCCTCCTCTACTGTCTTTTCTATCCCTAGCCTAATAGTGATGGCAGGATGTGATAAGGAGACTTACTACCTTCTTACTTCAGGTGAAACCACAAACTTGACTTATCCCTGCAACATAAGCCTATGATTTGACTAGGGATTATTTTAGTTCAATTCTGTACTTTGCACAGCATGCTTGGATATACTGAAGGACAGTCAGAGTCAAAGCAGCCAAATATTTTAGGAATAATCAGGCTTTGTGATCTGGATTCTTCCCTCATTACAATGAGAGAATATTTTCACCATCCTTACTGAGAATTATGGTAAATATGACTGAGACACAAACACTGCTGCTTCATCTCCTTCATGGTAACTGAGTATTGACAGTTTGCTACTGCACTTTCCCAGTTTATGTTTACTAAAATTATTTTATTTGGGGAAAATAACACAGCTAATAGCATTAGTAATAAATATATAATATTCAATGTCTCCTTCCAGATGCATAAAGAATAAAATATAATTTCAGCCCTCAATGAGCTGTTCACTCTTTAATGGGAGGGACAAAGACATGAACAAATAATTGTAATATAATATAATTTATTACTAATGGTGATATGATATGAACAGCATATTTGGGGACCACTGATAACAGAGGAAAGGTCAATGAACTCTAATCTTACCATATGTTCCTAAGCATCTGGTAGAGAAAATAAAATCTCCAAACTGATAGCAAATTACTCATCAGTAAGATTATCTTAATAGGTACTCAGTGTTTTGGTAACTGACATTTGATTTACTTTACCATAAGACTTGGACTCTATATAATTTAGTCACTTTTAGGAAAAAGTTAATCTGGGTTTATTTTTGACTGTTCTAACTAATGAATCTGTTAGACACTATATTGTACAGATTTGGAAATAGATAGCTCCACAGTTTAGAAGACTAATAAAGGAACTGTTTTCTAGAAGCTCATGCAGATGGGAAAAGGTTCTACCTCTAAGAATCAATAATAAGGAAGTTAAAACTATGATGATGATGATGATGGTTTTACCATTAGTACCTTAAAAAAGAGTGAAACTCCATGAACAGAGATTGTGGTAAAAATGGCACATTCATACACTGAGGAGATAACTACCTACTTATTTACATCATGAAATAAATTCATTCTTTCAGTCACTTAACAAATATTTAATGAATGCCCATTAGAACAACAATAATAGTAACCATTATGTATTGAAAACCTATACTCTGACAATAGTAGGCTAATAACTATATATGAATAATCTCATTTAATTCTAAGAAGATCCTATATGTTAGGCATTATTACTGTTATGCCCATTTTACATTTGTACCCTAGGACAGCAGTTAATACATGTCAGAGCCGGGACACAAACCCAGACAGTCTGAATCCCTATAATCCAACTTGCCAGGCAATATGTTTAGAATGGCATATATACAGTGATAAACAAAACGGACACAGTAGCGACCTTCTTGGAGTTATACCTAGTTCTGAAGAGGAAGATTTATCAAGTTAACCAACAAATGCGTATTAATCATATTATACACACTTCAAAAAGGGCACCAAAGAAAGAAAGAGTACTATGTGGGGAAAGAATAGCTACTTTAAAGGGGAAGACCTCCCTAAAAGTGGAACAGTAAAAGTTACTCCCAAAGGATAAGAAACCAGTCAGGGAAAGTGCAGGAAGAAGAGCCTTCCAAACAGATGAAACAGCATGTTTAGAGAGTTGGCTTGCTCTGCAGGGCTGGGAGCTAGAGAGTCACAGAGAGTGGGCAGAATTTGGATCATATTTTAAAATAAGGATTTTATTCTAAGTTCAGTGGAAGTCACTGCAATGAAATCGAAGAGACAAAATTTAATTATGGATTAAAAGGGAAGGAAACAGGGGTGTGGAACAAAAAGAAACCTGCAAGCCAAGTTTTTTAATTGAACCTCCACAGGGTGGATAATGGTATGATTTACTGAGCTGAGGAGGTCTGAAGGAAGAACATGTCTCCAAAGAAGATCAAGAAACTAGCCTAGGATATGGAATTGGTTGCAACTCTTCTGGAGAGTTAATAAAAGCATTTGTCAAGAGGCTGAAGGGTTATCTTTTGGCCAACGATTTATCCCCGGTAAATAATTTAAACATTGAAGATGCTATCTGCACACAGATGGTTGTGGTTAAAACGTCAAAGCAATCTGAAAGGCAAGTGTGGAAAATCGTGGAGTGACATGAATTACAGCCATTAAAATCATATTTAGGAAGGTCCATTTCAAGTTGGGAAAAATTTTAGGGTACTTAAATGAAATAAAGACTTATTTATGTATTATATATTACATTTATTAATTATATATTTTACCTATTTATACTTTTTTATTCCAACTACAAAAATTAGCTGTATACATGGAGTAAGAATGGTAATTATAATATCACACACGCATACACACACACAGACAGACAGACATCAACTAGGATGATAGGATGTTAAGGGTGATATTTTTCATCTTTGTTAAAACCCTTTAATTCCGTGCCTGTGCTTGTGTATACATGCACACGCATACACATGCACTCTCTCCTTCTTGCAGGACATTCTCTTTTGGCTGAGCACTATCCATTCAAATATATTTTTTGTCCTTTCTCCAGGCTAGCATCTTCTAATGGCAATCATGTTAAGTCAAAGGGTAACTGTACTTTCATCTGGCAGACAGGTCAAAATATCAAGGAGTCTTAATTCTTAATTTAATGTCTGTGTTCTGGTATGTAGCGAAAAGATGAAGGACTAAACATTGCACAACTGGAAGGGAAACCTCATCACCCTGCCACTCAGTTTTCTTATCTACAGTCTGGTAAATCAGGTTAGGCTGCTGTTCACTCACCCTTACGTCTGCCACTGAGGTCCGCTCAGTTAGTTTTATCCTCAGGTAACTCTTGAAACTTTATGTCAGTTTTGATCATTTGTTCCTCATTTCTCTGTTTCCTCTACCATATGGTAAAAATAAATTACCCTAGAAGTTAAATCGCAAGTAGAATGAATTGGGACAAAGGGTAAAAAATGAGGACAGTAGATGTAATAATTACAACTCTTCACCAAATCAATAAAGTCTATGTCCCAAAAGTTACATCTTAAGAACTTCAAGCTCTTTCCATTAAAATCTGCGCCAACATGAATATATACTCAATACCAAAACGGAGAATTACCACCCAAGTTATAAATAACTGTGGGTTAAAGAAATTGAACATTTATTTGATGGTATATCAAATGCTTTATACTGCTTCTGCCCAAAATTTGACTACAATGTCAGGGTATGAAAAATGTTAATGCATACTTTTTATTCAAACCAATTCATTTTCACTCCAAATTTAAATTCAGTGATTATGCAGGATAGAAACAGTAGAAATAATTTTTGAAATGAGCTCAGAAAGTATGGTATCATGTGGAAAACGAAACTTCAAATAGAATTTGCTATTTTATGGTGGATATGAGCTGTACTTTTTGTTAGAAACAGAAAAGGCTTACACCATAAACCCTTTGAAGAGCTGCCAAATTAGGGTCATAGAAGTCTGAGCCTAGAGCTGATAGCAAAGGAAATCCAATTTGAGTCTGACAAAGAGAAGCTGAGGTCTCATATGTGCAAACTTTATGGGATAGAGGATGAAGGAGGAGAGAAGAGAATTACTACATATTTACCATCAGTATACTGCAAATGGTGTTATGACATCAAGTAACTCCTTTGTTTGCATTCCTGCATTTATTAAGTCCCACGGAAGAACTTAAAGACGGCATCTGTACTATGACCAGCAGACTTAGTTTAATAAAAATATGTCATTTCCAAACCTGACATCCATTTACACTATATCCTATAACAGGAAGGAAACTCAAAGAGCGCCTCTTGAATTATGCCCACTATGTTTATTATTTCTTCTTAAAATAGCCCATAAATGCTAATAGCTTCTCCATGTGGGAATGTTATTACAATTAGAGTACTTGATTGGAAACAGGGTACACAGATTTAGGAACAATTTTATTTCTAAAAAGAAAACTTCGGCTTTGTTTTATTTGATTACTTAAGCAAAGCTTATAGTGATACCTGTTTAGTAAAAGTCAAATATCAGGAGGCCAGAGTGGACCCCAGCCTATGTGAGTTAGCTGAACAAAGTTCTGTAAAATAATTTAAAACTTCAAGGGCATTAATGGGATAAAACTAAAGCACCACACGGAGGAACATGAAGATAAATTGATTTTAATTCCTGGGATAAAGTTTTAACCTTCTTTCTTTATGAATAGGAATTCGTTCAAGCTGTTTTCCCTTACCCAATAGCATTCATTGTTATTCCCTGTTTTGTCTTTTTTTAAACAAAAATGTGGCGCAAGAAGACTTCTTAAGGCAATTACATGTAGCTTTGCTGTCACTTGCTGTAAGTCATGTGTACTAAGCATTACTAAAAGAGAATTTCCCCCCTAAATTTGCTCTTCTGTGCAAAGTGCTATCATTGACAAGTGACAAAGGACACAAGAACTATTCCAAAATTGACCCTCAAATGAACTGGGAAAACCCCAGTTCAAGGACTGAATTTAAATGCTGAGTATAATAAAGGCTTTCATAAGTGCTGTCAAAGGAATTTCTGTTCTATTAAAACAACTGAAGGATACATTGCTTTCTGGAAATACTTCTATTCTTCTCCGTCACCATTAAACATACTGCTCTCAAAATAAATTCTCCCAAGACTAATTTTCTTTATAAAATTTATAGCCGGAGAAGTTATGGCAACATGTTATCATAAAATAAACCATGAAGCTCTCTGCAAAGGAATAGTAAGTCAGCATTCTAGCAGTGAAAACTTGGCAGCAAAAAAAAACAGATCCCCTGAGGAATTGTGTGAGAAATTTTGATGGGTTTAAAACATGCTGCATGACATATGGTATATATTTTTAACACATATAATAGGAGAAATAAATTGGAAGAAGCATCTAAGCATTAATCCTCTAACTCCCACATCTCGTCCCATCCTTTAGGGATTTATCTCTTTCAGTTTGTCATGGTAATGTAAGCATGAAAGGATCTTTTCTATCTTCTGGAATTCAACTTTAGAAAGGGAGATAAAATGTCACTATTATTTATCTGCATCGTTTAAGATGCTGTTTTTGTACAGAACCGAGAGATGTAAATAGATAAATGCAGCAACCTCAATGTACAAGCTGTTGAACTGAAATCAGTTTCACCAGTATTTTTTATCAGTGCTAATATCTTTCCATGCACTCAAATGATGTAGTGCATCAGGGTAGAGTTTGCCAAAAAAAATTTACTTCTGAATACCCTGATGCTAACAATATAACTAGATAAATTGCAAACACTTTCAGAAACATACTAGGCTTGCTCTTCTAAAAGGAGGGAATAATTTTTTTAAATGTCTTTTTGCCTTCTACTTTTTCAAAGTATTTCTGTAAGCAGTTCAGGATTCATTTCACATACTGCAAAAAAATAACTCTGTATCTTCTAAATTTATTACCCTCTTATTTCATTCAGTTGGTGAGGAGATACAGAAACGGGCAATTCTCTCATATTTATCATTATCACAACAACAGACACCATATAAACATATAGTAGCTTCATATTACACATGTGGATATGAAGTCATTCCACTTCTCTAAGGTCTCAAAAAGGGAAGTGAAAAAGTACCCATCTCATGGTGTTGTTTTCAGGATTAAAGGAGTTAAGCTAGGCAAATACTTAGCATAACATCTGGTATATTATAAAAGTTGCCAATAAGTATTAACTATCATCACCATTATCACATCATCATCGCCAACACCATCACCACCACCATCATCATCATCTATACAAACAAGACCTTGTGGAACTGAGCTTCATCCATGAGAGGTTACCCCTGGATAAATGGCCCAGTGTTCAGCATGCTGAAGTGTCTGTGACCAAACTATTGGACTACTTATCATAGTGCTTACAAGGCCAGCATTATCTTCATTGTACAGATGGAAAAACTGAGGCTTCAGAAATGAAAGGATTGGGTGGAATTTAATGAAATCAACAACTGATTGACTTTCCTCTTTGATGCTGAGTCTTACATAGGAGGCTGTGTATTGCCTTTGATATTCGCTACGGAAGTTTAAACTAATATTTAGAAAAGTTGCCATAACAAAACTGTTGTCCCTTTTAGTTGATTTATTTGTATCATTTTACCCCTGATATTATTGTCATTTACTATTTCATCACACGTGGTTTTAAGGTGAGCAGCCAAAAATCATTTGTGAAAAGGGGGAATGAATACATTAATTCATTAGTTAATCAAATCATATATTTTTAAAGGAAGATGATGCTGGCTTGCAAAGTAAAATGTAGAAAGCTTTCAGAGGAGATTAGATTAGAGGCCATGAAAATAATTAAAAGATTATTTGAGAAATTTTAGCAAGTTGATATGGGAGTGGGTAGGCTGAAGGTCATGTGAGACCCTTCAAAGGTGATGAATCAGTTTTGGGAACATTGTAGGAGCTTAATAGAAGTTTGGTGAAAAAAAGGAAGGGGAGGAGGGATGATTCAGTTAGATGATTAAACGGGTCAGGAAGAAGGAGGAGAAAATATTCAAAATGATTTTATTTCCCCTAAATAACAAATAGACTATAGAATTCTGCTCCAAACTAGAAGTGGAACTGAAGAAAACAGCATTAGAAGAGTAAACATTATGACTGTCCCTTAACAGACACACACACACAAATATCTTCATTATTGCAAATGCAAAACTTTGAGTTCACTTCTTATGAAAAGCAGTATTCTAACAGTAAAAACATCTCCAAAAATTTTTTTTGATCTAATGACATAATCTCAGAGGGCAGTAGGGTCTTGTTTTTAGAAAACTGAGGTTCATTTTAAGAAAGAAAATTAAAGATAAGATGAACTAAGAAATTATAATACTTTTCTTATTACTCTCAATATGAGGATAAAAAATGAAAAGCAGCTAAGTCAGACATATATCAACAGACACACTTTTACTTTTAAGAACAATTCCTAGTTTCAGGCTTTTTCCTCAGACATGATATTTTCGATTAAAATATCAATTGCATCTTTTGTGGTTTCACAGCAGCATAATGTCTTGACTCCTGTCACTGTCAAGCTGCCAACATCAATTTTATATTTATTTCAAGGTGACTTTGGAGTATTTCATCTGTCTTATATATAATTATTCTGCTTTCCATTCAGTAGTCCACCGTATAAATGGACGCACCTGGAACTGGAACATTTCTTTTCTCCATGAATATCATCTCATAACTCTCCTATAGTTTTAAAACATTTTAAACTTGTGCACTCTCTCTCTCTCTCTCTCACAGACATACACATGCATACACCAAAACATTTGTACATGTACTTTCCATTTTGCAATGTATATAAATGTTTCATAGATGTCTCTTAGTAGAATATCATAACCACAAACATAAATCATAAACACAAAATGTTGCTTGAATATATTACGTTTTTAAGGATGGTAGCGTTTGTTCTATTTATTCCTTGCTTAAGAGAGGACTCCTATATCTTTTCCCAGGAAATATATCCAATATAAGCAGCTATTCTTTTTTTGTTTTTTGTGTTTTTTATGGTATATTTATCAAGGATTTAATGGACAAACCATATCACATGGTACACAAAATATTTCAGAAAACATAGGAGAAAGAACATTTTCCCACTGATTTTTTGGAGTTCAACATAATCCTGACACCAAAATTTGGCAAGGACCTTAAAAGAAAAGAAAAATAGAATACCAATATCCATCATGAATGATAAGCAGCTCTTCTTTGTTCAGATTCACTTAAGTTTCTGGTTTCTTTTCCTACAGTGTCTCTGGGCTTATGATAAACTCTGGAGAAATACTCATTGATCTTTCTCCCTGTCTCTACCCTTTTATATCCAGTCTAAGTTCAGTGATACAGTTGACCCTTGAATAACACAGGCTTGAACTGTGCAGGTACTTTTTTAAAATATATATTTTTATTGAAGTACAGTCCATTTACAGTGTGTCAATTTCTGGTGTACCGCATAATGCTTCAGTCATACATGAACATACATATATTTGTTTTCATATTCAGTATCTTGCAAGTACATTTATATGCAGAGTTTTTCAGTAGTACATACAACCATAATACATGATCCATGTTGGCTGAATCCCAGGATGTGGAACCGTGGATATGGAGGGCCAACTATGAGTTATACTCAACCACTGACTGCGCTCAGAGGGCTGGTGCCCCTAACCCTCCACCCCGTCATTGTTCAAGAGTCAACTGTATTTTCCCATTGTAGGTGAGGTTTTTATCATCCTACCTTTTAAATTGCTCACTATAAGCCCAATTGCTTTATATCAAAACATTACCAAATATGATTTTCATTGATATCATAGATTCAATTGCACCTGTTCACCTTTTACTTCAATGCTTGCTATTTTTCCTAAAGTCTCCTAAATAATTTACTCCCCACCACAAATTCATAGCTTCACTTTTAATCCTTGATAAAGGTCATAGTTGCTTTCATCTGAATTGTCTAGTCTTTCCTTTCCTGATCCCCTAACTGGACTCATCTACTATAATCACATGAAATGAAGTGCCCCAAATCTCCAGCTTTATCAAACACTTTTAATTACTTAATACTTTCGATTCTAATGTCTTTGACAATTAGGATCTAATCAGTCCTCTTGTTGCTCTCCATTTCTTCATGTGTAAAGAGAAAATAATAACAGTACTAATCTCACAGGGTTGTGGTCCTGATTCAATGAGGAGTTTGACAAAATGCTTGCGTTGGTCCCTGCCACACACTAAGCACTATATATATATATATATATACACACACACACATACACATATATATATAAGCTGCTATTATATTGCCTTCTTACTATTAATTATTTTGGGCTTCCTAACAAGTTTCCACAGACTACTTATCTTTCATTGTCATGCCTGTACATTCTTTTGCTCAATCTGCTGACTTCTGTTATCCAAATCTTAACTCTTTCTGTCCAGTATGTTTTTGTTACTTATTGCATTGCTTTAGACTATTTTTAATCTGTTTGCTTAGATCACTACCTATTTTAGAATGTAACACTCAGAAAAATTTTGAAATCTCACCACCTCCTTACCTAACATGACGGTTTTAATCATAAGGGCAATATCTTCCTCTTATCCATCTTGTCATATAATTCATACTTTCCTACATTTCTTTGATTGGGGTTATCCACTTTTACAAACATTAGGTAACTAATAACTGTCTTAGACATGTTAGTTCACTTTCTTATTGTCTCCCACAGAGGTAAGCTCTCTTGGATGATGGATAATGACTGACATTATTTTTCAATTACTTAAATTCTGATTTTGAACTATAAAATATAGCTACTTTCTGATGATTGTAGTGCATTTTAACTTGCAAGTTTATACAACATAGGAAGCATTTACTAGATCAATTAAAAACTGCATTAATCCTAACATAAGAGCTCACAAAATGACATTAAAAAAGCAGTGAATATAAGAAGATAATCAATATAGTAAATAAAATAACTTTCTTCTTGGCACATGAATAATTTAATGTGATTTCTATTAAAAACACACTAGATTTTTCCAATTTGAATCTTGCAGATTGAAATAAAAACATATCAAAGTATGCAAAGCAAGTCATGAAAATTTCAGTATGATAATGAGTGATTTTAAAATGACACAAGATTTTGCAATCTACAATGTTCTTTAAAAGTGGATGGAAATACACAGTGCATCAAGTGCGGAAGTTTGTTTAATAAAAAGTGAAGAACCACAACAATAAAAAAAAAAGAAAGAAAAAAGTCATGTTTGCCCAACAAAGAAGATAAACAAGAGCAACATTTTTGGGGGAATTTTGTTTGAATTTCCCTAAATAACTGGTATAATTGACTATTTGTTTATTTATTTATTTAATCAGACCTATGAATTTTTTATTTCCCTTTATGTCCTGGCCACTAGGAAACTCAAAAAAGATATCTGGTGCTCAATTGCCAAAACCACATCAGCAATCTTGTACACTATTTTTGTTTCTATCTTTTCTCCATGGCCATGATTTCCTATTTTGATTACCATACTGTATACATGTTTAAATGAATCCATTCCCAAACCATTCCAGAGTCACTAGAGACCTACTTGACCTGTTCCACCCCAACCCTGTTTCTCTCATCTCATCTTCAAGCATTGCACCTATAAACTCATATCACTCTTTGCTGTTTCTTAGATACAAAACATGTTTTCACTGCAGGTCTTTGCATTTGCTATGTCCTGCCTGTGATTTTCTTTTCTCCATAAGACTACACTGCTTGCCTCTTCACTTCTTTAAATTTTCTGAAAAGTCATCCTATCAGAGGTGTCATCTTTGACCTCCTCTAATACAATATATAATCTATAGCTATGCAGATATATATATATATGGATATAGGTAAGTTAGGCGTAATATAAATGTATCTGCCCATCTCCATGTGTACACTGTACTCTTATCTTCTATACATTATTTTTCTTTACAGAATTATCACTACCTAAACCATAAGCTCCATTAGAGTTAGGATTTTCTTTTGTATTTGTTGTTTCTTTGCTCCATTCTATTAGCAGTGCCTTAAACACAGAAGACGGTCACGAAATATTTGTTGAACATAAGGATAACTAAATGAATGAATAAAAGATATGGAATCTAGACACATGAATTATATGCACTGATTTATCATTGTAGGAAAAAACAATGTAAGTTCAAAAATAGCAAATGTTCTAATGCTTTGTCTTTCAAGATACAAATTAACATCAACCTAGTTGTAAAACAGAGGTTATAAAATCCAATTTAATTTTGTCTCCTTGCTATTTCACCTTAATTTAACTTCCTTCCTAATTTTACTTTCCTGACTTTGAATCATTCCAGAAAACAAATGATCCAAAATAAATGTTTCCTGGGTTAGAATTAGCATGGCTCTTAGGAAAAGTAATGCATTTCTCACAAGTGAGAAGGGACCAAAGTGGCTTAAACAAAGCCAGGTGCCAGGTAAAATGAGGGATTCTCATTAACAGGCTTGTTTTGTCTGATGGGGGATTTTGGAGTCCTGAGATTTTGTAATAACATTATCTGTTATAGGAGATTAGGCAAATGAGAGCCAATTAAACTGCTGGACAACAGCCAAAGTGCCATTGCCCACACATATTGGAGTTTACTTGAAAGTATCAAAGGAAGCCCCTGGTCTCAGCTGAATACCTTTCTTTTTCCTTGTGGAAAGCTTCTTATTTTTAATGATACAATGCAGAGAAATAAATCTTAATATTTTAGATACCATGCAAAAGAAGAAATGAGAGAACAATACTTCAGAAGAGACAGAAATGATGATGAAATGGCCTCTGGTGTTATTTGAGGGGAACTCATTCTCTACTTTGAGTTCCAAATGCTAAAAGGTAATGAAAGGCCTCAAAGGAATAGCATTTGCAGCACTCAGTAAACGCGCCCTCTAAAACCTTATCCATAAGCCACAGTTTAACGGTTTAACAGTTTATTGCCTTCTTCATTTTTTCCCAAAAGGTGAGAAGCACTGAATGATGCCCATCCTACCCTCATATGAATTCAGTAACTTGGACATCACCAGGATGCTCACCAAGAATCTTTCATTATTCAGCCAAATTGTTGTCATTATTTCTATTTCTCGATTGTGGTTTTCTTTTTTACTCCCTTTACTTCTGTTTCCTTAAGCAGCATGGTGAATGCAAGTGACAGGTGTGGTAATGAAACGAAGACCAATGAAAGAGAAAAATGTCATCTTCTCATTAATAAGATCTAAGTTGTGGTACACTGAGGGGAAACGTGAATCAGCAATTCCTATGTACAACTAGAGCCTATGTATCTAAGTTATGTCACTTGTGCATGATTTTCTAAATTATTACATGAAAACAATCACTTCAACACCTCAAGGAAAGAGATGTCATATAAAATTTCTTATGCAACATTATACACTACCAATTAAAAACATTTTGATGTAAACTGGTTATAAATGGGAATTCCTTTATCTTTATTTCTTATGTCTTCTCTTTATTTCACTGTCTTACTTATACATACTTTTCAAAAATACCATTCAGCATTAATCAGAAAAATTAGCCCATCAGGGTATTCTAACTATAACAAAAATGTTTCCACATTCATATTAGATTTTGACTTGTTATTCACTCTTTTCATACTCTGAAACCCATTTTTCACTATCCTATAATTGTTACAAGAAATACATATTTTAATCATTGTTTTGAAGAGAATGTAAGTCTGATTCATATATTGCTTAATAATTGGAAAGTGGTTAAACAACTGAGACTTTGATGCAAAAAAATTTTTTTAATGTAACAGACTGCTGTCAGTGTTAATGGGATGTAAACTAGACGCTGTAATGAATGATTGCATTCCTGGGTCACAACATCCTCTCCGTAATCACTTAACATATATTAACCAGGCAGAAACTATCAGATGATCTCAGTATGATGTCAAAATATCTGTGAAAACTTTTCTTTCTCCTTTTCATGTTCACTATTACCAGATTCATAATAAAACAAAAAGGAATTCTGGCTAAATGCACCCTTTTATTCCCAGACAGAATCTTAGAATCTATACTTACCTCTAATACCTTTGGTTTTTAATTAGTTTTAGTAGAAAGACATACAATAAGATATAAAATGTAGAAGGTATGAAAGTGTTTAAATTTAAATGTTAGTCTTCTTCCCACTCCTATCTCCCCAACCAACCAGTCTCATTCCCTGGAGGCAACCTCCTCAACCAATTTCAAGAATAGAGAGGCCAGAGATAGTCTATGCTCATCATAGTGTGTGTGTGTGTGTGTGTGTGTGTGTGTGTGTGTGTGTGTGCGCGCGCGCGCGCACGCGTGGCCACGCGCCTAAGCATATTCTTTTCCCTACAGTTGGTAGCATATTATATGCATTTTTTGCACCCTCTGCTTTTTCATTTAACAATGTATTTTCGAAGTCTTTTCATAAGAGTACAGTTAGAATTGTCTCTTTTTTCTTCATACGTGAATGGTGCCCACTGTGTGGATGAATTTTTTCAACCAGTCCTCTGTTGATCCATATTTAAGTAATTTCAAATCTTATGCAATGCAGAAGACAATGAATGTACACACACATGCACATACAGCACAGATGAGTGTATCTGCAAGATAAATTCGAGAATTGCTGACTCAAAGAGTATGTGCCATTTTGGTCTTGATAGATATTGCTAAACTGCTCTGCATATAGGCTGCATCGATTAAACCCCCACCAGCAATGTATGAGCAACTGATTCTCTATACCCTTGCCATTTTTTTAACTTTGTTAACCTGATAGGTGAAACTTTTGTTTCTATGTATTTCTTTTATTATGAAAGAGGTTGAATATTTTCACGTATTTCAAAACCAATTGACTTTCCTTTCCTATGAACTGCTTATTCATATAATATATCCATTTTTGTATTGAATTGTTGGTCTTATTGATTTCTAAGAGCCTTTTATACGTCCTTTATATTGTTGGTGATATGAGTTGCACAAACTTTCTATTTCTTTGTGTTTGCTTTATTCTTTTGTTAATTTAGAGCAAATATGAAGCATCCAGAACTATGTCAATTCTTCAGACCCTACCCTTATTCCTCATCCTCTCCACAAAAAGTTATCTGCAATATAAAAGTACCTTCCCCAATTATATAGAGTGTCAAAAACTCTAGCATGTTCCACTAATTGCTCAAAATGCCACACCAAAACACATATGGCCTTACGTATCTTGTTTTTAATCTCTTCATGTCATGCTTGCCACCAAATAACCCTTATTTCCCCTGATGTCTAGACTAGACCCCAAAGAAGACATTCTAAATTGCACATCTGTACTATACAAAGGGCATTTACTTTACGTCTTCCCAAACTTCTGTTTTTTAATGCACTTACCTTTCACCACTGTTGGTCCAGTTTTGTATTTCTCTCTTGCTTCTTTATTTCTGGGTATCATTAGAGTATGGTACTACAGTGTCTTTAACATCTGTATGACATGTCCCTGGGGCCAGGTGGGTGCAGTAGCATTTATGTAATAGTCCTTGAAATCATGGCATCCTACTGGTTTTTCCCCTTTTTTCACCATCTATCAGACTAAAATTAATTAATGAATATGCTTGTTTTGTTTTATAAGCCCCTTTCCCAATACCTAATATATTTTGATGAATTTAAAGTAGTCATATATGATTTTAGAAAATTATGTTACCATAAATATCTAGGCATAGCTGACAAATTTACAAAGCTAATTTGTATGTTCCAGGTAAAACAAAATCTATGACCCCAACTAGGGTATGATTATATCATTCGTTGTTGACTTGCTCTTTCACGTTTGATCTAAAAAATATTTTCAACATCTTTGAGACAAGGATTCATTTCTGTGCTTCACCTCATGTTAAATAAACAGCATGTCAAATTAATTTAAGCATATGCCCACTACTGGCCAAGACAGTAAGTGTACACACATATGCATACACACTACTCTTTTCCCTGTCTGAGGCCAAACTTTCAGAACTCTGAAACTCTGTGAACAGCTCTAGACTTCAGAACAATTGTGGTTGGGGAAGGAGGAGCTGCAGACCTTTCCTCCTTTGGAGGAATGAAGCATCTTCTGTGGATCCAAGCCATAAACCAACAACATAGAAGAGAGAACCATAAAAATAGCACCCACCCTGCTGTGATTATACGATGTCCTACTTGGAAGGATGTACCTTCTCTGATGGCTTGGTAATCTATACATAAGCCAGCTCTGTACAGAAAATTTGGAGTAGCAACAGAAGGCAGAAGAAAGAAAAAGGGGGCTGGAGGGGGGAACCAAGAGAAAAGGAAACAACTCCATGGCAATCATTCAGAGCAGCCACACTGGCAGTTACTAGAATCCTCTCATCAGAGGCTAGGCAGCACAGTGGTGATGAGAGGTAGGTCAGCTACCAGGAGTGGAGTGGGCAGTCACCAGTATCTCATCACTGTGGCACCTGAAGGCATAAGACATTTCTACTGTGTGTGGGAAAGGAGTCTGGGTGTTGCTAAGTGTGGGTGCTGAGGTGGGGGCTAATTAACCACTTTCATTTGGTTCAATTGTCCCTGAGGCAGTGATTGCCAAAGGCATTTTGCACAGTCACATTCCTTAAAAAGAGGGAAGAGGTTTTAACAATTCTAATTCTCTGCTTGTACCTACACTAAGGCACCAGTAGATCACAATAACTAAGACACAAAAATATCATGAACAATCACCAAGAGAGAAAAGGAAATTTATATTTGAGATATTCTGTATATTAAGACTGGAAGCCTATCTTTGAAGAATTCTATAATGGCTAAAATATACATGAAGGTGTTCTTGTTATAATCTGAAGATTGCCAAATTTGGTTTGTCTATTAAAGACAGAAGTTCCAGTAGTTAGAGGAACATTAGAAATCAGAATACTCAGGTAACTCAATCACAAATTTTATTGCTTGCATACATGTAGTGAATGGAAGTACATAACCCTCAACATATAAATTGTGAATGCAATTGCATTTCAAATGCAAAAATAATCATTTAGCAGTTTTGCAAATGTTTATTTGCTGACTGTTAAACCCTGACTTCTGGAATTTTATGCCAGTTTTGATTTAGGGATGGAAGGTGAGAAGCTTAATTTTTAAAAGGCATAAAGTAAAATCTTTAAATCATTTCTGAGGTGAGCTGAATGCTCTGGATAGAGTAATTGTCCCATCAAATGCTATTAATATCTAAGGAAAGTATTTTTAATAAACTTAAGAATGCCAAGAACCAATGTCTTTTCTTTTTCTAAATAGTTACCTTGTTGAAGTGCTTTGAGATTCAAGTTTTGAGGATCTAAAAGGACCTCAACAAAATTGCTTTCTAATTTATTTCACTCTATGTCAAAGATTCACCAGACAGATCCCTGAGATGTCCTATTTCAGTGCAAAATCACTCTTGCATTGGTTTCTATGGCAGCCAATTGCAGAAACTGTAATGCAGCTCTCACTTTCTATTCCAGTGTTGATTGCAAGCATCAGTGTCAGGGAGACTGTATTTGTCTTGACAAATCTCCATCTGAATATAATGCATACACAGTTACACCCCAAGCTGTAAGTCACGAGAATTCTGGAAAAAAGTAGATAACAGAGATACACAGGGAATTACACAATGTTGATGTGCATGTGTGAGGAAGAGAGAGGAGAGACAGAGAGAGAGAAAAACTGTTTCATAATTTAAGACTCTCTAAAAGGTAGAGCTGCAATCCTCTTCCCAAGAGTGTCACTCAATGGGTTAAAGAAGCTGAAATCACATTATTTGGTAAAAGGAGAGAAACTTAGTCCACTTCCTAAATGAGTGCCTGAATCAGAGGAGGCTCTGGATCTTAGGAAGAGTATATCTTCAGAGATAGATGAGAGAAGCAGTATCAAAATAATGGGGAAAAAAATAGAAGACCAACAAGAAAATAGGAAAAGTTAGTTTAAAATCACTCATTTAGAAACTTAGCTGCATATCTCTATCTCTATTCATTCCATCACCCAGACTCCTAAAATATTCTGCAATACTCTAGTCTTAATTGGTGAGCAGAACCTAAATAAAAGCCCGGAAATGAACTCTGACTTCTCACTACAGGTGTGGGGAGATGCTGGAAATCCCCAGGAATCTCTAAGGTCTGGGCAATAAAGACATGAAGGATTCTAGCCAGGCACTCAGAAGTAACAGCCCCCTCGCTGGGCCTGAACAGGAGCAATGCATGCTCTTTCCTCAGATTCAGAGCAGAATAATAGAAGTAAAATGGGATCTCCATTCACACAGATTTGGATTTCAATGCTAACTCTCTTACTTCCTTTGTGATCATGGATAAGTTGCTTACCTACTGAAGCCTCAGTTTCATCATCAATAAAGTTGAGAAACATGGCTTGCCTTAAGGGACTGATGGGAAAATTACATGAGAAAATATATGCAAGGCACCTAGCACAAAGCATAGCCAATATTAAATATGTAATATATGAGAACTGTTGTAATTAATGCTAGTATATTTTGAATTATACTATTTTATAATGCATGCTATCATTTCTAATTATATTATCCTTGTAGCCCCTAGAACACTTGGTAAAGTCCTACACACATGGTAGGTAGCTGCTTAATCATTACATGTGACTGAATGATTGAGCCTTGGTTAGATAGAAAATTCATATACATAAATTAAAGACCCAAGTAATAAAGTGGCTCACCTGCAATGATTGCAATCATAAAGGAATCCAGGCCCAACCAAGTGGTTTAATTTTTCCCACAGCATTTATGTTCAGAGGAATTACAGAATTGAGAATACAGGGTTTTGAGCTAAACTTATTGGGTTTAAATTCCATCTTTACCATTTATTAAAAGTGTGGACTGGAACATAGGTCCCTCTCCTGTAAAATAGGAGCAGAAATAGAACTACCTCATAGTATTGTTGGGTTAATTAAATGAGCTAATAAAAGTAAATGAGTAAAGCATCTAGAACAGTGGTTGGCACTTAAGAAGCATGACTGAAGTATTAACTCATTAAAATTAGTGACTGATGTTGAATACTATCAATATTTAACCCCCCAAATTCTCCTCCAATAGTATATATAATCATATGTAATTTAAGTATGAAAGGTTGAACAGAGCTAATATGGGAAAGAGTAGATCCAGTCTAAATCCTGATTCTGCAATTAACTGGTTTCATGACCTTGAGTGAATCATGAAGTCTCTCTATATGTTCTCATCAGTTACATGTGAGCATCAGACAGACAGTGTTTGTGGTCCATCCTATCTCTACTATGATAACATTCTCTGATTTTCACTGCATCCTGTAAGGATCATTTATCTTCCCCTAGGAGTGCAGCTTCAATTCTATACAAGAAGCCAGCTGGGAAAAAAAATCTCATACAGAGAATTTCACTTTGCTACCAGCTTTCTAGCATCAAGTCTGTTCCATACACAATAAGGCAAAACTATAGTAAAAACATCCTTATGCTATTTCTTCTTCAGACTCCTTCACATTTACCATTGCCATCAGAATTGAACTCAGAAAACAGTAAAGGATCGAGGAGACGTGTGAAAGAGCCCTTTTTTGCTCTCAGCATTTCAAGGAGCTCTCTGTTTCCAATACCAGTAGTTGCAGTATCTTTGTGATATCACGTCTAACAGCTTTATTATTTTTTTTTGAGCCTAACGTCCTTTCTTCCATGAGCCACCACAGATGACATGAAAGCATACGGTCATCGTGTAAAACTGGGATTATAACACAACATCGCAGAAGCTTTGAATAATAGAGGACTTCAGGGGTAATGCCGTCTTAACTCATTTTTAAAATGAGGGAAATCAGGCAAAAGGATCCCTTTTAACTTATTAAAAAAGATACAGATACTTAGAGATAGAGCCAGCACCAGAAACTAAGTCTCTTGTAACCTAATCTATCATTTTACCACAGCATCATGGTGCCTTTGGGTTAATAAGTGCTTAGCTCAGCCCAAAAGGGAATTCCCCAAAACAGTTTCTTACCTCAATCAATGTCATCGTATAGTATGTTTGCCTTAAGGATATGGTCCTTACCTTATGACTCTACTAGTTCTTATTTCCATAGGAATCATTAAAATTATCACAACTCTTAATCCCCAAACACAAAACAATCCTGCACTGCACACAAAGCTTCATGGGTACTCACACTCCATACAACGTCAAATGAATTCTGGATGAGAGTGACTGAGAGCATGCTCCTAATCCTTCAATTTAGGAATTGAGAATTGGGCCTGAAAATAGTTCCACTTGACAGAATACCCCCAAAATATTTTCTTCATTTGTGGAATAGAGTGTTGTGGAGACAT